>NC_062280.1:46212500-48712500 GCF_902655055.1 Lutra lutra | reverse complement strand
TTCGACAAAGCAGGAAAGAATGTCCAATTGAAAAAAGACAGCCTCTTCAATAAATGGTGTTGGGAAAATTGGACAGCCACATGCAGAAAAATGAAATTGGATCATTTCCTTACACCACACACGAAAATAGACTCAAAATGGATGAAGGATCTCAATGTGAGAAAGGAATCCATCCAAATCCTTGAGGAGAACACAGGCAACAACCTCTTCGACCTCAGCCGCAGCAACATCTTCCTAGGAACATCGCCAAAAGCAAGGGAAGCAAGGGCAAAAAATGAACTATTGGGATTTTATCAAGATCAAAAGCTTTTGCACAGCAAAGGAAACAGTTAACAAAACCAAAAGACAACTGACAGAATGGGAGAAGATATTTGCAAATGACATATCAGATAAAGGGCTAGTGTCCAAAATCTATAAAGACTTAACAAACTCAACACCCAAAGAACAAATAATCCAATCAAGAAATGGGCAGAGGACATGAACAGACATTTCTGCAAAGAAGACATCCAGATGGCCAACAGACACATGAAAAAGTGCTCCACATCACTCGGCATCAGGGAAATACAAATCAAAACCACAATGAGATATCACCTCACACCAGTCAGAATGGCTAAAATGAACAAGTCAGGAAATGACAGATGCTGGCGAGGATGCGGAGAAAGGGGAACCCTCCTACACTGTTGGTGGGAATGCAAGCTGGTGCAACCACTCTGGAAAACAGCATGGAGGTTCCTCAGAACGTTGAAAATAGAACTACCCTATGACCCAGCAATTGCACTGCTGGGTATTTACCCTAAAGATACAAACGTAGTGATCCAAAGGGGCACGTGCACCCGAATGTTTATAGCAGCAATGTCTACAATAGCCAAACTATGGAAAGTACCTTGATGTCCATCAACAGACGAATGGATAAAGAAGATGTGGTATATATACACAATGGAATACTATGCAGCCATCAAAAGAAATGAAATCTTGCCATTTGCGATGACGTGGATGGAACTAGAGGGTATCATGCTTAGCGAAATAAGTCAATCGGAGAAAGACAACTATCATATGATCTCCCTGATATGAGGGAGAGGAGATGCAACATGGGGGGTTAAGCGGGTAGGAGAAGAGTAAATGAAACAAGATGGAATTGGGAGGGAGACAATCCATAAGTGACTCTTAATCTCACAAAACAAACTGAGGGTTGCTGGGGGGAGGGGGGTTGGGAGGGGGGTGGGATTATGGACACTGGGGAGGGTATGTGCTATGGTGAGTGTTGTGAAGTGTGTAAACCTGGTGATTCACAGACCTGTACCCCTGGGGATAAAAATATATGTTTATAAAAAATAAAATTAATAAAAATTAAAAAAAAAATTAAAATAGAGCTTCCCTATGACCCCGCAATTGCACTACTGGGTATTTACCCCAAAGATACAGATGTAGTGAAAACATATCCCAATGTTCATAGCAGCAATGGCCATGGTCGCCAAACTGTGGAAAGAACCAAGATGCCCTTCAACGGACGAACGGATAAGGAAGATGTGGTCCATATACACTATGGAGTATTATGCCTCCATCAGAAAGGATGAATACCAACTTTTTTATCAACATGGACGGGACTGGAAGAGATTATGCTGAGTGAAATAAGCCAAGCAGAGAGAGTCAATTATCATATGGTTTCACTTATTTGTGGAGCATAACACATAACATGGAGGACATGGGGAGATGGATAGGAGAAGGGAGTTGAGGGAAATTGGAAGGGGAGATGAACCATGAGAGAATATGGACTCTGCACAACAACCTAAGGGTTTTGAAGGGGCGGGGGGTGGGAGGTTGGGGGAGTCAGGTGGTGGGTATTGGGGAGGGCAGGTATTGCATGGAGCACTGGGTGTGGTGCAAAAACAATGAATACTGTTATGCTGAAAAGAAAACAAAAAAAGAAAAAGAAAAAAATCAATGGCATTAAAAACACAAAAACAATAAAAAACAATGCAACCAAAAACTATTACTAGGAGAAAATCAATGAAATCAATAAATCTCTAGACAGACTGAAAAAAAGGAGACACAAATTACCAATATTTGGAATGAAAAATAAACATTACAGATCCTAAAATATTAAATGAAGATGACTGCCCCTGAAGAGTTTATAATCTAGTTGGTAGGACAGGCTCTATGCACAGAAAACAATGAACAATCATACTCATCTCAATAATGATAGTAGTAATAATAACAACAATAACAACAACAATAATCCATCACCTATTATATGCTAGAAGTTCTAAGTACTTATATATATCAAACTGTTAAAGTGTCACAACCATAATAAGTAGATACCATTATTAATTACATTCTACAGATGGGTATCTTAGGCACTCACCCAATGTACATATGACAACAATAGATAAAAGATAATTTAATAATTGAGACTCAGAAAGAGAAATCAGGACAAGGAGGAGAAAAGAGGATTGCACTGACCTTGCAAATTTGTCAGGGAAGAGATAAAGCTGAAACCAGCTCTAGAAGGTCTATCGTGATGTCTACCAAGTTTTTAACATTAGGTGTCACAATCTTGTGTTAGCAGAGATCTAGTACTTCAACAGAGTAGTTTAAATCAATGTTTCAGCCATTTCAACGAACATTTTTTGAATACCTACTATGCTTTGGGCTCTGGGATCATAGACACAACAAAAGATGAAGATCTATTGAATATGTATACACAATACGCAGCATACTGGTAGATGTCACTGAGGTATAGTCTTCACTCTCAAAAAGCTCATAATCTAGTTAGTCGTGCGTGTATGTGTGTGTGCATGTGTGCAAACAAATTAAAAAGCAACTGAGACTAGGTAATTATGAGCTAACCTGAGCAACATTATATATGAGTTAGGAAAATAGAAGATTAGTGTGTTATTCAGACATTTCATGAAGGAGATGCTTTGTAGCTGAATACAGAAAAACTAGTCACATATATAGAGAGAGGGAGGGAAAAGAGAGGGGCAATACCAGCTGTTGATAAGATGAGGAAAATACAAATCGGAATAAGCAGTCTGCTTAGCTAAAGGTAGGTAATGCCAGGAGATAGCTGAAGATAAAGGTAAATGTGAAAAGCGGGCAGGAGCGTTATAAAATGGGGCATTGAAAATATAGGCTTGATAGGTTTCTCCCCCAAATTCTAACAAAATCATTCTATTTTAGTCAGGCAATGAGAAAGGGCATAAATACAAGAGGGAGTGCAGAGAATTCCCAAAACAATAGAGAAAAATGTTTCAGTGATCATTTGCTATGAACACAATTTCCTAGGAACTCAGAAATATGAATAAAAATTAAAATAGGAAAAAAATTACCTAATCCAAGATTTATTGATTTTTAAAAGACAAAAGCTTCTTTAAGCAATTAATTAACAAGCATCACTAATGCGACCAAATCATCAAAACCATATAAAAGAAAATAGGAAGCTAGAGTAATATAGTCATTGATATTCCTGTGGGCTGGTAAAGTGTCTGCTCCGCTCAAATGACAGGGCACTGGGTCTTCAGTGTGTCCAAGGGATATTCCCATTCCAATTTGTCAGCAGACTGGCAAATGTTCTTAGTGACAGGAACACACAGCCCAGGAATACAGTTTTATCCACATTCATGGCTCAAAGCACCTCCATGCAGTGTTGTTCTTCCGGCTCCCTCTAATGGCCCCAAATACCAGTTAAACAGCTTCACCATCTCAGGATCTAAATTTGGGTATAGGTATCAAGTTTGAATGCCTGATGAGACTAACTAAATAATTTGCAGAAGTGTGAAGTAATTAGTCTAGAAAAAAAGAAAAAAGAAAGGAAATCCCCAGAAGTGGATCTGACATGGTTCCTGTCCCTGTGTAAGTTTCATAAGATCACAGCTGAGAGAACATTCTACCATAAATTGAAATGCTCTATATTAACAGCAGGAAACAAAAACCCATTTATTTCACAACTCATCCCCCACTAATTCAGAATATCCGCCACAAATTCTCAAGTCATGTTGTCATATATCGCCACCTAGTGTCCACAGGCAGGTGTATGTTAACACCAGCGGAGCCCAAAGGTGGCATTTTTCCACAGGCACCTTCCAAGGGCTTCCTGCTAGACTTGTCTGTTCACCACACCAGGATTCCTAGTGTGATCCCTCATTCTACTTCAGGGCATACCAATGAAAGTGTAATAAAGAATTTATTTTATTGTAGTTAAACTCCTATTTTGTGGATTGTCCCCAAATACTTTGAAACTGCAAAGTTCCCAGTTCCAGACAACTTTCTCTCCCCACTCTACTCCTCTTTTTTAAGAGACAGGGGTGGGCAGGGGGAGAAGGATCCCAAGCAGGCCCCACGCCCAGCACAGAGCCCCAGCCAGGGCTTGATCTCACAACCCTGAGACCATGACCTGAGCCAAAATCAAGAGTCAGAAGCTCAACCCACTAAGCCACCCAGGCGCCCCAGGATGACTCTTCCTTGACACTTTGCATACATCTGACTCCCCACAATTCCTTCTTACTGTTCTCTATTATTGGGCTGTAGACTCTATAATGGATGTCTCTAGAGTACATACATTTTGATAGCATTATCTGCTGCATGAGATATAACTGGAAAGAGAAGGTTGTATCAGAAATGCATCCCATTGTTCATAATACCAACATTTCAGTGGCTTTAGAATTGTTTCATTTTGTAGATTCACCCTTTCCCTCCCTCTACTCCAAAAACCACACAGTGGGAAAGAGAAAGAGATGTTAATGAATAATCAAAATCAAACATGATAACAGAATATAACAAAATTAAAATAATTACAAAGATTATTTTATTTCAGAGACCCCACTTCTTTCCAACCAATCTTTAGAGTATAAGCCCAAGAAAGCCATTTCTAGACAGGAAGTATGACACATTTTTAAAGATACAAGCTATTAGATGGCAATAAATGCTCTCAAAGCATTTTAGACCTACATTACCGTCTGAATCAGATTTTTTCTGTACTAGGAAAAATAGAAGATGTGAGCAATTAGGTGGGTGTAGACACATGAATACAGGACAGCTTTCTTAGTTCGCCTTGGAGTTAGATGTGCTAGATTTAAAATTTAGGGCACACTTACACTAGAAAATTACTCTTTGTTTATCTGAAACTCAAATTCAACGGAGTGTCCTGTATTTAATCAGGCAACTCTCCTTGGAATGAAACAAAAGACCTTGGTGGAGAAAATAACTAGGCTCCTGGCAGAACCGGAGTCATTTTTATGAAAATGGCTGCTTTGGCGGGGTTCCAGAGACCAGTGTCAAAGCAAAGGCCCAAAACTGTAAGCCTTCAAATAATACTCTGTATTAGATTAATGCTTAAAAATTTATGAAACATTTCACATTTATTATATTATCTGGATTCTCCTAATGACAATCTTTATGTGGTTATTATTACGCCTGTCTCAAGGCTTATAGATATTAAGGAATTGTCATGGTGATCCAAAGGAAACTGTACAAAAAAGCCAGAACTTGAATCCAAATCTCCCAATATGGTACAATGTCTACAAATAAAGAAAATGTTTGTATGGACACTACACAAGACTTTCCATTGTGACATAAGGCCAGGAAAATGAAGATATTCTCAGTTACTGAGCAGTCTTACATACTTTCAGACTAGAGTCCCATTTGATTTTTTAAAGCACAGAACATTCACTTTATTTCCCCAAGTACGATAAGGTATCATTCTCCTGATGTAGGTTTATTCACACATACACAACCACTACACTTTGCGAGCCATTTATATGTCCTAGAGACCCTTAATAAAATCCAAATTTGTTTAACTCACAATTCACTTTCCCTGGATCTTTACATTTGAAATTTAGAGAATGTTCTTGTAATAGTCCCATTGGCTGTTAAGGATCAAGTTTGTTTTAAAATTGTAGAGTAGTGACAGCTGGTGTTCATAGTGTGTATTACACTACTTCCTAGCACAGTTTTGGTTTTTTTTGTTTTTTTTTAATCTTTTACTTAGGGTCCTCAAATTCTAGTTCTCATAAAAATTCCCTGGAGAATTTCTTAAAATTCAGCTTCCTAAACCCTCATAGATTCTGATTATACACATCTGGGATAATGTACGTTATGCAAGCCCCAATGCCACCATTCCTTTCCTCCTCCTGGTCAATCTCATGTAAGAGAACATTATTGTATCACCCCCACAAGCACTGTGCACATATATGGAAACCAAAGCTGTTTAAGTATAAAGTTCAGAGGAGTTCACTGATGATGATAATGCTGATATTGACGATAAAGATGATCTCAGCTAACATTTATTGCACACTAAGTGCTGTGCACTGTGCTAAATCCTTTACATGGATTATCTCATATAATCTTCTAAATGTATCTATAAAGTAGATAATATTAAGGGTACCTGGGTGGCTTAGTCAGTTAAGTGTCTGACTCCTGATTTCAGCTCAGGTCATGATCTCTGGGTCCTGAGACTGAGCCCCATGTCTCCAGGCTCAGTACAGTGTCTACTTGTTCCTATCCCTCCGCTCCTTCCCCAGTTCATGTGCTCTCTCTCTCTCTCTCTCTCTCTCTTCCCCTCAAGTAAACAAATAAAGTCCTTTTAAAAAAGTAGATAATATTATGGTCTCCATTTTAATGACAAGGAGGCAGAAAGATGAGCAGATACATAACTGTTATATCTAATATCACAATTAAAGTCCAATGATTGTATGTATCACATTCAAACTAAAAACCAAAATATTAAATAGAATGCTTCTCTTCCATTATGTCCTAGAGATACAGGTCATTCACTCTCTGTAATATTCATGTGTTGCCACCTAGCAATAGGTGGCTAGAACATACAAGGTGCTTCCAGGAAAAGCTTGAGTTTTCTAGAAATGACTAAAATATATGTCTATCTTAACATATCAAATACTAAAGAGATAGTCCATCACTGATGTGGGCAACTTAAAAAGATGTATTCTTAATAGTAATGTGATTGAGTTAAATAATAAAAACCAAGTGTTCACAGATTTTTACGTTTATCCACACTCTTTTAAAATTTCTATTATTATCATTTTACACGTTGTTTTCTTGCAACCAGGTAATAGCTCCATGTAGCATTTTTTTAAAAAAACACGAAATATTGTCTTTGAACTTCTTATGTGCTTTAGATATGCTTGGCTGAGCAGAAAATAGTGCATTTTGTCTTTTGGTTTTATAATCCTATTGTTTTTACAGAAAGAACCAGCTGCAACAGAACAGTCTTGCCAAGTTGAGAACTTAGTGATTACTATATATTTCTTAGTTTGCGTAAGTATACGTCTTTTGTTATTGAGAATTAGTGTTTCTAGAATAAAAGGGAAGCCATATGTTTACCAAAAAACATCAAGGCAGGCAGCTATAAAAGTCAGACGAGAAAGAAAACCCCCAAGAACTACATATTGGCCTCTTAATAATCTCATAATTGAATGGATCAATTTTTACAGTTCTTCAAAGGTCCTCCTTTATCTCTGTAGAATAAGAACAACCCAAGAGAGAGGGGAAGGGAGAAGGAAAATAGATAAGAGTAAATTGCAATAAACTGAGAGACAGCTACTTACCTCTCTGTCTTCTGAGTTTTACTGTTGTGGAAGGCATGGAGATGTAGAAGCCAGACAAATCCAAGGTTTAATCTCACATTCATCACGACATGTAATTGTATATCATCGAGCAGTGTACCTAGCCTAAGTCTCATTTTCTTCACTTATGCAGTATAGACACCACTACTCTCCCAGCCCAGTTGTCAGATAGATAGATGTCATGAAGGTATGGAGTCTGGAAACAGAAAAACAAAAAGCAGCTGTTGTTAATGGTAGCTTGTTATTAGTGACCCACACTTCTTCATCTATTCAACTTCACATATTCAGCAAACATTTATTGATCACCTCTCTGTGGCAGGAATACAGTAAAGTCCCAGAATACAGTGAACAAACAGATAAAGTCTCTGTCCTCAAGAAGTTTCCGTTTCATCCTCTGAATACCCAGTTATCAAAATTCCACCTCCCCACACCCCACTCCACTGAAATTCCTCTGGAAAAGTCACTGTTGCTGGATTTATCAAATAAGATGAACCTCAATAAGAACTTTTTGTAACATCTAATAATATTGAGCAATAATAACAGTAATTCTTGATGTCTAGAATCCTGTCTCCTGATTTCCTTCTACTTTCTGACTGAAACTTGCCAGTTTCCATTGCCAGGTTTTCTTCTGTTACCCCTTTAATTAATATCGCCTAGTATTCTGACTTTGCCCTTTTTCTTTTGTACTCTACGCTAGAAGTTCTTGAACTTTCAGAGTCATGAATCTAAAGAAGCTATATACCCTCTCCCTATGGAAAAAAAAATGAATCTATTTACAAATATACAAAAATATGTATACATTTCAGAAGTGTCAAAGACACTCCCTTCCCATAAAGCCTTTTTTTTTTTTTAAGATTTTATTTATTTATTTGACAGAGAGAGATCACAAGTAGACGGAGAGGCAGGCAGAGAGAGAGAGAGGGAAGCAGGCTCCCTGCTGAGCAGAAAGCCTGATGCGGGACTCCAACCCAGGACCCTGAGATCATGACCTGAGCCGAAGGCAGCGGCTTAACCCACTGAGCTACCCAGGCGCCCCCCCATAAAGCCTTTTGTTGAACTTCAGGATAAGGGGTTTCCATGACTTGAATAATTACCCATATGCCAAGGACCCTCAAATCTCTGTCTCCTACATAAACCACTTTCCTGAGCAATAGGCCTACTTTCAAATGACTTACTGGCAACTTCACATGAATGTCCCTTAAGCATCTTACAACTGAAGTTATCCCAAACCAAACTCTTCATCATTCTCCAAACATCCACTCTTCTGGAGGACAATATGTGTGGGAGAGAGAGCACTATTTTGAACCTAACAGACCTTGATTTAAGTCCAGCCCTGGAAGCTTCAGAAATATACTTAGCCCCTTTCTTCTTTCATTTCTTCTTCATATTTAACATGAGGATAATAGCTCTATTTTCTATATCATTATGAGAATTAAAACAAATAATGTGAAAATCCTTATCCAAGTGCCACCACATAGTATACATTCCACAGATACTAATATTACTGAATTCCCAATAAAACAAAAGCAACTCTATTCACCAAATATCCTAAGTCAAAAATTTAGAAGGCATCTTCACACACCCTTCCAACCCATCCTCTAAATGGCAGCCAGAGGACCTTCCCAAGATACAAATCTGGTAACGCCATGACTCTGCTACAGTCTTCCCAGTTGCTTCTCATTGCTTCCAAGATTACATCTATCTTAGTACTGCACTAAAGACTGACTATGATCATGGCCCCTGTCCATGCCAAACTCATTCCCTTGACTACTTGTAGATCTCCCCAAATGTGCACAGTGTTTCACATTCCACAATTCTGTTCACACTGCTCCCTTTGCTTGAAGTGTCCTCACCCCTCCACATCTTTTCTTGGCATTCTAGCAAACACCCTTTCATCTTTCAAAACACATACAAGCATATGTGCTATAAAGTCACTCCTGACAGCTTCCTGCCGTACTGTAGATCACTGACTCCTTTTATCTCCCACCTGCACCTGACAAATGATTTCTATTGTGGCAAAGATGAATAGCATATGCTACCTGATCTCAAAAAGCTTACAATCATCATTCAACCAGAAATCCTCTTATATAACCGGGACAAGTAAACCAAAGAGAAATTTCCAAGGCATGAAAAAATGAGTTGTATGTAACTTCAACACTCAGCTCAGTGGTCCTTTCTTAGAAGCCTTTCTGTGACTCCCAAGCTCCGAGCTGTGTGTGCATGTGTATGCTTTAAGTGTTAGCTATATATAAATTCGTTTGATCTGTACAGTGTGTGGAGCAAACACTATTATTACTCCCCTTTTACAGGGGAGGAAACAGAAACAGAGGCCAACTTGCCTAACATTACCTACCCAGAAATATTGGTATGAATAAAGTATGGACTTCAGTTAATTAAAAAACAACTGATAAATGAAAATGATATATGTTTATAAATAAATCGTTTGATAAGTAATTATTGAGCCTATTAAAGGCCTGGGACATAAACAGAAAAACCTAAGTGTCCTATGCTCGAAAACAGTGATTCGTGAAAAACTAGTAACTATGATATAATGAAGTTAAGACTGTATCTCTTGGCGGCAGTAAGAAAGCCTTGGGGTGGAGGAATCTAGCAATGGACCAATGAGTTAATGAAGGAAACAGAACGAGCCCTCAACCCAGATCAGGAGCCATCCTACTTCCACGTCACCCCACCTCACCTTTTCTCCTCCTACATGTTTGCCCGCGGCTATCCAATAGAAGGTAGGCTCTATGGTCCTATTGTGCGCGTGCGCACATAAATTCGACGATCCTTCCCATCGATGCTTTCGGGAGCAACTTCTTCAGCCTGGTCACTGCCGGCGTCTACGCAACCCCTTGCTGCCGTCGCCGCCGCCATTTTGACGGCGCAAAGAGGGGGGATCTGGGACTGCTGGAGGCGGCGGCGGGACTGGTACGGATGGTTTCCGCCCGCTTTAGCCCCTCCAGATTCGCCGTCTTCTTGGTGCCACCGCATTCGGTATTGCCCCTATTCCGACAGGGTCCCTATCGGTCTCCCTAGTCCTGTCACTCCGTCTGCAGTCTGTTTTCGCTTCCTCACCGTCAGCTCCGTTCGAACCCTTTTTTGGAGCTGTGGTCAGACCCCCCTGATCTGTGTTAAAATGCCCGCTTCGACCCTCGGAACTCTGTCTAGGCCTCGGCTCCTCGGTCCCCGCCCTCATCTGGTCCGAGTTGCTTGCGGGAGCGGGGGCTGAGGGGTGGGGGCACAAACCGGGAGGGCTGGGTACTGCACGGCCTCCTCGGGGCAGGGATCTGTGCCCTGTAGGGACTGGAGGCCAATTCTGGCCTTCTTGGATTTTAGGGGGAGCTTGGACTTTGGTCGTGGTGGAGCAACACATGGTAGAAGATAGTGGACGTTACCCGAGTTGTGTGTTATTGCAGCTTAATCGCACACTGGCCTGTTTTGTTTTGTACGTTCTCAGGAGTAACTTTACGAAAGGGAAGATAATTTGCGTCTGCCGTCCCCGCTGGAAATGGCCACTGTGAGTAGTCTCTTAAGCAGTTATAGTGGTTTGGGAACTTGTTAGAAAATGGAGGGACGGGTTTAATTATGATAACATTGGAGGCATGTTCCTTGAACTTAGACGTAGTTGTAGGAAAAATGTCAAGGGAAGCAAGGGGTGTGAAATTATGTTGGTTTGCTTCGAAGGTAGTTTTGAACACAAAGGTTTGCTACAACACTCGTGTACTTGTTTCTACAAATTCATTTTGGAAATAAATTCAGTGCCAACATCCTTTCCATATTTTTAAAAGACCTTTTGAGTAAATATTTAGAATCTATTTTTTTTAAGATTTTATTTATTTATTTGACAGAGAGATCACAAGTAGGCCGAGAGGCAGGTAGAGAGAGAGGGGGAAGCAGGCTCCCCACTGAGCCAAGAGCCTGATGTGGGGCTCAATCCTAGGACCCTGGGATCATGACCTGAGCGGAAGGCAGAGGCTTTAACCCACTGAGCCACCCAGGCGCTCCTAGAATCTATTTTTAAACTATTTTTTCTTTTGTTAGCTAAACTGAAGGTTTTGTAACAGCTTCAGTCAAGCGAGTAACCTTCCAAATCGTACAAAATGAGAGCAAGAGATATGATTCACATAGACCAGAAATATTGATTTTAAGTCTGTAGTTTAGACTCATCCTACTGTAAGGACTTCATATAGTAGGGGACAGTAGAAGTACATGAAATAGCGACAATAAAAGTGCAAAGTAATTATTATTATTATTTTTAAAGATTTTATTTATTTATTTGACAGAGATCACAAGTAGGTAGAGAGGCAGGCAGAGAGAGAGAGGAAGGGAAGCAGGCTCCCTGCTGAGCAGAGAGCCCCGATGTGGGGCTGGATCCCAGGACCCTGGGATCATGACCTGAGCCGAAGGCAGAGGCTTTAACCCACTGAGCCACCCAGGTGCCCCAAGTAATTATTTCTTAAAAGCTACACAAAAGTACATCCAGATTCAAAGCTTTGTGAAGAGGAGAAACAAGGGGTTTGGGATCACTTAATCAGAGAACATTTAATCTGAGTCTTGAAAGATGGTAGGATTTAGATAATGGAAGACTTGAATGGAAGAATCTGACGTATTCAGAGACATCTTTCAAAAATCAAGAAGTCATTTCTGCATTCTGCAATGTCAGATATATGAAAGAGATTAGAGGGAAATAAGGTTGTATTGTGGAGTTGGAATTGAGTAATAGCTTGAATGTCACACTCAGTATTTAGATTTGATTCTTTAAATTGTGATCTTTTAATCAAAGCTGTGTTAGGATTAATATGGCAACAATTAGTCAGGATAATATTCGTGTAATTGAACATGATATGTTAAGAGTCTAATGACGTGACTGTAGGGTCAAGTCATAAAAGTAGACCACTAGTTTTGGACCCCATTTTAACATGAATTTTTACTTAGAACCCCAGAAAGGGAATGTTGTAATAGAAGCATGGGTACTCTCAAAGTAACTAGAATAGAATACTAATGTTCAACCTGGCTTTATTTTTATTTAAATGAATTAGATCAGCAGGGTGAGTATTTTGAAAGATGCTTTCGTAAATCTTTTATTGTTAGAAGTTCATATAAAATAAATCTTAATATTCAAATATACTTTAAAAATTTGTGTTTTTATGCATTGTAAATACTGAATGTCAGTTAGGAAATATGCAAATATGTGTGTCTTCACCTATTTAATTAGCATACATAGCAAGAGTCATGAATGTCCATGCTTCAGAAGCTGGACAGGTAAATCAAGATGCCTCAGTGGGAACTTTGACAAACTGAAATTCTCATTTCTGATATAACAGGAGCAGCCTTTCCTTAGCTACAGTGATTTATTGCTAACGAATGCCATTTGGGAATATGAATCTAGTGCTGCCAGCTCTTCTGAGATTTCAAGAGCAGCCAAAAATCTGGACTTTTTGTGTGAAATCTGTAATTTCTCAATGTTTAGACCCAATTCAGATTTTTTTTAATAATAGTGTGGACTACACAAAAATGTCTGTAGCTGGATATGAATGAATTTCCTTGATGGATATAGATGAATTTCCTAGATAACTAGTTCTAAGTCTTTGGTATAGACCCTGTATTCTACTCACATGACCAAAAGCAGGACTTAATCCTAAAATAGTGTCTAAAAGACAGTTTCTCTATTTACACTAATAAAGATTTTAAAATTATATTTGATAACCTGTCATCTTCCCAAGTCTAGAATCCTAGGTTTGAAGTAGTCATAAATAAAATCATACTTACCCTCATACTAAAATAAACTGGCTATACTAATTTTTGAATTATTTATTGGCTGCTATATTTAGTTATATTTACCAGCTGACCCAATGTCATAAAATCTGCCAAGTAACAAATTTGAGGATCCTGTAGGTTAAAAGGGAAACTTGGAACACATTAACACTGTCATCAGCTATTCCTTTCAGTGGACAAATTAGATACTGGCTTATTTTGCCATTAAAATGAAATATAAATAAAGTAACTTGAAACTCGGAGATTAGGTTTTCTTAGATTGGCAACAAAACTCACATTTTATTATAACTTTTGTTAAACCATCAAGGGAAAAATCTAAAGTAGAATCTAGTGGCCTTGGCATTCACAGACTAAAATAATTCTTAATAATATTGGGAAGTTGTTAAAATAATTTGGATAATACTTCTTTTCCTTTTTGCTTGTGAAGCAATTTATTATCAAAATATTTTGATAATCATACTTTAATTTTAATGGTATATGAAAGTATTTTGTGAAAATTAGTAAAACAGAGCATGTAAAGCACTTAGCACAGAATCTAACCCACAGTAACTAACATCTGTTGAGTATTTGTTATTTAATATTGCCCCTTTCAGATAATCTCCTATTGAGCCTGTTACTATTTTGAGGCCTTGCCCAAAATACTTTTGGAGTTTAAAATTTTATATTGCCTTTAGATCCTGAGCCATATTCTGTTAAATGTAAATGTCTTCATTTGTAAACGTAAATTTAAATTATAGAAACACCCAAAAGTCCTAAAGTTTGTCTAGTAGGTTAAAATGTAATAATTATCACATTGTTACATGTTACGCATGTTGGGTCCTGACCCAAGGAAGGATGCTTAAATTTTCGGGTGGCCATTTTCTGGAAACAGACCTTGTACTTCAGAGATACGTAAAGAGGGTTCTGTTTATCCAGGTCTTGAAGATAGAGTTGAAATTTGCTAGACCTAGAAGGAGAGGGAAAAGGACATTTTAGTGGAAGAAATCTTATGGCAGTATAAAAGAAGGCAGAGAAATGTGGGAAATGTTGCAGGTATTTTTATGTGACTAAAAAATTGAAAAGGAAAAGGTGGTAAAGTTAGTAAGAAATGCCAGAGAGATAGAAAAACAAGTTAGAATGTTTTCTCTTATGATAAAAGTCAGAGCACATGGGTTGGAATTCAGACTGCTTTGTGAAAGGGAAAAAGAATGATGCTAAAGTATCAAATGGCTAGACTATTTCAACATCCTGGGACCTAATTTTCATACCACACCAATCCCCATTCTCTAATCCCACTCCAGTCCATCCTGCCCTAAGTGGTACATTCCTAAAAACATTGTCCCCCTCTATTTTTCCCTTCCTCCAAATTAAAATTCTGATTTGTTGTCTTGTAACAAGCCTTTTACTGTGTCAGATGTAAAGCCTTTTATAATTGCCCACAATTTAACTTTTAAGCCTGTTTTTTACTGCACTCCTCTAACCTCACTGAATTTATCACCTTTTAAATATACCTTTTATGACTATACATTTGTTCCAGAAAGTCAGTCACTGAAATGCCCCATTCCTCTGCAAATTTCTGCTATTTCTTCAAAACCTTGGGGCGCCTGGGTGGCTCAGTGGTTTAAGCCTCTGCCTTCGGCTCAGGTCATGATCCCAGGGTCCTGGGATCAAGCCCCGAATCGGGCTCTCTGCTCAGCAGGGAGCCTGCTTCCTCCTCTCTCTCTGCCTGCCTCTCTGCCTACTTCTGATTTCTCTCTGTCAAATAAATAAATAAAATCTTTAAAAAAAAAAAAAACAAAAACCTAGTATAGTCTCTATGAAACTTTTTGTTCCTCTCTCAAGGATCTCTTAATTGTTTAAATCCTTTAGTAGCATTTCACAGATAATACGGTATTTGTTCTTACATATTTTCTACTGAATTAAGAGTTGGCATTTTTGTTTTTTAATGTAAAGGAGCAGATAAGTTAATATTTTAGGCTTTCTGTATCATATAGTCTCTGTACAATTACTTAACTCTGCCTTACTTAACTATGGCATGAAAGCAGCCACAGTACATAAATAAATAGGTATGGCAATGTTAGAATAAAACTTTATTTACTAAAATAGCAGGGTGTATTCAGCTATACTTTGCCAACCCCTGCATTCTGATGCGGGGCAGTCAGTTAAGCATCAGACTCTTGGTTACCACTCAGGTCATGATCTCAGGGTCTTGAGATCAAGCCCTGCATCCAGCTATGTGTGGGGAGTCTGCTGGAGATTCATTCTTTCCCTCCGCACCTCCCCCTGTGTGTTCCTGTGTGTGTGTGTGTGTGTTTGTATGTGCCCATGTTCTCTCTCAAATAAATAAAAATATCTTTAAAAAATAATAAAAGAATGAATTCTATCTGACCCAAGTATTTTGCTAGATGTTTATGCGTGAAGGACATTTACACAGTCACCTGTTGTAACTGACCTCAGAGTCCAGGAGATGAACAAAGGAGCAAAAAATTTAGCACAAATCTGGGTACTAAAGGTGTTGAAGTTTCCTTAATAATAGAAAAATTGGGGGCACCTGGGTGGCTCAGTGGGTTAAAGCCTCTGCCTTCGGCTCAGGTCATGATCTCAGGGTCCTGGGATCGAGCCCCACATCCGGTTTTCTGCTCAATGGGGAGCCTGCTTCCTCTCTCTCTCTCTGTCTTTGCCTGCCTCTCTGCTTACTTGTGATCTCTCTCTGTCAAATAAATAAATAAAATCTTAAAAAAAAAAATAAAAAATAAAAAAATAATGGAAAAATTTATTTATACTACCTTTTTAGTGTTATTCTAAATAGGGCAACTTTTAGAGGTTCCTGTTCTCTCTTCTGTGGCACTCTTGATTTTAGCCTTTATTGGAAAGGCCATATACTTTTACACAAAGTAAATTATTATTTGTTTTGTTTTGTTTTTAAAATTATATACATAATGCTTGTTGTATGGTAGTTGCTTAATAATAGAGTAAGATTTGTTTTGAAAGATACATTGCAGAGTGAGGATTTGCCAGAGATTGTCTATGTAAGTATAACACTTATATCCAGAACAAATAATGTTAATTTTTGTGTTATTCTTAGGTGCTCTGTAATAGAGCCAGACTGGTCTCCTATCTCCCAGGATTTTGCTCTTTAGTTAAAAGGGTTGTCAGTCCCAAAGCCTTTTCAACTGCAGGATCTTCAGGTTCTGATGAGTCTCATGTGGCCCCTGCACCTCCAGATATATGTAAGTAAACATTAATATGATTTACTTATACTTGTTGCAAAACACCCACCTCTCTTTTGGCGGCTACCAGTTTATTCTCTGTATTAAAGATTGTTTTTGTTTGTCCTTTTTTTCTTTTTTTCCTAAACTCTATATGAATGTAATCAATGGTATTTGTCTTTCTCTGACTAAATCATTTCACTTACTATTATACCCTGTACATTCATCCATGTTACTACACATAGCAAGATTTCAATATTTTTTATGGCTGAGTAATATTCCATTATGCATATATACCACATCTTTATCCATTCATCAGTGGATGGATATTTGGATTACTTCCATATCTAGACTATTCTAAATTATGCTGTGTTAAATACAGGGGTGTGTATATCTTTTTGTGTGTGTTTTCATTTTCTTTAGGTAAATACCCAGTATTGCAATTATTGGATCATTTGCTAACTTTATCTTTTAATTTTTTAAGAAATCACTTACTGTTTTGCACAGTGTTTGCACAGTGTGCATTCCCACAAACAGTACACAAGAGTTTCTTTTTCTCCATGTCTTTGCCAATACTTGTTATTTCTTGTATTTGTTTTAGCTATTCTGACAGGTATAAGGTGATATTTCATTGTGGTTTTGATTTGCCTTTCCTTGATGATTAGTGATATGAAGCATTTTTTCATGTGCCCACCAACTGTATGTCTTCCTTAGAGATATGTTTGCTGATGCCCTCTGCCCATCTTTTCAATAGGTTTCTGGTTTGGTTTGGTGTTGAGTTGTTTAAGTTCTTTATCTATTTTGGATATTAACCCCTTATCAGATACAACATTTGCAAATATATTTTCCCATTCATTCAGTAGGTTGCCTTTTTGTTGTTGTTGATTGTTTCCTTGATTGTCCAAAGACATTTTATTTCAGTATAGTCTCAGTAGTTTAATTTTGCTTTTCTTTCTCTTGCAGAGAACAAATATTATCTGGAAAAATGTTTCCGTAGCCTGTGTCCAGGAAATTACTGGCTGTGTTACTGAATCATATATAGTTGACTGTGTTATATTAGTTTCAAGTGTACAACATAGTAATTCGTTAATTTTAGACATTACACAGTGCTCACCATAAGTGTAGTTACATGTGTCACTATACAACTTTACTGCAGTGTCACTGACTATATTCCCAGTGCTGTATTTTTAATCCCCATTACATAATTATTTTATAACTGAAAGTTTGTACCATTTAACCAACATCACTATTTGGCTGTCTCCCAATGCCCCTTCCCTCTGGCAACTACCAGTTTGATCTGTTTCTATTAATATCTTCAGGCTTTTGCTTATTTCTTTGGTCGTTTGTTATATTCCACATGTAAGTGAAATCACTTAGTGTTTGTTCTTCTCTGACAGATTTCTCTGACCATAATATCTTCCAGGTCCATCTATGTTGCTGCAAAGAGCAAGATTTCATTCTTTCTTTATGGCTGAGTAATATTCCATTGTGTGTGTCTATACAGTGCACACACATGTTCTTTATTCATCATCTGTCAGTAAACAGGTTGCTTCCATATCTTGGCCGTTGTAAATAATGGTGCAGTAAACATAGAGCTACATATATCTTTTCAATTACCATGACTATTTTTGTAGGGTAAATACCTAACAGTGGAATTTCTGGATTGTCTGGTATTTCTTTTTAATTTTTTGAAGAATCCCCAAACGGTTTTCCCTGGTGGTTCCACCAGTTAACATTCCCAACCAACAGAGTGCAAGGGTTCTCTTCTCTCGATATCCTCTCCAATGCTTTACTGTTTTTAATTCTAATTCTAGAAAATGCTAACTGCTGTGCGAATGCTGTAGTATGAATTTATTAATATCAGACTTACAGAATGCTTGTTTTGTGATTTTTGTAATGATTTTCAATTTTCTCCAAAAGTAAGATATCTCACAATGAGAAACTTCTAAAAAGTTCTTCGTTTTGACAGAATCACACACACACACACAAAAGCAGAGGTAAAACTAAATAGCATTAAAATAACACCAAAAATGAAGTTGTAAACTATATATGTGTGATTCTAATTACTCACCAATTGAGAAATGAAGAGTGAGATAGGAGATATTATTATACATTTTAGGGAGAATTTTCGGAGGTAGCTCGACTCATGACATAAAGCACTCTGGAGCCCTCCTTTCTGTTACATGTTGTACTCAGAGGGAGAAGAGTGGGTCAGGAAAAATGATCTGGAGGTAATGATGATTTGTGAATACAAATATACCTGACAGACAAGGTAGAGAAGCATTCCACGTAAAGGACAGCAGAAATGCCAAGGGAAAGCTTTAAGATAAGACTAATTATATTGGGACTGCTGCCATGCAGGGTGGCCTGAAGGCTGTTAGAAGATGAACTGAAAGGTAGGCAGGAGGCTGATGACGACAGAGGGCCTTATGCACCAAGCTGATGACTTTGGATGTCTCCATTTAGGGTGGTGACTTCTAAAGAAATTCTATGAGGCTATGGAAATTTCCCTAGAAGGGGAAACTGTGAAGGACAATAAGGGTATAGAAGAGGCTTCCAACGTCCTCCCACTGTTCAACCAATAAGAATTATATTTTATTTGTTTATGCACTCATGTAAGTACGCAAATAAAAGTTTGCAAGGCTAAAATGATTAAAAAACTACTAGAACGAAAAAGAAAAAACTAGAGGCAAAAGAAAGCTATGCAAGGATTTTGGGTAAGACAAAATCTGGTGTGATTCAGAAAAATCGCACTCAGTCCAGATTAGAGTATCCGTCCCCATACCGAGGTGGCCGTGTTCCAAGTGTATTGTATAGGAATGATTGTTGTCAACTGGTACGACCACGTGTCATCTCTCCTAAGGCTGGGAAGATTTCCCTTTCATTGCCTTCCGAGTAGTTACGCGTTAGCTCTGTGATGAGAGGAGCTTGTGGAGATTTAGCAGGCCCAGGTGAAACGCAGGCCATTATACTCAGAAGGTTGTGGGAATCATGGGGACAGTTCTGTATAAGTGTTTACGGGAGCCCTGTGTGGGAGCGCCCATTTCACAGGGCTCGTCGTGGTCAGACCCATTGCTCCTCAGACTCCTGTAAACCCCAGGTTTTATGCTTCCAGTTGAGACAGTGACTGTTTCTCCCTCGCTCTGACCACCCCTTTGCAGACAGACCTTCACTTCCCAGCTTCTGCCTCATCCAGGTGAGCTGTAATTCTTCTGTTAACCCCTCAGTCCTGTAATATTGTAGCGTCTTAAGAGACAGGACAGAACCCAGACTGATACAGGTGTGTATCAAGTAATCCACTGGGTGGAGAAGATCATGTTAAAACTCCTATTTCTATGTATATTTTAATCTCTCCATTTTAAAATCATAGCATTTTAGGACTAACGTAATGGTGAAAGAGTAAGCATGACTTACAAAGAAGTCAAAGTGCATGTGTTGAGATGTGTGTTCAGTTTGTTTACTGAGAAAGGTATGAAGTTTTCAGAATTTGAGAACCTTGGTAGAGAAGATGGCCCTGGAAGAAGGACAAAGCTGTAGACCGAATGTTCAGTCAGAAGGCTATTGTAGACGTCATCCAGGAAAGAACTGATGAGGCTCTGAAGTGAGGCTGTGGCAGGGGCAGTCGGATTTAAGTAGTACTCAGGAGCTAGAAATAGGGAGCAGCAGCTGATAGATGACCTTTGCGGAGGAAAGAGAAGGACAGCTCAGAGATGACTCAGGTTTGTAGCTAAGGTGCTTCCATTTGCAGAGCAAGACCTGCCAGTTGCTTTTGTTTGTTTTTCCTCTCCTTCAGCTTGGCAATTTAGAAAAACCACCACCCACCAAAACCAAGTAGGGTTCATCTTGGAATGTGAAGGATGGTACAGTATTAGGAAAACTTCCCCCAGCTCTACCGTGCAAAGGCTCTAAGAGAAAACTTTGGTAGCTACAGCTAACCGTCCACCCAAATTTTGTGCTGTCCACTCCACTGTCTAGAGTTGCTAGTGGAAGTGATGCCCAGATGGGACCATGTGACTCATTCTTGCCAAGGGAAATGTTGGCGGGGGGGGTGTTGTGCCAACTCTGGGCCAAAGCTTTTTAAGAAGCCGGAGTGCTGGTTTCACATCCTCTTCCCCTTCTATCTGCAGAAGTTAGACAACAGCAAGGCCCTAGATGCGGAAGCAGACACAGGTGGAAGAAATCTGGGCCCTTGAATTACATTACAGAGGAGGGCCACCTGCCTTAGTGTTCTGTGCCTGAGAAATAAGCCTTCCACCACATTAGACACCTAAACAGGTGTCTGCTCGTTCTTTAAAAATGTTTAGTCTGCTTTAAATGTTCTGAAGATACTATAGTAGAGGCCCCTTAGCATACAGTAACAGCAAATAATCATTGTTGATACAGACTTTTAGAAAACCTATTCCTTAACAGGCTTTCGGGATGTGGGGTCCATGCGTAGGATGAATTTGGGTGGAAAACATTACATTTACCTTTTCACTAACATTCCGCTGAAGTTTAGCATGTCTTTTCATTGTGGATATATGCAACCCGTCCAGTGTGATTAGCAGTTGCTGGGCCTTGTCGCCGACAGAGAACAGGTCTTTTCCTATCACATTAAAGATGTTCCTTGACTTACGATGGCATTATGTCCAGATGAATCCGTTGAACATAGTTGAACGAGTTGAACATAGCATAAACTGAGAGTGCACTTAATACACCTTACCTGCTGAACTTCACAGCTTAGCCTCACCTACCTTAACTGTCTCTGAACACTTACATTTTCCCACAGCTGGGCAAAACCCTCCTCCCACAAAGCCTGTTGTATAACGAAGTGTTGCGTACGTCATGTGATGGCTTGAATGCTGTGCTGAAAGTGAAACAGAATGGCTGTATGGGTACAGAGTAGCTGTAAGTGGATCGGTTGTTTATCCTCATGATCAAGTGGCCATATGGGAGCTGGGGCTCACTGCTACTGCCCAGCATCATGAGAGAGGATTGTACTGCCTATCCCTAGCGCAGGGAAAGCTCCAAATTCAGAATTCGCTGAAGTGTGGTCTCTACTGAATGCGTGTCGCTCTTGAACCATAGTAAAGTCCAAAATCCTAAGGTGAATCATCATAAGTTGGGGACACTTTAAGTGTTGCCAATATATCAATACCGTTTATACTGTCAGTATTTCAGAATTACAGATCTTGTAATACTAAACCTTCACAACAAGCACATATATTCTATCACAACTTCCAAAAATGTTTTGATATATGTATTAAAAATGATTAATCAATTTTTAATATATGTACTTTATGCATTTAAAAACATTTTTTCTGAAAGGAGGCCCATGGCATGAAAAAAAAACAAAAAACCTTGAAATATATTTTTTCAGTGTAGAGATGATTATCTAACTTCTAACAACAGGGTTTCTGCTTCCAAACTTTAAAAGTCTAGTTTGAATACCAGCTAAAATATGATAAAGACACATAGAATTACAACAGATTAAAAGAATCTCGTGGTAACTCTAACCATCCAAATATTTTTAAATAATAAAATAATATCAGTAAGAAATCAAACTTTGTGCATATGTCTTTGGACACATGCACATAAATGTCAGTATTTTTTTTTTAGAGCAACCAGAACCGTCCAGACCTATCAAGACTACCATCAATACATTTCTTTCTGATTCATTCATATGATCAGTTTGTAAATCGCAAAATTCTGGTTAAGGTAGTTATAATATTCTGGATCTTCACTAAACCATGAAAGTATTTGCCTATGTCGAGCAGGATATGAGTTATATATGATAAAGATCTTCCACTATTTAGGAATCATTCTGGGGGTTGCAATATTAAGAATTTTACTTTCATCTACATTTTATTAGTGGGTCTGAAAATCTTCTAAAACCAGAACTCAAAGGCATCTGGAAATTGCAGTTTCCAAAGGCAACAGAACATACTCTGAACAGCCTGCCGTATGTTCTTGTACCGTCATGTCTTCCCATTTATGACCTAAAAAAGTATCTAAACATAATCACCCCTGAAAGCACTTTAAGGGACATTTAAATCACTTCCCATCATCAGCAGCCCTTCCTTCCTGTATATTTTAATACAAAAGCTATTTCCAAAAGTGAAACACTTGGCCAGTAATTTTCATAAGGCAATGCAATATGAAAGAAGGGAACTTTCATATTAAAAAAACAAACAAACCTGGATTTGGGATCCTAACCCATTACTTAAAAACTTTGTGTCCTTAATTTTTATTCTTTTTCCTGAGTTTGATTTCCTCCTCATGAATTGGAGATAGGATCACTTACCCCATGCAGTTTTTGTGAATATTAAATGAGATAGTTATGTAAATTTCAACAGAAAACGTCTGTGCAGAAAACTGTTAATTCTATCCTTTACTGACTTATAGAGTCCTCACAATAGGCCTGAACAAAGGGTCCAACCTTCACAATGACCTAGCCAAATCTCCCCAAAGGGAACTATTTTGCCTCAGGTAGGACTTTTTAAGAATTGGCTACACAAACACACAGCATCTGTCCCTATAAATATACTTTTCAAATCTCTGTTTTTCTTAAAGCCAGTGTATGTGTAGATCTTTTTAAATATTTGACGTAGAATTCTGTTGGATCCAGTGTTTGTGTGTTGGGTTTAGAAGTACTGCCCACCTAACTAAAGGAAAACTATTTAAAAGGGCAGTCAACAATTTCTGACGAATGTCTCTGGACATGTAATGGCTGAATAAATCTAAAGCAGTGAATTCCATGATTACCTCTGTTAACACGCTATCAGTGTATTAATGTCTGGTGGGAGTATTTCGCTTGTTTTTTTTTTGGATGTCCTGAATTGTGTGTGATGGTATATTTCCCTCTCCAAAGTTGCAATTAGACTGCATCCCTTGAAGTGATTGTATTACATTTTTAGGGAAATCCATTTGGGGGATAGTTTTTATTGCTTCTCTGTCCACAGAAGTGGACATCTTTAGAGATCAGATAATGATAGCACCTCAAATTTACAGACCTTCTTCATAGGAAATTTAACAAATGACTTGTGTATGTCATTTCCTCTAAACCTAACAGTGCTCCCATTAGATGAGTGTTATTACAGACAGAAAGTAACTTGTCCAAGAATGGAAAACTTACAAGCGGCAGAACTAAGATCCAAACTCAGGGGTTGTGCAAAGCTTTTTTTTTTTTTTTTTTTTTTTAAAGTTCTTTGATTTCCCAATGATGTCTAGATACCTGAACTCAATATTTCGTGGCATGATGTTTGAGATTTTCAGAAGCCTAAAGCAGGTTGGAACTTTAAAAATGAGCATGAAAATACCATGAGCCACCTGATTTCCAAGAACCAAATGGGAATGAATATAATACTTGATCCAACAGCAGATTACTAGAACTGCAGTGTGAGAGAACAAAAGATAAGCAGACCCTTACTCCTGCGAGCTCTGAAGAGGAAGTCTGTGGGCACTATTCCCAATGGGGCTGAATATCTTTATTGTCTCACTACCAGCTCCATCAGGTCCCCTCCCCTGGAGTACAGAAAACCAGTGGATTACATTCATTCATTCTTTATTTCTTATTTTTTATTATGTTAGTCACCATATAGTACATCATTAGTTTTTGATGTAGTGATCCAAGATTCATTGTTTATGTGTAACACCCAGTGCTCCATGCAATATGTGCTGTCCTTAATACCCATCACAGGGCCAACCCTTCCCCCCACTCCCTACCCTCTAAAACCCTCAGTTTGTTTCTTGGAGTCCACAGTCTCTCATGGTTTGTCTCCCCTTCTGGTATCTCCCCCTTCACTTACCCTTCCTTTTCCTAATGTCCTCCATGCTGTTGCTTATATTCCACAAATAGTGAAACAATATGTAATTGACTTTCTGTGCTTGACTTATTTCACTCAGCATAATCTCCTCCAGTCTCATCCATGTTGATGCAAAAATTGGGTATTCATCCTTTCTGGTGGTGGCATAATACTCCATTGTATAAATGGACTGTATCTTCTTTATCCGTTTGTCTGTTGAAGATACACATGTAGTGAAAAGAAGGACCATATGCATCTCACTGTTCATAGCAGCAGTGTCCACAATAGCCAAACAGTGGGTTAAATTCTAATGTCAAATTCAGTAATGGTGACTTTCAGGGATTCAGGTTAGTTGAGTGAACTACACCTAGCATTCAATTCTGTTTCCTCAGTACTGACCTCTGAGTTCTAGATTCCCATCTCCCCTCCCAGCTAGATGTTCCCATTTGAATATTCACCACCATTTCCCTTTCAACACATAAAAAGTTAAAAAGGCTAAAACCCACAAGGGAGTACTTGCTAATGGGACCATCAGGAGAGGCATTAGATTCTGGGGCCAGATCACTGGTATTCCAGTCCTGTCTGTCCCTCATGATTCTGTGACTGAACGCATCCTCTAACCTCTATTAGCTTCAGGTTTTCTACCTGTGCAATGGAAATACTACTACCGATGTCATGGGGTTATTATGAAGGCTAAAGGAATTATTACACATAAAGCCCTTAGACAAGTGCTGGGCATCCAGTAAGCACCATGGAAATGTGGTTGCTATTATTGTTAATATTATATCATGGATCATCCAGGCTAAAAACTGATGTCATCTGTTTGGATTGCTAGATGTTGGGAGGATGTGGAAGCAAAGCAAGGGAGCAGTCAGCCACCAACCTCTTTTAATTCTACTTTTGGAAGACTCCTCTCATTTTTAACAGCTACTGCCCTAATTCAGGCCTCTCTTACCTTTGATCTTCTCCATTACAGTAGCGGTCTGCTCATTCTTCTCTCCTATAATTATGCCCTATGCCAGCAGATTTATCTTTTCAAACTTGAGTTTATGAAAGTATTCTCCTACCCAACAACTTTCAAAGTCTAATGCTATCACAGGGAATGCAAAGTTATTACTCTAGGACAGAAAATCCTTTCAGTCCAGCCCCAGCTTATTTTGCTAGCCTCCTCTTCCTCCCTTGCATGTCGAGGATGCTCTAGGCAAAGTAGTGCACTCATAGCCATATGTTCTTCACAGAACATTCCTAGGGCCTGGAGTATTCTTTTCTCACTATTCAAATCCAACCTGCCTCATGGGCCAGCACAAATTTTGTCTCCTCCAAAGACTAGTCATGTAGTAAGCTCAGTGAATTGGAGCAGACATAAAGGGCATCAGTATAAAAATTTGAACTTTATTCAGTCAGAGTGCACATATATTGGGGCTGATTATTTAAACAGCATGGGGATTACAAATTTTACAAAACTATGGAATGATTTTTATAATTATATAGTGACAGCGGGCAGTGATTGTAACTAGCAGAGGGCATGCTATAACTTAATAAATATATCTCACCATATATAACACAATTCTTGAAATTACTGCTCAAGATCAAATTAATAGCACTCAGGATCTCAGTTGTCCCTTTTGATATAATGTGATAATTGCATTTGTAAGAGATCTTGCATGCTGTAAAAGAAATATCAATGGAAAAATCAGGAGTCCTCAGATTATAACATTATTGAATAAGGAATTTCAACAATAAAGGTGCTTTCTCATAGCCTACTTGAATAATTATAAAGCCTAAACGTTATTGAGCAAATCCAGTGTTTTATTAACATCAGCAATATTGGCCTTTCTTTCTCTATTACTTCTAGCACCACCATTAGTCAGAACTTAACCATTTCTGTCATCACTGATATGAAAAATGAAGCAGAGCTGCTCAAATAAAGTAAGGGTATTGTGAACAACTTAATGTCTCCTCTCTGAGAAGTGGAAGATTAAGATTGCATTAAAAATAGATGATGATGTAAGGAAAACTAATAAAAGCTCATTCCATGCTTGAAAATTCTTTTTTACAGAAAAAAAATGTTAATTTCAGAACCACCTGGCTGAGTTATTAGAAATTGCCCATTAGAGAAGTAGTTCAGCAAAGACCCAGCAAATGGGAATTCTAGTCAGACCTTGGTCAAATCACTTAAGACTCTAAAATCTTGCATTTTCTCATCTAAAAAAATAAAAGGTAGGACTAGATGATTTCAAAGACCCAAGATGCATCAATATCTCTATACCGATTTCCTTTCTTACCTGCAAGGCCATAAATTATTTTATAATGTAAGGTTCTGTTACTTACTATGACCTTAAAGTTTAATGAATGTGTCTATTCCCACATACCTTACTCTTCAAAGAATTAGAATATAAATTCTTAAAATAATTACAACTTAAACTTTTCTTTTATGATTCATAGACACTTTGGATCATCAGTGCCTTGTCCCAAATACAGCAAAATAATATAAAAAAAATCCCATCAGTTCATTTTTTCCCATAATCCATAGTATTGTCTATTTTTAATGACCCTAAAACTATATTACTACAGTTCCAAAACCCAGCAGTAACTTTCATTGACTTTTTACTTTCATAATGTTTCAGAGATAAAACCTCTTTTCATGGAGACAGGAGGCAGCAAGTAAGTGCTTAACAACTGGAAACTGGAAACCTGAGACCATACACACATCAGATCTTTTGGCTAAATCAAACATTCCCTGATTACTCCAGGACTCTTTGGTTGTCTTGCTGGTGAGGATGAATTTGACCACCTACACATCATTGCTGCCCCTTTCTTTAATTATTAACAACTAGGAGTCCTTCTTCCTAACGTAATTCCAGCCATGATCAGCCTGCATTAGACAAACTGAACTTTCATAGAAAATCACAATTTTAAAAATGGAAAAAAGACCTGTATTGAACAGTTTGACTTACTACACTGGAGATTGATTTTCTATTATAGGATACTATAATTAGTTCCATAGACCAAATAATAGCATCTGGGTAATAGCATTAGGGACCAACCCACCAAGTCACTACCAATGTATGAAAACCTCTCTCCCTGAACAGAATAGTTCAAATTTGAAACTGGCAGGTTTGATAAGATAGGACATTCTTTACAGAATCAGAAGGCCCAAATTCTTTGCAAAACCCCAAAATGCAAATTTGAGGAATTTCTAGGCAATTAGATGGTGACATCTGTTGGTGCAATGTATCACTGCGTTCCATCATTTGAAACATCTAGGAGCAGAGGGTTGGATAAAGTTGGCAAAATCCCAAGTGCAAAATTAGGGATTCTTTTCCATTTGAGATGTTCATGTGGATACCTTTAAATGTGATATTTTAAATTAAGATAAACATACCGTGTGTGTGTGTATGTGTGTATATATGCCTGTTTTGCTCTTCCCTGGGAAGTTTTTTGTTTACAAAGTATTCACAAGCTTGCCCCCCCCCACACACACAGTGTATATTTCTTTATATACATGTGAAAGAACAGTGATTATTAGGATTAGCTTATTTTGCACTGTGAGATGGAGAGGCATAGTGGAAAGGCCAGTAGCTAATGACTGTCCTCAATTTCCAGAGTCTTTAACTTGCCAGTGAAAATAAACTTAATTTTAAGTGAAAAACAGGATTAATTTGAGAAGCAGGCCAGGAATTGTTAGCCCTAAGTAGTCTAGCACATCTTTTTCACTTTATTGCCACACCTCTAATTTGCTTGGAAGAGTTCGCCTTTACTGCAAACTTCTGTAACAAAGTCCCTAAAGCTTTTGATAGTCTCAATTTTAATACGTGTTGTATCTCCATTGTGGACTTTTTGAACAGTGTTCAGGTTTTCTCCAATATGCTGAAACAGTTTTTGCCACGTGGAGACTTTATTGTCTTGAATCACTGTAGAGCTTTGGGTTTAGGTGCATAAAACAACATACACTGCACGTTGACCTATGTGTGATCATAAGGGGCTATGAATAGAGCGTAGTCTGAAAGCCACGGGCTCACCCATTTGAGATTAATTTCCTCTTCCAGGTCACTAATTCATACCCCAGTGTCCTAGGAGAGTTAATTTATTTCCCATCAGTGACCACTTGACTTTGCAAAAGTATTTTTAACTCACTGGGGCTTAATACAGGACAAATCTTATTACTATAACCTAGTTATTGCAATTAAAAAAAAAAAAAAGCAATTTCCCTCTCTCCCAGCTTGTTTCCTCTTTTCCAAAACAGAGTCTTCCTTTTGACCATACCAGTGATTTAACTGAACAGCCTCAGTCTCTGATCAATTATGTTAAGATTGTGTGACATTAGATATGGAATTCATATTATTTAAAATAGCTTTGTTTTTTATTTTTTTTCACTCAAGTATAATTAGCATACAGTGTTCCAGTAGTGTCAGTGTACAGTATGATGATTCATCAGTTCTCTGTATTTCTCAGTGCTCCTCCAGATAAGCGTACCCTTGAATCCTTTGTCTCTTTCACCTAATGGCCCAACAGCCTCCCCTCTGGCAACCAGAGGGGATCTTTGTACTCACAGGTTTGGGGTTTTGTTGTTGTTGTTGTTCAACATGACATGTTGTTCAATGACTGGACGAAGTCATATGATAGTTGTCTTTCTCTGACTGACTGACTTCACTTAGGATTATACCCTCTAGGTCAACCATGCTGTTACAGATGGGAAAATCTCATTCTGTTTTAGGGTTGAGTAATACTCCATTGTATATATATACCACACCTCCTTTTATCCATTCATCTGTGGATGGACACTTGGTTGCTTCTATATCTTGGCTATTATAAATAATGCTACAGTAAATAGAAGGGTGTCTGTATCTTTTCGAATTGGGCTTTGGGGTGGTTTTTTGGTGGGGGGCATGGAGGGGTTAACTCCCCAGTAGTAGAATTATTGGGTCTTTTGGTAATTCTTTTTTTATTTTTTGAGGAACATCTATAGTGTTTTCCATAGTGGCCACACCAGTTTGCTTTCCCACCAACAGTGCACGAAAGTTCCTTTTCCTCCACATTCTTGCTAACACTTGTTATTTCTTGTATATCTGATTGTAGCCATTCTGACAGGTACATTGTAATATCTCACCGTGATTTTCATTTTACTTTCCCTGATGACTAGTGATGTGGAGCATCTTTTCATGCGTCTATTGCCCATCGGTATGTGTCAGTGGAAAAATATCTATTTAGGTCCTCTGCCCAGTTTTAATTGGATTCATTTGAAATTTTTTTGGCGTTGAGTTATATAAGTTTTTTATATGTTTTGGATGTTAACCTTTTATCGGATATATCACTTGCAAATATCTTCTCCCATTCAGTAGGTTGTCCTTTGGCTTTGTTGATGGTTCGTTTCTCTGTGCAAAACCTTTTTATTTTGGTGTAGTAGCAGTAGTTCACTTGCTTTTGTCTCCCTTGCCTTAGGATATGTATCTAGAAACATGTTTCTACAATGGGTGTTAAAGACATTACTGCCTATGTTTTCTTCTGGGAGTTTTATAGTTTCAGGTCTCACATTTATGTCTTTAATCCATTTAGAGTTTGTTTCTATGTATGGTATAAGAAAGTGGTCCAGTTTCATTTTTTTGCATGTAGGTGTCCACAAAGGGTGTCCAACAAAGCACCCTTTGTTGAAGATATTGTCTTTTCCCCATTATATATTCTTTTTTTAAAAAAGATTTGTTGAGTGAGAGTTAGAGTGAGAGAGAGAGAGCACAAGTGGGTGGCAGAGTACAAGGAAGGTACAGACTCCCTGCTGATCAGGGAGCCTGAGGGTGGGGCTGGATCCTAGGACCCTGGGATTAGGTCCTGATTGGAAGGCAGATGCATAATTGACTGAGCCACCCAGGCGCCCCTCCCCATTGTATGTTCTTCCTGTTTTGTCATAGGTTATTTGACCATGTAAGTATGCGTTTAATTCTGTGCTCTCTACTCTGTTACACTGATCTGTGCATCTTTTTTTTTCGGCCACTGCCATACTGTCTTGATTACTTCAGCTTTGTAGCATATCTCAAATTCTGAGATTGTGCTATCAAGCTTTGTACTTCTTTCTGAAGAGTGATTTTTCTATTCAGTTTCTTTTTGGTTCTATAAATATTTTAGGATTATTTTCTTAAGTTCTGTGAAAAATTCTGTTAGTAGTTTCATGAGGATTGCTTTAAATTTGTGGATTGTTTTGGATAATAGGGAAATTTTTACAATATTGGGTCTGCCAATTCATGCACATTATATATCTTTCCATTTACTTGAGATAGTCTCAGTTTCCTTTATCAGTGTTTTAAAGTTTTCAGAATACAGATCTTCCACCTCCTTGGTTAAGCTTATTCCTAGGTATTTTATTCTTTTTGGTGCACTTGTAAATGCTATTGTTTTCTTAATTTCTCTTTCTGCTACTTCATTATTAGTATACAAAAAATGCAACAGATTTCTCTATATTAATTTTCTGTTATGCAACTTTACTGAATTATCAGGTTAGTACTTTTTTGGTAGAGTCTTTAGGGTTTTCTGAATATGGTATTATGTCAGCTGCAAATACTGGAAATCTTATATCTTCTTTACTAGTTTGGTTACCTCTTATTTCTTTTTCTTACCTGATTGCCCTGGCAATGTCTTCCAGTATAATATGGAAGAATACTGTTGAGAGTGGACATCCTCATCCTATTCTTGATTTGAGAGAGAAAGCTCTGTTTTCACCATTGAGAATGAAGATAGCCTTTGTTATGTTGAGATACATTCCCTCTGAACCTAGTATATTGAGACTTTTTATTATGAAGAATGTTGTACTCTTTCAGATGCTTTTTTGTGTCTGTTCAGATGATCATATGGTTTTTGTCCTTTCTCTTGATGTGATGTATCACTTTGATTTGCATATACTGAATCACACTTGTGTACCTGGAATGAATCACACTTGATCATTGTGTACAATTTTTTTTTAGATTGATTTATTTGCAAGAGAGAGAGAGCATGTAAGCATGGGTAGGAGAGGAAGAGAAAGAATTTTTTTTTTTTTTTAAGATTTTATTTTAGAGAACACATGAGCGGTGGGGTGGAGGAGGAGAGGCAGAGAGAGAGAGAGAGAAGTAGACTCCTTGCTGAGCAGGAAGCCTAGGGTGGGGCTTGATCCCAGGGACCCAAGATCTTGACCTGAGCCCAAGGCAGACACTTTTTTTTTTAAATTAACATATAATGTAATATTTGTTTCAGGGGTACAGGTCTGATTTATCAGTCTTAATTCACAGCACTCACCAAAGCTCATACCCTCCCCAATGTCCATCACCCAGCCACCCCCTCCCTCTTACCCCCCTCCCCTACAGCAGCTCTGTTTGTTTTCTGAGATTGAGTCTCTTCTAGTTTGTCCCCCTCTCTGGTTTCATCTTGTTTCATTTTTCCCTCCCTTCCCCTATGATCCTCTGTCTTGTTTCTCAAATTCCTCATATCAGTGAGATCATATGATAGTTGTCTTTCTCTGATTGACTTATTTTGCTGAGCATGATACCTTCTACTTCCATCCATGGTGATGCAAATGGCAAGATTTCGGGTGTTTTGATGGCTGCATAGTATTCCATTATATATATATATACCGCCTCTTCTTTATCCATTCATCTCTTGGTGCACTTAGGCTCTTTACATAGTTGGGCTATTGTGGACATTGCTGCTATAAACATTCAGGTGCACGTACCCCATTGGATCACTACATTTGTATCTTTGGGGTAAATACCCAGTAATGCAACTGCTGGGTCATAGGGTAGCTCTATTTTCAACTTTTTGAGGAACCTCCATACTCTTCCAGAGTGGATACATCAACTTGTATTCCCATCAACAATGTAGGAGGGTTCCCCTTTCTCCACATCCTTGCCAACATCTGTCATTTCCTGGCTTGTTAATTTTAGCCATTCTGACTGGTGTGAAGTGGTATCTCATTGTGGTTTTGATTTGTATTTCTCTGATCCCGAGTGAGGTTAAACACTTTGTCATGTGTCTGTTGTCCATTTGGATGTCTTCTTTGCAGAAATGTCTGTTCATATCTTCTTCCCATTTCTTTATTGGATTATTCTTTGGATGTTGAGCTTGATGAGTTCTTTATAAATTTTGGATACTAGTCCTTTGTCTGATATGTCATTTGCAAATATCTTCTCCCATTCTGTCAGTTGTCTTTTGGTTTTGTTGACTGTTTCCTTGGCTATGCAAAAGCTTTTGATCTTGATGAAGTCTCAGTAGTTCATTTTTGCCTTTGCTCCCCTTGACTTTGGCAATGTTTCTAGGAAGAAGTTGCTGCAACTGAGGTCAAAGAGGTTGCTGTCTGTGTTCTCTTCTTCAAGGATGTTGATCGTTTCCTGTCTCATATTGAGGTCTTTCAATCCATTTTGAGTCTGTGCAGTGTAAGAAAGTGCTCCAGTTTAATTCTCCTGCATGTGGCTGTCCAATTTTCCCAACAACATTTGTTGAAGACACTGTCTTTTTTCCATTTCCTGCTTTGTCGAAGATAAGTTGACTATATAGTTGAGGGTCCATTTCTGGGCTCTCTGTTCTGTTCCATTGATCTGTGTGTCAGTTTTTATACCAGTACCATATTATCTTGATGTTTATAGCTTTGTAATAGAGCTTGAAGTCTGGAATTGTGATCGAAGGCAGACACTTAACCGACGGAGCCACCCAGGTGCCCCAAGAGAGTAGGTTCTTCTCTGTTCCTTCTCTTGCTCTCCTGTCATTTTTGCCTTTCTTTAGTGATGTGCAAAAAAATAAAGAGAAATCCAAGCAAATCTATTATACATGTTTGATTTTTGGTTACCATTAGGTTCATATATAATATCTTTTTTTTTTCCAGTGTCCAAAATTCATTGTTTATGCACCACACCCAGTGCTCCATGCAATACATGCCCTCCTTAATATCCACCACCAGGCTCACCCATCACTCTACCCCTACCCCTGTAAAACCCTCGGTTTGTTCCTCAGAGTCCAGTCTCTCATGGTTCATCTCCCTCTCCAATTATCCCAATTCACTTTTCTTTTCTTTCTCCTAATGTCCTCTATGTTATTCCTTATGCTCCACAAGTAAATGAAACCATATGATAATCGACTTTCTTTGCTTCTCTTATTTCACTCAGCATAATCTCCTCCAGTCCCATGCATGTTGATAAAAAAGTTGGGTATTTATCCTTTCTGATGGAGGCATAATACTCCATTGTATATATGGACCATATCTTCTTTATCTATTCATCTCTTGAAGGGCATCTTGCCTTTTTCCACACGTTGGCGACTGTGGCCATTGCTGCTATGAACATTGGGGTACAGATGGCCCTTCTTTTCACTACATCTGTATCTTTGGGGTAAATACCCAGTAGTGCAATTGCAGGGTCACAGGGTAGCTCTATTTTTAATTTCTTAAGGAATCTCCACCCTGTTTTCCAAAGTGGTTGCACCAACTTGCATTGCCACCAACAGTATAAGAGGGTACCCCTTTCTCCATGTCCTCTCCAACTCTTGCTGTTTCCTATCTTGTTAATTTTGGCCATTCTAACTGGTGTAAGGTGGTATCTCAGTGTGTCTTTGATTTCAATTTCCCTGATGGGTAATGATGATGAACATTTTTTCATGGGTCTGTTAGCCATTTGTATGTCTTTGGAGAAGTGTTCATGTCATCTGCCCATTTCCTGACATGATTATGTTTTCTTGGGTGTTGAGTTTGAGGAGTTTTTTATAGATTTTGGATATCAGTCCTCTGTCTATAGTGTCATTTACGAATATCTTCTCCCATTCCATGGGTTGTCTCTTTGTTTTGTTGACTGTTTCCTTTGCTGTGCAGAAGCTTTTGATCTTGATGAAGTCCCAAAAGTTCATTTTCGCTTTTGTTTGCTCTGCCTTTGGAGACATGTCTTTTTTTTTTTTTTTTTTAAAGATTTTATTTATTTATTTGACAGAGAGAGATCACAAGAAGGCAGAGAGGCAGGCAGAGAGAGAGGAAGGGAAGCAGGCTCCCTGCTGAGCAGAGAGCCTGACGCGGGGCTCGATCTCAGGACCCTGAGATCATGACCTGAGCCGAAGGCAGCGGCTTAACCCACTGAGCCACCCAGGCGCCCCAAGGAGACATGTCTTGAAAGAAGTTGCTGTCGCCGATGTCGAAGAAGTTACTGCCTATGTTCTCCTCTAGGATTTTAATAGATTTCTGCCGCACATTGAGGTCTTTCATCCATTTCGAGTTTATCTTTGTGTATGGTGTAAGAGAATGGTCGGGCTTCATTTCCCGACTTCATTTCATAGTGGTCCAATTTTCCCAGCACCATTTATTGAAGAGACTCTCTTTTTTCCACTGGATATTTTTTTCTGCTTTGTCGAAGATTATTTGACCATAGAGTTGAGGATTCATACCTGGGCTCTCTTTTCTGTTCCATTGACCTGTGTGTCTGTTTTTCTGCCAGTACCATGCTGTCTTAGTGATCAGAACTTTGTAATATAACTTGAAATCAGGCAACGTGATGCCCCCAGCTTTGTTTCTCTTTTTCAACATTCCCTTAGCAATTCGGGATCTCTTATGGTTCTGTACAAATTTTAGGATTGTTTGTTCCAGCTCTTTGAAAAATGCTGGTGGAATTTTGATTGCGATGGCATTGAAAGTATTGATTGCTCTAGGCAGTATAGACATTTTGACAATGTTTGTTCTTCTGATCCATGAACATGGAATGCTTTTCCATGTTTTTGTGTCTTTTTCCATTTCTTTCATGAGTGTTCTGTAGTTCCTTGAGTACAGATCCTTTACCTCTTTGCTTAGGTTTATTCCCAGGTATCTTATGGTTCTTGGTGCTATAATAAATGGAATTGATTTTCTAATTTCCCTTCCTATATTTTCATTGTTAGTGTATAAGAAAGCAACCGATTTATGTACATTCATTTTGTATCCTGCCACATTACTGAATTGCTGTATGAGTTCTAGTTGTTTGGGGGTGGAGTCTTGGGTTTTTCATATAAAGTATCATGTCATCTGCAACGAGAGAGAGTTTGAATTCTTCTTTGCCAATTCGAATAACTTTTACTTCTTTTTGTTGTCTGATCACTGTTGCCAGGACCTCCAGTACCGTGTTGAACAAAAGTGGTGAGAGTAGACATCCTTGTCATGTTCCTGATCTCAATGGGAAGGCTGTCAGCTTTTTGCCATGGAGAATTATATTTGCTGTGTGTTCTTCATAGATAGATTTATGAAGTTGAGGAATGTTCCCTCTATCCCTATACTTTGAAGAGTTTTAATCAGGAAAGGATGCTTTATCTTGTCAAATGCTTTTTCTGCATCAGTTGAGAGGACCATGTGGTTCTCCTCTCTTCTTTTATTGATTGGTTCTCTCACATTGGTTGATTAGTAAATGTTGAACCACCGCTACATTCCAGGGATAAATCCCACCGGTCCTGGTGGATAATCTTTTTAACCTACTGTTGGATCCTATTAACTAGGATCTTGTTGAGAATCTTGGCATCCATACTCATCAGGGATATTGGTCTGAAATTCTCCTTTTTGATGGGGTCTTTGCCTGGTTTGGGGATCAAGGTAATGCTGGCTTCCTAGAAAGAGTCTGTTAGTTTTTGTTCTGTTTCTATTTTTTGAAACCACTTCAGGAGAATAGGTGTTATTTCTTCTTTGAATGTTTGATAGAATTCCCCAGGGAACCCCATCAGGTCCTTGTCTCTTGTGTTTTGGGAGGTTTCTGATGACTGCTTCAATCTCGTTACTAGATACTGGTCTGTTCAGGTTGTCAATTTCTTCCTGCTTCAGTCTTGGAAGTTTATAGGTTTCCAGGAATGCATCCATTTCTTCTAGGTTGCTTAACTTATTGGCATGTAACTGTTGATAATAATTTCTGATGATTGTTTCTATTTCCTCGATGTTAGTCGTGATCTCTCCCTTTTCATTCATAATTTTATTAATTTGGGTCCTCTGTCTTTTCCTTTGGATTAGTTTGGCCAGTGTTTTATTGATCTTATTGATCCTTTCAAAGAATCAGCTTCTGGTTTTGTTGATGTGTTCTCCTGTATTTCTAGTTTCTATTTCATTGATCTCTGCTTTAATCTTGATTATTTCCCTTCTTGTGCTTGGGGTTAGCCTAATTTATTGTTGATTTTCCAGTTCTTTAAGGTGTAAAGAGAGCTGGTATTTTCAGGATTTTTAAATTTTTTTGAGAGGCTTGGATGGCTAAGTATTTCCCTCTTAGGACTGCCTTTGCTGTATCCTATAGGTTTTGGACTAATGTGTCTTCATTCTCATTGGTTTCCATGAATTGTTTAAGTTCTTCTTTGATTTCCTGGTTGATCCAAACATTCTTAAGCAGCTTGGTCTTTAGCTTCCAAGTGTTTCAATTCCCTCCAGACTTTTTTTGTGGTTGAGTTTCAGTTTCAAAGCATTGTATTCTGAGAATATGTAGGGAATAATCTCAGTCTTTGGTATTGGTTGAGCCCTGATTTGGACTCAGTATGTGATCTGTTCTGGAGAAAGTTCCATGTGTGCTCGAGAAGAATGAGTATTCTGTCGTTTTAGGTTGGAATGTTCTGTATATATCTGTGAGATCCATCTGGTCCAGCATGTCATGTAAAGCTCTTGTTTCTTTGAGTTTCTGCTTAATCTGTTGCTGAGAGTGGCGTGTTAAGATCCCTTACTATTAATGTCTTCATATCAATATGACTCTTTATTTTGTTTAACAGTTGGCTTATGTAGTTGGCTGCTCCCATGTTGGGGGCATTATATTTATAATTGTTAGATCTTCTTCATTGATTGATCCTTTAAGAATGGTGTAGTGTTCGGGCGCCTGGGTGGCTCAGTTGGTTGGGCGACTGCCTTCGGCTCAGGTCGTGGTCCTGGAGTCCTGGGATCGAGTCCCACATCGGGCTCCCTGCTTGGCAGGGAGTCTGCTTCTCCCTCTGACCCTCCCCCTTCTCATACTTTCTCTCTCTCTCAAATAAATAAATAAAATCTTTAAAAAAAAAATGGTGTAGTGTTCTTCTGTACTCTGACTACAGTCTTTAGCTTAAAATCTAATTTATCTGATAGGAGAATTGCTACCCCAGCTTTATTCTGAGGCCCATGGGCATGAAAAATGTTTCTCCACCCTTCACTTTCAGTCTAGATGTATCTTTAGGTTCAAAATGTGTCTCTTGAGACAGCATATGAATGGGTCCTGTCGCTTTAGCCAGTCTGCAATCCCTGTGCCGTTTTATGAGAGCGTTTAGGCCGTTTATGTTAAGAGTGATTATTGAAAGAAGTTTTTATTGATAGCATGTTGCCTGGGATGTCCCTGTTTCTATAGATTGTCTCCTTAAATTTCTGTTCTATGTTACTCTTGGGCTCTTTCTTCTTTTAGAGAACCCCCCCTCAATATGTCTTGTAGTGCCAGCTTGGTGGTCACATAATCTTTTAAACCTTGCTGGTCTTGGAAGCCTTCTGGATAAAGTATTCTTGGCTGCATGCTCTTCTCATTTAGTGCCCTGAATATGTCTTGACAGCCCTTTCTGGCTTGCCAGGTTTCTGTGGACAAACTGACATTATTCTGATGGTCGTTCCTCTGTATGTAAGGAATCTCTTCCCCCAGCTGCCCTTAAGACCTCCTCTCTGAATTTATGATTGGTGAATTTCACAATACTTGTCCAGAGGTCTTTCTAGACTTGTTGATCTTGGGAGGTGTCCTCTCTGCCTCTAGGATATGAATACTTTTCCATTTTCCAGATTAGGGAAATTTTCATCCAATATCTCTTTAACTTTATCTTCTAGTCTTCTCTCTTTTCTACCCCCTCAGGGATCCCAATAATTTTGACATTGGAATGTTTCATGGTGTCATTTATTTCCCTGATTCTGTTTTCATGGCTTCTAAGCTGTTTGTTCCAGGCCTCCTCCTGATCCTTCTTTTCTATCAGTTTGTCTTCAAGATCACTAATTGGATCTTCTGCCTTGGTTACCATAGCTGTCAGAATATTTAGATTAGATTGGATCTCATTGATAGCATTTTTAAGTACTGCCAGATCAGCCCTCACTTCCACCCTTAGAAATTCTGTTTTGCCACTAATGGTCTTCTCCAGCCTAGCCATTGCCTGGATAATTGTTACCTTGAATTCCATTTCTGACATATCATTTATGTCCATATCCAGTACTTCTGTGGCAGAGGACACATTCTCTGAACTTTGCCTCTGTTGGGTGTTCCTCCTCCTAATCATTTTGGTGAGGGGTGGTTGAGGGAATGTATAGCTGAATATATCAACCACAGTCCAGTCAAGGTGCACCTTGCAAAGTTTTGGAGCAATTGGAAGTCACCACCAAAGAGAAAGAAAAAGAGGAAAAAAAAGAAAAAAGCCAGGCAAAATGAGCCCCAAAAGTAAGATTTATAAGGTACATAAGCAAAAAAGAACAAACAAAAAGACTGTCAAAAGTTAAAGACCCGGGGTGGGGGGGAAATAAAACCCAGCCAAAATGAACTCCCAAGAATAAGATTTATATAGTACAAAAACAAGTAACACAGAAACACTCACAGAAGAATAGGTGATTATAAACCCTCGATGTGAGTGAGGAAGATTAGTTTGGTTCTTCCTGGGTAAATCTTGTTATCTTTGTTAAAGGACTCAACTTTCCAGAGATACAGGGAAATTAAAACTGGTTTTATATATAGGGATAGTATTGAATAGGGAAAAGGGATTACCTTGAAGCTTATATCTATATATATTAATTTTTAAAAAGGAAAGAAAAACACAGGTGTACGTATGAGAAGAGTTCAGGTTAAAAAGTTATTATGTAATGTGTCATATTAAACATCTAGTTGTAGTAGTAAGTAGGTTAAAAGAATCATGAGAACAAATTTAAAACAAACAAAAAAGTTATATCTATGGAATATACAGGTTTGGGGGCAATACATGGGGCTTAATATATTGTTTTCCCCTGATGTTTGGGTGTTACAGTTTTATGGGGACCCTGTGGTTATTGTCCTCTTGTTCTTTTGGCTTGTCTTCTGGGGGAGGGGCGTTGTTTTTCAGTCATTCTTGCTTGGGCTGAGTCGCCGTGCCTCCTAACAAGGGGCTGGGTTCTGTGGAAACCATTTTTTCAGGCTTTTGTTCTCTGGAGGCTTTTGTTCTTTGGCGGCTTTTTGGAGGGTTAATGCAAGTATACCCAGACCTCCACCTCAGAAGCCTTAGTCCGCTCCCGTCTGGGTGGTCCAGAACACACAGACTCCCCCTCTGCAAACTCCACTGAACACCACAACCTCCCACAGGTGGTGCGCACTCCCAGCCACTGTCTCAGTGGTCGCCCAAGGCACCTGCTTGCCTCTGCACCCCAGTGCCACTAAAACCGCAAACGATACTGGTCCAGGCGAGCTGGATCCCAGTGGCTGCCGTTGCCCGGACTGCTGTCTGGAGTCCACTCCCACGCCGGATGCACTCAGACCCGGCTGCAGCTCAGGTCGCAGAATGCTGCGGGTCCAGGGACCACCAGCAGGTCCCTCCTCCGGGCTCTCTCAGGTACCGGTGGGTGCCAGCTATAACCACCCTGTGACCTTGGGTTTAGTCTGTGCCTGTGGCCACCTGATTCCAGCAATTGTCCCTTAAGACCCTTTGTTCTTTTTGTGTGCTTTTAACCAGACTCCAAGTTAATGCTGGTCCCCAAACATAGGGCACTTTCGTACTGGGGTATTACTTTTCCAGTGAGTTGTTTCTTGTGGCTCTCTTCCCCTTCTGTGTATCCTCTGATATGAGTCCCGAGTGCTCCCACTCTGCTTTACCTCTCCATTGATGTCTTCTGCCTTCATAGAGATCCAGAAGTGTATTACATTTTAGGCTGATTTCATGTGTGTTCAGAGTATTCTGGTAGATATTTAGCTCGATTCAGGGGACTGGTTGAAAGAGGGTCTTCTACTTCTCCGCCATCTTGCTGAGTCCACCAAAACCACTCATATATAATATTTTATGTGTATAGCAATGTATATGAAATTGATGGTTGCTTATGTTTGACTCCATTCTAAAAGCACTAAATTTATACCTGTCCCCACATTTTATGTATATGTCACACTTTACATCCTTTTATTTTCTGATTCTATTGATTATTATAGACAAAATTGATATTACTGCTTTTGTGTATTAAACTCCATACTGATTTTGTAAATGATTAATATATTATTTTTATTGTTTGTATTTATAAGATTTTTTCCTAATTTCTTTGTTATGGCCTTTTCTTTCCATTCAAAGATTCCCGTCAGTGTTACTTGTAAGGCTGGTTTAATGATGATGAACTCTTCACTTGTTTGGGAAATTTTTATGGTTCCTTCTGTTCTGAATGAAAGCCATGCTGGATAGAGTATTCTTGGTTGCAGGTTTTTTCTTTTCAGCACTTTGAATATATCATACCACCCACTTCTGGCCTGCAGTGATTCTGCTTAGAAATCAAGTGATAACCTTATGGGATTTCCCTTCTGTGTGTCCGCTCTCTCTTCTCCTACTGCTTTAAAAATTTTCTATCCTTTTTCCATTTTAAATATTATGTCTTAGTGTGGACCTCTTTGGGTTGAATTTGTTGGTGGCTCTCTGTCTCCTGGATCTAGATAATGTATTTACTGCCTCAGGTTTGGAAACTTTTCAGCTGTTATTTCTTCAAATAAATTTTCTGTCCTGTTTTCTCCTTCTGGGATCCCTATGACTTATTACACTTGTGATGTTGCTGAGTTTTGTTTGTCTCCTATTCAGTTTGGTTGCTTTCCATTACCCTGTCTTCCCAGGCACTGATCCATTAGTCTACCTCCACAAATGTACCATTCATTCCCTGTAGTATATTTTTTATTTTAATCATGGAGTACATCTCTGACTAGTTTTTTAATATTTTTATCTCTTTGTTGAGGTTCTCACAAAGATCCCCTACTCTTTTTTCATCACACATACTGCTTATCTGTATTTCATTTAACTCTTTTGGTTAGTATTAACCTGTTCTTTCATTTGGGACATTGCTCTTTCTCATTTTTTCAGTTTTTTTCCTATTTAGAAAGTAATATGTATCTCTTGAAAGTCGTGGCTTTATGGGTGAAGAAGAGGTCCTGTGGTGCCCTGTAGCACACTGTCCCCTCTTCTCCAGAACCAGGTGCCTGTGGGTTTTTATATGAGTTTTGTGCACCATACTGTTGTGGCTCAGCCAGATTTACCTTTAGTCAGCTCCAAATGTCTATTTTCTTATTGTGGGCAGGGGCTGGTCCCTGTGCTGTTAAGGGCCTGTTTGGGGCAGAGAAGGGCTTATAGTTGGACAGTATCAGTAATCAGTCCAGATGCTTGCCTTCAGCCCATTAACAGGGGCTGCAGTTGTACAGAAGTGCAGGGCACTATCTCTGTCTTTCATTTGAGAGGCTTTGTTGATTAGTGGGCCAAGAGATCAGATGTCTGTCCGTCTGCTGGTGCTGCAGTCAGACAGGTGTACATGGTTATCTTCCCCACTCCCCAGGGCAAGAGTTATTTTGGAATGATAGTGTTCACTATCAGGGCCACTTGTAGGATGAGACCTGTCTGGAGCTGCTTTGCAGGGACTCCTGCCCAGTGTGGCTACTTGAATGGAGTGATTCAACAGGAGAATGTGGGAGTGCATACACAGTGTTAGCAAGTTATGTGGATAGCGTTCACATTGGTTCCACAAACGTCTGGGTACCTAGGCTGAGGTGGGAGGGAGATAAATTGCACCTGCCAGCCCTTTTGTTCTTGGAGAAATTTCCTACAGATCCTTGCTTCTCCAACACAGATTCTTCTCAGTACAGACTGAAATAAGTTACCAAAAAAAAGGAAAAAAACCTTCCTGATGTTTTACCCCAGGCACTTTTCAGACTTCTGCCTCTAAGCTATATCTGGGTGGGATTATTCGTTTCGCTCTCTCTTTAAGGGGGGAATTCAGTTTCCTATTACCCTCTGGCTCCCCGAGCCCTAAACCCACTAACTGTAAAAATCTTTGAAATTAAACCCCACTGATTTTCAAAGCCAGATATTAGGGGGACTTGTCTTCTCAGTGGGGCTCCCTCATATCTGGGGTACCTGGTATGGGATCTTTTCCTTTCCCTTCTCTGTACTTGTCCCTCCTGTTTGTGGTTAGTCTTGCTGGGAACTTTGGTTTCAAACTATATCTGCCCCTTCTAGCCTTTCTGATTGGCCTCTTCTCTTTGATTAACCCAAAGATTTCCTGTGTTCGTTCACCTTTGTGGTTACGTAGGGGTTTCTGTGTTAACGAGGTGAACTTAGGATTCTCCTACTCTGCTGTCTTCCCAGACTCGTTCCAAAATTTACTGTATTCTTTTTAATGACTATCAGGCATTACGTAGTTTGGATTACTATACTTTATTATATCCTTCTCCTTATAACAGACTTGCCTTTGAGCTAAAAACTGGTTACTTTGATTTTTTTAATGACATAAAACTAATTTACATTCAAAAAAAAGGAAATTTCAAGGATCTCTTGGTTTTATAAAAAATACCTAATTAGAAAAATATTCTTTCAGTCCACCAATGCACTTGACTATTGGAGAAAATGGATTCATTTTGTTGTTCCTCTTCAGGCTCTCGAACTGTTTGGCCTGATGAAACTATGGGACCATTTGGACCTCAGGATCAGAGATTCCAGCTTCCTGGGAACATAGGTTTTGATTGTCATCTCAATGGGACCATGTCACAGAAGAAAAGCCAGGTTCATAAAACTTTACCTGATATTCTAGCAGAGCCTTTATCAAGTGAAAGACACGAGTTTGTGATGGCACAGTATGTGAATGAATTTCAGGTAAATCAATATCATTTATTCTATTTTTCTGATCATTAATACTGTATTAATTTCTGATAATTGTGGGCATATTACTTGAATCGAAAAAGTTTTTTAAAAACTTAATTCCAGCATATTCAGAAACAACATGTAGAACTTTTAAAAACTTGGCATTGTTCTATACATGTTTGCTATATAATTTTTTTTAAAAGATTTTGTTCATTTATTAGAGAACCCAGGAAGAGGAGCTGGGGTGGGGGGGGTGGCAAAAGGAGAGGGAGACACAGGCTCCCCCTTGAGCAAGGAGCCCTGATGTGGGTTTCCTGATCCAGGACCCCAGGAATATGACCTGAGCAGAGGGCAGATGCTTAACCAACTGAGCCACCCAGGTGCCTCTTTTTTTTTTTTTTTTTTTTTAAAGAGTTTATTTATTAGAAAGAGAGCAAGCACACAGAGGAAGAGGGAGAAGCAGACTCCCCACCAGCTGGAGAGCCTGACTCGGTCCATCTGAGTACCCTGAAATCATGACCTGAGCCAAAGGCAGATACTTAACCAACCGAACCACCCAGGTTACCCACCCCCCCCTTTTTTTTTTTTTTACTTTAGATTATAATCTCTTGTAGGTAAATAATTCTTCATAAATACATTGTTTAATAACTGCTTATTTCAAATATAATTTAATACCTGTATTACTAAAAATTTAGATCGTTTGCTTTTATAGTTTTACACTCCTCTAGGCATTTACAACTTAAGAAAATTTTGATATCTCTGAAATTCTTCAGACACAGTAAACTAAAAAAGATTAAAAAAGAATTTTTTTTTTTAGAAAAACTGTGTCTTGGGGCGCCTGGGTGGCTCAGTGGGTTAAAGCCTCTGCCTTTGCCTCAGGTCATGATTTTAGGGTCCTGGGATTGAGCCCCGCATTGGGCTCTCTGCTCGTTGGGGAGCCTGCTTCCCCCTCTCTCTCTGCCTGCTTCTCTGCCTACTTGTGATCTCTGTCAAATAAATAAAATCTTAAAAAAAAAAAAAAGGTGAGTGTTTTTGTTTTTGTTTTGTTTTTTTAAATGAGTTCTTAAGCTGGTATTGTAGGGATGCCTTGCTGGCTCAGTCAGTAAAGCATGCTGCTCTTGATCCAGGGTCTGTGAGCTCAGGTCCCACATTGGGCTATATAGAGCTTACTTTAAAGAGGGGGGTGGGGAATGTACCTGGGTGGCTCAGTAGGTTAAACATCTGCCTTTGGCTCAGGTCCTAGGATTGAGCCCTGCAGCTGGCTCCCTTCTCAGCAGGAGTCTGCTTCTCCCTCTCCTTAGCACACTCTCTCTCTCAAATGAATGAATAAAAGAATTAATAAGTAAAAATGGGGGGGGTAAAAATAAACTGGTGTTGCTCACCAAAATGGAAAGTTACATGCAATTCAGAGTTTCTATCAAACCCCTAATTTGTATCATTTTCTCAATTTCTGCAGTTTCAGGCTGATTTTTTTATCAAAGCCATAATATTTATAGCAACAGCTCCTCATAGTTATAATGATTTATATCCAGTAACCTAACATTTGGAGACAGCTGTCCTCCCCTGACATTTTATCTCCGATAATTACTTCTCTGTCATCTTGGCTCCTCTGTCTGCCATTTATGTGATTTCCTATGTGTTTCTGTCCATCTTATTTAATTACTCATTGGTCACTTAATTCCTTGGCTTCCTAACTTTTTCTGACATTTCTGATTCTATATTTCTATCTGCTCACCAGACATCATTATCTGAATGTCTTAAAAGTCCCTTGATTTTATAGGTCTCATACTTAGGTTCCCCAGCCTCCCATGCCTCACAATCTGTCCTTACTCCCATGTTATCAATAGCATAAGTGACTTAGTCATTCTCCCACTGTCCCAAGACAAAAATTATACTGCCAAACTTGGCTTCTCTCTCCATCATATCACCATACAGAGTGACAAAATTGCATTGCTTCCCCCTCTGAAGTAAATTTTAAATTATTTGTGTCCTTTCACTTCCCACTAATAAAGCCAGAGTTCAAGACCTCTGTAGTTCTCCTCAATTCTTAGAGCCATTATAGTGAGGTGGACTATGAGGCTAGGATAAATCTTGCTTCAAAGGTTACTTCTGCCTTTTACTTAATTTTGTGACCTTGAGAAAGCTACTTAATATCTCTGAGCCTCTGTTTCTTTATATGTAAAATGGGATAATAATACCTAGCCCACAACGTTGCTATGAGTATTAAATGTAAAAATATACATAAAACACCTAAATACACTGTGATCAGTAAATATTGGCTGTTAATTGGTCTATTGCCTGCACAATAATAATGGCATTATTTTTTTTATGTCTGATCTTGCTATTCATTGTTTATAGACTAAAGTCAAAATTCTTTAATGTGGCATAAATGACCTTCCACAATTTTGATCCCTTACTTTTACCACTTCACCTTCTGTTACTCTCTGCTCCCTCTGCACTCAAATTACAGTATACCTTTTGGTTCGGGTTTTTTTTTTGTTGTTTATTTTAATTGTACCATATTCTTTGACCATTGCATGTGCTTGCACTGTTTCTGTCTCTTGCTGGACTGTTTTTTCCTCCTGAGTTTCTAACCTCCTTTCTACCTATTCATTACACACCAAACGTACACATTAATTCACATGTAGTTTAAATACGATGTTTCCCCATCTATACTACCAGAAGACTTTCTTTGTAACTCTGAAGCACTTTTCATGTTGGATTACATTTATTTGTTCATGCTTTTCATGTTTTCTTCTACTCGCTCTTTTAAACCTAAGGGTAAAGGCCAGATTTTTTTACCATTGAGGGGCTGCTCTTGTCATAGTATCTAATATATAGTATAAGTTTCAGTTGACTAGAAGCCTCTAAACTTGTCCTGTAGGAAAAGGTATATATTTAATATATATAATATTAATATATAATATATAAGTTTAGGCATTTTAGTTGCTTAGCCAACTTCTCATATCAAGTCTTAGAATATTAGTATATTTATATGTATGTTTATATATATCTATATACATATGTATATAGTATATTTATATGTTCATTTTGAAGTTTTTAAATCTTTATTACCCCACCTCCAGTTAATTTTTTTTTAAACTTTTCAGGGAATACAGGCTTGTAACAGATCAGATATTTTATTTGAACTCCAGCTTTTATTTATGTTCTATTCCTCTTAGGGTAGTAATGCACCTGTTGAACAAGAAATCAGCAGTGCAGAAACTTACTTTGAAAACGCCAAAGTAGAGTGTGCAATCCAGACGTGTCCAGAATTGCTGCGAAGAGGTACAGTGTGCTTCATACATTTACACTAATCTGTATTATATAATGTCACTAATTTTCTTAAATGTTAAATAATGGACTCCATAGGCATTGCAGTACTTTGTAACTTTAATATTGTAATATGTCTGGCCGGAAAAGATTACATGACCAAGGTAAGGTCTTTCAGATATCCCCTCATAGCTGTAGACTTCTCAGTAACTTTTTCCCTGAAATCCTTCTACTTCTGGGTGATTACTATAGCTATAATTTCATGAACTAATACATAATACTGAGAAATTTTTAATACTTATTTTGAAGATTACAAGACCAATAACAAGTAACCTTATTTGCTCTTCAGAATTGTTGACAGCAGTATTTCAGTTCAACAAGAGCAGAAGTTAACCAAAAGTTCTCTTCAAATTTTTTTCAAAAATAGTATGCGTTTATCAAACTAACATGTACCATAATAATGAAACTTACCCATCACTTTTCTAAGAAGTACTTTTATGTACTGCTTCTTTAAAAGAAAAAAAAAAAAAAAAACTTATTTTCTCCCTGGAATTTTTTTCTTTTTTATAGATTTTGAGTCACTGTTTCCAGAAGGAGCTACCAACAAACTAATGATTCTGACTATAACACAGAAAACTAAGAATGATATGACTGTGTGGAGCGAAGAGGTAGAAAATGAAAGAGAAATGCTTTTAGAAAAGGTAATTCTTTCCATTGCTGGCAATTTAAATTTTGTGATGTTTAAATACCAGTGAACCAGCATTTTTAAATGATGGGTATCTTTTTAGCATTTATTAATTCTCTGCTAATGTATGTCCATACTAAAGGACTTTTACATCTTAGAATAAAAATGCCATCATTTTTTGTTTTTAGTATCTTCGAAAAACTTAGATTCTTTCTAGTACTTCCATCAGATTTTTTTTGAATTTTGGAAAATACAGTAAAAATGACAAAAGTAAAATTAATTTTTCATACCCATCACTCTCTCCTTAAAGCAAGTCAAGTAAAAAGTGAAAACTACTCCAGTCTTCAAGGAATAAACCGTAACAGTGTACAGTACAGTAACAATGTATTATATACCCACTTTTTTCCTGTCCTTTGCTTTTTACTAAAAAATGTTTTGACACCTTTCCATAGCATTACAGATTTTATACTATGTAAAATCTGTATAGTATTATATTTCATGAGCAAACCATAAATTTTTTATGTTAAAAATTCCCTTAGTAATTTGTAAATTGAAAAACTTTTGCTGTTACAGGCAGTGAATATATGTGTGCATATATTTTTATGCGCACACTTACATCTGTAGATTCCTAAATAGGGAATTGGTGAATGCAGGGTGTATATTCATTTTATGTTTTGATGGATGCTGCCTAGATGGCCCTAGTATATATGTTGTCACCATAACTTACTTACCCTGGATATTATTAGCATTTCTTTTCTGTTTCACCAACCTGAGTAATGTGAAGTGGTAAATTAAACTCTTCAATTTTAAAAAAATACAAAAACACAAAATTGTCTTAAGAGTTTGATATTAGGGGCGCCTGGGTGGCTCAGTGGGTTAAGCGGCTGCCTTCGGCTCAGGTCATGATCTCAGGGTCCTGGGATCGAGTCCCGCATCGGGCTCTCTGCTCAGCAGGGAGCCTGCTTCTCTCTCTCTCTGCCTGCCTCTCCGTCTACTTGTGATCTCTCTCTGTCAAATAAATAAATAAAATCTTTAAAAAAAAAAGAGTTTGATATTGGGTTATGAGTTTCTGTAAGATACGAAAATATTCCTTTGCCTTTGTGACAGGTCAAGATTAGCTCACTTGGGTACTTTAGTTAAGGGAATTTTTTTCAAATATAGTTAGCTAATTTCCATGTAAAGTAATATTAGCAATTTTTAAATATTTTCTTTAGGATTGGATATATGGTTCTCTTCATTTGTAAATTATAATTTATATACTGAACAGAATCTCTTAGGATAATGACTTCTGACTTCATATTCAAATATCCCACATATAGCTTTGCCAATAATTGGATGTTAAATCATGATCATGAGCAAGGTGCATGCTAGTTAATAAAGAAGTTACAGAGAGGCCTAAGAACTGTCTGATTTTAAAGAGATCTGAATTTAGAGAGTTGAAATTCAGGCAGTAACTCAAACAGTTTCTCTTTACCTACTAAGCAGTATTTACTAATACATATATACTTACCATTGCTATCATTTAGTCACTAGAGCACTCCCAAATGTGCATTGCATTATTGGTCCTAATTTCCAATGAGTTAAACATTCTGAACCTCATTTGATACTGACCCCAGTATAATTGTCAGTTTTTTATAACCAATTTCAGGGTTTTGAAATGTCCTATTGTTTTTAATTTTATAATGACTAAAGCGATGAAGATCTATTTTAGTATGTTAGTGGTTATTTTAGAACCACCTGTAGTTTACTGCCAATAGATGTTTTATGTTCTGTAGTTTAAATCTATTGTAGTTTTTTCCACCACATATCAGTGTTTGCCGTTGATGAGCAGAAATCTTAAATACCTTTACCAATATTTGTATTGTTTTGTTCTTGTAGTTTAGTGTAGTTTTGTTTCTGTTCATTAAATTCATGTATTTTCTAATGACTTTTCTAGACCATATTTAGTTGGTTTCTTATTTAAGAATTAAGATTAATGAGATTCAACAATAAGTATAAATATTAAGTATGAAGATAACCTAAAGAATACAATATTAATGTTTTTCATTATTTTACAAGGAAGTGTTGGGAGAAAGTAAGTTAGCTTAAATTGTTTCCTCTATGCAGAAAAAGTTTGCTGATCCTGCTAAAGAGCCACATAATAAATTTTTAGGCTTTATAGGTTATAGGGTCTTAAGTCTTAACTACTCAACCCTCATTTTGTTAAAGCAACCATAGACAATATATAAATGAACAGACATGGATATATTCCATTGAAACCATATTGCACTTACTGGCACCCAGCTGGATTTGACCTTCAGGCTGCAAGTTGCTAAACTCTTAATTTAGGATATGGCCCATCTTCCTCAGGCATAAACTTTGGGGGATCTCAGCTAAATGCCCAGCATGCTCAGTGAGGTCTTAGCGCTTTGTGTGAGCCAGAAATTCATGTTACCTAGCTGTCACCAACCTCTGGTGACACTGCTGACCTCTCAGATGCCAGTTAGCACTCTTCTGTGAGGGCATTTCCTCAAGGAATCTTGCCTTGGGGGAGTGCACAGCTCCACCCTTGGTTACTGTACCAGGTGAATTACTTTGCATTCTACTTGGGAATCCCATTTATGCCTCTCTCTTCTAGTACCCTAACCTACAAATTTCAGATGCTTTAGTAGAACTCTTCCCTTTCTACCTCCTTAGCTTAGTGACACCATCACTTTGCTTGGAATCTTCTCCTTTGCCCTATGACAGTGTTCCAGACAGCGGGAACAAATATGGGCATCACCTAATTTGTTGCCCTTCTCTCCAAGATTACAGTTTTGGCTCACTATTGTTCAGGATTTAAAACCATTGTCTCATATATTTTAGTCAGCTTTACAGCTTTCAGCAGATGACAAGCTGGATAGCTGTTATTCTATATGACCAGAAGTGGATCTGTGCCCTTGTTTTTAAACATTTATGGGTTGTTGCCTTTTTTTTTTTTTTAAAACACAATAATCTGGTCCTAATATTTGTTACTGTCTTTTTCACTGCTTAGACTTCTGAGAAAGGTAGTTAAGACATCATAGGAATTACAAAGTAGAATGGTGAGATCAAGATTTTGAATAGGTGATACAGATGCATGGTTTGTAATAATTACTGTACAAAAAATAGGGTATATAGTGAAAATGATGTATCACGAATAGATGTGTTTTTGTAACACAAGTAACATTTTTTTAAAGATTTTATTTATTTATTAGAGAGAGAGCATGAGAGGGGAGAAGGTCAGAGGGAGAAGCAGACTCCCCGTGGAGCTGGGAGACTGATGCGGGACTTGATTCCGGGACCCCGGGATCATGACCTGAGCCAAAGGCAGTTGTTTAACCATCTGAGCTGCCCAGGCGCCCCACAAATAACATTTTTAAACAAAATTCAAATGAATGGTTCATATCTTTTCATTGTATTTTGTTTTCTTACCTTATTTTTATAATATAAAAATAGTAACTATTTTCCAATTCGTGGCAAATTTGGGAGTTAATAGCACAGAATTTATTAGAAATTGTTCCTAAAATAAGAAATAATTTAGTAGAAAAAATACACAATTTAGACTTTCTGAAGGAAATGAAAGTGTTAAATGAACTATATTTTGGACTGGCATAAATCTTACGATTTTTTATATCTAATTTATCATTAGTTGTATTTCCTTGTTAATCTTACTGAGTTCTCTGAAGCAAAAGATATTTTAAAATGTTTTATATTCAACAGTATGTAAGGATGCTATCTTCAGAACATTTTTTTCTTTTTCTCTGCAGTTCATTAATGGTGCTAAGGAAATTTGCTATGCTCTTCGAGCAGAAGGCTATTGGGCAGACTTTATTGACCCATCATCTGGTTTGGCAGTGAGTAATTACATTTTGAAAACCAGATTAATTTGAAGTAGGAATGTTTTTTTATTATAAAATTGTTAAATGATCTATTTCTAACAAAGTTATTATTTAAGACCGTTTTTAAACTTCACAACTTTATCCAAAGTAGTACCAGTTTGAGTCAGTTCCATTCACAACCTTTGAGGGACCAGTCACTGACAATTAAGTTTTTCTGTCTTTATTAGTTTTCATTCTCACTAGTAAATACTTTTACATTAATGAATTTGGTAGTTACAAATTAGCAATCATAGTTTAAGAAAGAAGACTTTTTTAGAATTAAGAAAATATGGGTGTTAAATATTTATAAATGTTAACTTCCAGGAAGTATGTCTCTGACACTATACTTTGAAGAAAATAAGAACCACTGTTGTGGTTGCATTTTAAATTCTGGGCATAGCTTTCAGTGATAAATAATAATGAAATTTTTTATATCTTATAATAGGAATATCTTAAAATAGAAATTTTTTATATCTTAAAATCTAGAAATATTGTAGTGTTTGGTTCAGGATAGCGTGTAATCTGCTAGATTATTAGTTTCACATTTCCAGAACCACAGGTATTGGATGAAGAGGAAGTGCTTATCACATGCAGTACCTAAAAACTGCCCTTTTTAGGTCCTGATTTTTTTAAATATTTGAAGTATCAAAATAGGTGTGTATTCATGTTTATATAAAAACTGTTACATCATTGTCTTTCTTGCTAATGAATATCACTTTTATCTCCTCCAGTTTTTTGGACCATATACAAACAATACTCTTTTTGAAACAGATGAACGCTATCGACATTTAGGATTCTCTGTGGATGATCTTGGCTGCTGCAAAGTGATTCGTCATAGGCTCTGGGGTACCCATGTGGTTGTAGGAAGTATCTTCACTAATGCAACACCAGACAGCCATATTATAAAGAAATTAGGTGGAAACTAACAGTAATGTCAATTTATCATCTGTACTATTTGTATGTACCATTTGGGTTGATTTATAAACACTGTCAAAAGCTTCAGTTTTTAAAATTTACTTATTTCTGGGTATTTATTTAGACACTGATTTACAGCATTGGCAAGTGCTATGTGATTTTTAAATCTCAACTGTTTATTCATACTATCACTGAATACATGTTGATCACATCCACATTGTATGGAATGTGGTAATTGACATGTAATCAGGACATGATCTCATATTGTTATTCTTCCCTTTATTGTAAAAACCTGTTTTATTTTTCTCTAAAAATAAATCACCTATTTGGATCTGTGTTTTTTCATTGCAGTATGTTTAAAATAGAGTTCTTTTAAAAGATTAATGTAGTTTCTTATTTTAGCATTTTTTAAAAATGCAATCGAATTCTAGAGGAGTCAAGATGGCGGAGAAGTAGCAGGCTGAGACTACTTCGGGTAGCGGGAGATCAGCTAAATAGCTTATCTAAAAATTGCAAACACCTACAAATCCAATGGGAGATTGAAGAGAAGAAGAACAGCAATTCTAGAAACAGAAAATCAACCACTATCTGAAAGGTAGGACTGGCGGAGAAGTGAATCCAAAGCGACGGGAAGATAGACCGCGGGGGGAGGGGCCGGCTCCTGGCGAGCGGCGGAGCAACGGAGCACAAAATCAGGACTTTAAAAGTCTGTTCTGCTGAGGGACATCGCTCCAGAGGCTTAACTGGGGTGAAGCCCGGGCGGGGTCAGCGTGGCCTCAGGTCCCGCAGGGTCGCAGAAGGATCAGGGGTGTCTGAGTGTCGCAGAGCTTACTGGTATTAGAATGGGGAAGCCGGCTACAGAGACAGAGCCGAGGAGTGATTCTCAGCTCGGCGTTGCCTTGAACCGGTCGCAGGCTCGGTCAGCTCGGAGCGCGGCCCGAGGCCAGGGTGACGGGAGTCATTGGGCGCTCTTCTCTGAGGGCGCACTGAGGAGTGGGGCCCCAGGCTCTCGGCTCCTCCGGGCCGGAGACCGGGAGGCCACCATCTTCGTTCCCATCTTCTGGAACTCTACGGAAAGCGCTCAGGAAACAAAAGCTCCCGAAAGCAAACCCAGCAAATCCGAGCGGATTACACAGCCCGGCCCCGGGTAAGGGCGGTGCAACTCCACCTGGGGCAAAGACGCTTGAGAACCACTACAACAGGCCCCTCCCCCAGATCATCAACGGGAAACCCAGCCAGGACCAAGTTCACCTACAAAGGAGTGCAGTTTCAATACCAAGGAGAGCGGCAGAATTCCAGAGGAGAAGAAAGCAAAGTACGGAACTCATGGCTTTCTCCCCATGATTTTTTAGCCTTGCAGTTAATTTAATTTTTTTTTTCTTTTTCAATTTTTTTTTTCCTTTTCTCCTCTTCTGCTAAAATTTTTTTAACTTTTACCGTTTTCTTTTTTAACGTTTTTTAAATAGTTTATCTAATATATATATATATATATATATTTATATATTTATATATATATATACACACACACACATATATATTTTTTTTTCCTTTTTATATTTTTTATCGGCTTTCTTTTTTTAATAGTTTTTTTTTTCTTTCTGAACCCCATTTTATCCCCTTTCTCCCCCCTCACGATTTGGGATCTCTTCTGATTTGGCTAAAGCATATTTTCCGGGGGTTGTTGCCACCCTTTTAGTATTTACTTGCTCCTTCATATACTCTTATCTGGACAAAATGACAAGGCGGAAAAATTCACCACAAAAAAAAGAACAAGAGGCAGTACCAAAGGCTAGGGACCTAATCAATACAGACATTGGTAATATGTCAGATATAGAGTTCAGAATGATGATTCTCAAGGTTCTAGCCGGGCTTGAAAAAGGCATGGAAGATATTAAAGCAACCCTCTCGGGAGATATAAAAGCCCTTTCTGGAGAAATAAAAGAACTAAAATCTAACCAAGTTGAAATAAAAAAGCTATTAATGAGGTGCAATCAAAAAAGGAGGCTCTCACTGCTAGGATAAATGAAGCAGAAGAAAGAATTAGCGATATAGAAGACCAAATGACAGAGAATAAAGAAGCTGAGCAAAAGAGGGACAAACAGCTACTGGACCACGAGGGGAGAATTCGAGAGATAAGTGACACCATAAGATGAAACAACATTAGAATAATTGGGATTCCAGAAGAAGAGGAAACAGAGAGGAGAGCAGAAGGTATGTTGGAGAGAATTATTGGAGAGAATTTCCCCAATATGGCAAAGGGAACAAGCATCAAAATCCAGGAGGTTCAGAGAACCCCCCTCAAGATCAGTAAGAATAGGTCCACACCCCGTCACCTAACAGTAAAATTTACAAGTCTTAGTGACAAAGAAAAGATCCTGAAAGCAGCCCGGGAAAAGAAGTCTGTAACGTACAATGGTAAAAATATTAGATTGGCAGCAGACTTATCCACAGAGACCTGGGCAGGCCAGAAAGAGCTGGCATGATATATTCAGAGTACTAAATGAGAAAAACATGCAGCCAAGAATACTATATCCAGCTAGGCTATCATTGAAAATAGAAGGAGAGATTAAAAGCTTCCAGGACAAACAAAAACTGAAAGAATTTGCAAATACCAAACCAGCTCTACAGGAAATATTGAAAGGGGTCCTCTAAGCAAAGAGAGACCCTAAAAGTGGTAGATCAGAAAGAAACAGAGACAATATACAATGACAGTCACCTTACAGGCAATACAGTGGCACTAAATTCATATCTCTCAATACTTACCCTGAATGTTAATGGGCTAAATGCCCCAATCAAAAGACACCGGGTATCAGAATGGATAAAAAAACAAAACCCATCTATATGTTGCCTACAAGAAACTCATCTTAAACCCGAAGACACCTCCAGGTTTAAAGTGAGGGGGTGGAAAAGAATTTACCATGCTAATGGACATGAGAAGATAGCAGGAGTGGCAATCCTTAGATGAATTAGATTTTAAGCCAAAGACTATAATAGATGAGGAAGGACACTATATCATACTCAAAGGAACTGTCCAACAAGAAGATCTAACAATTTTAAATATCTATGCCCCTAACGTGGAAGCAGCCAACTATATAAACCAATTAATAACAAAATCAAAGAAACACATCGACAATAATACAATAATAGTAGGGGATTTTAACACTCCCCTCACTGAAATGGACAGATCATCCAAGCAAAAGATCAACAAGGAAATAAAGGCCTTAAATGACACACTGGACCAGATGGACATCACAGATATATTCAGAACATTTCATCCCAAAGCAAAAGAATACACATTCTTCTCTAGTGCACATGGAACATTCTCCAGAATAGATCACATTCTTGGTCCTAAATCAAGTCTCAACCGGTATCAAAAGATTGGGATCATTCCCTGCATATTTTCAGACTACAATGCTCTGAAGCTAGAACTCAATAACAAGAGGAAATTTGGAAAGAACCCAAATACATGGAGACTAAACAGCATCCTTCTAAAGCATGAATGGGTCAACCAGGAAATTAAAGAAGAATTGAAAAAATTCATGGAAACAAATGATAATGAAAACACAACGGTTCAGAATCTGTGGGACACAACAAAGGCAGTCCTGAGAGGAAAATATATAGCGGTACAAGCCTTTCTCAAGAAACAAGAAAGGTCTCAGGTACACAACCTAACCCTACACCTAAAGGAGCTGGAGAAAGAACAAGAAAGAAAGCCTAAACCCAGCAGGTGAAGAGAAATCATAAAGATCAGAGCAGAAATCAATGAAATAGAAACCAAAAAAACAATAGAACAAATCAACGAAACTAGGAGATGGTTCTTTGAAAGAATAAGATTGATAAACCCCTGGCCAGACTTATCAAAAAGAAAAGAGAGAGGACCCAAATAAATAAAATCATGAATGGAAGAGGAGAGATCACAACGAACACCAAAGACATACAGACAATTATAAGAACATACTATGAGCAACTCTACGCCAACAAATTTGACAATCTGGAAGAAATGGATGCATTCTTAGAGACATATAAACTACCACAACTGAACCAGGAAGAAATAGAAAGCCTGAACAGACCGATAACCAGTAAGCAGATTGAAACAGTCATCAAAAATCTCCAAACAAAGAAACGCCCAGGGCCAGACGGCTTCCCGAGGGAATTCTACCAAACATTTAAAGAAGAATTAATTCCTATTCTCCTGAAACTGTTCCAAAAAATAGAAATAGAAGGAAAACTTCCGAACTCATTTTATGAGGCCAGCATCACCTTGAACCCAAAACCAGACAAGGATCCCATCAAAAGAAGTACAGACCAATATCCTTGATGAACACAGATGCAAAAATTCTCGCCAAAATACTAGCCAGTAGGATTCAACAGTACATTAAAAGGATTATTCACCACGACCAAGTGGGATTTATTCCAGGGCTGCAAGGTTGGTTCAACATCCGCAAATCAATCAATGTGATACAACACATTAATAAAAGAAAGAACAAGAACCATATGATACTCTCCATAGATGGTGAAATAGCATTTGACAAAGTACAGCATCCCTTCCTGATCAAAACTCTTCAAAGTATAGGGATAGACGGCACATACCTCAATATTATCAAAGCCATCTATGAAAAACCCACGGCAAATATCATTCTTAATGGAGAAAAACTGAAAGCTTTTCCGCTAAGGTCAGGAACACGACAGGATGTCCGTTATCACCACTGCTATTCAACATAGTACTAGAAGTCCTAGCCTCAGCAATCAGACAACAAAAGGAAATTAAAGGAATCCAAATCGGCAAAGAAGAAGTCAAACTATCACTCTTTGCAGATGATATGATACTATATGTGGAAAACCCAAAAGACTCCACTCCAAAACTGCTAGAACTTGTACAGGAATTCAGTAAAGTGCCAGGATATAAAATCAATGTGCAGAAATCAGTTGCATTTCTCTACACCAACAACAAGACAGAAGAAAGAGAAATTAAGGAGTCCATCCCATTTACAATTGCACCCAAAACTATAAGATACCTAGGAATAAACCTAACCAAAGAGACTAAGAATCTATACACAGAAAATATAAAGTACTCATGAAAGAAATTGAGGAAGACACAAAGAAATGGAAAAATGTTCCATGCTCCTGGATTGGAAGAATAAATATTGTGAAAATGTCTATGCTACCTAAAGCAATCTACACATTTAATGCAATTCCTATCAAAGTACCATCCATTTTTTTCAAAGAAATGGAACAAAGAATCCTAAAATGTATATGGAACCAGAAAAGACCTCGAATAGCCAAAGGAATATTGAAAAAGAAAGCCAAAGTTGGTGGCATCACAATTCCGGACTTCAAGCTCTATTGCAAAGCTGTCATCATCAAGACAGCATGGTACTGGCACAAAAACAGACACATAGATCAATGGAACAGAATAGAGAGCCCAGAAATAGACCCTCAACTCTATGGTCAACTCATCTTTGACAAAGCAGGAAAGAAGGTCCAATGGAAAAAAGACAGCCTCTTCAATAAATGGTGTTGGGAAAATTGGACAGCCACATGCAGAAAAATGAAATTGGATCATTTCCTTACACCACACACGAAAATAGACTCAAAATGGATGAAGGATCTCAGTGTGAGAAAGGAATCCATCAAAATCCTTGAGGAGAACACGGGCAGCAACCTCTTCAACCTCAGCCGCAGCAACATCTTCCTAGGAACATCACCAAAGGCAAGGGAAGCAAGGGCAAAAATGAACTATTGGGATTTTATCAAGATCAAAAGCTTTTGCACAGCAAAGGAAACAGTGAACAAAACCAAAAGACAACTGACAGAATGGGAGAAGATATTTGCAAATGACATATCAGATAAAGGGCTAGTGTCCAAAATCTATAAAGAAGTTAGCAAACTCAACACCCAAAGAACAAATAATCCAATCAAGAAATGGGCAGAGGACATGAACAGACATTTCTGCAAAGAAGACATCCAGATGGCCAACAGACACATCAAAAAGTGCTCCATATCACTCGGCATCAGGGAAATACAAATCAAAACCACCATGAGATATCACCTCACACCAGTCAGAATGGCAAAAATGAACAAGTCAGGAAATGACAGATGCTGGCGAGGATGCGGAGAAAGGGGAACCCTCCTACACTGTTGGTGGGAATGCAAGCTGGTGCAACCACTCTGGAAAACAGCATGGAGGTTCCTCAAAATGTTGAAAATAGAACTACCCTATGACCCAGCAATTGCACTGCTGGGTATTTACCCTAAAGCTACAAACGTAGTGATCCGAAGGGGCACGTGCACCCGAATGTTTATAGCAACAATGTCTACAATAGCCAAACTATGGAAAGTACCTAGATGTCCATCAACAGACGAATGGATAAAGAAGATGTGGTATATATACACAATGGAATACTATGCAGCCATCAAAAGAAATGAAATCTTGCCATTTGCGACGACGTGGATGGAACTAGAGGGTATCATGCTTAGCGAAATAAGTCAATCGGAGAAAGACAACTATCATATGATCTCCCTGATATGAGGGAGAGGAGATGCAACATGGGGGGTTGAGGGGGTATGAGAAGAATAAATGAAACAAGATGGGATTGGGAGGGAGAGAAACCATAAGTGACTCTTAATCTCACAAACTGAGGGTTGATGGGGGGAGGGGGGCTGGGAGGGGGGGTTATGGATATTGGGGAGGGTATGTGCTATGGTGAGTGCTGTGACGTGTGTAAACTTGGCGATTCGCAGACCTGTACCCCTGGGGATAAAAATATATGTTTATAAAATTTTTAAAAAAAATGCAATTGAATTCTAGATTCAGTGTAGCTTTCAATTTTATTACTTGCTAAGTGTTGGAGCATGTTTTGCTTTGAAGTAATGTTTGTGCAGGAAAATAAGGATTAATACTATATATGTAAAAGAATAGGGATCTCAGAAAAGGATCCTTAACTCCTGGATTGAGGCATATAAATATAGATTATTTTGACAAAACAGTGCCTCAGCTGCTAAGTCATATTTCTCCATTTTAGTAAGAGACAAAAACTATGGCACTTGACAGAAATGCCTCATTTGTGACAGACCTTGTTTTTATAGCATTTTAAGCTTAAAAAGAATCATCTTAGATTTGTGAGGCTTTCGCCAGTAGGAATCTCAGAAGAGCAAGTAACCACTTAGAAATGAATTAATAATTAAGTGGGTTTTTCCTTTATTTTTCAGGTAAATGACTTTTTAAAAGGGACACATGGAGATGATTAGCTCACAGCTTGATTTAAAACTTTGCTTAGGGGGCGCCTGGGTGGCTCAGTGGGTTAAGCGGCTGCCTTCGGCTCAGGTCATGATCTCAGGGTCCTGGGCTCGAGTCCCGCATCGGGCTCTCTGCTCAGCAGGGAGCCTGCTTCCCTCTCTCTCTCTCTCTCTCTCTGCCTGCCTCTCCGTCTACTTGTGATCTCTCTCTGTCAAATAAATAAATAAAATCTTTAAAAAAAATAAAATAAAAAAATAAAACTTTGCTTAGTTAACATACAGTAAGTGTTGCTTAATAATTCAGAGAGTAATGGATACAGAGTTTTCATTCATTATGAAAACTACAAAGTTAATAGGTGCACTTTTCCACATATATGCCCCATATCATAAGTGCTCAATAAATTCTCTTCTATGTAAGCAGCACCCATCTCAAGACAACATTACTGGTACTTCGCCCCTCACTGTCCCTCCTGAGGGTAGCCATTATCCTGATTTCCTGCTGTGATGAATATGGTTTGTTTGTTTTGATGTTTTATGCTATATGAAACCATATATAGTATGTTCATTTTTATGTCTGACTTTTCACTCAGCAGTGTTAGAGAGATCAGTCCTATTGTGTATAATTATAAATCTGTTTGCCTATTTTTTTTCCCTTCTCAGTCGTTCTGAATTGGGACAGTTTTGCCCCACAGCAAATTTAGCAATGTCTGGCCATACTTCCCGCACAGCATGGGGCTGAGGAAAATAGGGTGGTGCTTTAGGCATCCAGAAGGTAGAGGCCAGGGGTGCTGTTAAACATCCTACAATACAAAGGACAGCTCCCACCAAAAAATTATTTGGTCCATGGTCTTGCAGTACTCTCATTGTTTCTACCATTCCTGTTGCTTATTCAGGCATTTGCTACCTTGCCCTACCATTTGAGCCTTGTTCCCTTGAAATTTCAATGTTGGCTTTAACAATTCTGAAGTGCCACCTACTGGTTGAAAAGGATACTTAGTCCCAAAAATGGCTATGGCTATGTGTTATTGTATGGGAGCTAGGGTACATGGTGGCAGGGCTCCCTTTTTTCATTAACAGAATCAGAAGCAACATGAGAAGCAGTAATTGCCAATTAAAATATTTTCTATGAAGTGTTACGGCAAGATTCAGGTTCAGAAAATATGATCCAAGGGACTCTTACTGATAATAGTGGAAAGTAGTTGATTATGTACAATAGTAAGAAAATATAGGTATCACTTTTCTCATACTTACTCAGGACTCGATAAAGAAATCCTACATAAAATTATCCATCTTTTTTTTTAAAGATTTTATTTATTTATTTGACAGAGATCACAAGTAGACAGAGAGGCAAGCAGAGAGAGAGAGGGAAGCAGACTCCCTGCTGAGCAGAGAGCCTGATGTGGGACTCGATCCCAGGACCCTGAGATCATGACCTCAGCCGAAGGCAGTGGCTTAACCCACTGAGCCACCCAGGCGCCCTAAAATTATCCATCTTAAACATAAATTTTCTACCTTTTTAAAATAAGGTTGAGCCATTGAAATTAATTTTGACCTATCACTAAGAAATAGGTTTTGTTGTGAAATTTGTATTTTGACAAGAGCTTAGGAATTACTGTATGGACATTAACTGTGAAAGAGACCATTCAGATCATTTGACATACATCCCTCATTTTATAGGAGACAAAATGGGAAACAGAGGTGCATGCTTTGGTTATAGAGCTAGTGTTAAGACCCAGCACTGGAATTTGGTTTGATTCCAGTGTGTGTGGAATCAAATCTGTATCTTCATATGTATATATGTATGTATACATAGATATATAAAAATACATATATGTCTATATACATATATGTATACATGTACATATATGTGTGTATATATATACACACACATATGTTTCTCTTTGACTCCTTGTGATCATTGTCAAAAAGTTTGTGATTAAAAATATCAAAAAGAGTTGCAGAATTGAAACTGAAAGAACTTTCAGGTTAACTACTATTCCTGCCACATTTCATAGATTAAAGAAATTTCGACTTTCATTCTATTGAACTCTGCATGTTTTGAATTTCATTGAAATTGTACCGAAGCCTATCTTAAAAATTCAATTATAGATACTACACTTCAAACAGCAGTTCTCTGGCTTCAAGTATAAAACTTTTTTAGACTTCTGTCAGTTGTAACATCAGCAAGCCATTCACATTTCTGCTATCAAGCGTCTTTGTTAATGAGATTTGGGTTTAGAAGAAATTTAACTTTATTTAGGGCTTGAGGAACTGAGTTATTTGCCTCTGGAAATTGTGCTATTGATAAGGTAACTTCTTTGTTTGTAGCTCTCTAGGACATTTGTAAACCAAGGGAGACTCTGTCTTGCAGGACTATGATCTCTGCAAGTTAACTGTTTCTCGTTTATGGCAGTCAGGGGTGCCTGAGGAATGTCACACACATTACCGAGGGGAGCGGTTGGAGAGGGGGTGCAAGGTGCCAGCTTTTGCTTTGTCCTCAGCCAGCCTCCTGCTCCTTCATCAAAAGGATGAATGGGGCACCTGGATGGCTTAGTTGGTTAAGCGTCTGCCTTTAGCTCAGGTCATGATCTCAGGGTCCTGGGATCAAGTCCCACATCAGTCCCTGCTTATTAGGGAGTCTGCTCCTTCTTCCTCTGCTCCTCCTTCCCCACCTTTGTGTGCACATCCTTCCTCTTTGAAATAAATAAAAGTCTTTTTTTAAAAAGATACAAAATATAATACCAAATATCTGAAACAGAGGGGAGAGGAGTAAACAATGAGTTCAAAATTAAGCAAGTATCAGCTTAATATAGACTGCTATATGCAGGAGATTTTATATATAAACTGAATGGAAACCACAAATCAAAAACAGTAATAGATATTTTTTAAAAAGAAGGAATTCAAGTATTTCACTAAAGCCAGCTAATCATGAGAGAAAAGAGCAAGAGAACAAAGGAACAGAAAAACTACAAAACAACCATAAAACAAATAAAAGTAAATACACACATCAATAATCACTTTGAATGAAAATGGACTAAATGCTCCAATTAAAAGGCAGGGTGATGGAATCAATAAAAAGGCAAGATTCATCTGTCTATATGCTGCCTACAAGAAACTCATTTCAGACCTAAAGAAACATGCAGATTGAAAGTGAAGGGATGAGGAAACATTTATCATTGCAAATGAAAAGGAAAAAAACTGGAGTAACAATGTTTCTATAAAACAAAACAAACTTAAAAACTGTAACAAGAGACAAAGGACTCTATATAATCATAAATAGTACAATCCAACAAGATAAAACAATTGTAAATATTTTTTAAAAACTATACACACAAAATGGGTGCTCCCAAATACAGCAGCTAATAACAAACATGAAGTGATCAATAGTAATACAATGATAGTAGGGGACTTTTAACACCCTACTGACATCAATAGATAGATCATCCAAAAAGAAAATCAATAAGGAAACGGACTATGAAGGACACATGGAACCAGATATGTTCAAAACATTCTGTTCTAAAAGAGCAGAATACACATTCTTTTCAAGTGCACATGGAACACTGTCTAGAATATATAACATTAGGCCACAAAATAAGTCTCAATAAATTAAAAAAAGATTGAGGTCATACCATGTATCTTTTCAGTCCACATGCTATGAAACTACAAATCCACCACAAGAGAAAGTCTGGAAGGAACACAAATACATGGAGGTTAGATAACATGCTGCTAAACAATGAATGGGAATGGGTCAACTAAGAAATCAAGGAGGAAATCACAAAATACATGGAGACAAATGAAAACACAATGTTCCAAAATCTGTGGAATTCATCAAAAGCTATTCTAAAAGGAAGTTTATAGCACTTTGGGCCTACCTAAAGAAACTAGAAAAATCCCAAATAAACAACCTACCTTTACTTCTAAAGGAACCAGAAAAGAAACAAAACCCAAAACTAGTAGAAGGAAGAAAATTACAAAAATTACAGCAGAGATAAAATTGAAACTAATAAAAACAATAGAGCAGATTAATGAAACCAGGAGCTGGTTCTTTGAAAGATCAACAAAATTGATATACTTTTAGCCAGACTCTTAAATAAATGGGTATTGGGGATAGGGAAAGACTCAAAATCAGAAATGGAAGAGATATATCAAATGATAGGACAGAAATACAGAAGACTGTAAAAATATTCTGAAAAATTATATGCCAACAAGTTGGACAACCTAGAATAAATAAATACATTCCTAGAAATATAAAACCCCCAAAATTGAACCAAGGAGAAATAGAAAATTTAAACCAATTACCTGCAATGAAATTGAATCAGTCAAAAAACTCCCAGGAAACAGAAGTCCAAGGCAAGAAGGCTTCATAGAGGAATTCTTCCAAACATCTTTAAAGAAGAATACCTATTTTCAAACTATTCCAAAAGGAGAAGAGGAAGGAAAGCCTAATTCATTCTATGAACCCAGCATTACCCAGATACCAAAACCAGATAAAGACACGTGCACACACATACACACACATACCAACTATACAGGCCAGTATTTCTGATGAGCATACACACAAATTCCTCAACAAAACTATCAATCTCAATCTAATGATACATTTAAAGAAAAATAATTCACCTCAATCAAGTGGGATTTATCCCTGGGATAGAGGGGTGATTCAATAGTCACAAGTCAATCAATTATGATATATCACATCAACAAAAGAGATAAAGTTGTATCATTTCAACAGATGCAAAAAAAAAATATTTGACAGGGCACCTGGGTGGCTCAGTCGTTAAGCGTCTGCCTTCGACTCAGGTCATGATCCCAGGGTCCTGGGATCGAGGCCCACATTGGGCTCCCTGTTCAGCAGGAAGCCTGTTTCTCCCTCTCCCACTCCCCCTGCTTGTGTTCCCTCTTTCTCTGTGTCTTTCTGTGTCAAATAAATAAAATCTTTAAAAAAAAAAATATTTGACAAAGTACATCTATTCATTATAAAAACCCTCAATTAGATAGGACTAGAGGTAACATACCTCAACATAATAAAGGCCATATGTGAAAACCTGTAACTAACATACTAATTGGTGGAAAACAGCGTTTCCCCAAGGGTCAGGAACAAGACAGAGGTGTCTACTCCCACCACTATTATTTAATTAGTACTGGAATTCCTAGTAGACACAGCAATCAGACAAGAAGAAGGAATAAAGGATATCCATATTGGTAAGGAAGAAATAAAACAAACTATTTGCAGACAACATGATGCTGTATATAGAAAACCCTAAAGACTCCACCAAAAAACTACTAGAACTGATAAGTTCAGTAAGGTTGCAGGATAAAAAATTAACATACAGAAATCTGTGGGATTGTATATGCTAGTCATGAAGAAACAAAGAGAAATTAAAGCAATCCCATTTATAATTGTACTAAAGTTACTACTTAGGAATAAACCTCACCAGGGAGGGAGGTGAAAGACTTATATTCTGAAAAGTATAAAACATTGATGAAAGATACTGAAGAGGACACAAACATGTGGAAAGATATTCCATTTTCATGGATTGGAAAAACAAATGTTAAGATGTCCACTGGGTGTGGTGCATAAACAATGAATTTTGGATCACTGAAAAAAAAAATTAAAAAAAAAAAAAAAAAGATCGCCATACTATCCAGGGGCACCTAGTTGGCTTAGTCGGTTAAGCATCTGACTGATTTCAGCTCAGGTCATAATCTCAGAGTCATGAGATCAAGCCCTGCATCAGGCTCTGTTCTGGGCATCGAACCTACTTAATATTCTCTCCCTCTCCCTTTGCCCCTCCCCACCATTTGCCTTCTCTCTCTCTCTCTCTCTCTCTCTCTCTCAGGAAAAAACAAAAAAACATATCCAAAGCAGTCTACAGATTTAAGGTGACCTATCAAAATACCAACAACACTTTCACAGAACTGGAAAAAAATCCTAAAATTTGTATGGAAACACAGAAGACCCCAAAGAACCAAAACAATCTTGAAAAAGAAATCACAATTCTAGCTTTCAAGTTATACTACACAGACATAGTAATCAAAACAGCATGGTACTGGCATGAACACAGGCACATAGACCAATGAAATATAATAAGCCCAGAAAACCCACAATTATGTAGTCAATTAATCTTGGGCAAAGGGGGAAAGGATACACAATAAGAGAAAAAGACAGCCTTTTCAACAAATGGTATTGGGAGAACTAGATGGTGACATCCAAAGAATGAGACTGGCCCTGGACCAATGGCTTACACTATACACAAAGATAAATTCAAAATGGACTAAGGGCCTAAATGTAAGACTTGAAACTATAAATATCCTAGAAGAGAGCACAGGCAGTTATTTCTCTAACATCAGACATAAGCCTTTTTTCTAGATAGGTCTCCTGAGGCCAGGGAAACAAGCAAAAATAAACTATGGGACTACATCAAAATAAAAAGCTTCTGCACAATGAAAAACAAAAATCAACAGAACTAGAAGGCAACCAGGGTGCCTGGGTGGCTTACTGGGTTAAGACTTTGCCTTCAGCTCAGGTCATGATCTGAGGGTCCTGGGATCAAGCCCCACATTGGGCTCTCAGATCAGCAGGGAGCCTGCTTCCCCCTCTCTCTCTGCCTGCTTCTCTGCCTACTTGTGATATCTCTCTCTCTCTCTGTCAAATAAAATCTTTAAAAGAAAACTAGAAGGCAACGTACAGAATAGGAGAAAATATTTGCAAATGACATATCCAAAGAGTTAGTATCCAAAATATATAAAGAAATTATAAAACTTAATACCACCAAACCAAATAATCCAATTAAAAAAATGGGTAGAAGACATAAACAGACATTTCTCCAAAGAATACATACAGATAACCAACAGACTAAAGAAAAGATGCTCATTACTTATCAGGGAAATGCAAATGAAAACTACAATGAGATATCAACTCATACCGGTCAGATTGGCTAGAATAAAAATCACAAGAAACAAGTGTTGGAGAGGATGTGGAGACAAAGGAACCCTCATGCACTATTGGCAGGAGTGCAAACTGGTACAGCCACTGTGGAAAACAGTATGGAATTACCTCAAAAAGTAAAAAATGGAACTATGTGATCCAGTAATTACACTATGGATATTTACTCAAAAAATACAAAACACTAATTGAAAGGGATACATGCAATGGTATGTTTATTGCAGCATTATTTACAATAGCCAAATTGTGGAAGCAGCCCTAGGTGTTTACTAATAGATGAACAAAGAACACATACACACACAGTAATGTTATTCATCTATAAAAAATGAAGTCTTGCCATTTGCAACAACATGGATGCAGTTGGAGAGTATAATGCTAAGTGAAATAAGCCACTCAGAGAAAGACAAATACCATATGATCTCACTCATATGTGGAATTTAAGAAACAAATGAGCAAAAGTAGGGGGGTGGGGTGGAAGAGAGACAAAGCAAGAAACAGACTCTTAACTATAGCGAACAAACTGATGGTTACCAGAGGGGAGGTGGTGGGGGAGATGGGTGAAATAGATGATAAAGTATATACTTATTATGATGAGCACTGAGTAATGTATAGTATATTTGAGTCACTATATTGTACCCTGAAACTAATATAACACTGTATGTTAATTATACTGGAATTAAAATAACTTAATTAAAGTGTGACCTAATCAGGTCCAAATCAATTCAAGGATTTATTCAAGCCACACTTCCTCTATGAAGCCTTTCCTAACTACTCCATCCTTCACTGGTCCTTTCTTTTCCTTCATCTGTATATCACTTGGTTTACACCATGTCATCTTGTGCTTGATTATATGATTGTACATAATTTTTTTTTGGTATTTTTTGTTGTCTTAAATTGTTCCTCTCATACCTGGAAAGTAGGGATACAACTCCCTACTAAATTTAGACACAGTACTGAACATGCAGTAATAATCTTCATTCTCATCTTCTTGTTACTAGCCAGGGTATTTTAAATGTTTTCATAAGTTTTCTTTACCCTCCTCACTTTGTGTCAATACAATATATGTAAGCCATAACTTAATTATCCAGAAGATTAAAATTCAGGCTTTGAACATATGACTTCCAATCATGTTACTGGAAGTTAAAACCACTTAAAACTATGTTGCTACTATAAAATGTAGTAATTAAGACAGAGTAGTAACAACCCAAGAATAGACAAACTGACTGATGAACAGGAAAAATCTAAGAAACAGACCTATACATAAGTAGTCATTCAATTTATGATCAACAGGACACTGCAGTGCAGTGGAAAAGGATGATCTTTTCAATATGTGTCTGAGTCAGCTGGATATTCATATAGGAAGAGAATATACTTTTGCTTTTACCTCATACCATATGCAAAAAAATCACTGCCAAATGGGTTGTAAATCTAAATGTACAGCACAGGGAATATAGTCAATGGTATTGTAATAGCAGTGCATGGGGATATATGATAGCTACACTTGCAGTGAGCATAACATATAGAGTTGTTCAATCACTGTTGTATACCTAAAACTGATGAAACATCATGTGTCAACTATACTCAAACTTAAAAAAAACATTCATTAATGTGAAAAATTAAAGCTTTTAAAAAGGAGAGGAAAATAATGGTCCTTGTGACCTTGTAAGTAGGCAGGAATTTTTTTTTTTTTAACAAGACACAAACTATACAGGGTAAAAGTTGATTAATTTTGTTATATTAAAATTAAGAATTTTAATTAATCAAAAGACACCATGAAGGCAAACAATGGTTGAAGATATGCATATACAAAAATCCAGCCATATAGATTATATATAGACATACCTATCCAACAAAGGACTCATATCCAATATACATAAAGAAGTTCTAAAATCTGTGAGGAAAAAAATAAATAAACACTTACAAAGAAAGATATCCAAATGGCCAGTAAGCATGAAAAGGTGCTCTACTATATTAATCATCAGAAATGCAAACTAGGGGCACCTGGGTGGCTCAGTGGGTTAAAGCCTCTTCCTTTGGCTCAGGTGATTTCAGGGTCCTGGGACTGAGCCCCGCATCGGGCTCTCTGCTCAGCAGAGAGCATGCTTCCCCCCTCCCTCTCTGCCTGCCTCTCTGCCAACTTGTGATCTCTGTCAAATAAATAAATAAATCTTTTTTTAAAAAATGAAAACTAAACTCCCAGTACCACACCAGTGCATATCCCCAGAATGGCTAAGATGAAGATACCGAGTGTTGACAGATGTACAGCAAGCACAGATTGTTGGAAAATGAAACAAATACTTCAATTTTAGTGTATGTGGTGCCGAAGCGAGCATGATACAAACACTTCAGAAAACAGTTTGGCCGTTCTAAAGCTTACCATACACCTAAGACCTAGTAATTCCACTCTAAGATATAGATCAACAGAAATGCACACATCTGTTCAACAAAAGACAAATACTCCTATAAAAGTCTATACCACCACAATTTTGGACATTGCTCAAATACCCATCAACACGATAATGGATATATCAATTGGGGAATAGTCATGCAACAGTATACTTTATAGTAATAAAAATGAATGCTTTATGACTATTCACATCAAAATGATGACACTAACAAACAATGTTGTGTGAAAGAAGCCAGATACTAAAGAGTACATGCTATATATTTACATGCATATAAAGTACAAAAATAAAACAGCTTCTTGAAGTCAGGATGATGCTTACCCTTGAGAGGGGATGGTAGTGACTGGAAAGAAGGACTGGAGTGACACCCCAGTGTTGGTAATACTCTTTTCTGAATTTGGGTATTGACTGCATAGGTAATTTAGCTGTGCAAACGAGTGGCACATTTATGTACACTTTTTTGTATGCATATTACTACTTCAATAGAAAGTTTTAAAATACACAACCTCGGGGTGCCTGGGTGGCTCAGTGGGTTAAAGCCGCTGCCTTCGGCTCGGGTCGTGATCCCAGGGTCCTGGGATCGAGCCTCACGTCGGGCTCTCTGCTCAGCGGGGAGCCTGCTTCCCTTCCTTTCTCTCTGCCTGCCTCTCTGCCTAGTTGTGATCTGTCTGTCAAATAAATAAATAAAATCTTTAAAAATATATATATATACAACCTAATCTACTCTTAAAATAGTGTGAGAGCCTACCCAAAGATAACTGGTACCATAAAAAGACCCTTAAGCAATATATTTTTTTAAAAAGGAATTAAGATTTATAGTTAACTCTGAAAAAATGGTGAAACCAAAATTGTTTTTTCTTTTTAAATATTTAGGTGTAAGTTCAACTATCCATCAATTCTTAGATTAAATAAATCAACAAGTTTGCAAAACAATTCATTTTTCTTACCATTAGACATATTTTACATTTTTTATAACATGATCAATTTTGCCAAGAGCTTAAAGAGTTTTCCAAGAACTTTTTAATCCTTGGATACTTAAATCATTCTCTTTTAGAGTTTCTAACACTCAGTCATCCTCATAGATTTTTACTCTTTAATTATTAATCCACTTAACAGTTGTTTCATCATATCTAATTATTTCATAAAATGTTTCATTTTGGTTACACTTGCAATTTTACATCAGTGTATTTACTTGTCATGCCATGGTTATTAGATTCGCATCCTTAAAAGGAAAACAGGCAAAAGAGATAAAATTGCAATGTTATAGTCTGTTTTGACCTTACTATCCTATAAAAAAAAAAAAAAGAGGCTCTAACTGCTTTAATTTTGTTTTGTGTACTATTGTATTTAAATTACAACTTCTTACATATTCTAGTATAAAGAGCAACATTCCTGTTATTAAAGATGAGTGGCAATTTAATGATACAAAAATAGGCCTTAAACTTTTGAAATACTGGTTTGTACTGATAGCCTAGACTGTTTTCCTAGTTGAATTTTCAGTAGTTTTGAAGAGTAAAAAGCCATTCTTGTCACAAACTCCATAACAAGTGCCTGCCAGAGGTCCAGTTCTTTTGCTGGAAGAATGCTTCAGCACAGTGCCTGTCACATAAATGTTCACTAACAGATGTTGTAAAACTGATGCTAATTTAATGATGATTCAGAAAAGTAATTCAGATTTGATGGGGTCAAACTGAAACTTGGTCTTTGTGTCCATTTTAATCTGAAAACCTTCTGTAGAAAGAGCCCCAGTTAGTTTCAGATTGGTTTAACATGTTTTACAACTGCAACACATTTAGAACATTTACTGAAATACACTGCCTAAATCCCAAATATTAGATGGTACATACTTACAATAAGAAAAGTTACTTTTTATCTGAAATTCAAATTTATCTGAGTGTACTCTATTTTTATTTGCAAAATCTGGTTACCCTAAGTGAAGGACAACATTGCTATCAAACAGTGATTTTTCTTTTCTCCAGTTTTAGTAAAATATAATTGACATGTCATATAAATTTAAGGCATACACCATGATTTAACATATGAATATACTGCAAAATGATTATCACAATAACTTTAGTTAACACCTGTCACCTCACAGTTATTTTTTCTTGTGACAAGAACTTCTAAGTTCTACTCTCTGAGAAACTTTCATATAAATAATACATTGTTGGCTATAATAATCATGCTGTATAATATATCAATTCATTCTCATGTCTTATAACTGGAATTCATACATTTTCATTACCTTCACCCATTCCTCTCACTGGCAACTACCAGTCTGTTCTGTTTCTGTAAGTTCAGTATTTCTGATTCTGCATATAAGTAGGATCATGCAAAAATCATCTGTGTCTGATAATGCACTTAGCATCACATCCTCAATATTCATTCATGTTATCACAAATGGCAACATTTCCTTCTTTTCTGACTGAATAATATTCCATATATACACAACACCTTGTCTTTATCCATACATCTGCCAATAAACACCTAGGTTTTCATGTCTTGGCTATTGTATGTTGTATGAAAGTGTTGACTCACTATAATGTACACCTGAAACTAATGTCACACTGTATGTTAACTGGAATTTAAATAAAAACTTTAAAAAGTGACCCAAGAAAAAAAAATCAATGGAGTAAAAAAGGCAACCTATAGAATGGGAGAAAACATTGGCAAACTACATATCTGATAAGGGGTTAATATCCAAAATACATAATAAATTCATGCAACTCAATGACAAAAACAAATAAAAAACAAAAAACTCAGATACTCTAATTTAGAAATAGACATAGGCCTTGATAGTCATTTTTCTAAATAAGGTATTCAAATAGCCATCAAGTGTGAAAAGGTTCTCACTATCACTAATCATCAGGGAAATGCAAATCAAAATCAGAATAAGATAACACCTCACACAAATTAGGATAGCTATTATGAAAAAGACAAAAAATAACAACTGCTGGCAAGGATCTGAAGAAAAGGGAATCCCTGTACACTTTGATTGGAAATGTAAATTTGTCCAGCCATGATAGAAAAGAGTATAGAGTGTTTTGAAATATTAAAATCGAGTTATCATATGGTCTAGCAATCCTATTTCTGGCTATATATCCAAAGGAAATTAAATCACTATCTCCAAGAGATATGTGCACCTCCATTCTCATTGCAGCATTATTTACAATATCCAAACAATAGTGACTTGTAATGTGGATTACAGAGGAAATTTAATAGAATAGCAAACTGAAGGTTTGTTTTTTTTTTAATGTACAAATACTAGAGTTGAAAAGGGTACAAAATTTGATGACCTTGAATAACCAGCACTTTCAGAATTAACTAATGATTCCATGACTTACCATTTCTTTCCCCAGGTTTTTGCCTTGAAAGATCACGGTTCCTGTAGTTTATTAATTGCTCTTTTTTTTCCTTCTCCTATTTTTCTTCAAAAACTAAGTTACATCCTTAACATTAGACACAATAATATTTTGAAAAAGAATTTGCTTCTCCAGATTTCTATTTGATTGCAGAAGGACAAGAAATCCATTTGTCATTTGCTTACACAGCATGTGATTTTATTTGCCATTATTTAAAGTTATTTTATTACTTCTGGGAAGATGGTGAGTAGGGAGATCCTAAGCCTACTTCATCCCATGGACACACCTAGATAATAGCCACATCAGTGCAACAAACCCAAAAATTACCCTAATCCTGGCAGAACACACAATCCACTGTTAATATTAGGGGGCCACACTGAAAGAGAAGGAGGGGCCGAGACAGAGTCCAGAACTAAACTCCAGGTGAGACTAACCAAAACAGGAGGGACACCATGAGTATGGAGAAGGGAGAAGAGCAGAAAGCACACCAGGCATTCCAGAGAGAGGGGACCCACATCAGGAAGATGAGTCTTTATACCATTTGGCTTTGAAAACTTAATTTCTTGAGTTTTTACAATCAGTGCAGTTGAATTCAGGGTACTTTAAAAATTGGCAGGCTCATGCCTGGGGGAGCCTGAGGACAATAGACAACTGAGTCCCTGCCATTAAAGAACATAACAAACAACACCTCAGAGATACAGAATAGAAGCAAACTTGAAAAGTTCATGGGGTATATATGAAGGAGATTTATTTATTAATCTCAGAATGTGTATTGGAGGGGAAAGAATCATTAGGCCTCACCAAGAACACAAACGTTGTCAGGCACCATTTCTCTCCACTCCCCACTTTCCACACTAGATAGCTTGACACTTGTTGGAACCAGTGGAACATGGTTAGCAATCTACCACATTGCTAACACCATGTGCCCCATCCTGACATTACCTTGTGGCTCCTCCTATCCCAACCCACCCTATTCAATAGGAGTCACTCTTAAGAAGCCCTTGTGGTATCACATCCTGCAGGCAGCCCTTTCAGGGACTGGTATCAAACCAAAGTGACTCTTGCCCTGGAGAGAGTTGAGTATAACCATATACACAAGTTTGACTGCAGCCACAGTACACATCTGATCTGACTACCCATCCCCAAAACCAAAAAACCTCTCAGATGGCAACACAAGAAAGATTAAAGGGAATTCTTTGAGTGGAAAGAAAAGGTCATAATCAAGAATAAGGAAATTATGAATGGGAAAAAATCTCAAAGATAAACACAAATATAATAAAATTAGTAAATTAATCTCTTAGAAGCCAGTATGTAGTTTAAAGCACAAAAGCAGTAAAATCAATTATAGATATAGAAACCAATCAACAGAATCACAAAATATGTCAAATATGACATCATATACATAAAATGTGGGGGCAGGCAAAAATGCAGTCCTTTTAGAATGGCTCAAACTTAAGTGACCATCAACTTAATATAGATTGCTATATGCATAAGATGTTAATGCTATATGCATAAGACGCTAATAGTAACTACAAATCAGAAACCTGTAATAGATATCCAAAAATGAAGAGAAAAGAATCCAAGCAAATCACTAAAAATAGCCATAGCCATCAAACTGTGAGAGAAGAACATGAGCAGAAAGGAACAGAGAATTACAAAAACAATGTAAAATAAGTAACAAAATGACAATAACACTTCTCAGTAATTACTTTGAATGTAAATGGACTAAATGCTTCAATCAGAAGACATAGGGTGACTGAATGGATTAAAAAAAAAAAAACAAGACATCTCTATATGCTCTCTATAAGAGACTGACTTCAGAACTAGACATGAAGACTGAAAGTGAAGGGATGGAAAAGCATTTGCCATGCTAATGGAAGTAAAAAGAAGGCTGGGGTAGCAATACTTATATCAGACAAAATAGACTTTAAAACAAAAACTGTATTGAGACAAGGACACTACATAAAGGGGTGTGTCCAAAAAGGATACAAAAACTATAAATATGCACCCAACATGAAAGCACCTAAATACATAGAGCAACTATTAAGAGACATAAACAAAGAAATTTACAGCAGTCCAATACTAGTAAAAGGACTTTAATACCCCACTTACATCTGTGGGTAGATCATCCAAACAGAAAATCAACAATACACTGGACCAGATGAACCTAACAGAATAGATGATGTTAGTCCACAAAACAAGTCTGAACAAATTCAAAAAAAATTGAAAACAACTAGAAATCAATCACAAGAGAAAACCAAAAAATACAAAAAAGACAAAAGAAAATTAGAAAACTGTCCAAAATCTTTGGAATGCACCAAAAGCTATTCTAAGGGGGGGGGGGAGATTATAGAAATACAAGTCTACCCAAGAAGAAAGAAAAATCTCAAATAACCCATAGGAGCTAGAAGAAGAATGAAGAAAGCACAAACTGGTAGAAGAAATAATAAAGATTAGAAGAGAAATAAATGAAATACAGACTAACAAAAACAAGAGAACAGATAAATGAAAACAGGAGCAGTTTCTTTGAACAGATGAAAAAAATTGATAAACATTTACCCAGACTAATGGGGGGAGGGGAAGACTCAAGTAAATAAAACAAACAAACAAACAAACAAACGAAGTAGGAGAAATAACTGACACCCCAAAATACAAAGGATGTGAGAGATTATGAAAGATTATATGCCAACGAATTGGACAACCTAGTAGAAATGTACAAATTTCCATGAACATATAACTTTCCAAACTGAATCAGGAAAAATAGAAAATTTGAATAAGTTACCAGCAATCACATTAAATCAGTAAAAAAAAAAAAAATCCCAATAAATAAAAAATCTACGACCAAATGACTTCACAGGTAATTTCTACCAAACAGTTAAAGGGCTAATACCTATTCTTCCATGAGGCCAGCAAAATCCTGACATCAACTAGGTAAAGACACTACAAAAACAACAGCAACATTTTTTCATGTGTCTGATAGCCATTTGTATGTCTTCATTGGAGAAGTGTCTGTTCATATCTTCTGCCCATTTTTTGATAGGATTATCTGTTTTGTGTGTGTTGAGTTTGAGGAGTTCTTTATAGATCCTGGATATCAACCTTTTGTCTGTACTGTCATTTGCAAATATCTTCTCCCATTCCGTGGGTTGCCTCTTTGTTTCGTTGACCATTTCCTTTGCTGTGCAGAAGCTTTTGATCTTGATGAAGTCCCAAAAGTTCATTTTCGCTTTTGTTTCCTTAGCCTTTGGAGACATATCTTAAAAGAAGTTGCTGTGGCTGATGTCAAAGAGGTTACTGCCTATGTTTTTCTCTAGGATTCTGATGGATTCCTGTCTCACGTTGAGGTCTTTTATCCATTTTGAGGTTATCTTTGTGTACGGTGTAAGAGAATGGTCGAGTTTCATTCTTCTACATATAGCTGTCCAGTTTTCCCAGCACCATTTATTGAAGAGATGGTCTTTTTTCCACTGTATATTTTTTCCTGCTTTGTCAAAGATTATTTGCCCATAGAGTTGAGGATCCCTATCTGGACTCTCTAATCTGTTCCACTGGTCTATGTGTCTGTTTTTATGCCAGTACCATGCTGTCTTGGTGATCAGGGCTTTGTAGTAAAGCTGGAAATCAGGTAACGTGATGCTGCCAGTTTTGTTTTTCAACATTTCCTTAGCAATTCCCAAATTGCCTCTGAAATTTTAGTGTATTGCAACAAATTAAAATTAATTTTTTAGGCAAGTCAGGAAACAACATGTGTTGGAGAGGATGTGGAGAAAGGGGAACCCTCTTACACTGTTGGTGGGAATGCAAATTGGTGCAGCCACTTTGGAGAACAGTGTGAAGATTCCTCAATAAATTAAAAATAGGGCTTCCCTATGACCCCGCAATTGCACTATTGGGTATTTACCCCAAAGATACAGATGTAGTGAAAAGAAGGGCCCTCTCTACCCCCTTTTATAGCAACAATGTTTATAGCAGCAATGGCCACGGTTGCCAAACTGTGGAAAGAACCAAGATGCCCTTCAACGGACGAATGGATAAGCAAGATGTGGTCCATATACACTATGGAGTATTATGCCTCCATCAGAAAGGATGAATACCCAACTTTTGTAGCAACATGGATGGGACTGGAAGAGATTATGCTGAGTGAAATAAGTCAAGCAGAGAGAGTCAATTATCATATAGTTTCCCTTATTTGTGGAGCATAACAAATAACATGGAGGACATAGGGAGATGGAGAGGAGAAGGGAGTTGAGGGAAATTGGAAGGGGAAGTGAACCATGAGAGACTATGGACTCTGAAAAACAACCTGAGGGTTTTGAAGGGGCAGGGGGTGGGAGGTTGGGGGAGCAGGTGGTGGGTATTAAGGAGGGCACATATTGCATGGAGCACTGGGTGTGGTGCAAAAACAATGAATACTGTTACGCTGAAAAGAAATTAAAAAAAAAAAAAAACAACAACTAGAGGCCCTATCTCAGATGAACATAGATGCAAAAGTCCTCAATAAAATAGTAGCAAACTGAATCCAGAAATGCATTAAAAAAAGTAACTCATAATGATCAAGAGGGATTTATTCCAGGACACAAGGGTGGTTCACTACTCACAAGATAGTTGAAGTTATACATCACATTAACAGAGAAAGGGCAAAAATCACATGATTACCTCAATAGATGCAAAAAAAAAAATTCATGATAAAAACCCTCAACAAAGTAGTTTTAGAGGGAACATATCTCAACATAATAAAGGCCATATAAGAAAAATGCACAGCTAACTTCATACTCACTGGTGAAAAACGGAGCTTTCCCTCTAAGATCAAAAACAACAGAAGGATATCCCTCTCACCAATATAATAGTGGAAGTCTTAACCACAGCAATCAAACAACTAAAGAAATAAAAGACATCCAAATTGAAAAGAAGTAAAAATCACTATTTGCAGATGACAAGATATTATAGAGAAAACCCTAAAGACTCCACTGTAACTGTCCCTCAGAACAATGTATTACTTAAAATATAACCCATGGGAAATTTTACTAGTTACCAAGCACGTTTAGATAGAGCCTCAAGAAAAACAGACTGGCAACAGGCCTCTGGGGGAGAGGATGATAAATGGCCTTGAAGCCGAGCCGCTGGGGATACCTCGCTAGCCCAGGGCAGAACACCGCCTGCTTCATTTTTCCGTTATCTCCCCTTCCCCGCCCCCCCCCGAGAAAGCCTGTGTCTAATTAGATAAGTCCTCTGAATGTGCTTGCTCAACTATTAACTTTATACTGCTTGACCAGACATATTTTGCCTTCCTTCTTATCTACAAGGCAAATGATTAATGTTTGGCCTTCTTCGGCTCTTCTGTTGATTACTGTCTCTATCTAATAAAAGCAGGACTGAGGAGTTGTTTGGGGCAACAGTCTTTTCTACTGTTGTTCCCCTGCTCCCCTTCTCTTGCAGCTGACTTGTTTGTGCCTCATTCTTCTCCTGTGCACCGTCAGGAAGTGGCACTCCACCAAAATAACTACAACTAATAAATTCAGTGAAGTTGCAGGATAGAAAATTAATAGACAAAATCTGTCGCATTGCTATAAACTAATAATGAAACACAGAAAGAGGGAAAAAAAAAACTTTCCCACTTAGAATTGGACCATAAAGAATAACACTTAACCAGTGAGTTGAAAGACATGTACTCTGAAAACTATGAAACACTGATGAAAGAAATAGAAGGTGCGACAAGCAACTGCAATGATTTCCATGCTCAGGAATTGGAAGAACAAATATTGCTAAAATGTCTATACTATCCAAAGCAATTTACAGTTCATTGCAATCCTTCAAGACACCAATAATTTTTTTCTTTTTTTACAGAACTAGAACAGTCCAAAAAAAGATTTTTTTAAGGTTTTATTTATCTATTGACAGAGACAGCAAGAGAGGGAACACAAGCAGTGGGAGTGGGAAAGGGAGAAACAGGCTTCCCGCTGAGTAGGGAGCCCAATGCAGGGCTCAATCCCAGGAATCTGGGATCCTGCCCTGAGCTGAAGACAGATGCTTAACCAATGAGCCACTCAGGCACTCCACAAATAGTCCAAATTTTGTATGTAACCACAAAAAACTCCAAATAACCAAAGCAATTGGGAGGAAGAACAAAGCTAGAGGTAACACAATCCTACAATTTAAGACATACTACAAGCTGTAGCATTCAAGACAGTATGGCAGTGCAAAAAAAAAAAAAAAAAAAAAAAGACAATTAGATCAGTGCTATAGAGCAGAGAGCCCAGAATTAAACTCACATATACATGGTCAATTAACCTATAACTAAACAGGCAAGAATATACAATGGGGAAAAGACAGTATCTTCAACAAAGAGTGCTGGAAAACTGGACACCTACATGCAAAAAAATGAAACTGGACCACTTTCTTACACCATACACAGAAACAAACTCTAAATGAATTAAAGACATAAACATGAGACCTGAAACCATAAAACTCCCAGAAGAAAACATAAGCAGTAATGTCTTTAACACCCATTGTAGAAAAATGTTTCTAGATATGTGTCCTACGGCAAGGGAAACCAAAGCAAGCGGGACTACTGCTACTACACCAAAATAAAAAAGGTTTTGCACAGAGAAACGAACCATCAACAAAGCCAAAGGACAACCTACTGAATGGGAGAAGATATTTGCAAGTGATATATCCAACACAAGGTTAATATCCAAAACATTCAAAGAACTTACACAACTCAACACCAAAAAAAATTTCAAATGAATCCAATTAAAACTGGGCAGAGGACCTGAACAGACATTCTTCCAGACACATACAGATGGACAATAGACTCATGAAAAGATGCGCCACATCACTAGTCATCAGGGAAAGTAAAATGAAAATCACGGTGAGATATTACAATGTACCTGTCAGAATGGCTACAATCAGAAACACAAGAAATAACAAGTGTTGGCAAGAATGTGGAGGAAAAGGAACTTTCGTGCACTGTTGGTGGGAAAGCAAACTTGTGTGGCCACCGTGGAAAACACTATAGATGTTCCTCAAAAAATAAAATAGAGTTATAAAATGACCCAATAATTCTACTACTGGGGAGTTAACCCCTCCATGCCCCCCACCAAAAAACCACCCCAAAGCCCAATTTGAAAAGATACAGACACCCTTCTATTTACTGTAGCATTATTTATAATAGCCAAGATATAGAAGCAACCAAGTGTCTATCCACAGATGAATGGATAAAAGGAGGTGTGGTGTGTACATACAATGGAGTATTACTCAACCCTAAAATAGGATGAGATCTTCCCATCTGCAACAGCATGGATTGACCTAGAAGGTATAATCCTAAGTGAAGTCAGTCAGTCAGAGAAAGACAACTATCATATGATTTCATCCAGTCATTGAACAATGTGTCACGTTGAACAACAACAACAAAAACCAAACCTGTGAATACAAAGATCCCCTCTGGTTGCCAGAGGGGAGGCTGTTGGGCCATTAGGTGAAAGAGACAAAGGGTTCAAGGGTACACTTATCTGGAGGAGCACTGAGAAATACAGAGAACTGATGAATCATCATAGTGTACACTGACACTACTGGAACACTGTATGCTAATTATACTTGAGTGAAAAAAAAAAGTTATTTTAAATAATATGAATTCCATATCTAATGTCACACAATCTTAACATAAATGACCAGAGACTGAAGCTGTTCAAATAGAGTTAAATCACTGGTATGGTCAAAAGGAAGACTCTGTTTTGGCAAAGAGGAAACAAGCTGGGAGAGAAACAGGGAAACTTTTTTTTTCTTGCAATAACTGAGGTATAGTAATAAGATTTGTCCTATATTAAGCCCCAGTGAGTTAAAATACTTTTGCAGAGTCAAGTGGTCACTGATGGGAAATAAATTAACTCTCCTAGGACACTGGCATATGAATTAGTGACCTGGAAGAGGCAGTTAATCTCAAATGGACATGCAAGGGAGGAAGATGAGGCTAGCAACTAGGCTGGGGCTGGACTGAAAGGATTTTCTGTCCCAGAATGACAAGTTTGCACTCCCTGCAATTGCATTAGACTTTGAATGTTGTTGGGTAGAAAATAATACCATAAACTCTAGTTTGAAAAGATAAATCTGCTGGCATAGGGCATAATTATAGGAGAGAAGAATGAGCAGACCGCTACTGTAATGGAGAAGATCAAAGGTAAGAGAGGCCTGAATTAGGGCAGTAGCTGTTAAAAATGAGAGGAGTCTTCCAAAAGTAGAATTAAAAGAGGTTGGTGGCTGACTGCTCCCTTGCTTTGCTTCCACATCCTCCCAACATCTAGCAATCCAAACAGATGACATCAGTTTTTAGCCTGGATGATCCATGATATAATATTAACAATAATAGCAACCACATTTCCATGGTGCTTACTGGATGCCCAGCACTTGTCTAAGGGCTTTATGTGTAATAATTCCTTTAGCCTTCATAATAACCCCATGACATCGGTAGTAGTATTTCCATTGCACAGGTAGAAAACCTGAAGCTAATAGAGGTTAGAGGATGCGTTCAGTCACAGAATCATGAGGGACAGACAGGACTGGAATACCAGTGATCTGGCCCCAGAATCTAATGCCTCTCCTGATGGTCCCATTAGCAAGTACTCCCTTGTGGGTTTTAGCCTTTTTAACTTTTTATGTGTTGAAAGGGAAATGGTGGTGAATATTCAAATGGGAACATCTAGCTGGGAGGGGAGATGGGAATCTAGAACTCAGAGGTCAGTACTGAGGAAACAGAATTGAATGCTAGGTGTAGTTCACTCAACTAACCTGAATCCCTGAAAGTCACCATTACTGAATTTGACATTAGAATTTAACCCACTGTTTGGCTATTGTGGACACTGCTGCTATGAACAGTGAGATGCATATGGTCCTTCTTTTCACTACATGTGTATCTTCAACAGACAAACGGATAAAGAAGATACAGTCCATTTATACAATGGAGTATTATGCCACCACCAGAAAGGATGAATACCCAATTTTTGCATCAACATGGATGAGACTGGAGGAGATTATGCTGAGTGAAATAAGTCAAGCACAGAAAGTCAATTACATATTGTTTCACTATTTGTGGAATATAAGCAACAGCATGGAGGACATTAGGAAAAGGAAGGGTAAGTGAAGGGGGAGATACCAGAAGGGGAGACAAACCATGAGAGACTGTGGACTCCAAGAAACAAACTGAGGGTTTTAGAGGGTAGGGAGTGGGGGGAAGGGTTGGCCCTGTGATGGGTATTAAGGACAGCACATATTGCATGGAGCACTGGGTGTTACACATAAACAATGAATCTTGGATCACTACATCAAAAACTAATGATGTACTATATGGTGACTAACATAATAAAAAATAAGAAATAAAGAATGAATGAATGTAATCCACTGGTTTTCTGTACTCCAGGGGAGGGGACCTGATGGAGCTGGTAGTGAGACAATAAAGATATTCAGCCCCATTGGGAATAGTGCCCACAGACTTCCTCTTCAGAGCTCGCAGGAGTAAGGGTCTGCTTATCTTTTGTTCTCTCACACTGCAGTTCTAGTAATCTGCTGTTGGATCAAGTATTATATTCATTCCCATTTGGTTCTTGGAAATCAGGTGGCTCATGGTATTTTCATGCTCATTTTTAAAGTTCCAACCTGCTTTAGGCTTCTGAAAATCTCAAACATCATGCCACGAAATATTGAGTTCAGGTATCTAGACATCATTGGGAAATCAAAGAACTTTAAAAAAAAAAAAAAAAAAAAAAAAGCTTTGCACAACCCCTGAGTTTGGATCTTAGTTCTGCCGCTTGTAAGTTTTCCATTCTTGGACAAGTTACTTTCTGTCTGTAATAACACTCATCTAATGGGAGCACTGTTAGGTTTAGAGGAAATGACATACACAAGTCATTTGTTAAATTTCCTATGAAGAAGGTCTGTAAATTTGAGGTGCTATCATTATCTGATCTCTAAAGATGTCCACTTCTGTGGACACAGAAGCAATAAAAACTATCCCCCAAATGGATTTCCCTAAAAATGTAATACAATCACTTCAAGGGATGCAGTCTAATTGCAACTTTGGAGAGGGAAATATACCATCACACACAATTCAGGACATCCAAAAAAAAAAACAAGCGAAATACTCCCACCAGACATTAATACACTGATAGCGTGTTAACAGAGGTAATCATGGAATTCACTGCTTTAGATTTATTCAGCCATTACATGTCCAGAGACATTCGTCAGAAATTGTTGACTGCCCTTTTAAATAGTTTTCCTTTAGTTAGGTGGGCAGTACTTCTAAACCCAACACACAAACACTGGATCCAACAGAATTCTACGTCAAATATTTAAAAAGATCTACACATACACTGGCTTTAAGAAAAACAGAGATTTGAAAAGTATATTTATAGGGACAGATGCTGTGTGTGTTTGTGTAGCCAATTCTTAAAAAGTCCTACCTGAGGCAAAATAGTTCCCTTTGGGGAGATTTGGCTAGGTCATTGTGAAGGTTGGACCCTTTGTTCAGGCCTATTGTGAGGACTCTATAAGTCAGTAAAGGATAGAATTAACAGTTTTCTGCACAGACGTTTTCTGTTGAAATTTACATAACTATCTCATTTAATATTCACAAAAACTGCATGGGGTAAGTGATCCTATCTCCAATTCATGAGGAGGAAATCAAACTCAGGAAAAAGAATAAAAATTAAGGACACAAAGTTTTTAAGTAATGGGCTGGGATCCCAAATCCAGGTTTGTTTGTTTTTTTAATATGAAAGTTCCCTTCTTTCATATTGCATTGCCTTATGAAAATTACTGGCCAAGTGTCTCACTTTTGGAAATAGCTTTTGTATTAAAATATACAGGAAGGAAGGGCTGCTGATGATGGGAAGTGATTTAAATGTCCCTTAAAGTGCTTTCAGGGGTGATTATGTTTAGATACTTTTTTAGGTCATAAATGGGAAGACATGACGGTACAAGAACATACGGCAGGCTGTTCAGAGTATGTTCTGTTGCCTTTGGAAACTGCAATTTCCAGATGCCTTTGAGTTCTGGTTTTAGAAGATCACTATTTTCAGACCCACTAATAAAATGTAGATGAAAGTAAAATTCTTAATATTGCAACCCCCAGAATGATTCCTAAATAGTGGAAGATCTTTATCATATATAACTCATATCCTGCTCGACATAGGCAAATACTTTCATGGTTTAGTGAAGATCCAGAATATTGTAACTACCTTAACCAGAATTTTGCGATTTACAAACTGATCATATGAATGAATCAGAAAGAAATGTATTAATGGTAGTCTTGATAGGTCTGGACGGTTCTGGTTGCTCTAAAAAAAAAATACCGACATTAATGTGCATGTGTCCAAAGACATATGCACAAAGTTTGATTTCTTACTGATATTATTTTATTATTTAAAAATATTTGGATGGTTAGAGTTACCACGAGATTCTTTTAATCTGTTGTAATTCTATGTGTCTTTATCATATTTTAGCTGGTATTCAAACTAGACTTTTAAAGTTTGAAAGCAGAAACCCTGTTGTTAGAAGTTAGATAATCATCTCTACACTGAAAAAATATATTTCAAGGTTTTTTGTTTTTTTTTCATGCCATGGGCCTCCTTTCAGAAAAATGTTTTTAAATGCATAAAGTACATATATTAAAAAATTGATTAATCATTTTTAATACATATATCAAAACATTTTTGGAAGTTGTGATAGAATATATGTGCTTGTTGTGAAGGTTTAGTATTACAAGATCTGTAATTCTGAAATACTGACAGTATAAATGGTATTGATATATTGGCAACACTTAAAGTGTCCCCAACTTATGATGATTCACCTTAGGATTTTGGACTTTACTATGGTTCAAGAGCGAAACGCATTCAGTAGAGACCACACTTCAACGAATTCTGAATTTGGAGCTTTCCCTGCGCTAGGGATAGGCAGTACAATCCTCTCTCATGATGCTGGGCAGTAGCAGTGAGCCCCAGCTCCCATATGGCCACTTGATCATGAGGACAAACAACCGATCCACTTACAGCTACTCTGTACCCATACAGCCATTCTGTGTTTCACTTTCAAGCCATTCAGCATTCAAGCCATCACATGACGTACGCAACACTTCGTTATACAACAGGCTTTCTGGGAGGAGGATTTTGCCCAGCTGTGGGAAAATGTAAGTGTTCAGAGACAGTTAAGGTAGGTGAGGCTAAGCTGTGAAGTTCAGCAGGTAAGGTGTATTAAGTGCACTCTCGGTTTATGCTATGTTCAACTATGTTCAACGGATTCATCTGGACATAATGCCATCGTAAGTCAAGGAACATCTTTAATGTGATAGGAAAAGACCTGTTCTCTGTCGGCGACAAGGCCCAGCAACTGCTAATCACACTGGACGGGTTGCGTATATCCACAATGAAAAGACATGCTAAACTTCAGCGGAATGTTAGTGAAAAGGTAAATGTAATGTTTTCCACCCAAATTCATCCTACGCATGGACCCCACATCCCGAAAGCCTGTTAAGGAATAGGTTTTCTAAAAGTCTGTATCAACAATGATTATTTGCTGTTACTGTATGCTAAGGGGCCTCTACTATAGTATCTTCAGAACATTTAAAGCAGACTAAACATTTTTAAAGAACGAGCAGACACCTGTTTAGGTGTCTAATGTGGTGGAAGGCTTATTTCTCAGGCACAGAACACTAAGGCAGGTGGCCCTCCTCTGTAATGTAATTCAAGGGCCCAGATTTCTTCCACCTGTGTCTGCTTCCGCATCTAGGGCCTTGCTGTTGTCTAACTTCTGCAGATAGAAGGGGAAGAGGATGTGAAACCAGCACTCCGGCTTCTTAAAAAGCTTTGGCCCAGAGTTGGCACAACACCCCCCCCCCCAACATTTCCCTTGGCAAGAATGAGTCACATGGTCCCATCTGGGCATCACTTCCACTAGCAACTCTAGACAGTGGAGTGGACAGCACAAAATTTGGGTGGACGGTTAGCTGTAGCTACCAAAGTTTTCTCTTAGAGCCTTTGCACGGTAGAGCTGGGGGAAGTTTTCCTAATACTGTACCATCCTTCACATTCCAAGATGAACCCTACTTGGTTTTGGTGGGTGGTGGTTTTTCTAAATTGCCAAGCTGAAGGAGAGGAAAAACAAACAAAAGCAACTGGCAGGTCTTGCTCTGCAAATGGAAGCACCTTAGCTGCAAACCTGAGTCATCTCTGAGCTGTCCTTCTCTTTCCTCCGCAAAGGTCATCTATCAGCTGCTGCTCCCTATTTCTAGCTCCTGAGTACTACTTAAATCCGACTGCCCCTGCCACAGCCTCACTTCAGAGCCTCATCAGTTCTTTCCTGGATGACGTCTACAATAGCCTTCTGACTGAACATTCGGTCTACAGCTTTGTCCTTCTTCCAGGGCCATCTTCTCTACCAAGGTTCTCAAATTCTGAAAACTTCATACCTTTCTCAGTAAACAAACTGAACACACATCTCAACACATGCACTTTGACTTCTTTGTAAGTCATGCTTACTCTTTCACCATTACGTTAGTCCTAAAATGCTATGTTTTTAAAATGGAGAGATTAAAATATACATAGAAATAGGAGTTTTAACATGATCTTCTCCACCCAGTGGATTACTTGATACACACCTGTATCAGTCTGGGTTCTGTCCTGTCTCTTAAGACGCTACAATATTACAGGACTGAGGGGTTAACAGAAGAATTACAGCTCACCTGGATGAGGCAGAAGCTGGGAAGTGAAGGTCTGTCTGCAAAGGGGTGGTCAGAGCGAGGGAGAAACAGTCACTGTCTCAACTGGAAGCATAAAACCTGGGGTTTACAGGAGTCTGAGGAGCAATGGGTCTGACCACGACGAGCCCTGTGAAATGGGCGCTCCCACACAGGGCTCCCGTAAACACTTATACAGAACTGTCCCCATGATTCCCACAACCTTCTGAGTATAATGGCCTGCGTTTCACCTGGGCCTGCTAAATCTCCACAAGCTCCTCTCATCACAGAGCTAATGCATAACTACTCGGAAGGCAATGAAAGGGAGATCTTCCCAGCCTTAGGAGAGATGACATGTGGTCGTACCAGTTGACAACAATCATTCCTATACAACATACTTGGAACACGGCCACCTCGGTATAGGGACGGATACTCTAATCCGGACTGAGTGCGATTTTTCTGAAACGTACCAGATTTTATCTTACCCAAAATCCTTCCATAGCTTTCTTTTGCCTCTAGTTTTTTGTTTTTGCTTCTAGTAGTTTTTTAATCATTTTAGCCTTGCAAACTTTTATTTGCATACTTACATGAGTGCATAAACAAATAAAATATAATTCTTATTGGTTGAACAGTGGGAGGACGTTGGAAGCCTCTTCTATACCCTTATTGTCCTTCACAGTTTCCCCTTCTAGGGAAATATCCAGAGCCCCACAGAATTTCTTTAGAAGTCACCACCCTAAATGGTGACATCCAAAGTCATCAGCATGGTGCATAAGGCCCTCTGTCATCATCAGCCTCCTGCCTACCTTTCAGTTCATCTTCTAATAGCCCTCAGGCCACCCTGCATGGCAGCATTCCCAATATAATTAGTCTTATCTTAAAGCTTTCCCTTGGCATTTCGGCTGTCCTTTACGTGGAATGCTTCTCTACCTTGTCTGTCAGGTATATTTGTATTCACAAATCATCATTACCTCCAGATCATTTTTCCTGACCCAAACAGTCTTATCCCTCTGTGTACAACATGTAACACAAAGGAGGGCTCCAGAGTGCTTTATGTCATGAGTGGAGCTACCTCCGAAAATTCTCCCTAAAATATATAATAATATCTCCTATCTCACTCTTCATTTCTCAATGGGTCAGTAATTAGAATCACACATATATAGTGTACAACTTCATTTTTGGTGTTGTTTTAATACTATATAGTTTTACCTCTGCTTGTGTGTTTGGGGGGGGGGCGGTATGTGTGTGTGTGTGATTTTGTTAAAACCAGGACATTTTATGCATTTTCTCATTGAGATATCTTGCTTTTGCTGGAGAAAAATTGAATACCATTACAAAAATGACAAAACAAGCACCATAATTCTGATATTGATAAATTCATACTTCAGCATTCTCACATCAGTCAGAATGGCTAGAATCAAAGCAAAAAGAAACAAGAGTTGGAGTTAAGAAAAGGGAATCCTTGTGCGACATTTGTTGGAATGTAAAGTGGTGAAACCACCATGGAAAACAGTATGGAGGTTGATCAAAAAATTAAAAAGAGGAAACCCAGACAATATACAAATTCCACTGTTGAGTATTACTCAATGAAATAAAAGTGGTAATTTAAAAAGATACATGTGCTCCTATGTTTACTACAGCATCATTTACAATAGCCAAATTATGAAAGCAACATAAGTGTCTATTGATTGAAGAATGAATAAAGAACATGTGTGTGCACTGTATAGACACACACAATGGAATATTACTCAGCCATAAAGAAAGAATGAAATCTTGCCCTTTGCAATAACATAGATGGACTCAGACAATATATGCTCAGTGAAATATGTCAAAGAAGGACAAAACACCAAATGATTTCACTTATATGTGGAACATAACAAATGAACAAACAAGCAAGCAAAAAGCCAAAAAAAGGAGAAGAAGAAGAAGAAGAAGAAGAGGAAGAAGGAGGAGGAGGAGGAGGAGGAGGAGAAGAAGAAGAAGAAGATTCATAGATAAAGAGAACAAACATAGTTGTCAGAGGGAAGAGGAGTGGGGTTATGGCTAAAGTAGTGAAGTGGTTTAAAAGATACAAACTTCTAGTTTTAAAATAAGTAAGTACTGGGGATTAAATGTACAGCATAGGGAATATAGTCAATGGACTGTAATAATGTATGGTGACAGATATAATTACAGTTTTCATGGTGACCATGTAATGTGTAGAATTGTTGAATCACTATGTCATACAGCTGAAACTAATATAACATTGTTTTTCAACTATACTTCAATAATAAACATTAAAAAAATAAAAGTTGCATTTTCCTAATATAGAATAATGACCAACATGCACATGAAATGATCCTCAACATTACTAATCCTTAGGGAAATTGCAAATTACCCCTACAATGAGAAACCACCTCCCACCTGTTAGAATGGCTATCATCAAGAAGACGAGACAACAAGTGCCAGCGAGAATATGGTGGAAAGGGAACACTTACACATTGTTGGTGGGAATGTAAATGGCCCAACCTCTATGGAACACAATAGAGACATTCCTCAAAAAATTAAAAATTGATTTACTATATGATCCAGCAATTCCAGTTCTAGGTATTTTCTCAAAGGAAATTTAAACAGGATTTCCACAAGATATCTGCACTTCCATGTTATTTTAACATTATTCATAACTGGCAAACTATGAAAAGAACCCAAGTGTCCATCAATGGGTAGATGGATAAAAAGGATGTGGTACATATACACAGTGCAATATTAAACAACAAGAGAAAGGAAGATATCCTCCAATTTGGTGGACCTAATATATTATGCTAAACAAGATGAATCAAACAGAGAAAAACGAGTACTGAATGATGTCATTTATATATGGAATCTAAAAAAGTTAAACATGTAGTAAAAAGTACAATGGTGGTTATGAGGGAATGTGGGTGTGCATACATATATGTGTGGTAAGACCAATGTCTTACTTAAATGGTGTTTAAGGGTACAGACTTGTAACAGGTAGTAAATAAGCCATGAAGCTCTAATTCACATTATAATTAATATAGATAATAATGTCATTATGTAATGTGACAAATATCACTACATTGACAATTACATTATAATATTATATGAATCAAAGTAATATGCTATAAACCTTAAATTTACAGAGTGTTATGCATCACACTCATTCAACAAAAAAAAAATTTTTTTTAAATGATTCCTACTAATAAACCATAGGATTAGTGACTTAGGAACTCTGAAGATAATTAAATTAAAGAGATTATTCACAACCAGTTTGTTTACTCCCCTCATTCTAGAAATAAGTGATTGAGTCCCATAGGTAGAGACTTGTTCTAAATTACACTTTTTAACAGGATGGAAAGTAAAATACAATTTCCCCCTGGGCCTCCAGGCCAGTATCACTAGCAGTTGGTAAGCAAGGGTGAGACTGTAAGGACATAAGAACATCGAGAGGATGGAGCCCAGCCACTCATTGACGTTTATATTTAATCTAAGTGCCCTAACAGAAAGCCATAAATCTGATGTATACTTTTAAATATTAAATTTAATATAAATTTAATAATATGCAAATAATATACAAAGTTAGTCTTACAGGGATACAAGAGTGAAAGAAAAGAGATCAGTTGAAGGTTATTGCAGTAGATATGAGATGGTGGCAGCTTGGATGAAGATGGTAGCCAAGGTGATAAAGGTAAACGAAAGGGTTCAGGGGGCGCCTGGGTGGCTCAGTGGGTTAAGCCGCTGCCTTCAGCTCAGGTCATGATCCCAGGTCCTGGGTTCAAGCCCCACATCGGGCTTTCTGCTCAGCAGGGAGCCTGCTTCCTCCTCTCTCTCTGCCTGCCTCTCTGCCTACTTGTGATTTCTCTCTGTCAAATAAATAAAAAAACAAAAAACAAACAAAAAAAAAAAACGAAAGGGTTCGGATCTACTCTAGAGTTATAAGCAATAGAACTTGCCGATAGGTTGGATATGTGGAAAAGGAGTGGAGAGGAATCAGAAGGTATTCTTAGAATTTGTTTAATGATATCAAATACTGAAATGGGAAAGCTCAAGGTGGAAAAAATCAAGAATTCTACTATATCTCCTTAAGTTCAACCAATCAGTTAACTCTATTTCCTAATTCCATCCTTAAGTATCTACTTCTGTATAAAGCAGTCTCCTAGAATAATACATATTCCTTCCTCTTAGATAGCTTATAACTAAAGGAAGTGCTAACTGGGGGAGGTGTTGCATAAGAGGAGGTCAAAGATGTCTGTGAGGGAAGGCAGGATAGGATTTTTCATGAAAGTGTTACTAACCAAAGTGTTACATGAGTTTTGTGAGATTATTTCTTATTGAACTAAGGGAAGAAAAGATATAATAGAGGAGGTGTTATTTGACATGGGCCTTTTAGGAGAGAGAGAGATGGCATTTCAGACAGAAGGAAAGTTATTCTCAAAGACAAGTAAAAGAATGAGTTCAAGCCATGTCCAAAAACTAGGGAATAGTTCAAGGTTTGATTGATAGATTGATTCAGCTGTTTCAAAAGTATTTATTAAAAACTTAGTGTATGCCAATTACCATTACCAGCTAGGGACTCAAGGATGGCTGAGATACAGCCTTTTCCCTCAGAAGGTTTACTGCCCAGTAAGTGAGGTTGAATGAATTTGATGAACACATGGGAAAGTGGTATGATAACAAATACTTTACATTTATATATCTTTTTCATTCATTCAATATATATTTATTGAGTACCTATCATGTGTGTTGTCCTTGAACTTGCACATTGTTCTAGGGCTTATATCCTGGTACAAACAGATGTGTTTATGGAAGTTCTAGAAAAGGATTAGTAACATTTTAACTTGGGATGTGGTTGAGATTATTCAGAAAAGACTTCACAAATAATTCAGCTTTTATACTATAGTGGTTGGAGTTGAGACCAAAATATTCAGCAAGGACCACATTAGGCAAGGCTACTAATGTCCATCCAATGAGTTTGGCTTAATTCAGTTGTCAATGAGAAGTCAATGAGGGATTTTTGACAACTTGAGTGACAGAATTAGAGCTTTAATTTGGCTCTTTTAAAAGCCAAATTTTATTAATTTTGTCTTTTATTAATTTGATACAGGTAGAGCTAAATTTAGGAGAAGCAGGGAAAGGAGAAGTTTTGAAAGACTCAGCAATTCCACTCCTAGGAATACACTTAAGAGAACTGAAAAAAATATATCTAAACAAAAACCTATACAGGACTGTTTACAGCATCATCATTATGACAGCCCAAAGTGGAAACAACTCAAATATCCATCAGTGGATGAATGGATAAAGAAATGTGGTATATCCATATAAAGGAATATTGATCATCTGTAAAAAGGATTGAAATACTAAATCATGACATGACATGGATGAGCCTTGAAAACATTATGCTAAATGAAAGAAGACAGACACAAAAAGTTACAAAGCATACGATTCTACTTATTTGAACTGTCTATATAATAGGCAAATCCATGGAGACAGAAGTAGACTAATGGTTTCTAGGGGTTGAGGGGAGGGTAGGGTGGGGAGAGGGATTGTAAATGGAGTTGGGGTTTCTTTAACGGGTAATAAAATTGTTCTAAAATTAGGGAGTGGTGACAATTGTATAACTGTGACTATACAAAAAAAAACAATGAATTGCACACTTTAAAGGGGTGAATTTTATGGTATGTGAATTATATCTCAGTAAAGTTATTACTTTAAAGAGTAAATAGTTTTAAGACCAATGATGTTATTATTGGGACATGAGGAGAGGACATGAGGAGGAACAGCTGTGAAGGGAAGATGAATTTGGGAGATATTGATGTTAAGACATTTATAAAACATCTGGGTATAAATATCCATTATTGTACATGCCATTGCAGCCTTAAAAGATGTATATTCAGGTATTGTCTGCACAGAAATGATTACTGGAACCCTTCAGGGGTGGTTAAGTGCTGAGTGACAAAGTGAAAAGAGAAGAGACCAAGTTCAAGGCAAAATTTTAAATATTTTAGGAAGGCACCAAGAGGGAGAATTGAATTCCAGGAAGAAAAACTATTTGGAAAAAGATCTGAGAAAAGAAGGAGCCTGGAACAGGTGAAGAACTGAGGCTTCTGTGGCTGAACTTAGGGGTAAATCTGAAAAGGATAAGACTGGCTGAGCCCTAGGAGGTGAGTTTGAATAAACCTTGTAGGTATAGATATGATGCTTGGTCCTTAACCTAAGAACAATATGGAGCTATTGAACAAGACAGTCATGATCAGATTTGCGTTTCTAAAAGATCACTCTAGCTATAGTATGAAAAATGATTTGTTCAATCAAAATATTCTGGTGGAAGAGAAAAAACTTGGACTAGAGTGGTAATAGCATAATTGGAGATATTTGAGAGAGAGTTTAGTGATAAAGTGATAACTTGGTGGTGATTGAGCATGGGTGGTGAGAGAGAGGCAGGTGTCAAGTGATAGGCTTCATTTTCTGGTCACTTTTATTGAATTGTGGTACGTTTGAATGGGAGAGAAGAGAAATCTACTGTGAGGGGATAAATGGTGTCTGTCAAAATGCAAGCAGAGTAATTGAGAAGAAAGTTGTATGTACACACAAGACTGTGTGCCCCAGTAAATAGCTCTGAGCTGGAGATAATAACTTGGGGGTCATTATCAATAGACAGTCATTGAAGTCATGCAGTAAACAAGTCTGGTTAGGGAGAAAGAATAGAGTAAGAAGCAAGTAGAACCAACTCAGGACTGAGACTGATGACCTCTGTGAATTTGTAGAACACCAATGTTTAACAGTCAAACTGAGCCACTAAAAGAGAAGCAGAGTGAGAGGGTTAGTCAGAGAAACAGAAGGAACATCACCATAATTCCACATAGTGAAAACCAGAGAGTGTTTCAAAGAGAAAGGGGTGATCAGCAAGAATAGATGATTTGCATGATTCTAAGAGGTCAATGAGAATAAAAACTGAAAACTCTTGGTTGTGAGAATTTAATAAAATTCCATGGTGAAAATGTACAATAAATTGAAAAGATTTCCAAAAACCCAAATCTAGACACGACTTTTGAATGAGGAGGTATGACCAGTGCTGATTTTTGTTGAACACGGTTCATAAATGTTCAAAGGAGTTCCTGATGATAATTAGGGAACTGAGACTTGGTGGCCTTCCAAATGGCTTCAGTAATGAGGTATGACTCCGCCAGCTGGAAAGTGTTCCAGATGTAGAGTTTCCAAACCACAGTCCCCTGGGTCCTCTGTCATTAGAACCTCCATTCAAAGAAGGCCAGGAATGTGGAAACCGGATGAGAATTCCACATAATTTCTGGTAGTCATTAAAATCAGAGAGGGAAAACACCCACATCTAACTCACCAAATATTTTGGTGATACAATATGTATTACTTAAATGATAAATTTATCTTTCCCTCTCTCATTCACCCTACTCCCACCTCCAGCAGTCTAAAAGCACATGCTCTAATTCCTATTTGTTGAAGACACAACTGGTCTACTTTGGGGGGATTTATCCAAAGGGATGTATAACAATGCTGGCAATGTAAATTATGGCATTGTTCAAACTTTCTTGCAAAATTTTCATAATCCATTGATGACTTCAGTGTTGATGGTTACCAAGTGAGGTAAGATAGTGATTTTCTGTTATTTAAGGTAATTTAATCCAAGAAGAACATAAACATTATAAATATTTATACTCTCAGCTAGACCTATTTTATATGTATTTGAAAGCTAGCTGTATTTAGTCATTTTTTATTACATAAGCTAATGATGTGGATAATGTTATTGATGTTTTATTCATCTCTCAATGGGTAGTTTCAAAGCTAAACCACCTAAGTGCTCTCTGACAGTACTGCTAAATGATATGATCAAAATCATATAGGGAGATGACAAAACACTCATCAAGAATCACAACCCTAAGTCACAGGAAAGATAAATGGAGCTGAAAGGTATTTATAGGATCTCTTGCACATGCCCAAGAAATATGAAAGTATCTTCCTATTTGATAGCATGTCACTTGAAAATATACTGTGGGTAAAACTAGGCTGCCTTACTAAACTTTTTTCAAGCGTAATTAACAAAGCTTGACTTTGGGAGGGGTGTGTACTTTCTTTTTTTTTTCTTTTTTTAAAGATTTTATTTCTTTTTATTTGACAGACAGAGATCACAAGTAGTAAGCAGAGAGGCAGACAGAGAGACGGGAGGAAGCAGGCTCCCCGTGGAGCAGAGAGCCGGATGTGGGGCTTGATCCCAGGACCCTGGGATCATGACCTGAGCCGAAGGCAGAGGCTTTTAACCCTCTGAGACACCCAGGCGCCCCTGTGCTTTCAAATTAATGTGTAGTCAGCTCTTCCTTTTTCAGAGACCATAAATTCGTTATCAAGTTTTTGGATTTTATAGGATGTCTGCTTATTTTTCTCTTTTTGTCTTTTTTGTTTTGTTTTGTTTTCTGTTGCCTAGTTTCTAGATATGTCATCACTTGTTAGTAATTCCACCTGGCAAAGGAGCCAAAACTTAATTCCATTCAGTTTTACCTCCTGCTAGCAGCAATGGTAGAAGATTTATTACAGGAACAGGTTGAAAGTACTGTCTGGAATGAAGTTCAGGGAATATGGTATATTTCAATTACTTGTGCCCTCACTCCAATCCTGGGCATGCCATCAGCTAGTCAAGTCTAATAATCTCAAGTGTGGGGTATGGACATGCCCTGCTTCCCCACTTCTTGGCCTGTTCCATCTACCCAACTTTGGCATCAGTCTGATGCATTAACAACTCTACCTGAAGAAAGACAGCCCAAGCCACGTCTAGCTGCCCACTGCATTCATAGCACTCTAGGGAGAGGGAGGAACTACAGCACCAAAAACACAGCCCTTTGAGGTGGATTTGAATCACCTGGGGGTCTTGTTAAAAAGCAGATTTTTCATTCAGTATATCTGGGATGGGCCTGAGATCCTGCATTTCTAATAATCTCCCATGCAATGATATTGTTACTGGTCTATAGACCCATACATGCAAAAAAATGTATATTTTGCTATAAATCAGTGGGTTTCAAAGATGTTTCCTTTAAAAAAAATGATCTCATTGTGGTAGGAACACTTAACATGACAGCTACCCTCTTAACAAAAATTTAAGTGTATAATAACTTCTCTCAAATTTACTCATCTTACTTAACTGAAACTTTATGCCTCTTGATTATTAGGTCCCCATTTCTACCTCTCCAAGCCCCAGGTAACAACCATTCCACTCTTGATTCTGTAAATTTGGCTATATTAGATCACCTCATATAAGTGAAATCATGCAATATTTGTTCTGTGTCTGGCTTACTTCACTTCACACAATATCCCCAACTTTCATCCACTTTGTCACATATGGCAGAATTTTCTTCTTTTTAAAGACTGAATGGTATCCCATTCTATGCATATATCACTCTCACTTCACCTATGGGAAAGAAGACATCCATACATGTGTCTAGCACCTCAACTTTTTTGAGGGGCTCCCCAGAGGACTGGCCTATACCTTGCCTGAGCTCTGATGGGTTTTGCATAGTCTATCTGCCTGAAGGAAGACAGGGATGGTGCTTTGGTCTGGGAGATGTTATGGACCCTCCCCTACTCAGTACAGAGCAAGTGCACAAAAACTCTCAGCTTGCTCCTGAGGGGGCAAAGAGTTGAGTGAAGCATGTTTTCTTAAAAGCAGTAGAACTTCTTTTCCAAAAGAAATATTTTATAAAAGTTCAATGTATAAAACAGAGAAGAGTAGTTGTGTCAAGGGAGGATCCCCTAAACCCTGCCCATTTATCTTCTTTCAGTTTCCCTCAGCCACAGATATCTCAGTGGAAGTCTATTTTTCCAAAGGGCACAGACCAAAAAATCCACTGCCATAGGCTCCAGTTTGTATCTCCTAGCCAGTGCTACAAGGCGGTTTTCATTCATTTAGCACACATTTATTTTTGTGCCTAATATATATGTCAAGCACATAGTGGGACTTACATTCTAGTGTAATATAATTACAGTAATACAAATACAATAATTTTGTATACTTATTTAAAATACAGTACTGTAACACAGAGTGATACAATAGCAAATAACAAACAGAATGAATAAATAAGCTACTCAGTACATTAGAAGGAGATAAGAGCCACAGAAGAAGATGGGGACCAGGGTAAGAGGAACGAGGAGTCTGACTGGCTGGGGCAGGAACAGCTGTAAATGGGGTGACAGAGGGGCCTTGTGGTGAAGGTGATACTCAAGCAGACATGAAGGTAACCCAGTGCTTTAATCTCATGGTAAAAGATTGCTGCTGAGCCCAGCTATGTGAAGGTGGCCTGGAGGCCATCAAAAGGCAACCCATGATAGGTAACTGATTTTGCAGACCACTTGTTCTGGCCTGCATCTCTGCTCAGAAGGAGACATGAAACCACACATTGGATTTTGCATCCTGCCATCTCAGAGATCAGTCCAGGTTTGGGGATCAGTATCAATTATTCATCCATCCATCCATCCATCTGTTCATCAAACATGTATTAATTGTCTATCATATTGAGGACCTTGTGCCAAGTGACCAGAATGCAGAGCTCAAATCATCCGAAGCCCTACTTACTCCTCAAGATGTTTGCAATCTGGTCAGACTGGGTACACGTGCATGAAATGGCAATCCCAAAACAATGTGCTAAATGCAAGATAAAGTTATGCACCTTAATGAGAATTAAGGATGCATCAACCCAGGCCTGCCGTCATAGAACGCTACCTGATATAAAGGATGAGCAGCCCTTCAGTGGTAGCAGCCTATCTCCCTCTTAACAAGACTACCTGCTGAATAACTGCCCTGTAAGTCTGAAACTCTTAGTAAATATTAGGTCTTGGCTCAAGAGGTGTTTTTTTTCCCCCTTCCAAATCATTGTTAATTGAAGTAAATTGTTACATTCAGATATTCCTAGACTCAGTGAAATATTTTTCTTCATTCATAGAGTAATTTATTTTGCTATACACTCATGACACTCATGACACTTCCATCATGCTGAAAAGCATTTTATAGACTGAAAAGTGTCCTGTGTGGGCAACCAATAGAAAGAGGGCAGGCAGAAGGGGAGGGAGGGAAAAGGAGACACAGGTGTACAGAGAGAAAGGCAGAGAACAAACAGAAATAAGCCCAGAGCAGGAAGAGGAAAAGCACATCTGTCCACATGATATAGCATCCAAGTGATGCTCATGTTCAAGTGACACAACATCACTCATGCCAGGATGGCCTGGAGTCGGTTGGTTGGCAGGCATTGCTGCCACCTTTGTCCTGAGAAAAGGTGTCTAGCAGAGGTACTGGATGAATGTCACACTATCCCAGCATAGGAGCTTTGTGCCTTATGGGGACGAGACTTTTCAACTGAGAGATCAAAGAGGAGATCTCGGAATGGAAACCCAATTTCAAAGGATGTCAGCAGAGCTGTGCAGATAGACCGGGTTCATTTCCTTGTTCTCAAATTTGTAATCCAGCTCCTCCAGGACACCACACACACTTTCTCCCATTGTGTGTGCTCCATGGGCAGGGGTGGGAGGGTTGGGGGCCTGGGGACTCACGTGCATTTTTCTGCTTGTAGGAGATGGCAACAATACTCTGAGGGGCTAGTTCTCTGGCACAAAAGCTGGGCATACTGGGCCGGGGTGTGGGGTGTTCCAAGTGCCTTTGGCCCTCTTTTCTCTCCACCTTCTGCTTCCTTCCCAACTCAGCCTTCTACTCCTGGAAGACATGGCAGACAAAAATAACTAGGGCCTTCACTCTCAATGTTCTGAACATTAATTAATCTCTACTCCACATCCCCCAGGCTGGAGAATCTCTATCATGATTATTCCTGGGATAGTCTTGAGACACAGATGGGTGCACCAGACAATTCTTGAGTGGCTCCACCCCTCCATTATCATAGATATCTTCATAGATATCTTCTTAGACTGGTGGTCATCAATCCTAGAGCATTGTTCCTCAGTCAGCCTCAGGCTTGACCCAGGAATGCTAAAGAGAGACAACTGCCTGTTTCTGTCAGGCACAAGGGTCATTTATCCCATCATCCTCTTTCTGACAGTGATATCGAGGGACAATTTGTAGAAAAGCATGGTTTGTAAGGAGGGTAGGTGTGGTGATGAGCATTGGGTGTTAGATGCAACTAATGAATCATTGAACACTACATCAAAAACTAATGATGCACTATAAGTTGGCTAATTGAACATAATAAAAAAATAAAATAAGACAACAACAACAAAAGAAAAGCATAATTTGGAGAACTTTCCCCAGGTTAGATCACAGTTTAGTGGCAGTTTCAAAAGATAACCCTCAAGCATTCCTCACTCCCTAAAGTAACCATTAGTGATATATTATCCGTGAATTTATTTATACATTCTCAGCCCTACTGATTTCTTCATATTTTGTCTCTTAAGGAAACAAGTTCCTTAGGTTTACTATTACATAAAGTATGTTTTCCTTTTCTGTGAGCGTGCTAAATGTATTTCTTTATACCTTCTGGTAGTCACTGAATAAACCTATCCCCCATATCCTATAGGATTTGGTTAATTTATGTATTTATTTAATAAACACTTATTGAGCACTTTCTTTTTAAAAAAAATATTTTATTATTTATTTGACAGACAGAGATCACAGGTAGGCAGGGAGGCAGGCAGAGAAAAAGGAGGAAGCAGGCTGTCCGTGGAGCAGAGAGCCCGATGTGGGGCTCGATCCCAAGACCCTGGGATCATGACCTGAGCCGAAGGCAGAGGCTTTAACCCACTTAGCCACCCAGGCGCCCCTACTGAGCACTTTTTTGTGATGACAAAAGACTTGTACTTTCTTTTTTCGTGGCTTACATACACAGAGCTATATTTTTCTTTCCTTGCTCACCTACTTGTCCTTAACTGTGCTTTCCCAGGCAGCATTATGTCTTTCTTGCACTCCCCACAGGACCCTGGCTGTGGACTTCCACATTTTGATGCAAAGACAGGGTAATATTCTATATTTTGTTCCCACTGCTCCTGTTCACAATGGCCTACATTTTGTTGTTCTTTGGCCACAACAATACCTGTTCACTATATATTATCACTGATTGTTATTAGAATTGTTCCAAGTCAATGTCTGAGTATTTTAGCCTCTATCACTCCTTTGGAGTACTTTCCCCCAGTGCCATTACCTTCCCCTTGCTCATTTTGAAATACATTTGACATTTTAAAAAGCCATGTGCAAAGCCTAGAAAGTTCACACTGACTAGCATCTTATTGTTCAGAATATTTCATTCTATTATGCCATCTAAGTACAGGTCAACCAAAAGAAGCTACACCTAATAGTTATTTGCATGTTAAATACTATATCAAATAAAAATGTAGCCTTACCAATAGTTTTTCAACCCTTATCCCTTATTTACAATCAAGAGAAGAAAGAGACCTATGTCATCATAAACCACAAATAATTCATCAGCCTCTTTCAAGCCCATAATTGTATGATCCTTCATCATTGAACCTTCTCTGACAGTTTTTCACTTTCTTCACCCTTAATCTTTATCCTCTGATCAAAAACATTGGTAAAAACAGAGTAGTGAAAAAAAAAAAAAGAGAAGTGAACAGCCAAATTTAAACCAAATATCCAATAAGCAAAGTAGCCAAAGCTAACATTTTCCATTTTGGATGGTGACAGAATATGAAAGAGACTGCTAACTGTCTACCAAAATCCATTTTCCCTTTTTCCTGGCACACACCTAGACATCACTTAATGGAATCCCAATTTGTTCAAAATCGTCATTGGCTGAACACCAGCTAACTTCTACTGTATTGAGCCACTGAGTGTTTGGTCTATTTCTTACCTCAATTTAGTCTAACCTGACTAATAAAAGAAATTACTTCCCTTAGATTCAGTTGTCTCTCAGCCAAAGTTTTATTTCCATAACCTAATAAGTAGATGTCCAGGTTACCAAGTCATGAGGTAAAATTTTTGAGAGAAAAGGACACTTACTTAGTATTGTCAACCTTGAGAATCTGATTTTAAGAAATAGGAAGGAGTGCTCTGTGGATGCTCATGCTAAGTCTCCTGATGGATATTTCCCTGTATCTAATTCATTGATCCCTTCCCACCCCTCGTTGTTTCTCTCCTGGTTCTATAACATTTACAGCTTCTGCTGAAGGAGAAATATCCAGAAAGTCAAGGCCATAATTCTGAGAGTTTTTGATAAATGAACAGAGTTGTATAACCACCACCATAATCAAGATAAAGAACATTTCCCTCTCCTCCCCAAATTTACCCCATAGAAATTGCTCCCTTGTAGCTGATGGGTCCGTAATCAAAGGAATGAGACTGATACAAAGCGAAGGTCAAGCAAAGCTTTACTTCGTGCCAAGCATCGAGAATCCAACCCTTCAGTCGGGGTCGCCTCTTACAGAGAGGGCGACCCCTCCCTGTCTTACTGACTACCTTTTAAAGGGCAAGAGCCGGGACACCTGGGTGGCTCAGTTGGTTAAGCAGCTGCCTTTGGCTCAGGTCATGATCCCAGCATCCTGGGATCGAGTCCCACATCAGGCTCCTTGCTTGGCAGGGAGCCTGCTTCTCCCTCTGCCTCTAGCCTGCCACTCTGTCTGCTTGTGCTTACGCTCTCTCTCTCTCTCTCTCTCTAAGAAATAAATAAAAAAAAAAAAAAAAAAAAAAATTTAAAGGGCAAGAGCCATGTCGTTGAGCCTGGCCACACACAGGTGGCCACTGAGATTGCAACACACAGAGAAAGCTGCATAGTCATGCTAGGTCACATACAACTGACCAATTGAATCGCAATTTACCCTATAGTAGATATTTGAACTAGCCTATCACCTTGGTCAGAATTGGCACCCAAAAGGTGCCCAAAAAGAGGGGCCCACCCTCCTTGGTAGCTAGGGAGACAGTATGCATGCTCCACTGATTGGATGTCTCCACCTGGCCTGACCTGCCCTTGTATTTGGGCTTTGTTACCTGGGACTGGTTTCCCGGACTTGCTTTTAAGTAAGTCCTGGTTGGGGGGGGGGGGGGGGGGAGAGCAGGGTCAGTTTAAGTTTTACTGCATAAACAACAAAATCACCGTTTAACCAGATGGAATCACTCTGACTAAATAGGCCCTTACAGTAGCCAGCCCCTCTCTGTACCCCCAGCCTCTTGCAGCCAGTGATCTGTTCTTTCTATAACATAAATGGAACCACAGAGGCTGTATGCAGCCTTTCGGGTGTGGTTCTTTTCATGAACACAGAGCACGTCAACTTGCCCCATACTGTGGCATTCAGCAGTAATTCGCTCCCTTCTCGTTGCTGGATTGTATTCCATTACATGGTCATGTCACTGTTCGCTCGTCCATTCCCCAACTGAAGAACATGTGGATTGTTTTCAGTTTGGAGCTATTATGAATAAAACCACACTAAACATTTATCCATGTACATGGTGTTATGTGGACAGAGTTTTCATTTCACTTGGGTAAATAACAAGGAGTGGGATCATTGAGTTGTGTGAGAAGGGTGTGTTTAACTTTCTATAAACCTGTCAAACTTTTCCAAAGTGCCTGTTCCATTTCATACTTTCACCAGAGTTCAAAAATTTCAAAAATTTATCATTCCAATGCCATAGATTAACTTTGCCCATTTTAGAACACTGTATAAATGAAATCATTTGTCTATGTTCTTTTGCTTGTATAATGTATATGAAATTCATCCATGTTATGACATATACCAGCAGTTCATTCTTTCTTACTGCTGAGAAGTATTCTGATATATGATGTACTTCTTTTGTTTATGTATTAGCCTGTTGGTGGATATTACGGTTGTTTCCAGTTTGGGGTTATTATGAATAAAGCTTCTGTGAATATTCTTGTGCTTATATTTTATGGACATATGCTTCTCCCATCTGTCCCTCCAAGTACTTGCAGATTGGGCATGCCATGAACCTAGGCCCTAACCCTAAATCCAGATTGGGTTCTCAGGCTTCTGACTCCAGAGGCCTGGCCCCCAAGCCCTCCAGATTGGAGACCCCTGAGCCACACCCCAGGATTCTGCCTGCCACCCAAGGGGAAACCAAGCCATTTGGAACTGCGCATAGTCCTCAGAGTGGGAGAAACCTGCATGCCCCCTAAGGTCACCCCCACATTTGTCCCCCCACTGGGCCACAAACACGGAGCATGATGCTCAGCCTGATCCTCTCCCTCAAGTCTGCCCCAGAAAGCTCACTTCAGCAGGGACCCTCAGGAGCACTGCGTGGGCCTGGTTCTTGTTCCCAAATGGTCCCAATACCCACTTAGCAAGAAAGTGCTCTAAACAGCAGTGGCAAGCACGGCTTGAATCACTGTAAAACGCTGGCCAATTCTCACAAAAAAATCTACCCCAATTGATGTTGATCTGGGCAGAAAGTTATGCGAATTGGCTGGAAACCCCCCACATACTTGCTTTTGGTGCTGGGGGCTTTCATGGGAGCCACTTGGGCCTGGCCCATGGTCCCCCATGGTCGAGGCCCCAAGCTTGCAAGAAAGCACTCTAAACACTTCATGCTTGCACAGCCCAGATTGCCTCCAAAGGTGGGCCAAGTGTGCCCTCTACTAAGCCCCCCAGGGAGCCCGACTCAGTGCTGGCAGATGGGTCCGGCCATGCCCCTATGCCCTTGCTTTACCCTAGGTGGGTTCCCAGGCTTCCATCCCCAGAGGCCTGGCCCCCAATTCCTAAGGATTGGAGAACCCTGAGCCACAAACCAGGACTCTGCCTGCCACCCAGGAGGAAACCGTGCTCTTTGGAACTGTGTAGAACGCTCAGAGCGGGAGAAACCTACATGCCTTCCTGAGGATATCCCCAACTTCAGTGGCATCCCTGGCCACAAACCCGGACTCTGACCCCATCCGAACCCGCCCTCCACTCAGCCCCCAGAGATCACTGCCTCAGCACCATCAGAGCCAGCCTGCCTTGCCCGTAGGCCCTAACCCTAGCCCTAGTTTGTGTATTCAGGCATCCATCCCCAGAGGCCTGATCCCCCTCACCCCCCAGACTGGGGACACCTGAGCCACACAGGACTCTGACAGCCACCCAGGAGGAACCTGTGCCATTTGGAGCTGCACAGAACCCTCAGAGCCAGAGAAACCTGCATGCACCCCTTGGGCCACCCCAAATTTTGGTGAGCCCCTTGACCACAAACCCAAAGCCTGACACCCTTTCTGACCCAAGCCCTCCACTCAATCCCCAGCAATCCTGACTCAGCACTTGCGTATCGGGCCTCATGCCCGTAGGCCCTAACACTAAGTCTCTGTTGGGTGTTCAGGCTTCCATCCCCAGAAGCCTGGCCCCCAAAGTACTCCAGATTGGGGACCCCTGAGTCACACCCCAGGACCCCACCTGCCACCCAGGATGAAACCATGCTGCTTGGAGCTGCACACAGCCCTCAGAGCAGGAGAAACCTGCATGCCCCCCTCAGGCCACCCCCATCATCAGCAACCCCCTTCAAACCCCTCCCCCCACCCCACCAGCCACAATCCCAGAGCCTGACACTCAACCTCATCCCCTCCCTCAGCTCTGCCTCCGGGGAGCTCACCTCAACAGGGGCCATCAGGAGAGCTGCATGGGCCTGTCCCTCAATCATGCATGCCCACAACATGCACATAGCGAGAAAGCACTCCCAGCCCAGGCCAGCAGCAGGCCTGAATCGCCCCCACAAAAACAGCCAATTCTCATGAGCTTTCTGCCCTAATCGATGTTAATTGGGGCAGAAAGCTCACGAAAATTGGCTGTAAACCCCTGCATACTCGCTTCCAGAGGGGAGGGCCTTCAGGGGATCTGCCTGGGCCCAGCCCAATTTCCCACCTGGTCTCGACCTGAGGCCTGGGAGAGAGCGCTCCAAACTCTGGGCGCATGTGCAGTCCAGATTGCCTCCGAACACTGGCCAAGCACGCCCTCTACTAAGCCTGCTCACCCCCAACCCGCTTCAGCAGGGGCACTCCGGGGAGCTGTGTTCCTGGGGACCGCGGTTCAGCAGGGCTGCAACATGCACCTAGCGAGAAAGCACTCCCAACCCTGGGCAGATGTGTGGTCCGAATAGCTGCACAACTCTGGTCAATTCTCATGAGCTCTCTGTCCAAATTGATGTTGATTTGGGCAGAAAGCTCGTGAGAATTTGCTGGAAATCCCCAGCGAACTTGCTTCCTGTGACAGAGGCCTTCAGGGGAGCTGCTTGGGCCTGTCACGTGGTCCCGCATGCTTGCGGCCCCAATCCTGTGAGAAAGAACTCTAAAAGCCTTGCACATGTGTGGACCGAATAGCTTCTGAAAGCTGCCCAAGCCTGCGCTCCACTCAGTGCCCCTAGGAGCCCGCCTCAGTGCTGGCATTTGGGGATGGCAATGACCTTAGTCCCAAGCCCCAACCTAAAGTTGGGTTCCCATGCTTCTGTCCCCAGAGACCTGGCCCCAAAACCCTCCAGATTCGGGACCCCTGGCCCACACCCCAGGATTCCACCTGCTATCCAGGAGGAAACCGCACTGTTTGGAGCTGGGCACTACCCTCAGAGCGGGAGAAACCTGAATGTCCCCTCATGCCACCACCACTTTCAGCGCTCCCTCAGGCCATGAACTCGGAGCCTGATGCTCAGGCTCACACCCTCACTGAGCACTATCCCAGGGAGCTTGCCTCAGTGGGGACCATCAGAAGGGTCACATGAGCCATGCCCGCGGTCCCACACCTCTGCAACACACACCTAGTGAGAAAGAGCTCCCAACACCAGGCGAGTGCACAACCTGAATCATCACACAACACCTGCCAATTCTCATGAGCTTTCTGCCCAAATCATTGTTAATTTGGGCAGAAAGCTCATGAGAAATGGCCGTAAATCACCAGAAAACTCGCTACCGGCGGCGGGGGCCTTCAGGGGAGCCACCTGGGCCCAGAACGTGGTCCCACGTGGTCGGGGACTAAATCTTCCAAGAAAGCGCTCTAAACACTGGGCACAAAAGCAGCCCAAATAGCCTCTGAATGCTGGCCAAGCTTGTGCTCTACTCAGCTCCCCAGGGAGCCCATCTCAGCGCTGGCAGATGGGGCCAGACATGCCCCTAGGCCCTAGCCCTAACCTTATGTTGCGTTCCCAGGCTTTCAACCCCAGAGGATAACCCCCAAGCCCTCCAGATTGGGGACCTCTGAGGCGCACTCCAAGACTCCACCTGCCACCCAGGAGAAAACTGTGCCCTTTGGGGCTGCACAGAACCCTCAGAGCTGGAGAAACCAGGCTGACCCATTGAAGCCACCCCACCTTCGGCCAACCAGGCAGCTGCCCTGGCCACAAACCCAGAGCCTGATGCCCCATCTGATCCATGCTGTCCACTCATTCCCCCCGGTGGTCCTGCCTCAGCACTGGGGAATAGGGCATGCCATGCTGCAAGGCCTTAAACATAACCCTAGGTTGGGTTTTCAGGCTTCCATCCCCACAGGCCGGGCTCACCATGGCCTCCAGATTGGGGATGCCTGAGCCATATCCCAGGACCCCGCCATTCAGTCAGGAGGAAACCATGCTGTTTGGAGCTGCGCACAACCCTTAGAGCGGAAGAAAACTGCATGTCCCTCCCTCAAGCCACACCCAAATTCAGATTCCATCCCCCCAGGCCTCAAACCCAGAGCCTGACATTCAGCCTTACCCCCTCCCTCAATTCTGCCCCTGGGGAGCTCGCCTCAGCAGGGACCCTCAGGGGAGCCCAGTGGTCCAGGCCCTTGGTCCCATTCTGCTTCAACATGCACCTAGCGAGAAAGTGCTCCCAATACTGGTTGGGTGCGTGGCCTGAATTGCCCCACAATGCTGGCCAATTATGAAGAGCTTTCTGCCCTAATCGATGTCAGTTTGGGCAGAAAGCTCAGGAGGACTGGCCAGAAACCCACAGTGAACACTGTTCCGGCAGCAGGGGCCTTTAGGGGAGTCATCTGGGTCCAGCCCGTGGTCCCGTGTGGTCGTGGCCCCAAGACTCCGAGAAAGCACTCTAAACGCCAGCCACATGAGGGGCCCTGGATCACCTCCGAATGCTGGCCAAGCCTGCCTTTTAATCAGCACCCCGGTGGTGCCGCTTCAGTGCCAGCAGACAGGGTCTGCCATGCCACTATGCCTTAACCCTAACCCTAGGTTAGGTTTTCAGACCCTGCCAGTGCGGCCCAATCACCACCCAGTGCTGGCCAATTCTCACAAGCTTTCTGCCCAAATTGATATCAATTTGGACAGAAAGTTCATGAGAATTGTCTGGAAAACCCTGGCAAACTCGCTTCTGATGTCATGTGTCCACAGAGCCGCTGCCAGGGCCTAACCCGGGGTCCCAAGTGGTTGCAGCCCGAACCCTGTGAGAAAACCCTCTACAAGCCAGGCATACTCGAAGTGACACTGCATGCCACCCTGAGGTCACTCCCAGCTTCTGTGGCCCCCCTAGACTCAAAATCGGATTCTGATGTGCTGCCTGATGCCCACCCTGACATCAGCCCACTGAGGAGCCCGCCTCAGCACCGACAGATTGGGCCTGCTATTCCCCTAGGCCCTTGTCATAACTCTAGTTTCTGTTTTCAGGCTTCCATCCCAAGAGGCCTGGCCCCCAAACTCCCCAGATGAAGGACGCCTCTGGGACAACCCAGGAATCTGAGTTCCATGCGGGGTGAAACCATGCCCTCTGGAGCTCTGCAGTTCCGTCAGAGAGGGAGAAGACTGTGTGCAACTCTAAAGCTCCCCCGCATCAGCGGTCCCCCTGGCCAGAAACCCCGAATCTGCCACACTGCCAGATGCATTCCCTCAACTCAACCCCGAGAGGAGCCTGTCTCAGTGCCCACAGATTGGGCCTGCCATGCCCCAAGGCCATAACCCTAACACAAAGTTTCATTTTCAGGCTTCTTTCCCCAGGAGCCTATCTCCAAAGCCCTCTAGATTGGGAAAGCTGGAGCTACACCGTAGGAGTCTGCCTGCCACTCAGCAGGAAACCAGTCCATTTGGAGCTGCGCAGAACCCTCAGAGCCGGAGAAACCTGCGTGCCCCCATGAGGACTCCCCCACGTTCTGCAGCCCCCTGGCTACAAATCTGGAGGCTGATGCACCACCTGACCCTCATCCTCAACTCAGCCCCTTGGGGAACCCGCCTCAGCACCAGCAGTTCGGGCCTGCCACGCCCCTAGCTCAGCTCTCCTCAGGGAACCCTGTCAGCTCTAGGCAGACCTGGAACTCCCCTCCCTGCCACAAAGCTCTGGGATCCCCCCTCCTTCTTCTCAATTTACACTGGCCCAAGGCTTTCATGAGAAAGGGGGGAAAGCTACCTCCTGAAAGCTTAACACTTCCTTTCCTCTTCTGCCATATTTCTCTCCACTTACCTTTGTACCTGGGCAAACTGGAAGGAACGTATCAATGGAACATGTACGTGCTCTGAGACCGGAATCTTCCATGGCAGCTTTCTGAGGGCTCCTTATGCAATCAGAAACTAGTGTATCCTACCACAGTGTGTTTGAAAATGATCATCGACAGAACAGGAAAGCAAAAATCATTCCATTTTACCTCACTCTTCATGGAGTAGAAGATGGTCTTCTTTTCTTCACTGACTTCAATTTCAATTTGTTTCCATGCAGTATTAATTCCTTTGATTCAAGGGTAGGATTTTGTGATTCCTCACCAGCACAGAACACCCAGAGCTCATCACAAGTGCCCTCCCTAATAGCAATCACCCATTTAACCCTTCCCCTGACACCCCTGCCCTCTAGCAAACCTTGGTTTGTGTTCTAAGGTTGAGTCTGTCTCCTCATTGGCCTATCTTTCTCCCCTCACTATGTTCATCTGTTTTCTTTCTGAAATTCCATAGAAATCAAGTCATAGGCTATTGGTCTTTTCTTACTGATTTTGCTTAGCTAAATCCACTCTAGATCTATCCACATCCTTGCAGCTCTCCACTCATCAGTGAATGGACATTGGGACTCCCTCCATAGTTTCTCTATGGTTGATAATTCTGCCGTAAATATCACGGTGCTTGTACCCCCCCGAATGTGCATTTTTGTGCCTATTGGGGAAATACCTAGGAGGGCAATTGCTGGATCCTAGGGTTGTTCAGTTCTTAGCTTTTGGAGGAACCACTATACTCTATTCCAGAAGGGCTACAACAGCCCACATGCCCACCGACAGTGCAGGAGGGTTCCATTTTAAGCAGAACATACTCTGCCAGCAATTTCCTAAGGAGGAAAAGAAAACCTGTGTGATAACCTGACTCACCCAGCATCAGGCAAGCAGCCACAGGAATTCACCCCAGGGTTCCTGACACCAAGCCCCTTGAAGCCACCATAATGCCTCTATCCAGGGGAATTCCCAAAGACTCTCCTTCTGACTTCACCACCATGAAACTGCAGAGAAAATACAGCATGCCCATCTCTCTAGATGGTCCATTGAGTGAAACTAGAAAGCCAAGCTTCCTTTTCAAATTGTCCAAGCTTCCTTGGAATCCTTTTGAATTTTCCCTTTGCCCCCATTGGAACTCTTTGGATGAAAAGGTGAATCCATTAGGATACATCACCTTTGACAAAGGAGAAGACATCATCCAAGTCTCTATCTGATCACAAACAGCCATCTAACTCTAGACGTTGGCCATTCCACCACAGCCTAGGCCCAATGGAATAAACACTGTTAGATGAAGGAACACATTCTATGTTCAAAACACATACCAACTCAATCTCATCTTCCCTTTCAAATCCAAGGGATTGCCTAGGAAAAAGATGTTCCAAATACCTTTGAAGCCAGAAATAAAGAGAGAAAATGGGATTCCCTGCCATGTGCTCTCTGCAGGGAAACTCAGGAACTCTGGCATTCTAGACTGGCAACAGCTGCTTCAGTGCAACTTTGTGGCTCCACTGGAGAAAAGAGAAAAGCCCAGAAGGCTTGGGGTGCAAAACAAGTTTTACCTCCCATCCTGGCATGGATATGACATTGCACCCAACGGGTGTGCTGTTTTCTCTGATCGCTGACGTCCTGTGACAAGCTGCATGACTGACTCAGACGCTGATTTCCAAACTTCAGGTCTTGTGCAGCCAGAGGGAAGAAGGATGGGGCGCCTGGGTGGCTCAGTGGTTAAAGCCTCTGCTTTCGGCTCGGGTCAAGATCCCGGGGTCCTGGGATGGAGCCTCACATCGGGCTCTCTGCTCAACAGGGAGCCTGCCTCCTCCTCCTCTCTCTCTCTCTCTGCCTGCCTCTCTGCCTACTTGTGATCTGTCAAATAAATAAAAATCTTAAAAAAAAAAAAAAAGAAGGATGTCAGGTGGGGATAAGCAGCCACCTAAAACCTGCACACCTGCTCCAATTCCTGGGAGAAGGAGTAACACATGCTTGTTTCTTAAGTGGTAATTAACTTACTTCTAAAACTGACCAATGCCCTTGTCCTTTTTGGAGAAGCAATATACTCTTCCAAACAAACACTCAAGTCCTCGGTTCCAAATGCACCAAGAGTCGGGTTTGGTTTCCCCCTGGCTCCAGACCCCCACCGGGAGGACCCTCCTGAACCATCCTGACAGCACATTACCAGGAAACCTGGGGCAATGGGGCACAATGCTGAGTGGGGGCCTGGCTCCAGGGGTTGTTACCACCACTCTTGAACATGCGGAAACAGAGACTATACAGCTCACCACTCCCTGTATAAATAAGCTGCAGTGCCTCACCTTTCAGGGTCTCTCATCCAGCACCTCACCACTGCCCTCAGAGCCAGCAGGTTGCGCTGTCTCCTCTTCTGGTGTGTTTCGCACTGTAGCTCGTCACTGCCTCCAGTGGTGGCAAGTAGCATTGCCATGCCTTCCGTGGTCTTTCACACCACAGCTCACCACTTCCTCCAGTGGCATGAACAGGCACTGCCAGGCTTTCCAAAGACTTTAACGCAGCTCACAAGCCCTCCATAGCTCTAAAGTCACATGGACACTGTCCCTTCAGATTGAGGACCTCTGAGCAACACTCCAGGACTCTGCCTGCCACTCAGGAGGAAACTATGCCATTCAGAGCTGCGAAGAACCCTCAGAATGGAACAAACCGGCACGTCTACCCCAGGCCACCCCCACTTTCGACAGCACTCTCTGGCCACAAACTCACAGCATGGCACGCTTCCTGATCTCAACTCAGCCCCATGGGGAAACCGCCTCAGCGCCAGCATATCGGGCCTGCCATGCCCCTAGGCCTAACCCAAAACCCAGGTTGGGTTTTCAGGCTTCCGTCCCCAGACACCTGGCCTCCAAGCCCTCCAGATTGGGGACCCATGAGCCACACCCCAGGACTCTGCCGGCCACCCAGGAGGAAGCCGTGTAGTTCGGAGCTGTGCAGATTCCTCAGACTGGAAGATACTCGCATGCTTCCCTGAGGACACCCCCAACTCTGGTGGTCCCTCACAGCCACAAAACCCGGTGCTGGATGCACTGCTTGACCCCAGTCCTCACCTCAGCCCTCTGGGGAATCCTGCCTCATCGCCAGCAAATCAGGCCTGCCATGACCCTAGGCCCTAATCCTCACCCTAGGTTGGCTTTTCATGCTTCCATCTGCAGTGATCTGGCCCCCAAGCCCTCCATATTGGGGACCCCTGAGCCACACCACAGGACACTGCCTGCCACCCAGGAGGAAACAGTTCTGTTCGGAGTTGTGCAAAACCCTCAGAGTGGGAGACACCTGCATGACTCTCCTAAGGTCACCCCCACCTGTGGCACCCAACTGGGCAGCAAACACGGAGGTTGATACTCAGCCAGTCCTCCTCACTCAACTCTGCCCCCAGAAAGCTTCCCCAAGCCGGGACCCTCAGGGGAGCTGCGTGGGCCTGGCCCATGCTCCCAGATGGCCGTGACATGAATCTAGTGAGAAAGGGCTCTAGACGGCAGGCACCAGTGGGGCCCAAATCGCCGCCCAACACAGGCCAATTCTCAAGAGCTTTCTGCCCAAATCGATATCGATTTGGGCAGAAAGCTCTTGAGAATTGGCTGGAAAACCTTGGTGAACTTGCTTCCAGTGGCTCTGGTGCATAGGGCTGCCACCTGGGTCTGGCCTGGGGACCCGAGTGGTCATGGTCCATACCCTACGAGAAAGCCCTCAATGAGCCAGGTGAACACAAGGCCAAAGACTTCTGCTACTCAGTCCCCTGGGCTACCCGTCCCAGCGTTGGCAGATTGGTCCTGCAATGACCCTAGGCCCTCACACTTAACCTAGGTGGAGTGTATAGATTCCATGCCCAGAGGCCTAGCCCCTAGGCCTGCCAGATTGGGGATGACTGAGGCTCACACTGGCACTCTGCCAGCCACCTAGGGTGAAATGGTGCCATTTGGAGTTGTGCAGAAACCTCAGAGCAGGAGAAACCTGCATGCTCCCTGAGGCCATCCCCAGCATCTGCACCCCTTCTGGACACAAACCCGACTCTGATGCTCCACCTGACACCCACCCTCAACTTGGCTGACCGGGAAGCCCGCCTCAGCACCAGCAGATCGGGCCTGCCATGCCCCTAGGCCCTAACCCTAACCCTAGTTTGGGTTTTCAGGCTTCCATCCCAAGAGGCCTGGCCCCCAACCCTCTTGGACTGAGGACCCCTGAATGACACCCCAGGACTCTGCCCACCACATGGGAGGAAACCATGCTGTTTGGGGCTGTACCAAAGCCTCAGAGGGGGAGAAACCTGGTCAGTTTTAGAAGTAAGTTAATTACCACTTAAGAAACAAGCATGTGTTACTCCTGCATGCCCCCCTAAAGCCACCCCCACCATCAGTGGTCCCCTTGGCCAAATGCCAGACTCCGCCATGCAGCATGATGCCCGCCCTCAACTCAGCCCCCAAGGATCCTGCCTCAGCACTGGCAGATCTGGCCTGCCATGCCCCTAGGCCATAACCCTAACTCTAGTCTGGGTTTTCAGGCTTCCACCTCCAGAGACCTGACCCTCAAGCCCTCCAGACTGGGGACCCTCAGCCACACCCCAGGACTCTGCCTGCCACCCTGGAGGACACCATGCCTTTTGGAACTGTGCAGAACCCTCATGCCATAAGAAACCTTCATGCCTCCCTGAGGCCACTCCCACTTTCAGCAGCCCCCCTGGCCACAAACCTGGAGTTTGATGCACTGCCTGACCCCTCCCTCAATGCAGAACCCCAGGGATCTCGCCTCAGTGTCGGCAGATTGGGACTGCCATCCACCAGGGCCCTAAACCTAACCGTAGTTGGGTTTTCAGGCTTCCATCTCCAGAGGCCTGGCCCCCAAGGCCTCCAAATGGGGGACATCCGAGCCACACCCCATGACTCGTCTGTCACCCAGGAGGAAAACATGCTGTTGGAGCTACACAGAACCCTCAGAGTGGGAGAAACCTGCATGCCCCACTGAGGCCAACCCACCTTCAGCGGCCCCCCTGGCTATAAACCTCCAGCCTGACACTCAGCCTGTCCCCTGCCCTCAACTCACCCCTGCATATCTCACTTCAATGCCAGCATATCTGTCCTACCAGGCCCCTAGACCCTAACCCTAACCCTAGGTTTATTTTTCAGGCTTCCATCCACAGAGGCCTGGCCTCTAAGCCCTCCAGATTGGGGACCCCTCAGCCACACCACAGGACTCCACCTGCTCCCCAGAAGGAAACTGTGCCATTTGGATTTGCATAAAATTCTCAGATCAGGAAAATCTGAATGTCCCACAGAGGCCACCCCACATTCTGCAGCCCTCCTGGACACAAACTCAAAGCCTGACACAGCCTGAACCCTGCTCTCAATTCAGCCCCTGGGGATCTCCCCTTAGTGCCTGCAGATGGGGCTTACCATGTCTCTAGGCCCTAACCCTAGCCCTAGGTCAGGTTTTCAGGCTTCCATCCCTGACACCTGGTACCCAAGCCCTCCTGATTGGGGACACCTGAGCCACAACAAGCATCTCTGCCTGCCATCCAGAAGGAAACCATGCCATTTGGAGCCCCCAAAAACAGAGCAGAAGATATCTGCATGTCTCCCTGGGGACAACCCCTACCTTCAGCGGACCCCTGGACACAAACCCAGAGCCCTACCTTCAGTGTGAACCACATTCTCAACTCAGCACCCCGGGGAGCTCGCCTCATTGCTGGCTAATCGGGACTGCCATGCCCCTTGGCCCTACCCCCACCCCTAGATTGGGTTTTTAGTCTTCTGTGTCTTGAAGACTGGCACCAAATCCACACTGATGTGGTACACCTGAGCTATACCAAAGGCCTTCACCTTCCACCCAGCAGGAAACATTAGAATTTGGACCTGCACTATGGACTCAGAGCAAGAGAAATCTGCCATGCTTCCCTGAGGCCATCCCCACATTCAGCAACCCTCTGCACACTGCCTGGAAACTTACAATCACACTGACCCACACCCTCAACTCAGCTCCCCAGGCTGCTCCCTCTGCGCAGCAGGTTGGGCCTGACATGCCCCTCGGTCCTATCCTAAACTTGGGTGCTTTTTCAGTTTTCTGTCCCCAGAATATGGGCACCCAAACTTCACAGATGTGGGACCCCTGAGAAATACCAAAGGACTCTGCCTTCTACCCAGAAGAAAATAGAATTGGAACTCTGCCAAGGACTCTGAGCAGAAGAAATCTGCCATACCCCCCCTGAGGCCACCCCCACCTTCTGCAGCCCTGTGGACATAAACCCGGAGCCTGTCTCAGCCTGAACCATGCTCTCCACTCAGCCTTGTGGAGAGCTCACCTCAGTGCCAGCAGATCATGTCATGCCCCCAGTACCTAACCCTAACCCTAGGTTGATTTTCAGGCTTCTGTCCGCAGAGGCCTGGCACCCAAGCCCCACAAATGGGGGACATCCGAGCAATATTTGAGATCTCCACCTGCCATCCAGAAGGGAACCATACCATTTGAAACTCTGCAAAGGATTCTGAGTAGGAGAAATCTGCCATGCTCCTCTGAGTTCGCCCCCACAATCAGCAGCCCCCTGGACACAAACCTGAACCTAACACTCACTCTATCCTTTGCTCTCTACTCAGCCCTCTGGAGAGCTTGCCACACCACCATCAAATCGGGTCTGCCATGCTCCTAGGTCCTAAATGAAGCTTAGTTTGTGTTCCAAGAATTCCATCCCCAGGGGCTGGCTCCCTGCCCCAGGGACTGGGGCCACCTTAGCCATACTGCAGACTCAGCCTGACACATGGGAGGAAAGTGTGCCATGTAGACCTCTAGAGAATTTAAAGCAGGAGAAAATGTCTGCCCATCTGAGCCTATCCCAGCAAACCCCCACTTTCAGTGACCTCTTGGCCACAAACCCTGAGCCTGACCTGAACTAGAACCCTAGTCCTCAATTCCAGCCTCTAGGAACCACACACACTGTCAGTTGATTGGGCCTGCAATGCCCCTTGACCCTAGCCCTATCCCTAGGCTGGGTTCTTAGGTATCCATCTGTCCCTCAAGTGTGGGCTCCAAATCCCTAGGATTGTTGGATGCCTGAGCAATACCAGAGGACTCAGCCTGCCACCCAGAAGGAAACTTTCCATAATGGACTCCAGTAAGTATATAGGTCAATAGAAATCTGAAGTCCCATCTGTTTCCATCTCAGTGAACCCCCACTTTCAAGGGCTCATGGATTGAACCTTTGAGCCTGACACTCACCCTAACCCATGCCCTCAACTCCGCCCTCCAGGATGCTCACCACATGGTTGGCAGTTCAGATCTTCTACGTTCCTAGCTCCTAACCATAACCCTATTTGGGGTTCTGAGAAGTCCATCTGCAGAGGACTGGCTCCCAAGCCCCAGGGATTGGGGACACCTGAGCAATACCAGAGGATCAGTCTGCCACACAGAAGGAAACTGCCTTTCTGACTCCAGGCTGGATTCAGAGCATGAGAAATCTTAGTGCAAACCTGAGCCAATGTCAATGAAACTACACTTTCATCCACCCTCTGAACACAAATCCTGAGCTTGATACACACCCTAAAACTCCATTTTAACTCATACCTTATAAAGTTCTCCACAGTTCTGGCTGATCGCATCTTCCAGTCTTCAGGGCCTTAGCCCAATGTAAGGTCTAGAAATGGGTGAAAATATAAATAGACATTTCTCCAATGTTGCTATGCATGTGACCAACAGACACATGCATAAGTGTTCCATATCACATGGCTTCTGGGAAATACAAATCTAAACCACAGTGCACATAGGGCACAGTGAGGTGCCCTATCACACAAGGCAGAATGTCTAAAATTAACAAAACATGAAACCACAAATGTTGGCGAGGATGCAGAGAAAGGAGAATCCTCCTACATTCCTGGTGGGAATGCATACACATTACAGCTACTCTGGAAAGCAGTATGGAGTTTCCTCAAGAAGTTAAAAGTAAAGTTACCCTAAAACACAGCAATTGCGCTACTGGGTTTTTACCACAAAAATAGAGATGCAGTGAAAAGAACTGGCACCTGACCCCAATGTTCATTGCAACAATATCCACTATGGCCAAACTATAGAAAGAGCCCAGATATCTGTGGACAGATGAATGGATAAAGAAGATGTGGTTCATATATTCAATGGAATATTACTCATCCATTAGAAAGGATGAATACTTATCATCACATCAACCTGGATGGATCTGGAAGGTATTATGCTGAGTAAAATATGTCAATGAGAGAAAGACAATTATCATATGGTTTCACTCATATGTGAAATATCAGAAATAGGGTAGAGGACCATAGGGGAAGGGAGGGAAAACAGAACAGGAAATCATCAAAGAGAGAAAAAAACCATGATAGACTCTCTTTTTAAAAAGATTTTATTTATTTATTTGACAGAGAGAGGTATCACAAGCAGGCAGAGCAGCAGGCAGAACAGAGAGAGAGGGGGGGAAGCAGAGAGCCCGATGCAGGGCTCGATCTCAGAACCTTAAAATCATGACCTGAACCAAAGGCAGAGACTTAACCCACTGAGCCACCCAGACACCCTGACAGACTCTTAACTACAGCAACAAACTGAGGGTTGCTGGAGGTGAGGTGTGTGGGGGGATGGGTAATGGGTGATGGGCATTAAGGAGGACACATGATACAATGAGCACTGGGTGTTAAACACACCTGATATATTATTGAACATAACATCTGAAACTAATGATGTACTATAATTTGGCTAATTGAATTTAAATTTTAAAAAATAGAAACTATCCTAAAAATTTGCATGGAACCACAAAAGATATTGAATGGCCAACACAATGTTAAGAAGAAAACCAAAACTGGAGGAGTCACAATTCCAGATTTCAAATTATAGTACAAAGCTGCAGTCATCTTAATAGTATGGGACTGGCACAAAAATACTCACAGCGACCAAGGGAACAGGATAGAAGCTCAAACATAAATCCACAATTATGTGCCCAATTATCTTTCACAAAGCAGACAAAAATATTAGAAGAGAAAAGGACAGTCTCTACAACAAATGATGTTGGGAAAACTGGACAGCTATGCACAAAAGAATGAAATTAGACTGCTTTCTTTTTTTTTTTTAAAGATTTTTTTTTTTTTTATTTATTTGTCAGAGAGAGAGGGAGAGAGAGCAAGCACAGGCAGACAGAATGGCAGGCAGAGGCAGAGGGAGAAGCAGGATCCCCGCCAAGCAAGGAGCCCGATGTGGGACTCGATCCCAGGACGCTGGGATCATGACCTGAGCCGAAGGCAGGTGCTTAACCAACTGAGCCACCCAGGCGTCCCTAGACTGCTTTCTTATGCCATACAGACAAATAAACTCAAAACACTTTCAAGACCTCAGTGTGAGACCTGAAACCATAAAAATCCTCCAAGAGGGCATAGACAGTAACTTCTATGAGAGGAACCATACCAACATTTTTCTGGACGTGTCTCCTAAGGCAAAGGTAAAAAAGCAAAAACTAGTGGGACTACATCAATATAAAAATTTATTGCACAGCAGAAAAACAATGAAAATGTAATAAATAGAATAAAACCTACTTAATGGGAGAAGATGTTTGCAAATATCATGTGTAATAAAGGGGTAGTATCCAAAATATATGGACCTGATACAACTCAACACCCAAAAAACCAAATAATCCAGTTAAAAAATAGGCAGAAGTCATGAACAGACATTTCTCCAAAGAATAAATACAGATGGCCAACAGTCACATGAAAAGATGTTTACCATCACCCATCAATAGGAAAATGCAAATCAAAAGTTCCATGAGCTATTACCTCATACTGTCAGAATGGCTAACAGCAGCAGCACAAGAAACAACAGATGTTGGGAGGATGTGGATAAAGTATGTGGATGCTGGTCGGAATGCAAGCTGGTGCAGCCACTGTGGAAAACAGTATGAAGGTTCCTCAAAACATTAAATATAGAACTACCCTATGATCCAACAATCACACTACTGAGTGTCTACCCAAAGAATCTGAGAACAATAACTCAAAAGGATACAAGCACCCCTATGTTTCTTACAACATTATTTAAAATATTACAATATGGAAGCAACCTAAGTGTTTGTTGATAATTTGATAAATGAGATTGATAGATGTGTACACACACACACACACACACACACACACACACACACAGTGGAATATTACTCAGCCATAAAAGCATAAAATCTTGCCATGTGCAGACACATGGATGGAGCTAGAAAGTGTTATCCTAAGTGAAATCAGTCAGTCAGAGAAAGACAAATGCTATATGATGTCACTCTTACATGGAATTTAAGAAACAAACATACATAAATAAAGGAGAAAAAAGAGACAAAACAAAATACAGACTCTATGGTTGCCAGAAGGGAGGTGGATGGAGGGATGAGTGAAATAGATGAAGAGAACTAAGAGTACACTTTTCTTGATGAGCACTGAGTAATATATAGAATCACTGAATCACTCTATTGTACACCTGAAACTAATATACCACTGTATGTTAACTCTACCTGAATTAAAATAAACAATAAAAAGATTTTTCTTTCAGTAACCTATTTGAAAAAGCTTTTGCTATGCAATGTTCATAAGACTTACTTGAGAGTATTTACTCTACAATAATTATTCACTCTATGCCTGGAATTCAAATTTCACTGAATCCTTATACTTTTCCTGTTAATCCTAGCCCACGAGAGCCATGTTTCCTTTCCAACCAGCATCAGCACCTATGCTTTCAAGAGTGTAAGTAAAGACAGATGCCACTTCACAGTCCAGAAAGCTATTATTGTTTCTGTTTTAGTGTGAGATCGTCACAGAGTGTGGGACAGGTTTCAGAGCAGGTTTGTTATACACACTGGATCTTTAATTCAGTAGTCATTACCTGGATCTATTTGGCTGATAGGTTCCTGTGGATGGGCTTGCTTCCAAGCACATACATGGAAGACATGAAGGTGGGTGGGCTAGGTGTGGGACAGGAAGAGAACCAAGTACAGACAAGGGTACGATCCCTCTCCTGATCTAGGAACGGCCATGGGAGTGGGTAAGGGAGGCAGAAACAACAGGAAAGCACTAAGGTCACCAGTTGAAGGCAGGAGGCCCAGGTCACAGGATCTGGAGATGCAGGGCTTGAAGTCTGCTCTGAGCTACCTCTGGGAGGGAGGGGAGAAAGGAATGAGAAGGAGAAACTGTCTGCACCTGGCTCATGCCAGCTACCCACCACTCCTGGCACACATCAGTCTACACAGCTGACAGAGTCTGGTCTCAGGTTGGGCTGGCTTGGGTCCTTTGACCTTCAGTGGGACAGATCACTCCAGGGCTCAGGGACATGCTGAGGGAGGTGGGAGGGAAGGCTGCCCCTCCCAGGTCATCCCCTCCTTGAGCAGGCAGCCCTCCAGGACTGCTGAAAACCCACTGACAGTTTTGAAAGACATGCCATGGATGAACTAAGGCATTGAGAAATATAAAACAATATTCATTTTTAAGTTCAGAGCTGTCAGCTCAGGAAGTAAGAAGATCTTCCCTGAGGAAAACTGAGGGGAAGGCAGGCCAGGCTGAAAAGAGAAATGTGGCTCTCCTGATTGGGGACCTGTAGCCCCCTTCTAGGGCAAGGCATTGTCCTCACCTCACAGGGGATCCATGGAAGTGTTCCATCAGGAGACTGACCGAGCTGCCTCTTGAGAAGGCTACCCTGGCATTGGGTTGCACAGGGCAGAGGAGGAGGGCCAGAAAGAGGGAGGGCAATGCCCTGGAGGCCATGGGGCAAGAGCAGAGGCTCATGGCCATGAAGATGATGAAAAGTAGGAGGCAGAAGCATGGGAGCCACTAGGCAAGAAAGTGCCATGGGCACTATGTCCACAGCTACAGTGACTGGGTGCCTTCTGTGCCAGGTGCGGTTGACTTCAGTGGGCTCCAGACTAGTCCTGACCACAACTCTAGAAAGTGTGCACCACCACTGTTCTCCTCTCCCCCATGCTGCTGCTAGGAATCACTGTCGTAGACCCTGGTCTGTTTTTATGAAAGAAATGAAGGAAATGAAGGAGTGGCTCCACTGCACACTGCCCCTCTGGTGGTGATCCAGTGCAACCCCTGTGCTTGGCCAGAGACTGCTGTCCACCTGTCTCCACACAACTCAACATATAGAAGGGTGCCCCTGAATTCCACAGGATCTTGTGAGACAGTTCCACAGACCCCACGACCCCACTCACCACCAACACCCAGTGGGTCACTCAGGACTTCGACTATTGTCATGAAGCTCACCATGACCTGTTTCTGTCACTTTCAAAGAAAGTTCTGATGCCTCACAATACCATACATCCTGGTTTCTGACCTGGGGCCATGCCATGAACCCACACGGTACCTTTCTGTTAGAGAGGGCCACCCCTGCACCTCGCAGAAAATATCTCTAATGAAGTACAAATCTATCAGGACTACAGTGTAAATGGTGGTACACAGCCTGCATGGTAGTCAGTAATTCTAATAAGCGTTGACCCCCCAATCTCACAAAACCTTCCACTGGTATGGAACTCGTGCTCTGCCCTCAGGAAAACAAACAAACAAACAAACAAAACAAAAACAAAAACAAAACAGGAAACAAACCTTTAATCTGAATGCTTCCTTCACTTCTGGTTCAAATCTTGTCCAACCACAATGGTATGAAACTAGAAATCAGACACAAGAAGAAAATGGGACAGTCAAAAATATGTGGAGACTTAACAACATGCTACTAAGGAACTAATGGTCAAAGAAGAAATCATAAGAAATTTTAGAAGTAACTTGAGACAAAAAAGAGAACCTACAAAAACTTATGGGATGCAGCAGAAGTAGTTCTAAGGGAAAAGTTCATAGAAATTCAGGTCCTCATCAATCCATAAGAAAACTCTCCAATAAACGTCCTAATTTTACATGAGAAAGAAGTAGAAAAAAAAATCAAAGCCCCAAATCAGTAGGAATAAGGAAATAACAGAAAGGAATGTGAAAATAAATCCAATGGTGACTAAAAAGACAAAAGATCAATGAAAATAAGAGCTGCCTTTTTTGGAAAGATAAACAAAACTGGCAAACTTTTAGCCAGACTCGCCAAGAAAGAGAGAGACCTCAAAAGAATTCAAGAAAGAAAGATGATTGGGGAGCCTGGGTGGCTCAGTGGGTTAAGCCGCTGCCTTCGGCTCAGGTCATGATCTTAGGGTCCTGGGATCAAGTCCCGCATCGGGCTTTCTGCTCAGCAGGGAGCCTGCTTCTCTCTCTCTCTCTGCCTGCCTCTCTGCCTACTTGTGATCTCTGTCTGTCAAATAAAGAAAGAAAGAAAGGAAGAAAGAAAGAAAGAAAAATGATTAATTCTTGTCTCACACCAAAATCACAGAGAACACAGGCAGCAACCTCTTCGACCTCGGACACAGCAACTTCTTTCAAGACACTTCTCTAAAGGCAAGGGTAACAAAAGCAAAAATGAACTTTTGGGACTTCATCAAGATAAAAAGCTTCTGCACAGCACAGGAAACAGTCAACAAAACTAAGAGGCAACCAAGGGAATGGCAGAAGATATTTGTAAATAGCATTACAGATGAAGAGCTGGTATCCAAGATCCATAAAGAGCTTCTCAAACTCAACACCCAAAAACAAATAATCCAATCAAGAAATGGGCAGAAGACATGAAGAGACTATTCTCCTAAGAAGACATACAAACAGCTAACAGACACATGAAAAAATGCTCAACATCACTAGCCATCAGGGAGATTCAAACCAAAACCACATTGAAATACCACCTTACACCAGTTAGAATGGCCAAAATTAACAAGGCAGGAAACAACACATGTTGGCAAGGATGTAGAGAAAGGGGAACCCTCTTACACTGTTGGTTGGAAAGCAAGCTGGTATAGCCACTCTGAAAAACAGTGTGGAGCTTCCTCAAGACATTAAAAAATAAAGCTACTCTACCACCCAGCAATTGCACTATTGGATATTTACCACAAAGATATAGATTTAGTGAAAAGAGCCATATGCACCCCAATGTTCATAGCAGCAGTGTCCACAACAGCCAAACTGGAAAGAGTTGAGATGTCCCTCAAAGGATGAATGGATAAAGAAGATGTGGTTCGTTATTAATAAATCAGCTATAAAATGCAAATTATAATTATTTTGAATTATCTACTTACTGTTTATTTATATTTAAGCTTAGGCTCCCCTAAGATGCTTTAAAAACTTTTTGAAATCCTAAGTGACTGCTTCATCTGTTTACTCTGTGTATTTGCTAAAAATAATTAGTTATATTAATTGAGGGATATTTTTCCCTTAAAAAAACTTATCTTGGTGAGGGTGAACCTAAATAAAATATGCTAAAAATATGCATTATTTTTGCCAGTGTGGTGGATAAAATGTACTTTGCACTAAAATCAACAAAATAAACCTTTGTACTGAAAAAAAGATGATGCAGTTCATATATACAATGGAATAATACTCAGCCATCAGAAAGGATGAATATCTACCATTTGCATTGGCATGGATGGAAATAGAGGAGATTACACTAAGTGAAATAAGTCAGAGAAAGACAATTATCATATGATTTTACTCATATGTGGAACATAAGGAATAGCACAGAGGACCATAGGGACAGGGAGGGAAAACTGACTGGGAAGAAATCAGAGATGGAGAAAAACCATACGAGACTCTTGACTCTGGGAAAAAAACTGAGGGTTTCAGAAAGAGAGATGGGTGGGGGATGGGATAACCGGGCGATGGGCATTAAAGAGGGCACTGTGGTGATGTGCACTGGCTGTTACACTCAACTAATGAATCATTGAACATTACATCATAACTAATGATGTACTATACCTTGACTAATTGAATTTAAATTTTTAAAAATGTGAAAACTTTAAAAAAAAAAAGATGAGCCATGACAATTAATACCACACATAAAACCCCACAAAGGATTGTAAGAGAGTACTATGAGCAAGTAGAGACCAACACAATGGACAACCTAGAAGAAATGGATAAGTTCCTACCAACAACCCAGAAAGACTGAACTGTGAAGGAAAAAAAAAAATCTGAACAGACTGATTACTGGTAAAAAGATTAATTTGATAATCAAAAACCTCCCAAGAAACAAATGTCCAAGACCGTTTCACTGAGGAGTTCAACTGGACAGTAGAAGAATTAATACAAACCCTTCTAAAACTCTTTAAAAAATAGGAGAGGAGGGCATCCATTCAAACTCATTTTATGAAGCCAGCAGTACCGTGTAACCAAAACAAGACAACAATGCTATAAGCAAAGGAAAGGCCAATATCCCTCATGAACAGAGTTGCAAAAATCCTCAACAAATTATCAGCAAACCAAATTCAACAATACATCAGGACACTCACACAACACGATCCAGTGGGACTTATTCCAGGAATGCAGGGATGACTCCACATCTGCATATCCACCAACGGGATGGTGGTATAATAAAAAATAAAATAAAAATAAAAGACAAAATTGTAAGATTGTTACAATAGATGCAGAAAAGACATTTGACAAGATTCAATAAGCATTTATGATAAAAGCTCTAAACCATCTGGGTAGTGAGGAAACATACCTCAAGACAGTAAAGGCCCTATAGGAAAAACTCACAACTAACATCATACTCAAGGGTAAATATCTGAAAACTTTTCCAATAAGATCAAGAAAGAGATGAAGATGCCCACTCTCACCACTTTCATTCAACATAGCATTGAAATTCCTAGGCAAAGCATTTAGACGAGAGAGAGAGAGAGAGAGAAAGAAAGGAAGATGGATGGATGGATGGATGGATGGATGGATGGATGGATGGATGAAATCCAAATAGGAAAAGAATATGGTCACTATTTGCAGATGATGTGATACTGTATATAGAAATCCCTAAAGATTTCACCAAAAAACTATTAGAATAAACAAATTCAGTAAAGCTGCAGGATACAAAGTTGATATACAGAGACCTGTTGCATTTCTTCTTTTAAAAGATTTTATTTATTTATTTGACAGAGGGAGCCTGAGCATAAGCAGGGGCAGCAGCAGAGAGAGAGAAAGAGGCTTTCCATTGAGCAGGGAGCCCAATGTGGGGCTCCATCCCAGGACCCCAGAATCATGACCTGAGCTGAAGGCAGACGCTTCATTGATGGAGCCACCCAGCTGCCCCAACTTGTTGTGTTTCTATGTACTGAAGACAAACTTTCACAAACAGAAACTAAGAAAGCAATGTTATTTACAATTGCAAGAAGAAAAGAAATTCAGTAATAAAAGTAACCAAGGATAAGAAAGACCTGCTTCACTGAACACATGGTGGAAAAGAAAGGAAGCACGTGTGTGTTGGGGTGGAGAGGAATGTATGGGTCAAAGAAATGGAAGATGACACAAATAAATGGAAGCATATACCATGCTCAGTAACTGGAAGAGTTAATAATGTTAACATGTCCATCGTACCCAAAGCAATCTACAGATGTGATGAAATCCTTATCTGAATTCCAATGGCATTATTCAAGGAAATAGAAGACAGTTCTAAAATTCATATGGAATCACAAAAGACCCCAAATACCCAAAGCAATTGGAGAAAGAAAGCTGCAGTCACCACACTCCCAGATTTCAAGTTAGATTACAAAGTTGTAATCATCAACAGTATGGTACTGGCATAAACACACACACACACACACACACACACACACACACACACACACACACACAGAGGTCAATGGGACAGAATAGAAAATTCAGAAACTAACCCGTACATATATGGTCTTAACTTACAACACAGGAGCAGAAAATATACAATGTGGAGAGGACTGTCTCTTCAGTGAATGGTACTGAGAAAACTGGATACCAAATGCAGAAGAATGTAACTGGATCACTAAACCACACACAAAGATTTTAAACCAAAGAATGACTTGAACATAAGACCTGAATCCATAAACCTAATTAAAACAAAGGTAGTAAGTTTCTCAATGTTGGTTTTGGCAAAGAGTCTTTAGATCAGACACCAAAAGCAAAGGAAACAAAAGCAAAAATAAACAAGTGGAACAACCTCAAACTGAAATCTTCTGCATGGCAAAAGAAACCATCAAAAACTTAGAAGGTGACAAACCTAATGAAAAAAAAAATCTGCAAATCATATGTGTGAGAAGAAGCTAATCTCCAAAATACACAAAACATACATATAAATCAAAACAAAAAATGATATAAAAAATGGGGAGAACATGTGAATAGATACTTTCCAAAGATGGCATAGATATGGCTTGCCAAAATACACAGAAAAAAGTTGTTCAACATCACTAATCATCATCAGGGAAACATAAGTCAAAACTGCAATCAGAGGTGCCTGTGTGGTTCAGTCAGTTTGCCATCTGCCTTCAGCTCAGATCATGGTCCCAGGGTCCTGGAATCGAGTCCCACATTGGACTCCTTGCTCAGCAGGAGCTGCTCTCTCTCGTTATCTCTCTCTCTCAAATAAATACATAAAATCTTTTTTTTTAAACTGCAATTAACTATCACCTCATAAATGTTGGAATGGCAATCATCCCAGAGACAGACACCGGTTTGTTGTTAAGGGTGTGTAGACAAGCCAACCCTGTGCACAGTTGGTAGGAATGCAAATTGGTGCAGCCACTGTGACAAACACTATGGAGGGTCCTCAAAAAAAAAAAGAAAAAGACCAATACAACTACCACATGACCCAGTAATTGCTCTACTGAGTACTTTTTGGAGAACACAAAAACATTCCCTCAAAAAAGAGAGATGCATTCCCATGTTCACAGAAGTATTATTCACAATAACCAGACATGGAAACATAGATTTTGGGAGGATCATGCTAAGTAACTCAGACACAGAAAGACAAACACCAGAGGCTCTCATGGACATTCCACATGGAAAAAAAAATACTGAATGCATAGATACTGAGAAGAGATTGGTGGTTGCCAGATTCAGGGATTGGGGGGAAACAGGTGAAGGTGGTCAAAGGAACAATGTTTGAGTGATAAAATCCGTAAGTCATGGAATGTTCTGTGCAGCATGGAGTCTAAAGCTAACCCTGTAGGATGGGGTATGGTTTCCCCCACTATCTGAAAGTACAGAATTCCTAGGAAACCTTTCACAGCAGAAATGGTGTAAAGAAGGAACTACCATTAATTTTTATGGAAAAATTAGTGAGCACTCTCAGACTCCAAAAATTACTTCTCTTTGGTTTTTCTGGAGCCTCAGGATACAACTTGCTAATGGATGCCCTAAATAAATGGAGATAAAGCACAGCAGATGCTCGTAGACACGATTCAATGTGCTGGTGGCTGGACGTGGAGAACAGTGTGCAGGAAGGGGCTGGATGGGGTGCATGCCACCTCTGTAGTGGTTTCCCACAAAACAGATGCTGAACATGATGCTCACTCTTTGACTTTTTCATAAGAGGGAAATCCTCTTCAGGTTTCTTCCTCTTACTGAAGCTGGATAATAACAGATCTTTCAGAAGAGCCAAGTGTCTTACCATGAACTTTCAAAAAGCGGGGGGATATTGTACTTGAAAGTTGCTGAGGGAGTAGATGTTAAATGTTCTCCCCAACATAAACATCAGCAGATCCACTGAAATGCACCTTCCTCAGCATGTGGAACATGGGCTACCTCCTACCCCTAGAAACTTCCTGCCTCCCCTCGCTCAGGACAACCAACAACAACTGGGAGTTACTCTAATTCTTTCTGTCTCCCATTCCCAATATCTAACCCATCAGCAAATCCTGTGAATTCCATCTTCAAAATGCACCCAGGATAGAACTAACCACTCTTTCCAAGGCCACCTGTCTGGTCCCCATGGGAGCCCATCTCTTGCCCAAGTTCCTGGAAAAGCTTTATCATTGACCTCCCTTGCCCATCCTCAACCCTGTGTCATATGTTCTTAACACTGTAGCCAGGATGGCCTGGTGAAACAGGGTCCCATGTGGTCACAGCCCAGCAATGGCCTTCTGTCACCCTACTGTCACCTCCCTAAGTTCATGTCCTAAGCTGTCTCCTGCAGCCATGGGGCCTTCTTGCTGCTCCTGCCCCAGGGCCTTTGCACATGCTTTCCCTTTTGTTTAGAATGTTCTTCATGTGATATCACTTACCTTCTTTAGAACTTGACTCAAGCATCACCTTCCTAGTGAAGTCCCACTGGCCCCTATGTGAACAGCAAGCACAATCCCCACCTCCCCTTCAGCACCCCAGCTCTGTCTCCTGCTTTATATTTCCAGATAGTTACCATAGTCACCAGTCCATCTCAGAAGGGGAGAAAGGGAGGTCTACATGGATGGTTTCACCACTGACTCCCTCCAAGTTCCTTTCAGAGCCCTGAGGGAAAAGGTGCTCTAGGCTCTTATACAGCCAGGATGCCTGGGATTAGGGGGTCCACCTATTATACCCTGAACACCATCAGGAAAATGAGCCATATGAGGAGTCCACCTGAAACCAGAAACATGCCTCAATTAAAGGTGAGCACAAACATTTCCTCCACATGCCTGAGGTGCTCATCCAAGAAAGCTGAGCAGAGACACATCCCCAGGTCCAACTGTCCCTCTGGCAAATGTTCTGGGAAATAGACATCCCTCCTCCCTGCACCAACCACCTCTGATTGATGTCCAGCATCCTCATGTGCTTGGGCAGAGTGGTGCACCTGTCCCTCTTTCCTGGGATTTCATCACAAATCAGGCTTTGCTACACAGTCTTCAGGAAGGAACCTGCAGTAATATCAACAGGCCACCCAGGTTCGGCCTCAGTCTCACACATTGGGCCCTACACAGAACTAAAGTTTCATGGAGACTGGTATCCTGTGTGGCCTTAGAACCTAATGAAAGGAGCTGAGATTTCAGTTCCAGATGAAAACTGGCCTTCTCCACATAGCACAGGGATGTGGAAAGAGCATTTCTCAGGGGTGTGGCTCTAGAGGAAGTGCGCTGAGAACCATGTCAGCATGAACACTGCTCTTTCAATTCACTTGTCTCTCATTCCTTAAAATCAGAAACCAAGCTCCAGTCACCACTCTATTTTCCCTTCAGAGAAGTAAGGAAAAGGATAGAATAAAACAGTAAGTGTGCACAGCACACTTCTATCCAAATAGAATTCCTTGGTCATTCTCATACGGACAGCCCTACAGTACCCATACTAATGAGAGATACCACAAGTTCAGTCCTCACATATATATATTTGACCTTGTGTTTTTCCTTTTGATATTTGTATCTTGAAGTTAATGTCTATATGGCATTCTTAAAATAACTATAATAATAACGACATTTTCATGTAAGGCTCTGGATCTCCATAACCAGACAACATGGCTCTGGTTCAGATAAGGATGAAGACACAACCTCAGCCGATGAAGCAAAGACCACACCCTCAGGGATCCTGACACACTTCAAGGATGATGAGTTCTTTTGTTCCATGGAGTTATCTGAGTGCAAAGGATACAGACACCCTACAGGGTTCATTCTGTTTTCTTCATAAATTCTTCAGTTCAAGTTCCAAGTGATTCACTGGGTCAGGTTTCAGAGCCCAGGATGGGCCACCAGGTGAACAGCATGCCCCCCCATCCCCCGGGAAGGCTGACAAGGGGCCCAATTTCCTTTGGGAACATGATGTACCACTCCCTAAGCTCCTAAACAATTACACTCCCTTCTCCATTTCTCCTCCTCACAGAAGGCACTGCACCCTGTTACAGCTCTCAGGCTGTTTACTTTTAAATATTTTCTAATATTGGAATGTGGTTCACGAAAGAGAATAACATGAATACCCACAAAGCATTCTTTTAAAATTTCAAAATATTATTTTCCCATTGTTTAATTAAAACATGCACAGATAGCCCCTTCCACTAGTAGATATGATTCACTGGGGTGACTTAAAGAAGAGCAGGAAATAAAAGACATTCTGATTACCTGTTATTTCCATAATGAAAGTCTTGGAACTTCACACACATGCAAAGAAAGAAACACAAACAAATGTCTCGGTCTGGCATCTCAGAGAAGTCTGAAGTGGAGTGACATGGATAGACGATGAGGTTGTGTGTGTTGGGTGAGGCTGGTGGCACAGAAGAAGGGGTTCTGCCAGCTCTCCACCCAGGCCTCACCTGTCCTCAGCCAGGAACCTGCTCACAGCCCTGACCTATCACAACTGTCACATGCGAGACCCACAGCCAACCCTGGAGCCTGCTCTGCCCACATCCTCCTGCAGAATGCACTCCACTCTCCTCCGGCACCCCTGTCAGCTCTCCCCAGACCTGGAACTGCCCTGTCTGCTGCAAAGCTCCAGGATTCCCACCCCCACCTTCTTCCAAATTACACTGGCCCAAGGCTTTCATGAGAAAAGTAGAAGGCTACTTAATGAATGGTTAACACCTACTTTCCTTTTCTGTCATATTTCTCTGCACTTACCTTCCTACCTGTGCACACTATAAGTAACATATCAATAGAATATGAATGTGCTCTGAGATCTGAATCTTTCATTCCAGCCTTCTGAGGACTCCTTGTGCAATAAAATACCGTATCCCATGATGGGGAGGGGGGTGGTTAAAACTATTATTACAGAATAATACAGCTCAAATCACCTCATTTTTAGTTGCTCTTCATTAGGCAGAAAGTTTCTGTGTAAAAGGCCTTTCCAAAGATATTGCCTGCCAGCAATTTCATAAGGAGGAAACAGAAACTCTGTGGGATAACCTCACTCACCCCAGGGCTCCTGACACCAAGCCCCTTGAGACCAGCAGCATGCCTCTATCCAGAAGAATTCCCAAAGACTCTCCCTTGACTCCACCACCAAAGAATCTACAGAGAAAATACAGCATATAAAAATATCTAGATGATACACTTAGTAAAACTAGAAAGTTAAGTTCAATTTTTAAACAGTAAAAGCCTACTTTGAATAATTTTGAATTTGCCCTCAACCCTAATTGCAACTCTTTTGATGAAAAGACTAATCAATTATGAAACATCACTTTTGACAAATGACATCATCAAGGTCAGTATTTGACAACAAAAAACCACCTAACTCTAGATTTTGGCCACTCAACCAAATCCTAGGCCCAACTGAATAAATACTGTTAGATAAAGGAAAGAATTATATGTTAAAAACACACAAAAAGTAAATCTTACCTTCCCTTTTTAATAAAAGTGATTTCCTAGGAAACAGATGTTCAGATTAAATGAACAGAAAAAAGGGTATTCCCTGCAATGCTCTACCTGCAGGGAAACTAAGTAAGTCTTGCACCAAATCAGAATTCTGACAACGTCTTAAGTCTTACTACATGGCTCAACTAGAGGAAAGAGAAAAGCCCCGAGGTTTTGGGTTAATGAAAAGTTTTACCTCTATTCGTGACATGGATGTGACATTGCGCCCAATGTATCTTCTGCTTTCTCTGAACACTGATGTCCTATGACAAGCTACATCACTGGCTTAGATGCTGGTGGTTTTTTTTTTTTTTAAAGATTTTATTTATTTATTTGAAACAGAGAGAGAGAGATCACAAGTATGCAGAGAGGCAGGCATAGAGAGAGAGAGGAGAAAGCAGGCTCCCCGCTGAGCAGAGAGCCCGATCCAGACCTCAATCCCAGGACCCTGAGATCATGACCTGAGCCGAAGGCAGAGGCTTAACCCACTGAGCCACCCAGATGCTGGTGTTTTAAACTTCAGGTTTTGTGGAGCCAGAGAAGAGAAGTGTTGGCAGGTGGGCATTGGTAGGTACCTGCAACCTATGTCCTGTACAACTGCTTCAGTTTTTGGAAGAAGGGGAAACACATACTTGTCTCTTAAGTAGTAATTACCTTCATTCAAAACGTACACCAATGACATTATCTTTCTTGGAAAGGTGAAATTACTCTTCCAAAGGAACACCTCACCTCATCTGTTCCTCATGCAACTTAATTGGGGTCTGGTTTACTCCAACTTCCAGGCCCCTACCTGGAGGATGCTCCTGCATGATCCTGACAGCCCATTACCACCATCCCTGGGGACATGGGGCACAATGCTGAAGTTGGGGGACTGCTCTAGGGCTTGTTGCCACCACACTTGTGCCTGGAATGGGGCAGAAACCTGGAGGACCATCATGCATGATCTTGACAGCCCATTCCCACCATCCCTGGGGGACAGGGTGCACAATCCTGAACCTGGAGGACTGCTCTGGGGCTTGTTAGCACCATACCTCTGCCTGGGGGAGCAGGGACCTGGAGGGCCCTCCTGCCCAATCCTGACAACCCATTGCCACCATCCATGGGACACACGGGGCACAATGGTAAAATTGGGGGATGGCTCTGGGGCTGTTACCACCACACTTTCCCCAGGGTGGGTGGGGTGGGCAGGAACCTGGAGGACCCTCCTGTGTGATCCTGACAGGCCATTACCACTATCTCTGGGGGACATGGGGCACAATGCTGAAGTTGGGAGACAGCTCTGAGGCTTGTTGCCACCATACCTGTGCTGGAGAGAACAGTGGACACCCTGCTAAATTTGGGGTGCTGCTGAAGGTCCATAACCTGCACTGTGCCAGGGGACAGGGGGCACCCCACTGAAGTTTGGGACTGTGTACCATCCTTAGGTGCTCTCTTCCCAAGGAACACAGGAAACATTGACATGTCTGCAACCCATTCCACAAAACCTGGAGTGAACAGGCATCCTGGAATTCATGGATCTGGGGCATACACCCAGTCAATGGACATCAGGCAGAAGAGACTTTCAAGGTGGAAAAAAAAATCTCATCTGAGTTCCCAGCATTAGCTCATTCCACGCACCCTTCCAGTATCCCTGCCTCCCACCTGGGGCTCACCCTACCCTCGGAACCTCCACCCCAGCCCACAGCGTGTACTCACCCAGCAGGGAATTCTGCAGGTCAATCTCACCTTCTTCTGCCCCACCTCTGCATCCCAGGGCAGATCGGGGGCCACCACAAAGAGGTAGCTCCATCCTCACCCAGTGATTGGTCAGGGAGGGTGATGCCCTGAGCCTACTGGATGTGGCGCCTACCTGCACAAACCACCCACCCTTAAACTCATGCCTCCCTGCGACTGCAGGTGGTCCTGGAGGTGCCTCCTGCCCCAAACACCTGGCTGGGCCATGCAGGAACAGGCGGAGTTTTGGGCAGCCCCCCCCCACCCACCGGGCCCCTTCCATGGATCCCTCTAGCTGCACATCACTCTCAGAGACCTGCCCCTTCCTTTCCTGCACCAACTCTGCCTGTGGATCTGTGCCTGGCTCCCAGCAAGGTCAGCTGTTCTCAGACCAGAGGCTTGGACTTTAGGAAATGCAATGGTTTCCCACATTTCCAAGGCAATTTTTTTTTTTTTTTGAATGAGAACTAAGTTTGTTCATTTCTTTTTTTTTTTTTTAAGATTTTATTTATTTATTTGACAGAGATCACAAGTAGGCAGAGAAGCAGGCAGAGAGAGAGAGAAGGAAGCAGGCTCCCTGCCAAGCAGAGAGCCCGATGCGGGGCTTGATCCCAGGACCTTGGGATCACAACCTGAGCTGAAGGCAGAGGCTTTAACCCACTGAGCCACCCAGGCACCCCTGTTCATTTCTTGCATTGAAGTATTCCTCGATGACAGTCTTCACCTGAGACTCTTTGCCATAGTCCTTAACCACCACACAGCTGCAACCAACCACTTTATGGGGTTTTCCCTCTCTGTCAATTTTACAGAGGCCTACCCATTCCCCTACTTTCTTATTGTCATCAACCTTAGTTAGGTTGATTTGGTGTTCAGCATAAAGGGCCTCCACCAACTTGACATACATAGGTTCATCACAGTTGGATGCAAGCACACAAAGATGGGCTTAGTCCTTGTCTAAGGCTTTGACAGCTTCTCGAATTCCACGTACTAGGCCATCATGGATGACGGCGGTCTTCAGCAACTCTTGTAAAGCAGTATTAACGTCCATTACACCTCCAGCAGCAAAGCCTTCCTCCGCCATGGTGGTAGATTATGAATGTAGCCGAATCTTGACTGCACCCTAGCCTCTGCCTCTGCACGACTCGGTGGTGGCAAGGAAAAAACTCCAAGGCAATTTTAAGACCCAAAAAGTAATGCTCTAAGTGGGAAGAACTTCACGTTCTGGTCTCACCCATGGAGTGCATAGTGCTTCTTAGACCTTCAAAGCCTCCTTCTAGGATGAGCCCATATGTGCTAGAATATATATACATACACTTGGTTCTTCAGGGAAGCTCCAGGATGACCAAGAACAGCCAAGCTTCTGTGCTGTTGGAGTTGTGAATCAGGAACATTTTTCAGTTAAAAGGAAAACACTTTGTGGAGCACCTGGGTGGCTCAGTGGGTTAAGCCTCTGCCTTTGGCTCAGGTCATGATCTCAGGGTCCTGGGATGGAGCCCCTCATCAGGCTCTCTGCTCAGCAGGGAGCCTGCTTCCCACTCTCTCTCAGCCTACTTATGATCTCTCCCTCTCTGTCAAATAAATAAATAAAATCTTTAAAAAAAAAGAAAAAGAAAACACATTGTTATTGTCGACACTAAATGAACAAACCTTTTTAAGCATTTTAGAGAAAAAGGAAGAAGGTTTTATTCGAACTCAAGTCAAGACAGCTGCCTGAGAGACACAATCTTCACAAGGAAGGGAATGCTCCAGGGAAGGAATATTTGGGGGCAGGTTTACACATTTGTTCTGTTTTGTTTTACATACAGAGCTACAAATCATCATAAGGAAGAACATTCAAGAAAGTTACAGGCTTTTTCTTATGTTTTCAGTATGTGCAAGTCAGTATGACTTTAATCTTATGGGAGCAGGAGAGGTTCTTTTTTTTTTTTATCTTTATGTTTGCAAACATCTTTATGTTTTTGGTTATCTTTTTCTTCTTGAAGCAGATGTACAACATGTGCTTGGGACAGAAATAGGGCTCATGCTCTAAGGTTTTGCCCAGTCATTTTGATATTGGTAAAATGTTAAAGGATAGCTTCCCTGGGAGCCCAGGATCTGGGCCCATGGATGATAAAAGATAAAAATTTCCATTATCATTATAATTACTACTAAAGGGAGGAACTTGAGACAAAAGCAACTTTAACAATAGTACTAAGAAATCAAAATGATGCCTACAGAAGGTTACTTGTGCCATGGTCAACACAGGTAACAGAGATGTTCAGGGACACTGGGCTCCTCCCTTACTCCCGCACAAATCTCTGAAGCACACAGATAATTTAAAGTCTGAATTTTAGAACCTCCTGGCATCTTAGAGATGTCTGGCACCATTTTCTTGGACTACAGAATAAAACAGAGTAGCTCATTGTCACAATATTAATTTAAACATGAAGTCCCCCTAAAGCTTGGATACACTGTCTAAGTTCTTTCCCTGCAGATTGGACTAATATAAGTCATAGTCATACCACATAAACTCTACTATGATTGGGAAGTAAATAATTGTAGGTAAGGGAATATTTTAGCAAAGTTTATAAGCATTGTCTCACTTTGTAGAAGAGGCTGAGCTGAGTGTTTTTATTTTATTTATTTTACTTTTTATACCAAATAAAAATATATTTATTCCATAAAATGATATAAAAAGAAACCTTTGTAATCCATCACTATTAACATTTTGGTATATATCTTTCCTGATTTTTATGTATATATTTGGTTAAACCAAAATGGCAGCTTTTATTTGCTACTCCTTTTCTTGAAATATACTGTGGGGGCGCCAGGTTGACTACCTTCAGCTCATTTCATGATCCCAGGATCCTGGGATCAATTCCTGCTTCCAGCTTCTTGCTCAGTGGGGAGCCTGCTGCTCCCCCCTGCTTGTGCTCACTCACCCTCTTTTGTGCGCTCTCTCTCGATCTCTGACAAATAAATAAAATCTTTAAAAAAACTGTTATATTGTCCTCATAGTTCTCTCAATTTCTATTCCAGTCAATACTTTCTCTGTAACTTCACCCTTAGCTTTTTAGGGAAACCTAACCTTAAAATATTCTTCTTGCTTAAACTTCACCAACCATGAAATGGATGTTTAATTATTATGGAGCTGTCATGACTTCAATTTCTTAGCAATGATCTGTGGTAAATATTTGATAATTCCAAATCATTGATTTCCTAAAGGTTTAGTAATAATTATAGTAACAATTATAGTAATAACAGCTACATTTCACTGAGAGCTCACTACTTTTCTGGCACTGTCTTAAGCACTTTAAGTCTTAATCTTTTTTGACAATAATTATTGTCAACTTCATCTTAGAGATGAGGATACTGGGCCTCAGAGACTTAAGTAGATAAGATTTGTACCCAGGTCTAACTCCAGAGTTACATTCTTCTTTTTTTCTTTTTTTAAAAGGTTTTATTTATTTATTTGAGAGAAAGAGAGCATGCACACACAAGCTGAGGGCAGGGGGAGAGAGAAAGTAAGACTCAGACTCCCCACTGAGCCCAATGCAAGGCTGATCTCAGGACCCCAAGATCAAGATTATGACCTGAGCCAAAGGCAGGCACTTAACCAGTTGAGCCCCCAAATTTACATTCTTTTTTAAAAAATTTTACTTTATATGCTATTTCAGTCCTGTCTTACAGCACACTCTGAACATACCAGATCTTGAATCAATTTTAGAAAGATACTTCTTTTTTTTTTTAAGATTTTATTTTTATTTATTTATTTATTTGATAGAGAGAGAGATCACAAGTAGACAGAGAGGCAGGCAGAAAGAGAGAGGAGGAAGCAGGCTCCCCGCCGAGCAGAACGCCCCATATGGGACTCGATCACAGGATCCTGAGATTATGACCTGAGCCGAAGGCAGACTTAACCCACTGAGTCACCCAGGTGCCCAAGATACTTCTTTCAGTAACTTTAATAATGGAAAAATATTATAATGTCTCTATTCCTAGGGATCTTTGAGTATCTTACTCAGAGGTCTTCCACTGAGATAATTGTCTTAATGATCATGATGGGCAGAGGTGAAAAGCCAGCTGAATCTGTTCCAGCTACCCACACAAGAAAATCCTGAGACTTGAGATGTCTTCAGATTGAGAAGACCAGAGATAAGGTGAAATAGTACCATGTATGGAATAACAAGGAACTTGGAGTCAGTTTGGGGATGCCACTTGGGTTTCTGACACTAAAATCCTCTGTGACTCAAGTCGTCTCTGAGCCCCTATCTAACTATATAGAAAATGTGACTAGTAATATCTATATCATAGTTTAGCAGTTTCTGAGGGAAAATTCCACAAAGAGCCGGTGTGATGGCTCTCAAGAGCATATGCTCAGGAAGCCATGATTACTATTTGGGTCTATTTCTTTTCCAGAAAAAAGAACACGTGTTGAAACCTTGTTTCTAACAGATGACTCACAAGATGATTTTCAAACCTTAAGGAAGGTCAAGAAGCTGCTGTTGTGTCATATTTCACCCAGAAATCATGTTGTTGGACTGGTGAGGGCAATACAATAGCACCATCATCATTAAGCCTGTGGAACTTTTCATTTCCATATGGCCATGTTGTCCCTCTTAGCTCAGGGCCACCAGAAAGGGAAGCTGGGGGGGTGGGGGGGTGGGGATGGAGAACCATAGGCCAAGGCTGCCAGGTGTGGCTGGGGCAGACAGAACTCTGACTTAAAGCTCAACTCCTGTCTACCTTATTTATAGTGCTCTTCACAGACATAGTATCATTGTCTGCAAGCTCTGATGTAGGAAAGGTTGAGAATTTCCATTGTGATTCCCTCTCTGACCCTTAGGATATGTAGAAAAGTTATATTCAATTGTTAAACATTGAGGGACTTCCTGGTTTTCTTTTCATTATGACTATGTCTCAATTACCCTGTGGTCTAAGGATGTATAGACTTGATTCATGGCCCAACATATCGTCTATTTGGGTAAATCTTCTAGAACCACTTGAAAATAATGTATTCTGCACTTATTATGTAATGCTCCATATATGTCAATTAGGTCACATTTGTTACCAATGTTTTATCTGCTTTTTCTATTAGATATTGAGAAAGGTATATTAAAATCTTCAAACAAAGCTATTCTAATCAACATTACATTAGAGAATCTACCAAGTCTTATAAGGCAAGAGAAACAAAAAGAATAAGAATTGAGGGGATAATAGTGACTATTCACAGATAATATGAGGAGTTCATAGAAAATCCAAAATAGTCTATAAGTACACTATTAGAATTAAAAATGGAAAACTTGCAAATCTTAGAACCAAGGAAGCAATCCAGAAAACAGCCAGGGGAAAGTGATTCATATGAACGGAGAGAGGAATATAAGAATAATATCAGACCTGTCCACAGAGACCTGCGGTGTCAGAAAGGGTTTGCAAGATATATCCAGGGTACTAAACGAGAAGACCATGCAGCCAAGGACACTTTATGCAGCAAGGCTGTCATTCAGAATGGATGGAGAGACAAGGACCTTTTAGGATGAGCAGGAAAAAAATATGTGACCACTAAGCTGGCCCTACAAGAAATATTAAGGGGGATTCTATAAAAGAAGACCCCAAGCATAATACAGACCAGAAATTTACAGAGACAAACTATAGAAATAACTTCACAGGCAATATGAGGCCACTAAAATCAAAATCATATATTTCAATACTCACTCTCAACACAAATGGCCTAAATGCTCCCATAAAATGGCACAGAGTTGAAGACTGGATAAAAAGATATGACCCACCTGTATGCTGTCTACAAAAGTCTCATTTTGAACCTAAAGATACACCCAGACTGAAAGTGAGGGGATGGAGAACAATTTCTCATGCCAACAGACTTCAAAAGAAAGCTGGGGTAGCAATTCTTACATCAGACAAATTAGATTTTAAGCTAAAGACTATAGTAAGAGATGCAGAGGGACACTCTATCATACTTAAAGGGTCTATCCAACAAGAAGATCTAACAATGGTAAATATCTGTGCCCCCAACATGGAAGCAACCAACTACATAAGCCAACTGTTAACCAAAATAATCATACTGATGATAATAATATGTTAACAGTAGGAAACCTCACCACTCTACTCTCAGCAATACACAGATCATCTAAGCAGCAGCAGAACAACACACACACACACACACGAAAGCAAAAACAAAAACAAAAACAAACAAGAGCTTTAAATGACACATTGGACCAGATGGACTTCATAGATATATAGAGACCATACATTGCAGCCTAAAACAACAGAATACTCATTCTTCTTAAATGCACACAGAACTATCTCCAGAATAGACCACACGCTGGGTCACAAATCAAGTCCCAACCAATACTAAAAGAGTGAGATTATTCCCTGCATATTTTCAGACCACAGTGTTTTGAAACTGGAACTCAATCACAAGAAAAAAATCAGAAGGAGTTCAAACACTTGGAAGCTATAGACCATCCTGCTGAAGAATGCTTGGGTCAGCCAGGAAATCAAAGAAGAATTTTAACACTTCATGGAAACCAGTGAGAATGAAAACACATCAGTCCAAAACCTATGGGATACTGCAAAGGCAGTCCTAAGAGGGAAATACAGAGCCATCTAAGCCTCATTCAAAAAAAAAAAACAAAAAACAAACAAACAAAAAAAAACCACACAGAAAAATTCCAAATTCAGAAGCTAACCTTACACCTAAACCAAGCAGGAGAAGAGAAATAATAAAGATTAAAGCAGAGATCAATGAAATGGACACCAGAAAAACAGTAGAGCAGATCAATGAAATTAGAAGCTGGTTCTCTGAGAGAATTAATAATATCAATAAACCTCTGGCCAGACTTATCCAAAAGAAAAGGATCCAAATTAATAAAATCATGAATGGAAAGGGAGAGATTATGACTAACACTGAGGAAACAGAAACAATTATTAAAAATTATTATCAGCAACTATATGCCAATAAATTAAGCAAAGTAGAAGAAATGGATGCCTTCCTGGAAACTTATAAACTGTCAGGACTGAAACAGGAAGAAATACACAATCTGAATAGATCAAAAACCACTGACACAATTGAAGAAGTAATCAAAAATCCCCCAAAAAACAAGCACCCAGGGCTAGATGGATTCCCAGGGGAATTCTACCAAACATTTACAGAGGAAATAATACCGATGCTTCTGTATATGTGCTGCCGAAGCGAGCACAATACCGATGCTTCTGAAGCTGTTTCAAAAAATATAAACAGAAAGAAAACTTCCAAATTCATTCTATGGGGACAGGAATATGTTGATACCAAAACCAGACAAAGACCCATCAAAAAGGAGAATTACAGACGAATATCCCTGATGAACATGGATGCTAAAATACTCAACAAGATCCTAGCCAATAGGATCTAACAGTACATTAAAAGAATTATTCATCACGACCAGGTGGGATTTATTCCTGGGATGCAAGTTTGGTTCAACATATGCAAATCAATCAACGTGATAGAGCACATTAATTTAAAAAAAAAAAAGACAAGAACCATATGATCCTTTCAATTGATGCAGAAAAAACTTTTGACAAAATACAACACACTTTCCTCATTAAAACTCTTCAGAGTGTAGGGATAGGGTTTCATAAAAACCATCTATGAAAAGCCCACAGCAAATATCATTCTCAGTGGGGGAAAGTTGAGAACTTTTCCCTTATGTCAGGAAAAGGACAGGGATGCCGTTTCTCACCACTATTGTTTAACATAGTACTAGAAGTCCTAGCATCAGTAATCAGACAACAAAAAGAAATAAAAAACATTCAAACTGTCAAAGAATTCAAACTCTCTCTATTCACAGATGACATGATACTTTATGTGGAAAACCCAAAGACTCCATGCCCAAATTGCTAGAACTCATACAGAAATTCAGTAATGTGGCAGATACAAAATCAATGCATGAAATAAGTTACTTTTCTATTAACAATGTAACTGTAGAAAGAGAAATTAGGGAATCGATTCCATTTACAATAGCACCAAAAACCATAAGATACCTAGAAATAATCCTGACAAAAAGGTGAAGGAGCTATACTGTAGAAACTACAGAACACTTATGAAAGAAAAGAAAAAAGATGGGAAAACATTCCATGCTTATGGACTGGAAGAATAAACATTGTTAAAATGTCTACACTGCCCAGAGAAATCTACACTTTCAATGTCATCCCTATTAAAATACCATTGGCATTTTTCACAGAGCTGGAATAAATAATCCTGGAATTTGCATGGAACCAGAAAAGACCCCACATGGCCAGGGCAATACTGAAAAAGAAAACCAAAGCTGGGGGCATCACAATGCCGGACTTCAAGCTATATTACAACACTGTGACAGCATGGTATTGTCACAAAAACAGACACAAAGATCAATGAAACAGAATTGAGACCCCAGGAATGGACACTCAACTCTATGGTCAACCAATCTTTGACAAATCAGGAATGAATATCCAATGGAAAAAGAGACAATCTCTCCAATAAATGGTGCTGGGAAAATTGGACAGCCACATGAAGAAGATTGAAACTCAACCATTCTCTTACACCATACACAAAGATAAACTCAAAATGGATGAAAGACCTCAATATGAGACAGGAATCCATCACAATGCTAGAGGAGAACATAGGTAGTAACCTCTTCAACCTCAGCCACAGCAACTTCTTTCAAGACACTTCTCTAAAGGCAAGGGTAACAAAAGCAAAAATGAACTTTGGGACTTCATCAAGATAAAAAGCTTCTGCACAACAAAGGAAAGTCAACAAAACTAAGAGATAACCCAGGGAATGGGAGATGATATTTGTAAATGGCATTACAGACGAAGGGCTGGTATCCAAGATTCATAAAGAACTTCTTAAACTCAACACCCAAAACCAAATAATCCAATCAAAAAATGGGCAGAAGATGTGAACAGACATTTCTTCAAAGAAGACATACAAATGGCTTACAGACACATGAAAAAATGCACAACATCACTAGGCATCAGAGAAATTCCAATCAAAACCACAATGAGGTATCACCTCACACCAGTTAGAATGGCCAAAATTAACAAGGCAGAAAACAACACATATTGCAAGGATGCCGAGAAAGGGACCCCTCTTACACTGTTGGTAGGAATGCAAGCTGGTATACCCACTCTGAAAAACAGTATGGAGGTTCCTCAAGATGTTAAAAATAAAATTACTCTACCACCCAGCAATTGCACTACTGGGTATTTACCCCAAAGATATAGACATCTTGAAAAGATACAGACATCTGTGAAAAGAAGGTCCACATGCACCCCAATGTTCATTGCAGCAATGTCCACAATCGCCAAACTGTGGAAGGAGCTGAGATGCCCTTCAATAGATGAATGGATAAAGAAGATGTGTTCCATATATACCACGGAATATTCCTCAGCCATCAGAAAGGATGAATACCCACCATTTGCATTGACATGGATGGAACTGGAGTGGATTATGCTAAGGGAAATAAGTCAGGCAGAGAAAGACCGTTATCATACGGTTTCACTCATATGTGGAACATAAGGAATAGCATGTAGGATCATTGGGGAATGGAGGGAAAACTGAATGGAAAGAAATCAGAAAGGGAGACAAACTATGAAAGACTCTGAACTCTAGGCATCAAACTGAGGGTTACAGAAGTGTGGGAGTTGGGGTGATGGGGTAGCTGGGTGATGGGTATTAAGGAGGGCATGTGTTGTGATGAGCACTGGGTTTTATATGCAACTGATGAATCGTTGAACACTACATCAAAAACCAATGATGTACTGTATGTTGGCTAACTAAACATACATACATACATACATACATACGCTTTCTACATGAAAAAAAAATAATGGATACAGAATTTCAGATTCATAAGCTGAAATGTTCTCAAGATATGCTTCACAGCAGTGTAAATATACTTAACACTACTGGACTTTATACTGAAAATGTTTAAAATGGTGAAACCAATGTTGTGATTTTTGGATTCTGTATGATTCCATTTTTATAAAGATTTTTAAAAATTTATTTTGGAGAGAGAGCGCATGGCACAAGAGTGGTGGGAGAAGCGAGAGGTGGAAGGGAAAATAGTGAGCCCACACTGTACTGAACACAGACCCTATGTGGGGCTTGATCCCACATCATGAGCTCACATCCTGAGCCAAAATCAAGAGTCATCAGCTTATCTGACTGAGCCACCATCCACCTCCATAGGCATTAGCATTGCTCCATTCCCTGCTGTCTCCACCACCACTGTGCTGAACTCTCCTGAAAATACATCTATGAAAAACTGCCAGAGCTTCTGAGGGTGAGTCTGAGTATGAGCACTGCTTGGTGATGGGTGCACCTGTGGCCTGGGATGGATGCTGCTCATTGTTCTCCCAGACGGGGTGCCCATCACCCTTCTTTCCAGGGGACCTCCAGGGGACCCCCATGTCCTCAGGCACCTGAGTGCCACACGGCCCAGGAATTCACCTCTAGCAGAGGACATATGGGACTTCTTTCTCTGGCCAGGAATATGAACCCTGATTCTGGGAAAGGAGAGCTGTCCTGGGACTTCTGTCTCAGCCAGGCAGCTGTGGCCACCATGTATGTGACAGAGCCAGAGTGGCTGGGCCTTGGAGGGAATGAGTGCCTTAAACCATCCTTGCACAGGGCAGTGTGGGAGCAGTAGCCCCTGCTTCTTGGAGACCAGTGATGTGTGCAAAAGGAGGGAGGCTGGGGTGGAGCCTTCTAAGCCACTGGAATAAACAGGAAGGGAGCTCTGAGGACAGAGACTCCAAGAAGATTCCCATCCAGGGAAAGGGGGCCCACGAGAGAGCACTGAAGCTGCCAGCCCTGCTGGCTGCAGGCCATTTGCACAGGATCACCTCTGGCGCTTCCTTAGCACATTGTCTATGTTTGTGCGTGGACAGTGATTGGCCGACTCAGTGCTGATGCACTCCAGAAGTAGACTAGAAATCCTCCAGGGCCTGCTCACGGGTCAGAGGACCCCCACCCAGAGAAGCAGAGGATGCCCCTCTTCCTCCGGAGCTGGGGAAGGCAGCCACCATCCTGGGGCAGGACATGGCCCAGGCATGTGTTCTTTTTGAAGGCCCCATGTTCAGTGGGCATTGCTGTGCCTGAGAAAGTCTCTCTCAGCCCCAGAGTCAGGAGCAGTGAGGAGCTGTCTCCACTCCTGGCCCAGGATCATGACCCAAAATGATCCCGTTTTGGGGAGGATGGGTCTCCTTCAGGAGCAAGGGAGAGGACTGGCCCCTCTACCTTCCCCAGGTCCAGGATGCCTGGGACCCTGAAAGCTCTTCATTTCAGGAGTAATGAAGAGCATGTGTGTTTCATCAGCCCAGCAACTGAAAGAACCAATCCCCAACACTCAGGTTCTAACAGGAAAATTTCAATGTATCATTTGGGGGCAGCCACCTCCAATCTTACGTGGCTTTGGGGGACCCCAGGGAAAGTCTTCCTTGCTTTCCTGCCCTCAGAGGGAGGAGCTGGCCCTGTGTCCTGGGGTCCCACTCTGTCCCATTGCTGAGGAAGACACACACACAGGGACCTGGTGTCAGGAGTGTGGTCTCCCAGGGGCCTGGCAGCTGCCAGGATTGCTTTTGGGGGAAGGGGTGTTCACTGGTGACACCTCTCATCATCCCCCACTGCACTCTGCAGTCCAGGCTCTGTGTCCAGCATAGGTCAATCACCAGCACCCCACATGTTCCTGACATGAGAGTGATCATTCAGGATCATCACATTGCACAGAGGCAGAGAGTGAGGCCTAGACAGAGGAGGCAAATGGCTCCAGTCACAGGGCTGGTCAGCAGAGTAGCTGGAAGGCCAGCCCTCCCAAGCCCCCATTAGCCCAGCCAGAGACTCCCTGAGCCCAGAGTGAGTCCTACCCTGCTTGCCCAACCACAAACTAGCCCCTGAGTTTGATGGTGGCCTGTTCTTCTTGGCCCTGAGAGTGTTGCTGGCCAACTAGGAGAGAGTGTCCAGCTGGAGGGACAGTCTGTAGCTACAGGTCAGAGTGACAACACTGTGCCACCACACCACAGAACATTGCTGCAGGATATCTCCTTCCCCAAAGGAGACCCTGAACCAGAAGCCCTCCCTTGTCCATTTCTCCTCCAGCCTGGCCTCTCACAACCCCCTACACTGCTTTCTCTCTCTGTTCCTTTACCTGTTCTGAATGTTTCTGTATGTGGAATCACACAATAGGTGCCTTTGTGTCTGCACGCCTGTTTTCAAAGGGCACTCTTTTTTTTTTCTGTGTTAATTTGACATAGAATTTCCCTTATTTGATATTGAAATGTCTGATGAATTAAAGGTGAGATGTATCATAGAGGCCCCTTTAGGAATTATGGGCACAATCTCGGGGCTAGACCCCTGATCTTCTGGGACACCAGAGCCTGACCCCAGACAGGACACAGCTGGTTCTTCCTGTGGCCCTCACAGAAACTAGGGAAATGCAGAAAGCTGGAAGACACACCACAAAGGGCAAAATCATTGCTTACAACCCAAGGCCTGAGAAAGGTTTCCCATGGTTCTGCTCCAAACCATGCTCCAAGTCACTGGGTTCCACAGGGACAGAGACCAAATGCATGCAAGTCCAAGGGGAAGGATAGGCATCCAGGGAGTATGTGTCAGAGATGCAGGAGCTCCTGGAGAAGGAATCTGGAAACCCAATGGACGCAGCGCTGGTCACCCTCACACTGGCAGGTATCTGGTCTGGGGACCAGCAGCCCTGGGAAGAACGTAAAGAAGCAGAAGTTCCCTACAGGTCCCCTGGAGAGAAGGGTGATGGGCAACCCTGTCTGGGAGAACAGTGAGCAGCACCCAACCCAGGCTGCAGGAACACCCATCACCTAGCAGTGCATGTCCTCGGACACACCCCCGGAAACTCTGGCTCAGTTTTTCACAGATGTATTTTCAGGAGTGTTCAGCATAGCGGTGGTGGTGGAGAGAGCAGGGAATGGAACATTAATGCCCAAGGAGATGGGTGGGATCCATAGTCCCAGTCCTCATGATAGAATGTCCTGTGGCTATCACAATGTCGTCTGGGGCACAGGATCTGGGAAGCCCTTCCTGAGACCCACTCCTGCCACCCTGCTCCTAGGAACATTCAGAATTGTTTGAGGGGGAGGTGGAAAGGATCCAGGGTGACAGAGGGCCAAGGAGAAGGAAGGTCAGCACTGGGAGGACAGCTGGACATGCCCTGAGCCACCATCCAGGGCCTGGGCTGTGATGTCCTTGGACCTCACCCCAAATAATGGCTCCTGATGTATGGACCGGCTTCTGGTTTCACTCCCTTCCTCCCCACCCCACCCCCGCTTCCCCTCGACCCCTCCTTTCCCTCCCCAACTCCATCCTCCTCCCTCCCTCCCATCCCCCTCTCTCCTTCCCCCCACTAGCTCCCTCCTATCCTCCCTCCCTCTCCTCTCATCCTCCCTCCCACCCTCCCTCCCATCCTCCTGCCTTTCCTCCCATCCCCCTCCCTCAGTCTCATCCTTCTTCCTTACTCTCATCCTCCCTTCCTCCCCTAGACCCCTCCCATCATCCTTCCCTCCCATCCTCCCTTCCCTCTCTCCTCTCCCTCTCTCCCATCCTCTTTCCCTTTCTCTTTCCCTCCCTTGCATCTTCCTTCATGCCCTCCCTCATTCAGCAGAGTATCTGGGGTCCCTGCTCTGTACTGAGCACTGGGGCTTCATCCGTGAACACCCTCCAACCTGTGCAGTCATGTCCACTGTGGGAGGTAACAATGGGGTAGTCCTCAGGGCTAGCAGTGATGATGAGCTCTGGGATCTGCTCCTGAAAACACAGGCCAGTTGCACAAAGAAAAGAATGGAGAGACCCATGCTTAGCACTTTTTTTACAAAAACCTAGTCCTGAAAAGTCACAAAGAGTAAGTATATCCTAGACTTCATGCAATATGTGTTCTTTTTTTAAAATATTTTATTTATTTACTTGATAGAAATCATAAGCAGGCAGAGAGGCAGGTGGGGGGGTGGGGTGGGGGGAAGAAGGCTCCCTGCTGAGCAGACAGCCTGATGCAGGGCTCAATCCCAGGACCCTGAGATCATGACCCGAGCTGAAGGCAGAGGCTTAACCTACTGAGCCACCCAGGTGCATTCATGCAATGTGTGTTCTAATGGCCCATACGTACTGGCGTTCCTAGAACCAACAAAGAGTAAGTCATCCAGTGTTGACTGGAGCTTTGTGACACAACTTTTCTGACTAAATGACAGCATTTCAGCCAACATCCAGGGCCTCTGAGTTTTCCCAAGGGTCTCTGTGATCCTCTGACTCTTCCATCCACCTTCTCAGGAAGCTCTGTCCTGTCATCTTCCTTATCTCCTGCCTCTTCTGGGATCCTTCTGTGGCCTCCCTCACACCCGCCATGGCCTCCCCCTCCCCCCACCCTGGATGCTCCATGTCCCTTGGCCTGGTGCCTGCATCCTGTGCTGGGTGCTGTAAGCCCAGTGCTTTGTGCAAGGTCTGTGTGCTCCCTCTGGGGTCACATGGCATCTCCCTTGTAGTGGCCTGCATCTTCCTGCACTGGGTGTCCTCTAACAAGTCTGTGAGGCCAGCCTGTGCCCATGTCATAGGCATGGAAGCGCAAGTCCAGAAGGTCCAGATGACCTACTCTCAGCCCCAGCATGTAGAACTTGGGCCGAGGATAGTCCTTGAGCAGAGGAGGACTTGGGCCCAGGGAGCCTGAGGGAGGACATGGCACAGTGAGCCCACAGGAGGAGAGTGAGCACTAGGTCTCATGCTCAAGCCTGCTGGAGGACCACATCCCACCTGCACCAGCTCTGTCCCCAGGGCTTTAGGTTGTCAGTGTATCCACCCTCCCAGGCTACAGGCTGGTAGTGACTGGTAGGGGAGAGGCATGGCTAGTGCAGGAGAGGCCCCCCACAGAGAGGAGGGGACAGGCACTCCCCCAGCAGCAGGTGCACTGGAGCAAGCTGAGGGGGCATCAGGGGATAGTAGTGTCTGCAGCTGGGTGCAGCTCAGCACAAGCTTGTATGGATGGCCTTTGTCTCCCAAACACAAAGCCTGGCCCAGAACCTCCCCTCAAGCCCCTACTCCCAATCCTTTGCACTTAGCTCAAGTGACAAGAAAGGACCAATAGTTTAGGTGGTGTTGGGTGCACAGAGATACGTGTTTTTCTGGCCCATGCTGTAACATTGCTGGCATTTTAGGGATCTCAGGGCTCTGATTCAAAAATGGTAGGATGCCAGGGGCCCCAGAAAGCTTTCTGGAAACCTGCCTCTGTGCTTTGCAGCCCTCCCATCCCACCAGCTCTGCTCAGAATCCCTACAGGTCACAGACCCACAGTCTCGGGTCCTCAGACGGCCCAGACGATGTGCCTTCAAAAAGCAAACCAGGTGGGGCAGCAGGATTCCAGCAAATCCCCCTCCCAGAATGTGAGGGTACCACTGGATGAGCTGTCTGAAAACAGCCAGGTTAAGATTCCAGGAAGATACCAGAAGCACAGGAGTAATTGAGGAGCATCTGAAGGTCAGGTAGGAATAGTCAGAGCTTCCAGGCCCTTCTTCCCTAAAGTTCCTCATCACTCAGCCTTTCTTCCAGTGATTCTGCTTGGTTTCTATTTGCCTTAACTGGTATCCATTGCCATAGGCAGCAGAGACTCACATATGCCTTTAAATGCTTTGGTCATTAAATGCTCTCCAGCAGCCACCTCACTACTGGTAACAAGTACTGATTTGGTAACAAGCAAGAAGTCATAAGGACTCCAAGGGTAGGGACTTGGCATTTTCCTCACCTGAGATGGGGACACTTGTGGGAGGAGCAGGTGGCTATCTGGTGGGGGGTCCAGGCACCTGAAATGGACAAACGGGGTAGGTGAGGCCCAACATCCCCGGGGTATGTTCCTGGCATCTGGAACTGAACAGGTCTTCAAAGCTGCAGAGTGGTTGGGAACATCTTCAGGCTGAGGAGGAAGATGAGAGGGGCAGAGGGGATTGAGGAGGCTCAGCTTAGACAGGAGAGCAGTGAGCCAATCCTTTGGGGAAAAAGTGGGTCAGGTCCAGGTTCATGGGGACATACCTTGAGGCCATTGTGCTATGTGAAATAAGCCAGTTCCTAAAGGACTGATACTGGAGGACCCCACTTGTGAGGGACAGAGAACACTCTGATTCACGGAGGTGGAAGGAGCTGCTGGGTACCGGGACTGGAGCGAATGAAGGGTTAGGGTCTCAAGGGTAGAAGTTCAGTTTGGGATGATGAAGAGGTTGTGGTAATAGATGGAGGTAACAGGTGCAGAAAAGTGAATTTACTTACTGCCACTGAATTTACACTTCAACATGCTTCAAAGTACCAGTTGTATGTCTATTATAACACAATTAGAAAGCAGAGTCAAGAGGTCAGGGCCATTGTGAGTCCCAGGAGGGCCCTGGAGCAGGGATCCTGTATCTTAGTTCTCTCTCTCATATTCTGCCCCTTGATGGGTGACTGAGCAAACAGCAGGCATTCAGTGAATGCTTGCTAAGACACAGTGCAGGCAGATGAGGGCACAAGTGCAAACCCACCAGTGGGCACTGAGGAATCCCAACAGGATGCGCATCCAGATGGAGCCAGTGCTCACATCTCACAAACGCCAGCACAGAAATAGCCATATTAAAACCAAAGCAGGAACTGTATATGACCCAGAGGGCTCCATGCTCCTGGAGGCCGAGCTAGCAGCCATGGCCAAGGCCTCTGGCAATCAGGGGATTAGGGGTCTGACAGGTGGCTCGGCGCACCCCTGACCCTGAAGCCCCATGGCTGCAGTGAGGTGCAGGGATTGGGAGGGAAGACCCAGCCAGGGCCCATCCCAGCCCCACCAAGCGTTGTCTGTTTAGAACCAGGGAGACAACCTTTTTCCTCAACTGTTCTTTTTAAAGATGGTTGCTCAGCATTGAACAGAAAAACATCTGACATAAAACTGGAGACTTTCACAGCTGCAAATGACCCAGAAGTTATCAAAATGTAGCAACCACAAAAAGAGTACCTCGTGCCCCCAGGCAGGCCTCCTGTGTGCAGGTGTGGCTGGGGGCCCTGGACATCAGGGCTTTACAGTCTCCCTCAAGAGGACAGAAGAAGGAACCTGCTCTGATGGCTCCACTGGTAGCACACCCTGATGAAAACAAGGGCAGTCCCTCACATGTTCCTGGTGTCCTGGTGATTCTTGGGCACAGCCACAAATCTCAGCTTCTTCATGACAGGAAGTGGGGGGGTGGTGCTGGGTAGCCCAGCCCCTGCATGTTCCACAGGTCCTCCGGAGACAGCCCAGGAGCCGTGGGTCCCACAGGTCCTCTAGTAATAGCATCTTGGTGAGGTTGTGGTCCAGCACGTACCTGTTCAGATGGCTCTCATCACGCCACATGGCCTCCATCCCATTGGCCAGGTTGACCCCCATCACATGGTGACAGGCCAAGGTCAGTCAGTGAACCTTCATCACTAATACCCAAAAAAAGGCCCCTATGTAGTAAATGTTGCCCTGATCCCTGGGGATGAGGGCCTGGGACTGCAGCTGGCGCTTGTAGCTGAAGTCCTCACAGGCCACCAGGTGGAAACTGGGGTACAGGGTGCCAAAGAGGGGGGACTGGATCTCCACACCCATGTGGTCATGGAACTTTAGGTCTACCTCAACACACCAAGTCATCCACCTTGCAGAGAAGTGCTGCTTGCAGGAGCAGCTGACCATCGCCATGTGCTGCATGGACACATCCTGCCAGTGTTGGTCACTGAGGATCAAGGACCACCACTCTCTGGCCCTCCCAGAGGTACATGGGAGGGTACATGGGGCCCAGCAGGTGGCTGGTCTGTGAAGACATGGTAGGTGACCCTGCATCCCACCAGAAAGACCACCACCCTCTGGCCCTCCCAGAGGGTACATGGGGGCCAGCTGGTTGGTGAAGATGTAGTAGGTAACCCTGTTTCCCACCATGAAGAGCTTCTCTACCATCTGCAGGAACAGCTCCAGGAAGACCATGGGACAGGGGACAAGGTGTGAGGAGGGTCACTGCCAGAGGCTGGCAGCAGGACCCCAGAGCTGGGGGTTGTGAATGTGTGCACCTTCTTCAATAAGGCAGGCCCTAGGCTGCTTTAAGCAACAGCCACTCTCCCAGCCTGTCCTTAGCAAGTCTGCCTGTGGGGCCTCCCTACCTTCTACTCTCAGAGATAGGGGCCATCTGCACCCCATCTTACAAAGGGGAGCCTAAGGCTTAGAAGGTTGGAAACCCATGCAGCCCCATATAGGCTCCAGCATGCTTGAGCCAGGAACACTTTCCCTGTGCTGAGCTTCAGGGCAAACCCACAGGTCCTGTTCCCATCTGCCAGGAGTTGAGCACCTTGGGGCACAGCCCTTGTTTCTGTACCTGACAGACTAGTAGAACTAGTAGGGCCAGCTACCTGCCCCACTTTGCTTTGAGTGGGCTGTCGCTGACCCCACAGAGCTGTCTCCATCTCCCATAGGGTCTTCCCTTGAAGGCTACAGGGCATCCTGCTAACAAGGTCCTCAGTGAACCACTGGTATTCCTAGGAGGGGTCACCCTCAGACTCCCTCAGATCAGGTCCAGTCTGGGAGCAGTGAAGGGGAAAGAAGACCTCTGGAAGAAGAGGGGGCTTGCTTAGGCCCCAGCCTTGAATCCAAAGGGGTAAGCTTCTGGGTCCAGGTCTACATCTCCCCAGCCCTAAGAAGTTGGGGGTCTTGTCCAATCACCTCACGTGGCTGGTATCCCTCTGAGGTGACTACCTGCTCCCCACCATGGGGAAAGCAACTCCCCCATTGTCAGACAAGTGTGCTGAGCCCCTCTGAAACTGATTTTTTGTGCAGACACTTCCCATAGGCTACTTCCCTATGCCTGCCCCATCACTGGCAGGTTAGTAAATCGCTCCCACAGGGAAGGTGGGCACTACATTTAAGTAGGGAACAAGCACATACACAACCAGCAGGCATAAGTCAGGTCATCGGGGGCAAATCGAGGCCCAGCCAATGGGGAAACAAGCCCGACATGAAGAAGGGGAGAGAAGAGTGATCCTGGCAGAGGGTACAGTAAATATAAAGACTTGGCGTCAAGCTTGAGACACATGTGGGACAACCACATTCCTGGGTGGAGCACAGAGGGACAGGCCACAGAGGGAGAGGAAAGGCTGGAGAGGATGGGCAGGAGGGAGCAGACCACAGGGAGGCCCAAAGGTTATGCTCTGAAAATACCACTCTGGTTACTGGAGGAGAATGGGCTCTGTGCAGCAAAGGACAGGGAGACACTAACTCTAACCTCTAACTTAATCCTAGCCCTAACCTCCTCCTAACCACTAATACCAACCCCAATGAAATCATCACAAAATCAACAAAGTACATTCCTATACCTTTCTTAAAATTAGTGTAAGAAGACTGATCAGAAAAATTGCAAAACCAAGAGCTCTTAAATACATTGTACACCATAAGCGTCTCTTCACAAACATCTCAAACGTTGTTCAATAGAGTGAGACCAAGGAATGTTATCATCCACCACAATAAATTTTCAAGTAAAAACATGTGGTCATATTGATGCAGAAAAAGTTCTAACCAAAATCCAATGTCCATTGCTGATATAAACATTCATGAAAGCAGGAATAAGGGGTAATTTTTTTTAATCTATGGCAAACACCATGCTCAAGTCTGAAGATTGCCAGCTCTACTCTGAAATCAGGAAAAGGACAGGATGCTGGTTTTCACAGAAGGACAAACACTATACGATTCCACTTGTATGAGGTGTCCAAAGACACAAAATTGGATGTGGCTGCTGAGGCCGAGAGGAAGGGGAAAGGGGGAGCTAGTGTTTCATGCATACAGTCTCCCTCTGGGAGAATGAAAAAAGTTTGGAGAATGATGTACAGTCATGGGAATTGAGCTAAGGCTGGAGAACTGTGTACCTGAAATGTTTGAAATGGTCAATGTTATTATGTTTAGTCACCATGAAAAAAACGAAAGGCTGATGCCTGTCATGACGTGGTTGGACACTGAAAACAGCCCAAGTGACATAAACCATACGGAAATACAACTCAAACTGGAGCCCTCTGTGATCCTTAAATCCATAAGCATTGTGCAAACAAGGGAAAGTCTTGGGAGCAGTTCCAGAAAAAGAAAACTAGACCAGAATGGCGAAGACATCTCAGACAGTGTGGAAGGGGGTGACAGCTGAAGTGGGCCCGTGGTCTGGGTTCAAATGTGGAAGCCGTCATCATTTCCTCACTTGGGGTTACATGGTGGTTCTGCGGGACAGTGTCTCTGTTTGGGGTAAAACACACAGGAGTAGCCCATGTGAAGCGGCAAATGTGGTAAGGAAGCGACAGCTGGGGGGTCTGCGTGTGGAGATAAAGCACATTTCTGCTTCTGTGACAAGTTACTGCAGATCCGAAATCACCGCAGAGGCGATGGCTCTTCCAAACGGACACGTGGGCACCACGTCCAGAAGCAGAGACGAGGTCAGACTTTGGAATGGAGGCAGAGCCCTCCCGGATCCAGGTCACCTACCGTGGACAAGCCACTCGCCCTTGCAGGAGGTCACACATTAGCAGGAGACTCATGGGAGGATTAATCAGCCTCCAATCCGGAGCAGCAGAGGCAGAGGGATTCGGAATCCCAGTTTCCCACAGTGCCCCCCACAACCTGGTTAGAACTGTGAGGAAGCAGGACGGGAAGCCTCAGTAAAGCCGACTGGGGACACTGGAGGGGCGACGGGAAGGGCGTATCTGGTGCTCAGGGCGCTTTACAGACCCCACATTAGAGACTTACCCGCTCCAGGCCCCGCAGAGGAAGCTGGGGTTCGTCTCCTACAGGAAATCACCATCCCGGCAGCTCGACCAGTGAGAATCCTCCGTCACCCCAGCCCCTGCCTTTCTCCATGAACTTTCCTTCCAAGCAGCCCTCCCAGCTTCCCCCACCTTGTCCATGACCTGCTGAGCAGGGGACAGGCCTGTCCTCCAACAGCCATGTGACACTGATGACAGACACGAAGGGAGACGCATGGAGATGGGGAGACACTCTGGGCTCAGGGAAGAACTGGCACCGGGAAAACACCTACTGTCCCCGCAGCCGCCAGCAGAGCCCGTGCTGTCACTCCCGAACTTCCAGACTCCAGGCCAGCCCTGCAGCGGGTGTGGAGGTGGGAAGGACCCCGCAGGGCTGAGGCGGGGGGAGCACGAGCATGGAGGCCGGCGGCTGCTCCCTGACTGCAGACCCTCTGAGGAGCTCCAGGAACTGAGTCCGCTGGCGCAGGGACACAGCTGGGGATCGGGAAGCATCCGAGCCCAGAAAGGGGGGACCACAGCCCCACGCACAGCCCTGCACACAGCCCCGTGGGAGGCCACAGGCACCGCACACAAAGCCACGGAAGCCCAGTGTCTACACAGTGCGCCCTTCCTCCCCTGGGCCCTGCGAGCACGCACCCCCTCAGCAGTCCCCGATCCAGCGGCTTCTGCTCACCTTCTTCTCGCGCCACGGGTCCTGAGGAGGCCGGGCTCCTGTTGGCGTGCAGGCAGCCCCACATCCTGCACAGCGGGTCCTGTCAGCATGGACAGAGCCCCACGTCCTCCACAGCAGGTCCTGTCAGCGTGTATGTGGACCCATGTCCTCCCAAAGTCTCCACAGCGGGTCCTGAGGAGGCCGGGCTCCTGACTGTGGAGGAGGCCCCACATCCTCCCTAAGCCTGGGCCTCTGCACAGAGGGTCCTGAGGCCTTGGAATACCTGTCAGCGCGCCAGAGAAAGCGGCCTTAGCGCGCATGCGCAGCAAGGGTTGCGGAGTGGGACTCGGGCGCCCCCTGTGGGCTGTGGGAGCGGTGCAGAATGCGGTGCGCTCAGTTCAGGGGAGGTACCTGTCCCTTCTGGGGTCCTGCTGAATCTATTACATTTTGGAAATTCAAACTGAAACGGAGTCCAATTATCCCCTGACTTCTCCATAAGTAGAAACAATTAATTAGAAACCGTACAGAGTTAAGTGAAATGCAGGCACAAGCTTTATAACTTACACCAAAACTCATTCACAATTGTAGATAAATTTGGAGCGCCTGGGTGGCTCAGCCGGTTAAGCGTCTGCCTTCGGCTCAGGTCATGATCCCAGGGTCCTGGAATTGAGCTCTGGCTCATCTGGCTCCCTGCTCAGCGCGGAGCCTGATTCCCCCTCTCTCTCTGCCTGCTGCTCTGCCTACTTGTGCTCAATCTCTCTGTCAAATAAATAAATAAAATCTTTAAAAGAAATTGCAGACAAATCTAAAGTGTAAACCTATCAAAATATCAGAAAGTAAACATAAAAAATCCACATGACCTTAAGTTTGGTGATGAGTTTTAACACAACACCAAAAAGAAAAGAAAAAAATTGATAACATGAACTTTTTAAAATTAAAACTTCTACTCTGTGAAAGAATTTGCTCAGAAAACTAAAAGACAAGCCACAAACTGGGAGGAAATGTTTGCAAAGCACATATCTGGTAAAAGATTTGTGAGCCTGGTGGTGGGTATAATGCAGGGCACGTATTGCATGGAGCACTGGGCGTGGTGCATAAACAATGAGTTCTGGAACACTGAAAAGAAATTTAAAAAATAAATTAAAATTTAAAAAAGGATTTCAAATAAACTAATATATATATACATATATATGTGTCTGTGCGTGCGTGTATATATATGTATATATATATATATATACACACAAAAAACTATCAGAACTAAACATAAGGAAACAAACATCCTAATCGATAATGGGTAAGGATCTGAAAATGCCTGGACAAAGAAGACATACAGATACAAAATAAACGTACAATAATATGCTTGACCTCATCTTTAGGAAAGCGCAAACTTAAACAACAGGGACATAGCACTGCACACCTATTACAAATGCTAAACTTTAAAAACAAGAAATCTGCTTGCTGAAAGGTGAGGAATGGCAGCAACCGTCCCTTCAAAAGACAGTTTTGGCTATTTTTTCCAAACCTAAATAAGTCTCCTGTTAAGATCCAACAATCGCACTTGTAGTATGTAGATAGCCGCTTTAAAAACTATTTCCAAACAAAAACTCACATGCAATTATGCACAGTAGCTCTGTTCATAATGGTTATGAACTTAAAGAAGCCAGGATGTTCTTCCATAAATGCCATAAGGAAACTGAGACATCCATGTGAAAGAAGCAGAATATGCCAACCAAAATATGTCTCTTTAGCACGGGGGTTATTTGGGCTGATTACTTTTAAAAAACAGCAGACATGAGAGAATCTCTGACAACTGGGTGAGAGTTGCTGTTTGGTTGAGTGAACTGTGCACTTGAAAAGGAACACTGCATTTGTAAGCTTGTCTCCCTCTGTATCAGGAACAGTATTTCTTGCCTAAATCTCAAGAAACTCTCACCAAAAGAGAAGGCCTGGACTTAAACCTGTGTAACTACTATCCCCTCATTTACTGTGCTCACCTGATAACATCCCTTACCTGGCCTTCCCACCACCCAAAATCTTTTGGTCTTTAGTTGAAGATGGCATTTAGGGTGAGAGTTGGGACATTTCATGGAATTACTCCGTTTTCCTGGGTATATCCCATGGATACAAGACCTATGCATGATATTAAACTTTATTAAACTAGATATAAATCTATTCAGCAATAAAAAGAAATGAACCATCGCCCCATACAATGACATAGATGTAGTTTACATGTATTTTTTGAAATGAAAGAATCCAGCCTGAAAAGGCTACACACTGAGTGACCCCATTTGTAGGATATTCTGGAAAAGGCAAACCTTGAGATGATAAAAGGATCAATGGATGAATTCCAAGATATTCGAATGATTTATGCCTGCCACTATGCATGTGTCAAAACCCAAAACTTTTGGGGCCCCTGGGTGGCTCTTTCGGTGGAGCATGCAATTCTTGATCTTGGAGTTGAGAGTTCAAGCCCCCTGTTGTCTATTCAAAAAAAAAAAAAAAAAAAATCTTTAAAAAGCACAAACAACCATGTTTACATCCCCAAGAGTAAATCATAATCTACTGTAATTAAGTTATTTAGCATGTGGGAGTGTCACAGGACGGTGTAGGGGCCAAAGGCAGGCTGCCCCAAATGTGCCACTTTGACATATTGATCGTTTTAAATAAAAGTTACTTAAGAGACATTCTATGCAATGAGGACACTCAGACCCTCCTCTGTCTCCCTGGAAGCAGGAAATCAATGTCCACGTGAAGATCTCCCTGTACCAGGAGGTGAAAAGACTTCATAATCACTAGAGATGGGAAATTTAGAGCCCAGAAGCCTGCACAAACAAGTCTTGTTACTTTTCCCTAATTCACTACCTCAACCTGAATTCTGTTTAAAACTCCTTACTAACTGAAACTCCCAAGGTTGTTTTCTTTCTTCTGTGAATTTCTCACAGATTTATTTTCTCTTTGTCCGCAAAGTATAAAACCTGCCTGCCTTGGTCATTTAATCATGTGTACATGATTAAACTTTGTGGGTTTTCTTTTTCTCCTGTTAATCTGTTTCATGTCAATGTATAATTCACAATCCACAGGGTGTTTACACCTTCAGGGTTAGCCCCTGTTTATCTGGTTGCTTGGGGCATACAGAGAGGTGGGCTGTGTATCACTGAATGATGGAAATGGCCATCACTATCCGTCCACACTAACAAAACATGGATAACCATTAGCTGGATTGTTTTGCTGGCCCAAGTAGAGCCGCTGCCCTGGGAGATGCCCAGGGAGATGCTGAGCACACAGGAGCTCCTTCTAGGGCTGGAAGCCATCGGAGATGGGGCAACTGGTATTCTCATACACAGTTTGTTCCTCATTCCAGAATGTTCAGTCCTTCATGGCATGTGCATCTCTGTCCTCACCCACAGCCACAGTGACCATCAGCAACCTAGTTGAAGGTCGGCTTTCTGACCCAGGTGGGGCCTGAGTCCTGGACAATGGCTTTCTCTTTTCTGTTCACTGCCTCCTGGCTCACACTGGCCATAAAACAAAGCCCATACACCTGATTCTCTGGCTGTGGCCAGAGCCTTGGTGCTCCTCTCTAAGGGGATCCCCTATATCCTGGCGGCTTCTGGGCTGAGCAGCATCTTGGAAGATGCTGGATGCAAGCCCGCCCACTTCATCCACAGAGTGGCCTGGGGTATTTCTCTCTACTCCACCTGCCTCCTGAGTTTCTTTCAGGCACTGACCATCAGCCCAAGCTCTGGCACATGAGCAGGGCTCAGAAGCCTAACTCTAAGGAGAGCCCAACCCCTCTCTCTGTTCTGTTGGACTACCAATCTCTCATAAACACCTATGTTCCTATAATTAAGTACAACTGATTGGACTTAACTAGTGGGACCCAGGGGCAACATTTGGACTTGCTCCTTTTCCTACAAGGACACACTTTCTCCCACTCTCCACACCATCCTGTTGTTCTTCACTGATGCCGTGTTCATGAATGTCATGATGCCAGTCAGTGTCTACATGGTGCTCCTGCTGCACAGACATCATCAGATGGGACAACACCTCCCCCGTTCCAGCCTCTCTCACAAGCTTGCCCCTGAGACCAGAGACACCCACACCATCCTGCTGGGGCCAGCACCTTTGTCTCCCTTTATGTGCTCCATTCCATGTTTGCCATATTTATTATAAAATTGCCCTGGTGCTCTCTCTGACTGATGCCCATCTCAGCCCTGCTGACCACTGGCTTCCACTTTGTCAGTCCTTCTGTGCTGGTTCTCCATGAAACACAAGTCCCCAGATTCTGCTTTCTAAAGGGGGAGAGGCCTTTCCCCTGGTCCTGAACTTATGACAAATGTGTCCTTCCCTCTGCCAAGGATGGAGTGCTGACCCAACAACCACCTTCACATTTTCTTTGCCATTTCTGAGAATCCTATATAGCATATAACATTTTAAACAAATTTACATTCTACTTGCTACTTTCAGTATTTCTATTCCACATATTATTTTATCTAGAATTACAGATAAGAGAGGCATCCTCCAAGGTGGTCTGAAATGGCCCCCACCTCCTGGTATTCACACTGTTTCTGTAAATCTCCTTCCTTTGAACAAAGGCTAGGCCCTGCAGCCCACTTCTAACAGAAAGAATACAGCAAACATGGTGAGATGTTCCCTCTAAGATTAGGATAAGAAATGCTCTGGCTTTTTTGCTCACTTCATCTCTCTTTCTGTTGCTCATGTCAATGGAAGCCAGATGCTATGTTGAAAGACACCCTATGGAGAGGCCCAGGTGGCAAAGGCTTGAGCACCAGAACCACTAATATCCAAGGGCAAGAGAAGGACACAGATGTCTCAGCCCTACAGCAGAGCAAATCCACCATTCCCCTACCTTCTTGTTCTATCCAGGCCCTTCATGGGTCAGGGGAGGCCTACCACATTGGAAAGGGTATCTGCATTACTCAGTGCACTGAATCAATGCCAGTCTCTTTCAGAAACTGATATAACATTTTATATCCATCCAGATATACATACAGATATCCATCCAGATATAACATTTTACCAGTTATCTGGGCATCCCTCACACCTGTTATATTGACACAAAATCAACCCCCTCAGAGATACTCTGTTAGTCCTTCCTCTAGTTCAAAGAGAAAAGAGACATTTTGTTTTCTTGTGAACATATGAGACCTTTGTTCATTATCGGTCAGGTGACTCATCTGTTGGAACTTGGTGGTGAAGGATATTTGGCAGATGGGACCAGCAGTCAGGCATTTAATGAAAGGAGTTTCTATGAAGACAAAAGAAAAATGATGATTAATACTTGGAAATCTAGATTCTAGTTACAGAAGGCATTGAGAAGATTTCTACATGAAAGTTGCAAGTGTATATGGTGAAGTCTGAATATATGGTAAGCCCACAGATTGCCTGCTTTGCAACTGGAATGTCTTTAATGGTGGCATCAGTTATTTTGGTGAACTTTCTGAGCCCCACACACCAATAGGTGATATAGTTTCTATATCACTGGAATTTTTAGAAATATTAAATTTATATAGGCATTCATTTATCTCTAAACCAACCTGAATCCTCCTCAAGGGATTCTATCAGTTAATTTGGTAATACCATTCAAAGGTAGGAAAATATCACAGACACGTTCATGAGTGTACATACAGACAGATACAATGAGAGATCTTAGAGCTGTCATTCTAAAATTTTATCACAAGTCAAATAAAGACAATAATACAAAACTCACTGATTTATGTAAAATAGCTGACTCTTTTCTTTATCCTACCTTATATTTTTCAGAACTGTGTTTCTGTCAGATGGAGCAAGTTAAGATTGACCACTCAATATGAGGGCTAATGGTTTTTACTGATAGTTGTAGAGACTCTTAATATTTTTTTGTTTTCTCTAATAACATAATAGAGGTTGTGGGCTAAACTTTTGGTTTGTTTCCAATTAGGCCTCCTTTTTTCAGCCTCAGGTAGTTGCTTTTGAGGGTCTCCGGGTCCCTTGAGAGCCACCAATGGAGAGAAAGGGAGCTCATGTTCCAGTAGTGGATGGACTAGAGTGGGAAGGGGAGAGGCCAGCAAGGATGGATGGAGGGATGGAAGAAGGAGGGCCTCACGGGGACCCATCAAAGACCCAAGGGAGCTGAAGGGAAGGTCAATGGAGGCAAGAGGAAGTAGGGGAGAGGAGGAGATGGAAGGGAGAAATTTTAGAGGAGCTAGTTTGGGGAGACCTTCAGTTTCCTAAGGAGGACTTGGTAATTTAGATTATCTCTAGTATAATCAAGCCAACAGGGAGGAGGCTGACAGAATTGTCAGAGCATAGCCAGCAGGGGTCAAGGGGGTAGCAAGGAAGGGGTGTCAGTCAACTGAGGGGCTCAGAAGCTCCCATGGGAGAAGCAGAATCAACTAGAACAGAGAGGCTTCATAAAGATCCAGGAAAAATTTCCTACCCAGAGATTCAGAAAATGAATTCCCACTTGAAAAAAAAAAAAAAAGAGCTGTAAAGAAAGACACCTAGCCTAGCAAGTATCTTCTGAACAGAGAAGTTGTACCTCTAACCCAGATTCTTAGAAACAGTTGCTTGCCTCTGTTTGTCTGGGACCCTAACCCAGCTGCTAGAGTGCACTCAGAATCTTCAGAATCAAACCTGTCCTTACCAGCTTCAACAGATGCTTTTCTGAAGCAATGGTTCAGGAGTATCTCTGATCAGTCAGTGAGGGCTGGGGACAAAGGCTTCACAGGTGCTTTGAGTCCTGGGTAAGAGGTATGGGGTGGGGGGGTCTAATGATTAATCTGATCCTGTTCAAGTTGTTGGCCCTGGGAGGTGGTATTCTACAGAAGTCCATAGAAATGACAATGTTCTCATTACATTCTTCAGAATCTGATAAGTGTGAAGCTGTTGAGAGATGTGTAATTTGCAGGAAAAAATTACCTTCCCAAAACCACTTTCTGGCCTTTGAGAACAAAGAAATATGTGGGCTTTTTGTGTAGCAATTTGGTAGTCAAGTGTATCTTCTAGGGCAGTTTGGTTTTGCCACTGAAATTCTTATTTAGAAAGTGAAGATGACAATTTGGATGCTGAGTACACAGCCTGAGAGAGTGGTCTGATGTTGGAGAAAGGATGGCTAGTGAGGAGAGAGAAGATAAATGATAGATAGACCAAAAATTTTTTTTAAAAGCACACTGTTTGAAAGGTGGAGGCCTCCCCACAGACATGCATGACAGACAGTGAAATGTAACCATGCTGTGTGGACACCTGGATACTCAGTGGAGGGAATGGCTGTGAGAGGGCAGACTGTATTGTGGTGTACACGGGTGTGGAAAAGTGTGAACTGCTCATGTTTATAGGCTCCAGCTACACTGAGACACCCTTCCTCTTCCAAGCCTCTCCTTCCTGTGCCTGGTCGACCTTCTTCCGGTTAACCTGCTGCCTCAGCTGTGACTGGAAGGTGATTAAAATCTCACATGGAAAGCATAGCATTTTACATGATGGTTCCAGTTGCTGGGCCATTAGCAGGACTAAGAACACCTCAGGAAATCTTAGCACATCAGTCTGGTTAGTGACACAGCAAGTGGAGGGTTAGAAAATAATATTCCGCCTTTACATAAAAAATACATTAAACTAGTCTGCATTAACTCCATCTGGGAAAGGAGCAGGCGGCAAATCAGAGAAAGCTGGCTGACATGTGTTTTGGCAGGTCCTCTATAAAGACACAGTGAACGCCAAGACCAGGCGTTCAAGTACCTTCTGCCAACTGTCCCTCTTCTCTTCCAGTGGCAACAAGGGACACTGCCTGTTCTAGTTCTGAGGTCATTGAGGCGCTGCTCATGTTTTCCCAATGTTCTCTCCATGTTTGTCACATGGGATCATTTCTACAGATGTGCCTGCAGTTCCACTCCTCCTCCCTTTTGCCTCTCCAATCTGCTGCAAAGCCATAAATTTACAAGTCTGAGTGACTGTGACTGAAATCAATTCTTGTACTTTGGGATTTATATTCTTTTCCCTGTTAAGCCTCTCCTCATCTACTGCATGTTTAATTTTTCCTTTGTATTTTAAAGTTCTCTATTTTATTCTCTGGTACATGTTATACTATTTCTGAGGGGAAAGAAACTGCACTTTGAGGTTTTTTTAATGAATGCCAGGAAAATGTAACATCAGAAAACCAATCCAGTTCACTGTGAGATAACAGAAGATACATATTGGTTTCTGCCCCTGGTTCCTGGGACAGAGTTCCTAAAACCTTTGTAATTTGAGTGCTCTAGGGGCATTTTTTTGGTCACAATGGGGCAACTCTGCATGGCTCCTTGGTAAGAGATGGTCACAGAAATATCAAGTCCTAATTAGAAATTTGGAATTTTCAGTCTCCTGCCCCTTCATCCTCCAGAGAGGGGAGAGTGTCAGGGAATGGAGTTAGTAAGTGATCATGCCTGTGTGCGGGACCTCTATAAAAGTACAGCAGTAGGGGTTAAGGGAGCTTCTGGGGAGAGTGGTGTACACATCCATGTACCAGGAGAATGAACCAGTTCATAGCCATTGGGACAGAAGCTCTCGCACTTGGGGCCCTCCCAGACTTCTACATTGTGTCTCCCCATCTGTATCCTTTTATCACATCTTTTAATAAACTGGTTAAAAAAAAAAAAAGTAGGTGTTTCCCAGAGTTCTGTGAGCTGCTCTAGCAAATCAATCAGACCTGAGGAAGGGATCATGAAATCCTGAATTTGTAGCCAAGTTGGATGGAAGTGGTGGGTATTCTAGGGATGCACCACCTGACCATGGTGGTGACGAGGAGGCAGACTTGTGGGACTGAGTCCTTAGCCTGTGAGATCTGATGCTGTCTCCAGGTAGAAAGCATCAGAACTGAGTTAAGCTGTAGGACCCTCACCTGGCATCATGGAGAATTGTTTGGTGAGAAAACTCACACACATTTGGAGAGCAGAAGTGTCAAAAGTGAAGTGGTCCATGTAAAAGTAAAGGAGACATTCAGAAGGAAAGACTGGGTTTGTTTTCCTAACAAGGACCAGTTGCTGGCTCTGACTGACAAACAGAAAGTAGGAAATGGAGATGGGCAGGTCTTTGAAATTTTACTAACAGGAAGCTGACAGTCACAAGAGGTTCTGGCTGTAATATGCAAAGAGTTTGAAGGATGTTACTCTGGTCTTCAAACAACAAGAAGCTGGACAAACTAAAGTCCACAACTTTCCTTGGTCTTGTTGGAGAATTGGAGTCATAGGGCAAACTCTCACCCCAGAATCTGGAGAGACAGACAAATGCACATCCCAGCTGAGACTCAAGTAGCTAGAACAGAAGGCACTGGAGCTAGGGCTGCCAGGGACACTGAAATGGTAATTTTGAGGGGCTGTTGAACCCTAATTGTGGCCTAACGGGAGACTGAAAAACTTGCTAGGGATGCGTTTCCAGGGACCTCAACCCTATGTGGCCTTTAGCTCCTGGAAGCCCAGGCAGTTCTCAAGGTGAAGACCCCAGGAGGAGGTCAGAACTTTGGCAGGGGCAAGGGAGACTGGCCACCATGAAACATGTCTAGAGCCTTCTCTGCACCAACGGCCTGCCTAGCTGGGCCTCCCACTGCAGGCCCCCAGCCCTTCTGTCTCCAGTAGGTTGACGGTGTGGAGCTGCAAGGACAGGGGTTTGGCAAGTTGCACCCTTGCAGGAATGAAGAGTTGTTCATGAAGGACAAAGCTGGAGACACAGGCTCACAGACTCGAAGATTTCAGGATGCTCTCTCTCCACTCACTCCAGTGCAACAGCAGGGTCAGGCTAAAATTGTCCAGACACAAACTCTCTCTGAGAAGGGGAAGCCACACAGTCCAGAGGGAAGACACAAGCAAGGACACCAGAGGGACACAAAGTCTCTGGTACCTGTAACTGTAGAAGCATTAAACAAAGTTAACATAAACCTATTAAGTTTACATAACCCTTACAGTAATGTCCTATTTCCTTCAGGTGCAATTATCAATACAATATCCCTGCCTTTCCAAAAAATTACAAGAGTTGTCAAAAGGAAAACCAGTCTAAAGACAAAAAGCAACGATGAAAACCTGACAAAGAAAGGGCATAGATGATGGAATTATCAGAATGATCAGGGGGCTCAAGATAACTATAATTACTATATTAAGGTACAAGTGAAAAAGGTGGTATAGAAACAACAGATGGACAATGAAGTGAAAGAAAGTCAGTAAAGTCAATGTGGATGAGGGAAGAATCAGTGAGCTTGGAGAAGGGTCAGTACCATCTTCCCAGACTGAAATTTAAAAAAAAGAACCTCAACAGAACAAAACATCAAAGAACCATGGAATGATATCAAAAGGTTTAACATATGTGTAACTGGAAAACCAGAGAGAGAGGAGCAGAAAAACTATCTGAAGTAACAAATGGCCAAGAACTTTGAGAAATTAATGGCAGATATCAATCCACAGACACAGAGAATACTGAGCAGGATGAATGCAAAACAAAACCTAACCACAAAATGCCTAAGAATATCAAATGGAAACTGCAGAAAAGCAAAGACAAAGAAAACCTTGGGAGAAGCCAGAGGCAACAAGAGCACCTTACCAAGAGGAAGAAAGCAGTGGACATCTCCTCAAAAACCAGGCAAGCAAGAAGGTAGAGGATAAGATACTCAAAGTCCCCCAAACCCACCAAAATAGTTCTATATCCAGTGACACTATCCTTCAAAAGTGACAGAGAAATACAATTTCTTTAGTCAAAGACGAACTCCTAGAATCTGTCTCCAGCAGACATATGCTGCTGGTAAAAGGTGATCTTTGGGCAGAAGGAAACCAGCACAGATGGGATAGCTAGGTGAACATGAGGAAGTGGGGTGTCAGAAACCATGGTTTGCTGATAGGAGGGAAAGGAGTAAAACCATCTTCATTCACAAATGACACAATTGTCTATGTAGGAAAGACCAAAGAATTTGCCAAAAAAAACCCTCTAAAAATCCCAAATCCAAACATTCGTGGAACTAAGAAGTGAACATAGTAAATGTATAGTTCTGTACTGCCATATCAAAAACTTAATGGCTTAAAACAACAAAAACCGAGGGCTCAGTGCCTGGAGGTCACACTGGTCTCAGAGTCAATACAGGGACTCTAAGACACATGAAAGCTGCTTTGGTCATGGGACATCATTCTATATCCCAGGGGTTCTACAGCTGACACTTTAGATCTTGTCAAACCTTGCTTGTGAGTCCCTAAACTCTAGGTTTATTCACCACAAGGAGCCCAGACTGACCAGCTATTTCCTCCCACACACAACTACTCTTTGTCGTGTTTCTGTGAGTGAATACCTTTGGGAGAGCACTGGTGTCACAGCTGCACTTCCCGCCCCCCACACACAATATGTATGTTGAGGCCCTAACCCCAGGACCTCAGAATGTGATGTTGTTTGGAGGGAGGGCCTTAAAGAGGTGACTGAAGTAAACTGAGGCAGTGATGCTGGGACCTAATGTCCTGGTAAGAAGAGGAGGCTGGGTGTGCCAAGTTACCAGGGCTGCATGCTCACCACCGTCATGGGAAGCAGCAGCAGGCCAGCATCCACAAGGCAAGCAGAGGCTGTGGGGGAATCCCATCTTGGATGTCCAGCCTCCAGGACAGGAGAAAACACATTTCTGTGGATTTGGTGCCCAGCCTGGTACTTGGCTGGGTGGGCATGTTTGTAAGGGCAGGTGACCATCACAGTGTTCCTGCCCCTTTCTTCCCTTCCTCTCCCCATGTGTGTGACAGCCCCACTGTTACTACTGCCCTCCCAAATGGCACAACAGAGAAGTCAAGACCACGCACGGAGATGACTGCTGACTGCTCACAGTCTCTGCCCAAACACTGGTGGAGCTAAGGTTTGGGGCACAGGTAGCATGTGCATGGTGATATTTCAGAAGTACCTGTTCTCTAATCCCGCAGGGTCATTCTGTGGTCCGGACATAATTGGGGAATTCTAGAACCCTAATGTATTCATTTCTTTCTGAAGAGGAGGACCATTGTTAGAAACAAAACAAAACCCTTAACCCTTCAGTTGAACCATGGAACCGCATCCAGGGGAGCAGGTGGGCATCGGCACATTGTGCAGGTGCCCAGAGGAGGGCACCCCGGCCCGGGATGGGCTGTGTGGCCTGGAGGGAAGCTGCCTGCAGGTGCTGCGCCTCACCTGACCTGCCTCACCTGGCCCGCCTCACCTGCAGACAGTGTGGATCAGTTATTTCCCGCAGGGGAAGTGCTTCTGGGGAAGCGCTTCTGCAGAAGCCTCGGAGGCAAGAGTTTCTACTACTTTCCTCGGGAGGTTTTCGAAACCCGAGGGCCCTCAGTCAAAGAAGTGTTAGTTTATGAATAAAGTCAGACGTGCAACTGTAAATTACTACCTGAAGGAAATCTTGGGATGCATAAATCAGCTGTGAATGAATTCTTACTTTATGCTAAATAGCAATCTCATAATTAAACAAATTTGCATGTTCTGTATTCTTTTTATGCTTTCACATCACAGAACATTTCTTCCTTATAAATTTAAAAGAGCTTCATTGTTTTAACTAATTGCAAAAATGCGCTCATGAAAAACACAAACAATGCTTACTTTTGTGGCCAGGGAATTCTTAATCCAACTCGAGGAGATAGATGCCACCAGTATCTCCTAACAAGGACTGTTAAACCTTTACATACCGATGTTTACAACACAAATGGAATTTTAGTTTCCGGCAAATTCCTTTCTTGTTCTTCCTTAATTAAGGCTTTCCTACCATACATAATACGCTAAAACGAAAGGCTACAACAGAAACTAGTGCTTTGTGGGCTGAGCGGTGCAGGCCTGTGGGTCAGCTGCCTGGCACCTGCTATCTGGGTGGGCCCTGCCTTCGGCCGCCCAGGCCCTGCTCACAGACCAAACCCCTCTGCTGTTGCCAGGGCCAATCCCACTGACTGGCTTCTGCAGCATCTCTGTATCCTTGTGTGGTCATTTCCAGGAAGTTGTCACCACTGCAGACATTCAGGACTGTTCCCCCCTCGTTCTCCCTCCCAATCTGCGATGCTAATACTGCAGCCCCAGCAGCGGGAGCAGAGCTGCTGACCCACATGGTGACGGCCACTCACACCAGCTACTCCAGGCAGCATCTGGAAAGATCTTTGACGTGGTTTGGTGGCACAGCAACAATGGCCCCAGTATCTCCTAACAAGGACTGTTAAACCTTTACATACCGATGTTTACAACACAAGGACCGGCTGCAGTATTTGTGGGGCCCAGGACATGGTCAACATGTGCGGCCCCTGGTTTCAAACACGTGCACAGCTCAGGACAATGAGAGTGGTGGCCCTCGTCAGTGTGGCCAGGGGCCAGCGGGTGCAAGTGTCGTGACCTGGTGCCTGACTGTCCTTGGCCTGTTTGTCATTCTGTGATTTGTATTTTACCGTGGAGAGGTCCTCTGCTCAGAAGCCAGAGTTCTGTCCTGCATTCTTCTGAGTTGCCTGCCTCTTGGGGTCTAGTGGCTGCTCCAGCAGGGAGCTGAATGGGGTTAGCTGCTGGCTTCTTTGCTCTCCAGGGAAGCTTTCATCTTGGTGTGGAGGGTGTGATCCAAGCACACCAGGGTCATAACCTTCTCAACTCTGCTTTCAAAGTGTGGCTTGGCCCCCAGAACAGGCATCACCTTCATTAAAATTAGGATGGAAATTGGATTAAAGTTTTAGGGAAATTTAGCTCTTTTCATTCCTTCTCAGCAGAGGTGGTCTAAAAGCCTCCCCTATCTTTTCTTGTTTCTTTCTTTCTTTCTTTCTTTCTTTTCTTTCTTTCTTTCTTTTTTTTTTTTTTTTTTTTTTGGTTGTTTCCTTTGCAGTCTTAACAGAAAGACTGAAATACAATTACATTTTTTTTTTTTTGCACTGGAAAAACCTCATGGTTTTTCCATGGTTGATCGCCTCCTAATCACCCATGAAAATGCCCAACAAAATAGTTTCATAAGATCAAGGACAGCTTAATACCCCAAAAGTAAAAATGACATCATCAGTGCTGTGCCCACCCCACTGGGTGATAGTGGCAGGTAGGAGCAGGCTCTGGGCCCTGGGACTGAGGACAGGACCAGCCTCACGGGTTGCTCTGTGAGGACCATCTGATGCAAACATTTGCATTAAGTACCTGGTGTAGAGGAAACACCCAGTCATATGTAACCCTAACACTGTTTTTGTTGCTGTCATTATTTATACTCAGAAAAAAAATGAATTTGTTTAGTTTCATGGCAAGCTAAATGCATGATGCTTAGTTTTCTAATGTAGCTTTGGACTGACAGACATCTTGAGGTCAAGGAGGATTCAGAGAAACTACAAGGTACCGTCTGGCTCACTTGCTTCCTATCTGATTCTCTCCTCTGCCAGATTACTGAGATTGTGTGATACACTGCATTTTAAAATATTATTTATTTATTTACTTACTTACTTATTTGAGAGAGAGAGAATGAGAGTGAGTGAGCATGAGAGGGGGATGTTCAGAGGGAGAAGTAGACCCCTTGTTGAGCAGGGAGTCTGATGCCAGACTTGATCCCAAGACTCCAGGATCATGACCTGAGCCAAAGGCAGACACTCAACCAACTGAGCCACCCAGGCACCCTGCACTGTATTTCCTACTGCAGTGCACAGACCTGGACAGAACAGGTTTGGCTGTCTGGCATCAGTCTACACTGTGACTTGGGTCCACTGGCCAAATCGTGCATTCTAGTCTCAGAGGTGCCTTCCAGTGACCTTGGTAAAGGATCACTGTTTCAGCAATGGCTCTTCATATGCCTTATTTAGTTGGTGAGGTCACTGGTGACACTATAAACTGCACATATTTAAAGTGTATAGTTTGATATTGAGGCAGTATAGAGAACCTAAGAGGGACTTAAGTCCTCTAAAGCCACTGGTCTGAGGCAAGGATTAAAAGTTCCCACACCCTTAAAGACAAATCCCTCTTTCTGGGAAAGCAAACAAATGAGAGAAAACAGCCATCAGGGAGCAATGTTTGTCTCTGCAAAATAAGAAGTAACAATTTAAAGCCTGCTTGCATGCTGATTCTATTTTCCAGGAGCCCCAAAGAATGTTGACCATGGAGAAGGGCATCCTGTGGTTGTCTTGTGTCCACTAAAGAGTAACAACCCAAGATAATGACCATGGGACCAAGGAGCTTCCCAATTGCTGGCCTCTCACCATTTGCAAAAGTGCCTTTATAAGCCTTGCAAACTAACTCTTCGGGGAATGATGTTCCTCTTTCTTGTCAGCTTCCTCATTTATAACCTATTTCCAACAAGCTCTCTGTTTTCTCTCTGTGTTCATTTCTGTGACACTGAGACCCAAAAACTTTAGGTCTTGGGGGTCTGGTAACCATAAGTCTAGACACATGTATACACTTGTGAAGCTATCACACATTCAAGAAGGTAGGGAAGATTCAACACCCCTGCTCTTTCCTCCTGCCCCTCTCCATTTGTGCCCCCATTCCTAGATACCCCTTACTTGTTCTCTGTCACTATAGGTAGACTTGCATTCTCTAGAATGCCATATAAGTGAAATAATGCAGAATACATTCTTTTTTGTTGTACTTGAGTTTAACTCAGCAAAATTTATTTTTAATTTAATTATTTTGCACAATTCAGTACTTATTCCATTCTTTGGTACGTGTCTTAGTCCAGCCAGGCCTCGACAACAGGACCCCACAGAGTGGGTGACTTATAGATAACAAACATTTATTTCTCACAGTTCTGGAGGCTGAGAGTCCAAGATCAAATTCCAAGCAGATTCCGTGTCTGGTGAGGGTCCACTGCCTCTTTCACCCTCAAATAGGCGGGGTTTTCTCACTGTGTCCTCATATGGTGGAATGGGTTAGGGGGTTCTCAGAGGTCTCTTTTATAAGGGCACTAACTCCATCCATGCAGCTCTGTCCTTGACCTAATCTCCCAAAGACCCCCTCCTGATATCATCACACAGAGGCTTATGTTTCAACATGTGAATTTGGGGGGACTTCAAAATTCAGACCATTGTTATGGGGTATCTGATTGAATGGCTGTGCATGGTTTATTTTCCACTTACTGTTGATGGACATCTGAGTTGCTTTTAGTTGCAATAATTGTACAGAGTGTGTCCACATTCCTTTCTCAGCTTCTCTTGTTTACATTTTATGTAACTAAATATAATTATAAAAACCAGTAGATGCTGGTGTCAAACCACCAATGTGGGTCTTCTGAACCTAATCTTGCCAGTCTTTGCAGTGCTCCATGCTGGCACATTAAAGACCAGTACTGAAATACAAGAGTGAAACCAAAACCTGTGACTCACCTGCTCTGTAATACAGTGGACACCACATTCACGTTTGGGAATCAGTTCTACAGGCTAAGAAAAGAAATGATTGTGTGTATGTGTGTGTGTGTGTGTGTGTGTGTGTGTGTGTGTGTGTTTGCGCATTTACATACAATTACACTTCATTCACCAGGCCGCCTGACCCTTTGTTGGCCCTTTATCAATAAATTAATAGAGACTCAATACTTCCTTACATTTTTCTTGGAATACACCTCTGTAAAGAGACTCTAACTGAATGTTAACTGAGTGGCCTCATTTTCCTGATAAAGTGGTACCTAAGTGGAAAGAAAAGTGTCTCCACTTTAAATAAATCAGCCAGGCAGAAGCTTGGGGAGAAGGCTTTACTACAAACCAGGGCAACGATTGTCAGTTACGGCTTCCACTAACTGACCAATGCCCTTTGCCCATTGCTTGTGCAAGGTGCTACTGGGTTCCACAGCACATGAGAGCTTCCCTCTAAGTCCCCATTCCACTGATTGGGTAAACCATGGTGGACTAAGATGCCACCCTCCCCACAGTGAGCATACACTCTTGTTGAGGGTATAAAGCTACAATGGGAGAAAAAAGATAGAGAGAAACTAGCTGAATTTATAGATTACATACAAGCCCTTCCATTATGTGGATTTTATATGCCATCAAAAATGGAAGAAGTTAGCTGGAGTTTGAGACAGGATGACGGGGACTGGCACCTGCTGAGTGGCTACACCCATCTGTGGGACATTGGGGATAATTTTTCCAAGAGATTAGATGGGCTTTAAGAAGCTGCCTTGGGTGGAGAAAGGGGGTTCAGGGAGGGGAGTTCTGAGAAAAGATGAAAAGAGGAAGGGGGTTGGTTACATGGCAGATGGTAGAAAGGCTGGGAGGACTTTGGTATGGGACCGGTGGGGAAAGGAGACCATTAGGAAGTGGAAGGACATGAACTTCAATGTCATAAGTATGGACCTTACTCTAAACCGGCAGAGATTTCCAACTAGTGCAGAGACACATGAAAGTTTTGTTTAGGGTGCTTGGCAGCTGTAAATTTACCATAGCTACCTGCATTTCTACCGTCGTCCTTTTGAAAGTTTCAAATGAATATTCTAAAAATATGAAGAGCTATTGACTTGCTTTGAGTTGATGGATCTGTTCATAGGCTCAGGGTTTAGTATTTGTGAAATTTTCTGCTATATTTGCTCAAGACAATTGAATGTGGTTGAGCACCATAAAGTGCAGCTTTTCTTTCAAAACTGAATACAACAGCAATCCCTCAAGGGCTTCCCCAGGGCGAGGGGCTGCACCTCAGTCTGTTTGCCTATGTTAACACATTGTTATAGCTGCACGGGGATTATCCCCATCCTTCAGCTGAACACAGAGCTTCTGTCATCTGGACCCAAACCAACAAGACTTCCTGGCTTCAACGCTCATGCAGTAATTCTTCCATTTCTTTGCATTATTACAGAGAGGTATGATTATAATGGCACTTTAGATACTTTGGGATAATTAAATGCACCTTATTGTTAGTCTCCATACCATTTGGATTTTCTTGGATAGTCCTATGAGGCGTTCCTTAAAAGGCTGACGTCCGTCTCACAGATCAACAGAGATTCTTTTTTTTTTTTTAAAGATTTTATTTATTTATTTGACAGAGAGAAATCACAAGTAAGCAGAGAGGCAGGCAGAGAGAGAGGAGGAAGCCGGCTCCCTGCTGAGGAGAGAGCCCGATGTGGGGCTCGAACCCAGGACCTGGGATCATGACCTGAGCTGAAGGCAGCGGCTTAACCCACTGAGCCACCCAGGCGCCCCTCAACAGAGATTCTTAACCATTGTGCGGTTCGTTGTAGGGTTAGGTCCAAACTGTGGTACTATTGCTCTTCCCTTGTCCTTCATCACTCCGTCATTTAATTGGCCTGACATCGGCTGGATGCTCACTCCAGGCAGGACACTGGGGATCGCCTGCAGTCTCTGAACCTGTCAGAGAGGGTCCTGTTAGCTGTTCTAACCCACACCCTACAACTCAGTGGTGCACCGTCAGTCAGTCCACTTCTTGCTCATGACATGCTGAAGCAGGTTGAGTGAGTGACCTTCTCCCCAGCTTCGGGCATTCCCTCCTCCCATCCTGTGGCCCATCCCCTCCTACAAGTCCCATAGTGCCCCTGGCTGGGCTGCTTGGACCCTACTAGCTGGTCAGTAAAGAAAGAAGGGATGGGAGACACACACACTTCTCCCCACCACAGCATAATGGTGACTGGTAAACTCAGGTTATACTCGTTCCTTGACCCCACGTAGACACAAAAGAGATTGTGACATGGGGTCCTGGCTGCAGTGTTCCCCAAAACAGCTTCTCTTCAAGGGGAGTTGCCAACTTGGAAGAGCTGTTACTGTCATGTCACAAACATGAACGAGTTAACAGGGACCCTAACAATTGCCAACAGATCTGTGAGCTCTCTTGGAACATAATGAAAGAACAACTTTGGCACAAAGAATGCACTTTCTAAACTCTCTTGGCCCGTTCCAGATGTAAGGCATTGTACGAAGTGGAGCCACAGGTTATTTGCCCCAAACTCTGCTTTTAGGCAGATGGGGTTGGTACAGGTGCCAACACATGGTCCCCCTGGGAAGTGCCTCTTTGGGTGAAGGTTGCCCAAAGGACTAGGGCCACAAAGCACAGGAAAGATGTCTACGTGTACAGGGTGTAACAGCATGTCAGCAAAAGAGCACTCATCTGCTCCCGCCTCTGGGTGTGCTTTCTTACCAGGCCCACATGGTCTGACCCCTATTTTAACAAGATGGGGGAATTTTGGTTTCTTCTAGTTCAATCACTTCTTGTTCTTTTAGATTCTTTGAATGGCATTATTTTCTCCCACTCAGAAGGTCTCCCTGCCCTGGGTGAAAGAAGCGTATTGGGAACATAGAGTCTTGTTTGTTTCAGAAAGATGTATGTGCAGTGCTCTCCTATCCAACAGGCCCATGCTGCAGCGTTCCCGAAGACTGGGTCCCCAGATCAGCCTCATACCTGTGCCATTGGGTTATGAGGATCACTTACCTGGATTTGGGCCTGGAGAAGTGTGACCATGGGAAAAACTGACGTGCTGACAGGACAAAGGTCAAGTTGAGAATTATTTAAGACTGCAGACATGTAGTGAGTCTCAATTTTTTTCTCTGACATTCTCCCCCAAACACACTCTTTTCTGGAAAACAAGAGAGAGCAAAGCTGCAGGAATGGGTTGTGGCTTTGCCTTCAGAGTGCTTTATCTTGAGAAACACCAAAATGGACAATTTTTTATATTAAAATACTTAAAAAAATTAAAATGTGCTGAGTGAATAAAAGCATTTGAAATTATTTTGCAAATGATTATTCTGGAAGATGGTGAGGGGTCCTGTTCTTATCTCCCATGTCTGCACCTGTGACTTCACTTTGGTCAGCACCTTGTGGGTGGCAGTGTGGGTGGCAGTGGCCATCTGCCACTTCCAAGCCCAGGTTTTAGGGGGTCTTTTGCACTGTAGTACTGCCCAGTGAGGAGCTTTGCCAGAGCCTGGGCCCCAGAATGAGCTCTGGTGCAGCAGAGTAACCCGCTGCTCCCCTGCAGACCTGTCACGGCATGGGGCAAAGCCACCTCAGCTGATGTGCACACCAGGAACAGGAAACACCTTGTCTCAGGTGGATGGTTATGGAGCACTGTGTGGCAAATGGTACCAGATAGGACTGTTTGCAGGCTGTGATATACACTGATCACTACCATCATTCATGCTAAAATACTACTATATAAAATTTAATTTTTCTCTGACAGTTCCAGCATGTAAATAGAGTCACAGTATTGCCATATGCACTGGTATTTCCATGAAATTACAGGAATGTAGTAAAAGTGCTCATTTTCCAAAGGATTACTAGTTTTTCTATCAATCTGTAAGTTCCTGAATAGCAAACACCATCAAACATATTTAGTTTTCCCTCTTAATACTATACCTGTGCCCTCTTTACTTCCATCTGGGGAGGGGGGTCACATTTTTTATGGTGTTATCTATCTTTGGGGGAAAAAAGTGTATAAAAATGAAATATTTGAAAGCAAAGGCAAAATCTCTGTATGTGTAAGGCAGTGCACAGTGATGTATACCATGAGTGTGTGCATTCCCTGTTCTCTGAGTGGGAGTGGGTGTTCCCACCTGTGTGGGCTGCTGGTCAGAGTGCCTCACACCCCTGGCCACATAGCAACACACATAATTAAACTGCTCTCAGGCCACAAGGCTTCCTGCTCTTGGCAGTCAAGAGTTTGTGTTCTGGATTCTGGTTAGGAGTTCTGTAGCACAATGACTGCCCAGTGGCCATAGGTTGTTGCAATTAACTTGCCACAGAACAGAGAAGTACGAGCATACTGAATGTGTGATGGAGGACTTAGAAGATGTGGAGCTCAAATCTGCATTCCAGGAACTCTCTCCAAGCTTTGAGGACCTTGGGAAACGTCACTGTAGCCTAAAATGGCTGCATGACACTTCTTGGAGGATACTAGGAAGAAACAATGGCTAGAGTCATGGCATAACCCCAGTGAGCTTGAACTTGATGGGAGCTTTTGCACCATGATGGGAACCTGTTATCAGAAACCAGCTATGTGCTGCCAAAGTTCGTGTGTTGATCCCAGGAACCCACTCCCTACACCAAGAGGGCCTCTTCTGTATGTTTTTTGGATGCAGTGTCCATTATAACACCAAACATAGAGGATAGTGATGCTTATGGTAAGTGAAAGCCACTGCCATCTCCTCTTAGTTTAGAACATCCCAGCATGAAAGGGAAGCAGTGAGTGCAGAGGCATGCAAGGGTCTGAGATGCTCCGAGAGGGGTGAGCAGGATGGGGAAGACAGTCTGCCTGCGCCTCACATAAGCATTTTGTTTTCATGCTACAGAGCAAGGAGTCATCTGCCATGACACCGTGGAATGAGTATGTCTTGTTCCAGAAATGTGTGGCAGGGGCACCTCTTTTCCATAAGAAGAGCATCAGAAGCTTCTATCATTTTGTTTTGTTTCCATCTGTTTATAAGCATTTTCCATCTGCAAAGAATAGGACATGTCTTTTACCTTCTGGTCCAGGAACTGTGTTGTGTCACCAATGTCTGAATTCTTAAGGAGTCTGATAATAATAATATTGCTGGTGACAACCACCCATGGCTTCCTGTGAATGTGCTTCAGATGGTGGTATGATACCTGTTGTTCTGGTTATGTCTGTGCTCAGAGCTGTGCACAAGCTTGCAGCCAGTGGAATATCAGTGGTATCCACACCTGGTTGGCATGAGATGTCCACCTGAAGGAGAGTCTGGACTCTGACCTTGCTCCGACCTGAGCTGTTAAAGTTACTAGGTGACAGCTCCTAGTAACTAGTTTCTTGCCTTTGACTGAAATAGGTTGTGTGATTTTCTCTATTGGTGTCTTATCACAGCTCCTTGAAGCCCAGCTCTTTCCTTACCCAGAACATTGACCATAATCAGCATTTACTTAAGTTGGGTTATTGGACAGAAAATATCCTGCCTGTTCTATGATGATATTGGTCTGCAGCCTTTCTCTGCCAATTTTTGCACTGAGGTTTTTCTAGCCTTAAAATTGTCATAAATTAACCTTCTTATCTGTTATCCCAAAGAACTTATGTGAGATCCATTTTTCACTTTTTCCTTAAATATATAAAAAATTTTCTGGTGAATCCATGTGCTAGAACTTTCTCATTGGGGGCATTTTAAATAATGAATGAACTAGTAATTAAGTAGATAATCAGATTATTTAGGTTTTCCATTTCTCCTTCTATCAGCTTTGTTACATATGTACTTTTTAAAAGATTTATTTATGTATTTACTTGAGAGAGAGAGAGAGAGAGGAGGAACAGAGGGGAGTGAGAGAAATCCTTAAGCATACTCCCTGATGAGCATGAAGCCCCATGTAGGGCTTGATCCAAAACTGTGAGATCATGACCCAAGGTGAAACCAAGAGTTGGATGCCTAACCAATTGGGCCACCAAAGCGCCCCACACTGTACTTCTAAAACAAATTTTTTCATCCACATTGTCAAACTTATTGGTATGGAGTTGCCCATAATATCTTCTGATTATCTTTCTTTATAACTGTAGGATCTGTACTGATATTACTTTTCAATCCTGATATTCATAAATTTTGTTCTAGTTCTCTGTCTCTCTTTTGTTTTCTGTATCTTTCTCTCAGTCAGTCACACTGAAGACTTACTGACTTTGGTTTTTGTTTGTTTTGGTTTTTTGTTTTTAATTTTACTTAGTTAACATACAGTGCAATATTGATTTTTGGAAAGGACATTGATTTTGTTAGTCTTTTGAAAGATCCATCATTTGGCATTTTTGATGTTTTAAATTAATATTTCATTTATTTTTTTAATTTCCACTCTTTCATATAATCTTCTTTCATCATCTTCTCTGAATCATAGGACATTTTAATTACACTTACTCTCCCCACCTTTTGTGTTATTTTTTTAAGGAATTTTAGTTCTGCATACAATTTTAAAATCAGATTTTTGGAGGTTAATAACTTACATATAAGAAAATATCCCCAACTTAAGCACAGTTTTATAAGTTCCAACAAATTAAAACGGGTATGTAATCACAACCACAATCTAGATTTAGAGCATCTCCATTATCCCCAAAAGTTCCCTGTACCCTTTTGCTGTCAATCACCTGCTGTGACCCCAGCCTCTGGCAACCACATTTTTTTCTGTTCTTATCAGATTGCCTTTTATAGAGTTATAGAAATGGGTTACATAATCTCTTGTGTCTGACTTCTTCTATATATATTTTTAACTCAGATATTACCATTATTGTCTTAAACATATTTACTTACATTTACTTAAAAATATTTACTTACATTTCCTACAATTCTACTTATTATATGTCCTTTTTTTTCTGCATTTTCATGTGTCTCTTTTGGATCATTTATATTCTGTCTTAAGAACTCCTTTTAAGGGACGCCTGGGTGGCTCAGTTGGTTGGACAACTGCCTTCAGCTCAGGTCATGATCCTGGAGTCCCGGGATCGAGTCCCACATCGGGTTCCCAGCTCCATGGGGAGTCTGCTTCTCTCTCTGACCTTCTCCTCGCTCATGCTCTCTCTCACTGTCTCTCTCTCAAATAAATAAATAAAATCTTTAAAAAAAAAAAAACAAAAAAAAAAACCTCCTTTTAATAATTTGTTTAGACTAGTCCTTCTTCCAATAGTTCCCTCAGTTTTTGTTTGTCTAAAAGTATTTCAATTCCTCTTCATTTCTGAGTGATAATTTTGCTCATTTCAAATTTCTATGCTGGCATTATTTTCAGCACATTAACCATGCCACTCCATTGCCTTCAGTCTTTCCTCTTCCCTCTTTTTTTTTTATTTCATTTTATTTCATTTCTTTTCTGTGTTCCAAAATTCATTGTTTATGCACCACATCCAGTGCTCCATGCAATACATGCCCTCCATAACACCCAACACCAGGCTCACCCATCCCCCCATCCCCTCCCCTCCAAAACGCTTTTGTTTCTCAGAGTCCACAGGCTCTCATGGTTCATGCCCCTCTTCAATTTCCCCCAACTCACTTCTCCTCTCCATGTCTCAATGTCCTCCATGTTATTCCTTATGCTCCACAAGAAGTGAAACCATATGATAATTGACTCTTTCTGCTTGACTTATTTCACTCAGCATAATCTCTTCCAGTACCATCCATGTTGATACAAAAGTTGGGTATTCATCCTTTCTGATGGAGGACCAATATTCTATTGTATATATTATCCATTCATCTGTTGAAGGGCATCTTGGTTCTTTCCACAATTTGGCAACTGTGGCCATTGCTGCTATGAACATTGGGGTATGGGTGGCCCTTCTTTTCATTACATCTGTATCTTTGGGGTAAATACCAAGTAGTGCAATTGCAGGGTCATAACAGTAGCTCTATTTTTAACTTCTTAAGGAATTTCCACACTGTTTGCCAACCGGCTGCACCAATTTGCATTTCCATCAACAATGTAAGAGGGTTCCCCTTTCTCCACATGCCCTCCAACACTTGTTGCTACTGTCTTGTTAATTTTGGCCATTCTAATTGGTATAAGGTGGCACCTCAATGTGGTTTTGTTTGAATCTCCCTGATGGCTAATGATGATGAACATTTTTTCATGTGTCTGTTAGCTATTTGTATGTCTTCTTTGGAGAAGTGTCTGTTAATGTCTTCTGCCCATTTTTTTATGTGATTATCTGTTTTGTGTGTGTTGAGTTTGAGGAGTTCTTTATAAATCTTGGATATCAGCCTTTGTCTGTACTGTCATTTGCAAATATCTTCTCCCATTCCATGGGTTGCCTCTTTGTTTTATTGACTGTTTCCTTTGCTGTGCAGAAGCTTTTGATCTTGATGAAGTCCCAAAAGTTCATTTTTGCTTTTGTTTCCTTTGCCTTTGGAGACGTGTCTTGAAAGAAGTTGCTGTGGCCAATGTCGAAGAGGTTACTGCCGATGTTCTCCTATAGGATTTTGATAGATTCCTGGCTCATGTTGAGGTCTTTTATCCATTTCGAGTTTATCTTTGTGTGTGGTTTAAGAGAGTGGTCGAGTTTCATTCTTCTACATATAGCTGTCCAATTTTCCCAGCACCATTTATTGAAGAGACTATCTTTTTTCCAATGTATATTTTTTCCTGCTTTGTTGAAGATCATTTGACCATAGAGTTGAGGGTCCACATCTGGGCTCTCTACTCTGTTCCTCTGGTCTATATGTCTGTTTTTGTGCCAGTACCATGTTGTCTTGGTGATCACTGCTTTGTAGTAAAGCTTGAAATCAGGCAACATGAAGCCCCCAGTTTTGTGTTTCTTTTTCAACATTTCCTTAGCAATTCGGGATCTCTTCTGGTTCCATACAAATTTCAGGATTGTTTGCTCCAGCTCTTTGAAAAATGCCGGTGGAATTTTAATCAGGATGGCATTGAAAGTATAGATTGCTCTAGGCAGTATAGACATTTTAACAATGCTTATTCCTCTAATCCATGAGCATGGAATGGTCTTCCATCTTTTTTTTTGCTCTAAAGTTGTCAGTCTACTTGCTGTACTGACTCTTTGAAAGGTTTCTCCCTTTATTTTATTGGTTGTTTGAATATGATATGACTAACTATTGTTTCCTTTGTATTGATCCTACTTAAATCTTGAAGATGTTTGAATCTGTAGTTCAATCTGTAGTTTATCTGTAAAATGAGAGAATAATAATATGTATAAAAAAGAGCTGTGAAGGGGCGCCTGGGTGGCTCAGTGGGTTAAGCCGCTGCCTTCGGCTCAGGTCATGATCTCAGGGTCCTGGGATCGAGCCCCACATCGGGCTCTCTGCTCGGCAGGGAGCCTGCTTCCTCCTCTCTCTCTGCCTGCCTCTCTGCCTGCTTGTGATCTCTCTCTGTCAAATAAATAAATAAAATCTTTAAAAAAAAAAAAGAGCTGTGAAGATAATTAAATGGGATTACACATGTAAGGGGCTTTTTATTTGTCTATCACATAAAGAATGTGTTTTAAATACTAGCATTGTATTATTTCTCTGAAGAAAATTTCAAATTTCTAAATGATAACATGTTGAAAATTCCATAGCTACTAGTACAAGCAGTTAGTTTATGTATAAAAGCCCAAAGACACAAATAGCTGTTTGAAAATAGGATTGACTTGGTAGGTACAACACTCTGTGAATGAAGAACACAGAACCAAAAATATAACAACCTTCTTGAGGGTTGGAATTTAAGAATTCTACAGCATCTATAAAATTTCAAGTACATTTGAAATACTGAAAGAATGCTTTGAGCTTTTCTACTGATTGTTGAATATGATGAGCTGTTATGTATTCGCAAAGCTGCAAATAGTTCCATGGTTGTTGCAGAAGAGGGATTTCATACATTTTTGTGAAAGCTACAGAGTTTTAATTAACTGTAAAGTTAATACAAATCAACAATGTGAAGTAGCTGCAAAAATTCAATATGAGATTCCATCACATGACAATACCATGTCAAGGTGAGTCCTGGTCAGTCTAGCCTCTCTGGTGTTTGTGAAGCATTAACTCTAAGAAAGAATCAGTAATGCAAGGGGTCTTTGTCGTGGCAAAACATCTTCATGTTTTATGGGGAAGACTTGAATTATTTGATATGTAACATGAGGAAGAGAAGGTGTGGGACAGGGAAGTGAAGGGGTACATGGGAAGACAAGAAGGGAAAGATATTTCTTGTTTTAGGGTCAACCTGCACCAAAAGATACCTCATTCTTTTCAGTTCTGACTCTAATTCTAGAATCTGAATGAACTGGCCTTACTCCTCCCTACAAATAAGGTCTATTCATTATGTGCTTCCTTTTTCTATGTTCTTGAGGGTCTGGTTGATGTTATCTCCTAAGCTCTGGCTATAATTCAAAATCTAAACAGGAAACAAATTATCTGAGTACTTAGAACCCATGGGCATGATCACAGAAAATTGTTCTACATAATACAGGAGGAGCTAGAATACAAACACAAGTGACAGCAGACCAATGGCAGCATTGGGAGGAGGAGGCACTATACTTCCCAGAGCAGAGGGTGATCAGAGGGAGCCAGTGTTACCAGGTCCAAGACACTGGGTAGAACCCGGCACTGTTGTGCTCTGTTCAGCAGAACTAGAGCAACTCAGGAATTCAGCCTTCTTCAGAAGTCCTTTGTGAGACAGAGAAAGATTAAGAAACCACCGACTCTTCCCCTCATACTCTCCACTCTTCTACCAGTGTCTTCTGTTGGAAGAACCCAGACTTGTGCCCCTTGGAAATGTATGTGTCAGGGATCAGGCTCCAGGAAAGGCAATGCAGCAGGGGAAAGGCTAGGAGTGAGTCCAGGATGAAATCATCTGTCCAGAATCTGGATGATTCTGTCCAGCTCTCTTGCTTCTCAGAACCTATACTTATCCTTCAAAACATAAGAAGCAACCTAGTAAAATCCAATATCAATTGTATCAATGCGCATGTCCTCCCTTGCCAGAAACTGGAGACATGGAGCCCATTAGTCATTGTAACAACGTCAAGCTCAGAAACTCCAGGTAAGAAATATTTCCTCCCATCAGCAACTGATGTGGCTTCTCATGATGTAAACTATAAGCTGCAATGTGAAGTTAAGTACATTTTTACATAAAGTGGTAAAAGGAAGGGGAAAGGTGAGTGAATGTGTATGTAAAAATATGCATGGGTGCTACAGTCATTACTAGAACTGGTCATGAGATCTTAGTAGACATCTATCAGTTTTCCTTAACTACATATTTTACAGCATCCTCAGCCAGTAGCTTAAATGGAGAGTCTTTATTCATTTGGGGTGTTCCAAAACTTTCCTCTTGAAAACTCTGAGCTCTTGGTGATGTTTCTCTTACTTAGGCGCTATAATCCTATATTGACTTTTACTAGTAGGCTTAGTAAAAGTTCTAAGAAGTGCCCAGTGATGTCCACAGCTTAAATATGTTCCTCCTACCCTGACAAAGACCAGCAGCCACACTTTCCCTTGAGAATCAGGGTCAATTCTCACTGTCAATCACCCCTCCTTTCCATATTGCTTCAGTGGCAAACGGCCAGGTGATCCTCAGCTTTGCATTTCATGAAGTTGTTGCTGTGCCTCTTGTGGAAGAATTTCTTCCTTGGGAATGGAAACTTCTAACGTATCAGATCCCACAGTCATAGAGAGAACAAAGTGGCCTCTCTGGCCTGGCATTGGGAGAAACAGTGCCTTGCATTAACTTTGGGTACAGGGCATCTTATAGGGAAATATCATCCTCACAGGGTGTTACTGCCTGGTTAGCCCTATAACTGAGTCTTCACTCATAGGTATTCTGTCAGGCTGCTGCTTCTGAGTGGCAGAGCATCTGGTGAGACCAATGAATGTCATGCTTCTGATGAGCCCACTGGCACATTTCTTTTGGTGAACTGTGTTTCATGGTCAGAGACGATGTTAAGTAAATACTATAATCCTAAGCAAGGCATTTTACAATGCACAGACGGTGGTGCTGTTAGAGCAGACTGGAAAAGAGGGCCAATCCACACCAGGACTGGTATTTAGTTCAGTGAGGATGGTCGCTGCCCCTCCTGATGGAAGAAGTTCAAAGTGATCAGACCCCAATATAACACTGTAGTCCCTTTGGGGGCTGTTGTGAAATAGAAAACTATTACAGGCTGTGTAATCCACCTGCAAATTAGGCCTAAGTGTTTCTTCCAGTCCCTACTGGTCACGGAAAAACCATCTGGAGGTCACAGCTTAGGGAGGGAAGGCAATCCATGCTGCAGGGTCCAAGCCACTGGCTGGCATATCTAGCTTCTCTTATATGACAGGCTGCAGCTATACCACTCATCTGTGGCTGGGGGCAGGGTTGCATAGCTCCAGCTGGTGTGAGGAGCCAGCTCACAGTCATTTGTTGTCCCACAGTCAGTAGTGATCCAGAGCGTGTACAAGCACCCAAAGGTAGACCAGTTATCTGCTGAAAGTTTAGGGTTTTCTATTTGGTCTTACTAGACTTCACGGTGCATAATTATTCACCATAGGATTTGGGGTGACGCTGGATTTTCTGTGTTACAAGGCTTGGGTAGCTTCCTAGCCTGGACCTGATGCAAGCCTGTGCCCTTCCAAAACTAACAGTCAGGTCATGGGGAGGGACAGAGCAGCACTCCTGAAAGTGGTGTTTCCCAAGGCCAAAGAAGCTGGACTTCATAAAATCACCACATGGTAGATATTTACTAATCCTCACACTGCCTGGGCCACAGCCTCATAAACCCACCTCGGCATGACAACAGTGCACTTTTTCAGGACAAAATGACATATTGGCTGAGCCTGTGCCACAGATACATCGTCTCCTCTCCGGGCCATTCCCGTTTTCAGCTGGCCTCCCTGCCCAGTTCAGCTGCTTCTTGACACACTATAAATGTGCTCCCTTCTCAAGCCATGACAATGGACTTACCCCTCTTTCCTCAAAAGTAGTGAAGCAATCGGTGCATCCTGAATGCCACAACATGATTTTCTATTTAAGCCAATTTCTTTTTTTTTAATTTTTTAAATATTTTTTTATTATTATTAATTTTATTTTTTATAAACATATAATATATTTTTATCCCCAGGGGTACAGGTCTGTGAATCACCAGGTTTACACACCTCACAGCACTCACCATAGCACATACCCTCCCAGTGTCCATAATCCCATCCCCCTCCCAACCCCCCTCCTCCCATCAACCCTCAGTTTGTTTTGTGAGATTAAGAGTCACTTATGGTTTGTCTCCCTCCCAATTCCATCTTGTTTCATTTACTCTTCTCCTACCCCCTTAACCCCCCATGTTGCATCTCCTATCCCTCCACTCCAAAACTGCTAGAACTTGTTCAGGAATTCAGTAAAGTGTCAGGATATAAAATCAATGCACAGAATTCAGTTGCATTTCTCTACACCAACAACAAGACAGAAGAAAGAGAAATTAAGGAGTCCATCCCATTTACAATTGCACCCAAAACTATAAGATACCTAGGAATAAACCTAACCAAAGAGACTAAGAATCTATACTCAGAAGACTATAAAGTACTCATGAAAGAAATTGAGGAAGACACAAAGAAATGGAAAAATGTTCCATGCTCCTGGATTGGAAGAATAAATATTGTGAAAATGTCTATGCTACCTAAAGCAATCTACACATTTAATGCAATTCCTATCAAAGTACCATCCATTTTTTTCAAAGAAATGGAACAAAGAATCCTAAAATGTATATGGAACCAGAAAAGACCTCGAATAGCCAAAGGAATATTGAAAAAGAAAGCCAAAGTTGGTGGCATCACAATTCCGGACTTCAAGCTCTATTACAAAGCTGTCATCATCAAGACAGCATGGTACTGGCACAAAAACAGACACATAGATCAATGGAACAGAATAGAGAGCCCAGAAATAGACCCTCAACTCTATGGTCAACTCATCTTCGACAAAGCAGGAAAGAATGTCCAATGGAAAAAAGCCTCTTCAATAAATGGTGTTGGGAAAATTGGACAGCCACATGCAGAAAAATGAAATTGGATCATTTCCTTACACCACACACGAAAATAGACTCAAAATGGATGAAGGATCTCAATGTGAGAAAGGAATCCATCAAAATCCTTGAGGAGAACACAGGCAACAACCTCTTCGACCTCAGCCGCAGCAACATCTTCCTAGGAACATCGCCAAAAGCAAGGGAAGCAAGGGCAAAAATGAACTATTGGGATTTTATCAAGATCAAAAGCTTTTGCACAGCAAAGGAAACAGTTAACAAAACCAAAAGACAACTGACAGAATGGGAGAAGATATTTGCAAATGACATATCAGATAAAGGGCTAGTGTCCAAAATCTATAAATAACTTAGCAAACTCAACACCCAAAGAACAAATAATCCAATCAGGAAATGGGCAGAAATGGGGTGCCTGGGTGGCTCAGTGGGTTAAGCCGCTGCCTTTGGCTCAGGTCATGATCCCAGGTCCTGGGTTCGAGCCCCGCATCGGGCTTTCTGCTCAGCAGGGAGCCTGCTTCCTCCTCTCTCTCTGCCTGCCTCTCTGCTTACTTGTGATTTCTCTCTGTCAAATAAATAAATAAAATCTTTAAAAAAAAAAAAAAGAAATGGGCAGAAGACATGAACAGACATTTCTGCAAAGAAGACATCCAGATGGCCAACAGACACATGAAAAAGTGCTCCACATCACTCGGCATCAGGGAAATACAAATCAAAACCACAATGAGATATCACCTCACACCAGTCAGAATGCCTAAAATTAACAAGTCAGGAAATGACAGATGCTGGCGAGGATGCGGAGAAAGGGGAACCCTCCTACACTGTTGGTGGGAATGCAAGCTGGTGCAACCACTCTGGAAAACAGCATGGAGGCTCCTCAAAATGTTGAAAATAGAACTAAGCCAATTTCTTTATTCTACAAGTCTAAACAGGGACTTACAGAGTTCGAAGCACCTTTTAAATTAAGTCCACATTAATTAATTAAGTCCACATTTCAGGGGCATTGTGCCCATCTGAGCATGGGGTGGGGGGCAATCATGGTGTATTTCTGAGGTGCTGCATAGAAATCTATGAGACTGGTTTTAGGTCAGCCCTTGTGACCTGGGACATAACACACCTATAAAATAAAGGACTGGTGGGGAATAAAATGGAACAATATGTATGGAGGCACTTGCAAGCATAAAGTCATTTCACATCAATATCAGGAGTGAAGATAATGATGTGGTAAGTTAGCCAACCTATGGAAGCAAAGCCTCTGGCACTATCTCAGCTCTTAGTATGAGGGAAACACGATACTGCATTTAGGGATGATTAACTGATTGATGCCTTTGTGTCCTTTCCATCCAACTCTGAGGATAAGTAAGAGAATAGCCTCCTCATAGAACATCTTCATCATCTTCACAACTTCTGTGCCTGACACTTCCTGTGTCTCCAGCCCCAACTCATGTGAAGCTGTCTTCTCCTGGGAGCTGTGATGTGAACACGGCTGGAGAGGAGACTTGCAGAAAAATCAGTTCAGTTGGATCACATAACGTGTAATTGTATCGTGAACTAGAAGATGGGAGGAACTTGGACAGAAGCGGCCAAGGAGCCAGAAGGTGGATTTTAGTGAAAATTCAGTGAATGGAGGGGTTGGAAATTCTTCAAGGAGGGAAAAAACAGTCAACATGATTCACAGAAGTTAGGAGAAAGACACAGGCGGTGGATGACCCCAGTGGTACTTTGAAGCTCGATTCTGGAGCCAGAGGCTACTGACATGTTGGCTCCAAGCAGGGGTAAGGCTGCAGCAGCCTCAGAAAATGGGTTCTGGCCAGTGACATCTCTGCAGTGGCCCTGTTCAGATGCCACAGGAGCAAGAGGCACCAACCTGTGTTCTGAGAGTGTGGCTCCCAACTGGACATGCAGTAGTACATGGGCTGCTGTCACCCCTGCAAAACCTCCTCACATTTTAGGAACCATGGAAACTATGAGCAGATTCATCCTGGATGATGTTCCAGGCCAGACTCAATCACAATTGTTGAAAATAATACAGTCTGAAACAGAGCCATTCATCTCCAACGTCAATTTGAAGGAGGCAAAGTAAAATATCCTGAGATAATACACTAGCACCTTCTCTACCTTGGACTCAGAAGCTTGTAACTTACTTGAACCCATATTTTCTCTCAGACCAGTTTCCTGTTGGGTTATTGAGAGGGAAATGGACTGGCCCAAGCATCAGGGTAACGGTGCTATCATTCTGCTATGAGATGCTAAATGGCTTGGATTAAAATGTGGCAATATTGACAATAAACATTACAATAAAGTGTTATGTAATTTTGGGCTGAGTAAAATGTTACCAGGAAATGAGGTAGACATTTCCCTCCAGTGGCCCGCAGGGTTATCATGCTATAGTTAGGTCACTTACAATGTAAATATAAATAGCATTTGGATAAAACATCTTCACACAGTTGCATTGATATTAAAAACATGCCTTGCCTCCCCTAAAAGTGTTTATATTTAATTGCAAAAATTTAGCTAGCAACATACAGACTATAAGAATGCTTTACTGATGAGAAATGCTACTAACCGCACTCATTGACAAATCAGTTTGCACACATGATGCTTGGCAATGGACTCAATCTTCTCCAGCACTTTCTTACCTGCTTAGCTCTAAGAAGTTTGTAGAAAAGAAAGTCAGAAAATAACAGAAAAACATTTCAAAACTTGCACAATATGAACAAAATTTGAAAGAAGTATATATGACAAATTTATCTGAAATTTGAACTAAATCAAATAAATAAGCCTTTGCCTTGCTCCTGAACATAATGAAAAAGTATTCAAATTTCCATCTTTAAATATGATGCTAGATGATATTTTATAGATGTCCTTTATTAGTTGTAAAAGTTTCTTCTATTTCTATTTTTTTAAAGATTTTATTTATTTATTTATTTATTTATTTATTTATTTATTTATTTAAGAGTGAGAGCAAGAGAGCAAGAGAGAGAAAGAGCATGAGAGCAGGGTGAGGGGCAGAGGTTGAAGCAGACTTCCCACTGAGCAAGGAGCCTGATGCAGGACTCGATCCCACAACTCTGGGATGATGACCTGAGCCAAAGGCAGATACTTCACCAACTGAGTCACCCAGGTGCCCAGTTTCTTCTATTTTTAATTTGCTGGGAGTTGTTAACCATGAATGTATGCTGAGTTTTTATCGAGTGCTTTTTCTTTATGTATTGAGAGGATCAGGTTTTTTGCTTTTTAGTTCTTAATATGATGAGCTACATTGACTGGTTTTTGAATGTTAAGCCAATCTGGCATTTCTGGGATAAATCACACTTACTCATGATATGTTACCCTTTTCACATATCACTGGGTTTGTTTTGCTGAAATTTGTTAAGCAAGTTTTGCCTTTGCAATAGAAAATACATCTTTGTAATTTTCCTTTCTTGTGGTATCTTTGTCTAGTTTTGGTATCAGAGCAATGCTGGTTTCATTAAGTGAATTGGGACATGTCCCCTTTTTTATGATTTTCCACAGGAGTTTGTGTGGAATTGGCATAATTTATTGCTTGAATCTCTGTTGGAATTAATCAGTGAAGCCATTTAGACCAGAGCTTCCTTTGTAAGAAAACTTTAACTACAAATTCAATGTGCTGATAGATGCAAGGCTCGTCAGGTTATCTAATTCATCTTGAGTAAATAAATAAATGCTTTATGCCATTTTTTTCTCTGTTTTCTTGTTATCAGTTTGGATAATCTCTAGTGATCTATATTCATGTTCACTAAGTTTTTATTGCTGTTTTTTGCTGTGTGTAGTCTGCTAATAAGCCTATCAAAAGTATCTTTAATCAATGATACTGTATTCTTCATTTCTGGAATTTTCCTCAGACTATTTTTTAGTTCAGTCTCTCTGCTAAAACCTCCATGTGTTCATTCGTACTGTCAACCTTTTACACTATACCCTTTCATATCAATCAGAGGGATTTCAGTGTACCTGCCTCTTAATTTCAGCATTTGAAGCACAGCTGGGTCTGGTTCTGATGAAAGCTGTATTCCCTGATGGCGGGTCATTTTTTCTCCTGTTCATGTGTTGTGTGTCTCATAAACTTTTGTTACTGAATGTCAGATGTTATATATGAAAGAACCACAGAGACCAAGGTAAACAAGGTATTTAACCTCAGAAATGGTCTTGTCTAGTATGTGGCCTTGATTCACTTGGGTCCGTAGATGAGCTGGGTTGGGTTCTGTTAATGCCTCCAAACCCCACAGAGGATGGCTAAGTCTACGCCGTTCGTGTGTGGTAGAGCCCGCACGCCTGCCCACAGAAGGGCTCACTGGGTTTCATCTCAGCCACACGCCACTTTTGCTCGTTACTTGGTGCAGCTCTAGTGTAAATGTAAGGGCTTTATCAGCTGACCTGCTTCAGTCTCATTTTTAGGCAGGTCTTACAGTATTTTCCTCAGGGCAGGTGTTCTCAGCATTCCTGCACCCCTCTGGATTCTTCTTTAACCCTGGGCCGGGGGCGGGGTGAGGGGTTGGGTGAGAGGAAGTTTCCTGCCCCTCACCAGGAGTAGCTGACCCTGCTTTGTATCAGTGCCTGATCCTGGGCTTCAGAGGTTTCCTGTCTCCTGACCCCCAGGCACATGGATTTGGCTTGTACCCCTCTCTGTGCAGTGGACGTTTCCCCAAGTCTGGTGGTAGAAGGCTTCTGTCTTCCTTCCAGAGGTCAGCTTTTGTTTCTTCCCCTGCCCCACAGATACTGAGTCTTAGCAGGCACACAAGGCATGAGGGAGTTTTTGCCCCAATTGCCGTGGCTGACTGTCTTTGTTTTGTATGAGAGGAGAACCCTACAAATGGTCAAGGGTTTAGAGCTGCTCAATCCCCCTGGAGGCCCTTTTGCACCTTCTGACCAGCCCCCAACCTTTCTCCTGGACACCTGGTAATTTTTTCCTGCAAATTACACATCTCTCAACAGTTTCACACTTACCAGATTCTGAAGAACATTGTCATTTCTGTGGACTTCTGTAGAATATCACCTTTCTGTGTTCCCTTACTTTTTATTCAGGTAAAGAGACCACGTGGAAGGGCTGATTTCAGTGGGAAACTGTACTGCTCTCCTAGGTGAAGCAGGTGGACGTGTTCCCGCCCCTGATGTGCATACGGACCAGGTACAAAATGTATGAAGAATAACATGGACCTTTTTACTCCAACACCAAGGGCTTTGAATGTGTGATATGTTCTTACTGCTGCATGGTTGGAATCCGGAACCAACTATTGTGATTAATGCTCTGTTTATTGGCATTCTAATATAAATTGATCTGAAAAGAAAATCAGTATGAGATGAATAATTGTCAGAATCCTATTAATAAAGAGGTGGTTGTTATCTTTCTGACTGAGACTTATAATAGTGCTATGAGTGTTTCCATGGCATAAGGAAGAATTCTGGGAACTACACAGCCTCAAATATGTCCTATATTTCTTCCTCCCAAATTACACATCCTTCATTCCCAAAGAGAAAAATATTAAAAATGGAAACACACAAACAAGAATCTGAAATGTTAGGGGAAAATGTTAGCCAATAGAGTATTTTTGGCCTTAATGTTTTACATGCCACCCCTGTTAGTTAATACTTCTGCCTGTCCCCGACCAACACGAGAGACTTATACTGGCAGTGACACAGCTCTGGCCTCTCACTGTCACTTGAGCTGGTTCTAGATGCTAAAATTTTGCAGAAGTAGCCACTGTTGTTTATGTAGATTTACCCACATGATCAGTGGTTTCTCTGCTTAATTCATGCTTCTTACACTTTGGGAGGGGGTCAATTTCATTCCCTCTCAAGCAAACTTTCAGTTGTTCCTTCAGCAAGGCCCCGTGTCTCTAAAACCTCCACGTCTTTGTCTGAAGATGTCTTTGCATTGCCTTCACCCTGAAGTATAGCTGAGACTAGCTGGGAATAAAATCTTACATTGAGAAGGTTCTGCTTTCTCTCGCAACACTTAAGATGCTCTCCTGTAGCCCGTGAGCCTCAGCTGTCAAGAATGAGAAAGCCTCTGTGATCCAATTTTCATTTATTTGCAAGTAATATTTTTTATGATTACCACTAGTATTTCTCTTATCTCTGATGTTTTGTAACTTCACACATGGGGACTCAATGAGTGTCCTCTAGTTCTGGTGGACCCCAATTCCATCCTTGTGAATAGCACCCATTCCCCAGTCTCTGTGCCCTCCTGGGGCTTCCTTGGGACTGTGTGGACCCACCCATGGTCCCATCTGTGCAGCTTTACTTCTTTTTTTTATTCTTCCTGTAATTTATTCTGTTACATGCCCATATCGACCTTCTGATTACCATACTTCTCTCTTCAGCATCTGTCCGGTACTTTGGCTGGGAAGTTCTCATCACACGTGTGGGTACAGACATGCCCAGACCTATTTTCCAGGTATTCTATTCTATTTGGAGTTTTTTCTAATCTGAGTCCTCTTTCTTTTCATGCTGTTCTTTTTACCATGAACTCTAGTTTTTCCCTGACGTATTTCTTTAAGGCCTCAGGTTTTCCATTATTTATAGATCTCACAAACATAATTCCTCATCCATGGCCTCACCAACTCTCCCTTCCCAGTGGCCTGCCATTCTTACAGAGGCTCCTCTCCTCCCCCCATGGCATCTGACCACCACCTGTTGCAGAGGGACCCGTTCCCTTCCCCTGCCAGAGGGGTTCAGCCAGAGCAGTTCTTCTGCAGACGGCGTGGTTTCCATGTCTCAGGTCAGCTGTTCCCCCGTATGAGTGTCGCACAGGCCAGGTGTGTCAGTGGGGTCCACCTGTCTATTTCTGTAACCCTTCCTCAGGACCCAGAAAGTTTCTTTCTTGCTTTGCTTGTCCAGAGTGTGGTATTGTCTGGTCTCTCTCTGGAGATGGGGTTTTTAGAAGCCCTCCATCTTAGGAGAGGGCTCAGAACAGCTCCTTACATTGTACAGGTGTTGGGTTTTTTTCATGCTTCACTGTGACTGTAGAGTTCCAGCTCTGACCCATGTCCAGGGGCCCAACACTCACAGAGTAGTTTCGAGTCCCTCAAAATTGCTCGTGTCCCAGAATTTCTTCATTTACTTGAGACTGCCTCCTTGTATCAAAGAGAAGAAACCCTTTCTTGTGCTTCTGTTGCATGGAGACCTCTGTGTGTCAGCTCTGTGTGGTTTCTGAGTTTGCCATGTTGGGATAGGACTCATGCTTCCCTTGAATAAAGGAAGAGATTTGTGGGATCTATCCCCATGACAGCTGCAAACCAGGTCTTACAGTAAAATAAAGCTAGTATCCATTTGGACAATAATAGGAAGATCTGGCATTTAGCAATGTCACAGCAATTTCCAAAAATCCTGAATAATTTAGAGACAGAGATGAGCAAACTATGAATGTGGTAAGAATTTGGAAACCAAATCACCACTCCCATCTTGTATAAACTTTGCAAATGTAACAATTATTTTTAACTAAATGGCAACATTTCTCCCACTTATCATTTTTTTCTGAGAAAGCAAACTTGAAACAATTATGTATTCTAAAATTAACAGTTATTTTGATCTTCTTTGATAATTAGATGAGGGCTGAATACCAAACAGTCATATCTGTCTACACAGTTCTAAAGGGGTCTGGATCACTGAGTCGGGTTTATGGAGTATAGACATATTAGTCAAGTACTGATACCTGCATGTAATTTCTGGGTTGTTTGAATGGACATAACCCTGAAAATGAAGGTTAACACATGGACCTAGAACTTCAATGAGCTGTCTATAAAGATTGGTACTAAAAGGGCCAGAGTGGACCAACGTTCACACTTCAGATAAATAGAGTTTCTAAAGTGCAGGCAGGTGTGGTCCAGGGCCAGCCAGGAAGGCAGGTGTGGCTGCCTCTGTCAGAGTCCCGGAGCTTCAGGATGCATAGAGCTTGAAGGTGAGGCTGGGGTCATGTCCCCTGCAGAGCAGGCATCAGCTTGCAGTCCTATAGCCCTTGCTTTCTCAAGTCCCCTGTGCTGCTCAGCAGGTGTTCCTCCAGGTGGGAATGAGACAAGGCCTGCAGGTAAACCCATCCCCTGCCCGAGACAGCAGCTGGGACTTTGCAATTTTCCCATGATGTTTCCTTCTCTTTGATCTGTGATTTGTTGGGTAATTATGGGAACATAGTAGCATTGCCTGTGATTCATTTACCAGTGAAGGGGAGTGATTCTGATTTGGGGATGTTGAAATGACCTTAATTAATTCCTTGAGAAGTGATCATATGGACTATTTCTGTCACTTCAGTTTGGGAAATGGATCAGCTGTACAAAGGGCCAGTCCTTTATCTGGAGACTGGTCATTTGGAATTACAAAATTCAGAATTGCTCATGGTTCAGTTTGACTAAAGCTGTGGGAACCTCTGTCACTCCTTCCAAGGTGCTGACAGGAACTGGGCCTCATTTCTGTTCTTAGAGGAAAGAGTGGTCACAACAAATGATGTGAGTCAGTGAGCCATGAACATATAAATAGGGTTCACATGAGAACTGAAATGGGATTTGTAGTGAGTAGCTGTTTCCCATTTTTGTCTAAATAGAGGATACAATTATCATTGTTTCCCATTTCTCTTCTGCTTAGTAACAATTATCTGCATTTAGCACAGCTTGGAGGACACCCGCCGGACACGTCCTGCTCAGACTCTCCTCCCCTTGGGGTGGAGGTGGCCACAGCCCTGAGGTCACGCTGGCTCTTTGACTAACACGCGGTTGCCATTCACTTCGACCCTTACCATCATTGAGGATTTGAGGGGCTTAAATTAGGACTACAGCTGCAACAAGAAAAATGAAAACAAAACCCTAACCCTACAAAGCTGAAGTGAGGCGGAGCGAGGGGGTTGAGTGCAAGCAGGGGTTCTGAGTTGCTCACCCTTGAGGAAAACTGGGGGCCTGCGGCGACTGGAGTTGGGGATGGGTGAGTGCCGCTGTGCCAGCTCTGCAGAGACCGCTCTCGTCTCCCGTGATTTGAACTTCAGTTGGTGCGGTTTGTGTACGCAGCTCCCCGGGACTTGCAGGAGGCACTTGAGGCCTGTGAGGTGGGGAATCTGTCCCAGCCCTCCGTGGGGTGCCCAGCAGAGCCAGGGAGGGAAGAGGCCCCAGTGGGGACTCATGGAGCTTACAGATGCTGCACTGACTTTAGCCGTGTGGGGCCCTGGGGACCCACGTCACCACCACGAAGATCATCCTCCTCCAGGCAGCCAGCAGACCTCACCTGAGGACACACAGTCTACGTCAAAGGGAACATTTCGCTCTGATGTTTGAGGTGGCTGCCGTGTTCCCTTACAGGAGACCCCGGGTTGGGGCCAAAGGCGCCCAGACCCCAGGCCCCAGAGTGTCTGAGAAGGCCTGCCTAAATGGGACGAGGGGCCGGCATGACCTGGCTGGAGCCAAGGATGCCCCTGCCAACCCTGGAGCGGGTCAGGTAGCAGGGAAGGTTTTGAAAGCAGGACATACAAATTTCACCTCAGGAAAGGCTACAGCTTGATGGGAAGCCTATAGCTGTTTTCATTTTCAGTTGGATTAACAACATCCCTAGGATACTGATGATGTCAGACAGCAGCCAAATGGATTTCCAGATTAGTGTGCTAATTCATCGGGTGCGCAGGCATATCCTCCTGGAATGGGGCTCCCGGGTATCTAATCAATGCTCCCAGATGTCCCACGTGGTACCAGTAAGTGACTAACTGGGTTGTCCTCCTGACTCCTGTCGGGCTCCTGAAACCTTGCCGTTGTAGCCTCCCTGCTTCCCTTCGGGGGGACCTGGACTTGTGCAGACGCAGGCATCCTTGCTTCTCGTGCAGCCCTTCCCAAAACTGTGTTGGGATAAACGTCTCAGTGATTGAAACATGCAAATGAGTTTCTATATACAGAAAAAGAAAGCAAAGAAATTCCATCATCTTGGAAGTAATCCAGGGCCATATTTTCTTTATTTTTTGGTCTCAGTTGAAGTTTTAAAACATAAACCCATAAGGTACAAACTCATCTTTCATGGAACCTGTTATCTTTCTGTGTTCACACCATTACTCAATAAATAACACAGATTATCCTGCTGGCTTCCACCCACCAGCTGTTAATTATGTGAGGTAAAAATCATTCTTCTTCATGAATAATAATACAGTCTGGCAGGAAATATTTTGAGCGTCTCAATGTTGTTTTAAAATCCATAAAACCCGGTCATGAAACCTTTACTCTGAGGATCACTGTTCCTGGCAGTGCACAGAGTATCAGCTATTGCAAAGCTGGATCTGCAAACTTGAACACTTGTCCTCAACTGTATGAATAGAATTTTTACATTTGCACTTTAATGAAGTGTCATGCAATGGTCTGAACCCACTTCTGAGTTGTGAGTTATTATTTCAGCAAATCCGCACGGAGCCTATACTAGGGGTCCTCAAGCAGTTGACCCATCCGTCTGCACAGCTGTCGTCCCCCTGTGAGCTCTTACAGATGCAGAGATTCTTATTCATTCACACCTTCAGTCCTGCAGGTGGGCAGCGCCAGGGTCTGCGGCACTTGGTTTTGAAATAAAAGAGATGGAAGCAGGTGGTGACGCAGATGAAAGGAACAAGGTTCTACCCTGATCTTCGATGATGCAGTTTTACCGATTAGCAGTATTTGTCAGAGTATCCAACTGTAAGGGTTCATTTTTCTCTCTTTGATTTGTTCATTTTTGTATACCCTCTGAAGAGTATTAAATTACTCCTTGAAAATGGCTTTTTAAAAATTATTTTTATTAACATATAATGCATTATTTGCCCCAGGGGTACAGTTCTGTGAATCGTCAGGCTTACACACTTCACAGCACTCACCATAGCACATACCCTCCCCAATGTCCATAATGAAAATAGCTTCTTGTTTTGTTTGATATAGATAGAGGAGGATGGTTAGCAAGCAGAATAGCTTTTGTGGTTAATAAAATGTGATAAAGTGCCAGGTGCTATTGGGGCGCAGCAGAGGAGGGCCTGGCTTAGAGCATTACAAGAGAAAACACTCAACAGTTGAGATGGGCTTGTGGATGATGGCCCCGGGCCAGCAAGCATGACCTTAATCTCATCTAATGAGCTTCCATGTAAACATCCCCACATCAAAAGCCAAAAGTGAGGCAAGCACAGCATCTGCTCTGATCAGCACACAGAGCCCACAGAGGAAAGCTGGATGACTTGAGAAGTTGCGGGGGGAGATCTCTGCATGTCTCTAACTTGTGAGGTGGCCATGGTAATCAGGGGAGCCACTCACCAAGTAGGAACTCAGCTATGGGAGTCAAGGCTGAGACAAGCCGCAGAAGCCAGGGTCTGCAAACCAAGGAGTCAGTGAGTTCCCCGCCACTGCTCTGCTGGAGGCAGAGATAGCCACAGAGCCTGGAGGCACCTGCAGGCCCGGGCTTCACAGAATCCAGCGCTTCAACAGGCGCTGAAGTGATAATTGTACAGCAGGGCACAGCAGGAACATAAGCACTTCCTGGAGAGACCCAGAGGAACTCAGGCTTTTCTGCATTTTGTTTTATTTGTATTTCTGTCAGATAACAAAAGACATATCTGTATATTAGTGTACTTTATAGTTGATCCCTCGTGGAGTTTTTAGGAATAAAAATTTAAACATCTGCAAATCATGGTGATATTGACTCATTTCATTGTCTCTAGGTGTTCTTTACTGTAAAATGGTCAGTGATGTTAATTACTACAAGAAAGAAAAAATAATGCTGCTACTTAAACTTTGACAGTATACTTTATTATTGCTTCAATTTTTAATTCTAGATTTTACTAAAAGGCCTTTAAACTTACTCGAGTGTACATTTCCTCTCCTGCACCAATCTTTGCATGTGCAGAAGGGGAAAGTTAGTGAAATGTGTTGATAAGGTATTTTGGGTTTCTTGCATCCTTTGCATCATTTTTTTTTAAATGAATACACTCTTTTAGATCAGTTGTGGATTTGCAGAAAATGGGAAGAAAGTATGAGAAGAGTTCCAACGTGCTCCTTCTGCCTTTGCCCCTGCTCTCAGCCTCCCATGTTAACACCTGGCATTGGCGGGGTACTTGCATTAAGTTTCACTCTTGATGTGCACTCTATGGGTTTTTCAACTGTATAGTGTTATGTATGTAATGCCCTAAAAATCCTCTCTACTCCACTTAGTCATTTCTGCTCCCCAGCCCCTGGCAACAACTGGTCATTTTACCATCTCCTTAGTTTTGCCTTTTCCAGAATGTTTTGTTGCTGGAATCAAACAGTATATAGCCTTTCCAGTGGCTTCTTTCACTTAGTAATACGCATTTAAGGTTCTTCCATGTCTTTTCATGGCTGGATAACTCATTGCTTTTTATCACTGGACAATATTCCCTCGTCTGGATGGACCAGTTTATTTAATCATTAATCATTGAAACGTGTGTCCATTGCTTCCAAGCTTTGGCAGTTGTGAATAAAGCTGGGGTAAGCACTCACCTGCAGGTTTTTGTGTGGACATGCTTTCAGTTCATTTGGGTAAATATCAAGGAATGCCACTGCCCGATCCTATGGTAGGATTATGTAAGAAAACCCCACCTTGTCCTGCAGAGCAGCCACATCATTCTGCGTTTCTGCCAGCAGGGAGTGAGAGCTCCTGTTGCTCCACGTCCCAACGTGGATTTAGTATTGTCAGTGCTTTAGATTTGGGCCATTCTAATAGATCTGTAGTTGTATCTCACTAACCTTCGTTTCTCAGATGACATATGACACTAGGCATCTTTTCATATGTTTATCTGCCTTCTATACATCTTCTTTGGTGAGGTTTCCAGATATTTTGACCATCTTTTAATTGGGTTGCTTATTTTGTTATTGTTGAATTTTAAGTGTTCTTTATATATTTTGGATATCAGTCCTTTATTAGATATGTGTTTTGCAAATAGTTTCTCAATGACTGTGGTTCGTCTTCTCATTCTCCTGACATTGTACTTCACAGAGCACAAGTTTTTAATTTTAATGAAGTTCAGCTTATCAGTTTTTCTCACATGGATCACACTTTAGGTGTTTTATTTAAAAAGTCAATGCCAATCCCAAAGACATCTAGATTCAACTCCTATATTATGTTCTAAGAGTTTTATAGTTTTGCATTTTACATTTAGACCTATGACCCATTTGGGGTTAATTTTTGTGAAAGCTGTAAGGTCAATTTTAAGATTTTTTTTTTTTTTAACATGTGGACATCCAAGTCTAGCACCATTTGTTGAAAAGACTATCCTTTCTCCAGTGTATTTCCTATGCTCATTTGCCAAGGATCAGTTGATTACATTCATGTGGGTCTGCATCTGGGCTCTTCATTCTGTTCCATTGGTCTATTTGTTTATTCCTTTGTCAGTACCTCACTGTTTCAGTTACTGTGGCTTTATCATAAATACTGAAGTCAGGAAGTGCCAGTCCTCCAACTTTGTTCTTCTCTGTATTGTGTTGATTGTTCTGGGTATTTTGCCTCTCCGTATAAATTTAAGAGTCAGTTCATTAACATATACAAATAACCAGCTGGGATTTTGGTTGAGATTATGTTGAATTTAAAGATCAGGTTGGGAAAAACTGACATCTTGACAACATTGAGTCTTCTTATCCATGCACATGGAATATCTTTCCATTTATTTATTCCCTTGAATGTGGGAGTTAGGGGCACCACTCCCCCCACCCAAGGTGAAAACCTGTGTAACTTTTGACTCCCCGTAACTTAACTACTAAAAACCTACATTGACCAGAAACATTGCCAATAGGATAAAGCTGATTTATATATTTTGTATATTATATGCCATATTCTTAGAATAAAGTAAACTAGATAAAATGTTATTAAGAAAATTATGAGAGAGGAAACACATCTATGTGTGTTAGAAATGCAAGCATTGTATTTATCAAAAATAAGTGAAAAAAATCTGTGTAAAAGTGGAACTGTAAAGTTCAAACCCAGTTTGTTCAAGGGTCAATTGTATATCTCTTTCTTTTGTGTGTGTGTTAATGAGATAGTGTTGTGTTTTAAATTTCAGGTTCCAGTTGCACATGCCTGGTACAAAGGCAAGCAACTGGCTTTTGTGTATTGATCTTCTATCCCGAGTACTTGCTATAATCACTTATTTGTTCCAGAAGTTATTTGTTTTTGTTTTGTGGATTCTTTGTAATTTTCTACATAGCTATCATGTTACTTGTGAACAAAGACAGTTTTATTCCTTCCTTCCCAATCTATGTGTTTTATTTCCTCTTCTTGTCTTATTGCATTAGCTAGGATTTCCAGTACAATGTTGAAAAGGAGTGATGTTGTGGGGGAAACATCCTGCCTTATTCCTCATCTTAGTTGGAAAGCATCTAGTTTTTCACTGAGTATGATATTAGTTGTAGGCTTTTTGTAGATGTTCTTAATCAAGTTGAGGAAATTCTCTTTTATTACCACCCTGTTGAGAATTTTTATTACAAATGCATGTTAGATTTTGTCATATGCCTTTTCTGTCTATTAATATGATCATGTGTTTTTTTTTTTCTTCTTTAGCCTGTTGATGTGATCAGTTATATTAATTGATTTTTGACTGTTGAACCAGCCCTGCACACCCAGGATAAATCTCATTTGGTCATGGCGTATGATTCTTCTTATACACTGTTGGATCCAAGAGTATTTTTGCACCTATGTTCATGACAAACATTTCCTTTTTTGTAATGTCTTTGTATGTTTTTTGTTTTGTTTTGTTTTTAGAGTAAAGCTGGCTTCATAGAATTAGTTACAGAGTATTCCCCTGCTTCTATCTGAATTAGTATAATTTCCTTCTTCCAAGTTTGGTAAAATTCACTAGTAAAACCTTCTGGCTCTTGTGCTTTCTGTTTTGGAAGGTTATTAATTATTGATTCAATTTATTTCAGGGATAAAGGCTTATTTGGATTATCTATTTTTCATTAAGTGAGTGTGGGTAGACTGTATTTCCAGAAATTGGTTGTTTGTATTTAAGTCATCCAATTTGTGGGCATGGAGTTCATAATATTCCTTTTTTTACCCTTTAATGTCTATGGCATCAGTAGTGGGGGCCTCTGTTTCATTTCTGATATTAATAATTTGAGTCTTTCCCTTTTTCCTTGGTTAACACGCCTAGGGATTTATCAATTTTATTGATCTTTTCAAAGAACCAGTTTTTGCTTTTATTGATATTCTCCTATTTTTCAATTTTGCCTCCCCTCTCAGAGGCTGCAGACTGACTATCACCCCCTCCTGTGACAAATGGGGAAACACACCAGTCCCCACACACCTATATCCTATAGATACCCAGGAAAGCATTGCATGGGAAGTTTGAACTTTGAGCAGAATTGGCTGTGTTTTGATGGAGCACTATTTTTACTTGAAAGAAGGACAAACTATGGTCACACCCACTTGGGTATTTAGCAGCCATTTCATCAAAATTAGTAAAGCGAGTCTGTAATTTCAGGGGAAACAATTGAAAGTAGCTGTCCAGTGATAAAATCTCAGTTTTCAAGCAAAAAATTGGAATTTTGGAAAATGCATATCATTATGAGCTTGAAAATTTCATCTTTAATCAGAATTTTTTATAAGATTACTGGCAATATTAATAAATGTGATTTAACTATTACTATATAATGGAGTGTGTCAACATTTGGAAGACATGCTCATATCAGTGAACCAGTGTTTTCCAAATGATTAAATTATGATATTAAGGAGAGAAGAAAGCCTGGGTAATGATGGATTCACTGTGCACTGGGCAAGGTAGTCTTTGGGTTATGATATGAAGATAATAAAAAAAATTGATTGAATGCTTTCAGATTTGACTGTGCTGCTAAATTTTAATAAACTACCACTTTTCTAGTCTTTTGTAGTATAAAAGAAGAATATCCATAATAATTTGCAAATGGTAGTGAAATATTTCCCCCTTTTCAAGTATATCCCTGTGAGAGGATACACTTTCATCTTAGAGTTTAACTAGATCAGCATATGACAACACATAGAAAGCAGTAAATAGAAGAATCCAAACTTATTCTATTAAAGTAGACATTAAAGAGATCTGCAAAAGAAAATAAAATGTCAATTTTTGCTGGGCAGAGAAATGGGAGATGCTGGTCAAAGATGAGTTAAGTTCTAAGGCTCCAAGGCACACTATGGTGATTTAGTTAATAACATTGAATTATACTCTAGAAACATAAAAAGTTGTGAAGAGAGTACATCTGAAATGTTCTCAATGCAAAAAGGACATGGTAAGTATGTGATGTAATGGAGAGTTAGCCAATGCCATGGTGGTAATCATATCCCGGTACAGAAGTTCGTCAAATCATCACATTGTACACTTTAAACTTACACTACGTTGGATGTCAGTTCTGATGTGAGAAAAAAAGACAAAGAAAAATTGAATTTCCTTACAACTTACAGCCCACTGACAAGTCCTTGAGACAGGCAGAGTGAACCTCCTATAGAAACTCAGTTGCCTCAGTGTTAATACTTGGTTAGGGGCAACAGGAATCTTAGCTTAACATTATCCCAACCTCCAGGATCCTGTGAGTCTCCTTTAACATATAAAAATACCTTTGGAAACTTCCTTTATCTCTACCCCCTAAGATACATATCAACAATCACCCTCCAAAGCATATGGGCCTGATATGCATTTGAAGGGGCTCATGACTAGGGTTTTACTAGACTGTAGTAAATGACCTTTTCCCCACAACAGCCAGCCCCCTCAAGGTCCTGGCAACCTTGCTTCCAAATTCCTTAGAAACTTACATGTCCCGAACCCCTCACAACTTGAAGGTATATAACTGCCAGTCTTCACAACCCCACTACAGCTCTTTCTGCTCACAGGTCTTGTCCCTGTGCTTTAATAAAACCGGTTATTTGGGCAGCAAAGATGTCTCAAAACATCTTAAAGTATTGTTATTATTATTTTATTTTACTTCCATAAAGTGAGGGTTATGATATTGGGAAAATGATCTTAAAATGTGAAAACTCTGGCTCTATTATAAACACCTGAAAGGATGCCCTGCTCTTGTCCATCTGAGGGGGAGGGAAGAGGGCAAGCATGTTGGGGAGAGTTGTGTCCAGGTGGATTTTTGCTCTTCCCAGTGCGGGGTCCACAGGGAGGCACTGAGATGCTCCTGGGGTAGCCAGAGACCAGCCAGAGGGGCCTCCCAGGTCAAGGGCTGGTAGTCTGACAGAGGTCCATCTAAGTAGCTGCAGAGCTGCCCCAGGGTGAGCAGCTGCCCACATGGGATGCCTTCAGGAGGCTGTAGCTCCTGCAGTGGTCCAGACTGAGAACCCCCATTTCTGCGTCCCCTGAGTTTACCCACACCGTCCACCACTGTGGGGTCACCCTGGGCCTCGGTGGATTAATACTCATCTGTCCATCATATTATTAGTAATGCTAATAAAACATAAATAATACAATAAAGAATCTTAATACCAAAGGGATACCTTTCCTTTAACATTTGGCTACAAAGTAACATATTTGGTTTCCAATAAAACACTTGAAAACCAGATTTTAAGTGAACTAGATATTTTGGGAAATTAATAACGATAAGTGTGCACAGTATCAATATGTCCAGTCAACATCAAGCATATCCAATGTACCCAGCCCCTGCTTTCATGCATCTTCAAGGAGATTTCTAAAAGGAGAGAAATCCACCAGCCCACCCGCCTGTGATTAAAAATAACATTGACAAGGCTCTTGGCTGTTAGCTCTCTCCTCCCTGTGGGCCCCACGTCCCCACGTCCCCAGACAATGTTATGGAGACACCACAAGCCAGCACTGGTAGCTAAGGGTCCACACAAGTGACTGTCCACAATTCTGAAAACATTGAACATGGAACATTTCACCATGTTTCACAATATGGGCCCAATCTGTTGGCAGCCCCCAGACTCTGGTGAGGTCCTGAGTAACCTGCCCCTTTTCCAGGCTCTGACTCAGCAGCCAGGACGCACCCCCTCCCAATGGGCCACCTCTCAGGGTTTGCTGGGCTTGGTATGTTAAACTGGTCAGTGAGAGCAAGGGTTTAATTCTCTGCTATAGTTTCCCCATGAAGCAGCCTGAGATATCCACCCAGGCAACAGTAGGGGAGTGAGTACACTTGGGCTCCAGGTGGCTATGGTCAAGGGGAGTCTACATCCTGAGGGAGGGTGGCCTTTGTGCATGGTGGTCTCTGTCCCATCACTGCATTGATCTGTTTGAGGCAGACTGGTGCAGAGGAGGGCTGTTTCCTTCCCTAGATGGGAGAGGAGGTGGTGGCAAATCCTGACCATCTTGTCTTAGTCTTATTTGTATAATCGAGCTTATGCAAGAGTCCAGATTCCTGGGGATTAAATGGAATACGTTATTTCAGAAACATGTATTTACACAACTTTCAGTGAAATCATGTCATGAGCTCACATCTACAGCACTGATTCACAGAAAATCTGAATTAATCAGTGAATCTACAGGCAAGAGTTGAGTGTAAAGTAAGTTATGTGGACATTGGATCTGAGGTGTTCTACAGATATGTCTCCTGGATGAGAATTCAGGCTACCATGGGTCCCACAGGGCAGAGAGAGGCGTCTGCTCAGTTCCATTCCTGTTCTCCTCCCAGATTTCTTCACTGTAAATGGACCATTGTGAAGTTGTGGGTCGGCCTTGAGGCAGGCCCTGCAAACACACTGCCCTAGTTGTAAGCCCAGAGCTGGCACGAGCTCCTAGCATGCCTATCGCAACACAGTGCTCATACCCCTGACACCCACCTGCCTCCTGTTCTGCACCAAGCAGCCACTTCCCCTATCTGGGGGCCTTGTCTTGCTCCCTGGGGTCACCACGGCTCCTGTGTCTACACCACGGGCGAGTTTTGCCCGTTTCTAAGCTTCAGACAAGCAGAATCCTGCAGGAGATGCTCTATCTCTCTGCATTCTTTTAAGAGAGGAAGGGGTGTGGAAGGGCAGAGGTAGAGAGAATCTTAAGCAGGCTCCATGCCCAGTGCGGAGCCCAAAGCAGGGTTCAGTCTCACATGGAGAGCTCACGTGAGCTCAGGCTGAGATTGTGACCTGAGCCAAAAATCAAGAATCAGATGCTTAACTGACCAAGACACACAGGTGCCCCAGGAGGGCCTCTGTCACATCTGGCAGCTTCCCCTCATCATCATGTCGGTGGCCTTAATCTGCGTAATTCACTACTGTCTGTTGCTCTAGGCAGTTGCGCTGTCTGCATATATGGTGCCTTGTTGATTCCTGTTGAGGGTCATTTGGGTTATGCCCGTTTCTCAGCCACTCTGGGCAGAGCTTTCATGGACATGTCTCCTAGAGGGAGCGCACCGTCACTTCTCTCAAGCAGACCCTCAGGAGAAGGATTGCCAGGAGATCAAGTAGGTGCATTTGCTCTCTGGGAGATACTGCCGAACTGACTTCCACAATGGGAGCCAGTTAACATTCCCACAGAACGTAGGGGAGTTTCTGTTCTCCTGCCTCAGGTCAACACTTGATACTGGGCTAGCTGGCTAGCTGGAGGGTCGGCCCTTCTAAGGTGTATGAAGACACCACGCCCCACCTCCCTCCTGGCCAGGCTTGCTGCAAAACCTTCCACCAGCTTGTTGCCTATCACTCTGGGGACATGCCTGTTAAAGGCTTTTGCTTTTCCTCCTTAAATTGAAGTGTTTATCTTTTCATATTGACTTTTAGACACTCTATTCTGGAGAGTTTTTTGCAGACACAGGTATTACAAGTAAGTGCAGGTCCATGCTTGCTTCGCAATTTGCTGAACAGGAGTTACATGTTTTAATAAAATACAGGTTATTACTTTGATAGAGAATCCTTCCTTATCTTTAAAAAATAACAGCCCACCCCAAATTCATGAAATACGCTTGTGTGGTATGCTTTCTTTCATGTGCCTTATAGTTTAACCTTTACATTTAGCTCAGGGATCCTTCCTGCTTCGATTTTTATGTGTGTTGTCAGTAAAGTGCAAAACTTCCTACGTACTGTTTCATTATTGTTTTCTCCAACATGGATTTTTAGTTGACCCAGCATGGTCATAAACATAAACATACTTATGTTTAATAAATACTTCCCACAAAAAATAATAGAATAAATAAATACTTCCCACAGAATTGAGGAGATGCCCTGAAGAAAGCAGGTCCTTTTCTGGTTCTCTGCTTCTTGTCACTGGTCTCTTTGTCTTGCCCAAAGTGCACAGTGGTGTCACTGCTGGACACAGAGAAGGGAGTTCTTTGACTTTATTCTTTTCAGATATCCTCTAGGGCCTCTGCATTTCCATGTAAATTTTGAGATTAAGTTGATCATGTCCATCAAATTTGATGCCAAGATTTTAACTGACCTTATAGTGAATAGATCAATTTGAGGAAAACAGACATCTTAACAAATCTGAGTCTTCCAACCCATCAACATGCTGTCTTTTCTCCCTTCATTTGGGGTCCTTAATTCCTTCCAAACTGTTTTGTAGTTGTCAGAGTATAACTCTACTACGTCATTTTTTTCCACATGATATCCCAAAGAGTTTTTGATGGTACTACAAATAGTACCTGTAATTTTATTTCCCAATTCTAAAGTTCCACTAGACTTTAAAAATATAATCACTGGTTGAATCCAACGACTTCACTAAACAAATATCAAATCTAGTAATTTGTAGAACCTATCAAATTTTCTAAATGTACAGGAAAGACATGGGCAAGTGTTGACTTTCTGAGAGTAATTTGTTTCTTCCTGCTCCCTCCGTGTTCTTTATACATTTGGGGGACCCCCCCATCCAGTGCAATCTTTTCAACAGTGAAAAGTATCAGTCTGCTTTGCTTCTGAATTTGGAAAAAACCCTCCATCAGATTAAAGACACTTTCCCTTATTCATAGTTGTGTGAGAGTATGTATCATCAATAGGTATTAAATTTTATTAAACAATGTACACCTATTGAGAATGATTATATTCAATTTTCTTCCTTTTAATCGGAAGGACTGGTGATGTGTGGAGGGACTGGTGACGTGTGGACTTTCTGAGTGACTCAAAGGAGCTCTTGTAGTATTTTCCTTGGAGATTTACTGATTCTTCAAAGAGTGACATCAAATGAGATAAGAAACAGAAAAATAAATTTAAAATTTTACTTTTACTTTTTTTCTGTCTTTTAATAACTCTCAGAGGATTTTCGAAACCTTAGGTAAAATAGAAAACTGAGCTAGTTCATACAAAATGCATGTTATCATATGTAGTTATGAATCTGAAAGAAGTAACTCAACATAAATGTAAGATAGCGTAAATAAGGGCCGTTGTAATTTCTTTCCACTTTAGATGTTTCTAGTGTCTGGGCTCCGTTTTGGCATTATTTTTGTACACAGTGTTTTTCCATCAGACTAATATAAGCGTGTGTAAAAAATGCAATAGTATGGAAAAGCCTATAAGAAACCCCATGCTCTCTCGAGGCGATTATGTCCATAGTGTTACACAATATATTTACACAGATGTTTATGTTAACCTACCACGTCTCAGTTTGATAGATGATTTTACCTTCTTATTGTCAGGTACTTTTCTCTCCTCTTTCTTCCTGTCATTTCTGAAGTTTTTATTTTTTAATTTTTTAAAATTTTCCATCTTTCCTTCCATCTTCTTTGTTAACAAATGTTAAATGTGAAGACTTTGCATCTTTTCCCACCAACTTTTAGACAGGATCTCTCCTTCCTGCTGCCTCTGTGGATTCTTCAGAGGCCCCATGCTGAGGGGTGCCCTGGGCTCCCCTGTTGTCCCTGAGAGAGCATTTGCACTCAGCTCAGTAAGCACCAGGGAAGCCCCAGCGTGTTGTTTGCAGATGACTCAGAAACAAATGTTCCAAATGAGAAGCCTCACCACACCTGGGAGCTGGGCCCGGGTCTCAGTTCCTGAATCATGCCTTGTGCCTGTGACAGCATCTGTCCTTTAACGTCCCCCCCAAGAGTTGCAGGTTTTCATGTCCCTTCTTCCCCTTATTTCTTAAAGAAAATGCAGAGTACTCAAGTACCATAAAATGTGAAGTTGGAGACCAAACCAAGGGAAGAATCACACAAAAGTGGAAGAGATGACTGGTCTTTCCTGTGATTTCACCGCTGTCATGACAGGAATGTCCAGGCTCCTCCTGTCACTCTTCTGGGACCAATTCCCACAAGGCACTGTCTTCACTGATGGAGATCACCCAAATAGAACATGGTTTCCCTCACATTCTTCATACTTTCCTGTTAACCACTCTGTTTTCATTGGCTTGGGGGCCTATGGAGCATCGGGTACTCTCCTGTGCTCTCCTCCTCCCTCAGAGCTGCCCCCCTCTGCATCCCCAGGGCACCTCAGGCCTCTGTGCTGCCCGCCTGACAGCCCTGATGAAACGGGATGGATTGAAACTGATTGGGCGCTCTGGACCCAGGCCTGTCTGGACTCCCCAGGGCACGCGGGGCTCAGCCGGGAGCAGAGTTGATTCAGATGGCAAAGGGCAGATTAGAGAACGCGGCTGGTGAGAGTGCCAATCTGCTGTCTGATTCTGTGTGATCACCAGTCCATTTATTTTGACTTGGCTCTCCTGTTACCCAATTACTAGTTCAGAAATACGTTTAACTACAAATTGTAGACAGTGCGAACGACATTTTCTGAACATGTCAGGGCAGAGGGAAGATAACTGTGGAAACTGGAAAGAAGGCACCAGGACCAACAGCAGAGCTGCCCCAGCGGGGATGCCTCAGACAACCACTCTGTGTTCCCCCCAGTTTTATGGGGGTGTAACTACCCTATATGTGGTGTTGCTTTAAGACGCACAACATGAGGATTTGATACCTGTATCTGGGCTAACACAATCCCACAGTAGTTAGTTAACACATCCATCATCCCCTGGAGTTACTATTTTATATTTTCATTTGTGGTGAGGACATTTAAGATTTACTCTTTTAACAACACTCAGTATATAACACAGTATTATAGACAGTTCACCACGTTGTACATTAGCTCTCAGAAATTATTAATTTTGTAGTTGGAAGTTTGTACCTTTTGACCAAAATCTACCTGATCCCCTGACTCCCCACCCTTTGGCAACCACATTCTAGTCTTTGTTTCTGTGATTTCAGCTTTTTTAGGTTCCATATATAAGTGGAACCTTATATAATCTCTATATATATAAAATATATATAATATATATATATATAATCGTACGGTATTTGTTATTTGTCTTTCTCTGTCTGACTTACTTTACTTAGCATGATGCCCTCAAAATACATTCCTGTTGTCGCAAATGGCAGGATTTCCTTCTTTCTCATGGCTGATTGATGCTCAATTGTGCATACACCCTGCCTCTTTAATTCTTCATCTGTCGATGGACACTGGGCTGGTTCCATAGTTTAGTAATTGTAAATAATGCTGCAATAAAAGTAGAGATGCTTATACCTCATCCAATTGGCATTTTTATTTTCTGAACTTCAACACTGTTTTCCATAGTGGCTTACCAATTTACATTCCCACTAACAGCACATGAAAGTTCGCCTTTATCCACATCCTTGCCAACAATTTTTCTTTTCTTTTTGTCTTTTGGATAACAGCCAGTCTGACAGATGTGAAGGGGTATCTCAGGATGAGAGGAATTTCCATCCTGTTTGCTGTAGTGACTATACTACTTTCCATTCCCATCAACATGGCACAAGGCATCCATTTTCTCCACAAGCTCACCAACACTTGGTATTTCTCGTCTTAGATTTATTTGCACAAAGATTTATTTGTGGTATTCTTATTCTGGTCTATTGGTTTATGTGTCCATTTTTGTACCTGCACCATGGTGTTTTTATTACTTTAGCCCTGTAATATTGTTTGAAATCAGGAAGAGTGATGCCTCTAGCATTTTTCTCCTGTCTCAGCATTGCTTTGGCTTTTTGTGAGCTTTTCTGGTTCCATACAATCGCTTTGTCTGTTTGTCTCTTTAACTTTTGGAAGAGTTTGAGCCAGAATGGTACTAATTACTCCTTAAGTGTTTGGTAGAATTTATCAGTGAAATCATCCAATCCTAGCTTTTCCTTTTTGGGGGAGGATTTGATTACTAATTTGATACTTTACTCATTATTGCTCTGTATTATTATCTATTTATAATTCATTCTTAGTTGTATGTTTCTAGAATTTGTTCCATTTTTCTAAGCTATTCAATTTTTCATTTATAATTGTTCATAGAGTATCATTTTTTAATTTTTTTATTTTTTCAGTGTTCCAAGATTCATTGTTTATTAATACCCACCACCAGGCTAACACTTCCCCCACCCCTCTCCCTTCAAAAACCCTCAATTTGTTTCTCAGAGTCCATAGTCTCTCATGCTTCATCTCCCCCTCCGATTTACCTCAATTCACTTTTCCTTGCCTTCTTCCAATGTCCTCTGTGTTATTCCTTATGCTCTACAAGTAAGCAAAACCATATGATAATTGACTCTCTGCTTGGCTTATTTCACTCAGCATAATCTCTTCCAGTACTGTCCATGTTGATTAAAAAAGTTGGTATTCATCCTTTCTAATGGAGGCGTAATATTCCATAGTATATATGGACCATATCTTCTTTACCCATTCATCTGTTGAAGTACATCTTGGCTCTTTCCACAGTTTGGCAATTGTGGCCATTGCTGCTATGAACATTGGGGTACATATGGCCCTTCTTTACTTATGGTCCTTTGTATTTCTATATTATGATCTTAGTATTTATATCAACTGTAATGTCTCCTCTTTCATTTCTGATTTTATTTATTTGCATGTTCTCTCTCTCTCTTTTTGTTTTCTTAGTCTAGCTAAATGTTTGTCAATTTTGTTCTTCTTAAAAAAAAACAGCACTGAGCTGCATTTTCTAATGGTTTTTGGGTTCTTTTATTTGATCTGATCTTTGTTTCTTCTTTCTTTCAGCTAATTCTGGGCTTAATATGTTCTTCTTCTAGCTCCTCTAGATAGAAAGTTCGTTTATTACAGAGATTTCTTTTTTTCTTAATGTAGGAATTTATCACAATAAATTTCTCTCTTAGAATTGTTTGCTGCATCATAAAAGTTTGAGTATGTTGTATATCCATTTTTGTTTCTTCCAAGGTGTATTTGTTTATTTGATTTATCCTTTTGGTTTGATTTATTAAATTTGGTTTATTTGGTTTATTTGATTTATCCTTTGGTTGTTTGGGAGTATGTTGTTTAATTTCCGTAACCTATGTATTTTCCAGTTTTCCTTCTGTTACTGAGTTCTAGTTTCATACAATTGTGGGGAAATACTTGATATAATCTCAATTATCTTAAATTTCTTGACTTGTTTTGTGACCGGTTATATAATTTATACTAGAAAACATTCTGTATGCACTTGAGAAGAATTTGTGTTCTGGTGCTGTTGGCTAAAATGTTCTGTGGGTGTCTATTAGATCCATTTGGCCTAAAATATGACTCAAGTTGATTTTCTTTCTGGATGATCTATCCATTATAGGAAATGGCATATTGAAGTCTCCCACTGTTAATTGTATTACTACTTATTTCTTTGTATCTGTCAGTATTTGCTTAATATATTTGGGTGCCCTGATGTTGGCTGCACATACATTTATGATTATTGTATATTCTTCATGATTTGATCCCTTTACCAGTCTATACTATTTTTCTTTATCTTATTACAACCTTTGAGTTAAAGTCTGTTTTGTCTGATATAGGTATAGCTACCTCTGCTCTCTTTTGCTTTCCTCTTGAATGAAATATCTTTTGACATCTCTTCAATTTGAGCCTAAGTGTGCCCTTGAAGCTGAAGTGAGTCTCTTGTAGGCAGCATATAATTGGGTTTTATTTTGTTTGTTTGTCTTTTAATCCACTCACCCACTTTATACTTTTTTTTTTTTAAATATGGAACGCTTCACGAATTTGCGTGTCATCCTTGCGCAGGGGCCATGCTAATCTTCTCTGTATCGTTCCAATTTTAGTATATGTGCTGCCGAAGCGAGCACCCACTTTATACTTTTTGATTAAAGAATTTTATACACTTACATTTAGAATAATTATTGATTGGTAAGAAATTACTAAGGCCATCTTATTGGTTGTTTTCTGGTTGTTCTCTAGTTCCCATGTTCTTTTCTTCCTTTCTTTCTTTTTTTTAAAATTTGATTAATTAATTAATTAATTAATTTTTTAAATTTTCAGTGTAACAGTATTCCTTGTTTTTGCAACTCACCCAGTGCTCCATGCAATCCATGCCCTTTCTAATACCTACCACCTGGTTCCCCCAACCTCCCACCCCCAGCCACTTCAAACCCCTCAGATTGTTTTTCAGAGTCCATAGTCTCTCATGGTTCACCTCCCCTTCCAATTTCCCCCAACTCCCTTCTCCTCTCTAACTCCCCTTGTCCTCCATGCTATTTGTTATGCTCCACCAATAAGTGAAACCATATGATAACTGACTCTCTCTGCTTGACTTATTTCACTCAGCATAATCTCTTCCAGTCCCGTCCATGTTGCTACAAAAGTTGGGTATTCATCCTTTCTGATGGAGACATAATACTCCATAGTGTATATGGACCACATCTTCCTTATCCATTCGTCTGTTGAAGGGCATCTTGGTTCTTTCCACAGTTTGGCGACTGTGGCCATTGCTGCTATAAACATTGGGGTCCAGAAGGCCCTTCTTTTCACTACATCTGTATCTTTAGGGTAAATACCCAGTAGTGCAATTGCAGGGTCATAGGGAAGCTCTATTTTTTTTTTAAGATTTTATTTATTTATTTGACAGACAGAGATCACAAGTAGGCAGAGAGGCAGGCAGAGAGAGAGGAAGGGAAGCAGGTTCCCTGCTGAGCAGAGAGCCCGATGCGGGACTCGATCCTAGGACCCTGAGATCATGACCTGAGCTGAAGGCAGCGGCTTAACCCACTGAGCCACCCAGGTGCCTGGGAAGCTCTATTTTTAATTTCTTGAGGAATCTCCACACTGTTCTTCAAAGTGGCTGCACCAACTTGCATTCCCACCAACAGTGTAAGAGGGTTCCCCTTTCTCCACATCCTCTCCAACACATGTTGTTTCCTGTCTTGCTAATTTTGGCCATTCTAACTGGTGTAAGGTGATATCTTGTTCAACATAGTATTAGAAGTCCTAGCAACAGCAATCAGACAACAAAGAGAAATAAAAGGTATCCAAATTGGCAATGAAGAAGTCAAACTCTCTCTCTTCGCAGATGACATGATTCTTTATATGGAAATCCCAAAAGACTCCACCCCCAAACTACTAGAACTCATACAGCAATTCAGTAACGTGGCAGGATACAAAGTCAATGTACAGAAATCAGTGGCTTTCTTATACACTAACAATGAAAATACAGAAAGGGAAATTAGAGAATCGATTCCATTTACTATAGCACCAAGAACCATAAGATACCTGGGAATAAACCTAATCAAAGAGGTAAAGGATCTGTACTCGAGGAACTACAGAACACTCATGAAAGAAATTGAAGAAGACACAAAAAGATGGAAGACCATTCCATGCTCTTGGATCGGAAGAATAAACATTGTTAAAATGTCTATACTGCCTAGAGCAATCTATACTTTTAATGCCATTCCAATCAAAATTCCGCCAGTATTTTTCAAAGAGCTGGAGCAAATAATCCAGAAATTTGTATGGAATCAGAAGAGACCCCAAATTGCTAAGGAAATATTGAAAAACAATCAGTATACTTTTATTTTATGTTCATGCTTTATTTCTTTGGTAGAAACTGCAGCATTATGTTTTGTTTTGTTTTGTTTTGTTTTTAAAGATTTTATCTATCTATCTGCCTATCTATCTATCAGGGAGGGAGAGAGAGGGGGAGAGAACAAGCTCACAAGCAGGGGAGCAGCAGACAGAGAGAAAAGTAGGCCTCCTGCTGAGTAAGGAACCTGATGGGGGACTCAGTCCCAGGACCCTGGAATCATGACCTGAGCAGAAAGTAGACGCTTAACCACCTGAGCCACCCAGGCATCCCTCCAGCATTATGTTCAATAGAAGTGGTGAGAATGGACAATCTTGACTTGTTCCTGATCTTAGGGGGAAAGCATTTAGTCTCACCATTACATATGATGTTTTCTGTGTGTTTATGGTTCAATGTTTTTGTTTGTTTGTTCTGAAGATGCCCTTTGCCAACTTGAGAAATTTTTATTATATTTCTAATTATCTGAGTGTTGCCATTAAACTTGTCAAGTTTTTTCTGCATCTAATGAGATAATCATTTAGCTTTCTTCTTCTTGTCAGGTGGTATGGTGAATATATTGTTTGAATTTTGAATGTTGAATCACATGTATTCCCAAGAAAAAACCCACTTTATTATGACATATGATCATTTTTTAACATTTCCTGATTCAGCTTGCTGGTATCTATAGGGGATGATTGCATCTATGCCCATGGGGGACATGGGTCTGGTTTCTGTTCTTTTGTTGTTGTTGGTTTTGTCTTGCGATTTCTTTGCTGGCATTTGGGGGAAGGTAAAGCTGACTCACAAAGTAGGCTGAGGGCGCCCCAGTCTTTCCTCTTTTGCAAAGAGTTTGTGCTGTTTTCTGTCTGCAAGAATGTCGAGATAACACTTGCACATGCAGTGACCACTGCAGGGGTAGAAGGTGGAGCAGAGGCCTGACCAGAGGGACCAGATCTACAGGGCAGGAGTTAAGGATTGAGAAGCATAGCAGTGGCTGTGTTGGCAGCCCACAGAAGAGGAGAACATAAACTCAAAAGGCACAGGCATGGGACTGGAGTTGGCATATGAAATTATAGAAATCTTTGCATTCATGTACGTCCCATCTCACTGAATAGACCATTTGTTTTTATTATAAACATAAAAGAAAAAACATGAGGAAAAAAGAGAGATTGAGTAATACAAGTGTAGCTATTCCAAGAGCAACAAGAACTGAAAAGTGAAATACTGGTTTTAAAAAAAGGGTACCAAAATCCTATAAATATCTAAATTGGTAATTCAGAAGCAAGCTTGCTTGGCCCCCTAGAATGTCAATATCATTGTCATACCCGAAGGCTCTGAGTTTCCAAACAGTCATTATAAATTAATGCTCATGGTGACTCTGGTGTGCCGAGAGAAAAATGGATTGCATTCATTATACTTCGCTTGGGGACTCAGAGTGCACACCACAGCATAATATACAGAGTTCTTGGATCACTATGTGTGTCAACTGTTCTTCAATAAAAAATCTTAATAAAAAACTTAAAAGGCCAAGATTTATAAGTTCATAAATAAATACCTAAAAATTGAAAAAAAGACCATACACCCATTTTTAATAAAGATTTCTATACAAAATATTCAAAATACGTTTTGGAATTTAAAAGACAAGCTTCAGTTGGTAAAAGTCAAACCCAGAAACAAGCAGACTGGTGGAGTGGATGCCCTTGGTGCCATCCAAACCTGGCTGCTGTGAGTGGAGGCTGCGGGCCCTCGGCCCCACCCTGCTGAGAATAGCGGTGCCTCTCACGGAGGGGTGGGCACCAAGCACAGGCTGGGTGCTCCCAAGATCCTTGGGGCAGGGCTGCGTCTGGGCTAGCGCGTCATGCATCGTCTCCTGCACTGTCCTGCTTGTCTCCCCCACCACACCCAGGCTCTGCTCTGGGGACGGGACCTACAGCACCACGGCCCGTGAACGTGACGTGACTGTGTGTGACAGAGAAGCAGAGTGGGAGAGAAAGAGAACACCACGGGAATAAGCAGCAGAATTATGAACATTGTTTTCAAAGGTACGGATAACTGGTGATTACTCAGCAACAGAGTGGGGTTTTTTTTCCTTTGTTTTGTTTGTTTCTTTGTTAATGTTTTTCTCTAAAAGCCTGTTCTCTAAGTCAGGGAATACTTATTTTTAAAAGCTAAATAATGGTGTAGATGGATTTAGGGCCACTCCACTAAAATTCAAGGATCATGTCAGGCAGAAAATTCTAAAGTTGCTATGACCTCAAGTCTGCTTCATAATTCAACCTAATTCAATTCAATTCAATTCTGTTTAGGTTTCTTTTTCTGTTTTGTTTTTGTTTTTAAGTCAAAGCCCAATCTGCTCTGAAAGTGAAATTGCTTCAATTAATTAATAAAATAATAAATCCTTTTAAAAATTGTGTCAGGGTGCCTGGGTGGCTCAGTGGCTTAAACATCTGCCTTCGGATTAGGTCATGGTCTTGGGGTCCTGAGATCATGCCCCACATCGGGCTCTCTGCTCAGTGAGGAGCCTGCTTCCCCCCCCTTCTCTGAATGCCTCTCTGCCTACTTGTGATCTCTCTCTGTCGAATAAATAAATAAAATATTTTTTAAAAATTGTGTCAATGTATGTATCTTGAGGTTATTTTCTACCTGTGTTCATGGAGGAAAAGTAGTTATTTAAGATGGAAGTCATGTTATATTCGTATTTTAAAAGTACCAGAGAAATCAATTTGGTAAGGAAATGCCCATGTATCAAAGGCAAACTCGCAGGTGTTTGTGTGAAAGAGACAGGGCTGCTGTTGGAAACCAAGCTCCTGTCTGCCTGTCCATGCCCCCTGCTCTGATTGACCTCTCAGGTCAACCTCTGCCCCTGGCCCTGCTGTGAGTCAGTGGGATCTGTCTGTTCATGGCCTAGACCAGCCAGCCCTCACATCACCTCAACCAGGATCACCTGCCTGTCCCTGGCCTTGGGAGTGAGGACAGGTCAAGTCACTATCATCTGCCTATCCCTCACATCACTTCAACCAGGGTCACCTGCCTGTCCCTGGCTTTGGGTGTGAGGACAGGTCATGTCACTGTGACCAGTGTCGCATGCCCATCCCTGCCCTTGGGCATGACTGTGACCAGGGCCACCCAGCCGTGCCTAAGGATGCTGAGTCCTCTAGCAGTATTCCCTTAAAGGCCAGCAACCAAATGATTTTGTAAGACATTTCTGGGTGAAAAACCACAGAAGAAACAGCATATAAAGTTCTTATGTCCACAGATATGACTGATACCATCTTTGGTTAATTTTTACACTTGTCTGCTTTCATATTAGGGGGTTGGTTTCTCCTTTCCATTATTCTGGGTCTGTCACACTCCCAAATTGAGTCCTGTGGTAATGGTCTCATTTCCTGAGGGTTCTGTAACAAATCATCTCAAACCTGATAACTTGAAACAACAGAAAACTTGTCCCTCACAGTGCAGAGGCCAGAAGCCTAAAATCAGCCCCCCTGGGGCCACACTCCCTCAGGCTCTAAGGATGAGGCCATCTCTACTGTCTCCAACTTCTGGCAGCTCTGGCAGCTCTGAGCTGTGAGGTCATATATCCCTCTGATCTCTCCTTCTGTCTTTAGATGATCTTCTCTGTGTTTGTATTTTGTAAGAACACTTGCTATTGGTTTTAGGGCTTACCTGCATAATTCAGAATGATCTCATTTCAAGACCCTTAACTTAATTACATTTACAAAGACTTTTTTTCCACATACAGTAACATTCAAGGGGCCTATGTTTAGGATGTGGACATATCTTTTTGGGTACCACCATTAGACCTATGGCTGGTGGTGTTAGCAGGGAGTGTGTTTGGGGAAGGCATGGGATTAAAAGATGATCAGAATCCACAGAGAACACAAGAAATATGTCCTTGATGCCTGTTTATAAAAATCAGAAAGAAACGTGTTGGCATTTTAAAAAAATTTAGGAGAGACGGTCTCTTCCATCTTTGGGTAAAGTAACCATTTCTTAGAGTTTCTGAGTCTTCTCTGCAATTTTCTTCCTAATTAATGGAGTCTTGCTTATTGAGATAGTATGTCTTCATCAGCAGCATCACTAATGTCTTTCCCTCTTCTTTTTCATGGTATTCCTGGTCCCTTCCCACTGAAAACTCTAAGTGTATTTCAATTCTATCTCCCTCAAATGTTTACCCTGTGTGCAAATGTTTTTCAAAACTCTAGCCCAACTCCTAACTTCAGTCAACCACCTTCCTCATGTTCTCCCAGCTGACCCACAATGGATTGGTTTGCCCCTGCTTCCTGCTCCCACAGTGCCCATCTTCCTGTCTTTCTCAGGCTTGCTATATGCATGCTATCTGCATCCTATGAAGTCATAATATCCATGTGAAAGGAGACACTTTTCTTAGCAGCTCCCCAATTCTCCTTATACATATTATTGTTCAATAGATACATTAAACCAAAGGAGAAAATTTAAATCTAAAAATTTAAATCTCCCAAAGGAGAAAATTTTAATGGCCTATTTGGAAATTAAGCAATGTAGGGAAAACAATATTAATGACTTTAATTTCAAGTCTAGTTAAAAAATAAAGGTTACACTCCCATAACTTGCAAAATTAAATAGAGGTCAATTCTTTTTTTTTTTTTAAGATTTTATTTATTTATTTGACAGACAGAGATCACAAGTAGGCAGAGAGGCAGGTGGGGGGGGTGGGGGGAGGGGAAGCAGGCTCTCTGCTGAGCAGAAAGCCCGATGTGGGGCTTGATCCCAGGACCCTGGGATCATGACCTGAGCCGAAGACAGAGGCTTTAACTCACTGAGCCACCCAGGCATCCCAAATAGAGGTCAATTCTATTCAACTAATATTTCCTTTGTGACTATGATACTAAAGAAATTGCTAGGAAGTATTAGATAAACAATGGTGAACAACACAATTCCTATCCTCAAGCAATTAACTTTCTAGTAGAGAAAAGAAATATGGTAAATGGTAATAGTCATGCAAGGCAGTATGTGGAGAGAGTTATTAAAATATAAGGGCATTATGAGCCCTGGGGATCCTCCTTCATCACAGTTATCTTATGTTTGCAATACTGGGGATTGTGTATACCAAGAGGAAATCCTCTAGAGGACTGGCAAGAGCCAGCATCACCACATGGGCAGGTACACATCATCATGGCTAATCCAACCTCAGCCTCATCATCTAGGCTAATCCAACCTCACTTTGCATTCTCCTTCTACACAACTGAGTCAGAGTCCCCCCACCCCCACCTCAGTGAAACAGAACCAACAGGATGTGCATATATAAAGATCTTCACTTTAAGGGATTGGCTCATGTGATTCTGAAGGCTAAGAGTTCCGAGATCTGCCACTGGCAAGCAGGAGACCCAGGAGAGGCAATGATATAGTTCCAGTCCAAGTCCCAGTCTGAAGGCAGGAGAAAACTGATCTTTCAGCCTAAAGACAGACAGATAGAGGGCAAATTCTCCCTTCCTCAGCCTTTTTGTTCTATTCAAGCCTCCAAAAGACTGGGTGAGGCCCACAGGCATTGGGAAGGGCAATTTGCTCTATTCAGTCTACCAACTCAATTGTTAATCTCATTCAGAAGCACCCTCATAGACACACCCAGACATAATATTTAATCAAATATCTGGACAACCCATGACTCAATCAAGTTGACAGATGAAATTAGTCATCACAATTAGAATGGTCCTCAAACACAGTTCCTTTGTCCGATGTGTAGTCCACATCTTCCAAAGAGACTTCAGGACCTTGCTTTTCCACCCTGGACCTTGGCCAACACTTGACAAAAATTGTCTCTACATTTGGGGGGTTTCTAATCACAGAAGTTATTTTCATGGTATGTCTACAAAGTAGGACATAACTGAGACCTGCCTACCTCATGCCTTTGACAATGTGTCTGATTTGTAAATATAGAACAATCTGACATTCTTCTCTCAGCACTTTTCACTCTGATTTTGAATTTTTTCAATGTTTTCAATTTTTGCCATAAGTATAGTTTCTTTTAACATTTTAAATATATTTATAATAAAATATTTATATGTTAATTCTATTATCTGGATCATGTTGTGGTTATTATCCTTTGGCTACTGTTTTTGCTCTTGAAAGTGGACCAAATTTTCCTATTTTTTGCAAATTGTGTACTCTTTAAATGTCATATTGGACATTATGGATGGTACAGTGGATTTTGTTATTTTCCATTGAAGAGTGTCAGTTTTTGTTCTATTATGCACATAGCTGCCTTGACTCAAACTCCAAACTCTAGTCCCCCAATAAAGAACAGAAATAGAAAACATTACCCATATTATGCAATCTGAGTTTCCCTGATGTCACTTTTATTGCAGATTTTGGGCATCTTTGCACACATTTGCACTTCATGATCACCCAAGAATTGAGGCAGAGTTTTCAGATATTGAAGCTCTTCTACCTTCCCTCCCAGGATGGCTCCTTCACTGTCACCCCATTGCTTGTCCTTCCATTACTTGAGACAGTGCTTGTTGTGGGTTCCTAACATCCATTTCTCTGGATGTTGTGAGAGTCCCCATGCACATGGCTATGGATTGTGGAATTCACAAGTATCGTAGTCTCCCTTCAAGGCCAACTGCCTTCCTGTTTTAATTCAGTCTCAAGTGCCCCAGATAAAGTGTTTTTAATTAGTGTATGTAGGCTGCTTTGGCAAATATAAATTATTCTATCATTACTGGTAGACAAAACCTTAATTTTCAAATAGTTTTTACCCTTCAGCTAAAATTCTCCTTCTGATGACACTTATTTTTCACTTTTTTCCACTAGCTTTTTTTAACTTATTTACACAATATTTTTAAATCCTGGGAACAAAATGGTATAGACCTTTCTGTCTCTACTCTTTCACACTAAGTAGAACTATAAATCTGGGAATAATGCAAGAGGCAGCCCGACAAGTATGCTGAAATGTAGAAAAAGAAGGAGAACTGATTTGAGAACCCAGAATTAGAGAAGCAACACTATTCCAGGACATTGTAAGCCCCTCCAATCAATAGAAGGAGTCAACCTGAATCTGGGGTTTTCCAAGCAACATGAAATCCAGCAACATGAAATGGCCAGCTGGGCTCATTCCTCTTCACTGAATTTCTGATAATACCAGGTGAGCCTGACAGGCAGAGGGATCAATCCAGAGCTCACCAACAATAGGGGAACTAGAGAAGAATGCTCCTTCCCTGCCTGGCCTGAGGATTATTCCCTGTAAGAGGTACCAGGGGTGGGGGTTGGGGAGCAGGAGGGATGCAGCTATAATAAGCAGTCCTGTCCAGGGTCTCCTTTGAGTCTGTGGATGGGCTGGAGTCCCCTTCTCTCCCAAAGATACCAGGCAGTATTCAAATACCAATCAACTGGTGATGGAAAAATCAATATGGTCCTGCACAGTGGACAACTATCCACCAATAAAAAGGAGTATTCTTCTAAAATAAAATCACTATGCTAACTGAAAAATGCCAGTCACGAAAGTCTGTATTGTAAGACTCCCTTCATATCACACTTACCGATAGGGCAAACCTGCAGAAACTGAGGCAGGTCTATGTTTGCCTGGTCTGGGAGTGGGATTGACTGCAGATGGCCTTTCTTAGGTGGTAGAAGTGTCCCAGTGCCAGTTTCAGTGATAGTTACAGAAGAGTGTTAATTCACTCCAAATTTTTTAGCTGTGTACTTAAGGGCGAATTTCATGATATGTAAATTATATCTCACTAAACTTTAAAAATATTTTTCTCTATGTTCTTCTAAAACTTTTATTATTTTCAATTGCTCTATTTTTAAACAGACCATACGGTTAAAACTGAGTCAAAAGTGGGTAGATTAGAATATGGGTTAACCTAAATTTTGTATTAAATTTGTTATATTGTTTTGTTGTGTAAATGGTGACTAATATACCACCTGTATAAGGAAAGGCCCTTTTCCATATAAAGATATATACACCGCCTGTATATACCTGAAGGAAAATATCTTCACATGATTGTGTGTTGAGTGGTCAAGACAAGTAGTCTCTATGACATGTACATATTTGCTCTTTCTCCTCTCCTTCCTATTAAAAAAAAAAAAATCACATGTTGCAAACAGGGTTCTGGATCTAGAACTAAAGAAATTGATTCTCAGGAAATCTAACTTTCCCAGTTCTAAGAACAACATACAGATTAAAATGTGCTTGCCTGATTGCATTGACTGTACTGAATGCAGCCCCTGAGAAGGCTACAGAATTCACAAGTATGTTTCTTTCTTCAACATGATTCTCTGGGGTGGTGGCTACACATGATGAGAGGTGAGGGATCTCTGTCTCTTTTATAAACACACATGCACACACATATATACATACACATATACACACATACATACACAAATTCACAAGTTACACAAATGAAATGCACAGAAGGAATGCACAGGATGTCATGCTGGAGAATCCACCCCCTTGGGAAGTTCCTTCTTGGAACCAACTGGCCATGTTGAGCATCCACAACACACAGAAAGGGACATACAGAGACCACAGGCAGGCATTGGGTTGAATTCCCAGGGCCAGGCACCAGCTATATTCTAGCTCAAAAGATCCTCTGAAATAACTGTAGCCAAATTAGGGTCTTGTCTGATCACCCAGATGTGGCTGGTAATAAGATTATGGTGTTAAGCCACTGTGTTGTAGAGTGGTTCGTGAGAGAGCAAGGAAGAGCCAGAATACTGCGTTGCAATCACTGGGGATATTCTGAGAGCAATAAAACTCACAGGTTGTCTAAAACTCTAGGTGCTTGACATGCAAAGATTTTCTTTATTAGTGAAGAGAGTATATTAAAAATATTAACCATTTTGACCGGCTCATTTTTTGTAAGATATACACTTATTGTATTAGAGGGAATAATAGATTTTGCACATTCCCTTCTATATGTTTTTCATTTTTAAAAAATTCTTGTTTTCTTACATCATCTATTTGAAAATTCCTCTAAGCTATTCAGGGAGGAAGTGGTCTTTGTTTCTGAATACAGCACAGAAAGATATAAAGCAATTTCATATATAGGTCTATAAGGGCCTTGCCAATGCCAGGTGGGATGGGGTGATGTGGGGACACAGGCAAGACTAAAGAGTGGGCATTGGTGGAGGTTAGGAGCTGAGCTCACCATGTAGTCCAGGAAAGCTTATTCTATTTGCGTGGAAGCTGCAAGCTATACAGGCTGGGCTTCAAGGCCACAGGACGCCCACCCAATGCCCCCAGCCATGTGGGGATAGCATGAGCTGCCCAGAAGAAAACCCATCCTCAAAGGGTGGGAAGCACCACACAAGGCAGAGTGCTCAGTGCATTTGATAGAAAACAGAGGGTAAGAAGCACTCTTGGAACAATCTCTGTTAGGGTGTCTATGCATTTCTTTCTTTTGAAAACACACAGTGTCCAAGGGATGGGGGGGTCACTCAGGGCTACCCCAGCTCTGGCTTTCCATGAAGTAACCACACTGTCAGTCTGATGGGAGGTTTGGAATGGGTGTCCATGCTGGACTCCTGCATGAGCAATGTGCAGTCCGTGAGTCTTCCCAGGAATATCAGTCAGCTGACCCAGCACCTGACACTTGGAAGCTGAGGTGAAGAAATCTCTTAAAGTCTTTCATGCTTTTTGAAAGATACTTAAATAAACTTGCATTAAAAAAAATAGAATCCCAGTCACATAGCATTATGACTGGTTTATGAAAAAGAGTTCTCTATAAATATTCATCAGTAGTTTAATGCAAGAATTTTAAAAACCTTCATGAATAACCCACTTAGCAAAAATGTATATAAATACATGCATTTAAGAAGGAATAAATATACCCATATACTGGCATGCTTTAAAAAGAACAGGTAACATGAACTGATGAGGTGATTTTTTTTTTTAAGATTTTATTTATTTATTTGTCAGAGAGAGAGAGGGAGAGAGAGCGAGCACAGGCAGACAGAATGGCAGGCAGAGGCAGAGGGAGAAGCAGGCTCCCTGCCGAGCAAGGAGCCCGATGTGGGACTCGATCCCAGGACGCTGGGATCATGACCTGAGCCGAAGGCAGCTGCTTAACCAACTGAGCCACCCAGGTGTCCCTGATGAGGTGATTTTAAATTGTTTGCTTTCCTTCTAATCTTCATCTGAGAGCAATCAAGTGATTTTGTTACCATGTTACGAAAAGGAATCCAAGCAAAGAAATATCTAGCTCTTGAGAAAATTTTCCCAACTGGTAACGTTTTGGGACAAAGCCTGTGGAGCAAGAGGGCAGGTAGGGCTGAGCCCTGTTGCTGATGTCAGGACACTTACCTCGAAATACTGTTTATCTATATGCTAGCTCCTCCTCTAGGAAACACCTACTTAAAAAGTTTACTAGCTCAGATCATTACCATACTATAAAAATGCACATAAGGTACAGTCTGTCATTAATGGAATGCCAGAGTCAGATGCTGAACATTAGGGGTCAGGAGCGAAAGTGAGCAGCTGTGTGAGAGGACTCAGGGATGGGGAGCCACAGGCAGGACACGGAGGCCATTTCTTGGCAGGCAGGTCCTGCAGCCCAAACAGGTTTCTACCTGAAATCTCACGCGCAGGTGGACAGCTTCAGGCCGTGTTTGAGAGCATGGCTCTATGGCTGTCTTTGCTCTACTTGGCTGTCCCCTACCCCTCATTTATCGTCCAAAGTGGCAGGGTCACTCTACAGTCCAGAGCATTTCCACACATTCTTTATGTTTTTAAAACCAGTTCTTGTGATTTTACAGACTTTGGGTGTGGGCCTGGAAATGACAATTAAGAAATTACTGCCCTGAGGAGAATTTCCTGGAACTTTGGATTTTTCCAGCACATCTTAAGCAGTCCATGTCGTTGTGTGACAGTCCTAGGCTGAGCAGGCTGGTCCTGTTAGTCCCCAGGCTGACCACCAAATCTGTCCAGTCTACTGACACAGCAGCACCTCCTAGACGAGCAGGGTCTTCCGCCGAGTCAGCTACCTTGGGTTCCACAGGGTGGTGGGACAACCCTGAGCTTGTGATCTCATTGTTCTGGGCAGAAGGAGGCAGGCCTCAGGGGATTCCAGAATGGGCACCCTAGATTCTGACTCGAAGTGCAGCCCAAGGACCAGCGGCATCTGCATAACCTGCCCCCCCACCCCACCCCACCCCCGCCTTGCCGACCAGCATCTGTGTTTTATCAAGATCCCAAGGAAATTCCTTTGCAGATCATAGCTGAGAAGGCATCAGATGAATTTCTGAGCTTCACGACTGTGCATCCTTACCAGTTCAGTAATCCTCCAGGGAGTTTCATTTCCCTGCTGAACGCAGGTCTGGGGGATGTAGTGATTTGGTGCTGGCAGAACTCCAGTCTGCCTCAATGCTGAGAATGGGGTTATGTCCTGGATGAGACCCAGCCAGGATGCACAGTGGTGCCTACCACTCCTTTCTCCCAGCACATTGTAGAGTGTGCAGTCTATCCCCTGAATGAGGTTCTCCGGGGCCTCATGGTTTCCTTGCCTTATGGTGAAATCCAACTGTTATTCTGTTGAAAGAAACAAGAGCAAGAGCAAAAAACAACAACAAGAAACAGGCAAGAGCAAGTAGAAGGGTCAACCACCATCACTGCATTTGGCAAAGACACAAAGGCAGAGTTGGAGATCTTTGCTGTGGAGAAAACACAGAAGTCGGCATCACTAGATCTTCTCTTTGGCTCGGTTCTACAATAAACAAAAGGTACTATCAGAATTGCTAAAAGAATAATCATTTAACATAAGAGCTAGCTACAAAGCTATTAACAGATCTCCCAATTGTTTTGCAGTTCTTTGTACTGAGGAAAATAACAGTGGTTTGTGTGTTATTTGAAAAACACTATTTTGATATAACTCCATTTGTAGTCCATCTTAGCCCCCCATTGCAATAACTTAAATTGAGTATATAAAATATTTAAATGGCTCAAAAACCAAAATTATAGAAAGAAGTGTATCCAGAGAGGTGCCATTTCCTCCTCTCTGCCTTCTCCATACATTCCTATCTACCCTTTTAAACCTCATTAGTTCTGTTGATCTTCTGTGTGTGTGTGTATGTTTGTGAGTGTGTGTGTGTGTGTGTGTGTGTGTGCATGCATCTGCAAACATAAATTTTCCTCTATTTCCAATGTTTCCTTATAGAAAGATTTCATACAAAGTTTTGCTAGTACACTTTGATTTTTTAACTTAAATATATATCCTGAAAATTTTTCTTTTAATGTTTTTAATTCTTGCCAAACTTATAGATAAGAAATTGTATCACAGATGAAATTTGTATTTTGTTACAAATAAAATTTATTATATAAAAATTTAAGACTAATTTAAATATATGTGTTTTGTGAATGGTTTACACATGCGTTTTTGTGTATCTTTTTCCATTTCAGTTTTGCCTTCTCTTCTCAATTTTTTTTTTTAAAGATTTTATTTATTTATTTGACAGACAGAGATCACAAGTAGGCAGAGAGGCAGGCAGAGAGAGAGAGAGGAGGAAGCAGGCTCTCCACTGAGCAGAGAGCCCGATGCGGGGCTCGATCCCAGGACCCTGAGATCATGACCTGAGCCGAAGGCAGAGGCTTTAACCCACTGAGCCACCCAGGTGCCCCCTCTTCTCAATTTTTAAAAGTGATTTTTATTTTAGGAATTTAGCCTTTTATCTGTAACATATGTTGCAAATATTATATTTCTGTTTGCTATTTTAGAAAATAGTTGAACTGAAAGATATTGAAGATAAAGCATACAAGTCCATGGGATGCTACTAACACAGAGATTGGAGGAAAATGTACAACTGAAATGGATGTATTAGGATAGAGGACATATCAGATATTAAACTGATAAGAACAGATACTACACTTGATCTTAGCCAAAAGGCCGAGAAGTGATGAAATGGATTATTAGGGAAAAGAGATGATACACTTCCACCGAATCAGAAGGTGAAGGATGGAAAATGAAACAAGTGAAAGGACAGAATGAAAATAAATATCAGAACAGAAATCTATGACATGGAAAACAAAAATAAAATGGAGTCAGCATTACATACATTTTTTGAAAAGATTAATAATATCAGTGAAATTCCTAACAGCTCAAATTTAGGGAAGCAGAAATAAAACATAAATCTCCACCAGAAATGAAAAGGAGGATGTTGCTACAGACCCTAGAGACATCAAAAACTTACAAGTGGACATTATAAGTACATTATATCAGCAAATTTGATAATTTCAACTAAATGTACAAGTATCTTTAAAAAACAAGTTATATAAGTTACATAAGAAGAAACAAAGTCATATATGTATTATAAGATTGAATCGTTATTAAAATGTTTCTCACAAGGAGCAATACTTAACTGGATGATTTTATTGATCAATTATTCCAAACATATATGAAGGAATGCCAGCCTCACATGAATTCTTCCAGGGCATAGATAAAGTTGGAACACTTAACATACACAAGATCTATTTAACATTGATACTAAAATATGACCAGGACATTGTAAGAAAGAAAAACTACAGACATATCTCTGTAGTGAATGTGGATACAGAAATACTATATAAAACATTACCAAATTAAATCCAATCACATATAAACTGTTACATGTTATCACCAAATGGGGGTGTATTTCAAGAATTCAAAATTGAATTAACACTCAAAAAGCTATCTATTCAATCTAACTTTCAAATATAAATACAGCAAATTAGGTGATTATATTAAAAAATGCACAAAGTGCATTTGATGAAATTCAATGTCCACAGTGACAAAAACCTCTTAACAAAGTAGAAATCAAAGGAAACATTAAGTCTGATAATGATTATCCATACAAAGTTAAATGAACCATCATACTTGATTCCTTTAAAAAAAAAAAAGGAGGTTTACCTTGAAGTTTAGAAACAAGTCAAGATGGTAGCTGCTGGAGTTGCTAACCATTACATTAGGAAAGATAATGAAATGACAAAGAAACTTTGGAAAGTTTGAAACAAAGTCATTATTTGCAAAGAGCATGATTATGTATGTAGAAAATCCAATAGAATCTTCACACTAGTGGAAATGAGTAAGTTTGAGAACTTGTTCAATTGTCCAGCTGCAAAATTCATTTTTGATTAGTGAAATTAATTAATTGTTTAGTTAGTGATGTTTCAGATTCATAACAAAACTGAGCAGAAATTATAGAGAATTCCCATATACCTCCACTCCCAACACACACAATCTCCACGACTGTGGACAGTAGTAGTTATAATTGAGGAATATACATTGGTGAATCATTGCCACTCAAAGTCCATAGTTTATACTAGGGTTCATCTGGGGTGTTGTACATTCTATGGTTGGACAAATGTATAAAGACATATAACCATCATTATAGTACCATACAGAATAGTTTCACTTCCCTAAAAATCCTCTGCTTCACCAATTCATCCTGCTTCCTCCTCACCTCTGGTAATCACTGATCTTTTTACTGTCTCCATAGTTTTGCCTTATTCAGAAAATTATATAGTTGGAGTCACATAGATTGACTTTGAAGATTGACTTTCTTTTTCAGTAATACATATTGAACTTGCCTATCTGTCTTTTCATGGCTTGATAGCTCATTTCTTTTTAGTGCTAAAGAATATTTGATCATCTGGTTGTGTGACTGTTTATTTATCTATTCACATACTGAAGAGCATCTTAGATGCTTCCAAATACTGTCAATTATGAATAAATCTATAAACATCTGTGTGCAGATTTTCATGTGGACCTAATTTTCAATAATTTGGATAAATACTAAGGAGTGAGATGGTTGGGCTGGATTATAAGTGTATTTTTTGTTTAGTAAGAAACTGTCAACTGTTCTTTAAAAGTATCTGTGCCATTTTGCATACCCACTGGCAATGACTAAAAGTTCTTTGACAGCACTTGTTATTGTCAGTGTTTTCAATTTTGGTCATTCTAATGGATATTTAGTGTCATCTCATTGTTTTAATTTGCAATTCCCAAACGAGAAGAGAAGCTTTCCTTGTTCCTGGTCTTAGTGGGAAAGCTTCAAGATCTTCACAATTAATATGAAGTCAGCTGTACAATTTTTTATTAAGATTTTATTTATTCATTTGACAGACAGAGATCTCAAGTAGGCAGAGAGGCAGGCAGAGAGAGAGGAGGAAGCAGGCTCACTGCTGATCAGAGAGTCCGATGCAGGGCTTGATCCCAGGACCCTGGGATCACCACCCGAGCCGAAGGCAGAGGCTTTACCCCACTGAGCCACCCAGGCACCCAAGCAGTGCAATTTTGCAGATGTTTTTAAACAAGTTGAGAAAATCCTCCTCTTTTTCTAGTTGGCCAAGAATTTTTAGCATGAATGGATATTGGATTTGCCAAACACTTTTTCAGCTTCTATTGATATGATCATGTGATTTCTCTTCTTTAGCCTATTGATGTGCTAAGTAGGTTACATTAACTGATTTTTGAATGTTGAACCAGGCCAGCATACTTGATACAAACCCCACTTGGTTGTGCTCTAAATTCTTTCTTTACATTGTTGGATTTGATTGCATATTTTGTTCAGTACTTTTGCATCTCTGTTTATGGGAGATGTTGGTCTATGGTTTTCTTAGAATGCTTTTATCTGGTTTTTATATTAAGTTTATATAAGTTATATAAATTTTATATTAATTATACCTCGTAGATTAAGTTAAAAAGTGTTTCCTGTTTTGATCTTCTGGAAGAGATCATAGATTAATTGGTATCATTTCTTCTTTAAATGTTTGATAGAATTCGCTGGGGAGCCCATCTGGGCCTGAGGCTTTCTTTTTGGTTAAGACCATTAATCATTGATTCTATTTAATTATGTAAATATATTGATTTATTATTGTTATTAATCATTATCTGTTATTATTTAATATATCTAATTATATAAATAAATAGATAATAATATTCCATATTATTAAATATATAAGTTTGTGTAGATGTTCTATGTCTTCTTTTTTAAAAAATTTTTAAACAAGGTTTCATCTATTTATCTGAGAGACAGAGAGAGCAAGGCGGGGAGGGGCAAAGGGAGAGGGAGAAGCAGACTTCCCGCTGAGCAGTGAGCCCACTGTAGGACCAGATCCCAGGACCCCAAGATCCTGACCTGAGCTAAAAGCAGACACTTAACCAACTGAGTCACCCAGGCGTCCTTGATCTATGTCCTCTCATGTGAGTTTTGACAGATTGTGTCTTTCAAGGAATTGTGCTATTGCTTCTAGGTTATGAAATCTATAGACACAGAGTTGTTCATATAGTCTTTATTATTTGTTTTAGTACCTAAGAAATATGTACTGATGCCCTTCTTCCATTTCTGATACTAGTAACTTGTGTCTTCTCTCTTATTTTCTTAGTTAGGTTAACTAAAGGCTTATTGATTTTGTTGGTTTTCCCAAAAAACTGTTTTTAGTTTTGTTTTTCTCTGTTGATTTTTTGTTTTCAATTACATTTATTTCTGCTCTAGTTTGTATTATTTTTTTCTGATTACTTCAGATTTTATTTGCTCATATTTTCCTAATTTACTCAAGTGGAAGCCTGGATGATTGATTTCAGATCTTTTTTCTTCTCTAATGTGTGCATTAGGGGCTATAATTTCCCCCAAGCACTTATTTGCTGCATTTCACACATTCTGTTGTGTTCTCATTTTCATTTAGGTCAAAATATATAACAATTTCTCTTGAGATTTCTTTCTGGACTTGTGTTATTTAGAAATGTTTTTCAAAATTTCTTTTTTATATACCAGCAAAATATAACAGAAAATTAAAGTTACTGATCAAAGATATGTGTTTTATAGGATATAATTTTCTTCCACTCTGTAGAGGTTCCAGAGATACGTGATTAGGTGGTAGGGTTTTTGTTCATTGTGGATGGTCAGTGGGATTCATTAATATCTAGTGGGACTTTGATATCTTTAAAACACAATGTGTAGAGAGCTACTTTCTTTCTGTGTATGCTTCACACTGTGAAAATATATGATGTGTCCCTTTGTCTTAACAGAGGAGAATGCCTTTTTAAATATTTTTCCATTATGATAAACATAAGACAATTAATTAATGACCTAGAGGGGAATCTTAAGATTTTTATAAGATCTAATATATTTATGCAGATGTCATAATTAGGCTTCTGAAAATTGATGCCTCATCTACAGGAACCAGAAGAGTATCATAAAAATATCTGAATGGAATATGAAACCATGTATTTACATCACTAAAAGGAGTTTTAAAAATAGCTCCGATTAGGTACAGTAATTATGACAAGGTGGAAAAGATTTATCTGTATAAGGAAAACCTTCCTTTCTCTGTTGAAAACTACTTTTACTTTTTAAAGATTTTTATTTATTTATATGCAAGAGAGACAGCAGAGCAGCAGGCAGAGGCAGAGAGAGAAGCAGGATTCCTGCTGAGCAGGTAGCCCGAGGTGGGGCTTGATCCCAAGACCCTGGGATGATGACCTGAGCAGAAGGCAGACACTTAAACTACTGAGTCATACAGGTGCCAGCTTCTTGAAAAGTCTTGCAGACAGAATGTGGTCATTCTTGAGCATAGGGGTCTATTTAGTGCTGAAATGATTTTTTAAAAATAAAGTTTCAGGAGTATCTGGGTGGCTCAGTCAGTTCAGCGTCCAACTCTGGATCGAAGCTCAGGACTTGATGTCAGAGTCATGAGTTCAAACCCTGTGCTGGGACCCACACTGGGTGTGGAGCCCACTTACTGCTGCTGCTACTACTACTACTACTGCTACTACTACTATTACTACTACTACTACTACTACAATTTTAAAAAATAAAGCAACAAAGTTTTCACTGGACTATGGGAACTTTAAGTCTCTTGTCGCTGGTGGATGTGTGATGCATCCATATTACAGCACAGCAGACAATGGGAGGAAGACGGGCTGTTTTGGCTCCTGGGGAATTGCAGCCCCAGAGCTTCACTTTGGCTTTGCTGAGACAGTTAGGGTTAGGGTGGCCTTGTGAGCTGCAGGGGCCTCTGGTCAGCTCGGTCACTCAGGAGCTGACTTTTGGAGAGACCCATGTAAGTCAGTGAACTAACGAGAGATGGATGTTCATTCTTTGGTCCTAAGTCAGGGTTCTGACAGTTAAAAGTGTCCTGTGGCTAAAAACCTACATGCATGTCTGGCAGAATGGCTGGGTGTGGCACCAGGGACACCTGCATCTTCCTGTTCACCTCCTTCACACGAAGCCCTGAGGACCGCTCTACCCGCTGCCTCTGATGCCGCAGGAGGGTGTATGCAGCCAGCAGCTGGGAAGCAGAACAGCAGCCCGGGATTTCAGGCCACCAGAGCAGATGCTGTGAGAGAAAGTCTCCTTTGAACAGTACATCCACTGTGGTGAATTGTGGCAATCTGTCCCCAGAGCATCAGGTTTAACCAAACATGCGTCTTAGTGTCGTGAGCAATGTGCTGATAGAATTAACACTTTGTGCTCTGCTCATGGGTGATGTCTGCACGGCTTTAGGGAGTTTCTAGGTTTAACCAAACATGCGTCTTAGTGTCATGAGCAATGTGCTGATAGAATTAACACTTTGTGCTCTGCTCATGGGTGATGTCTGCACGGCTTTAGGGAGTTTCTAAAAATTCAGTTAGTGTGTTGTGGGAGGTGCCCTGGCACAGATGTTCGTGACTCCCAGGGAGCCCTGTTCTTTTCTGGCTTTGGAGCTAATTAGCAGCCTCATTCAGGGAAGGTGATTGCCAGTGGGAGCTCTGTCCTTCAGCATAAATAGTAATCACAGTTCATGGCAGGATAGTTACCAAGTACTAATGAGATCATGCTTTCTAAGGGTACTTCGAATGGTTAGGTATTATAGGAACTATAAAAATAAATGAAAATATTAAAATGATGACAATATTACCAGCGCGAAGTGTCTACCTTGCAAGGCAATGGAGTCAATGCTGAACACGCAATATTTTCACGGTTTTGCTCATTTCAAACCATCATAATAATATCTACTGTTTCAAGTTAAAATCAAGGTGTTTAAAAGAATCTGATTTACATAACAGGAATTTAAATGGGACAAAGTGTAAAATTCAGTTCAAACTAAAACCATTCAGATCTCAAGGTTTAGTTAATAAGGCACCTAATTCTTTGCTAGAAGCATTGCTACACATTTCATTCATTTCAATTCTCCTTTTTCATAGTTAGAATGAAATTAGAATAATTGCATTCTTTATGATAACCCAGCTGCCTAGCAATTATCTCTTATGTCATGGCTTCAGCTCTTCATGCTGACTCTGAGCACAAGTTTCTGATGTAAGCTAAATGTGTAATAAAATGCACACATGCATACACACATGTGTGCATGCAAATGCAGACTCACACACCCATACACACAGTCTGAGCATGCACACTTGTGGAGACATGTTACACATGTGTACGTGCATACATATGCTTACACACCTGAGAGAATGTTCATGCATTGCACATACATAGCAAACACGCATGCATGCATGTGGGTGTGTTTGTATATAAATAGATTGTTGTATGTTTTCTATAACCCTAATCTTTTAAATCTGGGTGGTACCCCTCTGCTGTCTTCACATCTTGAAGGTTTATGTAAGCAGATGACAGCTCAAAACCCCACCCACAAGGCATGGGTTCTCCAGGTTAAAGAACTGCAGGTCATGCCCCAAGTTGATATGCTAGCCATGACTGCCAAAGTCTTTGCTTTTTATCCTCCGTGCAAGGAAAGTCTATGGACATGTGCCAGAATGTCAGGGGCCACTTCAGGGCTTACGCGCAGGTCCCACCCTCACAGTGGAGCCACAAGGGACACTGGTCAAGGGCACTGCTGTCCCAAGTGCCACCCCAGTGGCCAGCAAAGAGAAAGCAGCTTGGGCCTGGCTGGCTCAGTTGATCAGCATTTGACTCCTGATCTCAGGGTTGTAAGTTCAAGCCCCATGTTGGTCATGAAACCTACTTAAGAAAAAAAAGATAAAGCAGCTTAAATAACCCCAAAGGGGTGCAGAGGGAAGGGTTCTCTACAGATTCCTGTGAGAAAGCATACAGGGGCTTGTCAGTCATTTCTGTTGACTGACTAGACCAAATACTGCCGGAAACTCCTGGTACGTGACAAGAGCAAGCTTGGTTTTCAGCTGAAGGCCCTGGAGGGTGAGGGATGGGGGTGTTACTTCTTCATTTATGCAGCTGCTGAGTATTCAACAACATGTTCACTGCTCTGCCTGTCCTTCTCCTGCTGGGAGTGGGGTCTCAGGGAGTTTGTGCCCTGGGCACTGAGATCCTGGCCGTGGTCAGCACTGAGTGCGTGTTTTTACACACAGAGGCTTTGATTTTCCTGTGATAAGCTCCAGAATGGTGCTCTTCAGGCAAATCTGTGCTCAGGGCATTTAAATGAAACAAATTTGCAGAAGAGCTCCAGTCCACAGTAATGGGTCTGCAAAGCCTGCCCTCCTTCCACATCTGGAGTGTGTGAGCTGTCACTGTTGCCAGACTCTCACCGGGAAGGGACACGTGGCATCCCACTGGGGTGCACTTTCCTGACTTTCTTATTTTCTGTGGCTTGCCTATTTGTACCTTTGCCATGTTTTTGTTTTTGTTTTTTTCAGGTTGCCATGTTTTTGGTTGTTTTTTGTTGTTGTTGTTTTGTTTTTCAGGTTTTGACATCATGGTTCTGATGCATAAGAAGATTTATTTTTATCGGGGATGTTTTCCATTGTTCAGGTGTGAACTCTGAATGCTCTCTCCAGCCCAGGGACGTCTGTCAGGTTTTCCTCTCCTTGTTATTGTCGCGGTTTGGTGAGAATGCACTGAAGTATTGCGTAATGCACAAAGGTGTGTGAGCTGCAGGTGGGGGGCTGGGGAGTCATTTCCGAGGAGCGCACCTGATCCCAGCATGGCAGCCGACCCAGCATGGCAGCCGTCCCTTCATGGCCACACTGATCTCACTTTGAAAATGTGGGCCACTTTGTCTGTTGAACCTCTGATAGCCCTAACAGATTTTGTACCGCCTCGTGTCTGGTTTCTTTGGGCAGGTGTCTTCTGCGCCTGAGTCGTCTGGACTTTGGACTAGGGCATCCTGTCCTGCTGTCCTGGGGCCTTTCTCTCAGCATCTCCTTCATGCAGGTTCCTGTCCTCCCAGGAAACTGAGAAATGGGGGCTGCCTTCCTGGAGGCTCCCAGGTCCTAGAGACAGAGGAAGAATTTCTAATCTCAAGTTTCCTAAAGTAAATGTTCTGAGGAAGGGGAGGAGGTGGGAAGTTTCTTCCCTTATTTTCAGAAGTAATCCTCTTAGTTTTAATCTGCATTTGTCCTTACAATAGTCAGTATTTAGGCCCACAAACCCCCTGGAAATTCAGTGACGATCAAGGCTGCTCTCAACCAAGGCCCATCATCAGGGGCTCCAACAGAAGCAGAAGGGGCCTGGGTGTTGTGTGTAGCTGTAGGCGACCCTGCAGAACCTGCGTGCAGAGTCAAAGCCATCGCCGGTTCCACGAGGACAGTCCTGAGAACGGTTTCCGTGGCGGGAGGGTCTGCCTGAGGCTCCGACTGCAAATCCACTTACAACCCAGGACTCAGAGGCTGGCTTCAGGCCTCCAAGCCCAGAACCCTCCCTGCAGATGGCCGGGGCGGCTCCCTCCTCTCAGGCTGCGAAGGCCCAGCAAGCACAGGTGCAGCCCGTCCTGGAACCTGGAAGCTGTGTTCGGAGGAAGACCGCTGATACCGTAGTTTGCCGTTCCATCAGCAAACATCTGTGAACGTGTGTTCCACGCGGAAGATGCTGTGGGCTCTGCTGCGGAAGCAGCGCACTCACGGGGTGGGGGGAGGGGGACATGAGCAGCAGTCAGACAGGACCTCAGGTAGGGTGGTCAAGAGGGACTTTCTGAGGCAGTGACATGGAGCTGGGGCCTTGGTCCCTGAAAGCCTGGCAGTGGGCTGTTATGGAACTCAGCTCCTGTCTGGGACCTGGTTTCCCGAGGCAGGGGCCTCAGTGCCCCCAGATGTAATCTTGTCCTTCACACCCAAGCTGCCCCTGGGGCTAGAGCAGCACCAGGCCCCCAGGTAGGCTGGGCCACGCGTGGTCTTTCTGAGTGGGTCCTGTGAGTGTGACCACCCAGGCCAGCACCACCCGAGGGCCCAGCCCTGGCAGCTCTGGTCCTTGGTGGTCCCAAAGGGGGCCTGCGACTATGAGCTTGGGTGCCACCTGGGAGGGAGGAGAAAAGAGGAGGGGGTGACAGCCCAGTTCCTCTGCCACCACATCTCCTAAGCAGGAAGCCTGCGGGGTCCCAGAGCGTGAACCATGCCTGTGAGCATGGAGCCTGTGGGATGTGTTTCTGGGTCAATGTCCCAACATCTATCTCTCAGACCAACAGACCTGATCACCAAGACCTCCCTTCATGAGGGATCCCTGTTCACCAGGACAGCCCAGTCCCCAGGTGGGCCTCCTGGGCACACCAGCTGTCCTGTCAGCAAGTAGGTGCTTAAGGCCAGGCCAACCTCAGGAGACAGGCCCACATCCCATTACCCAGCCCAGATTAGGAAGGTGGTGTACTGCCTCCCAGGCCCAGGCCACCATCTGTTAGTCAATCAGCAAACAAGTTCCCCCAAGGACACCCTTTCTCTGTGTGGCTGCCTTACCCTCCAGACCACAACCCCAAACTTGGCTATGCACTCTAGGTGACAGGAAGGTCCCCTCCACATGGGCTAAGCTTGGCACCAATGTGAATGTCCAGGATACTGTGTGTCCTGAGCAGGAAGGGGTGGTCTCAGCATGAGGGTCCAGGGACCCTGCAAGGACACTCAGACACAGAGCCTGATCTAAGTGACAAAGGGGTTTCCCAAAAAAGATTCAACTCCGATGCTACTTTGATTTCAAGGTCAGTTCAAAAATTGCATTAAAAAGCACTAACCACGGATGGCCACCAGTTTATTTACGGGACGTTCTTAAGGCTTACACAACATTATCTGGTTTTGTTTTGTACATGGGCTATTTTGTGGCTTCCGTCACACCATAGGGACTTTCTTTGTTTTCTTTTCCCCTATTTTTGCAGCAGCCCCAGAATGGTTTTCAAAGTTAGAGCTTCCTTATACTTACAACAGGTTATGCTAACAATGTCCTGTTAATAGGCTGAGAGAAATTGTTTTTCCCCTGTTGATAATGAAAAATGAAAGTCTATTAACACTGATTATTTCCAGGACTCCAGTTCATTACTTCTCTTGATAATCAAATCAAAATCCATCATTTGAGATGACTTTTCTTTTTCTTATGGCAATGATCCATTTTTCTTTCTAATTATTCTCTTACTACTTCTAAGTTGTGCCCTAAACTATTTTAATATATTTAAGAAAAATTTCTTGACATCTTTTAAGACCAGGAACATGCTCCTTTGTAAGAAGTTAGTGTCACTTTTTTTTTTTTTTAAGATATTTATTTATTTATTTGACCGGGAGAAAGCATGAGCAGGGAGAGAGAGAAAATCCCAAGCCAACTCCACACTGAGTGCAGAGCCCTATGTGGGGCTCGATCCCAGAACACTGAGATCGTGACCTGAGCCAAAGGCAGATGCTTAACCGACTGAGCCACCCAGGCATCCCAAGAATAGTGACACCCTGATAGGGAGAGAAGCTCATCCTAACATTTAAAATCCCTGATCACACGGCTCCCCGGAACCATGAACAAGCCGGCCCCAGCAGGAAACCCATCGTCCTAGGGTCCAGACCAGCCATCAGTCTCAGCATACCAGTGAACAATTTAGGCAGTGTCTTCGTTATGGATTTTCCTTCGTTTATGGTGGTCTGTCCCTTTACCCACCTCTTGGGAGGTAAGCTGTGTCCAGTGCCCCCTGTCAGTAGGGGTCCTTTGGGAAGCTCATTCTGTGTGGCAGGCCTCACAGAACCAGGGGGCCACTTGGGTCTCCAATACTTGGAGGACCTGGCAAAGTCGGGAGAAGAGAGGGCACACTGGAAGGACAGTCACACCTGCAGCTCGGGGGTCTGACTGCTGTTCTCTAGTGTAGACACAACCCAGCAAGTAACACGAATTTGATGGTATCAAAACATATATATATATATATATATATATATATATATATATATAATTTAAAATTATTAGACAATGAGCATGCTAGCAAATTTCACCCTCTTTTCCCCCTACTTTCCAAGAGTAAACTTACCTGTAGAGCTATTTTCACAGTTGATGATCAATGGCTCCGGGATTTCGGAGGGTGTCAGGTTTTAGAGGTTTGCTGCTCCCGTTTTGCAGACGGGTGATTTGTGGGTCGTGCAGCTGTCACAAGTGGCAGCATTTTAAAAATGTTTGGGGTCATAATACAACTAGAATTTCCATAGAATTACTTCCAGTTTGTGGTGTAGAAGCAGGTTACATTTTCCAAGAGAACCCTTACAGGTTGCAAGGACAGCCCTATACGACCTGGGCCAGTGGTTTGGGACTTTTCCATGCTCTTCCTACGGGGAAAGATTGTGTCAGAGCAGGTGGTGGGGAAAGCTGGGGTCTGTCTTAACCTGGTGGGTCAGTGTCACAGCCCCAGGCCCCTGAGCTCCACCAGTGTCTGCTGTCACAGGCGCCAAGCTCAGGCCTACCAGGGGGTCCTGCAAGACAGACAGCCCCTGAGACATGGGCCCTGGAGCAGGTAGGCAGCAGGAGCACATGATAGGGAGGGTGGGACTCTCGGGGTCAGAGCCCCAGGCCATCTTGTACCCTTCAACCAGGGTGTCAGCCAAGGGGGAAATCACGGTGTCTACAGGTCAGAAAGAGGCAGGTGGGTTTGGAAGAGGGAGATGCCCCTAATAGCTCTTCGGGTTCACGTGGCTGTGTTCAGCTGGCTTCAAGGGCCAGAGAGCACTTTGGGGACATTTCCAGAGGGGCTGGTTGCAACATTCCCATGTTTGGGGTTGTGGGCATCGATGGCTGGCCATCTGGAACAGGCAGGGGTCCTTGGAATGAAGGTGACCTAGGGCATAGCCAGCAGCCTTCTATGCAGCAGGAATGGTTCTTCTACTCCAGGTGAAGGATGGGGGGCGTGCGTGGGGCTGGCGTGTGCCCAGCACCCTCAGGCCTCTTCTGAGGCAGAAGGGGCATGTCAGGTCCCCTCCTCTTTCCTAGATGTCACATCCATGCCAGCTTTAAGGTAGGACATTCCCTTACAATAGTGAGATCCCCAAAGGCGCTTTGGGAATTATTTCGACGTTTTCAGGCTACAGCTTTTTGTTGAGTCTTCTGTGGGAGGTTTACAGTGAAATGGAGCAGCAAGGACAGAGTACATACATCCTGCCTCCACACTTGCCCAGTCCCTCCTCCAGGCAGTGCATTTATAACAATTAATGGACCAACGTGGATGCTGCACCACTCCCCAATGTCCACAGTTTACGTTGGGCTCAGTGGGATTTCAGGTGCACGTTCTATGGGTTTGAAAAGTGCGTGCTCACCTGTATCCACCATTATAGCTTTATACAAAGTATTTTCACTGCCCCAACTATCATCTTTGCACCAACTACTCACCCTTCCCTGCCAGATCCTGGTAACCACTGATCCCTTACTGCCCCTGCAGTCCTGCCATTTCCAGAACATCATATAGTTGGAACCATATACTGTGTAATCTTTTAAGATGGGCTTCTTTCACTTAATAATATACACTAAGGTTCATCCATGTCTTTTCATGGCTTGGTAGCAAATTTCATTTTAGTCCTGAGTCATCTTCAATTGTCTGGATGAACTGCTGTCTGTTTTTCCATTCACCTACTGAAGGACATCTTGGCTGCTTCCAAGTTTGGGCAATTATAAATAAAGCGGATATAAGCATCCATACATAGGTTTTTGTGTGGATAAGATTTTTCAACTCCTTTGAGTAAAGAACAGGGAATACTCTTGCTGGATCATATGGCAAAGTATGTTTTGTTTTATAAGTTTGGTGCTTTAAAACACCAAACTCTCTTCCCATGTGGTGGCCCCATTCTGCACCCCCAGCAGACCAAGAGCTCCTGCTTGTTGTCGGTGTTTCAGATTCTGGCCATACTCGTAGGTGTGCATTGTTCTAATTTGCACATCCTGGATGACACAGGATGGAGAGCACCCTTTCATATGCTTATTTGCCATCTGTGTCTTTTCTTTGGTGAGGTATCCGCTAACATTTTTCCATCTATTTTTTTTTAAAGATTTTATTTATTTATTTGACAGAGAGAGATCACAAGTAGGCAGAGAAGCAGGTAGAGAGAGAGAGAGAGGGAAGCAGGCTTCCTGCTGAGCAGAGAGCCTGATGCGGGACTCGATCCCAGGACCCTGAGATCATGACCTGAGCTGAAGGCAGCGGCTTAACCCACTGGGCCACCCAGGCGCCCCTTTCCATCTATTTTTAAACTGGAATGTTTCTTTTCCTCTTGAGATTTAAGAGTTGTTTGTGTATTTTGGATAACAGACCTTTATATATGTTTTGCAAATATTTTCTCCCAGTCTGTGGTTTGTTTTCTCATCTTCTTCATAGTATACTTTGAAGCATAAAAGTTTTAAATTTTTTTAAAGATTGTATTCATTTATTTGAGAGAGACATAGAACATGAGCAGTAGGGAGGAACAGAGGGAGAAGCAGACTGACATCACGACCTGAGCCGAAGGCAGATGCTTAACTGACTGAGTCACCCAGACGTCCCAAAAGTTTTTAATATTTAATGAAGTCTTATTTGCTTAATAAGTTTGTTTTGTCAACTTGTCAATGTTTTCTTTCACGGACTGTGCCTTTGATACTGTATCTGAAATTATCGCCATATCTAAGATCACCTAGATTTTTTCCTGTATCTTTTAGGAGTTTTATACTGTTGCATTTTACATTAAGGTCTATGGTCAATTTTCAATTAATTTTTCCGAAAAGTGTAGGGTCAATTTCTAGATTCATTTATTTGCTGTGTGGATGGCCAGTTGTTTCAGCATAATTTGTTGAAAAGATTATCTTTTCCTCATTACATTGCTTTTGCTCCTTTATCAAAGATAACTTGCTTATATTTATGTGAGTCCATTTCTGGGCTCTCTATTCTGTTCCGTTTATCTGTCACTTTGATGTTTATTTCTTTTTATCCCCCCATTTTTTTAAAAGATTTTATTTATTTATTTGACAGACAGAGATCACAAGTAGGCAGAGAGGCAGGCAGAGAGAGAGGAGGAAGCAGGCTCCCTGCCGAGCAGAAAGCCCGATGTGGGGCTTGAACCCAGGACCTGGGATCATAACCTGAGCTGAAGGCAGCGGCTTAACCCACTGAGCCACCCAGGCGCCCCATATCCCCCCATTTTATCCAGCGAAGGAGAGACACAGTTTCACTTCTTTTCCTCCCCACCTATTTAATTAACTCATTTATCAAATCACATTTTCTATCCTTCTCTCTCTCTCTCTTTCTTTCTCTCTTTCTTTTCCTTCCTCTTTCTTTTTTTCTTTCTTTCCTTCTTTCCTTTGGGGAGAACATTAAAGTTCTACCGTCATAGCAGATCTCAACTATACAATACCTACCATTTACCAACTATAGTACTTATTTCACATTAGATCCTCAGACCTTATTCATCTTATATCTTAAAGTTCATCCCATTTTACCAACTTCTATTTCTCCAGCCTCCAACAACCACTTTTCTACTCTGTTTTTTATAAATTTTACTTGTAAAATTTTTATTTTATTTATTTATTTTTAAGATTTCACATATAAGTGATACCACGCAGTTTTTGTCCTTTTCTGTCCGGCTTGTTTCATTTGGCATGATATCCTCAACGGTCCATTCATGTTGGCACAAATAGTGGGACTTCCATCCCTCTTGTGGCTGAATAAAATCTCATTGTATGCACTAACCACATCTTCTTTATCCATTCGTCTATGGACAAACACACAAGTCATTTCCATGTCTTGGTTATTGTGGATAAAGCTGCAATGATCATGGGGGTGAAAATAGCTCCTTGTGGTACTGATTTTATTTCCTTTGGATATATACTCAGAAGTGGGATTGCTGGATCATATGGTAGCTCCATTTTTAGCTTTTTGAGAAACTCTGTGCTGTTTTCCATAGTGGCTGTGCAATTTACATCCCCACTGACAGTGCACAAGGGTTTGATTTTCTCCACATCCTAACCAACACATGTTATCACTTGTCTTTTTTATAATAGCCATTCTGACAAGAGTGAGGTGATATCTCTTTATGGCTTGATTTGCATTTCCCAATAATGAGTGATGTTGAGCATCTTTTCATATGCTTATTGGCTATATGTATGTCTTCTTCAAAAAAATGTTTATTCAGGTCCTCTGATCATTTTTTAATTGTTTGGGGTTTGCTATTGAGTTGTATGAATTCTTTATATATTTTGGATATTAACTTACTATTAGATATATAATTTGCAAATATTTTCTCTCATTCTGCAGGTTCCCCTTTTTTTGTTGTTGAAAGTTCCAGTGTTGTGCAGAAGCTTTCTAGTTTGATGTAGTCCCACCTGTTTATTTTTGTTTTTGTTGCTTTTGCTTCTGGTGTCAAATAAAAAAAATATATTGCCAACACTAAGGTCAATGAAGTTTCCCCTTTGTCATCTTCTAGGAATTTCATGATTTCGGGTCTTACATTCAAGTATTTAGTCCATTTTGGGTTGATTTTTGTGCAAGGTGTAAGATTGGAGTCCACTTCCATTCTTTTGTGTGTGACAATGTAGTTTTATCAACACCATATATTGAAAAGACTATCCCTTCCCTGTTGTATATTCTTGGTGGATTTGTCATAAATTGATATATAAACTCATGTAGGCATGGTTTCCCTTTCTGATAGTTTTAGAGGTTTTTTTGTTTTTAATTTTTTGTATATTGAATTGTCTTATGAAGTTACTGTATTTGTTTATTCTGGGTTTTGTTTTTTGTTTTTGGTGGGGTCTCTAGGGTTTTCTTTTTTAAAGATTTATTAATTTGAGAAAGAGAGAGAGCATTGGGGAGGGGCAGAGGGAGAGAATCTCAAGCAGACCTCCTGCTGAGCGAAGAGCCTGATACAGAGCTCGAGATCACAAACCATGAGACCTTGACCTGAGCCAAAACCAAGAGCTGGATACTTCGCTGACTGAGCCACCCAGACACCCCTAGTTTTCTATATGTGATATCATGTCATCTTCAAATAGGGATACTTATACTTCTCCCTTTCCCATTTATATTCCTCTTGGAATTACTTGGTTAATTACTCTGGCTAGGATTTTCAGTACTATGTTGAACAGAAGTTTTGCATCTAAATTTGTGATGATGTGTTTATAGCTCAGCATATAATCTTGTGTGTCTGTAAAGATGTCTCTTCAGCAGTTGGTGGATGTAGTAATCTATAAATTTCAATATGGTGAATGATATTTATACTTACTATTGAGCACTTGTTCTTTTATTTATTTTTTTTAATTAATTTTTATTTTTTCAGCATAACAGTATTCATTATTTTTGCACCACACCCAGTGCTCCATGCAATCCGTGCCCTCTTCCATACCCACCACCTGGTGCCCCCAGCCTCCCACCCCCCACCCCTTCAAAATTCTCAGATCGTTTTTCAGAGTCCATAGTCTCTCATGGTTCACCTCCCCTTCCAATTTCCCTCAACTCCCTTCTCCTCTCCATCTCCCCTTGTCCTCCATGCTATTTGTTATGCTCCACAAATAAGTGAAACCATATGATAATTGACTCTCTCTGCTTGACTTATTTCACCCAGCATCATCTCTTCCAGTCCCGTCCATGTTGCTACAAAACTTGGGTATTCATCCTTTCTTTTTTCTTTTTCTTTTTTTTTTTTACAGCTTTATAAACATATATTTTTATCCCCAGGGGTACAGGTCTGTGAATCGCCAGGTTTACACACTTCACAGCACTCACCATAGCACATACCCTCCCCAATATCCATAACCCCACCCCCTCTCCCAACCCCCTCCCCCCATCAACCCTCAGTTTGTTTTGTGAGATTAAGAGTCACTTATGGTTTGTCTCCCTCCCAATCCCATCTTGTTTCATTTACTCTTCTCCTACCCCCTCAACCCCCCATGTTGCATCTCCTCTCCCTCATATCAGGGAGATCATATGATAGTTGTCTTTCTCTGATTGACTTATTTCGCTAAGCATGATACCCTCTAGTTCCATCCACGTCGTCGCAAATGGCAAGATTTCATTTCTTTTGATGGCTGCATAGTATTCCATTGTGTATATATACCACATCTTCTTTATCCATTCGTCTGTAGATGGACATCTAGGTTCTTTCCATAGTTTGGCTATTGTAGACATTGCTGCTATAAACATTCGGGTGCACGTGCCCCTTTGGATCACTACGTTTGTATCTAGGGTAAATACCCAGCAGTGCAATTGCAGGGTCATAGGGTAGTTCTATTTTCAACATTTTGAGGAACCTCCATGCTGTTTTCCAGAGTGGTTGCACCAGCTTGCATTCCCACCAACAGTGTAGGAGGGTTCCCCTTTCTCCGCATCCTCGCCAGCATCTGTCATTTCCTGACTTGTTAATTTTAGGCATTCTGACTGGTGTGAGGTGATATCTCATTGTGGTTTTGATTTGTATTTCCCTGATGCCAAGTGATATGGAGCACTTTTTCATGTGTCTGTTGGCCATCTGGATGTCTTCTTTGCAGAAATGTCTGTTCATGTCCTCTGCCCATTTCTTGATTGGATTATTTGTTCTTTGGGTGTTGAGTTTGCTAACTTCTTTATAGATTTTGGACACTAGCCCTTTATCTGATATGTCATTTGCAAATATCTTCTCCCATTCTGTCAGTTGTCTTTTGGTTTTGTTAACTGTTTCCTTTGCTGTGCAAAAGCTTTTGATCTTGATAAAATCCCAAAAGTTCATTTTTGCCCTTGCTTCCCTTGCCTTTGGGGATGTTCCTAGGAAGATGTTGCTGCGACTGAGGTCGAAGAGGTTGCTGCCTGTGTTCTCCTCAAGGATTTTGATGGATTCCTTTCTCACATTGAGATCCTTCATCGATTTTGAGTCTATTTTCGTGTGTGGTGTAAGGAAATGATCCAATTTCATTTTTCTGCATGTGGCTGTCCAATTTTCCCAACACCATTTATTGAAGAGGCTGTCTTTTTTCCATTGGACATTCTTTCCTGCTTTGTCGAAGATGAGTTGACCATAGAGTTGAGGGTCCATTTCTGGGCTCTCTATTCTGTTCCATCGATCTATATGTCTGTTTTTGTGAGCACTTGTTCTTTTAATTAAGGAAAGAGGATGTGAAAATATCAACTATAATTAAATTTATATTTCTTCCTTTAGTCCCATCAATTTTTGATTTATTTATTTCAGAACTTTTTTCTAGACACACATACATTTTGTATCGTTATGTCATCTTGGTCTTTTATCCTATTTGTCTTGTAATATTTTTGTTTTGGTATCTTTTTCTTTTTTTTTTTTTTAAGATTTCATTTATTTATTTGAGAGAGAGAGAAAGAGAGCACAAGCTGGGGGAGCAGCAGAGGGAGAGGGAGAAGAAGACCCTGCCCTGAGCAGGGAACCCAGTGTGGGGCTCAATCCCAGGGTCCTGAGCCAAGGGCAGATGCTTAACCAACTAGGCCCACCCAGTCACCCCTTGGTCTCTTTTTCTGACACACTGTTTTCTTATATTTAGTACCAGTGTAATACCTGTTTTTTTTTTATCTTTATACTTATGTTTTATACTTCACTATTTTATTTTATTTTTAGCTAATTTTATTAAGACATAAATGGCATATAATACTGCACATTTAAGGTTTATAACCTAATGATTTGATATCTGTATATATTGTGAAATAATTACTACAATAAGGTTAATTAACACCCATCACTTCACATAGCTATAATTATGTCTGTATGTTGAGAACTTTTAAATTGTATTTTCTTAGTAATTTTTAACCTATTTGTTCTTATTTGTGATATAAAGCAGAAGCTGACAAACATTTTCTGGAAGAGACTAGATATTAAATACTTTAGGCTTTGTGGAGCCTTTAGTTTTTGTTGCTACTCAGGTCTGTAGATGTAGTGAGAAAACAGTTGTACACAGTACATAAAATAATTGCCATAAATAAATTTAAATAAAGTTTTATTTATAAAACCAGGAGGCAGACTGCACTTTCTTTGAAGATATAATTTGCTGACCTGAGGTCCAACCAGTCAATTAACTTCTAATTCATTTCTCATTTTTTAAAGATTTTTATTTATTTAATTGAAAGAGAGAGAGTATGAGAGAGAGAGAGAGCATGAGAAGGGGGAAGGTCAGAGGGAGAAGCAGACTCCCTGCTGAGCAGGGAGTCCAATGCAGGACTCAATCCTGGGACTCCAGGATCACGACCAGAGCTGAAGGCAGTCGCTTAACCAACTGAGCCACCCAGGCTCCCATTTCTCATTTTTAAATAATCATAGATTTACAAAAGAGTTTCAAGACAGCACAGGGAGTCCTCTTTTAACCTTCACACAGCTTCTCCTAAAGTTAACATCATTCTTAATTAACCATAGGACATTTATCAACACTAAAAAATTAATAGTGGTTCACTAGTACAAATCCAACTATTGACTTTATTTACAATTTGTAAATTTTTCTAGTAATGTCTTTCCTTTTCTGGGATTTAACCAAATATTTTCAAGGTGTCTTATAAGTGAAATTGTGTTATATATAGTCTTTGGGGATCTGGTTTCTTCCATTTAACAAAATGAATTTAAGACTTTTCCCTAATAGGTCATAAATTCATACTTCATTGGTAAGTAATATTCTGTTGCATAAATATACCACATTTTGTTCATCAATTTATTATTCAAAAACACCTAGGTTGTTTCTACTTTTTGGCAAGCAGGGATAAAACCGCTATTAACATGGAATTCAAATATTTTGTATAAATATAATTCTTCTTTGGGTAAATGCCTGTGAGTGATACTGTGGGTTGTATGGTGATAATATGTCTAACTTGTTTTGTATAGTGGAGGTAACATTTTGTTTTCTCACCAGCAATGCATGAGAGTTCTAATTGCTCCATGTCTTCACGAGTACTTGGTATTTTCATTTAAAAACTTTTTTTCCCATTCCCATAGATATGATATCTTACCATGCTTTTGATTTATATGTCCCACATGACTAATGATATTAAGCATCCTCTAATTTGATCATTTGTCATCTACATACTTTCTTGAGTAAAATGTCTGTCCAAACATTTTGCCCACTTTTATTGGTAGAATGCTTTCTTATTGCTAACTTCTGAGACCATTCTAAAATATTGGTCACAAGTTATTTATCAAAACTATGATTCTAAATTATTTCTTCCTAGTCTCTAAGTTGCCCTTTCATTTTTATTAATGATGTATTTTGTCAACAAAGGTTTTTATATTTGATCATGTCAATTTATAAATTTTACCTTTTATAGATCATGCTTTTGGTGATACATCTAAAAATTCATTGCCAAGCCCAATATGACAGATTTTTCTCTCTTTTCCAAAATTTGGTTGTTTATTATTCACTTGAGTTACTCTCCTGTAAAGTGGGAATTATGTATCAAGATGATATTTTTGTTTGTTTGTTTGTTTGTATATGGCTCTCCAAAATTTCCACTATCATTTGTTGAAAAGATTATTTTCTCCATTGTATTGCCTTGCACCTTTATCAACAAACTGTTGGCTGTATTTTTGTAGATCTATTGCTGGGATCACTATGTTGCTGCATTTATCTATGTAGTCATATTTTTTACTAATATGAACAATCTTTATTACCACTGCTTTATAGTAGGCTCAAAATTGGGTAATGTGTGTGCTCTTCGTGCTATTGAAAATGAATTTTAAAAGGTCAAATTCCAATTAGGTATTGTATATTTATTTCATAGGCCACCAATATAAAATTTCTATTGGGATGGATTTATATTAATATTCCAGTGTTTTCTCTGTTAATATTGCACCAATTTATTTATTGTAATCTTGATTTTGATATCATAGTAATGGTAACACATAGCTTTTTTTGATACATTTCTTTAAGTTAACTTGTAGATATTCCTGGTATTTTTTTTTATTATGTTCAATTAGCTAACATATAGTATTAATTTTTTTAAACTTTAAAAAAATTAAATTCTTTTAAAAATTTTAATTCAAATTTTGAATTCATGGTCTGGTGGATTATGAGATAAGCCCTTTGGCAAGAATGAAGGCCTGGATCCAGGTTCATGTTCTACAGCACATGGCCACTACCATGAAGAAGCAGGTCCTGGAACCATGCACTCCAGTGTATGTATAGTTATTTGTAGATTATATGCATGTCATGGTGGGCCACAAGATTATATGCATGTAAAGCATGAACAAAACATAACTTTTCAAAAGACAAGATGAAAATAAAAATGGATGCAAGTCTTAATATTTTTTCCCACCCACTTGGTCACCAGTCAATCCTTACGGTTGTGGCCTCTTTCTTTGGGTCCACCCAAGCCCTTTAATCAAAAATGTTAAGTATCTTAATTTTTAGTTTGTTTTTAGTTTATTATTATTTTTTTAATTGGGAAGGAAGAGTGATTTTCTGAGATGGTCCTGCATACCACCCCTGGTGAAGTGTGACTTGTGGGTGGTAGAGGGGTCAGTAGTTCAGGATCAGGTTCAGCAGTAGGGGGGCCTGGAAAGGAGCGGAGGGGCTGTAAACGGTTCCTGGGCTCAGCCTCGCTTGATGGGCAGGATGGGAACACAGTCTCTTTTGATAACAGCTTCTTCTTTTTCTGTTTCTTAATACCTATCTCACCAGAAGGAAGGAAAAGATGCTGAGAGAGAAGCAGCAGAAGGACAACACACAACCTGAGAGAGACAGGATCCCGCGGCACCCTGGATTCTCAGCCCTGGGGGAGGGTTCTCAGCTGATTCTCAGCTCTTGGGCTCTGTAAGGCTAGAGGCTCTGGTCATGGTGCTGATTCCAAGCTTTCTGACCTTGGTGTTCTGTGGCGCAGCCCTGGGCAGGTGTCCCAGCCCTGGGCAGGTGTCCCGCCCTTCCAGCTCCATGTCAAGTCTGCTCCCCACCTGAAGTGTCCTCCTTCCTTTACCAGGAAAAGTTCCAATAAACTTAACAGCTATTCTTCAGGTCAGGTGAGCATGGTTATAAATTAACTCACAAGCTATATTCACATACATGACTTCTGTAGAAATAAGAGGTCTTTGCCAATGAATCTAACTGAAATAGAAATTGAATGTTAACAGTTCTATTTTTCAAGAAGCAGTAAGCAACACAGTCAGAGCTGCACAAGGATGCTTGTGGGATGCCGGTCACCCTCTTTCCTAGGCGTCTATGTGTTCCTCTTGAGGATCTGAGTGGGGTCCGGTGTTACCGTCTCCAACAGCCAGAAGCAGGGTGGGGAAGACTTTCAAAAGTAGCCCCTTCTGTGAGTAAGTGATCACAAAAAAATCACACATGGATTTTACATTTTACAGCTACATTGGAAAAGTAAGCATGGCAGCTACATTTAATGCTGATTTTTATTGACCATTTAATTTTTGCTACTTCACATTAAAATGAATAAGATTTGCAAAGGAAGAAAAACACAGAAACAGACAGATCTCTGTATGTGAAAACATTTCCACAGAAAAAAGAACACAGTCCTTTTTAAACAAATGTGTTGATGTTCAAAGGCATGAATGCATTTGCCAAGGAGACATTAATAGGCACAGATTCTGTCACAAGTCCTTTACAGTGAAACAGAAATCTTCTTTGGTGACGCTTCTAGTCAAGTTTGAGCTGATAAAAGCTCTCTCTCTCTCTTTGTATTATCATCAGTAAGCTTCCTCCCCCCGCCCCCCGCTCCCCACAAATAGCTCTTCACTTCCTATAGGACATTTGAATAAATACTTGTGGTAAATTATCTTCCTCTGAGACCCAGTTCCTTGTTTTTATTCCCAATGATTCATTTTCGCCGTCTCCTGGTGTTTCTCCTGTGGATTTTGGTTATTGCTACATGACAGGTTTCTTTTCATCTCACGATCTTCCATGAAGAGGTGACCCAAGCTCTGTCGTACTCTGTGGAAATGCACCTAAACAGCAGGGTGCTGCTGCCGCCATTCCTACACGTGGAGGGGTCAGCATCTCAACTCCACCTGGTCACATCTGAGAAGGTTTTTGTTACTATATGAAGCCTTTGCAGAAACCATTGGGTGCCCACATAATGAACAAGTAGGAGTGCATTTACTGGTCAAGGGACAGTGTTTGTGCTGGAAGGTCTCTGCCCTCACCATCAATTCTCTGCCCCATCTGGGCTCTGGGGGCTGACTCCAGGGATGAAGCAACCTGGCAGTTCATCGCACTCACCTCACATCTGCCTCTGTGTGGGCCTTTTCTCCCCTACCCTGACACTTATTCCAGATGTGTTCTTCCTCTGCCAATCATCATTGGCACCCTCTAAATAACAGATGTAGATTTCTTTTCTTTCTTCCCAATATTCAGGTATGATTGTGAAAAGTTTATACTTTAAGGTATAGTCATATAGGTTATAAAAGTGATTTTAAATTTGGACTCATTTATTCCACAAACATTTGTTGACCAACTGTTAGGTGAGCCATCTGAATGGATATAAGGGTAGGGAGCACATCATCTTTTTCCATCAGAAGCAAAGATCTCTGCTGGAGATAAACATGCACACAGGTGGAAAAGAGTAGTCTAGGGGGTCCTGTCAGCCTGGCCATTCAGTTGTTATGTTTTGGGACATGTCCTCAGAGTTCTTGGTGTCCAGCCAGGCCTCCCAGTCATCACCTTCTCCCCCAAGACCCCAAGTCCTCTAGCCCCTGCTGTAGCCTCATAGCCAGCATGCCCACAGCCCCTGGGACAGTGGTCAGTGCTCTCCCAGCTTTGTCTGAGCAAAGCTCTGGTGAGTTTGAGTTGGCATAACCTTCAGGTTAACTTCTTAGCCTCCAAGATGTCCCAGGTCTCATGTTAGTTAATGTAAGTGACTCAGAGATATTGTCCACAGAATGGATGTCAACAAAAAAGAACAGAACTCAAGGGCAATTTAGAAATCATATGTTAGAACAGTCTCCTGACTGAAAAAAAAAATCGATTACATTCATACCTTGTGCCTTTCTTACTTCTGCAGCTATCATCACAATGCTACCCATTGTAATAATATCAGAAATGACTAAATTTGAATATAAATTTATTGTTTAAATAAACATCCATTGAACTTATCACTGCAAATCAGTGGCTTATCCCCCTAAAATTAAAGAACACTCCACAAATATCTAGAAAAGACATTTTTGTGTTGGCTTAGCCTGGAAATGGTGTTGAATAAAGTTTTTTGTATTTTTGTACTCCACTGATGGCAGTTAGGAAGGGTTTTATTGCCAAAGAAGACTCAGAGGTCCCAGATACCTATGTGACAAACCTATGGTTTGTTGCAAGAAAAGGACAGAACACAGCAATAGCTTTGAAGTAAGGATATGGATCAGATAAGGATATGCATAGGTAAGGATGTGTATCAGGTAAGAATGTTCATCAGATAAGAACATATAAATTAGGTAAGAATACGGATTGGGGGTGCCTAAGTGGCTCAGTTGTTTGGGTGTCTGCCTTCGGTTTGGTTCTTGGTCCCAGGGTCCTGGATTCAAGCTAGGTGTTGGGCTCCCTGCTCAGCAGGGAGTCTGCTCTTGCCTCTCCCTCTGCCTCTCCCTTCATGGTCTCTCTCTCTCTCTCATGTTCTCTTTCCCTCTGAAATACATAAATAAAATCTTAGAAAAAAGAATATGGATCAGATACAAATACACTTCAGGTGGCAATATGGATCAGGTAAAGATGCATCAGGTAAGGATATTGATCAGGTAAGAATGCCTCAGGTAATGATATGGATCAGGAAAGGATATGCATCAGGGAAAAACACGGGTCGGGGAAGGTTGTACAGCAGGCAACAATATAGATCAGATGAGGGTGTACATCAGCTAATGATATGGATTAGGTGAGGGTTTATGTTAGGTAAGTATATGGGTCAGGTGAGGAGGTACCTGAGGTAAAGATGCAAGTCTTAGCCAAAGACTGTCTTGGAGAGGTTCAGAAGTGAACCTGAGCTTTGGATTTCCTCCCTCTGTGGGCTATATGGAAAGAGACTTCCCTTCAGGTCTGGATCTATAAGCCTGTGCACAAACACCTCAGGACCAGGCAGCCCATCCTGCTGGTCATGTAAACATATTCCCAGTATCAACCCTTTCATAGCCCCCTGCCAGGATTTCAGGACTGGGTCTAGGATTAACCCTTGTAGAAAGCTTCCTGTGTTGTCAAGGTGAGGAGGAGAACCAGAGCATCCTCAGAAGCTGATTCTCAGACATTCAAAAAAAACCACAGCCATTTCACCCTTGCACCTCAGGACACCAGGAATGCTGTGAAAGACAAAGGATAGACGGGAAATGACATGACTTTAATTTGAAAAGGCAGTTGAGAAACAATGGAGGGTCTGTGCAGCCCTGAGTTTGCAAATGGCCTGTGGTAGAGAAAGGACTGGCAGAAAAGGCAAGTCCCCTGTCTGATTCTCCGTGTGCAAGGCTAGACTGCATCATATGGTGACACAGCTGAGTTTCTTTCCAAAAACTCTTTATTCCTGTACTTTGCCAGCAGAGGCAGTATGTTTATTAAATCCCCAACTCAATTACATTTATGATAACATTTCCAGACTAGCTTCATCTTTCTCAATTAATAAACTGCTTCGAGGGATTTAGTGGTGAAATCTTGATGCAATTTGCCTTGAGTTCACTGAGAAAATTTAATCAACCAAATTTGAAGCACCCTCCATCCCTGCATTAATTAAATCCCCAATGGCCTTTATTGGAAATAATAACTAAGTAAAAATGGTATCTATTTTGTTGAAGCTGAGGTTGTGTGTAAACATTCAAGTAAATAACTAACTGAATGTCCTAGCTGATGTATTATTATTGATGTAGACAGATTATTCTGGATGTCTATAACCTCCAATGAAGAAACAAAGAAAATACCCCTGTTTTTCTAGAAGGACATAACACGCATTTCACCTTTACTTGTCTCTCTTAAATCCCTACATTGATGTGGACCCATAAGTGACTATGAGACCTGAGGAACATGACCATCACATAGAGGTCATCCTAGGATGGTGAAGCCCACATGTCCACCTGCTTCTCCTGACTATAGCATCCATCCTGACTGTTCTCTGGGAAACCACCCTGTCTAGACTTGTTTTTTCAGTAGTACCTCCTAATGTCTTAGTTCTACCTTTGTGACACTTTTAGGAATAGGTAGTGAGCTGACCATCACCATGAGGAAACACCCACCTTCCTGGTGTCCCTGGAAAAGGTTTCTCACTCTTTTTCTGGTCTCAGTGCTGCAGGACATGAGCCCAAGGCTGCTGGGAGGACCCAACACAAGGGAGGGAAGTAAGTCCTGATAGCATTGTAGCCCTGGATCACACTGTGCCTGAAGCCGGATGCCCAGAATTTTCAGTTACATGAATCAATGGATTTTAGTATTTGTTTCAGCCAAGTTGTGTTGGGTTTCTATTACTTAAGGTCAAAGTCATAATTGATGTAGATGTGTTTATTCAGGCTTCCTTCCTTACCTTGTGACAGAGACCCTCCCATAGGAGATGTGAAAGCAGAGATAACCTAGCTTTCTAAAAGTTTCAACCCTGCATATCTCTCCATGAATGTCCTGGTGCCTTCCCAAGGAGACAGTGAATCTGTTCATGGATTAGGAATATCAATATTGTAAAGATACCCATTTCTCCAAAAATAGTTTACAGATCTGTTTATGTAGACAATACTTCAACAAACTTGTGTGCATGTAATGTCTGTGAGTTTATCTTGACAAACTGATTCTAAAAATTATACAGAAATACAAAAGTTCTAGAATAATCAGTCTTAAAGAAGGGCAAAATGGAAAATCACTTCTACTACATGACATGGAGTTATTACCAAATTCTGTGTCATTGTGATGGAGATTGACTCAAACGTGGTTAAAGTAGAGGGTCCAGAGACAAATCCACATGGGTTTGTGGACCCTAACTACATAACTACAGAGAGGTTGTGGGTAGGGATTGGATGAACACTATAACAAACAGTCCTAAGTCATGTGGACTCTTACGTGGGAAAAATGAAACCTCTCACACAAGAAAACAAATTCCAAGTAGACTGTGTCTCCAAATCTGAAAGGAAGAACTGTTAAGCTTGGAATAGTTTAGGAAAATATCTTCATAACTTGGAGGCAGGCAAACAAATTTACAAAGAAACAATATATTAACCATAAAAGGAATAATAACTGATTGTATAAATTGAGATGTTCTGTTTATGTAAAGAACACCTTAGGGAAGAAAAGATGAGACAGAGTGGCAAATAAAATGTGATCTATAGAATCAAAAATGAAAAAAGATCTTACAATATATAAAAATTAATAAGGCCAGTAAATAGGACAGATACTGAGACAGCTCCAAAAATAAAGTGGGCGAGAATCTTGAAATGGAATTCACAAAAGAAGAAACACAAATGACTCACAAACATGAAGATACACTTAACATCTCTATTGTTGACTAGGCTGTCGCAAATTAAAACTGCAATGAAATACTCCTGTAAACTCCCTGGGATATGAAAACTAAAAATCTGCCAACACAAATGTTATGAATGATGTATGCAGAAAAGGACTTCAGACCTTGCAGGTGGAACACACCTTGTTACAGCCAAAATGGAAGGGAAGTAGGTGGAGGATCTGTAAACTGTTGGGAGCCATTGAGGTAATGCATCCCACAGGAAATATGCATACTTCCTATAAGAAGGTATTGGCAACATTGTTTGTAATTGTCCCGATTATAAATAGCTCAATGTCCATCAATGGTGGGAAGGTCCAATGTGGTGTTATGGTAGAAAGTATAATCATGTTTATATGATTAGATTCTATAACACAATGGACGAGAACCACGTTTACTTACATGGATGGATCTTATACATATAGTATTGAGCAAAAGAAGTATAATATAAATCAAAAATTATAAAATCGTTTCTTTAAACCATGAGTACAATTAAAATTTAAAGTTTAAGCATGCATTCCTAGGTGGCGAAATAATAAGAGCAAAGAAGAGATAATTATATATATGTAATAAGATAATCATTCTCTTCTTTTTGTGGTTTATACTCACACATAAAAGCATAGATACAGAATCAGGATAAATATATATACACATACTAAATATATGCATATGTATATCTAAAATCTGGATGAATATATATACACACATATTCTGGATGTAACAAAATAATACATGTATATAATCGTGCATTTATATCATGAGTACAAAAATCAGTGTGTCCAGCAAGTTTGCTGGATGGAATATCAAAATATTAAAGCTAATTACAGTTCAAGATATCTATAAAAAGCAATACAGAAAAATGTAGATATAGAATTTATCATATTAGGAATAGTTGTATTATTTTCAGAAATATATATATTAAAATGTTTTAGAAGTTTATGGGAAAAATTATAAAACTTCATTTTTATTCTTCCCATAATACTCTATAGTTCCAAATGCAATTTCAGCATTTTTCTTTCATTTTTCTTTATAACTAAACAGACTAACTCTAAAATGCACATGGGAATGAAAGTCCAATAAGAACGTGGTGAAAGGTTGTGCTTCCCACCCTGAAAGCAACACCTATTTTAAAGTAATAAATAGGCCAGGTTGCTATCAGTGCCAGGATGGGAAAATACACCAAGTATTGCTCAAGATCCACTTGTTTATGGACACAATTTATGTTGGAAATGGCACTACAGAACCATGGAGAAATGAGTCCTTTCAGCAAAAGAGCTGGAAAACTAGTACACATATGGAGTACTTTTATGCCTGTGGATTCAACTGATTACCACTGCGGTTTCACAGATTGTTGCACAATATCCCCTTGCTTTAAATATTTTAAGTTTGTGTGATTTTATGCCTGTTTTCCTATTCTGGGTCACTTGTCTAAAGCGGTGGTTCTCAAAGTGTGGAGCCAGACTATTCACATCAACACACATCACTGGGGTCTCATTAGACTTGTGAATTCCTTGCCCTACACCTGCTGAACAAGAGACTCTGGGTCCACTCAGGGTCCTTATTCCAACAGATTCCCACCCCCTCAGGTGATTCCAATGCATGCTGTTTGAGTACCACTGGTGTACAGTATTCCCGAGTGATTCCCTCACTCTTGAAGCCTTTCAGATCTGGAAATCCATCTCTTTTGTTTGACAATGAATTTGTATAATCTGGCTATAGGATTTCTGGACCATATTCTTTTTGTTGCAGCAAAAGTAGGGAGAGAGAGAGAGAGAGAGAGCAGAGGGAAGGGGCAGAGGGACAAGGACAAGCAGAATTTAAGCTAAGCAAGAAGCCTGACACAGTGCTCAATCTCATGACCTGAGATCATGACCTGAGCTGAAATGAGTCAGACACTCAACCAAAAGAGCCACCCAGGCACCCCTATTTTTTTTTTCCATTTTCAGTAACTTGCATTTATGTTTGGAAGATTCCAAAACATTTTTATTTATTCTTGTGGATCACGACTTCCTTCAGTTTCCATCTCTTCTGCTCTTTTATGATGGTGATGCTGGGATAAAGCTCCAATCAGGATCCTGCCTACATGTCCCCTCTCCACCCTTCTGTCACCCTTGGAGGTGCCCTGGATGATTGTCAATTCTGTGTCTTCATCTTTGCTCTGCATTTCTTTTCTTTGGTCATCCAGGACTCTAAATGGATATTCAGAAGTCAACTTTTTCTTTAGTTACTTTACTGATTTAGTTTTTAAGGTCATGTAATGCCAGAAAATCTGTTATTTCAACGTGTGTGTGCAGGTGATAGCTTCCTTTTCTGGAGAGTGTGTTTTGTTTTGTTTTGTTTTCAACATTATTTCTTTAGTTGCACATGGGTTGTCACATTTCTGTTTACTGCTTGATGTTTTCCTCTGAGCTCTGTACATGGAGGGTCCTTGGGTGCAGTGAACCAGAGGGATCATCAGCCCTGACAATATGTGTTTGGGTGTCTGATAATTAACAGGCTGCCAAAGTCCCTACCCCACTGTCACTGCCTCAGGACAGCCATCTCAGGGGAACTTCAGCAGGGCCAGTGGCCCTGGAAAGCTGTCATCTGCAGTCCACCCTCAGCCTCCAGCAGAGGAAAGCCTCAGCTTGCCCCCAGTCCTGCTTCCCCAGGCTCTCAGACACTTCCTCACTCCCCTGGGTCAAGGCCACTAACTGGATAGATCTCAAGAGGAGCCATTCAGCACACCCTTAACTTGGCCACAACAGTCCCATGAATGCCTCATCCCCCCCGTGTGACACCTTGAGCTCCTGTCACTCCAGACCCACAGAATGGCCACCATGCTTCTCGTGAGTTCTTTCATCAGTTCTTCCCTAAATCCAGCCACCACTGCCAGGACACTCGACTAAAAAACAGTAATTCTGAATGAACTTGCCATTAAAATGCTGTTACAATGACAGACCTTTTAAAAAATTCTTTTTAGCTAATTACACAGTGTGGCTTTCTATAGATTTTCCACTCATTCCCTGTGAGGTTGAAGGAGGTTAAAGGTGGGATGCACCTGCCGGTAGACAACCTGGATCAGGACAAGAAGCCTTTAATTCAGAATCCATCACATGGGATCTGCCCAGTAATTATTTCAAGTAAAAATAAAATGAAAAGGCCTAACCCACTTCAAATCTTACAAAAAGCTGTTGGAACACTTACATTCCCCAAATGAATCAAAATATCTCAGGCATTATTTTTCTACATAGATTAAAAAGTCTTTATAAAATATATGAACGGAACTGGCAAGGACACTTTTTTCTTTCACCGGAAGCTCTGACTCCCTCCATGTTGATGACCCCCACCAGAAGCTCTGACTCCTCCTGGCTGGAGAGACGGTTGACCCCACGGGAAGCTCCAACGCCAACCGCTGGCAAGGTCCGTGACTTCTGTGCTGCTGTTTCCTACCCAGAGTGTAGCCTTTCTACTAATGATGGCTTCCATTATTACAGAAGTGCTCAGGTTCTGTGTCAAGGTGATTTGACTGAAGGACCAGTTAAGAGAAACGCAGCTGTGGTGGCTGTAATTCTCCTGTCTAAGGCAGGCAAGTATGCAGTCCTGTCTTCATGTTGTTTAGATCTCAATTTCAAAAGTGATTTCTCTCCAAAGTAGCACATTCCTGCCAGGGTGACACTTTTAATGAGGAGGAGCATTCTTCTCTATAATTTGCTGTATTCTAAAAACTGCAAACTCCCTGAAAAAGCATAAAGCCAAGTTGTAAATTAGTTATCAGGAATAAAGTGATCATGTTTTCTTGTGTGGAAATCTTTAATAAAAGGTATAGAGATTCATTAAAATTCCCAAAGAGAGATTTTTCTATGGGTTAAGGGGTCCTGGCAATTCAAGAAATAAGTTGTTAATAAGACCTATGGCTCTGTCTCCTGTCCCTATTGCACATCTGCCGGTCCTGAGGGGCTGTGTTTCCAAACACTGCCTCCATCACTTCCACCGTCGAGAAGGCTGTTTTCTGATGTAGCTTCCTGGTGACAGGCCCTTTCTTAGGGCCTTTCTCTCTCCCATGAGCTATAAGGGAGTGTTTTCAGATGGTTCTGGTGTCACTGATGTCAGGCCTGACTGATCTCCCCAGTTTGGATTAAAAACACAGGTCTGTTGAAGGGCATCTTGGCTCTTTCCACAGCTTGGTAACTGTGGACATTGCTGCTATGAACATTGGGTTACATATGGCCCTTCTTTTCACTACACTTATATTTTTTGGGTAAATACCCAGCAGTGCAATTGCTGGATCATAGGGTAGCTCTGTTTTTAACTTTTTGAGGGATCTCCACACTGTTTTTCAAAGTGGTTGCACCAATCTGCATTCCCACCATTAGTGTAAAAGAGCTTCCCTTTCTGCACATCCTCTCCAACATTATTTGTTTACTGTCTTGTTAATTTTGGTCAGTCTAACTGGTATAAGGTGGTATCTCACTGTGGTTTTGATTTGAATCTCCATGATGGTTAATGATGATAATATTTTTTTCATGTGTCTATTAGCCACTTGTATGTCTTCATTGGAGAAGTGTCTGTTCATGTCTTCTGCCCATTTTTTGACACAATTATCTGTTTTTTGGGGGTGCTGAGTTTGAGAAGTTCTTTATAGATCTTGGATATCAGCCCTTTGTCTATAGTGTCATTTGTGAATATCTAAAGTAGATGTGGTGCATATTTATAATGGAATATTACTCAGCCATCAGAAAGGATGAATACCCAACTTTTGCATCAACATGGATGGGACTGGAGGAGATTATGCTGAGTGAAAGAAATCAAGCAGGGTAAGTTAATCATCATATGGTTTCACTTACTTGTGGAACATAAGGAATAACATGGAAGATGTTAGGTAAAGGAAAGGAAAAGTGAATTGGGGCAAATGGAGGTGGTGACAAACCATGAGAGACATGTGGACTCTGAGAAACAATATGAGGGTTTCAGAGAAGAGGGGGGTGGGGAAGGGGTGAGCTTGGTGGTGGGTATTAAGGAGAGCATGTATTCTATGGAGACCTGGATGTTGTACAGAAACAATGAAACTTGGAACACTGCATCAAAAACTAATGATGTATTTTATAGTGACTAACATAACACAATAAAAAACAAATAAATAAGGTTTTGCTTGTTTGTGGAGCATAAGGAATAACATGGAGGACATAGGGAGATGGAGAGAGGAAGTGAGTTGGGGGAAATTGGAGGGGGAGATGAAGCATGAGAGACTGTGGACTCTGAGAAACAAACTGAGGATTTTGGAGGGGTGGGGGTTTGGGGTTGGGTGAGGCCAGGGTGGGTATTATGGAGGGCACATGTTGCATGGAGCACTGGGTGTGGTGTATAAACAATGAATTCTGGAACACTGAAAAGAAATGAAAAATTTAAAGGGAAAAAAAACTAAACTTACACAGGAAAATAAAATATGTGTATCTTAATAAAGTCACAGAAATATAATATCCTTACAAATTTACATTTCTATGAAATATTTTGGAGATAGACATTTATATGTCACCAATATTTTAACTATGAGGGGACTTTTTTTCAAAACATATGTTAATCTTTTTAAGAGCTGCAATGTGTCCTGAATAAATCACAGTGGAACTAAAATAAAAATAAATAAATAAATAAATAAATAAATATTTTAAAAAACAACAACAACACAAGACTTCTGCTGGGTCCTAGTTACATCCAGCCTCATCTCCTTCTTGCATCGCATAGAATTTGCTGCTACAGAGGGCTAATCTAATGTAATTCAATCTCTCAGTGCATTGATAACAGTGAGTACAACTCAGTCAATTTTCCACATACCCAAACAGTGCAAGTGATGGGGCTGCTATATATTTGATGTCCTATAAGAGTGGTGTTGGGGTTTAGAATACTTTGAGCATCAAGCCAAGGCCTTTGACTACAAACTGACATGAAGTCTTAGTAGTCTTTCTTGTATATAAATACCAACCATAGACACAAATACGGAAAAAAAATTGAAGAAGTACAGTTTTTAAGAATATAGGTACTTCTACAAACACTGACTGATTTGTTTCTTATACCTGTGGCCAGTGAGCAGTGTTCTGGTCCCACCTGATGCTTTCCTTGCTTTATTGGACTGCTACTTAGGTTACATAAATATTTAATGGATTTTATGTCAGGAAACTGATTTTAAAAACAGGTTAGGGATTATATTGAAATGAAATTGCTATTTTACTACAATGAAGTCAGTATTCACCTGAAGTAGATTGTTGTTAAAGGGGCATACTGTAATCTCTAGAGTAAACACTTAAAAAACTTCAAAACCCTAGTTAAAAAATGAAGAGAAGAATTAAAATATACTGAAAATTGATGAAAACAAATGCAGAGAGAAAAAGAGGAAAAGAGGAGCTAAAACAATGTAGAATAAATAACAAAATGGTAGATGTAAATGGTAGATTCAACCACCTCAATAATTGCATTAAATGTGAATGGGTTAAATTGTTCAGTCAAAAGGCAGAGATATTCTGGGTTTCATACAGGCCTCATTACTTTTCAAGAGGAGTATTTCCAACTGAGGAAAGGGCCTCCCCGCAGTAACTCCACTAGGCAAGCTATCTCTTTAAGTTTGGGGTCTTTAGGGTTGTCCATAACCTGACAAGAACCCAAGTCCTGGTGTGACAGCACCACCTGTTGTGAGAGTGAATCCAGCAGCCCCTGAGTGTAGCAGCCTCTGCCAGCCTCAAAAGATATTATTGAGGCCTTGGCTGCAGCCTCCAGAGGATGACAGTTTCCGTTGGGTAACTGGAGACTTCCCTTCTTCTAAGAATCCACAGCCATAGGAAATCCCCACCCAAACCTTTCCCTGGAATGCAGAATCCATGTGTGTGCCATCTGAGTGTGCGTCCCTTTGATGTTTCTTATACATTATTTACAAAAAAGGAGGTTTTAAACTTTGAAATTCCCTCTGCACTGGGATCACAGGAGGCAAGTGCCACTATCCTCTCCCCATTTTCCTTGACCTTCACTTGCATGTACATTCATGCTATATCCCTTCCCCACGGGCCACCCTCCACATGGATCTTCAACTTGCTGGCCACTATCCAGAGCCTTGCTCTTGCCTGTAGCTGTGGGGAATGCTTGCAGAGCAGCAAGTGTTCCCACTTTTCTGGGTGCCAGCAGTGCCCTTGGTCTTGAGGTCTTGGTAGTAAACAGCAGAGAGAGATACCTTTCTCAGAGAGATGAAATCAGTGTATGATCAGTCTCCCACTCAGGGTTGGAATGGCTGTGTCCTGGAGGTGAAAATGTCTCTCAGAATAAAGTTTGTAGGACAAGATGGCAGGCCAGACCAGCTGGGCTTGTCACCCTTCCCTCATGGGGCATGAGCCAGCTCTGGAGCCCACATGCAGGCAAAGGCCTGGGTAGGCTTGAATAGCAGCATGGGAAGTGAAGTCATGTATGAGTAGGAGCATCCATGGGTGATAAAGTGGGGTCTGTGGTGGCAGCAGGGGATGTCTGGGTCTGAGAAGGGGATGGGTGGCTTGGCAGGTAGCAGTGTGCAGCCCTGAGCCATGTTCCAGAGGAAGGAAGAGGGCCATTTCAAAGAGAGAAAGGAAGGTGCCAGTTTTGGAGACATGAGGCATCATATCCAATGAGGGGAGAAGAGGGCTCTGGGTGAAGAGACAGAGAGGGACCTGCCACCAGAGATGGGACTAGGTCAGCATGGTAGACCATCTGAGGGCCCTGAGTAAATCTGGGATGTGGGGCAGTCACAAGAGGCAGGACCCCAGCACCACACAGACACCAAAGAAACAAAGGCACCATTACTTAAACTGAAAGCAAACCACTCTGTAGATCAAGCGCTCTGTGGGGAGGATGGAATAATACTTATCCTGAAAGTGGCACCATTTACACACCAAAAATGATACATTTGCACTTTGTAAAGCTTCCGACCAAGGGTTCTGCCACGTTTGTGGAAAGACATCCCTCCCCAAATGATGTGACCAATCCTTGGCCAAGCTACTCTGGAGACCTACACACCAGGACAAAATCCTGGTCTAAGATACTAGGCTATCAGTGGCCTCTGATTCCCTCGTGGGGACAGGATCTCGTCCTTGGTCCAGGATGTTTGCCCTCATCAGCTGCAAAGGCTGATAGTGGAACAAATGGGGGCAGGAAGAATTGGACCTTGGGGAGGCTTGTGGGCTCCTAGGTCCAGGCCCAGAATCATAGTGTTTGCTGACTGGAAGCCATACTTTTACCCCTGAGCTTGGATGCCCTTCTGTACGAAATGCTACTTGTGATGGCTGCCCTGTGAGTGGTTCTGAGAGGTAGTGTGTGGACTGTGTACAAGTTGCCATTTAGCTTCTACAGCATGTTGCTCCTGATGTGCAATTTCTTGTCTTGTTAAATTGTTCTTTTTACATGTAAATAGCTATCACTGTCAATGGTTATTGGTTTTCTGTGTTGGCATTTTTTTACATATGTCTTCTTGTGGAAAGACACGGAAAAATGTTCTTGTTTGTAACAAACAAACTCCTGTTTGTTTACAGGTGCAGAAAACCCCATAATGAGAGCCATGCTCCCAGCAGTGCTGCTCAGTGACAAGAGGAGATAGGGTTTAGGAAGAGGCATGATGTCTCAAAACAGGAAGGAAGCAGACGCTTGACTCACTTTCCATGTTGGCTGAACACTGCATCCTGCTCCTCAGGATCAGCTCTTCCCTCCTATGGAGCTCAGCCCCTCTTACTCCACATGTTCAGTATGCTGCAGTTTGGTGTCCCCATTAAGTGATGGGTGGTCATATTGTCCCTGATAAGACAAGAACAAGTGGGATACTAGGGATGGGGGAGGAAGGAGGCCCATCTGTGATTGGCATCCTTGTCCATAAAAGCAGAGCCTATGCCGCATAGAGCAAGATAAATGGGGTCAAGATGAAGGTCTTTAAAATGTCTTTTCAGCCACAACTATTAATATGAACCCTACACTCAGTGTGCAAGGGCCTAGATATTAGCTATGAGAATAAGGGAGTGATTTGCTGTTATCCTGAGTCATCTTTAGCTCACATGCTTAATGGTTTTAGTTTGTAATACTTTATAAGTTACAGAAAAGGTTAATCTAATAATATATAGATGTTTAATAATATATTATTAAATGTAGAGGGATATACATATTTTGTGAATACATAAACACACAAATAGGGATCTCAACACCATTGGTTGATGGGTAAGTAATTTAAAGAGCTTGCAGCCCATTGCACTAAGTTGCCTTTAGGCTCACCCGCATCCTTGTCTGAGGTGTCCTCATGTCTCCACAGCCCCTGCCTGTGCAAGCTCCCCATGGGATGCAGGGTAGCCCTACTGCTGGGGACAACATTGTGTGGGCAATGATGAGGAAGCCGAGCTGCAGCAACCCTGTAGTCACACGACTGGTCGGTGGCAGAGACCAGTGTCCAGCCTAGAGTGAGGACCCAAGTCCTGCCCCTGGCCATGGGTGACAAACTGAAAAAGCTTCAGCCCATTACCTCACCTGGTGAGAGTCAGGAATACAGCCCCAGCAGACTTAGGTAGTGATTGGACCTCTTCATGGACTCTTGGGTTCAATGAAGCAGGGTCTCTGCTACCCAGGGGAGGGTTCAGACCCAATTCCTTATCCTATCTCCCAGGTAGATCAGTGTTCATGTGGAGATACAGCAGCTGGGGTCTCAAGCACTACATGGGTACTTCCTTTTAGGTGTGGAGGCAGGTACAACCTGCACAGGTATGCTGAGCAGCCTAGCTCATGTGGGTTAACACCTGAATGTAAATCTGAAAGATGCTGGCCTCTTGCTATTGAGAGAAGAGGAGGAAGTAAGGCAAGCAAGGAAACAAAAACTCCTAGGGAAATCTCCCACTATATTTTTCAAAGATTAATTGAAAAAAAAGGCCATGAATAGAAGGCCACAGTCAGGATGTGGTCGTGGGCACCTTACATTCACTAATGGGCATTTCCTGAAGTGACTAAAATACAATTGCACAGATAAGAGAACCTCCACATGACAAGGGACACTTGTAAAACTTAGTTTATTCAAGGAAAACGTTGTCAAATTATTCACATGGGTGGAGACATCAAGCATATCTTTTTAGCTAAATCAAATGAGAAAACAGAGTTTACATCATGTATTGATGGTTTACTGCAGGTGAAATTGAAATGTCACCTCCTTAAAGGGAAAGATAAAAATACTTTTCAGGCATTCAGAAAAACTATAATCTGGGACTCCATTTAAAATAAATGCCCAGAGCAACTTTTCTCAAATGGTTTTTCTTGAAAATTTATTCGTGGAAGCAATTTCTATGGTGGTGCCCCAGATTTTATGAGCTGAGTTCATAGTTATACAAGCACAGACTCACACATGCACATGCATGTACACACAGGCACCTACGTGCACATGCAGACACACGTGCACACACATATGCACATGGGTGCACATGTATGCACACATGTGTGCACACAGATACCCCCACACACATGCACATACCAACACACATGCGGACACTGGTGCACACACATCAAGACTTCATACTTTAAACATAAAGGTCTTTCCCTCCTTCTTTCCTTTACCTTGGCATTGGCCTAGAAAAATAAAACCATCACCTGTATCTCAGGTGCACACATATGCATGCACACACGGATATCTCACACACGTGCACATACAGACACATCCACACACAGGTGAATGCACACACACTCACACATCCACACTGCACACATTGATACTCCCCATGCACATACAGACATGCATGCACATACATACACAGAGGAAGAGTTGGGTATAGTCATCTCTACAGTTTTGTTTCTATATGTTGTTTCTTTAGGATAGTGACCACTAACTTCTGGCTCATGTTCATCTTATGTCCTCACTCTCCCCATTCTTATGTTTTGGAATGGTTTATCTCTCCGTCAAATCAGCATCAAAGGCATTGGGAGACCACCATTAAGAGTGACAGTTCTCTGGAGAATCAACAACAAATCAAACCAACTCCACACATAAGAAGGAAAATAATCAAGATTAGAGCAGAGATCAATGAGATAGAAACCAGAGATACAGTAGAACGTATCAATGAAACTAGAAGCTGGTTTTTTGAAAGAATCAATAAGATCGATAAACCATTGGCCACAATAATCCAAAAGAAAAGAGAGAAAGCCCAAATTAATAAAATTATGAATGAAAAGGGAGAGATCACAACTAACACCAAGGAAGTAGAAACAATCACCAGAAGTTATTATCAACAGTTATATGCCAATAAGCTAAGCAACCTAGATGAAATGGATGCATTCCTGGAAAACTATAAACTCCCAAAATTGAACCAGGAAGAAATTGACAACCTGAGTAGACCAATATCTAGTAATGAGATTGAAGCAGTGATCAAAAACCTCCCAAAAAACAAGAGCCCAGGACCTGATGGATTCCCTGGGGAATTCTAGCAAACTTTCAAAGAAGAGATAACACCTATTCTCCTGAAGCTGTTTCAAAAAATTGAAGCAGAAGGAAAATTTCCAGACTCTTTCTATGAAGCCAGCATTACCCTGATCCCCAAACCAGGCAAAGACCCTAGCAAAAAGGAGAATTTCAGACCAATATCACTGATGAATATGGATGCAAAGATTCTCAACAAGATCCTAGCAAACAGGATCCAACAGCACATTAAAAAGATTATCCACCATGACCAGGTGGGATTCATCCCTGGGTTACAAGGATGGTTCAACATTCGCAAATCAATCAATGTGATAGAACAAATTAATAAGAGAAGAGAGAAGAACCACATGGTCCTCTCAATTGATGCAGAAAAAGCACTTGACAAAATCCAGCATCCATTCCTGATTAAAACGCTTCAAAGTATAGGGATAGAGGGAACGTTCCTGAACTTCATAAAATCTATCTATGAAAGACCCACAGCAGATATCATCCTCAATGGGAAAAAGCTTCCCGTTGAGATCAGGAACACGACAAGGATGCCCACTCTCACCCCTCTTGTTCAACATAGTATTAGAAGTCCTAGCAACAGCAATCCGACAACAAAGAGAAATAAAAGGTATCCAAACTGGCAAGGAAGAAGTCAAACTCTCTCTCTTCGCAGATGACATGATTCTTTATATGGAAAGCCCAAAAGACTCCACCCCCAAACTACTAGAACTCATACAACAATTCAGCAACGTGGCAGGATACAAAGTCAATGTACAGAAATCAGTGGCTTTCTTATACACTAACAATGAAAATACAGAAAGGGAAATTAGAAAATCGATTCCATTTACTATAGCATCAAGAACCATAAGATACCTGGGAATAAACCTAACCAAAGAGGTAAAGGATTTGTACTCAAGGAACTACAGAGCACTCATTAAAGTAATTGAAGAAGACACAAAAAGTTGGAAGACCATTCCATGCTCTTGGATTGGAAGAATAAACATTGTTAAAATGTCTCTACTGCCTAGAGTAATCTATACTTCTAATGCCATTCCGATCAAAATTCCACCGGTATTTTTCAAAGAGCTGGAGCAAATAATCCAGAAATTTGTATGGAATCAGAAGAGACCCCGAATCGCTAAGGAAATGTTGAAAAACAAAAATAAAACTGGCGGCATCACGTTACCAGATTTCAAGCTTTACTACAAAGCCATGATCACCAAGACAGCATGGTACTGGCATAAAAACAGACACATAGACCAGTGGAACAGTGTAGAGAGCCCAGATATGGACCCTCAACTCTATGGTCAAATAATCTTTGACAAAGCAGGAAAAAATATACAGTGGAAAAAAGACAGTCTCTTCAATAAATGGTGCTGGGAAAATTGGACAGCTATATGTAGAAGAATGAAACTCAATCATTCTCTTACACCATACACAAAGATAAACTCAAAATGGATAAAAGACCTCATCATGAGACAGGAATCCATCAGAACCCTAGAGGAGAACATAGGCAGTAACCTCTTCAATATCAGCCATAGCAACTTCTTTCAAGATATGTCTCCAAAGGCTAAGAAAACGAAAGCGAAAATGAACTTTTGGGACTTCATCAAGATCAAAAGCTTCTGCACCTCAAAGGAAACAGTCAACAAAACAAAGAGGCAACCCACAGAATGGGAGAAGATATTTGCAAATGACAGTACAGACAAAAGGTTGATATCCAGGATCTATAAAGAACTTCTCAAACTCAACACACACAAAACAGATAATCATATCAAAAAATGGGCAGAAGATATGAACAGACACTTCTCCAATGAAGACATACAAATGGCTCTCAGACACATGAAAAAATGTTCATCACCACTAGCCATCAGGGAGATTCAAATTAAAACCACATTGAGATACCACCTTACACCAGTTAGAATGGCCAAAATTAGCAAGACAGGAAACAACGTGTGTTGGAGAGGATGTGGAGAAAGGGGAACCCTCTTACACTGTTGGTGGGAATGCAAGTTGGTGCAGCCACTTTGGAGAACAGTGTGGAGATTCCTCAAGAAATTAAAAATAGAGCTTCCCTATGACCCCACAATTGCACTATTGGGTATTTACCCCAAAGATACAGATGTAGTGAAAAGAAGGGCCATCTCTACCCCAATGTTTATAGCAGCAATGGCCACGGTTGCCAAACTGTGGAAAGAACCAAGATGCCCTTCAATGGACGAATGGATAAGGAAGATGTGGTCCATATACACTATGGAGTATTATGCCTCCATCAGAAAGGATGAATACCCAGCTTTTGTAGCAACATGGACGGGACTGGAAGAGATTATGCTGAGTGAAATAAGTCAAGCAGAGAGAGTCAATTATCATATGGTTTCACTTATTGGTGGAGCATAACAAATAGCATGGAGGACATAGGGAGATGGAGAGGAGAAGGGAGTTGAGGGAAATTGGAAGGGGAAGTGAACCATGAGAGACTATGGACTCTGAAAAACAATCTGAGGGTTTTGAAGCGTGGGGGGTGGGAGGTTGGGGGAACTAGGTGGTGGGTACTGGAGAGGGCACAGATTGCATGGAGCACTGGGTGTGGTGCAAAAACAATGAATACTGTTACGCTGAAAATAAATTTAAAAAATTAAAATTAAAATAAAAAAAGAGTGACAGTTCTCGGGGCGCCTGGGTGGCTCAGTTGGTTAAGAGACTGCCTTTAGCTTGGGTCATGATCCCAGAGTCCTGGGATCAAGTCCCTAGTCGGGCTCCCAGCTCCATGAGGAGTCTGCTTCTCCCTCTGACCTAATCCCCTCTCATGCTCTCTCTCACTCACTCTCTCAAATAAATAAATCTTACAAAAAATTTAAAAAAAAAAGAGTGACAGTTTTCTGTCATCATGGCTGCATCATGCCTCTCAACGTGCCTCTTCTTCCAACCCTTAAGACCACCTAAGGGGTAGACGTGGCATGGGACTGTTTGCTGTTTACAGCCACAGAATCAGGAATTGGGACTGAGGGGTGTGTGTGTGTGTGTGTGTGTGGTGACTGCATTTTTTATTTGTAGGGATAAATGTCTGTGTTGCTCATTTTGTTTTTCTACTTAAAAGGCCTGTTTGTGTTTAATAGGGTAAAATGAACAAATTTTTAAAATAACTTTAAATTTTTTTGATGACTCATCTAATAAAGTTTTATCTTCATTTTAATTAATTAATTATTTAAAAGATCAGTATATAGATCTATAATTTGAAAGGTTAGATTCTGCAAGGTGACTAAATTAGGTGACCAAATGTGCAAGTATGATGGATGTTTATATCTAAGGCTAGTTTGCTTTTGTTTTTGTTTTTGTGTGTTTTTATTTGTTTTTGCCTGTGAAACTAAAAACAAATCTCGATTACCCAACAGATTTTTTTTTCCTTTGGCAAGACTATTCTCTATTTATCAATCATTTGAACTATAAAAACTCAAATAAGTATAGAAATTCAAGTAGAGAGTTATAGCAATAGGAAGATTGCTTGGGATTTCAAAGACAGTAAAAAGTATTAACTTCTGAATTAAGAGAGAAAACTTTATATGTTTTGGACTTGGGAAAAGCTGATTGGCCTTCATGTGCCATGAGAAGGGATAAAACCCAAATTATCATGGGGACTTACCCACCATGAAACGAATGATGAAATTGAATTGAATGTTGCACATTATGAATTCTGTAGCAGAGATTGGGAATCTGATCATCGAGAAGTAAAATGCCAATAAGATTTATATGGCCAATTGGCCAGTCCAAGATAACATCAAATTGTTTTCTATCATTAGATGTACACCTGTCCAGTGGCTGGGCTCTGGTCCACCTTGCATGGCCCCCACTCTTCTTGCCCCTTCAAGCTCTCCACCAGTCTTGAAGCTGAAGAAAAGAGTGAAGAGGTTTTGGGTCCTGCCAGTTCTGTGTGCATGTGAACAGCTGTGTTTTATCAGCACCAGTGTAACCAATACAGTTAATATGGTTTTAATTATATAATTTTTATTCTAACATACAGAACATGAGTGAGGCAATGGCAGCCTTATTGAGTCACACCAGAAATAAATTTCCAGTGTGAGATAAAAACAAAATACAATATAAAATGACTTCAGATATGAACAGGAAGGGAAAAAAAAAAAAAGGAAAACTCTTCTGGTCTGGTTTTGGCAAGCAGGGAGTCTCAGAAACCAGTCACTTAAAATGTTTCTAAATGCTGCACATACCATCAGTTGATATGATAAATATAGGGCCATAGATGTCAACTTAAATTAAAACTATTTTTAATAAAATTGTTTTAATTATTTTGACCCATTTTTAGAATGTTAAGGAAATCACTCAAACATGAAAAACAAAGCTGAATTTAATTTTCCCAGTCATGTGATAAATGCAGGTAAACAGAAAGAGACAGAGAGAAGTGCCTGTACCAGCACAAGTGCGAGCATGATGAGGCATGTGAAGTGCTCTGCCCCACGCAGTGTGGATTGGCTGTGTGCAGGGCTGTTGAGTGCGCCTCCTTTGAGGCCATGGTGGAGGGAAATGTGGAATGTGCTGCAAATCTTCTAACTGGAGTCTTCACACCTGGTTTGGAAATCTAGGCTGCTTCTCTATCCAAGTGACACACTGGCCAGGGTCTTGTGACAGGTATGGGATCCCCCACTCCCAATAATGATTTCCAACAGCTGTATATCCCTCAGTTCATGATTGTACAGAATGAGGTCCTCAAACTATTCTATTAAAAAATTATTCTCCTTGCTGTTCCTTTTTAGGTAATCATGTTTTCTCTCTAGCAACTTTATTTTCCTTTGATTTCCAGAAATTTTATTTTGATATGCTGAATTTATTTCAAAAAATTTCATGGGAATCATAGGTTTTCTTATATTTGTGACTGGATATCTCTCAGTTTTATCTCTTCAAATATTGCCTCTGTAATTCTCACCTTTTTTGGACTCCAACTGCATACATGCTATTACTTTATCCTCTGTCTCTGTATTCTGTGGTTCATTTTTGACATTTTATCTATCTTTCAGTTCACTATTTTCATTATACTTTATTATCCATGGTTAATAAAAACTTTACCTAGCCTTCTTGTGTTACCCCTTTATTTAATTGTCTTGGGTTCTGGTCATGCTTTATATTATAGTATACTTTTTTTTTTTTCAAGCAGAGTACAAGACATTTTATACAAGCACTTGTAGAAACAGTTTGAGGTCTGTGAGAGTATTACCTTTCTTAAGGGAGAATTCTGGCCAATGCCTAGGGAATCCGGAAATCTTATCTCTTTTAATCTGATTTTAAGAATCAAAATAATTTGATTGCCGTGCAATGCTCAGGCTAATCCCAGGGACAGGCCTGCAGGGAGAGCCTTGCTCTTACCAGTCGACAGATCCGTGGTTGTCTCCAGCTGGTCTCTTTGGCTCCTGGCACCCTGAACTGCCAGTCATTGATTCCCAGCAAAAGCTGCTCCAAATTTTCTCACCCCACTCAGCCCCCCTCTTGTCCCAAATCATGACCCCTTGATTAACCATAGCCATGTTTCTTATTCCTTTAGAAAGATGGTGTTCTTATGTCTTATCCAGATTTCCTGTTATTTCTCAGGAGTGAAGGCTGTTCTCATTCACCAAATTCTTCATCGCTGCAAGCAAAGCCTCCAATCCCAGTCTCCTTCCCTCTCCCTCTGACCTGCACTCATGTCTCCATAGTGACATCCATAGTTGCCCTCCGTCCCTGCACATCTCTTCCAGGCATGCAGTTTGCTCAATCTTCTGCACATTCTTGAGTTTCTTAAAATTTTTGTATCATTCATTTCTTTAGTGTGACATTTTAACTCAGACTTTTCTATGTGATGACAAACTTTTAGCTCTCAAAAAATGCAGTGGCCTAATATGGCAAATACATGCTCTAAAAAATGAATGCACCTGCACTTTACAAATTGTGTTATGTATTTCTTATATTCAAAATCCACAGCTCCCACCTGCATGTATGCATATGAGAGAGGCTGAAAATATTTTGAGTGCGATCAGTAATTTCCTTCAGTGTAAGTTTTTTCTTCAAGGCACAGCATTTCTGCCATTTTATAGGATGTTTTAGAAATGAATTGAACTATTTAAAATTTGGCAAAAACCTTTTTGTTTGTTTTGCATAAGTTGTTTTTCCTCTGCTGCTAAATTTCCAAGTTGTGGTCCATTTTAGATAGTTGTAGCTCTCAAGAAATATTAGACACTTCTTGCTCAAGATACCATAATTTTTGCACTCTTAATTTGACTTAGTCTTACTTCCTTATTGATTTTCCAAATTTGATTTTGTTCAGTACCAATTACTTGTTCCAGAAGCCCCGTGCCCACTTTTAGAGATACACCTTAATTACACTGCAGTTACAAGGGATTGCTCTGTGGAAGCCACTGTTTTCTGGAGTGGGAGTGTGGGTTTAGAAGATTATCATGTGTGGAAATGCTGGACCCTCTTCAAAGCACGGGTGCCGGCTTCAGCACTGACAGACTTCACTGCTGAAGACACAGCAAGGGAGCCCACTTTATGATGGGGAAATTGGAATCTAATGATGACGCTTCTCTTTCATCCTTCAGGGGCTAGTGGACCCAGGGCTCATGGTTTCTTGGTTTGCCCACTCAGCAAACCTCTATTGTTCCTTGCTGGGATATATTAGGAATCAAGTGCTGCTCCTGCTTGTGGGAGTCAGATATTTCTGTCTCTTGTATTCTACTGTGCTGTCTTTCAAGGACTTTGCTCAAGGACACAGCAACAAATGACAACAATTTAAAAAAAAAATAGTCTATAGCAACAGCTGCTGAGAACCTGTAATACACAGCTTGTGGGTTCCTACTCAAGGGGCTTGAGTTCCTACACCTTCACTGTCCATGACACTCATTGTGTTTGTTGGACTGACTAGCTTCTTCTGTCTTCTATCTAAAAGAGCATCAAAGGCAAGTAATAAGCAGAGATCTTTCAAAAACACCTGTCAACCAGAGAGTAGAGAAGAGAACTACATGTTATGATTACTTCCCAGAAGTACAAAGTGTAACAAGAAGTTATTTCCTGAACATAGATGATGCTTTAATCCACTGAAATAGAACGTATCCCTATCTCTTCTCCTGGTCAACTGTCAAGTGGGGTTTGGAGGTTCCTTCTCTTTCTTGCTAAATCATGACTGATTTCAATAGGGCCAGGTGAGGTCATAGGAACAGCCATTAAAACTTTAGCATGCTTTGGCTGCTATATTTCCCACTTCTGAGTTAAGAACACATAGGCTTTTTCTCCCTTGAAAGACAACACAAGAAAGGCCAGTGATCATTGAGTTCATTCACACAGAATGTTCAAGAGAGATGAGTGCTGACAATCCCGAGGCCCCTGCTCGGGGAGCGGCTGTACTTCCCAGCAGTGATGACAGCTCTCTTACCCTGCAGAAGGAAGAGAGTGGCAGTGGGCTATAAGCCACCATGTAGGTGTACGCTCCTGTGAAAGGTGGGCTGGGCCAGAGGTTGAGTGTGGGCAGGCATGAAAAGTGGGATCATCACCTCAGTCCTGTGAAATACCCTCTATTCCTTCTTCAGTGACACCAGCCTGAATCCAAAACCTCTGAGCAAGCACAATTGAAGTGACAGAAATGGTGACTTTTAAAAACATTCATTGTTTCCACTTGAGCTATTGAGTGATGTTCTGGTGAAAGCTATTCTTAGATTTAAAAAGAAGCACATGGAAAAGTGCTTCAGATCAGATGTTGAGTCACTGAACCAGCATCACAGAGGGGTGGCGGCAGGAGCCCTGCACTGGGGCCCCTCACTGGTCATTCCGCATCAGAGTACGTCACCCCTGAAGGTCAGGTGGGGCAAGAGAGGGGAGTCAGGGAGGTGTCCTCAGGCAGATTCCTGCTCAGCGTTCCTTCATCTCTGGGCTTCTGGGCTCCCATACACTTCCTTCAAGAGTTTTCTTCCACTCCATTCTCTTTCACTTTTCATTTGGAAATTCCATATACTCCATGTATTATACCATTGAATCTTGTCCAGCTTTTGGATTCTCTGCAATTCTTTTTTTCCTCTTTTTTCTTTGAATGAGGTTTGTGTGATTTCTATTACCTGTCAACGTTGAGTCTTTGTTCAGCTGTTGCGAGTTTATTGAGTAGCCTTTCGAAGACATTCTTTATCTCTGTTACCGTGCTTTTGATTTCTAGCATTTCCACCTGATTCTTTCAGCTGCTGTCTTTCTCCTGGAATCACCCTCCTGATCGTGGAGGTGATCCCCTACCTGATAGCTTCCTTTTCCATTAGGGTCTTTAACGTATTTGTCACAGCTCCTTTATCTTCTCCCTGTGATGGTTTCAACATCTCTGTCATATCCGGGTCTGTTTCTGATGATTCTTTCATCTCTTCAGACTGTCTATGCTTGCATTTAGATACCTCAACATTTTTTTTTTTTTTTAGATTTTTATTTATTTATTTGTCATAGAGAGAGAAGTGAGAGTGAGCACAGGCAGACAGAGTGGCAGGCAGAGGCAGAGGGAGAAGCAGGCTCGCTGCCAAGCAAGGAGCCCGATGTGGGACTCGATCCCAGGACGCTGGGATCATGACCTGAGCCGAAGGCAGCTGCTTAACCAACTGAGCCACCCAGGCGTCCCCGATACCTCAACATTTTGATGAAAACCACACATGTGGTACAGGACAATGCCTCCTGAGGAATGGCTAGGAATTACATTGGTCTGGTCAGGAGCTGGACTGGGTTTGAGGTGTTTTGCTGCTATGGGTACTCCCAGTTTACCAGACACTTCTAGTGATACCTCTAGTGTTACCTTGTGGTTATGATGTGGGCCAATTTGCCAGAGTATTTTTCTGAACATCTGCTCTCAGCCAGCCTGCATACTTCCACAAGAGCTCCTGCCCTCCTCTGTGAGCAGGACTTCCTCTCCTTTGCTGTCCACCACCTGCGGATATTTCATGCATGACTGATAGGAAGCACTAGATATTTCATATACTGCTGACAGAAAGGCAAAATGATACAACCACTCTGAAAACAGTACAGCCGCTTCCTATAGAACACATGGAACTTTGCATATGACTTTGCAAGCACAGTCAGCATATATCACAGAGGAATGGGAACCTGCATCTATGCAAAAACCTGTATATGAATGTTCATGGAAGCTTTATTTGTAATAGCCCCAACCTGGAAATAACCAACATTCCTCTTGATAGGTAAATTCCATGATTTTTAGAATTGTTCTTAATATAATAACATTTCTTAGGAGAGTTGGATATAGGATATATGTAAAAAGTAATATCCATTAAAAAGTGCCCTCAGGGGGCACCTGGGTGGCTCAGTGGGTTAAAGCCTCTGCCTTCGGCTTGGGTCGTGATCTCAGGGTCTTGGGATCGAGCCCCACACCCAGCTCTCTGTTCAGAAGGGAGCCTGCTTCCCCCTCTCTCTCTGCCTGCCTCTCTGCCTACTTGTAATCTCTGTCTGTCAAATAAATAAAATTTTTTTTAAAAAGTGCCCTCAGGCCACAGGATTATCTTTTTCTTCCTTTTATTCCCCTGCAGGCTAAAGCCCCATCCCTTATGGGAGGCATGGGAGAGGGTCTGAATGGATTTCATGGTGACTGTATTTCCCTACCCCAACTGAAATCCCTGTTCACCAATGGCCTGGACCAGTTTGCTTACCTCCCTGCCCCCAAGAGATTGAGGCTTTTGTTTCCAGGGAAAGTAGGGAAGATGCTTCTGGGAGGTTTGAGGATGGCTGCCCTGGCAGCTTCCTCTGGGCCCCACCAGTATTCTCTGCCATCACCTTAGGTGACTCCTGGAGAAAAAGTTTTACACAAATGTGGAAATCACCCTGAATGTGTAGCTCTCATGGATTTAATATTCTCATGCAAGCCCATACTTGTCTCTTAGCACTTAGAAATTTTCTAACTGAATCTCCTCAATAGCTTGCATGGCATCAGATAATGTCAACCCCCATAAGTAAATGCTCAGGTCTTGTTTCTCCCTGTGGACACCTGCCTCTCAAATTTTCAGTTAATTGCTGGTCTGCAAACTTAATGCTCTGATGGGGTCAAGAGAGTCACTAATCTGAAGTTTTTCTCACTTTTTGTCTTAGAAACATGAGATAAACACCCTTCTCACCTCTGAATTGTACCTGGAAGACTACATTAATATTTTATATTTTAAATACTTTAAAAATATTATCCCAATCTATCCTTTGTTGTTAGGTATTTTGTGGTATCCTTTGGTGTGAAGAAATTTAACCTTTTTATTTACTGGGATATTTTTTCCTTCATATTATCCAATTAAGATATTGTTCTTAGGAAACCCTTAATAGATATTTCTGTATTTTCTATCTGTATAGGTTCTATATTCTATTGAGTTAATTTTTCCATCTTGAAATTTAATCTTTAATGGTGTGAAATAGACATAAAAATGTATTTATTTTTCTAAATTAATTGCTAAGTGTTCCAAAATCATTTCCCACATGGTCCTTTCCCCAGTGAGTAGAAGAACAGTTTATCAGAGTCAGTTACCTACAGACAGTGGTCTATTTGGCCCTCACTTGACTCAGCACTCCATAACAGGGAAGCTTAGCACATCTGGTTCCATGTTACTTTGAGTTCCCTTGGTGTGGCGACCTACATCTTAGGAACTTCTGCTTAGCCCTATACATAGACAGATCACAGCTAGATTTGCAAAAATTGCTTTTTACTTGTCAGAGCACACCACAAAGGCACAACACACAGGTTTGGTCTTTCCACAATGTCAGCTTTATTCATTCTTATCATAATCATAAAGCAGGTTCAGGATTTCAAACTCAGTGGTATTTTATCAGGTGTTAACTTGGCTCCACACAAAGCAGAACACAAGACAAGTCAGACAATGAACGGGATAGGGCAGGGGATGGGAAGCTAACAAACCAAATGTGAAGCCCGGCTGTGGGCACACAGCTGAGATTTTGGTCAGCTCTCAGCACCTACTGCATATTATGTTCAAGCAGGGAAGGATCTCAGTTATGTTTACAGATGAATTTGGCAACAGTTGTCTTTTAAAAAAAAAAGATTTTTTTAATTTAAATTCAATTTAGCTTATATATAGTGTATTATTAGTTTCAGGGGTAGAATTCAGTGATTCATCAGTTGCAGATAACACCCAGTGCTCATTACAGCAAGTGCACTCCTTAATGTCCATTGTCTAGTTACCCCATCTCTCCGATGTGGGAAACAAAGGCAGAAAAAAATTATTAAATTTCCCTACTACCTACAGCCCATCGACAAGTCCTTGAAATAGGCAGAGTGACCTTCCTCTAAGGACTCAACTGTCTCAATGTTGATACTTTGCTAAAGGCAAAAGGCAATCTTAGACTAACCCTCAGGATCCCGTAAGACTACTTTAACTTATAAAAATTCTTTTGGAAACTTCCTTTATCTCTACCCCAGGATATATGTTGGCCATCACCCCCAAGCATATGACCCACCGATATACATACGAAGGGTCTCATTACTGAGTTTTTGCTAAACAGTAAAAACGACCTTCCTAATAGTAACTAGCTCCCCTGGGATCCTGGAAACCTTGTTTCCAAAATACCTGGGGGGCTAACACTATCCCTAACCTCCTCCCAACTTGAAAATATATAATGGACCCAACTCATAACCCCAGCGCAGGTCTTTCTGCCTGTGGGTCCTGTCCCCATGCTTTAATAAAATCACCTTTTTGCACCAAAGACATCTCAATAATTTTTTCTTGGCCACTGGCTTTAAACCCTAATGTTTTTCCTATATCATGTCCACCCACCTCCCCTCCAGCAAACCTCAAGTTTGTTTCCTATAGTTTATGGTTTGCCTCCTTCTCTGTTTTTATGTTATTTTTTAATTTAAATTTCAATTTGGTTCACATATAGTATATTATTAGTTTCAGAGGTAGAGTTTAGGGATTCATCAGTTGCATGTAACACCCAGTGCTCATTACATCAAGTGCCCTCCTTAATGCCCATCATCCAGTTACCCCTATCCCCCCACCTATCTTCCCTCTAGCAACCCTCAGTTTGTTTCCTATAGTTAAGGGTCTCCTATGGTCTGCATCCCTCTTTGATTTTATTTTTCCCTCCTTTCCCCTATGATCCTCTGTCTTGTTTTTTAACTTCCACATATGAGTAACATCATGTAATTGTCTTTCTCTGATTGACTTTTGTTATTTATCATAATGCCCTCTAGTTCCATCCAAATCATTGCAAATGCTAAGATTTCATGCTTTTTGATGGCTGAGCAATACACACACACACACACACACACACACACAACCACCACCACATCTTCTTTATCCATTCACCTGTTGATGGACATCTGGGCTCTTTCCATATTTTGACTATTATGGACATCGCTGCTATAAACATTGGAGTGCATGTGCTCCTTCAAATCACTATGTTTGTATCTTTTCGATAGAAACCTAGTAGTGAAATTGTTAGCTCAAAGGATAGTTCTATTTTTAACTTTCTGAAGAACCTCCATACTATTCTCCAGAGTGGCTATACCAGCTTGCATTCCCAGTGACAGTTTAAGGGGGTTCCTGCATCTCTGCATCTTTGCCAACATCTGTTGTTTCCTAGGTTGTTAATTTTAGCCATTTTGACTGGTGTGAGGTGGTACCTCACTGTGGTTTTTATTTGTATTTCCCTGATTTCAAGTGATGTTGGGCATTTTTTCATATGTCTGTTGTATGTCTGCTGTTCGTGTCTTTTGCCATTCTTTTGAATGGATTTTTTATTTCTTGGGTTTTGAGTTTAATGAATTCTTTACATTTTGGATACTAGCCCTTTATCTGATAAGTCATTTGAAAATATCTCCTCCCATTCCATAGGTTGCCTTTTAGTTTTGTTGACTGTTTCTTTTGCTGTGCAAAGCATTTTTATCTTGATGAAGTCCCAATGGTTCATTTTTGTTTTGTTTCCCTTGTCTTTGGAGATGTGTCTAGCAGGAAGTTGCTGTGGCCAAGGTCAAAGAGGTTGCTGCCTGTATATTCCTCTAGGATTTTGATGGATTCCTGTCTCACATTTAGGTCTTTCATCCATTTTGAACTTGTTTTTGTGTATGGTATGAGAGGATGGTCCCATTTCATTCTTCTGCATGTGGCTGTTCAATTTTCCCAACACCATTTATTGAAGAAAGTGTATTTTTTCCATTGGATATTCTTTCCTGTTTTGTTGAAAATTAGTTGACCAGAGTTGAGGGTACATTTCTAGGTTCTCTATTCTCTATTCTACGTTCTCTATTTCACTGATCTATGTGTTTGCTTTTGTGCCAGTACCATACTGTCTTGATGATTACAACTTTGTAATACAGCTTGACATCCAGAATTGTGATGTCTCCAGCTTTGGTTTTCTTTTTCAACATTCCTTTGGCTATTTGGGGTCTTGTCTGGTTTCATACAAATTGTAGGACTGTTTGTTTCAGCTCTGGAAAAATGCTGATGATATCTTTTCTTTTTCTTTTTTTCTTTTTTAATTTCTTTGCAGTGTAACAGTATTCGTTGTTTTTGCACCACACCCAGTGCTCCATGCAATACGTGCCCTCCTTAATACCCAGCACCTGGCTCCCCCAACCTCCCACCCCCGCCCCTTCAAAACCCTCAGGTTGTTTTTCAGAGTCCATAGTCTCTCAGGGTTCACCTCCCCTTCCAATTTCCCTCAACTCCCTTCTCCTCTCCATCTCCCTATGTCCTCCATGCTATTTGTTATGCTCCACCAATAAGTGAAACCATATGATAATTGACTCTCTTTGCTTGACTTATTTCACTCAGCATAATCTCTTCCAGTCCCGTCCATGTTGCTACAAAAGCTGGGTATTCATCCTTTCTGATGGAGGCATAATACTCCATAGTGTATATGGACCACATCTTCCTTATCCATTCGTCCATTGAAGGGCATCTTGGTTCTTTCCACAGTTTGGCAACCGTGGCCATTGCTGCTATAAACATTGGGGTAGAGATGGCCCTTCTTTTCACTACATCTGTATCTTTGGGGTAAATACCCAATAGTGCAATTGTGGGGTCATAGGGAAGCTCTATTTTTAATTTCTTGAGGAATCTCCACACTGTTCTCCAAAGTGGCTGCACCAACTTGCATTCCCACCAACAGTGTAAGAGGGTTCCCCTTTCTCCACATCCTCTCCAACACACGTTGTTTCCTGTCTTGCTAATTTTGGCCATTCTAACTGGTGTAAGGTGGTATCTCAATGTGGTTTTAATTTGAATCTCCCTGATGGCTAGTGGTGATGAACATTTTTTCATGTGTCTGAGAGCCATTTGTATGTCTTCATTGGAGAAGTGTCTGTTCATATCTTCTGCCCATTTTTTGATATGATTATCTGTTTTGTGTGTGTTGAGTTTGAGAAGTTCTTTATAGATCCTGGATATCAACCTTTTGTCTGTACTGTCATTTGCAAATATCTTCTCCCATTCTGTGGGTTGCCTCTTTGTTTTGTTGACTGTTTCCTTTGAGGTGCAGAAGCTTTTGATCTTGATGAAGTCCCAAAAGTTCATTTTTGCTTTTGTTTCCTTCGCCTTTGGAGACATATCTTGAAAGAAGTTGCTGTGGCTGATACTGAAGAGGTTACTGCCTATGTTCTCCTCTAGGGTTCTGATGGATTCCTGTCTCATGATGAGGTCTTTTATCCATTTCGAGTTTATCTTTGTGTATGGTGTAAGAGAATGGTTGAGTTTCATTCTTCTACATATAGCTGTCCAATTTTCCCAGCACCATTTATTGAAGAGACTGTCTTTTTTCCACTGTATATTTTTTCCTGCTTTGTCAAAGATTATTTGACCATAGAGTTGAGGGTCCATATCTGGGCTCTCTACACTGTTCCACTGGTCTATGTGTCTGTTTTTATGCCAGTACCATGCTGTCTTGGTGATCATGGCTTTGTAGTAAAGCTTGAAATCTGGTAACGTGATGCCGCCAGTTTTATTTTTGTTTTTCAACATTTCCTTAGCGATTCGGGGTCTCTTCTGATTCCATACAAATTTTAGGATTATTTGCTCCAGCTCTTTGAAAAATACCGGTGGAATTTTGATCGGAATGGCATTAAAAGTATAGATTGCTCTAGGCAGTATAGACATTTTAACAATGTTTATTCTTCCAATGCAAGAATGCTGATGATATCGTGATAGGGATTGCATTGAACGTGTAGACTGCTTTGTGTAGCATAGATATTTTTACAGTATTTGTTCTTCCAATCCATAAGCATGCTTTTCCATTTCTTTGTGTCTTCCTCAATTTCTTTCATAAATGTTATGCAGTTTTTAGAGTATAGATTTTTACCTCTTTGGTTATGTTTATTATTATGTAGCTTAGTTCTTTGGTGCAATTGTAAATGGGATTGATTCCTTGATTTCTCTTTCTGCTGCTTCATTGTTAGTGTATAGAAATGCAACAGACTTCTGTAGGTTGATTTTATATCCTGCAACTTTGCTGAATTCCTGTATCAGTTCTAACAATTTTTTGGTGGAGTCTTTTGGGTCAACCAGGATATTAAAGAAGAATTTAAAAAGAACACATGGAAGCAAATATAAATGAAAACATAGCAGTTCAGAATCTTTGGGATGCAACAAAGTTGGTCCTAAGAGGGAAGTATATAGCAATACAGGCCTTTCTCAAGAAACAAGAAAAGTCTCAAATAGATAACCTAATCTTACACCTAGAGGAGCTGAAATAAGAACAGCAAATAAAACCTAAATCCAGCAGCAGAAGAGAAATAATAAAGATTAGAACAAGGATCAATGATATAGAAATTAAAAAAGAACACAGTAGAAAATATCAATAAAACTAGGAGCTGGTTCTTTGAAAGAATTAACAAGATTGATAAACCCCTAGCCAGACTTACCAAAAAGAAAAGAGAAAGGACCCAAATAAATAAAATACTGAATGAAAGAGGAGAGGTCACAATCAGCACTGAAGAAACACAATTATAAGAGAATATTATATGCCAACAAATTAGACAATCTGGAAGAATGGATAAATTCCTAGAAACATACAAATTACCAAAACTGAAACAGGAAGAAATAGAAAACCTGAACCTTTAGGCTGATAATTCCCTCAAATCTGTTTATGTGCTTTTGTCTAAAGCATCAGGCAATCAAAAAGAATGAAATCTTGTCATTTGCAATGACATGAATGGAACTAGAGGTTATTATGCTAAGTGAAATAAGTCAGAGAAAGACAAATACCATATGATTTCACTCATATTTGGAATTTAAGAAACAAAATAGATGAACATAGGCAAAGGGAAGGAAAAATAAGATAAAAAAAACATAGAGGGAGGCAAACCATAAGAGCCTCTTTTTTTTTTTTTTAATTTGACATACAGAGATCACAAGTAGGCAGAGAGGCAGGCAGAGAGAGAGGTGGAGGCAGGCTCCCTGCTGAGCAGAGAGCCCGATGCGGGGCTCAATCCCAGGACCCTGAGATCATGACCTGAGCTGAAGGCAGAGGCTTAACCCACTGAGCCACCCAGGCACCCCAAGAGCCTCTTAACTATAGGAAACAAACTGAGGGTTACTGGAGGGGAGGTAGAGGGGATGGGGTAACTGGGTGATGTATATTAGGGAGGGCATTCGATGTAACGAGCGCTGGGTGTTATATAAGACTGATAAATCAATGAATTCTACCTCTGAAACCAATAATACGGTATATGTTAATTAAACTGAATCTAAATTTTTAAAAATAAAGCATCTGCCATTGATTTCAATATATATTTGGTGTTTCAGGAAGGAGGATGGGAACAAATGGAAAGAAGCTATTAGGGTTACTTTATAGCAACCTCTTTTTCAACTTCCTCTTTTGTGATGTAATATTATTGCTATAATATTGAAATTCATAGTAGTTGGACTAAGTCTGAAAACAGCTTAGGCTATTGAATTCATAATTCAACATTTAAAGCAACAAGATAGCCTTACAAGACAATGTTTTGCAGATTCTGTTTGAAGATACTACAATGGATAAATTGATTTATGCATGCAAAAACCAAAGTTTTAAAAATATATATATTTTGGATGAAACATGTGCTGCATAAACATATTTTATTAATTGTCATCATTTTGAGAAAAACTTCCTACTATTTAATAAAGCTAATGTGGGTGTTACAGGGAAGGATTTTCCTTTGTCTCCATATTTGCTCTTGGGTAAATTTAAATGAGCTTCAAGCCACTGACAATACCTTCAATTTCAATATGACAAAGAAGTAGATGTTGGATAATTCCATTATACTACCTACATTTATTTATTGCATATTCTCATCTATTAATGTATTCCATTACTGAATTATATTTTGTTAAGAAAAGAGTGGATAGCCAAAATTTTGGTCTTCTTGTCTTCTTAAAGTGGGATATATATATATATATATATATATATATATATATGATGTTTAACTATAAATATACATTTATTATGTCTATATCAAGCATGTGTGTGTGTATATATATGTTAAATATACATATATTTATCTTCCCTACTGAATGCAATAATTCAATATTTGCTAATTCAGGTGTTCATGGTGACTTGGTAGAACATAACTACCATGAACAATGAGAATCAGCTGTACATCTTTAGTTGTATAGTATGAGTCGATTATATATTTAAGCATTGTTTTTAAGTTTTGGCTCACAGAAAATGTACTATAAACTAGTGTCTAGATAAATTGTAAGTATTAGATAAACTTCATAAATTGGATTAAATAACAAATGTTGACAAGAATGAAAAACATGGCTGTCCAGGAGACAGCACTGTGTGCAAGGTGGGTCTAGGAGTGAGCACCACCTGTGAAGGCAGACACCTGTGACCTAAAGTGTGAGAAGTGGCTCGGCAGTACAGACTCAGGGTGTGTGGACCCATCGAGCTCCCCTGATGAGAACCTGTCTATTATTTCCTTCACAACTGCCAGGCAGAAATCGTAGATAGAAAAATAATCTGTGAGTCCCATATCAGTGAGATTACCTGGTTTAAGAGTACTATTGCTATTATAAGTGGACTAGGGTGTTTTTCTCATGAATTCAGTAAAACTTGTAGCATTCTCCAGTCTGTAATATTCATCTTCTGGGGTGTTCTTCAAGCAGGAGAGGGAGAAATTAGGACAGATGGAAGAATAGCATGCCCACAAATAAATTTTGCATTCGTTCAATAATTAAGCAATATATTTTCTGCACACCTAATGAAAATGTAAACACCATGCAGAGTTATTCCTATATAAACCATTGCCATAACATATGATGGGATGGAGGAGAGATCCCCCACAGCTGGTCAGTTTGGGGGCTGAGTCAGCCAAGAAGTAGTGTCACCAAGATGGATTCTCAGGTCACACAGGAGCCGTTGGAATCCCATGGGAACCTTTATCATTTTGCAAAAAAATCATATGTTTTGGGGTGTTTTTCTTGTCTTACACCAATGAAGCTAAAGTTTGTTAGGTCTGTACTTGTGCTTAATTAATAAAATTCCATTACTTTTAAAATTCAATTTAATTTGGCCTCAGAGAAAACAGAGCAAAGAGGATTGAGTAGATTTATTTTTACACTCTTTGAGAAAGCATTTTGTGATGATGAAAATAAACTGATGCTTAATGATCACGGGCGCGGCCACCGCCCTAGACACCATTACTAGGATGTCTGCATCACCTGCACAGCCGCCGCCATAGACACTGTTACTACGATGTAGGGGTCACTGACATGGCCGCCACCATGACTACTGCTAGGGGCACTGTTGCTGTTGTTTATGGCTCACCCCCCACTGCCCAGCCCTCCAGTTTGCAATGTTCCTGTACGTCATGGTGCCATGTTGGCCCTCCTGGTATATGGGCAGGCCCCGGTGTCTCTGGGTTGGGGGTGGTGTCTCTGGCAGGTGTAAATTAAGATCACTTCCTGGCCAGTCACTTAATACAGGTAGGTGGACAGATGGGGCCCAAGGAGTCACTGAGGATCTCCTAGGTGCGTGTTGTGCTGCTACTAAGAATGGTGGTGGGGATCCAGGCTGTCAGGAAAGAAGTGCACTTCTCCTACCCGCTGGCTGTCCACAGGTATCCTATAGGACCTTCAGTAGGTGTTGCTGGGCTCTCCTAGCATCATAGGCAGGATTTTGCTGGATCACGCCTGGACACCCTGTTTCTAGGCTGGGGGGTCAAGAGATGTCACACCTGTGTCTCTTCTTTTGTTGGTTGGGGACTCATCAGATGCTTGTTGCCATTGTCTTTCCAGTCATGGAGCTCCTGACAAGTTCACCTTTACTGCGTCACTCAGAGTTCTCTTCTGCTTATCCCTCCTGATGCTTCTGAAGTTTATGATTGTGCTCAGCAGGTGGAGTGGGAGGAAGTGTGTCACCGCCATCTTGTCCACAGCAGTGGCCCCAATGTTAGTTATAATTTCTGACTGTGACCCCATAGTTTCTGTGTCTGTGAACTTTAAAATTAAAATTAAAATTTAATTTAAGTATTTGTATTTTTTTTCAGCACATTAAACATTTCATTTCTTTGTCCCTAGATTTTAGTTTTCTTTTGAATTATTGGTTGTCATTCCTTTGATTTTTTTTTAACTTTTGGAAAAATCTAAGTCCATACTTCCTCAAATGTCATTTTTGTACTTTCCTTCTTCCACCAAGACTTTAATTCCACACTCTTCCATGTGTTTCTTTTCCTTTATCTTTTACTATTATTTTTCTCCATATCTCAATATCTGTATTTCCCACAGCTTCTCTCCTCCCATGTAAGCTTTGGTTCCATTCATTAAGCTCATATTTTCTACTTCCAGATTTTCCACTAGATTCTTAGAGATTTTAGTTCTCCAGTAAAAGTCTTCACGTTTTCCTAGACATACTAATAATTGTTATTTTAAATTATTGCTCAGTAACTCCAATATTTCCACCATTTCTGTTTTTTTCTTTCTGTCAGTTTTTGCCTTTTTGCCCTACTTATTAACATGCCAGGTAATTTTTTATTGAATGGCAGAATTTATTTACAAAACATAGAGTTGCTAGGGTGATGCTTACTGCTCTTTAAGACATTTTTTTGCCTCGCAGGTGTCAGGATCTCAATCCAGCAGAGTTTGGGTTCAGATGTCTTTACAAATGGCCTATTTGTATTATGTCCTCACTCTAAGGGTGTGACTCACGTACCTGTGAGCCCCTGAAGCTTTGTAGTACCCATCCACTCCTCACCTCTCTGTCCCCCAAAACCACCAAATGCTGAATTTCTTCTTCTGCTCCTTGGTCTTTCTGCTAGTTGCCACTCAGTTTTTCTGAAAGGCAACACCATGGTAAGAAGGGGCTTGGAGTTAGTTAAGAAGGTGTAATTGCACATTTTCCTGCAGGAGAATTGAAATAGATGAAAGTGTTCTCTAGGCATGCAACTTTTGATCAGGTTGACACCTATAACCCCAAATCATATTATCAGAAGTCATCAAGGCGCACCTGGGTGGCTCAGTGGGTTAAAGCCTCTGCCTTCAGCTCAGGTCATGATCCCAGGTTCCTAGGATCAAGCTCTCTGCTCAGCAGGGAGCCTGCTTCCCTTCCTCTCTCTCTGCCTGCCTCTCTGCCTACTTGTGATCTCTGTCAAATAAATAAATAAAATCTAAAAAAAAAGACATCAAAATTACAAATGTGAGAAACATTTTCTTTAGGAAATGTTGTTGATATTATACATGTATGAACCATGACTCTGTGATAACACAATCACCTGACATCAAATACACTAGATAGTGTTTACAACACGGGAAAGAGTACTATTCTTTTATTAATTATTTTATTAACATATAATGTATTATTTGCCCCAGGGGTACAGGTCTGTGAATTGTCAGGCTTAGACACTTCACAGCACTCACCATAGCACATACCCTCCCCAATGTCCATAACCCAACCACCCTCTCCATACCCCCCCAGCAACCCTCAGTTCATTTTGTGAGATTATGAGTCTCTTATGGTTTGTCTCCCCTCTGATCCCATCTTGTTTCATTTTTTCCTTCCCTACCCCCCAAACCCCCTACTCTGCCTCTCAAATTCCTCATATCAGGATATGATAATTGTTTTTCTCTGATTGACTTATTTCACTCAGCATAATACCCTCTAGTTCCATCCACCTCGTTGCATATGGTAAGATTTCATTTCTTTTGATGGCTGCATCATATATGGATATACATACATATATATATATGTGTGTGTGTGTATATATATATATATATATATATATATATATATATAAATGGATATAGAAGATGTGATATATATCACATCTTCTTTATCCACTCATCTGTTGATGGACATCTAGGTTCTTTCCACAGTTTGGCTATTGTGGACATTGCTGCTATAAATATTTGGGTGCAAATGCCCCTTCAGGTCACTACATTTGCATCTTTAGGGTAAATACCCAGTAGTGCAATTGCTGGGTCACAGGATAGCTCTATTTTCAACTTTTTGAGGTATTGCCATCCCGTTTTCCAGAGTGGCTGCACCAGCTTGCATTCCCACTAACAGTGTAGGAGGGTTCCCCTTTCTCTGCATCCTTGCCAACATCTGTTGTTTCCTGACTTGTTAATTTTAGCCATTCTGACTGGAGTGAGTTGGTATCTCATTGTGGTTTTGATTTGTATTTCCCTGATGCCGAGTGATGTGGAACACTTTTTCATGTGTCTGTTGGCCATCTGGATGTCTTCTTTGCAGAAATGTCTGTTCATGTCTTCTGCCCATTTCTTGACTGGATTATTTGTTCTTTGGGTACTATTTTGAATACTACTTTTAAAACTAATTTGAAACCAAAACCTAAAAATATTTTTTAAAAATTAAAAACTGTTTAAAGTTGTCCAAAGAAAATTAGTTGGGTATATTAAATATGCATAAGATCTGTAGGTTTAAACTTACAAAATACTGATAAATGAAATCTAAGATGATTGAAATAAAAGGAGAAATAAAAGGAGAACATTGAAATACAATGTTCATAGATTGGGAGACTCAGCACAGTAACGGTCAACTCAGCCCATACAAATTACAGGTTTAATGCAATTCCTGTTAAAATCCCAGCAAGGTCATTTTTTAAATTTGTTTTTGTGTTAGAAAGTCTCAGGGCCTAGAATAGTTAAAACAATTAGAAACAATGTACAAAGAGAGAGGAATCAATCTTCCACTTGTTGATTCTTACTCTCTGTGTGTATGACTGGGTGCCTGTCTGTGTGTGTGTATGTTTGTGTGACATTAATCAGGAAGGGATGTTGTATAAAGATAGATAGATCAATGGGACAGAATAAAGAGACCTGAACTGTATCCACAAATGTGACCAACTGATTTTTAATGAATAGGTAGTCATTCAGAGGAGGAAGGATAGTCTTTGCAAGAAATACTGCTGGAGCAATGGACATCTATAGGCAGAAATCAAGATATTTTAAAAAAGAGAGAGAGAAACAGCTTCATACCTCATATACAAGGTGATTCAAAATGGATCACAAATTCAAATGTAAATTACAAAACTGTAAAATCTTTTGGAAAAACATCAGGGAAAGTCTTTGGGACATAGGACTATGCAGAGTTCTCAGGTTTGACATAAAAGCATGATCCATAAACAGAAAAATTGATGAGTTGTACCACACTGGCCTGAGTGACTTACCAGAGTGATCTACTTATTTCTCACATTCAATATGAGTCTGTCCTAGACGTGGTCCCCCACCTATGCACACAGAAATACACACTGTATAAAAACAAGAGACTTTTCCTTTGCTCTAAGATCCGTCTCTGTCATGGACTGAATTATGTCATCCAGTATTCATATGTTGATGCCCTAACTCCCAAAGAGACTATATTTGGAGTTGTGGACATTGGGAAGCTAATTGAAGTTAGATGAGGTCATAAGGAGGCCAATCCCTGATCCAATTCAAAATAAGAGTGTTCTTATTTTTTAAAAAAGATTATTCCATTTATTTATTTGAGAGAGAGTGTGAGAGAACAGCAGGTGGCAAGGGGAGGGGCAGAGGGCAAAGAAGAGAAGCAGACTTCCCGCTGAGTGCAGAGCCCAACATGAGGCTCAATCCTGCAACCCTGAGATCATGACTTGAGCCGGACACTTAGGTGCCCAGTGCCTGCAGATGGGTGTTCTTATAAGAAGAAGAGATCCTAGAGATGGTCCTCTGTCTGCACACTCACAAATGAGAGGCCTATGTGGACACAGCAGGAATGCGGCTGTTTACCCAGGACATGGGCCCTCACCAGCACCCAACCTTGCTGGCACCTTGATCGTGGATTTCCAGCCTTCAGGACTGTGCAAATTAAAAGTCTCACTGTTTAAGGCCCCAGCCTGTGGTACCTTGTTATGGCAGCCCTGTTATAGCAGATTAACATAACCTTGAATGTCTAGGGACCAGCGAGCACCAAGTGGGTGGACAGTAGCTGTTTGTTGAGTGAAGTCAGTGGGTACCATCCCCTTAGAAGAATTGCTTATGTCATTGTCTTGCCCCAGCACCATTGAACCCCCATTCTCAGAGCCACCATCAGAGGCAGGGCTGAACTTGATGTGAGTCAAAGAGGCCCTACATGCCCCTCGTTTGGTAACAGTGACAACCTGTACATGCATGTGAATTGGTGAATATAGGTAAAGTGCTTAAGCTAACCAAAGGCATGTTTGAATATATTTTCTTTTGTTATTTCAGAAATAGTGCAGGACAAATAATACTATGTATTCAGAATGCGTAGCACAGAATAGAAGTTCTAGAAGCTTCACATGCTTCCATTTTCCTTTCTGTAAAGAGAAGCAGTTGGATGACCAACACTGCTCCATTAAGGGGAAAAACATTCAATTGTGCTGTGTAAGTTCTGGTAAGTCTGTTAAATGAAACAGTAGTACTTTAGAGTTGTGTTTTATAATATATTAATTTATCTCTGAAACATAAATAGCCCGGGGAAATGATTCATGCATATTTGGGAATAATGGTTTGCTGGTTGGTTGGTTGGTTGCTACTGAAGAAAATCAAATTGGGAAGCTGATTAATAAGCTGTAAGAGGCTGCTGAAATGGGATCTCATGACAGTTTGATGTGTGAGAGTTCTTCAAAGCATCTTTCGTCACGCACTGTCAACACAGGGGCCTCCACACAGATTCCCAGTGGTTAACGAGCTGCGCTAAGCTGCTGCTGCCTTGTTTTCTTTGTGGTGGCCAACTGCTTCCCCAGGTTTCTGTCATTCTGTAGTGCAGCTAGAGCAAGCAGAGGAAGCGGAGGGCTCCCTAGGTCTCAGCAGGAGACCGGAAATCAGCAGGGAGCGCAATAAAACTAGCCCTGTGCCTGGAGATGTGTTTCCCACCACTTCCCACTTTACGGGGTTCCATGCCTCCATTCTTTCTCTCAGCCTGTGTTTCCAAGAGGTGCTATCCCAAGTATTTTCACTGGGAACAAGGGGTGGTTGGTTTTGTGCTTTTCCCACATTTCCATACATTTGGGGTACTTATATTCTGGTGGGGAGTTCTTTGCTATCTGCAGACTCCAGAGCAGCCTTTCTGTAGACATTTCCCCACACAGGTGTATAAAATAAGAGGGATGGAGAGAAATGTAGAAGTGAGTCAGCAATTACACTGTATGTATGTGCTTATATTTCTGTCATTTGTGCAGAGCCCCCTTTGTCCTAATGGTGTACAGATCACAGGATGGCTCTTGGTCAGAGGCCAGTCATTTTCCAAACTGCATTTTATACTGTGAGTATATAGAGCTGTGTTCTCATGATGGTTAATTTTGTGTGCCAGTTTGACTGGGCTCAGGGAGACCCACATAGTGATAAACCTTTGCTCTGGTTGTCTGTGAGGGTGTTTCCAGAAGAGATTAGCATTTGACTCAGTGGGCGGCCTAATGATGATGCTCTCACCAAAGCAGGTGGGCCTTAGGCTTTACAAGGAGAGCATGAAAGGAACAAAAATGAAAAGGAAGTGGGAAAAAAAAGGTAGAGGAAGGGCTGGGACATCCATCTTCTGTACTCAGATATCAGTGGTCCTGGTCTCAGGTCTTTGGACTCAGACTGAGTGACACCACCAGCTCTCCTGGGTCCCCAGCTTGCAGTAGCAGATCGTGGGACTTCTCAGCCTCCATGACCACAGGACCCAATGCCAGTTATAAGTCTCTTCTGATGCCTCTAGGGGTCTCTTACTGGTTCTGTTTCTCTGGAGAACCTTGACTGATCTGGGCCAGCCACATCACCTTTGATGATGGAGGAGATAGTTTTCTCAAGGCTGTTTGGCTGATTGATTATATGCTGGCCTGGAGAAATAATATTCATTGCATAGTAGTACCAAGTCATGTTAATTATGTACACTTACTGTGGTTTCTTTAACTCTGATGAGATCCACCTGAAAACTCTTCATTTTATTTTGAGAGAATTTTTTTTTTAAATTTTTTATTTTTTTCAGCATAACAGTATTCATTATTTTTGCACCACACCCAGTGCTCCATGCAATCCGTGCCCTCTACAATACCCACCACCTGGTGCCCCCAACCTCCCACCCCCCACCCCTTCAAAATTCTCAGATCGTTTTTAGAGTCCATAGTCTCTCATGGTTCACCTCCCCTTCCAATTTCCCTCAACTCCCTTCTCCTCTCCATCTCCCCTTGTCCTCCATGCTATTTGTTATGCTCCACAAATAAGTGAAACCATATGATAATTGACTCTCTCTGCTTGACTTATTTCACTCAGCAAAATCTCTTCCAGTCCCGTCCATGTTGCTACAAAACTTGGGGATTCATCCTTTCTTTCTCTTTTTTTTTTTTTTTTTTACAGCTTTATAAACATATATTTTTATCCCCAGGGGTACAGGTCTGCGAATTGCCAGGTTTACACACTTCACAACACTCACCATAGCACATACCCTCCCCGATATCCATAACCCCACCCCCTCTCCCAACCCCCTCCCCCCATCAACCCTCAGTTTGTTTTGTGAGATTAAGAGTCACTTATGGTTTGACTCCCTCCCAATCCCATCTTGTTTCATTTACTCTTCTCCTACCCCCTTGACCCCCCATGTTGCATCTCCTCTCCCTCATATCAGGGAGATCATATGATAGTTGTCTTTCTCCGATTGACTTATTTCGCTAAGCATGATACCCTCTAGTTCCATCCACGTCGTTGCAAATGGCAAGATTTCATTTCTTTTGATGGCTGCATAGTATTCCATTGTGTATATATACCACATCTTCTTTATCCATTCATCTGTAGATGGACATCTAGGTTCTTTCCATAGTTTGGCTATTGTAGACATTGCTGCTATAAACATTCGGGTGCATGTGCCCCTTCGGATCACTACGTTTGTATCTTTAGGGTAAATACCCAGCAGTGCAATTGCAGGGTCATAGGGTAGTTCTATTTTCAACATTTTGAGGAACCTCCATGCTGTTTTCCAGAGTGGTTGCACCAGCTTGCATTCCCACCAACAGTGTAGGAGGGTTCCCCTTTCTCCGCATCCTCGCCAGCATCTGTCATTTCCTGACTTGTTAATTTTAGGCATTCTGACTGGTGTGAGGTGATATCTCATGGTGGTTTTGATTTGTATTTCCCTGATGCCGAGTGATATGGAGCACTTTTTCATGTGTCTGTTGGCCATCTGGATGTCTTCTTTGCAGAAATGTCTGTTCATGTCCTCTGCCCATTTCTTGATTGGATTATTTGTTCTTTGGGTGTTGAGTTTGCTAAGTTCTTTATAGATTTTGGACACTAGCCCTTTATCTGATATGTCATTTGCAAATATCTTCTCCCATTCTGTCAGTTGTCTTTTGGTTTTTTTAACTGTTTCCTTTGCTGTGCAAAAGCTTTTGATCTTGATAAAATCCCAAAAGTTCATTTTTGCCCTTGCTTCCCTTGCCTTTGGTGATGTTCCTAGGAAGATGTTGCTGCGGCTGACGTCGAAGAGGTTGCTGCCTGTGTTCTCCTCGAGGATTTTGATGGATTCCTTTCTCACATTGAGATCCTTCATCCATTTTGAGTCTATTTTCGTGTGTGGTGTAAGGAAATGATCCAATTTCATTTTTCTGCATGTGGCTGTCCAATTTTCCCAACACCATTTATTGAAGAGGCTGTCTTTGTTCCATTGGACATTCTTTCCTGCTTTGTCGAAGATGAGTTGACCATAGAGTTGAGGGTCCATTTCTGGGCTCTCTATTCTGTTCCATTGATCTATGTGTCTGTTTTTGTGCCAGTACCATGCTGTCTTGATGATGACAGCTTTGTAATAGAGCTTGAAGTCCGGAATTGTGATGCCACCAACTTGGGCTTTCTTTTTCAATATTCCTTTGGCTATTCGAGGTCTTTTCTGGTTCCATATACATTTTAGGATTCTTTGTTCCATTTCTTTGAAAAAAATGGATGGTACTTTGATAGGAATTGCATTAAATGTGTAGATTGCTTTAGGTAGCATAGACATTGTCACAATATTTATTCTTCCAATCCAGGAGCATGGAACATTTTTCCATTTCTTTGTGTCTTCCTCAATTTCTTTCATGAGTACTTTATAGTCTTCTGAGTATAGATTCTTAGTCTCTTTGGTTAGGTTTATTCCTAGGTATCTTATAGTTTTGGGTGCAATTGTAAATGGGATGGACTCCTTAATTTCTCTTTCTTCTGTCTTGTTGTTGGTGTAGAGAAATGCAACTGATTTCTGTGCATTGATTTTACATCCTGACACTTCACTGAATTCCTGTACAAGTTCTAGCAGTTTTGGAGTGGAGTCTTTTGGGTTTTCCACATAGAGTATCATATCATCTGCGAAGAGTGATAGTTTGACTTCTTCTTTGCCGATTTGGATGCCTTTAATTTCCTTTTGTTGTCTGATTGCTGAGGCTAGGACTTCTAGTACTATGTGAATAGCAGTGGTGATAACGGACATCCCTGCCGTGTTCCTGACCTTAGCGGAAAAGCTTTCAGTTTTTCTCCATTGAGAATGATATTTGTGGTGGGTTTTTCATAGATGGCTTTGATAATATTGAGGTATGTGCCCTCTATCCCTACACTTTGAAGAGTTTTGATCAGGAAGGGATGCTGTACTTTGTCAAATGCTTTTTCAGCATCTATGGAGAGTATCATATGGTTCTTGTTCTTTCTTTTATTAATGTGTTGTATCACATTGATTGATTTGCGGATGTTGAACCAGCCTTGCAGCCCTGGAATAAATCCCACTTGGTCTTGGTGAATAATCCTTTTAACGTACTGTTGAATCCTATTGGCTAGTATTTTGGCGAGAATTTTTGCATCTGTGTTCATCAAGGATATTGGTATGTAGTTCTCTTTTTTGTTGGGATCCTTGTCTGGTTTTGGGATCAAGGTGATGCTGGCCTCATAAAATGAGTTTGGAAGTTTTCCTTCTATTGCTATTTTTTGGAACAGTTTCAGGAGAATAGGAATTAGTTCTTCTTTAAATGTTTGGTAGAATTCCCCCGGGAAGCCGTCTGGCCCTGGGCTTTTGTTTGTTTGGAGATTTTTGATGACTGTTTCAATCTCCTTACTGGTTATGGGTCTGTTCAGGCTTTCTATTTCTTCCTGGTTCAGTTGTGGTAATTTATATGTCTCTAGGAATGCATCCATTTCTTCCAGATTGTCAAATTTGTTGGCGTAGAGTTGCTCATAGTATGTTCTTATAATTGTCTGTATTTCTTTGGTGTTCGTTGTGATCTCTCCTCTTTCATTCATGATTTTATTTATTTGGGTCCTCTCTCTTTTCTTTTTGATAAGTCTGGCCAGGGGTTTATCGATCTTATTAATTCTTTCAAAGAACCAGCTCCTAGTTTCGTTGATTTGTTCTATTGTTTTTTTGGTTTCTATTTCATTGATTTCTGCTCTGATCTTTATGATTTCTCTTCTCCTGCTGGGTTTAGGGTTTCTTTCTTGTTCTTTCTCCAGCTCCTTTAGGTGTAGGGTTAGGTTGTGTACCTGAGACCTTTCTTGTTTCTTGAGAAAGGCTTGTACCGCTATATATTTTCCTCTCAGGACTGCCTTTGTTGTGTCCCACAGATTCTGAACTGTTGTGTTTTCATTATCATTTGTTTCCATAAATTTTTTCAATTCTTCTTTGATTTCCTGGTTGACCCATTCATTCTTTAGAAGGATGCTGTTTAGTCTCCATGTATTTGGGTTCTTTCCAAATTTCCTCTTGTGATTGAGTTCTAGCTTTAGAGCATTGTGGTCTGATAATATGCAGGGAATGATCCCAATCTTTTGATACCGGTTGAGACTTGATTTAGGACCAAGAATGTGATCTATTCTGGAGAATGTTCCATGTGCACTAGAGAAGAATGTGTATTCTGTTGCTTTGGGATGAAATGTTCTGAATATATCTGTGATGTCCATCTGGTCCAGTGTGTCATTTAAGGCCTTGATTTCCTTGTTGATCTTTTGCTTGGATGATCTGTCCCTTTCAGTGAGGGGAGTGTTAAAATCCCCTACTATTATTGTATTCTTGTCGATGTGTTTCTTTGATTTTGTTATTAATTGGTTTATATAGTTGGCTGCTCCCACGTTAGGGGCATAGATATTTAAAATTGTTAGATCTTCTTGTTGGACAGTTCCTTTGAGTATGATATAGTGTCCTTCCTCATCTCTTATTATAATCTTTGGCTTAAAATCTAATTGATCTGATATGAGGATTGCCACTCCTGCTTTCTTCTGATGTCCATTAGCATGGTAAATTCTTTTCCACCCCCTCACTTTAAACCTGGAGGTGTCTTCGGGTGTAAGATGAGTTTCTTGTAGGCAACATATAGATGGTTTTTGTTTTTTTATCCATTCTGATACCCTGTGTCTTTTGATTGGGGCATTTAGCCCATTAACATTCAGGGTAAGTATTGAGAGATATGAATTTAGTGCCATTGTATTGCCTGTAAGGTGACTGTTATTGTATATTGTCTCTGTTTCTTTCTGATCTACTACTTTGAGGGTCTCTTTTGCTTAGAGGACCCCTTTCAATATTTCCTGTAGAGCTGGTTTGGTATTTGCAAAATCTTTCAGTTTGTTTGTCCTGGAAGCTTTTAATCTCTCCTTCTATTTTCAATGATAGCCTAGCTGGATATAGTATTCTTGGCTGCATGTTTTTCTCATTTAGTACTCTGAATATATCATGCCAGCTCTTTCTGGCCTGCCAGGTCTCTGTGGATAAGTCTGCTGCCAATCTAATATTTTTACCATTGTAAGTTACAGACTTCTTTTCCCGGGCTGCTTTCAGGATCTTTTCTTTGTCACTAAGACTTGTCAATTTTACTATTAGGTGACGGGGTGTAGATCTATTCTTATTGATTTTGAGGGGGGTTCTCTGAACCTCCTGGATTTTGATGCTTGTTCCCTTTGCCATATTGGGGAAATTCTCTCCAATAATTCTCTCCAATATACCTTCTGCTCCCCTCTCTGTTTCCTCTTCTTCTGGAATCCCAATTATTCTAATGTTGTTTCGTCTTATGGTGTCACTTATCTCTCGAATTCTCCCCTCGTGGTCCAGTAGCTGTTTGTCCCTCTTTTGCTCAGCTTCTTTATTCTCTGTCATTTGGTCTTCTATATCGCTAATTCTTTCTTCTGCCTCATTTATCCTAGCAGTGAGAGCCTCCATTTTTGATTGCACCTCATTAATAGCTTTTTTGATTTCAACTTGGTTAGATTTTAGTTCTTTTATTTCTCCAGAAAGGGCTTTTATATCTCCCGAGAGGGTTGCTTTAATATCTTCCATGCCTTTTTCAAGCCCGGCTAGAACCTTGAGAATCGTCATTCTGAACTCTATATCTGACATATTACCAATGTCTGTATTGATTAGGTCCCTAGCCTTTGGTATTGCCTCTTGTTCTTTTTTTTGTTGTGAATTTTTCCGCCTTGTCATTTTGTCCAGATAAGAGTTTATGAAGGAGCAAGTAAAATACTAAAAGGGTGGCAACAACCCCAGGAAAATATGCTTTAGCCAAATCAGAAGAGATCCTGAATTGTGAGGGGGGAGAAAGGGGAAAAAAAGGGGTTCAGAAAGAAAGAAAAAAAAACTATTAAAAAAAAGAAAGCCGATAAAGCAAAAATATAAAAAGAGGAAAAAATATATATATATTAGATAAACTATTTAAAAAACGTTAAAAAAAAGAAAACGGTAAAAGTTAAAAAAAATTTAGCAGAAGAAGAGAAAAAGAAAAAAAAATTGGAAAAGAAAAAAAAATTAAATTAACTGCAAGGCTAAAAAATCATGGGGAGAAAGCCATGAGTTCCGTGCTTTGCTTTCTTCTCCTCTGGAATTCCGCCGCTCTCCTTGGTAGGTGAACTTGGTCCTGGCTGGGTTTCCCGTTGATCTTCTGGGGGAGGGGCCCGTTGTAGTGATTCTCAAGCGTCTTTGCCCCAGGCGGAGTTGCACCGCCCTTACCCGGGGCCGCGCTGAGTCATCCGCTCGGGTTCGCTTTCGGGAGCTTTTGTTCCCTGAGCGCTTTCTGTAGAGTCCGGAGGACGGGAATAAAGATGGCGGCCTCCCGGTCTCCGGCCCGGAGGAGCCGAGAGCCCGGGGCCCCACTCCTCAGTGCGCCCTCAGAGAACAGCGCCAAATGACTCCCGTCACCCTGGCCTCCGGCCGCGCTCCGAGCTGACCGAGCCTGCGACCGGTTCAAGGCAACCCTGAGCTGAGAGTCACTCCTCAGCTCTGTCTCTGCAGCCGGCTTCCCCGTTCTAATACCGGTAAGCTCTGCGACACTGAGACACCCCCGATCCTTCTGCGACCCTGCGGGAGCTGAGGCCGCGCTTACCCCGCCTGGGCTTCACCCCAGTTAAGCCTCTGGAGCGATGTCCCTCAGCGGAACAGACTTTTAAAAGTCCTGATTTTGCTCCGTTGCTCCGCCGCTCGCCGGGAGCCGGCCCCTCCCCCCGCGGTCGATCTTCCCGTCACTTTGGATTCACTTCTCCGCCAGTCCTACCTTGCAGAAAGTGGTTGATTTTCTGTTTCTGGAATTGCTGTTCTTCTTCTCTTCAATCTCCCGTTGGATTTGTAGGTGTTTGCAATCTTTAGATAAGCTATTTAGCTGATCTCCCGCTACCCGAAGTAGTCTCAGCCTGCTACTTCTCCGCCATCTTGACTCCTCCCCCTTGAGAGAATTTTTTAAAAACTATTTCTTCTTTATTGAAAAGGGAACTGACTTCTGTTGGGAGATGTCTTGCCAAGAAGTGTGACACTGTGACGTTTATTTTCTATGCTTCCTTTCATTATGTTTGGATGGGGGTTTAGATAGGCTTGAAATCATGTTCTGTCCTGCAACAGGAGAATGACACCATTTTCCGTCTACTAGGAAATAGCAGGTGACATATGGGACACTGCTCCTGGGCTGAAGAATGTCCCTGCGTAGAGTACTCAACAATGACACGCACATATCCTGTCTCCACTTGCTGAGCTATAGCAAAGCAGAAGCCAGACTTAAACTGGCTAGAATCTCATGACATGCTGTACCCACGGGTCCACCACAGCTGACCTCTGATTTGGAGAAGATGGAACAGAGAGTTGGAGCTGGGTAGGCATTGCAGGGACCTGCCCACCCTCCATGCAGGGGAGGACACAAGGCCCAGACTCCTGCACACAGGTTTCCAGCAAGGACAGATGCCAGCAAATAAACTTCCATTAACAAAGGTCATTATTTCCCAAAGTCATCATGTGTGGTAGCAATGGATGTCAAGTCTGGGATTTCTATTAAGTCCTATTCTTCACAACTTTAAGTCCAAGGCAGATGGCAAAAGCCAAAGATGGGATATTTTCTCAGTGAGCTCATTTACAGGGAGGTCATTGGTGAAATGATTGAAGTGCTCAGAAATAAAGACATCGGTCTGAAGTCTGGTCATTCCCGTGCATGTCTCGAGGTGAAGCTGGTGTGCTACACAATTCCTTCATCATACAGATATAAAAATTGCTTCATGAAATAATCATCTTCCTGATTCCATGGTCACACCATCTCTCCTCCCTGCTGGAGTGTGGTGGTAATGACGCGTAGCTTGCCAGTTTGGGTTTGCAATGAAGACTTGTGTCTCCAGTATCACTCTGCCCTCTTCTTGCAGTTCTCCTTGATCAGAGCCGGACAAAAGTGGTGGATTACAGTGACAAGCTGCCAGTGTGTCCCTTGAAATTCACCTTGATTTCCATATTCACTTTGGGTCTTCCCAGGAGTAAATGAGAGCACAGAGAAAGAGCACCCTTGGATAGCTCTTACTGTGCCCTGTCCCCAGAGGACACCCCCTGAAGATTCAGTGTCAGTGTAGTCGGGATGGCCTTGTCTCACCATAGCCAAGGAGCAACTGAACACATTTGCAGCAAAAGCAGCTACAGGAGACAAAGTAGGTCCTCTGCCCTCATCAGGGCCACCCACATCCATCTCGGCCCCTTCTCTTGGTTACTGTCTTGTTTGCCTGAAGTCTACTTTCTACAGACTTTTTCTAAATCTTATCTTCATTGGATAAAATGGCTTATCAACTGGCTTCCTATTGCAACCAGGATAAAATTCTGCATCTTTTCTCTATTTGGAAAGTTCCATTTCCAACAAAATGTCCTTCAACTGCACCCTCGAAGACACACCGGAGCCTTCTCAATTACAAGGGCAGCATAAAGGTTGTAGGTTTGGGACAGAGAGGGAGACAATCTGCTCTGTAAAAGCACTTGGCCTCCACATTTGGTCTGTGCTGGGAGTAAGACCCAGGAGAGTGGAGTAGATTATGGGCTTTGGCCTTAGGCAACTCTGGACACAATTTCTGCTTCATCAGTGTCTACTTGTGAGCTCCAGCTTCCCTGGGGCCTCACACATTAATTCCTTTCTCCCCATGAGGATATGTGGGATAGGGAAAGGGACACATTGGCCATACATGTGCAAGGATAGAGTTCAGGAGTGGTAATATTGTGAGTGTAGCTGGCCAATTCCCCCAGTTCTCCCCTGAGGGAGATAGAGTGTTCACGAGAAGTTAGGTGAATGAGCACAAAGCACGATTCCATTACACGCACAGCTGCGCCCACACAAGTGTGACTCACACATAAACACACACATGCATACGAGCGTCTAGCAGGAGAGTGACAAGGGCCAGGGTGGGAAAAGTCTGATCTGAGATACTCAGGAATCCAAAGGAAGTGTTAGCCATGCTCACTCATTTGCACACATTTTAGAAAATGCCAAGTTAGTCTTTGGGAGTGGGGCTTTTAAAGTCTCGTGTAAATAAAACTCCACAGTTACTCTCTTTACTTATTTTAACTTCAAAAAGAAAGAAAATATGCTTAATAAAAATGTATGTCTAATTCAAGAAATAAGTCCCAGATGGAATAATTGACGCACTCCCACTTTTTGTTTGTTATTTGTGCTCCGCATAAGAAGATGACACCTGCCATTTAAGAAGATATTATTTTAATCTTTTAGAAAAGATTCAAATTATAAGGGCACCTGGGTGGCTCTGTCTGTTAAGCATCTGACTCTTGATTTCAGCTTGGTTCTTGATCTCAGGGATGCCAGGTCAAACTCCACACAGGGCATGGAGCCTACTTAAAAAAAACTTATGTAAGGTAAGGTTAACAATGTAAGGTTAAGTTTAGATATTTTAGAAAAAAGATGAGTGCCACTGCATGGCCCTGCCTCAGACTCAGCACATTGCCACACGTGCTATACCCTTCTCCTTCCCTACCTTCCAGGCCCCAGCTGACACTGGTCAATAGCAGAAGACTGAAAGCTCTCCTCTCCTGTCAGATCCAGTACAAGGCAAGGATGTCCACCCGCACCACTTCTACTCAATATAGTACTGAAAGTCCTAGCTAGAGCACTTAGGCAAGAAAAATTGGAAAAGAAGAAATAAAATTATTTCTGTTTGTATATGGCATGATCATGTCAGTAGGAACAACCGTAAGGACTCAATAACAAAAATTTTTGAAGTAATAGAAAAATTCAATGAAGTTGCAGGGTAAAATATTAACATATAAAATATCATGTTCCCATACACAAACAATGGATTATCCAAAAAGGAAATTTTTAAAAATCCTATCCACAATAGCAACAAAAAGAATAAAACCCTTGGGAATTAATTAATCAAGAGGTGAAAGACTTACACACTGAAAATTATAAAATGTTGATAAAGGATATTAAAGAAAACAGATAAATGGAGAGACATATGAGTTCATGGGTTGGAAGAATTAATATTGTTAAAATGTCCATACTGCCCAAAGCCATCTATACATTCTATGAAGTCCCTCCAATCACAGCTTATATAGAAATGGAAAATATAGTCCTAAAATGTGTATGGAACACAAAAGACCCCAAATAGCCAAGCAACCCTTTTTTAAAATTTTTTATTTATTTATTTTAATTTCTTTTCAGTGTTCTAGAATTCATTGTTTATACACCACACCCAATGCTCCATACAATACCTGCCCTCCACAATACCACCACCAGGCTCACCCAGCCTCCCACCACCCTCCCCTCCAAAACCCTCAGTTAGTTCCTCAGAGTCCACAGTCTCTCATGGTTCGTCTCCCTCTCCAATTTCCCCCAACTCCCTTCTCCTCTCCCATCTCCCCATGTCCTCCGTGTTATTCCTTATGCTCCACAAATAATCGAAGCCAAATAGCCAAGCAATCTTAAGCAAGAAGACAAAGCTGGAGACATCTCATTTCTTGATTTGGAAGTATATTACAGGACGCCTGGCTAGCTCAGTTGGTTAAGCAACTGACTTCGGTTCAGGTGGTGATCTAGGCATTCTGGGATGGAGTTGAGCCCTGTATCTGGCTCCCTGCTCAGCAGAGAGTCTGTTTTCCCACTCCCTCAGCCCCTTGCCCCACTCATGTGCACTCTCTCTCTTGCAAATAAATAAAATATTAAAAAAATACATTACAAAGTTAATCAATCAAACATGGAGCTGAGAAAGTTCCAGACAGAGCTGGAGGTCCAGCCACAGCTGCCCAGGGCATAAGTGAGCAGGCTGGGCCCATACACCATCCAGTAAGTTCCCGGGAGGGTGTGTGGAAGGGAGTTTGCCCTCACAGCAGTGTAAGAACCAGTGTTTGTGGCACAGTCTCCCAGGGCTGCAGAGAGGCCAGCACAAACCAACACAGAAAGCTGTTGGAGTAAGTCTGGATGTGAGTCAGCATTCTGCAGCTGTTCCGTCTTTAAACTCCTAAATCCTGGCAAGTGTGAGGTAACCATCAGAGTTCCCAGTATCACACTGTAAGAGCAACATATGCTCCAATTAGGAGCAGTGCTTTAAATCACTGAGGAGTATGAGCTGTAGGGTAAACGTCCCAAGGGTGTTTCCAGAACCACCCTCCTGATGTGGGTCCATGGGAGAGTGGCCAGGTGAGCCCCAGGAAATGCTGCTCCAGACAGGCAAGGGATTCAAATGCCCTGCTCCCTGTCAGCTGCTAGGAGGGAAAGCAGGAAAACGTTTCAGGGCAAGTCTTCAAACCATGATTCAAAATCCAGAGATTTTTCCCTAAAAAGAGTCATAAAACTTAACTTTATTTCCATTAAAAAGAAATGCTGGGGAGGAGTCAAGATGGCGCAGAAGTAGCAGGCTGAGACTACTTCAGGTAGCGGGAGATCAGCTAGATAGCTTATCTAAAGATTGCAAACACCTACAAATCCAACGGGAGATCGAAGAGAAGAAGAACAGCAATTCTAGAAACAGAAAATCAACCACTTTCTGAAAGGTAGGACTGGCGGAGAAGTGAATTCAAAGCGACGGGAAGATAGACCGCGGGGGGGAGGGGCCAGCTCCCGGCAAGCGGCGGAGCAACGGAGCACAAAATCAGGACTTTTAAAAGTCTGTTCCGCTGAGGGACATCGCTCCAGAGGCTTAACTGGGGTGAAGCCCACACGGGGTCAGCGTGGCCTCAGGTCCCGCAGGGTCACAGAAGGATCGGGGGTGTCTGAGTGTCGCAGAGCTTACAGGTATTAGAACGGGGAAGCCGGCTACTGAGACAGAGCCGAGGAGTGAGCTCTAAGCTCAGGGTTACCTTGAACCAGTCACAGGCTCGGTCAGCTCGGAGCGTGGCCAGAGGCCAGGGTGACGGGAGTAACTGGGCGCTGTTCTCTGAGGGCTCACTGAGGAGTGGGTCCCAGGGCTTTTGGCTCCTCTGGGCTGGAGACTGGGAGGCTGCCATCTTCATTCCCGTCCTCCGGAACTCTACGGAAAGCGCTCAGGGAACAAAAGCTCCCAAAAGCAAACCTGAGCGGATTACTTAGCCCGGCCCCTGGTAAGGGCGATGCAACTCCGCCTGGGGCAAAGACACTTGAGAATCACTACAACAGGCCCCTCCCCCAGAAGATCAACAAGAAATCCAGCCAGGACCAAGTTCACCTACCAAGGACTGCAGTTTCAATACCAAGGAGAGCAGCGGAATTCCAGAGGAGGAGAAAGCAAAGCATGGAACTCATGGCTTTCTCCCCATGATTCTTGAGCCTTGCAGTTAATTTAAATTTTTTTTCTTTTTCAATTTTTTTTCTTTTTCTGCTAAATTTTTTTAACTTTTACCCTTTCCTTTTTTAATGTTTTTTAACTAGTTTATCTAATATATATATATTTTTTTTTCCTTTTTATATTTTTTCTTTATTGGTATTCTTTTTTTAATTGTTTCTTTCCTTTTTTTTTTTTTTCTTTCTGAATCTTTTTATCCCCTTTCTCCCCCTTCACGTTTTGGGATCTCTTCTGATTTTGCTAAAGCATATTTTCCTGGGGCTGTTGCCACCCTTCTAGTATTTTACTTGCTCCATCATATACTCTTATCTGGACAAAATGACAAGGAGGAAAAATTCACCACAAAAAAAAGAACAAGAGGCAGTACCAAAGGCTAGGGACCTAATCAATACAGACATTGGTAATATGTCAGATCTAGAGTTCAGAATGATGATTCTCAAGGTTCTAGCTGGGCTCAAAAAAGGCATGGAAAATATTAGAGAAACCCTCTCGGGAGATATAAAAGTCCTTTCTGGAGAAATAAAAGAACTAAAATCTAACCAAGTTGAAATAAAAAAGCCATTAATGAGGTGCAATCAAAAATGGAGGCTCTCACTGCTAGGATAAATGAGGCAGAAGAAAGAATTAGTGATACAGAACCAAATGACAGAGAATAAAGAAGCTGAGCAAAAGAGGGACAAACAGCTACTGGATCACAAGGGGAGAATTCGAGAGATAAGTGACACCATAAGACGAAACAACATTAGAATAATTGGGATTCCAGAAGAAGAGGAAACAGAGAGGGGAGCAGAAAGTATATTGGAGAGAATTATTGGAGAGAATTTCCCCAATATGGCAAAGGGAACAAGCATCAAAATCCAGGAGGTACAGAGAACACCCCTCAAAATCAATAAGAATAGGTCCACACCCCGTCACCTAATAGTAAAATTTACAAGTCTTAGTGACAAAGAGAAAATCCTGAAAGCAGCCCGGGAAAAGAAGTCTGTAACATACAATGGTAAAAATATTAGATTGGCAGCAGACTTATCCACAGAGACCTGGCAGGCCAGAAAGAGCTGGCATGATATATTCAGAGCACTAAACGAGAAAAACATGCAGCCAAGAATACTATATCCAGCTAGGCTATCATTGAAAATAGAAAGAGAGATTAAAAGCTTCCAGGACAAACAAAAACTGAAAGAATTTGCAAACACCAAACCAGCTCTACAAGAAATATTGAAAGGGGTCCTCTAAGCAAAGAGAGATCCTAAAAGTAGAAGATCAGAAAGGAACAGAAACAATATACAATAACAGTCACCTTACAGGCAATACAATGGCACTAAATTCATATCTCTCATAGTTACCCTGAATGTTAATGGGCTAAATGCCCCAATCAAAAGACACAGGGTATCAGAATGGATAAAAAAACAAAACCCATCTATATGTTGCCTACAAGAAACCCATTTTAGACCCGAAGACACCTCCAGATTTAAATTGAGGGGGTGGAAAAGAATTTACCATGCTAATGGACATCAGAAGAAAGCAGGAGTGGCAATCCTTATATCAGATCAATTAGATTTTAAGCCAAAGAGATAATAAGAGATGAGGAAGAACACTATATCATACTCAAAGGATCTGTCCAACAAGAAGATCTAACCATTTTAAATATCTATGCCCCTAACGTGGGAGCAGCCAACTATATAAAACAATTAATAATAAAATCAAAGAAACACATCAACAATAATACAATAATAGTAGGGGACTTTAACACTCCCCTCACTGAAATGGACAGATTATCCAAGCAAAAGATCAACAAGGAAATAAAGGCCTTAAACGACACACTGGACCAGATGGACATCACAGATATATTCAGAACATTTCATCCCAAAGCAACAGAATACACTTTCTTCTCTAGTGCACATGGAACATTCTCCAGAATAGATCACATCCTCAGTCCTAAGTCAGGTCTCAACTGGTATCAAAAGATTGGGATCATTCCCTGCATATTTTCAGACCACAATGCTCTGAAGCTAGAACTCAATCACAAGAGGAAATTTGGAAAGAACCCAAATACATGGAGACTAAACAGCATCCTTCTAAAGAATGAATGGGTCAACCAGGAAATTAAAGAAGAATTGAAAAAATTCATGGAAACAAATGATAATGAAAACACAACGGTTCAGAATCTGTGCGACACGACAAAGGCAGTCCTGAGAGGAAAATATATAGTGGTACAAGCCTTTCTCAAGAAACAAGAAAGGTCTTAGGTACACAACCTAACCCTACACCTAAAGGAGCTGGAGAAAGAACAAGAAAGGAATCCTAAACCCAGCAGGAGAAGAGAAATCATAAAGATCAGAGCAGAAATCAATGAAATAGAAACCAAAAAAACAATAGAACAAATCAACGAAACTAGAAGCTGGTTCTTTGAAAGAATTAATAAGATTGATAAACCCCTGGCCAGACTTATCAAGAAGAAAAGAGAAAGGACCCAAATAAATAAAATCATGAATGAAAGAGGAGAGATTACAACGAACACCAAAGAAATACAGACAATTATAGGAACATACTATGAGCAACTCTACGCCAACAAATTTGACAATCTGGAAGAAATGGATGCATTCCTAGAGACATATAAACTACCACAACTGAACCAGGAAGAAATAGAAAGCCTCAACAGACCCATAACCAGTAAGGAGATTGAAACAGTCATCAAAAATCTCCAAACAAACAAAAGCCCAGGGCCAGATGGCTTCCTGGGGGAATTCTACCAAACATTTAAAGAAGAACTAATTCCCATTCTCCTGAAACTGTTCCAAAAAATAGAAATGGAAGGAAACCTTCCAAACTCATTTTATGAGGCCAGCATCACCTTGATCCCAAAACCAGACAAGGATCCCATCAAAAAAGAGAACTACAGACCAATATCCTTAATGAACACAGATGCAAAAATTCTCACCAAAATACTAGCCAATAGGATTCAACAGTACATTAAAAGGATTATTCACCACGACCAAGTGGGATTTATTCCAGGGCTGCAAGGTTGGTTCAACATCCGCAAATCAATCAATGTGATACAACACATTAATAAAAGAAAGAACAAGAACCATATGATACTCTCCATAGATGCTGAAAAAGCACTTGACAAAGTACAGCATCCCTTCCTGATCAAAACTCTTCAAAGTGTAGGGATAGAGGGCACATACCTCAATATTATCAAAGCCATCTATGAAAAACCCACCACAAATATCATTCTCAATGGAGAAAAACTGAAAGCTTTTCCGCTAAGGTCAGGAACACGGCAGGGATGTCCGTTATCACCACTGCTATTCAACATAGTACTAGAAGTCCTAGCCTCAGCAATCAGACAACAAAAGGAAATTAAAGGCATCCAAATCGGCAAAGAAGAAGTCAAACTATCACTCTTCGCAGATGATATGATACTCTATGTGGAAAACCCAAAAGACTCCACTCCAAAACTGCTAGAACTTGTACAGGAATTCAGTGAAGTGTCAGGATGTAAAATCAATGCACAGAAATCAGTTGCATTTCTCTACACCAACAACAAGACAGAAGAAAGAGAAATTAAGGAGTCCATCCCATTTACAATTGCACCCAAAACTATAAGATACCTAGGAATAAACCTAACCAAAGAGACTAAGAATCTATACTCAGAAGACTATAAAGTACTCATGAAAGAAATTGAGGAAGACACAAAGAAATGGAAAAATGTTCCATGCTCCTGGATTGGAAGAATAAATATTGTGACAATGTCTATGCTACCTAAAGCAATCTACACATTTAATGCAATTCCTATCAAAGTACCATCCATTTTTTTCAAAGAAATGGAACAAAGAATCCTAAAATGTATATGGAACCAGAAAAGACCTCGAATAGCCAAAGGAATATTGAAAAAGAAAGCCAAAGTTGGTGGCATCACAATTCCGGACTTCAAGCTCTATTACAAAGCTGTCATCATCAAGACAGCATGGTACTGGCACAAAAACAGACACATATCAATGGAACAGAATAGAGAGCCCAGAAATAGACCCTCAACTCTATGGTCAACTCATCTTCAACAAAGCAGGAAAGAATATCCAATGGAAAAAAGACAGCCTCTTCAATAAATGGTGTTGGGAAAATTGGACAGCCACATGCAGAATAATAAAATTGGATCATTTCCTTACACCACACATGAAAATAGACTCAAAATGGATGAAGGACCTCAATGTGAGAAAGGAATCCATCAAAATCCTTGAGGAGAACATAGGCAGCAACCTCTTCGACCCTAGCCACAGCAACATCTTCCTAGGAACATCGCCAAAGGCAAGGGAAGCAAGGGCAAAAATGAACTATTGGGATTTTATCAAGATCAAAAGCTTTTGCACAGCAAAGGAAACAGTTAAAAAAAACAAAAGACAACTGACAGAATGGGAGAAGATATTTGCAAATGACATATCAGATAAAGGGCTAGTGTCCAAAATCTATAAAGAACTTAGCAAACTCAACACCCAAAGAACAAATAATCCAATCAAGAAATGGGCAGAAGACATGAACAGACATTTCTGCAAAGAAGACATCCAGATGGCCAACAGACAAATGAAAAAGTGCTCCATATCACTCGGCATCAGGGAAATACAAACCAAAACCACAATGAGATATCACCTCACACCAGTCAGAATGGCTAAAATTAACAAGTCAGGAAATGACAGATGCTGGCGAGGATGCAGAGAAAGGGGAACCCTCCTACACTGTTGGTGGGAATGCAAGCTGGTGCAACCACTCTGGAAAACAGCATGGAGGTTCCTCAAAATGTTGAAAATAGAACTACCCTATGACCCAGCAATTGCACTGCTGGGTATTTACCCTAAAGATACAAACGTAGTGATCCGAAGGGGCACGTGCACCCGAATGTTTATAGCAGCAATGTCTACAATAGCCAAACTATGGAAAGAACCTAGATGTCCATCTACAGACGAATGGATAAAGAAGATGTGGTATATATACAGAATGGAATACTATGTAGCCATCAAAAGAAATGAAATCTTGCCATTTGCAACAACATGGATGGAACTAGAGGGTATCATGCTTAGCGAAATAAGTCAATGGGAGAAAGATATCTATCATATGATCTCCCTGATATGAGGGAGAGGAGATGCAACATGGGGGGTTAAGCGGGTAGGAGAAGAGTAAATGAAACAAGATGGGATTGGGAGGGAGACAAACCATAAGTGACTTTTAATCTCACAAAACAAACTGAGGGTTGCTGGAGGGAGGGGGGTTGGGAGAGGGGGGTGGGGTTATGGACATTGGGGAGGGTATGTGCTATGGTGAGTGCTGTGAAGTGTGTAAACCTGGCAATTCACAGACCTGTACCCCTGGGGATAAAAATATACGTTTATAAAAAAATAAAATTTAAAAAAATGCTAATGGCATAGTAGAAAACACATAAGAAGAATCAAAAGACAATAAGAAACAGGAAATTTTGAGAGTTATATTTAATGTAAACGCCTGATTCCCTAATGTTTAACTGTCCCTTAATCATACACAAAGCAACTGAAACCATGATAGAAAATGAGCAAACAAATAGTTTATAAGAAGGAGGCACAACGGCCCTTGAAGTTTCCAAGAACCAGACATGGAAGCATGTCTTCCATGATTCAGAGAGAACGGCTAATCACAGAGCAAGAAGGGCCATTACGGCTTCTCTTTCTGGCTTTGTCTCCTCGTACCAGCAGAGATCACATTGGTTAAACCCTGTTGTTTAAATGGCAGCCTTCCAATCTCTCTCATGGATCACTCATTGAACAACTAGTGTTACATTTATTTTGCATTAATCATTAAAGCTGGTTGTTAATACTAATTTGTCTAAATGCCACACTGCCCCCTTTCTTATTCCTGAGATAAGCTACCCTGTTTTTTTTCATTGTTGACTTTATGTCTGCTTCCTAGTAAGAGCTCACAGATTACACCACCCGCAGAGGGTGGTGCTGGGTGAGGAGCAGCAGATGTCAGAACGGCAACCCAGAGCCCGACCAACAGGAGCCCCGCTTGGCCTTCACCAGTTCAGTCATGTGGGTGTCTGCATGAGTGCCCATCCCCCCCGGCCTCCCACCCCTGCCAGCCCAACCCTGTGGGTGCCCATCCCCATCTGCCAGCCCACCCCCGCCGGGGTGCCCATCCCCCCTCCATGGACTCTGTGCCTGTCTTTGTGTTCCCTCCTAACCTAGATTATCTCCTCTCTCCCCTGCCTTTTGGTTTGAACATCACATCCTCCTGGGGGCCTGTCTTAGCCATCCTGAAGTGAGCCCACCAGGCCCTCTCTGCTCCTCTTTCATGTCTCTCTTCATACTTCTGTTTCCACACTGGATCATGAACCAAGTGTGAATATCACGTCTTCATTCCTCCAGTCACGGACACCTCAAAATGTGCTCCTTTCTGCCACATAAATATAACTTCCCTAATCATTCATTGCATTAAGTGTCAAGGGTCTGAAGGCATATGAAAGGAAAAACGTATTTAGGGAGCCGTTCCCCATGCCCACTGTGTTCGGGTGTTCATCCCAAAATACAGCGACAGGGTGATGGGCGGTAAGGAGGGCCCACGTTGTGATGAGCATTGGGTGTTACACACAACTAAGGAATCACTGACACCACCTCACATACTAATGATGGGCTCTATGCTGGCTAACCAAACATAATAAAATAAACAGGCAACTACAACAAAACCCCCAAAATACAGCAACTCTGTAGGTGAGCATTCAAGAAGCATATTCCGTAAAAGCCACATTTGCTCAAAGTGGTCCATCGGGTTGTGGCTGCTGTCAGGGGGCTGTCAGGGGTTTGAACCAGCTGGCTTGGAGCAGGAAGTGATGCAAAGACTCGGTGACAGACTCATGGGAGTTGGGTCTTCAGCTTCCCGCGGGCGGTCCAGTGGACTGTCCCTGCAATGCAGGTCGGGGGCTGGATTCAGTCAGGGGCTGCTGAGGCCAGGAGCCAGCTGCAGACGCAGGTCCAGCGGCTGTGAGATCAGCGGGAAGCCCGCCCCCACATCGGCAGCACCCACAGGGGCTCCCTGTGTGTGCCATGGGAGCTCTGTCTGCCCTGCCGACCAGCAGGGGCTCCAGACACCGCACTCCCAGGCCCTCGCTGTGGAGCCCGTCCAGTCCCTGGACGTCTGTGGCCTGGCTACAGAGCCCGCAAAGTTAGGACAGAGAACAAACACTGTGCAGATGTCTTCCACAGGCCAGGAATTGGGGCAGGACACAGAGAGGACACTTCTTGCTGCCCCAGGACACCTGGGCCTCAACTGGGGGTACCTCTACTTACACACCGTCTGAGCCTATCTTATAATATCTGCCTTTAATTTTCAATGTTAGAAAGATGGTTAATTTTCAAATGCTGGTTCACTTGGATTTCCTAAGATGGATGCTATTTATGATGTTTTCTTCTTAAATAATGGAGATTAATAATAAAAATCAAAATTAATTCTGAGATATATGTTGTAACTTTGGGCTAATCACCCCTTCTCCTACCTGGGGGGTGAGGCCTGCCAGTGTCTGGGGAGCAGGAGGGACTGGGACTTGGTGATCAGAGGCCCCCTCCCCTTCCCAAGTCCAGCTTACACCAGGCTTTGGGCGGGGGGCGGGGGGGGTCAGCCTCCTCTTGAGGACATCTGAGAGCAGGGGCCCCGGAGCCCAGAGCTGTCCACAGAGCAGACCTATGAGCTGCTTCAGTGAAGTTCTTGGAATCTGAGGCATCAATAATTTAATAGAAATATGCCTTTACTATTTACCAATAAGCATTAAATATCTTCAGTGTTTTAGTGCTGACATTTATCTCACAAGAATCCAGTTGTCTCCCTTTCTCTGCTGTCAACGCATTTACAGCTTAGCCAGGCTATTATGGAATTAGTTCCTACTAAAACAAAGTCTGTGGGGAGTATTTTCCATGCAGCTCCTGGGATGAGCACGCCCCCACCTCTTGCATTATTTCTTTGGCCAATTTACATGACCATTGCAGCCAGACATCCCAGAGGACAGAGGATCACCATGTATGTCATGTTTGCCTCCTATTTATTTTCCTCCCTAATAGTAGCAACAATTTCAGACAAAAGATAAAAACTGCATGTGCTAACATCCAACTAGAGGTTGGCGTTTGGGTCTCATGGTTTTGTACAGCCTGGGAAGGGGCCGCTGTACATTCCCAGAACTGTGCTCTGCTCATCGCTCGGACACGCTTCAGCTACACTCCCGATTGAGGCTGGTGCTTCTAAAACCCAAGGGGGCATCAGAACCCCCTGCACTGGAGTGAAGTCTGGGAATGCATCTTCTTCAAGGGGATGCCCCTGCCCCAGAGGCCGGTGAGCACCTGGCCAAGGAACCACACCCCTGACCACTGTCAGGTGAGTGACCTCGAGGGACCATGTCTGCCTCCTGCTCATCCTGGGTCCACTCGATGACCAACTGAAGATGGTGCAAAACAGAACTGTTCCTGGGGGCCTCTGTTGTCAGCCTTGTAAGTCACAAATATACCTTGGATCCTTCCAGTTTTGTGCTGAATTACCGTTTCCTTTCAAAGTGATTTTTTAAAATTTCATAAATATCAGGGCACCTGGGTGGCTCAGTGGGTTAAGCCTCTGCCTTCAGCTCAGGTCATGATCTCAGGGTCCTGGGGTTGAGCTCTGCATTGAGCTCTCTGCTCAGCAGGGAGCCTGCTTCCCCACTCTCTGCCTGCTGCTCTGTCTACTTGTGATCTGTCAAATTAAAAAATAATAATAATAATAAAATAAAATCTTTTAAAAAATCCATAAATATCTAACCCATCTATGTGGGTTATTGTGGAAAACATTTAAAAACATGCGTTAATGATATTTCCCTAATAATGAGGTTATATGACATATAGGCATCTAATGTTATTAAAAGCTTTTATGGTTTTCACATTAAGAGTCCATATTTTCTGATTAACTTTTAATGATGCTGACAGAAGAAAAAGTACTCTGCTGCATTACTGGACAGTGGTAGCTTCTAGTTTTTCTTTAGTTTGAGGAGGAATTCAGTAATATAGTGTTTTTAAAACAGCTGCTTTGGAGATATGCTTCCTTTCTTCCTCATGCTGCACGGACTGACTACCCAGCAGAACACTTGACTCCTCCAAGCAGACACCGGAAAACACGTTTGTAGCAAAAACAGGTAAGACGCTGGCTTTCCATTTGGCATGACTTTGACCTCCACCCAGTGCGCAGCTGGATGAACCGTGAGCAGCTCGTAGCAGTGACGGTAACCCAACATGCACACCTGACAACAACCCACTAGTAGTAAGCATGCGGTACTGCCATGGGAGTAGCCAGACCTGCAGAATGAGTGCTCTGGAGGACCAGAGATGAGGCCACAAGGAAGCCAGAGCTGCTCCGGGTGCTCCTGAGGAAGGACAGTGCACAGCGGGCACCCCGGGCCACCACAGAAGCTGCCTGCACACATAGGCCCCACTGCCAGCCTCGTCCTTCCAACCACATCCCCGGGCCCACAGAAGGCACAGCTCTGCGGTGAATCCCCATCCTGGGACATGCTCAGGAGCTCGGCCGTGAGCACAGGGCTGAGTTCTCAGCCTACTGCAGACTTAGCTGGCTTCTGTCAGCCTGCACAGAGGGGGCTCCTCTTGGTGCGTCCTGCCCAGGCAATCCCCACGCTTGCTCCCCTGGCCCTCGTGTCCCGTAGAGTGTCCACCTGTTGGAGAACAGTCCTTCCTGCTCCTCAACCCAGAAAAATAGACACTTTGTATGAGGGCTTGCAAATCTAGCCCAAATCCGTTTTCTTCCCAGTTTTTGGTGGGTTTTGGTGAGCGGTCACTCACATGGCTGGACTCGGGGTGGAGCAGGCAGCAGGCACCAAGCAGGGTGGGCAGGGTTCATAGGCACCCTTGTTCTTTCTGCCTCTTTCAACAACACTGTCAGGACATATCCCCGAACCATGGCTTCCACATTCAAGCATGGCCAGGCACAGACATCCAGGGTGGGGAGGACCCCCAGACAGGCACAATGATGATGATGTGAGAACACCCAGGCAGGCGGAGAAAATCCTTCATGTTCTAGACTAATGCAGCAATGTTTGCAGGGAAGGACTTAAATGCTGGTACATCTCGGTGCAGAGAAGGACCAGCCAGGAACTATGCCAGGACAGCTCTTATTTTAATGTGTGTTTTAAAGGCTATTGGATATGTCCTAATGTTTCCTTTGTCTTGTCTCTTCATTTCTCCTAAACCAGGAGTTCTCATCTTAACTGCACAGCGAGTTATCTGGGGAGACTGACAAACCATAAAACTGAAACTGCACCCAGACTGCAGTCCACGTTAATTCAGTCTGTCTTGGGGTCTGGGGGCATTCAGTATGGGCGTTTTCTGCAGGTTCCAAGGTGAGGGCCATGCAGGCATGGCTGGAGGGCCTGTTGTACATGAATTTATATCCAGCAAGGTAACCCTCTGAGACAGATGAGCGGTGGTCTCTTTTTCAGAAGTATTAGGAAAATCAGTGAGACCTCATACAGTCAAGAGTTGTAAGTGTGCCGGTTGATTGGGAAGCCATGTGACTGTGGCCTGTGGTCCCTCACCTAGAGAAACACTGACGCACGGCTGGCAACAGGCACAGAACCACTGGGAGAGAAATGTGGTGTGAGAGCCTTCACCCAAACCCTTTGTTTTACCTGCATGGTGACTGAGGCCCGGGCATTGCACAAGGACACTCATCCTGGTGGGTAGGGAGGGTTGAGAGCCGGCACAGGGGACCTCCTGAGGCCCCCTCATCTCTCCTCTTTCCCTGCATCTTCCTCTCTGCCTCTCCACATGGGCTGTCCTTCTCGCTTAAGGTGACCTGGATGCCTTTGCTTACTGTAAGGTGGCTGGTGACTGACAGCTCACACAACCCTCCTGAACATGTATTTGTTTTATCGTCTCTCTTGAACGTTATTGCCAGATAGATTTCCATTGTTCTGGCTTCTAGGTCTCCACGGAGAAGTAATCATCCTTAATTCCATCCTTATCTCTTTGCTCTCTTCTATTCATTTCTCAGGAGGTGGGAGGGAGAAGGAGTTGTTCTTCCCTTTCTAATCCTTGACATGGGTGTTCCCATCACCCATCTTTTTAGGTTTTGTTCTAGTTTATTGTGTATTTATGTGAGAATGACTCCGTACCATCCCTGCTCATTGGGAGGCCCTCCTGCAGCTAACCCTTTCTGTTATTCTCCACTTAGTTCTGAATCTCTGTTTCCTTCTGGGGACATTTATTTCACCTGAACCAAGCTTTTGCAGCATTTATTCTAGGGTTTAGTATTGATCTTGGGCTTTTTGTTTGTTCAAAATGTTATTTTCCTCTTCAAAGTACATTATCACTGCATATAGGATTTTTGGTTAACATTTATTATCTTACTGTTTTGAAGACATTCCCATATATTCTAACTTCCATTGTTTCTTCTTAGGAGTTGCTCAATTGAACCTATGTTCCTCTGAAGGTAGGATGATGACAGTTTTCTTTTGAGTAATTTTAAGTATTCTTTTCCCTTTGTCTTTGATTTTCAGGTGTGTGTGTGTGTGTGTATTTGTGTATGGTTACTATTTATCCTCTTTATATTTCATAGCACTTCTAGAATCTGTGACTGGAGATATAGACAGGTAACTATCTACATCTATCTCCCTATCTATCTATCTATCACCTGTATTAACCATCAACCACCTGAGGGTCATGTGTGCCACACCCCACCCTCCCACTGGGCTGCACTGCAAGTGTACTGGGCCTCTTCTGTCCTATGTCTCTTGCTTGCATTTGTATCTCTATCGCTTTGACCTTGAGTGTTTCAGTGTGAATATTTCTTCTGCTCTTTTTTCAATACACTAATTCTTTCTCCTGCTGTGTTTAATCTGCTAAATGCATCCACAGAATGTATGTGGATCAATTCTACAATTTTTGTTTTAATTTCTTAATAATATGCGCAGTTTTAAACAAAATCTCCATCCTATCATTGAATTCTTTGAATAGGTTAAATATTTAACAGTGATTTTAAAGTCATACTGATAATTGTATTATTTGAATCTCTTTTAGGTCTGTTGATGCTGTCCATTTTCTTTGGGTTTTGTTCAAGCCATGTTTTCTCATGTGTCAAGTTATTTTTGTGTGAGTGCTGCACATTGTGTATGAACAGCTACAGGGTTAATTTGGTATTCTTGTTGGTATTATCTTCTCCCAGAGAGTTTAGTTTGCTCTTGGCCATTTGGTAGGGAAGAGACCTCCTTAATTCCATCTGGATTGATATCATTTAGAACTGCACCCAAGCCTGAAGGGATGGTACACTTCTCGTGCATCCATAATCCTGGGCCAAAGTGAGTTTCAACCAAACCGTGAGTGACACCAGGATCAGGCTGTGCTGATAGTGAATGCCTTCCTAATTTTGAAACTTGGACTTTTCACTTACTTTACCCGTTGCTGCCCTGGGCCTGACCATACCAATTCTTTTTGACTGGCCTTGAATGTGTCTCTTTAGCTCCAAGCAACTGTCACCAATGATCATCATTTACCTTCACTCTTTATATCTTTTGCAGAATCTTCAGGATGTGTTATCATTTGAGTACTTTGAACATATATACATATATATGCACATACGAGTTATATATTGTATGTTATATATGCATATATGTATATATTTAGGTCTATGATTCATCTTGGTTAATTTTTGCAAAGCTATAGGTCTGTAATAGACTTCTATTTTTTGCACATGGTCATCTGATTGTTCCAGCACCATTTCTTTACAAGACTGTCCTCTCCACTGAGTTGCCTTCTCTGTTTTGTCAAAGATCAGTTGCATCTATTTCTGGGCCCTTTATGTTCTGTTCCATCAATCTATATGCTTATTCTTCTGTCAGTACTATGCTGCCTTAATTAATGTATCTGTATAGTAAACCTTGAAATTGGGTACTATTGTTCCCCAACTTTGTTCTTTTCAGTATGGTTTTGGTCTGGAATTTTTGTCTTGACTGTCAACTTATTTATTTATTTATTTATTATTTATTTATTTATTATTGAGTCTTTTTTCACAGATTATCTACGTAAAAAATCCCAGAGTATCAAGAAGAAGGCTTCTGGATCTCCTAAGTGAGGATAGCAAGGTCTCAGGATACAAGGTTAACATATGAGATCGATCACTTTCCTATGCAACATGAACAATGGAACTTTGAGACTGAAAATACAGTGTCACTTACCATGGCACCAATAAAATGAAGTACTTAGGTACAGAGGTAACAAATGTGTACAGAATGTTTATGTAGAAAACTACAAAACTCTAATGTAAGAAATCAGAGAAGTTCGAAATAAATGGAGGAATATTACACATCCGTGGATTGGAAGACCCAATATTGTAAAGATGTTAGTCTTTCCAGCTTGACCCACACTTTCAACACCATACCAATCAAAGTCCCAGTAAGCCAATTTGTAGATCTAGACAAATGCATTTTAAAATTGGTATGTTAAGTGAAATAAGTCAATCAGAGAAAGACAATTTTCCTATGATTTCACTCCTATGTGGAATATAAGAAATAGTGCAGAGCATCATAAGGGGAAGGAGGGAAAACTGAATGGGAAGAAATCAGAGAGGGAGAAAAACAATGAAAGCTCCTGACTCCTAGAAACAAACTGGGGATTACAGAAGGGAGGGGGAGGAGAGATGGAGTAGCTGGGTGATGGGCTTTATGATTTTAATTCTGTCTTTACCACATGAAACCAAGCAGTTCCTTCAAACACTACATATTAAATTTCTTCTTTCTTTTTATTCTTTTTTATATGTAAAGTGTAACTTCCTGGAGGGCTTCTCTTGTTTACCCATTCAACAGTGTGTGTGTGTGTTTAAAGATTTTATTTATTTATTTGAGAGACCGAGAGAGAGTGAGAGCAGGAGCAGGGCAGAGGCAAATGGAAAAGCTGACTTCTGGCTGAGCAGGGAGCCCACTGTGGGGCTCCATCTCGGGATCATGAACTGAGCTGAAGGCAGATGCTTACCCAGCCAGCTAAGCCACCCAGTTTTTGTTTTAATTTGCAGTTTCTTGCCTCATACTCTGTTTTTCATATAGATTTGGTGAAAGAACATAAGAAAAATTCTGCTGGGGCGCCTGGATGGCTCAGCCAGTGAAGTGTCAGCCTTCAGCTTAGGTCACAATCTCAGGCTTCTGGGATCGAGCCCCACATTGGGCTCTCTGCTCAGGGGGGAGTCTGCTTCTCCCTTGGCCCCTTTTCACCCAACTTGTGGGCTCACTCTCTCTCTCTCTAAAATAAATAAATAAAATCTTTTTAAAAGCAAAAAGGAAAATTCTGGTGAGAATTAGTTTTATCTTCTAGGAACAGCTGTTTGAGCTCTGTGTGCCCTCTGTCTTGTGCCCTGTGGGGTCACATCGAATTGTCTGTCTCCCTCATTTTCTCTTGGCTTATACAGATGCTCTGTGCTTGAAACAAAATGCAGAGAGAAACCATAGATGTCCTAATTAGATACATGGAAATGTGAAGTCAGAGCTGGAGGAATAGTGCTCGTTGCTTGGGCTAATATGGGGCAAGACACTGGAGTTGAGATGCCCACGTGTGGGGACGGGACCATGCAGAAATGGGAGGAGAGGCACCTGCATCCCCAGTTGTCCGCACTTATAGTGTTACATTCTACACCATTTAAATCTGCAGCCAAGTCTGTAAGAGAGGAAAGGTGGGGAGGCTAAGGGGTTTTAGGTGACCACCATGTTGGGAGTGAGAAGGAGTTGGGGCAGTTGTGCATGTCCCAGACCCGGCCCTGCCATGTCTGAGACCCCGTCCCTCCTGCGGAGGATGCAGAATGCAGCACACCAGGACCCCGGCTCCCCAGGCACCACCACCAGCTCCAAGTATATTTCTGCTCCGTGGCCACTGTGATCCTACCTCCAGCACTTGTCAGTACATGTGCAACAGACTCATACACTCACCTTTCACAGAATGAGGCTGCCTTCAGTCCAGGATTTAGAAGGGGAGAATTACACTTCTGGAATTAATGACTATCACTGTGTGGCTGGTTCCTAAGGGAAGCAGCGTCTTTAAATAGACAAAGAAGAGCGGCTCCTGAGAGGCAGGGGGCCACTCAGCGCACAAGAGCCCTGAGTGAGGACAACATCCCAGACAGTGCTGAGGTCCCTCTGTGACCAGTGTGGTGAGCATGAGAGCACACCGGCCACCTGTGCATCTGAGCACGGTCGGAAACCACACACCACCCACACCACAGAGACAGCCAACCTGTCCTAGAAGCTGCTCTTGCCCAGTCATGAGGACAGCAGCCAAAGTCCCCACATCCTGGCAGCTTCCTGAGGGGATCTGATCCTGGAACCTCCTTGCAGACCCCAAGTCAAGCACAGGTCCCAAAGCATGCCTTCTCCTAGGGCATCCTGGCCCTGTGCACATTCTGGTGAGCTCCTGGCTGCCTTGAGCAGAGACCACAGACTTTGGGAGTTCTGCTGCTGGGCTGCACAGTCAGCAAATGCGTGATCTACACAGACACTCAGGAGCTGTCGCAAAACAAACAAGGACGTCATGGATCCGGATGCAAGGCCAGTGACATGGAAACTGATGTGCTTGTCTTTGTGCATGTCCCTCCTGAAACATCTGCGATCATGCGTCAAGGAATAGAGAGAAGCAGGACTTCCGAGGGAGTGTCCATCCCATAGGGTCACTGCCCTCACGGGGCTCCACTACCATGGCTCCAACCCCAATCCGAGCACCTCTGAACCGGCAGATTCTCCCAGTCTCTTCGTGTGGTTGGAGAGACGACTAAACAAGAGAAAGCACACAGAGCTGGCGTGATGGGGAGCTCACAGCTGGTGGGAGCAGAGAAGTCCCCCAGTGGGGGCTCCCGGTCCCCCCAAGGCATGTTCAGGCCTTGCTGGAGCCACGTGAGGTCATCACCCAGTGAATCTCCTCTCCAAAAATGGGGACAGAGAAACAGATACATTTGTGAAGCCGATGGAACAAAGACCCTGCATGAGAGTCCCCTGCAGCACCCCCATCTCCCAGGCAGCTTCTCTTTGACCCAGGGACTCTCTCTCAGCCCACGGAAGCAGGCAGTGGGCACTGGGCCTGGGGTCCCAACCCACCGTGCAGCCTGTCCTGACAGAGTGCTGGTCATTTCATAGATGGGGTCCTGCAGAGACAGGGTGTCACCCATCAAGCCACCCACCACCATGATGTCACCAAGAAGCAGAGCACATGGACGAAGAGGTGGCAATGGGAGCCCTTTGCCATCACTCCCAGTGACCCCAGGGTTGCGGTCTTTGCACACCAGTGGCTACCTGCGGGTCAGTCTGAGGTTCTGAGGTAGTGAGACATGCATGTGTCCACCAGGGGACTGTACAGGAGGAGCTGCTGGGGCGTCGTCCCCACTGCAGGAGGGCCACCCGCTACATCAGGCAGCAAGGCATGCACTCAGCATGTGGTGATGCGTGGGCCATGTCGGGTCTGCAGGCAGGCAGGCCATCAGCCCAAAGAGGCCATGGGAAGGCCAAGGAAGACCCCTGGAAATGGGGACTTAGACACCCCACCAGGAGGCCTAGGGCTGGACAAAGGGAAGGTCTGGACTCGAGCTGGAAGAGAGAATGAAGCTGAGGCTCGGGCAGGCTGCCCCAGCTCCTACGGATGCCCCCTGTGAGCTGCCCTCCACAGACCACATTCCTGAGGCTCCTTGGCTCAGGCTCTGCCTCCAGGAGCCCCAGTCTGCAGCACAGCCACCATGCAGTAGAGTCTATGGCCCGGAAAGTGTGGGAGCTCCAGAGGGGTCGGTGTTGTAATAACAGACCAGAATATGGATGGACGGCTACAGACAGAGACCAGGGAACAGCAGTTACATCCAGCCCTGAGCTGGCATTGCTGGCGAGTGTGAAAAATCCATTTCTTCTACTTGCATGATGGAGACGGAGAGTCCAAGGTCACAACCCAGTTACTCCTCCTTCTGCATTTCCAGTACCGTATGCATGCTGCTCAAATAAGGACTTCTTAGTGTCAAACTAAGTAAGCTTTCTTTGTAGACATCAGCCTGTGGGAGGTGTTTGCTGCTCTGACTTGGCCAGTCAGTGGACACCACTGCTCTGGGGTCAGGAGCCTTGAGGCGGCAGCCTGGAGGCACCAATGTCCTGTCCCCAAGAGTGCATCTCTGCCAAGAAGCCAAGGTAGGGAGGCTGCAGAAGCACAGTGTCTGTTCAAAGTTAGGGACACTCCACATGGGAGAGAGAAGCCCTGCTTCTTGAAGGCTGAGGTGCTGGCCGCAGGTGATGTGGGAAACAGAGTTGAGGGTCCATATCTGGGCTCTCTACTCTGTTCCACTGGTCTATGTGTCTGTTTTTATGCCAGTACCATGCTGTCTTGGTGATCACAGCTTTGTCGTAAAGCTTGAAATCCGGTAACGTGATGCCCTCAGTTGTTTTTTTGTTTTTCAACATTTCCTTAGCGATTCGGGGTCTCTTCTGATTCCATACAAATTTTAGGATTATTTGCTCCAGCTCTTTGAAAAATACCGGTGGAATTTTGATTGGAATGGCATTAAAAGTATAGATGGCTCTAGGCAGTATAGACATTTTAACAATGTTTATTCTTCCGATCCAAAAGCATGGAATGGTCTTCCATCTTTTTGTGTCTTCTTCAATTTCTTTCATGAGTGTTCTGTAGTTCCTCGAGTACAGATCCTTTACCTCTTTGGTTAGGTTTATTCCCAGGTATCTTATGGTTCTTGATGCTATAGTAAATGGAACCGATTCTCTAATTTCCTTTTCTGTATTTTCATTGTTAGTGTATAAGAAAGCCACTGATTTCTGTACATTGACTTTGTATCCTGCCACGTTGCTGAATTGTTGTATGAGTTCTAGTAGTTTGGGGGTGGAGTCTTTTGGGCTTTCCATATAAAGAATCATGTCATCTGCGAAGAGAGAGAGTTTGACTTCTTCCTTGCCAGTTTGGATACCTTTTATTTCTCTTTGTTGTCGGATTGCTGTTGCTAGGACTTCTAATACTATGTTGAACAAGAGGGGTGAGAGTGGGCATCCTTGTCGTGTTCCTGATCTCAACGGGAAGCTTTTTCCCATTGAGGATGATATCTGCTGTGGGTCTTTCATAGATAGATTTTATGAAGTTCAGGAACGTTCCCTCTATCCCTATACTTTGAAGCGTTTTAATCAGGAATGGATGCTGGATTTTGTCAAGTGCTTTTTCTGCATCAATTGAGAGGACCATGTGGTTCTTCTCTCTTCTCTTATTAATTTGTTCTATCACATTGATTGATTTGCGAATGTTGAACCATCCTTGTAACCCAGGGATGAATCCAACCCTGGTCATGGTGGATAATCTTTTTAATGTGCTGTTGGATCCTGTTTGCTAGGATCTTGTTGAGAATCTTTGCATCCATATTCATCAGTGATAATTGGTCTGAAATTCTCCTTTTTGCTAGGGTCTTTGCCTGGTTTGGGGATCAGGGTAATGCTGGCTTCATAGAAAGAGTCTGGAAATTTTCCTTCTGCTTCAATTTTTTGAACAGCTTCAGGAGAATAGGTGTGTTATCTCTTCTTTGAACAGTTTGCTAGAATTCCCTAGGAATCCATCAGGTCCTGGGCTCTTGTTTTTGGAAGTTTTGATCACTGCTTCAATCTCATTACTAGATATTGGTCTACTCAGGTTGTCAATTTCTTCCTGGGTCAATTTTGGGAGTTTATAGTTTTCCAGTAATGCATCCATTTCATCTAGGGTTGCTTAGCTTATTGGCATATAACTGCTGATAATAACTTCTGATGATTGTTTCTACTTCCTGGTGTTAGTTGTGATCTCTCCCTTTCATTCATAATTTATTAATTTGGGGCTTTCTCGTCTTTTCTTTTGGATTATTGTGGCCAATGGTTATTGATCTTATTGATTCTTTCAAAAAAACAGCTTCTAGTTTGTGGGAAACAGAGGCATGAGAAAAATTATTATACTTCTTTACCCACTGACAAGCCCTTGAAACAGGCAGAGTGACATTCCTCTAGGGACCGAGTCTCCTGCCGGTGATGCTTCCTGCATCGACACACCTGTTCTGAGAACAAGGGTGTGCTCCCGGGGCCGGAGAAGCTGGGAGGAAGGCCCCGCCTGGGTCTGCAGTGTGTGCTCCAGGCCCCGAGCACCCGCATGTTTCCAGATAGAAGAGGGGACAACGATCTGTCCTGGTAGCATTTCGGTGTTACACTTACTGAGTCCCCCAGATCTCAGCTGGTAAGGCCCATGCACAACTGTTTACTGGTCTTTTTCTTGTTCCAGAGGACTGAGCAAACAACAAGAATTGGATGTCACTGTTGCAATAGTTCACCAACTTTGGACCAAATCACTTTACTCTTTGTAAAATTATCTCAAATAAAAGGGCCAGACAGACTTAAATCGCCAATAGTCTGTGAGATAAGGCTCTCCACTTTGTTGGGTAAGTAAATTCCCTGCTTGACCCCAGGGAGGATTGAGCCTGCCTTGAAGGGACTGAGGGTGGCCCCTCCTTCTGGCCTCTGCCCTGGCACACCGCTCAGGACGCCCAGAAGAGTCTCGAATCCCCCTTGCTATTAAGCAATGTTGATAGGCAGGGCAGACGTCTTCACTGACTTCATGATGCCCTGTAGCCCTCACGATGGTCCGTCCCTGCCTCCCACTGGCCCCAAGGCCTCCCTGCCAGCGCTGGAGGGTGGGAGCTGACTGTGCACGTGCTTGGGCTGCAAGATCTCGGAAAGGGAGCAGACACCGGTATCTGCTCTGTGGGTACTCAGGGCCAGGCCACGGAAGACACAGTGAAGCAATCACAGTTTTGAATCCAAGAATTGCGTGGCATCTGCAGTCATGTGCCAGCCTGCTGCGGCTGAGGGCCTGATGCCCCGACATGCCCCCACACCTCCTCTAACCTCCCAAAGCCCCCGACTCCAATGCGGACACAGCGTACTTCACTACAAGCAATAAGGAAGCACTTACATAGGAGAGGCAGCCAAAACCCAGTTTTTACAGTAAGATATAAAAGATATATTTACATCACTGCTGGTAGCAAAAGAAATTGTGATGGCAGGGTGTGGCTGCAACACGGAAATGTGACCCGTAACCAGTCACCTTCTAGAATCAGTCTTGAAATAATGAAATAGCTCTCTTATGTGCCCAGCTCAGCACTCCTGAAAATCTGATTGAATCGTTTTCCCCCACTCTTAGCTTCTCTTCCCATAAGCAAACTATGTGGACAAGATTCATTTACTATATTTTTAATCTTAGATGTACTGGTCTCGTAATAAACACTGACTCATTCTTACATAATGCACAGCAAAAATTCTGCAAAGACTGAAAAAGATGAGCGCAGACACATGCAATCCACGCTTACATAAAAACTTTGGGGTGCAGACTGTTAGACACAGCCTTGTTGCAAACATACAAAGTCACCCTTCTGAGAGAGCAAACGCAGAGCAAGGCAGGGTTCTGGGTCAGCGAGCCGCCCTCCCGGAGAAGAAGGGATGACTCCCTTCAGGGTTTTGTGTCCTAGCCTTCTGAGCAACCTGACCCACAAGCAGAGACAGACCTCTCCATGCTCCCTCACCCACAAGCAGAGACAGCCTCCCTGTGCTCCCCAAACACAAGCAGAAGCAACCCTCCCAGTGCTCCCCAACCCACAAGCAGAAGCAACCCTCCCCGTGCTCCCCCACCCACAAGCAGAGGCAGCCCTCCCTGTGCTCCCCACCCACAAGCAGAGGAAGTCCTCCCCGTGCTCCCCCACCCACAAGCAGAGGCAGCCTTCCCTGTGCTCCCCACCCACAAGCAGAGGAAGTCCTCCCCATGCTCCCCCACCCACAAGCAGAGGCAGCCCTCCCCGTGCTCCCTGACCCACAAGCCAAGGCACTGCGGTCCAGGAGGCACCTGTGAGGGGAGTACTTGGGCAGCTCATCCCATTGCTGGGAATGGAGTTGTGGCTGCCACTAGCCCGTGTCCTTGAGTGTGGGACACAGAAACCTGCCATCGCTGGCTTGGTTTTCTTCTTTTTCCCAATGGTAAAAATGCTCTCTTTGTATTTATTCTTTAAAACTTTTCTTTCTGTTTATATTATAGCTTTGATGCACCACAAGAACACAAAATTAGGGGCGCCTGGGTGGCTCAGTGGGCTAAAGCCTCTGCCTTCAGCTCAGGTCATGATCCCAGGGTTCTGGGATCGAGCCCCGCATCGGGCTCTCTGCTCAGCGGGGAGTCTGCTTCCTCCTCTCTCTCTCTGCCTGCCTCTCTGCCTACTTGTGATCTCTCTCTGTCAAATAAATAAATAAAATCTTTAAAAAAAAAAAAGAACATGGGGCGCCTGGGTGGCTCAGTGGGTTAACCCTCTGCCTTCGGCTCAGGTCATGATCTCAGGGTCCTGGGATCGAGCCCCACATCGGGTTCTCTGCTCAGCGGGGGAGCCTGCTTCCTCCTCTCTCTCTGCCTGCCTCTCTGCCTACTTGTGATCTCTGTCAAATAAATAAATAAAAATCTTTAAAAAATAAAAAAAATTATAAAAAAATAAAAAAAAAAGAAACACAAAATTAGTCTTAATGTCTTTAACCTGTTCACATCATTCAAGGAAAATATAGTCTGAAAATTTATATTATCTCTTTCCTTTCTAACAGCAGATAATTCTTCCTTAATGAAATCCTCTAGTCTGCCTTTAATTAGCTTGTTTAGAATGAGTAGTTTTTCATATTGAAATGTTTCTAATCAAGTCTTATTCTCACAAAAACATCCAAACTTTGAACACACATGCCTCCTGGTGAGGGAAGTCTGGACCCACCACAGACTCCCTGGGGGAGTTGTCGGGTCCTTGAGAGCCCTGTCAGCAGTCCCAAGTCTTCAGGTCTTTGGGGAACAAAGTCCTAATTTGCAGGTGTTGGTCATTACTGTGGTGCGAACACTTCCATCAGTCTGATTTCAAGCTTGTAACATGACGTCACTGGTTGCCCTGGCTGGGGGTGGGGGACACACAGTTGGGCCTGAAGCCTGTGCTCATGTGACCCTGGGTCATGTGACCAGTTACTGGCTGGGGCCAACGGAGCTGATTGGCCAGACCTGGGCTCCCCTGTCTCCTTGCACCCCTGAACTTTGCCCCTGTCAGGGACTAAGGATTCCTAGGAGAACAGAAGTCATCTCATGGGGAAGGCGTCCCAGCCTGGAGCAAACAACAATGGACCCCCGTCCTTCCCGGTGCCACCCTCCATCCCAGGCCGGGTTCACCAGTGGTGTGGACCAAGCCATCAAGACGGTACAAACCCCCAGCACCAGTTTGTCCAGGAGGTGCCACCCTTCCCAACCCGAAGGCCGGCGCTGGAAGTCAGCGTGACCCATAGCCACCAGCACATTGCGGGCTGGCACACCTGGGCCTCTGCCAGGTCTCCCATCTTCTTTCTCATTAGAGGAAATCCCTGTAGGGCCACCACATGCCGCATGTTTGGTCTTTCAGGAGCTACATTCCCCTGTTTCTTAGGGCAAGGAATAATGACAGTATTTCTTGAGAATCACACATGAGTCAAGAAATTTTCTCAATAGATGTGGGCATCTGGTTCTCAGCCTGCAATGGGAGGGTCATTTCCCCTAGACCCCGGGTACCCCCAGGAACTGCCAAGGGGGGCTATGACGTGTTGACCCTGGCTGATGACCCCACCCCAACTGTTTTTCAGGTGCCTCAGTCATGAGACCAGAAGACCTCATCTGATAGGGCGTATCCTTTTAGACCAATTACTTCCTGTCCACTGGAGGGAGGTACATGAGACATACCGTTCCCAAATTCAAAAGAGATAGGGTTCGTGGTCTGTTTTTTTCGGAATAGCATAAATAACACCGCAGCTGAAGAAAATTAAAAAAAAAAAAATCATAAAACCAGCAGTAGAAGGAAAACCGCTCAGCTCTGCCTTTCAGAAAATTACTATGAGCAAGTGGTAAAATGCTTCCAATTAAACTAAAGATAGGTTCAAGACATAGGATTCAAAGAGAAGAGTGACCCGAAGCATTTGCCAGTGCTCTCTGCATGATGGACACTGGCCTCACTTGTTCTCTGTCCCAGTCTAGTACCCTGTTCCCTAGGGAGCGGACCCGCACTCACCCAGGTCATGATGTCTACAAGTTTTAATGTCTTTATCCTAAACCTTCAAAGGTAAAACAGTTTACCAGCGGGCTGGCTGCCTCCTTCAAAATACAAAGGACCCCTGCAGCTGATCAAAACAATCCTGTGGACCAGCAGAGCTCACTGCCCTCCATCAAGACCCTGTCAAGCAACCCTCACAGGAGACAAGAAACAAAGCTCTGCCTCCTGCCTGCTGGTCCTCCCCTCACTGCTCATGATCAGTGGAATTTGGCATAGGATGAAAACACAGGGTGCTGCTGTCCTATTCCCCTGCACCCTGGGCTCACAGGGTTGTTTAGGGGTAAGAGGGACAGGTCCCATTGACCTGTCCCTGTTGTTTCTGCTGTTGGTGGCAACCCACTGCCATGGGTGTCCTCCTCACATGCCCGGTTCACACATGCTCACCCAGTTCACATGTGTTCTCCCAGTTCACACATGTTCTTCCAGTTCACGTGTGCTCATCCAGTTCACACATGCTCTCCCAGTCCATGCATGCTCTCCCAGTTCATGCGTGCTTGCTATTTCGGATGCCATTTTGCTTGGGTCTGGTCAGGTCGCTGGCCCTGGAAAACCCTGGGTCCCCCCCATGCCCACCCATTTCTTTGGGTCCTGAGCCTACAATGTCTGCACTGCCTAGTGAGGTACTGCCCACCATCTGAGGAAGCTGAGGCCCTCTCACCCACAATGAGGCCCTCCCGCTCACAATGTGGCCCCTAGGTGCATGCGGTCCAACATTAGGTGTCCCAGGATCCGACCTTGACCCTGACCTTGGCCCTAGCTGAGCTTCTGTCTCTCTGAATCTAGCTCCCTGGGTTTCCATGGACAACAGCCTTCTCATGGGCTTCCTCCCTCACTGGGGGTCTTTCTCTACCTCTATGTGAAACCTCCTGCATCACTCACCAAGTGGGTCAGCCTGACCTCTAACCAGACCCCCAGCCAGAGGTCTGGGCAACCCCAGCTCCTCTCCCAACCAAACGAGCCGGGCTATCACTGCACCCTGCTGAGGCCCATAGCACCGCCTCCAGTGCCGGGAGGTGCTGTGTGAGCAGGGGGGCTCTAGCTCAGCCAAGCCCCGCCCCGTGTTGGCCCAGTCAGCTGCCTGCCACCTGCCCCACCCTATCCTGGAGCTCACAACTTGCACGTGCTTCCCAGCTTCACCTCTCCTATCCAACTTACCTTAGTTTCTGGGCAAGGAGACTGCCCGTGTTCAGCTAGATGACATTCAGCAAATGTCCATGCTTGCAAAACCACACTCCAGACGTGGGGCATGTTCCCTCAGGAAGTCCGCATGCCCTGCACAAACCCTACATTCACAAGTCCTTCAGCATGGGTGAGCTGCCACCCCCCAGACCTCTATAAATGCTTGATGAAATACTGTTCCGCAATGTGTCTAATCAATCCCTTTGTTGAAGGACATCTGGGTTGTCACAACTTCGGTGAATTCTACACCTATGGTCCAGGTCCACCGTGACCTTTCCATCACCTGCAAAGGCCCAGGCTCCTTCCTGCTAACCCATGGTCCCCACCTCCCAGACCCTGCTGACCACTGATGTGGTATTTGCCTGTTTTGAATGTCACATAAACAGAATCACTCCATGTGCTGTCTGCTGTGCCTGGTTTATTTCACAGAGAAGAGAGTTTTGAGGTCCCTCATGTGTAGTGTGGGTCAGCTGTGTGTTGCTGTCACTGCTGAGTAGAATTCTATTTTATAAATAAGCCTAATTCGTCCAACTATTCACAAGTGGACAGACATCTGGTGGGTTCTGTTCCCACTTCTGAGTGATAGGAATAAAATCCTATAAACTTTGTGTGTACAAGTCTTTGTATGGCTATGAGTTTTTATTTCTCTGGGATAGAGACTAAAGGCTGAAATTCTGGGTCAACAACATCTGGTATGATAAACTGTTCCTCCCCTCCTCACCAAAATTAGTTGTTGAGGGTTCTTTCATATTGCCTTCCTGGGGGGTGTGTTGCACGGCACAGTGATTTTAATGCCCATTTCGTTGGTGACGTGTTGCTAAACATTTTTTCTGTCATGCTTAATTTACCATCCATAGACCTTCTCTAATAAGCTTCTGTGCATGTCTTTAGATAATGTGGAGGACTTCCTGTATTATTTGGATGTAGTGAGCTCACGAGACAGTCTGGACACCAGTAGTTCATTACAGATTTTTTATAAATATTTGATGAATCGGTTTCACTCTCATTACATTTTAGAATCACCATGCCGATTAACAAAAAGCCTGATGAGATTTTGATTGGGATTGAAGTCAATCTATAATTAATTTGGAAAGAATTTGTCAATATCATGTTTCCTATTCAGGAATGTGGGGTTCTCTTTCTTTTTAAGATATTCCTTAATTTTTCTCAGCATGTTGTTTGGTTTTCAAGTTCATTTCTTGAATACATTCCGATTCCTCAAGACGTCTCATTTTTTATGTCATTACAGAAATTCTTCCTAATTTTAATAACAAACTTATTGTAAGTACAACCTCCTTATTGCACCGAATCCTGTAACCTGCTAAACTCAGGGCTATTTAACAGCAGTTTGGCACTTCCTCAGGATTTTCCACAGAGGCAGGTTATGTTATCCATAAATAAAGATAGTTTTGGGGCGCCTGGGTGGCTCAGTCCACTGAACAGCCAACTCTTGATTTCCGCTCAGGTCATGGTCTCATGGTCATGGGATCAAGCCCCACATTGGGCTCTGCACTCAACACGGGGTCCATTTCAGATTGTCGCCCTCTCCCTCCAGCTCACTCTCTCTCTAATAAATAAGTAAAATCTTTTTAAAAAGAAAGTTTTACTTCTTCTTTCTAGACCTATATTATTGCCTAGCTAGAAACTCCTGGAGATTGTTAAATAAAAATGTGGAGATGATACCTTTGCATTGCTCTGAACTTACAGGAATGCATTCAATTTCTTCCCCTCAAACATGATGTTAACTAGGTTTTGGTTAGATGGCCTTACTCGGGTTGAGGAAGCTGAGTTTCTGTCCTGAATGGATGTTAAATTATGTCAAATTCAATTGCATCAAATGTTTTTTTCTGTATCTCTTGAAATAACTGTATGTTTTAGTTTCCATATACACACACAACATACTATATACTCAATACTGTACATAATATACTATTAACATTATATACTAGTGATAAGTGTATGCTAGTCTTGAATATAATAACACACTATACTACCAATAAGGGATCACAGCAATTCATTTCAAACGTTTTAAAACATTTATTCTTTTGTATAAAGATGTATGTGTGTGTGTGTGTGTGTGTGTGTGTGTGTGTATTCTTTAAGGATTCAATTTATTAATACTTAAGCATTTCTGCACATATGATCATCAGAGTGATATTGGTAAATGTCTGAGGTTGGTAACAGGGTAATGGTGTAGCCTCACAAAATGAATTTGGTATTGTCCCTCGTCTTAATTTTCTGGAATAATTTGTATAGAATTGGTGCTATCACTCCTTATTTGGGGAAAGTCAACAGCCATGTTATCTGGATCTTGTGTTTTCTTTGGGGCAGGTTTTTCACTACAAATTCAATTTTTTTTTATTCATGATTTTTTTTTCTTGAGTGACCATTGTTCACTTGAGTTTTTCAAGTATTTTTACATTAAGTTCTTGAATTTGTTGAGTTTAAGCTGCTCATAATATTCCTTGTTATATTTTGATGTCTGTAGGAAGTATAGTAATGTTCCTGCTTTTCCTGACATGGCTAATTTGTGTCTTTCTCTATTTTCCCTCAATTAGTCTAGCTTGGAGGTGTTTTTTTTAATTATCTTTTATTGATCTTTTCGATCTAACTGGTTTTGTTTCATTAATTTTCCAGATTTTTTTATTTGTGTGTTTCTTGCTTTCTAATTCATGGGGGTCGCTTTGATTATTGCCTTTCTTCTAATCTGGGTTTCATTATTTATTATCGCCTTTTCTTCCTCTTCTTCTTTCTTCTTCTTTTTCTACCCCTGCTGCTGCTATTTGTTAAAGTAGAAGCTAAGATAAATGGGTTTATACTTATTTTCTTCACTTTTATAAGCATTTAATGATAGAAATTTCTCAGTATCATTTAACTGAGAGAGAGAACAGGAGCAACATATCCAAGCAAAGGAGGTGGTTGAGAAAAGCATACTTAAAAATCATAAGGGGGTGGTATAGATCAGGATCTTTATATCCAGGATAAACACTAAAATAATAACAAACATAAATTACAAATAGTATTCTAGTCAAGGGAAAGTGAAATAACACCTACCCATTCATCCCAAATAATGTGAAAGAAGAATATTGAATGGGCAGAAGAAAAAGAAGATGAAGAGTAAGACAACAGCAAAGATCTCAAAATATTAGTAATTACATTAAATGTAAGTGGTATAAATATGCTTGATTATATAAATGTTATTATATAAAAACATTATATATATATAAAACAAAATCCTCAATTGTATGCAAGAGATGCAAATAAAAAACAGTAGTGGTTGTTCTATTGGGGGAAGGAAGAAAAACAGAAGAAAATCTAAGAAGTCATCATTATCCTGTTGTGAGAGAGCTTCCCGTCCTGTCCTACCCACCCACGGCTGCTCCCCAAACACTGCAGGTACCTTTATGGAGGGAGTGCAGCATAGGCCTGTTACGACCAGCATTTTCATGATGCGCTTGGACCCAGAATGAGCCAAAATGAATCCCCAGCTGCTTTATGTTCTTCTGGATTCCCTGCATCTGGTTGCTCTGTTCTCAACAGAGCTTTGAAGTAGGCACAGAAAACAGCTGGTGCTTGAGCAGATTTTGAAGTTCCTTTGATTTACTGACTAACACTGTCATTTGGCAACTTAACTGATGCATCCTGAAACCACCCTGTGCACATTCCCTTCCCAAGTCCATAATAGTCCCCATTTACTTAATGTTTTCACATATTGAAAATGGAAGACCTGTGTTCACAGGAAGTAACCAGAGAATCTGATTGAAGAAAGATTTTGTTACTTAGATAGTATAGCACTTATTCCTGCTGAAAATGGCCATAGACATTTTCTTTGCATCACATTTTTCTCAATGTGAATTTTTTTTATCTTATAAGCAACGCATACATAAGTAAATATTTCAGCAAATGAAGGAGCACAACATCATCATCAGAATGAATGATAACACCTGTAACACAATAAGGTTTTTTCTGTACTTTAAAAATGAACTGATCAAAACATTTTTTTAAGAAAAGAGAACTACTTTTTTTGCTGTTAGGTGTTGGGTCCATTATCAAAGGAATGAGACTGAGACAAAGTGAAAGTTATGTAAAGCTTTATTCTAAGCCAAGCATTAGAAGTCAGACTGCCTGGCCAGGGCCACCTCCGAAGGGAATGAACCCCCTTTGGTCTTACAGGCTAGTTTTATAGGGCACAACCGCAGACCTCTACATATGTGGGTTTGGCTGATTGGATGTCTCCTACCTGTGTGTTTTAGTAATGGTTACCCAGAACAGATACTAGTAACTGCTGAGGTATTTATTAAAACACCTAAAACAAAATGGCCTTGTTTTAGGTATGTGTTTTAGCAACGGTTACCCAGAACTGGTATCAGTAACTGCTGAGGCATTTATTAAACAACAAAATGGCTACCTAGGCAACAGGGAGTCACTATAGCTAAGTAGGCCCAGGCAGGCCCTAGGGGTTTAACAGGTTTTAACATGGAATCGGCCCCAACATTAGGTGTTACAATTAGCCCTGTATTTTAGTAACTGAAGTCACAAATCTGTGTTGTTTCAAGACACCAAGTTTGTAGTAATTCATTATAGCAGTGACAAGAAACTAATGCATTGCTTATTGGTATTTCCTAAAATAATCTTTTCTGAATGGGCAAAATCATCACACTTGATATGGTTATCCATCTAGGCCATATGGAATCTTAAGGGAAAGGCAAAGGATGCAAGAAGCAATGGGACTCACCAAGACTGCTGGATTTCCACTGCTCGGTGGTGCAGGGTATGCCGGCCAAAAAAGGGGAGGACTGAGGAGCTCAAAGCTTTTCTTAAGGTGCATGCATCTTATCAGAATATAAAGTACAAAGCAATAGGAAAGTAATGGTACAACTTTGAAACTCCCTGATTTGAATTGTAATTTTGGCAATGGACAGAGTGTAGGAAAGAGTCCATTTGGAATGTTATCCTCCTTCAGGATGTTCAGTTTGGATGCAAGGACTCTGCAAGTCCCTCCACTCCACATCCTCTGCAGAGAGTGACATGGACATATTTACTTACAAGGTGGCAGACTCCATGCATTGCTCACAATTAAAACATGAGTCTTCAGAAAGGATGTGGAAGACTGAGTTACACTTACAGAAGAGAAGGCTGAGCACAAAACCTCCAGGTGTGATGTCAGAAGACTGAGCAGTAGGAACAGTGGAAGCTAGCTGGGGATGATCCCTCATCCAATCTATCTGGCCAGGCAAGTGGTAACTCAACTGACTGATGGATCAAGGAATAGTGACATGCATATATAATTTAAAAATATTCAAGTAATCTATATAAGAAAAATATGTAGCAGCTAAAAAAATCTAAGTGGAGAGTAAAAGACAGCAACATGGGAAGTGAAGTGCTCATTTTAAAGAACATTCATGGATCCTGTCTAAGATCAGGAGCCAAGCAAACACTTCTGTTCTAACTTCTCTCCTTCTGCCTGGTAATGAGACTCCTGGCCACTGCAACACAACAAAGAAAAAAGAGGCATACACACTGGAAAGGAAGAAACACAACTGTCTTGTTTGCAGATGGCACAGTTGCTTCCTAGAAAATCATGATGAGGGCTGCCTGGGTGGCACAGTCAGTTGGATATCCGACTTTTGTCTCAGGTCATGATCTCGGGGTCATGAGATGGAGCCCTTGTCACTCCGTGCTCAGCAGGGAGTCTGCTTGAGAATCCTCTCTTCCTCTGCCCCTCATCCCGCTCATGCTCTCTCTTCTCTCTCTAAAAATAAATAAATAAATATTTTTAAAAAAAGAAAATCATGAAAAGTACACCAAAAAAACTTCTATAACTTATACATGAGTTCAAAAAGGCCATAGGATATATCACCATGTGAAAAAAGTCCACTTGTAATAGTAACAATGAACATGAGAAAACCAAAATTTAAAAAACCACAGTGTCATTTATAATCATCCCAAAGGAAATTAAATGCTTACAGATGAACTTGGTAAAGCATGAGGGGATCCTGATGCTGAAAATTTCTACATAGTGATGAGGTACAGTATAGCCACAGATTGCAAGAAGGAACAGAGCACAGATGTCAGTACTGCACAAACAGATATGGGGTTTAGTGCAATTCTAGTCAACGTACCAGAACAGTTTTGTTTGTTTGTTTATGGGTTTTGTTTTTACAGACACAGACAAGCTTACTCTAAAATTTGTGTGGGAAGACACAGGTCCTATAATAGGGGAGAAACACTCTTGAGAAAAAAGGGTACAGTGGGACCACATACTCCACCACACAGCTACCGGGACCAATACAGCATGGAGCTAATCAAGGGATGGACACATGGGTCAGTGGGTTGACACCTGAATCCAGAGACAGGCCCACACAAGGATGCCCATGTTGGCTTTGACAAGACTGCAAAGGCAGCTTTAAGGTGCAAGGAAGGATAAAAAATGAACCTCAATAGGGAGCTCGCCTTATATAAAAATAACACTAAAACCCAGACTTGAATGTAAAACCATAGGAAAAGCAACAGGAGAAAATCCTTAATCTCAGGCTGGGCAATGAATTCTTAAACTTGACACCAAAAGCATGACACACGAAAGGAAAAAGTGATAAAGGGAACCTCATCAGAAGTAGAAGAAGGAATGGAAAGACACGTCCTGGTGGGAGAAAATATTCGACTAATGACTGATATTTAGAATACATGATGAATTCTCAAAACCACAGGACAGATGAGAATTCCACTTAGAAAATGGACAGAGAGTATGAACAGACATTTCAGGGAAGAGGCAACTTGCCCATGAAGCCCATGAAGAGAGGCTGGGCCCAGGGGGAGGGACGAGGGAGGTGGTGGGGGAGGCCAGCCCCCAGCCCCACTGGGCTTGGCAGGCTCTTCAGTGGGTCAGCACACGCTGGAGCTCATCCCGTGCTGTCACCCTTCAGGACCACTCACGGAGTGTCCTCTGTGGGATCCCCACAGAGAATGCCTGGGTCATACTCCACCAGGGCCTGCCTCCAGCGAGGACTCTCAGCAGTGGGCCCCACCGTTGAGCTCAACTTTAAATCTCTGCTCAGGTACTTCTCAAGAGCTTTTGGGTTTTTTTGTTTGTTTGTTTTGTTTTTGCCTTTAGTCTTTTTTTTATTAATTATTTTTATTAACATATAATGTATTATTTGCCCCAGGGGGACAGGTCTGTGAATCGCCAGGCTTACACACTTCACAGCACTCACCATAGCGTGTACCCGCCCCAATGTCTATAACACCACCACCCTCTCCCTACCCCCTCCCCCTGGCAACCCTCAGTTTGTTTTGTGAAATTAAGAGTCTCTTATGGTTTGTCTCAAGAGGTGTTTTTTTTTTTAAAGATTTTATTTATTTATTCGACAGACAAGTAGGCAGAGAGGCAGGCAGAGACAGAGAGAGGAGGAAGCAGGCTTCCTGCTGAGCAGAGAGCCCGATACGGGGCTCGATCCCAGGACCCTGAGATCATGACCTGAGCCGAAGGCAGAGGCTTTAACCCACTGAGCCACCCAGGCACCCCTTTTTTTTTTTAAAGATTTTATTTATTTATTTGACAGAGATCACAAGTAGGCAGAGAGGCAGGCAGAGAGAGAGAGAGAGGGAAGCAGGCTCCCCACTGAGCAGAGAGCCCAATGTGGGGCTCGATCCCAGGACTCTGGGATCATGACCTGAATTGAAGGCAGAGACTTCAAGCCACTGAGCCACCCAGGTGCCCCTGTCTCAAGAGCTTTTTAAGTGTTGAAGCGCTAATGCCCATAAAGAAAGACAATCTTGGTTTGCTTGACTCTCAGCTTATGCAAACATTAAATGTCTTACCTTCAGATCACTGTTTACTTTTGCTTCAAACAACAAAAATGGTGACCAGACATATGCAACTAGGAGAACAGAGCTAGCAAAATGTGATATGGATTTTTTAGGCTGAAGAATAAGTGTAAGTGGCATTGGTGAGAGAGAATGGACATGTTCTATTTTTACACCCTGGGAGAAACGAGCACATACCCTTTGTTCACAGTTGAGTCTAACAATAATTTAACATTTGGGACCCTTCCTTCACTGTGTGCTTCAAATAAGGTCATGATCCTGGTTCTAAAGCAAGGATTCTAAAATAATGCTCCTTTGTTAAAAATTACAAAACAGGGGGCACTGGGGTGGCTCAGTGGGCTAAAGCCTCTGCCTTCAGCTCGGGTCACGATCCCGGGATCCTGGGATCAAGCCCCGCATCGGGCTCTCTGCTCAGCAAGGAGCCTGCTTCCCCCTCTCTCTCTGCCTGCCTCTCTGCCTACTGTCATCTCTGTCAAATAAATAAATAAAATCTTTAAAAAAAAAATTACAACACAGTTTCATTCATATGACCAAAACTTGGAAGTAGCCAACACATGCTGCAGACATGGATAAATAAATAAACTCTGGTCCATCCGGACAAGGAAACATTATTCAGTGATAAAAAGAAATGAGCTATCAAGCCATGAAAAGACATGGAGGAGCATAAATGCATTTTACTAAGTGAAAGAAGCCAATCTGAAAAGGCTACATTCTGTGCGATCCTAATTCTACAGTATTCTGGAAAAGCCAGAATAAGGAAGACAGTAAAAGATCAGTGGTTGCCAGGGGCTGGGGGCGCTTAGGGGCAGGGATGGGCAGGTGGAGCCCGGGGGATTCTAAGGCACTGAAATGCTCCGTGTGACACCACAGTGGTGGACGGATGCCACTGTAATTTTGTGTAAACCCACAGCACACAGGACACCAGAAGTGAGCTGTAGCATCGTGGACAACATCCGGGGTGCAGATGTGGCTTGTCAGTTAGAAACGTGCAGCTCTCCGGCGGGGTGCAGATAGCTGATTTGTGCCCAAGTGGAGGCGGAGAGTCTCTGGGAAATCTTTGTACCTTCCTCTCAATTTTGCTGAAACCATTCGAAAATAGTTTCTTTAAAAAAAAAAAAAAAAACTACGGTAGCAGTGAAATAGTCACCTGCTAACAACAGAGAAAATGTACGTAAACCCAAGTGGAGAGGCGGGCTGGCATCTCCCGGGACCTTGGTGAGGTCAGGCTCTGGCTCCCCTGCCAGATGTCCTCAGGAAGCCCCCCAGTTCCCAGTGGCTGCTGGCATTGCCGGCAGAGCTCATGTCAGCGTCCGGGACATGTCCCAGCAAGTAGCTTGCAGCCACTCCAGCCTCTGCCCCCGGAGACAGGGCAGATGTCTGAGGAGCGCGACAGAAGCTTCATCGTTAAGGTCAAAAGTCTGCTTTAAATATTTGCAAACACCATGCAAGGCTGTGCAAATGTAATACTTAATGTACAAACATAAACCAAGTAAGACACAGCCCTGTGGGGCCCCACTCAAGACACAGATGTCTGGTGTCCAAATTGGAAAACAGTGCAGACTTTACAGCTGAATTTTGAAGAGTCTTTATGATCACCAGCTGTCGTCACACAGAGAGGCCCTCTCCCTGACGCTTTCCCTGTCCTCTGTGTCACGTGCCCAGAGCGGTCACCCGAGTCCCCCGAGTCCCCCGGCCTTCACTTCCCAGCTTCTGCCAGCCTCCCACCTGCTCCCAGGGGAGCAGGGGCCTTGACCCAGAAAGGGCTGCTGACTCTCCTCCATGGGCGTTTCTGTGGGTCATTCCTTTCTTTCATTTGTTTGCTCACAAACAGAAGGAGGAGAGAGTGAGAGCACCACAGATATTTCAGAGAAGAATGAGTTGGACACCTGCACCCCATACAATAAAGCCCTCTGAACGAGACACACCTTTGGGCAGGCAGATCCTGAACTCAGGATCTGGGTCTGTAAACAAGTGAACAGCTGTTACTTGGGGCTCTAACCATTACTTTAAATAGTAGCCGAGTTGGCGGCAATGCCTGTTCCGATTACACTGAGCAAGGTACACTTCACGGTGCTCAATAGCTAGTAAACTAGAGACGGGTGGGTAATGTGTGACTCAGTCAGAACTCTGCAGATGAAATAGATAAGCCTCATTTTCAGACTGCCGGACAACAAATGAGGTAATTTATTGCCTCTATACACAATTTATGTGCATTAGACAATATTTAAATGTTATTTTCACAGTGCAGAAAAATTTGCGGTTCCATTTTTAATTATTTTTACAAACATCTATAATCATTTCAATTTCCATCTAGAAAATGTCACTACCCATAAACGCTATTTATAGGAATGCCATAGAGACACTTATTCTTGTTTCTCTACACCTTGTTTTCTAGTCTTAATCATTTAATAACAAGCACTAGAAAAAGTCTTACTGTGAAGTTTTCCCTTTTTTTCTACAGCAGATTTATTTAAAACACAAATATTTCTCTTTGTTGTAATGGCAAATGGTTCAAATAAGGTTGAACATGAATCGTTGACTAATACAAGGACTTTAAATATGAAACAAAATCATTTTTAAAAAAGCAAAACATTATATATTCTAACCTACTTATGGGAAAGCTGGTCTTCGGGTAAGACGCGAGCGTAGCTGCTCAGAGCCCTACGGGGAGACGGTCACGTTAGAAGACTGTACAGATTACTTGACCCAGAAGTGTTGATCCTAACAGGGTGGTTACCAGGCGTGATCTGCATCATAATGAGAGAAACACCTCTTACTGGGGGGTTATTATTCTTGTTCTCATTCATTTACTAGAACCTTCTCCCAGGAGCTTCAGGAAACCAATCCATGGTCTCTAGAAAGTTTCGTGGTAGAATATGTTCACTCCAGGACAGACAAAAAAGTCACGGGGCGTGGACATTTATTTATTTAATCATGTTTTGGTCAATATTGCTACTTTTTAATTGTCAAACACTTCCTGTAATGCCCATCTTTTCTGGGGAGGTTGAGCAGTATTGATGCTAAATTCCAGCGAGATATTTTGATGTCCTGTAGCTGGTTTTCATTTGATTTATTTTACACATTTCTAAGAATTGGGATGATGTAGAAACTCTCCCACTTCTCGAGTTGTTGCTGAGTCCTTCACTGATTTAACATGTGCTGACGAGAGACCAATAATTGATTCACACGAAATGAAAGCCTAGAGAGAAATGTTCAGGAGACCTATCCATCCCTCCCCCGCAGCAGAGAAGCAAGTGCAGCACTTACAGTCCAGGTGCACTGGGAGGTTTGGGTTCTGCCTGGCATCGAAATACCCATCAGCCTCCACCAACGCACCTACCTACACCATCTCCACCACAGGTGAAGGACACACAGGTCACAGCTGAAATGGAGTCAACGGCCCGAATGCACCCCTTTGTCCTGTGTCTCCGTTCCCATAAATAATGGCTCTGGACACAGAAAATATGTACTCAGGGATCTTTTCCTCATATTTACTTTTACATATGAAAGGAAGATACACATTTTAGGATAGTTTATAAATTGGATATACCTGATAAATGATATTTGTCATTTGATTAACAAAATTAAATACATCATCTACATCAAATGATACATAAATTTGTTTTTGCTTAGATCAGTTTAGTGTGATAGTTCTCACCACCTGCACACTGGGTGGAAGAAATAGAGCAGAATTACATGCCCTCACAATGTACTCCGTGGGGGTTCATCCCCTAACCCTCCTTCATCATCGATGCGGTGTGCCTATTACAAACCAAATGAACTCTCCAAAATTTGTGTAAAAAAGAACCACACTGCATGTGAGCATCGCGTGACTGTTGCTATGAAATCCATCATAAATCTCAGTGTACACTAAGTTGCATACAGGATGCATGAAATTTAACTCTTCAGTATTGAGGAGGAACATTTAAAATACTCGTGACTTTAATCATCAGTACTGAAAAACATCTCACCAGTATTTTTATCAGGTAGCATGCTTTCTGAGTCTCTTTTGTCCTTCATTTTGTCTACTTTTGTCTTTCATTTTATCCAACATTTGCCATATGTCAGGTGTGGGGTTTATATTGTGGCTTATAGTTTTGTTAGTGGTGTGCTATTTTCTCCTAACTTCACATACAATTATTGAGCACACGTACCAGTACTAAGCTAGGCACAGAAAATACAAGAATAAACTTGGATATATTCATTTTCCTCCAAGGACTCCTGGTCTAGTTAGGTGTTGGGGAGCTCCACCCACACAGACAATTGTGCCCTCATGCTTGGGTGGGAACAAATGCCACAGAGAATGTTGGCGACATGTCCATTGGGACCAACCACTGGGGCACCTGACCCGTTGCCGAGGACAGGTGGTGCAGTGGTCCTGCCTCCCAGACACTTAGGGGCACTTGTGTGTGTGAGGCAGTCCCTGTCATAGGGCATGCACTCCTTGTGCTATAAGGCTTGAGGACATGAGGGCTCAGATCTGACCATCTGTTCCTCAGTTTCAGACATGGGACACCTGAGACATCTGTGGAGAGCCCAACCATCTGCTCTCAAGGCCAAGTGCAGACAGGAGCTGTGATCCTGCAGAAAAACAGGCAGAGCCCCTGGGTACTGTCTACACCCAGGGCTCTTCACTGCAGGGGTCTGACGCTATAATTCAATGTTGTCTCAGCCTGAGTCCGATGTTCCCAGGGATTCCGGAATTACCTAATAGTCTTGAGTAAGAGCTTTTTCTGCTAAAAGTAGCTCGTGTATAACCAAGAACCCAGATTAATAAACCAGAGAAGGCTGGCAAAGAAAAGTAATAATTAAGCCAAGATTTAAAGAGAATAAGATTTAGGGGCGCCTGGGTGGCTCAGTAGGTTAAGCCGCTGCCTTCGGCTCAGGTCATGATCTCAGGGTCCTGGGATCGAGTCCCGCGTCGGGCTCTCTGCTCAGCAGGGAGCCTGCTTCCCTCTCTCTCTCTCTCTCTCTGCCTGCCTCTCTGTCTACTTGTGATCTCTCTCTGTCAAATAAATAAATAAAATCTTTAAAAAAAAAAGAGAGAATAAGATTTATACAAGAGATATTATGAGATACAATGTATTACTAGAGGAGAGTTTTCAGAATGCAAGACAGGGAAATCTTAGATTCCTATGCTCCCAGTCCTGCACCGCAGTCTCTGGAACATCTCATGTCCACTGGAAAGAGTCTCACTGAAAGTTATACACCAAGAATAGTGCACAGCGATGCCCAGGGGAAGGTGTACTGGGTTTCTCCTAAGAATAAGTGGGCCACCATGTCATTGCCTCAGACAAAAGGTGCTCATGGCCGTGCAATTGTATTATCTCATACTTTATGTTCACCTTCTTCTAGTTCCACCCCAAATGTCATATGCCTACCAAGGGTTAGATCAAGGCCCAGGACTGCATTCCTTGCACTGTTGCTTAGACCTACAGTCCCAGTTTGACATGCTGTTCAAACTGCCTGCAATCTGGAGGATTCAAGCTCAGCAATCCCATGCAAGGGCCCACACTCTGGCCTCTTCTGTGGTCTCTTTTTGCCTAGATTCTGCCTGGTCACTGTGGGTAGGCGTCCTGCCTGGGGATGCCACCTCCTCCTCAGAGGTGCATGTCATGATCTCCTCGGGTCACTACCCCATTGTTCCGCTAAGTCTGGTCACCTGGTGAAGTGGTCACACCTCCACTGCTAAGATGTGTCATCATAAATCGATGCGTAATCCCTGAGATGACACTTCGTGGGCATAAACAACTGTGTTTCGCCCAATAGTGTAAAACCTCTCTTCATGGTACTTGCCTGATTCTGTTATTATTTGGGAAGTTGCAAAATGGCATTTTTAAAGTTCTCTCATTCCTTCTAAGCAGTTAGCTGATGGTTTGTTGATACTTTCCTTTAAAGATCTTCCCTTTGCACCCACCCCACTTTTGAGAATCACTGGGGGACCATGGGTTCTCCTTCACTGTTTTTCTTACCCATTTCCTGCCTTACTTTCTTGGTGCACAGATTTTCCCTGATTTGGCTAGCAAGAGCCCCTAAAACTGGCATTTTTCCATCTGTTTTGGAGCACCTCTTTACTTCCTAAAGAAGACAATTCATTTTTTGAACTTTCTTATCTCAGACAAAGAACCAGTCTTTTCTTCAATAAACTTGGGACTGTTTTGTGATCTACTTGTTGGTGCTTGATGTGTAAACTTCTAAGTCATCTGGACATAAGTATCTATCTCTCTATTCATCAATGCATCTATCCATGCATCTATCCACCCACTCATCCCCTCTTCCATCCATCCATCCATCCACCCATCACCCATTCATCCACTCATCCATCCATCTATCCATCCAATTATCCACCCACTCATCCACTCATCCATCCATCCATCCATCCATCCACCCACCTGTCTATCTACACATATATATTTGTATGCATGAATCAAATATAATAAAATGGTTGTATATAGCAATATGTCCTTATATGTGTAAAAATAGTCTATGCAAATGTATATACAGACATGTGAATATAAACATGAGTGTGTATATATGCACACATTTGTATTTTAATCACAGGTTCACGAGTGTCCACATTTAGTCACGCTACCCTGGATTCTTATCCGTAACCCAGAGCTCTTCCTTGCATTCCTCCATGTCACCCCCTCTCCTCCCACATGAGAGTCTAGCAACTCAGTGAATTTACTGAGTTTCTCTATTTCACAGTGTATATAAGAGTTTTAAAATTGCTGTACTAGCATGATTACTAAAATATAATGGCTGGGTTAGTGTTGCTACTTAGAATTTATTGTACTGATGAAGCAATAGGAATTTTTTTGGTAAATTATTTTTTGAGCAGTCGTGTCACCAATTTGATGTTCAGGTGGGTTCACTTGTTTGTTTGCCTTTGATTTTAGTATTGCTTTAATTTTGATATTTGGATATGTGAATTATGTGTAAGCTTCCAAAGCCAAGACTATAAACAAGGTTTGCTCCAGGAAGCTTCACACCTTAATAGCCCCTCTGCCCTCTTCCCTCTGGTGCCCCACTGGTCAGTGTAGAATTCAGTGTCCAGTTTATTCTTGAGAGTTTCTCACTGCAAAAATAACTATGAGTATATACACATGCATCTAGATATGTGCATGTATATGAGCACACATGTGCGACTACACAAACACTGTAAATTATGCACACACATGCCTGTGGAACACAGATTTGCATGTAACAAAAGTGTGCTCATTACTGTTGGTCCTTCCTGCTCACCCCATGGGTGTCCTATGGAATCCAGTTGTTTGCACTTTGCTTTCATAAAAACTGCTCATCTGTCTTTACGGTTTTCCCCAGGTTCCCTGGACTAGCTACACACCATTTATACCTCTTTCCATTTTTTAAAAAAAGATATTATTTATTTATTTGACACAGAGAGAGAGATCACAAGTAGGCAGAGAGGCAGGCGGGGTGGGGGGGGGGAGCAGGCTCCCCGCTGAGTGGAGAGCCTGATGCAGGGCTCGATCCCAGGATCCTGAGATCATGAGCTGAGCTGAAGACAGAGGCTTAACCCACTGAGCCACCCAGGCACCCTATACCTCTTTCCTAAAACAAAATTTTAACCACTGAAGTCTTTCGTACTTCACATTATTCTTTCACAGGAGAGAATCCAGTTAAGACCTAGTTGGTGGTAAGATGGGGAAGAATGAGAGGAAGTACATCAGCTCTCAGAGGGGACAGAAGTATTCTCCGTACAGCTAAGCCCTGAGAAAGGAAAAGAACCGGGAAGAGCAGCGGAACCTACTGGGCGGTGGGGCTGAAGTAGGAGAACCCCTGAGATGGGAGCAGTGAGCAGGGCCGGTACCACAGGCCACCAGGCCCACAGCCACCTGCCCCACTCAGCTGGAAAGCCGCAAAAGTTCTTCTATGGAAGTCACTCTAGTTCTAAGCTGTTTCATTTCTAAGTCTGCCAGAGAACGCTTTCGCTTGTAACGTGTGTTTGTTGGTGCTTGGGAGTAGAGAAAAAATTGCTCTTAAAAGCTTTTAAACAACAGCGGAAATAATAAATATCACGGAAAAAGTCATTTTTCTTGCAGTCCCCTGCCTCAAATGTTCTCTGGATGCTGAATTTGGAGAGCCAAAACAGAGCACCTATGGAGTCTTTAACGCTTACACGTAGGAAATTGACTTGTTGGCCTTTCTCCTTCGCTTCCTCTTAAAAGAGTATGTAAATAATCCCATTATTTATAACCTAAGCCACACACTGGAAAATAATTCTGCCCTTGATCTTTGAATAGACAGGTGGAAAAATGAAAAGACCACACAAATATTTCAGGTGTTTGCTGCAAGCTTTTCATGTTGTATTCTTTGGCTTGAATTTCAGTTTGAGGGCATAAGGAAAGGGAAGGTCCAGCAGGAACATATTTCCAAGGGGGAGATGGTAGTAGAAGGATGTGTCACGTATAGTGGGAAGTTCCAGCGTGGCGATCCTGAATGATCTGCTTTTAAAGCAACAATTACTGGGAAGACTGACCAAACTGCCCATGGCTATGAAGTGGGGGTCAGGTCCCCTCACTGGGTCTGCACAGGCCAGCTCTGGGCTGGTGAGCTCAGACTCCCACCAGTGCCAGGAAGTAAAATGGCTGAAATCAGTTTACCTATGTTGAACATGTTCAGGGTTTTGTTGCTTTTGTATTTATTGCTATAATGTAATTCCTGGGTTCCATTTTTTCCAAACGACGAGATTTCCCTAAAGGACACTGGTGCACATTTTGCTAGTTGCTGTTTGCCACGGCCTTGCCCACACAAGTGGCTCATCCACCGTGTCCTAAGGGAAAGCCCACACGTGCAGCTGTCCATGAGCAGACGTCCTTACTCTGTGAACCTGTGGGCTGGACACTGATTGATGCAGGATGCCTCCAACCTGGCCTTGCCTCCCGGCTCTCACCTGTGCAGCAGAGGCTTGCTTGACCCCAGACACCGCTGATTCCCTGTTCAGGAAGCAGCTCAGCCTGGAAGCTCTGGTGACGCAGATTTGGGAGGGATGGGAGAAGCCACTGAGGGACTAGGTGTACGCAGCCTAACCTCCACATGTTGCTTTGGAATTACTGACTGACTGACTCAGGGAGTCCATACCTTGGAGATAATTTCTCAGCTGGCTCCAGTACTCAGCCTGGGTGTGATACTTTCTTATTGCACAGAGACCTCAAGAAGCAGCCTTTGAATAATGTAAATTTAATAATTTGTTATTAAATCTTAGCAACATGAGTTTTCTTCCTTCCTTCATGTAAAGCAGTTTCCTCAGATTTAAAATGAATGTGCTGTTCTCCTAGGCTGAAGTAGAGAGGAGGGTAAGGGTTGTGATGTGAAATGGCAGGCATGAGAGGTGGAGGCATCTTTCATGGGAAGAGGAAGGTTGCATATGGCTGGACCTCCTGGGGTAGGCTTTTGGAAGAAGGAGTTGGGAATTTCTGCTGTTTGAAGGTCAAATTGGCCCAGTTGTTACAGGTGGGTTTCCTCAGAGTTCCTCAGTAGGTGGAAATAGTAAGCAGCATTTAAATGTGCCTATGATGGGCCAAGACATCGTGCTCCCGCACCCCTGCATATTGAAGATCCTTTCTCATTTTGTTCTTCCTGTCTGCAATGCTCAGTGACCTGGATTATAGAGGGAAGTGGCTCAGTTATTTATCATATATCCATGGCAGCCAATCCATTATCTTAAAAATTGTGAGGTGATTTTGAATCGCTATTACATGACATAAAATCTCTATTTGAAACTCTGGGAAAGCAGCTGTGGGACAACTACGTACCAACAAACTGAATGACCTAGAAGAAATGGGAAAATTCTTAGAAACATACAATTTACCCAGACTGAATCAAAAAGAAATAGAAAATTTGAACTGACCAATTACTGGTAAGGAGACTGAATAAGTAGACAAAAATCTCCCAGAGAAAAAAAGCCCAGAACCAGTTGGCTTCATTGGTGAATTTTACCAAACATTTGATAGATCATTAACACCAAACCTCTTCAAACTCCTTCAAAAAAATGAAGAAGAGAGAATATTCCCAAATTCATTTTATGATATCAGAATTATCCTGATACACAAACCAGGAAAGGATCTTACTAGACATGAAAACTATAGGCCCATATCCCTGGTGATAAAGATGTAAAAATTTTCAATAAAATACTAGCAAACCAAATTCAGCAGTACACTGAAAGTGTCTTTCACCACAATCATTCATCCCTGGGGTTTATCCCTTGGCTACAAGGATGATTCAGTGTATATAAATCAATCGATGTGATAATCACATTAATAGAATGAAAGAAAAAAAACATGTGATTATCTCGGTAGTCCCAGAAAAAGCATTTGACAAAATTCAACATTCACTTGTGATAAAAAAAAAAAAACCTCTTAACAAATTATGCATCAAAGGAAATATCTCAACATAATGAAGGCCACATATGGCAAGTCCACAGCTCATCTTAGTGAAGGGCTAAAGACTTTTCCTCTTAGATCAGGAACAAGTCCCACCACTCCTATTCAGCGTGGTACTAGAGGTGTTTGCCAGAGCAATCAGACAAGAAAAATCACTGGAAAAGAAGAAGTAAAATTGTCTCTATTTGCAGATAATGTGATTTCATATAGAGAAAAATCCTAAAGATACAATCAGAAAAACAGTTAAGTGAATTCTACTAAAACAATGAAAACTAATCAGTGAATTCTGGCAAGTTGTAGGATACAAAATTAATGTACAAAATGATAGTGTTTCAGGGCACCTGAATGGCTCAGTCATTAAGCATCTGCCTTCAGTTCGGGTCATGAAACCAGGGTCCTGGGATCAAGCCCTGCTCGGGCTCCCTGCTCAGTGGGGAGTCTGCTTCTCTGTCTCCTGCTCCCCCTGCTTGTGTTCCCTCTCTCACTGTGTCTTTCTCTGTCAAATAAATAAATAAAATCTTAAAAAAAAAAAAGTCATGGTGTTTCTATACAGTATATGCTGACAATGAAATTTCTGAAAATCAAATAAAGAAACAGATTCCATTTATTATAATATCAAAATAATAAAATACTTAAGAATAAATTCAACCAAGGATTTGAAAGATCTGTACTCTGAAAGCTATGAGACATCAGTAAAAGAAATCAAAGACACAAATAAATGGAAAAGTATTCTGTGTTCATACTAGAAGAATTAACATTGTAAAAAGGCAATCCTACACAACCCATCTACAGATTCAATTCAATCCTTAGCAAGATTCCATTGTCACTTTTATTGAAATAGAAAAAACACTCCTAAAACAAATATGGAACCGCAAAGGATTTTAAGTAGCCAAAGGAATCCTAAGAATGAAGAACAAAGGAGACATCACTTTTCTGATTTCAAACTTCCAAAACATTATGATACTGGCATTAAAACAGACAAGCAGGGGCACCTGGGTGGCTCCGTGGGTTAAGCCTCTGCCTTCGGCCCAGGTCATGTTCCCAGGGTCCTGGGATCAGATCAACATCGGGCTCTCTGCTCAGCAGGGAGCCTGTTTCCCCCTCTCTCTCTCTGCCTGCCTCTCTGAGTCCTTGTGATCTCTGTCTGTCAAACAAGTAACTAAAATAAAATCTTTAAAAACAATAACAACAACAATAACAACAAATACCAGACAAGCAGACTGATGGAACAGTAAGGATTTGGTAAAATTTGGGGTGAATGAATGAATAAATGTATGTTCTAGGGAGAAGGAGCCTTGGAAACGAAGTAGGAAAAAGCTGCTCCATATGATGATGGGAGAGTAACTGACCCATTTGGAAGGTTGTATTTATTGTAATTTATTATAACTGAGGGAGAATATTCTAGTGAGATATTAGTATTTTTATTCTATTGCTATAGACAAATCAGAGAGAGCAAGAAGTGTGAGCTGTTTGTAATTCTCTTCATGGTGCTGGAAGTATCCACACCTGTGTTCTTTCTGCATCAAGGATTTTATTTATTTATTTTTTTAATGAGCATAAAGCAAACACTGGAAAGAATTTCCCTATTTGGCTTTTATTGTCAAGTCTTATTTTACAATCAGGACAATGAGATGATTATAGAAAGGAGAACAGAAATAATTAAAAGAAAGAGATGTTGGCAAGGATGTGGAGAAAGGGGAACCCTCTTACCCTGTTGGTGGGAATGCAAACTAGTGCAGCCACTCTGGAAAACAATATGGAGGTTCCTCCAGGCTACCCTACAACACAGCAATTGCACTAGTGAGTAGTGAAGATACAGATATAGTGAAAAGAAGGGGCACCCGCATCCCAGTGTTCATAGCAGCAATGTCCACACTAGCCAAACTGTGAAAGGAGATGAGATACCCTTCAACAGATGAATGGATAAAAAAGATGTGGTTCATATATGCAATGGAGTATCATGCCTCCATCAGAAAGGATGAATACCCACCACTTGCATCGACATGAATGGGACTGGAGAGGATTATGCTGAAATAAGTTAAGCAGAGACAGACAACTATCATATGGTTTCACTCATATGTGGAACATAAGGAATAGCACAGAGGACCACAGGAGAAGGGAGGGAAAACCTGAATGGGAAGAAATCAGAGAGGGAGACAACCCTGAGAGACTCTTGGACTCTGGGAACCAAACTGAGGTTACAGAGGGGAGGAGCTGTGTCTGGGAAGCCATTATATTTAAATGAACGTTTTTTAACAGTTAATTGTTTATAGTGGTTCTACAGATTTCTGCTGCCCGCCCCCCAGTCCTTTCAGATTAAGGTTCAATTAAATATATAGACCAACAAAAGAGAGAACTGAGATCCTAAAAGCAAACAGATTTCAAAAGGTGTGGGGATGGGGTAACCTGTGATGTGTACTAATGAGGACACACGCTGTGACGAGCACTGGGGTATTAGACACAACAAATGAATTATTGAACACTACATCTAAAACTAACGATGTACTGTATGCTGGCTAATTAAACTTAAACAAACAAACAAAATAAAACGGGAATGCAGTGAAATGCCAGCACTGTGGGTTTGGGGGGCCTGGGGCATAGCCATTGCTATGTCACTATACCACCTCTTGGTGGCCTTGGCTTCCCACTGCTCTGAATTTTAACTCGCCTGTTGTTTTCCTAACAGGAGACCAGATAACTCAGGGAGTCAAGGCGGCACCCAGGAGGGAGGCCCCCTCCCACGTGGGGTCCCTCAAGAACATGCATGGGCCCACATGCCTCCTGTCACCACAGACAGGATCACACCTCGGAAACAACCAGGATGGGGCTCAGCCTTTCTGGAGTCTGAAATTTCACCCTCACCAGCCTCTTACCTGTGAAGGAAAACATCAGCCCCTATGGAAATGAGCCTTGCTAAGGCTTACTCACAACTAAGGCCTCCCGCTGTGTCTGGGAAACCATTTATATTTAAATGAATGTTTTTAACAGTTAATTTTTATAGTGTTCTTACAGATTTCTGCTGCCCGCCCCCCAGTCCTTTCAGATTAAGGTTCAAATTAAATATATAACCAACAGAAGAAGGAACTGAGATCCTAAAAGCCGAACAGATTTCAAAAGCTACATAGAATTTTTGTGAGCTTCGATTTTAATCAGCACTTTATGTTTGCAAATTAAATATTGGATACTTCATTATTTTTCTTTGGCGGCTCTTCCATCTGTGAGAGGCATATTTGAAATAATAAAATAGTAAAACTGAAAGCGATAATGGGAAAACCTCCGCAAATAATGCAAACACTCCCTTTTATTTCTGGATCATCAGGGGCTCTTCAAAAACACCACCCACTTTCATCTCCACCGTCCTGTGCTCCCCCGTGGACTCTGCAATAAGGCTGTGAGAAAAACTAAGCATTTTAACACAAGTTTCTACGTGAAAAACAAATACTAAGTAGCTTTCTGAGTCAGCTTCGATTTGGTGTTTGGAATGGAACGCAGACAAGAGAGTGCTGCCTATGCTAGAAACCCTGTTTTAAACCCCAGGGCTTCCTGAGCAAGAGAACACACCTGTGCCACCTGCCCCTGTGGGGAGGGCAGGGGAGAGATATGGGGCTTGCCCTCCTTAGCACAGGGGCTGCCCCAGGAGCAGGGGCTTCCCTTCAGAACCAACAGCAGAACTGGTGGATCAGGGTGCTTAAGGGCAGCAACCCCAGACCAGGTCCATGGGGCTGTCCTGCCTGTGGCTTCTGCAACCAGCCGACTCACAGCCCCCCTGGGAACCAGCAGGGAGGGGTCATTGTCTCTACTCTCCAGGAACTGCCTACCCAATGAGATGTGACCTGCAACGTGCCTCCCTCCCCATCCAACCTCTTTCCAGGGTCTCATGTGACCTCATGAAATGGGACAGAGACCTTCCATGTGACACAGTCCCCATAGCCCATGTGCCACTCTGATGGTCCATGCCTGAGGGCCTGGGTGGGGAGTGTCCCCGTGCAGAGAGGCTCTGGTGGGAAGGGTTCCCGGTGGGGAGGGCAGCCAGTCCTGCAGGTGAGGAGACTGGAAGAAGCAGGTATCCACGCTTGGTGTTGAGGGTGTGGAAGGACCAGGAGGGACGGTCTCTAATGACCGTAGAGCAGCTCCCAATCAGGGTACAGCCAACCCGGCTCAACCTCTGAGCCTGCGTGTCGCCTTCCTCAGGGCAGTGACCAACAGTGGGCACCCATCTTTTTCCACCGGATAAGGAAGGCTCTTGGACCCTGGCCTTTCTGACAAGCGTCCATTCACGACAGGTGACCCTAAATAGGGTTATAGCCCCTGACCCCGGCTACCTCCCTGTGCGCAAAAGGCCCCTCCCACAGCACAGGGTCCTTTGTGCTGAGCTCTTGATGGACAGTTTTGTTCCCCGGAAAAGCCAGAGGACACTTGAATCTCCCTGTTCCCCTGAAAAACAGAACTAAATGATGGGGTCCGTGATCAAAGGAGCGAGACTGATACAAAGCGAAGGTCAAGCAAAGCTTTATTTCACACCAGCACCGAGAATCAAACCGACCAACCGGAGTCGTCTCTTATGGAGAGTGTGACCCCTCCCAGCCTCACAGACTAACTTTTATAGAGCAAAGGCCATGTGGTTGAGCCTGGCCACACACAGGTGGCCAATGAGATTGTAGCACACAGAGAAAGTTGCATAGTCATGCTAGGTCACACACGGGTGGCCAATTGAATTACAATTCACCCTATCGTAGCTATTTGAACTAGCCTATCACTTGGTCAGAATTGGCGCCCAAAAGGCACCCAAAAGGCGGGGCCCACATTCTTTGGTAGTTAGGGAGATAGTATATGCACTTTACTGATTGGATGCCTCCACCTGGCCTGACTCGTCCTTGCATCTGGGCTCTGTTATCTCCGCCTGGCCTGACACATCCTGGTATCTGGGATCTTTTATCAGGGATTGGTCGGCCATATTTTACTGGTTTCCCAGACTTGTTTCTAAGTAAGTTCCTCTGGGGGGGGGGGGGGGCAGGGTCAATCTAAGTTCACTGCATAAACATCAAAATGGCTGTTCTACAGAGATGGGGTCGCTCTGGCTAAGTATGTCCTTACACTAAATTTGGGGGTAGAGTGTAAAAAAAAAGACAAATAAATTAAACTCCTGGTAGGTAGGGATGATATTCTTCAGGAGAAGAAAAGGGAGAGCTTCGATTTGCCGGTCCAGCCACACTGGTGCGAGTCCATCTGCGCCGGGGTGAGTCCGTCAGTGCACCACGGCTTCTGCCCAGGCTGGGGGACTGGGAGTCCCAGTGCAGCCGGAGCCTTGGGGCCTGACGGATTGGCATCTCTCCACTGCGTCTGCGCACGAGCAAGGGCTGAGGCACTCTCTGGGGTCTGAGCCCATCCTGGGCTGTGCACCTGACCTTGGTGTGCCCAATGGGTCAGACTCTGACACCCATTCCCACGTGAAGGGTTTTCCCCCACAAAGCAATTCTCCCACCACAGCTGGGCCTCCCGCAGTTCACCTCAATTCTGCCCAGAAATAGCGCCAGACCCCCCCCCCCGCCACCCATCCCTCCATCAGCACCAGACCCCAACACCTCCCCAACCCCCGACTTTCCCAGGGGCAAGTCCAGCTCCTGGGCCTGAGCCACCCATTTCCATACACCCCCGCTTTGGGATCCTTTGATTTGCAGAGCATCTCACAGAACTCATTCACTAGATCACCCTTTACTCTAAAGGCCACAGGACCAGCCAGGCGGGCGGCCTTGAGCAGGGTACACAGAAGGGCCCTGCAGGCTTCCTGCCTCTCCAGGAGCACTCCTCTTCCTGAATCTCCACGTTCACACCCACCTGGAAGCTTCTGGAACTCTCTGGAACCCTGTCCTTCCCAGTTTCCTTGGAGGTTTCCTGCTGTAGGGGTGGTTGATGGGCTCATGGGCCCTCAGGAGAGGAGTCAGTGAAGCCTGACTCCTGGAGGTCAGGGCTGGGCCTGGAGGTAATTCTCAGATGCTTTCCAAAGTCACCTCATTCACACAACAAAAAGCACATTTATCTTTATTATTCTGCTCCCTTAGGGAATCCTAAGGATTTTAGGAGCTGCTTGACAGGAACAAAAGACCAAATACAAATTGCTTATTATGAATTACTACAATACCTCCATCCAAAGCTCTCCCCTCTGAGACCATCACCTGAGGATGGGCTCTAACATGTGGGTCTAGGGAAGACCAGACATTCAGTCATAGCCCGGAGCTGGGAGTGACCCCAACCTTCCTGCTGGCACTGTGGGCTGCCTTAGCCTCCCTGTGGTCTGCAAGGACAGGGTAGCTGGGGCTGGGATGGGTCCCCCCACCCAGCTGCCTGGAGGCCCCACCCTCCATGAACAGGCTCAGATCCCACCACCACTGCTGTGGAAAGGGATGGACGCCCCTAGCAGGTAAGAAGGTCCATGAGGGGGCAGGGAGACTGCCGTGGGCAGCCACTGGCCATCTCTGCTGGGCAAGTTCAGCTGATTTGATAAATACAGTTCTGGTTTTCATTGAAAGTGTGTTCTCTAGTTTGAACGTTTTTGTTTGGATGTAAAACATAAGTTAGTTATGAGGTAAGGAGATTTAGACAAAATATTAGAAACTTACCCAGATTACCCACCTAATTACATTTGAAAGAGGAGAAAACTTTGTTCCAATGGACTCATCAAATGTTTACAAAGATGGGTAGTGCAGAAAACCATCCCTGTTGCATATTTTCCTATTAAGTTATTCATAATTCATCACACAAAAGACCAGAAAAATATAGTTGCCTGTAGCTAGCAGGGTTTGGGAGTGCCTTAGAATATCACTAAGTTTTCGATAAAACATTTTCTGCAGAATGTGGTTGAACAGAAGACAATAATTTAAGTATGCTTTTCCTATAAAACCTTTGATGTATACAGGTTAGTGCTGGTCTCTGAGTGGAAAGCAACCCCAGGAAGAGAGAGATGGTGTTACTACAAGAGATTTCTGCACTTCGCGTGGTTTTCCGGATTGCCTCGTCCTCTTGCAGAAAATCTGAGGTGACCGAGGAAACCCAAACAGCACACGGAGAAATGGGAGAACACAGCTTTCTTAACGCCGGCGGGCTCAGTGGGATAGCTCTCCAAAGACTGAGCACCCAACAGGGTAAGAGAGAGTTTTTATGGTTACAGGCAAAGGGGGATGGTAACGGGGTGTTTTCGAGGTCTCTCAAGGCCAGGGCACTTTCCCAGTCTCACAAGGCCAAATGGCCCTTTCCTGTGGAAGTATAATCTATGTGGAGGCATCTCAGGAGAGTGCAAAATCACGGGGGGGGGGGGGGGGGGGGGGGGGGGGGGGGGGGGGGGGGGGGCGGGGGGGGGGGCTGTTTCTCTTTCTTTTCTTATTCAAACAGGACCAGGCATCTGGTCTTTTTCTTCTGTCTCAGCAGGAGCAATGACTTGTTATCTTATCTTAGTCAAATGGGATGCCTATTTGGTCTTTCCTTGGCCTTAGCAGGAGCAAAGAAGACCCAGGGACAGAAAGGGCCAGGAGCCAGGAGTCTCTATCTGCCTCAGTCCAAGTGAAACACTGCCAGCGCGTGGCCTGATCTTGTGACCCGCCATCACCCACACGTGGGCCTGGTCATTTCCACCAACCCCATTGCTAATGCTTCAGTCAACATGCCTGGGCCTTAAACCAGAGCCTATATTCTCTTTTTAAGCAGCTTATGCTGCCCAAGACCTTCCCATACTAACCTCAGGAGAGACCCAAAGCTTGCAATTCTCCCGGTCTTCTCGAAGATCATGTTTGAGGGACTCTCCATCAGCAAAAAGCATACTAGATACAAAAACCCCCTAAAAATCTATAAAAATATTGATAACAATGATATGAAGAAGCCCCAATGACTATTTTTGTCCGTCCATTATATTTTTTTTCCCCCCCCCAAAATTCCTCAAGTTCCTATACACTCTCGTTTTGCTTGGTTTCAAGAAATGATGCTAAATTTTCTTCAGAAATTTCTTGTGATTTCTTGCTGAGGGTCTATCCAGCGTTGCATTTCTGGCTTCTCTACATAGAAAGAGAACACCACTGGAACAATTCCGTGATATTCTAGTTTATGTGTTACTTTTCGTTTCTCTTGTTTTTTTTTAGTATGATTGTCAGGGATATGCAAACTGTAGTGAGAATTTTCTCACTTTCATGCTAGAAATATGGAGCCCCTGGTGGGGACTGAGTAAAGGAGGGGGAGGGAACTGAGTAAATTGTGGGTGATGGTGTCCTCCTCTCCAGAGCCCAGGAGAGCATGTGGACCCTGCAAGACCCCCTGTGTCCTCTGGGCGTGACTGTCGGGAAGTGTCCCTTACACAGCCGCACGTAGTAGGTGGGCATCACTGGGAACAAGGGTAGCTCGACAGGGTGGGACCCCTTTGGGACAGGGTCTGAAAGGCAGCAAGGGGAGTGGGAAGCAGGCCAAGCAGAATGCTCTCTGTTTAGAACAAGAATGACCTTCGCAGAATAGGCCATTTGCATCTTCAGGTTAGTAGTCACTGGATAAAAGACTCACTTCTCTTTCATGGATTTTCATGACGACAACTTCCTATTGTTGGAACGGTGAGTGTTTTATAGGGAAAGGGAGGAGGGGTTGTTCACTTGTCAGCTGGCGGGCTATCTCTGTTGCTCCTGTTCTGTGTCTCCTCAGGTTCCTTCCTGGAGCTCTGGAGTCACAGCCATCCCCAGTTCAAGTCCCGGTGGTGAGCAACAGGGACAGTCTGAGAGGGGTCAGAACCTGCAGTCCGTCAGCTGGGGCAAGACTGAGAGGCTTCCTGTGGGGAACAGGTGACATTGGCAGGGCGTGAGGCACAGGGCAGCGAGGTCATCAAGCAGACTGGCGGCAGGGGTCATCCCTGCAGCTGTTCAAGGACTATGCCCGGGTCATGTCGGCCCCCAGGTCAGGTCCTCTCCCTTGTCACTGTGCTCCCTTCCTGTACAGGAGGGCTCCCTTAAGAATTCTTGCCATCAAATGTCTACAAAAGGTGTTAAGTACAGCCACTGATGTGGCCTATACAATGGAGAAGACCAAGTGCATCTTTTCACGGGAAGTAATTAAACAGTGATAAGACTGACAGCAGACAGCCCTTGTAAGAAACAGGGAAAGCAGTGGGGCTGGTGAAGACTTGTGCCTGTGATGTATGACTCACCCTCCAGCGGCTCTCCCCAGGCATCCAAGCTGCCCCGCACTCTGGAATCTAGGCCCCCGGGAGCGTCTGTAGAGATCGCCATTTGTGACCAGAATAAAGATGTTGGATCATACATCTCTCAAAGGATCAGTATTTTCTGTTTGGAAACAAATGAACTTGGACCTTGTGTTTAAACAGTAACATGAGACAATTAACTGGAGTCATGGTCCAGGTCAGGGATGGAGCTTCTCAGACAGACCCAGATAGGAACTGGGCAGTAGGAACCGGTCATCCCTCGGTTAGGTGGATAATGTTTTTCTTCCCTGGGGCTTGAGGTCTTCTGCAGCACACCCCAGGTCTGACCCACGTGCTTCTGTGTGAGCCACAGACCAGCGTGGTAATGTGCCCTCCATTTGTCTGAAGGGGGTCTGGTCTGTGGCCACAGTTCCCATGAGTCTGTGCACACATGTGGCTGCTGCACAGGCTGTTGGCAGGTTTGACTGAGGTGACCGTCACCCTGCATGTAGAATGATGGGGGTGTGCAGAGATGAATCGTGTCTCAGAGAACAGAGGGGGTGGGGGATAATTTTAAGGTCTCTTGGTTGGTAGCATGTCTTGTGAAAATTAGGTTGTCACACAACCCAGAGCACAGTGCACAGAGCAGGCTTCTAAGCCCCTGGCATGACCACAGTAGATAAAGGAGCAACTGAAACCTGTGATTAAAACCCAAACAATAAGTGACTGCCAGTCTCATGGGTAATCCTTCTGGTTTTGAAGAGACCACGCTCTGTTTGTCCTGCCTAGAGCAGAGGCTATTCTCACTTACTCTGTGTTTGTTCAGAAAACAGCGTCTGTAAGAAAGAAGGTAGCTTTTCTTTCAGCCCAGTTGATCAGATGAATCCTAATCTGTTTACATGGCAGACAGCTTAGACTATCCTGCTGATCACCTAAATTTCCCAACAGTTAATGGATGGTGGAAGAAGTAAGGCTGAAGCAGTGTTGGGGGATCCCTGTCCCCTGATTCTTTCTCAATTCCAGGTGGCATCAGTAGCAGAGAGCAAATCCATACTTCCACAGGAAGGTGTGATCTCAGGAGGGTGTGATCTGAGGAGGGTGTGATCTCAGGAAGGGTGTGATCTCAGGAAGGGTGTTATTTCAGGAGGGTGTGAGCTCATGAGGGTGTATTTTCAGGGAGGTGTGATATCATGAGGGTGTATTCTCAAGAGGGTGTGATCTCAGGAAGGGTATGATCTCAGGACAGTGCGAAATCAGGAGAGTGTGATCTCAGGAGTGTGTATTCTCAGGAGGGTATATTCTCAGGAGAGTGTGATCTCAGGAGGGTATGATCTCAGGAGGGTGTGACTTCAGGAAGGGTGTGATCTCAGGAGGGTGTGATCTCTGGAGGGTGAGATCTCAGGAGAGTGTGAAATCAGGAGAGTATGATCTCAGGAGGGTGTGAAATTAAGAGTGTGTATTCGCAGGAGGGTATATTCTCAGGAGAGTATGATCTCAGGAGGGTGTGTTCTCAGGAGGGTGTGACTTCAGGAGGGTGTGATCCAAGGAGGGTGTGACCTCAGGAAGGGTGTGATGTCAGGACAGTGTGACCTCAGGTTGGGTGTAATCTTAGGGGGGTGTATTCTCAGGAGGTTGTGACCTCAGGAGAGTGTGATCTGCATCTGATGTTTCCTCAGGAGAGTGTGATTTTCATACGGTGTGATCTCAGGAGGGTGTGACCTCATGAAGGGTGTAATCTCAGGAAAGGTGTGATCTCAAGAGGGTGTGACCTCAGGTTGGGTGTAATCTCAGGAGGGTGTATTCTCAGGAGGGTGTGGCCTCAGGAAGGTGTGATCTCAGGAGGATGTGATCTCAGGAGGGTGTGACCTCAAGAAGGGTGTAATCTCAGGAAAGGCAGTGATCTCAAGAGGGTGTGACCTCAGGTTGGGTGTAATCTCGGGAAGGTGTGTTCTCAGGAGGGTGAGGCCTCAGGAAGGTGTGATCTCAGGAGGGTGTGATCTCATGAACGGTGGTGAGCAGCCAGCACACAGAAATTCAAATATTTTCATTATTTTGAAGACTGCAGATGATCTTTTGTAAATATTTTATTTTAAATGATCTGAGACATATATAGCATTTATGTCATAGGTCTAGTTTCATTCTGAATAGGTCAGATTTTTAAACTAGATTTTTAACTAGATTTAACTAATGTTCATATTATTAATAACTAAATCATTTCACTGTATAAGCAATATATAGAGTATCATCTTACTGGTCTGGCAAATCATAGTCTATGTTCTCAGTAATGTGGGTTTTTAATAGACATTTTATTTTAGAGCAGTTTTGAATTTAAAGAAAGACTCTGAAGACAATGCAGCATCCCTTCTACTCCAACTCATGGTCCCTGTTCTTAACATCTTACCTCAGTAGAGAGTGTTCGTAACAATAAACAGATATGGCTACCTTATTGTCGACTAAGTCCACTTGTTAGTTGGATTTCCTCTGTTTTCCCTAATACTGGTTTTCTGCCACAGCCCTCCCTCAGGAAGGATGGGTGGTCCTCACATCTCCTCAGGCTCCCCTGGGCTGGGATGCCTGCCCAGACTCTCCTAGATTTGACACCTGAGCAGCTTTGTGATTAGAATGTTCCTCTACTGGGACCCCTTGTTCTCAGGGTTAGACTGGGGTTATCTGGGGGAAGGAGGACCACAGAGGAGAAGTACAAAGGGCATGCTGTCCACACTGGGGGCACCCGGCTAAGCAACCGTCACTGTCCCCCATTTCTGGGCTGTATGCGCTCCAGAAGTTGCTGCCCACACTGAGTGATGCTTCACCCCTTAGGACAGAGAATCTACATGAAGTGTTTGAAATTCTGGTGCGGGGCACATTTGCATCTCCTTGTCCATTGGTTTATGCGGTCACTTACTTAGACCCATCTGGACCCAGTGTATTTATCTTACACTTGGGCTATAACCCAATACCACTTCGTTTCTTTTCTTGGTGGAATGGCCCCAACGTTGGCCATTGGGGCTCTTTCGGAGGGTTCCTGTGCCACAGCAAGTATTTTAGCTTTGTTCTCAGGAGAGTCTGAACCAGACCTGGCCTGTCCAGAGGGAGGTGGGCCAAGCCCTAATCCTAACCGACCTCATTCCCTCTCCTTGTGGATGCTCCTGCTTCTGGCCACTCTCCCGCACACCCCAAGACCAGCACCTCCCCCACTTTCAACAGTGATTTTCTGCAAAAGCAGCGCAAAGAGAGGGTCTAAGGGCAATGCAAAATGATTTCACAGACGGACCGGGTTACCAGGTGACAGGAGCAGGTTCCTATTTCTCCTCGGCCTGGTTTAAAAACCATTAGCTGCAAATTAGTTTGGAGAGGGGACAAACTAAATAAATCTGTGGAACAGATTTATCTCTGAATAGTTCAGGACAGCTGAGGCTGCAAGTTTGCCTCGCAACAGACAGCTCCTAGCAGACAGCTCCCGGCGGACAGCTACCAGCTTCCCCCACCAACTGGAAAGATGAGCCCACAGTGGGCACCCAGTTGCTCCCAGGGCAGCCTTCTCAGGAGCCAGCCCCTGTCCCCTCCTTCCCTGACTCTAAGGAGGCACTGCCCCAGCTCTGGAGACCTCACACCCTGCAGGGCTCCCACTCCATGCACAGAGGATGTGCCCTGGGCTTCTCTTCCCACATCTTTGGCTTTTCCTTCATCCTTTGTCCATCCCCCTCTTTTCCATCTGTGTCTTGCCTCCCGTGCTCACCTATGGCCTATCCACACATGTGCTTTCAGCCGTAGCCATGTGCAAACTGGGCCCTGTGATGTCCACATCCCAGCAGCATCCCATGGGCCTTGGGAAGCCACGGCTGCACAGGTGAGCTTCTGCAGGTGAGCTTGCCCAGGTGGGGGACAGGTGTGAACTTGTGGGGCCACCGGGCTATGGCCGGTCAGGGAAGCCTCTCTGGACACCTGCAGGGTGGGGATAGGGCTCCCTGCTCTTGGCTTCCTCACACCCCTGAGGACTCTGGTGGTTAGCTAGAGCACATCTCTCCTGCACTGGGCTCCCAGAGCTTCAGGGGTAGACCCCTCCCGGCCTGGGGCAGGTCTTCATCTCTACCGAGGCAGCCCTGCTCTCCCGAGCACTGGAGCTCTTGCTGGAACTCCTCTGGCTACAATTGCCCTTTCTTCAACTCTGGGTCCCAGTGTAGGACCTCAGGTCAAATCTATCCCACAGGAGCTGTGTGGTGAACAAGGACAGGTCAGTGATGTCTGTGGCTATGGTGGGCCAGCCACTCACGCCTGCCCCGAGTCGTTCCCTGAGTGGGAGGCAGGACTGAGCTCACAGAACCCCCTGCACAAGACCTCCAGCCGGACCCCTGCCTGCATGCTCTTACCTCACCCACTCCTCCTTCATTCAGGCCAAATTATACACACTCCGCTTTCTAGCATCACATTTACATGCACCCCTTAGGGGGCTCAGCTGAGAACCAGGATGTGGTCTGTACCTCCTTCCCATTAACAGCTGTGTGACAGGTGGTGTTCTCAGCAGGGCAGGGGCCCAGTGCCATTGCTGACACTGAAAGGCACATGCTTTGATTATATCTTTAAGCTGTGTTTCCTCAACACAGGCCAAAGATTACTGTGTGATTTGAGTCAGTTTTATTATTAGTTTCCTGGGATTATGACCCACAGTTCCCTCCCACTTGACAGACGAAGTACTGAGCAGTCTTCTACAGTGTTAGAGATGTGGCCTTAATCTTTTGGGTCACCGCACACTTTTCCGGAGCTATCGTAACCAAATACCAAAGACCCAGCCGCTTCAACAACAGGGATTTTCTGACTGTTCTGGAGGACAGGAGCCCAGAGGCCATGTGTCTGCAGGGCTATGCTGCTTCTGAAGGCTCTGGAGAGGTCTGTCCTGCCCCCTTGGCTCCTGGTGGTGCCGGTAGGCCCTGGGCCCCTTGGTTGGCAGATGTGTCTCTGCCCTCCCTGCACAGGCATTCCCCCCATGATTCTGATCTCTTCTTTAAGGGATTCCAGTCCTGGGGCACCTGGGTGGCTCAGTGGGTTAAAGCCTCTGCCTTTGGCTCAGGTCATGATCCCAGGATCCTGGGATCGAGCCCCATATGGGGCTTTCTGCTCAGCAGGGAGCCTGCTTCCTCCTCTCTCTGTCTCTGCCTGCCTCTCCGCCTACTTGTGATCTCTGTCTGTCAAATAAATAAATAAAATCTTAATAAAATAAATAAATAAAGGATTCCAATCCTATGGACTAGGGCCCACCCCAGGGACCCTGCCTCAATGTGATTGCATCTGCAAAGACCCATGTGCGTCCAAACAAGGTCACGTTCCCAGGTAGGAGTCCACCATATTCTCCCCGGGGGACACTGTTTGACCCCTAACAGTGTGTATGCCTCAGAGCACTTCTGAATGTTCCTAACAATTACAGGAACTAATTAAGTGTCTGACTCGGTGTGACTTGGAATTTATAGCCGCGGGGAAGTAATATCCGTAGTCGTACAAGCCACTTGAACATACTTTATTCACCTCCAGTAATGCAAATTCTGACAACTTTTTTGAAAAACTCATCTTCGTTTGTTTGCATTGTATACATCCGATGCATGAGTGGGCTTTGTCACTGCATTGCCGTTGGCCACGCTAGAGCAGATAGGTACATCACAGGTGTGATTTACGAGGCAAACATCATAGGACCGGATGTGGGGTGGACGTCCAGGTGAACACATTATGGGAACAAAGGTCCAGAGTCCAGGGAAGGGCAATATGTATAGAAGCAGGTAGATTTAAGAGAACCTGTGGGTTTGCCCAGGACGTTATTGATGGGGCCTTTCTGATTGCTCTGAAACAAGTCCGGGGTCCTCTTACAGGAAAGATGGAAGCTATGGTCGGCTCTTTCTTCACATCCTGCATTTGCTGTCCTTCTAACCCTAAACCTGGGCTAGTAGCACTCCCTTCTGTCCATCACATACCATGGGAAGACCACACAATGACTTATCCTCTGAAGTCTAGTTATTATACTACCTCATGGATATATGGGAAATTATCTGTGATGTTCTTATGGGATTTATTTGTTTAATAGACTATTTATTTAAGAAGTATAGTTATGTACATTAAGGTGGCTCAAAGGATGCCTGCTTCAATGTACCTCATATATTTTGTATTTCGAATAATGAGTCATACCATCAGGGTGCCTGGGGGGCACTCAGTCATTAAGTGTCTGCCTTCAGCTCAGCTCTGATCCCAGGGTCCTGGAATCGAGCCCCGCATCCAGCTCCCTGCTCAGTGGGAAGCCTGCTTCTCCCTCTCTGGCTCCCCCCACTTGTGTTCCCTCTCTTGCTGTCTCTGTTGAATAAATAAATAAATAAAATCTTAAAAAAAAAAAAAAGGAATCATACCATCACATATATCAGTCCACCCAGGGAGTGGCTTAAACAACAAAAAATTGTTTCTCACAGTCCTGGAGGTAGAAGTCCATTATCTTGGTGCCTACAAACGTGGTTTCTGGTGAGAGCCTGTACCTCGCTTGTAGGCAGCCACCTTCCTACTGTGTCCTCAAGTGGCCTCCTCTGGCTGTTTGCACAGAAAGACAGGGAACTCTAGATCTCTTGCCCTTCTTATAAAGACAGTGATCTTATTGGATCAGGAACCCACCTTGTGACCTCATTGAACCTTGATCACCTCCTCACCAGCCTTACATGCACACACACTGGGAGTGAGGGCTTCCACACATGGATTTTGTAAGCATGTAGGTCTGTCCATAGCACCACATAAAAATCATCCTCTGGACATCCAGATGGCCAACAGACACATGAAAAAGTGCTCAACATCACTCAGCATCAGGGAAATACAAATCAAAACCACAATGAGATAGCCCCTCACACCAGTCAGAATGGCTAAAATTAACAAGTCAGGAAACAACAGATGATGGCAAGGATGCAGAGAAAAGGGAACTCTCCTACATTGTTGGTGGGAATGCAAGCTGGTGCAACCACTCTGGAAAACAGTATGGAGGTTCCTCAAAATGTTGAAAGTAGGGCTACCATATGACCAACAATCGCACTACTGGGTATTTACCCTAAAGATACAAATGTAGTGATCTGAAGGGTCACGTGCACCCAAATGTTTATAGCAGCAATGTCCACAATAACCAAACTATGGAAAGAATCTAGATGTTCATCAACAGATGAATGGAATAAGAAGATGTGGTATACATATATACAATGGAATGCTATGCAGCTATCAAAAAACCAAAATCTTACCATTTGCAATGACATGGATGGAAATAGAGTGTATTATGCTGAGTGAAATAAGTCAATCAGGCAAAGACAATTATCATATGATCTCTCTGGTATGAGGTATTTGAGAGAAAAAAGTGGGGGGCTTGGGGGGTAGGGAAGGAAAAAATAAAACAAGATGGGATTGGGAGGGAGACAAACCATAAGAGACTCTTAATCTCACAAACAAACTGAGGGTTGCTGGTGGGTGGGGGGATAGGGAAAGGGTGGTTGGGTTATGGACACTGGGGAGGGTATGTGCTATCATAAGTGCTCTGAAATGTGTAAGCCTGACAATTCACAGACCTGTACCCCTGGGGCAAATAATACATTATATATAAAAATAATTTTAAAAAAAAAGATTGCTTTGGCACTTAAAAAAAAAATCATCCTTCTAAGGGAATTCTCTGTTGGAAAGATACTTGATTTGTCTGGAATAGGTGGAGTGTGTAATTCAGACCAACTGCCCAGTAAGGAGGATCACACATCTATTTGTAGGCCATCCATAAGCCAATGAGCCAGTGTAAAACCACAAGGCTGAGACCCAGGAGAAGGAAGAAATGGGCACAGCAGCATGGTGTGTGTGCCTGGCAGAGAGCCCAGCAGCTGCAGGGAAGGATAGCTTAGGGGGTGAGGAGCTCAAGGTCCAGGTCACACACTGTTCCTCTGAAGGAATAAGAGAAAACCAGAAATGGGCCAGGACACACAAGGGTTGGACTGGGTCTGGTTTATCATAGCATTTTAACATTTGAGTGCCCTCACCCCCTCCAGGGCCTAATGAAATCCTCTCTGGAGAAGGGCAAACTCACTCAAGGAATCAGATGCCTCCGCAGGGACACCTGCCATGCTTAATAAGGCCACATTATAAAGAAATGAAGAGCAATGAAAGATCATAGAAATATACTCACAGGACACCCAATAGGAGAGTTCCTACACACACATGGACTTCCAAATAGTTGTACTTAATATATTAGAAGACAAGGCTGCAGCGAGGGACTGGAAACTGAAAATTTGAAATGGAAGAGTGGAAATGTAGAATAACTAAAATGAAAACTCAAGGACTCTGTTTAACAACAGATGATTAGATACAGATGAAGGAAGTTCTAGTGAACTGGAATGTGAAGCAAAAGAAAATATGAAAATATGCAGGTTGAGCAAGAAAAAAAGAGAAGAAAGCATAAAGAAAGGGGGAGCGAGCCACATGCAATGGGAATCCCAGTTGGAGGGGAGAGAGAAGATTCCGTCAAGCAGAGATGGCTGAGATTTTCCAAACGTGATCGAAGAGTGAAGACGTGCTAGGAACCAAAGAATAATGAGTACAAAGAAGACCAAAGTAAGGTGCCTCATGGTCAGACTGCTGAAATCCAAAGAAGGGGAAGACCTTTAAAACATCGAGATTAAAAGAGAATATTGCTGTCAGACTGTCAATAAGACAGCTCCAGAGTCCTTCTCAACTGAAGATACTGGGGGCCAGAACAAAGACTTCATGGTCTGAAGTCCAGAATCTGGTCTGAAGTATAGAATCCCATCCTAGGATTCTGTACCTAATGAAAATATCCTCCTAATGAAAGCAAAATACAGAGGTTTCCAGATAAAAAATATACTACTGAATTCCTCACTGGCTGAGCCATTTTTCCCCATTCTTACTTAGTTATTTATTTATCTCTCTATCTTCCAAATTTTTGTTCAAATTTTGGTTAGTTAACATACAGTGTGGTACTGGCTTTATGAGAATTTAGTGATTCATCACTTATGTGTAACACTCAGTGCCCATCACAACAAGTCCCTCTTCTTAGCATCTTGCCATTCTGTGAAAAGATCAAGATCCATTCCTGTGTGCCCAGGATGACTGGGACGGGGAGAAACACTTGTTATTCACAAGTGGAAAATCAGGCTCTCTGTGAGGCAGCAGATGCCCGTTACCATCTCTTTCCCTTGCCGCCCAGGAAGACAGGGCCACCCGCAAAGATTTGGGGAACACTCTGAGACTTGGCCTCTGGATTCCAGAGCCAGGACTCAGCACCTCTCAGGCGGGCTCTGTTGAACGTGACCCTGTGTCGCCTGTCAGACTCAAGAGTCTAGCCCAATAGCGGGAGCCCAGACTCAAGGAGCCTCTGACAGGTTTTGCTGCTGTAGGCGCTAGAGCCACTCAGAACTTTCCACAACAGAGTCAAACTGGTTGTAAGCAGGTGTCTCCATCCATCTAGAAACTGTCTGAAACAAGTAAGGTAGCATTTAAAGACAATGGCCATTACAGAGAGTGTATGTTTCGCACCGACATTTTCTCCAGCTGAGCCCCGACTTCCTAGAAATGCACACGTGGAAAGAAGACACTTGTTTTCTGTTCCAGTTCCAAGTCTCCAACCTGAGCAATGGCAGGTTTTTCTAAAATCCCAAGTGCATTGTTCTCAGAACACGAGGCCCGTTCAGAGACTTTCTGCAACCCGACTAGACTGAAATGATGGTTCTGTCCCTGACCAAGGCCATAAGGGGTGTTCTCGTGATTTTACACTGTTCTGTGATGCAGTGCAGTCCTGTTAAACCATCTTGGACCTGATTCCTCAGTTTGTATTTGTTGTCTGTGATTTCAGGGGAACACCAGGAGGTAAGGATTTGGGATGGATCAGAGCCAAAAATTAGACAAAGCTTGTTAGCTGAATACAAACACAAGCCCAGCTGTGTGTGGCTTACAAGAAACACACCTTCAATACCAACTGCAGAAAGTGAAAGGAAAAGGAAGAAAACAGGGTTCTTTGGGCAAACACAAGCCAGAGAAAAGTAGTCTCTACTTTTTCTAATATCAGTGCAAACTATCTTCAAAGCAAAAGAATTACTAGGAAAACAGCAATAACTCATGTTGCTAAGAAGTTTAATTCTCTGGGAGACATCCTGCTTCTCAGCCCATTTACACCTGATACAATTACCTCAAGTATATGAAGGACAATGACAAATGTAGGAGAAAAGGACCTGTCCATGTTCCTTGTGAACTCGATAAACTTTTAGTTGCTGGTAGAAATCAGACAAAAAGTCAGTGGGAAAAGCAGGAGCTTGAAGCTTTGGGCTCATGCTGCAGGGACGCGCCGAGAGGGAGCTACTAGGGGGACAGGGGGATGGGGGGGCGTGGTGTGGCAGCCGCGAGAGTCTTAGCAGCCCCTGGGCACCTATGCCAGTGGAGCCAGCGTGCGAGGGCCCAGGTCAGGGAGACAGGATGGTGGCAGAAGAGAGACATGTGTGGCTCCAGAGAACCGACGGTCACGAGTGCACGGTGGGAAAAGGGCCGGAAGCAGGTTTTCCTTCAGCAGCTTCCTCAGCCCCAAGACACATACGAACTGGGGTCATTAGTGCCTGCTCAGGTCAGCCTGTGGTACACATGGCCAGTGACACAAGTGCCTCGGCGTCCTTCCAGCACAGGGTCAAATGTGGGCTCTGAGTACAAAAGCTCCCGGAGGTGGGGAGATGCAGAAGGGCCTTCTCCCCATCCTCCTCCCTCCACCTGTTCCTGGGGCCACAGACAGAAGACAGACAGTCCTGTGTCCCCAGCCTCCTGGCCACATGGCCCCCCGAGACCAGGTACTGTCAGGTCTTATCGAGCGAAATGACTAGAATGTAGGGGTTTGATTGTTGAAGCAATTAGTGTTAATTAATGCAGTATTTGTTGAAATATAGTGGTTTTTCCAAACATTATGAGACTATAAATTGTCACAGCCTTTTCTCAGGCTGTTTGATAGCATCTAATAAAAGGAAGAATGTACATCCTAGTTTTGTCAGATAATCACTTCTCAGCAGTCATTCTGGGGAAATGCTCGCACAGATGTACCGAAATGCACAGACAGGACACGAACACAGTGCTGTTTTTTTATAATAATTAAAAATTTATAACCCACTAACACAGAAGAAAATCACAGTGAAAACTTGATCAATCCAGTAAAATGCAGAAGATGAAAAATAGTGAATAAACATAACAAAGAAAATTAAACACAAAAATGACTACATATAAAAACTCTGCCTGTTTGTTACGGCAAGGCAGCTGGCGTCGTCATCTCTCCTGCTATGGTGAGCACCAACAGCAAAGGTCCCGCCCATGCATTTTGGTTCCAGGACACGAAATCTGGTCGTGAGGAGACATGTGCACTCCCGTGGTCTGGGCAGCACAGTTCCCAGCAGCCAAGACCCCGGAAGAGCCTGCATTAGTCAGAAAGAAGTCACTGCTCACTACTCAACAAAATTAAATGCACCAATATGATTTTTTTCCCTACCTGAGCAATGTAATAGTCAATCATTGGTTATAACACAGTCCTTTTAGATAATTAGACTATATTTCCAGGTCTCATGTGCTATTTGAAGAGAAACAATGAGGTCTTTAATAACAGAATTTCATGTTCTGGAGCGGATGATGGAAATATCAAATTTTCCTGGTAGAATTTTTTTTTAAAGAATAAAACATACTATCCATTTCTGTCCTCTATATTCTAGAAAACATTGATTTTCAACAAAGCCATTTACATCCAACTAAATACCTACCCCCTCCTCAGCCAATTCAAGTAGATTATGAGTGGCACTCAGTCACACTATGGAATCAGGACACAGACCCACACAGTGGGAGAGTCAACATGCCAGACATTAACATGGGTGTCATGAACTAAATTGTGCTCCATCCCTCCAAATTCACATGTTGCATCCCTAACCCCTAAATGAAGCCTGTGTGTCCATAGACGGTGCACGGACAGAGGTGTGTGACGATGCAGGGGGACGCCAGTGGACACAGGAGGGATGCTGTTTGTGATCTGTCTGTGACAACTTGGGAAACTTGAGGGCATCGTGTGAAGTGCAACAGAGACAGAGGTTGACCCCGACCTGACTTGTGCGTGGGCTCTATGTAAAAGAGATCAGCACCCTCGGTGGAGGTGGGGCTGGGGGTGGGACGGTGCTGCTCAGAGAGCACAGACTTCCCGCCGTAAGATCAACGGGCTCCTTGTGTCTCCGGCACTCAACGGTGAGAGGTACAGTGAGTAACACCTGACAGCAGCTAAGCCGGGAGACCTCAACTATTCTCACCACCAGCAGGAGGCGCTAGCTCGGCGAGCTGAAGCGACCCTGGCGATCACCACATAGGGCTCCGCAGGTCAACAGTCGGACCCCCAATTCCTACAGACTGTCATGCCACTCGTGTGTCAGTAACAGAAGAAACAACAGGAAGAACAACAGCAAGGCTCAGCTCCGGGAAGACCAACTAGAAGAGGAAGGGGTGGGAGCGAGGTGAGGGTGGTCCCCGGCAGGTGCAGAACTCAAACTGTGCTGGTCTCACCCTTGCAGTGGGGCCCTGTGTCCAGCTGAACTTGGCTGGGCACAACTTCTCTGAGGAGGCCTCAGACCTCCTCTCTTGAGACACCGTCTTCACCTGAGGATCATTCAGGTCTGTGCCCAGTGTCTCTCACACTTTGACATTCTGCCTGGAAGCCACCTCGCGGGTGTCCACAGCCTCAGGGGCATCCACAGCCTCACAGGCATGGAGAGATGCACTGTTTTATCTCCTGTGATGTCAGCTTTGCCCCAAGTGGCCCTCCGCTGACCAGCTGCTCTCACAGCATCGCTGCATGTTTGGGTGTCACTCTCCGCTCCCTGGAGGCCCACCAACATGGGCTGGGGGTGGAAACTCTTGGAGGGGGCTCTTTCCTAGGGAGTGGCAGAAGCCCAAGAGGGCACAGGCCAGACCTGCCCCCTGTGAATATCCCATTGCCCAAAGTGGCGGCGCCAGAGCAAAGGGTGTGGAATGTGCTTCAACCACGCTGGGGGCTCCATAATTTCCCTGGTGGAGGGTCCGGTGTGCAACCCTGTCCTGAGAAAGGACAGGAGAGCTGGGAAATGATCTGGTCACTGCTACGATCTAGCTGTGAAAGAGGAGGCAGACGCTGTGGAGAATGGCAGCATGGTCAGAGGCTTGGGCTGATTGAAGTGGATTAGGGTCATCAGATTTTCATGCAATAGGGAAATTCCAGTGTCTGTGAAGTGTCTCCAGAAATGCAGGCTGTCAAAGACCCATCTGCTGTTGGGTTCAGGGCAGACAAAAGAAGGTTGCTGTGGGTCAGTGAGGGGAAGGCTGGTTGGTTGGCACGGACCCTGTGGCATGTTCTGAGGAGGTCTGGGGACTTTGTGGGTGAAGCAGTTGGTTTCAGGGCAGAGGAAAGAAGGTTGCTGTGGGTCAGTGACAGGAAGGCTGGTTGGTTGGCACGGACCCTGTGGCATGTTCTGAGGAAGTATGGGGACTTTGTGTGTGAAGCAGGGGACCCAGGAGACACACAGAGCCACAGTGGCTGTGAGTAGCCAGACTTCAGGGATGTGTGCGTGGTTCCTTCTGCCCAGACGTACACACAGACACAGAGAAGGAGCAAAACATGGGAAGCAGCTTCCAATCGTGCTTCCATCCGTCCACGCTTGTCCTGTCACCTGCTGACAACACCCACACACCCGTGGGCCCCTCAAGGCTCTAGAGCAAGTGAAGCCGAGGACATCTCTGTGTCCACCAGGCAGCCTCTCTGCTAGGCCTCCCATGTGGGTGCCCAGCAGCTGCTCGGACCAGCTCCCTAGAGCCAACACTTTGTGCTCAGCAACATGCTTTTCCAAATACTTGCTGGCATGCGCCCCACTGTCTTCGGGGTCCGGAGCCAGGCCAGTCATCCCACCCTCGCCTTCCCTTTCCAGGTTCCTCCCACTCCTCCAGGATCACTATTTCTCCTAATCAAACTCATTCTTGTTCAACACACACTAACTGACTCCCGTAGCCACGAGTTGACCACCGCTCCCTGAGCGCACAGCCTCTGACACTGTCCTGGCTGGTCGTGCTACCTGCAAACACGGGGCTGGGGATCCCAGGATCCACCTGCTCCCAGTGCTCAGCTTGCCCACAACGGCTCACACCACAGGTGCTCAGAGGCCCAAGGGCTGACGACACGGCCATCAGGACCAGGCCCGGTGTGGCAGTGGTGTTCCAGTGTTAGAGGCTACCATCAGTGTGGTGGTTCTCATTCTATCCCTTTGTTTCTATCCGACATGAGTCAATATCTTAAAAGCAGACTTTTGCAGGCTGCATACATTGGTCTTATTTTTCTTGTGAAAATATCCATTAATTTATTGTTTGAAAATTTTTTATCTTTTAATGACACTGTGGTATACAATCTGTGCTCTCAAAAACATTATTTAAGAAAGCAGTAAATAAATAAAAGGACTCTCCATCCTCAAAGGAATGGTGTAGGTACAACAAGGACAAAGCGTCCCTTTCACGAAGTTTCTAAAGTAAAAGGCAGCAACTCTAGATCCTCCCGCAGTGGCATGCTCCCCAGGCCCAGGCCTCCTGAGCTTTCTGCGATGTCCTGCCAGAAATCTAATGTGCCATTTATCCAAAAGCCTCTTGTTCCCCTTCTCTTTGCAACAGGGCTATGAGCACGGATTCAGCAAATAAACTCCACTGAGGAAAATGTTAGGAGTAAAAGAAGTTAGCATTATTTCAAGTTACATCCACCAAGGGACCCAAACATTAAATATCTACTTGTAAATAATACTGGCTTGTTGAGGAATTCACAGCAAATGGAAATTTTTCTTAAAATGGAGAGTCAGTTGATGTAATTTTCACAAAAGAATCAAATATTTTTTAAAATATTTTATATATTTCAGTTAATTTTATGTAATTCATGTGATAACCGCGTATGATACACAGACGTAAATACTGGAAGACGAATGAGGATTCACAATGAGATTTTAGACAGTCTAGCACAAAATTGATCATTGTCTTAAATCAAACTCTCTGCTGTACTGCAGGCAGAATCACCACTGCCACAGCCACTCTCACTTCATGTGGAGCTGACCATCTCTGCTGTGAGTTGGAACGCTCCCACCTAGGAGAGATTTTGTATCAGGAGTCAGCTTAAAAATACTGATTTGGACCAACAGATAATAATTAAACAAAAGCTCATAAAGTCCATCTGCCTTGAAGGAAATAAAAATTAACCTACAACAGTCTTGTTGTGAGATCCTAATCAGACTCTCCTTTTTCTGGGCAGAGCCAGTCAGCTCTCAAGGGGACAAAACGCAGCAGCTTGCCAACGAAGCCCAGATTCGTCAGCTCTGGAAACATGGAGGTCAACAGCCCTGCCTTTTTTCAAACATCCAAGAGGTTATCAGACATGTTTTAATCAGAGAATTCAAATTTGCCAATTTTGCAAATAATTCTTTTCAAAGTAAGTGAATGGGTCATTAATATCCACCACACAGCAAGTTGTGGTTAATGGGATTGATCAAAATGGTGGGAATCTGTGTGGATATTCTCAGTGTCGATGGGGGAGGAAAGAACAAGTCAGTTCACAATATGCTCTGCTTTTTTTTTTTTTTTTAACAAAGAACCAAAGAATATTTTTTATTTTATTTGAGAGAGATACAGGAAGAACACTAGCAGGGGGAGCAGGAGGCAGAGGGAGAAGGAAAAACAAACTCTTCACTGATCAGGGACCCCAACATGAAGCTCAATCCCAGGACCTGATCCCAGGACCCGGAGATCATGACCTGAGCTGAAGGCAGACACTTAACCATCTGAGCCACCCAGATGTCCCCAAAGAATATTTTTTTTGTTGTTTTTTTTTTTTAATTTTTAAATTTCTTTTCAGCATAACAGTATTCATTGTTTTTGCACCACACCCAGTGCTCCATGCAATCCTTGCCCTCTCCAATACCCACCACCTGGTTCCCCCAACCCCCCACCCCCTGCCACTTCAAAACCCTCAGATTGTTTTTCAGAGTCCATAGTCTCTGGTGGTTCACCTCCCCTTCCAATTTCCCTCAACTCCCTTCTCCTCTGCTTTTTTTAATAAGTAAAAAGTGAGCAAAATTTATTTTTCTTAATTTGCATTTGGTAAATTTAAGGCCTTAGCATCCTTCTTAAATCTTCTGCTGGCTACAAGTTGGGGTTACAAAATCTGAGAACACTGATTTAATTAAGAGGCACTAGGCTGGGAAGGTGCTAAGAGATGTGTCCCTACAGAAACAGTGTCAGTGGGATACATTCAGGCTGTCCCCACCCGGGCTCGCCTCCTCAGTGGGCTCGGAGCTGGCGGCCAGCTGGCTTTGCTGGGTGCCACCCAAGGCAGGTGCTGGTCAGACACCCTCAGACAAGAAGGAAATCCAATGTGTCCAAGTCATGGTTTCGTCAGGTCATACTTGATCCTGATTCAAGGGCAACAGGACTAATCTGTTGTGTACCTACTGCCACATCCTCACCCTTGTGGCATCCCAAGCCCTAACTCCAGGGCTTTCCCCGAGAAATGACGAAAGCCAGTTACATTTTTCATGCAAACATAAGAAATTGAATCTCCCCTCATGTAAACATTTTTGCAAATCTAGTTCCTATCTAATGGATTTGGTAAACAATTAAAAGTTGGGTAACTTTTTATTTAACGTAACAGGCATTGCAGGCAGGTGTGGGCCAAACCCCTCTCCAGTGAGTCACGTGTAGAACGGAAGCTGAGCTGTCTGTGGAGCCCAGGCCCAGTCAGTGCAGAGCCTGAAGAAAGGGTTCTCAGCACAACCCTCTGGGCAGGAAACTATCTGACAGTGGTCTTTGTCTACGTTTTTCACTAAAATAATTTATGTGATTTTAGAAGTATGATGAACACATTGGCAGAGCAATTTATTTGTATCAAAAGACCCAATTTTGAATGACGGACTGTGGATTAAGACAATACACAAATAAATTCAAGTTGATGCTAATCTGAATGAATGTACTACGAAAGCGATGCTGACATTCAGGTTGTGGCTGGCTCTTAGAATCTGACTTGTTTCCTTTAACAAACATCTGTGCAACCTAAAATTCTCCACAATTTAAAATGTCACAAGTGGAATAGCATACTCAACACACATAATTAGACAGGAAATTCTATCACATCCAAGAAAACATCCACAGAAAATTGTCCAAACAGTTTTTGTAAACACAGAAACTGGAAATTCAATTAACATTTACAAAAACTTGACTTTCTATAGAAATACTAGAAAATCGTGTCCTTAATTATTCTTGAACTGAAACAAAGTTTGTGAAAGAGAAACCAGACTCCCTCTAATCCTCCCCCAGGAAGTAATATTCCAAGCACCACCGGAAACACAAGGTCCCTTCTACTCAATTCCCATTCATGCTCTGCTGGCCGAGAGGACCTGATTTGAAGGAATGGCAATTTCACCGTTATTTCCTCGATTACAGTCAGCATGGCACCATCTTCACTGACAGTGCACCTACAAGCAGCTCTCCCCAGCCACTTTCAATAGTCTTTCTCGTCCCATGGGCACACGCGTTTGGGATCATTCTGTCCTGCCCATTTTCCATTCTGCAATACCCTGTTTGTATCAGGCAATCTTTCAAACAGCCCACATTGTCTCAGTTTAGTGTATTGTTCCAGTTTTCAATTTTTTTTTATACAAGATGTTCATTAAATCACCTCCACTTTTAGGAATCCCGTAAGACCAGCCTCTAAGTGGACTCATTTGTTTTATTTTCATTCAGAGAAAGAAATGTCTGCCTTTAACTGGAGTATACATCCCACTTCGATGGCGTGAAATGACTGAGACCCCGATGTTTAATTCTTGCTCTGCTGCTCGGTGCCCCTTTTCCCCTTTGTGCTTTCTTCTGGACTGAGCCTATGATAATCCTATTCTTCACCTTCCTGACTAGCTCCTTAGCTGGTATCCTGTCAGGGTCGATGTTAGCGATTCCAGCTTGCCTCCCCGCCCCCCCCCGCCCCCCACTCCGGTGTAAGAGGGTCTGACTGCATCCCCTGAACCTGTTCCGGGATGGTGCATGCACATGGAGGGCCTCTGTGTTCTGCCGGCCTTTTGTGTGATGGCTGTTGTCTGTCTCAATTTTATGCATATTTCAAACCCCCAAACTGTCAATATTTATGTAGATGCACCCGTGTATGTATTTATATAAGTATATATGATATTACTTAAAATACACAACTTTTTTTTAAGATTTTATTTATTTATTTGACAGAGAAATCACAAGTAGGTAGAGAGAGGCAGGAGGGGGCTGGGGAGCAGGCTCCCCACTGAGCAGGGAATCTGATGTGGGGCTCGATCCCAGGACCCTGGGATCGTGACCTGAGCTGAAGGTAGAGGTTTAACCCACTGAGCCACCCAGGTGCCCCCAAAATACACAACTTTAAAAATAGTTTACAGTTAGTTCTGATGGTTAGGGTGTGGTTACTCTGAAGGACCTGAGACTGAAGCAGAAATGAGGGTAAACCCAGGATCAAGGCATCCCTGGGGAAAGCAGTCCTTTCCTCTATGGGAGTACCGGGGTCTGGTATGAGGGTCCTCTAAACTCTTCCAGAGGCTTCTAGAATCTTCCAAAGGAATGACCATGTGAAGCAGTCAGCTCCACACTCCAGGTGGGAGACGGCGAGGCCTCAGAAGCCCAGAGAGTCCTCCAAAATGCTTCCTGGGCCCTCTGGGGAGCCACTCCTTCTTGCCTCCTCTATGTGGGGTCAAATACTGACTCAGTTTCCCACCCCGGTATTGGTGCAGAGACTCAAACTCCAGGAGCCACCTGCTCTATGGCTGCTGTCAGAGTGATGGCTGACTGGAGTTCTCCAAGGCTGCCCGTCCAGGCCTCTGCTGCCCCATGGGCCCCCATGACACCTGAAGGAGTTGCCCCCAGTCACCCCCATTGGGGGCCTGTCCATGACCCCCTTGGTGCACCTGCATGTAGCCCGGGGTCACAGGCTTATTTGCAGCTGCCCAGGTTAAGTGACCTAAACAGACAGACGTGGCACCCAGCACATGGAGGGCCTCCACCAGCATGGTCCCCAAGCTCATTGGGGAAAGTTCTGGGTCAGCTCAGTGGAGGCCATGCCAAGGGCAGTACTTCTCCCAGCAGCTATCTGGACATGCCCACAGGTCCATGTCTGGACCACACTGTTGCTAAGAGTCTCCCTTCTCCTCTCTGCAGCTTGATCCCTCCATTCCTGGACCCCACACCTCCTTCTCTTAATGGAACATGGCATCTGGGAGCTTGCTGGGAAATTCAAATAGGAAGTGCATTTCTGAGACCTGATACGGTGGGTCTACCATTCTGTCCCCCTAGGATTTGAAGATCACTTTCTTCACAATCAATGACAAGTGGATGACCCCAGGGTGACCTGGAGGGACAGACAGAGCAGGAGTTCTTAGCGCACCTCCAAATGTTCCCTGGGTACTTCCCATCTTCAGGCACACTGGTCCACTTCAGGGGCAGACATCTGGGTACCCCTTGCCTGGGGGTTGGCATTGGTCTGGGCAGAAGTCCCCCAGGACTCTCCCAGCAGTGATCAATGGTGCCAGTGATCAACACCCAGAGTAGTGCCCTTGGGTGGTGCAGCCAGTGCGAGGAGTCTTGCTCCTTCTAGAATCCCCTGTTGGATTTGGACTTTTGTGTTTTCCATGCACCCCCCAGACATGAGTTGGTAACATTTCCTTCCTGGCCCCTTCCCCATTTCATCATTCCCCTTCCTAACCATTGTTCCCAGGGCACCTTCTCTCCTAGTTGGCTCCCAGATGAACCTTGAAGTGAGAGGTGTTGCCAGAGGACATGGGGAAAGGAGCAGAGATGCTGAATGGGAAAAGTGGAGCTAAGCATGTGGGCCTTGTAGTTAGGTGGGCCCTATGGGTAGTGGGCCCTGTGGATAGATGGGTCCTGTGGGTAGGTGGGCCCTGTGAGTAGTGGGCTCTGTTGTTAGATGGGCCCTGTGGGTATGTGGGCCCTGTGGATAGTTGGGCCCTATGGGTAGTGGGCTCTGTGGGTAGGTGGGCTCTGTATTGTGCCACCACCTTTCCCACATCTGGCTGATTCTCCCCAGTCACCTTGGAGTGGGACATGGAGTGTGACAGCAGTGGGACATGTTGGAGATTAGTACATCCCCTCATCTCAAGCCCATGAAGAGGAACCCAGAGATTTACTGGCGGTTGGACTGAGGGGCCACAGAAACACGGGCAGAGCTGGGACCCCGGGGAGTCAGAAGCCTGCATTCCAGGTGCCCGGTCATCCAACTAGAGGCCAAGAAGGGGGAGCAGAGCCAGGGGCAGAGGTTCGGAGAACTCCTCTGGAGCAGCTATTCATCTCCGTTTCCCCACAGGGCCCGCCTTGTAATGAGCAGGGAAGGAGCAGGGCGGTGCCTCGGGGCGCCCCTGGATGTCTCCTTGCTCCAGTACGCCAGGCCCTCAGGGTCCTTGGTCCCGTGGTCAGCCCTGCCCGCTCCCTTGCTAGGTGAGGTGCACCTTTGGCAGCATGCTAAGTCGAATTTGCTAATGATAGTTTCTTAAACTGCATGTGCAGACGCAGCTAAAGGCCACTGGGAGTTAACTGTCCCCACACCTTCCTGAGACAGGACTGGGCTTTGAGGGTGTGGACACTCCCCTCCCCCCAACTGGTAGGAGTTAACAGGTTTGTGTGCATGTTTGTAGACTCTGATGGACCTTGCTGACCGGTCCTACGCACGGTAAAACAACTCATAATCCCATCAGGAAAGTGTGAGCTCAGCACTTTCCCATATGTTTGTCAAGTTTTAATATGAAATGAAAGATTGTGTCTCTTTGATCATGTGTTTATGAATAGTAGTGAGGTTGAACCTCTCCACACATGTGAGCTGGACATTTCTATTTCCTTTACTCTGAATTATGCATGAGTATGCTTTATGCATTTATTCACGCATGCTGGCTGGGGTTGGACCAGCCTCGGAAACCCAGGAAGGGATGCTGCTTGTTTTTCCAATGAGACTGGAGAGGTCTCTGCTCACCGTGATGCTCTGAGCAGGTGCTGTGGACGGCTAGGACCTCCCCGGAGATAGTGGAGCATTTGACCACACCCGGGCACACCCGGGGCCCATGGCAGGGAACACTCTGGGTGCTCAGGGGGACCCTTCCCGTGGAGGCCTCCCCGATTCTGCCAAGTCTTCACCATGGGTGACTCACTCATAAGCCAGCATGTTAGCGTAGCCTCCATGTGAATGTTGAGAAGGGGCTGCTGGAGCACATGCCAGGGGAAAGCACTGTCCTGGTGAGGGGCTGCATCTTCTGTGCCCTTAGAACCCGGCTGATCTCTGCAGGCCACTGTGTAAAGGCTGTTCTGCAAATGAGACCTCATCGGCTGTCAGGTAGACCTGTTCTGGGGGCCCTGAAGGGCACAGGGTGAGGCCCGGGAGTCGGGCGCATGCAGAATGCACCTGTCAGACCACATTCTTGGGACAGTCAACCCACTGGGCTGGCACGTAGGACACTCACAGACCATGTGTTGGATATGGTTTTCTGCCCATCCTCTCTCAGCGCTATTTCCTCCCCAGCTGGGACCAGCCCATTCTCCAGCAGGAGGGCCATAGTCTCTCAGGGCATCTGCATAAGTCACCAGATGACAGCATGGGCCATTCACGTCCTGGAGCCAAGACTAGGAAGGACTACATGCCTGGGACTGAAGACTGCAGCTTCCTTTTGTGACCCCGACCATCTTCTCCCTCTTGGTGGAAACAAAGGCCCTTACCCACGGGGTCCCAGGAGGCTCTGGGGGAGGTCACGCCCAGCCAGCCTCAGCAAGTCTAAAATGACAAATGACAGGTCCATGCAGACAGTGACACTCACCACTGGTTTCCACACCACGACGAATTGCCATGGCAACAACAAGGTTCTCTGGATATATTCTAGGATGAGGTGGGCAGAGGTGTCCCTTTTTCTTAACTGAGGCTCAGACCTAACTGGGAAAATTAGAGAGGTCCCTTAGAGGCTCGAGACAGCTGCCTGGCAGGAGGGAGCAGAAAGTTCCCAGCAGGTGCCCCAACCACTTGGCCACAGCCACCCAATAAATCTGCAGCCTGTCTGTGAGCCGACACACAGCACCCCGCACGGGGGAGGCCAATTTGCCATAAATCCAGATCTGAAGTATAATTTAATGTCTTATGAATCCTTAAAGGGACGTCTGGAGAGTCTCCCATGTAGGAGGGAGTCTCTGAGAAGATTTATGGCCATGGAAGGGGCTGGTCTTCAGGGGTGCATGCAAAATAACCCAGGACCCTACCTGAGTTGCATTAAAATCCCATAATTATAGCAGCTCTCCCAAATACAGTCTGTCAGCATTTGGTGAAATAGATTTCCCAGAGATCACTGAACATGCCAGTGACTGTCACCCCTCTGGTTAACCCCAGGCTGAGTCAGCACCACCGCCCAGGGTGGGGGGGCAGTCCTCGAGCCCCAAGACAGAACCTAAGTCAGACACCTGCAGAGCTGCCCCCTCACGGGGGAGCAGGAACCCTCTGCAGCCAGTCCCCTCCCAGCGCTCCAACCCCAGCTCCAGAACCAGACTCCCAGGGACACGCAGGACTAGCTCATGACAAAGCCCTCGTTTGGACAGGATGTGGTGCATGTCCTCACTTCCCTCCCCTTCTGAGCTTGAAGGGTACAAGCTCTTATAGAAGCAGAGCTCAGGTCTAATGAAAAGTGCATCCAAACAAAGGAAACCTGAGAAGCAGACAACTCTGTGTTGACTATGGCAGTGAGCCTGCTGGTAGGTTGCAGGGTCAGTGGTGGGAAGGGAAACCCCATTTCAGTGGTTCTAAGGAGCTGGAAATTGCTGGAAACAAGGATTTAAATTCACAGAATTCCCTGAAGGGTATTGATCCCATGGGCCCCTGAGCTACACAGACACACAGGAGGAACTAAGCGGCGGCTTCCCATCTGGGGCAGAGGCCGGTTGAGGAGGAAGCTGGTCCCCAAGGGCCATGGGGAAGAGTCCGTGTCTGGGAGCCCCTTGGCAGCTTGGAGGCTTGCCCGCAGGTCCTGGACCAGCCGGGAGCATCCAGAGCTGCACGCAGGTGAGGCCCTGAGCCCCTGGACACAGGCAGCAAGTCCACACTGAACACCCTGGGCAGACGCCGGTCCACTTCAGAGTCCCTCTGGGCGGGCCATCGGGAAGCACGTCCCGGGATCAGTATCACTTCCTCAGGGTCACAGGACACATACACTTGGCAGGTTCCTGGTTTGGGCGAGCATCAGCAGTGCGCCCAAGGCCATCCTAGGCACATCTGTGAGCAAGCTCACCTCTCCGTATGGATGGACACCTGTCCTATGGATGGACACCTGCTGTGGTGGCCTCATCTTAACAATTAAACCTGCAATGACCTGTGTCTGGAGGAAGTTGTGTTCTGAGGCACTGGGGGCTAGAACTTGCCGTGTGGATGGGGGGGACACAGCCTGACCCATGGCGCTCACCCACAGTGCTGTGTTTGTGGGCGTGCCTTTGACAAAGGTGACTTGTGGCAGAGATAATGCCTTCAGCACCACCATCATTCTCTCAGGATTTCTGGGAAACCAGTGATGTTGTCTGCTAATAGGTATAATTTTGTTTCTTCCTTTCCAATGTTTATTATCATTTTTAATATTTCTTCTATTATCATTGGCTAGATCTTCCAGAAGCTGTTGCATACCACAGCAATAATCCACACTCTTATTCTGTTGTCAAGTTTGGTGAGAATTAGTGTTTCAACTGTAGCTGTATGTGTGTACATGTGTGTATGTGTGTGCATCTGGGTACATGTTTGTGGGGCTGTGTGTGCATTTTAATCACGTTAAGAAAGTGTCCATTTAATTCAGACCGTTTAATAAACTCCATTAAAATAAAGATTGGATGTTGATGTAATTTTTTCTCTCTGTATAAAATATTTTACAAGTTTTTCTTTTAAACTGCAAGGCCTTCTACCAGTTACTTTCTATCATGTCAGACTGTTTGTCCGTTATGACGTGTCTGTATTTACTCACCTGTTACAAGGTGTAGTGCGGGTGGAACACAAGCAAAATGACAACTTTGTTCCCCAGAGACATTCCCAAGAGTGATATCTGGGGACAGCAGTCATTAGACTTTCGGTGAGACTGCAAAAAGGTGTAGAGTGGCTGATGCACCATGTGGTACCCAGAAACTAACGTAATACCATTTGTCAACTATAGTCAAATGTTTTCAAAATACTGTTTGAAAATTTTCCAAATTTCAGTGGAAAATATCAACTTAAAGATCCCAGAAACTCAGCAAAATCATGCACATTTAATAAAAAGAAAACCACCCCCGGTTCATTGTCACCAGCTGACAATGGAACCTGAAGGAACATGTGGAAGCAGCTGGAAGGAGACAGCATGTCAGGAGCCAGGGAAGGGGTAGGTAACAGCTACAGAACAGAGAACAGGAAGTCAATAGAATTTTACTATTGGGGAATTCTTGATTTTCCATTGAGTGATATGTTCGTGACTCTAAGTAGAGCCTGACAAGATAAGGACAGATACTGTTATTGCTCAAGCAAACTCAAAGTTATAGACAATGGACATTAGTGTGACTGAAACAGAATTTTTTTTAAATACTTAAAATGGTAGGAAAGAGAAGTGGGAAAAACAATAGATATTGAATAGGATGGACTGGTCCAGCTGTACCAGTAATTTATGTCAAGTAAATCATGTCAGCTCCTCAGCTGGGCTGTCTACTGTCCAGATGAAGGGAAGAGGGAGGTGCAACCATGGGCTGTCCTCTTCAGACACAGAGACAGCAGCTGGGAGAGAGGAGACAGCAGATGGGCTGTGAGAACAGCAAGCACGCGAGAGCTGGCTGGCCACACGGAAACCAGACAGACGGACTTCAGCAACAAGTATTGCCAGACACAGAGAGGGAGTGAGACTCAAGGACGACAAAACATCACCTCACCAGGAGAACATACAGACCTCAAATGTGCGAGCCCCTGCTCATGGGACATGAAAACTGTCTTAACTAAACAGAGAGGTAGGCAACCCTCAGAGCAGACGATGTTAAGGCAAGAATTAGGAAGGGCACAAAGTACATGAGCAGTGAGTTCAATCTCATGGGTCTAATTGAAATATTCAGAACACTTCATGCAAAAACTGTGGAATACTCATTTCATTAAAGGAAAAATTTGAATGTTTCCAAAACGGACCATGTACTGGCAACAAATTAAGTCAGCAAATTTCAAAATGTTGAACTAATATAATCCATGCTCTCTAACTACAAAGGAACTAGTATTCAAGTCCATAACCACAAACATGTGGGACAGAAGGTAGTGTTACAAAACTCACAGGTGTGCACACCCACTTCATATGTGGCAATGCCCCCCCGATTTTGGTTTGCCCCCAGCAGCTGTGATTCCTGGCGAGAAGCAGATAAAGCTCCTTCAAGCTATAAATGTTCCCTGTCTTGACCGCGGCGTTTGTTAAATGGTGTACGCATTTTTCAAAACTCATCAAGTGTACATCAAATTGTGTATTTCATTGTATATAAATTATAATCCAATAGCAAATATTAAGGAGAAAAACTGAAATGAAAGATTGTTAACAACACACTCTGCTCCTTTCTGTGCCAGTCGTGGAAACGGTCTTCCTTACTCACAAACCCACCCCTTTGCCACCAGAAACAAAACCCCATCCCACTAGCGGGCACTGGCCCAGGGCCAGCCACGGCTGAGTCACACATCACCTTCAGTTCTGCAAGCATTGCCCAGGAGTACAGGAAAGAAAAAGTAATTTGGAGAGAAAATTTCCTTAGCATTTTTTTTTTTCAGTTTTGGTTTTTCAGTGGGTTTTTAGAATAAAACCCACAGGATGTGCTCAGCGTGATTAAACACACGTCTCTCGTGCTTCCCGCCTGTACCTCAGGCTGACGGACCTCGGCTCCCACCGGCTTCAGCAACAGGCCTGCGCCTCCCTCAGCTCCAGCCACCCCACTCCATAGCCCTGCTCAGCAACCCCTTGCTAAGGTGCTGGTCTCCCCGGAAGCACAGATGAGGTGAGTCTCTAAGCTGAGGGACTATAAAAAGTGCCACTGGTGTCCCACAGTCCTGTTTGAGGGTGTTGCTTAACCAACCCTGAGATCCCTTAGTGTTAGCGGAACGTTTACTCTCCTGAGTCACTCAGGGGTGAGGAGACAAAGATCTCATCGCAGAGTTGGCCACAAGTACAGGCTCGTTAGCCCTATTTCAGTGTGTCCTTATTCGTTTTTTGTGCTTCATAGGATTTGCTTGTTTACCGTCTCATAGTGGGGCTCCAGGTCTATCAACCTCTATGAGCCCTAGCAACGTTGGCTGGGCTGAGAAACCCACACTGGTTCATATGAGAGATTTCTGGGGTCCTGGGGTCCTCTCAGTATTCTCGTTCATTCTAAAATTATCCTAGCTCCTAAAAGGTTCAAAAATTTGTTTTGGAATTTGGAGAACCAGGGATGTCTGATTTTGCCTCAATTCCAGAGATCTTGAGAATTGAGATAGGAGTGTTTAAGTGCTTCCCAAAGATGAGCTTTACAAAATGAATTCAAGTAATTGTAAGTTAATGTGATTCTCCAGTTGGCCCAGAAATTGGTGATCCATCTCAGAATGACCCGGAATCAATAAAGTGTAAGCTTCCCAAGGCAGCCCTTCTCCTGATTATCCTGGTTCTGGAAAAGCCTAGGGTTAGGGGATAAAGAATCACCGTGTGACCAACACATGGGCTGAGGACACTCCCTATGAACCAGGTCACTGTCACTCATGCTCTGAGTGGATGAAACCACCTTAGAGAAAGATCCTTTTACTCTCCGAGAAGAGAAAACACTAAAAGGAAAGGAGCAAACCTATAAATGCTGTATTCTAGTGGGCAACGTTTTTGGCTTTATTTTATTTGCAGCCATTGTCTTTGTTGAGTGTTAGGTGTTTATAAAGGGGTAAAATGATCACGATCATCTTTTTTTTTTTAAAGATTTTATTTATTTATTTGACAGAGAGAGATTACAAGTAGACAGAGAGGCAGGCAGAGAGAGAGAGAGGGAAGCAGGCTCCCCGCTGAGCAGAGAGCCCGATGCGGGCCTCGATCCCAGGACCCTGAGATCATGACCTGAGCCGAAGGCAGCGGCTTAACCCACTGAGCCACCCAGGCACCCTATCACGATCATCTTAATGACGTTCCTTGTTTCTGTTCAGCTGGGAGAGGACCATAAGTTACAACAGTCCATAGCTGTAGACATGTTAGCCTGTTCTGAGATACAGGAAGGCTTTCAAAAACATAGATTTGTGTCTTCCAAAGGAAGGCAGGTAAGTCTATAAAAGTGCATGTGCATTTAGATTTCTGACAGTGAGAACAGACCCTTCAGATAAGTCTTTGTTTTCAGTTCAAAATCTCCTTTGCAAACCAGCCCTGACGTTAATTTAAGCACATCTGGAGTCTGGAAGCCCCTTTGTGGAAGTGACAGTAAGAGCTGGTACCTTCGTTGGCAGGAGCTGACACAGTACAAAGGCATTAGCACACTTCATGTGCAGGTTCACGTGTCCTTAAAGACGAAACCATTCTGTTCTCAGAATTGACGGTCTCACGCAAAAAGGAAGAGTGAACATTATAGCACATTTAGGAAGAAAACGAGCTTCAGTTTGAGGATCATCTGTGTGCATCTGCAGCCCACAGCTCCCGTGGGACGAGTGAGAGCTCCCGGCCAGGACGCACAGCAGCCCTGCGGAAAACCAGCGTCGCTCTGGCTGCGGACGCCACACACCTGCCTTTCTGCTCTGGAGCTAGGGAGGTCTGGAAGGACAGCGAATCCACCGGCCATGAAGTAATTTCACTTCATTCTGGGGGAATTTAGGAGCCCTGCCTGGGAACCACCCTGCCAGGATGTGTGTGAGGTAACATGACACTGGTTTGTTGCTGTGTTCGTTTAGTGTTACATTATTCAGAGAGGATTTCAAGCGATCTGTCTTGCTCGCTGAACAAAAGAGAAGAAAGGGAAAAAGACCAGACAACGCTTCTAAGGAAATAAAGGACTAGCTGCAGATACCCGGGCACAACGTACGAGGAAGGGTCCTACAGGTGTGGTGAGAGGCTTTCACAAATGAACCCAAACAGACGTCTGATGGGATTTACCCTGGCTCCCGAGACCCCCATGGACCAATGTGAACCAATGAGACACAACATCACTAGGGAAGAAGAACCACACACCAGCCAGTAGGGGCCCCACCACATGCACGGGACCGAAGCCATGAGAGCAGCTCTCCATCGTCTCCCATCATCAGGCCCCTCAGGTGTGAGATAGAAAGACATGTCTGCACTTAGACTTGAGGGTATGTGATGGTGGAAAGGGTGAAAGCTGAGCTCATGGACCTTGGGAGAAAAGAGGGAGACAAGGGGCTGCAGAGAACAGGAAAACGAGAGAAAGAACAATGCAATTATAAAAGTTTGTTGATGTTCTGAATAAAAAATATGGAGCAGAAAACAATATTTCAAGATTCAATTGAATAAACATTTTGTGAACAAAATTATGTACGTAAATTAAAAGGCAGGCATAATCCCAGGAAACAAGCAATTCCAACCTGCTCAGCCCAAGAATGACCTGGAGATATCAGTAAATCAGGTGGAGATAGAATCACAAAACAAATTGAAAATTTAACATGTGGGGGGAAAACCCAGGCTGACCCCAGGCTTTCCTCTGGCAGCTCAGGAGAGAAGAAATGAAACACTTTAGACAAGTCTCGGGGGAGGGGTGGGAGGGGAAATGAGATAGAGGAATATCCAAATTTCCTTAAATTACAAATAATTGAATTCATGTTACAAATGAACTAATAAATGGGGAACAGCAAAATCACGTCAAATAACTAGACACTTTGCACCCATTACTATGAAGTAATTTAAGATACAATAAGCCTACACTGTATGAATAATCATTGCAGGATAAAAACGTAAATGCCATGCATCCTGAAATATAAAAATAAAACTGCCACCTGCACAAATCAGGAACTGAACTGAAGGCGATGTGGGGGGCTGGTTTTTAATTTCATCATCTGTTACAGAAAGGAATCCATAGGTACTTAGGTACTTTCCTTCTTTAAAGATTGTATTTATTTGAGAAAGAGCAAGGAAGAGCAGGAACGGGAGCCTGGGCAGAGGGAGGAGCAGACTCCCTTCTGAACAGAGACCCCATCGTGGGGCTCGATCCCAGGACACCAGGATCATGACCTGAGCTGCAGGCAGACGCTGAACCAACTGAGCCACCCAGTTGCCTCCAATAGGTACTTTCAAAATGGGAACCACAGAAAGGAAACAGCTCTGATCTCAATATTTTCCGGAATATTATCTTAATTATATCAGAATCTCAGAAAATAATACCTATTAATGTAATTTTTACCAGAATGCCATCATTTTTTCAGAACATTTCATTATTTCTAATTCAATTTGAGTTTACAAATTATATTGAAAAATAAGTCTTAAAATCACATTTCAAAGGTATCTTTTGAGTGTTTGCCTGTCCTCTCCAGCCTAATATACCCTCCTTCCCTCTCCCTCCTTCCCTCTTTCTCTTACACCCCCGCCCCGCCCCCACTCTGTCCATCTGTTTCTCTCCATAGACTGGGAAGAAGCCCAGCTGATCCCAAGTTCTGGTATCTAACCACAGAATCAAGAGTTGAATAAGCAAGAGCTTTAAATTGCTAACATCTGCCTGGGTTTACCGTTCAGCGCAGACTGAGCATCACGTAACCATGCTTTCCCTCAATTCCTCATCTAGGAAGCATGGGTTAAAAGAAAGGGCTCCTCTCTGGTTGCTGGCATTAAATGAAAGTGTGCATCCCTAACAGAGTTCTACCGCCTAGAGACTTGTTACATCTTAGTTAGGGTTACTGGAAGAAGACTGTCTGCTTTGGCTTCTAGGACCTCAAAGACAGGAGGAGCCAACCCTCCCATACACAAAACAACTGTCATAACATCAGAGCCATGTATGCCAATATCCAGCCTTGAATCCCCATATTCTTCACCTAGAACTAGTATGTGCATGGATCCAGAACAGGAACAAGGAGGAAATGCTAAAAACTGCCCAGGGGTAGAGGCAGCGAGGGTCCCGCCACTCCCCCTCCCCACTTGTCACCACCATCCTGGACAACCCCTTTCCCAGCTTAAAAACAAAAGTACTCCTTGCTTCTCCCCTTGGATTTTTCACAAGACCTTAGCCTAGAGGTGCACTTTGGACTGCCTCTTTTAGGACTCTACCTTGCCGGGGCGCCCTTGTGGCAGTCAGTTGAGCATCAGACTCTTGATTTCAGCTCAGAGTCCTACATCAGGGTTTGAGATTCTCTGTTTCCCTCTGCCCCTCCCCTTCTCCCTCTGGGGAAAAAAAAAAAGACCTAGGGGGCCTGTGTGGCTCAGTGGGTTAAGCCTCTGCTTTTGGCTCAGGTCATGATCTCAGGGTCCTGGGATCAAGCCCTGCATTGGGCTCTCTGCTCAGAGGGGAGCCTGCTTCCCCCGCCCTCTGCCTGCCTCTCTGCCTACTTGCGATCTCTGCCTGTCAAATAAATAAATAAAATCTTTAAAAAAAAAAACAACCCTACCTTGGCAGTATTCTGGTTTTTAGGTTTGTCTTATGTTCCGTTGATGGCATTCCACTCAACAGCATATTGACCTTCATCGGTTTTGTTCAGGAAGCAAATGTTTTCATGGAAAAAGGAAGGCTGACACAAAAATATTCGTCTTCAGACTCTACACACAATTCATGTCATCAAATGGCCAGTGGTTCTGAACAAGAAGGTGTCCCGTCTAGAACAAGACAAAGGAAGTTCTGGGGGCAAGGAGGAAATGACCCAATTATCTCACCCATATGGCACATCCCAGGGAGAGAGCAAGGGATGGACACGGGGGTCTGAGGGTTTGCTGCAAGGTTCGCTTTCAGACTCTTGACTGTGAAGCCTATTTTTAATCAATTGTGTAATAGGAAGGAACAAGAACAGATACTGGCAAGTGAGAAGAAAAAAATTAAGTCATTCCAGTGGCATGTTCCTTAAATGTCGAGTAATTACAGATGTTAAGGAAAAGCCCAGGAAGCAAAACAGCACACGTCCTCTAACAAACAGGAGAATCCGGCTGCTCCCAACACGTTCGGACAGATCTGCCCACACCTGTGGGGCAGAGCAGACAGGGCAGCATGCTTACACCGGGTCCCTCCTTCAGCCTGTCGTTATTTCCGTGTGTCGGCAAGGGACATGTAAGGAGATGCATACACACGCTCCCATAAAGAACACCTCTTTAGACTTGTTCTGTTGATGTTTAAGACCAAGATATCTCAGGGGTGCCATCCCTGAGTGGACAGAAGCAGGTCCCATTCCCGACCCTGGTGGGGAGCAGTGCCTACTGGTGAGATTGGCAGAGGTAGAAGCTCTCATTCTGCTTCTTCCTGCTGCGACGGGAAATAAGAAACAGGGGAGGGACAGCAGGAACCCTCAGTCTGCGTTCTTCTCGGGTTGCTGAGCAGCAAGACATCAGTTCTCCCTCAGCAGTGATGCTTGTGTTGATTAAAGGGCTGTCCCCCAGGTTTACCCACTTAAAAGTACACCCAGCGGTCCCGGGTGGTGCAGTCATTAAACCTCTTCTTGATCTCAGGACAGTGAGATCGAGCCCCACCTTGGGCTCTGTGCTCAGGGGGAGACTGCTTGGGATTCTCCCTCTCCCTTCCCTCTGCCCGTCTCCCCGCACACCCTCTGTCTCTGAAACAAATATATCTCTTTTTTAAGGTACATACTGACTCTAGAATTAGTAATCAATAACAAATATATATTCATTATATATTGCATAATGATATCAACTATGAATATCTTCTTCTGCAGTGGTTTTCCACTCTGTGGGAGTGAGTCGGGGGGGTCCCAGCAGGAATACGTGAATAAACCATGTTTCCCACATGAATAAGCCATGTTTCCTCCAGAAGGAGAGGGGCCAGGCACTTGGCCCTGAGCCAAAGACCCGTAGATGGGAATGTTGACTTCCTAGCACATCTTCTCACCAAATACCACCAAAACCTATCATTTCAAAGATCAGTACTTTTCACTTTTACTATAATTGTACTGAATTTCTCTCTCTAAATGTTCTTCCCATGTGTATCTAAAGCATGCTATCCAACCTGATTTTTTCCTACTCATTCCAGTTATTAAATTCTATGGAAGCAAATCATTCTGATGATACCTCAGTGGAGACCGGTGGTTCATGTAAAAGAAGAATCCATTCCCACTGCCAAATAGAAACCAAATACAAACACGTTTGAAGTTTAATGTAACTCTTTACATTGTCATTCCTCTCTCAGGAATATGATTACAATCACTATAGGCAAGGACAGCATTTAACCACCAAGAAAAAAAATAGATTCCAAAATATCTCTGCATATTTTCACGCTTTATGTCTGGGAGCTGTTGAAATGCCAGGGTGAGTCTTGTTCATTTGGGTGAATAGAAGCAGGTGGGGAAGTTCCTCATCCTCCATTCAGACAGTCCGGAGGCTCCTGGCATCAGACAACGGTGAACACCAGGTAAACCACAGAAGACACCCGAATCCACCTGAGACCCAAGGTTGGTTCCAAGGAACACAAGTGGCCAGACATAATCTGAGAGAGGCAGCGCCGGGCATCAAGACAGACCCAGGGACCCCACCCACCTGACCCCACCTGCAGGAGGAAGGAAAGCTGTTCCTCCGGGAGGAAGATTTCATTTGTGTGCCTCTGAGTGCATGAGCCAAACAAGAGTGAGAGAGAGGCAGACCACAGCACCTCTGGAAACCGCAGCACTCCTTCAGTGACCAACACAACCAGACAGAAAAATCAGTGAGGCTGGAGAAGAGCCAGCAGCATCATCAACCACCTTGGGCTCCAGGACATTCATAGGACAGCTCACTGAACACAGCAGAACACACTTTCTTTTACGTGCACGTGGAACAAATCCAAGGACACTACATCTTCGATGTCATAAACAAACTTGAACAGTTCTACCAAACTGAAATCATACAAAGTATGCTCTCTATTCATAGCGTAGGAACTGGTAACAGAAAGACATTTGGAAAACCTCCAAATCTTTGGAAATTGCATAACACACTTGTAAATTAACCCGTGAGTCAATAAGAAAGTCAGCGGGGAATAGAAGCCATCAGCATGAGCATGAAAGCAGTGCACAAAGAATGCACAAGGGTGAGCACAGTTCAGAGAACGTGCAGAAACTCAGGCATGGTGCACAGAGTGGGCACGAGTATGAGCACAGTGCACGGAGCATGCATGAGCGTGAGCACAGTGCACGGAGCGGGCACGAGCATGAGCACAGTGCACGGAGCATGCATGAGCGTGAGCACAGTGCACGGAGCGGGCACGAGCATGAGCACAGTGCACGGAGCGGGCACGAGCGTGAGAACAGTGCACGGAGCGGGCACGAGCATGAGCACAGTGCACGGAGCATGCAGGAGTGTGAGCACCGTGCACAGAGATGGCACGAGCATGAGCACAGTACACAGGGCATACATGAGATGAGCAGGATAGGGAAAAACTACTCTAAGATGGCTGACCAAACTGGCAAGAGGATTCCAGTCCCTATCTCAACGCCCTTCCGGGTTCTTCTTTCCTACCCCATTTCCCGCACACGCCAAAAATACCCAGTATGCGGAAGTAGAAGAGTATAAATCCCCCTTCCTGCTTGTGCTCGGGGCTCAGACCTTAGGAGAACATCGCCTGAGCCCACCGGTGTTAAATAAACCTCCAATCCTCCAAAGTCTCTGAGTGCCACTTGGTTCTTCTGCCAGGATCCAGTCCAGGTTCCGCAACAAGCACAGTATAGGGAATGCATGAACACGGGCACAGGGCATGGAGCGTGCACGAGCGTGAGCACAGTGCACAACAGAGGGCATGCTGCACAGAGCTTGTGGGCACAGCCACAGCACTGCTTACAGATGTATTTTTAACATCAAATACTTTTATTTGAAGGTAAAGAAAAGTAAAATCAATTGTTTAAGCTTAAAAAAAAAACCTAAAAAAAACTAATTAAAAAGCAGATATTAAACCCAAAGCACCAGAAAGAAGAGAAATCAATTAAAATAGAAAAGCACTAGAGAAAAATCAGTGAAATCAAATCGATTTTTTTAAAGATCAGTAAAATTGATAAACGTCTAGCTAGACTAATGATGAAAACAAAAGATTCGAGAAACAAATTGACAGGAGTGAAACAGGAGTTACCCCCTGGGTTGCCTGATAAAATAGGGCATATGCAGGTAAATTTAAATTCCAGATAAACAACACATATGGGATATACTTATACTAGAAAAATACTTGTGTTTTTTTAAATCTGACAAATTGAATTAGGCTATCATCTTATCATCACCGTCATCATCATCACTGTCACACTAAAACTGGAACCCTATACACCACAGACATTTAAAGAACAGAGTATTAATATCATGAAAATTTTATGCCAAAACATTTAATAGCATAAACAAAATGTACAAATTCCCTGAAAGACAAAAACTTCCCAAAAAATTCATAAAAGTAGATATGTCTCATATTTATTAGAATAATTGAATTTGTACTTAAAAACCTTCCAACAAAGATATTTGTGGTCAATGTGGTTTCACTGGAAAACTCTACTGACTAATCATAGAAGAAAAAATAATACCTGAGAAATTCTTCCAGAAAACGGAAGAAGAGGAGATAGTTCCCAACAGTTTATGGGCTCAGTGTTACCCTGATTAAAAAACAAAGAAAGACAAATACATTAGAAGAAAAGAAAATTGCAGGCTTATATCCTTCATAAATAAAATTACAAAATACTTAATAAGATATTAGCAAATAAAACCTGGTAGTATACATGAAAAAACTTGACAGAGTGAGATTTATCCTGAAAATGTAAGGTTAGATTTTAATTCATCCTATCAATAGACTAAAGAGAAAAATAATACGATTATTTCAAAAAATAAAGAAAAAGCACTTGACAAAATTCAACATCGTTTTATGAGAAAACATGCAAACCAAGAAAGTGAAGGACTCTTTCTTTCTCTTTCTTTAAGATTTTATTTATCTATTTGAGAGAAAGAGAGCACGAGCAGCACGAGCAGGAGTGCAGCAAACGAGAAGAAGCAGACTCCACGCGAGCAGGCAGCCCAAAGCAGGACTCGATTCCAGGACTTCAGGATCATGACTTGAGCTGAAGGCAATCGCTTAACCAGCTGAGCCACCCAGGCGTCCTGAAAGATACTTTCTTAACCTGAAGAAGGACATCTGTGAAAGCCCAGAGCTAACCTCCCATATTGCAGTGTAGACGGAGAGCATCCAGAGAACAAGAACCCTGGGATATCTGTTCTCAGTCTTCCTACCAAGCATCGTACTGCAGGTTCTCACTGGGACCACACGGTAAGAGGAAGAGCAGGCATGCAGATTGGAAAGAGGAAATTAAAATTACCTGTATTTGCCAGCAGCATGATTGTCTAGGTAGGAAATACTGAAATAATTCTAGAACAGTTCCAACAAGGGTGTTGGAAAATTTTCAGGATACAAGATGGAGATAAATGTCCTTTAAGTCTATATGCTATCAGTGAACTAAACGAATTCAAAATTTAAAAATACAATTTTGAGAATACCAAAAATACCTCAAAATGCTTAGATATAAATATTAATAAACAATATCTGCAAATCTGTATGCCAAAAACTGAGAGACACGGATACAGAATATCAAAGAAAACCCAAATAAGTGGGGAGCTATGCTCATTCATAGATTAGTTGTCTCAATATTTGTAAGATGTCCCTTCTCCCCAAGTTGATATATAGACTCAACACAATCACCATAAACATTCTAGGATTTTCTTGTAGAAATTGACATGTTGATCTAAATTTATATGATGAAGAAAGAACCTGGAATCATCAAAATAATGTCAAAATAATGTTAAAAAGGGAACAAAGTAGGACTCACTGTAAAAGATTTCAGAGGTCATCATAAAGTGTAGGAATCAATATGATATGTTATTGGCAAGGGGATAGACATACAGGCCAAAGAATTGGTTTGAAAGTCTACACCAGACTCACATGTGTCATGAGTGACTGATTCGTGACGATTATGAGTTAGATCCCCCACGCAGAAACAGGTGCAGAACCCTATGGAGAGACAGCGTCCAGTGGGAAGTCAGAGGTGTGGTTGGGACCCTCCCTCGTATGAGGAAGGACACGCACACAGAGGATAAATGGAGCAGAAGGAAGAACACCTACAGAGGAAATGGTGGCATGAACTCTGACAGCCCAAGACCCTTGATCCCTGATGTCATCCAAACATCTAGAGGCATCTGGGAGAACGAGTATTTGTTTCTTGTGCACTCAGTTTTTAAAAAGAGAGAATGGGGATGCCTGGGTGGCTCAGTGAGTTAAAGCCTCTGCCTTCAGCTCAGGTCATGATCCCAGGGTCCTGGGATCAAGCCCTGCATTGGGCTCTCTGCTCAGCAGGTAGCTGCTTTCCCCCCTCTCTGCCTGCCTCTCTGCCTACTTAGGATCTCTGTCTGTCAAATAAATAAAAATCTTTTTTTAAATAAATAAATGAAAAGAGAGAATAACATACTAAGTGCTTATCAGTTCAGCTTATCATTCCTGAGTTATTGTCAGGGCAGAAGCAGGTCAGCCTTTATCAACACACACACATCAGTCATTTTTTGTCACTTAAAAAAAAAATTCTCCTAATTTCTACCAAAATTCCTAACATTTCAGGAGTGTTGACTGGGTATTTGCCTCTATTAGATCATAGATTCTAAGGACAGAAGTAAAATAAAAGTTCTGTTCAATTATGTAAACTACCTGGTGTCTTAAAAGTTACTAATTCATCTAAAATTATGTATAAAGTGAACATGAATAGTAGTGTTGATGATTCCTTTTTTATTATTAACTAAAAGCAGGAATTATTTTTAATTAACAAATACTGAAATTGAACAATTGCAATTGAGAAAGAAAGTGATTCACAGCAATTTTGCAGAATTTGTCAGACATTGCTCCAGGTGTGGGGTTGACTCACTTACAAGGTTGCAGCTTAAAGTAAATACATGCATCTCACCAGGGTGCCCGATGCCAGCCGATCCCCAGACAATAACCTCTGTGGTCCGGTAGAGAAGATGGTATTTGCCTGAGCCCTGGCAAGTGGTTCCTTTTGTTCAATTTTCGAACAGGTCGCACACCCACACAGCCTGAAAATAGCCAAAGTAGTAGCTTCAAGAGTCATCTGCACTTGGATTGCAACTTTCCCAGCCCTGTGGCTTCCTAGTGTGGACATTAGCCTGGAGGCAGACCCTGGGCCAGCCCCCTCTGCACCCGAAGAGGGTCATTGGCACCAAGGAAACCCTGCCTGCTCAGGGGAGAAGACTGGGGATGGAGAGGGGCAGAAGGAAAGTGCTAGTCGTGATGCTCCAGGAAGGACACAATCTTCTTTAAGGCAAGTATAACCTGAATCTAATTATGAGGAAAAACAGGCAGAAATGAGGAACATTAACAAACTGGAAGGGCATTTTTATTCTACAAAAATGTAAATGTCATGAAAAACACAGACAGGCTGGGGAGCTATACCAGTTCGAAGACCAAAGCTCGAAGGACACTCCTTGCAACTCATTCTCAACGGCAGAAACACAAGCTGTGAGGGGCCCCAGCATCAGCCTCGGAGTTTACAAAAGCAGCGTCCAGGTATCCGGTTGGCTGAGGCGGATACTGTACCATGGCCCCTGGAAAACACCACCTTCCCTTAGGGAACACACACTGAGGTATGTAGGGTGAAGGGCCACGTGCATGCCCCTTACTTTAAAGCAGGTAAACGCCAAACATTCTTTCCTCCTCAACTTATTTCCTTATAATTTAAACAAGGAACAATAACTACAAAAGAATTTGAGTAAGGCGTATGTGGGTATTCTTGCTACTGTCTTACAAACTTCCTCTAAGCTTATAATCACTCCCAGAATTTTAACAAAAGGTGAAAAGTAACAAGTACAGTAATGATTGGGGGAGAGGGGTCCTGTTTGGACTTATTTAGATTCAGGTTTCAAGTGTCAAATTTGCATGTTAATTTTGGCACCTCATTGTGCCAACAGTGGCCCAAACTTGTGCTTTCAAAAATGCAGCCTGTGGGCAGTCAGGAATCCTGGAAATTCCTGCTGAGCCTCAGGACACACCATGTATGGAACAGAGCCAGTGCGTCTCCATCACCGCTGCTCAGCCGTGCACGGGTGGCGCGTGGGTCAGTGCACGTGAGCAGCACGGACTGGCAGGGGGCTGGACCCCCACAGAGCCCGAACCAACACAGATCAGTGTGTCCTTCTGGGCCAGCTGTGACAGGTGACAGTGACAACAGCAAAGCAGCAGCGTATAAAAGGAACAGCTGTCCACTCCACTGTGGCAGGAGCCTGTCTCTTGAGCCTGCAAACGTGTGTGAGTGTTCACCAGCGGGACATCCCCCATCAGACTCACCAACTTTTCCAGAGAGGGAATCAGTGAATTCCCATAGGCCATGTCCTTTCCTACATCTGATTCTGAGCTTGCTTTTCTCTGGGTCCTAAGAGATGCATCTGTCTCTGTGCAATTCCTCAAAGCTTAGTATTGTAAGGTTTTACAGGCTTGATCTCCTCCCGGGTCTGGGCACCAAATGTCAGGTTTTACAGGCGAGATACACTCGACACCAGGCGAGATAGGCGCAAGGCAACGTTTTTTAAAGATGCCCCCGCAGGCTAGGTTCTGCAACTCCGGAGAGGGGAGTTGGGGAAGTCGCGCCCATGAGGGGGTCGAGTGGGTCTTTTATTTGGGTTAAGACAGGGCATAGGTTCACAGCCATATAAGGTAAGGTATTCGGTGATTGGAGGGTTGGAGGAGTCCTGATGTTCCTGTTTCCTGACGTCCTTCCGGCGGGAGAGTCATGGGTAAAGGAAGAGGGAAGACGACGGCCCAGCGGCCATTTTTATTTTTCCTCCTGCATTCCCGGACCCAACAAGTATCAGCAGAAGTCTCATTTTTATTTTATTTATTTTGCCTCATAATGGTGATTTTGTCAAAAACGTTTTCAAGGGTTCAGGGTTGTTTTATTCCAACAACAGAATTGGCCTATTTTTCTGGAGTCCTACCCTCTCCCTGCTTCTCCTGAGTCCAGCATGGGAAAGTTACTGTTTCCTAATCATCATGTAGAAAAAGGAATTTCCAGGTACAGACCAGCATCATGAAGGTTTCCAGGAAAGGCAGCTTTATAGGAATGTTTTGATGTTTGTAGGACTTTCTTATTAAATCACAGCTCAACTGATTATATGACCCAAGTAACAGGGCCCTAAGTTAGACTCAGGTCCATACCTGCAAATTCATTTAAGAGATGTCCCTGGGACAAATTCTCATGAATCAGGGTATATACCTGCCAGAAGATATGTCCCTGGGACAGATTCTCATGAATCAGGGTATATACCTGCCAGGGAGGTAGACACAGATATAGGCTTAGATGGATGGAGATAGCTGTAGATTTGATTGTAGGTATAGATATAGGAGCAGGTGTAAGTGCAGGTATGGGTGTGGGTCCAGGTGAAGCTGTGGATCCAGGAACAGGTGTAGATATGGGCACAGGCACAGACATAAGCATGGGGTAGGTACAGGTTCCGGTGTTGGTGCAGGTGGAGATCCACAGTTGCACATGGACATGGACACTGCTGCACATTTGTCTGTTTGGATTCAGAGGTAAGTATGACTTCCCTGAGAATGGGACGAGGTGAGCTGGGTGCTGTGGGCATTGTAGCCACGGGGCGGCAGGAAGGTGTCTGCTACCAAGACTTTGTGGGAATTGCTCAGGCAGGAGTGAAAGGCTGCCCCTTACTGGGACAGAGCTTGCTTTGAACTTTTGTGGACCATTCACATCTTCTGCTGGAAGGGGACTCCAGTTAGTACCCTCATGAGAAACTCTTACTTCGTGACAAACTCACTCTAACAGGGAAATCACTGGCCCCACAGGCAGGAATATCCCACAGGCTATCTTCCACAATTGAAATAAGGCACAAGCATAGGTTTTTCAGTTCCTCCACTGCCTCCAGAGAGGGTCATTCAGCTTTCACCATGACTCTTCCCCAGGGCAGAATGGACTTTTCTGCGGCATCTTTTGAGAACTTGGGTTTGAGCATCTTGACTCCGTGCAGAGTTGAGGTTTTCTTTGTGTTGGCCCTTATGAAAGTCATCGAGCTTCTTGAATCTGTAAGATAGAGCAGACACATCGATGCTGCTGACAGTGTCCCACATGCTCTGTCCATTTTCCTTCATCACTTTTTTCTCTCTTGTTTCAGATTCTGTCATTTCTCCTGACCTATCATGGTCTGAGTCTAATTATTCTACTTCCAACGTGCTGTTTTTCTATGTAGTGAAGTTTTTATATCAGTTATCTCACCTCCCATACTTGACATTTCCATGATTTTATGGTTTTTACTCATCTTTTGAGCTTCCGTATTCCTCCCATCATTAAGATGATCTCTCCTTTAATTCTTTAAAGATATTTATAAAAGCTGCTTTCAGACCAGAGTCTGTTAAGTCCAACATCTGGGGCTACTTGGAGTCAGTTCTCATTAATGAGTATTCTCTTGAGTTTGGGTCATGTTATATCCTCTATCTTTTTATTGAAATGAACTTAGCGGATAAGATGTCATGGCAGCTCTGGTTTGTATTGTGCTCCCCTGAGGGTCACTGTTTCTTGCTCCAAACGATAGTTAACTTCCTGCACTCCATGTGAAGTCAGGTTTCCAGCCACCCATAACCACGTAGGGCTCTGACAACCTTCCAGCTGCTGACCTGGTTCCCCAGGGCATCTCCCATGCCTGCTAGGCATCGTTAGTGAAGCATTTGGGGCTCACAGCTGTAGCTCACCTGGTTCTGAGGATTTGCCTTCAGTTCTCAGCTGTCCTGTAGGCTCTGCCATGGACACCTCTGGCACAAAAGGCTTCCATTTCTGTAGCTGGAGTTGCTCCCAGGCTGGGAAGCACACGTGAGCCAAAGGCAGCAAATTCACAGATGTCCCTGTTGTTGTCCTACCTCAATGGTGGCCTCCTCTGGAGCCTGGTCATTTCTCATTAGGGTCTCTGGGTCTGACCAGCACACACATAGTCCCATGATCAGCCAGGATTTGGACAGAGTACACGCAGATTTTGAGTCTGAGCTTGTGTTAAGTTCCATTGCTCCCAGAATTTCTTCTTTAAGTTTCCAACCAGTCTGAGTCCACCCTCTCCCTTCAAGCTGCTTCCACTGGTTTCACATACCTGTAACCACCACCATGCATTTAGGGAAACATCTTAGCCTTCTGGTGGCATCGGTTCCAAAGTGAAGGTTCTGCTGGTTTCCATTTGCTCTTCAACATTTCACTCTAAAAATTAAAATATTTAAATCATCTGAGCCATATAAGTAACATTCATCAGTATTCCATCCTTTAAGATTTCGTAACTAACAATAAATGTATAATAATAGCCTCTTGACCTCTTAGAAGAAGACTAACAATTAGCCACCAAAGATATTAGCCACCCATAGAAGGTTGGTCATGTTTAGTGGGAAATGTGGTGTGATTTTTCGTCTAAGCCAACTGCAGAGATGCATAAAAGGCAATAGATGGTTGTGAAGAACACCAGGGGGATCCCTTAAGTCTAGCTTAATGGGTCACACACACAGCAACGTAATGGCTTGGCTTCACTGGAGAGTTCCAGAATATTCTCAGCTTAGGCACAGCTCCACCTGGATTCAGGCCCATCTTTAGAGATAATCTTCCCACCGTCTTCTCCCTGCCCCAGCTTTACCTTCCAGCTAACTTCCCTTCATGGCTGCAAAATGAACTGGGAGTTCCAAGAAACCCAACCATAATGCAACCCCACAGCAAAAGCATCCTTTCAACCCACAGTTAATCAAAACACTTGGTGGCAGGAGTTTGGGACCCAAGGAGGGCCATCTCCCAACCCCTCCCAGCTGCCACAGGTAGCAAGCCAGGGGAGGCCCACTTTACAGTCCCAGATATTGAGAGAAAGAAAGAAATTAAAAGAAAGAAGAAAAGAAAAGAACACGTCTATAACGACTTATCAAACCAAACATGAATGCCCCAAGAGACAGAACACGAGGAACAGGAAGATCTCATGCCTCAGTAACAGTAACTCTTGGGTTAGAACAGGGAGGAAAAGGCAGCAACAGCTAAAACACTCTGCGTCCAACACCGTTCAAGGGGGCTTGTGGTAAGACAGGACCCCCAGGACGTCCACACACAATGCCATCATTGGTCCTGCAGTGCCCACAGGAGGAAATGCAGGCCTGGACAGGCTATTCAAGATGACACACACTCCCCGGGGGCTTGTGTGCAGGCCACGGAACCCTGAGTATGGGGAGGGCAGCAGGACCACACCCGCACATTGGGTGGACGCAGATAAAGACAAGGGGGGTTTGGTAGGTGCAGCTCCAGAACCTCCAGACGGCTGGGGCTCCAGGTCTGAATTATGTATGATTGTCACTGAAAAGGTATGACAGACCCTTTGCCTGTGGAGACATGTAACTGGAACTCAGGTATAAGACATGCTTTCCTTTGCTGTGTTTGCCAGTTTGGGGCTTAGTTTACAAAGGAAGTAAGTTTAACGAAGAAATAGAAGAAGTGGTAGAGAGAGATCTCCCTGAGCTGAGCGGGCTCTGCACCCGCTGGTCCCTAGAGCACCTGTGAGAGTGGCAGCCCCGGGAGGCTGCCCTAGGGGCTGCTGGCCGCAGCCCTTTCCGCCAACACCCAAAGCTGCTGAAGGACAAGGAACAGACACATTTCAGAACTTGTGTATCATTTCTTAAATCACTGGGCTTGTGTAGAAAAACACACTTCAGGTTTTATATTCCAGGAACAAAACAATAAAAACAAATGTTTCAGAAGCTATGGATCTAAGATTGCCAACTAACTGATGGTAAAAATTTCACCAAAATTTCCAGGTGGTCCGTTCTATGCAGGCCTGTCTGTGAACCGAGCGTTCATTCCTAGGACCAGTGGCTGGGGCATGGTTTACCACTGCCCACCAACAGCGGGCGGGGAAGCAGCAGGTGGGAGCCCCGAGGCCACAACTTGATCAGCTGCCCTTCCATGGCCACATCTGACAACCAGTGTCCACCGTGGAGCTGGAGATGCTGGCCTTGGATTTTAAAATAAACAACACGCCATTATCTTAGAGGTTTTGTAAATGCTAAGTGCTGCTATTAGATCAATTTACAAGAAATGCTCATCTTCAAATATCAAGTGACAGGTATTTTTTAAGTTTTGTAGGAAAAGACTTTTTTTTTAACAGAAAAGTCACCTGAAACTAGGACTTCATGCATTCAAGGATAGACGACCATGGTGTGTGCAAAGACAGGTACCCGTGTTTCATATGGTGGTTTAACACTTTTTAGATTAGAATACCATTTGTAAAATTGTTCCTATTTAATTAAATGCTACTTACTCAAACAGGCTATGGATAAAATTTAAATGATCCTGAAGGCGCGCAATGAAATTAAATCTGTTTTTAAACAGGTGGCAAGTAATTGGGTTTCATAAAGTGCTTCAAACTTGTAATATTGTATCTGTAAAATGAATACAGTATCTTTTAACAATTCTTTAATTTTAAAAGGTAAAAAAAATTGTTGAGTTATATTTTTATGTGAAGAATTGTTGAGAAGTAATGCTTTTATCCTAAAGAGCTGTGACTGTTGCAGTGAGACTCTGGGAATGTGTAGGCTGAGGACTTAATGGAGAATTTCTGAGTTCTCTCCCATTTGGGCAGTGAGGCTGGGAGGGCAAACACACCCACGTGCCCATTAATCTCAGTGGCTCAGCCCCAGGGGGAGGCAGCTGCAGGGTGCTGAGCCTTTCTGCAGGAGACAGCCTCCAAGAGCGCTCATTTTGATGGTAGAAGGTTAAGTATTCAATGACCCCTGATTTAATTTAAAAAGCAACATAGCTAAACTGAGAGGACAGGACATGTGGAGTCAGGGAGGATCAGAGGTGGCCAGACTGCCCCAGCCTGGCAGAAGCAGATGGCCTTGCTGATGGCACCTGTGGACCTAGCAGCAGCAGCTACTTTGCAAACTGGCCTGGCAGCTCCTCCAAAGGTTACATGTAGTCACCACGTGACCCAGGAGTTCCCCTGCTGGGCATGCACCCAAAGAAATGAAAGCGTCCCTCTGCACAAGGGCTTGTCCAGGAGTGTGTGCGGCGGCATTATCCATGACCACCAAAGAGAAAACACAACCCAAATGTCCATCAGAGGACAAGTGCATAAACACCATATGGTCCATCCATCCAACACCCGATACATGGAATGTTATTCAACCATGAAAGGAATGAGACCTGACACTCAGTTCCACGCTTCCACACGGATGAGCCTCAGCCAAACTCCACTCCCTGAAGGAAGCAGACACAGAGCCCACACTGTGTGATTCTGGTTATGATGAAGCGTCCCGAACAGAAAGACTGCTATGTGCTTGCAGCTACAGAAGCTGAAATTGGTGGGTGTGGGACGGGTGGGTGTGCCCACCACCAGCAGGGACACAGGTGCAGGGGCTGTGTTCTCACAGGAACCCGCCATCCTACAGGTGAATGACCACAGAGCACGGGACTAGTGAATGGGGGCTAGTTGGGGTGTCATCTTCTTGGGAGTTTTAGTGTGTTCGACTTTTTAATTTACTTAAATATATTATTTTAGCAAACAAAATATTTAAACATCAATCTAGCAGAACAGTTTGCATCTTTTATCCTTTCCTGAAGGTAGAAATATTGAGTCTGCAACAAATACCAAGTTATAAATTTGAAAGGTTTTATCTCTGAAGACTTAATAGAGTTGGATCTGAGGAGAGCTTTTGTTCATGCAGGGGCTCCTCATCCGAGCTCGGGGCCCACCCTTTCTCCTTAAATGGCTTCACTAGTGGAGGACTGAGCATGTTGCACTCAGCACCCCATTTGTCTGACAGCCCTTTCTAACTGAATGCCACATGTTCCAACATACACAAACTGATTTTAAAATAAAGTAAGATCTGGTAAAACACAGAGCCATGCTAAATGGATTAACTTATTCCGCCCTCTGCTCCCCACCAGCGGAAAAGCCAGTGCTAGTATTGGGTCCATGGTCAAAGGAACGAGACGGATACAAAGCGAAGGTCAAGCAAAGCTTTATTTCGCACCAAGCATTGAGAATCAAACCGACCAGCCGGGGCTGTCTCTTGCAAAGAGGCGACCCCTCTCTGGCTTACAGACTAGCTTTTTTTTTTTTTTTTTTTAAGATTTTATTTATTTATATGTTAGAGAGAGAGTGAGAGAGCGAGTGAGCACAGGCAGACAGAGTGGTAGGCAGAGGCAGAGAGAGAAGCTGGCTCCTTGCCAAGCAAGGAGCCCGATGTGGGACTTGATCCCAGGACACTGGGATCATGACCTGAGCCGAAGGCAGCTGCTTAACCGACTGAGCCACCCAGGTGTCCCTACAGACTAGCTTTTAAGGGCAAAGGCCATGTGGTTGGGCCTGGCCACGCACAGGTGGCCAATGAGATTGTGACACACAGAGAAAGCTGCACAGTCCTGCTAGGTCACACATAATTTTTGTAAATTGAATTACAATTTACCCTATAGTAGATATTTGAACTAGCCTATCACCTTGGTCAGAATTGGCACTGAAAATGTGCCCAAAGGGTGGGGCCCATACTCCTTGGTAGCTAGGGAGACTGTATGTGCCCGCACTGATTGGAGACCTCCACCTGGCCTGACCCACCCTTGTATTTGGGCTTTGTTACCTGGGACTGGTTTCTGTGACTTGTTTTTAAGTACGTTCCCTGGGGGGAAGGGGGGCAGGGACAGTTTAAGTTTTACTGCATAAGCAACAAAATCACTGTTTAAGCGGATGGCATCACTCTGGCTAAACAGGTCCTTACACTAATACCTTCAAGAAAGTGTGCCTTGTTCATTGCTTCAAAGGAAACCAGGAAAATACATGATGTGGTAAGGATGTTAGGGTTCAAAGCTGACAGCCGAGAAAGAATTCTTGAGACTTCTTCAGTGCAAAAAGGCGGTTTTATTAAAGAATGAGGACAGGACCCCTGTGGGTGAGAAGAGCTGTAATGGTGATGAGGCAACAAAAGACAGCTGAGGACAAAGCAAAAGCTGACACCCTCCAACTTTCTCCCACCCCCTCTCCTGGGTGGGACATTTGTGACATTCTTTAGGAATCTTGCTCCTATTGAAACCTCCCTTTTCCTTCCCCCACCCCCATGGTACAGAACCCGCCACCCCTCGCAACCTTGGGGCAGCATCTCTTCCTGCCCGTGGGTCCTGTCCCCGCGCTTTAATAAACTACTATTTTGCACCCAAGATGTCTCAAGAATTCTTTCTTGGTCCTCGGCTCCAGACCTCACCCCACCGAACCTCACCTATGTTCTAGAACTTCATCATTAACATTGAGACCGTTGAGTCCCTAGAGGAAGGTTGCTCTGCCTGTTTCAAGGACTTGTCTGTGAGCTGTAGGCAGTGAAGAAATTTAATGATTTTTCTTATGCTTTTGTTTCCCACAACAATACATACATCTTTAAAAAGTTCAGACGATCTGGCGGGAGCCCAGAACCCACAGCTGGTGGAGATCTGGGACTCGGGCCCGGCGGTGCCCCTGCCTGCCCTCCTCTGGAACTCGGGTTCCACTCCTCCACTTCCCGGGGTGACTGTGTGAAACTCACGCTTGAAGGTTTCCCCTGGAGGTCATACATCAGAGAAAGAGGGACAGTTTTGTTGTTGAGTTTAAATGAAGATATGAGCGGGGTAGTGAAGGCATCAGTTCTGAGGTGAGAAAAGGGCTCTTAGTAGAAGGGGCAAAGGAGCTGGTTCTATATGGAGGTGTTTTCATCGGTGTATGTCATGTGTGTGTCATGTGTGTTTTCATGTGTGTGTCATGTGTGTGTTTCTCAGGGTGTGGAACTTTATTGTCAGGTGTAGTCTGATGGGGTTACATTTCTATAAAAAATAAAATGGTAATCTTATTTTCTATTTCCACATGGAGGTTTTTTTCTTTTCCCACATGGAGTTTTTTTTTACCATTTTAAAAAATATATTCCTCCAACTTACAGTGAGTGATTTTAAAATGGAAGCTGATAGCACACAATATGTAAAATTTGTAAAGTAGTGACTTATGTGTTTAATAGTTTCCGCAATTGCTTCCTTTGGACATTTTAACATTTTATAGAGCAAAGTCACCAAAATTTTAGCATTCACATGACAGACGTCGTATTCTGGGAGAGGTCTTCTTGGATTTTGTGATGTTTCCACAGTTACAGATTACAGGGGGATGGTCAGCCCTGGCTTTGCCCCCTGCCCCACTGGGGCGACTCCTCGAGGCACTGCTGTCCTGTTGTCATCAGGATTCAGATTTATTTTCAAAGGTGGCACTGCATCAGCAAAAGCTGGCATCCCATCACGGCCTGATTTTCCAGGGTCTCCCCTGCCTGGCTGCAGAGACCTCAGCCTCACCATCCCTTGAGAGGATGGACTTGGGGAGTTTAGCTTATTGAAAAAAAAAAAAAAGTTTTATATTTATAGGAAAAAATGAGTAAAAAAAAGTATGGACAATACACTCACTGCCCCTCCCCAGTTTCCTCAGGACGAGCTGTAACAGTAACACTACTGTGGTACATTTATTACAAGTTACGAGCCAACATGGACACATTATCAGTAGCTCGAGTCCCGAACTGGCATGAGGCTGCCCTCTGGATCTGCATGCTGTCAGTACTGCTGTCAGGGACCCAGAAGGCAAGTTGAGGACGAAGCAGAAGCTGACACCCCACGACCCCCGCCCCCATGGGTTGTATGGGACATTCCCCGGGTGCTCATGGCTGCCCTAAAGCTAAGGGAAGGAAAAACAAACCATTAGCATAAGGAGATCAGGATCCTGCAAGACAGGAGTCTATGTCAGTTTACAAATGTCTTAGCAATCTACAAGAACAGAGCATGTCTATCAGTGGCCTAACTTCCAGGAGCGAATGCAGATACAATTAAATGTCCTTAAAACCTGCAGCTGTTGACAGATGCTTGAGCAGGCAGACTGTAAAGTTCCTCCAGAAAGCCCCCAAGATGGACACCTGGGTGGCTCAGTGGGTTAAAGCCTCTGCCTTCGGCTGGGGTCATGATCCCAGGGTCCTGGGATCGAGTCCCGAATCGGGCTCTCTGCTCAGCAGGGAACCTGCTTCCCTTCCTCTCTCTCTGCCTGCCTCTCTGCCTACTTGTGATCTCTGTCTGTCAAATAAATAAATAAAATCTTAAAAAAAAAAAAAAGAATAGTAGGTTATAAGTAAATGCTTGCAGAAAGCCCCCAAGAATCCTAATGTTAATGCCTTGCTAGAGGGAAAAACAACCTTAACTCAACAATGGCAAGGCCTGTATCCTGGGAGTCTTCTTTAACATATGAAAAACCTCCCTTTTTTCCTTACCTTCCCCAACCTGCTAGTATATACAGTCAGCCAACTCTCACAACCCCGGGGCAGGCGGCAGCTCTATTTGCCTACAGACCCTGTCCCCGGGCTTTAATAAACCACCATTTTGCACCAGACAGTGCAAGAATTTTTTCTTGGTCATTGGCTCCAGATCTCACCCCACTGAACCTTCCCTATATTCCAACCCCCATCCCTGAGAGATGTGCAAGGGCCCATACCCACCTTGCAGCATCACATGGACTAGCACAGCCCCAAGAACCCTCTGTGCTCTGTTCAGCCCACCTCTCCATGACCCATCTTTTAACTGTCTCTGTAGTTTTGCCTTTTCCAGAACGTCGTAGACTTGGGGTCACATGGTATGCAGACTTCAGACTGGCTTCCTTCACTTAGTAATATGCATTGAAGTCTCCTCAGGTCTTTTCACAGCTTGAGAGCTCATTTCTTTTCTTTCTTTTCTTTTTTCTTTTTTTTAAGATTTTATTTATTTATTTGACAGAGAGAGAGAGAGATCACAAGTAGGCAGAGAGGCGGGCATAGAGAGAGGGGGAGGGAAGCAGGCTCCCTGCTCATTGATCCCAGGATCCTGAGATCATGACCTGAGCTGAAGGCAGAGGCTTAACCCACTGAGCCACCCGGCTGCCCCCGAGACCTCATTTCTTTTTAACACTGAGTAATATTCCATCATCTGGATGGGCCACGGTGTATCCATTCACCTCCTGAGGGACACTTTGTTGCTTCCAAGTCTTAAAATTATGAGTAAAGTCTTTGCCTGGACATCATTATTCAACTCATTTGGGTAAATACCAAGGACCGAGATTCCTGGATCACAGGTAAGATTATGTGTCATTCTGTAAGAAACCTCCAAACTGGTCTCCATCACAGCTGTCCGTCCCTCACTCTGGCCTCACGAGGGGACAGTCTTGCCGTTCCCATGCTCGCCAGCAGGTGGTGCTGGTGGCATTCCGGGTTCTGTCCACAATCTCCTTGTTTCATGTGCGTTTCCCTGAGGGCGGGTAGTGCTGGGTATCTTCTCACTCATCTATTTGCCATCTGTACATCCTTAGTGAGGTGTCTGTTTATAGACAGTTTGCCTATTTCTTAATTGAGTTGTTTTCTTGTTGAATTATAAACACTCACATTTTAGTTTGAAGAGTTCTTCAAACTAAAGAGTTCTGGGGTATTTTGTTACCTGTCCTACATCAGATTCTATTTTGCAGGTTTTCTCTTACTCAGTGGTTCATCTTTTCATTGTCTTCACCTTTTAGTACCATTTTGAATGTTGGGTATGTTTAATGGACAGTGAGAAGGGTTAGAACCACCGACACCATCTGAGAGGACAGGAGCAGGGACGGGGCCGCTCTGGTCTTGCAGAGGGAGGTGCCGGAGCCGTGAGAAGAGTCCTTGTCTCTTCTGTCTCAGCCCTTTCTTCAAGCAAGATGCTCTGTGGCTGAAGAATATTTTGAGCTCAAAGGCCTAACATTACAATTTACAAACATTTATATTTTCAGCTCCTGAATTACTTCACTAGAAGCAGTGACTGGGGGAGAGCCCAGGAAAGGAGTGAGCTTGTGAGTTCAGGCTTCAGCTCTGATGGTGCCCGTGGCATCAGATGGAGGCCCCTGAAATAGTGAATTCCTACTCATATTCATGTTTGGGTCATTTACAACATTCAGAACAGAGTTACATCAGAACATTTTACTGAGCTGGAGATATGTCAGTCTACCCCCTCAAGTTGGAGTTTTCCACCTGGGGACCCCTAGGTGGCCAGTGCATGGAGAGCCTGAAGGAGAGCATGGGGGGAATCCAGCCCCTTTGAGAGACAAGCTGGGCAACCCAAGGGTCACATGGAAGGGGAAGCTTCAGAAGACTTGACAGTGGGGGCCTTCCCGGCCTGCAGTCCCAGCACCCAATGCCAAGGCTGAGGTGGGGATGGGAGCCTGGGGGTGATGACGGTGCAGAGGGACAGCAGAGGTCTGTGCCACGTGCCCCATGCTTTCAGCGGCCAATGTGCCATCATGAGAGCCCAGGGCAACTTCTTTTTTTTTTTTTTAAAGATTTTATTTATTTATTTATGTGAGAGAGAGCATGAGTGAGGAGAAGGTCAGAGGGAGAAGCAGACTCCCCATGGAGCTGGGAGCCCAATGCGGGACTCGATCCCGGGACTCCGGGATCATGACCTGAGCCGAAGGAGTCGTCCAACCAACTGAGCCACCCAGGCGTCCCCCAGGGCAACTTCTGAGGGGATGTCCAACACTCTGCCTCAGAGAGAAAACACATGACAAGTGTCACATGCTGCTTCTCAACAGTCACTGGGTGCTTGCTCCAATGGCTAATGCTTCATTTTCAGATAACGCAGGGTCACACTGAGAATACGCTAATGATACCAATGACCCCATCATCCCTTCTCAAAGACCTTTGCTCACCATGGTGGCATCTGAGGGCATTGCGTTTGTGGCTCTTTCTGGCCATCCCCAGAATGTTCTTTGCTTTAGAAAAACAATAAACAAAATGTATGTTAGAGTGCGCAGTGGGCACATTAATTATGCATTATTGTTTTACTAAGGACTCGCCCATTTTTAAAATTTAAATGATCCCAAACAAAGCTCTGAGCAATGAAATAAGCACCGGGCTGCAGAGTGTTCTGGGTGCTGTGGACACAGCCGCTGCGGGCAGGCGGACCCTGGGTTGGGCCTTCGTGTCCCAGCCGATCCTGGAAACGCGGGGAGGGGCTGATGAAGCCCGAGTTCCAAGGTGGAAGGCAGCATCAAGAACCTTCCTGATGTTAAAGAACCGATGGCAAAGCTGCACAGAAACCACCGAGGCGTTTTCATTGGTTCCTCAGGGAGAGGTCAATGTCCAGAGAAGGGAGAGGCCCCGAGCCGCTCAGAAGGGCCGACTTCATTCACCTTCTCAGCTTAGGGAGCTCAGGGCTTGGGGCGGCCTCCTCCCCGCAGAGCCAGGCCTTTGCTTTCCTGCAGAACCGGGGATGGGCACCAGTCGGTCTTATGGACACTCTTTCCAGTAACACCGCACGTTTTGCCTCAGGCATTTGCAGCTCAGTCAATCTAGAAGCACATTTTTAAGAAAGGTCTCCCCTCAAACACTAAAAATTGCTTTCGGTCATTATATAAATATCTCATCCACTCAAGACATAGCTCATCCACATTTAAATAAAAATGATAAACTAGGGACGCCTGGATGGCTCAGTCGGCGAAACGTCTGCCTTTGGATCAGGTCATCATGATCTCAGGGTCCTGGGATCGAGCCCTGTATCTGGCTCCCTGCTCAGTGGGAAGCCTCCTTCTCCCTCTGCTGCTCCCCCTGCTTGTGCTCTCTCTCTCTCTCTCTCTCTCGCTCTCTGTTGAATCAATAAAATCTTTAAAAATAAAAAAAAAATTTTTTAAATGACAAACTAAAATAAAAATATTTGCTCTTACAACCCTATTCCTTTGTAACTCTATTTGAATTACATAACAAGCAGCCACAATAAAATCAAAATACTACTTATTTCTGTTAGAGAAGCAAGAACTTTCAGTGTTTGGGGCTGCTTTTCAATTAGGAAACAGTATGACATGCAACTATTTTTATCTGCTGTGTTTGCTGCTTTTCACCTGCCAGTGCTACAGACTCAGATGCTGCCTGTAGGCTTCACTTTCTCTTGTGAGTTAAATCAATATTTTACAACAGTTTGGGTTGAAAAAATATTAACAACGTACATCTCTAGAGCTTTAAATTCCAAAATTCTGACCAATCCAGAGCATGGTTTTAGCAAAGCAACTAACTTCCGCTAATTTTGGTTTACATGTTACAGCTTGGAAGGAGCAATTGTAACAAAACCAAGTTTACTTGAGGCATTCAGTTCTCCTGAAGGACTCTGAGTCCCTGGGCCAGAAGGTGACATGGAACATTGCCCAAACTTCAGTTCCCAGAGGCAGACGGCCGCAGCCACAAGGAGAGAAGACAGGGGCGGGCCATGGACCCCTGTGTGGACCGCGGGCCCCTCCTGCACAGACGTCACACCCAGCCTGCGTGAGCTCCTCAGACGCCTGAACTCGGAAATGTGCGCGTTGTATCTGAGCATAGAATTTATTGTATTTATTGTCAATTTGGTTTTCCTATGATAGGAAACGTTTCTCTGAATGATCTCTTTCTTTAATTGTTTGATGAGGCCAAGATTTAAACACTGCGAATATCTGCTCCTGGCATTTTTCTTAGCTGAGTGTCATGAAGCCTCATAATTTCAATGGTGAAGATTCTAATTTTTAAAAACACCTTTAATACCTGACTACACTTAACATGATAGTAGATTTTCTTGTAACAATAACCTAAACTTTAAAGAAAAACAGCAATCACCTGTGTCGCACCCCATCCTGGGGCCAGAGGCTCAGGCGGGGCCCCATTGCTTCTCCCAGGGGTGTGGAGTGCGAGGCTTGCTTGGGCTCTGAGTCGTGGGGTGAGGTTTCAGGTCTAGGCACCAGGTCCTTCATAAGGGATTGGATCTTATGCCACTTGTTATTATTGGTATTATTATTATTATATTGTTAAAGGAATTATTACTATTGGCATAATAATAATTATTATTATTATATTGTTAATGGAAAAATAAGGGAATATAAACCTGTCTTCTCTTCCCCAAAGAGATGAGGTAATTTTTTCTTTGAGATGTCCTTCGTAATATTAGGAAAACATCTTTTCTAGAACTCACGTAGTTGATTCAAATGAAGTTGTCAATCTCTGGTTTGCTCTGGGAATGTAAGGAAATAGGTTTCTCCTCCCCTCTCCCATGGCACACTGTAGGCACTTAATAAATGTCAGCAGGTTCCTGAAGCCAGAAATTGGCAGAAGCTTGCGAGGTGACCTTCCTCAGGGTGTTTTGTCAAGACATTGGATGGGATGGCTCCAAAATCCATCTCAGGTCTCGATATCTGAGAGTCTCTGGAAGACAGAAAGTCAGCACGAGTGAGTGAGTGAGTGTGCGCACATGCAGCCAACTGAACGTGTGTGCGTGCAGGATTGTGGGTGACCATGCATGCATGTGGAAGTGTGTGCCCACATGTGAACATCTGCATGCATGTGCTTGTACGCTTGTGTATGTGCTGCTGCTCATTTCCTGGAGCTTAGGGAAGAACTCAAATTGTTCTCTATCTGCACAGACCACTGTGTTCCACTAACAGTAACGTCAGTCATCAGAGGATGGAATGGAATGACAAAGCCATTTGCCATTTGAAAGCAAGAATTTAATGCATTCCAAATTTTAAACAGAAAATGCTAAAAATTGAGAGGGGAGTGCTGCTGAGTGAGAAGCTAGAACAGGTGCATTTGTGGGGATGCAGGTAGGTGTCTCCAGCTGCAGGTTCTCCCTGCAGGGAGCCTGGGCACACACACCTGTGCACCCTCCCCCCACTTCCCCAGCCTGTGCCAGTGGCAGCCTGGAGCCTCAAAGTCCCGCTTTGGGCAGACCCTGTCTGCAGCCATTCATCCCTGCCTGCCCTCGAGCCAGCTATCTGTGGATTTCCTGCCATGTCATGGGAATAGTGCCCAGCTGATGTCTCCAGTGGGCATCACAGCAACTAGAAATACACCTGCTCTCATGAGGAGTGGTGACTCCTGGTGTCTAAAGAGCAGAACAGGACTGTGCCTACCCTCGGGCCTCCGAAGTTCTGTCACTCCACTGAAGACGGTGCTCTTTGCCTGCCATCGTATCTCTGGATGCTCTGAGCGGCTGCCCCCTCACTTCTGGGCACCGGGCCGGGGGGGGACCTCTGGTGTGCTTGGCACTCTCTGCCATGGGTGCGTGGGACCCTGGGACAGCCTTCAGATGGGTCCTGGGCAGGGACTGGTGATGGGTGGGGCTGTCCAAAGCTGTAGTGCGTCCTGGGGCAGGTGGGATCCTCCTGGCCTTCTGGCAGTGCCCCAGGACCGCTGCAGGTATACAGTGTGGCTCCATGCCTGCCCCAGGACTGCTGTGGGCATAGATCCTGACCTGACACCTGCCCAGGACCGCTGTGGGTGTAGACCACAGCTCCACACCAGACCCCTCTTGTCCTACCACTCTGCAGGTGGCTGCTGGTACTCCAGATGCTTTCATCTCCAGAGCAGGGGCGTGCTTCACACTGGAGTCGTTTACCCCCTTGTGTGACCACCTCTCTCTTGTGCAAAATCCCACCTTGTCCCTAAATGTACCAGAGACCAAATGCCTAGTCAATTTTCACTTTAAGGTATACATGATCTGATCCCTTTTAATCCTGTTTTCTGAATTATCTTCACATGAGAAACCTGATACAGGGTTTTTGTGGGATGAGAACTCGTGGTCTTTTCACTGGCAGAGGTTGGCGGGTGTGTTGTGGACAGGCATCTTCCCTGACCCCTGACACAGGGGGAGCTGAGCCTCCAGATGCCCCGACCCAAGGTCCCGCCTCCTCACCTGCTGAAGGTAGTAAGTCTGTGTATCCCAGGACTGCTCCCTGCTCCTTACGATGCCTACATCACTGGGTGTCCTTAACCACGCTTAACGTTCTGGTCAAGAAGTACTCCTGTCCCTGGAGGAGGCCACTGACTCACAACTTTTCTCAGACACAGACCCCTGAGGCTTTCCCCGTCTCCTGCACCCTTTTCTCCCGCCTGGGTGGTTCTCACTGCAGGTCTGGGTGGGAGCACACTCCCAGGAGATAGAGCTCATTTAAAAACTTGGAATTTAGTCAGTAAACCCATATGATTCACAGAACTGGCATAATCTTACCCCCCCACCCATGGAAATAAGAAATTGTTACGCCCTCCCCCATTGTGCGGGGTTGTCATGCCTTCCACTCCCAAGCCTCTGATGCCGTCACTGGAATTTAGGTGGGGAAAATGATCCAGCCTGAAACAACACTTTTTATATAATCAGACAACGATGCTCTTCTCCCAGACACAGGCAGCCGAGGTTGACAAAGGACCCCTACGTTTCTCCCCGTTCTGCCTCTTCTGAGCTGACACTTACACAGGTTCACTGGATGTGGGTCCTGGACCCAGGAGAGGGCAGCCTCCCTCCTCTGCAGGGGAGGGGTTGGGGTTTGTTGGTGAGGGAAGCTGGGGGGAGGGAGCCTGGGTGTATAAACAAACCAGCAGGTGCCAGTCTGCAGCACCTGACTCCCGCCTGTCACTATGAGGGGTCCCTGCATGTGGAGGTGACAGTTCCTGGGGGGGTCCAGGCTCAGGAGGGGGTCAGGAAAGGTAGATGCAGGACTGAGGCAGGGAGAGAGAGAGAGAGGAGGGAAGCAGAGAGAGAGGAGGAAGGAGGGAGAGAGAGGGGGGTAGAGAGAGGAGGGAGGGAGGGAGAGAGAGGAGGGAGAGTAGGAAGGAGAGAGGGAGAGGAGTGAGAGAGGGAGGGAGAGAAGAGGGTGAAGGGAGGAAGGGAAGGGAGGAGGGAGTGAGAGAGAGGGAGAGGAGGGAGGGGAGACAGGAGGAGGAGCTCCGGAAACTGGGAGACAGGTGCCAGCTTGCTTGCACTGAGCAGACTCCTCAGGCTGGAGCTCCGGGCTTTGGGGGCCTCCAGGAGCAGGACTAGGAACATGGGGTCGGTCCCTGGAGCCATTGTCAGGGCACTCATCCTTCTGTCTGTGCAGAGCTGGGGTGCGGCCACAGCGGGAGACACAGGTAAGGACAGCAGATGACTTATAACTTGCATGGGGCTCTCCCAAAACTTTAAACACTGTTGTTTTTATTTGATTGTTAGTATTTAGAGCTGGGATGGCAGCGCATGTTTCTGGAAACGAACCATCTTGAAGAAATCAGACCAGAACCTGCTAAAGAACAGCCCTAGATAGGACACATTTCTTCTCACTTCTTTTCCTCTGATATAGTCCATGTTGTTCAGGGAGAGTTTTCGTGAATTTGTCCAAAAGCAGTACTGTGGTTTCCCTGTCTTTGAATACAACAAGAAGGCTCAAGTTCAGTGTGAGAGGGACATCTTGGGGGATACACCACAGCTGGTGTCTCTGTGGGCTCCTTTCTCCAGGATGGCACCTGGCACTTTGGAGATTAGGTCTGACGTGAGGTGACAGGCGGGTTCCAGGCTGTGCAGCCTCCCTGGGTGTGGCAGCTCACAGGTCTGTAGGAGCAGCCGTGCTAGAGGGAGGGGGCCCCTGCGGCAGCTCCGATGCCTCCTGTGCTGGGGCCGACCTGGGGTGATCACCTTCGAGAGAGCCTCATGCAGCTGCCCTGGAAAGCCTGCCATTCTCACAGAAAGACTTCTTTCATTTACAGGAAGAAATAAATAACTCTCCTCTGCTCCCCATAAAATGAGAGTCACTATTTAAGTGTTGGATGATGACACTGTTTCATTCTACCTCATTCAGGATCCTTTCCTATAGGTTCAGATACCCGAGTTCTTGTTCCTAGACTAGTTCTGTGGATCTAACCCAAAGGCATTGTCCAGAATAATTCAGGAGAACCCGATTTTCCTACCCATACTACATCCAAAAGTTTTGGAGTTGTACTTGGCTGAAAATCTCTGTCAGGGGAATTTGTCCCTTCCTGACAAGTGCTGAGCCTTGTGAAGACAGAGTGCCAAGCCCCTCTGCCTGAATGGGGGCTCCCTCCTTCCCTGCTCCTGTGACCCCCGCCTCCTTCAGGCTCCGGGGTCCGACCAGGAGGGTGGAGGCACCCAGCGGTGTTTGCACGGGGTGTGAGCAGAGGCTACAACTGTCCCTGACACCGAGGCTGCTGCAGCAGAGGGACCCCTCTCCTTCCCTCAGGGCTGGAACACCCAGGCTGCTGGGCCCCCCTGGAACCACTGGGTCAGTCAACGCCCCCCCCCGGGGGGGCTGTTCAGTGCCCGTGTGCAGGTGCCGCACCAGTGTCAGGACTTCACTGGATCCATGCTTTCTGGGAACCACATGACGTGCTCACACGGAACGGCAGCACACACTGCAGAAAGGTGCAAGCTGGGCAGCGGTACAGGCACTGTTCTTTAAAACAGAGCCTGGAAAAATCACCTTTAGAGAGAACAGGAAGGTAACTGGGCGAAGACCCTGGCCCAAGTGTAGCCACTGGAGTGGGCACTAGAGGCCGCTCTCAGCCCTTGGTGGGAGGCTGTGCCTGGGCAGCACACCCCGCACAAAACCATGTCTTTATTTTTCTTGCAAGCACTGTGATTTTTTATTTATTTTTATTTTTTATTATGTTCAATTAGCCACCATATAGTCCATACTTAGTCTTTGATGTAGTGTTCCACGGTTCATTAGTTAATCTAATTCCCATGCTTTTGCATTTGTCCTCCTGAAATCCCGTGGAGGGTGTCAGGGTTCTGTGGTTCTTTTCACAGTGGACTGTGTCAATGTGGACTCCTGCTTACGTCTCAGGACTTACACCCAAGGGACCGCTCCCCATGTTTATCTGTCTTGTATTCACAAAGTGCGTGGTCTCTTAAATAAAGAATCAAATTTCAAAACAATTATGACACTAAATTATTAAGAACATTTCAGATGCAAAAGTAAGTTAGTCTTTATCTCCAAAAGGATGGTAGAAGTTACAGTTCTTCATGAGTTAAAATGAAACCCCTTGACTTTATAGGACCAAAGTTTATCTTTTAGAAGCTAGGAGCTCTCTTGCTAATCTGAGAGCACTGTCTTCAGTGGAAGAAGGGCTGACAGAGTGACTGCATTATGTTTGATTGGCATGAACAGCTTAAGTCACTAAAGAGTCGAGAAATCACCGGAGATGAGAATTCCGTTTGCCAGCAAAGATAAACGTTACCACAGGAATAAGATTTGTGCAAAAGCTTTCAGGGGGCACATTTTCCTCCTTTTTGGAAAAATAGCTTGAACTATTCATATAATTCCTCCAGATAAGACTTTGACCCAAAATAAATTAAGCAATCCTGGAGAACAACAATGAGCAGGAGACCTGGAGTCTGCCCACAGGGCACGGGAACCTGCCTTTAGGTGCCGTGTACCCCTGGTGTGGGTGGGGCGTGGTGCCCCAGTTCTGGTTCTGGTTCTGGTTCACCTGCAAGCATGGGGACAGGCATGAGGCTGTCCAGACCTTGGGCATCGAGCTTGAGCCCGCAGTTCTCCTTGCTAAGGTGGACTGCCGGTCAGAGTGTCCCGTGTCAGGGAAAACATAGACATTTCAGGGATGTGGGGGAGTCTCCCAGCCAAGCACCTGTACTCCCAGGGCGGAGTAGAGGAGGGTGTCCCTCGCATGTGCCTGGACTGTGGCTAGGGTTCCCTGTGCACTCCTACCAGGGACTAGCAGACAGAGACCTGATGTGAGGCGAGCTCTTTCCTGACCCCGCTGGCACTGCTCATTTTGGACTCCAGCGGGCGAGTGGGGATGTCGTAAGCACTGAGTGTACCTGAGACCAAAGAAAGTGTTGGTCCTCCCACTGCTGGTTCCATCCCTGCCCAGGCTTCTATTCTGCCTGCTGAGATCCCATATTTTATCTCCATCCTGCATCTCCTCTCTTCTGCAGATTGCCAGGCTCCCAACAACATCAGTGCACTCACTCTTTTACACCTACGATGTCCAAAGACTAGTGTCCAAATGCAGTTGTTCACTGCAGAAACAGACTTGCAACAGGAATGTCAGACATGTCTGCAGTTCTCGGTTTCCTGCTAACTAAGATTGTGTCACTGGGACACTGTGGCCAAGTGCCACTGGGCTTACCCGATGGGGTGCTTATGGCATCTGTTGAAATATGCAGGGGACCCTGTTCAGCTCTGGGCGGTTTGAGTTTTCACCCACCTTCACTAGTTTCTAGTCTAGACTTTCTGTGTTTCTTTTTGCAAACTTTACCAACTTCATGGGTTTTTTTTTTCTCCCTTCCTATACACCGTGTTACACATGTTCCTTTGTTCTGTGAACAATGTATCCCAGAAACGACTCTGTATCAGTTCATTGAAATCTCCCTCATCCCTTTAAAAACCTGCACTTCACATCAGATATATGCACACACACATACACACACACACACACAAACACACACACACACATATTCTCTATCTTCTCTTTCTCTATTTGATATCAGTCTTCTGTGTATACACATTAATATGGATTCCAATATTTGCAACTAAAATAATGTGGTAATGAATAACTTTGAGCAACTATATTTTTAAATAGTTGGATGTATGTATTCGGGGTCAGTTCCTAAAGTGACATTTGTCAAATTCCCTCCCTGGCATTTTACCATTTTGTATGTGTTCATTTGCAATGCCTGCTTGTTTCTAGAATGTGGTTTTCATCTGAAAATAGACACAGCTGACTTCTTCCTCTATTTTTGTTTTTATGTTGCCTCTGTGGTTTTCTCTTGCTGGTTACATTGGATAACTCCTCCAACACAGTGTGGATTAGTAGAGAGCTGGCTTCTGCCTTGTTCCTGACCTTAGGGGTCCCCTGAATGCCCCAGTAAGGAATAGGCTGAGTCAGGCTTGGGAATGTATGTTATCTTGTCAGCGAAGTGTCCCTCCATCCCTGTTTTCTGGCATCATTACTGAACAGTCCATTAAATGTTGTGAAAAGCATTTTAGTGTCTGGAGAATAGCCATGTGATTTTTCTCTTTAGACTGCCAATATGACCATTATGTCAAAAGATTTTTAAAAATATTTTATTTATTTATTTGACAGACAGAGATCACAAGTAGGCAAAGAGAAGGCAGAGAGAGAGGGGGAAGCAGGCTCCCCACCAAGCAGAGAGCCCGATTTGGGGCTCGATCCCAGGACCCAGGGACCATAACCTGAGCCAAAGACCGAGGCTTAACCCACGGGCCCACTCAGGTGCCCCTGTCAATAGATTTTTAATAGTGAATGGCATCTTCACCTAAGTCTCATAGGGTCCTGGGACACCATTTTCTTAATGGAGTTTGTCATCTAGCCAATAATATCATATTTAGTATTTTTTAAATGATTTTATTTGTTTGATTGACAGAGAGAGAGATCACAAGTAGGCAGAGAGGCAGGCAGAGAGAGAGGGGGAAGCAGGCTCCCCACCAAGCAGAGAGCCTGATACAGGGCTCGATCCTAGGATCCTGAGATCATGAACTGAGCTGAAGGCAGAGGCTTAACCCACTGAGCCACCCAGGCGCCCCTCTATTTAGTATTTTTAACTCATATTCATTCGTGATTTTGTCTTGTAATGTCTTTCTTTTATTGATGCAGCTATTAATGTTATAATTGTGTTCATGAAGAGTGGGAGTTCTCTCCTGTTTTCTATGCTCTGGAATAATTTACCTCCACTAGCACTGTCCTTGCTCTCAGTTTAGCAGAGTCACCTGTGAAACAATCTGGGCCTGGTGCTTTCTCCCCCTTTTTTCTCTTTCTGAATTTGTTCTTGATAACTTTCCCTTGCTTTCACAAAAATCAGTTTGGTTAAGAATTCTATCTCTAATTTGACTAAACTGTATTTTACTTAGAAATTATAATTCTACTCTTCAAATTTGCTTGCATAGAGGTGTGCAAATAAGCTTCATGTTTTTAGGGATCTTTTTCTTAAAATTAACATATAATGTATTATTTGCCCCAGGGTTACAGGTCTGTGAATCATCAGTCTTACACAATTCACAGCACTCACCATAGCACATACCCTCCCCAGTGTCCATAACCCAGCCACCCTCCTCCTCCCCCCCTACCCCCAGTAACCCTCAGTTTGTTTTGTGAGATTAAGAGTCTCTCTGGTTTCATCTTGTTTCATTTTTTCCCTCCCTACCCACCATGACTCCCTGCACTACCTCTCAAATTCCTCATATCAGAGAGATCATATGATAAATATCTTTCTCTGGTTGACTTATTTCACTTAGCTAATACCCTCTAGTTCCATCCACACCATTGTAAGTGGCAGGATTTCAGTTTATTTTTGATGGCTGCGTAGTATTCCATTATATATATATTCCATATATATGTGGATTATTTGTTCCATTCTTTGAAAAAAAGTTGATGGGTTTTTGATAGGAATTGCATGAATGTGTAGATTGCTCAAAATAGCATAGACATCCTCACAATATTTGTTCTTCCAATCCATGAGCATGGAATTTTTTGCCATTTCTTTGTGTCTTCCTCGATTTCTTTCATGAGTATTCCATAGTTTTCTGAGTACAGATTCTTTGCCTTTTTGGTTAGGTTTATTCCTAGGTATTTTATGATTTGGGTTGCAATTGTAAATGGGATCAACTCCTTAATTTCTCTTTCTTCTGTCTTGTTGTTGGTATATAGAAATGCAACTGATTTCTGTGCCTTGATTTTATATCCTGACACTTTATTGAATTCCTGGATGAGTTCTAGCAATTTTGGAGTAGAGTATTTTGGGTTTTCCACATAAAGTATCATATTATCTGAAAAGGGTGAGAGTTTGACTTCTTCTTTGTCGATTTGGATGCCTTTAATTTCTTTTTGTTGTCTGATTTCTGAGGCTAGGACTTCTAGTACTATGTTGCATGGCAGTGGTGATAGTGAACACCACTGCCGTGTTCCTGACCTTATGGGAAAAGCTCTCAGTCTTTCCCCCATTGAGAATAACATTCACTGTGGGTTTTTCATGGATGGCTTTGATGATATTGGGGTATGTACCCTTTTATCCCTATACTTTGAAGAGTTTTGAATTTGTTCTTTGGATGCTGTAGTTTGTCAAAAGCTTTTTCAGCATCTATTGAGAGTAAAATATGGTTCTTGTTCTTTTTTTTATTAATGTATTGTATCACATTGATTGATTTGCAGATGTTAAACTAACCTTGCAGCCCAGGAATACATCTCACTTGGTCATGGTGAATCATTCTTTAAATGTACTGTTGAATCCTATTGGCTAGTATTTTGGTGAGAATTTTTGCATCTGTGTTCATCAAAGGTATTGGTCTGTAATTCTCTTTTTTGATGAGGTCTTTGGTTTTGGGATCAAGGTAATTCTGGCCTCATAAAATGAGTTTGGAAGTTTTCCTTCCATCTCTATGTTTTGTAACAGTTATAAGGAGAATAGGTATTAATTCTTCTTTAAATATTTGGTAGAATTCCCCTGGGAAGCCAACTGGCCCTGGGCTGTTGTTTGTTGGGAGATGTTTGATGACTGCTTCAATTTTTCTTTTACTGGTTATGGGTCTGTTCAGGTTTTCTATTTCTTCCTGGTTCAGTTTTAGTAGTTTCTATGTCTCTAGGAATGCATCCCTTTCTTCCAGATAGCCAAATTTGCTGGTATATAGTTGCTCATAATATGTTCTTGTGATTGTTAGTATTTCTTTGGTGTTGGTTGTGATCTTTCCTCTTTCATTCATGATTTTATTAATTTGGGTCCTTTCTCTTTTCTTTTTGGCAAGTATTTATCAATCTTATTAACTCTTTCAAAGAACCAGCTCCTAGTTTTGTTGATCTGTTCTACTGTTCTTTTGGTTTCTATTGCATTGATTTTGCTCTGATCTTTATCATTTCTCTTCTCCTGCTGGGTCTAGGCTTTCTTTGCTCTTCTTTCTCCAGCTCCTTTAGGTGTAGGGTTAGGTTGTGTACTTGAGACCTTTCTTGTTTCTTGAGAAAGGCTTATATTGCTATATACTTTCCTCTCAGGAATCCCTTTGCTGTATCCCAAAGATTTTGAACAGTTGTGTTTTCATTTTCATTTGTTTCCATGAAATTTTTAAAATTTTAAAATTTTTTTCCTGGTTGACCCTTTCATTGTTTAGTAGGATGCTTTTGAGCCTCCGTGTATTTGAGTTCTTTTCAATTTTCCACTTGTGGTTGAGTTCTAGTTTCAGAGCATTGTGGTCTGAAAATATGCGGGGAATGATCCCAGTCTTTTGGTACCAGTTGAGACCTGATTTGTGACCCAGGATGTGGTCTATTCTGGAGAATGTTCCATGTGCACTAGAGAAGAATGTGTATTCTGTTGCTTTGGGATGAAATGTTCTGAATATATCTGTGATGTCCATCTGGTCCAGGGTGTCATATAAGCCTTTAATTTCTCATTGATATTTTGTTTAGATGATCTGTCCATTTCAGTGAGGTGGGTGTTAAAGTCCCCTACTATTATTGTATCATTGTTGATTTGTTTCTTTGATTTTGTTATTAATTAGTTTATATAATTAGCTGATCCCATGTTAGTGGCATAGATACTTAAAATTGTTAGATCTTCTTATTGGACAGACCCTTTAAGTATGATATAATATCCTTCCTCATCTCTTATTAATGTCTTTGGCTTAAAATCTAGTATATCTGATATAAGGATTGCCACCCCAGCTTTCTTTTGATGTCCATTAACATGGTAAATTGCTTTCCACCCCCTCATTTTAAATATGGAGGTCTTTGGGTCTAAAATGAGTTTCTTGTAGACAGCATATCAATGGGTCTTATTTTTTTATCCATTCTGATACCCTGTGTGCTTTGATTGGGGCATTTAGCCCATTTACATTCAGGGTATCTATTGAAAGTTATGAATCTAGTGCCATTGCATTGCCTGTAAGGTCACTGTTACTGTATATTGTCTCTGTTCCTTTCAGATCTGTTAGATTTAGGCTCTCTGTTTGCTTAGAGGATCCCTTTCAATACTTCCTATAAGGCTGCTTTGGTGTTTTCAAATTCTTTTAGTTTTTGTTTGTCCTGGAAGCTTTTTATCTCTCCTTCTATTTTCAATGACAGCCTAGCTGGATATAATATTCTTAGCTGCATATTTTTTTCATTTAGTGCTCTGAATATATCATGACAGTCTCTTCTGGCCTGCCAGGTCTCTGTGGATTAGTCTGCTGCCAATCTAATACTTTCTACCACTTTATGTTACAGACCTCTTGTCCCGAGCTGCTTTCAGGATTTTCTCTTTGTCACTGAGACTTGTAAGCATTACTATTAGATGGTGGAGTGTGGCCCTATTTTTACTGATTTTGAGGAGGTTCTCTGTGCCTCCTGGATTTTGATGCTAGTTCCCTTCCCCAAATTAGAGAAATTCTCTGCTATAATTTGCTCCAATATACCTTCGGCCCCTCTCTCTCTTTCTTCTTCTGGAAACCCAATTATTCTAATATTGTTTCATCTTATGATATGACTTATCTCTCAAATTCTCCCCTTGTGGTCTAGTAGTTGTTTGTCTCTCTTTTTCTCAGCTTCTTTATTCTCCATCATCTCCTTCTTTATTCTCTATCTCCTGTTGGGTTTGTAGGTGTTCAGAATGGTTTGATAACTGTCTAGCTGAACTCCTGAGACCAGATGACATTTAGGTCTCCTGCTCCTCCCCCATCTTGCTCCTCCCCTTATGGATCTTTTTCAATGTCATTCTAATTTTGTATTTTGTACTATTTTTCATCTTTTCTCCATTATTTGTCTGTTGGTTTATTATGCTTATTTTTTCAAAGACCCAGGATTTTAATTTATTAATTCAATTAACTCCTTTCCTGTTGTCTAATAGTTTTTATTCTGTTATTTATCTCCTTATGTTTTGTTTGGCTTGAATGATGGTTTCTTGACTAAATGCTTGAGTAGAGGATTTTATTCATTTTCATTCTTTTATGTATACCAATGTTTAAGGCTATGGATTTTCCTCTGACCTATTTTTGCTGTTCTGCACAGAATCTATCCAATATAGTGTTTCCATTATTGTGATTTTTCACAAATTCTCATATTATGTTTGTATTTCCTCATTTATATAAAAATTGCTTAATGGAAGGTCTTAGGTTCTCCAACTGGAAGTATTGTTTTGTTGCATCATGATCAGAGAATGACATCCATAATATCCCATTTTATGATATTTACTGATACTTTTGTGACCAATTTTATGACCGGTTTTTGTGGATGTTCCTTATGTGGCTAAGAGAATAATCTTTTCTGTCTGGATAGTTTTTTATTTATTTGAAGATCATACTATATGTATTTTTTGTATTTTACTTATTTTTTTATCTTGTTCTCAGAGTGATGTTTTAAAATCTATTATTCATGTTTCTGTTTTCCCTTACACTAGCCATGATCTCCATTTTATGTGTTTGGTTGTGTCACTTGGTGCTGGCCATTTATAGCTGTTGTGAATTTTGTTGTTACTTTTGAGGTTGTTGTTATAGAATGATCTTTGTTTTATGGAATGCTTTGGCCTTGAATTCAACCCTGTCCATTATCAGGGCCACTTGGGCACTCTTCATGTTTTTGTCAACACACGTCTGCCCACCATCCACTCCTAGTCCTTCTAAATTATGTTGTTTTAGATGTGTTTATTGTGCTCATATTGGATTGAGATTTGCTTTAGTAACCGAATTCAATATCTTATTTTTTTTTCCTGTATAATAATCATGTTAAGCCCATACATATTAATATGGCTGATATGTTTTGTGCCATTTTTATGTTATATAATTATTATGTTTTTTATGTATATTTAATATGATTTTACTCCCTGAGATTTGTTTTGTTTGTTCTCTTATTATTATTATTATTATTTCTCTAGGTACTTAGGAGGTTCTGTCTTTTGCTCTACTAGTTTCCTTTGTAATGACATCTTTTGTGATGTCTTACAAATTTCACAGTCTGGTAGGTAAGTTTTCAGTAGTATCTATTATCAGTACTATAATCAGTGATATTCTCCTACTTCCTTCTCTCTTATATTCCCATATTTTTCTTGCATTCTTTCTATTTTCTTAGAACATACAATATTTGTATGCTATCCTTTCATCCATATTTCCATATTGGTTTCAATTTCTTATCTAGTACTAAATACATTAAATATCTTCTACTTAGTCTTTGTCCTAAAGTGTTCCCAATCATTTGTAGATTGGATAAGCCTAGTAGAGTTGCTCTCATATTTTTGGCTCAGGATGCCTTTATGCTCATATTATGAGGGTCACAATGAACTTTTGTTTATATAGGTTAGTGCTATTAATAGTTAAGATATGTAATTAATACATTTAAAAATAACAAAAAGAAACAAATTACATGTTAACAGTAAATATTTAATAGATAATAAACACATTTTCAAAACATAAAAATAGTAAAGTAACTTAGTTTTATACTTTTGCAAATTTTAATATAGGGCTTTATGGAAAACAGCTAGGTTATCTCATCTCTTGCATTTAGCTTGAGATTTTTGTTGTTGTCCTTGTTCCAGTGGATGTTTATGAAGAAAAGCTAGCCTCCAGCAAATATATCAGTGGGAAGAGGAGGGGTATTTTGATAGCTTTTTTAGATACTTTGGATGTTTCATCAATCCTCTGGAAAACTGTGGTATACTCTGAGAAAATTAGAATAAATAAATGGAAGGCATCTTAATATTTTTATATAAATGCTTTGGCATCATGGACCCCTGAGGGTCTCCAAGATCATGCTCAGAGAGCTGCTTTCATAGTAGATTCCAGGGGAAGGGCTTTGTGCCCTGTATCACAGGAACATGAGCATTGAATAGATTTTCTACAACCTTGTACTTGGAGAATAACTGGGCTGAGTACAAAATCCTCAGCTTTCATTTCCTTTCCATGTGCTTCTTGAACATGCTGTTCCACAGCTCATAAGAATTTGACATCAGTCTAATTTTCCTACTTTTCTAAGTGGTCAATTTTATCTAGAGGCCCTGCCTTTTTACGCTACATTTCATTCTAATGATTTATGGAGAATATGTCTTGAATCTAACCTGGGTCCTTACATGGAAGGTCCTTTCAAAATGAAGATTTAGGTGGGTTTTTTCCCCTTATTTCCAGAAATTTAAAATGGATTAACATCCATTGTTTTACATTTTTATTTTTCAGAAATGATAGATAGATAGATGATAGATAAGTAATAGATAGATTTTTTTTAAAGATTTTATTTATTTATTTGAGAGAGAGACAGTGAGAGAGAGCATGAGCGAGGAGAAGGTCAGAGAGAGAAGCAGACTCCCCGTGGAGCTGGGAGCCCAATGCGGGACTCGATCCCGGGACACCGGGATCATGACCTGAGCCGAAGGCAGTCCTCCAACCAACTGAGCCACCCAGGCATCCCGTAATAGATAGATTCTAATTTTCTTTTTCTACCTTATATTTTAGTCACTTTTTCTCTGGATAGTTTTACTTTTTAAAATCTTATTATCATTCATTTGATTGTATTTCTGTAGTTCTTCAATGTCCTTTATTAAAATTTTATTAAAATTTTTTATAAACATCTTGTAGATGTGTCTACATTGACAAAACAGTCTTGTATTTTTCTTTCTATATATTTTTTCTCAATGCAATCACTCTTCATTGGATTTCTTTTATATTGCCCATTTTTATTCCTTTAAAATTTCTGAATTAGACTCTTTTTTCTTTTCTTTTTCTTTCTTTCTTTTTTTTTTTGAATTAGACTCTTTTCTATGTACAGATTTCTGTTTGAGGATTTAGGATCTTTAATTTAGTTTGGGGTATTGCATCATAACTTTTCTGGACTCTGTGGTTGGCTTTTATTCTGGTGGGTAGAGGTATTCATTTGCTGAAATGTTTTCATCCTCATTTAACATTTTCTTCTCAGTTGTTGGCATGGATTTGATCTGATTGTTCTTATGCCTGGGCATCTTGTAGACAGGATCTTAGTCCATAAATGCCCTCTTTAAGTAGTGAGATTAAGTTTAAATTTGTAATGGATGTCACTGTTGGTGGTGATAAGATGAGAGGAGAAAGGGTCACCATGGTGTGCCTTGTCCCATCTTCTGCAAAATACTGTGCATGATTTCTCCTCTTCCTTCCTTCACAATTCTGGTGCCAAGAAGCAGCTTCTTCTTCCAGTCACCTCCTTCTCCCCTGAATTGTCATCCCCAGTCCTCAGTCCTGCTCACCCCAAGCTGTTTCCCTGGTGCTCTAAATGTCCAAATCTCCACCTTGTGTAAAGGTTTTAGCAATTTGCACTGCACTTCTCTTGCAGGTGGTGGTTTTCTTTTTGTTGTTGGATCTGTTCTCCATTTTCTTCTCCACTTTCTCTGGAGGATCTTAGGTCCCTCCTCCCTACTCTGCCCCCACACACAGTAAGAATGCCACTGGAATCTCTTCCCATTCACTTATCTATTAGCTTAACTTGAAACACATGGCACATGTGTCACGTGTTGTCTATACACGTGGCATGAGTCAAATGTGGCTATGCCTACAATTCTTGGTCATCTTCTAGTTTGTGTGTATATGTGTTGTGCAAAGAAATTGGGTTCAGGCACCCACTATTATTCTGGAATTTATTTTCTGCTGTTCTTTTGGAAGTGTAGACACCTGTGAACATGGACCTTACAGAGCAGTTTCAAGATCCCATGAAGCCCCATGAATCTTCCCCCAGTAGAAGAATAGGCACTGAGCCCCCAGTTTCTGAAAATGTTCAAAAAGTAATTATAAAGTCTTCAGCTTCCAGAAACAATCTCCACATCTTGCCCATATTGGAACTGGTGGATTAGTAGTTTCTTTTAATTCAATTTAATTTTTTCAGTGTTCCAAGATCCATTGTTTATGCACCACACCCAGTGTTCCATGCAATATGTGCCCTCTTGAATATCCACTGCCAGGCCCTCCCAACCCCACCCCCAACTACCCTCCTCTCCAAAGTCCTCAGTTTGTTTCTCAGAGTCCACAGTCTCTCATGGTTCACCTCCCCCTCCTATTTCCCCCAACTCACATCTCTCCTTCTCCCAGTGTCCTCTGTGTTATTCCTTATGCTCCATAAGTAATTGAAACCATATGATAATTGACTTTCTCTGCTTGACTTATTTCACTCAGCATAATCTCCTCCAGTCCCAACCATGTTGATACAAAAGTTGGGTACTCATTCTTTCTGATGAAGGCATAATACTCCATTGTATATATGGACCACATCTTCTTTATCCATTCGTCTGCTGAAGGGCATCTTGGCTCTTTCCACAATTTGGCGACTATAGCCATTGCTGCTATGAACATTGGGGTACAGATGGCCCTTCTTTTCACTACATCTGTATCTCTGGGGTAAATACCCAGCAATGCAATTACAGGGTCATAGGGTAGCTCTATTTTTAATTTCTTAAGGAATCTTCACACTGTTTTCCAAAGTGGCTGCACCAACGTGCATTCCCATAACAGTGTAAGAGGGTGCCCCTTTCTCCACATCCTCTCCAACACTTGTTGTTTACTGTCTTGTTAATTTTGGCCATTCTAACTGGTGTAAGGTGGTATCTCAGTTTTCAATGGTTTAATTTATCCAATTAATGACTTTATTATAAATATCTTCATATTTTTATTGACTTTTTTATTAGCTTTCTATGCTTGGTAGATCAGACTCCACTTTTGTTTCTTTTTGAAAATATGATTAGTGAATCTATCATAAAGTGCATGTTATAGAATATTTAGGGCATTAACTAGAGCTTGGGAAAATACTCTAATAAAATATAAAGACCACTGGTTAAGCAAGTATTTCTGTGATAAACTTTTAGAATTACTCTGTAAGAGAATGATTTTCTAACTAATAAAAAGACATTGAATAGTAGTATATGTAGTCTTTGAATTGCATTTAATAGGAAATGTTAAATTTAGATTTTGTTGCTCATTTAAAGCAGAACAAATTCAGAGGAATAGAGACTATTTGTTTATATTGTACAAAGTCAAGTAATCAAATGAGTTTGAATTGACTCATTTTCCCTCAGATCAAAAATGCATGTTGAATGTGAAATGATTGAAAAGGCATTTCCTCACTCAGGAAATAAGAGCTAAGTAATTTTCCTTCCAGTCTGGGTGCATTTCAGAAAAACAAAAACATTGCTGACTTTTGGCCTGTTCTCCCACTTCTTAGAGGGGTTGCTTGATGGCTGTGACATCTGTACTCAGCACTTCAGAGCCACTTGAGGGCATTGTCATTTGACTGACTGCTTCCCAGAGGAAGATGTTTTTTGGGGAGAAAAAGGAAGTTTGATAGCTCTGGTCATTTTGGTTGAATAACATTTAAAATAACTGCAACATGAGTGTATGTGTGTGGGTGGATATATTCACACACATGCACACAGGCACATGCATGTGCATAGATGTATGTATACACATCACTCAGGGGTATGACCTGGCCTAACATGATATGATATTGCATAAGTAAGGATATCTTTTGTTCTAGTTTCATATATCCAACATGTCATTTCTTGCTTAAATGTTGGTGTTCAATTTCTTTTATCTGGTAAATGAAATTCCAGTATTTAGCAATAACAAGAGATCTGTATGCAGGTTTTACAACCTATTTCTATAGCCCTTGGAGGTTTGCAGTAAATCCAGTTTCTAAGCCACAACATGTTCAGTTGGTTGTAGTTTTTCATAATAGTTTCTTACCACTGTGTGTGAGAAAACCAAACTGTAAACAGTGAAACCAGGAAGGGACATGGAAGGAGGTGGCCCCCTCCATGCTCCCATTGGGGAGCACTTTTGGCAAAATGATCTGAGAGTGATGGAAGCAGGAGACACTTGTCATTTTCAGTAGTTTTACATTACTGGCTGTGGAATGGTTAAATTCCACACCTATTTAATAGAACAGGTCATTAGTTGAAAACTATCTCCACAATTTTAAATCCCAAAATAAAAGAAAAAAATATCCACACCTATGCATGTATGAGTGTGTGAACATATACAATTACTTGATTGCCATTAGAATAAGATGTAATAGCTTCCAATTCCCAGAGGTTTTATTTCTGGAAATTATAGGATTTGCAAATGTGGTTTTAAAGGGAAGTTTTACTAGATTAAAACATGCTAATTATTTATATACATCTCCCTTCAAAAATTACATTTATTAAGTAGTTTTGGGAAATCTTTAACTGTCAGTTTCCTTACTTGATTCATTCTCTGATTTTATCCATTGAGAAAGGTTTTATAGTGTGCATTTTCTTTTTTGAGAACTGTTAAAGAGATTGACAAATAATATCTGGAATCTGTGTGAACCTTAGGTTTGGCCATCACCACAATGGCTGGACCTTGAACATATCACTTATAAGCTGTTCATGTGTTTGGAGATCCTCATATTGGCTTCTCCATGTTGTCCTATGTTTCACCCCAAAACAGATACTTCCAGAATTACTGAAGAGGCAGTTTAATTATTCTTTGAGCTAATACTATAGCGATTTGATCAAAACACTATGTATCACCTCTCAGATCTTAGTCAGATGCTACCTGAAGTATTCAAAAATAGTAATCCATTTAAATTAGTTGATTTTCAACATACAAAGTAACCAGTAGAAGCTAAGGTAAGGGGCGCCTTGGAGGCTCAGATGGTTAAGCATCTGCTTTCAGCTCAGGTCATGATCTCCAGGGATCAAGCCCCATGTCAGGCTCCCAGCTCAGCAGGGAGTCTCCTTCTCTCTCTCTCTCTCTCTCTCTCTCTCTCTCTCTCTCTCTGCCTCTCCCCCTGCTTGTGCTCTTTCTGTCTCTGACTCTCTCTCAAATGAATAAGCAGAATCTTGAAAAAGAGAAGCTAAGGTAAATATGGTGTTTCAAAGAGAAGTAGTGATGATGGTGATGATCATGATGATGGTGATGATGATGATAATGATGATGTGGTGATGGTGATGATGGTGATGATAATGGTGGTGTTGGTGATGATCGTGGTGATGGTGTTGATTATGGTGATGGTGATGATGGTGGTGATGATGAGAGTGGTGATAATGATGACTGATGATGGTGATGACCATGGTGATGATGATGATGATGATGATAATGATGATGGTGGTGATGATTATGGTAGTGACGGTGATGGTGATGATGGTGATGTTGGTGAGGATTGTGATGATGGTGTTGATTATGGTGGTGGTGATGATGACTGATGATGATGGTGGTGATTGTGATTATGGTGAAGATGATGGTGGTGATGATGATGATGGTGATGGTGATGATGGTAGTGATGGTGGCTGTGATGTGTTTCAGTGTTGTGAGTGTGATGAGGGGAAGTGGGAGGATCTACTAAGGAACACAGAAAATCTCATCTGTGGTCTGTGCCATTTACTTGGGAGTATGAGACATGGAGGAGCAGAGGTTGCCATCCTGTTACTAGTACGTACCGCCACCCTGCACACACAGACTTCCCTGCACACTCAACACAAAACACTCATCCATGGACTTAAGCACAGGCACTGTTGGTATGAAGACAGGCATCTGAGTGGAAGGAGGTGGTATCAGGGGAGCAATGTGTTGGGTTTCTGTGGAGTGCTGGAATGCCTGGACAGAACATTTGATAATCAGTTTAAATGTATAGTAGAGTTGATGGGAAAGTCAGAGAAACCCACAGAAGCTGGCAGCGAGGGGTGAGTGTGCATCCAAAGGCAAAAGTGAGCATATTTATCAGGGTCTCTGCAGCCTCCCAATGCCCAGGGTTCTTCTAACCAGCCATGTGCACGTGGGGTGTGGGTAAAACTTGGGCTTGTTCCAGGGAAGGTAGGATGAGAGACTCTCCTCCTGCATGGTTCCCTGGGGGCGGGGAGGTTTGAAGTCAGACCCTGATGGTCTGTGGGGGGAAGCTATATCTTACATCTGCTAGTCAACACCCCAGTACCCCTGCCACAAGCTGTGATCTCAGTCCTCAGATCTAAGAAACTCGTGAGAAAATTTACCAGAAACTAAAGAACGTGAGGGTTTAGGTTGATTATTCTTAACTAATGCCGAGAAATGAAAAACCAAAACAAAAACAAACAATAAAAACAAAATAATATTTAAAGATATGACCATCTAAGTTCTAAGTTAAAGAGAAGTTTTCAAAATTTTCTGTCTAAATAAGCTACAATTATAACCTGTAAAAATAACCTGGAGAGGAAAAGTTAGACATCTTATCAGAAGATGGGCCAAAAAGACAACAGTGTGCTTTAAAATTTTGAGGAATAATGACTTTAGGATGGGAATCATTTATACAACAAAACTATCAACAAATATGAGACACAACATAAGCAAGCTGAGATTCAAGAATGTAGAATTATAATCATCCTTAGGTGCTCTTTGAACAAAAACAGAAAAACAAACAAAAAAACTAGCATTCGCTCTTGGGAAAGAAAAGAAAAAGGGAAATTGAGAAATAAGAGATAATTTTGCAGAAAAAATACATAGGAAAATGAGATCTTATGTTTAGATCCATATTTAATATTAAAAGTAACTTTTTGTAATGCCCAATAAAAAAATAAATCTTGACTAAGACTGGACAGACTTTCTTCAAAAAGATTAGTATGAGTTGCTTTCCTCCAAGATGAGGCACAGAGGAATTTCTGTGGTGGGAGAAATGAGCACAGCTTACAGGCCCGGATGGGAGACACAGAAGAACAAGGCTGGCCCAAAGGGGCACCACTGGAGAATGTTCCCGAGGGTGCCTGCCCTTGGGGAGGTCCTGTTGCTCAAGCTGGTGCAGGGATCTGGGAGCAGGAGAGGAGCAGTACCAAAGTGTGGTTGATGCATGGGTGGCTGTGACTGATCAGTGGGGATGAGCATTCAGCTTCAGTCACCAAGAAGGACTTTGGAGGGTCTGTGTCCTAGAGAGAAAGGGGGCAGTATGGATTTCATATTAGTGCCAGCAATTCTCAGAACACAGTGGGTTGGGGCTTCTGCTTTCCAGGGTCATGGCCATGGGCTGGAGAAAAGCTTAGCATTGTCTGCCACCTCAGCTAAACTACCAGAGGGCACTGGGACCCTAAGAGGCAGACAATGTGTGGCTTGAAAAATGGGGCCAAGGACGTCAGATGTCGAGCAAATCACCGGCAGGCACAGGCATTCCTCAGGTCGTTGCACATTGTATGTATGTTTTTTACAAGTGGAAGGTTAAGCCTTCAGGAAGGTGGAGAAGCACCTGCAGGTGTGGTAGAATCAGAAGAACCTAGAACCGGAAGTGGAGCCTGAAGACGGGACTGAACCGCAATCTGGCGGTTGTACATGTGGCGCGCACTCCAGACTTGAACAGAGAAGGGTTGCTTCATGTGGGTGAGCAAAAAAAGTGGTTTCTTGCGATGGAAGCTATTCCCAGTGAAGATGCTGTAGAGGTTGTTGTGGGGACAAGGATTTAGAGCATCACATAAACATAGTTGACCCAGCAGCACCACGTCCGAGAGGATGGAATCCAATTTTGAAAGAGGTTCTCCTGTGGGTGAAAGGCCATCAAACCACCCAGCCTACTGCCGGGAAATCGTCCGTCAGTCAATGTGGAAAACTTGGTTGTCGTCCTGTTTTAGGAAACTGCCACAACCCCCCGGCCTTCAGCCACCTCCTGCTTTGGGCCAAGAACCAGCACCAGCAAAAGGATAACTGCTCGCACAAAGCTCAGATGATGGCTAGCAGTTCCAACAAGAAAGCATTTTTAAATTGAGGTACGGACATTGTCTCGCAGTGTGCTCATAGTAGAATGTACAACTTGGTGTGTTTTAATGTTGCAGTTGAAATCAGAGATGGATTATTTCTCTTTGGAAAGAAAATACATTTCATTGTATGATGTTTTTACTGATCATGATACAAATCAAATAGCTTTTCTCCATTGTTATTTAAAATACTGATGTTAAAACACTGTTTTTATATTTTGTGAGTTTCTGGGTGAGATCACTGAATATCAACACTTGGGGCTTTTCTCCCCAGAGCTCGAAGTGTGTATTTGCTCCTGGGGTCTGTGCTGCAGGATACTCCCAGGCTGGTTCCTGGAATGTCTACACTGTGGAGGGACCACTGTGCCCTTGAGATTATTGTCGCCATGTCTTAGTGAAGATGCCTTCATGTTCAGCAACAAAAGAGCTCATCCTATCAAGTGAATACATTATTTCTTGGTGCAAAAGTGATTCTAGCTAAGAGAAAACATGCGTGTGTGAGGAACCGGTGAGGAGAGAGGGTGAGGACACGTGCTTTCTCTTTCGCACTCGCAGCACTGTCCGCCACGGCTCACAGCCCCGCAGCGATTTCCACGTTCTCCAATACTTCAGAGCACAATGGACTCATCTCCCAAATGAAAGTGATTTCCAGAGGTTTCTAGTAGCCTTACATGGTGTTAGCAATAATTCTTATCATTAAAATTGTGTGACAGTCTCAAATTGTCAGGTATTTTGCATCGTCCTTTAAATGGAATAAAACATTAAATTTTATCAGACATTGTGAATTTGTTTTTCCTATTTTTTTAGTGTAAGTTCCAGAGGTATACAGTAGCTGTATCTTCTGAGAGAGATCTGAGTGTTTCTGTAAAAGAATTTAATCTTGGTGGCCCAAATAATTCCTAAAATCTATGGATGTAAGTTCAGATTCGTACAGGAAAGTGCTGTAGGGATCTACACACCCTGAGGCCTCTTGGTTTCTGAGTAAAACGGTCAGCATCTCACTGCCATGGGAGGTCCAGTAGGAAACTGCCACCAGTGGCCTCTTTGGGGAAATTCTCACCTGTATCCATTCTCTCATGAAAACAACATGAAACATGTAAGTAGTTTGTTTAGTGTAACGTGTTCATTTAACAAGAAGTAATACTGTTTATTCAAACTGATCTAATATTGCTGGGCTCTCCAAACATACACCCCTTTTAAGTGATTTAATTTTCTGTATTTATAATGGGAATGGTGCATAGTTTTGAATAAATTTAATAATTAAGTGAAATGATTATGTTGTAGAAGCTACTTTGGTGTTTGCCTAATATTTGCATGTTTAATTATGTAAGCAGGTGTCACAGTGAGTGTGTGTGTAGTGTGTGTATTTGTGGTGTGAGCAGGTGTGACTGTGAGCACACAGGTGCATGTGTGTGTGTTTGTGGTGTGAGCAGGTGTGACAGTGAGTGTGTGTAGTGTGTGATTTATGGTGTGAGCAGGTATGACTGAGCACACAGGTGCATGTGTGTGTTTTGATGGTGTGAGCAGGTGTGACAGTGTGTGTGTAGTGTGTGTATTTGTGGTGTGAGCAGGTGTGACTGTGAGCACACAGGTGCATGTATGTGTGTTTGTGGGGTGAGCACACAGGCAGCGTGGGTATCTGCTGGCAGGACCCTTTTCTCTGAGTCGGCTGAAGCAATCCTGCCCTACCTAAGGCTCTCCCTCCTCTGCATTCCTCCCTCCTCTCACAGTCTCAGCTGCCTGTGGCAGCTCCTCCTCTGACTCATGGTCTGTGTCCAGCCAGCCCTGCAGCTGTCATTCCACCTGACACCTGCTGTGGCCACAACCACCCTCTTAGCAGTGACATGTGCTGATCGAGGCTGGGTGGCCAGCCTGGTCTGCACGGAGCCCTGAGTCCTCAGGGGTCTGGACCCATGCCCAGCATGCCTCCAGACCCAGCCTCACTTTGAGAAGAATTCAAATCCCCTTTCTGTTCAGAAACCGCTGGTCTAGCTGTTTCTATTTCTAATGTTTTTACTGCATGAAGTTGTGCAAATTTGGAAAATTATGACTGCACTTGATTTGTGAATTTCTCCCATAAAATGCCACTTCTGGAATACTTTCTGGAGCTGTGAACATGTACTGCCTTCCTTCCTATAAGCAGAAAACAGAGCGTCTGCAAAAACTGTCCATGTGGGGTGTCCCCCTCACCCCCCTGCCCCTGATGGCTTGCAGGAGAGGGGGTCCTACCGGGGCAAAGAGCTGCTTTCCCAGAGCTGCGGGGATTCTGCCGGAGGGAAGCCCGGGATACAGAGTGTCCTGGGTGTATGTGCACTAGGGGACTGCAAAGAGGAAGCTGTACGTGTCACAGTTGCACACACGTCCTCCCAGCCCCAAGCAGGGTGGGAATCAAGCCAGGGCTCTTGCCTCGAGGCTCAGGAGGCTGGTCCTGGTGGGACCTGCACACAGAGATGCTGCCTGCACATGTTCTTCTCCCTGACCGCCGAGGTGTGCATAGCCCTCAGACATCCTGGGGCCTGTGACTCTGTCCCTGGACATCACGAAGGCCCCTCCTTAGCACGCAGAGAGGAGCGAGTGAGGAGTGGGGCCAGCATCCCCCCGACACTTTTCCCACTCTGTACTGTGCAGGTGTGGGCACCTGCTTCCTCCAGGTGAGAGGCCGAACACAGCAGTAAGCTCCAGAAGGTGCCCCCAGACACGTGTGGTTGTGAAGAACAAGGGGCAAGGTCAGGACCTCTCTGCTTCCCAGCAAGGCTGTGAATTAATTGACTTCCTTCTCGTAAGTGAGCCCACACGGTGGCTGCCAGAGAGCAGAGGAAACACTGGGCAACGGAGCTTCTGACAGCACAAACCCTGGACCCATCCCTGGGAGGCCATGCTCACTGACGAGTGACCTCAGCCCTCGACACTCACTCTGTCACTTCCAGTCTGAATACATGCTTGCATGTTATGCTCAGAAGGACCCAGGTAGATTTGTGGGAGTTTATGGATTTCGTCTCTGTGACTAAGGCACCATGGTCATGCTCGCAGGAGCCGGCAGGTCGGCTGTCCCACCCTTACTGCCCACATGGGGTTGGCAGCGGCTGTCTTGGGGCCGAGGCCGTGTTTTCCAGATGTAACCGGGCTCAGGCCCACTGTCTATCATGCTGATACGAGCCAGACATAAGCAACCCTCCTCACTGATTTGCTGTAAGAAAAGCAACCCGTTCTCCGTTTATTCAGCAAACGTGTGTGCGCTGCCTGGCTATGTTCTGGTGCACGTTTTCAATCCCATCATCTTTTTTCCCTAAAATGTCTATTTAAGACGTCTTCACACATCTGCCCCCAACATCTGGTTATTAACAGTAGGAGCTGGGAGCCCTTTGGAGTAACTGTCTCCCTCACAAGAGTCCATGCAAGCCACACGTGGTACCTCTGTTTCTTGCTGTTCCCCACGCAATATGCACTCTTCGCCATGGCCAGCCACGGAGCCCACTAAGCCACAGCTTTCCCACACAACATGCTGTGGTCAGCCTTGGAGCCCACTGAGCCACAGCCTTCCCATGCAACACACTGCAGCCAACCACGGAGCCCACCAGTGCCACTGGCTGATTTTGCTCAACATCATGCCCCAGATTCATCTACTTCATTTATATGGAGGAATTTTAAAATTTCCATGTGGTTTCCACTGTTGACTTATGTGCTCGAAGGCCACTGGGCAAGCAGGGCTGTTTCCATATTGGTGTACTATGAGTAACATCATCGTGGACACTCTTGTGGCCTTGGGTAGGCCCGAGTCACTTCTGCTCTCGGACGGCAGGAAAGTGGCTCCGAGGCACAACCAGGCTGGTTCCAGAGTGATCGCTCCGGGTCACGTCCCCCTGATCCTCTTCCCTTTGGATTTGGGTCAGGAAGTGTTTCAGGGTTTTTTACCTGCTTCACTTGTTTATGGCTCTTTCTGAGTCAAGCAAATCTAGTACATTTTATTCCACAGCCAGTGTGGCGGTGAGCTCTCGACGCACAAGCTCATGAGGAGGGGCAGGGAGGAAAGGTCCGTCTCACAGAAAAATGCTCCTGGTTTTTGTCAGTCTAGAAGTGTGTCCTCGGTGTATGTGTGGTGTTCACGCCTTGGCTCCTGCTCCACACACAGCAGGGGTGGAACATACCAGCTGCGCAGACCCCACATGCTGATCCTCCATCACCACACGAACGTTTGACCATCTTTGGAAACACTATCTTTGATTTAATTTCATTGAGAAATTCAGAAAACATCCACTTTTTAACTTTCATGCGGTGTTCTTTTCTAAGTTAAATTTTATCTTTATGGACTCAGAGAAAAATATAACTAATTTTGAAAAGATACAATCTTCTCTTTTTTTACAACAAAGCCCAAGTAATATTTTAAGAACCTCAACTAGACATCCTGAACTTGCCACCCCTTTCCCAGGCTGACTGAGACCTGAGAGACCTTCCCTGTGGTGTGAGTTCCCAGTGGGCAGCACACGTTCTGACTCTACATACCGTGAAGGACGACCAACTACACGAGGTTGGGTTAGACCCATCATCTCATTCGGACTCAGAAACCGGAGTCTTTGATTTTCTTGATCTTACAGCCCAGAGTTCTTTATTTGCGTTAATTGCTAAAGCTCTTCTGTATCTGACTGATTCCCCTGCCTCTTCCTCCCTCGAGGGAGCGGTGGTTGGTACAGGGTCCTGTCTGTGTGAGCCCGTCTCTCTCTCTCTCTCTCTCTCACACACACACACACACACTCACGCACGACTACCTGCACCATGTGTGGAAACCGACCTCGGCTCGTTTTGAAGGTGCCCAGAGCCCATTCTGCTGACCCAACACAAGGAGCACATTGACCCCAAAGGACAGTCCCTGCCTCTCACCTGCCCAGGAACTCAAGGGTTCCACCCCACTCATCTACCAGATTCTGTGTGACTGGGATGCTGAGTGTGAAGGGGGGTCACAGCCTCCCCCTGCAGGGGCCATGGCTAGGGGAGGCCGTTGGGGACTCCGGCCTCGGTAGGGAAGGTCAGGAGCGCGGACCAGCTCTGGCAGCACAAGGGCTGGACCCCGCAGACAGGGAAGTTCAGGGGCAAGAGCCACTGGCGAAGCCTGTGCAGACCTCACACTGTATTCTTTGCAGGATTTGACTATCTTCCTGTCAGAGATGGGTCTCCTTTCATATTAAGCCGTGTGCATATAAGACTTGAACCCTGGCTAGATTCTAAGTCCATTTCAAAAATCACCTTGCAGCTCCGCGAAAATCACAGGATAGCACATGTTTACCTGTAGTATGACTGATTCTGAATGGAAGCTTGTGTCTAAGAAAGAGGAGGCTCTGCCTGTGGGTTGCATGAGAGGACTTCGTCATCAGCCTACAAACATCACCCTTCACAGATGACAGCGGAGCTGAGTGTGGGAAAGAGCAGAGACCTCAGGTGCTTTCTCCTTCTCACTTTCCCCATCAGAACACTTCAGAAGGCCCTTCACACCGCCCAGGCAGGCAGGTCCACGGTGGGGCCGTTTCTACTCTGTGATGAATGAGCATCTAGTCTCTCCTGATAACACTTATATTGTCAGTGTGTCTACCTGTGTGCACTGTCTGTTGGCCACCAACTGGTCTCTGCAGAAGGTACAGAATCGAAGCGATCACAGTTCCCGCACCCCAGGAGCGGACACTTTGGTGACGGGACATAGGGTGTACTTCTGACTCCATTTCATATTCTGAAAGCTGCTTGTTTGTCTCCTTACTCTGGAAGATTCAGGAATCGAACCTCACCCGTCCCTTTAACAAACGGCCATCACCACCCCTCTGATGTGGGGATTAGTGAAGTCTGCTTTTGTGAATCAACAGAGTGAGAACAGGCATCTTTCAAAATGCAGAACCCACCTCTGGGTAGCAGGTGGGCCTCAACAAAACGAACAGAAACTGTACAAAAATGTCTGTGAGGGGATTTACTGCAAGGACAGTTTTCAAGGGTCAGATGCTAGTCTAATGGCCCAGAGAATGGGGCCACACAGAGCCTCAGCACTGGTCTCTGCTGGTGGACGGGGAACTCAGCCACTTCTCCAAGTCCTGCTCACTGGGGGACCTTCTGTCCCCACCGTCCCATAGGGATGGCCCAGAGAGGAGCTGGGTGTCGCGGGGGCCCACTTCCAGATGTGGCCTGGGTGTCCTGGAAGCCGTCAGTACCCTGCACCCCGGACTTCCTCTCCTCTGTCGGCAGATCACAGGCTCCTCACAAAGCCACAGGCTGGGAGAGAAGGAGTGGGGTGGGGTGGGCACGGGGACTCGGGCACTTGTCACTCCTCTGTGGGACTCACAGGTCACTACAGGGCTGCATGAGCCCAGATCCTTGGCACGACTTCCACATGACAATGGAGCGTGGCCGTACACACCCAGCTCTGTGGCCTGCTGGGTCAGGCAGACCCACTGGGCCACGGTCAGCCCAGCCACTGGCTGACTGGATGCCTCCAGAGGGTGATTACGCTGTGTGTGGATACAGCCTCTCTTCCCTCCCATTTCCACCTTGTGCAAGATCCATCAACAAAATTGGACCATTTTCTCAACTAAACCTTGACTATCTTTTGAGAAAGATTCTCTTATAGTTTTGTTGTCACTGTAAATTACATTTTTATTTTTTTTATTTTTATTTTTTTTAAAGATTTTATTTATTTACTTGACAGACAGAGATCACAAGTAGGCAGAGAGGCAGGCAGAGAGAGAGAGAGGGAAGCATGCTCCCTGCTGAGCAGAGAGCCTGATGTGGGGCTTGATCCCAGGACCCTGGGATCATGACCCGAGCTGAAGGCAGAGGCTTTAACCCACTGAGCCACCCAGGTGCCCCTGTAAATGACGTTTTTAAAGTAGCTTCACCATTTTGGCGCATAGAACTGTGACTACTACCGGCATGCGGCTCCTACACCCAGCCGTCTTGTGGTCTTGCTGCTTCTAGGGACTTGCCCATGTGGTTAGTTTGGCCTCTGACACCCTGTGCTCCACAGGTCTTCTTGTCGAGTGCGCTCCATGGAAGCCACTCACCTTCCGTTTGGACTCCTGTTTGCTCTCAGGTTTGCAGTGTGCTGACCTGCGTGTTTTCCCCAACAGATGGCTGCGACCAGCCACTGGCGTCCGCGCTGCCGGCCTCCTCCTTCAGCGGTTCCTCCGAGCTGTCCAGCAGTCACAGCCCCGGGTTTGCGAGACTGAACCGCAGAGATGGTAAGTCAGCGGGTTGCCTCCCATTGATCCAGGGCGACTCACGGACTTTCAACAATTCCTGCATATTTTCTTGATAAAATGCTGTAAGTGGATTATCTGTGGCACAGAAAGAAAATTGCAAGCAAGTGGTAGGTATGTGGGCATGTTCCCATGTGAGACCGTGCACATAAAGAATGCAATTCAGGTCTCTCTCCACGTGCACATCGGGGCCACGGAGTGCCCGAAACAGCGGTGAGCTGCGTGAGTGTCGTGCACGATCAGGCCAACATTCCATCACAAAAATATGTACATACCTTTAAATATACCAACTGTTTAGCTAAGAAAATATTTTTTCTATCACAAATATTCACTTCTAGGAGTCTATTAACCCTGGTCATTTAATTACTCATCTTCAAGTGGGACAGAGACCTTGGAGGGTGTATTAGGTTCCTATTGCTGCTGTGACAGATTTCATAAAGATTTGGGGGTGTAAAACCACATGAATGTATTCTGTTAAGGTTTTGAAGGTCAAAGGTCTGGGACGGGTCTGAGGCACTGAAATCAAAGTTCTGCTGAGGCTGGTTCCTTCTGGAGGTGCCGGGAGCCTTGAGCTGGGAGCCTTTCCCAGGCGACGGCATCTGGAGCCAGCTCTCCCATCTCCAGAGCTGCAGGGTCTCCCTGGTTCCGACCCCGCTGCCTCCCTCTTCCCGTCCAACTCCCCGTGATTGCACTGACCTCTTAATTCAGCCGATCAGCAGCCTTAGCTCCCTCCTGCCATAGAAAGCCACCGGTTTCAGGGGCTGAAAAGTAGACTGTCATCCTCCTTACACCCGAGGCTAGAAAGGCAGCCTCAGATACTTGCCAAGTAGAAATAAAGACAATCATTCCATCTCTTCCCTCCACGTCTCTCAAGGAGGAATGGGAATGCAATGCTACCTTCGCAGCTGGTCAGGATCACTGTTTACACTTTTGATGCTAGGGTGTCGCTGGGCATGGTGTTAGCAGGAAACCAAGCTGTCTTCAGCTGCTCTGGAGAAGCTTACAGTCACGGAGAGCATCACCGCGATCCTTGCCACGAAGCGGGAATGCAGGAGGCCTGTGTGCAAATTCCTGGGAAGTAGGTCCGGCCGCAGTCACCCCAAAAACCCCTGCAGAAAGGAAAGCCTGACCCTCACCCCGCCTTCTAAATCACTCCCTCTGCTCTTCTCTTCAACTTCTCCTTGTCCTGAGTACAGAGGCTCCGTATCCGATCTCATTTATTACAGTGAACACTCACAACATAAAAAAGAGTGTTAATTCACAAAGGGTTTCATAGGTATTTGAGATTTTCATTAGAGACAGATGGACAGACAGATACTCCCACTAAAGTGCTTATCACAAAATAGATCTGTAGACGTGTCAACACAGATGATTTTTACATTCCTTTTTATTTGCTATTGAAGGGGTAGAATTAGGTGAGGGGGTGGTTTGGGTTTCTGAAAGGCAGGCCTCTCCAGCCTCTTTCTGGAAAGCAAGTTCGGATGTGTTCAAAAGAAAACCTCAAGCTCGAAAAGGTGTGATTTAGGTCAAGCCACCAAACCAGGGCTGAGTATCCTCGTGACTGCAGGTTCACGCATCTCCACCAGATGCTGTCCTAACGCTCAGACCCCCTGCCCCTCCCTCAAAGGGAGGCAAGCCTGAAGGAATGATCCTTTCCTTTTGCTGGTAATCTCCCTGCCTCCCCTCCTTCCTATAAAATGTCTGTTTTGTGCAGCTTCTTGGGTATCCCCTCTGCTTGCTAGACAGGGTGCTACCAGTTCATGAATCTTCAGATTTACTGGGTTCACTTTTGGCTTTTACCCATGACAACCCTATCTTCTCCATAGTTAAGTGTCCAGAGCTGACTACTGATTGTACCAGTAAGCGTGGCTGGTAGTGGAACACAGTGGGCCTGCTCCCCAGACACAAATGGCCAGGAAACCCAGCTCCCCGCAGCCATCTTCTGGTGACCCCTCCCAGGGCCTGTCTGCCCTTGTGTTTAACATGCGTGGACCCCAGGACTGGCCTTCCTTCCTGGGCCTTCGAACATCAGCTCCCATGGGGCCCTGAGAGCCCAGGCTGTGTGGTGCCCCCTGGTGCCTGAGCTCCCAGCCTCCCAAACACAGGGTCACAGCCGCCCCCCAGAATCAGCATCCTTCCTCCTGACGGGCCTCGAATGAATGGTCCGTGCCTGCTTAATCAGGCAGCCTTTTCTTTTCTCCAGGTGTTTGAGCTCCATTACGTCCGAATGTCAAACGTCTCTGCACGCAGATTGTCATTATCTTGAAACAAAGGATTAGATTTGTCCCTAGCTCTTCACGGGGACGAGCTAGACTCACCCAAAACTGTCACAGTAAAAAAGGAGGGGAGGCAGCTTCATGCCAATAAAATGCAATAAAAGAAGAGATGTTTTGGGAAAATCCGCTGCTCATTCACATTTGAATCCTAGTCATCATTCCCAGTTTCAGAGAAGCAGGAAGTTTTTCTTTTGAAAATAAAACAGAGAAGTCTATATTTTAATCAGTTTCTTTCAAAGTTTTCACAGAGTAGGGACACGATACATAAATCACTGAGTCTATCTTCGGTCTGTGCGTGTGTTCAGTAAATGACAAGTGAGCGTTCTCTCCGTTTGTTGGTTAAAATCCCGTTTCCCACCCAGGCACATGAGCCTCGGGATTTTCCGTGAGTGAAAATCATTTTAATCCGCTATTTTCCTACAGCTCATAATGAAGCAAGATATCAACTTTAATGAATTTTATTTGCATGTTAATTAAGTTCAAAACAGCCCACCTTAATTATCTTTTACTTGCTATTCATTGTTTTTGATTGGGTTTTATTTTTTTTCTCCCCACGGTTGGCCTGCAGCATTCACAGAGGAAATTGCAAACTGAGTGAGTTATTGATGGCTCCGTGGTGCTTCTATTGTTTCAACATTTCTCATTTGATTTGGATCAGGCTGTGAAGGCTGGCTATGCAGGCAATCAGAACAGGAATAAATGAGCAGGAGGGAATATGCCACAAATAAATTTCCAAGAGTCAGAAGCCCATAAAACGCGAGGTCTTCCCACTGCAGCTCTGGGAGCAGGCAGAAAACAGGCGTTTCTGACCAGACCCCTCACTGCTTTTTGTTTTGAGTCCAGGGGCGTGGTTGGGGGACGCGATGTGGGACATCTTGCATGAGGGCACTGAGGTCAAGGCCCTGGGACAGTGGCACCCCTTTTCCTGGGGGAGGAGCCCAGGCTCCCTGGGGCAGGCGTGTGGGACAAGCCACATCTCCCTGTGCAGGTCACTCTGCTGTCTTTCCCTCAGTCTAGGGAATTCAGTTCACCGTGCCTCAGAAGGAATAATCCAGAAATCTCCAGCAGACATCAGTTGGCTGTAACAGAGCTCCCGGAAGGCACCTGCATTGTGCCAACCACTCCGAGTCTCTCCTCCTTCATTCACCTTTTCCCTGCGGTGTAGCGTGAACTGTGATGCTTCTAAAAGCAAAGCCTCTTGGTCCTTTACCATCAGTGCTACGGAGATGTGAGGTAATCTCAGGCTGGAAGGGAGGCATCCACACAGCTTCCACAAAGGCTTGCTCACACAGCGATCCAGCCCAGCCTTTGGGTGCACGAATGAAAAAGGCAATGGCAGAAACCTCTCTTTTCAGAAGGGACTTGCACGGCACCTTCTAGCACAAGCAAGAGGCTTCCTCCAAATCTCTTACCTACTGAACGGGGCATCTGTCCAGGTTCCAACCAGCTGAGGGAACCAGCTGAAGGCTCCCCAGGGGGAGACGGATGTGGAAAAAAATGCCCCTCTGTCCAGGACACAGGCAGTAGCGAGCATCTCCAACACTGTGACTGAGGTGATGCCAGGGCAAGTCCCCAGCCAGCTCTGGCCTGGAGGCCTCACCTGGGGGTCAGCAGCAGGAGGTCTGTTACGGCTGTGCCAGAGGCGGCTAGCCTTGGCTGTGCCGACGGGCTGTGGGGCAGTGGCCTCCCATCTCAGCCCTGAGCCCGAGCCTCGCGGGAACATCCCAGTATGTGTGCAAGATGTCTTGGACCATTCGTCGCAGCCCCTCTGCAGTCTGTCTCCATCAGGTCTGATTCAATGGTCTCTTGACAATCTATGCAAACAGAACAGCAATTTCAAATAAGTGAACTGAATTTAAAGGGGAATTTTTTTTTTTTAAAAAAAGGTCTGGAAAAATGCTCGTGAAAGGAGCAAAGAGATGCTTCCGTTCAGTTGAGATTGATGTTGCCACAGAAGCAAGTCCCTGAGAAAGTTGCAACAGGTCTGTGCCCATCAGAGTCTGGACCTGACACCCAGGGGGGCACCACAGCCAGGAGTGCTGACCATGGACAGGACAGCACGGACATGCCAACGGGTTTTAAGTCCCCAGATGTCACCGTATGTGAGACAAATCTGGAACAGGGTAGCCCCGTGGTCTTCGGGTGTCATGTGGTCAGGGCTGGGGGCAATCCTACATGGGGTACATTCTCCACTTGACCACAGGCCCCAGTTCACTCAGCTGCTTCCACGGAGAGGCATCTGGCTTTGTGCCCTGGTTACATGTGGTGCCATGGAAGCTGAGGTTGACAATATTGCTAATGATGCTGTTGCCGTGCGGAGGGCCAGCCTGAGGGACGCTACATGAGCAGATCCCAGCAAGCCACGGAACAGTGGCCGGCATCTGTGAAATACTTGCCATTTTTGGCCCGAACTGTCAGCTTCCACCAACACTGCCAAGGTCACTTCAGACATTTCTGCACCAAACATTACCAGAAAGCCTGGGCAGAATGCTTTTTTTTTTTTTTAAGATTTTATTTATTTATTTGACAGAGAGAGATCACAAGTAGACAGAGAGGCAGGCAGAGAGAGAGAGAGAGAGGGAAGCAGGCTCCCTGCCGAGCAGAGAGCCCGATGCGGGACTCGATCCCAGGACCCTGAGATCATGACCTGAGCCGAAGGCAGCGGCTTAACCCACTGAGCCACCCAGGCGCCCTGGACAGAATGCTTTTTGAAGAGTTTGAAGACACTGGAGAGTTTCCAGGCCAAAGGGCCAGGATCAGGAGAGGGAAAGCCAGGGAACCGAGCCTGTCTCTGGGGCCACTGTGCTGATGGCTTTTTCCAATGTGAGAGCCACAGAGACAGGCTGAAGGGCTGAGGAAGACCTTCCGGCCTTGTCGGGCTACCGCTCGAAGTGGGACTCAGAGGCCAACAAGGGGGATGGACCCTTGAACACACCACAGTCTTTGGGCCTAACCAGAAAACTTGTTTTCATTGTGAAAAAATCCCAATTCCTCATTGGACTGAGCTGTCACAGCTTAAGAAGCAAGAGTGAATTAACTCCTGAAGAAAATAAATCATCCAGAACCTCACAGTATTTTTAAAAATAAAACTATCTAGTTTAGAAATGGGAAAAAAAAGGCACATAATAAGATTTGACTGAAAACCAAAGAAATAAAAATGGAGCTCCAGTAATAATAATAAAGTTATAAGACTATAAGACTATAGTCTATAAAACAAATATAATTAATATATTCAAGACATTAAAATATGGATAATTTCAGCAAATAACTGGAAATAAATGGAAATTCATATGGAAACAAAACAATAGGGAAGAGCAACACAGTCAAAAGTTGGATTTTTGAAAATTTTAATTAAATTGACAGGCCTATATGTGACTCAAGAAAAAATGGAAAATCTGAATATGCCTAATACAAGTAAAGAGATTGGAATCATAATTATAAACTTCCCACAAAGCAAAGCTTAGAACCCAGTTGTTCATGTGTAAATCCTACCACACATTTAAGGGCAAATTAGCACCCAGCTGTCACAAACTCTCCCACAAAACAGAAAAGGGGAAACTTAAATCATTCTGAGTTCAACGTCTCCTTGAAAAAGAAAACTACAATCTAACATCTTTTAAGAAAGTAGACAAAAAATTCTCAAAAAAACTTAAAAATTAACTATCAAATAAATCCAGCAACATGTAGAAAGAAGTATACAGTGTGATCAAGTAGGATTTATCCCAGAAATTCAAGGTTGGTTTGATATCCAAAAATCAATCAATGTGATACCATATTAATAGCATAAAGGAACAGATACACGATAATCACAATAGATGCAAAAAAAGCATTTTAAAAAATCCCACGAACTAGAAATATAAGGAAACTTCACCAGCCTTTAAAAGGCATCTACAAAAGCCAATAGTTCACATACTTCATCATCCTTGACGGTAAAAGACAAAATGCTTCCCCCGGAGACTGGACACAAAACAAGGTGTTTGCTTTTGCTAATTGTATTTAACATTGAATGGGAAGTTCTAACTAGGAAAAGTAGACAAGAAAAGAGAATAAAAGTGTATCAATAAGAAGTAGAATTATCTTTATTTGTAGGTGGCATGATCTTGTATACAGAAAATCTTTCAGAATACACACATACACACATACACACAAATATTATAAAATGGGTTTAGCATGTTGGTAAAAGACAAGAACAATATCTAAAACTCAATATCCAAAAACTAATTGCATTTCTACACTTTAGAAATTAATATACAAAAATGGAATCCAGAAATCAATTCAATTTATGACAGCATCAGGAAGTATTAAAACCCTTGCAATAAATTTACCAAAAGAGTATGTGATTTATATTTATATAAAAAATACAAAGCATAGAAGACCTAAATAAGTGGAAAGACAGCTCCTGTCCATGTATCAAAAGGTATAATATTTTTTTTTAAATGGTGCTCCTTCTTCAAATGAGTCTCCTTTTGGTTCAATCCCTTCCAAAATCCCAGGCATCCCTTCCTCACAAGTGGAAAAGTTAATCCTAAAATTCATTTAGAAATGGAAGTAATCTATGGGGCGACTGGGTGGCTCAGGGGGTTAAGCCTCTGCCTTCGGCTCAGTTCATGATCTCAGGTCCTGGGATCGAGCCCCACATCTGGCTCTCTGCTCAGTGGGGAGCCTGCTTCCCTTCCTCTCTCTCTGCCTGCCTCTCTGCCTACTTGTAATCTCAATCTCTCCCTGTCAAATAAATAAATAAAATCTTTAAAAACAAACAAACAAAAAAGAAAGGGAAGTGATCTAAAAAATCCATAACAATATTGAAAAAGAATGAATTTGAAAGACTTACACCTATTGGTTTCAAAACTGACTCCACTCCAAAGTTACTGTAGTTAAGACACTCAGCACTGTCATAAGGATAGATGTGCAGAGACAAATAGGACCAATTTATTGTCCAGAAGTAAACTGTCACATTTATGGTAACTTGGCTTTCTGGAAGAGCCCTAAGAAAATCTAGGGGTAAGAAGAGTCTTTCTAACAAATATGGTGAAAGCATGAAGCTGGGTTCACACCATGCATCGAAATTAACTCAGAATGAGCCACAGACTTCATGTAAGTGAGAAAACTATGAAAGACTTAGAGAAAAGCATACTGGTAAATTTTTACAGCCTTGGATTAAAAAATGTTTTTATAGATATGAAAATAAATGTGCAGGTGACAAAAGGAAAACAAAACAGAAATATTGGATTTCTTCCAAATTAAAAATGCTTTACTTTCAAATACACCATTAAGAAAGAGACAAGAAAACCCACAGGATGGGGAAAATGTTTGTAAATTACAGATCTGATAAAGTACTTGTCCATCTAGAGTCTATAGAAAACTCTGACAATTAAACCATAAAAAAAGAAACCTAACTTAAAAATAGGCAAATTATTTGAAAAGCCATTTCTCCAAAGAAGATACACAAATGGTCAATAAGCCCATGACAAGATGCTCGACATCATTAGCCTTTAGCCACCTGAAAATCTGCGTGCTGCGGTGAAGATGGCTGTCGTCAAGAAAGGAAAGTAACAAGGCTGGAGAGACCACGCAGCCTCCCCACGGCTGAAGGGTGTGCGGCGCTGCTGAGACCCCTGAGTGGCTCCTTGGGAAGCTACCATGGCATCACTGCATGACTCACAGCCACCCCCAGTGTAGACCCAAGTGAGGACGCTGACGGTGCAGAACTCGCATACAGAGGCTCACGGCGCCATTACTCATGGTCACGGCAACGTGGAAGCAGCCCAACGTCCACCAGCTGGTGAATATATAAGCAAGCTATGATCACTTCATACGGTGGAATATTATCCAACAATGATCTGTGGTCATGGCACAACCCGGACAGACCTCACACACATGACACCCAGTGGAAGGATCCCATCACACAAGGTCCTGTCCTATTTGCAACAATGTAGATGGAGCTAGAGGAATTTAGAAAACAAAACAAATGAACAAAGACCAAAAAAAAAAAAAGACTCTTAAATAGAAAAAACTGGTGGTAGCACAAGGGGCCATGGGGCACGGGATGAGACCACACCCACCAAGAGGAGCCCCGAAGCCTCTGCAAGATTGCCGGACCACCATGCTGGACACCTGAGACTAACCCAACCCTGCATCGCCCTCAGACGTGAATAAATGACAAATCAGTTATTCCTAAGGAAAAAGAATCACATCCTTGTAAGTGTTTTGTGCTGGGTCTTCATTACAAAGGTGACGGAGCGAGGACACAGAGGTCAAGGACATTGAAAAAAACATTAAAGCTTCTCACAGTTTCCCGGGAAACAAGAGGCACAGCTCACCTGCCGGGGCCCTGGGGCACCAGCATCTGGAAGGAAGCAGAAGGAAGGGCTAGGAGAGCTCAGGCAATGGTCTTTCCCACGGTTTCCACAGAAAGGCCAGACAGCACTGTAAACAGCTTCGGCCTGGCGAGCATCATGGCTGGGCTGACACCTGCCCAGGGGGATTCAGGCCGACGAGTGTTGCCTCCAGGACCCAGTCCGGCTAGAGGGGTGCAGCTGTGAGTGGTTAGTTTGCACATCACAGATGTGCTCCGCCAGCACCTGCAGTCCCTAGTTGTTGGTTAGGCCACCAGAAGGGCAGACTCACCCCAGCAGGAAGGGTTTAAAAAAACACCACAACAGGGGCGCCTGGGTGGCTCAGTGGGTTAGGCCGCTGCCTTCGGCTCAGGTCATGATCTCAGGGTCCTGGGATCAAGTCCCACATCGGGCTCTCTGCTCAGCAGGAAGCCTGCTTCGCTCTCTCTCTCTCTCTCTCTCTCCCTGCCTCTCTGCCTACTTGTGATCTCTCTCTGTCAAATAAATAAATAAAATCTTAAAAAAAAAAACCACAACATCATAACATACAGAGAATACAAATCATATGGTATTAATACAATGAGATCCCAATCATGGGACACATCCAGAACAGGGAAATCCATGGACACAGGACATTTCCAGCCACCAGGGCCTGGGTGAGGAAAGACTAGAGACCGGCTCCTAGGAGGTGCAGAGCTGCTGGGGAGTGCTGGTGGTTGCACAGTCACTGAACATACTAAGGAACACTAAATTATACACTTAAAAATCTATGGAGCACTGGATATGGTGCATAAACAATGAATTCTGGAACACTGAAAAGGAATTAAAAAAAGAAAAAATCTATAAGTCAAATCTGAAGTTGATTCATTGCATAGACATGTTAAAGTGAAAACTTGGTAGAAAAATAGTATAACATAAAAACACAACATATCTACAACTTTGGGCAATATAACTTTGAAGATGATATAGTTTGATATATTATAAGAAGTAACTTATAGGCGATGTTGCAAGAGAAGACAGACCCTGGACAGGGTGACCCATGAGCATGTTTTCATGTACACATTTCTGAGAACTGAATCTCAATTGTGTCATTTTTCATGCAGTGTTGTGCTCTTCTAGTTGTTTAAGATTCTGAAGTATAATTAGCATATGTATCTTCTTCACACGCCATGATCTCAGATTTAATTAAGTCCAGTGGAATAATGCATCTAAATAAATGTTCAAAGTGGAAAGGTCATCAAAACCTAGTATTTAGGGTGAATAAATGAGAGTGAGACTTTTGTTACAGTCCATCATATCAAAATAATTTTTTATTAACACCAACCATAAAATTGTTAAAATTAATAGTTTGTTTTATGTAGAGCTTTGCACCTAAGTTACTTGAAATTTCCCTAACAGTGTGTAAGAACTATTTTCATAAATCTGTCTTTATTTTTCATACAAAATCATTTACAGCTTTTGGATCATCTCCATGGTCAGTAAACACTCCCAGCAATTACTTATTTATTTGTTGTCATTTTACCGAAGTGTGGTTGATACACAATATTGTATTAGTTTCAGGAGTACAACATACGGATTCCACATTTGTATCCATTGTGAAATGATCACCAGGATAAATGGCCCCCACCTGTGGGCACACAGAGCTGTGACTCTGTTAGCCATGCTCCCCGTGCTGGGCGCTGCAGCCCCCCACCCCACCATCTGACTCACATTCTAGCTGAAAGTTTGTACCCCCCACTCGCCACCCCTATTTGCACAGCCCTCTCATCCCTCCCCTCTGGCAACCTCCAAATTCTTCTCTGTATTTGAGAGTCTGTTTCTGTTGTTTGTTCCTTTTTGTGGTTTAGAACCCACATGAATCCCATGCCATTTGTCTTTCTCTGAGGTATTTCTCTTGACGTAACACCATTGATTTTGGAACAGTGGAAACACATGGATGGAATTTTATTGAGTAGACACAGCCATCGCTAACTTAGGTACAGAGTGTGCACGAGGCATATTTTTTCGGTGCCACAGCTTCGGCTGATGAGTTTATCCCCACATCATTTGAATGCTTAGTTGTCAAATAAGGTGAGAAAGAAGATCAGTGCCTCCTGGGCAGTCCTGCTCATCCCAGAGACACAGGGCATGTGTGCCCAAGCCCCCGTTCACCCTTGGACCTCGGTTACTGGCAGGTTCCACTCAGTTATTATTTCATTCCTCTGTTCTTTTGTAACATTAGGAAAGAGCAGTTCCATGATGGTTTTCATTTCTTTGAGTCCCACATTAACTTTATTTCAAGAGAACCAGGTTATTGAAAATATGACCGAATTTTGAACACCAGGACCAAAAATACAGGTTTCCTGGAGATTTCTCTTCTCCTCCAGCCATGCAGACCCATTGTTATCCCAAAAACTACGATGTTGCAGATATCCTTAAAGTAGAGAGAGGCCACACAAATAGCGGAGATGACCACCGCCCGACATTTAACATTTCTGTTCTTACTAAAACTGTTCTTCCTACAAATCTGAGATGCATTTGATGTGGAAGAAAAGCTATCCAAGATTCCACATCCAGCATTAACATCCTTAATGTTCCTGCCGTCTGGCTCTGTCCCAGCAGCTTTGTTTGCTCATTCTGAATTCCCACCTTCTTGCGGCTGCAAAGAAAATGCACTTCACTTGTTTTCTTTTGGCTTTCCTTTCTTTAGTTCCTATAGACTACAGATTAGGAATGACTTTAGAAGACTCTTTTCTTTAAACAAAGAAGATGCAGCACTCCGCAGGTATAAATTTCAATGTTTCCAAAATTGAGATTTTCACATATTTTTTCCCCAATATTATTGTTTTAATTCATATCTTTAATCTGACAAATGGATGCACCCTTTTAATTGCCTCACCAACAAAGTAATTAAATATACCCTCACCCTAAAAAGTGTCCTCCAGCCCTGTCCCCATACCCCACCCCCAAGGCAGCTATCCTCCCGATTTTCATCACCTTGAGGTAATTTGTCATGTTGTAGAACACAGGTAAATCTGGGTCCTTCTGCCTAACATGAGATAATCCACTTTTGGGGTGTTTCAGTTACTTTATCCTTTTAATTTCTGAGTCCTACTCTATGTATGAATATAACAAAAATCGTGTGTCCTCTCTCCAGTTGAAGGAAACTTGGGTGGTCTCTGGTTTGGGGACACAGAATAAAACTGTCTGAGCCTTATTGGACAGGTCTTGTGTGGACACATTTCTGTTCCTCTTGCTTAGGGACCCGAGTGGTATTTATTGCTGGCTAAGCCGTAGGTGAATATCCAGTATTTTAAGACACTGACAGAGAATTTTCTACTGTGGTTTTGCCCTTTTGCATCTCCACCGGCCCTGCTGGAGAGTTCTAGGTACTCCACACCCTCCCGAAACCCCAGGATGTGAAGCTGTCTGAGCTGTAGAAGCTCTAACAGATGTGAGGGTTTTTAATTTTATCCCCCCGGAGGATAATGACATTTCTCATGGCTTATTGTGATTATCTTCTTGGGAAAAGTTCAAAACTTTTGCAAGTTTTTTAGTATTGCATTGGCTTGTTCCGTTTGTAGTTGCTGAGTACTGAGAGTTATACCTATACTTAGGTATGTGGGTTGGAGTTGCAAATGTGTTTTCTCGGTGTGTTTGTTGACTTTCTGTTCTTTAAACAGCATTTTTTGTAGAGTAAAGGTTTTTATCTTGAGGAAGACCAATTTATCATTTTGTCAAAGAAATTGTGCTATGGAACAAAGTCCCCTCACCTTAAAAAAAAAAAAAAATCTAATCATTCCAGCCCAGTTTTTGGAAGAGCTGGTCCTTTCCCACTCAATTTTCTGTACCTTTGTAAAAAAGTAGTTGACCACAAATGACTGTGTCAACTTCTGGACTTCTGCTCCAGTGGTCTGTTTAATTTCCTTTACTCAATGCTGTTCTAAGAACTTTAATTTTGTAATAAACAATCAGGTCAGTAACACAAGTCATGCCAAAGAAATACAATGCATTTTTGTGTATTGATTTGACTGCGTAATCTGAAAACTTGCTAAGGCCATATATTTGTTCTTCCACCATATTTTCGATTCTACGGGTGTGTCTACATGGATGACCATGCTATTGGTGGATAAAACCATTTGCTTCTTCCTTCCCGATCCAATTCCTTCCATTTCGCTTTCTTGCCCTATTGCCTTGGCTAGATCCCATTAGTGGTGTTGAGTGCATGCAGCAAGAACGGACAGCCTTGCCTTGTCCTGGATCTCAGAGGGAAAGCAGCCGTCTCCCACCCTTACAGGATGGTACTTACAGGGTTTTGTTTTGTTTTGTTTTGTTTTAAGATTTTATTTATTTATTTGACACAGAGAGAGATCAGAAGCAGGCAGAGAGGCAGGCAGAGAGAGGAGGAAGCAGGCTCCCTGCTGAGCAGAGAGCCCGATGCGGGGCTCAATCCCAGGACCCTGAGATCATGACCTGAGCCGAAGGCAGCGGCTTAACCCACTGAGCCACCCAGGCGCCCCTTGTTTTGTTTTTTTAATAAATGCCCTGTTCTTTGCCTGTCAAGACTTTTTTTTTTTTCAATCAGAAATGAATGTTGGCTATTTTCAAAAACTTTTTTGCATTTATTTGATGACTGTATAGTTCAGCCTATGAACATTTTCAGTATGTTCTCACGCTGAATCACATCAGTTGAATTTCTGATGTTAAACCAACTCTGCACTCATGGAATAAGTCACACCTGGTTCTGAGGTACTAACCTTTTCATAGATTGTTGGATTTTATATGCTAATGTTTTGTTACAATGTTTGCATCTATGTTCTTAAGGTAGATAGGTCTGTATCTCTTCTCTGTTCAATTATTTGCATTGTTTTGTTATCAGGATCTTGCCAACTCATGGAGCTCATTGGTAACTATTTCCTCCACTTCCTAGAGAGTTTGTGTGGAACTGATGTTATTTCTTGCATGAATTTTTGATCTATCTTTTTTGTAAAATCCTTGGACCTGGAACTTTCTTTGTGGGAAAGTTTAAAATACAAGTTCAGGGGCACCCAGGTGGTTCAATGGGTTAAAACCTCTTCAGATCAGGTCGTGATCCCAGGGTCCTGGGATCAAGCCCCACATTGGTCTCTCTGCTCAGCGGGGAGCCTGCTCCCCCTCTCTCCCTCTGCCTGCCTCTCTGCCTACTTGTGATTTCTGTCTGTCAAATAAATAAATAAAATCTTTTAAAAAAATAAAATAAAGGGGCACCTGGGTGGCTCAGTGGGTTAAAGCCTCTGCCTTCGGCTCAGGTCATGATCCCAGGGTCCTGGGATCGAGCCCCACATCGGGCTCTCTGCTCGGCAGGGAGCCTGCTTCCTCCTCTCTCTCTGCCTGCCTCTCTGCCTACTTGTGATCTCTGTCAAATAAATAAATAAAATATTTAAAAAAAATAAAATAAAATACAAGTTCAGTTTCTTTAATCAATATTAGGGTGGTTTGAGTTACCTATTTCTTCTTGAATGAAATTTTACTCGTTTCTGTCTTTCAGGGAAATTTTCCATGTCATTAGTTTAAAAATAAACTGAGTGGAATAAAGTTTTTCATAATGTTTCCTTATTAACCTTTGATGCCAGTAGTAATGTCATTCTTGCTCCTGATATTAGTAATTAATGGATCCTCTATTTGCTGCTGATAACTCCAAGTAGTTTATCAGTTTTATAGAACTAAGGAGTAACTTTTGGTTTTATTTATTTTTCTCTATTGATTTTCTGTTTTCTATTTCATTACTTCCATTTCATCTCTATTATGTTCTTACTTCGGTCTGAGTTGGTGGGTTTATATTTCCTTCTTTCTCTAGCTTCTTTAGGTCTAGAAGTAAGCTCACTGATTTGAGTACCCTCTCGTATTCCCAATCCCCCATCCCAGTTGGTAAGAGTGGCAGCCACAAGCTTGGATAATTTGTGTTTTCACTTTTATTCAGTCAAAAGCTTTCTAATTTTCCATTTAATCTCCCTTTTGATTTGGGTTATTTAAAAGTATGTTATTTAGTTTCCAAATATTTCAGTATTTTGCAGATATCCTTGTGTTACAGATTTATAGCTTCATTCTGTTATTTATTTATTTATTTCACTTATTTTTTTTAAAGAGGGGACAGAGGGAGAGGGAGAGAGAGAATCTTAAGCAAGCTCCACACCCAGCATGGGGCTTGATCTCACAACCCTAAGATCAGGACCTGAGCCGAAATCAAGAATCAGACACTTAAACGTTGGAGCCACCCAGGCGCCCTAGTAACTTCATTTTGGATAGAGAACATATTTTGCATGATTTGAGTCCCTTTAAGATAATTGAGATGTGTTTTATGGACACAGTATAGTCCACCTTGTAAATGTTCTGTGTGCAGTTGGAAGGAACTGTGTTCTGCTTTGCTGGATGGGATGTTTTGGAAATGAAAACTGGATCAAGTTACCCAACAGCATTGTTGACTCGCCCACGAACTCCCAATCTCTTTGTCTGCTTATCCTGTCCCATCCCTGTGCGGAGACTGACCAACGGAGAGCTGACAATAGCCCAGCCATTCTGTTGTGTGTGAAGCTGGGCCCCAGCCTCCGCCCAAGACAGATCCCCACTTACAACTCACTTAGGAAGAAAACGCCGTGGGCTGCAGCCAGTTCAGCTGGGCTGCTGAGGAACCAGAGGTCTGTGCACTTCTGCTGCTTCTCTGATTCTACCTTCCTGCTGCCTCCTTGCACCCACCTCCTTGCATGCTCCTGCTCGAGAGCACCTGCCGCCTTCCCATCTGCACCCACTGACTACATGTCCACGTGGGCTTTGCCATTTGAAAGATGTGGAAGCCCGTGTGCAGGGACACACACGTAAGGCACTATTCTCTTTGGTGCCTTCCAGCTCGTCAGGAGGTCTGAAACAGCAGGTGTGTGTGCACGTGAAGCTGAGGCTGATGTTGGCAGGAAGCCTTCCCCAGGGCCATCAGAGATCAGAGGGACAGAGGGAGTTACTGGGGCCCATGTGCCTTTACAGACAAGTGGGGCTTCGGCTGACTCTGTCCACTGTCCTTTGACAAAGACACCTGCAGCCACAGAGTAGAATGGGTAGGTTTCCTACCGGATGCCACAGCTCCCTACACCCTGCTTTGTCAGCAACGCTTGTCTGGAATGCTGACCTCCCAACCACTGACCATCTCAGCAGATGTCCACCTTGTCCAGCTTGCCTCTGAGGACGTGGAAACTGTCAATGCCTCCACGTTCTGAGCAGTGGAGACCTCACACCCTGGAGACAGCCAGGGGACTGTTGTCAGCAGGGGGGCTTCTGACTGTGCAGCTTAGTCTCCAGGACAGAGGAAGAGACACTGTCCAAGTGTGTCCTTTCAAGGGAGGGGTCTTTGTCCCAGGAGGGGCCAGGAGCTCACCACAGAGGACAAAAGCAAGCAGAGGCTCAGACCCTTCTGTCTGAGGCACATGACAGCAGGAAGGCTGGGTCCAGGAGAAGACCCAGCTGACAGGAAGATTCAGTGTGGAGCAGGGTCCAGGAGCCAGAGCTGAGGCCATAGCCCAGCATGTCAGGGCTCCCTGAGGGCCCTCTGGGTGCTGAGATGTCCCAGGGACAAGGCTGGGATCCTAATGTCTCTGCCTCTGCAAACACAGAGATGGTGTCACTGGATTCTGGTTCATGGAGAAGAGCAAGGCCATCCCTGACCCCGGTTCTTGGGACAGAGGAAGTACGGGGACAGTGGGCTCAGAGGCTGTGATCAGAAAGCTGGGCAGTGGATCGTCACCACATAGCAAATGCATCAGAAGATCTGTCCTTTCCTGCCACGGCAGGCCTCCAGATGGAGAACAGGGGGCTTTGGGGCAAGGGTGTATGGGGAGCAGAGCCCAGGCAGGGTGAGTGCTCCCTGAGAGTCTGGGGCCATCTGGTCTACAGGAAGGTGAGCCATGACCACACACGGCTGCAGAAGGGACTGTCTCTCCACATGTGCGTGTGTCCAGGGGGGCATCTTCTGGCCTCCCAGCAGGTCCCAGGACATTCAAGATGCTGCAGGGAGACAGGGGTTTCGGGGATAGGGGGCAGACTCCATCCCCCACAGGGTCAGGCAGCCCTGTACATCACTGCTTTTGCCACTCTCCTGTCTCTAGATTTCAAAGTGGATTCACAGCAGGGTAAAGCACCCCAGGGGAGCAGGGGTCAGGGAGGCTGGGAAACACACTTTCCCCAAGGGGAGCAGGAGGAATTTGCAAAAGCTGCAGGAGTTCCACCCACTTGGCCGGGGATCCAGCCATGTCAGCATCAACACCTGGTGTTCATCTGATGAGTTTTAAAGTGCAGGAAGCATTCCAGTAATCTAAGCAAACCTGGGCCAGGTGTAAAGTCACAGGGGAAACTGAGGCACAGGAGAATCCCGTGACACCTGAGGAGCTGCTTCTTGACCCCTTCCAGACAGTCAGATGCATTACCGTTTGTGCACAAGGCCAGACTCACCGTCTTGTAACTGACCAGCATCCATTCCAGTTACTGGGAAATCAGAAATCTGGCAGTCCTCCCCGAGAGCCCCCAGACCCGCCATCCACACCTCTCAGGGGTTGGGAGAACACAGTGAACACTGGAAGGTGTCCTTCCTTCCCACATTCCCACCACTCCTGGCGGTGCCGCTGGCCAAGCGCCCACGAGGAAAGGCCAGCCAGCCTGCAAGCGAGGGTCCCTGCCCATCCTGGGGACCTCTCCTTGGTCCCCCCTTCTCCTCTGTGGGTACTGTTTTCATGTTTACCCTTAACTCTTTCTTACCTAGATTATCTTACAGGCTGCTGGTGCACCTTTCTCTTCGGCTGCTCTCCTCATTCAAACAGACACTGAGGAGAAGCCCCAGATGGACCTCTGCTCTTTGGGACAGTGGTTCTCCAATGCAGCCTCCATGGGCCGTGGCGCAGGGCTCGCCAACAAAACAAGGAATAAACCCTTAGCTCAGTTGGGGTCTGGATAACAGAGCAGAGGGGTCTGGGTGAATGCAGCTTTGGGCTCCTGGTGCAGCGATTCGTGCTCCCGGATTTCTAATGTGCCGCATCCCATCAAATCCCTGGATCGTGAAAACGCAGCAGGTTCACATGTTTTATTGATCTGTGGCACAGAGCCAAAGGGCATAGTGGCTGAACGGAAGGACATGGGAGGAGAATCTCCAGTTGGACCCCGGCCCCAGCCAGACGTCTGTCTTCTGCCACAGGCCACACAGTGCCACCAGGGTGCCTGACATCGGCAAACAGAATCCTGGTGAAGCACTTCAGCTTTTCCTGGAAGAAGCAAAAGACGACGTTTTGAGGCATGAACTTGGTGAAGAAGAAATTAGAACTTTGAAGGTGTCGTTCAAGACTGGCACTTCCCAGCCTGCAGGAAAGCTGGCTCTCTGTGCAGAGCTGAGGACATGAGATCAGGAAAACCACCTTGCAAAGGGCACAGCCGGACACGGTGTGGTCACCAAAGGTGAGCAGTGGAGCACCAGCCCTCCCATGCACTGAGCAAAGACAGCACGTCTGTCTACTCACCTCCAGGTCTGCTCACCACACAGAGGCTTCCCATGGTCAGTCCCCACAAGCCCCCATGCAGACATCTGTGGGCCCCCGGCTCCTCAGGTTGCATATATTCTGTCTGCTTGTTGAGCTGTGGGAAAGGCCAGAACAGACACTCTGAGCCTTGTGGTCTGTGTCCTGACTGCCACGGGCAGAGCCCATGTCCTGAGATGTCATGCGTGTCACTGGGCACAGACACCCTGCTGCTGTAGGCCATCCCCATCAAGAGGTTTATGTGGCGGGAGAGCATCTGAGGTAATACCACACCCAGCCCCGGGCCCCACTGAAGTCCTCACAGCTGGACGTGGCCCCTGCCCGGGGTGGGTCTGGGGTCCTGCACACTCTCGGCCCTTTGGAGCCACACACGAGTCGGAACACACATGACAGACGTTTTGGCCTCCTTACTCTTACCGTAAAGTGTGAGTAACTGATCTTGGGATGAAATTCATCCACAGAATATAATTTCAAAGTGGGTAAGAAGCAAAAGGAAAAAAGCTGACATTTCAAACAATGCGCTAGAATAAACTTCAAAGCTATTTTTGTGACACAACCACCAACTGCAGCATATTGGCCAAATTTATTCTTCTCTTTTGTAAAGGGGAAACTTTAAACACGTTCCCCCAGATCCTTCTCTACTGTGTTAAAAATCACATGTTAACCATTTAAAGTGAACTGTTCAGCGGCACTCTGGACACTCACAATGCTGTGGGGCTCCTCCTTTATCTGGTTCCACAACCTTCAGCCCTCAAAAACCCTCCCCTCCCCCAGCCCCTCCACCTGCTTCCTGCCAGGTCCACAGAGGGAGTGTCCATGCGTCGGCTGACCTGCCTCGGAGGCTGAGAGACATCCCCTGTGCTGGGACCATGACGTCAGGGCTCAGAAACCACCTGGGTTTAGCCATTCAATCACTGATAGGCACTGGGGATTTTACTACTTTTTAGCTAGTGTGACTGACGTCACTGTGAGTATTCATGCATGATATGTGCTGACTTTTTAATTGTTTGCCGTACACCTAGGTGTTGAATCGGGTCATGGGGTAATTCTATTTTGAGGTTTTGAGGAGTTGTCCAGCTGCCTTTAAGAAATAAGATCGCGTAAAAGGAGACAGCTAGCGGCGTCCTTAGCACATAAAGGGGCGCCCATTCTGTAACTAATCGAGAGATAGGTAACAATTTCTTTAGACCCTTGCAGACTGAAAATCGACAGTAACAGAGAAAAGGGCTACAATGTGCTCATTTGTGGATTTTAAAAATGCAAAATAGGGGCCCCTGCGTGGCTCAATCTGTTGAGCATCTGACTCTTGCTTTGGACTCAGATCATGATCTCAGGGTCCTGGGACCCAGCCCTGTATCAGCTCTGTGCTCAGCAGGGAACCTGACTGAGATCCTCTCCCTCTGCTCCTCCCCTCCCCTTCTCTAAAATAAATAACCTTTTTAAAAATTGCAAAACTGAACACACACCCTGTGGGTCTACGACTGTGCCAGGAGTCACTCGTCAGTCCTTTGTCATTTGCAAGGACAATGGTTATACCCCAGGTCCTGGGGGTATGATTGTTCACATGCTGTCTTCTCTAACCTCCTCGTGGAACAGCACCAGAACACATGGGCCTAAAGTGTGTCTCTTTGGCCTAAGGATCATTTTGAGCTGGCTGTCTTGAGAATTAGCACCTGCAGGAGAAGTTCTGAGAACAGAGCAGATGCTACCCTATTGTCAGGATGTCTGCTGGTGCAGGGAGCCTCCTTTGCCTCCAGGAAGAGGATGGTACTAAATCCCAGGAGACTCCCACAGGGGACTTGAGTCGCACTGGCCCACTTTTCCTGTCCCCCCAGGCCTTACCCACAGCTCTCTCTCTCTTCAGCTGAAGACGGTATTGAGCCCCAGGTTTAGGCCACTTTGGGGTTCCCCATTTCCCCTGTTGTCTCCTTGCATCACGAGCTGCACACCTTGGTAAACTCCTGGTTGTCTTTTTCTTGCTCCTTTGTTTCATATCAGCCAAGACCTCGGAAGGGTAGAGAGAGATCATTTCCATCCCTGCATGGTATGTTTGGTATTAAAGTCCTTCTGGTCAAGGACGATGGTTTCATGACCACTCAGGATCTCACACACTGCAGCGGTGAGCCACACGCCGAGGGACCTCTGCCTGGGAGGTGTCTGTGCAGACTCCCCAGGCTCTCTGGGATTCAGGGACCAAATAGCAGGACCTCCAAATGCCAGCCAGCTTCACTGCTCAGACCCTACTGAGCCCCAGCCCGGAAGTTAGAGAGCATCAGAGATCTGTCACAACATCAGATGAGTGTTACGGTGTACTACAAGCTGGGAGCAGACCCCAGCTTCCGCATCATGAAGCACAATGGTCCAGTTGGCTTGGCAGCGGCTCCGTGGGCAGTGGGGAGGCCAGCAGAGGGCCTGTCTTCGGGTGGCCTCCAATTCTTTGTCTTTGCCCTGCCTGCTGTCATCCAAGTCTGCTCACAGTCTTTGATAATGGCCTCTCAATGGCCTGGGGTTCCCGGACCCTCTCCCTTCTTGTCCACACTTGTTTAACTTTTTATTTTGGGCTAATGGCACAGAAGAGTCACAGATGTGAAGAGACTTCTGGGTTTCCCGCCTGTCTGCTAACGTTGCACAGATGGCAAGGTGGGGAAGCCCAGAATGACAGCCCAGAATGCAGAGCAAGCTGCTTGCCTCTGTGTCTGTCCTTTCTTTGTCCCCCGAGGCACCTGAGTCCTGGGTCCTTTGTCCCCTCCATCACTGAGTGAGAACTCAGTCTTCTGTGGTCTTTTGGAGAGCGATCCCTGGGTTGACACAGTTTTCCCCTGACTAGAGTGAGGTTATGAATTTCTGACAAGAGTGCTCCAGAAATGCCATGTGTCCTCCTTGTGTTGTGGGCTCATGAGGAGTCTGATGACAGCGACATGGACCTGGACCTCTCAATGCTGATGAGTGACTTGAGGGACACTTTGAGACCTTAGTGTCGTCTCTTCCTGAACATCCCCCCAGCAGCGTCAGCATCCACCCGCTGATCCGCCCGCCACCCTCCACTGTGGTGTGTGCCCTAAAGGGTTGTCTTGTTGTGGGGTCACCCTGGGAATTCCCCTGTGAGGAAGAGCTGCCCCTTCCTCCTGAGCAAGTATGTGCTTGATTGCTTTTCTTTTTTTGTTCAAGATTTTATTTATTCGAGAGAGAGCGCGCACAAGTGGGGTGAGGGGCAGAGGGAGAAGCAGACTCACTGGCGAGCCGGGAGCCCGATGCGGGTCTTGGTCCTGGGACCCCGAGATCATGACCTGAGCTGAAGGCAGACGCTTAGCTGACTGAGCCACCCAAGTATCCAGCTCGTTTCCTTTCACCAGCAGAAACTTGTGGGTACTCACAGTAAAATCTATTTTTTCATTTCACTGCTCAGTTGTCCTAAAGTTGGCCAATCTTCAGGCCGGTTCTTCCGTTCTTTCAGCAAGGCTCCCTTTTTCTCAGCATTTCCTACGTTCTGGTGCACAAGATGTTCTAAGCTCCTCTTGTATTTTGTATGGAAATCAACCAGTTCTCCAAGGACCCTGGGTGACTGTGCAGGAGAACGGGGTGCCGAAGCGGAGGGCTGGGTGTGAGTTGTGCTCCTGGCCACTGGTGCCATCGCCAGCAGCCCTCCCAGCTGTCATACCCAGGACCTGCATGCTGAGATGCTAAGCCATGTGGGCCCACACGTGTCTGTAGTTCTGTATCCCTTTACAGGTGCATCAAACCGCCAATATCTATCAATCCTTCTAATTCTAGCCCAAACCGGGGTTCTTCTTAGCCTTCCCTCCTCCCAGAGCAGAAAAACTTGGCCCCCATTGTCTGCAATATCTTGACTAATTGGTTCAATTTTAGTATACATGCAAGGTGGTTCTAGGATTGCAGACCTGCACACCTGGGTGGACCATGGGGTTTAGGCCCATCTAGGTTCTCCCCTGTTCCAGACCCTGGGTGCGCCGTGCTCCCTGACCGCCAGGGGATGCAGTCCTGTCTGGGAGGCAGCCAGGCTCACACTGGCCTTGAATTATATGCAGGCTCCTCCCTGTCCTGGTTGGCTCCTGTCGCTTATTTCTGGGGAAGGTGGGGAGATGTGGACCATCCCCTCAGTTCCCACAGTCTGCCACAAAGAGCAGAGTGCCCCCCAACCTGCCCAGCCCCCTCTCGGGCTCTCCCTCTGGGCCCTGTCTCCACAGCGGTGCGCACACCCTCCCTATTAGTTGGCAGGAAGGACAGATGGGCACACCCTGTCTTTCTTCCCCATGGAGGAGATGCTCCAGGGTCTCTGTAGGTCCTGGAGATCCCCCCAGGCCCGTCCTCTGACACAGCACACGTCACTCACTACTCTCCTGGGCGCCCACTACAGCTGGTGCCTCACGGGGCACTTTCTCCGCTCATCGGCTGTGTTTCGACTTGCTCTGGGGTTGGCTTCTGCTTTCGTCATGCATCTAGGAAGACTGTGGTGATCAGAGGATCAGTCCTTCCTGTGTGGCCCCTGGGTTTTGAGTCTCAGTGAGAGAAGATTTCTTGGCACCATGGTGAAGAGGAGCCTAACTCCCCCCACTCCTGCGTCTATCCGTTTAGACGTTCACACCAAAACCCTGACCCACTAGGCGCTGGTGCTGTGTGCATGTAAACTATGGGTTTAACTCTACCGCCTCCCCTGGCTGCCCTGCTGTCCCAGGGCCACTTGGGAAGGTATCTGTCCTCACCCCAAACCCTGGAGACCCCGCCACTTCTCCCATGTGTCTGGGTCTATTTCTGGATCTTTGCTCACGGTCCACAATGCCATCCCTGCTGGGCTCTCGTGGTCCTTTCTCTCTGGAAAGGTTGCCTTAGGCGGCATTTCCCACACCAACCCTCTTGCACTGGTTTGTGTCTCTCCCTGGGACTCAGCTCTCTGTACACTCTTCCCGCTTTGCCTGCTTCCCCTGACCACTGCTTCTCTGATCCTTTATTCACATGATCGTTTTCATGTTCTCAGATGTTCGCCACCTTCTTTCATGTCCTTCACTACATTTCCGTCTCAGTCTATTCTCCGGACTCTGGGCAATTTACTCTCTTTAACTAACGCGCTGATTGTAGAACAGTTTTGAGTTTGCAGTAACACAGAGTAGGAAGGACTGAGAGCCCCTACATGCCACACCCTCTTACGGCCCCCCACATGGGGTCCTGACCATGAACACCAAGTAGCACAGTCGTGCGGCACGTGCACTGCACTCAATGAGCAGATACTAATGCACTCCTGTTACCTGGAGCCCAGAGGCTCTCCCTTGGTGTTGTGCAGAGTGGGTTTCACTAAATACATTTGTGTCCATCATAACAATATCATCCACAGGGTTTCACTGACCTAAATATCATCTGTGCTCGTCCTCCCCAGACCCCCAGGACCTGCTCACCCTCCACCAGACCCCCAGCTCCTGCTCACCCTCCCCCAAACCCCAGATTGACTTCTTTCACTTAGTTTCTTCCATGTCTTTTCATGGCTGGATAGCTCATTTCTTTTTCTCACAGAACAACAGTCCACTGTATGGATGGACCACGGCTGATTCATGCATCCACTCCCTGAGGGCCATCTTGTTTGCTTTCAAAGTTTTGTCAATTACAGACCAAGTGTGCGATTTTTGTGTGATACCAAGGATCGCAATTTCTGGATCCTGTGGTGAAAGTGTTATTTGGGGAGAAGCAGTCAGACTGTCTCCCTCCTGCATCCCCCCAGCAGTGAGTACGCCCCTGGTCCTCCCAGCACTGGGTGCTGTCAGGGCTCTGGATTGGGCCATTCTAATGGTATGTCATGGTATTTCTTCTTTATTTTACAGATAATTTTGTCTTTTTATCCCATTTGCTTCCTGTGTTCAATCAGTGTTTTGTCATAGCTTTGTGTTTGGTCCATTGTTATTCTTAGCCCCAACCTTGTGATTCAAGATGGTGTTTCGGACCCTCAAAGGCTTGTTTGAGGAGTTTATTTCCCATGGTTTCCTTTTGCTTCATAGTTGTTTTTAGGAGGTAGGGATGTTCTCCAATTACTTTTGGTGAGTATTTCCTTCCTGATTTTCTCAGTAATTCTGCCTGGGTTTTACTCTTCTCTCACTGGTCTGGTGACACAGGATTCCTCCAGCTTACAGACACACAGCCCCCACCTCCACAATCCCTGCATGACCAGCACTTGGTGTCCATCGTGGGTATTTGCCATGCGCATGGGAGGAGGACTGCGTGTCCTCGGGGACTGCACACTCTCCGAGCCTGGGTCTGTCCCTTCATGGTGGGGGCTCAAGGAGGACTCCACCTTCTGGTCGCACTCCTGTCCCCTCTCCTGGCCTCTGCAGTGCCCCTAGGAGGTCCCTGTGCTGTCCCCCTCGTTCTCTGTTCAGGGCTAGGGCCACAGGGTCACTGGCCCCATGCTGGGTGGTTGCCATTTCTCCACTGGTCTCATTTGTCCTCTGTCTTCTGAGTGTGTGGAGGGGTGCACTTTGCTGCACGAACCCCTCCTCCCCTTGGGGGTGGGGTTTGCCTTTGTCATCCCACCTCACACGGCGTCACCATCCACCGGCACCTTCTCCCACCTCTGAGCTCCCAATATTGCTTTAGACTCCCATGTCCCTGAGTCTGGGTTCCCCATGGCAGGCCATGTCCCGAGGACTGTGCATCATCAGAGTGGGACACTGGATCACAGAGGTGGGGCATCCAAATGAACGTCCAGTTCTGCTAGGAGCTAGACGCCCTGCGGACCCTGGAAAGGTGCATAGGCTGATGGTGACCAGCCCGGCACAGAGCCTGAAGGACACTGGTTCAGAGGGTGACAGGCTCCATGGGGGTGTCCCCCTGATGCCAAGCACCCGGAGCCCAGGCTGTCACATGCCTCAGGAGCAGGAGGGCACAGACAAGCAGTTGCTCACTATGTATAACTGTGTTTGCAGTCAGGAGGTCAAGGTTCCCAGGCATTAGGGACATAGTGTTCCTGGAAGCCACAGGGGCACACATTCTGTGCCAGTCTTGCCCCTTGAAGATGCATTTTAATGTTTCCTGCTCTTACTATGGTTTTGCATCTCCTTTCCCTCCACAAGGAGCTGGTGGCTGGACACCCCGTGTGTCAAACAGAAGCCAGTGGCTGCAGATCGACCTTGGGGACAGGGTGGCAGTCACCGCAGTGGCCACGCAGGGCGGGTACGGGAGCTCCTCCTGGGTCACCAGCTACCTCCTGATGTTCAGCGACAGTGGCAGGAACTGGAAGCTATACCGGCGCGAGGAGAGCATTGCGGTAGGCCTTCCGTGGGACGCGACCTCCAGGGGCCCCGAGAACGCCCCCCCATCCCTGGGCCAGGGTCTCAGACCCTCTAGAGAAACAAACCATTCCCAGAGGCAGGATATGTGAAAATCCGTGAGCATCGAAAAAAGAAATGATTTCATAGCCTAGGAACAGTTGGAAAAAACCCTTTTGTTCTGGTCACGAGTGGGAAAACCCGCCCGTGTTCTGCATGACCTCTCAGAGGCAGGGGTCCCGAGGCTTCCTCGGGAGCTCAGATGTGGCCCTGTCCCTCTTCCCTGACCCAGGGCTCCTGAAGGACACAAGCCGAGTGGCCTTGTCTGCTGGCGTTCACAGAAAGTCAGCTTTCTGATTGCATCCCACGGCCGTGGGCAGGAGCAGACTGTTTGTTCAACTTCTGTTACTTTCGGGACATTTGCCACAGACTGCGTCCCTCTGCTTGTGTAGTTAGTGAGGCAGAGTGTGTGTGACCGTGCAGGTTCTGACCAGGGTGGGAGGAGGCGGGCGCGTGGGCAGTGGAGACGGTCCAGGACCTGGGTCCCACAAAACAGCAGCGGCAGGGAAGCCACAGACCACGGAAGCCAAGTGCTGAAGGAGCTGCTCAGCGACACTTGGGTGGGAAGACGCCATTTGTCATGTAAACAGCAGAGAAGGTTGCTTTGGGGTCACGCAGGCCCAAGTGTCCTACAGCCCCTCCTGTGATGTCCACACCCTCTTTCTCCAGCCAAGGCCACATCAGCTTCTGCTCCAGGGTTCGGCGGCATCTGTGCAGCCTGTCTGGGATAAGACGGTTCTGGGCACACCACCAGAGCTGCGGCTGTGAGCCAGGAGGCAACGTGCCCACTGGGCGTTCGGGGCCTCAGCACCCTGGTTCCATTAGCATAACGCAGGTCAGCCCTCATCCCACAGGGGAGGCTTCACGCTGTCAATGCCATTCAGAGGAAGGAGGGAGATGTGAGGTCCTGTGGCTCAGGCCCCGGCAACCAGGCAGCACCCCGTCACTGCTTGTCTCGGGGAGCATGGGTCCCAACCGAGCCCACACAGGGACACTGGGATGGGTGGAGGGGCTCGGGCCCAGGGTGGGAGCACCACAGACACTGGTCTCTCCATGGAGGTGGGAGCCCTCCCCGCCTGCAGGCATGCTTCTCACGGCTCTGTGCAGGTGGGAGGGCGTGACCTCTCCCTCCTCTCATGGGGCCTGTGGGGTCAAGACTGCACTCTGTGACCTCGCACACAGTATGAATTCTGGGAGGATGTGATTTACCAATACCATTACCTTTTCTCTGCCACGACTGTGTGGGCCTCCTTCACCATAAAAGGTGCTTTAGTTATTGTTACATGTCACCTAAAACTGACCATCTGAACAGTTTTTAAGCGCACAGCTTCCAAGGCCCTAAGCACAATGCCCCCATCATCTCCAGAAGGCTCTCATCCTCCCAAACTGAAATACTGTCCCCATGAGACACAGACTCCCTACCCCACCCCAGGCCCTGGCGTCCACCCTCTGTCTTCTGTCCCTATGAATCTGATGACTCTCCATGTCCCGGGTAAGTGGAATCCTACACTGTCTTCTGGTGACAGGCTGAGTCGTGGAGTGTAATGTCCTCAGGGTTCAGTTGTGCTAAAGCAGGTGTCAGGATCTGCCTCCTTTTTTTTTTTTTTTAAAGATTTTATTTATTTATTTATTTGACAGACAGAGATCATAAGCAGGCAGAGAGGCAGGCAGAGAGAGAGGAGGAAGCAGGCTCCCTGCTGAGCAGAGAGCCCAATGTGGGGCTCGATCCCAGGACCCTGAGATCATGACCTGAGCCGAAGGCAGCGGCTTAACCCACTGAGCCACCCAGGCGCCCGGATCTGCCTCCTTTTTAAGGCTGAGTCACATTCCATTGTTTCTGTGGGTGACATCTTGTTCATCCATCCGTCTGTCAATGAACACTTCAGCTCTTGGGGTTATATACAGTGCTCTGAACCCCAGGGTGCAAATATCTCACAAAGACCTTGCTCCCACTTCCTTTGTGTGTTCCCAGACTTGGACTTGCTGGGTCACGTGGTGGTCCTGTGTGTCATTTTTGAGGACACCCCAACTGTTTTTCATGTGCTGGGGCTGCGTCGAGTCACAATCCCCCGATGGTCCTGAGGCTTCCAGCTTCTCCATCCCTCACCACACTGGTTCCCTGGTTCCGTTCGGTTTCGGGAGCAGCCATCCCGCTGGGTGTGACAGGGTATTTCAGTGGCTCTGATGGGCATTTCTGATGGCGAACATCTTTTCTGTGTTTGTTGGCACATCTTGGGAGAAATGCCTGCTTGGATCTCTGGTCGGTTTTTTTGATCAGGTTGATTTTGGTGTGGTGAGGGTAGGAGCTTGTCATGCATTCTGGTATCAGCCCCTCATAAGACTCCTGACTTGTAAGCCCCTCCCCCACCCCATGGGTCATCTTCTCACTCTGTGGATCCTGTCCTTTGATGAACAGAAGCTTTTAGTCTTAATATGATCTCGTTTGCTATTTTTATTGCCTTAATTCATATCTAAACAGGACACCATAGGTTATGCCAAAGTAATCTATCCTTAAAAATGTCAATAAAGGTATAATTACATTTTATATTCTAATCTGGGTGTGTTTCCTATTTAGCTTTCTTTTAACCTGAACACTTGTTACATTCACAGACTTGAATCCCACCAATCGATAATTATTGGGATCAGCCTGTTACATTCTCTTAAAATAGAGCCACTGATGCTGGTGTTTCCAACACTGGCGTTCACAGTTAGCTGCCTTTGTGATAAATCGATTTCATTAGTGTCTGCCCTTCCCATGAGCACTTGCTGTAGACAGGAATTGTGAAATCAGCAATAATTAACGTGTTCAGTTTTATTACCTAAAATATGAACACTCTTGTCAGTGAAAACAACATGCTTGCAATTACCTTCAGCATCACGTCTGTAGATCTCTGATATTTACGTTGTTTTGTGCTGGTGCCCCTGCCAGGCAGAGAGAGTTCCTCATTCAGTCCTATGGGTCGGGTTCACCCAAGTGTGTCTGTTGGCGCTGTGCTGACTGTGAGCCTTGGTCAGGGACCCTTGGGCCACAAGCCTTACTCAGTCCAGGGACCCCCAGACCGTAAGCCTCAGTCCAGGGACCCGTGAGCTCAGCTCCCCCACACAGGTTGGCCCCAAGCCCACCCCCGCAGCTGCCCCTGCCCACCTTTCCTCGTCCCACAGCCCCACAGAACACAGGTTCCCACCAGGCAATGGACTTCAGTGTCTGCACGCAGGGTGCCGCCCACATCCTTCATGAATCCTCTGAGAGTTCACTGCCAGGTCAGCCTCCAGTCTTAGAACACCTGTCAGCCCCACTGCTCTGCTCATCTGTCCAGCTGTCCCCCTGGAGAGCAAGGTTCCCCACGGGCTGCCAACCTCCCAGGGGCCGTGGCCGTGAGAACCCCTTTACTCCCTGCAGGGGCCATCGGAGCCACATTTTCTCCCACGAGAGCCCACCAGAACTCTAGCTGTTTCTGAACCTGAGGCATGAGGTGTTCAGAATTCAGTGACCATAACCCTTAGGGAGGTCGTCCCTGTTATGCATGTCCTTCAGAGGATGGGCACACCCGTCTGACACATGCTGGCAGCATACTTGAGGGAAAAGGAAATTAATTAAATTAAATTTAAGTTTTAGCACAATAACCAGTACCTGATTGATGGATGCCTTTCTCAAGGATACATGGCAGTAGGTACTCGGAATTCACCAGAATTAGTGAGTCATTTGCAACTTTAAATTTCTTGGAGACCTTCCAAATATAAGCAGGAAGATAAAATGCAAGGAGGCGATCATTACGGGAAGGACTTGCTGTTGCATCCAGAGACAGACATGGTGTGGCCTTCCAGGTAGGCAGGCATCCCTGGCATGATGCTGGCACCACAGGTGGACTGCAGGTCTGGGCTGCATCCACAATATTTCCTTCATTTCTCAAAGGTGGTGGGTGTTGAACTTCAGTCCTGTTTGTCTTTTGTGTGTTCGCTTGAATCATTGCCAACTTCAGTGGCTGACACTGAGGACATGCAGGATGTGCTTTTACAAGAGCCACCATGAGTCAGTAATGTTGGAAGATCACATGGCCGTGTGTTGATGAGACAGACAGAATAACGACTAGTGGTGCCAGCAGGCCTGGGTTTGAGGGGGAGGGCGGCTCCTCCAGGAGGTTCCTGTGCTCCATTCATCATCTGGGTTAGATCCGGACTGATCTGAGTACCCAGAGATCACATGGTGTTCTGTGTCCAAAGAGGCCTCCACAGGACTGTGTTGTCAGGGCAAACACCGCCCTCCACAGTGCTGAAAGACAGACGTCACACAAGGAGCAGCCAGAGCACCCAGGGACTCCACTCTGGAACTGACGGGATGGGCTGCAGAAAGATCTGGAGGAAAGGGGGTCTGGGCCACCTGGTCGGGAAGGACACAGAATGTTCTCCCTTCTCTGAGCTGGCGTGGAGCCACGTGCCCACCCAAGCTAGAAAGGGAGGCGAGTGCTACCTCCGGATCATTTCCCCAAGGAAAGCATTCAGCGGCTTGGGGAGGGCAGCACCAAGTCAGAAGAGACTTGAAACCAGGGGTAGAAAATAGGAAAAAGAAAAAAAGAAGTCATATATTTATATATGATTAGAACAGAGCCACACACTTGACTTTGGGTATATTTTGGTCATTAGAAGAAACTGTCTTCCAAAATTTTAAAGAAAGAAAAACTTATATATAAATAAAAATATGGGTAAACATGGTGAAGGGACGGAATATGACTGTAAAGATGAAAATTTTAAAAGATTCTAAAAAAGGAATTGATAAGAAGTTGGTTGAAAAAGAGAAAAGAAAAAAAAAAAAGGAGAGAATGTGCTCAGGCTGGAGACTAGAACAAAGCCATACACTAGATTTAGGGTTTATTTGTATCCATTAGAAGAAACTGTATCTGAAAATTTTAAAGAAAGAAAAACATATATGTATACATAAAGTAAGGTTAAATACAATGAAGGAATAGAATATGACAATAACAATGAAAATTTAAAATGATTTTCAAAAAGGTATTGATAAGATAAAATAGTTAAAAAGGCTAAAATAAGAAAGAGGAAATTTTTTTAATAAGAAAAAAGTAAAATTTTAAAAATTTAACTTTTATTAAAGACTAAAGAATCATGGGGAAAAAACATGAATTTTATGTGCCGCATTCCTGTAACTCTTGAGTTCCACAGTTCTCACTGAATGGTGAACTTGGTCAAGGCTGGATGTTCTTGCTGATTTTCTGGGGGAGGGGCCTCTTGCAGTGGTTCTCAAATGTCTTTGTCTGGGATGGAATTGCACCCCATTTTCCAGGGGCTGGGCTAAGTAATCTGCGCTGTTTTGGTCTCAGGAGCTTTTGTTCCCTGAGCACTTTCCGTACCGCTCTGGATGACGAGAATGAAGATGGCGGCCTCCCAATCTCTGGCCAGAGAAACCCAGAGCTCTGGGCCCTGCTCCTCAGTGCACCCTCAGAGGAAAGCAGTCAATCCTTCCCATCTCCCTCGCCTCCAGCCACGCTCTGAGCACACCCGGTCTGTGACTGAGCATTTCTGTCTCTGGCGCGCAGCTCCATTTGGAGCCTCCAAACCCAGCCGACTCCTGCTGTGCCCCCACGCCACAACTCCTGGAGGAGGAAGGAGGGTGTCTCTCTGGATCTGCCACTTGTGGGGTCCCTGATCCAAGAGCAGAGACCCAACTGTGCCCCATACCATGGTTTAAGGTTACCCTGAGCTGAGAGTCCACTGCTTGCCTCCGTCTCTGCTGCTGGCTTTCCCGCTCTGATACCTGGGAGCTCTGCTGCATTCAGACACCCTCGGTATTTCTGTGACCCTGAGGGTCCTGAGACCACACTGTCCCCGTGAGGGCTCCATCCCCTGCCTAGCCTCTGGAGCAATGTCCTTCAGTGGAGCAGACTTCTGAAAATTCTGATTTTGTGCTCCACTGCTCCACCACTTACCAGGAGCTGGTCCCTCCCCGATGGTCTATCTTCCCGTGTGTCGCCTCAGAGTCACTTCTCTGCATGTCCTACCTTCCAGAAAGTGGCCACTTTTCTGTTCCTAGAATTGCTGCTCCTCTCTTCAATCTCCTGTTGGGTTTGTAGGGGTTCAGATCGGTTTGATAACTATCTGGCTAGATTCCTGGGACCCAATGAAATTTAGGTCTCCTATTCCTCCACCATCTTGCTCCTCACGCCTGAATGGAATTACTTTTTGATTTCAATTTTAGATATTTATTTCTAGTACATAGAAATAAAACAGTATTATATATTAATATTATTACCTGAGAACTTGACGTATTGGTTTTTGAAGGTCTTTTTGGCTCATTTTTATATGTGTTCTTGGAATAGCCTACAAACAGAATTAAGGCATGTGGGAGTAAAAACAGTTTAATAGATTTGTTTTCCCTTCCCAGTTGGACGTTGTATTCATTTTCTTTCCTTACTGACTTGCTATAATGTTCAGGACTAGGTTGAAAAGCAGACACTAGGAGACATCATGCCTTGTGCCTAGTTTAGGGGCAAACAGTTCAGTCCTTCACCTTCAGCTATCATGTTAGATGGATGTAACTTGTGAGACTGAGGATGGTCTTTTCTATTCCTATTTTGTTGAGAATTTTTATTATGAATTGTTGTTGGATTTTGTAAAATGTTTTTTATCCATCTATCAAAATGATTGTGCAGTTACTATACCTTTATTGATTACTTTCATTAGAGTTTTATAGTTTTTCCCTCTATGCATAATTTATGCATAATTTGCTAAGTTTATACTTAAGCATTTCATTTTTAGGGGACCAATGTAAATAGTAATATGATTTTAATTTTAAATTCCACTTGTTCATGACTGGTATGTAGGAAATTTATTGACATTTGCATACTAATCTTGTGTCTTTTAATCTTGCTAAAATTCCTCATTATTTCCAGGAAGTTTTTGTCAATTCCTTCAGATTTCTACATCGATGTTAATGTCATCTGTAAACATAGAGTTTTGCTTCTTATTTCCCAATGCATACAACTTCTGTTTCTTTTTCTTATCTTACTGCATTAGTTAACACAATATGGAAGGCAGGGTTGAGAGGGATATCTAGCAGGAAAATCTCAAGTTTCTCACCATTAAGTATGATATTAGGTATAGTTCTTTTGAAGATATCTTTTATCAAGCTGAGGATACTTCCTTCTTTAGCTAGCTTGCTGAGAGTTTTTATCATAAATGCATGTCAAATTTTGTCAAATGCTTTGTCTGCATTTAGTAATAAGATCATGTAATTTTTCTTCCTTACACTGTTAATGTGATGGGTTACATTAATTGATCTTGGGAGTGCTTTACCTACCTGGCATACTTGGGATAAATGCACTTGGTTATAATGTATAATTATTTTTATATATTATTGGATTGATTTGCTAATGTTTTGTTGGAGATTTTTTGTTCATGAGAAGTACTAGTCCTCAGTTTTCTTTTCTCGCAAACTTTGTTTGTTTTTGGCATTATGGTAATGCTGGCCTCCTAGAGTCAGTTAGGAAGAATTTCCTCTGCTTCTATCTGCTAGAAAGTAGAGAATTTCTCTCTTAAATGTTTTGAAAAATTTACCAGTGATCCCATCTAGGCCTGGTGTTTTCTGTTTAGGAAAGTTACTAACTATTGACTCAAGTTATTTAATAGATGTAAGTCTGTTCAGATTTTCTACTTCTTGTGGTGTGAGCTTTCAAAGACTGTATTTTTCTTTCTTTTTTAATTTAATTTAAATTCAGTTGGCCAACACACAGTACATCATTAGTTTTTTATATAATGTTCAATGATACATTAGTTGCATATAACATGAAGACTGTATCTTTCAAAGAATTGGTCCATTTCATATAGGTTTTGAAATCTGTGGACGTAGTGTTGTTCATGTTATTCCTTTATTATATTTTTAATGTCCATGGAATCTGTGATAATACCTCCTCTATCATTTTGATTTTAGCAATTTGTGTCCTTTCTTTTTTCATTAGCGTAACTAGAAATGTATCACTTTTATTGATCTTTTCACTGAACCAGCTTCTGATTCTATTGATTTCCTCTACTGATTTCCTGTTGTTTTTTAATATTTTTAGTGGTTGACATAGAATTTACAATATACTTTTACAACTAATCCAAATTCACTTTCAAATAACACTACACCACTTCGTGAATATTTTCTAATGTTAATATTTTCTAATAACAAAATATCCCTAATTCTTCCCTCCTGTCTTTATTATTGCTGTCATTCATTGCCCTTATACATAAGCATATGTATGTATGTGTATATATGATATATACATATACATAATTGAATACATTGTTGATATTAATTTGAACAAACTTACCTTCTAGATTAAGAAAAAGTTAAAGTTTTTATTTTACCTTCACTTATTCCTTCTCTGATGCTCTTCCTTTCTTCATGACCTATAGTATCTCTTTAGGAACTTCTTTTAACATTTTCTATGAGGCAGATCTGAAGCTGGGGGTGTGTCCTGAGCTCACCCAGCCAGGGAGCATCAGTCATCAGTCCAGCATTGGAGGTAAACTGCATCAGACTCTGAGTTTCTCAAGTTTCTCTTTCTCTAACAACTTTCTCTATTTGTTGAGCCATTGTTTGACAAGCCATAAATTCTTTAAACATGCTTTACCTTATATATAACCTAGTTATAAGAGTTGCATTAAAATCTTTGTCAACAAAATCCTGCTTTTGGATCCACATGGACACAGATTTCTTTAAGCAGCTTTTCCTCCTTATGAGCCGCACTTTCTCATTCTTGCATGTCTTTAACTTTCTCAGATAATGTATTGCAGCAACTTGGGGTTCTTGTAGTTATCCACCTGTACTAAGTCTGAAATGTGTTTCTTATGATAAGAAGCACTGATGCTGCTGTATAATTTGTGTTATGTATGGTTTTTGTTTCTTAATTTTTTGTTTCTATTTGTAAACCAGAGCTAGTGGTCAGCTGGTGCCTGGCAGAGTTCTGCTCATGCATCCCCAGCTGTGAGGGCTTCCAGCTTTGCGGACTGAGGTGTGTGCATGCAGTTGGGGTGGTCTTCACATCTTCCAGGACTTGGGTTTCTACTGGCTCGCATGATCTCCATGCACAGCCTAGTTTCCCAGCCGGCCCCCTTCAGACTTCTTGTGTTTGAGCATGGCCTTTCCAATGGACGGGAGACACGGGAGCTCATCAAGGATGGGTGTTGTCCCATTTCCCTCACTTTCTGTTAATGCTGGACAGTTTGTTGCTGGTCAGTTACTTCAACCAGACTACATCCTCAGGCATGCTGCCTGCTGGCTTTGCCATTTGCCGCTTACACGGCCACAGCCAGGCCTGGGTACTTGCACTCCAAGCTAAGGGAGCCCCCTTGGCTGCAGAGCTGCTAGTCTGCTAGTCTTCAGGGTTGACTCCCCCACCCCCTACCCCCACCCCTTGTGGCACCATGGATGAACTAGGATGGGAGTAGGACCAACCCATGCAGGGACAACATAGAATTCCATTATTCTCACACTTTGATTCTGCTGTGCTGTAGGTTCTTATAAGTAAATTCTTCTCAATTTCTTGTCTGGCTTTTGGTGGTTTCCAGAGCATTTGGGTGGCTGTTCATGACTGTTCTGTCTGGTCTGATTCTCCATGTTAGCGTTGGTCCTGCCAAGCCCCTCGCTATGCCCTATTGGGAAAAAAGTGGTGTTTTAATCTTGTTCCTACTTTCTAAATAACAAGAACAGCAGAAAAGGAAAGAAGAGCAATATTCAGGATGCATGTTCTGAGGACACACCTGGCACTTTTGAGGCTCTGCCTTGAGGTGAACTCACTCTATGGGGTAAAAGGCTGCTTCCACCCACCAACTGCTGTAACCAACACCCCCTCGGCCTCCTACAGTCCCGGAAGCACAAGTCTAAGAGCAGGTGCTGGCAGGTTTGGGTCTGGTGAGGGCCCCTGCCTGGTTCTTCCCCACATGGGGAAGTCAGATCAGCCTCTGGGTCTCCTATAGGAGACACCATCACAGTAGGGTTAGGGTTTCAACACAAGAATTTGGGGAGACCAACATTTAGTCAACAGCAAGGTGAGGTTATCTCCCTTGTATGGAAGACAGAAGGGAGGTTATCTCCCTTGTATGGCTGAGTGTCACTCTTGTGACTCTACTACTTTTTCTTCCCATTCAGATTGCTACTCAGTAGGTCTTAAATAAATGCTTAATCATTTATTCTGTTCCTGTTGAGTTTAAACACTATTTAAAATTAGACAGTGTGACATTGCCATGGTCGGATACTTTATATGGTGGACCCAAGCTGACTGGAACCAAGTACTAGATTATGTGTATTTTTTAATCAAATTAAATTTTTTCTACAGCATTATTAATTAAACTTGCATGCAAAGTAATTTGCATAGCATTCCACAAATCATCTCTGTATCTGTATCTGTGTATGAATAATGCTAGAAAAGACCTCATCATTATTCAGCTCAGAGCGCTCACATTCTTCATATAAAGTCAGATGGTTTGGGAGTTTGGGGCCACTTTTCAGTTAATTGCCAAAGATCAAATTTATTAGTGATGAAAGTGGCACAGAACCTCAAGTCATTTGATGTCCAAAAAATTGATAACAGGGGATACACCCCTAACCCTATTCATGTGAGTAAGTGTGTGGTGTTCCCCGGCAGAGAACCAGGCCACAACGTCCTCTTGAATTTGTTCCAAGCTATGCAAGCGTGAGTCTCTGTATCATCACTGTTGTTTACACAGGAGACTTTGTGCCCCTGAAGTAAGTGCTGAACGCGGGATCTGCGTGGAGCAGCTAATCAGAGTGCTCGCCCCGTCTGGACCCTAGTTTCAGGCTCAGATAGAAGTGGGGTGAGTGTGTCCCCAGTGAGCCTTTCAGGGAGGGTGTTGGGATGCATTCAGGGCCCCAATCACATGTTGATGAATCTTAGAGAACTGTGACTGTTTTAAGGCAAAAGGGACCACATCTGGCTCATTCCCTGAGACTGAGAGTTTCAGGCTTCAGTCTGCGATCTGGCCTTGTGCCAGGGTCACTGCCCAGCGTGCTTCCCGGGTGGAAGCTGGGAACAGCCAAGACACGCATACATCTGACTGGGCAGGCAGCAGGGTGAGGCCCTGAAGGACAGCGGCTCTAGCATCCTGTTGATCACTCCTCTAGATCGTCACAGAACATGATCATTTAGTAAACAAGGCACTTCTCAACATTGAGTTTAAAAATGGTCGTGAAGCTTTTATTTTTTTAATTTAATTGTGAACATATAATGTATTATTGGTTTCAGAGGTAGAATTCAGAGATTCATCCATTGCAGACAACCTCAGTGCTCATTCCATCCCATGCCCTCCTAAATGCATTCCCCAGGTACCCCGTCCCCCCAGCCCCTCCCCTCCAACAACCCTCAGCTTGTTTCCTAGGATTAAGAGTCTCTTCTGGTTTATCTCCCTCTCTGCTTTTATTTTGTTTTATTTTTCCCTCCCTTCCTCTATGATCCTGTTTTGTTTCTTAAATACCACATATGGGTAAGATCATATGATAACTGTCTTTCTCTGACTGAGTTATTTCACTCGGCACAATACCCTAGTTCCATGACTCAGAGCAACTCCCACGGCCACGTGTCTGCTAGGAGCTGAGCGCTGGAAATCCTGCATCTGTCTACACGATGTGTGGTTCCAAATCCCAGTGCTGAACACTGTGCCCGGCCGTTCTGCCTCACCCATGATTTGCATCACTGAATGGGGGTCTGACTTCTGAAGGCTTGCTGAAGGCAATGTGTTTTCAAAGAAGAAACCTATTCCTGTAATTACAGTAACCTAACTTTCCGGTTTGAGGGAATAAAGCAAGAACAGGTCTCTCTCTCTCCTTGCATTCATAGTTGTTATATTCATGAGGGTTAGGTCCGTTTTGGAAGATTCAAAGCCTAGTTTGGATATATGGTAGACTAGATAGACTACATGTTGCTTTTATGAAGCATTAATTTAGCCCAAGAGCTAAAACCTTCATACTAATGAGTTCTGAACACTGTATCACCTGCTTTCTCCAAACACATTCCGTTCACCTTCTTTATTGGTAAGAGCCACAGTTCTTCCTGACCGTTCAGGAAACAGCTATAGTTCCATATAACTTACAAAGTGCAATTCCTTAAAATTCAAATAAGCAGCGCTTTCATTATCACAAAGTATCTGAATATATTTTTAAAAGCATGCAAGTACACTTAATATTTATTTTGTTATGACATATCAGGAGATTTATAAAATAGCCTACTCGATGGCCGCTTCTCATGAAATATTAAAGCAGGTGAGGCGGCATCCAGGACCCAGGTCCCCAAAGGACCCTGGCTCCTCAGCCAACAGCTCATGCTGAGCAGGGAGGAGGGCCGGTTGCTGCTCCCGGGGTTGGTGAAGGTTGTCTCTCTTGTGCAAATTTGCACAGTTCAAGCAAAGGGTGACAATTTTAATGGGTTACATAGGAGCTGTTAATCCATCCTCCTCTTAAAAGAAGAGAAAGAGGGGGCAAAAAAAGACACCCTTCTAAACAGAACATTTCTTAACCCAGTGTGATTTTCGATTCAGGCAAAGATCACAGATGGGCTTAGACCATCATATGAGACTGTTGTCTGAAAAGGACATTCCCATGAGCCCCAAGAATCAGCCACATGAGCCCCAAGAATCAGACCAGCTTATGAACAGAGTGCCCAAAGAAAAGTCACTCTCCTCACCAAGTGATCAAAATTAATGTCATTAGGGGAGGACAACTGAGACCTTGGAGGGTCACAGTACAAGGAGGCAGTGTCTCCATTTCGTATTCTCACCCAGAACATGTGGGCTGATGCTCGTCCCAGGTGGCAGCTGGACAAACCCAGCCCGGACCGTGCCCTGCAAGCCCCTTGACCATGCTCGTCCATGATGGGCAAGCCAAGAACCAACACCAGCAAGTGGAAGCTGTCCTGTGTCATTGGAGGAAATATAAAAACGGGCAAACCCACATAGAACTGTGGAATTTGTGTCAGCAGTGGTTTTCCAGTTGTTTTGGGCAGGTTTGTGTTCTAGGAGACATACTGAAATTTAGCATAAAGAGTTAGGATGCTTACGACTGCTTTTCAAATGGTTTGACAACAGTTACGTGTGTTCGTGCATGCAGGCACCCCCATGTGCACACACATGTGAGTGTGCGCATGTGTGCACATGTGGGAAAGAGAGAGTAGTTGTGGGATGGCTGTAGGATAGGGTCCGGACCTTCAGGAGGAGCCTCTGGCTCAGGTTCCAGATGGAGGGAGGTGGGCCGCTCAGCCTTCCCCGCTGCCAGTGTAGGGCATGTGAGGCTTGCCGGGAGGTGCGGGCCATCGGGGGATACTCAGGGTGGAGCCTCTGGGGCCAGCACGGGAGCCTCTGACCCTGAGGAGGCCCGGGGAGTGCAGGGACTCTCCACCCAAGGCACAGATGCTGTTCCCAGGATAAGGCTCCAGCAAGTGCATCGGAGGCTTGGCAACTGTGGTTCTCTTTCTAAAATGAAAGTTTAAATTTCCACAGAGAAAAGAAAAACTAGACATTTGACTGTTTTTATTTTTTATTTATTTTTTTTAAAGATTTTATTTACTATTTGACAGACAGAGATCACAAGTAGGCAGAGATGCAGGCAGAGAGAGAGAGAGAAAGCAGGCTCCCTGCCGAGCAGAGAGCCTGATGCAGGACTCGATCCCAGTACCCTGGGATCATGACCTGAGCCAAAGGCAGAGGCTCTAACCCGCTGAGCCACCCAGGCACCCAACATTTGACTGTTTTTAAATAGTGGGATGTGGAGCATTCTTGGAAGGCTGAGTGGGAGGTCTGTGTGCAGGGTCCAAACGTGCAGGAGATTGAGTCTCCCGAATGGCCCCATTCAAGTCTGGACTCTCATTAGGATGAACGTGGTGACCATAATGTGCATTCTCGTTAGGACAACCATGGTGACCATGTCTGGACTCTCGTTAGATGACTGTGGTGACCACAAGGCTGGACTCTTGTTATATGGGCGCAGTGACCACAAGAGTAACACTCTAACTTGAAATTTTAATGTTAAATTAATGTTATTTCAATGGATCTTTTATATGATAATTATATAATTGAATTACATTTTGCATTTTTAAACAAAACCTGAGCAGGAAGTTGAAGGCTCCCCTTAGAATGATTCTAGTGGTTGGTAAAAACCATAAAACTGATAATACCAGTTGAGGCGGTCCCATAAAACGTATTTTCCTGCTTTTTGATGACCACGAGCAGAATTTAAATCTTCAGTTTCTTCACTAAGAGATTTTTCTTATTTAGCTAAAAGTGAATTATTTAGACTGTAATTGATATGGCTACTTGTAAAATGGAAAGTCAGTTGTGACATTTTGCCTTGGTTCACACACGCCCATAGTGATGAGTCACTGAACAGTGTCTTGACCATGAGCACCCACCCTGGACACACACGTGTGTACACAATGCTCACACGTGTGACACAGATATGTGTGCGCACACATGTGCTGAGGTCGGCTGTAGAGTCTGCACTTCACAGGTTTGCCCTCGGCCTCTGTTCTCAGCCGCCCCCCAGCCAAGACCAGTGCTGTGTGCACGGGGCAAGTGCCACCCGGGCCAGGGCATGTGTGTCCTCCTCCGGGACCACAAGCCCTCACCCCTGTTGGACAGCCGGCAGAAGGTTCTGGATCCCCAGCCTCCTGCTGCGGTGTCTGTCTGGGGGTGGAAGGAAGGGTAGTTACTGCAGGAGCAAGGGACCCCACATGTGCTCTGAGCCCGCGCTCTCTTGCAGAGCTTCCCAGGGAACACCAACGCGGACAGCGTGGTGCGCCACCGGCTGCGGCCGCCCGTGGAGGCCAGGCACCTGCGCTTCCTGCCCTCCGCCTGGAACCCCGACAGCCGCATTGGGATGCGCGTGGAGGTGTACGGATGCCGGTTCCGTAAGTGCGGGCGCAGAACTAGGGCGCAGAACCCCGTCCGTCTGGGGATGTGGGGTCCTTGGCACAAATTCAGAGACTCTTCCAAGAGAAAAGCCTCCAGGCTTTTCTCAAATTCCTCAACAAGGACAATGGATTCTCTTTGGTATTGTTGTGTAACTTGAAGATGAAACTGTCAGGTTTTTTTGTTTGTTTGTTTTTAAAGATTTTATTTATTTATTATTGCATGAGGCAGAGAGTGTGCCTGTTCAAGCGGTGGCGGGGGGGTGGGGGACAGAGGGAGAAGCAGACTCCCCACTGAGCAGGGAACCCCATGTGGGACTCGATCCTGGGACCCTGAGATCATGACCTGAGCCAAAGGCAGATGCTTAACCGACTGAGGCACCTAGGTGCTTGTCAGGTTGTTCTTATAGGATCTTCTTATTGAGTGTCTGCCTCTCTCTCCCTTCCCTGTCTCTGCCTCCCTGTCTCTGCTTCTCTGTCTCTGTCTCTCCCTCATCCCTCTGTCTCTATCCCTCTGTCCCTCTGTCTCTCTCTCTCTGTCTCTCATCCTCTGTCCTTCTGTCTCTCTGTCTCTGTCTCTCTCTCTGTCCCTCTGTCACGGTTTCTATCTCTCTGTCCCTCTAGGTCTGTCTCTCATCTCTCTATCTCTCTGTCTCTCTCTGTCTCTGTCCCTCTGTCTCTCTGTCTCTGTGTCCCTCTGTCTCTATGTCTCTAAGTCTCTGTCTCTATGTCTCTATGTCTCTCTGTATCTGTCCTTCTCTCTCTCTGTCTCTCTGTCTCTGTCCCACTGTGTGTCTGTCTCTGTCTGTCTGTCCCTCTGACCCTCTATCTCTGTCTCTCTTCCTCTGTTCCTCTGTCTCTGTCTCTCTGTCTTTGTCTGTCTGTCCCTCTGTCCCTCTGTCTGTCTCTGGACACACAGTCATGGCACCAGCCCAAGGCCCGGGGGCAGGGAGTGGGCCTGGCTGTCAGTGACCCTGAAGAGGGCCCACCCCCACTCACTGACCATGTGACACTTGCCAGGACTGTTCTGTGGGAGGGTTTGCCATGTGAGGTGGGGTCTGCTGTCTGCGTCAGGAGGAGAGCTCAGGATGGCACAAAGGGGACTGGTGGGGGGATGGGAGGGGGCCAGCTGATTGGCTTGAGGATGAGGGTGGCAGCCATGTGGTGATTGGGGACCCCCAGGTTCACCAGAATGAGGGTCCGGCCAGTGTGCTGTGTGAACCATCACTGCCAGCCCCGCACGGGGGACTGAGGGACCCCTGAGCCAACACTTCATCCGCAGCGTTCCTCCTGCTCCGTCCATGGCCTCACTCTGTGGATTTCCAGACCACGAGGGCTCCCTTGGGCAAGGACCCTGACACTGGCCGTCTTGGGCCTTGTTCCTCTTCCCATTGGGGAATGCGCTCTGATGAGGCTGTGCCGGGACCCTCCCTCCCAGACATGCGGCCACGGCCCTTCCCGTGGGACCAGCAGCAGCCCTGAAGTCCATGCAGCCCGGCTGGGAGGGTCTGCATGAAGCCCAGCAGATAACCTGTCTCCACCACATGAAAAGCCGCCAGTGCCCCCTGACACGCAGGACACGCCGCCTCTGTGTCAGCGACCTCGAGCGACACTGGCGTGCTGCTCTGCTGTGGGAAGATGCAGGCCTCCTCAGCAAGCTGCTCGGAGATGCCCACGCGGCCTCGTGTTCACATGCAGTGGCTCTGCGTGCAGGTCCCGGAGGAATCCACCCCTCCCCCCACACATCCCTCCACGGCCACCACGTGCCTCACTCCTGGACGGGCCATGGTCTCTCTTGCACATCTGGGCTCTCTCTGAATGCACTCAGCAGACTCCTGTTGCACCGAGCGCCCGAGGGCAAGCTGAGGACGGCCTTTCGGGCTGCACGCTGGTCAGGAGGGTCTTTCCCATGGACTTCCAGGCCACAGCTCGGCCACCTCAGGGCCCCTTCCAAGACTCACCAACGTCCACCAGCACCTTATCGCTGCCTTCTGGACCAGGCCCCAGGACCCCTCATCTGGCTGGAACTGGAGCCATCCCTCCAAACGTCCAAGTGCCGCACGTTAGCCTGGTTCTCTCTCTCAGTGGAAGACCAGGCGCCCCCTCTGGGTAACCCAGGGCCACCTCATCCCCAGACACTGCCAGCCCCACGACCCCTCCTTCCCAGTGCACGCTGAATCCTCGTCATCCTCAGCTCTGACCCCGGTTTGGGTCCCACCACTGCGCTCCACTAAGTTGGCCACGGCAGTCCTGAGGGCCACTTGATGGGTGCGATGTAGCCTTAGATGCGGAGGAAGAAGCCTGCCCATGTCAAACCCAGCAGACTCACCAACACTCTCCCCACCCCCACCCCGTGTACCGGGTCCAGAGAGGCTGCAGCTAGGTAGAATCCTAATTCTTCCCACCCTTCCTCTGACCTGCCTCTCTGCATGAGCCCCACCCACCCCAGGCAGCTGAGAGGAACTGGGTACTCCCCAGGCAGCCACCATCCCTCTATTTTGGTTCTCTGAAAGCATCAGGATATCTGCAGTCAGCACAGGACCTTTGCACAGACAGACCCTACGCCTACAACCCTCAACCTCCACCCTTTGAGAACACATACTTTTCAAGGTGTAACATACACGAGGGAAAATATTAAAAACCTAAGTGCACAATTCTAAGTCTTACAAGAGCCCCTCAGTCCCCTTCCTTCCTGGCACTCACCCTTCACCCCAGTGCCGCACTACTCTGTGGGCCAGCATCCCCTATTTGTAGCTTTCTGCACAGAACACCCCCAGGTGTGTTGCTGGTGCCTGGCTTCCTTCGCCGACCCTCCACGGCCATGCCCCCTGGAGTCTGGATCAGCCGCCGTGTCTCCACCTCCACAACTTTCACACGCTGGCCAGGCTGGGGTCATGCTGACATGCTCCCATGGCAACCCGTGCTGTCCCCATGGCAACCGCACCATCCTGGAGCCTTGTGGTGACTGTTCATTAGTCTGTCAGTAGGATACACGGATGAAAATCAAATGCACTGTCAGGCATGCAGCGGGCAGGCCACGAGGCCACCAGGAAAGGGTCTGCTCCTCACACACAGCGTCTGGACCAGCATAGAGCAAGGGCCAAGGCCTCCAGGGTTAGGGTTGTCTGGTTAAGCACATACTGTTTGAGGGGGCAGGTGGGCTAGCCCATGCCGTGCCCCCCAGTCAGTAACTAATCACAGCTGGTGCAGCCTCTGAAAATGAGGGTCCTTCGAGATGAGCCACCAACAGACCTACTGGCCTGCACCTGTCGGCTATGAGCCAGCTGCCCCGAGGCTACGGTAAGAGGAAACTGAACAGTGTGGGAGGGAGACAGACCCACCTTGACAAGAGCTCAGGAAAGCTGAGCTCAGGAAAGTCTTACATCACAGGAAGACTTCTGTGTCTGACGTGGGTGCAGACCGTCTGGGGAAGCCAGGCTGTGAGGCCACTGCATGCACACTGTGCTTCCTGACAGCGGCCCATCCACCCCAGGCGTGAGTGCCACCACCAGGAACAGCGGGAGCATGCAGACTCCATGCAGCCCATCTGGAAGCGGACGTGTGGGCCCTTTCCTGCGACCACCAGCATCAAGATCCTTACAGAGGACAGGATTAGTGCTCTGGCTGCCCCGAGCTGCCGGTGGGCACTCTGCCAGGAGACTTGGAGCAGTTCTCAACCACGCTACCCCACAGCACCCTGGAGAGGGCTTTCTGGCTTCAGGACCCTCCACAAAAATAATTATGTCTAAGCCCTGTATCAGTTCCCTGGTGTGCTTGCCTAAGTGTGCACACAGTCATGTGTGTGCCTGTGTTTGTGTAAATGTGTGCTCACATGTTCTTGTGTGTACCTGTGTGCATATTCCTGTGTGTGCACCTTCATGTGTGTTCCTTTGTTTGTGTGCACGTGTGCTCACATGTTCTTTGTGTACCTGTGTTTGTGCACATCTGTGCTCACATGTCCCTGTGTTTGTGTACCTGTGTGCTCACGTGTTCCTTTATTACATACTCTTGTGTTCCTGTGTATGTGTACATGTGTTCTCACATGTTCCTTGTGTGTGCCTATGTTTGTGCACATGTGTGCTCACATGCCCCTGTGTGTACATGCTTATGTGTTCCTGTGTTTGTGTATACGTGTGCACACATGTTCCCATGTGCATGTACTTGTGTCTATACATGTGTGTTCGCATGTTCCTGTGTTTTTGCCCACATGTGCTCACATGTTTCCTCCTCCTCATTTTCTGTTACACCAAGGCTTTTGAGCCAGAAAGTCTCTTGTCTGCTGCAGCATGGTCGAGAGGACCCAGAGGGTGGGCACTGGGACTGGCCATGCCTGCTGCAAGCAGCCACCCCCGCCAGCGGCATCCAAGACAATAGGGGCAGGAAGGGGTCTGTGGGCACTGGGTCACAGGTGGGAGTCCATGGGTGGGATCCATGGGCGCTGGTTCATGGGTGTTGGGTCACAGGCAGGGGTCTGCAGGCCCTGGGTCATGGGTGGAAGTCTGTGGGCTCCTGTGCAAGGCTGGCAGAGAAGACTGTGCCCTCACCCAAGGACGGGAAGATGCACAAAGTACTGTTGGAATGCTGGCATGAACAGGCAGCCCCTGAGACAGGCAGGGCCGTGCACTGTCAGCCCAGTACCTGGCTTTTCCCTCCATGCTTCTCATTCAGAAGAAGTAACTGGGGAGATAACCCACCTTTATAACAGAATGAAATATTTACTCATTTGTGCACTTGGTAAATGAATTATTTCTAGGTACATTAACAAGATGTAAGAAAATAAAACATGAATTTTAAAAAGATATCCTCATAAGATGGGCAAGAGTCATTCCAATGGCTTATTTTGCATATGACGTGCCCTTTAAATAACACACACATCCCCACGAAGCGACCCCAGACAACAGGCTTTGAGCTGTGGGGGTTTGCTGCACACAGATGTTTTCCAGTAAATACGGTAGCATACTGTAGGGGTAAGACCTCTTCCTTATGATTTTCTTGATGCCACCTTCTTTTCTGGAGCTCACTGCATTGTAGTGATTCAGTGAGCAACACAGATAACATAAAAAATGCGTTGCTAGTTAGGTCTAGTCGACAGCTATCAGTGATTAAGTTTGGGGGGTGGTTAAATGTTATATCCAGACTTCCGGCTCCATGGACATCAGCACCCCCAGCCCCCAGATTCTTCAAGAGTCTGCTGTATTCTTGGTTTTGCCAGAAATAAGGTCCATGAATGAGTAAGTGTCTCATGTTGTCCTGGAGGAAACTGGCCTTCCATTCAATGTGCCCACCAGCCGCCAATGTGCACGGAGCAGTGGGGACCACTGGGTCTGGACACGCGGGAGCTGCAGTCTGAGGGTGGGGGCAAGGTCAAGCCATTATCCTCAGGGTCCCCCAACGGCTACCGCTGTTCCAGACAGGCCCCTCTTGTCTCCTCTGTCATCCTGTGAGCACACCCTCTGCACAGCCCCCATTCCGAGGGCTCAGGTCCTTGCTGGGAGGGTTTTTCTGGGATAACTGCTCCCCCTCTGTGAATGGGCTCCCTGAGCATGACCCAGCCCTTGGGTGACCCGGCCACTGTTCCTCTGTATACATGGAATGTGGAACACGGACACACTTTCTACAGAGCACACGAGCACATGTGCCATTTGGGCCCAACAGCCACCGAGAAGAGCCACAGGCATCTGGCTCAGGAAAGAAGGAGCATCTTGTTCTCTACGGCCCCTTACCGTCTGCCTCACTACCCTCGGGGACCCCGTGGTGAGATGGGACCTCCCTGGCACAGTCACCTCTGGCAGGGACAGTTCTGCGAAGGGAGTAGGAGTCGGAGAGCAGACCCACTGCCCTGGGAGGTTCCGGTTCCCACCAGCGGATGGGACATGGAAGTCTTTGCTGCCTCCAATACTGTGTCTGTGTACTTTTGTGTGTGCTTGTTTGTGCAACTGTGTGTGAGCCTCTGTGTGCCTCTGTGTGTGCCCCTGTGTGCATGCCTGTATGTGTGCCTCTATGTGTGTGCAACTGTGTGTGCCCATGTGTGAATGCACCTGTGTGTGTGCCTGTGTGTGCCTCTGTGTGTGCGCCTGTGTGTGTACCTGTGTGTGCCTGTGTGTGCCTCTGTGTTTGTGCACCTGTGTGTGTGCACCTGTGTGTGTGTGTGCCTGTGTACATCTGTGTATGCCTCTGTGTGTGTGTACCTGTGTATGCTTCTGTGTGTGTGCACCTCTGTGTGTGTGTGCCTCTCTGTGTGCACCTGTGTGTGCCTCTGTGTGTGTGTGCAAGGCCCCACACATTTACATACTTCAGTGAGCAGCAAGCTAATACTTAGAACAACTTTTATCATCTGTCCTGCAGGATCAGACGTGATGGACTTTGATGGAAAAAGTTCTCTGCTTTACAGATTTGTCCAAAGTACCAGGAATCCAGTGAAAGATATCGTTTCTTTGAAATTTAAAACAAGGCAGAGTGATGGGCTTCTGTTGCACAGACGGGGCAGAAATGGAGTCTCCTTCACCCTGGAATTAGTGAAAGGGAGGCTCCTTCTGATCATCAATTCAGGTAAAGTGATGAGTCAAGGAACTCAATAATCTGAATTCTTAGATATAATTTGTACCCCAGTATTTTTATACCTAATCTTTTAACAGGTATTATAGATAAGGGCCTAGACTTACAGATTCTGACTCTCTTTTGCTTAAAAACATATTAAAATGTAGTAACTGTGCCAGGAGGTGGTCACTGGAGCTCTTCATATCCGATAAACACACCTACATCATGGGATCCCGGGCTTCCCAACCTCACTTTGCACCAGTGACATTTCGGACCAAATAAGTAGCCTCTGCGGGGGCTGCCCTGTGCAGTGGAGGGTGTTTACCAGCACCCCCGCCCTCCACCCACCAGAGGACGGTAGCACAGCTCACACCCATATCCTGGCCTGTATCCCCTGGGGGAAGAAGCTTCCCCGGGGATAGCCACTGCCTGGTGGCCATCGCAGAACTCCCAGCAAAGACGGTACTTCCGAGGGACGCACACCTGTAATGAAGGGAAGTGGCCGAGAACAGCCCCGATGGGCAGGGTGTCCCAGAGTCAGACGCTGCAGCTTCACGGGGTCAAGGAAGCTTGGTCTGGCAGGACCTAACGGTGCCCGTTTCCCTGGCCAGGCACTGCTTCACCCTCGCCATCTGGCCCTGGGAGCGTGGCGCTGGGCAGTCTGTTGGATGACCAGCACTGGCACTCGGTGCTCCTTGAGCATGCCCGCCAGCACATGACCCTCTCCGTGGACCAGCACTCCAGGCAGTTCCAGGCACAGGGACAGCTGAGTCACGCAGACCTGGATTCTGAGGTGCGGAGTCTCTGTCAGTCATGACAGGGCGTGGGGTTTGAGTGCAGCATAGCCTGGACAGAAGGGGGAACCCTGCAGAGAAATGCCTTTTCTCCGCACATGTGGTCAGGGCTTAACCGTGTCGCAAGGGAGCCGCTGTCCTGGGCACCCTCTGAGCCTGACTTGGAGCGTGGCCCACTGTGCTCAGCATGGCCCATGGTGCACATCAGTCCCACTGAGCTGACCTGAGCAATCCCCCTGGCGTCCCACCTAGATCCGGAGCTATCAGCTGGGTCCAAAGTCCTGTCTCTCGGTCTCATCCTTCAGCTTCCAAACACACCTAATGTATTCGCAGCCCTTTGCACACGTGTATCTAAATTATACGAAGGTATAACAATTTATGCCATTTTTGTAAGATGTTGTCAGGCTCACGCACTATTAAAAGAAGCTAAACACTAAAGCTAAAATAAAAATGTGTTTGGCAGAAATGGACAATTGGCAGATCCTGTCCTGTTTTACATCATTCATGATTTTATTGCCTAAACTACGAATTGGCCAAAATAACACTATATTCTATACACAGATGAATGTAAATTCCATCCAGAGACATATAAGCTGGAAAATCATTTTCATTTCTATACAGACTTCCTTTTGCATGGGTTTGGGTTACATGGATCAGATGTCCCTTGCCATGGACACACAGGTGGGACCCTCCCCTCACCTGACAGCCGGTTTGATGAGCACCCTAAGGAGACCAGTTCAGCTCATACTTTACAGATGGGATGTCTGTCTTGGTCGGCTCCCCGGGACACGGGGAGGTGCCCTTGGGAAGAGCTATAAGGGAGGGTAGCAACAGGACAGGGAGGGGCTCCTGTGGGGACCCTGAAGGGCCCACCTGCACCTGCCAGCATTAGAGAAGACCCCTTTCGGGGATAAGACTTCCCCAGCACTCGAAGGTACAGAGCTGGTGGTGAGCAGAGGGCCTGGTGCTCTGCTCCAGGGCCCACGTCCAGGCCACCCTGTACCTGCTGTCCCATCACGAATATCGGTAAGCCCTTTCCTCCCGAGGGTCCCAGTGAGATGCTGAACCACACTTTCCCCTGACCACAGATGAGGGAGCTCCAGCCTGCCAGACACTAACAGCAAGTAAACCATTTCAGAGTTTCTGCTTAGAAATTCCTTTAAGATAGTGAACACAACACCCAATTATGCAGAATTGCGTACCTGGGTCTCTTCCTGCTATGCCTCTGAGTGATGAATGTCTTAAGCAAGTTAATGGGAAATGACTAGAGAATATTATTGATGTCATCTTTCTTTCTAAGATCAGCTTCGGTGGGATTTTAGCACCTGGAAAATCTGTGACATTTCAAAGAAAACACTTTGACGGATGTTTAGAAAATATTAATTTTAATGGAGAGGATATCATTGATTTGGCCAAGAAGCACAGACCCCAGATTCTCATCAGGGTAAGAGTCTACCTGGGGACAGAGGGTGGGGGACTCGGGGGAATGAGGGCCCATGTAGCCCCTGAGTGACGTCAGGTTAAGGGGACGTGACTCATGTCACAGCCTCATCACCTGAGCAAGAAACACAGACCAAAGCTCACGGAACTTAGAGTTATTGTTTAAATCTGAGATGAAGACCCATGTCTCCCATTCAAATGTCAGCTGGAGATCCCATCTCAGCTTTCCAGAGAGCAAAGGTAGCTGCCTGCAGGGACCAGTCCCATTGGCAACGGGGTTTCCTTGGTGAGCAATGGGAGCACGGGCCACCCCACAGGGAACCCGTCCCGCCTGCACCTCGAGTGTGAACACAGCGTTGGCCACGGGAGCTTGGATACATACATGGATCGATAAGCTGGCATGTTTTCTGTGGCCCTTGGGACATGACAAGGAGGGTCCGTGTGGGGTCTTGGCATCCGAGGCTGAGCCCCAACCGGCCTCCCGGTAGCTGGGTCATGGGAACAAGTGTTCAGGCTTTGGGTCCTCGCCTCCTACCTTCGGTCAAAACACCCATCTGTGAGCTCTGTCGGCTGTGTGCACTCCCAAGAGGTGAATCTTGTTGCAATGGGCTTCACGGGCTCTGGGCTTTGTTCTGGCTTCACCCAGAGGTGCACAACATATGGCTAAGGCCGCCTGCACTGGGCTGAGAAGCTGGTCTGTGTCTCTTGGGCCTGGGGCATTGGGTGGGCAGGAGGTCACGCTGGCAGCACCACGCCCTACGATTCCAGCTGGGGGGCCATGGGTCTGGGGGCCACAGTGGGGGACTGGAGTGAGAAGCAGCCCCCCTCCTCCAGGGCCTCCTCAGATCTGCTTCCTGTCCTCAGGGCAACGCCTCCTTCTCCTGCTCTCAGCCGCAGTCCGTGCCGGTCACGTTTCCGAGCGCTGGGAGCCGCTTGGTGCTGCCAGGCACCCCGGCACAGGATGGGGTCTCCATCAGCTTCCAATTCCGGACGTGGAACCAGGCGGGGCTCCTGCTGTCCCTCCGGCCCTCTCGCGGCTCCACGGCCTTTGTCCTCACACTCAGGGATGGAGCCCTCAGACTGGGCCTGTCCCCGTCTCCAGGACACGCGAGGAGTGACGTCATGGCAGGTAATCTATGTCCGCAGGCTGTAGCTGGCATGGCTATGTCACCCCAGGGCCCACGGGCATTTCACACTCTGATTCAAATGTGACTCCTGCAGTCTGTAACATGCTCGGGGTCCTCACACCCAGGTCCCTGTGCCGCATTGCCTTTGGACACAGTCTCCCTGCCATTCACACCACATGGCACCACAGGCAGACCCCAAAGTGGCCGTCACAGCCCAACCTAGCCACCTGGGGAACAGGGGATGCCTGAGAGCCCCCCCCCACTCCATTCCCTGGAACCCTACCCTGTGCCCTACCCATCAAACTGACCAGACCCCAGGCTTACGTCCCAGATGCCTCTCCCTGTGCTCCTGCTCTCTGAGGAAACATGGCCACAGGGAGCCCGTTCTTGACCTTTGGTGTTGGTGGAGAGGCAGCTGCCTGCCTATCAGACCTGACAGTGCCTGCCAACCTTGCCACCCCCAGTTGTGAGTCCGGAAATGTGGTGGGCCCCTGGAGGATAGCACAGTCAGAGGAAATACTACGTCCTGGGGACACACCTGCCCTCTCTGCTGACCTGCTCCTGCCCCCAGGCAAGGAGCCATTCTGGTTGGACACATACTTTGAGGAGGTTTTCAAGATAAATGCTAGTGTCCTAAAACAATGTTCTTCATGATGTGTGACGGCGGATCGCTCCTGGACTAAGGACAGGAGAGAGGTGGGGCCTGTCCACTCGCTGCTGCCCATCAGGAAGTCAGCTACTTCTGGGTCTGTGGATTGGCGTTGGATCTGAGGGCCTCGGGCAGAGGTGGGGACAGGACAGGGACGGACCCCCAGCCTGGCGGTTGGGACCAGTGGGGGGTCTACACACCTTCTCAGGAAGATCCTGCTGGCCTATGATGAACCACATTTCCTCAGGACTTAGGGCACTGGCTGCCGGGCACTGAGCGTGGACCTGGAGGGCCACTAGACCATCGGCATGGTTAGAAGTGAGGCCACAGTGGGCTGGCACAGGAGGTCCCCATGGGTGCTGCCCTGGAGGGCCACGTCCATGCCCACGAACACACTCCTGAGAGGACCAGGACCCATCGGCCTTCTCCTAACCACTGACCCTCTGCTGATGGGCGGAAAGCAGACTGAGCCCCTTCCGTCCATCCTAGAACCTACCTCAAGAGCCATGCAACATGAAAACAAGCAGAGAGACCCTGGGAAGGTAAATATGAAGCCAGGGCACACACTTCAACACACAGCCTTCGACCCACGTCTCTGAGAAGGTCGGGGCTCCACAACTGCCATTCTCCTGATCGTCTGGAGATCGATGGCCACTTACAGCTTACTGAATGCTAATAGTGGGACAAGCTTGCAAGAGTGAGCTCACAAGAAAGAAATCACTCACATTCAGTATCTCAGCCGTGAGCTGCCTCAGAGACTCGCTGGCATAGAAAAAAGGTTAATTTTTGTAAGCCACCAGGACCCCATAGTCCATAGGGATCCCATGTGCCCTGAGGAAGCTTCTGTCCTGGCCCAGTTTAAGACTTTCAAAGAAATTGCTTCAGGTCAAGTCCCACGAAGAGCTGGGTCACATTTAACCCCTCAGTTGGTGGATTTGACAAATTGCTGGAAGATTGCGTGTGATAATTGGCATTCAACTCTTACAATCCTGTTTCCATCCAACCCCTGGGGGTGACCCGAAGCTGGCCCCTGCCTCCTGGGGCTCCATGTCCCTGCAGGTGCAGCCCCCTGCTGTTGGCCATCCTGGCCCAGGGCTTGGCTCCCAGGGATCAGAATGTGGGACAGCCAGGAGCTTTGCCTAAGTGACCAGGACAAAACTTCGGCCCCTGGAGGTCCCCTGACACCCACAGAGGGCAGACCCACTGTGCCAGTGACAGCATGGGGCAGCCAGCCCACAACCCCCGAGGGGCAGAGGCCCTTAGCCAACAGCCCATGGGGATGACCCCGAGACAACCCCAGAGAGTGGGGCTCTGGTCCCACCCTGTTGAACCCTCGGTGCAGACCCCAACCTGAGCCAGCACCTGCCAGACCATGGGGAAACCAAACCACAACCAGAGGCACCAGCCAGGTCCAGACCCCCGCAAGGAAACTACCAAACCGGGGTCCACGCATTATGTCCTGATAAATAACCAGCGCACACCAATGCACTGGATATGGTTACATTCATGACTATGGAAGACAGACTGTGAATGTGAGCCCAGAGCAGACAGCCAGGGTGGGATGAAGTTCCCCCACCCCCTTCATGCCATAGCCATCCCTGGCCCATTCTCCCACTAACTCCAGGCCTGCGTGCGGCCCCCACGAGCAGCAACTGACAACCGGGCACTTTCCCGAGCGCTGCTGGGAGGGTCCGGGACAGCAGCCTTTAATGAGAAGGACGTATTTATTTAGAAGTTATTGTAAGTCAAACTTTTCTGTTAAGGAAGGGTGGCTTTTCCCCTTGGTTACCAGATATATTAGGTTGTCCAATGTCCCTTAATGTCCTCACCTGGAGTCAAGGTGAACTTGTGCTGGATGTGAAGCTGAATTAGGTAACAATTTGAAAATGTGTTTGAATATAACACAATTGGGTCACATTTCAACATGCTTTCCAACTGTGTAAATTTTCATCTTGAGTTGTTTACAAATACTAGTTCCACCGGCTAGAGGTCGGAAAGACTTCTGTAGGCCACAAAACGTTCTCTCACTCTGTCCCCTTTGAATGTCAAATGTGTGGGACCACACAACAGCCCCTGGGGAATCTCAGCTTCACTGGCTGCTGAAATGTTTAGCTAGGTGCCTTTTCTGGCTCGTGCTGTGTTTACTCTCTGGGCTGAACCCTGGACAACCCAAATGGACTTTCCTTTTCCATTTAAAAAAATCAGTGGAAAAAGAAAACACACACACAGATTTAAAAGCAAAATCCAGATGCCTGACTTCCAATAAGAAACTGGAAATCTGGTAACCCCGAGAGACCAATTCCCCTGCACGGGGCCCAGCTGCCAACTCAGCCAGGATTAGGGACGAGGGGCTCCCAGCTGATGGGGAGAATCAGAGTCATGACCCCAACCATCCTCCCCAGAGCCTCAGCAGAGGCAGGCCCATGATGTTGGAAACACCCCATGTGACCCTGGGACCAGACCCACCACCACCCAGGACAAGTCCCTCAGCCCCTCCTCCACCCAGCACCCCTTCCACAGGAGCCCCCTGATCTTGCCGGGTGGGGTGGTCGGGGTCACAGCCCCCCATGCGGCACTCCATTTAACACGAGCAGCCTGGAGACAGACAGGTCTGTAACCCAGGGAGCTTCCGGCCCCATATCAGAGGGTATTTGCAGACCTCATGGTGAGCGGGCAGGAACTACAGACATCCCCTCCCACGGCTTGGCCATGGTGTGGGTGGGGGTTGGCCATTATGATGTGTCCCCGCAGAGACTTTGATCCTTACGTGAAGGGTATGAGTAGCAAAAAAACAACATCAGACTTCCTTGCATCTGTTCCAGAATTTAGAGAACAGGTACTCTTCCATTTTTTCCCTCAAAAGGTAAATCACATGGAGGGGGCAGGAAGGTGTCCACTCCAGGGGTTGCAGGGGCCCTGGAGGGACTGGGTTCCTCCACCCCAACCCCGGGTCCCTGTTCGTGTGGGACTCAGAGGTTTGTGTCACTCTCTGAAGCACCATGAGATCTGTGGTTCACAGGGATCTCTCACTGATCTCCGTTCCCATGTGCTGGACTGAATGATGAGCAGTAGTTCACGGGGGTCTCTAGCTGATCTCCGTTCCCCAGGTGCTGGACTGAATAATGGGCAGTGGTTCACGGGGGTCTCTAGCTGATCTCAATTCCCCAGGTGCTGGACTGAATAATGGGCAGTGGTTCACGGGGATCCCTAGCTGATCTCTATTCCCAGGTGCTGAACTGAATGATGGGCAGTGGTTCATGGGGGTTTCTAGCTGAACTCTATTCCCAGGTGCTGGACTGAATGACAGGCAGTGATTCACGGGGATCTCTAGCTGATCTCCATTCCCCAGGTGTTCACTAAATGATGGGCAGTGGTCCACGGAGGTCTCTAGCTGATCTCCGTTCCCCAGGTGCTGGACTGAATGATGGACAGTGGTTCATGGGGGTCTCTAGCTGATCTCCATTCCCCAGGTGCGGGACTGAATGACGGGCAGTGGCATTCGGTCTCCCTCACAGCCCGGAGGAACCAGCTGAGTGTGGTTGTGGACCAGGTTGGGGTTTCGGCGGTTCACACAGCGTTGCCTCTAGAGACCCACACAGATGGTTCCTATCACTTTGGAGGTGAGTGACAGGGCTGCAACCCCACGGCTGGCACCCACCCGATTTCCACCTCCCTTGCCCCTGTCCTGTGTCTGATATGACTTTTTTCTACTGTGTCACGTGTGGCAGATTCCCCGAGAGCTTGGCAGGTGTGATGGACTGTACTGTTTCCTCAGCAGCCGTGCTGAGGCATAATTTATGCCTCATCACATAAATCATAAATCATAAATCATACATAAATCACAGTTTATGTTAACATGTGAGAGTTATTAGGACCCTTGTCATTAGAATGTCCTTTTCCAGCTGTATGTATGAGAGTCTTAGTCTTGATCACCCCCTTCTAGAGAGACTCCCCAGTTTCCTTTCCCTGCTGTCCCTCTGGTCCCAGGTGCTCTTGGGTCACCGGAATCCCTGGCGAGGCTGTGAAAGGCCAGTGGGTTAGGGTGGCCCCCCAGGGTGAGTATCAGCAAGGCTGGTCCTTCTGGCCCGAGGCAGCTCCCAGTCAGCCACTATCGGGACAGGGCACCATTTGCCATGTTAGAATTCTACCAGTGGGTTTGCCGTCTACTTCTCCCTCAGACCAAACCTTCCTTGTGGGGTGGCTACTGGCACACAACTCCAAATTGTCCCATTATGCCTGCTAAATGATTCTGGATGTCCAGTCCCCTCTGCCTAGTGGAATCCCATGTGGTTCCATTCAGCTGATGGCAAGCAGCTCTGGGGGACCGGGTGGGAGCCCATGCCCACGCTCTCCTCTGGGAGGGCTCACTGGCTCAGGGCACTGGTCCCCGGGGAATAGCGCCGACGGCGGGACTCGGGCAGGGGGCACAGACACCTCTCCTGGGCACTTTGAGGGCAGAGTCCCCAGGCATGCTCCCAGCAGGTGCATGGTTGGGGCTGGCCTACCGGTGGAAAGAACTAGAGGCCTATTTCCTTACACCTGGCATAGACTTCAAGGCCATTGTTTGGATGATGTGTTTGCTGTCACACAGACTCAGACATTCATGATACTAAGATGTTCTTATAGAAGATTAATCTTTGATTATATGTTTGACCAAATTACCCTGTACAAATCCAATTGCCATAGAAAAACCAATCCATGTCCCTTACTCTGCAGAGGCTGGCGTTCAGGACAAGCCAGCTGGAACAGGCCCATGGGCCGTCCGCCCCACACCTGGGGCCCTATGCTGCTTCCAGATGACTGGCAGGTGCCCTGTCAACTTCCAGCCAAATACCGTCTTTCCAACACTGTGATTTCAATAATTGGTCCTTATAATAACACAATCTAACCCTTCATTTCTAATTTTAAACCCATGTACATTTAAATTGTTTTGTTTATGATACGTAACATCAGGAGGAGCTAATGCTGTCTAGCGTGCTATGAGAAAGACCCAGCTCCAAATTCAGCCTGAATTGTAGACGCTGTTTTTCACCCAAATCCCACTTCAGTGTCACCCACACTTGCCACCCTAGAGGTCTCTGCCCCCAAGTGAGCACAAGTACAAGGGGGTCCACATGCCGGAAGCCCGAGACACGGACGAGCTGCCCTCCTCCCCGACCCCGCGGCCGGTGCTGACCCCGCCCCTCTCTGTATTCCCGCCTCTGAGCCATCAGGGTGCCTTCCTTCCGGCTCCGGGTCCGAGTGTGAGGCCTCGCTGGCCGGATTCCAGGGCTGTCTGAGGCTCATCTCCATTAACGCCCAGGAGGTGGACCTGATCTCCGTGCAGCGGGGGGCGCTGGGGAACTTCAGCAGCCTGGACATCGACTCCTGTGGCATCCGCGACAGGTGAGTGGCTCGCACACCCTGTGCTCCGGCCTGTGATGGCTGATCACAGGCGCCCACAGGTGAGTGTGCATCCTCTCCCTCTGGGTCCCGGTATCCCCCTCATACCCCTTTCCCTCGCTGCTCACGGGGAGTCCAGCAAAGTGAGAAGACTGTGTTGGTAGCCGTGTACAACCCCTTCCTCAGCACAGTGGGATTTGGGAGGAAGGAGCTTTCTCTTGGCGGCTGTTCTCCGGTGTTCACAAGCTTCTTCGTCCAGAGCACGCCATGTAGACATCGTGGCGATGTCCACGGAGAGAGAGGGTCCATAGCATGTTCCTGGACAGCAGGAATCATGATTATCAGGTGCAGGAGACCAGAATTCTGGTGTGGTCAGGGTGGGGTGTCTGGGGGGAAAGCCAAACTGCCCCAGGTCCGCAGGGGCTGCGAGGATGGGCCTGCCACGGGGACAGGTTGTTAGGACCCAGGAAGGGACGAGCAGCTCCCTGAGGACCAGGGGTGACCTCAGAGGTGTGTCTGGGGAGGAGAAATAAGGAAAATGCAAGAAGTGGGCAAGGGAGGAAGAAGGTCAATGCCACTGAGGCAGGAAAGCCAGGCTCTAACACGGGGGTGATTTGGGGAGACAGGCTGGCTGGTGCTTTCGTCCTAAAAATGCTAACATATTTTTGGATAAACGCTACAGGCTGAGAAACCCCTTCTTCCCTTGCATGAGCAACTCAGTCTGAATTCACATGCACCTGTTCTGTCTCTTCTCAGCTTAGTCCTGTTTCAGTCCTTGTTGTATAAGAATCAGAGTTCAGTGTGAGCTTCACAAAAGTCATTGTCACCTGCAGGACACATGGGCGCCTGGGCAGCCCAGTCCAACTCTTGGTTTCAGCTCAGGTCATGACCTCAGGATCGAGGGATTGAGCCCCACGTTAGGCACTTCACTCAGCGGGGAACCTGCTGGATATTGTCTCTCTCCCTCTGCCCCCAACACCCCTCTCTAAAATAAATAGATAAATCTTAAAATAATAACAGCAGAGGCACCTGGGTGGTTCAGTGGGTTAAAGCCTCTGCCTTCGGCTCGGGTCATGATCCCAGGATCCTGGGATCGAGCCCCACATCGAGCTTTCTGCTCAGCAGGGAGCCTGCTTCCTCCTCTCTCTCTGCTTGCCTCTCTGCCTACTTGTGGTCTCTGTCTGTCAAATAAATAATAATCTTTAAAATAATAATAATAATAATAACAGCAACACACGTCCCCATCAGTGAGTGACTCACTCTCTCAGACGTGCTTTCCCCATGTGCTCATTCCACTCATGGTGGGGGGAATGACCCTTCTCTGGCAAAGGGGGACTGTGGCCAGTATGATACTGGCATTAAAACAGACAAGCAAGGGCACCTGGGTGGCTCAATGGGTTAAGCCTCTGCCTTTGGCTCAGGTCATGTTCCCAGGGTCCTGGGGTCAGACCAGCATTGAGCTCTCTGCTCTCTGCTCAGCAGGGAGCCTGCTTCCTTCTCTCTCTCCGCCTGCCTCTCTGCCTACTTGTGGTCTCTGTCTGTCAAATAAATAAATTAAATCTTTAAAAACAAAAAAGAATCCTGCTAAGAATTTGATTAGAACTCTCTTGAATCTATACATCAGCTTTCCTGATATTGCTGCCAAACATTTTATCGACTCTCACTATAAGACCTTCCCTGGGCCTTGTTCTATTTCTGCTTAAACAGTTGGTTTTCTTTTAAAAGAATCTAAATAATAATTGTAATCTTGGGCCATTTTCATCAGTCTGAGGTTGCCGTTGGCAATTGCCTCTCATGCTCTTAGTGAATTCCTGCAACATTGGAATTGCCCTAATGGAATGAACAAGCCGAGCCTCTCCCTTTTTTTCATAAGAGTAAAAATCAGAAAATTTTCTCCAAATCTCCCAATCTGAAAATAGGAAAAATGGATTCAGCCAAGAGGTTGTGAAATGCAGGTCAACTAGAAAGTGGCATATCTACCGTGGATGGGAAATTTAGTCTCAAGTTTGCAGAAACTGGAAGCATTTCCTTTAGGGTGGAAACAACAAGGGCCGTCCTACCTGTCATCCGCGCGTCTGGTTCGCTGCTCGTTTTGCTGCTGGTGCTGCTGACTTCAGCTGTTGGTGAATCCCCTTCATCCTACAGGCATTGGCCAAAGACACACACACAACATTCTGAATGAATTACAGTCACTGTGTTCCTGGGTTTCCCTGAGCGATCCCAAGTGCCAGTACAAGCATAATCTAGTCAACACGGAGTTCTCACTACAGATTAATGAGTCATTTTTAAAAGTTTGCTGTAAAGTCTGTATTGTGTGTGATCACAGGCCATAGGCTTAGGTACACATACAAGCACACGCATGACCTGGGGTTAGTTTGAGTCCCACGGTTTCACACGAGTTCTGCTTCCCTTTATGAACTACGATCAGTTAAAATTCACAGAAGTCCTGCGAGTAAACTTCAAGTGTCCCATCCTAATTTTAATTGGGCAGATTGCAAAATACCCATCGTGCGTAAATGATGCTGAGTTTTCTTGAGTATTTTCTGATTTACTTGTTTTTCTTGGGGGAATATAACACACGTGGGCTTTGATCTTTTGTTCCAAGTACCAAGTGTACAAGGAATCAGAGAAGTAGGTGAGCTGGGACAGATGCCCCTCCCTAGTCTCTCCTTGTTTTCCATTCTTTCTCTCAAAATGCTCCGTGCGGCCACAGTCTGTCATGACACAGTGTCACCGTTGGCTTCTGCAAGCGACTTCAGTCCCCAGCCACACACAGCACCCACGTGTTGCTACTGTGGCAGGAAGCGGGCTTCTCCGGTGGACAGGGGAGCACACGTGTCAGTCCGATGAGTCAGGGTTCATCAGCCCAGGTCTGGTCACTTGGTCATCATGGGCTGGGGGTGGCCAGCTTGGTCTACTCCTCTATGTTCCCGCATGTCGATTAGCAGACCATGTCTCCCGAAGACCAGGGGTCCCACGGAGACCTCCTCTCCTCCCAGGTGTTTGCCCAACCGCTGTGAGCATGGCAGCAGATGCTCCCAGACCTGGACGGCCTTCTACTGCAACTGCTCCGGCACGGGCTACACAGGTGCCACGTGCCGCCAGCGTGAGTGCTCTCCCCGCCCCCACCCCTCCTCTCACAACGGGGCCTGGGTTTTAGGAATGTGACCCACTGAAAGTCCAGGGTCTCATCCTCGGGGAGTAGGTGGGGCCAGGACCCAGTCTCACAAAGACATGGGGTGAGGGGAAGACAAAGATCAAGAAGGGCTCCAGGTACCCCACCTTCACATGCTGTCTCTGAGTTGCCCATGGGGGAGGGGAGAGAAGGTTCTGGAACCAGAGTCCAGTGCCCAACAGGAGGAGGAGCCCCCATGGCCCTATCTCCTCTCATCCATCCCCCATTATCCCCTGACACGGCAGACGCCTGGTGGCTGTGCTTCAATGGACTGATGTTTCTAGTTCGACTCTTACCAGTAACTGTCCATCCTCGGGTGATAAGTGAGCCTCCAGACCCCCCTGAGTGGATGTCACCATTGTCCTCCCCAGCAGAGGGGACGCTGGCAGGTCCCCAGTCACCCGCTGGTGAGGTCACTCTGAGACATGGCCAGAGGGGATCTGACTCGCTCAGTCACCCCCTGCTTTTAATCAGGGTGGGAGGGGAGAGGTGTGGGGACACATTCACGAAGAACAAAGGTTCACATGTTCCAGTAACATCTGCCAACAGGTGAAATCCAGGCAGACACTCGTGGTCTGGTTCCTGGTGATGGGATGGTGCACCAAATTCTGCACTGGGCCAGGAAATCGTATTTGCCTGTAGGGGCTCACCAGCAGTACAGGTCTGATTGCTGCACACTTTTCTTCTTCTTCCTTCATTACCTATCACACACATGCCTTTCAACAATCGTTCCGCATTTTCAGATTTGGTCACGTTTCTTCCCAGGGGGTGACTGTTTGCTATGGTGCAGAATGTGGGGTTTCCCTCACCTCCTCCTTGGAAATGTAGGACTCTCCTCCCACCCCATTTCCGGTGACTAACTGGTGGTTCTCCCCAGCCCTCTACGAGCAGTCCTGCGAGGCCTACAAGCACAGGGGCGAGTCCTTGGGGAGATACTACGTGGACCCGGATGGCAGTGGACCCCTGCAGCCCTTCGCCGTGTTCTGCAACATGACAGGTGAGTCAGCAATTTCAACTCCTGTTAAACACAAAAGCAGAGCCCGGTAAGTAGATCTGTACCTGGTTAGCAGCTTTATTAGGGTGCCCTTGTAAGAGCAGTTATTCAACAAAAGCATTTGATATAAATCTTTAAAAAATAGCTCAGAAGTAAAAATTCATTATTATGTCATTATCATCAGGCATGTATTCTGTGGAACATTTAATAATACAATTTTGCCTATTAAATCCTAAAGCAAAATATTTTTTGAGACTTATCTGATTGAACTAATGGATATGCAAGTCAAAAGCATTTTCATTTGTTTTTTCTTAAAGACTTTACTTATTTTAGAGAGACAGAGAGCACAAGTGTGAGGGAGGAGAGAATCTGCAGCAGTACTCCCCGCCCCGCCCCGCCACCGCCAAGTACAGAGCCCGCTGCAAGGTGCAGTCCCACGACCCTGAGATCATGACCTGACCCAGAATCAAGTGTAGGATGCTGAACTGAGCCCCCGGACTCTGCCTTGTCACTATTCTGCTGTAGAAGTTGTGAGAGTTTCCACAGGACAGGTGACGGCCTCTGAGTCCATGTGGACAAGCAGCATGTGCTTTTGAGTTCTTGGTTTCCTCTCAGACGCGGGTGGCCTAGCTCTCTAACGGCCGCATCTGTTTCTCTGACTGCGGCCACAGCCCTGTGTCTCATCCACACTGGAGTCCACACCTCCGCCCCTCGGCCCACACCAACCTGAGGCCCTCGCCCCCCAGTAGGGACACCTTCCACACTGCCATCTCTGCCTTCCGGTGGGACATTAGCTCCCGTCTCTATACGGGACGGCCTCCTCTTTAAATGTTCTACCTTGTTAAGTTTCAGATAATCCAGATTCTGTGCACAAGGCTGGACACTGTCCCCCCAGATTTCACATCCCCCCGGAACCTGCGAATGGGATTGGGTTTGGAAATGAGGTTTCCGCAGATGTGGTCCAGCTGAGCGGCGGTCCCAGCGCCAAAGCTGGTGTCTGGACGAGGGAAACATGGACACGGGAGGGGAGGGGCTGTGTGAGCAGCCGAGGCCAGCCCACATTCCCGCGACACCACCGGCTCTACAGGAGGACACGGTCCCCCACCCGCTCCTTCAGGCTCTGAGCTCCGGGTATCAGAGAATCGCCCCGGGTGCTGGAAGCCTCCAGGCTTCATGCTTGGTTTCGACAGTGGGTAAAGACAGCACACCCTGTTGCAAATTCCCTGAGAAGAGAACCATTTCTGGATAGATTTTTTTTTCATGATATTTGAATAGTTTAAAACCATTCCCATGAAATTTTTGATTTTCTGGCTCCTCAATTCTCAAGACAAAATCTGGCTGTTGCTGCCTTTAAGCAAATACTTGCTCAAATGTGAGCCAGGCAGATCTCCCTCCAGAGGGTGTGGAGCAGCTGGGATGCAGCATGGTGTGCAGGTGGGACAAAAGCCCTCCCACAGATGCCCAAACTGTCAGGGCTAGTGTCGACACAGGTCCATGCCTGACAGACTGCTCAGCCCGACGAACACTGAGGGCAAGTCTGAGGCCAGTGTCTGGGGACACCTAGCGCTTGGGGCAAACAGCTCCTCTGGGTGTCTTCTGCCTGAGGCGGTGCGTGGCCATGCGGTCCCTGCTGCCCCTAGCATTCTGGGCAGACCACGCACCCTGTGCCAGAGCCGTTCTGGGTGGGTGACAACATGCTGCCTCGGGGGAGGCCTGGTCCCAGCTCATCAGCCCAGCACATGCTCCTGGGGGCCCAACACCAGACTGTGGGTGACACAATGGCGTGTGAGTGACGACAGGGCTTCAACCCCAGGAGAGTGGGGATGCATCCTCATGTGTGTGTGCAGGCGTGTGTGTGTGTGTGCATGTCATGTGTGTGTGCAGGCGTGTGTGTGTGTGTGTGTGTGCTTGAGATTCAGAGCGGCCACTGAGGCAGGGCCCCAGACCTACCCCCGCCTCCTTGGCCCTGGGAGTCATGTGTCCCCTCTGTGCTGGGAACAGTGCAGCAGGAGGCGGGGACCCAAAGTCCATGTTTGGGCTGAGAGTTGTCATGGCTCTGACGACGTCCAGGGTCGTCCTTGGGGCGGGTGGAGCCTTGAAAGCCCTGGGAGTGGTCTTGGGAGATGCTGCACCGGGACCCCCTCTCCTGGGCTCTGGGTGTCTGCCTTCCCAGGAGCAGCAATGTTACCGTGTCCCTCATCTCTGAGAACAGGCCAAAGGCTCATGTTTCATTCAGGGGAAAGAAAACTGACGTGTTTGTGGTGCTCACAAAATCTGCCAAAATCGTAACGGGAATCGGACTATTTGGGAGGGAGGACCAGGAAGACAGCAGAGAGAAGCTGCATCCCTGGGACTCCTCGCGGGCAACAGCTGGGGGGTAGCCGGGGCGGGATCAGAAGCCCCCCGTTCCCCCAGCATGTGTGCCCAACAGTGTCAGCAGAGGAACATGTCTCCAACACACCTGGTGAGTGACGGAGGCCTGTGTGACCCACCCAGGACAGAACACGGGTGGGGGCCATGGGCCGTGGGCTCCTCATCTCCTGGGCACCGCTGGCTCGTCACCACAAAGGAGGCACGGGCTGCTGCCTCCCATCCGTGAGGACGTTCAGTGCAGATGGGATGTCTTCTCGGTACCTATGAGGACCACGTGATGCCCTCGGGTCTCTGAGGCCGATTTCCACATTGGAAACATCTATGTTTCTCAGTTTCCTCCTGGGGATGCAGGCCCTGCCCAGCAGCTGTGCCGTGCTCCAGTCTGGTTTGGTTTGGATTCACTTGCTGTGTGAACTCTACCATCTGTGCTCTGATGTGTCGTCTGGTCAGAGGAATCATGCGAGTCAGAAACTGGAGCGTCTCATGGTAGAGTGAATGTTGGGTTTCAGTCCAGATGAATCCAGCCCCGCATGGAACAAATGTGCCCCTCTGTTCCCCAGCCGTGTCCAGAGGGCAGCCCACAATTCCACATCACACGGGCTTCAGGATCCACTGTAGCATGTGGACTCTAGTGTGAGCCATCCCCAGCGACCCCAGGTCTGTCCCCACAAGAATGGGGAGGCCCATGGCAGGTGACCCACACCCCCAGCCCACTCACTCGTGGGCTCCTGCAGCTTCAGAGCAGCAAAAGTCCTGAAGAAATGAGCCGCTCCAGCTCTGGGATGTGCCCCCACGAGCCACACAGCAGGCGGCTCACATAGGACTCCCTGGTCAAGCTGTTCCACAGCCTGAAGTCCTCGTCCGATGCACACTGACAGCCACGTGTCGTGGATGTGGCTCGGGCAGGAATTCCAGACACACAGGATCGACAGGGGCCACACAAAGTAGCAAACCAACAAAACCAGGTCCATATGGCTGCTTTCCAGGCCCCTTAATTGGACATATGCCAACAAAAAGGGGACAATTTAACCAATTCCTTCTCACAGATGATGCTGAATGACTGGACCACACAGAGAGAGTCCCAGCAATGGGCATTAGAAGAATCGATGTCCCCTTGTGCACCAGCATTCAGCATGCAAGATTCATATTCCAGCCACTGGGCCTCATAGACAGAGGTGCCCCAGGTAGACAGATGTGACCCAGGTAGACAGAGGTGTCCCAGGTAGACAGAGGTGTCCCAGGTAGACAGAGGTGCCACAGGAAGACAGAGGTGTCCCAGGTAGACAGATGTGACCCAGGTAGGCAGATGTGTCCCAGGAAGACAGAGGTGTCCCAGGTAGACAGAAGTGACCAGGGCTCATGGCACTCTCAAGGCCAGGGCATCTCGTCCTACGGAGCAGGGTCAGGTGTGGGTCCAAGAATGCCACTTCTGCATTCCTCTCAGGTCTGAATGGAGCAGGCGTGTGATGCCCCAGTGACCTGCAGAGAGACCTCAGGTCAGAGCACATGAGAGGAGCACGGGCTGCTGACGATGTTGGGCTCATTCTCCAATGAAGAAAAGAGTATTGTTCTAATAGAAAAGTCATTGTTTGCCTTGCATTACTTTAGATTATTGGAGAAATTTAATAACACAGTTATATGTCTTTTCTCTCCCATGAATGTTGTCTGGCTAAAAATCCAGAAACACCCACTTTCACTACAGGATCAGCTCAGACATAAATGACACACATCATCACAGGAAGAACACTCTCTCCTATGATTTAAGGGTCAGAGTCCCATTTGTGTTGCCTCTGCATCGGCCCACTAGAAGGCCACCAGCAGTGCTGAGTGTCCCGCTCAGTGACGCTCCTCTCCTTTCTCTCTTGCTCCACTCGTGAGACATCCCGTGGACCGTCCTGCAGCACAACAGCTCAGCCCTTACCAGGGTCAAGGGCGCAGACCAGAACAACCCCCACTGGGCAGTGTTCCAGTACGAGGCCAGCCTGGAGCAGCTGCGGGCCGTCATCGCCCATGCCAGGCACTGCCAGCAGATGCTAGAGTTCCATTGCAGGAGGTCTCGGCTCCGGGACCCACAAGGTAGGTGCCCACAATGTGCACAGGTCAGCAACCTCTGCCAACCCCTGCCAGTCCCTGCCAACCCCACCTCCCTTGCTGAGGCATAGGTGGAGGCAGCATGGAGTGCAGGTCTAGCTTGATCCAGAGGAAGATGCTTCCCTTTCTCCCTCATACCCAGACTGCCTCTCAGTGCTGCTTTGGGCTGTGCCTTTCTTCCTTCTGATTACCTCACTGAGGTGCTGTTTCTTCTTCCCGGTCCTCACTGCTCTTCTCCTGCCCCGGCCTTGATTTTTCAAACCATCTACTGCTTCACTCTTTATGAAGACATATGTCTTTCTGGACATGGCTTCCACCATGCATGCTCCTACTTGGGATGCTCTCAGGCCCTCTGCATATCCCCTTCAGGGTCCCAGGACCAAACCCCACACTGGCTCCTCAGCTCCCAGTTTCCCAGTGTGGATGCAGGGAGTGGAGACCACACAGCATTTATGACACAAGCTCATATTTGAATTTTGCAAATCAATCCTCTTTTCACCCATGAGGAAAATGGCAGGAAAGTGTATATAGCCTCAGATTAAAGCTAGTTCTCCTGAGAAGGAGCAGTTGCAGGTTGAAGGGAAGGATGGCCAAGAGCTCCCGCTGGAGGGTCAGGCTCTCCCAGGCAGAACCCTCTGCCTCCCCCAGTCTCTACAGTACTTACCAACTTGCAAATGCAACCAGAGGCCCTTGGTGTTCTGACAACCTTTGGAGAGTCACTGTTGGTGGGAGAGAGAAGGGATATAGAAAACACACTTAGAAGATGCAGCCCGGTGATGTCATTTCTCCCTGGTTTGAAAGCACAATGGTGAAATAATTAAAATTTTAAAAGTGTTATCAAAATATCTATTAAATATTTTAAATGCCATTAGCCTCCCAGCAATGAGCTATCAGCTTAATTTGGAAGTAATTCATCTTAGATGCCTTCTTGCACATCTCTGTTCTAGCCGCACAGGGAGGTGGCAGTGGCCACACATTTTCTTGGGAGCGGCTGTCGGTCCCAGGTGGAGATCCAAATCTGTCAGGGAGCGGGACAGACCACGGCACTGCCACACCCTGGGTGCTCAGAGTCTCTTGGTGGCCATGCAGCCACTCACCGGCACGGAGGAATGTCCACACAGCACCGCCTCCCATCAGCCCCATGGGTGCGCCTCCCAGGTGCCCTCATTCATCACTCCCTCCCGGGGATTGGGGCTGCTGGGGTTCGTGGAGATGTGGTCCATCTCCTCCGGTGGCCCGAGTCATAACATGGTGGCCATGGGCTCTGGTCCCATGGGGGCGTCGCTGCTTAGGCTTTCAGAACAGAAGATGCGCTCAGCCCGGGGAAGAGGGTTCACCCGTGGAGGTGTGACTGGCTGTTCAGCACAGTGATGCAGACAAGCCTCGGCAGGGACCGGCCCCACACAGTGCCCACAGGAGCCCACAGCCCGGACTCAGAGGGGAGTCCGCAGCCTGAGCCTTGGAGAGGAGAGGAGAGAGAAGGAGCCCACTTCTGGACACCCACCCGTCTGTGCTGGGTTGTTTCCATCCAACAGGCATTCAGGTCCGCAGCAGGTGTCACTTCTAGTGTAGCTGCCAGTGTTTTAACCCTCAGGACAGCTCACCTTTTAATCTGGTTCTCAAAGAAATCAGTTAATTTGGCTGATTAAAAATTATTAATGCCATGATGGAGAGACTTGGGTACTTCTGTTTATTTTCAGTGCAATCAGTCTGATGTCGTCGGACAAACCCAAGCTGGGTTAGAATTGTCCCAGCAGCACCATCCTGTTACAGCGCTAAGAACAGGTTCCTTTCTGGAGCAGACTTGTTCTTGGCTGCCAGTTTCTTAGTAATGGTCTTGGAGGGAAGGGAGTCATCTCAGGGAGGCAGGGCTCGGGGGCCAAGCAGCAGTCACTTTCTCAAACCTGTCTTTCAGATGGAACGCCTCTGAGTTGGTGGGTTGGAAGCACCCACGGGACACGCACTTACTGGGCAGGCTCCATGCCTGAGGCCCAGACGTGTGCTTGTGGACTAGCGGGGAACTGCGTTGACTCCCAGCATCGCTGCAACTGCGACGCAGACCAGGACGAATGGTGAATTGCATGTGATTTCCGTCCACAAGACGGGCTTTCCTGTTGCTCAGAATGTGTATGTTCGGGGAGATGCTACACAAGCCAGGCCAGGGGTCAGGGGGAGGAAATCCACCCAAGAGGGTAAAAAACCATCTAGGATGATAAGATATGATACTGTTCATCTGAATGATTAAGATCAATGATTTGCTGGTTTGCTTTCTTTTCTTCACTTCCTGTTTCTTACTTCTAATGTCTTCGTCTGGGGCAGGGACAGACACCCCTCCTCCCACAAGGGCAGATCACCGATAACAAGCCCCAGGTGCCCACCACCAGCCACCAGCTCGAGATCGGCCTCAGGTCGCCAGGTGCCCCACCCGCTCACCCCTGCCCGGATTACTGCTGAGGAAACCCACACATCACACCATCTCACCCCCCAATTTTCTGTTATCCTGATAAATCCACGGGACTCACTAATATTTTTTGTTCAATATGACATCAGCCTCATTATCATTTCTAACGGCTTTGAATCCTGCCCCATGAAGTTCACTTAAGAGGTATCTTCTTCACAGGACATAGTTTCTGAAATGTCCCTCTGAGACGAGGGACATGAAGCAGTCCCTGGTCAAACAGGTAAAGGGAATGGTGCTCTGAGGGGGGTGCTGCCTGGGGAAGTGGGCTGGGCCTGCACACCCTGGCTTGGAGAGGGAGTCCAAAATTATGTGATCACATCGCTGGTCAAATCAGGTTATGTTTAAAATCATATATATCACACGGAGATCACACTTTGGAAATACTAGCCTACGGAGTGCCACAGATGTGAAAATGGTCCTCCACATATTAAATGGAAAAGCTGTCTCATGTTGATAGAACATCTGAAATTAGAAAATTGGTTACTTACACTTGAGGCTAAAGAACTTGCATGGCGTATTGATTTTTTTTACTTCTTTGTAAAGTGGAAACGTTTTGAAATGTCTTGGATTCATGTTTTCAAATGTATCCCCAATTTAAAAATACTCCCCTTAGCTCAACGCTTTAGGTACCACATTTATACATTACTCTGGGCACGGGTCCTGGACACAGAATCACCTTTAAAGGAACAAAGTTTGATCTATGGGATCCATTTGGCTGTAGAATGTCTGTTACACTCAGGAATCGAGACAAAATCGGGATGCTGTGGGGTGGGGGAGTAAGGAGATGTTTCTGGCCACATGGCTCAGAGCAGGACCCTCGGCCATTAACGTGATGTAGGAGTGGAGGAGGCCTCTTGGGCAGGGGTGAATGGCTCTGATGGTCAGGGTCTGGGAAGGAGCAAGACTGGAAACTGGAGGACATCTATGGACAAGACGTCAGGGTAAGACATGGGGGCGCCAGTGTATCTGTGGTCTCCTGTCAGTGACGAACAGGGTGTCCACCAGGGAGAAACCCCAGAAAGCTGCAAGACCAGGTGGCTTGTCCAGAGAGCATGAGCCCCCTTCTACCTTCTGACCCCCAATGCCTGCCCTGTAGCCCCTGTGACTCATTCCCACTGTGAAAGATGTTACTGGATATGCAGCATCACTGATCCTTCTGGATATTACCCCAAGATCCACTTGTAGAACCTCTGCTTCCTGTCTGCACAACATGGAGTCACAGGGTTAGAGCCCCTGGGAGCAACAGTAACCCAGAGCCACAGACGACGGGCCAACTGGCACCTCACACCAGTGAACCAGGGGACAAAGGAGAGAGTTCCTTGTTCACAGCTGCAGAGGACTGTGTCTGACGTGCTGAGCTGTGCTGCCTCTATGCAAGTGGGGTGGAGAGCACAGCCTGCACCCAGAGAATTCTCTGGTCTTCTCTGGCACTGACTCACCCAGGACATGGCAGTCACAGCAACCACAGCCTGGCAGGGGAGAGGACGAGGTCAGAGCCTCAGGAAAGCCATATTCAAGATGCTTCAAGGTGGACAGCTCACCCAGCAGCAGCGCCCCAAGGCAGAAGGGTGCCCACAGTGGGTGGTACGAGGGGAGCTGGTACGTGCTATTTAAGACCTCAGAGCCAACAGTAGGGTGGAGGGCTTGGCCCACTGGGGACACTACCAGCCACCGCCCTGAAGAATCAATACAAGACAGAAAGGAGCCGATGTGGTCACAGGGGATCAGTGCAGTGCAAGGGGTGGGCTGTAGCAGGTGCCCCTCAGGGCCCCCAGATGCTCTGTGCCTGCCCCAGACACCTCCCTTCCCTCTACCTGGGGGCAGTCATGGACTTCAAGGACGTGCTTGGCCTGAGCAAACCAGGCTGATGCTCCAGAGGGCTGACACACCCAGCATGCCCACTATTCGTCAGAGGGACAAGGCGTGAGTGGGCAGTCTTCACACTACGGTTGCAATGTGTCTGTTAGTCTGAAATTCATAAAATGAAAGATTAAAAATCTGTAAATGAACTCAGAGGGGTGGGTGGGTGTGTGTTTGTGTGTGTGTGCATGTGTGTGAATTGGCAAGCTAATTCTCTGATTTAAATGGAAAGAAAAGCATCAAAAAGAGTCAAGCCTATGTTGAAGAAGAACAAAGCTAGAGGGCCTTTCCTACTGGGGCTGAAGAGAACGTGATATTGGGGCAAAGGCAGATGGACAGTTACATGACAGGACAGAGGACAAGTCAGGTACAGAAAGGAGGGTCCTTTTTATAGAGCTGAGTCAATTAGATACCCATATGAATAAATTAAATCTTGACCTTTATTTCACACTACACAAAAACCAATTCCAGTCAGATTTCAGATCAAATATCAAAGATGAAAAAGTAGATTTTAAAAGAAAACATAGCTGAGCATCTTCCAAAACCAAATCTCCAAAGGGTAACATTCTACATTTTCATTTTCACGTGTGCCCTAATCTCTCTCTCTCTAGCTCTCTCTTTCTCACGCACACACACAATTTATTTATTTATTAATATCATTTGGATTTTTGAATTTTTACTTAATTCACTGTGTTATAACCCTTTCCTGTCATTATTTAATTTCATGCTTAATTTTTTCTAGATTTGACCAGTGGGAGTCATTTCAAGCTATGCCCTTTTAATACGTTAATATGTGTCTATTCTTTAGCATTTTCTTACCTTTTGGCACAATACGAGATTCGAAACTCGTACTTTCTCTGCTGCAGCTTTGGAATCGCCATTTCTACAAGAATATCTGGTTCCTTTTAGGAAAAAATAGTACTTGGGCATCAGTACTTGGAATTAGGTGTGCTCAGTACCACTGGAATGTCTTAGAATGCATGACCTCACTAATCCCATTGCAATGCCATGGGATAAATTATAACCATCCTCTTTCCATAATTGTAACTCCCTTTCCAACAGCAAGGAGCCTGGTCCTCATTTCCTAAAAAGCATGTACTTCTATTTTCAGTCTCAGAATTTGCAAAAAGTGGTATCAGAATCACTAACCCATAACTTGAGGTGGGGGGTGGAGGAGAAAGACAGAGAGGAAGCCTACTGATAGAGCTAACATTTCCTTAAAGGTTTGGGGTTTTCTTTTCCTTCCTTCCTTCCTTCCTCCATCCCTCCCTCCCTCCCTCCTCCTTTTCTTTCTTGACTTCAGGTAGATCATTTAGTACACATAGTGTAAAAATAGTCACAGACTAGTTCTTTGTCCCTCCTTCAGTGTAGTTATGCTATAAATGGTTATCTATGATTTGTTTCATTCATTTATGTTTGTATTTCATTTTATGTTATTCCCATCCTTGTTAACTCTATTGCATTATTTGTTTTATTCCGAGTGTTCTAGTTTAGTATATGAAAATATGACGGTTCTAAAAGTAAACTGAACAAAGTTTTCATCTTTGTGTATATCCCCATCCCATTCCCCACCTCCATCCCCATCCCCATCCCCATCTCCATCCCCACCTCCATCCCCATCCCCATCCCCATCTCCATCCCCATCCCCATCTCCATCTCTATCTCCATCCCCACCCCCATCCCCATCTTCTTGCCCATCCCCAAACTCATCTCTCAATCTTTACCTCCTCTATCTCTTTATCAGGCTCCACTTCCACCATCTCCATCATCTTTTTTCATATCCATCCCCATATCCTTTCTTTCTCTCTCTCTATACGATCCACTTCTCTTCCCTCCACACTTCCCCCTTCATTACCCTTCACTACAGGTTGCCAATCTCATTATTTCCTGGTTTATCTTTCTTATGTTTATGTTTGCATAAATAAGAAAATACTTGGGTAGTTTATTATTTTCCCCGTCTTTTTTACACTAAAGGTAACATATTCTCAGTATTTTTATATATTTTGTTCTTTTTCATAGTGATCTCCATTGTGTGGACATACCATAATTTATTCAAACACAGTCTTGTATATAGACATGTAGGTTGTTAATGGCAAATTACAAACAATCTGCAATGAATACCAGTTTTGCTAGACATTACCAAATTCTTCTCAGCATCCTTGCCCGTTTACATTCCCATAGCCATAGAGGAGAATGCTTTATTTATTGATGCCATATTATTATATAGCAAGAAGGGACATATTCATGATGCTGGGTTTTCTTACCCAAGAGAAAGGAACACACAAATCACTTTTACGTCTCTCAGAAAATTTTTCTTCTACTCATTCGGTACATTTTCTGTTAAATTTAGTCCTTGATCATTTTATCTTCTTCCTTGGTACCAGAAATGGAGTTATCATTATGTCCTCTAGCTCGTTGTTGCTTATGTGTGAAGGCAAGTTTTAACTGAATATGTGGGATAGCAGTGGAGTCCGTGGCCTCATGATCTGAGTAGGAATGTCTGTCCCCAAGCCTGCCCATTAGGTGACCTGCTGGTTTCAGGACCAAGGTATTAGGTGACACAGACACTGAGAGCAGAGATGTAGACATATATAGAGATGAAATAGATGTCTTGTCTGTATTTATGGAACCACTTTAAGGAGTACCTATCAACTCTCATCTTCCTGAATGTCTCTTAGAAATGTGTGCTGATATTTGTCTAATTTCTTTTTCAGCATTTATGGAAATAAGCAAATTATTTTTCTCCTTAGATATCTTAATTTAGCAGATAATGTTAATGAACTTCCTAATATTTAAATTGGAACAAATTCCACTCGGTCAAGTTACACCATTTCTTGGTGTGGTATTATTTACTAATATTGTATTTACTAATATTTTAGCTAGAAGGCTTTCATCAACCTTCGTCTTTATCAGATTTAGGAATCAAATTTTCAGATGGAAGGGCCTTTTAAAAATGTTAATATTTTCAGTTTTATTCTGCATCTGATCAGAGTGTGTTTATAATATTTCTACTGTAAGGAACTTACTATCATTTTCTCTGTGGTCTACTCAGTGACTGGGTTTGTGACTGTCCCTTGTGAGGTTGAGAAGAAGCTGTATTTCTTTTATTTGGGTGTAGCTTTTGGCATATTGCCCATAAAATTTACCCCCACTGATTATGTTATTCAGGTGTTGTACATCCCCACTCATTTCCGTCTCCTTTTCGTGTTACATTGTTGTACGATTAGCGAGTTTCTACGCCTGACTTCTTGCATTTTCTGTAGATGCTTCTTCACAAGGTGATTGTTTGGATATCTTGGAGTGGAAGCATTTAGAAGGGCTCTGTCTGCCTCGCACCCTCGGGCTTCAGCGCTGTAATGCCCCCTTTGTCATTCCCAGCACTGAGTCCAATCCATGCTGTGACACCAGGATCGCGCCCGACTTACTTGTCATCCTTCTCAGCATTTCTGAGTCACTTTGTGTGCATGTGTGTCTCTGGTTTACAGTATGCCATTGTATCTAGTTTGGGGGCCAAATCTGAAGTCTTCTGTGTTTTAAAAGTTCAATTAAACCCACTCATATTCACTGATAAAACTCACATATTTGGGTTCAAATCTATCATATTATCTTGTAATTATTAATGCAGATTGTTATATTTGCTGTGTTGCTTTTTTACAAGATGCATATTTCTTTGATCTTCTACAAAATTATTTCTAAAGTAGCTAGGGATGTTTGCTTTTTTGCTCTTATAATTATGCGCACAATCAATTCTATGGTTTTCTTAGTTAATCCATTACTCTCTGGTTTGTAGGGTGTTGTTGTTTTTTTTAATCCCCTTTGGTTTTTACCTATTGCCCATAGGATCACCAGGAAACCTACTCAGCCTTCCCTCTCTTTCCTGCGTCCTCCCTTACTGTGGCATTTCCATCCTGCCAGAAATCACACTAACGGTGCAGCATGGATCACGCAAAATGCCATCAGTGGCCACTTCTGTCCCAGATCTCCAATTACTTCCAGCTTTGCAGACAGTAGACTGTCCACAGGTCTGTCATTCATCTTCTGTCTGTCTTGGGAGGATGTGCCGGGATCTCACATTCCCACAGCTGCAGCTGTGTCTGGTGCAGCCGACACTGGACTGCTCTGGTTAGGGCTGGGCTGGCACCTTGGGTGACCTCAGGGGACCCAGCATCCCCGGAATGCCTGGTGTTCCAGCTCCCTAATTCTTCTCACGAATGTGTCCCTTGTGTTCAGAGTCCAGGCCTCCAGAGCCTTTCGTTAGTTCATTTCCTAGAGACTTTATATCTTTGCTGCTCTTGTGAATAGTATCATCTTATATTCCATGTTCATTTCCAAGTCACAGTGTGCAGAAATGCAGTCAGTTTCCGCATCATTGGCCTTGCGTCCCGTGGCCCAGCTAGACTGCTATCTTGTACTTTAATGCATAGTCTGTGGAGTATTTTGGATTTTCTGTGCACATAGTCCTTTCATCTACAATTAATTACAATTTTGTTTCTTTGTGTCCACTGGTAATATTTCAGTTACCAAACCTAGACGGGTATACCATGTTTTTTCTATGGTTATTTCAACTGCTTTGAATGTGTGAGATATCGCCGATACAGTAAAACATTTAACTAACCAAGAAAGTTACTAGTGATAACATATTTTTAGATAAGTAAAAATTCTTATAAGAAGGGACGCCTGAGTGGCTCAGTTGGTTAAGCGGCTGCCTTCGGCTCAGGTCATGATCCCAGCGTCCTGGAATCAAGTCCCGCATCGGGCTCCTTGCTCGGCAGGGAGCCTGCTTCTCCCTCTGCCTCTGCCTGACATTCTGTCTGCCTGTGCTTGCTCTCTCTCCCTCTCTCTCTCTGACAAATAAATAAATAAAATCTTAAAAAAAAAAATTCTTATAAGAAGATCAAAATCACCATTTATTTGGAAAAGTCTCCAAATTTGGTTATAAATGTTGTTCTGAATGATCTTGTGGTCAGTTGAACCCATTACTAAATGTTGCACTTGGCCAGCTCCTCCCCCTCTAGCTTCGCAACCACGGAAACTAGAACCAAGAGGTCCTCACAACACAACAACTGTATGCTTCCTTAGAAAGTCGTAAGTATTATTTCTGTAGTGTTAGAGTTGCTGGAAATAAAGTGTAAAGTCCTCGTTTGGGACTCTCCAGGCAGGTGAGAACACACGACAAATGCACTATTTCTAAGTCTGCTTGCAGCAGGCCCTTCAAGGAAAAGAGAGAACACAGAAGAATCATTAGAAGCTATTAACCAGGCAAATCAATAATCACCTGGTAAAATGGGAACTTGGAAGGCCTATGTAGTTACACAACAGTGTGAAGATGATTCTTTCCATCAGATCAGCAAAAACATGGTTTTCAGACCAACAACAGAGCAGAGACTTTATTATTATGTTCCCCAGCACACTTGTGATGCACTAAGATAAGTCTTCAGTGTTCCTAGTCTTCTAAAAACATCACTGTTATACCCTTGATGAAAAGGACTGGTTTCTGTGAAGTAGTTCCTTAAAACGTCACGAATCCATGGAAAGTAGCCACAGCTGCGTCCCTGGTGCCCGTCTCCACAGGACACGCTTGTGCGTCTGCAAGACTGACAGCAGAAGATGTGCTTGGCTTGGCGGACTCACCACGTGGCCATAAGGCTTGGCGGACTCACCACGTGGCCATAAGGCTTGGCGGACTCACCACGTGGCCATAAGCCACACCAGTCTCCCATCTGCCCCGTTTAAAACAAAGAAAGGACTGACTGACGGGGTGACTCGGTTCTTCCTTCCCAGTCTGCAGGGGCAGGATGGGCCGATGTGCCAAGGACGGTCCACACGGCTGGCCCTGCTCCTACAGATTCAGGGCACTAGCTGCTCATCAGAGCTTCCACTGTCTATAAATCAGAAACCCACACAGAACTGATGCCCCAGAGTGTCTGGGTGGCTCAGTGGGTTAAGCGGCTCTGGTTGTGGTCTCAGGATCCTGGGATCGAGCCTCACATCGGGCTCTCTGCTCGGTGGGTGGGAGCTTGCTTACACCTCTCTTTCTGCCTCCCTCTCTGCCTACTTGTGATCTCTCTCTTTCTCTCTCTCTGTCAAATAAATAAATAAAATTTAAAAAAAAAGAAGAAGAAGAAGAAGAAGAAGAACTGACGTCCCTTCTGATAACGGGAGGGTACTGCAGAAACTGAGCACAGCCCTCTTGTGCTGGAGAAATGGGACCGGCCAGGAGGGGCTGGTGCCAGCCCACAGCCTGCCTCGCACCATCCCCAGAGATGTTGCTGTGTCTTCACAGCATGCTCACTCTGCAGAGCACGGTGACAGCCAGGCATCCTCACCATGTCTCCCGGATGGAGGGCAGGAACTACACCTGCCACTGTGCCCCGTCAGGGCGTGAGGAGAGGGCACATTTCCCAAGCACCTTCCCACACGCGGTCTCATGGACCACAGTTAAGACAACATTGCACCCAATTTTATCCCCAAATTGGTTTCAAATAAGTTTTAAAAATTATAAAATCAGTAAGGAGGGACAAAATAAAAACAAGGTCGTGCTTAAAAAGCAGCAATAATGAAAATAAAGTTCTGAGCAAAAACCTGTTTGTATTTATATGTTGTATAGAATATTTTGTATTGCTAATAGGTAATACACCCAATGTAGTGACTTCCCCATGGGACACCTAATACCACAGAAGACATAAAAACTTCATTCGAGTCCTGTGTTGGCACCATATTTAGAAGAACAGTTAGCTGTTTCATCAGGTTGGAATGTGATGTCAGCTGTGTCCAGATGATCCCACTTTTGCATCTGCCACCTGCCCCCTCTGAGGCCAGTGGTGTGGGCACTGTCCGTGCTTGCAAACCCAGTAAGGGTCGTGCATCAAGCATTTGGTGGCTGAGCTCATGCACTGGTCCCATGCGGCATCAGTGGGTGTTTTCTCCCCCAGGACCAACGATACAGGTGTGCTGTCCTACAAGGAGCACCTGCCCGTGACACGCATCGTGGTGGCCGATGCAGCCCGCCCAAGCTCTGCTGCAGCCTACAGACTGGGGCCTCTGCTGTGCCAGGGGGACCGTAAGTAAGATCCATGGGGCCTCTTTCCTGGGGGTGGCTGGTCAGTGGGACGACAAGGGGGCTGCAGCGTGCTGAGCTGTTGCTTCCCGTCGGGGTGCCGATGAAGAAGTTGTGTCCCTTTGCAGACGGGGAAAGCATCAGTGCTGTGTCGCTCTAACTCAATGATACAAACCATCACTAGGGAACGTGGTGGCAGGCCTGCGGCCAGGAAGCTTCAGAGCCCATCCACTCAGAGCCGCCAAGGGCCCCCAGAGAAGGCTCCAGAGAACTTGCAGTTCAGGATTATCGTGAGACTCCTGCGAATTTCCTCTGTTCATTCCATTTCTCGGTTAGGGTGTTAGTCTGGGTGCAGGCAAGGAAGACAGTGGTCGTGTTTGAGCCCTGCAGCCATGGGGACTGCTGCCGGATGCTAGGCGGGGGTCAGGTCGGGGCACAGGCCTTCGGAAAAGAATTTGAGAGCTGTTGTGTGTGTCGCTCATTGTTCTTGGTTTCATCAGGTTTGGGGAGAAATTCGTTCTGTGCTCCACTCTATCCCACCATCTGTACTCAAAGTCCGTGTACATTTTACTTACGGGAAAAGAGGTGGTCTTCGTTTTCTGACAACCTGAACTGCAAAGCCATTTTAAAATCTTAGACATCTGCATTCTGCAACCCATTTCATTCAATTAATTTTTCAGATAATTTATTCCATTAAAATTTTAAATGTGATCTGAACATCTGCCTTGGTGCTACTGCCAAAGACATGCAGTTAGGAAGCCTCGTTCTCAGCGTCCTGTGGTCGGACAAGCCATTACTGAGCCCCTGCAATGGGCTCCTCGTTTTGTCAGCAGTGGCTGGAGCAGCCGTCTGGGGCTCGAAGCTGCACAGGGCACATTAATATTCAAGGCATGCATAGCAATAAGCAACCCATGGCAGAGGATAGGCTCACAGGACAAGCAATGATTTTGTTAATTTCTCCTCCATTTGGCGCTGTTCCATCAACACCATTCTGGGTGCAGGTGCACTGATCCCATTTTCAGAGATCCTGGACAACAGCCTCTACCGGCCTCCACAGCGCAGGTCCCAACCAGGGTCTGGGCACGTTGACAACTTTTAAGTGCTTACAGCTGCTGATTGCCCTGCTTTCCTTTGGATTCGATTCTCTGATTTCCCTGGCTGCCCCTCCCCACCCTCCCCCCTCCTCCATCTTCCTTCCCCACTCCCATTTGTTCCACAAATTACATGAGCAGAATTATGAGAAGACACATTATGAAACCAAAATGAAAAGAGTATCCTGCCTGCTCACAGGCTAAAGAGGAAATATTTTCCAGACATTCAGTCAGATAATGATGGAGTGTGGCCAATGGTGCATCCGGGTGCAAGACGGAAGGCCATCACTGTCCTCCCAGGGCAACAGAGAGAGGACGAGTCCAGGCACACATGCAGGATGACACATGCACACAATGGGGAGAAGACAGGACACAGAGTGGGGGTACAGGAGGCCTCACTGGAAAGGACCCACTGATGAAGACCAGCAGGACCAGGGACATGCACCAGTGCAGGGAAAGCATCCTGAGCAGAGTGGGTGGACGGCTGCTGGCCCGGGGTCCCAGCTGCATCAGAGAGCCACAATGGGAATTTGCTTAAAGGTAGACGCAGATTGATGTGAGCTGTGAGCAAATTCAAGGTAGCCAAGTGCTGGGTCCAGACAGCAAAGGATGGAGCCGCCATGGATGACATGGGCTATTCTGGCCTGGTGACATGAACAGGCTGGTCCAGATGTCTGTGGGGTGAACACAGACAGGCAAGACAGAGGGCCTTGGCCCTGCTCACATGGTGTCCCTGGAGAGGCTGCCTGCTATCTGTGGGAGTCGTGTGAGGACAGGTCTCCTGGATGGTGCATGTCCCGAGAGAAGGGAAGAGGTCAAGGACAGAGCCCTGCAGAGGTCAGGGGATGAAGGGCAGCCTGGCAATTCTGGGCAGACACTGCCCAAGGGAGGAAGCCCAGAGACTGGGAAATGTGCAGGGAAGAGGCCGACAGTACAGGAAGGTGGGAGTGGCTGTCAGACCTCCTGGGCCCCAGCCTCACTCAGCCACAGCGCTTCCATCCCAGATGTGCAAGAATTCATGGCGGACGGCAGGGTGCATGCAGAAAACTATGGGAGCATCACAGCGATTTACTTACGTTTTCTCTTGCCCCTACACTAGGGTGGGAGGGCTGGCGAACCTCTGGGCCCAAGGTTACTTCTTTCTACCTGCTTTGGACCTGCTGGGCCCAACTGCCCTTAAAGTAAACATGTCTCTGTGCTGTAGATAGCAAAGAACCTGTTGTATCTTAGGAACGCCAGTAAGCTTCGTAGCAGCTGCCACATTAGGGGAGTCCCCCACAGACCCAGAAGGGAATGCAGGCACTGAAGCCTGAGGTGGCTTCTCAGTCTGCTTGCCGTGTGAATAGCTGTAGGAGTAATTCTCACTTCCTGTGAGCTCCACGAATGTTGTCTGCAGATGCCTCCCCTGCACGGGGCAGCGGGTCTCCTGCACAGACGCGTGTGATGAGCTGTGTTCCCTTCCAGCTGGCCTCCAACCAGAACTGTCCTTATAGCCAGCCCCATAGTTCACTGTTTTCATGTGCATTTTCCTTTATATTTGATCCCAATTGTTACTTTCAAAGACATTACAGATTTCAAGAGAAGCCACTGAAGTATTGGATGGACACACGAGTGTTTATGTCCCAAAGCTAAAGCGGTAACCCTTAGTGTTTTCTCCTTAAGAAGCTGTGTTTAACAGTCTCTTAAATGATCAGAAAGATGGATTGCTAGAAAACTCTCAGTCAGTTTAGCAATTTTGTAATTTATACTTCCAGTTTTGAGAAGCAGATTTTTTATTTTCATATACTTTTAATTTTTAAAGTAAACATCTTTGTTTTATAAAAGTATGCCTTTAACATGGTCTCTATTCCTTTTTAAATAATAATTATTAGGATAATTTATTAATAGGTCAAATAAAAGCTTAGAAAAGAAAATATTTATGAAATCAATCTTAACCCAGTCAGGCTAACAGAGCTAATTTCCCTGACTGGGCAGTGTCTGTCTATACAGCCATATTTCTCACACATGTGTGCACAGTGTTACACTGTATATATAGTAATGTTACATATATAATATATATAGTACATTGTGTATATGTATCTATATTAAAAACATATGTAATGCTACATCTCTTTCTTATGTAAGTAACCATTCTATATCACACAGGTGCACCTGCACACACCCATCTATATACACATGAGATAAAGGTTGGCTTCAAGCAGGCCTGTTATCAGATCTCTACCTTTAAGGTCCATATGATAATGTGACTCTTTCCTGGGTGGCTCACAGCCCTTCCTGTCAGACCCCCCAGAGCAGGGCTCACGTAGGTCTGCTCCTACAGAACTCATGGCTCCCACCCGTGAGTTCCTGGACCCCGACTTCGCACCCAAGGCACAGAGGACCCAGGCCCCTGAGGGTGCAGGCAATAGATAGGCACTGGGTCACCTCGTCCAGTTCCACCAACAAGAGCTCGGTGGCCAAATAGTGTCCATATTAGTTCAAAGGTTTCAGCCACATAGAAGATGAGAGGTCCTCCCCCTCGGACTCACTCATTGCAGAAGCATGTAGCCCACGGGAAACAGATTCTAGCCTACTAGATTAAACCAGTCCCCAGAGCTTCCCTTTGGTCTACTTACAAAACTGAAATGAAATGAAAGATACGCTTTTTGTTGTTGTTGTTTCAGGTATAGAATTCAGTGATTCATCACTTATGTACAACACCAAGTGCTCCTCATGACAAGTGCCCCTCTTAATGCCCATCCCCCGCATCTAGCCCATCGCCCATCCCCTGCCCACCTCCCGCCAGCAGCCCCGTTTGTCCTCTCTTGTTAAGAGTCTGTTTTGTGGTTTGCCTCTTTTATTCCCCTATGTTCATACGTTTTGTTCCTTAAATTCCACACACGTGTGAAATCATGTGATATTTGTCTTTCCCTGATTGACTTACTTCACTCACCATAACACCATCCATGTCATTGCAAACGGCAAGATTCCATTCTTTCTGCATAAATACTGTATATTTACACCACATCTTCTTTATCCGTTCATCTGTGGATGGACATGTGGGCTCTTTCCATAATTTGACTATTGTTGATACTGCTGCTATAAACATGGGGGTGCAGGTACCCCCTTGAATAGTGACTCAAAAGATAAACCTTTAAAACTGTTTTCTCTAATTTGGGATTTTAAGCCCAAACATTCTTGATGACCAGTCAGCTCGTGTTTGGGAAGAGTCCTTCTTTTCTCTTTGGTGCTGTCCCAAGTCAGCACGCTGCTGGAAGAGCAGCGTGGTCCCACTGAGTGTGGCCACAGAGACCCCTGTGACTGGCAATCACCTGCCATCTCCTTCATGAACTAGACCAGGACCTACCCCTGGGAAGAACTGTGCAGAGGAAACTTCACCTCACCTCACCTAATTATCCTCTAGAAAAACAAAACATTCCCAAGATGTATCTCCACAGAAAGCCAGCAAAGGGGCTGTTGGCTCCACATGAATCCCAGGAAAACCTGAGAACCGACATCTTGATTTGCCCCCCCCACCCCCAGCCAGAAAGCTGCAAAGCAGACCAGCTTGGCAGGAGGTGATACTGGCTAGAGACACGCAGTGCAGAGGCTAGCCAGGACTGCGTCTGTCCTCTGGACATGGAGTGGAGAGGTATTTGAGGTGGCTGTTTTCTGACCATGCATGAGCTTATGCTCCAGGAAAAGTGATTCAGACGTGAGTGCTGTCAGGTATGGGGCCTCAGAGCCAGGACGCAGGGTCATCACGGCCCAGGTTGTGCACCATGCCCAACCTCAGGTTCAACAGGAGGCAACCCCAGCAAGAGGGAGGCCAGGACATACAAACTCAGAAGGAAAGTGCGGAGGAGCTCAACCAGAGGGTGGCTCCAAGTCACACTGCATCACAGGATCACGTGTTTTTGAAAGTTCATTTCCATCAAAGAGCTAATCCTTGGGAAGAAGCTTTTTATCTTTGAGAGGTTTTAGTTTCTTTATTTTTCATTAACTTTGAGCGATTAGAGATGCTCTGGCAGAAACCAGTGTGGGTGGTTACTTTCCACCCATCTTATCAGGACTCAGGGGAAAATGCTTGTCTGGGAGAGCAGGCTTGGTAGAGCGTCTCCCCCTCTCCGTCCCAGTCAAGATGGGAGTGCGCACTCTGGGGAACGAGCCTGGTGAGGCTGGAACAATTTGGATCAGCTGAGTCCCTGGGGTTATGATGGGCAACTCTTTGGATTTCTGCAGGATTTTTTCAAATTCAGCTATGTACATGCTTAACATTCTAAATGATGAGATAAGGTCTGATGATAAACTGTGGAGAATGTTATCAGAGTGACTTGCCTGGATGCAGAGGAGATATCCCTAATGGGTGGTGTGGAGATGGACACAGTTTGCAAGGCGCTCTCTCCTGCCCCACGAGGAGAGGGTCTTCATGGATCCCCACTCCCACTGAGCTCTCAACTCAGGCATCTTGTGGGCACGCTCAGGAGAAGGCAGCCAGGACAGCAAACACAGCTTTGAAAGTGAGACCTTTCCCTTCTGTCTCCTAGGATCCTTCTGGAACTCGGCTTCCTTCCACACAGAAACCTCATACCTTCACTTCCCCACTCTACACGCAGAGCTCAGCGCCGACGTGTCCTTCTTTTTCAAGACGAGAGCTTCATCTGGGGTGTTCTTAGAGAACCTGGGGATCACAGACTTCATCAGCCTGGAGCTACGCTGTAAGTTTCCAGAAAACTCTGTGGGGCCCTTGTCACTGGTCAAGGAGGCCTGGACGCTCCTCGTCCCTCCATCCACCAGCTCCAGCCTGAGACTCGGGTCCAGTCCTGCAGGTCTGTGCCCCCTGCCCAGCAGGAGCAGTGGTGCACATGACAGCCAGTGGAAGCACCAGTCCACACAGGGTCCAGTCTAAGAAACATTCATCCGGGGGGAAGACAGGGTTCGAGTTCAGCTAACTCTGCCACAGGGTGCTCACCAGACCCCCAAGCAGCCTGCCGCAGACACCCGTGCACCTCCAGCTTGCTCACATTATAAAATGGGTGAGGGTCTGGACCAAGTTCTATACAAAATCCAGATGTTTTATAGTTTTTCTACACATGCAATTATGGTTTCAATCTGGCACAAATCAAAGTGAATTAACACATTCTGAATCATATTTTTAAAAATCATTATTTTCCCAAGTACGAGATCCCTTTGCCCTCTGGTCTACCTGGAATAATATTCTTCTGCCCGTGGTCAGAGGGAGGGCCGCTCCCCTGTGTCCCTGAGGCCCCTCTGGGAAATGGCTCCGACCTTCCCATGTATCATGTTTCCAGCCCCAAGAGAAGTGGCCTTTTCCTTTGATGTCGGGAACGGGCCCTGTGAGGTCACAGTGCAGGCGCCCGGCCCCCTCAATGACGACCGGTGGCACCTGGTCCGGGCCGAGAGGAACATCAAGGAGGCCTGGCTGCAGGTGGACCTGCTCCCACCCGGGACACACACAGCCCCCGAGGACGGACACATGCGCCTGCAGCTCAACAGCCAGCTCTTTGTGGGTGAGTGTAACCCGGCGCCCTTCCCAAGCCTGGGGTGTGTGCAGTGGGGTGGATGACTCCAAGGAAAGGGGACAGGCGAGGCAGGGGTGGGACAGTAGCTCCGCACCAGCCCTCACTTCCGTTGGCCCCATCGGGCAGCTCCAGGCTCCAGCAGCCAGGGCTGCTCACACTGGACGCTGACCTCCTGGCATGGCAACAAGGTGCCTTTGTCCCCAGTGTGGACGCAGGAGCCAACTCGCTGCCCCGGGGGGTCAGGCACTGACCTCCCTGAGTCTGGTTCCTAAGGGACAAGCAGCGGGCGCTGCTCTGGCCACTTCGTGCCCAGAAGTGAGGCAAACATCAGCGGCTCCCACTTCTAGATGCTGGGTCCCCACCCGGGGGCCCCCCAGAAACAGCAAGAGGGCCAGGAGGGTCAGCCACCACCCCACACACCTTGATACCCCCACCCCATCAGTGGGCATCATGGCCTCCTCCCTGACCCCTTCAGCCCCCGCTGGCATCACTCCGCTCAAGCCTTGTGGGGCTGCCACTGCACTGGCCGCTTGGTTTTCCGTTTCCCGTGTGTTGTTCACGAACAGCTTTACTGGGATTGGGGCATCAGTAAGACAGAGGGATTAGCCCTCCTGTGACCACTCCACACATTTCAAATGAATAAGGATACTGTTTATTTATTACGAACTCCGACAAATGAAAAATAATCTCCAACTATTAATGAAATATCAACCAGTCTCAGTTTGAACCAGATTCCCAGGATCCCTACAAACTGTCTCATTGTCTTACAGGCTCCTACCCGAAAGAGGAAGCTTACCCTGATGTTTCACAAACACAGGTTTTCCTATTTTCTGTATAATTGTTTTGCTCTTTTCTACTTTTTTTCAACATGGGGCTTGAACACCCAGCCTTGAGATCAAGACCTGAGCTGAGAAGGGAGTTGGGGGAAATTGGAGGGGATGACAAACCATGAGAGACTGTGCACCCTGAGGAACTAACAGGGGTTTTGGAGGGGAGGGGGTGGGTGGGAGGTTGGGTGAGCCTGGTGGTGGGTATTGTGGAGGGCACGTACTGCATGGAGCACTGGGTGTGGTGCACAAACAATGAATTCTGGAACACTGCAAAGAAATTTTAAAAGTAAACAAAAATTAAAAAAAAAAAAAAAAAGACCTGAGCTGAGATCCAGCTGGCTGCTTAACGGACTGAGCCAGCCAGGCGCCACTACCATTTTATGTTATTGGAGATATATTTATTGAAGTTTCTATGCCTAAGGCACTGTACTAGACTCCTGAACTGTGGTCACTTGGCCAAACTTGAACAACGTTTATAAAGATTTTTTTTAATTGAGTAACTATAAATAAGACATAAAATCCCTCAAATATCATGGGATATTTTCACTTCTTATGTTTTGTTTCTAGTGATTGAAACTTCTGTGAACCCCACTTTTATGTCCCAGTTGTTACACTGGGTTAGTTAATCCTAAATCTTTGAAGCACTGATTAGTGTTCGAAGGTAAGATCTCAGACACGGTTCTGCACCAGTGTCTGACCTCCTGAAGTTGCTGTGCAGTAGTAGGCTGTTTTCAAAGAATTTAAAACATCAGAAATAGCCTGAGAACATTGAACAATGGAGACACATGGTCTTCAGCCCTCTGTGCACAGTCTGCCCCGGGCTTTCCTGCACTGTGTCCTGTCTGTCTCGCTGGGACTGTTCCAAGGAGGGTAAGCCTCACACTGTGCAAACACGCCAGCCCCGACCATCAGTGGCTGGGGCACTTTTCTGGGAATACAGAAGCTATTCTCCACATGGAGTCAGTTCCTTCAACGTGCCATCCCACGTGTGATCCTGCCCAGGAGGGGAGCCTCTGGGGACAGCATGGTGCTGTCTCCAGATATCTCTGCCCCACCCTCTGCTTTGCCTCTTGCTGCTCTGGGCAGGGGCCATTGGTACATGCATTTTGGAGACCTCCATCTCTTCAGAATCCCTTAGTGGAAAGCAGTCTCATGTCTGAGCTTGATTCTTTAATGCAAATAACTGTAGGTATTGATTATGGGAGATTAATTACATAAGCACAATATACACATTTTTGAAAACGTTTTCTCAAAATGCAATTTATTTCTAGATTGTGAAATAAGAGAAATTTGATCTTCATTTTAGGAACTCATTTCTTACCTACTTTGATCAGAAAAATAAAAGGTGGGCTGCGGTATAAATAAAATTTCAGGATTTCTGAAACAATTGAGCAGAAGGATTTAATCTCTAGTTTGACGATTTATCAAACAATATCCTCCCAACATATTTCAACTTTTGACTTTGTTTGCCCATTTGAAGATCTAACCTCTTAAAAATGTTAAGGGTACAAAACGTGTTGTTAGCTCTAGATCCCTAGAAATTATTTATCTCTCATAACTGAAACTTGGTGTTTTCAAACAGTAACCCCCCATTTCCTGCCCCATCCCCCCACCCCCCGGGGCTCTGATGGTCACTACACTCTGTTTCCATGAGTTTGATGATTCTGGATTCCACATATGAATGAGATGAAAGAGCATTTGTTTTTCTCTTTTGTATCTCATTTAGTATAATGTCCTCCACACCCACTCACGCTCTGACAAATGACAGGATTTCCTTCTTTTTTAAGGTTGAATAATATACCACATTTTCATATCTAATGTGAGATATTTATGGACATTTCTATTGTTTTCCTATTTTGGCTGCTGCAATAAACATGGGCGTGCAGGTATCTCCTCAAGGTACTGAGTTCAGTTCGTTTGGATATATGCAGAGAAGAGTAATTAACAGGTGATACGGTAATTCTATTTTTAACATTCGAGGAAACTCCTACTGTGGGCTGCACCAATTTGCCTTCCTACCAACACTGTCCCCTTTCTCCGCATCCTCTCCAATATCTGTTAGCACTTTCCTTTCAGTAAAACCCACTCTAACAGTTGTGAGGTGATAATCCACTACAGCTTTGCTCCGCACATCCCTGGTCATCAGTGGTGCAGCGCTCCTTCTCATGTACATGCTGGCTGTCTGCATGCTTCTTTGGAGAAAGTCTGTTCAGAGCCTTTACCCATATATACTCAGGTGATTTTGGTTTTATGCTATTAAGTTGTAGAAGTTCCTTATATATTTTGCAAATTAACCCTACACCATATATGTGTTATAAATATTTGCTCCCAGTCTGTAGGCTGCTTTTTCATTTTGTTGGTTGTTTCCTTTGCTGGACAGAAGCTTTTTAGTTTGATTGTTTTTCTTTTGATGTTTGTGTTTTGGTGTCCTACAAAAATATCATGGCCAAGACAGAGGCCAAGGATTTTTTTAGCTATGTTTTTTCCTAGGTGTTTTATAGTTTCAGATCTTACATTTAAGACTTCAATACATTTTTATTTATTTATTTATTTATTTATTTATTTATTATAAACATGTAATATATTTTTATCCCCAGGGGTACAGGTCTGTGAGTCGCCAGGTTTACACACTTCATAGCATTCACCATAGCACATACCCTCCCCAATGTCCATAACCCCAACCCCTTCTCCCAACCCCCCTCCCCCCATCAACCCTCAGTTTGTTTTGTGAGATTAAGAATCACTTATGGTTTGTCTCCCTCCCAATCCCATCTTGTTTCATTTATTCTTCTCCTACCCCCTTAACCCCCCATGTTGCATCTCCACTTCCTCATATCAGGGAGATCATATGATAGTTGTCTTTCTCCGAATGACTTATTTCGCTAAGCATGATACCCTCTAGTTCCATCTACGTCATCGCAAATGGCAAGATTTCATTTCTTTTTATGGCTGCATAGTATTCCATTGTGTATATATACCAGTTCTTCTTTATCCATTCATCTGTTGATGGACATCTAGGTTCTTTCCATAGTTCGGCTATTGTAGACATTGCTGCTATAAACATTCAGGTGCACGTGCCCCTTCAGATCACCACGTTCGTATCTTTAGGGTAAATACCCAGCAGTGCAATTGCTGGGTCATAGGGTAGTTCTATTTTCAACATTTTGAGGAACCTCCATGCTGTTTTCCAGAATAGTTGCACCAGCTTGCATTCCCACCAACAGTGTAGGAGGGTTCCCCTTTCTCCGCATCCTCGCCAGCATCTGTCATTTCCTGACTTGTTCATTTTTGCCATTCTGACTGGTTTGAGGTGGTATCTCATTGTGGTTTTGATTTGTATTTCCCTGATGCCAAGTGATATGGAGCACATTTTCGTGTGTCTGTTGGCCATCTGGATGTCTTCTTTGCAGAAATGTCTATTCATGTCTTCTGCCCATTTCTTCATTGGATTATCTGTTCTTTGGGTGTTGAGTTTGCTAAGTTCTTTATAGATTTTGGACACTAGCCCTTTATCTGATATGTCGTTTGCAAATATCTTCTCCCATTCTGTCAGTTGTCTTTTGGTTTTGTTAACTATTTCCTTTGCTGTGCAAAAGCCTTTGATCTTGATGAAATCCCAATAGTTCATTTTCGCCCTTGCTTCCCTTGCCTTTGGCGATGTTCCTAGGAAGATGTTGCTCGGCTGAGGTTGAAGAGGTTGCTGCCTGTGTTCTCCTCAAGGATTTTGATGGATTCCTTTCTCACATTGAGGTCCTTCATCCATTTTGAGTCTATTTTCCTGTGTGGTGTAAGGAAATGGTCCAATTTCATTTTTCTGCATGTGGCTGTCCAATTTTCCCAACACCATTTATTGAAGAGGCTGTCTTTTTTCCATTGGACATTCTTTCCTGCTTTGTCGAAGATGAGTTGACCATAGAGTTGAGGGTCCATTTCTGGGCTCTCTATTCTGTTCCATTGATCTATGTGTCTGTTTTTGTGCCAGTACCATGCTCTCTTGATGATGACAGCTTTGTAATAGAGCTTGAAGTCTGGAATTGTGATGCCACCAACTTTGGTTTTCTTTTTCAATATTCTTTGGCTATTCGAGGTCTTTTCTGGTTCCATATAAATTTTAGGATTATTTGTTCTATTTCTTTGAAAAAAAATGGATGGTATTTTGATAGGAATTGCATTAAATGTGTAGATTGCTTTAGGTAGCATAGACATTTTCACAATATTTATTCTTCCAATCCAGGAGCATGGAACATTTTTCCATTTCTTTGTGTCTTCCTCAGTTTCTTTCATGAGTACTTTATAGTTTTCTGTGTATAGATTCTTAGCCTCTTTGGTTAGGCTTATTCCTAGGTATCTTATAGTTTTGGGTGCAATTGTAAATGGGATTGACTCCTTAATTTCTCTTTCTTCTGTTTTGTTGTTGGTGTAGAGAAATGCAACTGATTTCTGGGCATTGATTTTATATCCTGACACTTTCCTGAATTCCTGTACAAGTTCTAGCAGTTTTGGAGTGGAGTCTTTTGGGTTTTCCACATATAGTATCATATCATCTGCGAAGAGTGATAGTTTGACTTCTTCATTGTGAATTTGGATGCCTTTAATTTCCTTTTGTTGTCTGATTGCTGAGGCTAGGACTTCTAGTACTATGTTGAATGGCAGTGGTGATAACGGACATCCCTGCCATGTTCCTGACCTTAGCGGAAAAGCTTTCAGTTTTTCTCCATTGAGAATGATATTTGCGGTGGGTTTTTCATAGATGGCTTTGATAATATTGAGGGTTGTGCCCTCTATCCCTACACTTTGAAGAGTTTTGATCAGGAAGGGATGCTGTACTTTGTCAAATGCTTTTTCAGCATCTATGGAGAGTATCATATGGTTCTTGTTCTTTCTTTTATTAATGTGTTGTATCACATTGATTGATTTGCGGATGTTGAACCAACCTTGCAGCCCTGGAATAAATCCCATTTGGTCGTGGTGAATAATCCTTTTAATGTACTGTTGAATCCTATTGGCTAGTATTTTGGTGAGAATTTTTGCATCTGTGTTCATCAAGGATATTGGTCTGTAGTTCTCTTTTTTGATGGGATCCTTGTCTGGTTTTGGGATCAAGGTGATGCTGGCCTCATAAAATGAGTTTGGAAGTTTTCCTTCTATTTCTATTTTTTGGAACAGTTTCAGAATAGAAAATAGTTCTTCTTTAAATGTTTGGTAGAATTCCCCCAGGAAGCCGTCTGGCCCTGGGCTTTTGTTTGTTTGGAGATTTTTGATGACTGTTTCAATCTCCTTACTGGTTATGGGTCTGTTCAGGCTTTCTATTTCTTCCTGGTTCAGTTGTGGTAGTTTATATGTCTCTAGGAATGCATCCATTTCTTCCAGATTGTCAAATTTGTTTGCGTAGAATTGCTCATAGTATGTTCTTATAATTGTCTGTATTTCTTTGGTATTCGTTGTGATCTCTCCTCTTTCATTCATGATTTTATTTATTTGGGTCCTTTCTCTTTTCTTTTTGATAAGTCTGGCCAGGGGTTTATCAATCTTATTAATTCTTTCAAAGAACCAGCTCCTAGTTTCGTTGATTTGTTCTATTGTTTTTTTGGTTTCTATTTCATTGATTTCTGCTCTAATCTTTATGATTTCTCTTCTCCTGCTGGGTTTAGTGTTTCTTTCTTGTTCTTTCTCCAGCTCCTTTTGGTGTGGGGTTAGGTTGTGTACTTGAGACCTTTCTTGTTTCTTGAAAAAGGCTTGTACCACTATATATTTTCCTCTCAGGACTGTCTTTGTTGTGTCGCACAGATTTTGAACCGTTGTGTTTTCATTATCATTTGTTTCCATGAATTTTTTCAATTCTTCTTTAATTTCCTGGGTGACCCATTCATTCTTTGGAAGGATGCTGTTTAGTTTCCATGTATTTGGGTTCTTTCCAAATTTCCTCTTGTGATTGAGTTCTAGCTTCAGAGCATTGTGGTCTGAAAATATGCAGGGAATGATCCCAATCTTTTGATACCAGTTGAGACCTGAGTTAGGACTGAGGATGTGATCTATTCTGGAGAATGTTCCATGTGCACTAGAGAAGAATGTGTATTCTGTTGCTTTGGGATGAAATGTTCTGAATATATCTGTGATATCCATCTGGTCCAGTGTGTCATTTAAGGCCTTTATTTCCTTGTTGATCTTTTGCTTGGATGATCTGTCCATTTCAGTGAGGGGAGTGTTAAAATCCCCTACTATTATTGTATTCTTGTCGATGTGTTTCTTTGATTTTGTTAATTGGTTTATATAGTTGGCTGCTCCCACGTTAGGGGCATAGATATTTAAAATTGTTAGATCTTCTTGTTGGACAGTTCCTTTGAGTATGATATAGTGTCCTTCCTCATCTCTTATTATAGTCTTTGGCTTAAAATCTAATTGATCTGCTATAAGGATTGCCACTCCTGCTTTCTTCTGATGCCCATTAGCATGGTAAATTCTTTTCCACCCCTTCACTTTAAACCTGGAGGTGTCTTCGGGTTTAAGATGAGTTTCTTGTAGGCAACATATAGATGGGTTTTGTTTTTTTATCCATTCTGATACCCTGTGTCTTTTGATTGGGGCATTTAGCCCATTAACATTCAGGGTAAGTATTGAGAGATATGAATTTAGTGCCATTGTATTGCCTGTAAGGTGACTGTTATTGTATATTGTCTCTGTTTCTTTCTGATCTACTACTTTTAGGGTCTCTCTTTGCTTAGAGGACCCCTTTCAATATTTCCTGTAGAGCTGGTTTGGTGTTTGCAAATTCTTTCAGTTTTTGTTTGTCCTGGAAGCTTTTAATCTCTCCGTCTATTTCAATGATAGCCTAGCTGGATATAGTATTCTTGGCTGCATGTTTTTCTCATTTAGTACTCTGAATAGATCATGCCAGCTCTTTCTGGCCTGCCAGGTCTCTGTGGATAAGTCTGCTGCCAATCTAATATTTTTACCATTGTACGTTACAGACTTCTTTTCCCGGGCTGCTTTCAGGATCTTTTCTTTGTCACTAAGACTTGTAAATTTTACTATTAGGTGACGGGGTGTGGACCTATTCTTATTGATTTTGAGGGGGGTTCTCTGAACCTCCTGGATTTTGATGCTTGTTCCCTTTGCCATATTGGGGAAATTCTCTCCAATAATTCTCTCCAATATACCTTCTCTTCCCCTCTCTGTTTCCTCTTCTTCTAGAATCTCAATTATTCTAATGTTGTTTCGTCTTATGTTGTCACTTATCTCTCGAATTCTCCCCTCGTGGTCCAGTAGCTGTTTGTCCCTCTTTTGCTCAGCTTCTTTATTCTCTGTCATTTGGTCTTCTATATCGCTAATTCTTTCTTCTGCCTCATTTATCCTAGCAGTGAGAGCCTCCATTATTTATTGCACCTCATTAATAGCTTTTTTGATTTCAACTTGGTTAGATTTTAGTTCTTTTATTTCTCCAGAAAGGGCTTTTATATCTCCCGAGAGGGTTGCTTTAATATCTTCCATGCCTTTTTCAAGCCCGGCTAGAACCTTGAGAATCATCATTCTGAACTCTATATCTGACATATTACCAATGTCTGTATTGATTAGGTCCCTAGCCTTCGGTACTGCCTCTTGTTCTTTTTTTTGTGGTGAATTTTTCTGCCTTGTCATTTTGTCCAGATAAGAGTATATGAAGGAGCAAGTAAAATACTAAAAGGATGGCAAAGACCCCAGGAAAATATGCTTTAACCAAATCAGAAGAGATTCCCAAATCGTGGGGGGAGGGGGGAGAAAGGGGATAGAAAGAGGTTCAGAAAAAAAAAATTAAAAAAAGAAAACGAATAAATAAAAAATATAAAAAAGATATATATATATATATATATATATTAGATAAACTAGTTTAAAAAGTTAAAAAAGAAAAAGGTAAAAGTTAAAAAAATTAGCAGAAAAAGAAAAAAAAGAAAAAATTGAAGAAGAAAAAAAATTAAATTAACTGTAAGACTAAAGAATCTTGGGGAGAAAGCAATGAGTTCCATGCTTTGCTTTCTCCTCCTCTGGAATTCCGCTGCTCTCCTTGGTATTGAACCTGCACTCCTTGGTAGGTGAACTTGGTCCTGGCTGGATTTCTTGTTGATCTTCTGGGGGAGGGGCCTGTTGTAGTGATTCTCAAGTGTCTTTGCCCCAGGCGGAGTTGCAACTCGGCCCTTACCAGGGGCGGGGCTGGGTAATCTGCTTGGGTTTGCTTACCGGAGCTTTTGTTCCCTGAACGCTCTTCGTAGAGTTCCGGAGGACAGGGATGAAAATGGAGGCCTCCTGGTCTCCTGCCTGGAGGAGCCGAGAGCTCAGGGCCCCACTCCTCAGTGCATCCCCAGAGAACAGCGCCCAATTATTCCCGTCTCCCTGGCCTCCGGCTGCGCTCCAAGCTGACCGAGCCTGCGACCGGTTCAAGGTAACCCTGAGCTTAGAGTTCACTCCTTGGCTCTGTCTCTGTAGCCGGCTTCCCCGCTCTAATACCCGCAAGCTCTGCGACACTCAGACACCCCGGATCCTTCTGTGACCCTGCGGGACCTGAGGCCACACTGACCCCGTGTGGGCTTCACCCCAATTTAGCCTCTGGAGCAATGTCCCTCAGCGGAACAGATTTTTAAAAGTCCTGCTTTTGTGCTCCGTTACTCCGCCGCTTCCCGGGAGCCGGCCCCTCCCACAGCGGTCTATCTTCCCTTCACTTTGGATTCACTTCTCCACCAGTCCTACCTGTCAGAAAGTGGTTGATTTTCTGTTTCTAGAATTGCTGTTCTTCTCTTCGATCTCCCATTGGATTTGTAGGTGTTTGCAATCTTTAGATAAGCTATCTAGCTGATCTCCCACTACCTGAAGTAGTCTCAGCCTGCTACTTCACCATCTTGTCTCCTCCCTGGTCTTCAATTCATTTTGAGTTGATTTTTGTTTATGGTGTAAGGTAAGAGTCCAACTACATGTTTTTTGGGGGTTTTTTGTTGTTGTTTTTTTGTGGGGTTTTTTTGTTTTTTGGGGTTTTTTTTTTTTTTTTGCACGTGGATCCAGCTTCCCAATACCATTTATTAAAGAGCTTATCCTTTCTTCATTTGTATTCTTGGTGCCCTTGTTGAAGATTATTTGAGTGCGTATGATTTGTGTGAGTTTAATTCTGGGCTCTCTATTCTGCTACACTGGTCTTTTTACTTCTCTTCATGCCCATAACCTTTTATGATCCCTGTGGCTTTGTCACATAATTTGAAATCAGAAGGCATGATCTAAAGATTTCATTGGAGTCCTTTGGGGTATGTATGAATTTTTAGATTTTTTTTTTCTCTTTGTGAAAATGCCATTGGGATTCTGGTAGAGACTGCATCTGATCTGTAGATTGCTTTGGGTGGTAAAGACGTTTTGTCAATTCCTCTCCCAGTTCATGGATGTGGGCTATCATCCCCTTTAGCTATGTTTCCTCACAAATGGTGTTGGCTAACGCTGAGGTCAATGCTCTGGCGGGGCCCTCTGCAGACTTGCTGAGTTCACTGGGGAGACAAGCAACATTGGCCCCTAAACTCCCCAGGCAGAAAGCTGGAGTAATGGGAGAGCTTGAATTGTTATTTTCTCATGCCCAGGGCTGACCGCCATTTGTGTCCACATGCCCAGTGCCTTCAGAACTGTTGTTTGACATTTTTCTGGTTCTTTAAGTTATTTTCAAGGTGGGAGAGTAAATCCAGTCCCATTATTCCACTATTGCTGTAAATGGACATCTGGAGTTTTATGCTTAAAAAGATCCTTACGTTTTAGCTAATCATATCAATGTCCACCACATTCCATTATCATCATTACAATAATATTGATGTTTTATTAAGTCCCGCTCTATATTCTAATAAAACTAACTTAAAAATAAATTCCTCAGTTAACTAACAAGAAACCTGTTTAGAATAAACATTAAGCAAAGTCAAGCTGTTTAAAAAAAGTTTTTTCAGTGTCCTTGAATATCTCCCAACTGTGTCAAAATTTACATTTTGAAAATTCTATCTGTTCATAATGGTGTTTGAGGGCCCCAGTTTTGCGTCTTCCCATAGAGCCCTGGCTGCACGGGATCTGGACTGCATCCTGTGCTCTGTTTCAGGAGGCACGGCCACCAGACAGAGAGGCTTCCTGGGGTGCATCCGATCCTTGCAGCTGAACGGGAAGGCGCTGGACCTGGAGGAGAGGGCACAGGTCACCCCGGGGGTGCAGCCTGGCTGTCCAGGGCACTGCAGCACCTACGGGCATCTGTGTCACAACGGGGGGCGCTGCCAGGAGAGACCCCGGGGGTTCTCCTGCAACTGCGAGCTCTCTGCTTTCTCAGGGCCCTTCTGCACACAGGGTGAGTGTGGACCTGCCAGGAGGAGGGGGCTGCTGGGGGTGTGTGGACCCTGAGCCTCTTCTCCTCCATCATTCCATGAATGTATTCAGTTCCCAAATACCTTCTGCAAATCACTCTTTTACAACTAATCTCATTTTATTGGAAAGAAATGTGACTCCTCGAAAAGACAGGGCCGACAACTGTGAAATCTAATGTCAATTCTGTGATTTTCCGGAAACACCGTCTGAGCCTCCTTACTCCTACCTCGGGCCTATGCTCTGAGATAACACGTGTTGGAAGTCTGTCTTGTGCAGCTCTGGTTATTTCAATATTATTGCATAAAGTAATGGCTTCAAGTTGTACGGGAAGAATTTTCCTCCAAAAATATATTTTATTGACACAATAAATACATTTCCCATTTATACTAAGATGGCTGAAATAGATCCACTTAAACATTTTGCTCCGAGGTTTACTGATGACCTCTTATTACAGTGAAAATGACAGAATCTTTTTAGTCTCATTCTGAGAGGTCACAAGCCATTCATTGAAATGACTGAGCTGATTGTAGCAGGGACACAATTCTTGTAATGTTCTTATGAGGTTTATACTTTCATAGACACTCACAGAATCTAAAATCCATGCTCACCAAAATAAATGTCAACGCTTCCATTCAGGAATCTCTGAGCTGTTGCCTTTTGAACTTAAAAGCCCCTGGGTTTTAGAGTACAAACCTGGGAACCAAACTGGATCAGTTCTTGATTTTCAGAAGAATAAGCAGCCTAGAACTGGCGGGAGCACAGTCACAGAAGCGATATGTGAAGATGAATGTGTGAGGGTAATGGGTATCCCCATTCCAGGTCACTTTTCACCTTCGCAGGCAAAATCCACTTGTAGTCCTGTTGACAGAGTCGAGTGGCCACACGGACAGCTGCGGGGAAGGGAAGCCGAGCGCTGGATGCAAGGAGACCAGAGCGGAGGAGCCCCCAGATTTGCTCGTGGTCTTCGCCCAAACCCTTGGCGAACACCCACATGGGCAGACTCAGGAAGACCTCCGACGTGGCACCATGGCAGAGATGCAAGGGAGGCATGCCTGGGGAGACCGGGCTGAAGTGGGGGTGCATGCATGCCGTTCACCCACCAGAACGAACAGCAGCAACCACAGAAAAACAGAAACAAGAACCAACAAAATTAAGAAGATTTACAATGAGTTATCAACATTGTCTAGTTTTCAAAAAGTACTGAATGTGTAAAAGAAATCAAGAAATTATGTTGCATACGGGGAAAATGTAGTTAATAAGAATTGACTCTGAATACTGCCTTTTTTTTTTTTTGCTTTCTGCAGACAAAGACATTGAATCATGAGTATATCATATTCATCAATGGAATAAAATTCAGAGAAACAAAGAAAATAAGCCATCAACAAACAGATACACAACTTCAACAGACCAGGAATATCAACTGGCAGGAATATCAGAGCATAAAAATACAATTACTGCAGTTTTAAAAAATATTTGTAATCAGATGAGCTCAACAGGAGAAGGAACCTGTGAACTTGACAATAAGACAATAAAAATACTCCATTGGAAGAAGAGAAAAAAATGAAAAAATTTTGAAGAGTCTCAAAATCTTCTGACAACATCACTAATTAAATACTTTAATTCTAGACAATCTTTGAGTCAAAGAAGGACTCAAATGAAACTAAAAAATATTTTTAGGCAAAAATAAAAATATACCATATTAAAACTTGAGTTATACAACTGAAGTATTACTTAATGGGAAATTTATGACTATAAATTATTTTATTAGAAAACAATACAGGTATAAAAATCAATTATATAAGTTTCCAATTTAGGAATTTAAAGAAAGAACAAAATGAAATCCAAAGAAAGTAGAGGAGATAATAAAAATGAAGCAAAAACTAATGAAATAAAAATAGGCAAAGAAAAAAATCAATGCAATCATGATTGAAATAACTAGCATTATATAACTATGCCAATGCAATTAAAAGCTAATTCATAGAAGAGATCAATAAAATTGATAAATTTCTAACTCAATGCCCAAGAAAAAAGGAACAAGGACACAAATTATAAATATCAAAAATTAAAAATACCAAAGAAGATGCTACAAAAATTAAAGGGATAACAATGAAATATTGACAGACAATATTGACAGCATTATGACAATAAATTTCCAGACTTAGATTAAATGGACACGTTTCTTGAAAGACACAAATTACCAAAACAAAGCATAATAGATATAAAATCCCAATAACCTACAACTACTACAGAAATTAAATTTCTAATTAAAGTTCTTCCCACAATGAAAATTCCAGGACCAGAAGCTATTTGTTAGCAATTTCTACAGGAAAGATAATTCCAGTCTGATGCAGGCTGTTAGAGGACAGAAGGGAAGAGAAGCATTTTCTAATGCAATTCATGAGCCTTCTAATAGTTTGATACTAAAATCAAGTGAAGATTTTACAAGAAACAAAACAAGCAAAAAAAACTACAGAAATATACTCATGAATACTGACACAAAAACACTTAATAAAAAAATTACCAAACCAAATCAAATACTATAGGAAAAAATACATGAATAAGTGGGATTAATCCAAAAGGTGCAATGCTATTTTAGTTTTTAAAAATCTCAAGAAAGACCATATATCAACAGAATAAAAGAGAAAACAGAGAAGTATATACAGAAAATACATTTGAGGGGCACCTGGGTGGCTCAGTGGGTTAAGCCTCTGCCTTCAGCTCAGGTCATAATCTCAGGGTCCTGGGATCGAGACCTGCATCAGGCTCTCTGCTCAGCAGGGAGCCTGCTTCCCTTCTCTCTCTCTGCCTGCCTTTCTGCCTACTTGTGATCTCTGTCTGTCAAATAAATAAATAAAATCTTTTAAAAAAAAAAAATAAGAAGAAAAAAGAAAATACATTTGATGAGTTCACTATGAAATCTGGGAATATAAGGTAACTTCCCAACCGAACAAAGGATACCTAACATCATATCACTAACATATGTAGTGGTGCAAAATATTTTCCCTCTGCAACTGAATAAAGCAAAGATTTCTGTTCCCATCACTTCTTCCAATATGTTTGAGATCTTAGCCATTGTAATAAGTCAAGAAAAGGATATAAAGACTGTACATTTTAGAAAGAAGAAATAAAACTCTCTTTAGTCGTGGAGGATATAATTATCTATATAAAATATAGACAGTTCACAAAAACCTACTAGATTTAATGAGGGAGTTTAGTAAGGTCACAGAATACAAAGTCAATATACAAAATTCAAGTTAATTTTTATATACTAGTTATGAACAACTGGGGAAACTTTTAAAAAGAGTGAAATAAGTCAAGCAGAGAGAGTCAGTTATCATATGGTTTCACTTATTTGTGGAGCATAACAAATAGCATGGAGGACAAGGGGAGATGGAGAGGAGAAGGGAGTTGAGGGAAATTGGAAGGGGAGGTGAACCATGAGAGACTATGGACTCTGAAAAACAATCTGAGGGTTTTGAAGGGGCGGGGGGTGGGAGGTTGGGGGAACCAGGTGGTGGGTATTAGAGAGGGCACAGATTGCATGGAGCACTGGGTGCAGTGCAAAAACAATGAATACTGTTACGCTGAAAAGAAATAAAAAATTAAAATAAATAAATAAATAAAAATTTAAAAATAAATAAATCTTTAAAAAAAAGATTGTATTTGCAATAAAATTCAGAAACATGAAATATTTACAGACATGTGGAACAAGTAAGTGTAAGACCTGTCCACCTAAAATGACTAAAAGAAATTAACATCTAAAGAAATGGATGAACATACCATGTCAATGAACTGGATCACTCATTACTATCACTGTATCATTTATTACTAAACTGATATGTAGATTCAACACCCCCACTGATATTTTAACAGCATTGTAAATTAATTCTAAATTTTATATGGAAATGCATAAGGCCTTGGATTTCCAAAGCATTTTAAAAAGAATAAGTTATGGTGAAAAGAATAGAGAATCCATAAATGGGGTTGACACTTAAAACTTGACACTTAACCCACACTATATAAATATTAGCTTGAGACAAAAAAAAAATTTAAAAAACCATAATGTATGATTCCATTTATATGAAATTCTAGAATTAACTTAGAATAACAGAAAGCAAACCAGTGGCTGCCTCAGCATGGGGACTAAGGAAGAAACTGAATTGTGCTTCTTTGTGTCAAGAAGCACAAAGGGCAGAAGAAAATTGGAAATGTTCTGAATATTGACTGTGGATGTTGTTTCATGGGTATGCTCGTCTCCTAACACTCTGCAAATTTTACATTTTAAGTGGATGTGTTTATTGTCCCTAGTTATAGCACATTGAGCTCCACTAAGAAGGTATTTCCCCTCCTGTATGGCTCTGTATCCATATTCACAAAATGTAATCTGAATGTCTTCTTGCTGGTAAACATCACCCTAGAGGTCACCCTCATGAGCAAGAAGGAAAGAACTCTGATGTGATCTGGGTGTGGGTTTGCAGGGAGGTGATACAAGGGCCATGCCAGGAGGGGGCACCTGCTGTAGCCATGGAGATGCAGGGACTCCCAGTGGCTAAACTACCCAAGCCCTGCCCCCAACCACATGCACACACACAGAGGGCCTCATCTTATGTGGAAGGCCAACGACACTCTCTCATAAACAGATTAGGGAGGATCTTGGACAGTTTCTTCCCTCTCTCAAATCTGCAGTGATGCCACCAACACAGCTTTGCTTTTCCATCAAAATATTGACATGAGTGGACACTTGGTGGTAGTCTTGGAGGGAAAGGGCCTTCCACGTCCAGCCTTCATCATTGCTGGGCGAGACTGCTACCTGCAAAGTAAAAGACTAACACCAAGGAAAATGCAGGAAAGAAACAGAAGCGTGAGCAGACATCTGTGCCTGTTTAGTCCATATTCCACTGAGGAAGGAGCAGAGGCAGTTTCAACACTCAGACTTACTGAGGGCAGTCCTAAAACTGCAACAACGAAGGAAGCTACGGCTTCTGAGATGTGTGAGTGCTTATTTCATCATTCTCTGCCTTTTCATCTATTAAAATGTCCTGGAAATTAAAATACTTCAAAGGTCCATAAGTACACCTAAAATTAACCCTTGATCTTTTTTAACTTAAACATGTGCCTATCGTTTCAGAGGTTTCTGCACACTTTGGAGCTGGGTCCTCTGTGACTTACAATTTTCATGAATTTTATCCGTTAAGTACAAACTCCAGCCCCCATGCTGCTTCATTCCATGGGGACATGACGTTAGCTAGAGAGATGATCACATTCAGCTTCCAGACACTGCAAACCCCGAGCCTCCTGCTCTATGTGGACTCTTTCTACAACAAATACCTCTCTGTTATCTTGGCCAAAAATGGTGAGTCTCATCTGAGTGTTAGAAACATAAACTGTGTCGTTTGCACTGTACACATGTTCAGTGAATGAGGGAAAACTTTCATACTCTGCAAATGCCAGTTTGTTTTATTTTGCTTTGTTTTCCAGAACTACAAAAATATTGTTTCGAATGTATCCTTTCAGTAATTATATTAAGATTCTTCTAGAAAATTTTTGATGAATTTGCATATCTCGGGTAAACAGAAATGTTACTATCACTGGAAGCTCTTTATTGGAAGTATAATGTGTCTGGTTATATGTGGAAAATATTTCCTTCTTCTAAGCAAAGGGGAGAATTAAGGTGGGTGCCAACACAATAAGGTCATGCAAAAATGACTCCCTGAGCTCCCAGTGAACGGTGGGTTTACTCTGTCCATGGTTCTGAAGTAAATTTTTCCATATCCACTTGACAATTAAAGGTACAATACAAACTCAGCCAACAACTCTGCTTCCAGTGGGAAAATAAAGCACAGCCTTAGGCATTTCAAATAGAAAGTCAGGGCACTAATTCAGCATCTGGGAAAACTTGCCAAACTCTCTGGCAGGCAGGATTTGGGCACAGCCCACCTGATGGGTAGAAGCAGGGCACTGAACTTTTGTGGAGCAGCTCACGCTGCACCATGGGGAATCTCATGTCCTACAAAGAGCTTATTACTGTATTCCACTTCTGCATCCTCTGGTCATGCCAGCAGATTTTAGAAATAAAGCCTCCATGTGTGCATAAACAAATATATTTGTTTCTATAAAAACAAAAATAAATAGCATGTTGCCAATCATCTCAAATGTGACCCCAAGTAGCAATGGTTGCAGGCTTAAGCTATAAACCACCTGAAAGGCAGCAGCATTTCATCATCCCATAAGAAGGAGCCCGGGGAAGGGCACAGTGGATTCCCTGCCAGTGAGAAGGCAAGGGGAATAAACCCTAGGGGTGCCTTCCGTCATTCACTTTCCTCACCATCTGCAGCATCTTTTGTGACTCCTCAGGCCTCTCAGGCCTCCCATATCCCCTGGCTCCACAGCAGCTTCCAGGACCAGCCACATTCTCTTGTAACTCACAATTCAGATTTGGGAAATAAGACCAAAGAAGGCCAGACTAGGAAGACCGAGACTTCAGCATTCCTTAATGCTCCTTTTGCAAAGCTGGAGCAGAATTCAGACATTAGCCTCTGTTAGAGTTGGGTGCTTTCTTTCGGAGAATTGAGAATTGTGGGAACGAGCACTCTTTTTTTTTAAGGTCTTATTTATTTATTTGACAGTGAGAGAGAGAACACAAGCAGGGGGAGTGGGAGAGGGAGAAGCAGGCTTCCCACTGAGCAGGGAGCCCGATGCAGGGCTCAATCCCAGGACTCCGGGATCATGACCTGAGCTGAAGGCAGACGCTTAAAGACTGAGCCACCCAGGCACCCTGGAAAGAACACTCTTATTAACACCTTTGTCTTGAGTTAAAAATGGTGTCATCAGAATGGAGACCAGCCATGCGTCACGTGAACTGTGAATAGACTCAGAGCACAAATGTTGTTTCTAGAACCAATGAAATAATAATTTCTCTGGAGTATAGAAAGGCAGTTTTAAGACATTTTATTGTTTAAATATGCTATTTTTTCTATTCTAGGGAGTTTGCAGATTAGGTATAAGCTGGGTCTACATCAGGATCCTGATGTCTTTAACTTTAACTTCAAGAACATGGCGGACGGGCACCTCCACCACGTTAAGATCAACAGAGAAGAAGGAGTGGTCTTTGTAGAGGTAAGAGCATCATCAGCCCAACAGTAATGAACCTCCTACCTCCCCACTCACAGTGTGTCCCTTACAGCAAAATTTTGATAAAGAGGCATAATGCAAAATTTCCTTCTCTGTGTTAATCTCTCTTGTGCTGTAGACAAGAAATCACAATCCAGGATTTTTGTTTGTTTAGTAATGAAAACCTGCCAAACACAGTTAAATTTTAACTGCTTAAACTTTCCCTCATTTATTTTAATTGACTTAATATGAAATGTTGTCTATGTTATCACGGTAAGTAACAGGTGGGGCATTTGTAAATGATCTTCCAGTGGGAATCCATAAGAGTACAAATGTTATGACAATTAAATATATGACTTTAATAAAATACAGTTATGATTAAAATGTGCATAACTAACAAAAGATACTTGAGTCATTGTAGAGTAAGTGCAATTACATACTGTCAGCACTTTTGAAAAAAAACCTTAGTGTATTTGCTCTCTAGATGGATAACCTACTTTGGCTTTTACTCTTTAGGTTATATTTTGAGATACGTAAAAGCTTTGGATGTTTGGATATTTTTGTGGGTTCCACCAAATACGGATCATTCATCTCGTGTCAGGAAGCAATAAGGATCATGGAGAAACGGGGGTAGGGGGGATGGGCAGCCGGGATCTGAGATGCCATGAAGGTTGCTCATGAGCTGGCGTTCCAATGTCAGATGACGAGCTTCTAACATGGGGTTTTCCCATCAGGTGTAGCCCTGTGTTTCCATTCCATGGCTTCCCTTTGCTTCTTGCCATGTCACTGACAAATGACAAGTGTGTTGGTGTTTTCTTCTCATGGGGCAGGTGGACCAGAAAGCCCGGAGTCAAGTGAGCCTGACCTCTGGCATGGAATTCAACGCCGTCAAATCCCTTGTGCTGGGCAAGATATTAGGCAAGTAGATGCAGAGCTCCCCACCCTGTGCCCCCTCCCTGGGTCACAGTGTCATGACACTAACACAGAAGCAAGCTCCTTGTTTTATTTTCATTAGATCATCCATGTCAATCAAGGCAGAAACCCTACTGGATCTGGGTTGCCCATAATCTTGAGAGCACAGTTCCCACAGATGAGCAAGTAAACAGGACTGAGAACAGCTACACACTCCTGTCCCTCGTTCTGCTGTTACCACAAGGACCACGGTGACTCCCTGACCTCAGAGAGGGATAGTGGTCCAAACAGACAGAGTTCACAGGTCCATAACCCTACCCAGGGTGGTGGGGGTCTGCAGAGAGCACACGTGTGTGGTCAGGATGGCGCCTGGCAGTGGTGCACGGATGCTCCCTGCCCAGTGACCACGCCCCCCAGAGGAGCCTTTCATGCCGCCTGGTCTCCTTGGCCACAGCTGGAGCGTTGGTGAAAGCAGTGGCATCTAGGGGTTGGGTGGGCATTCTTTAAGCCTCCCCCCCTTGTCCCCAGGTATTCGAGTGAAAGCAGGTAAGACTTAGGAGGACTTGCTTTTTAGTTATAAACTGTAAACACCATGGATGTTCACATATTACTTTGGGAGAAGGCTCTCAAGTTTGTTTCCTATCCCTCATCTTGTTTGCCACTAACAGGATAGACTTTATCAGAGGTGATGATTTTTCATCTCTTCCTTTGTTGTATCTATATTCCCGAGTCTTTCACATTTTCCTCATATGTAGGCTCAAAGTCGGGGGCATGCAAACTACACACGGGTAGACAATAGAAGAATAATCACTGAAAACAATGATAGCTAGGTTTTTAAGTCTCTGTTGATATGTTTTCCAACACTATGTTGGGCATTAAAAGGATGCATCCCATTCCTCAGCCAACATGGAAAATGTCATGAATTGTAATGTTCCAACAGCTCGTTTCATTGAAGAGAAGAAAAGTAATGTGTGAAAAGTCCTATTTATATAGTACGAGTTTAACTGAAAATCCAAACCGAGCCAGATAGATACATAGAGGCTGGTTTGAATATAATATATAGATATATAATTTTTCAGTTAAGGTTGCATTATAGGAGGAGGCAAATTTTACATAAATGCACACATATTTTATACACACATATAAAACTTACTTTCAAGATACATGTACAATGACAAAGTTGATTTAAAATGGTGATTCTGAATGTGTGGTTAAAACGCTGATGATCCTAATGGATAAGAAGATTTGTCTGTGGAGTCCTGACGGCAAGGTCTGCTGCAGTCCACGCTTCAGGAACAGGGCCGGGGCTCCCACAGAACATGGCAAGAGCAAAGCAGAGTTGTTATTTCTCATCCCAAACCCACAGTCCGGCAATCACTAACTGACCTCAGAGCGTCCCAGGTTGTCAGCACGTGTCAACGACCCCTGTCCCAGGGTGGCTGCACCCCAGCACAAGGGTCCCAGGACTCAGGGCATGCGTAGAGGACAAGCATGGAAGGCAACATACGTACTGTGGAGGATGAGAAGTGGACAAACATTTGAAGAAGGGAAGACTCACCCACAGCTTTGTGACATGATGGAGCCATGGGCTCCAGGAACAGGGGTGTGGGGAGCAGAGCCCATAAAGCCTGTGAGCACCACAGTCCAAGGACTGACTTTACTCCCATGACACATGGTGCTGCTGAGTCCGTGGTCTGACCCTGCTGCTGGGGCAAGGGAGACGGGCCCCGTCAGAGATGCTGACCATGACCCATGTTGGCAGCAGAGGTGGGAGAGGAGGGGAGGGGAGAGCATCCCTCCTGAGGTAGGGCAGGACAGGTGAGGCCCAGCTCTGCACCTGCTGGGACTAGGGTGTCTGTCAAGGCTGGTGAAGTCGAGTGAGGCACACGGCCACTGATGTGTGTGATATCTGACTTTGCATTCCGCCATGGAGGTCAGAGGGGAGACTGGCTGTGACATGTGGAGTTTAATTTCCTCCCTGATAGCAGCATGTACTTTATTCCTTTTTTTAAAAAAAGCTATGACACAGAATTTGTCTTTAATCCTAAATAGTCAAAGCCCATGGACTATCCCAGCCTCTCCTGACCAATAGCCCCAGCAGGGGCCATCTGGACCCCAGGGACCCCACTGTGTTGGAGGTGGGGCAGACCCAGGCCCCATCTTGTGCCCCACTGAGCTCTCCTCCAGCCCTGTGGGCAGTCAGTGGCTTTGTCTAAACGAAGTGAGCAGATGACAATCCCAGAGATGTCCAGGTTCTATGACCTGAGCCGGGGCTGAATTTTTGTTGAATTGTGGCTTTCCACACCTGGAGGGAAGGAGGAGGTCTTTTTCCGGGGAGCTGAGCAATCACCCATTGGGAAAGCAGTATCGACCAAGTGCCTCTGTTCAATAAATTACAGCCGTTGCTGGGGCGGCTGTGGTCCAAACACAGGAATCCCCAGACCCTGAGCTCAAACACGGAATAGCACACAAGGTAACAAAGTTACTGCACATTAAGCATTGTTTAAGAACACTGACAAGGGTTACTTTAAAAAAAGAAAGAAAAAAAAAAAACACTTTATGTTCAAAAGCAACATTGAAGTTAGTGACACAAAGGCCCTGTGACATAGCAAAATGTAGTCTGACCAAGCAGGGCAATGGCCCAGGTCACACGGAGCACAGCGAAGGAAAGCAAGTATGTAGTATGTCCCCTCGAGTCACATAGGTAAGGAGCGTCAGGCTGGAACAAAGCGCACGGATGCTCGTCCTACTAGTCAGACTCGAGCACAGCTGACGTTCGGGCCAAGCGGGAGAGTTTAAAGCCGAAACAACAGGGATTCATGACATTTAAAATAAAAATTCATTTACCATACACACGAAGGCACGGATTCTGACCAAGGTCTAACGATACTTCCCACGTCTTGATAGTTTTATTTGAAGATTTGTCTTGCCAGAAGCCAAACAAAACTTCCAAAGCATTTTGCGAGCCCAGGAAAACTGCAGCTCTGTATTCTGGGCGGCAGAATACAGAGGCTCCCGGGCTCCCGGGCTCGGCTGCATGGCACTGATGCCCAGAGACGCGTCCAACAGGGAGGGGAGACTCCAGCGCTTCTCCCAGAGCCCAGCGGTTCCTGCTTCGCCCATCCCCCACCACCACTGGGTGAGCGTCTGCAGTGGATTTTAGCAGCACTGTCCCCATGGGGCGACCCGGCTCATCCGCGTGCACACTGGGTTGCTCCCTGGACAGAACCGTCGGGGATCCTTGCTGGTGAAAGTACGCATCTAAGCGTCACCTACCCGGAGCTGTGAACTACGTGGCTAAATAAAGATCCGGGAGCATCCCTGCCCCAAAGCGCGCCCACTACATGCGCTCACCACCCATACCCACTAACCGCGCTGTCTTCCGCAGAGCCTGGAGACCACGTGGATGAGGACACAGCGCGGGCCGGCGCTCAGGGCTTCTCTGGCTGCCTCTCTGCCCTGCAGTTTGAGCGCACCGCCCCGCTGAAGGCCGCGCTGCATCCCGGGCGCTCTGGGCGCGCATCGGTGCTGGGGCCCGTGGCCTCGTCAGAGTGTGGGGCCAGACCAAGCGTTGGCACCGTGCGGGAGCACAAGCACGTGCGAGCAGGTGCGCACCTTGTGGGTGGTGGGCCCCACCCCCTCCCGGCGGAGGCTGCCCGGGGCGGTACACCTCCATTCAGCAGAGGCCCCTGAAATCTCAACCCGCAGCTCCCTCGACCCAAAGTCGTCGTCTTCTTTTTTGAAGATTTTATTGATTTGTTTATTTATTTATTTATTTATTTATTTATGGGAGCCTGTGTGAGTGGGGTAGGGGCAGAGGGAGAGGGAATCTCGAGCAGACTCCCCCATGAGCGCAAAGAGCCCATGTGGGGCTCGATCCCGCCACACCGAGACCGTGACCTGAGCGGGAGTCAAGAGCCCTGCGCTTAACCAATGGGCGCCCCAGACCCACTATGATTAATGCATCCTTAATGCAACCTGACAATTCTACAGTTAAAACCACACGCATTCCACTTAACACAAGATAATTCTCTCAGACTCCGGTTCCTTTGTCCCTACAGAACGTCCTGGAGCGGCGGAACAGGGGAAGCCGGTGGAGACTGGGAACCGCGAACGCTCCGCACTGATTGGAGGTGTGTTCTGGCTCTCGCGGGAATCTGGGCAGTGTCTACACCAGGAGGGAGTCCAGGCTTTCCTGCCTCCCAGGCACCTGCTGTCTAGTTCTGTCTTGGGGAGCATGACCTTCTCTGAGGTCATTTTCCCTGAAGCCAGCCCAGCTAGAGACACTCAGTACATGTAATTGATGACTTCATGGAGGTGCCCTTTAAGGAATTACTGTAAACATATCTGACAAGGAAAAAGTCTGACCTTGTGAACAGCCCCCTGGTTCCCCGAGGGCATGCAGCGAGTTTGAGTAAGTGGGTTTTCAGGCGTGGACCCAAATGAGCTTCTGCACAGGTTGTGGAGACACAGTACCCGCCTCATCCTTGGTCTGCTGTGTGTTTGGGGAGAAGTTTCATGGTTCAGGGTTAGGTAGCCCCCAATGCACATCACTGTAGGTTGTTTTTATGAAGAAAACATGAGGCAAATACACTAATGTTGGATCACAACAATGATGGTAGAACCACCATTTTCAGATGAAATTGTGATGAAAACATACTCAAAGCTGATGTAAAATTAAACATTACCAAGCATTGGACACCTGTCCTGCGACGTCTGCCCAGTACCTTGGGGACCTTCTGCCGGGTCTGGCCTCCCCTGTCCCCAGGCATCACAGCTGGGACACTGGCTTCACTGGGCCACGGCCACAGCGATATCCCTCCCTGCAAGCCAAGGGAAGAGTCTCACTCTTACTCCCATTCTTATATCCAGCAACTTTCACTTGATGTCTCATTCTGGGGTGAGATGGCGTGCATGAGCACTTGGCTTTGATGCAGCTCTGTGTTCTGGGATTGGCATAAGTATTTGCACTGGAAAGCTTCTTACAATCATTGATTTCTCCCACAGAAAGATTTGATTAAATTTGTCTAATATGTATAAGGTTGAGAACCACAGGCTTTGGTGTTAATCATCCAAACGTTTTCAAGTGGAGATCTCAAGCACCTTGGATTCTATAAATTCCCATATTCAATATACTCCTATGAAAAATTTAGTGACAGAGACCATCCACACACATACAGATCTCACATGTGCTATAAATCACCGTGCCATGCTCAAGCTATTTTAAAATAATTTTTTACAAAGATTTCCAATCCATTTCCTTAACAAAAATATTAAGCGCTTGGTGAAGGCATGGTGCATTCTATACTCGGAGAATAGTGGGAGCCTCTCTGCTTACTGATCTGCGAGACCCCTGTAGCTGACAGTCCCCAGGTCACAGTAGAGGCCTGCGTGGGAAACGGTCAGGTGTGGACTGTGAGTGGGGCCGCCGAGCTGGGGTGTGCTGGGCACACTCCAGCCATCACTGTTTTCCTCGCCCCCCTCACCAGGTGTGGTGGCTGTGGCCATATTCGTCCTGCTTTGCATGGCTGCCGTGGCCGTCCACCTGTACCAACAGAGGAGCCTGTGCGCAACCACGGAGGTGGAAGGACCCGGGAAGCAGGGCAGCAATGCGGCTGCGCCCAGATGTGAGCTCGGGAGGCCGAACGCCATGAGTGGGGACCAGCAGGTGGGCCTCTGAGTAGGAGCCGGGCTGAGCGCGCTCTCCCCTGATCTGACGTCCCCACCGCAGACCTCAATGGCCAGAAGTCACTTTGAACCGCGCAGGGCACCAGGGTCCTCAGAGGCCTTGTGCCACCAAGTCCTTAGCCCCCATTGGCTCTCTGCACTACGTCCCCATGATTCCAATAACATCTCGGCCCTTGTCAGTTCTGATGTTGTCATGTTCAGTGGCTGGTTGGAGTTAACTGCTTAGCACCTGGGGTTTTGAAGGGGAAGCTCGCTTGGGCAGTGGGGAGGCTGGGCCTTGCCGCTGGTGAGGCCGTGCTCAGTGACCGGGGCGACTTCACAGAACTGAATGTGCTTCTGGCCCTACTTGTTGAATTCTCACAACACCCTGTGCCAGAGCCACGTGGACAAGACCAGACAGCCTTTCTGCCTTTGTCTTTGCTGCTCCAGTCGACAAAGTACAGTTCCCTGGTGAGACCATCATCTGCGTTCTCCTGCTGGGACCTGCACAGCGAGTGTGGACATGGATGATGCCAGCTGCCAGCTGCCATCTGCAGCTGCGGCGGGAACCCAGAGCTAAGCTCCCGTGTCACCAGAGACTGGCAGCTGGCAGGGCCCACACTCACATGATCTCTAGAGGGTTTTGTTTTTGTTTTTGTTTTTGTTTTTTAATTAAAATGGAAGAGCAGATAGAACTACAAATTCTTACTGTTGAAATGTATCTTTATTTGCATCTGAGATACCTAAATGGTGTGCTATAGTACATCTATTTCCCTAAATGGGTGGGTGATCATGTCAGTTTTCTTTGTGGTGATAAAATCCCGCAGTTGGTTTGACGCTCGTTCATCTGGCTTATCCCTTGGATGGTCTCACTGACTCTCCTTGCCATCCTGAGACTCAGCCATGGAGACTCTGCTCCACATGTTCGAAAGTAAACCCCTCTCTGTATCAGATTTCCTTCCTAAAGTGTCAGACACAAATTCCTGCGAGCTGTGCCTACAGGTCGTGAAGACCTAGGCACGTTGGACTGTGGGCTGGAGCCGTGCCCTGACCTGGACACCCACAATAACCCTGAGATCCACCGCTGTAGCCTCACTTCCAGGACATGGACATCCATTTCTCAGAGTTCCCAGAACCAACGGGAACGTCTTAGGGTGCAGCCCAGCAGAGAACAGATGGCAGACTCTTCCAGGAAAAGTGGCCAGGAGTTACTTTCGGAGCCCTGATAGAGGAACGGTGGCCGGGAGCCTCCAGGCAGGTCCTATGCCCCCACTCAGCATGGCTGGGGTCACCAAGCATGCCCACGCCAGAGAAAGGGAGGGACACCTGCCTTCATTCCGTTCATCTCACATCTGCTTTCTGCTCCTTCTTCACGGTAGCCAGGCCTTACTTCCTCTGCTGAAAATCCTCATCCTTTCCTATGCGACCCTTTTGGTGTTTTTTCTATGAATCCAAGGTTCTGAGGAAGGGCAGGGTTGAACAGACAGACATGTCCCCCATGCGATGGACACACAGGACCAGAGAGACGCAGAACCGGATCACACAGAGCCGAGTCCCGACAGGTGGCCCCTTGGCCACATTTAAAGTGAGGGGGACTCCCTGGGCACCTGGTGTCTCAGGTGCGCAGAGGGGGCCCACCCGCCACGGCCCCCTACCACAGAAGCGCAAGGCTAGCTCATGTGTCCTCACTGTCCGTCCTCGGTTTGTCAACTCTGCCTTCTTGCTTGTGGATACAGTGGGATTTGGGAAATAAAGTGAGGAGTGTATTTTTATTTTAAGGGAATTCATATGACATTTTACAATTAGGAAGGAAGAGCTTTCTGAACAGCAGAAGCCGTATAGGTATGTGCCTTCTGTGCAGTGAGCCTCCCACAGCTCGCACAGGGGCCCAGCATTGCTGTTTGCATGTGAATGCGTCACCGCGTGATGTCCTCATTGTGAGTGGCTCACACTGGGACTGTGAGGACGAGGGCAGGGCTCGCTGGTTGCCGCAGGTGTGGGCAGCCTGCGTTCGTGATGCTGGAGTCAGACGGCTCTGCTCCCACCAGTCAAGCCTGAGAGGTGGCTGGCTGCTTCTTCAAGCGCTGTCTCCTCCTTAGAGCTTACTGGGGCCACTGTCGGTCCTGGATACGTTAGGGCACCCACAGAAGTTCAAAGGCAAGAATGCTCACCCGTTTCTCTTCGCAAATTAAGCCAAGTGTAATACTTAGCTCCTTAGAGAGGTCTGAGCCCCCATTAGCCGCTCCTGCTTCCAGCGTGAGTCTGAACAGGGCTGTACGTCCTGCCAGCCTGCCGCGGCTCAACACATGTCCCCAGACGCTCCAAACGCATCCTGGTTTCCCGCTTTCCTATCGGATGACGGAGAGCATAAGCAAGAAGGATGTGCCGGGTCTGTCCTATCAGCACACGGACATGTGTGTGATGTGTGAGCACACACGTGTGAGTAATGTGAGTACATGTATGTGAGCAATGTGTGCACGCATGCATGTGAGAATGTAACCACACGCATGAGCATGAGAAGTGTCTGAGCACGTGTGTGAGGAATATGTGAACACGTGTGTGAGAATGTGTAAATACATGTATGTGAGAATGTGAGAACATGTGTGAAGAATATATGAACACACATGTGCATAATGTGTGAGCAGTCATGTGAGAACATGAGCATGTGTGTGAGCAATGTGTGAGCTTGTGTGTGAGAACGTGGACACACGTGAGTGATATGTTCGCACATGCGCGTGAGAAGGTGAGCACATGCATGAGGAGTGTGAGCATGTGAATACGGGTGCACATACTGTGTGGGCACATGCGTGTGAGTAACAATGAAGGGTAAGGGACGCAAATGCAGACCTTGAAATTGTCATGTCCAGGACCCACGGGCACGTGAGATTTCAGGTCGTGAAAGCGGAGCTTCCGTTGGTGCCAGGCAGGCTCGCGGAGAGGCGTGTCAGCACCAGAGACTTATCCCTCTCACGCACGAGCGATGGGTTCTCTGCTGGCATCCTCAGTGTGGGGTGTGTTGGGAAGTCAGTCCTTCCCCGGGGGCATAGCAGTCTGTGTTTTTTGGGGGATTTGGGTCCCTCGGGGAAGGGGCCACGGGCTCCCCGTGAGTATGGCAGTGTCCAGCTGGGGGGCCTGAACATCCCCGACCTGAAGAAGCCCTTCCTCCCTGCACAGGATATCTGTGGGTGCGCTGTCAGCTCCGCCTCCCCTGCCCATGGCCATCTGTCCGTCTGGCTTGCAGAGACACAGGGCTCGGATTCTGGAACAGTCCACTGTGGGATGGCTTGTTGGCCCCTCCACCCGCTTGGCTGGAAGAATCCCCCAGGCCCCAGCCCATCTCTCACACGCTTGTTCCTTCCCATTTTCTTGGACGGAATTTTTCTAACCTGGTTGCTGTCTGTTTGGTGGGTCTAAGAATGAATGGCTGTTAAAATCTAAGCATTTCGTGTTTAACTAAAGACCCCTGCCTGACACTTTCCGATTTTTAAGCTGTGCTTCCCCATGTGCAGCCTTGGGCCCCTGTCGGTCTCTGTGCTGAGGGGAGTGGAAAGCACAACGTGCGGTGTCCATCTCTATGTGGAGGGACTCATTGTCCCGTGGATAAGCCACAGGCCTGGCCTCAGACACCGGGACCCCATGTGTGAGCCCCAAGCTGACGGGCAGACAGGCCCGTGCACCCAGGAGCTCCAGTGAGGTCCTGGCATCCAGAAAGCCCCGGGGTACCACACAACCAGGTCACCTCCTCCCTTTCCTGTCCCCAGGCCAGGAGCTGCTCTGAACTCAGGACGGGACAGCCAAGTGGCCACAGTGGAATCCCCCCCACCCTGCTCCATGCCCCGGGCCCTCTCAGGGTTAGCCAGGCGGGCCTGCCCCTGCCAGCAGGGACTCAAGGGGACCCACAGCCCAGCCTGCTCCCCATAGCACCTTCTGCCTCTGCACCTCCTGTTTTATTATTGCTCCCCCCGCCCCAGCTGCTAAGCCCACCCGTGTTCCATGCTCCCTGGGAGCAACATCAGTGTGGACCTAGCCCCAGCGAGGGCCACTCATCTTGCCTGGACCACCACACACCGGGGTCCGCACCCTTCTGGAACATTCCCACAGGCACCACTGGTATTATCTGTCATGATGTACCCTCCCCTTGGTTAGCTGGGAAATCAGAGGGTGGCTACAATATTGTACCCACCCAGGATTCCTGAGAGCAAATTTGCTGCTCTAAGTAGAAGTACCACAAACAGAGCCACCGCAGACTGGCCATGGTGCCCATGGTCAGCAGGCAGTGGGCACTCAGAGCAGCCATCAGGACGGAGGGATTCATGGGAGCAGAGCCCAGCCTCGCCAGGGCCATGTGCCTGGGGAGGGACGGGAGGCAGGTGGTGGGAGAGGTCAGGGGGCCTCACTCCTGAGTGGTGGCGCCCACGCCTACTGGTGCAGGACGACAGCCAGCACATGCGGGAGCCCCTCTCCAGAGAGCCAGGAGCCCCCCATTCCACCCCCCACCTTCTGCCCTCCATCACCCCAACCTATTCCAGCCTCTGCCCTCCACCCTCCACACTTGACCCTCCCACCACCCCCCACCCTCCACCCCATTCCATCTTCCACCCGATTCCACCCTCCACCCAATTCCAGATTCCACTGTTCATGCTGCAGGCTCCTGGCTGCTCTCCCCACCCCCTCAGTGGTCACCTACTCACCACTGCAGCGAGCACCACCTTCACCACAGGGTCTGGACCCTCCTGGGCCCCTGCTACTGTGTGTTCTCTGACAAGGGCCTCCCTGCCACCTTCCTGTAGGGCGGACACCGGCTGGCCAGAGTCGGCTTCCTGGGGGAGCTAACGTCCCTCCTGCTGACCTGGGAAGTGTGGCTCACCGTTCAGCCCTGGCGGACCCCACTCACTTTCGGGACCAGGATGGCCGATGGACAGGACTCAGAGCCACTGGGAGGGCAAGTTGTCTTGGGTCAGCGTGGGTGGTGGTGGGGGTGCCCACTGGGGTCCCACCCCTCCCACTGAGCCCACCCGTCAGTGCAGCTCCTGATGGTGCATGAGCCTCAAGGACACAGGGCCAGCATCTGGTGGGGCTGCTCCCAGGGGGACGGTGTGGAGGCCTCCGCAGGGCCCATCTCTCCCCAGGGGGCTTCACGGGAAGAGCCCACTCTCCAAGGGGACCTTGCACCAGAGTCCCAGGTCCTGCAGAGAATTGCCCCTTGGGCCTTCCATGAGCTCCAGACTGATATCCCACCTGACACCCCCAACACCCTGTCTGTCATACGGTGTCGGGGACAGGGCTAGCCCTGCCCTGAGCCTTCCCCCAGTCTGTGACCCACGGAGGGGAGAAGAGGAGCCCTCAGGCCCCAGCTCAGCTCAGAGAACCCTGGGCCATGCCCATGGCCATAGTGGGAGAGGGGTTCCCAGAATAGGACAGGGGACAGGACTCCCCCAGTGTCCCCATGGTGCCTGCTCACAAGCGGGGAGCCCGACCCCAGAGCAGATGTGGATGGAGGGGCTGACCATGGGACACCGCCCTTCAGAAATGGGCCCAGGGCAGTTTCCTGGGAAAACTGAGCTGGGGCGTCTGTCCAGAGCTAATGCATCTGGGCCTCAGGACCAGCTCTAGTGTACAGTGGTTGTGGTTTTCTGTCTGCAGGCGGCACCTGCGGGGCACTCCCAAGACAGCCCTATTGGCTCACCTGGCCACCGGCCACATCCAAAGTCTCCGGACAGGGTGGCTCTTTGGGGCAGCCCAGAGGAGCCTCCGAGTGGCAGAGGGCGGAAGGCAGGGGGCGGAGGACTGAGGCCACCACACACCTCTCCACACCTTGATCTGACACCGGCCTGGCTGAGGCTGAACCGGGCCCCTAACGGGTTCACTTCCTGTTCTGCAAAGGGAAATGATCAAGGGTGGGGTCAACTTAACCTTCTGCAAGCCCAGAAAGAAAGCGCGGGGCTTCCAGAACCTTCCTCCTGCCTGCCTTGGGGCAACAAACTTCTTTCTAGCAGTCCCTGGGGTTCCCACTGCAGGGAAACCCCTCCCCTGGCTGCCCGCCCTGGCCTGCCATCAGCCCCAGCAAGCCACTGCTCGAGCTCAGTCCCTCAAGCCAGGGCATTGGTGGCTGATTCTACTTCTGTTTGGACCCTGCTGTATGTAGAGAATGCCTCTCACTCGTCTCCTCCTGCAGAGACGAAGTTAGCCATAATCTCTTCGTTTCTTTACACAAGGGTGGTTTGGGCAATTTCTTTCCTAGAGGGAATTGGGTAAGTTCCTGGTCCCCGTGATGCCGACAAAGAAGGATCCGAGGGTGACTGGAGCCCCCCGGGGGACCTGCACACCTGCCTCCTTCAGCCTCGCCACGATGGCCTCATAACCCTGTTTATAGTGAAACTAACGACAAAAATAACAGGGCAGTTGACTTCAAATTTAATGTCCTTTCTGGTCGATTTGAGGACCGTGTCTCTAGTCTGCTTGGCAGATGGGCTTTCCGTGCAGGTGTTTGTGGAGCAGAAACACGCGCTGCATTTTCCCAGAAACAAGGGACTTGAGCCCGGTACCAGCCATGTGACTGTAAATGTGGCTTCTCGCCCCTGGGGTCTGAAAATAATCCTCAGAACGTGAGGTCAAGAAAGCACATGCTCTTGTCTGACTGTCATCACAAGGTCAGGCTCCAGCTCCAAGAAACCTTCCCAAAGTAATTTTCCAAATTGCCATAAATACGCATTAAAATGTGTTGCTTCTGACTTTTAGTCCAGAGCCTGCTCTGTGCCCTAGAGCCTGGTAAATGGCTCCGGCTGATCCTCGCAGAAGGCAAGGAGGTCGGGCATGACGCACACAGACCTTCGCATCAAACACGGCTGTGAGACAGTAAGACGGGATTTCACACCCGCAGCAGTCAAGGCCCCGTTCTGCCATTTCCATTCCAGAGCCCCTGCATGGGGGACACAGATACTGAACGCACATTTCAGGGAAATGGTCCCTGAACCACAGGATCATCAGAACCAACAGGGGCATTGATTACAGCAACGACAGCGATCATGTTTTACCAACCCTCTCATTTACAGAGGCTGTGAGTTAGGGGGTCTGAACCGGCCAGGGACACACAGCCCTATAAAACCCACTGTTTAGAGCTGAAGCTGTCCTGGCTCTGAGGGACAGGGTGCCTGGGAGAAACCTGAGGTGTTCAGTGGGTGCACAGGGACATGACCTCAGTGCTCAAGGTCATGGGGGAAGCAGGCGGGCTGGAAGCCGAGACACTGGGCAGCTTGCAGGGTGCTGTGGGCTCAGTTGTGTCCCCCCAGACACACAGGTTGGAGTCTTAGTCCCAAGGAACTCAGGAGGGAACTATTTGAAGACGGGATCTCTGCAGAGGTGACGAAGTCAAAATGATGTCATGGGTGGGCCTGAATATTGGATTTCATAGCTTCCTGGTTGATTTTCAAAGTTCAGGACATTAAGGATGCTGACCAGGTCTGACCACCATTTTCCTAGGACAGCCAGTCAAGTCCTGTTCATCCCAAGATACCAAGACTCAGGTTTGGTGTAAGAAGTCTATAAAAGGATAAATGCAGTTTTTATCAAAATTTAGAATATTCGGGAGGTCTGGCTGGCTCCGTGGGTGGCACACATGACTCCTGATCTGGGGGTTGTGAGTTTGAACATTGGGAATAGAGAGTACTTAAAAAAATAAAATCTTAAAAAGAAATTTAGGATACTAAAACTGGGGTTAGTCACTTAGTATTAAAAAGAAGTAAAATGAGAAGTTTAAGAAGTGGAAATATGGGACATTTTGAACTTTCACAGTCTGAGATAAGTACTGAGTATAAAACATTAACAATGGTGTGCGTAGTTCACAATCAGATAAAATTTTAATATTCAAATGACAGCAATAGCTCGGGATTTTCAACACATGCACACCTGCACTCACATGCACACAGGCACCATGCATATGGGAACACGTGCACAAACGCAGGCATATGACCATGCATGCACACGGGCACACATGTGTACCCATGCGTACAGACAGGTGAATGTGTGTGCACACTCACATGGACATGCAGATCCATGCACACTTGCCCACACACATGTACACATACACACGAACACACACATACATACACAGACCTCATGGTACAACTAATCAGGAAACAAACAGCTCAAATGAAACATTGATCTAGAAGGAAGGGCAGCAGTAAGACTGACCCCTGAAAAAATGATAGTGTCTGGAATCTGGCGTAATCTCTACTTGCTGAAGAAAATAGTCAAGACCCTCAGATTTATGCCCAGAGAAAACGTTCACCAATGTCCAACTACGAAGATGGAATGAAGAGTCAGAACAGCCACACTTAACCAACAGCTGACCTCTAAAGGAACCCATATGGGAAGCCCCGCTGCCCCAGGCAGAAGGAGCTGCTTCTGGACAGAAACACTGCTATTTGGGGAGGAAGGACGAGCACAACCTGATAGAAGATTAAAAGTTTTATAAAATTCATCTCCCATTCATGAAGAAAACCAACCACAGGTTGTTTTCTGGCTTCATTAACCTGAGAAGGAGCCTGGACGCATCCAGTGGGCACCACAGTCACGGGTCTCTCCTCCCCAGCATCTTTCTGCATGGGGTCCTACACCTGCCCCGATGGGAACCTGGGTGACCACTTGTCTCCCCGCTGCCCATCTCCCCCCTTCACCACCCGTCCTGCAGTGTGGGCCCCCCGCCCTCGTCCCTGAGAGCCCCTCCCCAGGGACTCCTTCCCCTCCTGCTGCTCCTCCCCACAAGCCACTCCTCCCTCCTTCACCCCCCATCCTGGCAGCACCCACAGCATCCCTCACCTAGAATGTATTTGATGATTCCCATATTCCTTACGTCTCCTGGTGGAATGCCCGCCTTCCTGGACAGGTGTCCATCTGTCCTGCTGCGTCTGCAGCCCCTGGAGCAGGGACGGACACTCCCGGAGCGACAGGACGTCAGGCCAGTCACACTGTCCCACCCACGCACAGAGGGTGGAATACGGCTGGCAGCAATTTCTGGGGGGAGCGTGAGCTCCCAGGGCCCCCCGCCCACCAGTTGTGCTGAAAAGCAGCCTGTCCTCTCCCTGAGGTAGCAGTTTGCGGGTGTTGTTTCCACCTGATCACCCTTGTCCCACCCACGGTTTTCTCCTCCATATTTCTCAGTGACAAGATGGCCTTCCAACATACTTGAGAGCATGGCACTCCCAGCCATGACTTTATGTCACGTCTGGACTGCATGAATGGTGACCATGTCCTAGGAAGGTAGAACTACTTCTCCCACCCTTCGCCGCCATCTCTGTGGCGCCCCCCGTGCGCGTCTGTGGCTTGCGCAGCACAGCTCAGGCAGTGGGCTGTCTGTGCACTTCACACGCCCGTGAGAGCGATGGAGGCAGACTGGGTCTCGGGCTTTTTACAACCAGGAACTCAGACTGCATCGTGAGGTCTCTCCATGTTTCCAGCAACACCTGGTGGTGAGCCGGACACGTCCACAGGAGAAGGATGAATTCTCTGACGCACACATGTCCGCTCAGCCCAGTGCATAGTACACAATCTCTTTACCGGGCCCCCAAAGGACATTACTGTCAAAGCCTCTCTTGGAAAACAGTAGTTTTGTTTATTTTATGAGAAGTGCTAACAATGTCCACAATAGAAGCCATTTTGACCAGGCCAATTTTCCTAAAACAAGAGGATTTTCAGACATGAGAATCACAGATACCTGTTAAATCCTTGTTGACAAGTAGCAACAGCATTAACAGTAAATCCCCATTCATCCTAGGGGACGGCAGCCAACACCTAGTTCTGTGTTCCGTGACTTTTATGTCCAAGGAAAGGAAAAGCACCATCCACCTCTGGGGACACTTGGTCCCGTGAGCCGTGAGACCATGTCTGGTCTTCCCACCCATCCATGCTGGGACGAGGAAGGTCCAGGTATGTGCCGTGCCCACTGCTGTTTGGGGAGCTAAAGCCATTGCATCGTCTGAGCTTTGAAAAACAAGTTTGTAAAAAAACAGCACTTTTCCACCCCAAGATTTTATTAAAACTGGACGGTATTCAAAGGAAACAAAAAACCATGTCTGTTTCTTCTTCAGCATGTAGTAACTTAGAGTGCACGGTGGCATTTCCAGACTGGGGGACCAAGCACATCGTGCAATGGATGGAGGATGATTGACAAGTAAGGTCTCTGGGGAAAACTGGCCTGGTTTCCGAAGTCTGGAGGATGAATGGCTTTCCCGCGGAGGCTCGCCCAGTTCACACAGCCTCAGGTCTAACCAGATGCCAGCAACGCCCACCTGCCCAGCGGAGCAGGGCACCTTCAAAAGGCAGAGCCCACGAGGATCTTCAGAGAACTCTAGGTGGTGAAGTGTGTCCTCAGATCACTGCAGATTTACCCAAACTGGGCTGCAACTTCTTTTCCTTTTGTTTAATCTCCCTCTGTTTTCCCAGTAATGGCTGTGTCTTTGAACAGAGATCATCCTGACAATGTCTCTGGGTGTGGACAGCAAGCCAATTACAGAAAAACAAATGCCTTGTTTCTCTTCAGCGTAAGGTGTATTAACAGTGACTAGAAGATCAACCCATGTAGCCTTTCTCTCCCTTGGGCACAAAGTGGGTATTTGCCACATCCCAGCTTGTCATATCTCTATGTGTGTACGTGGCCTCCCAGGAGCCCCGGGGGGGTCCATGAGTGCATGTGTTGTGGGTCCATGTGCATGTTTGCCCATGTACAGTGTGCATGCGTGTGGCATGTGGCATGTGTGGTATGGGGGGGGATGGGAAAGGACAGTCTATTTATCCACAGGGCACGTGTGTGAAATGCGTAGGGAGACGTGATTCCCAACTGCGGACACAAGGCGCCTCCCCAGCCCCAGATCAGGGCAGCTCTTCCTTCCCGGCGGGGCCGGTTCTAGTCCCATCCACGGCAGCCACACCTCCAGCGCTCGAAGGGAGTGGTTCATTTCAGACGGTTTCTATATCCACATGACTCAGCGCAGTGGAGTGTGCAGAGATGGGCTGGGCCAGCTTCCTGTGGAAACACCTGGACAGAGCAGGGAGGTGTCCTGCAGTGCCCGCTTAACAGACGGATGCTAGCCTGGTGGTGAGGACACCCGGGTCAGGTGTGAGCAGGTGGCCCTGGGAGATGGGCTGATGGGTGCTGCCACTCTGTGGGTCAGGGATAGCTGAGGGCACCTCAGGGAGCACCTTGGTAGGCCCCTGACCCAGGCTTTCCATGCCACCCCCAGAGCCTGTGCCCAGGAGAAAGTGTAAGCTGGAGGAGACTGAACCCGCTGGACATGGCCACGTGGGGAGTGACAGAGGTGGCCAGGCATGGACGCTGCCTCCCATACTGTCCCCGGACCAAGAAGTTGAAGCTGTTTCACTCACTCCAAAGTCGAAAGGCTTCTTAAATCCTGACAGTAAACACGTTCCTCTGGCTGGATCCTGAAGTCCCCTCAAGGGAAACACAGTCCTCAAAATTTGCTTGGGGTGTGGGGTGGGGAGCCCTGAGGAGAAATGCCCCTTCCTTATTGTGCACATGCCACCTTTGGGGTCGGCCCTGAACCCCAGCCCTGTCCTACAGCATTGGGGGGTTAAGAGGTATGTCAATAATCACTGTTCCATGAAATGAGTCTCATCAATGTGGACGGTCTGCACAGACCTCGGTCATCCAAGGAGGACGCTAGCTCGAGGTCTGTTTATTTTGGGGTCTGAGCTAGTAGTACCTCGGGAAACAGGTGCCCTCCACGAAGGCAGGAGGCTAAGGCCTCCTGTTCAGGCCAGAACCACGGGGCCGAGCCCTGGGCACACGCGGCTTCCCGATGGGCCCTCTTCACATGCAGCAGGTGCGGCTCTAAGGAGGAAAAGTGTCAGTTCCAACTCACAACCCTGGGGTATAGTCCAGAGGACCCCCACCTGCTCGAGGGTCAACGGACAAAAGTCAGGGGACAAGGAGGAGCCGAGGTGGGGGGAAGGGGAGCAGCCCAGGCTGAGGCATGGCCACGGTGACCCAGGGACATGTCGGCCCAGGGAGGGGTCTCACACAGGCAGATTAAACACCAGAAGGAGCAGAGAGATTTCTGCCCGCAGAGACAGCAGGCAGCCAGGTGGGGAGGAGGCTGGTTGCGTGTGGCTCGTTTATTCGCTTGATTTTGAGTGAATGGACAGTACATGGAGAGTGAGGGGACAAAGCGGGTGACCGGGTGCGAAGATACCACATGCTGGTGGACGTAGTCAGGGTCTGGGAGCGAGTCCACAGTGGCTTCAGTACCTGCAATCTTTCCTGGGTGCCGGGCACCTTCATCAGCACGTGTGGCGCTCTTACCGCACTGGAGGGTCCGAAGCTGCAGGACCCTGGGCTGTGGAGTCTGCACTGTGCACCCCCAGGTCCAGTCTTCTCAGTGTGTGTGCAGTCTTCTCCTGAGGACCCCCAGCGAGGTGGGGGGGACAGCCTGAGTGTGGGGTGGGGATGCAGTGCTGCACGGGTACCTCAGGTCTGCATGTCTGTCCACCCCAGGAGGACCTTGGCCTTTGCAGTCTTGTCCCTGACGGGCTGAGAGACAAGCAAGGCGGGACTCAGGAGCTGTCCTCGGCTCCCTCCTGTGTGCGCCTGCTTGGCTCCCAGCCACTGCTTTGCTGAGCGTCCCGCCAGCTCTGCTCAGAGGGAAACGCCAGCCTCCCACCCTCTGGCTGCCTCTGACCACTCCATGCCTGGGGGGGCGGCCTCCATTGCTGGACCTCCTCTCTCACCATGTCACAGAGCCCACTCCTCCCCAGCAGGTCCCGATCCTGTCCTCCTCGCAGGTGCATGCTTCCAGATGTCATCGTGCCGCCAGCTTTGGTCCAAGAATTGAGGTGATGCTGGTCATATCACTTGTGGACAGGTGCCCCCAGGCCATGGTCCTGTCCAGCTGGGACCCTGCCCTCAGTGCAGGTGGGAGATGAGTATGTGAGCATTAAAACCCCCTCGACGGGGGTGCCTGGTGGCTCAGTGGGTTAAGGCCTCTGCTTTCAGCTCAGGTCGTGATCCCAGGGTCCTCGGATCGAGCCCCACGTCGGGCTCTCTGCTCCGCCGAAAGCCTGCTTCCTCCTCTCTCTCCCTGCCTGACTCTCTTGCCTACTTGTGATCTCTGTCTGTCAAATAAATAAATAAAATCTTTAAAAATAAAAATAAAAATAAATAAAAAAATAAAACCCCCTCGACTGGGGACGTGGAGCTGTAGCAAAATGGAGCCCCCAAGTCACACCCTCCGAGCCCTCCTTTGCACAGGGGACACTCCCATTTTAGAAACTCCTAAGAAAAGAGATATCCGGGCACAGGCAATTTCACTGGAAAAGCCCATCAAGCATTTGAAGAGGATCAAATACCAAGTCTACACCATCTCTCTCCGAAAACAGAAGAGGAAGGGGTTTCACCAAGCCGGCTCTTCCCTGAGAGCAAAACCAAAGACAGGACAAAAAAACAAGAGGGCAGGTGCAAATACCCCAAGAAAAGACTCCAAAGACCTCGGCCAAGGGCTGGCGACTAGCACGCGGCCGCACACCCCACCAGCCGGGACTGCGTTCTGGGAACACAAGTCTGGTGCAGTTTTCAAAAGTAAACAGCATAACCCAGTGTTTTAATGGAGTGAGTATGACAAGGATCGCATGTCCTGTCGAGGGATGCAGAAAACCACGTGACAAAATTCGAGACTGTTCTCAATTAAAACTTACAAAAATAGGAGTAGAGGAGAGTTTTCCTTAGCATGATAAGCATGACGAAGAACCTACAGCCAGCACTGCATTAACGGTGAAATAACGTTTCCTGTCCTACAGGAAACACAGCGAGGACATCTGCCCTTGGTGCCTGGGCTCAGCCTCCGGAAAGAGCAGAAAACAGAAGGCATACGGCCAGGAGAAATGAAATGGTCCCTCTGTGCAGACGACATCATAGTCTAGACGGAAAATCTCAAGGATCCACCAAGAAATGCCTAGAGTGAGTACATGAGTTCAGGAAGGCCACAGAATGCAAGACCCAAGCACAGAAGTCCACTGTATTTCTGTGTATTCTCCATGACCCTGTAGACACTGTCATGGGCTGCACTTTGTCCCCAAAATCCATCTGGGAGCCCTAACCCTCAGGGCCTCGAGACAGGACTATGTGTGGAGGGCTAGGAAGAGCTGAGGTCAGACAAGGTCCAGGGAGGCCCCAGCACACCCTGATCGGGGTCCCTGGGACACAGACACACACACAGGGACGTCGGGAGCCCTCCATAATACCTAGAAACTGATTTCACAAGAAAGGGACAAATTATACCAAGAAAACTACTAAAGCTATTAACACTGGATACAAATAACCTGGGAAAAAATGGACAAATCTAGACATTTACTGAATGAGAAAATTGTATGTCATAAAAATTCAATACTTTTCTAGCTAATAGACAAATTGAATGCAATTTAAGCAGAATGATGATAAATAAGTTTTAGAACTTTACAAAATGATTTAAATTTTAAATTAAAGAACTCATGTGGAAGCATATCCTAGAAAATGTTATAAAATGATATTTGGTGATGCTGAAATGAACAGGACTTTAAATATTTTTGTAAAGCTGTGGACTTTAAATGGCTTGGTATTTTGGATAAAAGAAATATAAAACAAAGATTTGAATCATGTACAAAACAGAGACATCTTATCATACCTAGGGTGATGAAAGGATAAGACCTAGGGGCAGAGTTCTAGGAACATCCCCATTCCATTTTCTTTTCTTTTCTTTTTTTTAATTCTTTATTTCTTTTCAGCCTAACAGTATTCATTGTTTTTGCACCACACCCAGTGCTCCATGCAATACGTGCCCTCTCCAATACCCACCACCTGGTTCCCCCAACCTCGCACCCCCACCCCTTCAAAACCCTCAGATTGTTTTTAAGAGTCCATAGTCTCTCATGGTTCACCTCCCCTTCCAGTTTCCCTCAACTCCCTTCTCCTCTCCATCTCCCCTTGTCCTCCATGTTATTTGTTTAGCTCCACAAATAAGTGAAACCATATGATAATTGACTCTCTCTGCTTGACTTATGTCACTCAGCATAATCTCTTCCAGTCCTGTCCATGTTGCTACAAAAGTTGGGTATTCATCCTTTCTGATAGAGGCATAATACTCCATAGTATATACGGACCACATCTTCCTTATCCATTCGTCCGTTGAAGGGCATCTTGGTTCTTTCCACAGTTTGGTGACCATGGCCATTGCTGCTATAAACATTGGGGTCCAAATGGACCTTCTTTTCACTACATCTATATCTTTGGGGTAAATACCCAGTAGTGCAATTGCAGGGTCATAGGGAAGCTCTATTTTTAATTTCTTGAGGAATCTCCACACTGTTCTCCAAAGTGGCTGCACCAACTTGCATTCCCACCAACAGTGTAAGAGGGTTCCCCTTTCTCCACATCCTCTCCAACACATGTTTTTTCCTGTCTTGCCTAAAAAAGTAATTTTAATTTGTTGCAATACACTAAAATTTCAGAGGCAATTTGGGACTCAGAAGCTAGAATTTCTAAGTTACTCTGTGCATTTCACATAATAAAGCTGTTAATGGGGAGCAAAGTATTATATATGAACTAGATTTTTCCATATCTGTATAGTATTTTGTAGTATTGAGATTATAGAAAGTTTGCGGTCAAACATGCATTTAATGTGTATTTTTAAATAAATGTATTGCAATTAAAATATTTGGAAACAAGGGTACCACATTTCAACTTGTAAAAATCTTTTTAACTCTATTACGTCATGAAGATGCTTTGTATAATGTCAAAATATAGCTAGAGAAGCTAAGTTTAATAAATATCAAATAGGGAAAAAATGGCTTGGTATTAACACAGGAAAGTACAGAAGAAAAAAAAAAGGATTTTCAGACCTGAATAAAATCTAGAACCACATCTATACATACATACAAAGCTTACGTCTGGCAATATACCTTTCCAATTCACTTAGAAACCATTACTTATTTAGTAGATCTGGAATGAGTGACAACCCTTCTGCAAAGAAATAACGATGGGGCACTAGAGCATAACTAAAAATAATCTCTGGAGGAACATGCAGGGCACGTTGCATCTCAAGAGGTATTTCTGAGGGAGGAAAAAGAAAAAGGAGAAAAATATTTAGGTATATAAATGTTTATAAAGATTTACTGCACACTTAATTATAAAACTCCAAAATCACAAAAGAAAGGAAAGGCATACTTAGGTACATAAAGTGTTTGTAAATTTATCCCACCTGGAAACAAAATCAAATCAAATTGAAAGCCCAGAAAAAGGGACACCTGGGTAGCTCAGTGGGTTAAAGCCTCTACCTTCAGCTCAGGTCATGATCCCAGGGTCCTGGGATCGAGCCCCAGGTTGGGCTCTCTGCTCAGCAGGGGGCCTGCTTCCTCCTCTCTCTCTGCCTGCCTCTCTGCCTACTTGTGATCTCTGTCTGTCAAATAAATAAATAAATAAATCTTTAAAAAAAAAAAAGAAAGAAAGAAAAGAAAGAAAGCCCAGAAAAATATTTAGGACACATATGCAAGACAACCTTACTTTCCCTAATAAAAATCCTCTATACTGAAAATATTTTTTAAGAGAATTAAAAATTGGGCAAAGAATATGCAATAGTTGCTTGCAGAAAAATCAACACAGATGTCGAAAAAATTTATGAAATGTGCTGAAGCTCATTAGTATTCAGGAAATGCAAAATGAAATAGCAACAAGATAGCAATTTTAATGGGTCCATTTGGAAAACACTGAAGCAAGTCCTAACAGTTTCTGGGAATGTGAATTATGACAATTTGTGTTTTGGAAAAAAGTCATCCAGAAATCATCACCAACATTAATTTCACTCCAGGTTTGTTAAATGTACTCAAAAGAAACAAGACATTAATGTGTCCAGATAAATAAGTGATAATATTTACAGAAGCATTTTTTACACTGACCAGGAGTCAGTAAGTGGCCGCAAAATTGTGGCCCATCCAAACACTGCAGTCGATGGGAAAAATGCAGTGACCCTTCTGTGTTGACACAGGATGCTTCTGAGAGATAGATGGGCTTTCACCTCATTTCTGTTGAAAGGGGTAAAAATTAGAGCAAGGTAAGACCTAAGAGAAGTAATGAGCTGTTACTGAATATTATTAATATATCTCTTTATCTTTTCCCTGATTACTATTAGAAAAAAAAGTAAAGGAATTTTTAAAAATTGTATTGAAGATACCGCACGTAGGTATTTACAGATCGGCCGGCTGACGGGTGCGAGAGGACTGGCCATGCTCCCGCCACAGACCCCAAGCGTGTCCGGATTGATGCTCCCGCCACAGACCCCAAGCGTGTCTGGATTGATGCTCCTGCCACAGACCCCACGCGCTCTCAGCCCTGGGACCAGCGAGAGCGCCAGCAGGAAGGAGATTTCAGGACCTTCGGTGCACTCAGAACTCATCATCCCACATGGACAGGGTCACTCAATATCGACCAAAGTTCACGTAGCGTTGGGCAGGAGCCTTCTTGAGTTAAAGTTTTATAAGAAACTACAAGAAACTCTGGTTACGAGGAAAGGCCTGGGGCCGGGTCGGGGCAGGGAACTCCGCCCATCGTGTCCCACCTCCTGCACCTGAGCACTTGATGTCACGTGCGGTTTCTCTTTGGGAAAAGGGGGAAATCTCAGGAGCGAGGTCTTATTCATTGGATAAAGGGCATTACCGGGGAAATTCAATGGGGGGATTCTCCATCCACTGACCACAAATCCAGGAGTGAAAAAAACTGAGGCAAAATATAGAAACTATGGCTCTCTTGGGGCAATAAGGTGCTACACACACGCTCATCATCTGTGTTGTCATTTGTAAGCACTGGGAGTGGTGCATCTAAATTTTCACATTGTTACACCACAGGCATTGTGAGCAACAAAATCGGTTTCTTTAAGAATAAATGCACACGTCCTCGCATATCTGTGTCTATATAGTTGCAGTTACACAGAGCATTTACGCATGTGTGTGCACATCTACTGTGGCATCAGTGGGAAACCGAATCGCAGGACATGAGCCCGTCACCCGCACCCATGCAAACCCCGGCCCCTCAGGAGCGTCCCTCTGTTCCCAGACAACAGCTGGATAGCAGCAGTTGGCTCCATTGCTGAGTGATGGGGAAATAAATGCATTTCCCAGTAAAGCACTAGCAGGTTAGACAAATGAACATTCTCGGGGGCATTTTTGTAAACATATTTAGTGGTCCTTTCTGAGAAGTTACTGGGAGTTTTGGGGTGACATGGGATAACCGGAGAATCCTGCACCCCCCGGGCCATTCACCGTGGGACCATGGTCCAGGGCCCCGATGGGCTGATCTCCACTAAGTGTGTAGCCAGAGACTGGAAGACACCAAACGCAACAGGAAAAACCCAGTTTGAGGTCTGATGACCCAGGACGAGTTTTCACACCCTCTCACACATCTGCATGGGCCCCCTCCCAGGGTGGGTGTGTTACTACCTCGGGAAGTGTGGTCACAAGCACACAGGCCAGTTCAGTATTGTAGACAAGTGTCCCCTTCACCCTGCGAACCATGTGACAGATGGAAACATTACCGCACCAGCTCCTAGGCTCTTCTGCACTTCTGGGGAGTCTGCAATGTCGCAACTGGACCTCACCTAAACACATTCATGCTGACAGGCTGAAAACTAGCTTTGATCATAAAATGTTTTCAATTTAATAGTTTTGGATTTGATTTCTATTTTTTTTTCTCGTGAGGTAAAAATTTTTTATCAAAAAGCTTAAGTGAGTAGATTAGTCTGTTTTGCAAAGTCATGTACAATTTCTATTATTGGTCAATACATTTTATTTTATTTATGTTACATACACTTTTTAGCTTTGGGGCCACTGTTTGGATGATTCCTTTCATACTTGCAGAATCCCCTTTTAAACATGTGAATTTTGTGCTGTTTTGCGGTTGGGTGTGGGCTTGACCGATGGGACTCTCCCTCCCCATTTCTGGAAGGATTCTTCTGTAAACTGAGGTTGCACCACTGTCCAGGGTGACTGACCACTCCCAGCGTTCATGGAGCACCTGGTGGGGTCTGGTGTCATGTCCACAAGCCGCTGTCCGTGGGGGAGGATGCAGCCAAGTGGGGCCCAGGGGAACCTGGCCCTCTGCCCCTGCCAGCCTCCGAGGGTGGAGTCGCAGCCCCGGGAGGGCCCAGGAGCATCCAGACGCCCCACACCCAGGCTGGGACCAGAGCTGTGTAGCCACCAAAGCCAGCTCTCCTTTCTAGGAGAATTTTGGGGGCATTCGGCCCGTTTCCACGTTCTCACAAAACAGACGACACGGTTACCCAATGCTGGGTCTATCCATGATCAGCACAACCAAATGAGGAGCTTGTCTGTCCTCCTTCTTTCACAACTGCTGTTCGAGGGAACAGGAGGCTCGTGGCAACATCCTGGGAAGCGGGATAATTCTGTACAACGGACAAGGTGGTGGCTGTCGGAGTCAGGGGTCCTTTGGCACAGGGAAAGTGACCCGAAGTAAGCTGGCTCTTAAACAGAAGCTGCCTTGTTTGCTCTCAAGGGAGAGGGCCTCGTCCCAGGATTCCAAGAACGTAGATAATGGAGTGCCTGGGCCAGGAGGGGAGGCGACCACAGCCCGTGCAGGGCTCCCCTGGCCGCCAGCCCGCTGCCCCACCCCAGCCCCGAGGGAGCTCACCCCACTGTGGCAAAGGACTCGAGCAACAACAGGGAATTTCTGCCCCGGCCCTGGCCCAGTCCCACGAGGCTGCTCCGTGTGTTGAGCGGACCCGGCGGGAGAACCTGCCCTGCCACGAAAGCTCATTGGAGCAGGAGTGCGCACCTCGTCTGGTGGCCCCGCCGCACACTGAACGACTTCCTCCATGCTAGTTTCCACACAGGTCTGTCAGGTGCCACGCAGTCAGAGACAATGCTTGACCACGGCCCATCCCTCCTGGACATGAATGAAACAGTTCACAGGAGCAGAAATCACAGTTCTGTTTTTATTTTGTAGAAAAGAAAAAGATACGAGTGCACCTATGAATATGTCTAAACTTTCAAACGATCACACTACAAACAGTCGTGGCAGGCTTTCCTTCCCTTTGTGCTGACAAGTCAGGAGAGCTCCAGGGACCGTGGCCCAGCCTGTGCCACGTCCACAGCCCATGGCGGCCACAACCCCGTATCCCAGCTTCTGAACACCACTCCGTCAGTGTTTGTATAATGGGGTGACCCCGGGTGAGCCTTGGGGCCCCTTCCCTCTGACAGATCTGCAGTTCTCCTTTGGCTGGACATCCTTTTAATTGATGGATATTTAAGTCTTTTCCAAGTTCTTCATGATGAGTAAATGTGTACCCTACGTCTTCCTACAGACCAGTGTTCTCACTTCTCGGGAAGGCCTGAGCATGAAATGGGCTCTCACGGCTGGCACGTTTACTACGAAAAGGCCAGTCTTCTCCAGCGGTGGCCCCATGTCCTGTGTCCCCAGCGGCCTGCAGGAATGCGACCCTGCCCTCTGCCCTGTGAGCTCAGGGTGCGTCCAAGTGGGGTGTGATGGTTTCCCTGTGGTGTGAGTGTTTCCCCCTTGCCCACCTTCCTTCCTACCTTCCTCACGTGCCTGATAAGGAGCTGGAGACATTAGTCTCCATGAAACCAAGCTTACCAGGCATTTCATTTTATACTAAGTGCTTCTTCCAGGGAGGCTAAGAGACTGTGTCTACCCATATTTTGCAAAAATACTCTCTTCTGTTTTCTCCTGAGACTCTCAAAGGCTTAGCATCTGCACTTAGGCCCCCTTTCCAGAAATGCGTCTCTTAGGGATGCACTTTCTTTTCCTTTCGCATGGATATTCAGTTGTTCAAACACCATTTATGAAGAACACTTCTGTCTGCTTTGAATTGTGTGAGCTTCTGGGTCAAAAACCAGCTGACCCCAGCAGTCAGGAGGTCTGTCTCAGGATCCTGAGATCTGTCCCACTAATTGGTGTATCTATCCCTATGCTAATATCACGACGTCTCAATTTCTGCTGCTTCATATGTCCTCAAACAAAGTGATTCGCATCCTCCATCCTTGTCTCTCTTTGTCCTTATCTGTCCTTTGCATTTCCGTGGGTATCTTAGTGGCAGATTGTTAGTTCATACGAAGAGGATTGCTGAGATTTTGGGGGGAACTGCCTCATACCCGTGGCACAGTGAGGGGAGAATGGTGCCTTCCACACCAGTGAGGCCTCAGGGCCACAAGCAGAGTGCATCCTTCTATCTGTGGGGGTCGCTGTAACCTCCCCCAGAAATGCCACATGGCTACCACACATTTATTTCTACATTTCTATGTTTTTGATGCTATTTAAATTGCTGATTTTTACATCTTCCAAATGTCTACAGCTGTCCTAGGGAAACACGACTGTCCAGGTGACCACATGGCGTGGCCATACAGAACCCATGTATTTGATTCAGTGGTTCTTCAGCAGACGCCTCCGACGTTCCATGCAGGCCACCCATGGAATTGGATTTTAATTGCATTTGCATTTTGGATTTAATTGCAGTTGCATTTTAAATTAAAATTAAAGGTTTGTTCTAGTCTCTGTGAAGGGCAGTCTCCGCCTCTCCTGACGACCCGAAGGCAACAGCGTAATTCAAGTGGAGGCCGGAGCAAGGCAGCTCGGCAAGGCAGTGTCGGTGGGAGAGCCTGGCTGAGCCGGGGGCGGGGGGAGGAGGCCTCTGCTTATCTTACTTGGTGAGGATTTTCTTCCACAAACACATTTTGAATTTTGTCAGATGTTTGTCTAGATCTACTGAGAGGATAACATGATTTTATTCTATCCGATGGTAGATTGATTTTCAAATATTAACACAACCTTGAATTCTGGGGATAAACAGCCTCTTGTATATACTACTGGCTATGATTTGAGAACAGTGTTCTGAGAATTTCCACACCCACATTCCTCGGGGACCATCGCCTCTTCCCCTGTAATGTCCTTCCTGGGCTCGGTTTCAGGGCTGCTCTGGCCTCGTGGTGTGTGGGCGGCATCGACTCCTCTCTCCTCCAGAGGACACCACATGGGGCTAGTGCTGTTTCCTTCAGTGTTAGGTGGGCTCGACTCGAAATGCCATCCGGGCCAGTTTCGTTTTGTTTTACAGAGGATGGAGTATAGTTATGAATTCACATATCAGGAAATCTGTTGACAGAAATTTTTTGTGAGCCTTTTAATTTTTCTTTCTAATGTTTGTAAGATGGTATTGATACCTTGCCTTTCATTGTCCATGTTTTCCCTCCCTCTCTGTCTCTCTCTCCAGCCTCGTTATTCTTCTTTTTTTCTTCTTTTAGAGATTTTACTTATATGACAGAAAGAGACCGAGAGACAGAGAGCACAAGCAGGAGGAGTGGCAGGCAGAGGGAAAAGAAGACTCCCTGAAGGACAGAGAGCCCAACACGGGGCTCGATCGCAGGACCCTGGGATCAAGACCTGAGCCGAAAGCAGATGCTCAACCGACTGAGCCTCCTAGAGCACAGTTATTCTAAAGAAACTTCAATTAATCTTATCAAGGAACCAAATTTTGATTTTGTTGGTTTTCTTCTCTGTTGTTTATTTTCCTTTTAACTGCTTCCAATAAACATAATATTGTTTCCTTCTATCTACTTTGAGTTTACTCTGATTCTTCTAGCTTTTCAAGGTGAAAATTAAGATAACTTATTTTAAATATTTTTGCTTTCTACCTATTTAAAGCAATTAATTTCTTAGCACTACTTTAACTGAATTGCATAAATGTTGATAAATTATACTCCTCATTTTTATTCAGTTCAAAATATTTTCTAATTTCACTGGTGTTGTCTTCCTTAGGACAACTGGGCTTTAGAGAGATGCTGCTTAATCTGCAAACACTGGAGGTTTTTCTGGGCATCCTTTTGTCATTGACCCATATTTAATGCAGTAATGATTGGAAAATATTCTCTGCAGGGATGCAATCGTGAAAGATGTACTGAGATGTGTTCTGTGGCCCAACAGGAGGTCAATGTTGGTGAACAGCCCATTTGTGCTTGAAATAAATGCACGTGTGGCCTGGCCTAACAAAGCTCATTTGAGAAGCACCATGTCCTCCACACACAGAGCACACTTCCTTCCACCAGACTGGAAATTTGTCTCTTTCTCTTTAAGTGCTGTTCAGTTTTGCCCACTTGGTTTGAGACTCAGTTATTAGGTGTTTACATATTTAGCATTGTTACATTTGAAAGAATTAACTCCTTTATAATTAACAAATATCCATTTTTATCTCCGGTCATACGTCTCATCTTAAAGCCCCATTTTCAGTTATTACCACAGACATGCCAGCTCCTTTATGCCTACTTTGTGTGTGATGCATCTTCTTCTGTTTTGCCTTCATCCTCTCCATGTTTTACATTTTAGAGTCATTTTTCATTAACAGTTTCTGGCCAGCCTTCCGTTGTTTCCATCTGTTGTGACCGTCTCTGCCTTCCAGTGGAACCTGCAGCCCATTGTGCCGCAGACATGCTCGGGCCTCATGTGATCTGGACAATGCTTTCACAGCCCCTTCGCCTTTTTGTCCCTTTTTCCTGACTTTGTTGGAACTCACCTACTGTGTCAAAATGTTATCACTTTGCTTGGCTTGTCATCCTTAACACAGTCTATGCCAAATGCGTGTTACACGTCCTCAAGCTTGAAAAAGAATAATTCTGTTTACCTTATGTTGTCATACGCTTTACACAATAGAATGTTGTTGCTTTTGCAATAAATAGTCAAAATCATGTTTTCATATTTGTCTATTTATTTACCATTTGTTGAGTTCTTTGCTCTTTCCTGTAGATTTCAGTTTCTAACTGGTAACTCCCTTCTGGATAAATGCACACATATTTACATATATATATGTTTCATTTCTCTAAGTTCAGGTCTGCTGGCAACAAATACTTTGTATTTTTTTCTTTGTTCAGGATCAATTTTTTTTTTAATTTTTTTATTTTTTCAGCATAACAGTATTCATTATTTTTGCACCACACCCAGTGCTCCATGCAATCCGTGCCCTCTACAATACCCACCACCTGGTGCCCCCAACCTCCCACCCCCCACCCCTTCAAAATTCTCAGATCGTTTTTCAGAGTCCATAGTCTCTCATGGTTCACCTCCCCTTCCAATTTCCCTCAACTCCCTTCTCCTCTCCATCTCCCCTTGTCCTCCATGCTATTTGTTATGCTCCACAAATAAGTGAAACCATATGATAATTGACTCTCTCTGCTTGACTTATTTCACTCAGCATAATCTCTTCCAGTCCCGTGATAGAGGACATATCAGATATTAAACTGATAAGAACAGATACTACACTTGATCTTAGCCAAAAGGCCGAGAAGCGATTGTTCAGGATCGATTTTTGAAGGACACTTTTAGTTGATGTGGAAATAGAAGTTGAACTTTTTTTTCTTTCCTCCCTTTGAATATATCATTCCTCTTTGTAATGGCCTCTTTCATAGAAAGATGTGGGTGTCTGTATTTGATTTCTTTGTTGTTGTTTGTTTTTGGTATTTTCTTGCTTATGTTTAGTGAGCTTCCTGGTTTAGCATTTGATATATTTTATTAAACCGATAAAGTTTTCGCCATTATTCCTTCAAGTAGTTCTTCTTCGTTCTTTCCTCCTCTGTCCCTGTGGCCCATGTTACAGATGTCAGGTCCAATATTCTCCTGAGGTCCTGATGCTCAGCTGATTGTTGTCCGTCTTCTCTCTGTCGTTGTTTTACTTATTTGCTATTGATATTTCTTTAACTTTTGTGATTTTTTTTTTTTCCTTTGCAGAATTCATTCTGTTTCTAAGGTCACTCGTACATTATTTTTAATTCTACATACAGCATTGTCTAGTTCTAGAATTTCTGTTTGAATTTCTGTCAGAATCTCTAGAATTTCTGTTATTAGTTTTTTCTATTAATACTTCTTCACCTCGTGAATACTATGATTTTTCACTTCATCACTGATTACACTCATCTTTTCTTGTAAATTCTTGAATCTGTATAGTCATTTTTATAAAAGTTCTCCCCTGGTGGTCCCAATGTTTTGATCATTGGGGTACTTCTAACTGTTAGTTTCTTTTCTTGGGTTGTAGGTCCCATTTTCTCACTTTTTCAGGTGCCATATGAATTTGTACTGTATTCTTTATTGTATAGGTTATTATGACTATAGAAAGCATTGAATATTAAGGAAAGAAATAATGATTAATGCTAGTCAGCTTTCCTCCTGCCCAGCAGCTCTGGAATGGCGTCATGGCCTTAAGAAGGATCAGCTGTGTGCCGGTAGATCACCCCCAGCCCCCACCCTGCCCTCACCCCCTCCTTAAGTGTTGATGAGCTTAAGTTAGGCCATGACCTGTTATAGTATGACATACCCTTTTGGGTTCATGTGCACAGAGTCCCTGATGAGGGAACCTCAGGAAGGCGCAGCATTCTGAGCTCCTCTCTTTCTCATTCCTGTCTTCCCAATTCTTTCTCAGCCAACGTGGGCATGGGGGTGCATGGCTGGGAAGAATTCTCTGGACCAACAAATGATTTTTGCCAAATGCAGCCTTTCAGCCTTCAGTCCACCCCTCTGCCTGCATCAGCAACCCAATAACCCTTTGGGCTCCTCTGGACCCACTTTCCCCCAAGCCTCACCTTGGCCCCAGAGCTGCCCACATCCCTGCTCACCTCCAGTCCTACCCCTTGGGATCCAGCCCTGGAGACCTCCCATGTCCGCAGAGCTCCAACTCTGAGCGTCGTGTTCTAGTCGTGGGCTTTTCCTCCACACATAAACGAGGTCATTCACATTGCTCACATCCCAACCACAAAAGGAGCTGTGAACATGGGTTTTTCACTTGTTTTTAATTGGAAGAACTGAAGTTACTTTTTTCTGAAAGTATACAGAACACATTTCAAGAAACAAACTATGCAAATATTGAAAATGTCACCAGCCAGTTTTTCTGTGAACGTATCTAAGATGTTTCTCACGAGCCACATGTGGACATTTCACTTAGGAAAGTATTATTTTCATCTCTAAATGTCCTTTTCCTGCCTGTTGTCTGTGCTTTCCTACTAGGACACCAGGAGTAAATGCACATTGAAGAACTGGTCATATGAGCTACAGGAAGCCAAACAAGGGAAAAGCACTTTTCTTGGATGCCTTATCCCCTTTGAGAGAAACATTCTCTCACACTCATGTTTATTCTAGATGGAAATCATAAACTTGGGCAAAGTCTAGATGACTTTCAGGGAGGCAGCCCTACCTTCTGTTCTGTGGGCTTATCAAACTGGTCCTCCCACCAGCAGAGGCCATGGGGCTATGGCGACCGTGATCAGACATAGCTGCTGGTGGCCTGAAGTTCCCTTCAGTGATGTGGGGGACAAGTGGGACAAGGACCCGCAAGGGACACCCGGCATCTGCGTCTCTGGCGGGAGGGAGCTCCTCACTGGCATCTTGGGGTGGGCAAGGGAAGGCCGCAGCTCCCGCTGTTTGCTGCTCTGTATACAGACGGCAAGGTCGTGTGCTGCTGAGGGTGAGGCCATTGGCACAGATCGGGTCTGCCTTTTGTTGGGTCGTCATCACCGCCTTCGGTTTGTCCAATAAAATGCCCACAACCTGAGGGCCAAGTACACCGGGCCTCTTTTGGAATTTGAAATTTCATGGACCTCACTTGATTGAGTTGCTGCCCAAACATTTGTGTCCATTTCCCAAATCAAGCCTTTCTGACTGCACCCAATTTCCCTCCACCCTCTCACATGGGAAACCACGTCCACATCACAGAAAAGCATCGTTGCTCCCATTGCTCTGCGAGCCCCCATCCGGGACTCTCCAGCAGACAGACTCTTCCTTTCCTCCAGGCTCCCTTCCTGTCAACAGCCCACCTGACTGTTTGCGAGGCACCCGCAGCCACAGGTGTGCTGCTCACTTCCCAGGCCCCCAAATCTGGTAGAAGGACACCCCCGGCTGGTACTTTGCTTGTGCTCAGTCACGAATTTTTCTGTCAAGCACTATTTTCTTAGAGAGTCAGCGAGTTTCACAGTTTGTAGAATGAGTCGCTTATTTAATAAATAAAATTTTAACTCATTAGGCTAAAACCTTTGTCAAACTGCCTTAAAAATTTCAAAGCTTCCAATTTGTCAAATTTTCTTAAATGCTATAACTTACAAACTACAGCAGTGTGCAAACGTCCCTCATTATGACAGTCACACTTCACATGTTAAAACAGTAACATTATGGTTCTTTGTTATGTGTGTTCCTATCTGTTAACTTCTGAGGGTGCCCCAGTGTTCATTTTCACAACTTCCAGGGCCATCAAGTATTTCCAGCTGTCCAGGCCCCAGGCCCTAAGAGCCCATTGATCCTCAGCCGTGGGGTCCTGCTCCTGCCCAGGTGCCGGCTGGCAGGGGCTTCTGGGTCCTTCCAGGTGGGTGCCCTTCTTGGACACTGATGCTTATCACAGCCATTCACAGGACATTCTTGGGGTAGTTCCCACGTGGGACCCCCTGGAAACACTTCTGTGGCCAGCACTCTGTGGCTCTTCTCCCAAGTGACACACACAGGTCCACCTTCCCTTCCACTCTAGGGTTTGCCCCTCTAACTGCTCTCCCCTGTGGTATTCTCCAGCTTTGTGGAACAAATCTAATCTCACTTCTCTAGGTCCTACTTTCTTCAGAACTAATTTGCTTCCTCCAGTCCTTGGAGAGAGAGTTGGGAAATGTATCTTATTGTCACACTGATGTTTCCAGTAGTTTTAACATTGTTGCCAGTGTGTCTATATAACCATGGCTGTGAGGGAACATGAAATTTATCTCTCTTCAACAAGCAGCTTAGAGATTCAGCACTTCCCTTTACCCTTGGAGGTCCTTGTCGCTGGACGAAGAATCAGATTGTCGTGAGACAGATTAACTGGTGAAAATCCGACTTAACAGTACACTTACAGGGAATCCACAGATAAGGAAATTCCAAACACAGGCAACGTGATGCTTATATGAGCACAGGAGAGGGGCTGGGGCTGGGGCACAAAGGGGAGAGGGACCATTAGCTGCGGGGAGGGCGGAGAGGTCTGGGAACAGGGGTTGCTTATCCTGTAGAGAAGAGTCTCAGGTGAAAAGGAGTGTTTATAGCTCTCTTCCTGGTATGAGCAGGCAGTTATGGGGGCCGTAAAGAGCTTTTCCAGAATCTGCTGGGATTGGATTGCCTTTAACTCAAAATAATCTTCAGCCCCATCCTGAGGCAGCCTGCCCTGGGGACCCCCACAATAGGCAGAAGTCAACCGAGACAAGGAAGGAAAGTCACCCTCAAAGTAGGTTAGTGATGGTTTCTTCCTTGTCTTACTGAGGACCAGAGGCCAGGGGACAGGAGCAGAGAGCGCTGAAGAGCTGCAAAAGCTCCTCTAGTATGAGGGGTTTTATGCAGAAGGGGAAGGGGTCTGCGAGAGGGCCAGCAGTTCTCCAGGTAAAACTGTGTGTCCCACGATATAATTTGTTCAGTTATAAAAACGAAGGCTTGTCCATTTCCACCTAGACAGGAGACAGACCCATAGTTCACCTTAACACATTATGTTCTGTCCCACCTGATTGCTCAAACATATGGCCTGCATGTCTCCACTTACCTGGCTTTCTGATTCTTCTGGGTTTGGGTTTCCCTTCTGTTGTGGAACCTGGCCTGGATCCTGACGGAAGAACCAGCGGCACTCAGAGATCTTGGAGGATGGGAGGTGTATTTGACCCCTTGTGATGAGGGAGCAGGAGGCTGGCTGAGGACAAAGCAAAAGCTGGCACCTTGCACCCCCTCTCCATCCGCTCCCCTCGGTAATGTGTGTGACATTCCTCAGGCACCCCTGACCGCCATAACTGAGAAACAAATAGTTAACTTGCAGAGATCACAATCCTGCAAGACAGAGTCTCCCTTGGTTTACAAATGTCCTAGAGATCTACAAACAAAGAAGTTACCTTATCAATAGCACAATTTGCAGAGGCAAATATCTCAGTTCCTCTAGCCCTAATGTCACCCTCCCCTCCATAAAAACTGAAGGAGACTGAGGTAGAAGGAAAAGCAAATAAAGTTAAATTTCTTCTAAACCCAGATCTCACTAACAAGGACGCTTGATAGCAGGAATGTAACATTCCACCAGGAGACTCCCAATTGTCTTTATGTTAGTGTCTCATTAGAGGGAAAGCGGCCTTGGCTTGATAGTAACCAGGCCTTCAATATCCTGACAGTCTTCTTTACCCCAATAGCCCTTCTGAACACCCCTTTGTCCTCACCTACCCAACTCCTGTGTATATATATAACCAGCCGCTCCTCACATGCCCGGCGCAGCAGCTCCTCCTGCCCACGGGTCCTGTCCCCGCGCTTTAATAAGCCACCATTTTGCACCAAAGACGTCTTAAGAATTCTTTCTTAGCCGTCGGCTCCGAACCTCACCCCACCGAACCTCATCTAGGTTCTAGAACTTCATCATGTGGGCCAGAGGAGCGTGATCTCCAGAGATCTGAGACTTGAGCACAAGCAAGGGGGTAATTTATACACTTCTACTTCCACATACGTGGCGCACTTTTGGCACACGCACCGGGCAGGGCAAGAAGAAGAACCGGGAAGGGCCCTGAGGCAGGGACTGGGACTCCCCTGCTGACTTGGTGAGCCACCTGAGAACACAGATTTTCCTTATCACTTTGAGGTCATTTGAGATGGTGGCTGACATCAGTCACTGACCGCATTGTTAGTGCATACTGTTATACTAGCAAAAATCAGGTTGGTTGGGCAAGGTCACTTCATTTAGGGGACGCCGGGGACCAAGCAGGCAGACGACCTGAATGGTGCTGGTCAGGCCACTCCTGGTGGACTGGTTAAGATTCCATCTCCAGGGAAGCCTGTAATTATCTGGATGGTGATAAGGGCTTTGGGACCTGCTGTCTTGTTTTTAATAAATATGTGTCCATCGAATGGGAGCTGACTAGATGCAGTGAGGAGGGCTCTGTTTATAGGAAAAGCTGCAGTCCAGCATGATTGGATTTCAACAAGTTAGCTGATCTAACAAAGACATTAGGGTTCGAAGCCAAAGGCCAAGAAAAGCATTCTTGAGCCATTTTGGTGCAAAAAAGGGGGTTTTATTAAAGGCTGAGGACAGGACCCCTGGGTAGAAAGTGCTGCACTGGGGTCGTGAGGAGCAGCCCATTATATACTTTCAGGTCAGGAGGGGATTAGGGAGAGCGTAAGCCTCCCAGGTATTTTGGCAATGAGGTTTCCAGGATCCTGAGGGAGCTAGCTATCATTGGGAAAGGTCATTTATTACTGTTTAGTAAAAACTCAGTCATGAGACCCTCCGATGTAATCGGTGGGTCATATGCTTGGGGGTGATGGCCAACATATATCTTGGGGGAAGTGATAAAGGAAGTTTCCAAAGGAATTTTTATATGTTAGTAGTAGCGTTACAGGATCCCGGGGTCAAGCTAAGATTGCCTGTGCCCTTTGGAAGGTGTCCACATCGAGGCAGCCAAGCTCCCAGAGGAAGGGCACTCTGCCTGGTTCAAGGACTTGTCAGTGGGCTGTAGGTAGTGAGTTGTTTCCCACATCACTAGCTATTAATTAATAAGCTTTTTAAATTAAACTGGCTTACTTGATAATTCATTTCCTTAAAAAGCAAGTGAAAAGTCTGGGAGTAAATACAAATTAGAATAAGAAGATTAATTCTCCCAGTTGAAGACAAGAGAATAGACGCCCCCCAACTCCTGTCCCCTGCTCCCTTTCCCAGAACTTTTGCCCTAAAAAGCTGCAATTTTAAGCTCTTCCTCTGTCTCTTTGAGATGTATATTAACTCTTTCTGAAAGCTAAATGGCCTCTTGCCTGCTCTAAGTCCCAGGGATGTTTTCTGCAGGACCTGGGAGCCTCCAGGAAGGCAGCCCCCTTCTCTCAGTTTCCTGGGAGGGCAGGAGTCTGAGTCTGGCACTCACCGCAGGCACCTTTCTCCAGCTGCAAACCACTTCCTGATGCAGACCTGAGACTTTGTTTCTCCTCAGGATGAAGCCAGTTGGGTAGCACAGGTGGCCATCCACACACCAGGTGGATTTAGGGTGCATGGGAGTGACACAGGGTGCTGGTCTCCAACCCAGCTGACTAGTTGCCGGCTGGGGGCCTGGGAGCCTATGTGCGGTTGGTGTCGCAGCCTCAGCTTTGGGAAAGGTGAGCTTTCTCTCTGTCCCTGTAACTCTGGCTGGGCTGCCTGGGACTTGAGTCAGCTTCTGGTTTAATGCTGAGGCCGTAATGAGTGTTTTCTTTCTCCTTTCCCTCTGTGGGGAGGTTTCCTGGGTTGGGAGATGTTGTTTTTAGTTTTGTTCCCCTCCAAAAGTCTCAAAAACTTGAGTGTCCTTGCCAGGACCTTGAGAAGTGGGGGGTCCCTAGCACTGGCAGGTGGGGCGTCTCTGACAAGTGCTCTTTCTCAGAGACACGGGAGGGCAGGACGCCCTGGCCTCTTTGGCAGCTGGTTACGGCGGTGGGGGGTACATTTTAGTAAATAGAGTCACTGGAACGGACTACAACCAATTCGTGGCATGTTGGATGCTTCTGTCCTAGAAAAGCATTTCGTTCCAATACACTGGTTTGGTACTGGAGAAAAAAAATAGGGATGTACTTTGTATGTTACTATTTTACTGGTGGTGTTTTGTTTTTGGTTTTGGGTTTTGTTTTTTGTTTTTTGTTTTCAAGATTTTATGTATTTATTGGACAGAGAGAGAGAGAGAGCAAGAGCAGGGGGAAGAGCAGAGAGAGAAGCCGCAGGACTCCATCCCAGTACCCCGGGATCATGATGTGAGCCAAAGGCAGACGCTTCACTGACTGAGCCCCCCAGGTGTCCCTTTATTGGTGGTGTCTTCTGATTCATGTGTTGTAGATTTTTAAATCAACCTGATCGCTTTTACCTTAGAGTTTATCTGCTTATATTTGTGATATCATCTACAAATTTGAAGCAGATTAAGGTATGTTTTTAATTGCCATGTTTCTTTCTTTGCAATTTATTTTTCAAATCACAGAAAACTTGAAATATAGAGTAAATTGTGTATCTGTGCCTGTTAAACATCCCTTTGCCCACCACACAATTTATCGCAAATTGATGCTGTCTCCGGTCTGAGGTCTCTGCTGTAAAGCAGGCATCTGAAGGGGCAGCCGGCTCAGACCCCGTCCTTCCCCTGTCCCCTTGGGTCACCCTGAGCTGGAGCTTGGGACACCCTGAAGGTGCTGGGAGCTGCCGGAGCACCCCGGTCTCTGTCTCCAGCTCTCCCACAATCCGTGTCTCTGGGCCCTATGTGTTAAACATGGATTGACCACGATGTGTGAATCCTCTGCAGTGCGCCCTTTTACCCATTACTATGTGTTGGACCCTCATGGGCAGGAGCCCCCTACCCCACTACACCACTGAGCTGCCGTCCCCCCAGTTTGCAGTGACAACTGTCAGGGAGCTGTTCAGTTGCTCAGGTTAATCTTAACAAACAGCAGGTGAGCAGGAGTCCCAGAGCCCACACTGAGGCTGGGAATGTGAGTTCCTATAGGGTGTAGACATTCCCCAACACCAGCAATCCCTGCCACCCATTTGTTAAGATCTCAGATGTAACGTGGTGTCCGGATCTCCTCGACGAGCTCCTGAGGGACCAGGGGCTCGCTGTCCTTGAACTGCCCTTCCTTCCCACCTGTGCACCCACCATCTTCCCACAGGCTCCGGGCCACGCTGCTTTTCCCTAGGGATCCATGGCTGCCACCAGTGGCTTCTCCCAGGATCGCTGCCCTTGCACCTTCCTGAAGAAGAAAGTCCTTAACCCTCTTACAACTGAGTGGATTCCCTATCTTTTATCATTTTTGGAGGCCAGCGTTTCCATTAGTTTTGTGGTGTCTGTGTCCCAGATTTCTTTAAATTAATATGTTCAAATGAAAACATTTTCCTTTAAGCTTTGCACTTTTGTGCTTTATTCATGGAATACCTTCCCTGGGCATTATTCTGGATATTTTTTCTGAACATTTTACAGTTTTAATGGCTATCGACCTTTGTTCTGGAGTGAGTGAGACATGGGCTTTTATTTTACCCTTGCCCACAGTTAACCTTCGGGTCCAGCTCTGCACCCTCCCTTGCTCCATGACCAACGCATGTCTCATCATACCAAGCTTTCTTGTGTGTCTGTGTCACTTACTCTAGAGATTTTAGGTGTTCTGGTCGTGATTTCTCTATCAGGATCATCTGTGGGGTGTTTTCCATGCTCTCCTAATCTGTTTTCTTTCTTTCACAATCTTGGTGTTCTGATCTCTGTTTGAATTTTAGACTGAACTAATAAAGTTCTATGAAAATCTGATAGGTATTTTATTAAAATTTGATTGAATTTACAGAATTATTTTGGGGAAATTGATATGTATATGTGTGTGTCTATATATAAAATATTGTAATATACACATTGTGCTTTACAATTGACCCGTATGGATATATTTCTAAAATTATTATCATTAATGTATTCAAGCAATGTTTGATAATTTTCTCTTCGGAGGACAGAACATTATATCTCCAGTACAGTTTTTGCTACCTTGGTAAATAGCATCTCTAGTTATGCATTATTTTGTGCTTCTATATTTTCTTTTGTTCTTCCTTCTTCTTCCCATCTGTTTGACTGATGAATTTTTAATAACTCTATTTTTTCTTCACTCAATGGATTTAAAAGCGACAGGTCACATTTTTGTTCTCTTGGTGGTTTCCTTTATGTTTTTAATCACACGTGTGGTTGTGCACTTTCTATCTAATGCTAGTGGCGCAGGACTTCCAACCGGCTCCCACGGAAGTCACCCTTCCGTACTCGTGGACTTGACGTGGCCAGGCCACCTCCCACCCGCCGGAGAGGAGGGGGGGCCCCGCAGGCCTGGGGCAGAGGCTGGGGCTAACCAGACCTGTGGGCAGCATCTGGTTTACACTTGACTTCGAGAGGGTTTTGTAAATACGTTTCTCAGAGGAAACGTAGACTGTCAACACGCGCACTTGCATGAGGTTACCTGAAGTCCTGTGGTAACATGTTCCACATTTTTTAAAAGTGACTCGCTAGTGTCATACATGGTCCATTTAAATTCCCGCAGGTCGTGTTGGAAGTGTGATGGTGAAAGGCACAGCGTCTGGGACCAGAGAGCTCAGTGCAAACAGCAGGCGTCCCTCCTATGCTCTGCTCTGCGTAGGAGACACTCACCTCGAGTGCCTGCTGCTTCTCCCTGACCCTGCCCAATGTGGGCAGGTGCAGGCGGGGTCCGTGCGCAGAGTCTGAGTGGGAGTAACAACGAGAGGACTGCAGCTACAGAAGCTGCTACCTTCGACCAAAGACGGGTCAATTGTATTTTCTGAAAGATGAGCAGAAGTTAAAGACAGAAGTTACTTTAGGCGAGTGAAGCTCACACCATATTTTCCCCTGTATTTGGAGGGGTAATTAGCACTTGGTAACCAAGTACTTACCCTCCTGCCTACCTCGGCTCCTATGTCTTCACTCCCTTCCCAGCCACATGCACATGCTCCCCTGTTCACCCACGTGTGCTCACCGTCCACACAGACACACACACATGCGCTCCCCCATTCACGCATGTGTGCTCACCGTCCACACAGACATAAGCACACACACTCCCTTGTTCACACACAGGCACATGCACATAGAGTCCACGTTCACACAGGCACACGCCTGTGACAAGGGACAATTACCAGTCACACTCAAAGAAGATGAGCGATCTTCCTTAAGTTTTGCTTGAATGTTACTGGATCAGTCAGAACCCCATCCTCAGAGAGGACAGCAAGTCTGTCTTTCACAGACAGCTGGTTATGTGATCCCGGGGTTCTTCCACACTATCTTCGAAGGGTTTACATGACGGCGCCCAGCTGGACAGCAGCTCTAGTGTTGCCAAGGTGAGCTGACAGTGTGGCGTCTCCCTGGGGCACCGATCTGCTTCCCGAGCCCCTGCGCTCCCTCGGGAATGGGTGGTGACCACTCCTGCCTCACAGGACAACGAGATCATTTGGGGAAGATGCGGGCTAGCACGGTGGGCACGTCCTGTGGATGCCTGCTGGTACGCTATGGTTACGGAGGCTGAGCCCGTGGACAGACACTGGAGAAATGCCCTGAGTGAGAGAAAGACCACGGCTTCTGCAAACAGTGTTCCAGGGAACGTCAGGGCAGCTAAAGCTGCTGTCTGCCCATCAGAGGCCCCAGGTAAGTCGGGGGAGGGCTATGCAAGTGCTTTCCCGTCAGGCTTTGTTGGGTGTGAGGTCCCAGGTCCGAGGGCTGTGATTCCAGTTGCCCTTCTGATCACTTGCTTCTCCTCCCCCTGTGCCTCCTGCAGACTGGCCCCAGTTTGGGGAGTCGTAGGGTGTTTTTCCCCAAAACTAAGAATTGCTCAGTGGTTTCTCTGCTAACTAGGAGGCTCTGGAGTGGCAGCAAACAGCAAAAGCCAAGTTCAAACACATCTCTGGATTAGACTCAAGGAGGACCACACTTCCTGATCTCGGAGGTGGTTCGGGGCAGACCTGTTCTCCAAGAGAACAGAGAACAATCAGAAAGGTTGACAGGGGAGACAACTACCTCTACAGTTAAAATTCAACCAGAATTAAGGTGAGTCTATGAGATTTCCTATCACATGATTTTGTTTTAGGGTTGACATGGGAGACAACTACCTCTACAGTTAAAATTCAACCAGAATTAAGGTGAGTCTATGAGATTTCCTATCACATGATTTTGTTTTATTGTGATTTTCAAAAGAATTTTCCTCCTTGATGAAGTTGATGTGGGGAACAAAGTAAAAGAAATGTAGTTGTGGGGTGCCTGGGTGGCTCAGTGGGTTGGGGCCTCTGTCTTCGGCTCGGGTCGTGGTCCTGGGATAGGGCCCCGCGTCGGGCTTTCTGCTTGGCGGGGGGTCTGCTTCCCTCTCTCTCTCTGCCTGCCTCTCTGCCTACTTGTGATCTCTGTCTGTCAAATAAATAAATTAAATAAATAAATAAAAAAGAAATGTAGTTGCAATTGCATTTCCTCCTAACCTGCAGCCTGTGGACAGGCACTTGAGGCAGGCAGAGTGAACTCTCCAGGACCCCCGTCTTACTGTTAACACCTTGCTGAAGGGAAAACCACCTCAGCTTGACACAGCCTGGCCTCCAGGTTCCCAGCAGTCTTCTTGAGCATACGGAAGTCCTTCTGGAAACTTCCCCTGTCCTCGCCTCCCCCAGCTCCATAGTACATGATCCACCAACCCTCACAAACCCCAGAGCTGCAGCTCTTTCTGCCACAGGTCCTGTCCCCGTGCTTTCATAAAACCACCTTTCTGCACCAAAGACGTCTCAAGAATTCTTTCCCAGCCATTGGCTCCAAACCCCACCACCTCTCATCAGAGCACAGTCAATGATCGCTAGAAGCTAGTCAATGATCGCCTATTGCTAGGCAATGATCGTTTGTGCACCTGTTGACCATTGCTCCTGTCAGTGGCCCAGACCGCGGCTCTCTGTATCACTGCTCATAGCTGATTTCACAACAATAAATTAGGCTGAAGAACCATTCACCTTTACTGGATATTTTGTCCCTAAGAAAACATAAATGCCAGTGCAGCTGTCAACTCTCACAGCCTGTACTCAGACCCCAGGTGAACCTGCTCCTCGGGCTTTGACAGTGGGAATCAGTGACTATCAAGAAACAGGGAAAATTGGCAAAATCATTCTCTCATAAAAGACATACTATGAACCATTGATCGCTCAGTTCAGACCTATCCATCTTTAGTTTTTTTATGTGGATTCTGAGCTAATGGTGTACATTTTGCATGATGCATTTTGATGTCTCCCCTCTTCTGAGAACGTCTGTCTACACCCATCCCCGGGAGTCCATACTCAAGGGCCTGGAAGTCTGTGAAGTGAATATTTGGTCTAAGTTTTTATTATAGCTCCAAGTTAAATTTTGCAAAGAAGTCCTGAATAAATTATTGAAGTTAAGCTATAATGCATGAATATTTTACACTGTAGCTGCAAATACATTGCTAAAAGCCAAATATCATTCTATTACTACTTCACCAATGTAATAACCTAACATTTTTGAAAAAAAAGTTTATGCAAAGTCAAACTATGAAGAATTGAAAGGTTTGACTATATTTGTCTATACGACATTGATGTTTACATTTTACCGAACCATGTTGCATGTTTTAAAAACAGAAAAATGTTACAGCAAAATGTAAAGAAAAAACCAAACATGATCTTAAAATAAGAAATTTGTCCTCTCACTCAGTTTTTTTAAATTAATTTTAAAATATAAATTAATGTATGCCAGTGACTAAAATAGTAAATAATCTGGAGAAAAAATAAAATTTAAATTTAAAGATACTTCCCATCACTTCCTTCTTTTTCAGATACTTTCTCTCCAGGGTTAACAGATTCTGGAATATTCTGCCAGAGATGGAAAACCACAGAGTCACACTGAGTCAAATGTGATTTCCCTGTCACAGCCCAGGGGGCAGCTGGAGGGGGTGAGTCCAGCCTCACTCACACGGCCGTGTCTGCCCCCCAAGAGCTCGAGCACCCCATCACTAGCACCTGCTTCTCCAGACAGCGGGACCACGACACTCGTGTCAGCATCAGCTGACTGGGTGACATTTCTGCGGGAGCACAGTGGAGAGACGCAGCTAAACCACCATGCCAATAGATAGCCCACCGTCAAACGCAGCCCCACGAGCTGGCTTTGTCGGTCATGTGGACTGGAGCCAGAGAACCCGGTGTAATCACACAAGAAGTGGCTTCTTGTACAGCAGTGAAGTACAAATCCATGATACTGGAGCTTTGGACATACTGACACCTTCCTGACGCGTCATCATGCACGTTACAGCCAGGGGACTCACCGGGTCAGCGAAGGTGTCCAGGAACCAACAGAGGGGCCAGTGTCCGTCCTGAGGGGCCAGACTCTATCCACCGGCAGTCTGAAACCGTGACCACGGGCAGAGGCCCGGTGTGCAGGGCCACAGACTTTCCGTCCAGACCCTTAGAGAATGAACAACAAACCAGAGATGTCACCGACTGTATACACTCTGCTGATCCCAGCGACTGTATGCACAGCTGCTCCGCATGGTTGGCCTGTGTTCACAGAAGCTGCAGTGCCGTGGTCTGCCGCCGATAGAAAGAAAAGCAATTCCATCCGGAGACCACCGGTTTCCCGTCCTGTGTGTGGGCAGCTCCGGAGCCGTCTGTCCAGACTCCTGAGTGAAACGCTGACAGACGGGGCCACCGGCAGCAATTCCTAAGTCCAGGGGAGAGTGGAGGATGCAGGGCAGGGGGCTGGGGCGGGCCTCACAGGGGTAAACACGTCATGTGTGAATCCACTGTCTTGCTTTCTGTGGAAGTAATTCTCGTCACTTCAGGTGGATCATAGTCTGTTTAATCTTTTCCTTCTTCTTTATTTTCCAGTTTTATTGAGATGTGATTGACACACAGCAACGGTGTGAGACGATGACTCGGCTGGTACGTTTGCAAAGTTGGCAATAACTTTGGAGCAACTTCTGTTTCCTCTGCTCCTCAGTGTGATTGTGCCAGACTTCTGTAGCTTGTGCATTTGAACGCTCTGGTCCCTGCTGTGGAAGGCACCCATGACAGCCGCGATGACCAGGGTTTACCTGACTGCCAGGGACAGGAGGGACCAAAGGTTCCCACTCAGCTGATGTCCCAGGGCCCCTTGGGGAGGCAGGACCCCTGGACACCTGCACATAAACAGAGGTTAGTGGGGGGAGGTGTTGTGGGGCCCCCATACAAGCCAGCGAACTCAGCAGCCACTGCCCCTTATGCTCACAGGTTTTTGTTTTACTTTCTTCTTTTGAAACCTATTCCACTGATTAATTGACCTGTCTCTTACCTGAGCCTCCCCTGTGGACAAGCTGATACCAAACACTACTTCAGGGGACCTGGCCAGATTTGCCCTGATTTTGCAATCATTCTAAAAATGCGGGGTATCAAGATAAGGGCATCAGGATTCTTTCTCTGCTCAAAATTGACAGATTTTGTGCTTTGCCATGGAGCCACAGCCTGTCCCCTTCACGTACGGCTCTGATCTCCGTCTGTCACACCCAGAGGCATGGATAAATACTGCGGACAACACAGTGATGTGGTGTTTGCTAGATCCCAAATAACAGATACATACATGCACAAACTGGGACGTCCACACCCTACGCCCCCTGCAGACGGCGAGCTGTGCACCTGCTGTCCCCACAGACCCTGACCCTTGAACGCTGTGGACTCAGCCGCTGTGATATGCTCGGCCCACGTGTGCTGGGCACTGTCGGGTCCTGCTCAGCCACACATAGATGCTCTCCTCACAGCTTTGCCAACTTTCAGCATCATCAGCAGGTAAAATTTAGTTCTTGTTTCCCAGTTTGCTCAGCGAGAAAAGTCGCCAGCTTTCTCCATGCCCAGGGGCTGACAGGATTACCTTCTTGCGGTATTCTGTGCGCTGTCTCTGTCTGCCTAGTCAGTCGTGTCATGTTCTGACTGGTTTGTGGAAACACAGCTATACCCCGCACGCCTCTAACAACTGTGTGACAGATGAGAGGGAAAAGGAGGGTTCAAACATCACATCCTGTAACTTAACTGAAGTGTTCAAGTTTTCATAGGATTTTCTACTTGGAAGATGTAGATCGACTCTCAGGAAACAAAGCCGTGTGATACATTAAAGCTGTGACACATATTTGAATCTCACTTTACCCATCCATGCTGAAATGTGAGTCCACAGAAACGAGCTTAGACTGTATTTTGTTCAGGGACACACGAGAGCCTAGAAAACAGACAAACTTTCTCAGAACGTGTCTGAAATGCTGCATGAAGCAGTCATACAGACAAGAGGCCAGATGCACTGCTGGTTTACCCCAGGGCTGGGGACAACTCGCCAGGCAGCACGGATGGTCAGTGTCCACAGACAGAGAGACAGTCCCCAGATTCCCTTCCAAGTGAACGTTCGCCCCTCACGCATGCCATTCAGTGATGGGGACCCTGGGCAGTAAAGTTGTTCCAACCTCGGGTCCTACCGCCACCGCCCAGCCTTGGGAGAGGGGACGGTAACCCACACGTCCTGGCGGAACCACCTCGCTCCCACCAAACACCCCTTCCCACCTCCCAGCGCAGGCAGCTTGGAGTGCGGCCAGGTCCAGAGACGTCCCCCCGATGCAGCCCAATGTGACCATGGCCCTGACCCACCTGTGCTCCCTGCACACCATACATGCCAACCTGACCCACACCAGTAATGTGCCAGCTGGAAGGTTGGGGACCAGACCAACCTCAGAGGCCCACACCCCTCCTCCACACCTGGTCCCCACCCTGGGGAGGGGCTCTCAAGTGCCCTGAGACAGGAGGGAGACTGTGGAGGTCCAGCTGTGTCCCCGCGAGAGCACTTAGGGGAGGGGGTCAGAATGTGGATGACTTCCGGAAACCACCTTTCTGTTGCTCCTTGACGTGGATCTTGAGATTTTTCCCTAAGAATATATGGCAGGATGCTTTCAGTTCATGCTGTCATGCCATCCGTATGTGGGGGGAGCACATAGGCACACTCACGAATGTGTGCGAACATACATGCTTCAGCTGAGGCAGGTGGCCTGTGACACAGACACCCATGGAAATGAGGAGAGCACCCCAGGTCACAGAGTGTGGCAGGAAGCTGGCCAAGGCACAGACTGTCAGCCCAGATGCCCGGGTGAGTTCACGGTCCAGCATAGGCTGTGGCTACACTTGGCAGTCAGTGGCTCGAGTTCATTGCCGACAGGAAGCCAGTGACCTGCAGTAGGAAGTCAGAGTGGGCTGAATCTGGGTAGGTTTCACCCAGTAATTGGATGGCTCAGTCCCTCCACCATATCCAGAATACACAACCCAGCTCAGCCATCAGTATCTGCCTCAGATACTTCCTGTGAGTTTCTCAAGTAAGTGCTTATACTTCCAGGTTCACATTTCTGAGTAAATAACGTGGACTGCTGAGGGAAGGTTCGGTGGGGCATCACTGAGGATGTCTTCCTGATGGACGTGCCTCGGTCTGGATCCCGGCTCCCAGGTCGGCACACTCACGATGGTCATGAATGTCTGGGGTGGATCTCCCCCTCCTTCTCACCCACACACACCCAGCCCTGTGCCCTGACTCCTGCCAGCCTCTGCTCCACAGGGGTGGCAACCGTTCAGGACCATGAGCCCCTGAATGCATGAAGGGCTGACCCCAGGCTCAGGGCACAGGGCACGGCACTGCCCTCTGTGAGTCCCACAGAGCTGAGTCTACCCTCCCGACGTAGGGCTGCAGGCACTCAACGCCACACTCCGGGGCTTTAAAGCTACAGAAATTTACCTTGTCCTAGTTCTGGAAGCCAGAAGTCTGAAACCAAAGGGTGAGCACGGCCATGCATCCCTAAGTCTCTAGCGAGGACCATCCTGCCCTTGCAGCCGCCATGCCCGGTGTAGACACTCTGCTCCCGAGTCCACCTCCCCTTCGCTCTGGGCACGTGTGTGTTTTCCCATCTTTCTTCAGGGACATCCGTCCTGGTCTGGAGCCCCTTCCTCCAGGGTGACCTCATCTTAATCTGAGAATGGTGGAGTCGAGGACCCTATCCCCAAAGACGGTCACATGCTGAGGTCTGGGAAGGACGTGGGTTTTGAGGGGACACCAGTATATCTCAGGCGTGTGAAGGAGGGTCTGCTATATGGATTTGGCAATGATCCCAAGATCCGCCATTTCTGATTATTTCCGTCAAGTGCAGTGTTGGCCGACAACCAGAATTCCTGTTTCTAAACCATGAAATTGTCCAGGCTGGTCACACTTACATCACCTCCTTTGCTTTAAGCAGCACGAGAACCCCTGATAAATAACCCTCAGTCCTGTGCTGACCCCACGGGCACGCATGAGGGCATGTTTGAGGGGAGCTAACCTGTCGTTGCACATCCTCAGAACCCATGCAGCACTGAGTACAGAACACGGCACAAAACCTGTGGGACATCCTGGAGTGGCCCTCCCCGCACACAGAGTCCATGGCCCCACCCCATCCCCACCCTGCCACCTGACCCCGCACACAGAGTCCATGGCCTGTCCCAGGGTTATTGTTGAACCAAATCTAGGCTCCCCTACACCGGGGCCCTGGATGTGAAAAGACCATCCCTAAATCCAACAGTTCTGCACAAAGACACTCTCCATGGTGGTGGCGGGACTCCAAGATGCAGCCCGAGGCTCAAGGCTCCTGCGAAAAGCACCTGCCATGTGCAGGTGGTGACGTTCCTCGGGTGTGGGAAATCCCTGGTCATTCTTGCTGTGGGTATCACTCGGTCCCTCCTCCGAGCCCCTAATCAGTAGGCGTTCCAGCCGTGGTCCAGGTCTTGCGCTCCCACGCGTCTGCTGTGCTATGTCTGTCTGGGCCTCTTCCTTGGGGTTCCCTGGTTCCCACAGTGTCAGCGGCCCACACCCGTCGGTTCTCCGTGCTGCCCTCATTCCATTCTCGCTGTGTTTCTGCTCCCACTGACACTGTCCATCGTGTGCTCCGGTCAGTATGCTCACCGCACCAGCTCTCAAGTCCAGCGCCAGCCAGAGCGTGTCCTGTGTCACTCCTACTGTCCTGTCTCCTCCCCATCCGGCTGCGTGCTAGGCACAGCGCTGCCCCAGTGTCTGCCCACAGGCTGATCCACAGGGCAGATGCTTCCACTAGGCCGGAACTGAGCCGCCCAGATGTGGCCGGGTCCCCGCACAGCTGGTTTCAGCTTCCTCTTGAGTCTCCCTCCTCTAACTGATGCGTCCCCAGAGAGTTCCAGAGGGCTGGCTGCCCGTCTCTCCACGCTGTGAGGTTTGCTTCTCCCTCTAGGCCAAGGCTCTTGGGCTGGTGTGTGCCCCTCAAGAAGGAGGCACTGGCATCAGACGGGCTCTTCAGGTTCCCGCGGCTCATCCCCAGTGCTAGGCACACCAGAGACCTCATGGTGCATCTGGGAATCCTGTTTCCAGAAATATCGTTTAAGAGAGGGTGGTCTGAAGCCCTCCAAACAGCCTGATCATCTCCAAAGAAAGGACAGGCCTGGAAAATGCAGGAGGGGCCATTGGGGCTGGTGGCTGTCAGCCCGGCCAGCCACCAAGGGTGCGACGGGACCGTTCTGTCCCCAGCACACTCTCCTGCGCACTGGGCTCGCCACAGCCGGGCTTCTGGGCCAACCTCGAAGAGGTCCCAGCGCACGAAGGATAATAAACCCCCAGTTACCATGATTCTCACAGCAAACTCTGAGCCCTGAATAGTGTAAATGTCAGCGTTCATCCCAAATTAGCCACAAAAAAAGCAAAATGTTTAAAATTGCGTCCTTCTGACAAGTCCTAAATTTTCATGCTTCTCTCCACTGTCCACATGCTAGTCCCACTTTGAAAACTCGATCCAAAACATTGCTGTGCTTATTGGTTCAGAAACGTCCTAAACAAAACAAGCCAAAGAGCAAAACCCTGGAGACGATTTACGACGATCACTCGGTGTCACTATCCTTTGCCGCGGGCTTTTCACATAGTTTCATAAAATCTACTTTGAATGCTTTGATCATTTTACATAGAATAAAAAACTGAAACCTGAAGGGCAAAATAGGCCCCCTCCAGAAACACGACGTCAGGTGGCGACTAACTGAGCCGGAGAGCAGCTGCTAGATGGGCTCGCACGGGACACACGTGAGCCCGCTGGCGGCCAGGCTGTCCCTGCTCCAAGGGCTCCCAGGGAATACTGGCTGGACGGCCTGTGCTTTACCACAGTGATTACTGCGTTCCTGGGGCAAATCTGTAATACGAAAGGGTTCTTGTATTTGTCACGACCAGGAATGGTGCTCATGGGGTGGGGCCCTTCCCTGGACCCCGCCAGCAGCACACAAACAGGCTCCCTGTCATCCCCTTTCACCTTCTTTCTGGCACGATCTGTGCCGTGGGAAGCGATGTTTCAGTAACCGAGTGTAAAACAGGGCTTCCTTGTTTCTCAGCTGCCAGTAGCCACTGGGAAGGTGTCCGGTTCATGGGCCACAGGGCCGGCAGTGTCTCTGCGGCTGGTACAGGGGTCAGGGCCCAGGAAAGGTGTCCTCAAGGGTGAGCAGGGACAACTCAAGGACTGCTGGGCTCTGCTCCTCTGACGGCGGGGAAATGTCTCCCAGCCATGTTCAAAATGATAATTTTACAGTGAGGTCGGCTTACAGATTGGCTTTCTCAGTGCAGCTGAAATGGACCTGCTGTGGGAGAGGCCGCAGGGAGCCAGCCATGTCCCCAACTCCACGCGGCCCCAGTCACCCCAGAGGCCAGCAGGCTGCACACGGCTGGTAGGCTCTGCATCAGGTAACTGAGTCCTTTCAGGAACACCCGTAATGTGTACACTTGGGAAATCGTCATCCTCCTTGGACACCTATGCTGGGACAGAGCAGCGTGATCTCCAAAGGAGGCACCCCCTACGAGGGCAGAGGCCAGTCACAAGATGAACCATATGAGGCAGGCCTCTACCCAAAGCCAATTCAGACCTCTGTCTACAACACCCTCCAACCACCAGATCCACAGAAAAGCAGCTGCAGAGGCTGCTCGGAGGCCCGGACATGGACTCAGTCACAGGGAGGGGACGAGGAAGCTACTCTGGACAGGTCGCCGCATGCCCATGTGTTTGGAGCACCGCTACCCCTACAGACTGAGCAGGGGTGACATGGGACAGCTGTCCAGGCTCTGGACGTCGGTGGAGAGCACCTGGCCCAGTCTGTGTGGAGGAATGACCAAGTGGGGACAGGAGGTGCCCCACATAATGGGACCTGCCTCCTTCCTTCTCGTCGGAAAAACAACTCAGGGAACGGAGGGTGTGTGGCTTACATGTGCTGTCACTGACATTTCAGCATGAAATTTCCTGCTGATTTAGCAAAAACGAGCTTAAATACTGGTGTTCTCCACAACTTAAAATGTCCGTCTTGATTACGACATTAAGCTTTGTGTATCCCACGGCTGGGGGGTCCATGCTGGTTCACATTTACTCACTAAGCACATTCTTCAGATCCATAGAACGTGCCCATCTTGCACTTTTAATTAGTTGGCAATTTGTGATTTCTGTTTTTAGTACATCTGGGAGTTTGAGGCTGATTTTTAAGATTTAAATAATGGCATTTCCCGTGTGCATTAATGTTGTCATCTGAATCTCATAGACTCATAACTCATTAATTCCCCTGTAAGGAGATGTTAGATGTGATTAAGCTCCGGCTGTGCTCTCCTGGGCAGCCTGGCCGCCCAGCCCCACTCCGCTGCGAGAGCTCCGGGGTCAGGAACAGGGCGGCTCTGATGGCCCCACTGGACGCGACCTCACTTCCCCCTCTGCAGCCCTGACCTGCTGTCCCCAGGGCCAGGACTGGGTCAATTCCCATTTTCTCAGTTGCAAATTTTCAGAATGGCCCCATTCTTCTCCGCTGTCTCCCTTTGTGTAAATGACCTGAAGACAGGAAGGCAGAAACAGGTCCAGAGTTGGCAGGGGCTTTAATGCTGCCTTGCTCTGCCGGGCAGTCTTTCCTGTTGTAGAAAACGTGGTTGGAGGAAATTCCCACTGAGAGATGCTCGGGCTGGCTCACTACCAGGATGGTGGGTATTTCTGTGGCTCCAGTGGCACAGATGCAGGCGTGGAAGGTCAGCAGTGGACAGTCAGGCGTGGATGGTCAGGGATGCACAGTCAGGAATGGATGGTCAGGAGTGGATGGTTAAGCATGGACAGTCAGAAGTGGAAGGTCAGGTGTGGACAGTCAGGAGTGGATGGTGAGGAGTGGACAGTCAGGAGTGGAAGGTCAGGCGTGGACAGTCAGGCATGGATGGTCAGGAGTAGAAGGTCAGGCATGGACGGTCAGGAGTGGATGGTCAACAAAGGCAGCCCCGGCCACAGGTTCTTGCCTGTCTTGCCCATGGGCACCCTGAGCAGCCCACAGAGTGGGTGGAGGACACAGGGAGGGGGTTCAAATGCAGTTAAATACAACATACACATGCACACACACATGCACACATGGGCGCACACACACGCACACATGGGCGCACACACACATCCCCAGGGACAGCTGGGCTGGTGGTCAGCAGTGGTTCTGATCAGGCCTGAGTTCCGTGGCCAGCTCAGCCAGGCATGCACACTGTGGGAGCTGTGCAGCCAGTGCACACACTTCCGGTAGTCCTCCCGTTGTTTATAACGTATTTGTAACACTGATGAACATCCTGCATTAACTCGGCTCTCAGGGCAGGAGGCAACTAGCAGCACTGGTTCTCATCCTGACCCCACACAGAGGAGTAACCCTGTCATTCTATTCACAGGTGAGCAGAACCCTCCAGGGAAGGCTCTGCAGACAATCCAAACAGGCACCCCCGCTCTCATCCTACAGCCTCCAGGACCTGGGCCGCCGGCACCTGGGGACAGAAGGCAGAGAGCGGGGAGGCTGCCAGACTCCTCCACAGGCTTTAACCAGCAGTACTTCTTCTCATACACAGCTGAGTTAGGAATGATAAAAGCAGCATTGGGGGAAATTCCTCTCTGCCCTGTTCCTCCTCCAAATGCTGAGTTTCTGTGTGGTTGAGAAGCCAGAAGGTGCTGGTGAGGACAGAAGGGGCTGACTCCAGAAGGGACCTTTCCTCTGTGGGATGACCGTCCACCACCAGCACAAGGGGCAGGCTCGCGCTGCCCGTCTGAGGGCTCTGGTTGACGGCTCCCTTGAGGGTTGTAGAGGACAACCTGCATGCTCTCCAACGTGAGGTGACCCCGAGCGCCTGCATTTGGACAAGCTTTGCTGGCTGGGAGGGTGGGGACAGGGCTCGGCCTGCCTGCAGGCTCTGGGATCAAGAGGTCTCAGCCCTCACAGAGGCCTTGTGGTGGTGTCCTCCATTTAACGAGCCCCTCACTGGTCTGGAGTCCTCTGGTGAAGCTTGCCTACTGCTCAGTGGGCAAGCAGGGGTGGGCGTGCAGGGCAGGTGGGGCTGGGTGAGGCCTCCCCCTGCCCATGCCCTACCCCACCAGGCTAAGATGGTCTGGTCACAGACGTGGGGATTCCAACCGGCACCGCTCTGAGACCCTCTACCTGCTGCTCACCGGCCCTCGGGTGCTCTGCTTTCCATGCTCCCCTTGAATTATGGTCATTTTAGTGCATTTCCTGCAAGAAGCAAAAATAAGTGTGTGGGGGTTTCGTCCATGGTGCTTAACCCTCACGAAGGCCCTGGCTGACGTCGTCTCCACCCTGGCATTCAGATTCCGATGGTGTGCGTGTCCTGTGGGCCTGCGCTCCACCAGGCAAGCCATGTAGTTCCGTCCCCTTACACCGCAGCCCCCAGGGGACCAGTGAGCCAGGTGCTGGGACTCACTGAATTTAGTGGAGTCCTAACAGTGACTCGGAAGAAATGACCTTCACCAATGACCTTGCTTCATCAGAAAGCCTTTCCTCATCTGCACACACAGGCATTAGGTCTTACCGTCTTGCGACATCAGCTGTGCACATTCTGAGGAGAAACATTTATGAATTATTAATATGTTAAAAAGAGAAAATGCCTTTGAAAACCAAATTTTATACATGTATAGTATGTGTGTATATATACGCATGGAATCACTACATCCTTGAAACGTAAACTATCACACATCCCTCTGGCGAGGGCCACTGAACAGCAAAGCCTCGCACTCGTCTCGCATCTCCCCACAACACCAGCCCCACACAGAGAGCTCAGGATAAGTGCGCTTGACGGTGCCCCCTTCTCATCAGGAATTCAGGCTTCCTGTATTTTGAACTGAGAACAATAACCTGTCATTTTTATCTAAAAGAATCTATTTCCTCTCATTTTGAGTATTAGTGTGAGCGCGGGGAACCCAACATTCAGCGAGTGCGGTCCTCGACTTCCCAGACTGCTGCAGCGTGCCACATGAAGCAAGAAGCATCACGTGAACACAGCTGTCTGTCACACATTCTGTCCCGACAGTCACAGATGTGAGCACGAGAGCTTGCCAGACCCAGGAGCTGTCAGCATCCTGGTGCCCAAGCAGGGGTGCTGGGGCAGGAAGGAGGGCAGACCGTGCTTCTTAGGATGCGTATGGGCGGCCACCACAGAGATCAGCGTGAGGAGGCCCCCCGCCACCCCATCCTTCCCACCCCCCAGCAACCCTCAGTTTGTTTCCCGAGATTAAGAGTCTCTTGTGGTTTATCTCCCTCCCAATCCCATCTTGTTTCCTTTTTTCCTTCCCTACCCCACAAACCCCCCACTTTGCCTCTCAAATTCCTTATATCAGGGAGATCATATGATAGTTGTCTTTCTCTGATTGACTTATTTCGCTCAGCATAATACCCTCTAGTCCCATCCATGTCGTTGCAAATGGCAAGATTTCAGGGGTTTTGATGGCTGTATAGTATTCTGTTGTGTGTTTGTGTGTGTTTGTTTGTGTGTGTGTGTGTGTGTGTGTGTGTACCGCCTCTTCTTTACCCATTCATCTGTTGATGGACATCTAGGCTCTTTCCATAGTTTGCCTATTGTGGGCATTGCTGCTATAAACCTTCAGGTACACATGCCCCTTCGGATCACTACATTTGTATCTTTAGGGTAAATACCCAGGAGTGCGATTGCTGGGGTCGCACGTGCAGCCTCTCCTGAAAACAGTACAGAGGTTCCTCAAAAAGTTGAAATTAGAGCTACCCTATGAAAACCTTTTTTTAACAAAAATTTTACCTGTTCTTTTGTTTTTTGCTATTGTGTTGTTTTGGGCAGCATAGGAAATCTGTTCCTGTTATTCCATCTCGGCCAGAATTCCAAGTGCTCACACAGCTATTTTTGAATTAATTTCATCCTATAAACTTTGAACTTTTAATTTATATGTAAAATATTACCCCTCAAATCATATCAAGTTCCTTTTGCTTTTTGCATATCATAAAATGTTTAGCCTTGTAGTCCAAAGCTATATATAATTCCCTTGCCCACTAAAGTGAATTTTTAATTACAAAAATGCACCAATATCTTCATTTCCCATAATATTAAGTGGGTCATTTGTATTTACTTTCTTATACTTTGAATGTTGAAGTGATTTTTTGAGATGAGCACAAGGTTACTTGTATGCAACATAATGAGAAAAATTCAGATAATATAAACGTGCAAAAACTTGTACCCACAAGAGAATTGTCCCCAAAGCCACATGGCGGAGGGGGTGGAGACATGACATCTGTCCCATAGTCACCTATCAACATCTAAGTGTTATGTTCCCACATGAGATGTGCTCTGGGAAGGCTGAGAGGCCCCCATCTGTTGTGGCAACGCGCGGCCCGGAGGACAAGGGGTGCAGCCAGCGGGGTGCGTGGAGCTTGTGGGCTGCTGGTGGCCCACTGAGCATGAGCCCCTGTGTCTCCCCACCCCAGGACATGGGGCTGAAGAGCTTGCCTTTGAATTATCTCTTTGTTCAAATCGGAGAAGAAATCATGGCTTCAATAATTCTCTTTTTAGGGTGTCCCTAATGAAGCAGGAATTCCTTTGAAAGCATCCTTCCCTGCAACAGTGGATGGTGCAAAGAGGTCAGTGAGGAGAGGTTCTGACCTCACAGATGAGAGAGACTGTCGGGACGGCGCCCACACCACTCGGGGAAGTTCCTTCCTCACGTCATCCCAGCTCACAGCACTGGTCCCAGACGCTCCTCTTCCCCCAGGCTGAACACTCACTAGGAGGTACCTGAAACAGTCTTGGGGGCGGGAACCCGGCTGCAAGGAGAATCAGGCAAGGCCTACAGCCATGTGGGCTTGTTCAACGGGTCTGTGGATCATCCCACACTCCTTACTTCGAGTAGAACTTGACTCAAATGTAGGCGGTAGAGAGACGCCCAGTGTAGACACTCCTGTGACAATGGCCAGGGTTTAGCACTGCTGGAATGCCAGGCAACTGGGGCTTGAACATCACGTCTCCTCAGGCAAATTCTGTGCATTTCTCCAAAGCTACGTTTTCTAGTGAGACTTTTAGTTTCCTATCAAAGCCCGTTGTCTCCTCCACCCAGATGGAGGTATCCTGTCCTCTCAAGACTTGGAAACACGGAGTGGAGAACCTTCTATTGGGCTGGGCTGGTTGAAAGACTCTGTGTGAATTCAGGGCAATGCTCTAAAATTAAAGACCTCAAAAGAAAGATCTCTCTTCAATTCACCCACAAAATGGTCAGGTTATATGTATTTATTTTGTTAACTACTCTGCTGTTAATTTAAGACATAATTTTCATGTTAAATGCGCGTCAAATATCGAGTAGGATATTTTTTAAGCAATGACTTCACATTGAGCCCCTTGGCGACGTGAATTTACAGTCTCCTGGCATTAAGGGAACTGGAGAGAGAACACGTGGCCAGTGCAACAGGACCCCGTGCGGTGCCCAGTCGGACCTGTGTGTTTGCTGCTTATTCCCACAGACCCCAGGTGTCAAGAGGAGCGTGCACTGACCCAGTCGTCCTGGAGCAGGCATCCCTTGTTAGAACAAGACACAGCTGGGAATTCCAGACCAGCCTCTCGCTTCTACCATATTATAGCCATTACATTGTCCATCTAAGAAAAAAGAAGATGAAGCAAAACAACAGCAAATCGTGTTTTCTTATCTTGGCCTCTGATGCTGATGACTTGATGGTCCAGGGAAGGTGGGGTCTGTGGGAAGGGGTGGGGGAGGGGCCAGCCATCTCTTCCCCGCCTCCCCCTGCAGACTCTGTGCTCTATTAAGTGGGGTCCCCACTGTCATCGTCCTACAGCGTGTACATGGCTTGTGACAAGGCTGTGCTTCCCTGTCCCCGGGGCCTGGCCCACACGTTCCGCTGAAGTAGAAATTTAGAAATGCCCTTGCTCATCCTCTACCTCTTCCTGTGGCCTGTAACCTCTGCTGCCCCGGCTGGATGCAGACGGGCTCCTGACATGGGAGGTGATCCCGATCCGGATTGCAGGAAGGTCACCCGCCCGCCCCAGCACCCCCCGGGGGTCCCTGCCTGCATCCCTCCCTCCTCAAGTCCCTGCCACGCGCGCATGTTCTCATCTCCAGAATGTGCCTTTGAAGGGACCCTCAGGTTTGTAAGTGAGATGTCTCCAGGACTCGGGAAACAGCCTCTCCACACTCTGAGGAAAACAAGGCTTCATAGTCAGAACAAAACTGAAATTAAAAACCAGTGGCAGGAAAGAAACAGCCTGATGGTGGGAATGGATGCGGCCCCAGGAGTCCCACCCCTTCTCCCGCGCTTCCTGTTTGCTTCTCGTACTGGGGGCTCCGGATTAGACACACAAACATTGATGATTTCATCTCCCTGATTTTTAGATTTCTCACGTCCGCTGATTTCCCATTACTTCTTGTTTGTATTTAGCTATTTTGCTGTTTGCCTTCTCAGTGTTTCAATGGAGGGACGTCATCTGCGGGCTCTGGCTGCCCCGTGACGTATTGCCGGTGATGTCGTGCCCCGTGGTTTCATGTGATTTTCCTCCTGGCTTCGGGGAGCTGGCCTGGGGTCCTGAGGGGTTCAGCAGCCACATGGGGCAGAGGTCATGCTGAAGGCCAGACTCCGGGCCTGTGTTGGGTTGGGGCGTTCAGAGCTCTGGGACTCAAGTGTGCCCGGCTCTTACTGCCTGGAGTGCTGCAGGCAGGTGTGTGCATAGCCCAGTGGGGGCCCCAAGGGGTGGGGTCCTGCGAGTGTGCACAGCACCCAGTCTGCCGCCCCAGGCTCCCTACGTCCAGGGTCCCCTCAGCCTGGCTACATGGAGCCGGCCTGCTGTCTCCCTCCCACACCTGCCTTCAGTTCTCACCTCAAAACAGCTGATGAGCTGCTCGTGGCTGCTCGTGGCTGCTCATGGCTGCTCGTGGCTGCTCGTGACGCAGAGAAGTCTGCGGGCTCCTTCCCCAGCCTTTGTGGGAAGCCACACGCATCTGTCACCCATTGCACATGTTCTGAGCGGGAGAGACCTGGGGATGGCGCGAGGACCTGGGGGGGAGGGCAGGTTGTGGGCACACCACATGTGTGTGGTGTACATGTGCATAGTTGGTCGGCACCACCGCCAAGCACAGGAGACGCAGCTCAGACAGAGAACAGCAGGGTCAGAGGCAGTGAGAGGCTCACGGCGGCTGCACCACAGACTTCCCTTGCAGGGCGCTGGTCGCAGGCAGAGCTGGTCGCAGTCCCACGTCCCAAGGACTTGACGTGAGTGAGTACTCATGTGTCCAGCAATACGAAACCCACCAAGTGACCACCGACCCCACCTGCACTCCGTTCAGAGAACGCACCAGAGGTAGGACGTGGCAGTGGGCAGTCAGTAAGTGCTCCATGACCACCGTGCAGGGCAGCGTCTCCGTGACACGGGTCCTGCCGTCCGGAACCGGCTGAGTAACAAGCTCAGTAATGGGTTTTGGAAAGTTTCTGAACAAATATGTGCTCAGTGCCATTTTGATTTTGATGTTGATGGCGGAGAGGTGGACTGTGAGGCTATGATTAGCCCAGTTTTACCCTAATACTCATTTACATTTTCTTTAAAAGGTATTCGTTTACTGCATTTTTCAAATTCAGATGCTTGCACTCTCGTGAACACTTTCTGTGCGAGAGGAAGGTAGAGCCCCATCTGGGCCGACCCTCAGGCCCACGTCCCTGTTGGCTGTGAGGGGACAGCAGGGACACAGCCAGCTGTGCTCAGTGTTTGCTCAGTCTCCATGGGGGCCACTGGGCTGAATGGGGAGACTCCACAGAGAAACCACAGCACAAGCAGCACCAAACCACCCCCGTCACCGTAGCCAGTTGGGCAGGGGCAGCAAGGGGCCTTTGTCCACATGTGGCCGTTGAAGTTGGGGATGACATGGGAGCCGGAGGTCATGTCACATTCTGGAAGCCAGTCCTCTTCTCTGTGGAGCTCCCTGAGTTCTGCGAAGTGCTTGAGGTCGCCCTCACCTTTCCAAACCACGAGTCAGCCTTCGTGGACTACTCACGTTCCGCCAACTGCCTGGCTCGCGGCGCGGCCTCAGAAATGGTGGTCATCGCCACGAAGGGTAAAAACCACCTTTTGAACTTTTCATCCTTTAACTTCTGCTACAAGTTCCCTTAACTTTTCTTGTTCTTTGGATTCACTGCTCCCCGTTTGTTGGCTGACCCTCTGCTGTAAATGCCAAAAACGGAATGCATTTTAAATTAAGTTTCTATTCTATTGACATTTGAAGTGACCTTCAATTTTTCTCATAAAATGTTATTTGCTCTTTAATATTAATTTGACTAAAATCATACATTGATTTGCCTTAATGCATGTTTTATTGATGGAAGGTGTAGTCATTATATGTTAATGCTGGCGCCTCAGTAACCATTTTGTACTTTTCTTCTCTAATGCCAAAAACTGTGTTGCTGATGGCGTGAAACTCGGGTGGCACTAACGAGCCGGCAGGTGTGGGGAGGTAAACTGAGGCCTGACGCCGCAGCTGCTGGGCCACCTGGAGCCAGAGCTCGGGGCTTCCCGGGGCGGCCCTCCAGGCCTGTACCCTGCAGGTCTGCGGCTGCTGGGGGCCCGAGTGGTGGGTGAGGATGGGCTGTGTGGGGTGCATGGTCACCCCCATGCAAATGAGAATGGGCCCTTGTCATCGCTGCTCCCACATCCTCTCCTACGGGAGGACGTGGACACCGCTCACGTGTTGCAGACACATTTTATTCAAAAAAGACTCCTGCACTCTACGTGAGAGGTTTCAGCCAACTGAAGCAGAAATGTCACATTGTGGTCACGGCACTCCCGTGGGCTCTGCAGTCCGAGAAGCTGAAGGGACATCAACAGATGCCACGAATTTATGTTGCATGCTGAGGTGTCCATCGTCCAATAGTTGCCGGTTAGGGAACCTCTACGTAAATACTTGTAAAACCTACACAGCAGGAGAAGGGACTGTTCAGGCTTTGCTCCCCTTGGTGTGGGGTTTGTTCACGAAGAGCTCAGTGGGCGCGTGTGGAGCTCAGCGTGTTCCTGCGGGAGGAGCCAAGCTGGCCTGTGAAGCCTCCAGAATCGGCTCGCAGTGGGTTTCCCGCAAGGCACGGGCCTGGGGGATGCGCTGGTCTCCTTCGAGCTGAAACACAGTGATTCGCACAGAATCACACACGCACCAGAGAACTAAGCGTAGCTGCGTAACATCACTGTATGCCTCAAGGTGGCTGCATGTGTCCTGGGCCCCCTGGGAGATCGAGCTCCTGCCACATGCTTGCTCACATTACACATTAGCATATGTCAAACTTCATGGGTTTGTGGGGGCTTTTTGGTCTGTTTCTGTTAAAATCTGAAGGAGGTGATAAAGATGACGCAGGTGATTTATGCATATTGCTTCTTGATGTGGGAATCCGGGGCTGACGGAAGGGTGTTGTTCTGTGGTCATGTGTCTGACGGACCTTCCTGGGGCCACGTGTGGACACCTCACCTGCCACGAACCTCGCCCGTGCTGGGAGGAGGCGGAAGAGCCAACTGCGTATCCACAACCCGGCAAACCCCAAGTCCCCCGCGTTGCCTGCTGTTCTGAACAGGATTTGTTAATATTGAATGTTCATTTGGACCCTGGATCAGACACGCATCCAAAACTTAAGGTCCAAGTGCGTGGTCCTGTGTCACGTATGTGTGAGAAGCAGTGTTGCCTACAGAGACAAACATCACCGTCACCTCCCCCACCTGGCCAGTGCCTGCCCGCTGCTGTTGGTTTACAGAGGAGACAACTACCATCCATCGTGAACCAGACCCTCTGCAGGCAGGAGGGCGCCAGACCCCCACCACACTGGCCCCCGCAATCCACAGGCACATGTCCCCAGCATCCAGAGTCATGAGGCATCACGTTAGAGGGAGCGCCGTCTGAAAGACCAGGGTGTCCGCGACAAGAACCTGCGCCCCAGAAAGCCCTTGGATCCAAAGCCGAAAATGCCAACATGTTTGTGAGTTGTATCCTGACTCCTATTGGAATTGGTGGATCGGTTGAGGACGACAGTCCTGTGTGACTCAGGGAAGGGTGACATTCTCGCAGCTCTCTCCTTCCCCTTCTGCTCCTGTTTCCTCACTGATCAGATGCACTGGAGCTCTGCAAACCCGGGAGCATTGGGCGAGGACAGCTGTGTTCTGGGTCAGCCCTGAGGATAGTTCCAGAAACAAAAAGAAGTGACTCAGGAAAGTGGGAAATTCCCTGTGAGCTGGATCCACAGGCTGTTCTTGGAAACACATGTGGGGGCCACATCGACTAACCAGTTGTAGAGGACTGCAGTGGCCCCACGGACCTCGCAGATGGCCTGACATTCAGAAACCAGAGCAGCTATGTCAGCAAAGCACAGTGCGCTGGGGGCATGGGGTGTAGAACAGCGCTGCCACTCAGCCATGACGCATGTGCTGCTCTGTGTCCTCTTCATTAACCACTGTGCATGGTAGACCAGAAACCCTGTTGTTTTTGCTATAGTGTGACACTGACAAATATGATTGCCAATTATCACCGTGTCACCCAGCATGTCGTCCGAATGAGCCCACTCAGAACTACCACCCAGGGCCAGAGGAAGATGCTGTCCAGCCCCAGAGGTGCCTTCCCAGTGCCAGAGCTCGGCTTCTAACCCCCTGTCCATGTCCTACTCAGGAGGATCAGTGCTCCAGGCTCTTCCATCCACGTCACTGCATACCACAGGGCTGCCCGGGGCCACAGCATATCCTCCCCTGGCCCCCCTTCCCGGGAACACATATCCCCCCAGGTGGACGCCTGCAGCAGTCAACACTAGACTGTTGATAAATACTTCATCTACCGAGGGTGTCTGACCACATTGGCTCCATCTGCACATACCGTCGATGCTTCTAGAAGGAGTGATTCATGTTGTCCTCACACATCATGTTGTCCTCTGCTTCTTCCCCAGCCGACCTGGTCTTCAGTCTGGGATCCCTTCCTTCTGCTTGGAGAAAAACAGCTATAGGATTTCTCCTGGTCGGAATGCTGCTACATTACTATTTTGGAAATTATAGAGACTCACCTTCCTGGCAGGATCCTCTGTCAGTCGTTAAATGAACTTCTCTCCTCTGACATCAGCTGGAGCAACTTCCTCCTGGACACATCTCCTGAGGCTGGGGTGCAACAGCAAAAATGAACTCTTGGAACCTGATCAAGATAAAACCTTCTGCACAGTGAACGAAACAGCCAACAAAGCTAATAGGCGGCCTGCGGAATGGGAGAAGATATTCACAAATGACATATCAGATAAAGGGCTGTTAACCAAGATCCATAAAGAACTGATACAACTCAACACCCCAAAACAAATAATCCAGTCAAGAAATGGGCAGAAGACATGAACAAATACTTCTCCAAAGAAGACATGGGTAGAAGACTTGAGCAGCACACTTCTCCAAAGAAGAAGTACAAATAGCCAACAGACACATGAAGAAATGCTCCACATCATCATCACTATGGAAATACAGATCAAAACTACAATGAGATACCGCCACCTCACACCAGTCAGAATGGCTAAAATTAATAAGTCAGGAAACAACAAGTGTTGGCAAGGATGCAGAGAAAGGGGAACCCTCCTACACTGTTGGTGGGAATACAAGCTGGTACAACCACTCTGGAAAACAGCATGGAAGTACCTCAAAAAGTTGAAAATAGAGCTACCCTATGACGGAGAAATTGCACTACTTGGTATTTACCCCAAAGATACAGATGTAATGAAAAGAAGGGCCACCTGCACCCCAATGTTCATAGCAACAATTCCACAATAGCCAAACTGTGGAAGGAGACAAGATGCCCTTTAACAGACGAATGGATAAAGAAGATGTGGTCCATATATACAATGGAATATTACTCAGCCATCAGAAAGGATGAAATTTTACAACATGGATGGACCTAGAAGATACTACGCTAAGCAAAAAAAGTCAATCAGAGAAAGACATATACCATATGATTTCACTCAGATGTGGAATTTAAGAAACAAAACAAATGAGCAAAGGGAAAAAAAAAAAAGAAAGAGAAAGAGACAAATCAAGAAACAGACTGTTACCTCTAGAGAACGACCTGATGGTGATGGGGCAGGGGATGGGTGACTATCAGACAGGGATGAAGAAGGGCACTGGTGATGAGCAGAGGGAGATGTATAGAAATGCTGATTCACTAAGTTGCACACCTGAAACTAAAATTACACTATGTAAACTTTAGAAGCTTTAAAAAAGGGAGAGAGAGAGAGATCTTTGAAGGAAATAGTGACAAAGATTCTTTCCTTGCAAACTTCAGTCCAGCTCCTGAGGCTTGTCTTGGGCCCCTCTGTCCCCCTCTTTGTAAATCGGGTTTAGCAAGAACCCTGCTCTGTCGTTTGACCAGAGGCCCTCCCTCCGTGTCTGCTCACACCCCACACCTGCTGGGGCTTCTCATCCCCACCATTCCCAGTTGACCTCTATCTCCAGGGCTGCTGTCATCAGAGTCCTGTCAGCAGGTGTGTGTGTAAAGGGCATGCAGCCAGAATCGCCCCGCCCCCCACATTTCCTTAGTGATTTTCCACCCTCCGACACCCACCTGCTCACCTCCACTGCCCTCACACCCCACCTAAATGGGGGCTCTGTCCTTGGCAAACACCAGGGACTGATTTCCCTTTCACAAGAGTGGAAATTAGAAATTTCCTGGTGAAGGAAATAATTCAGGCCAAAAGCCAAAAGGCAGAAAGATCTGGAAAGTAGGGAGCATGGGTGGGGCACGGAGGGTGTGGCCTCATCCAGTGAGAGGAACTGGCCTTTCTCTGGGAATTTAAAAGAGGCCACTGGGCATTTCCCACTGTTTTATCAAACAGAAGATCTGCTGTTTGTTGTAGGGAAGGTAACTATACAGCATTTCCAAAAATGTCCAGGATTTATCCTCTGGGTCTGAAAATGACTACTTTTCAAAAAATTTCCAAGCACTTTGACTCAAAATGGCATGAATTAGATGCACAGACCCCTAACTTGACTTTTCTCATCATTAAGTTACACATACAGTGACGAGTTACTGCCTGGAAAACTGGGGTCTCTGAGCATGGACAGGCTCACGGCCTGGAGGAGGTTGGGGGAAGCTCATCATCCCTGCAGACCTCTGCCTTCCCAGGTCCTGAAACCTTCCCTGGCGCCCATAACCACTCACACAGCCCCGGGTCTGCACTTCACCTGTGAGTTCAGGGGCACATGTTGTGAAAAGTAAAAAATACCCATGGAGCAGAGCAGAACTAAATTCTGGAAACGTCTCCCCCGGGCCTCGCCCTGGAAAGCATTCCTGTGCCTCTCCGGGCAAGAGCACTTGCACTGCTGTCTCTGCCCTAAAACACAGAGCTGGGCAGCGGCCCAGTTGGGGTGTGAGCAGGAAGGGTTGGGGGTCCCCAGAAAGAGAAAGAGAAGTCACCTTCTGCCTCAGCTCTTTCTCCAGATCTGTCTTACGGGCCCTGCTGACCTGGGGGACATCCGGCAGAACATCCCAGAAGGGCTCAGAATTACAAAGAAATGCAAAATCCCAGTCCTTGAGGATTTTAAGGGAATGAAGGGAATGCAGAAGGCAGCTACCCGGTTCAGGCCCAACCTCAGCAGACACAAGATGGGAAGTCAGTGGTGACGCTTCCAGTCCCATTTGCACAGCAAGAAGGTCCCCCGTGCCTTACGTAATTATATTTTGGGGGAGAATATTCTATTCTCTGAAGAATAGAAATCTTTAATTCTGGTGAAGTCAAATTATAACTTTTTTGTCCTGTGTAAGAAATTTTGACTAAACCCAAGAAGGAATATTTTCTCCTGTTTCCTTCTGGAAGATTTTCAGGATTAGTTTTTATTTTTAAGTCTATGCTTTACCTCAAGTCATTTTTTGTGTGAGGTGTGAGGCAGGGATCAGGCTTACGTTCCATCCGTGCACCTGCTTGCTTCCAGCAGCATCACATCCCGGGCAGTTTTATGGGACGGGCACTGCAGAAAATCAATGGACCGTGAATGTGCAGAAAACTTCTCGACCCTCCGCCCCATCCTGTCCATCTATTTGCCTGTCCTGTGTCATTACCATACTTTCTAGATACTGAAGCTTTATAATGACACCTGAAATCAGGCAGTGTATGTTCTCCAGCTCTATTATTTTTGTAAAGAAAGTTCCGGGGGGCCTGGATGGCTCAGTCAGTTACGTGCCTAACTCTTGATTTCAGGTCAGGTTGTGATCTCAGGGTCGTAAGATTGAGCCCCACACAGGGCTCTGCTGGATTCTTCTCTCTCCCTCTGCCCCTCTCCTGTGCGCACTCTCTCTCTCTTTCTCAAATAAATAAGTAGATCTTTTTAAAACATGATATTTATAAACTCCATCTAGGCCTGGAATGTGCATAAGAGATGAAAATGGTAGAGATACAAACAGAGATACAGAGGCAGAGTTTTAATAATGAACTCAACTCATTTAATTAAAAGAGGACTAATTCAGATTTTCTGTATTTGTATCAGTTTGGGTAAGATGTTTATCGAAAAATTTATTTCATCTAAGTAATGAGATTTCTTCACATTGAGTTATTTTTAATATTTCTTAGTATCCTTGTTATACCAGCAAGATCTGCAAGGATATCCTATCTTTTGTTGTTTTCTACTCACATTTTTACCAGATTTCGGTTGGATACAGTCTTTTATTAGTATTTTATATCTGAGCAACTTTTGTCTTTATTAATTCTCTGTTTTTTGTCTTTTCCTGTTGTTTTGGTTTCTGCTCTTTTTTAATTATTTCCTTGTTTCTAGTTAACACATTCTTCCCTTTTTCTAGGTGCTTATGGGAGAAATTAGATTTTTTTTAAGATTTTTCATTTATTAATTTGACAGACAGAGATCACAAATAGGCAGAGAGGCAGGCAGAGAGGAGGGAGCAGGCTCCCTGCTGAGCAGAGAGCCCAATAGAGGGCTCAATCCCTGGACCCTGGGATCATGACCCGAGCCGGAGGCAGAAGCTTTAACCCACTGAGCTACCTGGGCTCCCCTAGATAACTTATTTTTAAACCTTTCTTATATTTAAAAAAAAAAAAAAAGTCACCAAAAAAACATAAAAATTCCTCTGCAAGCACTAACTTGGTTCTGACTCACCAATTTTGCTGTGCTATGTTCTCATCATGTTCAAACTTTCTAATTTCCATGACATCTCCCTAGACCCACTTAGAAGGGTAATATCTAATTTCCAAATATTTCCAGATCTTCTAGATATCTTCCTCTTATTGATTTTAAATTTATTTCCACGATCATACCAGGACATTCTTGGTAAGTCATCAAGCTTTTGAAGTTGATGGAGACCTGATCTGCCTTTCAGAAGATGGCGGACATGTGGCAGGCCATGGCAGCTGGAGAGCTGTGTGCTCTGCTGCGTGGGTTAGAATGTTCTCACTCTAGGTCCATCAGGCAGGTTGATAATGGTTTTTGGATCTTCTGTATATACTTGCTTATTGGTTTTTCTCCTCGTTTCCATTACGGAAAGAGGTTGTTACAATCTCCAACCGCGGTTCAGTAGTCATCTGTCATTTCTTTCTGCTGCATCTATTTTCCTTCACTTACCCTTTAGGGCCATCACTAGTTGCCCACACAGTCAGGATTGTAGGTCTCCCTGGAGATTTGACCCATTTTAACACAGAATGCCTCTCTACTTGGCTGAGAGTCCTGCTCTTGGAGGATGCCTTCCCTGATATCGTAACAACAGAACAGACTTCTGTCCGATGGGTGTGTGTGGACTCTAGTCCCTCTGTGTGGAGGTTTTGGAGGTGGACACCCTGCCCATGACGAGGTCTCCAGGCCGCTCGCGCTTGGTGACGTCATTGATGCAGATGACTTTACATCTTCCAACCCTTTCTACTCTTCTCTCCATTTTTACCACTTTTCCTTCTGTTCCACCTTCTTTTCAGAAAGAATATGTTTTCAGAGTCCTGTCTGGGTGAGTGGTTTCCTGGTGACTGCCATGCTCACCCGCACATATACAGTGGAAAACACACACAACATGGCTTCAGATAATAGATTCTTCAGGTAAGATGCTCTTGCTGTGCCCCCCGTTGCATAAAGGCAGAAGCTTCATTTCTCTTGCTACACAAGTAACAAGTCCGTGTCCTGTTTCTGGAAGCACCTTCAGGGTGTTCCCATGAGCCCAGGGCCGGTCCTGCTTTCCCTGGGGCCACTCAGCTGGGAGGCTCTCGTGGCTCCTTCCATGTGCAGACAGCATCTACTCCAGGAGTCCCATGCTGGGCTGACACTTTTTTCTGCTTTTGCTGCTTTTTAGACTCTCCCAACTGCCCCGTTGTGTCTGGAGAGTCTCAGCTGCCCCCAGAACATCTGTCCGTGTGTAATTTGTCTTTTCTTTGGCAGCTTCTAAGGACTTTTTTCCATCTTTGTTCTCAACACTTGGTCTATAATGTGCCCACCGGTATAATTCTTTATTTACTCTCATATTGTGGTTTTCTGTGCTTCTTGCTTTTGTAGATATTTTTCACCAATTGTGGGAAATTGGAGTCCTATTTCTTCCATTTATTTCTGCCACAGTGTCCCTGTCTTTCTGCATTTCCAGTTATGTATATGTTATACTGGTTGATATTGTCCAACAAACTCTAATCGTCATGTTTTCACCTGTGTGTCCTTCTTAAGGTCTGGGCAATCCTTAGGGTCAGCTTCTGGCTCCCTCACCCTCTATGGTCTCCAGTTTGCTATTAAAAGAATCTTAGTGTAGGGAGGTCATACATTCTGGGGGGATGGCCCCACAAGATCCTAAGTGAGGAGAACAGAGCCAATGTCCAGGGGAGGCAGTCCCCACACCGTGTCTTGACGTGGTCTGCGTGAGCACACCACTGTCCACAGTGTTCTTGCACATCGGTCCGTGGTCCTCCTGTACTCCTTCGGGGACATTGCAGAGTCCAGGCCTGGCTGGGACCAGTGTGGTCACTGAGCTGCCTGCAGCATGTGCTGGGGAATGTCTTCAATGAGAAGGCCGGCCTGTGGACGGGCACACACCTACAGCCTCCCAGGGTCAGGACTCGCAGGGGTTTCCCTACATTCAGAGCTGGCGGCCAGCACGTATAAGGGTCTCTGTCTTCCTCCTGCAGGTCTGCCTGGTGGCGTGAGTTTTGGGGCCCACATGGGCCTCAAAGATGTCTCTGTGGCTTGTTAGTCCTTCATCGTCTATGGGGTGGCAGCCATCCCTTTGTTTCCTGGACTTTCGTATTCCCCTGTCTCCTATGCCATTTATTCATTTTCTCCCACTGAGTTCTTCCCATGTTAGGATGCACCAGCGGTTGTGGTTCTGTTCGCTGCAAATACCTCCCTCGGCTTCAGGGTTGTTCTCACTCCGCACTGAGATCCTCTCAGTAAGACCAGTTCTGCCGTTGAATGTCATTTACTGTCACAATGTGTCTGCCCGCCCCGTCCTCCCAGAGCCGACTGGAGGATGTGTGCTGAGGGGACGGCTGCTCTTGGGGTCCTGACTGTGATCCACCTGCCATTGCTTGGTCCCTCAAGCCAGTTGTCAACAGCAGTAACCGTTGGAGACTCCTGCAGAGAAAACAGCACCCACCCTGGATGAGGCCGGGCCATAGCCCAGTGCCTGGGGCAGAGAAACGGAGGAGGATGGTGAGATAAGATGGTCCGGATGACCCAGAAGTGTCTGCACAAAATAGCAGGAGGGTGGCCTTCAGAAAGAGGAGTGGACGGGGCCAGAAGCAGGGAAAAGGCAGAGGGAAAGGCAAGTGGGCTGGCTGTGCAGGTGGAGGCAGGCAAGGGGCTGGGGAAGCAGGAAGAGTCCGCCAGGATCTCCAGGAGGGGTAGCCCTGCCCGCACCAGGACTCCAGCGTCCAGAATGTGAGGAGACGCTCGGTCCTGCTTTCAGTCACTTGTCACGGCAGCCTTGGGGGACGAAAATGTGCCCTGTGCTATCAGCTGGTTGGGGACACGGCCTCCTTCCTCCTTGGGAGCACACTCACCACCACCCCCCCACCTCTGCTTTTCCAAGTACATTCTGTGATTCTGGGGCCAATACCCAGACCGGTGTGCGCTGGGCCTTATAGAGGTCTGGGGTTGGTCTCTGTTCTCCAGCTGCTGGGTTTCCATTGCTGCCACCAAAAAATCATGCCCGCAGGGGATGACTGGAGCTTGTTGCTTCCTTGCTTCCTCCTCCCCTGAGACAAGCTTCCTGTGGTCTTCTTGTGCGACCGGGGATCCGTAGGGCATGGCTGGGTGCAAACACTGAACATACAGGTTTGCTCCTGAAGTGTCGGCATGAAGAGTCACATCTCCTTGGTTTCTGTGCGATCGTCTCACAGGGGAGGCGGTTTTTGGCTGAGCTCCCGAGAGCAGGTACACTGTGCTGTGGGACAACGGGGTGTCCAGTGACGGACCCCAATAATACATGTGCAGATCCATCCACACGTACCTTTGCCCAAGGGTACATGTGGACAGGGGTTGGGGGCTCAGCCACAGTGGGGTGGCGAGGCAGACAGTCAGGGGGTGGTGGGGTCAGGGTCTGGGTTTACAGAATCTCCCATTTTCCTACAAACTGTGGCTCACACATGCGTAGTTATCATGGTGGACAACTTAAGTTGGCCATTTCCCTTAATTTCGTACAAGTAATTTATATTGACATAAATACACAAAGATTTAGACTCACAGAGACACTTTCTCATCCCCGTAGCTTCTTGAAATAGTCCCTTGAACACGTTTTACACAGAACTGAGAGGATGTAATTGTGAGATTATTTCCAAGTTACTGTGCATGCCATTTTTGTGCACTTCCTGTGGAAAAATGTGTCTTCAGATCTCCGCTGAGCACCTTTTGGGCATCCCGGGGTCAGAAAACATAGCTTCTCACTCTGTCCCACCCACAGACTTACATCACAGGTCACATCCCAAAATGCACTTCCTTCAGCTAGCAACACTGTTGTCCTAGTGGCAAGTGTGTGTCCACTGACCTCAGATCTTAGCTCTGGAGCCACAGAAGGGCGGCCAGTGTGATCTGGGTCCAGCCAGCATGCCAGCCGGGACCATGAGAGACTAGTGTTCCCAGAGACGGAGAGAGCACGGGCAGCATGGACTCAGTATCTGCAGAGCAGGACCATGGGAAGGGTGGGGCAGATGCAGGGCCACCAGGCTGGCTGGACCCCAGAGGAGCGGGAGGCAGACCCCAGGGCACCAGCAGGGTTGACACAAGGTCAGGAGAGCCGGGCTGGCCACGCGGACAGCAACACACAGGTTCTCTGGGTGCAAAACTCAAGTTGGGCCTCTGTCAGTCACTGACCTTTCCATGGAGGGCTTCTGATCTCAATTTCCATGAACAACACTAGGGTCAGCACAGGAGGGACCACTCACCTCAGGTCGTCAGAGGCAGGAAAGGAAGCACGAATCCTGCCGAATCCCTCCCCAGGGCTCGAGTGGACAGCTAAACGCACAGGGCATGCCCTGAGTCCAGTGGCATGTGGAGCCCACTCCCTGCCACCCTCCAGAGCCTGGACCACAAGATCACACCCCTGAGTCGGCTGCCTGCGAGGACACAGGCTGGAGCAGCCCTGAAGGGGAGTTTGCTCCAGACACAGAAGGGAAAGAAGCCAGAGCAGCCAAGTCCTCATGCTTCAAGGCAGCAGACCGGGCAGAGGCTCAGTGGGGTCTCCCTGGGGCCCCCAGAACCAACAGCACCCGGGAAGTTCTCCCGGCACCCCATGCTGTCCCCCCACAGCGCAGATCAGCCCCGGGCTCTTGGCCCCTTCACTTGTCCAGCCACACACCTGTGCGAGTACCGTTGGGTGGGTCCCTGGTACCATGAGCCCCTGTGACCCACTCCCCACATTGGACTCTGACAGACACAGTGTTAGAAAGGGAAATAACCCACAAGGACCCCCTCTCCTCGCACCTGCTTTACTCGTCTATGTGTGTGTGCTGGTGTGTGACCTAGTGAAAACCACCGGTGGTGACAGACAGGATCATTCATTCCGTGGCCGGCGGAACATGCCAACACGCCAGCTGTCATATGACGTAGAGGTGGTCCTTGTCCCTGGTTCCTGACAAAGCTCCTAAAACCTCTGGGATTTCCCCCATGACAGAGTGGCCTTTGTCGCTCTCAGGAAGATACATAGTTCTTCCTGAGTTCATGCCCCTGAGGTGACTCCACAGGGCCCCTAGAGTGGCTCTGGACGGGGCCGTGCCCAGAGAACCCACGTGACGGGAGCTCAGGACCCCACCCACAAACGCCAGGCGGCTGCAGATCAGACTCCACGAAAACGCCAAACGCTGAGCTGGGATGAGCCTCCTGGCCACGGAGCACACAGAAGGGCTGGGAGGACTGAAGCCCAGCAAGGGCGTGGAGGCCGGACATACCCCGGGGTCTCGCCCTATGCTTCTCTTACGTTTGGTTCCTCAGTTTACCCTTTACAACAAACTGGTCGACTTAAGGCAGCTTTCTAGGTTCTGTGACCCATTCCAGCAAATTCCAGACTCTGAGGAGCCTCCCAGGAATCCTTGATCTGTGGCCAGCCGGTCAGAAGTGGGTGTCCTGGGACCCGGTTTGGCATCTGAGGGAGGCAGTCTTGGGGGCCTGGCCCTTGAGCGGTGGGGTCCTCATGAAACCCGGTGGCTTCTGTGCCAGCTGGACTGAGATGGTGAACAACCATCTGGTGCCCAGAGAATCAGGAAATTGGTTGTTGGTGTCGGAAAATGCCCACCAGCAACTTTAAATCACCAGATACGGATAACCTGACTCGGATTGGAGGAGTTTCCTTCCCCACCCAGGAGCGTCACCTCCCGCCCCCCTGCAGCCAGGGAACAGGGCAAGGACGCGCCACGCCCACCAGAATGCTCCTGAGAACAGTCCATGGACACTGTCCTGGTACCACCATGGTTTCTGTCTTGATGGGCGCATATCCAGATGAGCCTGGGGGGAAGGTCAGCTTAATTCCTTGCCACAGTGTGTTTGCACTTCAAGGGAGACAGGAATCGTTTGGGGAAAGTGACAGTGGAGGCCCAACACCCTCTCCCTTACCATGTTTGGTGGGCCGCAGAGGGCATGGGAGTCAACGGCCCAGACCACCGTTGGGGTGAGCGTCGGGGGCCCACGCACCACAAGACATAGAAGGCCTTAGGAAACAGCACATGGGTGCTGGGGTCGCGCATGCATTGCATGGGAAATGTTTGCTGCCATTGTTTGGTAAACAGTAGAAATGTCAGCCTCGGGGACTGAGAAGGAGGAAAGAAGAGTCGTAGTTTAAAACAAAGTCACCAAGTGCGAATGGACTTAGATTCCACCCACCCCCACCGCTGTCCACAGCCCATTACCCATTACAGACCCCACACGTCCATCCCAAGAGGCTGCCCCTGTCCCAGAAACCCTGCCATGAAAGGCCTGGAAATAGGAAAAAACTCCCCATTGTCATCTGTCGGTGAGAAATTTCCAATTAAAAACGATAACCAGATGGCCCCAAACAGCTCTGAGGAGGGTTAAAGGCCCCACCGCTGGGACAAGAGCAGGTCTGCATGGCCTCGGCCTCGTAGGGCATCGGCAGGACATCCTGCCCCCCGGGTGGCCCGTCCTCTTCACTCAGTGCAGCAAAACACCCTCTCGTTTGTGACCTGAGGTCCTGGCGGCAGCACAGACTGGAAATCATTACAAAGCACCATTTAAGGCTCCCATCTATCTTGTAATAAGTTGTAACAGCTTTCGGGAATCAAGACAAGAGAAGTGGTTTCCCGATGATTCTGCTGTTTATTTTCTAACATAGCGTGGAGAGCAAAACTGACCATCTGCCGGGCAGGCTGCTTGGGGTCATGCCCATTCACATGAACGCTCCTGATGACTGTGGTGTTTGTGTCACCGGACAGGGCTCCACAGCCTCCGGATAACGACCATGGTGTCGCCAACAGGGGGGAGGGTGGGGAGGTGGGCAGAGCTTCCACACTAAGGGCTCAGCCATTCAAACCCCCACCCCCCCGGACCACAGTCCACCTCCACACCCCACACTCAGGCCAGCAGCAGACCACAGTCCCAGCCACTCCTCTGACAGAGAGTTGGGCCCAAGTCCATAAAGCCTCAGCCTGCAAGGACCGCCGACCTTCAGCCCGTCCACAGTCTATGCTGTGCCTCTGTTTCCAAGGGCCGCCGTGGAAAAGAACCATAGTCAGCACAAGCTGTTCTCTCTGAGCCCTCAAGGCCAGAAGCCAGAAATCCAGGCAGGGCAGGACTGCCCTCCCCCAAGAGGCCTCGGGTTGGGGTCTCCTTCCTGCCTCCTCCAGCTCCTACGGCTGCAGGTGTCCCCAGGCCAGGCACCTCTTCATTCCCATGTCTGGCTTTGTCTCCACATGGCCTCTCCCTGTGTGTGTGTGTGTGTGTGTGTGTCTCAATCTCCTTCTGCATCCCTTTAAGGATACTTGGCATCACCCTAAACCCAGGATCTTCTCATCTCAGGCTTCCCAGCTTAATACCACCAGCAAAGACCCTTTCCACATAAAGCCACACTCACAGGTGTCAACACGTGAGGCCTGGGCCTACCTCTGGAAACCCCCATTCAGCCCAGTCCATTCCAGGACACTGATAACTTAGTTCCACTCAGTTTTCTCCAGGCAGTTGGACACACAATGTCCCCAGTGATGTGTGTGGCAGGAGGGCGGAACGTTTATTTCCAAGGGAAGTGTGCTGTATATATCCACGGCCAGGAAGAACGTTCTGGTAGTTTGCAGGTCTCGGTGGTTTGAAATAAAAGCACCTGGCCAAGGCACTATGTGTGAGAGCCAACCCTGGTCTCAGGAAGAGAGCCCATCCCCTGCAGCCTCACACACCCGTGGTCGCTGAGTGTGCTCCACTCCCGTGTACACAGAGGGACTCTAACCCACACTTCCTGGGGAATAATGCCCCTGGCTCTCTTGGCTCCTCCCTGCCTTCCCTGTAGCGCACTGAGGACGGGCCACTGAACTGCTTCCCCTGAAGTTTTGGGACTCGGGTTCTCTCATACTAGAGATATTCGTATCTCTGGACACAAATCCTTTAGCGAGTGTAGGGTCTAAACATACTTCCTCTGTATCTGTGGCTTGTCTTTTCATGCTCTTTATAGTGTCTTCTGAGGAATAGGAATTCTCAACTTTGAAAAATTCCAGTTCATCAATTTTTCTTCCATAGACCATTGCCTTGGTGTTTGTAAGGAAGGAGACTGCCTAACCCACGTCCCCAGAGATTTTCTCTTGCATTTTCTTTTTTTTAAACAGTCTTTTTTTTTTTAAGACTTTATTTATTTATTTGACAGAGATCACATGTAGGCAGAGAGGCAGGCAGAGAGAGAGGAGGAAACAGGCTGCCTGCGGAGCAGGGAGCACGATGCGGGGCTCGATCCCAGGACCCCAGGATCATGACCTAAGCTGAAGGCAGAGGTTTTAACTCACTGAGCCACCCAGGTGCCCCTTCTCTTGCATTTTCTTCCAGAAGATTTATAGTTTCAGGTTTTACATTTAGGGCCATAGTCTATTTTGAGTTAAATTTTTGTGCATAAGCTTTTGTGAGGAACGGGATAGTGTTCATCTCTTTACCTACAGACCTTCAACTCTCCTGTACCAGCTGTTGAGATCATCTTTCCTTCCCTGGATCATCTGCCCTCCCTTGTTGGAAGTAAACTGACCCTCCCCGTGGGGGTGGATTTCAGGACTCTGCATTCTGACCACCAAAGTGAAAGTCTGTTTTTTCTCCAGTGTCCCACTATCCTGATGCTATGGCTTGTAGAATAAGCCTAAGACTCAAGTTCTTCCTTCTTTGTTCTTTTTTTTTTTTTCTAAGTCATTTTAGTTTTTCCAACTCCTTTGCTTTTCCATATATATTTTTGGGAAGCGCTTATTAGTTTCTACCAAAAAAAAAAAATCCCCCTACAGTTTTTCTTGGAATTGTATTGAATCTGTAGGTCCATTTTGGAAGAAAAGACATGCTAGTAATGTTAAGTTGTCCCATAAGTGAACCGAGAACACCTCTCCTTCACGTACAAGCCACTGACTCAACATGGTTTGTAAGATGTATAAATTCTGAAGTATTTTATATTTTTGGTGCTAAAACTCTTTTTTAATTGGATCTTTCAGCTGTTCATTGCTAGTGTAGAGAAACATTGGTGACCTTTTGTAAATTCACCAGGTATTCCACGGCCTCCCACGGTCAGCAAGCTACGGTTCGAGATCTTCACAAATCTGGGTGGGAGCTCAGAGTCCGTACTCACGCTTTCTTGACCATCATAGTCATTCGACACGACAGGGAGAGCTTGGTGCGAGCGAGCATGTTTCATTACTTTGAGCAGACTAATTAACGCTGCATTTTGACCGCCTGTGCAATTCATAAATACAAACAGCTGAGCATATATACAGAATTCTACTGCTGGACGAGTAGCTCTCCTCTTCTTGCTGCTTCCTCAGTGCACAGTCTTTGACCTGGGAAAGGAAAACCGAACTATACACATTTGCATGTGAGGCTCTTAAGGGCATGGATGTTTGGGCAGCGATTCAAGACTTTAATGAAAAGAGCCTTTCTTCTCTGGAGATTCTATGCTGACGGGTGTGAGTGCAGGGAAGACAGGGACAGGATCTTTCTGCCAGCACCTGTGCCCAGCTTCTGGCCAGGGTACTGTCCCTGCTATGTGGCCAAGGACACAGGTAACACCGTTACCGCAGCCCAGTGAGGGGGATGCAGCCCACCGAGATCTCCTAGCAGTTCCCTGTACGCGCCCACCCTGCGCAGCTCCCTCAGACCAGGGAAATGGGGCCTCAGTACCCCAGGGACCCCGTGTGCTGCATGGCCAGCCATGGAAACCCCAGCTGCAGGACAGTGGGAACCTTGGGCCTTATGGCCACAATCTGGGGACAGAAACCACCTCCCCAGCAAAAGTCTGCATCAGGACCCTCCAGGCAGAGCACAGGCCCCAGGGACGCTGGCTGGAACTCCTCCTCAGAGCATAGACCTGGACCTCGCCTGTACTGACACCGAGACCCACTGGAGGCCTCGGCAGAGCCCTTCTACTTCCCCACCATGAACCCCATGGCCCAGCTCCGCATTGGAGCACAATCTAAGATCCCCTGGGGCCGTGTGGCTGTTGCTGCTGCAGATATGGCTACTGCGTGTGGCCGGTGGAAGGGTCCCTAACATGTCCTGGGGGCAGGGCTAGAGTCAAGTCCCTCAGTTTTTAAAAGGCTGAGCCACTTGGCATTTGAGACCTGCTGTGCGTCGTTTTAAATATTCTTCCGAGTTAATTAAATTAGGTCCCATTAAATTAAAAACCAAGTCTTTGACACAATTTGGGGACTCATTTTAATGGAACTATAAACCAGTTTTATGTTATGCTTATCTAGATATAATTACACTCCACCAGATTGGATGTCTATAAATTACACAAAAGGCTTTTTTCAGCATGCGACCCCGGAAATATTGGCAAAGGGCCTTGAATGAGTTACTGCATCTTCGGGTCCTCTCACACGTATGCAGCAGCTTCAGCCTTTGCTCGAGGGCAAGTTCTCCAGATTGCGAGTGGAGTCTCCAAGGCCATTCTGTTGAATCCTATCAAGTTTTCCTTTAACAGCCTCTGTTCCAAACACCTGGAGCCAGTCTGATGGGAGCCCTGCCATACCAGAAAAAGAGGAAAAGTGATTCAGAAGATGTTGGGTGAGGTCCTCAGTAACATAAAGATTTATTGGACTTTCTGGATCTATGGAAAAATGAACACTGATGTGATCCCCACCCACCGCACCCACCCCCCGCCCCATGGCTGGAGGGACGGCCCTTGGGGTCCACAGCAGCTGACGGGTTACCCATGGCCATGGTGACCACGCTGGGCGTCCCAGGGACTCACACACAAGCACCTGTGATGATCGTAAACACCTGCCCCATCAGGGTCTCAGCCTGTTGGCCGCCATCCCTCAGCACAGATGGCCTGGGCCCGCTGCCTGCTGCTCCCTCACTCCCTTCCTGTGCTCGGAGCCAGGTCTCAGGGACTCCGCATAGGGTATCCATGTGCCTGGGGCTCAGGCCTGTACAGATACAGCTGGTCCCACCGTGGGCACAGGCTGGCACACTGGCAGGGAGGCCCTGGGGACCAAGGAGTGCCACCCAGAAGGAGAGCTCTGTTGTCATGGTGATAAGGCCCACAGCTCTATGAGGCACGAGCCGGCAAGCCATTTCACTGCCCAGAAACTGAGACCCGGAGAAATGACAACATCCCTCATGCGCCAGGGTGGAGCACAGACCCGACAGTCTGGTCCAGGCCCATGCACCTAACCGCTAGCTCTCTGTGCATGTGGTTACCAAAGTGTGCTTTGAATGCAGGATTTAACATCTAGTTTTTAATTTCCACTTTAAATGCTCAGTAGCTTGGAAAATAAAATCCTCCTCTCTTTTTGAAACGACCCAGGAGCTGACGCTCCAAACCGGATTGCTGCAGACCCCTCCATGGGCACCAGCTCTGGGCGCGATCTCCCCACCCACCAGGCCCTGGCTGGAAAGTGGCTCGTTCGTGACAAGTCTGCCTGCACCCGTGAATCACAGGCAATTACCGGAACGTGAGTCTGAACCCACAGAGACTTGTTTGATCTGCTTTGGAGTCTAACCTTCTAATTTGCACTTTAAAATTCTGGAAAGCCACGGACAGTGGCATGAATAATTTTGTTCACAAACAGAAATGCAAAGACCAGACAGGCGGGCAGAGCTCTGCTGACAGCCCTCAGGGCTGGGCTAGATTTCCTGGTGTCCTCCTGTCAGTTGCCCCATCTGAATACCCTGCATCCAAAACTACATTAAATATCCTGATGGTTCTGCCAAAGACCCTCTGGATTTAAGTAATTTTTAAAAATTCACTTTTGAGGCATTAGAATTTTAATTGTTTGATTTTTGGTGCTACTGTCAAACTGTTCTTCCATCATCCTTCAACTGGATCACAGAAAGGAACCATGTTCAATGTTAGACAAATATGATATTTGGTTTTCTGCTTCATGAAGATGTGAAACAATTCTGTCTTTGTTCACAAATGCAAATTTATTGCAAACTTCCAAACAAAGAGTGTAGTTTCTGCTCAGCTCCGGTGCACCTGAGCTTAGCTCCAGCGTGTCCTAAACTTGGCTCCTGCACGTGCTGAGCTTGGTTCCAGGCACTGTGCCGGGATGCTGGGCTGGGTGTAGGGTTTATGGCCCACGGAGCCCACTGAATGCAGACCCACTGTCCCCACTGTGTGAACTGAGATGTAGAGTCTCCAGCCTGTTCATCCCAGATCGGGATCCTACAAGGGCCCTGTGGCTAACCCCTGTGGCTAATCTCCAGTCTCAGTCAGCTGGCCAACTCTGTGACCATATGTATAACCTCTCAGCAATCCCCACATAAAATAGTTAATTGTGTCAGCTTGACGAGGTCAGGTACCCAGGTATTTGGCCAAATACAAGTCTAAATGTTGCTATAAGGTATTTTTTTCAGATAAGGCTAACATTTCAATCAGTCGACTTTGAGTTCAACAGATTATTCTCCACAATGTGGGTGGGCCCCATCTAATAAGTCAAAGACCTGTAAGACTTGAAGAACAAAACACAGATGTTCCCCAGGGAAGAGGGAATTCTGTACGTGGCCTTTAGACTCAAGATGCAACATCACCTCTTTTCTCAACCTCCAGCCAGACTACCCTGAAAATGTCAGACTTCCTAGCCCCCAAATCATGTGAGCTGATTCCTTGAAATGAATATAGATGGATGGGTGGATGGATTGGTGGATGGATGGATGAATACATGGATGGGTGGATGGATGGAAGGAAGGATGGATGGATGGATGGATGGATTGGTGGATGGATGGAAAGATGGATGGGAGGATGGATGGACGGATGGATGGATGGATGGATGGAAAGATGGATGGAAGGATGGATGGGTGGAAGGATGGATAGATAGTTGGATAGACAGATAACAGAGCCATAGATATAGATATAGATATAAGACTCTTGACTAATACTCCACACAAGAGGCCTTCTGACCCATGACTCCATCCTCAACTTCACATTCATTTTGGCTACACTCAGAAAGCATGCATGGGTCCCTATAACATAACACAGTAAATGACTAGAAAAGCAAGCGAGCATGCTGGCCACACAGTAGGAACACATGTAAGGATTTTCCACACTGGAGGGGGCAGGTGGCTTCTTCTACCAGGGGAAGGGGGACTCAGGCTTTAAAACTCAGACAGGTGCACTCATTGTCCAAGGTTTCCCAGGACTGTCAGGGTGGCCCAGGAGGTGGGAGATGACAGGTAGCACAGCCACTCTTGGAAACCAGGAAGGCTTGGCTGGAATGAAGGGCGTGGAGGAGCCAGTGGAAGATGTGACCAGAAAGGTCATGAGGTGGGCAGCAGTGAAGATAGACACAAGGAATTTAGAATTCTATTCTAATGGGGACTTTTTAAAGGGTTTGAGGGGAAGTGGCACAACGAAAAGTTGAAGGTGGGCCACACCATCTCCCACGCGCCACCCTCCGACTCTGCCAGGACTCGGGGGCGGGTCCCATCCAGGCCTCTACACCAGAGCATTGCAGCACCTCCTCTCTCCACTTCCTGGGGTGAGACAGAACCCAGGCAGCCTGGCTCTTGGCGTGGTTCCTGTGGCTGCTCTGTGGATGTTTGTCACGTGACTTCACCCAGAGGCCGAGACCCACAGCAGGGTGATGCCTGAGTTACAGATGGGACGAAGATCACATGAAATGAGCAAGACAATGACGTGGGACCGGGGAGAAGAGGCAGGAGTTGAAGAGGTGATCAAAGTGTGCTGAGGGCCACGAATCAGGGCAGGGCAGCACCTGTCACTTCACCAAGAGGCATTGTAGCAGAAGCTCTTTAGGCAGTGGGGTAGGCAGGTGTCATCTACACACACATAAGCCACAGTGAGAGTCTGGCTATTGAGTGGCACCAGAGTCCAGAACTCAGCTGGATTGCTGGACGTGGCTGTCCGGCTGCTGTCCCGCCCACCAGCCAGCCTGCCATCCACCCACTGGCTGGAAGGTCAGAATGACAAGGTGCCATGAGCAAGGTCACTTTACTCTGGATGAATTCCCCAGCAGACACAGCCCTTTCAAAGCAGCAATACCCCTTGTGGTGCCAACAGGATGACTCGGAGTCCCTGCTCACCTGGAACAGGACCTGACCACAAGGCCACTTGTACTCTGTAAGCTCGGGCGCTCATGGGGCACACATGTCATGTGTGGGGAAGCTGGATGGGTGTCCTTCACAACCCGTCGTGGGAGCCTTTTATTTGCTGAATCATGTTCATGAGACCCTGGAGGTACTGAGCTGGGAGCCACATAAATGGACAGCGGGCTCACAGGGCTTCTCCTGCCCTGCCTAGTCCTCCAGCCACTGCCGTAGCGACAACCACAAACCCAGGGCTTACAACAACAGAAATGTGTCACCTCAAACTGCTGGGGGCCAGGAGTCTGAAATCAAGGTGTGGACAGGCTCATGTTCCCCTCCAAAACCTGTCAAGGTCAGTCCTTGCTGCCTCTCTGGCTTCTGGGACCACAGGGGACTCCAGGCTGTGGCCTTGGCCCCCAGACTCTGCCCCATCTTCTCCTGTGACTCTGCACATCACCCTCCCTCTATTTCTATGTCCAGACGTCATGCTGGATTAGGGTCCACTCATCACTTGGTCTCACTCGCTCACCTCTGAGAAGATTCTCCCTGTATAGAAGGTCACATTTACAGGTGCTGGGAGTCAGGATTTCAGTGGATCTTTTCGGGGTACACAGTTCAACTCGAAGCACCCTGAGGTCCACCAACACCCTGAAACAAAGCCTCGCCTGCCTGTCCACAGACGAAATGCACGGAGCCAGCATGGCGGCCCATGGTCCCCTCTGTTCTCCTGCCTTTCCCGAAGGCCATTCAGTAGCTGGCACCCTATAGAACAGTGTCCCAGGAGGCCCGCCAGTCTTCAGAGGTGGCAGTCATGTCTGGGGGCTTGAGGAAGCTGGTGTGAGCTTGACTGGGGCTATAGACACCCACGTACCCCAGAGTGGGAGGGAGCTCAGGCCTTACGGGGGCTGCTTCAGTGTGCATGTGTATGTAAGTATGCGTCCCCGTGTGTGGGCATGTGTGCACATGCGTACAAGTATGTGTCCATATGTGTGAGCATGTGTGGTGTGTGTGTATGTGTATCTTCCTTTCCTGGGAAGGGATGCTCTCCCTTGAGCCGCCTGAATTCCTGCACACTGGTTGTTGCTGAACTTGACAGAAGCCCCTATTTTGAGGAGCGATTTGCCAGCTGCTGTCGGGGTGGGAGGGTCACTGTGTCATGAGGTTCAGGTCATTTGGCCACACCCCCTCTGTCACTGGGCCTTGGTGGCAGGATGGTCTGCTCGTCTCTGATCTGTGTGGGTCAATGACGGAGTTGCACACGTTTTGAGGCGTGGCTTCCAGGGAACATGGTGGCACAGTAGGAAACCAGAGTGTGTGCAAAAGTGGTCCACACTCAGGAAAACCATCTCAGAGCTGAGCTGAACCACCCGTGTGTCTGGACAGGAGCCCCTTCCAAGCTTGAGGAGGGGTCCTATGTCCCCACACATCACTTGTCCAGCACGATGGACACTGGGATGTTGCTGCTCTCAGGACGGCAGGTTCTGAGACCACATTTTGATATTAATTTAATCTCTGACTCTGCCTTTGTGAGCATGAAGCTGACTGCACCATTTCTGTGGGGTCAGCAGGAAATACGTGAGCACAAACACATTCTCATGCGAATCTGCCTCCATCTCCCTGTCAGCCAGCTCATAGGCACCATCCCCTCTGCCCGGTGCACGCTCGTGTGCCCTCCCCACCTGCTCATCCTGCAGAGTTAGCATTGCCTCTGAGTGCCATGACAGGGCCAGGGACACCGCTGCCCCTTCCTTTTACACATGCACATGCAAACGAACACACGTCACCATGTGCTACCTGTTTCTGCCACAAGGCGGGTATCCCAACATGTGTCCTCTCTTCTGATTCCCCTCTTTGTCCTCAGATGAAACAGGGGCCAGTCTCGTTCAAGCAGCCCTGGGACCCAACAGAGGTGTGACATGTAGGTACTGATCTGAGTGGATTATGCCTGAAGCCCTGTTCCCCCATCAAAGAACAGAAGCTCCTCTCATGTTTGCAGCACAGAAGAAACATTGATGGAGGGACCTGGGCATGGGAGCTCCCAATGGTGAGTCAACAGCCCCAGAACAAACTCCTATGCCTGATAACACATGGCCCCCATCCCACAGGGATATGGCAGAAACCCCTCATGGAGGCCAGCAGCTGTCACTGGACCAGTGCGCATGGTGACACCATCCCTGGAGGTCCTCATGTGTGGACCCACTGTCCATCTCCAGGTTACTGGAGTCCTTATCTGGAAGTCCCACCAGGCACGAGAGGAACAGGGGTGACCAGGGCTCCAGGACAGACTGTCCCATGCCAAATGCCGGCAAAGAGGAGCTGAGCCTCCATGGGCAGCAGACAGCACGGCAGAGCCTGGCGTCCATGTGAGGGTTGGGTCTGGGTGCTGGGAGCAGGTGCTAGCTCTGCTCAGGGACCTGGAGGGCCAGCCTAGCAGCACATATGCCCAAAGTCCGGTGCCCCCTGCATGTCAGCCCCTCACCCCGGCCCTGCACCTGCTTCCTGCCTATGCCACAGGCTGGCCATCTGCTTGCCCAGCTCAGTCCAGGCCAGCCTTGGCCAGAGGCACCACCACCACTAGGACACCTCACATCTCAGCTGTCCCCCCATTCCTGTGGGCAGAGGTCATGCCTCTACTCTCCTCCTCTTCAGTAAGAGTGACTCTCCAGGCTCAGGCCCCCCAGATACCAACCAGTCTCTCCTTTCCTCTTACAGTAAGACTCCTTGCAAATGACCTCTCAACATGATCAACCCATTCTCCAGGTCTTCAATCAGGCCGCCTTCGCCAGATCGCCTCACCTCCTCTTTCAAGGACACGCGGCCCCCACAGCCACTCACAGCCATGCATCTGGGTGGAGGAGACAACACCATGGTGTTGATAGTGATGACAATGGTGGTGGTGATGGTGATGATGGTGGTGATGGTGATGATGTTGATGATAGTGATGATGGTGGTGATGGTGGTGATGGTGGTGGTAGTGATAATGGTGATGGTTATGATGGTGGTGGTAGTGGTGGTGGTGTTGGTGGTGGTGATGGTGATGATGGTGATGGTGGTGATGGTGATGATGGTGGTGTTGGTGCTGGTGATGGTAGCAATGATGGAAAAATGTAATCAATTAAAGGGGCATCAACCTGCTATTTTAGATCCTGTTCAAGCTCCAGAATACATCCGTCCATCCTGCTCTCTGTGTAAAACTTTTTGGAACAAAGCTTGGATGATTAATATGCTTATAAATTGGAATGAAGATATTAAAATTGATATGGAATTTTAGAGGGAAGTTCAATTAATTTTCCTTAGCAAATCTGAACAAGATTAGTGGATAGGTTACTTATTACTTTCAGCAGTAGACACTGAGATAATTAATCTGTTTTTATTGCAAATCAGAATTAAATTTATAAGTGAATTGCCTTTTGGAACTAGAGCTCAGTGTAGCTGATCTTGTTTGGGGAAAATGAAACATTGCAGAAAAGAGTAATATTATTGAGTGAATTGCTTTCACATTCTGGTTGAAATAAAATAATTAACCCAGCTGGAGTCTGTTTTTGTTTCAAAGGAAGAAAACCCTGCAGATCTGAAGTTTGCTTCTAGTACTTAAAAAGCACTCTTAGCATGAGGTCTCTGTGAATTTAAATCTCTACTAAATCAAAGTGGCACAGATTCATAATTTCTATCTTAAACCTAAATTTCCCATTTTGATTGTGTTCTACTCTAATTGCCAAAAGTCACGCATTCCTTGAAAATAGAATTGTTCACGCTCACCTCTTGAATTCACCCTCTGTGTGATCCGGGGACCCCCACTCAGTAGGGTAACCCCATGTCCCGGTTTGTGCAGAGAGGCCCAAGGTACATATGTTCTCCAGACTTCCTATTAACATCACCCCCACACCCAAGAGTGCCCCGCTGGGAAGATAAGGCTGCTAGGCTGTCATCCTGCTGGGGGATGCACAGGACTTGGCATCTGGCCACCTCCACGAAGCCAGCTGGCTCCTGTCCAGCAATGGTTGGCCCGACGATGGACTCCAGGAGCCCAGGAGACTGCACCCCTATCTACAGGCAGGAGTGGTGGACGGTGTTGAAACCCTGAGATTAGTTGGTTACCTTATCTCTGTGAACACACATGTTGGGCTGTGTTACTGGGCTCAGATTGTAGGTTGCTCCTCCAAAGGGACACATCTATCTCAGAATCAAACACGGGCTCCAGCCCAACCATGCAGTCCATCTTTCTCCCAAGCTTTTTATTTTGAAATTTTTCAATCAAATAGAAAATTTGAAGGAATAGTACCACACCCAGTCTGTACTCACCAGTGGTAAAAATTTTGTCGCATTAGCCTGTATGTGTATGCACACACACGCAGTCATATTTGGGAAAGCATTTGGATGTAATGTGCAGACATCCCACACATCATCCTATAAACTTCAGCGTGTGTCTCCTGAGGGAGAACACACCCCTTCGCTCCCACCATTGTGCTTAAGGAATTAGCCCATAGGACACCATCACCCAATGGTCCCTGATACTCAGACTTTCCAAGCCATCTCACTGGTGTTCTTCAGAGACCCTTGTTTGTCTGACCTGGGACCTCATAGGATTACATTTCGCTCCCAGAGTTCTTCCGTGTCTTTACCGCCTGTGGCACGGCATCTCTGCCTGGTGTGTCCTCATGGCCCCAGCAGAGCCCCAGTCACTTGTTTCCAGAATGCCTCATTGTCTGCATCTCTCCTTCTCCTCACCTTTAGACTCAGGTTTGATATTTTTGGTGGAAACCTCACAGTGATAGCTTCTCACTGACCCATCAGAGGAAACGTGGTGTCAGACTGCCTTGGGTTTGCTGGCGTTCAGGTTGCTCGCCTGGCTTGGGAAGGTCCCGTTAGACTTCTCCGCCTTCCTCGTGAGCCTTCCAAGCAACCTTCCTAACACGACATAGGAAGACCCTATGAATACACCATTCCCAAAAAAGCATTCATGCACAGGTTTTAGCATCCCTTAATGAAGTTTCTCTTAATTATTTTATTGAGGGCTGTAGAAGCCAAATTTGGACCCCCCACGATCCTTGCTCTCACCCTCATGGCAAAGGGAATTGACAGCATAGCTAAGGTCACTAGGCTGACATCCAGTGTGGTCACGTGAATCCTGAAAGCTTTGGGGAAGACAGGGAGGTTCCAAGCACAAAAAGGCCACAACAGGTCCAGGCTGGCCCTGCACACAGAGGAGGCCAGGAGCGGAGACAGGCAGGCGGCCTCTGGAAGCTGAGTTGCATCCCGGCTGACAGCCAGATGGGAAACGGGGATCTCAATCCTGAGCCACACAAAACCGAATGCCAGCTGCCTGAATGGGTGTCGAAGCAGCCGTTCCCCCAGAGCCTCCAGTCCCGATTTCAGCCCAAGATGTCCCAAGAGGAGAAGCTGGCCAAGCCTGCACAGTCGTCCAACCTTTACGACGATGAGACGCCATGTTTGTGATATTTTGTCCCTCAGCAAGGGAAAACTGAGGCAGTGGCACTAAGTGGTGACGACTGTCATTCCAGCTAGCTTTGTTAGCTTGTGTTTTTCTGTCCACCACAGTTGCTGCATTTCTCCCATCCTGCTAGGGCTCTTCTCTCCTTGATCAGGATGAATTCATGGACTTCTAAATGTTTTAATACCTTATTGTCATGCCTACTGCTGCACCCACTGTCCCACACTGCCCAGCAGGATGTCTGCACTGGCTTATCATGGCTGGTCTGTCTGTCTTCCTGTCCTTCCAGCTCCAGCTGTCCCGGGTGCACCTTGTACTCCATGTGTCTCCTGCCTGGAATCGTGGGCTCCTTCTGAAATCTCTGGGTGTGACCTGTCTGCCACCACCAACTACCCTGGCTATCTCCCTCTACATCACATCTTCCTTCTCCAGCACAGGATCCCCCCACTCCCTAAATATCATACATGGACTTGTTTGCTTTGGACCCCAGGATGAAAACATTGCTCCATGACTCTACACTAGCTCCACCAGGAACAACAACTCTGCTGAGTGAAGCCTCAGAGTGCGGAGTGGGCCATGCAGACCTTCCTCAAAGGAAGGCTCACGCGTATATCCTGTGAGCAGGCAGGGGCAGATGCTGACAAACGGTGACTGGGGGTGGCAGATGGTGGCAGGCAGTGGCTGCTGGTGGCAGGAGGTGACAGACGGTGGCTGGTGGCATCAGATAGTGGCACGTGGTGGCAGTTGGTGACAGATTGTGACTGGTGGTTGCAGGAGGTGGCAGGCAGTGGCTAGCACTGGCAGGTGGTGGCATATGGGGGCTGGTGGTAGCAGACGGTGGCTGGTAGTGGCAGGTGGTGGCTGGTGGTGGCAGGCGGTGGCAGGTGGTGGCAGACATCCCACAGCAACATGCAGCTGTGTCTGCTGCAGCATCCAACAAAGCTGCTTCCAGCCAGTGACTACATGGATGGTGGGACCTGAACCAGCCACTCAGCAGAGAAGGAGCAAGGTGGCTCTCCTTGTTGGCTCCCCAGATGTCCTTGAAGGTGATCTCCAGAGTGAGCATTGTTCCCCTGCTGTTCCCCTGTGTGCTGGGTATGCAAGATCCCCTATATGTTCCCTCCCGCTCCCCCTCCCCCTCCACAGGCACTTTCCCTGACAAGCTTCCTGAGCTTGTGGCTGGGCACCTGCCTGGCAGACACCCAGAAGGACTGATGTACTCTTGCATGACTCCTCCTGCCCCGTGGTGGCAGCCACGTCCCCTGGTTCTTGTTTACTTTGCCCCGCATGCTCTTTGCCATCTCTTTTGGGGCAGTGACAGTTCATTCAGTTGTAATATTCATATTTAAAATGTATTTATATCCACACATATGGGCTACATTAGGAACTCTGTTTTACAGGGTTATTGAGGTGTAGCTGGTGTGCAAAGCCACACATAGCTAATGAACAGTTTGGTGAGTTTAGACATACATCTGCACACGTGAGACCGTCCCCACTGTCAAGGGAATAAAATATCCATAATCTCCAAAGTGTCCTTGTCTCCCATTGCTGTATGTGGGCCCATGTGTGTACGTAAGGGGAATGTGTATGTGTGTACATGTGTGTGCAGGTACACATATGGTCTGTGCACATGTGTGCATGCCTGTGCGTGCACACATGCGTGTATTATACACATGTGTGCATGCATGTATGTGTGCATGGGATGTACGTGTGTGCTGTTTATCGTGTGTGCACCTGTGCGTGCAGGTACATGTATAGTCCGTGCACGTGTGTGCATGCCTGTGTGTACACATGTGCACGTGTGTGCATGTGCTGTGTGTGTGCACATATGTGCGTGCATGTTGTGTGTGTCCACGTGAGCATGTGTGTGTGTGTAGTAGGAACATTGATAGGAGACCTACCCTCTACCAGATCTTATGGGCATCGCCCTGTAGGAACTGCGGGTTCTGTGTTGCACAGCGCATGTCTACAATTTACTCTCCTGGTACCTCATACCTTTTCCTCAGCACCTCCCATCCCTTCCTACCCACCTGAGCTGGGACTCCCCAGTTCTGTGTTGAATGGAAGTATCAGGGCTACATCCTTGCCTTGTTCCTGATCTGGGGGGAAATGTGTTCAGTGCTCCACCACTGAGGACACCAGCTGTGGGACAGTCAAATACGGCCTTTGTCATGTTGAGGTCATTCCTTCCTCACTGAGTCTGGTGAGCACCCTCATCTCGGGTGCTGACACAGTGAACTCTATGGCACCTCACTTCATAACTTCCGTGGAAACCACAGACATCCCTCATCGTTCCTGCAGATTCCTGCCACCAGCTTACGCGGTCACCCTCCCAACAGCAGGTGTTTGGACAATTATCTCTACACTTTTCCTTTTACAAATAATGTCATTTGGTTAACTTTGGGAGACAGCAACATCAGGGTCAAATGCCCAGGCATGGGTTTGTGTGGTCTGGGTGGACATTGCCAATCCCCCTCCATGGGGTGTCCTCCCCCTCCAGAGCAGCCCTCATCAATGCGCACGGGCGAGCTGGCAGGTGTGCAGCTCCCACATGGGGGTGTTGGCCCAGTGCCTCTAGTTTGCATCATTGTACATGAGATAAAGTTCTCGCATGTCAGTGCATCTGTGCATGCCTGTTTCCATTCACTGTCTCTTACTTTGGAATAATTTTTCACGCACTCATAAATAATTTCTTTCTATCTGATCTCTCTTGCAAAGACCTTCTCCCACATCATCGGTTTTGTTGTTTTCATGTTTTGCATTACAGACTTTGACGTGACATTGATTTTTCATCTTCACACCTGCATCCCGGCTCAGGCACATAGAACAAAGCCTCTCTCCACTCAGGGAGTAAAGAAACACCCCACACTTCAGTGGTTGAATAAGCCACAGCTGTGCCTGGGCTCTCCAGGGGATCCGCTGGTGTTCAATGTCCAGAAATATTCTCAAATTTCCCTCAAGTAAATTTTGCACAATTCTTGTTAAATTTATTTCTAAATATTTTGTTGCTGTTGTTGTTATTCCAATACTGTTTCTTATTTTACTTCATTTAACTACTAATTCTTTTTATAAAAAGACTATTAATTTTGGCCTATTTCTCTAAGATATGTATCCATTATGGATCGCTGAGTAACACATAAACACAATATTAGTGGCTTAAAACACCAATCCTTTTATTTGCTCAAGATCTGGTGGAACTAGAAGGTGGGGCTTAGCTGGTGTGGTTTTTCCCAGCTCCACATGGTTACATCTTGCTGACTCACATATCTGGAGTTTGGATCTGAGCACCCAGATGGCTTCATGCACAAGGTTGTCCCCTGCACTGGGGTGACTGAGCAGAGTCCCTCTCCTTTCTGTCTTCACTTCCTAGCACCTCTCTCCACACATGGCTTCTCCATCAGGATATGCTGAGTGTCCTCGTTACTGATTCAGAGCCCCAGGAGACCAAAGGCCATGGCCACAAGGCGTCAGAACCTTGCAGGTGGGAGCTCACGCAACATTACTGCCTACACATTTTTCAGGTCAAAGCAAGACACAGGACAGCCCAGACTCAGTGTGGGACAACCACAGAAGGGCATGAATTTGACAAACAGCATTCACTGGGGACATTCATACCAGCCAATCACAAGGTAGACATGACACGCATGACACGTTCAGGTCCCAGACACATAGCTTTATTCATTTTGACAAATGTACCCATGTCTTAGGTCATAATTAAGATATAGACTATGTCCACAACCTCAGAAATTTCCCTATTCCCCTTTCCAATCAATCAAAACCAGAACCTACAGCTTCAAACCCATGCAAGTATTTTTGTTGATCTATAGATCTGAAAATACCTCTATCTACATCAAATCTATGGGTATTTTTTAAAGATTTTATTTATCGAGTTGACAGAGAAACAAGCACACAAGCAGGTGGGACAACAAACAGAGGGAGACGCAGGCTCCCACTGAGCAGAGAGCCTGATGCAGGACTCAGTCCCAGGACCCCGGGATCAAGACCCGAGCCAAAGGCAGACACCTAATGACTGAGCCCCCCAGGCACCCTTCTATGGGTATTTAAAAAAATATTTTATTTATTTATTTGACAGAGAGAGAGAGCACAAGCAGAGGGAGAAGCAGGCAGAGGGAGAGGCAGGCTCCCTGTCAAGCAAGGGACCCCAAAGTGGGGCTCAATTCCAGGACCCCAGGATCATGACCTGAGCTGAAGACAGATGCCTAATGACTGAGCCATCCAGGCACCCCTCTATGGGTATTTTTTTTTAAGATTTTATTTGTTTATTTGGCACAGAGAACGAGATCACAAGTAGGCAGGAAGACAGAAAGAGAAGGAGAAGCAGGCTCCCCACTGCACAGGGAGCCAGATGTGGGGCTTGATCCCAGGACCCTGAGATCATGACCTGAGCTGAAGGCAGATGCTGAACTGACTGAGCCACCCAGGTGACCCTTCTATGGGTATTTTTAAGAATAATTAAAATCTTTTTGTGTGTGTGATTTTTTTTTATGATTTTTTTATTTTTTAATTTCTTTTCAGTGTACCAGAATTCATTGTTTATGCACCACACCTAGTGCTCCATGCAATACGTCCCCTCCATAATACCCACCACCAGGCTCACCCAAGTTCCGATCCCCCACCCTTTCAAAACCCTCAGATTGTTTTTAAGAGTCCATAGTGTCTCATGGTTCATCTCTCCCTCCAATTTTGCTCAACTCCCTTCTCCTCTCCATCTCCCCATGTTCTCAGTGTTATTTCTTATGCTCCACAAATAAGTGAAACCATATGATAATTGACTCTCTCCACTTGACTTATTTCACTGAGCATAATCTCTTCCAGTCCCGTCCATGTTGATACAAAAGTTGGATATTCATCCTTTCTGATGGGGGCATAATACTCCATAGTGTATATGGACCACTTCTTCCTTATCCATTTGTCTGTTGAAGGGCATCTTGGTTCTTTCCACAGTTTGGTGACTGTGGCCATTGCTGCTATGAACACTGGGGTACAGATGGCCCTTCTTTTCACTACATCTGTATCTTCGGGGTAAATACCCAGTAGTGCAATTGCAGGGTCATAGGGAAGTTCTATTTTTAATTTCTTAAGGAATCTCCATACTGTTCTCCAAAGTGGCTGCACCAACTTGCATTCCCACCAACAGTTTAAGAGGGGTCCCCTTTCTCCACATCCTCTCCAACACACGTTGTTTCCTGTCTTGTTAATTTTGGCCATTCTAACTGGTGTAAGGTGGTGTCTCAATGTGGTTTTGATTTTAATTTCCCTGATGGCTAGTGATGACAAACATTTTTTCATGTGTCTGATAGCCATGTGTATGTTTTCATTGGAGAAATGTCTGTTCATGTCTTCTAACCAAAGAGGTAAAGGATCTGTACTCGAGGAACTACAGAACACTCATGAAAGAAATTGAAGAAGTCAAAAAAAGATGGAAGACCTTTCCATGCTCATGGATCTGAAGAATAAACATTGTTAAAATGTCTATACTTCTTAGAGCAATCTATACTTTTAATGCCATTCCGATCAAAATTCCACTGGTATTTTTCAAAGAGCTGGAGCAAACAATCCTAAATTAGCATGGAATCAGAAGAGACCCTGAATTGCTAAGGAAATGTTGAAAAAGAAAAACAAAACTGGGTGGCTTCACATTGCCTGATTTCAAGCTTTATTACAAAGTTGTGATAACCAAGACAGCATGGTACTGGCATAAAAACAGACACATAGACCAGTGGAACAGTAGAGAGCCCAGATATGGACCTTCAACTCTATGGTCAAATAATCTTTGACAAAGCAGGAAAAAATATACAGTGGAAAAGACAGTCTCTTCAATAAATGGTGCTGGGAAAATTGGACAACTATATGTAGAAGAATGAAACTCAACCATTCTCTTACACCATACACAAAGATCAACTCAAAATGGATAAAAGACCTCAACGTGAGACAGGAATCCATCAGAATCATAGAGGAGAACATAGGCAATAACCTCTTCGATATCAGCCACAGCAACTTCTTTTAAGATATATCTCCAAAGGCAAAAGAAACAAAAGCGAAAATTAACTTTTGGGACTTCATCAGGATCAAAAGCTTCTGCACAGCAAAGGAAACAGTCAACAAAACAAAGAGGCAACCCACGGAATGGGAAAAGATATTTGCAAATGAGAGTACAGACAAAATGCTGATATCCAGGATCTATAAAGAACTTCTCAAACTCAACACACACAAAACAGATAATCATGTCAAGAATAATTAAAATCTTAACGAAGTGGAGTATTCTGATGTAGGAACATGGCTTATCTCTCCTTATTTTTAAAACATTTTCATTATTTTCTTACAGTGTGTTAGTTTTTAGCATACAGATCTTACATACTTTTCTTTCAATTTATTTCTAAGCTCTTTTTCTGTACCTTTTAACCCCCTTCACCCATTTAGCTCATGCCCTACTCCCCACTTCTGGGGACCACCCATCTCTTCTCTATGTCAGTGAGGTTTGCGTATGCATGCATGTGTATACTTATGAATACAGACATATTGTGGCTCTATTTGATTCCATACATAAAAGATCACACAGTAGTACTCTCTCTGACTTATTTCTTTTTTTTTTTTAAGATTTTTTTTATTTATTCAACAGACAGAGATCACAAGTAGGCAAGCAGAGAGAGAGGGGGAAGCAAGCTCCCTGCCAAGCATAGAGCCTGAAGCAGGGCTCGATCCCAGGACCTCGAGATCATGACCTGAGCTGAAGGCAGAGGCTTAACCCACTGAGCCACCCAGGCACCCCTCTCTGACTTATTTCACTTAATGTAATACCCTCAAGGTCCAGCCATATTGTTAAAAAAGCAAGATTTCCTTCTTTTTATGGCTGGATCATTTTTCTTTTTGTGCTGTATATAGAGAGAGACCTTGGGCTACTTGAGCTACTCCCACATCTTGGCTATTGTGAATAACGCTGCCATGAATGTGGGGGTGTATGTACCCTAAGGTCTTCTTTTGTAAATTTTTGATAGTATTCTAAATGGAGGGTTTTCCTTTTGGTTTCATTTTCTATTGTTTCTGGCAAGTATGCAGAAATAGAAATGGTTTTTGGACTTTGGCCTTGTAACCTTCGGCCACACCAAATTCACTTCTTGATTCTAGTAGCAGTTTTTTCAATTCCTCAAGATTTTTTTGCATATAGGCATTTAGTCTGAAAATAAAACTCCAGAACAGCACCAATTACTCCAATCTTAACGTGTTTCCCTTTCTTTTCTGCCTTAATACATCAGCAAGGACCTCTGATAAACATCAGGGAAAGGGGGTAAGAACTGGTATCCTCACCTTACCCTTGAGCTCCAGTGATGGACACTGAACTTTTCATTGGAAAGTGTTGCTTGTGCAAAAGCGTTCCGTAGATGCCCAAATCAGGGTGAGGCTGTTCCTTCTGTTCCTGGTTGGCTGAAAGAGTCTACTCAGGCTTTCTATTTCTTCCTGAGTCGTTTCTGATAATTTAGGTGTTTCAAACAACTTATCCATTTCATCTAGGTTGTCAAATTTATCTCATATGGTTTTTGATAACATTTCTTTTTGTCTTTTTAATATCAGCTGTTTCCATAGCGATATCCATTATTCATTTCTTTTTTTTTTAAGATTTATTTATTTATTTGACAGACAGAGATCAAAAGTAGGCAGAGAGGCAGGGAAAGAGAGAGTAGGAAGCAGGTTCTCCACAGAGCAGAAAGCCCAATGCGTGGCTCGATACCAGGACCCTGGGATCATGACCTGAGCCAAAGGCAGAGGCTTTAACCCACTGAGCCACCCAGGTACCCCCCATTATTCATTTCTGATGTTAGTAATCAGTGTCTTTTCCCCTTCGTTTTTCATTGTTCAGATTAGGCATTTATCAATATTATTGATTTCTGGAGGAAACATCTTTTGGTTTCATTGATTGTGTTTCAGTTCTTTTACACTGATTTCTGATTTTGTACTTATCACTTTATTTCTTCTACATACTGTTAAATGTTCTTTTTCTAAATCTTAATTTGGTATTTAGATCATCTGTTTTAGATTTTTATTTTTTTCATGTGGGACTCGGATAAGTGTGGAAGGGTTCCAGGGGTTGGTAGTGGCTGGCTCTTGACCCAGAGCCAGCAAGGAATGGACACCTCAGCCCTGTAGCCACAGACAACGGGGTCCCACTAGCCACTTGAGTAAGTCTTGAGGCAGATTCTTCCTGGATCCTCCAGAAAGGATCAGAGCCTGGCAAAGCTCTCAATTTCAACCTCATTAGATGATGCACAAAGGACCCAGTCACAGTGTGCCTTGAATTCTCAGCCACAGAACTATGAGTTAATGACCCCACAAATCAGAAAGTTTGTGGCACTTTGTTATACAGCAACAGAAAGCTAATACCTGCACTTTTCACAAACATACAACAGAGTTAATATCATAAACTTCTCAGGACAGCATATCAAGAGGTACTGGCACTGATTGGAGCCACTATTGTTGTCAACTTTGTTGACTTGATTGGGGTGGTGTCAGTCAGATTTCTCTATAGTAGCAACCAATTTATTTTTCACATTAGTAATTGATTCATGGGGAGATACTTTCACAGCATGGAATTATCTCACTCCTCATCAAAATTTTCCTCCCCAAATTTTGCATCCATCTTTCTCTGCAAGTAACAGTACTCTGTATCCATAATTTCATATTTTTAAATCATAATTCTACTATAAGGGCAAGCTTCCCTTTATCCTTTATTTACTTACCTATTTATTTATAGTTTCAACTTAGGAATTGTTATTTTATTTAATAGCTAGTAGTCTTACTATTGTTCAGTGTGATGTGCAGGTTGCCCCTGATTTGGCTGGTGAAGCCCACTTAACTGTCCTATCCTTCTTTGAGCACTCCCTGGTTTTCTGGCATGAGATGTTGAGGCATACCTTGACTTTCCCTGCTCTAGCTCTGAAATCAGTCATTTCTCCAAAGAATCTTTATTTCTTTTGGTGGACAATGGTATTCAGAGATTCGAACTGGTGTTCTATGTGTGTCCAGCTACTGGATGTCGCTGCTTTAGTCACATTGGTGGAATGAAATCACAAGTTCAAACTGACTTCTCTCTTCATGATCCCGCCCCAGGAGGCTCCTCCTTGTCTTCCTCAATTCTGTACCATCCCTCTCATCATACTAGGGGCACTGGCTCCCACAGCTGATACAGTTCCTTACTGGCTTAGTATATACATCTCACACAATCATCTTAGGAGTGGTATATCCATGTGTCTATGAAAATCAGCCCGACCAACAAGCCTTCAAGGTCTGCTGGCATTTATCTTCAGGCTGAGGCTATACAGTCAAAAACTAAGTCCTCGAGTTGCTGGGATTTGTCCTTTTTCCCTTCAGTGTGCTTCCATGACCTCTTTGAAACACAGTCGAATCCACTTTTTCTAGTAGCACTAAGTTTGGTTTTTCTCCCATCCTTATTGATTTCATTTTCTCGATTTAGGCCAATCACTATATTCATCCCACGGGTTTCTATTCTTCACATGAAGCTGTAATCCTGCTCACACAGAGACACCTGCACACACATAGACAGGCATTTAATGTGAAGATGTCAACACTTAGATGACTTGCTGTGCTATGTCTTCAACTAGACAAAACTCTATCCATGTATTTCTTAGAACCCAGAGTACTTAGTATTTGCAAATCGCACTCCTTCCATACAAAGATTCATCAGCAAATGTGCTTCACAGTAGAGATTTCAGATGTCTGTCTCCTTCCACAGATTGCTTTCTGAATCCTCAGTAGAATAATGCAGGCATGTGTTTCAGATTCACATTCAAAACATCGCAAATGCCATCACTGTTTGACTTAGTGCACACACCATGGTTAAATTCAAAAACTGTATGTGTGCTGCATCTGCAAACAAATTTGCAGTGCATTCATGAAAAGAGCAATCACACTTTTAATTACTAACTTACATAGAAAATTACCAATTTATCTTGCTGAAGCACCTATTTGGGTATGAAAATGTTACATGTTAAGAACCCAAGGAAAGGGGCGCCTGGGTGGCTCAGTGGGTTAAGCCGCTGCCTTCAGCTCAGGTCATGATCCCAGATCCTGGGTTCGAGCCCCACATAGGGCTTTCTGCTCAGCAGGGAGCCTGCTTCCTCCTCTCTCTCTGCCTGCCTCTCTGCTTACTTGTGATTTCTCTCTGTCAAATAAATAAATAAAATCTTTAAAAAAAAAAAAAGAACCCAAGGAAGAACATAAATTTGTATTTTTTTATACCCAATGTAACTTTCTTTGAGAAGCAAATAGCAAATTTTGAAAATACCATTCTTCTTTTTTGTGGGAACAAAGTTGTGTGAATAGCTACATATTCATAGAAAAGTTTTAGCTTTTGCTAAAAAATTATAATTTGCTCACATTTATGAATTTTGGTTCTGCTGATGTGAGATTATAGATCACCCACATGTAAATAAGGTTTCATGTCTGTGCCCAAAGCAGGTGTATCACTGCTGATAACCTGAGCCTTGCTCTCATGTGGTTATACCTCTGTTGGAGAAGGACAGTTTCTGAACCCAAATTCATTCCTGGTCTAAGAGCTTCCCTTTAACTCACAGATTCATGCTACAATACATATTCAAGATGAAAACACTTTCTACAAAAACATTAGCACACAAGTTAAACACCAAATGTTTTGACTGAAGGGGTCAAGAGAGTTTCATTTTGTAGAGTGAACAAGGGATCACCAAGACAGGATTTTCAAAAGTGCTGAGATTTTGTGGTTTAAAAAGAACCAAAGCCATCCCTCATTGGGATGCCAGCCCAGAGCAGATTAATAGCAAGAAGCATGGCCAACAGCCATGGCTGTTGGTCAAAGATGGGGTATTTTACCAAATCTATCTACTCAGCTCTATTGTGTCCATCTTTGGCCTATGTCTTCAGCACATTCAGCCAACTAAAATGTTATCATTTTTGAAATTTTCAATCCTGTTCTATTTATGCTTCAAGACAGGCTTATTGGTGCAGCCCATACTCTGCCCCTTAAGACTGTCACATCTCAACTCATCAGGGGCACTTATACTCCTGGAACCCCCAGAAAAGTAACCAGAAAAGAAGAAAATGGTGTGCCCACTGCTAGTTGGAGGCATGGACTGTGATCTTCCTTGCAGTCAAGGCAGAAATTTGATATACAAAATGTGATGGTTTTCACAGACATAGATCACTGAGTAGAGGTCGCACACAAGTCCTAGATCTGCCAGCTGTGTGATTCCAGGTGGGACAGTTGGATTCATGCCCCCTCACTTTAAACATCTGGAAAATGATGGTAATAACAACAGTGGGGACCTTCAGCAGGCTGCAGGATGGAATCAGCCCACCCTGGAGAAAATTTACTTCAATACCATCATTTAGTGAGGAGCCCTCTAACAGTTCACTCCTTACCCGTTGAGGCTTCTCAGGATGCAAGTCCCTCACCAAATTGTGGCAAATCTCAGATATTGTATTCATTTTCTAGTTTAAACATATTATAGTTCTGGCATAATCGAGTAATTCCCTCCATGAGCAGCAGGCTCACCGAAGTTCATCAACGTCAAGGTTTCCTTCCTTTTGTCATGTTTGAAAGGAGACATCTGTTCATGATGAAGACTCACATGAAATATGTTTTAGTCTTTCTCATATTTTTACCTCATGTTCCTTATTTGTCTTTCACTCATATTTGTTTACCTGCTGTTTGAATTACTATAGCTGGTTTCTGGGGTTTCTATGAATTTGCTGTCAGCTGTAAATTGGAAATATGTCCTCACATACATATGACTCACCATATCATGCTGGCATCCCAGAGGGATGAACCAACAATCTTCATCATGATAGTTTTCTTATTGGATTTCTGGGGAGACTAGCAGCAAAAATGTTTACCATCTCTAAATAACACACTCCGAGAAACGGAAAGTATAGCCACACATAATACCCAGACCCATGGTTACCAGGCTTTCAATGTATAGAAGCCATTTCAATCAGTTTTGAAACCATGCCTTAAAAATTGTTTCTCACATTAACACCTGGACTTTTTACACTGTAGAAAATTCACACTTCCCAGAAACAGTTATTACTAATTTGAAAGTCTAATTACAGTAATGTATTCAAATTATCTGTCAAAAGGCCTAGTTTAATGATAATAAAATCTAGACCTTGTCTTTCTTTAAAGAAATGAAACCACACTACATTCAAGCATGTAAGGAAATAGGAGGTAGATTAACAGAATATTGACACATAGCCAAGTGACAATAAATTTTAGGGGAGTCTGAAGCAGCAGGAGTGTGGGCTCCTTGTTGTCCCAGACTCTTGGGTACAGGTGTCCTTAGGACTTGGGAGTGCCTGCATCATGAAGAGATGCCATCAGGTGGGAATGAAATGCAGTCTTTGCCTATGGACAGGCTGTGGCCCTCTTGTGTTCACTGTACTCTCCATCGTCCACTGGAGATGTACAGGTTTGAGATGTTCCCTCAGAACTGGATCTGGAGGACCAGTGGTAACCTGAAGAGGCATCCACAGCCATAGACACACCCATCATCCTGGCGTGCACCTGCCCAGCCACACACACACCCACAACCTGCATCTTGCTGCTGTCCACCTGCCCAGCCACACTCAGATGCCCACACCCTGTGTCCTGGTGTCTCCATGCTACTTGAATTTCTCTTTGAAAAATGCCAGGGAGGGTAAGATGCTATACCATTTACTACACTGTGACATATTTTATATAATCTCAAAGTTTCCTGAAACTCTATTCAGGTTTTTTTTTAATCATTTTCTTTTTTCTCTTTGTGATTTGGTGTGGGTAATTTATATTGCCCTATCTTCAAGTTCAGTGGCCCTTTCTTCTCTGCATACAGTCTGTGTCAAACACATTAAGTGAATTTTTCATTTTGAATATTATAATTTTCTATTTCAGAATTTTTTTTTCATGTTGTTTCCTTTCTTCATGTACATTCTGGCAATCATTTACAAATTTATAGCTGCTGCTTTAAAGTCTTCTTGCAGTTCCAACAACTGAGTTAAGTGTGGGCACACGTTTATCAGTTATGTTTTCTATTGATCATTGATGGGTCATGGTTTTGGATTTGTGCCTATCATAATCTTTACCATAGGACATAATTTGGGGAAGAAAATGAAGACAGAGGTAAATAATATTTACTGGTTAAAGGGAGCATGACTCCATCTGCCAGGATACTGGAATGGAAGCTGGACTTCCTCAGTTAATTCCTCACTGGGTTGCATCACTTAGGTGATTCCCATGCACCATGATGTAGGCACTGGTGACTTTCCAGGACTCTCTGCCTTCTCACCCACCTGCCGTCTCTGACTGCTGGAAGGCTCTCTATACCAAACCACACCTCTCTGCACCATGAACATGATGGAGGCCAAGTTGGTAGGAACTGGTCAACAGCAGCCTCTCAGAGAACTCTGTCTTCCCCTCCGTCCTGTCCCTAATTTTTGATGACCAGTGCCACCTTGCTGAAGACCTATTTGGGTCTAGGCAGGAAGACTGGCGGTCTTCTCCTTACCAAGCAAGAGGCCCCATCGATGGCAAGCTTTTTCCCCTCCACCTGCTGTATCTGTAGACTTGAAGGCAGAAGTCTGTTTACAGTGAGAGATTAAAAGAAACTTAATAAATATTCTAACTTTGAAGATGAAGCCGCTGATACCACAAAGTCTAGCGATTCCTCCAACGTCACACACATCACAGCCCAGCCCCACCCCTGTCCCCCATGACACTCAGAGAAACAATTCACAGATGTTCTTTTTTTTTTTTTAAAGATTTTATTTATTTATTTGACAGAGAGAGATCACAAGCAGGCAGAGAGGCAGGCAGAGAGACAGGAGGAAGCAGGCTCCCCGCTGAGCAGAGAGCCCGATGCGGGACTTGATCCCAGGACTCCGAGATCATGACCTGAGCTGAAGGCAGCGGCTTAACCCACTGAGCCACCAGGCGCCCCAATTCACAGATGTTCTTAATGCAATTGGTGTCTGCCTGGTTTTTGGCTTCATTTTTTTAAATGTCCTAAAAGTAACTGAAGCATATTAATTGAAAAATCAATTATCAAAGATCCACAGTTTCAGTTATTTGACTCTTGATTTCTGTTCTAATTCTAGGGTGTCCACCATCCCGAAATTTCTATTTTCCCCTCGGGTCCTGCAGTTATGCTTTCCCTGTTTCACCCGGTTGCTGTCATCCCTCTGCTTCTCTGAGCCTGAACACTCCCTGTGCTTCCACCTTTGGTCCCCCCCCCCCCCCCCCCCCCCGCTTTACACCAAATCCTTGTCCCTCCCTTGCAAGGGAGGTTTGCAACACATGTGGTTTTCGCTTCCCACCATGTGTTGTTCTTCCAGACCAGCCAGTTCTTTAAGTTCCTGCCGGCTTCCCCACCTGAGGTGAGGTGGTCCTTCTGGGCTGTTCCTCTTGCCACCCACCCCCCTGCCCCCTGGTCTCAAGGTCTGCAAGTCTTACCCCGTTCACTTAAAGAGGTGAGGCCACACTTCTGCAGCCTGAAAGGGCCACTCAGGGCATCGGTGCCCATTCATCATGATGCGGTGACCCTTCCTGGAGGTCATCACCCATTCCAGGTGGGAGGAGTGTGTTTGCTGTGGGACCGCACTGTGAGTGGGAGCTCTGCATGCTGCTGGCCCCTCGGAGGGGCTGGGATGGCCGCTGGCCTAAGGTCTGAGGTAGGTGGCCAGTCTGTTCCCTGTGGGCATCTCCACCCCAACCCACGCCAGTGGGAACAAGTAAACAATGGTGCAGATCGGGGTCCTGAGGTAGTCACAGGTGGGCAGAGGCCAAGCACAAAGTGTCTTAATGCCCAGAGCCCTGTTTGGGGCCCCACTACGCGAAGAGCCTCCCTGACCATAAGCCTCATCTTTCCCCTGCTGTGGGGCTGCAGGCAGGTTCAAGAACACCCACCGCCCTGCAGGTGCATCTCTGGGGGATTGACAGGGCCGCCTCAATCCCCACCACATGCCCAGGGCCAGGACTGCCGATGCCCACCTCTCCACCCAGTGCTCCAGCTTGTCTGAACACGCACAGCATTTCCAGGGTCCCCGTGTTTCTCTCACCACACCCAAGTGGAGAAAATATAAACTCTCTGCTTCTTACTCTGTAAATTAAAATACATGTCATATCTTTAAAACCCATTTCAGCATGGATTTCAAACTACTCACAGAAACAAGCACAACATCAAACAGGCGAAAGCAAAGCAAACACAAAATGAGGATGAAAAAGCAAGAGAAATCCAAAAAGAGCAAGAAAATTGGGTGGGGAGAAGGCATGTCAGAAGAACTTACACAGCTGTTGATGGTGGCCTCCCGATGCAGGATGGCGACTGGACTGGAGGCCATCGGTACAACCTCCACCCTGACCCGGGAAGCCAGCTTTCCCGGTCCTGGACAGACCACCACCTCCTGGCTGCACTGTGCTCTTCTTGGCATCTCAGCACCGTCCTGGCTGAAGCTGGGACCTCACTGCCTCCATCATAGCGCCCCGCAGACCCTTCCTAATCTGACAGCTAGACCACGATGCCCGGCTGCCCCAACCTCGGAAGCCACCTTCCTGACCCCTGATCAGGAGCACGGCCCTCTCCTGTTCCCGCCTGCGGCCCTCTGCTCATCATGTTTCACACGGGAAATGTCCTTCTGTCCCCAGGACTCCCCAGGACCCCCCAGTTCATGCTCCTTCAGGAGAGATGGGCCAGGCTCTGCTGGGTCAGCATCTTTATCAGAATCCATGCTGCGCTCACATCCAGGTGAGCCCACAGGCTGTAATCATTCACCTGAGCTCTCATCACAGCCAGCCCTAGAGGTCAGGCTCCCAGGGACTTTTGAGGTCTCCCTGATGCTGCATAGCAAGGTGTCCTGGGTGGCATCCCTGAACGTGTGGGAAGCCTTCCCTGGGCTCTTTGCCATGCTGTCGACCTGAGGGCCAAATGCAGGCACTGAGCCCACCTGGCTCCCACTGTCCAGGTGGCACAAAGGCACAGGTGGGGGCCAGGACCCACACTGGGTGGTCCCCACAAATCTGTACCCTGACCCCTCAGCTGGGGGTGCCGGGACCTCCCCATGCTTTCTCAGAACACCATGGTGTTTCTCTTGAGCCAGTTCAGGCCACGATGTGGGGCTTTTCACTGAGACTCTGGACAGCTCCAGCGAGATGCATCTGCAAAGAGCCCTTTGACTGACTATCGCTGATTGTGTGGTGTCTGTGCGTCAGCCAAATGTGGGTCATACACGTTTGTCATCCAAAGAAGAAAACAAATTGGGCCAAAGGACTAGACCAGTGAGGAAACAGGAAACTGCTAAATTCTACTGACAGATTTTTCAGATTCTGTGCTTACATGTTTGGGGACTTGAGAAAAAAAAGGCAAACAGAACAAAACACACTGTCCAGTTCTGAAATGTCTTGCTGCAGCTGTCTGCTTCTCCCAAGAATTGTTCTTCTGACCTAATTCTCTCCGATCACCATAAAAACTGAAAGCCCATGGAGTATTTTCCATATTGTTTCCATCACTCCTTGGCTGGTCTGGGGAGATGGCTCGTCCCATGCACACCTTCCTGCCTCCCAGAAGTGACCCCTAAGTAAAGCAGATGAGCTGGTCAGCGTGACTTTGAGAGCAGCCGGTTCCCAGCTCTGGGTTCCCAGGTGCACCCCGGTCAACCCTGGTCTGAACTCCGTGCATCTGACCTCAGCTTCCCAGTAGAGAGTCTGATAATATATTTAGGTCATTTATCTAGTGATCACACTGCCATATGGAGACTGTCCCCATGCATGGCAAGCTCTTTCGCAACCACCAGCAATAGGCTGAAACCATCCACCCAACAGACTACAGACCCTAGAGAAGAAGTCTCCTTAAACTGGAGATAAGCACAAACATTACCACCGATCTTCAACTATTCCGCAATCTGTTGGTGCAGATGCCGACAGGTGGGAAAATAATCGCAGGAAGAGCAGGTGATGGTCCATGAATGCGTTAGGACCCAGCACACAGTGGCTGGTCTTCAGGAAAGATGCCATCGGTGAACAACAACATCACATTCATGCCACCGCTGTCCCCCACCACCCGGCGACCTTCACAGACACACGGTTTCACTCTGTTGCCAAAACAGGCTTGTTCCTAAATGAATCGCGAGCCAAACACAGAGGCTGCCCTGCACTTGACCAGCCTTTCCCAGCTAGAACTTGATGACTTTTTAACCGCTCCCACGCAAAGGTCTGATTCTTGCTAGGACAAAGGAACACACCATCCGGGGCAGTTCTCCCAAGTCTGGGGTGCACCTTGGAAAACTCTTGGGACTGAGGTGGGCAGGCCTGTGGGCGGGGCCAGGGGCTCTGGGCGGAGCCGGTGTTGGTCGTGGGCGGGACCATGGGCGTGGTGTGGCTGGGGTGTGGGTGGATGTGGGCCCCCACCCCAGCTAGGTACTTAGGCTGTGGGCATAGCCATGGTGGTCCTTGGGCGGGCCTGTGGGTGTGTCTGGAGGCTCTGGGCGGGGCCATGGGCGGGTATGGGTAGGATGTGGGTGGTGCCTGTGCCCAGGGGTGAATTTCTGTCCATGCACCCAAGGTACACTTGGCACGTGCACTGGGCACCTTCAGGGCTATTTTCCACTGTCCCTTCTATCCTCCATGATCTGAAAACATTATTCGTCACAAGGATCCCTGGTGGTAAGTTCAGCCTCCTTGCAAGCATATCACAGGGAAGAATTAGGGCAACATGTTGGATAAGACGTCCAAAACCCCAAATTTGTATGTAAAATGGAGACATAATGAATAAAAGTGTGTTAACTTACAAGTTATTCACAAAATCCAGTGTTACTCATGTTTAAGCTCTTTCTTTCTGACACACCCTTATTTTCATGTATTTCAAAACAGGTTAAAAAGTACAGCTGGAAACAGATCAAAGTGGTGTTCTTTTGAGAGCCCATGTTCATGGTCACCACCCTCAGGGGCCTCTGAGAGTGATAGGGTTTTCCTGCATCTCTTGCCCTCCGTGAGGATCACAGCTATGAACATCACACAGCCACACTGTGCCCAAGACAGAGGGCAGATGGGGCAGGTGGTCCCTCCCTGCTGCTGCCCACTCAGGGGCTGGACCAGGGCAAACCACAATGGCCAGTGGGGTCATTAGCTTTCCTTCTTTACATCAAATTCCACTCTTACCCAGAGATGCTGGCATGCAGGCCCCAGCCTGCCCCTCCTCTCACGCAGGCCCCTTTGGCAGAACCAGCCATGGGATCTTTTTTTTTTTTTTTTAAGATTTTATTTATTTATTTGAGAGAGAGAGAGATCACAAGTAAGCAGAGAGGCAGGCGGGGCGGGGGGGGGGAGCAGGCTCCCTGCTGAGCAGAGAGCCCAATTTGGGGCTTGATCCCAGGACCCTGAGACCATGACCTGAGCTGAAGGCAGCGGCTTAACCCACTGAGCCACCCAGGTGCCCCCCACGGGGTCTTATTTAACATGACCCTTATTCTGGCTCAAGAGTTATGACTTCACTAAATGTCGTTTTAAAAGGCTTTCTATCTGCCTGCCTGGGAAGCAAGTGCTGTTTGTGCAGTCATGGACAATTTCGTGCTCCTTTCCACAAGCAAGTTAATAAACCAGGGAAACATTCAGGACTGTGGGGAAAATTGCTACTGATGCTTTTGGGTCTTGGCCACAGACATCGGGAACTGCAAAGGGGTGTGTCTGCCGCGAGGCTTCAAGGTCATGGGTTGGCAGAGAGCCAGAGCAGTGCTTCCTCTCCTGGTGACGACAGGCACGTTTTCCAGGCACAGCTGTAAATATGTGAAGTGTGCGTTAGTGTGCGAGAGAGATAAGTGAGTGCTTTTGTTCAAAACACCAGAGTGTGTTCCTTATTCTGACCTCAGGTGCCAAACGCTGTGGGTGGTTATTGGTAGAATGTTGTGGGGGATAAGTCGGTTTTCAGGTTGAGGTTTCCAAATGGGTGGGCCCAAAGGAGAGCCCAGCAGTGGTCTGTATGGTGTCCCCACTCCTGGACTCCCCCACCACTGGTCCCAGGCAGGGGTGCTGGGAGGTCTCACCCACATGCAGCCCCACTGTGTGCCAGAACCATCTCTCCGAGGTACTGCCCCGGCAGCGACCACGGGGAGGTCCCATGGTGCAGCTCCATGCTGCATGGAGCTGGGGCTGCCTCCAAAGGAGAGGTCTGAGAGGGCTGTGGGGCAGAACCAGAATCTCCCAGAGGCGGAGGTGAAGAGTGCTCAGGAAGGCGGGAGGTGGGCACCTTTGTGCAGTGATGCTCCCAACCCTTCCCAAAGCATGAGTCAGTGCCAAGCATCTCCAGGTGTTCTTCACAGTAGCTGTCCCCAAATGCCCCAGTGTCTACACCACAGACACCATAACCAAATCACCCCTGGGAGCTGCCTTGCTGAAAGAGGAGAGCTTTGCTGAAAGAATGTCCACTGGACAGGTGGGTCTCTGCGTGTGGCCTGCCCTCCAGCCTCAACCTCAGAGCTGACTCAGGGCCAAGTGCTCCTTACGACCCTCTATCAGGCCTCTGTAGGGAATGCAGGGTCACCTGGAATAAAGGGTTGCAACACCTGCACCTCACTGTGGGGTCTGCCCACAGAGCGGGGACCAAGGGAGCAGCTGGACTGGAGAAGGAGGTGTCCCCATCATCCTCACAGCTGAATGCCTGTGGCTCAGGGGACGCCTGCTGCCTCCTGGGCTTGCTGAGGTGGACACTGGACTGGGAACAGGCTCCTGGCTGTGGACCAGCAGTATGCCAACTGACATCCTACAGAAATCGGGCTCCAGGAAGTTCTTGGGCTCGTTCCTCTAAAGCCCATGGGACCCCCACTGTTATTGGTGGTATAGGTTCCACACAGTCATTAGGTCACGCAGTGATCTGCTGTGGAGCCATGAGGCTGGCTGGGATGCATCTCAAAGGTGTTTGGGCCCCAGCTGGAGGGGATAAGCACACAGGCAGAGACTCCTCTGTGAAGGGCAGATGAAGAAGTCAGCCATGGAGGGCACCTTGGCTCTGTAGGCAAGAGGGAGGCTGCCCTGGTGTGCCCAGAGGCTGCCTTTCATTTGGAAAATTGCCGTGGGTGCATATTTCTCCCCACAGTGATCTGTGTCTTCTCACCCCTGGCCCAGATCCCCACCAGCCCTCCCTGGCTCATCTTCTCCAGGGTCCTGCCCAGTGGCCCTAGGGCCTGATGTGCTTCCTGCTAAGACAGCTCACCTGCTTCACCGTGGCTCCAGCTTCTCTCTCCTCATCCTGAAGAGATGCCCTCTGACCTCCACCTGCATCCCTGCACCACCTTCCTTCCTGGTCCTGACCATGTTTTCCCTACTCAACCCTTGTCAACTTACCCCAGCCCATGTGCCTCCACAGTTACCAGGGATGACTTTGAACCCAAAAGAGTAAGGATCAGGTCCTCAGGAATGACCCTGGACACCAGGGAGCAAGTCTTCATGTGTAGCAATGACCTTAAACACGAGAGAGTGAGGTTCAGTCTGCAGCAATGACCTTGCATACCAAGGGAATATGGCTCAGTCCTCAACAATGACCTTGGACACAGGAAGTGAGGCTCAGGCCTCAAGAATACCTTGGACATTGGGAGCAAGGTTCAGTCTGCAGCAATGACCTTGAACATGAGAGAGTAAGACTCAGTCCGTGGCAATGACCTTGGACACCAGGGAACAAGGCTCAGTCCTTGGCAATGACCTTGGACACAAAATACTTCAGACATAGGGAATGTGGCTCAGACTTCAGCAGCGACATTGAACACTAGGGAGTGAGGCTCTGAGTGCTTAGAAATGACCTTGAACCTTCTAAATGCAGAAGTTCTAGTTCTCTTTAAAATCTGCATGATGTTTAACCATAGGGGTTTTTAGTTTTAATATTCTTTTAAAATTGAAAATTCGTATATAATTTATATAACTCGACATTAATCATAAATCAGAAAAGTCCCCAATTAAACTAGTAAAATGGAATTTCTAACAGTACAAAATTCAAAGGAGAATTTTATTTGGGTTACAGATGCATTTAACCTGACTGCTATATATCTCCACATGCCGGGCCTCTCGGAGCTGCTCCCCGTTGTACTACAGTACAAACACTTCACTGCAGAAGGTCATATATTTCATTTTCCATTTTTATATCAATGAATTTGTTTTTAAATAGCAAATGTCTTAAACCTCAAAGAATATATGTTTGAAAAATTAAAGAACTAAATATCTTCACAAAAGAAGATGAACAAGTATTTATGTATTGGGGTTATTTCATTTATAAAGAAAGTGTGCCTTCATTCAGTGAGCATGGGTTTCTGAAAAACAGTTTTAAGAGACATTTTTCTATTATTCATAAAGAACATACACTCTGCCACTCACATCCACCCAACACTAAACTCTAATAAGTGAATAAAATGTGCATCTCAATATTCTCATTCTCCTTCCCGAGACACAGTACGCTGAGGTGCTAAGTGGGAGATTAAACTCGTCCTTATTTCATTTTGAAATTGTCTGTTCTCTGTCCTCAGTGTAATCTTGCTATCTCATTACCATTCAGTGAACTCAGGCCAATGGAACGTTTTTCAGCACTTACATGGTCCTCAGGATAATTTTAAATCCAGGAGAAGCTTTTGTGTTCTCTCTCTTTAAAGTTACTTCCCGTTTTTTTTTTTTTCCTGTCCCAATTTGCCATAGAAACAGCCATTCAAAAGAAGCTATTAGGATTAACGTTTACAAATTCTTATGCACTTTCATATTAGAAAATATGATTTTGAAATAATCACCAGTATCCAACATTCTGTTTGATGATGTAAGCATTTGCCATTCAACTTCAGGAAAGTAAGAGAATTAGGGTCACCCCACCAGATGCACAGGGTCTCTGGTGTCCCAGGAGAGCAGGTGTGAGGCCACAGCCCCACCTCTGAGGGAGGCCATCCAGAAAACCCGCCACCACGCACCCCTGCCTTCTTGGAGTCCTCACTGGCTGGTTCTCCCTGGCACTTTTTGCACAGCTGAGAGTAACACAGAAATCCCATGGGACATTCCTCTCCACGTCTTCACTTACATGGCACGTGTTTACCACATCAGTCACTACGCATGTGAATGTAGAAGCAGAATGTTCTAGAAGCACAGAGATGTGCCAGCAAGGGGTCCCTGCTGCATGGGTCCTGCCTTCCCATGCTGCTTATTCCCACCCTCTCTGCCCCTCATAACAGTGGCATGGCCTGTCCCTCCCCCACAGACAGCCACGCACGGCCACCGCTATTGAGGAAAAAAGCTTCCACCAGACCCACTGCGGGAACCTGTCACAGTCGGCTTGTCCTTCCCCCATCTGGAGTGCTGGGGGCACACAGTTTCTGGCCACCCCGTCTCCACAGGGTGCATAGGACACCCTTTCTCTCCCAGGTCAGGAACCTGGACACAAGACACCTCAAAACAAGGGAGCCCCAAGCACTGAGGCTTCCCTGTGCCCCGCTGACCACACAGGGATGTCCCTGCAGCCCCTCTGACTGCACAGACACATCCCTGCAGTCCGGTGACCACACACGCATATCCCTGCAGCCCCTCTGACCACACAGACACATCCCTGCAACCTGCTGACCACAACCTGCTGACACGATCCTGCAGCCCACTGACCACACATGCATATCCAAGCAGCCTCAGATGGGCCTCCCTGTACCCCGCCGACCACATGGGGATGTCCCTGCAGCCCCTCTGACCACACATGCACGTCCCTGCAGCCCACTGACCGCACAGACACCTCCTTGCAGCCCACTGACCACACACACATCCCTGCAGCCCACCAACCACACCGGCACATGGCCACCCTGTGGCCAGCCCCAACAGCAGACTTCTCTGAGGTGTTACCAGAGCTGCGCAGAAACCATACATCTTGATGTTATTTAAAACAATGCTGACAAATTTGTGCAAACTGCCCCATGTGGCCCTCGGTCCCACGACTACAAGTCAATGCCCACGACCAGTGGGCAAACCACGTGGTACCTCTCACTCTAGAAAACAACAGGGGAGGGCTCAGGCCCTCGAAACCAGGGCTCACCGAGCTCGCCCAGCAAGACCTCTCACAGACCTCCCTGCTCCCAGCGGGACACGGGTGTGTGTTCCCTAGTGTCTGCTTGCGGCCTTGCACAGAGCTCCATATACCGAGCACTCCGTAAGTATCCGGAGAATGAATGTTGAGTATTCTTTTATCTCATCCATCCTAAATCTAATACAAGAGCTCTGAAGCTGCTTGGAAACTACAGAAAAGTGGAAAACAAAATAGAACCAGTGTACATACAGTCCCACAACCCCTCGACCATTGCTGCCAACGTTGTTCCCATGGCCATGGGGGTTTGTTCAGAAGGATGTCTTTCCCAACTGTAGGAGCCAGAGTTAGCATATCACAAAACTCCCAATACTTCATCGAAGATGTACTTCTTTAAAATAGGTTTTGCATGTTCAAAGATTCCATATTGTGGCTTTCCAGGGGGAATGATTCTGACAGCATGCAGCTGTCCTGTTCAAATTCATGGTCTGCACTGGGGGGAGGGCTTGCTGGCATAAGCGTGTGTGCAAACCATCAGGGGAGAAGAGGCAGGGCTGTGTCCACACACGGACAGGCACAGGAAGTCCTAGAGCAGAGTCCGGCTGGGCTGCTTACTAACCTCGAAGCAATGCCTTTCCTCCTGGGAGAAGGTCTTCTCCAGAAGACAAGGTCTCTGCGGGTGACACCAGGCGGCAGTGCTCAGGCGTGGGCACAGCCTTGACGGGCAGTGTCCATGCTGAGTAACCGCACCCTCTGCCTGCAAACTCCAGGGGACAGAAGCCATGTCAGGGCAGCAGGGCCTCGCCTCCCTGGCCCTGGGGGAGGGGCCACCCGCCGAATGCTCTCGTCTTCATGCGGGCTCCCACCATTCGCCATGTTAAACCCAACACAGAGGGTGGCAGCAGCAAGGCTGGTGTGTACAAGGGTACTGGGTATATGTGCACGTGCATGTACGTGGGTGTTGAGTGTGCATGGAAGAGCAGAGCTGCCAAGTCAGAGGATGTGTGCAGGGTCCCTGTGGCGTGCCCCCAGCCATGCGGGATGGCTCCAGCTGCTCCAAAGCCTCAGCCTCCCCTGGCTGCCTGTACCCCCAGCACCTGTAAAGAAGAACTCTGCTTCCTGACCCCAGAGTCACGAGGTATGGACCCCATGGCGTGACCTAATGGGAAGACACAATGGTCACCTGGGCTGCAGACAGTGTCCTCTACCTCTGCTGGGTGACACCTCCGAAAAGTCAAACCAGGGACCTTTTATCTGGACATTCATTTTGCTCCCAACATTCTACCGTTGTCAGTGAGAATACCAGCATATTAAGTTTCCCCTAAATTTCGATTCGGTTCTCTAGGATAGGCATCTAAAGATAAGTGATCACTGTACCATTGTTGGTATTTTAATGCTGCAGGAGATGGCTGAAGACCAGAGCAATTAAACTGTCACCAGACTGATGGGCATCACGCTTCCTCAGGAAAATCGTTTCTGATGCAACAGCAAGTTGTTGTAATTCCCACTTGTCTGCGGGCGTCTTCGACGTGCCCGGGGCCATCGCAGGGCCGTGCTCATGGGCTGTGGACTCTAGCTCACGGCTGAGTCACCTTCTGTTTCCTCTGGCGACCAGCACTTCTCACACATGCCTGGCCTCCTTCTGCGCGGCAAACTCGGCTTCCGTTCCTGGAGCCACTCCACCCCATGGGCCTCCCTCCCAGCTCCCACGGTGGCCATAGTTCTCCATAATGCGGCCCGTCCTTCCTCAGCATCTTTGTGCAGGTAGAGAACTTGCTGTTCGTCCTTCTACTGCTCTGGGCCATGGAGGCTTCTCTTCCTTTCCTGCTCCAGTGATTTTGTGTGAGGCCGACACCAAGACTGCCTTTCACCTTCCACCCACCTCCCACCAGTGGCCACCATCTGCCACTGGACAGCTTGCCCCCTGCCCGTCCTCCTTTCTCCTCTGGCATCACCAGTCCTGGCTGCCTGCCGCTCCCCACCAGCGGCTGGGGGTTCTGCCCCTGCCTGGGGTCTGCAGGGCCTCCCCCTGGCCCCCGCCAATGTGAGCCTGGGACCAGCACAGCTGCCCACAAACGTGGGGCCACTGAACCTGAATCTTCTCTCACGCCACGGCCGTGCACCTTCTCCTCTCAGAGAGGGGGCCCCGAAGGTGACCTCGCTGCCCCGTATTCGTGTTACAGAAACAGAAGCATGGGGGAAACATGAATGTATTCAGTGCTAAAAACTGAAACAGAATCCATCTTATTCCAAACAGAATGTTTTCACCTGGTTTAAATTCGTTCCTAGTAACTCTACGTGGGCATGACCGCTAATCCTCCACCGTCCCGCAGCCATGCCCACATGGGTCCATGACGCGGCTGTCAGTCTAAGTCACCAGCACAAAACCAATTCCACCAGCTGATGGGCAGCACGGCTGAGCAAAAAGGCAATGTGCTCATAATCACCAAGTCGAGTTAAATCACTCTGACTTTAACCATCTCCCACTTTGTTTCCAAATGCTTACAAACTCAAACTATGTACATGTACTTCTTGGTGTGTAGTACTTAAGCTGTCCCTGCTGACACACATGGCCCAGTGGTCAGGATGGCTGCGCTGACCGGCCTGGGAAGACCATGACCCTGAGATCAGCCCACATGGTAGGATGCGTCTCCTTTCCTATAAAACTCAACTCCCAACACTCACATCAAACACTTTGACAGTGCAGTTCCACACCAGTCGGATGTCCCACAGTGCAAGCCAGGCGGACACAATGAAGGCAGTGTCTGACTCCCCCACCCCCACCCTGGGCAGAGTCTCGGGCCCTGGCCCCACCTACCCCAGAGGCATGTCAGGTTGTCACCTGTCGCTACATCAAACCTCTCCAGATGTTACTCCTGACTCCCAGCATACTGTGATATTTTAGAAGCAGCGGTGTGCGTGAGTGGGTTGCCTGTGGAGGGAGCTTAACCAGGAGCAGGTGGGGACCTGTCTGCCCGGAGGGGGGCACATTCTGCATGCCCCACCCCAGCATGTGGGCCTGGGAGCCAGAGAGAAGGAGAGAACCATGGGAGGAGCAGCAAGGGAAGCCAGGCAAAGGGCCAGAGGTGGGTCGACCCACAGCATCAAAGTCCCTCCACGTCCACAAATCTCTGATAGAAACAATGATTTGCTTCCAAGAGGTCACATGTGAGTGGACTTCTGTTGGTTTTGTGGAATTCCAGGGGCCCCTCAAGCACCATCAGGAGGGAACGGGGGGACAGCCCAGAGAAGACCAGAAGTGACCGTGGCCGTCGGAAGCTGGAGCAGGTCTCGTCGGCACTGGATCTGCCCTCCCAGGGTGGCTTCAAGCCCATCTTGTTTGTCAAGTGAGAGGCAAAAATGAAGCAGCTGGATCTAACCCTCAACAAGGAATGCCTGGCCGAGCTGGGGCATCCATGGGCTCAGCTCCCCAGGTGACGCCATGCTCCCTTCCAGAAACACCCAGACACCCCTGACGCATGTCTGTCTGCTCCAAGCACCACCAGCACCTGGCTTCTCAGACTTCTCAGAAGACTGAGCGACCCCAGGACAGTTGTGCTTCATTGTCTTAGTGGCCATTTCTAACCTTCTGAGCACCTTTTGTAAGTGACCGTATGGATTTCTGCCCTTGGAAAGGCCTTGTTCCCAGCACCTTGCAGGTGCGTTTCTGGGGGCCTCCTTTTCCTCACCAAGTGGAAGGAGCCTGTACGATCTGGAAGCTTTGCTTCCCTTCCCTCTAACACGGTTCCTGGTTTTCACACTTAACAGTCTCATGTTTATCTTTCCTCTCCCGGCGCCGAGACCCCAGAGCCCCTGGCAAGTGATCCTCCTGCTGCTGCTGGTCGACTCGGGCCACCGTCCTTCTGGCGTGGGTCTGGGTGTGTCGCCAGGCTGTGGTGACACACGTGCAGAGCTTCACACCGATTACCGTGAGCCCCTCCCGACGGGGGTCCTTGGCTTCCTTCGTCCTTGAGACCATCTAGAGATCTCGACAGGCACTGGGTGGAGCCGCAGGTCCGCATGGAGAGCACTGACGTCACCGCAACACGGTCCTTCTGTTCTTGGTGCTGGCAGGCACTTTGCCTCTTCCAAGTTCTCGTTCCATTTTCTTTGGTGTCTCATTTTTTATCAGCAGAGATTGTCTGCATATTCCATGTGTTTTTATAAGGATATAATGTTTTATGTAATGTCAATGGTAGCTATTTAAAATTCGATCCTTCGCTCATTTTGCTTCATGTAATGTGTTGACCGTGCCTTCTGCTATCACTGGGCTTTTCTCCTTTACTCCATTAATATGTTCACATACGATCATTGATTTTAATACACTTTAAGTTTTACAGCAGTTTAAGGTTCCCAGCAGACCTGAACAGAGAATACAGAGATTTCCCACAGAACCCCACCCCCACACACACGCCTCCTTCTGTCAAGGTCCATATCATGATGGACATTTGTCACCATCAACAGCACAGCACGCACCCATCCCCGTCACCCAGAGCCCAGGGTTTGATCAGGGTTGCTCCTGGTGCTGGGCACTCTGTGAACTCAGTCCCCACGGTTTTGTGTTGTGCAGAATGCCCGACATCACACAGCGAGCACACCGCTGCCACCTTTCCCACTGGCTTTGTCACTTACAAACAGGAACTGAAGGCTCCTCTGGTCTCTCCGTGGCTCCACGGCTCGAGTCTGTACAATGCTGAATGGTATTCTATTGCCCAGACGGATCAGTTTATTTATTTCCCTCCTGGAGGCACCTTTGGGCTTCCCGGTCAGGGCAAGTACGGGAGAATTCATTTGGGTACACATCAAGGAAGCGGACGGATGGATTATGTTTTCTAAGAAACTCTCCAGTCGTCTTCCAATGTGGCTGCGCCATTTTGTACCCGTCCCCCCCGGCAAGCTGTGAATGAGAGTTCCTGCCCTCGCATCCACCAGCATTTGGCATTTTGGATTTTTATCACCCTCATAATAGGTGTGTGATGGCATGTCATCATTGTCTTAATTTGCACTTTTCTGAGAACATATGATGGTGACCATCTTTTCATGGGCTTTTTGGCCATCTAAATGTATAGTTTCAGTGAAGTGTCTGTTCAGATCTTTTGCCCATTTCTTAACGGGATTCTTCATTTTCTGATTACTGAGTTTTAAGTTTCTTTGTGTATTTTGGATAATGACTCTTTGTCAGATGTATCTTTTGAAATATCTTCTCTGAGGCTGTGATTTGTCTTCTCTGTCTCTTGCCCTTGACTTTCACAAAACAGAAATTTTAGATTTTACCGCAGTCTAGCCTATCAGTTATTTTTACGTGGATTGACCATCGGCTTTGTACTGGAATGTGGCTGCCACGCCCAGCCAGTCACCTAGTGTTTTCCTATGTTATCTCAGAGAAGTTTGATAGTTCTTCATTTTACTGTTTGCTTTACGATCCATTTTGAGTAACTCTTGTGAAGGGTATAAATTCTGTGTCTAGATTCACTTTTTTTGCCTACGGGTGTCCAGTTGTTTCTGTACCATGTGTTGAAAAGTTTTATCTTTTCTCCTTTGTATTAGCTTTGCTCCTTTGTTGAAGACCATTCGCTCCTACTGAGGGGAGTATGTTTCTGGCCATGATTACTGTAGCTTTCGAGTAAATCTTGAAGTCTGGTGGTGTCCGTCCTCCAGCTTTGTTTTAGAAGTTCAAGGTCTTTAGCCTCTCCACATAAACCTTAGAATTAGTTTGTCAATATTCACAAAATAACTGCTGGGATTCTGATTGGAATTGCCCTGAATCTATAGATCAAGTCAGGAACAAGTGACATCTTAATAATATTGCCTCTTCTTATGACATGGAATATAGATCTCCATGTATTTTGTTCTTATTTGATGTCTTTTATCAGAGTTTTTTTTTTTTTAGCTTTCCTTGTATATATTTTGTACTTACTTTGTTAGATTTATACCTAAGTATTTCTTTTTTAAGCATGTTGATATAAATGATAATGTTTTTAATTCCACCTGCTCATTGCTGATACAAAAGAGTGTGATTGGCTTTGATATAATTACTTGATATCCTGCAATCTTACTATAATCACCTATTTGTTCCAGGTTTCCTGTCTATTCTTACAGATTTTCTATGCAAACAATTATGTTATATGTGAACAAAGTTTTATTTCTTCCTTCCCAATCTATAACTTCTATTTCTTTTTTTCTTATTGCATTAACTTAGACTTCCTGCATAATTTTGAAAAGCTGTGTTGAAGACATATATATTTATTTTATTCCTGATCGTAGTAGAAAAGTTCAAGTTTCTCACCATCAAATATATTAGCTGTAGATTTTTTATAGATGTTCCTTGTCCAGTTGAGAAAGTTCCCATCTATTCCTAGTTTGCTGAGAAGTCTCATCATGAGTAAGTGCTGGATTTTGCCAAATGCTTTTTTCTTTTCTTTTCTTTTCTTTCCTTTCAGTGTTCCAGAATTCATTGTTTATGCACCACACCCAGTGCTCCATGCAATAGGTGCCCTCCTTAATACCCACCACCAGGCTTACCCAACCCCCCACCCTCTTCCTCCAAATGCTTTTTCTGAATCTGTTCATTGGATCATGTGATATTCCCCCTTATCCCGCTGATGTGATGGATTATGTTAACTGATTTTCAAATATTGAATCAGCCTTGCATACCTGGGATAATTCCCATTTGTTTGTGGTATATAATTCTTTTTATTCAATGTTGAATTAAATTTGTTAATATTTTATTGAGGATTTTTGCACCTATATTTATAATAGATATTGGTCTATAGTTTTTTTATAATGTCTTTTGTTTTGGTATTAGGGCAATGCTGAAGCCTCATAGGATGAGTTGGGAAGTATTCTCTGCACTTCTATCTTCTGGAAGAGACTGTAGAGAATTGGTATCATTTCTTCCTTAAATGCTTGATAGAATTTACCAGTGATCCCATCTGGACTTAGTGCTTTCTGTTTTTGAAGTTTATTAATTATTGATTCAATTTCTTAACAGACATAGCCCTATTCAGATGGTCTATTTCTTCTTGTGTGAGTTGCTAGAATGTGTCTTTCAGGGAATTGGTCCATTCCATCTAGATTATTGAATTTGTGGGCATAAAGTTTTTCATAACAACCCTTTGGTCCTTTTGATGTCCATGGGACCCATAGTGATGGCCCTCTTTCATTTCTCTTATTGGTAATTTGTGTCTTCTCTCTTTCTTTTGGTTAACCTGGTTAGAGGCTTATAGATTTCACTGAACTTCTGAAAGAACCAGCTTTTGGTTTTGTTGTTTTTCAAATCAATTTCCTGTTATCAATTTCATTGATTTCTGCTATAATTTATGTTTCCTTTCTCCTGTTTACTTTGGCTTTAATTTGTTCTTCTTTTTCTAGTTTCCTAAGTTGGAAACTAAAATTATTGATCTTAGATCTTTTCTCCTAGTATATATATTCAGTGCTGTAAGTTTCCCTCTAAGCACTGTTTTCATTACATTCCACACATTTTGATAAGTGGTATTTCTATTTTCAGTTAGTTCAAAATATTTTTAAAGTTTTTCATGAGATTCTTACTTAACTCATGTGTTAGAAGGGTGTTGTTTAGGGGCGCCTGGGTGGCTCAGTGGGTTAAGCCTCTGCCTTCAGCTCAGCTCATGATCTCGGGGTCCTGGGATCGAGCCCCACATCGGGCTCTCTGTTCAGCTGGGGGCCTGCTTCCCCCTCTCTCTCTGCCTGCCTCTTTGCCTACTTGTGATCTCTGTCTATCAAATAAATAAATAAAATCTTTAAAAAAAAAAAAAAGGGTGTTGTTTAGTCTCCACAGATTTGGGGATTTTCCTGTTACTCCGTTGTGATCTGAAAGCAGACAACACATGCTTTATATTCTTCTAAAAGTTTGTTTGGCTGTGCTTTATGGCTCAGAACGTGATCTATGCTGCTGAATGTCCCACATGAGCTTGACAAGAATGTGTGTCCTGCTTGTGTTAGAGGAAGTCTTCTGTAGATGTCAGTTGCATCCGGTTGATCAATGAGGTTAAGTTCGACTTTGTGCCTGCATACCTGGGATGATGTGTGGAGTGTAGTGAAAGCAGTGCTTAGAGGGAAACTTCCAGGGCTGAATGTACACATGAGAAGAAAAGGTTAAATTTATTTCAGGTGTACACCACAGTGATTCGAGGATTCTGCGCATTAGGCAATGGTCACCATCGTAAGTGCCGTCACCATCTGTCACCATACAAACCTACTACAATATAAATACTGCATTCCCTATGCTGTGCTCTTTTGCTCTGCGAGTTTTTTATTCTATGATGGGAAGTCTGTACGTCTTAACCTTTTGGTAAGCCTGCACCTGTGACTGTGAACTTCACAAGCTCCTCTCAGGTGTTTTTGCCTGTAAGTGGGATAGGGTGGGAAGGGGGCTGAAGCTGGGTATTCCCCGTCCCTGGGTCAGCTCAGCTCTGACAGTGCCCAGCAGGACAGGCTCCAATGAACAGCTTCTCCTGGCGGCCGACTTGGGGAGAACACAGAGCTGCCATCCTTCCGAATTGCTCCCCTTTCTGCTGCAGGAAGCTCTAAGGGATTTTTCTTCCATGTGCACTATGAGGACCTGTTAGGGACCCTGGAGGTAAAAACCATACAAGCATGGGGGCCCCTAATGCTGGGCCCCCTGGAGTTTTTGCCTCAACATTGTCCACATGGATCTCCAGCAGCTCACCAGTGACTGCTCTGGGTTCCCTGCCTGGTGCGTGTTCCCACAGAGGTTTCTCCTTCTGGATTTCTGCTCTGCTGAGGGCTCTGCCTGTCCATCCCTCCAATTTGGGGGCCATGGTTTGCCCCATGGCCTCTGTTCTCTGACATATCTAAGTAAAACTCTCCATTTTTCAGTTTGTTATTAGGGTGAAGGGGTGACTGCTGAGAACCTTACATGCTGAATTAGAAGCTAAAGTTTCATCAACTTGTTAATGATCCACCACCTTACATTTCTGGAATAAGCCTGAATTAGTCCTGGTGTAGTGTGTAGATTGGATGTAGACACAGATAAACGCATACACAAGTACATGCAGAGCTGGATTCAGTCTATTAATATTTTGCATATTTGTATTTACTTAATGAATGATATGAATCTTTCGTTTTCCTTCCATAAAGCCCTTCTCCTTGAAAAGTTGTGGAATTAAGATTATGCCATCCTTTAAAGCAAACAAGGAATTTTTATCTCTTTTCTTATAATCTAGAATCATTTGTGACAGGTTTATGTTGCTGTTTTAAAGGTATTTTGGAATCAGCAACAGAGCCAGGAGCCTGGAGTATAGTGGGGTTTTCTTTGCAAGGTTTTAACATATTGATTCAGTATCTTTAACAGAAGAGGAATCCAATACCAATTTATCATACTGTCAATTTTTGCAAGCTACGTTTGTCAAGGAATTAACTACGTCATCCGGATTGGCATATTTATTTTCAGAAAGTTGCTCATACTAGCTTCCTTTCACTACTTAAATTTTACTGTGACAGCTTCAGCCCAAATATTATCATTCCTTTTTTCTACATTCTTGAGATCTGTGTTGCTGGGATTCTGTTTCTAGCAGCCTGATATGTAAGCACAGGTTACTGGGGGTTAACCTTTCCACCTGCCCACCCTGTGCCCACAGGTGCCTGGGGAGGGAAGAGCTTGTTCTGAGGACACCCCCACCCCTGGTTGCTTCTGAAACAGTACCTCCTGCTCAGGCCGGAGTCAGGCCTGTATATCCCAGACCAGCGCTTCCCTTCTAGGCTGCTCCGTGGTGCAGACCAGCATCCGCACGAACAGAGTGCAGGACACACTCAGTGTGTTTGTCCAGGGCCTGAAATTGTCTGGCATCAGCATGACTGCCCCCATAAAGAGGCAATAAAGGCAGTGTGGCGGGGTACCGTTTGTGATGGCCGCTGTCTCTCTACCGTCAACCCCTGCCCGGCCCCCCATGGCACTTATTCAAGCAGGGAGAATGCTGGGTGCTCGGGAAAGCTGTGGGGCAGGAAAACAGTGACATGGAGAATTTCCTGAGCCTCTCATCTCCGGGAGCTCCTGACATAGAGCTCAGAGCAGGTAAGGGAGTGCAGACAGGCTCCCCTGTCCAGCAAGGCCCAAGGGTCTTGTGAGTACAGGACTCAGGGGTGCTGGGCCGATGGGCTGTGTTTCAGGTTGGAGACAAGGGGAAGCCTTAAAGCTTCTCCACCCCTCAGTGCTGTTCTGGACACCTGCCCACTGATACCACGTTTCCGGGTCTCTGAACCACAGCATGGCGCGGCCATGGCTGGCTCACCAGCCCCAGATGCTGCAGTCCGCCACCGCCTCTAGTCCTGGGGCCACATGGTTCTCTCGTCCCTACTAGCAGGTGCTGTTCAGACACAGTCTAGGGATGCCGGCAAGACATCTGAAGACACACAGATTACACACCCTGCTGTCTGAGCGCGTGCTGAACAACACCTTCCAACAACAGAATACCACACCAGGCAGAATGCAATTAGCCAGATAAACTTAGCTCATTAGCAACTCATGGGATTTATCTTCAAACACTTAAAGACATCCTCTTCTTTGTTTAAAAAACGCCTTCCTTCTGATTTATACAATTTAAGGAGCATCACATTCTGCTTCCTCCTCCACGAAACAGATGCTACTAAAACACCAAGGTCAGTCTGATCCTGACCATGCTAAGTCCATATGAATTGTTTCCTATGATCAACGTACTCACCACGACTTCATCTGAACATCCATCCTCACTGCTCTGTTGCATAAAACATAACAGTGATGAGACATTTCATTAAAATCATTTCCCGAACACAGGCAGAATTCACTTTCTGCATCACTGAATTAAATTTTTCAATTTGCATTAGATGTTACACAAATGATGTGCTTTTATAATTAGTCTTGAGGTAATACTTTGTAATTGTGTTATTTGGTGAATAGAAATGCAAAGGTATTAGAAAACAATTTGCATTAAAAATTCCTACTTCTATTTTTAGTCTAGCTTTGGAATTTGCCAGTTCTGTTTTGAACAAAAATGCTTCTGTTTTTCTGCTTAATGCTAACAAATCTGTTTCAACATTTCAATAGGACGAATGTCAAATCCTTGGTCATCAAGGCTGGTCCATGCACACAGCTTGTCCAGACAATGGCTTATACAGAAATAGCTTATACAGGAATGAGTACATGGATGCTTTGATCTTGTGATATGGTCAGGGGCATCTGTTAACCCTTTCACTTCAGACAAATGGGCTCCGGCTTGAATTTCCATGCCATTTCCTTGTTTGTCTTTGCTTCAACCCAGTTACTCAGTAGAGGGTCTCTGATAAAAAGTTGAACCCCAGCCCCCAGGGGTAAAGTAAAAAAGGGGCCTGTTATAGATGCGGGATTTGGGATATTGCTCAGTCCCATTTACTGAGAATGGTGTCTTCACGTCTAAAACTGTCTCCACCAATTGAGCACCTTGCTAGCAGAGTGCTGAGCCTCTGGACGGAGCGTGGGCAGTCAGCGTGGCTTACTGCTCTGGGATGACAAGGGATCCACAACACCCATCCCCCAGAGTCCGGGTCTGTTCTCACACAGCGACCTCATATACCTGTGTGCACACCACCCCATGACAAAGTCATCCGTCACCAAGCAAGAGGGAGAGACACCAAGGAGATAAAACCAGGCTTGGGGAACCAAGTGAGTGGCAAAACCAGGACCAAGGGGCTCAAATCAGGGCTGCTCCCCTGAACCTGGACACCCCAAATCGAAGCAAGCAGCTGCTGCTAACTAAAGATTGGACAGGACTCTTCCATCACATCAACAATAAGACAGTATCAGATAATTACATAGCATAAAGTGAAACACACTGTCTCAGACACAGTGATAATGAAACCAGGAGAGCTCTTGATCTACTACCAAATCACATCTCCCCCTTTCTGCTTTTTCAAAATATTTAGCTTTACCTAACAAGCATAGAATATTTCTTTTTTGCTATGTAAATGTATTTTTCCAGTTTTATCGAGAAATAATTGGCACACATCACTGTGTACATTTAAGGTGTGATGGTTTGGTTTACACATGTTGTAAAATGGTCACAGGCAGGCTCCACTAACATCTGTCTTCTCATACAGATACAATAAAAAGAAAAGAAAGGGAAAACAATTGTCCTTTGGTAAGAACTCTTCAGATGTCCTGTTCTAGTAGCTTCCCAAATTCCCCACAGCAGCGTCAGCCGCTATCACCACAGTGCTTATCACATCCCCAGTGCTTGGCTATAGCCGGAGGCTGTGCCTTCCGACCACCTTCCTCTCACTCCCTGTCCACGCCTCTGGGAGCCACATCACGTCTCTGTGTCTATGAACTGGGTTTGTATCTGTCCTTGTTTTCTAGAGACCACAGCTAAATGAGAACAGTCTGTGTCCATGTCTGATTTATTTCACGTAGCACAGTGCCCTCCAAGTCCATCCACGTTGTCACAATGGTAGAGTCTCCTCGATTTTTATGGCTGAGTAATATTCCATTCTATACCCTCCTTGGCCTCTTCATCCCTTGATGGTCCCTTGGGTTGGTTCCACATCTCGGCTACTATAAGGAATGCTGCAGTGAACGTAGGGTACATGTACCTTTCGAGGTAGTGTTTCCCTTTCCTCTGATATGGTCCCAAGAGTGGAATTGCTGGATCATAGGGTAGTTCTGTTTTTAATTCTGGGGCATCCTCTATACTGTTTCCCACAATAGCTACACCACTTTACATTCCCATCAACAGCACATGAGTGTTCTTTTCTCCACATCCGTGCCAACATTCACTGCTTCTTGTCCTTCCAAGGATGGCCGTTCTCACCGGTGTGAGGTGGTATCTCATTGCGGCTCTCATTTGCATTTCCCTGATGTCCATGATGTTGATAAATGCATTTTTAAGTCAGACATATTTGCAAGCTCACAATATGAAAATAAATGTTCATTTCTGTCCTCTCCAGAATCTCTCCAATTTAGTGCACCATGATTTCTATCTATGTCGATTATCTCTTACCACAAATGGCCTCGTGATACCTTGGGAGTCAGGGGCCGGGGGGCACCCTTGGTGACAGACTCAGAACCCCAGCCCTGTAGAGATGTTCTAAGGCCACATCCGGCCAGCTCCAGGGGGAGTCTGGACTCAGATACAGGGCCCTGACAAAGTCAGTCATAGTCTGATACAGACTCAAAACAGCATGCTCTGCATTATTTTTCAGACAAAATACAAGATAAACCACACTGCAGATTTGTGGTTCCAAGGTTTAGCTCATGTGTAGAACCATAGGAATTAATATTTTAATACAAAGCTTAAGAAGAAACACAAGTAAACTTACTATCATCATTTAAATAGCAAGAAACATTATCCTGAAGCTTCTCTAAGAACTGCTTTTTTGTTTCCCATAAAAGCGCAACTCTAAAATGTGTTCTCCCTTCCTTCCTTTCATCACTAATCCAATTTTAGGGCAAAACTTGTTGAAAAAGAATGTTAACTCTAATGAGCCCATGAGATCTAAAAGTACACTGGCCTCCTAGACAAGCATCACCACCATCATCACCAGAAGCTCTAATGAATCAGTCTAGTTGGATTACAATGTTTAAATGAATTTTCAGAAAATAAATGTAATTTTCAGAATTGCGCGCTTGAATTGTGATGAAAATAGATCAGCATTCAAGCATGGGAGAAAGACAAAGAACAATATGAATGCAGTCAAACCTCTGTGTTTGCTTTGTTTCTTTGTATGTGTTTGACTGCATTATTTATCTATGTGTGTGTGTGTGTGTGTGTGAATGAAGTCTACATCAATGGTTGTTAGCCTTTAGCATGGTATACAAAGAGAACAATTACAGCTCCTTCCCAATGTCCACTCGGTCAAACACGTGATGGGCACTGTGACCGTCCCCAAGGTGAGCCCAGGGAGCCTGACATGCTAACAGATGAAGGAGGGCAGGAGAATGAGGGCTGGGTTACCAAGGCAGGGGCAGGGTTCCTGAGGAGCACGCTCCAGGTCTCATGGGCCAGGGGTGGATCGTGGTGGCAGACCAGGTTCAGCATCCTCTGAGGACACCAACAGACACATGAGAAGCACCTGCAGACAGAACCCTGGTTGGATGGACAGGGGCATGGGGGCAGGGGGCAGCAGGACTTGGTGCAGGCCAGGAACACCTTTTAAAGGCAGCTCGAGGGTTTCTGAGCCACAGTCCTGCTTGAAAAACACAGGCTGAACTCATTGAGAAAGAATCTTGGTCAAGGAGACCCTGAGGGAGAAGGCATCCAGGACCCAGGAGAACCCAGAGAGGACAAGACAGGTGTGCGGGCTGAATTCACTGCGGCACACTTCACTGGCTCCATCACAGAATCCCGTGGCCTTCAGAATATTCTGGAGTGTGTGTTGCGGGCAGAGGGTTCTCACATCCCACTTCCCTCTATGGATGGAAGAAGGCAGCCTCGAAAATCAGCTTGAACACAGGCTGGATGTGTTTCTACATGAAAGTGAGGGGTTGAGGGCTGGTGCCTCAGAGAAGCCTGTTCCCCAGGCAGACACTCCCATCAGGGGACAAGCTGTGGGACATTCTGGCATTGAGATCAGGAGGGAATTTAACACCCAGTGGGTCGCTGGATATTGTTTTGTTCCTAGTAGCTTATATAATAGATAGATCCAGACAGAAATTTGGATTTTGGGGACTCTGTGGAAGAACATGCAGAAAACAACAAACATTCCTCTAGCATCTTGTCCAAAAGAAACTAGAACCTTGTACTTCAGAAAGAAAGAGTTTTCATGAGATAGGAAAAAATAGTGCTTTTCTTTAAAAGCACTTTGGGGGGAGTGGTAGGTCTGGGACTGTCAGTGATGTGGGAAGTAAGCCTTAGAGAAGAAGGAAGTCAGTGATTTAGACGATCTCTTTGTAAGTTTGAAAGAGAACGATAAATTATACCCAAATAACATGAATGCCATACAAAATAACATGAGAGAGAGAAAGTACCAGAAGTGGGATATTTGAAAAAAACAATAAAACCAGTAGCTATAGGGAAGCTTCGGGGAAGAGGAAGCAGGTGACTTACATCAGAATCAAGGGAGCGACCGCAGTAGAATGTGTGGCATATCCTAGCAAATATCCAATTTTAAAGGAAATTAACAAACCATCTGGGGGGTCACAACCACCAGGCAGACACAGCAGAAAATCTGAAGAAATGCATCCACAATGAAAATCTTCCCCACAAATCTCCCTCAGGCACACATGACTTTCTGATCCGTCCTATAAAATAAGGGGGAAAGCACCACCAATTACACTAAGTCACTAAGTCATTCCAGGGAGTAAAGAAGATAGATCATTTGTGAGTCATCTCGTGTGGCTGAGATCAGGTGGTCATGCGTGCAGAAGGACAGTGGGAAAGACTGAACGCCACTCATGGGGTGTTCTACCAAATAAACCAGGAACAAAGGAATCCACACTGTATGATTCTGTTTCTATAAAATTCAAGTTCAAAAACTATAAAGTTCAAAAATTCACTGATCGTTTCCTGGTGACCATGGAAGGGTGATGTGGGGGGAAGGGCACCTGGAGGTGCAGGACACTGAAAGGTACTCTGCCTCCCGCACTGAGCATGGCCATTTTGCACCGAGTCGCTACCTCTGATTAAAGTGGGAACAGATAGAATGGCCACGTGTTTCTTCCAGCCCTGAAAATGGCCTGGAGCAGGCATGGAGCGGGACCTGGGGCTGGGTTTCCCCGGGATACCACCAGCAAGATGGAGTAAGGATAGGTCTGGGACATTGTGGGTATATGTGGACCCCAAGGTTAACTGGCAGGTTGGGGTTGGGAGACCCACCGCAGGCGGACGTGCAAGAGCGAATGCAGTGGTGGGGACCCCGGGCTGAGATACGGACACCAGGGCATTCCCCTCCCATGCGTCCGGGATGGGGGGCTGCAGTTTGTGGGCCGGTGTTGGGAGGTGGGGATGGGGTGAAGACCCCGGGGGCAGTGGATAGATGAACAGAAGCACAGTCCTGAAAGCATAAAGCAGGTGGCCAGAGCAGCAGCAGAGTGGAAGGCAGGGAGCAGGTGCCTGAGGGACCAGGGACCCAGACGGATGCGGGAGACCCAGCTGGGCCCAGGGCCGAGCCGTCTGCTTCAGCAGGAAGACACCACGCCCGGCAGGCTCAGGGGCCCTGGTGAGTCAGGACAGCAGTGGGATGAGCCACAGCTGACGTTCCTGGGTGGGCCTCCCTGGGCCAGTCTGCGCCTCCAGAGGCCCTTGTCTTTCTGTATTCACACAAATATGATTTTCCCTTATGTACTTGTTAAATAAACATTAAAGAACTGAGTGCTTACGTTCTGTTACATAATTTATATCAACACAGCTACCACCCAGCACCCATTGAGCCTTAGCAACAACGGACAAAACATCCAAGAGGGTAATTGCTCTAGAAAGAGCAGAGTCTTCATATCGCGTGCTAGGGTGTTTGCTATCAAGCAGACGGAGGGGAAACATGAGGGATATCAAGGACATGCCGCAGAGCCCAGTGCTCCTGAAAAGAAGGGGTGAGAGGCCCACAGAGCTGCAGGTGCCCGGGGGGAGGAAGATGGCGGAGGAAGGCCCCATCGGGTCCCCAGTATCAGTGTGTAGCAGGCCAAGGGCCAGCGCCTGCTCCAGACACACAGTCCACACACCTGGTCACATCACATGGCCATCCCACCTGACTTGGTAGCCAAAGGGTAAGCCGGGAGGAGGGGAGCCATGGAGGCTGCACACCAGTGACTGAGTGCTGTCAGATGTGGGAATGACACAGTCGTCCTGATGCTTACCTCCACCATCAGGACGAAGTGGCCCACCAGCCCCACAGAGGCTGGCTGGGACAGTCCCCCACATGCCCAAAGGTGGGGAAAGAACTGGAACGTGGGGAATAGCAGCCTCATTCCCAGGCCCCCATCAGTGTGTGGCTCCTCAACTCCAGTGACCAGCGGTGGTCCCGGCTCAGGGTGCCCACAGCAATACCCCCAGGGCAGGATGCACACCCAGCTGGTACTGGTGGGGTCATGTCCCCATCATGCCCAGTTTTACTTCCCCCACCTCACCTGGGGCAGAGCACTGTCTTCTCTGCCTCTTCAACTCCCGGAAGGTGTCGACCCCACCCCTGCCCCGCCACACCTGCCCCGCCACACCTCACACAGGCCCCACCCCAACGCACCTGTCTCACATAGGCCCCACCCCGCCACACCTGTCTGACCACACCTGAGGCAGGCGTGGGTGCCGAACAGTCTGGAGCTGCTGGCTCTGCACCAGGGCTCAGGCATCACACCCCAGCAACCCTAGCAGGATTCTTAAAATTCCCGTCCCCCATGAGACAGCCACCCACTGTTTTCTCCTTGCTGAGATTTTTTTATTTGATCCCGTCCTTGGCTTCTTCCCTCCTGAGCATCTTGCCTGGCTCTTGGGGGACGTCCACACTCCGGGTCTCTCCCAGCCCATTTTGGCCAACGGAGAGAATTTGCTAAGCTTCCCAAACATATCTGGATCTTTGCTCTAACGTAAGGGACTCATTCAGAGGTTTGACATTAATGCTGTGAGGCAGGTGGGCTCCAGCCCACAGGAGCAGCACAGGACCTCTGAGGACTACCCTTTCATTGCTGAGGGGTTAGCAACACTTGCTGTTCAATTGGCGATGAAAGCCCCCAAATTTCTGGTCTTCCGATTCTCTGTGACTCCTGAAACTTGGACAACTCCATTGTCAGGTCATCTCTTTCATGTTTTTAGATCTCTTCTCCCAAAGCTGCCATTGTCTGCCTTCCCGATTGTCCCCAGGGCTTTCCCCAGGGGTCCCACTGCTGCGTGACACCGATGGTCATCACCCAGTGTCCATTTGGCTTCCTCCTTGCCTGCGGACCCACAGCTGACCGAAACCCAAGGGTCTCTTTTCTGCAACATCTCACCTCTGGTACCAGTGGGGTATCTGTCAGAATAGGTCATAGCAGCGAATTACCCCAAAGCCCTGCAGCTCAACACCGAAGGCCCATTGCCTGCTCTTCTCACACACTATTGGTGTCTCTGACCACCGAGTGTCTTGGGGACCAGACTCTGGACGGCCACCATCACGCAGCATGTCAGCGGCCTGCCAAAGAGAAAAGCATTCAGAAGGTGCCAAACAGGGGCGCCTCGGTGGCTCAGTGGGTTAAAGCCTCTGCCTTCGGCCCAGGTCATGATCCCAGGGTCCTGGGATCGAGCCCCACATCGGGCTGTCAGCTCCGCAGGGAGCCTGCTTCATCTTCTCTCTCTCTCTCTGCCTGCCTCTCTGCCTACTTGTGATCTCTGTCTGTCAAATAAATAAATAAAAACCTTAAAAAAAAAAAGAAGAAGAAGAAGGTGCCAAACAGGCAAGAAGCCCCCAAACTCTCTGGCCAGACTCCGGGGACCTGCAGCCCTACTATGTGCCCAGGAGGGAGGGGGCCCAGGCAATAGGGCCCCTAGTAGGTGAGTGGGTAGGGATGGTAGAAGACCCTGAGAACCCTAATAGATTCTGTGCTTGGAAGTAACACTAACAATCCCAGGCTTTCCTTCATGCTCATGTCTACAATCCTGCAAAATTGAAAACCAATTTTTATCTCAAATGAGAATGTAATGTCACTTGGGCTCAACATATCAGTCCTTCAGGACCTTGTGTCTGGTGGTCATTTTAATGTTATCTACTAAAATTGTATAATTTCACTAACAATTAGTGACGCTGGTGCGTCCATCATGTCTGGAACCAGGTCCTCTCAAAAGTCTCAGTGACTCCAGACAGACTTTATGCACTGGCTCTGGGGCACAGCACAACAAAGAGACACCCTGCGCCTGCCAGATCACCCCAGAGAGCTGACCCCACCTGCTGCGTGGAAGCCTTAGCTGTGTCCGGGTGGCTGGACAGACCCGAGATCTTCAAGGGATTTTGTTTCTGCGTCTCTAGTGCATATGCCCCCACAGCCCCAGCAGAGGCTCCCACATGACAATCAGGGGCACTCCATACACATTCCTGAGCTGTCCAGCGCCTGTATCCTGTGGCTTTCTGGAAACAGGGACCTTACAAGAGGGTGACCCACTCCTCACCGGTGAGTTCTAGTCTCCACAATCTCTGGCACTTATTAACAGATGTCCTCGTAATGCGGCCTCAGACATAGAGCCCATCAGATGCCGCTCTGCCATCTGTTCAGAAACTGCTGGTGAGACAGAGCCACCGACTGACGGAGCCGCTGATGGAGCTGCTGACTGAGTCACTGACGGAGCCATTGACTGACGGAGCCACCAACTGATGGAGCCACTGACTGATGGAGCCACTGACGGAGTCGCTGATGGAGCAGCTGACTGACTGATGGAATCACTGATGGAGCCACTGACAGAGCTGCTGACAGGGTTGCTGACTGACAGAGTCGCTGACGGAGCCGCTGACTAACAAAGTTGCTGATGGAGCTGCTGACAGAGCGCCAACACAGCCACGGGCAAGCAGACGCCCCCACTCCATCCAGACCCCCATCCTCACAGCCAAGAGCTCCGAGGAGGCACAGACAGGAAAGCAGGTGGCCAGGAGTCTCATCTCTGCCTCGTCTCAGGACTCGGGGGGAAGGAGCATAAGGACAGGGGTGACATCCTCTACTCTCCCTGGACACAGGAAAACCACGGGCACCTCTGCCCAGACACCCCGTTCTCCTCCGCTGTCAGTTTTCGCAGCAAAGCCAGTCGTTCCACATCCGCGAGGACAACAGTCTGGGCTCCCCTCAGCATCCCAGCTCTCCCTCCCAGTAGATCCTGGAGGGGTCCAGATAGGCGGGTCCACGGGGTGGAGGAAACTCGGACATCTCCTGTTGTTACTTTTTATTATGAGCTCTGGTTCCCTCTCCCTTGAGCCTCACATCCTGGGTCACCACCACGGCCTCCAGAGCGCTGCCGGGCCTGCTGTGGGGGAAGCGGTCCGGGCGCACAGGTGTGTCCCTGGCCAGCATCTAGCATCGCCTGTGCCTCTCTTGCCATGAACCAACTAAGCCCCCAAGCACAGCAGGCAGGGCCGCCCCTCGCCCTCCAGCCAGTGGTTACGGCTCTGTCCCTTCTCTGTGCCTGCCACCTACATGGACGCCCCCCACACTCAGGCCATGTGAGGACGGGCAGGGCATTCAAGGGCCCGAGGCTCTCCCAGCCGCCACCCATGGCCATGCTCAGCCACCAGGGAGCCGTGAGCGGGGAGATGGGCCAGACACAGGCACCAGCAGAATGTTGCCTTCAGGAGAGGCACAGACGCCACCAGGAAGGACTTTACCCCCTCCCCACGCAGCCAAGGACAGAGAGCAGGGGAACCCAAGACCCCGGAGAGGCTCTCGTCCTGGACCACAGGGTAGGCCTTGTAGGGGCGGGAGACAGTGCGGGGGCTCAAGGGTCCACAGGTCCCCACCCACACCAGGCGCCCCTGCCCCTGAGGACACCTCACCCTGCTGACTGTTCCAGCTCTGCCTCCCCCGAGGTCACTGCAGGGGCAAAGGGCAGCCGGTGGGTGCGTGGGGCCGCTCAGCCTCCGGGTTAAGCCTCCCAGACAGGCTCACGGGCTCTGTCCCTGCTTGCGTGCGGCCCACCGCCTGGTCCTGGTGGAGGCTTGGTGCCCCAGACTGCAGCTACAGGCCTACGCAGATGCTGTTGCGGGAGGTGGTCACTTGACCTCGAAGATATCGGCTCTCCCTTTGCACCGCTCTCCCAGCGAACTCGGAGCAGGTGTTCCTGGCACGTTCTCAGATTCTCCTGAGTCTTCCTTCTGCACCACGGAGGGAACTACACCCACCTCCCTTTCCAGCCCAACAGAGAGGCCTCCCCGTGAAAACCAGGCCGTGGCCACTCTGTGGGTCCACGGACGGCCACCGGCTTCCCCACCCACTCAGGGCCCCGTGGTCCTGCCGGGACTGACTGAGCTTTTCACCCATGGCCGGGGCGCCATCCCACACAGCTGCTGTTTGTCTGTGTCTATCAGCAGAGAACATCCTTACAATCCTCCCCGAACACAGACGTCATGTGAAAGATTCAGCGGAAAATAAGGAGAGGACCAAGTGGACAGGTCTGCGTGGTGCAGGCACACCAGCAGGTAAGTGGGGAGCTCACCTGGGGTTGGTAGTTTCCACAACACCCAGCTCCAGCTTCCACAGGACATTTGACGCTTAGGAAAGGAAAATTTATGTAGCAATTAGAGCAAAAGAGTAAATTTTTCTAAAATAAATAAAGTTCTTGACCATGGGGAATATCATGAGTTCCAAAAATTAATTCACAAATCAGCCTGATGCCTGAAATGAACTAACGGCACCAGGGGTTCCCTTTGAATGTTTGTTTTTAACATGTACTCCATGCAACTCACCTGGGAGTCACCTGGGTATCACCTGGTTGTCACCTGAATGTCACTGCTTTCCAGCCCCAAAATGATGAGGCCTCTACAGTCACCAGGGCAGTGGGCGAGGGGCCCAGAAACACCTGTCCCTTGTGCCAATGGCCCTGTAGAAACAGCCATCACAGTTTCTTTCTCCGAGACGATATTAGGTGTTCACTGTCCAAGTTTTGTATTGTCAGGAATCGACTACATTTCAGTTAAAAGCTCATTCCAACTGAGAACATGTGTTTTGGCTCCTGGCACTTGCATGTGAGCGGGCCGTGTGGGTGTCCAGACGGGAGGGAGGTCAGGTGAGGAAATGAGCGGCCACACACTGCACGGTTTGCTCTGAAACTCGGGAGCTTTGAGCGTGCTTTCCTTCAGGCTCAGCACTCGGCCGTGCTCCGACTCCAGTCCTGACATGGAGGACTTCAGGGCAGGGGAAACTATGTAATCAAAATTCTTTATCGCGCACTTTGAAAAATGGCATTGAAGTTGGAATCCTGTGTGGAGTGCATTCATGGAATCGTCTAAATTCTCTTCATGAGGGTCTCCCAGTCAAGCCTGAGATGTGCACTTTTCTGAGCGAGGAACTAATGATGGTCATTTGCCTCCGTGGCCAAGCCGTGCGCGCCTGAGAAGCTGTGAGCCCTCCTGCAGAAGCCGCTCCACAGGGAAGCCTGACAGTGCTGTCGGTGGCTGGCGTGAAGGGACCCCCGTGGCACAGGGGCGAAGCCTCTGCCCATCCCTGCACCAGGCACAACCCGGGGGCTCCCCCACGTCCCTGCATCACGCTCAGGAAAGGAGGGCACTGTGGGGGAGGGGTGCTAAACACACCCCCACAGGGCAAAGCACACCTGTCTCCCCTGCGGCCAGCCTCCCCTCTACGAGAGCCGATTGGCCCTCTCTGCAGGGCTGGGCAGGAGTTCCAGGCTCAGGCCTCGGCCCATCTGTTCCACCTGTTGTGCGAGCGGGAGCAGAGGGCAGGACTGTCACACTAAGGGGTTTCCTTCCTTCTTTCTCTCCATGTGGTCAACCTGTGCAGACGATCTCTGAGACCCCCCCCCCAGGAGACCCGAAGACAAAGGGGGTGCCTCCGTGAACCACTCTGAGAACCGAGCCACCCAGCCTACAGGCCCCAAGCAGGCCATCCGCATCAGTACAGACGCCTGAACGAAGGTGAGGCACACATACCACACCCGAGGGACTGTGGGGACTCGAGTAGGGGTAGGGGGTGGAGGCTGGCCGTGCCTGTGCTGAGGCATTTCCAGGCTGTGCCTCCCGAAGGGGCCTTCTGCCCATCATGGTTGGCTCAAGCCTGGATCCCAAGTCTGGAATGAGGCGCGAGATGTTCAATTCGCCCGGGCCACCCTTGGATCCCTGCCTTCCCTGCTCAGCAGCAAGGCCGCCCCCAGGGATCTCCACACAGCTGCTGCTAATCCTATCCCCGAATCCCTTTCCTCTGTGCTTGAGCTGCTCGTTTAGAGTTCCAGTTCTGGAATCAGAATAGTACCACCCAAAATACCACTAAGCCTTGTAAAATGGAAGTGGGAACTCCCTTGTTTCAGCTTTTGCATATATTTGAAAAGTTTTATAATAAAATGTGAGGGGAAAAATAAAATGTTTGGAAGCAATTTTTAAGAAGTGAAACGGCACACCCTTGGACCCGTTGTCCCCCTTCCTTCCTAGTCAGGCCCAGCTGGGAAACACCCTCATGCATCCTGAGCTCTTGCTGCCCGCCTTCCCACAGCTCCACCTAGAGACCTTCCCCCGTGTCACCTCCTCCAGGAAGCCTTCCAGACCTTCAGTGCATGCTCCTTGCAGGAGGTACACCTGGTCTCCGGCCTCGCCTCCCTGAGGGCACACTTGGATCTGATGAAATCCACATTCACCCTCTCCTCATGCAGCCCTTGGCCCTGGTCAGCTCCAAACAGTGGGTGTCCGTAAGCACAACAGAGGGGAACTAACGCAGCTGCTGGAAGGAAGAGGGTCCAGCGATGGGGCCACCATCTGAATGAGCAAACTCGGTCGCGGCCCTCCCTATTGCACGCTCGGGAACTGCACGCCAGTATGCACTGGGAGCCTCCCTTTCCCAGCCCCAGGGTTCCTGGCCTATGTCACCGCATGCGCAGGACAGCCACTCCAATGACACACTCATGGACCTCACTTTACCTCTGGGCTTTCGCTGAAACTCCTCTTCTGGCCGGAGAAACCAACTCCCATCAGCCTGTCCCCACACGGCTTGGAGACATCATAACAGAATATATCCCAGAACAGAAACCCTGACATGAGGGCATAAAGGCAGGAGCCGAAGAAAAGAAAGCCACGTGATTTCTCCCAAGGATTAGTTTGTTTTTTTTTAATTCACTGTAATTAAAATAACCATTGTTAAATATATTTGTTGTCTGTTACAGGCACAGAAATGCCACTTATAAACCTTGAATGAGCCAGAGCCTGAGCCTGCAGGACCGGCTCCGCACCTGGAACCAGGGGATGCTGGCCCCTTTCCTGCTGTGCCCGAGAGGGGCCGGTGGGTCCCAGTGGTCTCGTCGTACCCTCGCTTCCCTCTCTGTTCCCCTCACGACCTTCTGAGAACTTCCCGCTCCTGCCCTTCACTGCAACACCTCCGAACGTCCACACGTTTTCCCAGGTTTCCGCCCACCGGAAGGCAAGGGGCTGGGTGGTGGGCTCACTGATCTGGAAAGCTCCCAGGAATATGTCTATGTGCTAGGACCATGGTGCCCAAAGCACCGGCCTGCTCCCGGGGATCGGATCTGGCCGGATGGTCTTTATCGCAGGGCACAGGAGGGCAGGGCCATCCGGCCTCAGCTCTAAGCCTGGCCACTGCCCTTGGAGCAGGTCAAGGGAAGGCGGCTTCTTGCCCCGGCTGGGGGCGCCCCACAGGGTCACTGCAGCCTGTGAAATCGGGATCCAGGGAACAGCTGCCCCTGCCAGCCCGCAGACGATGAGGCTCCTGAGCGGCAGGGGGTCCCAGGGATAGGCCACCTCTGTGCCCCAGGCCCCGCAGGGTGCCTCACTCCTTCAAGGACCCCCCAGCGCGGGCCTAGTGCTGGCGATGGCTCCAGACGCCCCACTCGCCTGGGGAAAGGGAGTGACCCTCGAACCCGCGGAGTGCGAGCTACCCGGCCTCCCCCAGAACACCCGGCCCCAAACCTCGGAGGAGAACGCATCCGGCCACCTGACCACACGTTGCCAGCTCATCCGTCATGCGGCTGCAGTGTGCACACAGGAAGAGGCCCGGACCCCCAACATAGCTGAGATGAACATAAGCCCCACACCCCACAGTCCCCATCTGCTCTGTGCCTGCTTGCCCAAAACTCGTGTTCGCCACACGTGACAGAAGCACTAACAGTTTGCGTGCCCTGGCCGGCTCAGGGGTGGGCTGCACGTGGGTGGGCTCCCTCTCTCAACGGACATCACTCTGCAGAGACACGTCCCTGAATCTGCTGTTCTCAGGGCTGAGCAGTGGGGGCACGTGACTGCGTGTCCCTGGGACCACGTGCTCCCCTGTGTGGCAGTGTGACTCCCTCCCTGGGGCCCTGGGGCCCTGGGACTCGCTGTTAGGTCCTTCACGCTTTTCTGACGAACATCGTTCTCGATTTTTGTTAAGTGAGCATCAATTTTGTATCGAGGCCTAATTTACAGATAAAATTTACCCACTTAATAATTTCACTGAATGAGCTTTGGCAAACATATTCAATTTCATTTTTTATTTCTCCTTTGACTCATTTATTTAGTGACGTGTAGCTAATGTCCGGTATTTGCTCACAGCTATTGGTGACAGGACAGATGGACACAGCACAGCCCCCCAACCAGGACGCCCTGGACCCCAGGCTCATTTCCTTGGCCTTGGTCACAGCAAACATGGGGTTTGTTTTCTTTCTTCAAGACTTCTGGCTCCAAGACAAAACCAAACATCTTCTGGCAATAGAAACCCACCCAAAGCCCTGAGAGTGTTACCCAGAGACTGTGCTGCTTTCCTGCCCCATCTTCCCACCGCTCAAGGACAAATAGCCAGGAGGGCGCCCTCCTTCCCGTGTCAGTGGCTGGCACCCGGCCCACCAAAGTGTTCCGCACCAGCCCGACCGCACAGCAGTGATATGGTCGAGGAGTCTGTCCACTGCCACGAGCTCGGGACACGCATGTGCCCCCAGCTGACCACAGGGTCAGGGGACAGGACAGCCTCCTCTTTTCTCTGGGACTAAAACTCTCAAGTTTTCTTGAAATAGTTTGCAAGGAAGGTTAAAACCTAACTATGGACACCACCTTCATTAACTTATTTTCTTACAGTTTCCTGCAATGGTCGGCATCTTTGGGAGCAGATAAATTCAATCTGCCCAGCACCTGCTGCTCCCTCGCAGACCCACCTGCACGCCCTCGATGGCAGAGAGAGCCCAGTCATTCGTGAGGGACTGGACTTGAACGTAAGCTCTCATGAAACATGGCCGTGCGCCGTCTCCTCCTGGGCACTGACGCGTGAGCAGCACCTGGGGGCCCCACTCACAAACAGGGTCCAGGCCAGTCCCCAGAGCACGGAGCTGTCACATCACAATAATGGAAGGGCTCTCCATCATTATGTGGCAAATCTTAACGTGTCTGCTGCACCCCCCTGGGGAGATGGAAGAGGTTCATATCTCCATTTGCCCCGTTCTGCAGAAGCAAAGTACCCATGGCCACAGGTTCAGGGAACCAGACGGGTCTCCTGTGCTACAGCTCATTCTTCCTGTTTCCAGGCATGTGGCTGAATTGTTGATCTGTCACATGTCACCAGTCACACTGGGAATTTTGGTTCTGGAAACCTGATATCAGCAGGCACGTGGGACCCAGTGCAGCGTGCACACTATGAACACGCTCTCACGGGAGCCTGCTGTGGCTGCAGTCAGCTATACCCTGACCTAACACACAACTGGAGTCCTCCTGGTACCTTCACAGGCACACTGGCCATCGGGGGGATAATCAGTCCCAAACAGAGGGTTGGGGAAAGACGACTCGTCAGCACAAGGGCTGGCCCAGCCTACTGCTGGCCCCCAGGAGCTCAACCCCTGGACCCTTGCACCTCCCACCAAGTCCAGCTCAGAGCGAGAAGGGGGTCTGCTTGCATCGCCTGCTCTGGGAATATGAGCCTCCGTGTCCTCCACATGGAGAATGAGAAGCACGAAAGGCAAAAGAAAACACCAATGATTCCCTCAAGTTCAGAGGTGACAGCTTGCCTCTGGGAAGACATGGTGCATTCCTCGGGGACAGAAGAGGGAATCAGTCGCCATTCCTGGTGAACCATGGCCCACCCCCAACACTGAAGCCCGAGCCACATCTCAGCCCCTCCGGTGAGCCTCCTGTTGCACACCAGAGACATCAAGCACCTTCCCGGGTGCCCACCCCCCCATGGCCCCCCTTCTCCGCTCTCCTTCATAGTCACACATCCTGCTCCAGCCCAATGGCCACAGCCTGACCACGTGGCCAGCCCAGCCTCAGGGTGTCCGGGACTCCAGGGGATGGGCAATGAGCTGGATGAGCATGTGCCCACCACCTATGAGCACCAGTGGGAGCAGGGCGTTCACAGGACAGTCTCGCAGCCCAGGACCTGGCACCCCACCCGGGTGCTCCCTGCCCAGGGCTGTGCAACTGGACAGGAAGGGCCGTCCTAGTAGACTGGGTGCAAGGCCTCCTCTGGGCTTGGCGTGCCTCCTCCCTCTGTCCTCCCCTGGGGCCAGACGTGTTTGATGGTCTGGTTCTGTCCCGGCACCCCTGCACCAGCCCCAGCTTCATTCCATTCAATAACCGGAACTGACCGCCGGCAGAATGACTCGTCGGACAACCCCGTAAGCCAACAGATTCCTGCTCTTTGGGCCAAATTTAACTCCACCCTCAGACATCAGCCTCCCTTCTGTGCCCATAGCAATGGCAGCTCTGTTTTGTATTCATGTCCTGTTTCTGAATTTAACATCTCATCCAGCAACCTTCAGCTCCAGGCTCATTACAGGTATGAGAACATCACCTAAAGAATTTCCTTCCAGCAGGAGACACAGGGCTCAGACAAATTGAGGACATGGGGAAGCTCTAACAGCTACACCAGCTTCAAGCTCCTAGGGACTCGGATGTACGTTTGCAGAGGATGTGGTGAGAATGTCTGTGTATCGTGTTTGTCAGTGAGAATCGTCACATCGCCTCCAATCATGTGTCACACCCTCTCCTCTGTGTCTGAAGAATTCCATGACACGCACTTGACCATACAGTCCGCATGAACCCTCACTTCTAACCCCACCGCGCTGATGCTCTGCGAGGGGCTATGGGCAGCGAGCCGGCCTGTGCACAGCACAGTCACCCACGGGCAGCCCCACATTCTATGGCTGGCCCGGCAGACCAGAAGGTGCAGGTGCAGGAGGGCCAGGTGGTGGAGACAGGGTGCCCTGCTGTCCGGGGAGGTGAGGGCAAGGGGGCCGGATGGGTTGGTGGCCTGAGCGCGATGTCCCCTCTCTGTGCACACGGCCACCATGTCCACTGCACCAGGAATGCACACAGTCGCTCCTTTTTATTCGTCCCCCGAAGGCTTCAGTGCACAGAGCTGGCGCCGAGCACATTCTATGAACATGTTTTAAAAATAATATTCAGTCAGCATATTTTATGGTCCACTTCCTGATATCATAACGCAAAACAGAGTAATTACTCTCCAAGTGAGGAGATGAAAAGTCTTTCCTTTGGTGCAAACATGATTCATTTAAAATTTCTTCACAGATGAATCCTCGGATAAAAGGTAAGACCGCAAAGGTTTTAATATTTTCCTGGTTTATTTCACTGGGAAAGAAAGGAGCAAAGATAATTACAGATAATAAAGCATTTTCTCCTTGTGAGCACATGGCTCACGAAAGGGGAAGGTCCTCCATGCCTCCTACTTTCTAAATATCACTGTAGTGAACTATATTTGCAACTTCTGGTAGATCTAATTTTCCATTTGGATTGTGGAGACAGAACAGCAAGGGCTTGATTTTCTGAAGACCTTACGGATACCAGGCCGCCTCACATCTGCAAACAGCCGGGGGCGCCTGGAGGTGCAGGACGGCTTCGCCGCGTGGTGGCAACACACCCCCCTCCGTTGTGCCTGCTTTGAAAAAGAATTTCAAATAATTCTTTTCATTGTAATTATTTTTTATAGAGCAGGACCCACTTAAAATGAGTCAAATCTCGTCGTTTGAAGCCGTGTGTTTTACACGAGCCGACCTATGCTACACACTCCCTGTTATTAAACTACCAAGTGGGTGCCAATACATCTTCTTGTAGCTTATGTATCTCTGTGTCATCTGAGGGGTCCCTATGAACCCCACAGACAAGGAGAACTCTAACTCCAGTGAAGCCAGAAGTCACTGGAGGTCACTGAGCTCCGGGAAGGACTGCACACACTGTGAGGTACACAAACTCCCTCGCAACCTCCAGGACTGTGACTGGTGTTCCAAGGTCAAGTGACAGCTCTGAGGTAGCAGTCCAGACTTGGGGGTGCTGGAACACCTGACACCAGCTGGAAGGGGCAGGATGGCCCCTGAGTGTGGACTCTTCTGCAGCTGTGTCTCAAAGAAGAAAGGGTTGGGACCTCAGGGGATTTTGGCTGTGGGGGTCGTGCCCTGGAGAGACCTCTCACTGGGCAGCAGCAGCACCATGGGGCCGCGTTCAGGGCATGACCCTCAAGAGGGCAGTGGGGATGGGCCAGCTGGTGGGCTGGGCTCAGGAACGCTGGTGGTGCCGGGCCGGAGGCTCCCGGGACGGCGACTGGAAGAGGACCAGCCCCCGCCCACTCAGCTCAGCTTTGACCACATCACCCATCACGACGGAGACATGAACTGGTGAGCCTTTCAGGCAACACCAGCTATGGACTCAGGAAGGGAAAAGCCCACAGTTCCTGAATCCAAATCATTAGCATTCAAATGGTTTTAGTCATTCAAAGTTTGTGTGCTTCACACGAGCCAGTGAGTAGATGAGAACAATCCACAGCCTGAGAGAGACGCTTTGCCGTCTGATCCGTGATTTCACGTTGCCTTTTCACATAATGTGTTCAAGTGGCCGATAATGACAAATTAGGAACTTTGATGTCGCGTCCCCATGTTTCATGTCACGGAAACGTGAGACAGCATCTCTGGGTGCCTTTATTCTTCCTGTGGAGACGGACGCCTCCGTGGCCTGTTACCTGGGGAAGCGTGTCCTGGCCTCCACCCCAGCTCCTGATGCTCAGGCCAGAGCCTGACACTGTGAATAAATGCTTTCTCATCAGTTCAACCTGAGGAGACACAGTCTGTGGAGGGTGCCCTGAGTCCACAGGCGCAGAAGCAACCCCAGCCTCCCCGAGGGTTGGACTCTGGGACCACAGACCCACGGGGCTCAGGGACGTGACCCGTGACTGCTGACCAGACCCAAGGAGCTATCACTCAACCAAGAGTCTCCAACCAGAATCGTCCCTGCAGCTCTGATGGGCCCTGGATCTGCGGAGAAGCTCACCTCCCCGGACAGGAAGGGTTTCACTCTCAAGGCCTACAGTCTGTCTGTGAAAGGGTCGGGGGGGAAGGAGCAGTAACAGTAGGTGCTCTTCCAGCACAAGCACCCTGTGCATGCATGTACACACATACACACGCAGGTACGTGTGTGCACACACAGTGACACATGTGTACACATGCATGCACACATGTGTATACATGAAAGATCACACACATGCATGCACGGGGATATGTTCACATGCATACAGATATAGATATACACAGGTACACGTACCAGCACACACACACGTGCACACGCAGGCACACATGTACACACAGGCAGATGCATACACACACTCACTGGTACACACGCATGCACACACAGGTGCACGTGCACACACGCACTCACAGGTACACATGCATGCAGATCCAGAGGCACACATGCATGCACACAGGCACACATGTTCACACAGGTACACGTACACTAACTGATATGCACACATGCACACACAGAAGCACACATATGCACACACACCAGGAGATTTATTCCAGGTTGTGGTGATCTTTCCAATTTTCGTGGACACCAGGTGGTCCGTGTGATTGCAGCCGAAGTGCCTTTAACACTTCTCAATGGTTTCCAAACCAGATCTGTTCCCAGGGGTGCACGCTGCTCATAGTGATTTCGTGGACCTCCACAGACAGCCCACGTCCTATTCAGGACACAGCCCCAGCCTGAGGGAGCCCCGCCTGACAGCATCTTTCCACCCTGAGTCTCAAGAACTGAGCAATCACAGCTGAGTCACGCTTGAAATTCCTGGGACTCATAAGTGGGAGCCACTTTATTTTAATCATCAGAGACCCTGGAGAAGCACCGTCCTGACATCTGGACATGAGACCATTAGCATTTGCACTTGATTAAAAGAAAGATGATTTTCTAAACTGAGCACAGTGTGGTGCCGCCCCCAAACCCACCTGCACTCCCTGCACCCAGGCCCTACCTTCCCCCCCAGGATGCTTGGCCATCAGCATTGCCATGTGACGAGTGACTGACAAAGGGTCTCTCTGCCTGGACACCAGCCGTTCCTGTCTTCCTTCCTTCCTGCCTTCCTTCCTTCCTTCAGTCGACCAACCTGAGAACATAGAGGCTTCAGCCAGACCTGCCCCAGACCTCACAGACCATCCGAACAGACCCCTGGGGCCACAGTTTGCCCCAGAGCAGGATGGAGGCCCTGCTCCCTGAGGCTTGCCCACTGGGACCCAGATCACCGACCCGCAGGTGCCCATCCACCAGCAGAAGCCAACCTCGGCCTTCAAAACATAGCCTTCAGCTCCAACGTCATATTGGCAGTGATGAACTAACTCTGCTCCCAAATACCTCCCTGACAGGATCAAGGCCCCCAGGGTGAGGCCAGCTGAGGCCCTGCCTGCAGAGAGCAGTTCCATCAGAGGGCATAGAGGAGCAGCTCACTGCCCCAGGCCTCAGGCGGCATCAGAAGGTCCACAGCACCAGAGACAACAAATTACCCACCTGGCATGCTCCCCTATAGCAAGATTACGAGCCTCAGCTTGCTGGGACCAAAGTAAATTCAGTGCACATTATGGGCATCTTGCTTCATTCCCAGCTTTCTGCCGGGCCTCTGTCCTGCACTCATGAGACTTCAGGCTCAGATTCCTTGGTGCTGGTCCCAGACAAAGGAATGAGCCTCCTTGTTCAGTTTGTTGTTCTGAAAAAAACTTAGATTTCAGAAGGTCACTAAATACCAGTTCTTCCAAGATTGTTAGTGTAGCTACCACAGCCACGTCTCTCTCAGTGCCTGGAACAGCATTTCCACCCCACCTATGCCTCAGGTACTGGAGAAGTCAGAAATAGCCTCTACTGATGGGGTGCTGCAGAGGGCTGTCAGAGAGGTCAGCAAAGGCCCAGCCGGAGTGACCACTCGCATCTTGGGGAAGCTCTACATCCCCTGGGCCTCATGCACATGCTAATGAAAGGGAACAGCAGAGCCCTCCTTGAGCCTCTGCTGGAAGCACACATGGTGGGGAGGACCAGCCATCCACCAGAGGTGAATGCTTAGGGAAGAACAGCTCCTCTCCTTCTGGATGTTGAGCATGCCCCTGCTTCTGCTAAGTACCCAGCACATCATCTCTCCAGAAGTGCGATCAAAAGCCACCACCTCCTCAAGTGAGGGGTTCTAGGATGGAGGAAACTCATCCTGCTCCAAAGCCTGCTACACATTAACTTCCTACATCTACCATTGCAAGGACATTGGGCATGATGGCAAAGTGCACACTGAGGGTGCTCCATGGGAAAATGGTCTCTCTGCACCTTGTCCTTCTTGGGGGTTGGCTGACTGGATGGGTGGGTAGATTTGTAGATGGATGGGTAGGTGTGGATGGATGAGTGGATGGATGGATGGATGGATGGATGGGGGGCAGATAGATGGATAGGAAGATCCATCCTCTCTTCGTCAGATCCAGGCCTCCTTCACAGTCCAAGATATGATATCCTCCTGGCTAGAATAGTAGAAATATCATAACTTAACCATATCAACTCTCATAGCTTGCAATTCATTCTTTTCCCTGCAGCTGATGATAATATTTCAAAGTGCTGCTTTATCACATCAAAACCTTAATCAAAAAACCTTTAATGATTTCCAAATGGTCTTAAATAAAGTCCCCCCGTGATCAGAGGCCTCCTGTGATTTGGCCCCTCAAACTTCACCCACAACACCTTGACCTGTGCTCAAGGATTTCCATGACTTGACCCCCACCCCAGCCTCTTCCATTCCTCAAATGCTCCAGGCTCTCCCCTGCCACAAAAGTTGTAGACAACCTCTTTCTTCTCCCCAAACATTCTGCCCAGCACTGTCCTACGGAACACCTGCTTGTCCCCCAACTCAAAGCAGAACTTATGCTGAGCCCCCAACTAGATCAGAGTGCTCATCAAGACACCCAGGACCCTTCTCCTTCTCAATGATCACCACAGCTGAGGCCCTACTTCATTAACCAATGGTTTTGTTACATCTGTCCCAGCCCATGAAGGGATCCCGTGAGGGTTGGAAGGGTCTTCTGCTTTCCCTCACCTCCGTATCCCTGGCGCTGGACTAAAGTATGTACTTAAAACACTCTCAAGAGTTAGTGAAAGAGTCATGACATGACAGGGGTGGCCAACTTTTTGTGAAAGGCCAGATGGTAAAGTTCTTCTGCTTGGGGGCCATGGTCCATAGCACAAAGCAGACGCCGAGGATACACGGCTAAGTGCCAGTAAACTTCATTTATACAAACAACAATGGGCTGAATTTGGTCACAGTCCATAGTTTACTCCAGTGTTAAACAGAAGAAGGAGAGAACATGATTTAATTCAATAAATGCTGATACTTATCTCTTCTTACCTGTTTTCATTGTAAAATTTTGGCACTTAAAATGTAAACATATTCTATTTCCATCAAATAATCACCCATTCTTCAGAGCCTGCTAATAACACTCATGTGTCTTGTCCCTTTACTTTCATTACTAAATAAGCATTTTTACTAAAAAAAAAAAAAAAGAAAGAAAGAAAGAAAAAGGTGGCTATTAGCAGACAACACGCAGCAACAAAAACTCACCATCCTCCTTCTTATGAGTAAAAGATGGCCAACAGTTCAAGGCAGTATTACTGTCGGAAGATCCAGGTATTAGCCATTTGCATATAATGCTGTAATCTGTATTCAACCAGAAGCCGGATTCTTAAATAAGAATATCATTGAATCAGCTCTTTCTTAATAAATGTGGCTTAATTATACCAAGAGTTCTGTTCAGTGTTTTAGGCAAACATAATATATCCAAAAATAAACAGAACCAAAGTCTCTTTCAAAAATTACTCTTGATGGGGCACCTGCGTGGCTCAGTGGGTTAAAGCCTCTGCCTTCGGCTCAGGTCATGATCCCAGGGTCCTGGGATCGAGCCCTGCATTGGGCTCTCTGCTTAGAAGGGAGCCTGCTTCCTCCTCTCTCTCTCTGCCTGCTTCTCTGCCTACTTGTGATCTCTGTCAAATAAATAAATAAAATCTTTAAAAAAAATTACTCTTGAGGAACAAGTAGATTTGCTTAGGTCAGATGTTGCCAGAGGTTATAGCAACCACGTTGCTTGGAAAAACACAAGACACTTAAAGGCTTTATGCCTTCGATACTTTTTAGAAGGAAGAAGATCACCTTCCCACCGCCTTCAGTTCAATCAGGGCACAGCTTAGATGGTACAATAAACCGAGAAATTGATATGCCTACATACGAGTGTTAGTTGTCTTCTTTGCCTTGATTTCCAAAAATATCCAAGTTTCGCAGAAGGTCATGTGATGTTTGGTTTTGATGTCAGCGTTTCCTGTCTCTCCAACCATCCTTCGTCTTTCTATTTTACTACAGTTCTTTACATGAGATTTTCTTGAAAAACAGCTCAAAACTCTTGTGGATATAGGGACCATTGAGATATATTGGGATGTCTTCATTCTCTTTGAGTGACATCATGATCACAGCCACTTGCTCATGTCACTGTAGACTCATCCAACAGTGTCTGGGTGGACAGTTCTGACTCCCGGGTGGGGACTGGAGCAGAACGTGTCGTCGTGTGGTATAAACTCTGAAAATGACACAAATCCTTGGAAGAAACTGGGCCAGGGCTGCAAGCAGATGGTTCCCTAATGAATGGTCTGTGTGTAGGGCACACAGCACCCCAGGGTCTGGAGAGGCCCTGCCTGCTGCTCCCACCCCCTCCCAGAGGCCACGTCTCTGTCCTTCTGTTTAAATGTTCTCAGTTAGAGCCTCCCCTTCTCCATCCTGCTGTTTTCTTTCTAGTCAGGATGGACATGTGCATCAAGGTCCTGAGGCTAACTGGCCTGGGGTCACCCATCTTCACTCCCCCCAGGGAACAGTATCTGAATCCCCCATTCCAGCCTCGGTCGGGGAACTCAGCAGGCACAAGGCCTCCAGAGCCAGCGACCATGGAAGGGACAAGGCACAGCAGCCCAGAGGCTGAGTGGGAGGCCCAGTCCAGCTACGACTCTTGGAAGAGGAGGAAGATGTGCTCCTGTACACTCTCTCCCATGGCCCATCGAGGCACTGGAGCCCAGCAGGGGCAACCGGCACACCTTTGGCTGCTGGGGACACGGAGGCAGGAGACTAGGCCAACACGGAGCAGAAGCCCCGCAGAAGTAGCCGAGAGATGGACGTGGCTGCAGGGCCGGAGGAAGTTCAGCAAGAGGTGACAGAGAAGGAGTAGGGTCCCGGGGTACGTGCATATGGAACAGTGGCAAAAATCACGGTCAGTAAAAGCAGACCCCAAAAGACTAAATCCCAGAAAGGGGAGATTTGCCCAGCACTCTGTCCTCTCAGGGGCAGGCAGAGCCAGGGCAGGACTCAGAGCCCTCAGCACCGTCCATCCTGTAGGCAGCTTTTCCCCACATCACCTGGACACGGCCCTTCCAAACAGTAGTTGGCCCCCTTCCCAGCAGCGCCAGTGGATCACCTCCCCCGGGCACCATTTCTGTGGGAAAGGTCTGTCTCTACACCCACTGTGTGTGCCGCACCCACCCAGATAGCAACACCATCACGTTGTGAAGAAGCAAGAGGAGAGACAGAACACAGAGCTGCCCCATCCGTGGACCTGCGCCATACATGGACCTGCTCCATCCGTGGATGTCCGCCATCCGTGGACATGCCCCATCCGTGGACCGTGCTGTCCGTGGACCTCCCCCATCTGTGGACCATGCTGTCTGTGAACCTGCACCATCCGTGGACCTGTGCCATCTGTGGACCTGCACTGTCCGTGGACCTGCCCAGTTTGTGGACTTGTGCCATCTGTGGACCTATGCCGTCCGTGGACCTGCCCCATCCATGGACCTGTGCCATCCGTGGACCTGCCCCATCTGTGGACTGGGCTGTCCGTGGACCTACACCATCCATGGATCTGTGCTGTCTGTGGACCTCCCCCGTCCGTGGACCTGTGCTGTCTGTGGACCTCCCCCGTCCGTGGACCTGTGCGGTCTGTGGACCTCCCCCGTCCGTGGACCTGTGCGGTCTGTGGACCTCCCCCGTCCGTGGACCTGTGCGGTCTGTGGACCTCCCCCGTCCGTGGACCTGTGCGGTCTGTGGACCTCCCCCGTCCGTGGACCTGTGCTGTCTGTGGACCTCCCCCGTCCGTGGACCTGTGCTGTCCATGGACTTGTGCCATCCCGGCAGCTCGTCACTCCTGATGGGAAAACAGCTCTGTCTTGAGTGGCTAAACCATCAGGAAGATAACGTTCACCAACCGTTCTTTTCAAAATAAAAATCTTCACTCCCAAGAAGTCCGTGTGCAGCCTGTGTGGTAAAAGAAGCCGGATGGAGCAGGGCTGGGGGATTGGCACCTGGGTCGTGAGCGGGATGGTGTCGGTCCGAGCCTGTTCCAGGAGAACAAGGAAATCACAAGTCAGAACCTTTCCCTGCACCATCATCGTCAGCGTTGTGGTCTGACGAGGTCCCTGAGTCACAGGCTACTGTCAGGTGCCGCCATGTGTCCTTGCCGACCAGGAGGAACAGACCGTGAGCAGGTGCAGAACATGGAGGCCAGCTCGGTCACTGGGACGGGCCCCCGCCACCGAGGGCCATTCTTTCCCACAGCCCTGCCACCCCCAACACAGGCACAAGGGAAAGTAAACAAGATTCGCTACTAGGTGTAACCAGGTTGACCACGGATGTCCATAGAAAGGCCGGGGCTCCTGTTGCTGCCATGTCACGGCCTGTGGCGGGTCTCTGATGGGCCTGGCGGGCTGAAGCGAGTCCTCAGAGGGTAAGTGTCTCCAGAGCGAGACAGCAGAGGTTGAGAGGGTGTGTGCCTGTGGTCACACTCGCATCTGCCAACATCTCTGCACAGAACCACTGTGTCCGATTTAGTTACAGAGAGCTCAGACCCATGTCTCCAGCTCTAACCATAACCGCGTGGACTCTTCTGGCCTCCCCACACTTCTCGTCAAAGACCAAGGAGGCACCAGACAGAAACCTGCTGAAAGTCTTGTGGGAGGAAAGCCCTGGTTTAGGGTGGAGCACCAGTGGGGAAGCAGCCTGGGAGGAAATTCCTTCTGGCTCAGGTCGGATCCCAGGTCCAAATATACATCCTTCATCCCAGGAGGCGTCAGACGTGGCAGCGATGAGACACACACCGGCAACAGCATTGTCCTGTCCCAGAGCCAGGGATGAGTGGACTGCATCCCTTTCCCATGAAGCTCGGCACAGGAATGAAGTCAGTGCCAGACTCCGTGGCTGCTATGATGGCCTAAGTACTGTTTCTACCGACGTGCCTATATTTGGAATGCAGGCCTTCAGAGAGCTCGTCGAGGCAAAACAAGGCCTTTGGGAATGGGCCCCAATCTGATATGGCTGGTGTCCTTGCAAGAAGAGGAGGTCCGGACACAGACACACACAGGGGACCACCATGTGAGGACATGGGACCGCGTCAGTCGGCTGAGGAGAAAAGCCGTGGAGGAGGTGCCCCGCCCACACCTGGATCTCGGACGTCCCGCCTTCAGGGCTGGGAGAGAGCAAGGGTCTGTGTGCTCTGTCCAGGCGGCCTGAGCAGACACGGCAGCCGGTGACCGAGGGCACCGCCATGTGCCGACACTGGTCCTTCCTATGATCTTGTCCACAGGGGACCTGAGCCACGAGGACCCCACAGCACTCCAGTTCAGAGAAGGGCCTGAGTGGAACCCCGCTTTCTCCCTTGTGTGAACCCCGCAGCTGGTCCTCACACTCCTGTGTGTATCAGGCAAGCTTCTCCCCATCCCATCTTTGTTTTTCAGGGAAATGGAGATAAAAGCAGTCTGCCATGGACGGGGCTCACATCCCACTGTGTGACCATTTAAGAACAGCCCGCACTCACTTCAACTGGAATAAAGTCCCTGCCAGGCCAAGCAGCCTACACACCCCAGACGGCTTCAATTCGGGACAATGTAGCCATAACCACTGGGGAATGAGAGTCAAGAAGCAGAGCCCCGGTCACCCAGGGAACACACAGACATGAGCTCAGGCCTCCATCATGGCCCGTGGTCGGGCATGGATCACACACGGAAACCACCGATGCCACGCCAACAAGGATGGCAAGCTCTGACCTTCAAATACGGTTAAGAATGAAGCCAGAAGGGGGCGCCTGGGTGGCTCAGTGGGTTAAGCCGCTGCCTTCGGCTCAGGTCATGATCTCAGGGTCCTGGGATCGAGTCCCACATCGGGCTCTCTGCTCAGCAAGAAGCCTGCTTCCCTCTCTCTCTCTCTCTGCCTGCCTCTCCGTCTACTTGTGATCTCTCTCTGTCAAATAAATAAATAAAATCTTTAAAAAAAAAAAAAAAAGAATGAAGCCAGAAGTAATTTCTTAGAACACCAAGTAAAGGAGAGTGACTCAAATTAGAAAAAGCAAATCAGAAAAAGTTCAACCAGCACGTGAATGAAATACGGAGAAGAAGCAAACCTACCAAAAGAAAAAGAGGTACAAAAAAAAGTTAAAACGCCAAACTCTGTGACATGAATGATGTCATCAAAACGTACGTGTAAACCTCATTACTCATCAAAACTCAATCCAATTATAGATTTTGATCTCACGTGGCCAACGTGGTCAGGGACAGTTTGCAACAAAGCTCTGAATGCCACACCCTCTCAGCCTCTGCCTGAGCCCCACAGACACCCCAAAATCTCGCTGAGGGGCTGGGGGCCTGCAAGGTCAGAGAGAATGAAGTGGCCCCTCCCTGCTCGGAAGCCAGTGCCGTGGACCCAATGCACGGGCTCAGCCAGGCCTCTCCAGCATGCCAATCCCCTCCCCAGGACCTGGGGCTCCTCGAGGGATCTCAGGGGATAGCATCAATGCCTTGGCCCCCTCTGCACCTGCACCTGCACCCCTACAGGAGACCCCTCCTGTCTGTCATCACGTCAGGGGCTGTCTTATCCATCCACCACGCATTTAGAGGGAGTCCTACAGGGGACACAGTGCTATCCGTGAACAAGAAGTCACAATGTCCAGACAGCCCTGGAGACCAAACCACGGAACATACTTAAATGCCTCTTAGCTGCTCAGCCGGCTCAGTCAAAAGTCAGACAATATAATGATCTATTTTAACAGCGTAGAAATGATATTTTCCATTACAAAGCATCCTGTAAATTAACTTGGCTCTGAACGCTGTGGATTACTGTGGATTCTGATTGCATTCGGTGGGCTGTGTCCAAATCCCCAGCTCTCTCTGTTCTCAGCGGAGCTGGGGGGGCACGTCCAGCTCCCATGCTGGCCTCTGCCTAAAGAATCGCACACCAGCGGGAACCCCGCGTTCCCACTCACCTGTACCACCCATATTTGGGCCGTCTTGCCGAAACCAGAACCACCCTCCTCGTTTTTTCTTCCCTCCTCCTCTCGGGTAAGGCACACATGGGGTGAACTAGGCTGACACCTTGTGGCCGCCCTCTGCAGGGAACCAGGCCTTAAACAGGGACAGTCAGCCGACGCCCGGCAGACCCATGGTGCACTGGGGCACCCTCAACAGTGCCAGTGACCCTGGTTGGGGTAGGGGGGCCTCTCTGAGCCCCACAGGATGGGTAAGGGCCACCCTTACAGATGCAGATCCTCTGAGCATGAATTCCATCATGGGGACCGTCCCAGCTTTCTGAGGAGCAAGGAGGCCAGAATGCCAAGGGCAAAGGGAAAAGACAGTGGGCCCAGCACTGAGCAGCTGAGGTTGGCTCCTGAGGAGTGTGAGGGTGGGGGATGGGCTGGACTTAGGGGTCATCTCTCTACAGACGGTCCATCAGGGAAGGACATTGATGCTGCAAAGTTGGGAGCAGCACGGGACCTGGGGGGACAGGAAGCATCTAGAGGGACACAGGGGACAGGAGGCATCTGGAGGGACATGGGGAATGGGAGGCATCTGGAGGGACACTGGGGGATGGGAAGCATCTGGAGGGACACGGGGAATGGGAGGCGCCTGGAGGGACACAGGAGAACAGGAGGCCCCAGAGGGATGTGGGTGGGGACACAGAAGGGAGCATACATTGTCTTTAATTCTTTAACATCCCATGACATTGTCCTTGTTCAGTGTGGTGACTCACATTTGGTGTCCCCTCTACTGATTTGGTTGGTTGTCTCTGTGTCCAAAAGACACCTCGCTGTCCTATCTCTCACTCTTCTCATTGTCCTCTTGGTCTAATGTGTCTCTGTGTGTTTTCTTCCAAAATACACACAAAGATCTAAGTATTACTATAAATTATAGATGTAAAATAAAAAAATTACTTTAGTGTCCCCGGAATAAATGAAAACGCCTTCAGCTTCCCAAGATGCAATCCCACATGGCAGAGTCATGGTGGGACTTGGCCCTGTCCACTGGGAGGAGCCCAGGCTAGCAGAGCAGAGGCCAAGCGAGGGCCAGGGACAACGCGCAGCCAGGCGCAGGAGCATCCCCTAAAGCCACCTGCCCCCTTCCTGCTGGGATTCCTCCCCTGTCTAAAGCACATATAACCCAAACAGCAGGAACTCAGCATCCAGCGGACACATGGCAAGCTTATGCTCAAGGAGACGGGTGCTGCCCTGAGCATCTTTCTTCCTGGAATCAGAGCACAGGGGGGACCCCGTGGCTTTCACCGCTGACTCGCAGGCACTGTAGCCACCACGTCCCCATCGTGAGAATGAGGGCGTCTTCCTTCTGTCAGAAGCAGGGGCCACTTGGCTTCACAGCCTGATGGAAATCCACACAGGCAGAAAAACCATTTTGAAAGGAGTATACAGATGGTATTGTTTTATTATTGGAGTGTGATCAGTAAAGGTTGTTGAAAATGCATGACAGTCAGCGTGGGCTCACATTCCCATGGGGCCTCGTTCACATGGTCACCATAACAGCCCCGCCCCATCTCTGCAGAGGCTGATCTTAACCAGACACTGGCACTGGTGCTGGCCATCTGCCAGCCCACGGTCTGCTCCCCGAGTCTCCAGATGTGTGAGCCGGGCCATGATGGGCTCGAGGTCCAAGACCGTTGATTGCCCCCAACAAACCCAGATGTCCACAGTGCGGCCTGTCTTATCAGAGCTTCTCAGGTGGAGGAACATAGTGTAGATAGACTGGCTTATGGGCGTGGCCCACACAGAAATGCCCCAGCATGGTCTCTGCATGGCCCCCGGCACGTGGCGCTTCCCTAGACCTCGGCTACCCCTGTGTCTCTGCTGTGTCCTCCCAGAACACCCAGAATGAAACCGCGCTGGGCGTGGGTGTCAGGATCCAGGAGGAGAGTGACACAGACATCAGGGTCCAGGAGGAGAGTGACACAGACGTCAGGGTCCGGGAGGACAGTGACACCCTGTGAGCAGGCTCAGGCCACTGGGCCGAGGGCCATCAGCAAACTGGGTCCACTCGATTCCACCTGCGCGGCCAGCTGGGAGAGCCCAAGCCCCAAGACCCCACAAGGGACAGACACACATCCATACATTAACTGGAAGCTTGAGCAGTTTTGCTGGAGGAGGACCCATAGCCGCCAAACTCGGGACCAACCGGATTGCTGCACGTCATCTCCGTTCATGAGTCACAGAGCATGTCCCCGCGCAAGCCACGGTGTCAGCACAGTGTGGCCCACTCGTCCCACGGCCCCCGATGTGTGGGGAGGATTCAAGGGCTTTTGCTGCTGACAACAGTGATTCAGGCTTTGGTTCTCTTTGCGGCAATTCGCCCAACCTGCCCTGTCCCAGGACCTTTCACTACAAATAGACCCACCGTGAGCATTTGGTACAAACCCTTTTCTTTTCCCCGTGACAGCCACACAGTGTTTCCAGGACACAGGCTCACAGAATACCTTCATCTCAGGTGTTTCTCAGGCTCGGACGTCCACAGAACAACTACTTACAAATCACCCACACGAAGTTGATGGGAACCCAAGCTGACTACAGACATGTCTTCTCCAGGCCGCTAATGGTAACTAATCCCTTTCGTCTCTACCCACGTGTTTGCTGCTGACTTGTAACGGCTTGAAAAGAAGGAAATCTGATCTCTTGAAAACACCATCTGGAAGGAAAGCTGCCATTCCCCATGAGGATGACCGACCCGCACGCTCGTCTCCATGTGCTGCTCCAGGAGAACAGCAAGTTCGACGTTCCTGTCCAAGGAACCCTCTAACCTTGAGCTGGCGTCTTCCTCCCAAGCTCTCCTTGCCTCTCCCCGTGTGTCAGAGTCCGTCACCAGCATTGTTCCTCTTGATACAAATGGTTACCATGTTGGCAAGCTGGTGGAGCTGCCTCTGTGCCCTTCCAACACCCCCCTCCCTGGGTCATGTCTGAGGTTCCTTTGCTTTGGGACACAAGATGCTTGGGGACTCCTTGACTTCCCTGCCCAACTCACGGAATCTGAAATTTCTCCAAGGAGCCCTGGTTCCCGGGAAGGATGTCTAGGGACCTGGGAGCCAGGCGTGTTTGCTGCTTCTAGAACGGGGTGCGTTGACTCCAGAAGCTCCCAGTGGACATGCTAGGTGGGTGGGCACCGCAACCTCCAACACAGCCCCACACGTTCTTCCTCTCGCACCCATGTGGAATTTCCATCTCACAAGGTAAAAACCTGTAGCAACCATGTAGACGAATTCACCCACCATGTTTGCCCTCCCGCGTTCCTGCGTGTGACTCCGTGGCAGCCCCAACAGTGCCCCGGGCCTCTGGCAGTGCCCCGGGCCTCTGGGGTCAAGCCACAGATCTTTTTACCATTCTTCATGGCCTTGATGGAGCTTAAAGTACCTGGGGGGCAGGTCTTCGGGACAAGGAACCTTCGAGGGATCCAGGCTCTTTCAGAGACAGTGCGTGGAGACCCAGCCATCCACCTGCCGGAAAGGAAACAGGAAACCCAGAAGTGAGCAACAGGGTTAACTGGAGGAGAAAAAACAAGACATAGTAGGTTGTGATGAATATTGACAAAATAGTGATAAAGCCTACACTTGGAACATATGTTCTGGTTTGAACATAAATGTACCAGAAGGGAAAATTCTGCAACTTCCCATGGGACTTCACCGATGAGTGTGCTCTGTATCTCTACTCTGCTTTTGGACAGACTATGCTAACTTGACAAGTTGACTGGCTTAGAGCCCCTCCCCCGCCCCTGTGGTCCCACCACAGACAGGTCTAGGACGGGCTCCTCTGGGGCGCCAAGCAGGACTGCATGGGATACCCCATCTCCTTCTGCTCCCACAGAAAGAGGGACTAGTAGGTCTCTGCCAACATGAACATCCACAGATGGATTAGGAAGGGAAGGTTCCCATCTGCCTGCTGGGAGCTGGGCTGACCTGCCTTCTGTGTCAGCCTGGACCACACCTCCTCCTGGGGGACCTCCTACTGCCAATCTCCTTGACCTCAATTTACTAATCAACCCAGCCAACAGTATTAATTTATCCATTCCAGTGCTCATAGGGAACATATCATTGGAGTGATTTGGGTGGCTCTCCTCCCTATTTTTGGAGGGAAAGTGACCATCTGAGGATGACTTTAGGGGCTTAGTCTCGGACAAACATCGTACATTTCAAACCTTGGAAAGTGCAGCAGAACACTACCTTCCAAGAAAAACACAGTTTCTGTGACCTTCATATGCCCAAGTCATCATTCCTACAGAAACCCAGGCTGTGTAACCACTCCATACCCAGAATTTTTTAATCAAAACTCCTATTAAAGTGTCAAACATTTAATAGCTAAAACACCACTTTGCTTGGAAAGCTAAAAGGCTGGAAAGAAACTGTTAATTACAGTAGCACACACGGGCTCTGAAAGCACGGGCGGTCGGGCTCATTCTCCCATCACTTCTTCAAGAGGTGAGCTGGGGCTCTTTGTCGACATAAATTGAAAACCATTAAAAACCTGTTATCACACTGCCTGCCAGGGGACGGGCTGCCAGAGCCTGGCACTTCTGCACTCCGTGGCCTGTCTGGGTCTAGTGGAAGGACCACAACCATCAGAGGAAACGTCTGATGACGTCTGACTGTCGAGGACCCCCAACAACCCCCAAAGCTGGGGCCCCAGAGGCAGGCGGGGCCCAGAACCTGGCACAGGATGGATGGGATGGACTTGATGCTAGAGGCCCAGGTGTCCACCCTTCCAGCAGTGACACCACCTCTGGTGACTTCCAGGCTGCTGAAGACCCTGCATCACCACGCACCATCCCTGCTCTGTCCACAAAAGCCTCCACCTCTGAGTGCTGAGGACAGCACCTCCCCACGGTCTGTGTCTCCATAGAGGGTTTATTTTCTGAACCACGCGACTGCATACAGTCCTCAGCAGAAAGCTGTGACTTGCAGAAAGGTGGCACTGAATTATTTAAAGCATGCTCTCTTTCTAGAACAGGGGTTAATTACCATTCTTCTGTGCTCCACTGAAGAGTCACAAATCAATGAAAAGCCACGGTGACTTCGAGACAGCCAGGAGACGCAGTCTTCACACTGGGATGGGTATTTCCTTCCAGAGCTCGTTGCAATTAAAAGTGGTTAAGCACATTTAGAGGACGGGCCTGAGCTAGGGGTGTGGTCCCCAAGAGAGCAGCAGTGCTGGTGTAGGGAGACGCAGCCCCTGGCAGCCTGGCTTCCTTTCTGAAATCAGACTACAGAGAAGTCGGGTCTGACCTATTATCAGGAGAAGGACCCACGGGGAAACCACACAGAGCACTGGAAACCTGTGCATGCCCTCCTGGGACAGCAGAGAGAGCCATATGGCATAGAGAGCCTGCTGGGCCCTCCCTCCTGTAAACTCTGGACCAAGTGCCCAGCAGAGCCTGCAAGACAGGAGAGGCAAGGGACAGGAACTGACCCTTGGAAACAGAGGGGGCAGAGGAAGGCTTTACTTGTTGGTTCAGCCCGAAAACATGTGGAAGGTGGTGTCACACAGGGCAAATAAAGCCCCGATGGAAAACCCAAACTTTCCAGCCCCATGATGCTGACCCATGTCCTCCAGCCCCACCCAGCAGGGACACGGTGCTGTCCCACATCCTCCAGCCCCACCTAAGGGAACATGGCGCTGACCCACGTCCTCCAGCCTGACCCAGAGAGGACATGGCACTGACCCACATCCTCCAGCCCTACCCAGGGGACACAGTGTACAGCCCCCACCAGGTGTATCATGGTGGGTGTCAGGACACCTGAAGAGCAAGGAGTGGGGTGTGTAGACTCACATGAAGTGTGTAACAATATACAATTAACCACATTCTATGTGAATCATGTAAGAATCCATACATGTACATGAAATATGTATACATAGATATTAGAAATACATAAATATTACATGGATCCCTGAGGGAAAGGAAGTGGGATCGAAGGAGAAAGGAAGAAAAAAAGATCTTGAAGTGGAAACCATATACAAATTGAAAAAAATTTTTTAAATTGGATATTTTTAAGAAGGTTGCTCTTTAGCCTGGAAAGAAAAATATTTTCACCCTCATTCCAACATCCAGATCAAACATTTGCTGACAATTGAGTTCTGCTGCGATTGGAGGTCCCCACTGGCCCTTCCGGAAAGGGGGTGGTTTCCTCAAGATTCCGCCTAAACACTGAACTCTCAAGAAAGAAGTGATCTCAACAAACTATTAGCAAATTAGGGGGAAAAGAAATTTCCTTAGCTTGACAAATGCCCTCCACCACAAACCTAGAGCAAATCTGATGCTTCGTGGTAATGCTAGAAAAATGTTTAGCAATCGGCATAACACAAAGATACCTACAGTCATGTTTTGTTTCCAATATTGTCCTAGAAATAAAAATAAGCAAAGCTTATGAAGACTTACAAAGAAGACGCGATCTCAGCAGCCCACGTGCCAGTGGCTGATGCATCCTTCCCCTGTCTTGCTGTGGGGACCGGCTTGCAGTCCCGGCCACTGTGTGATCTCAGTGTGTACGTGGCCACACTCACCTCCGCGTTTTGTTTGGCTCCAAATGACAAAAGTCTTTGGGGCATGTGCTTGGCTTTGCCACATTCCTGCTCAGCCTGCCCTCAAGGGGGTACTCGGCAGCCTGCCTCACACCCCGCCCCAGCCCACACAGGTCAGCGGAGGCTGTGATCCTGGGGCTCGAGGACCCTGCCCCTCCCCCGCTAGCTCTATCTCCCAGTGAGGCACCGACATCTGCACCCAGCTCACCTGCTCCATCCAGAGACATCCTCGCGGGGAGGAGGAGGACGTGGGGATGCGGGCACTGACGGACCACCCACCTGCCTCCCTCCGGAGTTCTGCCCCAGCAGATGTTTGCTTCTCCCAGACAACCCCCAACCCTGGGGAGTGTCCACGGGCTTCAGAGACAACCAGTTGGAATGAGCGATGTTCACCAGAATTCACTCCTGACTCCCTGCTTGAAAGCATGAAGCAAACATCTTAGATTTCTTAGGTTCTGACCCAGATCAAAGGTGAAGACCATGTTGTATTTGCGGGTCCACTGTTCTAGAGATCTAGAAAAGCCACAGAGGGCATTTGACATCTCACTGCAACCATGGCTGGGACACAGTCAGTAGGCATCTGAGGCCAATGGTACGAGCTGCTGTGGATGAGTGGGTCAGGTGGGTGGGTCCTGCTTCCTCGTGCTGGCAACACTCGCCATCCACTGCGTCTGTTAGAGCCTGAGAAAGGCTGGAGCTCCGGGAAGGTGGCTGGGACCCCGCTGGGTGCTGCCCCTGGAGTTCCTGGGCAGGGGAGTCCCTCACATCACTCCCAGACCCCGATAGCCCCCAGCCCAGGATGGAGCAGAGGCCATGGCATTCGGGACAGAGAGGCCTAGCAAGCCCTGGACAAGGCAGGGAAGGGACAATGGGTGGGTTTGCCGGAGACCTTCAGGCATCGTGCCCATGAGCACAATGTGCTCCCTCCCAGATGAGAGTGGGTCCCCACGAGAACTGCCCCGCCATCATTTTTGAAAACGGCTGGCTGGAAGGCAAGCCAGCCCTGTGAGGCAGAGAGGGGCTCTGACTTGTGCAGAAATGACACAGCGTCCAAAAAGGCCCTGCGATGAGGATGGCCGGAGTGGCCGTGCAGGACAGGCATGCAGAGCTGAAGCCCCACCTGACCAGAGGGCTCCGGCCCCATGGCGCCCGGCCACACAGCTGTCGGGACCTAGCTGTCCCTCATGCTCAGTTAGAGGGATCTCCGCTGTGGTGTGAAATGTCAGGGGCTGTCCTCTGCCAATCTGAGGGCGAGAACCCAAAACAAGACAGATCTGATATTTAGACTTAGAGCTATTTTCCCAATTAAAGAATGCCCACCTCCCACAGGACCAGAGGCAGTGGACTCCGACCCGCCAGACACGCAGCTGCTGCCGGACTCGGTCCCCAGGTGCTAGGGAAAGCCTTCGAAACCCCGAGAACACCATCTAATTTTCCCCTGGGCTCTCAGAAGCCCCTTGAAGGCATGAAAGACATGTCTGTTCCCTCGTGCTGGCCACCCCATGCTCGCTGCAGCAGTCTGGCCTCTAACCCTGCCCACACCCAGGGTCACAGGAGGAGAACATGTCCCGCCTGCACTCCTGGCCCCTCCCCAACGTGGGTCCCTCAGAGCAGAGACAACAGGCCCCCTCCTCATTTCTTTTTTTTTTTTTTTAAGATTTTATTTATTTATTTGACAAAGAGAGACACAGCGAAGGAGGGAACACAAGCAGGGGAAGTGGGAGAGGGAGAAGCAGGCTTCCCGCTGAGCAGGGACCCTGATGCTGGGCTCCATCCCAGGACTCTGGAATCATGACCTGAGCCAAAGGCAAACACTTAACAGACTGAGTCACCCAGGCGCTCCCCCACCATTCTGAGTCCCTGTACCAAGAATGGCTTCACCCCTGCCCAGCCCCCACCCATGGATCCCCCTCAAAACCAGTCAATGTTCCCCCAAACATCCCACTGTCACTGCCTTCACAGAGAATCTCCACCTCTCCCCCCCCCACACACACACACAAAAATCCTTAAACCCAGACATTCCAATAACCTCTATCCATTCCAAAAACTTTGCCTCGTGCATTCCTTGCTTTTACCAAAACTTACTGCCAAGAAAATGTTAAGAGACGTTTCACATGCTGTGTGTCCTGACTACACCAAAGGGACAGACGTCTGCCCAAAAGTGCACAACACCCCAAAGTTTCAAGGACAAAGCAAGGGCACTGGGAAGTTCACTCCCATAAAAGAACCCACTTCCCATTGCACACGGAGGTGGGTCTCGGGCTGGCCAGACAGACCAAGGTGTGTAGGGTCCCCCTCTTAGTGCACAGGTGCCCAAGGCAACACTCTGCCCGCCCATCTCCCACAGACACCTCCCTATTCCAGCAAATTCACATCACCTGAGTGAGCCCTGAGGAGCAGGAAGGGCAGCTGGATGGGGAGAGGGGTCCTGAGCCTGAGCGGGGCATTGATGTGCTCCCAGATGGAAAGAGGGAGAAAGAAGATCTTAGACGGGAACTCCTCTGCTCAGCATGGTTCTCTCTGCACCCCATGGTTAGGATGGCCTCTAGGAGATGAAGATCACCACCCGCATCCCACCTGACCACCTCTGCCGCACACCAGAACCCAAAGACAGCCATCCCAGCTCCCCTGGGGTGACCGCCTTGTGTCAGGGGCAAGGGTGTGGGGACAGACCCCACAAAGGACTGGAAGAGCTGGAGAATGTGCTGGGGCCAGCAGGGGTGTCTGGAGCCCACGGCCAGGGCGAAGCCAAACAAGGAGCCAGTGAGGGACGTGTTAGGGGTATAGGAAGACACTATGCAGGGGAACAGGGGGAAGGCCACAGTCACATGCCGGTGGGGCACCACAGCACGTTCAGAAGGACCTGGGAGCTTGGAGGGCATGAGGAGGAGGACATAGAACTAGGGTCTGGGTGGGGTTATGGAACCTCGGGACCCAGTTAGTAAATGGGCCCCGATTCCCAGCAGGATTCCCAGGGCAGCCCCACAATGAGAAGCACCTGGAGCTGGTTGGTTACAGCTCCTGGGTTCCTGCTCACCCAACATCAAGGAGGCATCGAGAGGTGACTCGGTGAATGAAGCTCTGTCTCCAACACAGCTGCATACGGGGGTCACGACCCCCCAGACATGCCGAACATAGGAAAGGAGAGACAGGATCCTAACGAGTGGAAACAAAGGCTCACTGACAATAGTGGGCTTCTGGGACGTCCAGTGACCCGGTTCTCACACTCAGGGTCTGCATCCCAGGAGCCCCAGGCCCAGCAGTCCTGGATAGCGGTCACCCCAAGCTGCCCATGGCATCTCCAGGTGGGTTTTCACACCCTCCACATCCTCAGGCGGAAGGTGGCCTCACACCTTCCAGCCTGGGAGAGAGGAGTGTCAAGGAGAGATGTACCCCGTCCTGCTCCCAGGAAGCCCTCCCACACCTGTCCCTGTCACACAACCCATGGCTCTGTCCTGCACACCTTGGGGACATCTCGGGGCCGGGAAGATGCAGAGCTAACAGGCATGAGCGGGCCAGCCACAGAATCTCCTCCAGGGAACAAGACAAGCTCTGTGGTCCATGGACTGTGGGTCTGCTTCGCCCACTGTCCCCACTGAGGACAATCCTGGAAGAGGGCCCACGAGCACTCTGGTTGGAAGGACAGCTGGTGCGTCCACTGGGGTACGGGTACTGTCTCTGCATAAGGCCGGCACGTGGGCACATTGACGAGGTGTCAGGAATAACAGCCTGATGCGTGGGTGGTAACAAGGGGAGAACTGGCAGCAGAAACGGCCCTCGGATGACTCAAGAGGTGTTAGCAAACAGACACCGGAAGTAACGGACACAGAACCACAAACCTGAGAGAGACCACAGGTGTTGAGAAATGAAGGAATTCAAGAAAGTCATGAACCATGAGGAGTAATGGAACAGGGACTCCAGCACTGAAAAGTAGAACAAATGGAAAAGAAAGTAGAATCAGTGGGTTTAACAGAAAATTTGCATGACGAGTCATTAGAAAATCCCCACACAGAGCACAAAACAAAGACGAGGAGAACCAGGGACGGAGAAGCAGTGAGACTCAGCGGGTCTGATACACAGGGAACTGAAGTCTAGCAGGCAGGAAAGGAGGAGCAGCCACGTATGGGGAGGGAGATGCCTGAGAACATTCCAGAACCGATGGACGACACAGGCCCACAGATGCCGGGAGGCCAGTGGGCCCCACGGAGAAGAGACACCACAGCAGCCGTGCCACCCACCCCGTGGTGAGAGCAACTGCCAGCACGGGGCACGGCGCGCCCTCTCCCAAGCACCCACGAGACAGTCACCAAAATGTGCACACACTGGGGCCACATGGGAAGCCTCAGCAAGTCCCAGAGGATCTAAATTTAAGATTTAGAGCGCGTTTTCTGACCTCAGCAGAATCAAGTGAGAAATCAAGGATAATTTTAAAGTTACTGGAAAACCCTCAACTGTCTGGAATTCACCCCCTTTTAAACAATCAGAAGATCGAAGAACTAATCCCAACAGAACGAGGGTATGTTTTGAGATGAAGGTGCTAAAGAAAACCCGTGGGAACTGGCGGGATATAGGTGCATGAGGGCGGCTATCCTGGCGACGCGTGTCTTTGAGCAGCAGCAAGGCCAAGGGCCAGGGCTGCAACTGCGCAGAGACACAAACCTGGAGGTGAGCACGCCCTGCATACAGGGATGGCGGAGGGGACACTCCGGTCACTGTGCTGCCCCTGCCGAAGCACACCCCAGGGCACCAGGCCCTCTCAGGGACAGTAAAGCTCCCAGAAGGCGGTCCCTGCATGGTCAGGAGCCAGAGCAGACCCAGCTTCCATTTCTCAGAAAGTTCAAAGAGCAGGAAATGCTGGACAGGGAGAGCCATCTGGAGTTTCCTTCCTCTTCTGTGAGTGCTGCGGTGACGGTCTGCAGTCTCTCTGCCTGCCATCCGCCCGATCGTGGGAGCAGCACCCTACTCTTCCTCCAGGAGACCCACACCCCACTCCCCCACCAGGAGTCCTGAGACTCAGGCCCATGCAGCAACCCTGGGCAGGCACAGCAATGGGAGCAAGGATAGCACAGATGCAGATCAGCCCCCAGTCCCAATCCCAGACATTGTGTATAAATTGCCTGAAAGAGGAGGTTTCTGACTGAAGTTAAAGCTGGAAGGGACTGGTCCTAGGTGCCAGCAGCTGGCAGAACAAGGAAGTTTGCCAGCAGGTACTCTCATCACAGAGAAGGCATAGCCGAGACATGGAGAGGGGCAGCCTGAGCACCTGGATCCAGCTCCTCTTGAAGCTGACATGATCCTTCAGCCTGCAGTGGTCAACCACCTATCTCCCTTCAGTGACATTCCCTCTTGTTACTTTGTATCTGCCTGAGCTGGGCTCCTGCTAATGCAAACACAGCATGCCATCAAGTTGCCGCTGCTCCAGATATCGGAAGCCTTGAGGGCAGGACAGTCCCTCCCCCCCAGCCTCAGAGCTTTGGCACAAAACCTCCTGATGGTCATAGGCTTGTTTCTTCAAACACCCAGGGAGCTGTAAGCATTTAACAAATAGGCCCACTTATGAAGCAAGTCCAGAAGGTATGAGGCTGGCGGCCCAGGGTCCGAGGAGGAAGGGCAAGCTCAGGAGTGACAGGAGGGAGAGAGTGGGCCTCACATCATGCTGCTCGTCCCTTGTCCACCTGCTGTGAGCTCCTGAGTGACCACCAGGCTCGGCTCACACGGGTCCCCCTCTCACCATGGACCCGGACTATGCCCACCTGTGAGCTGGGCCACCTTCCTGGAGAGGCCAGGGGCTACTGGGGGGCAGCTCCAGTGCACACAGAACATTTCACTGACACTTCCCTTCCTTTTTTCAGCCCAAACAGCCCTAATGGGCAAATCTCCTGCAGGGTGAGTGGGGCACACTTGGCTCTCCACAGCAGGAGATTTAAAAGCTTGGGATGGGGTCCCCTGCTCCACCCATGGGGCTATTGCTGAGAACCAAGAACCACACTCCTGAGCCGCAGCCACAGTGACTCAGCACCTTCCTGGCAACGACCGAGGACGTCCCTTGCTTCTGCTTCTCCCTCCAGGCACCATCTCTGACCCCGTGGAAATAAGGGACAGGCAGCCTCAGGAAGGAAACCCAAGCTGCATGGGCGGAGGACTCCCAAAGCTGCGTTTCCCCAAAATGCCACCTTCCCTCTGTGGATTTGGCCACAGGTTCTCAGAGCACCGAGAAGGCATCCCCTTTGTCCCCTGTCCCAGCCGAGGCTGGAGGACACAGCTGTGCAGAAAGCCCTAGGAACCTAGCATTGGCTCTGCCCCCACGGCTTCGAGACAACAAAAACACCCCCACTCACTGAGCCCAGTGGGTCTCAGCCCGAGGCCAGCCATGTGTGAGATGACCCCGTCGCTCACAGAGGAGGTTGAGAAGCACAAGAATGCCATGAGCAATGCAGCATCTTACCTGCCGGGCTGAAGCACACGGACATGCACATGTGTACAGCCACACGGAAACACAGACACGTGTGTATGCACACACGTGCACATCCTCATGGAAATGCAGAGACACACATGCACGCACACGTGCTCAGCCACATGGAAACACAGAGACATGCATGCACACACATGTGCACAGACACACAGAGACACGCATGCACATACACATGCACGCACAGCCAAATGGAAACACAGACACAGAGAGACACACGTGCACACACATGCACTCATACACAGCCACATGGAAATGCAGAGACCCACGTGCGTGCGCACACACATGCACAGCCATACAAAAAACAGACACGTGCTCACACACAGGCAGATGCACACACTCCTCCAAGCCCACCGTTCCACAGCCCACCATGGATCCCTGCCCAGGTCACTGGCAAGGCCATCCTGACGACACCCTGGGATGAAGGGTCCCAGCACCTCTGCCAGCCCCGTGTGAGGCCCTCGCTGCCTCTCTCCATCCAGTCACAGGAGGCTAGGTCCGCCGTGGAAGGGAGGCAAAGACGCGGAGTACCTGCCGGGGAGGAGCTGCTGGGCCCGTGGACTCGCTGTCACCAGGGTGATAACATGGACACCAGGGGGCGTGCCTGCTCTGCAGGAGCAGCACCCACAGAAGGGACCCAAACCAGCTCCCGGGGATCCTTCCCCCGCTGGGATGTCCAGGTGCCCGGCACAGGCAGTGGGGATCCTCAGGGTCCTGACAATCCCATGCAGGTGCCGGTGGCTGGCTGAGCTGGGCAGAGACTGGGCCTCAGAGGCTCCCGCCAGCAGGAGCTTGTTCTGTGCAAGAGCCCCTCCTTCAGGAGGGGAGCACAGGTCGACCTCTAATGACAGGGAACAAATCCCCCATCCCCGGCAAGACTAACCCATGGGGTTTCATCTCCAGAGAAGGAGTCCGGGGAGTGGAGTGAAGGCCAGGATGAGCCCTCAGCGGCCTACAGCTCCAGCCCAAAGCACGCGTCCCTCCTCCGCCTTCCCTTCTATGCTGCTGACTGTTACTAGAACAGGGTCCCCAGGCATGGCTGGGAAGGTAGGCAGGTTCCCCAAGGTCTCCCGGTGGAGGCTGCTGGGACCCCACTTCCCTGCACTCTGTCCTCCACAGACACCCAAGGCTTTTCTCTGCCCCTCCCACACAGGCCCCTGTCCCCATCTCGGCGGCAGATTCTGTACCTCTGCTACAGACAGAAGGTCTACTCCGACACTCAGGCCACCTACTGACTGTCCTCCAAGGACGCGAGTCAGTTATCCCCTGAGTACGATTCAAACAACCCTGGTTTGCGGTGGAACGTCTTGAACAGATGATCGGTTTGGACTAATAATAACATCATCAGGCTTCCATGCTCCCATGCTGGCTTTTAACGACATGCTCTGTTGGTAGACTGTAAATAAAAATAGAAATAAAATAGGCTGTTCTCAAGGAGAAAATTGCATTGATTTCCCTGTTTTACACTTACTGGAAAATGTAGTCCTGATGGCCCAGGAATAAGTCAAAGACCTTGTGGACCGTCTCAGAAGGCCCCCCACATGCTTTCTCTCACCTGTGTCTCCCTGAGCTTCCGGGAGCAGGCGTCACCCCCGCACCTGTCAGGAACCTGTCCAGATTTCAGAAGAATGCCGGCTGCTGTGCACCTTGAAATGTATTTTCTGCTTCTGATAAACTCGTTGAATCCACATTTGCAAGCATATACAGCACAACCAAAGGCAGAAGTCAGACGTCATCAGGCTTGTCCACAGCCCCAGCTCCCAGGGCGGCTGTCAGTCAGCAGCAGCCCAGGCTGAGCAGCAGCCCGGAGAGAAACTGGAGGCTGGGGAAGAGGAGGGCTTCCCCCTCTGTCTGGCCCCTGGAGCACCTCCGTGGGGCAGGAGCTGACTCCAGCCTCTATCAGCCCCTCCCCCTCTGGCCTGGCTATGCCCCTGGAATCCCAGTACAGCTGGGGCCCACATGTCAAGGGCTGCCAGTCGTACCCCCCACCCTCCGGGCCTGCATGCCAGCGGACTGCCCTGCTCTGTGCCCCCACACACTGGAAGCCCCATCGCTCCACTTGACTCCCCAGACCTCAAGGTGGCTCCTGCCTCCTCAGGCTCTGATGCCGGGGTTACTGGTTGTGGTGAGAAGAACAGCCCCTCAGGAGTGTCCACACACCATTTCCTGCATGAACTGTGACCTGTAGCAGAACCTAGCTTGCAGCTGTGAACAAAGTCAGGGACATCATCCTGGATTGTCCTAAGGGGCACGGCCAGGGACGCAAGCCTCAGCAGCAGAGAAGGCCCTCGGCTGGAGACAGAGGACTCGCAGCTCGAAGGGGAGTGATAAAACTCGAGGCGAGGAGCACTGCACCCACGCCGCTGGTTTGAAGGTGGAGGAACGCAGACAGCCCCAGAGCGGGGAGCACTGGTCAGGGAGGACGCAGGACCTCAGTCCCGCAGGCAGGGACTGAGCTCTGCCCACGCCTGAGTGAGCCTGTGGGCTTCTTCTCCGAGCTGTCGGCAGGAGCCCAGCCCACCGGATGCACCACATCGTCCGTGTAGGGCCTGGGCACAGGGGCCAGCCCCTAGATGGCGCCCCAGAACGTGAGATATCATAAGCCTGCAGCCTGGTGATATCTGTTACACGGCATCCCCTATGGGGCTCTTCCCATCTTCCAGTTACTCGATAGCCAACCCCTGTGCTAAGCCCAAATACAATTCAAATCCCTGGAGTGGCTTCTGCGTCCCCCTCCTCTCAGGGGGCTCTCCCCCACACGGCTCTAAGCTCCAGCTTCTTGTCATTCGCTGTGCCTTGTAGGTCCCCAAGCATTCAAAGCCTGTCTCCTCCTCTCGTGTGCCATCCGAGCCCCCACCCCGTGAGTCCCCAGGTGTTCCTTGGCAGAGAGAAGTGTGAGCCCCTGCCCCACCCCTGCCCCGCCGAACTTCTGTGGCTGATGCCGTCCAGGCCGGGCCACCCCGCAGAACCAGCTATCACTGAACTGGCCTGGAGAAGTTTTGCTGCGGCTTTCAGTCCTACTAGAATTCTTCCATCAAATTAGTGATTAGTCAAGTATTAGGACTTTTCACTTCCCCTGTAAAGCGTTGTGTCCTCAGAACTCGGATGTGGTCACACAGCTGATACCCTCGACATGGGGGTCCAGCCATGACTGCAGGCTTACTCCGAGTGCGCTGATATAGCAGACACAGAACTCTAGCAAATGCCCCTGCCTGGGGGCTGAACACGACCGTGGAAGAAAAGCTAACCAAGTCTTTAAGTGTGAAACAACCATACACCAAGTCACTGAATGGGGTAATTGTTACTAAAATAGTCATGCCTGGATCAAGGTGAACCACAACTCCAGTAATTTAGAGATCTTTGGTACAATAAGCACATCAGGAAATTGAACATACACATCCATCTAACTACCCACCCACCCACCTAGCAACCCAGCTCACTACCCACGCACCCACCTAACTACCCATTTCTCTATCCATCTACCTGCCTACCCACCCATCTGCCCATCTGCTACCCACCTAGCCAATCATCCACCCATCTGGGTTTCTATCTCGATACACACAGACACACGTAAGAATAAGTCAAATGCAATAAAATGGTAATAGCTGGGGAACCTGGGTGAAGAGTTACAGGAATTACCTGTACCATTTGGAGAAAATTTTCTGTAACTCCGTAATTATTTCAAAGTAAAATGATTTTTACTCACAGCCTCAAGCAGAGGGAGCTGTGCCCCATGGTATCTGTAATGTGCAGACTCTGGTGGCTTTGGGGGACCATGGGAGAACAGAGCTGAGGGATGAGGCCAGAAGAACTGAGAGGAGCCTGAGCCTACAGCCCCCACACCTGCTGCTGACTACGAGGTTTCTGTGGCAGAGAAGGGCCACCGTGGCAGCCCGTGTCCTCACTGCTCTTGGTGCTGCAGTTTTTTCTCTCAGAGTGGATATTAAACACTCAGATTTCTCATGGACAAACACCCTTCTGTTGTCCCTTTAGGAAAGAAGGTGTGGTCTGTGGCCAGGATGGCAGTGAGCTGACAGCCTCCAGGGGGCAGGGGCCACACCAGACCCGGCCACTTCTGCAGGACCAGCCCGGTTCCCAAGGGTCCATCAGGTCTGCACTGTGGTCTGAGGCTTCGCTGCCCACCCCTCACTCACCGTCTTCTCGTCCCGCCTCAGCATCAGCTCCTGGAGGATTGGAGATGCCCTGTGCTGCGCCCATGTTGCTCACACATCCATGCTTCACACTTGCTTTAAGCAACAAAGATGCATCAGTTCGGAACCCTCATGGGTAAGAAAGGAGAGGAGGAGGCGAGAAAGGCGAGAGGAGAAAATACAACCATGTCGGAACCTGCACCATGTTGAAGCAAAGGGCCAGCGGCCCCGTCGCCAAAGGACAGAGCAGGGGCCTTGGTGCCAGACCGGGTGTGTGGCCCCCCTGACCCTGAGCCACCTCAGCCCATCACACGAGGAACAGGGGGTCCTGCCATTGTGCATCCCCAAGTCCCGAGCAAGCCGTCCCACATAGTGGCCATGGGAGGAAGTGTCCTCTAGGTGCCGTGGCAAACAGGACAGGCCCTCGGGAGGCCAGAGGCTGAGTGATGGCGGTTCTGGAGCCTTGTAAGGAACAAGGATTTCTCAAACATCAATTCATAAACAAATTCGGCTACCTGAAGGAATGTCAAATATCCAGCCCTTCCATTAAGTGTGTTTTTAGTCAGACTCGGCGTTCGGGACAATGGCCTCCATCGCTCACAAGAGTGCGGGGCTCACTTCTGCAAAAAGTTGACTCTGGAAAGAGCTGGCTTCGTGGATATAAAAGCCCTCGTTGTCTCTAGTGTGATCTAATTTGCTGTTCATCCTCAGATCTACAGAATACAGGCGTAAGAAATGCAGTCAGCAAAACGTACCTGTATTTTCACCAAATGAAGCCCGAAACCGTCAGCAGGCACACGCGCCTGCCGGTGGCAGCCTGTGGCCCCTCAGTTCTCTTTCCGGAACCTCTGCCGCTTCTCCCGAGACTGATGGTCCTGGCTGAGCTGGGGCAGCAATTTCCAGCCTCAGCTTCCCTGTTAACTTTTTGTGTCTCCCTGAAGCTTTATCTTCATACATCATCTCATTTTTCTGTTAAAAACCAGCAGTATTAGGGGCGCCTGGGTGGCTCAGAGGGTTAAATCCTCTGCCTTCGGCTCAGGTCGTGGTCTCAGGGTCCTGGGATCTAGCCCCATATCGGGCTCTCTGCTCAGCGAGGAGCCTGCTTCCCTCCCCCTCCCACCACCGCCTGCCTCTCTACCTACTTGTGATCTCTGTCTGCCAAATAAATAAATAAAATCTTTAAAAAAAAAAAAAAAAGCCAGCCGTATTAGGAACAGTGAGTTTCGAGCATTGACACGAGGCATTATCAGGTCTCATCACTGCCGAAGCTTCTGCGGCTGCTCACCGCAGAATACGCAGGAGACCGTATTCCTCAGGGAGGCAGGAGGAACGTCCTGGGGACCTGGGGGTCCTCAGCAGGCAGACCCTGGGCAGCACAGCCGACAGTGGCCAGTGGGTCATCCAAACAGTCAGCCCGCTGCCCCAAGTCCAGCTGCCTTTCCTCAGATTAAGACTGCTTTCGAGGGAGGTGACATTCAAACTCCAGCAGCTCCTTCCATGGCAGCCTCACAAGAAGCCTATTGGCAGGGCTGGCCTGACTGTGAGGGGGTGGGGCCGAGTGGGGACACCAGAGCCACTGGCTAAAGAGCTGCTACAACCCTTGAACCTTGAGCAACTTGACCATCACCCGGAACTTCCCACGAGCTCATCAGTGCCCTGCACCACTCAAGGGTGGCCGTGGCCGAGAGCCCCGCAGGGCAGCCCCGGATGCTCCACCCAGAATATGGGTCATGGGATGAGGGACTCGCCCCAGACCCTCCCCCCACCCAGGTGAGGGAAGGACTCCCATCCCCAGATTTCCTGCAGTAGCCATCATGATAATGTCTCTACTCCGCTCAAGTTCAGTTCAAAATATCAACAAAATCATCCAAATTTCTCTCCAGGTTATCACTGTGCTTTTCCTGCCTCAAAGCCCAAGAGTCTGCAAGTCCAAGTTGGCCATTCGGCCCGGGCCAGGTACAAAGGGGCTCACGGGAGATGCAGTGCTGCACTGGGGATGTTCATCCCCCCAGATGGCCCACACTTCACCAGCACAGTGTTTTCTCAGTCCCAGAAAGGGCTTCAGAGACAAGGCATCAGGAGCAATCCCCTGGACCACTCCTAACCGGACAGCTGTCCCTGGATCCCTCCTAGGGCCACTCCACACACTCTGAACACACCAGACCCCAAAAACTACTGGAAGGTGTCACTATGAGTAAGTGTCATCTACTCTGTTTCTAAGGAAACTTATCATTTTTGGAGAGATTCCCCAAGTGAATCACCATGCACCAGGTTGAGCCCCTGGCTTGAGAGCCAGAACCCGAACCAAGAGATGACAGAGGGACCATAAAGAACCTGACCGTGATTCTACTGGTGGAGGGTCCCTGCAGGGTCAGCTCTGAGAGAGAAATCACCCCAGAGCAAGTGTTGGCAGACATCCCAGACCTGAGGACACAGTGACTCCTGGGCCATCCTCTCCCTATCCAGAGTCCAAGGAGGCAGGGGACCATCCCCCACGCCACCACCCAGCCCATGTCAGAATCCAGTGCCCGTGTTACTTACTGCGTAGTGGGCCAGCACTCCCGTCTCCCCAGGGAAGCTGTAAACACACCCAGAGCCCACCTTCAGCTGCACGGACCCCACCTTGCCTGGCGCCGGGAGGCCTTCAGTAAGAGACATAGTCGTGGGGAAAACCACGTGCAGAAGCCTGTCGTGAGCACCCCGTCACTGTGTGTGCACACGCATGTATACACACATGCGTGTGTTTAAGTGTGTGTGTGTGTGTGTGCACGCACCTGTAGACACACACACACACAGCAGGCATCCATGCACCCTTTGCCCGTGTCCCCACCCTCAGGCCCACACAAAGGCCACCAGCTTTGTCCTCCAGCGTCTCAGGGCCACAGGGAGAGGGTTGTGGTACCTGCCGCCCAGCGAGACAGACAGAGCCCTGCAGAGGACTCTCAGGCACCTCAAAAAGGAGCAGAGGTGGATCCTGTCGGAAGGGAAAGCTCAGGGCTTCTGGCTGGCTCATCTGGTGGAGCATTTGACTCCTGATCTCAGGGCTGTGATTTCCAACCCCACACTGGGTATACAGATTACTTAAAAATAAAAATTTTAAAAATGTTTTAAAAAGGAAAACTTATCAGTCCTCGGCTTGATTTACATTATTTTTATTTTAGTGTTTAAAAATATATAAACATCAACCTAAATCTTTATCCTCCTAACAATTTTGAAACGACAAAACTAAAACAGATTGACAACACAAATACAAGCGAATTTTTCAGAAAACAAATATCTGGTGTAATGACACTAATTCTGTGTGTTAGCAGAGAATGTTGGCTTGCAGAGGCCAGGGGTGTGTCCGCACCAAGGTCACCACCGTGCCATGGGGCTCCTGGGCGCAGGCCAGGATTCCCTGGCCATTGCTGGTGGTAAGCAAGTGTCCAGCCATCACTCAGCACAGGGGCAAGCCCACTTTGCTTCCACCCAGCTCCGTGTTCCAGAACAATCCTGATGGAGAAGGGAAAGACGCTCTAACCCCAGACAGCTTGTGTCTGGTCCAACCTCCGCGGCCCACCATGGAGATAACAAGCTCCCCCCAGGGCAGGAGGTGATCCCACCCAGAAACGGGAGGGACAACACCGTGCTTCGCTCTGAAGGGGAATGAGTCCCCACTTCACAGACTGAGTGGCCATCAGGGATTTTGAAGGAAAGGGGACAGGCATGGTGGGGAGCCGGCTGGCAGAGTGCAAGGAAGACGGAGATACCTGGGAGCCCTCCTAGCCCCTGCCTCCAGGAAGCCCTCTAGGGAGCCCTGCAGCAGACACCACCAGCAGAGGAAGCTGCGGAGTTCCCAGGAACAGGAAACTTTTCCCTCCTCATGCCCAGGGGGTCACCTGTCCTCTGTGTCCAAGCTCCTAGGACAGTTCTGGCTCCAACCTGATAATATCAAGCCATTTATAATTCCAGGCACGGAGGACACTGCTCCCAGGTGAAAAGGTTTACAGCACCAAGCATCCAACTTCTCGTTTCCCATGGTTGCTCCCCTACAATTCGTCTCTATTATTTCAAGAAAACAGAGCTCATTGTGGTCATAAATTCCAGACTCCAATATTGCAAGAACAGTGTATATTGATTGCTGAAACACAGTTCCTTATAAAAACAAAATTTAATGCCCTCCATTAATATTTCATCAATCGTTTCAATGAGATTAAACACATTATTTTTAAGTAATCTAAATGTGCATACTAGTTACAACTTTCCACTAGCATGGGCTGTTTCATTTCGTGAAAATACCCACCCACAAGCTGTAATAAAATCTGGTTTTTGACACAGATTGAAACTGAATAGAGTTTGAAATCTTACAGGCAAAACACAGTAGTCACCCCATGGGCATTTGGGTTAAAGTTCTTTCTAAGGCACCCTGGAGATAGAGAAATATTAAATCAAAAGGATTAAATCGGGTCCCTTAAATTTTCCATGGATTTCATCATATGGTCTCATGCTAAAAAGTCTTCAGGTTAACAAATCAACACACGTAAGGAAGCCAATCTTACGGGAACATCACCTTTTGGAGAACATCCTGATAAATAGCAGCATAAACACCAAAGTACCTGGAAATCAGCCCTATGCTTGCACATTCCATGGCATCACTAGGATGCCAGTGATGCTGGTTTTAAATTATGCCAGAATGGGGCGCCTGGGTGGCTCAGTGGGTTAAGCCTCTGCCTTCAGCTCAGGTCATGATCTCAGGGTCCTGGGGTCGAGCCCCGCATCAGGCTCTCTGCTGAACGGGGAGTCAGCTTCCCTCTCTCTCTGCCTGCCTCTCTGCCTACTTGTGATCTCTCTTTCTCTCTGTCAAATAAATAAATAAAATCTTTAAAAAAAAAATTAAAAAAAAAATAAATTATGCCTGAAAAACTTTCTGGTTCTACTCCAACTTTGCAAATGAAGAAGACACGTTCCAATACTTGTTTAGGAACCTCATCTCAGGGGCTGCTGCTTTACAAACTGACATTTGACTCGTCTTTAGTAGAAAACCCAGGACAGCCATCTCCGCTCCATGCTCAGCAGTGGCTTCTCTCTCAATACCCTATCCCCCGAGTGTGGCCGCGTGCTGGGCCCTGGGTTCCTGTGAACAGTGCTTCTGGGGACACGTCAGCAGCATCCCCAGATCACGTGCCCACGTCTGGCCGCATAGATGCTGAGCAGGGGAAACATGCGCTCACCTACCCCAGGCAGCTGCAGCCATTTCCCGAAGCCGGCAACTCCAAGCCCCCAGCAGCGAGAATGCCCGGGCTCAGGCCAGCCCACTCAGCAGGTGCTCTGTCCCTCCTGTTGCAGCTGTGCTGTGGGCAGGCAGCGGCGTCCCATTTAGTCCTTATTCCCCAATAAGCAAGGACGTGAGCCCTCTTCAACATCCGCCAGTATTTGGATATTTTCTTTTGTAAAGTGTCTGTGCAGATATTTGAACAACTTTGCTACAGAGCTGTGTGTGTTTTATTGATTGATCTGCTGCCCTTTGTAAAGACTGGATGGAATCGCCAGGCCATCACGAGCAGCAGAATCACACACGAGGGGTCCAGAGTGAGCCCCGCGTCCACCTCAAGCTGGGCTCCATGTTGCTGCAGCCAGCCTCCTCCACCCCAGCCCTGCGCCCACGCCTGAGGTGTGGACACCTCACTAAGACCGTGGGGGTTGGAGTGCGTCACCAGCACTCATGGCTCAGCCAGGCACAGGTGGCGGGACAGCACCTGCCACCACTCTGCCTTCTTTCCCCTCTATTTCTTATACCCCACCTAGGGAATGAACGTTCTGAAGATTACAAAGCAGTTTCTTGAGGACTTAGAAAGAGGGTAACACCATGGAAGGGAGACAGAGGCACAGCACGGGACACAAGCGGCACGGGCCCCCACCCAGCCTCCCATCGGGCCATGAGCAGGGCCGAGCTCATACAGAAACACACGTGTGCTGCTGGGAAGACTCATGGTAGCCACGTGCTTGTCTCAAAAACTCCTGACGTCTGCTCACTTCTAGAGACTTCCGCAGCCACGACTCTGGGCACGAACGCTGCACCAGGATTCTGTCATTCCTTTTGTACCTGAGACCTCTGGGCATGTGACAGGAGCATCCCAGTGCACATCTCCGGGGAAAGCCAGCCTCCCACGTGCTGGCCAGTCAGGACTCAGTCCAACGTCAGCCATGGGTCAGCAGGAACAAAGCATAGGAGGAAGCAGGACAGGGACTGAGACGGCCACGTGTGAGCTATCCTGAGACACGGGACCTTGGCGAGCCTCAGGGTCCCCAGAGCACAGGGCAGGTTCCCCAGGGGAGGGGACATAGGAAAGCCCTGTCCCTGGAGAGAGGCAGAAGGCCATGCTGGACCATTTAAGACCCTGCCTTTCCCCACACAAGACCCACCACCTTCCAAGGCAGAGGCTGCTGTGGGACAAGAGGGTCTCTGAGGACCCTCATTCTCCAGGCCTGGGGACACAGGGTCTTCCTCAACTGAGGCTAGCCCCACTATGCCCACCCCAGCTTACAATCCACAGGAAACCCACAGCCCACTCCAGGGAGGAGAAAGCAGGGGCCACCCCAAAGGGCAGGTGCACAGGAGGGCTGAACACAGAGCTGCACCGGGGCCACAGAAGCCACGGAGGCTGGGCTGCTGAGAAGACAACCAGCATGCACACGGCACCCGGCTCAGCTCCCGGCTCAGCTCCCGGCTCAGCTCCCGGCTCAGCTCCTGGCTAGCCCGACTGGCCCACACCAGGGGTCCCACAGGAGACACATTGGATGGATCCCAGGCTTCACCGACATTTCCCTCAGCATCTCCCAGACACACAAAAGTGCAATATGACTAGGGGAAAAAGGCAAACATGACAGAAAGGAAAAATGTAAGGAATCCACAAGAATTCCCCAGAATTAGTGAGTTCAGAGCAATTTTCATGATACAAGGCCAATGCACAAAAATCAGGTGTGTGTCTACGTAAGGAGGGAGACCATGGGGGGACAGGTTGGGAACAGGGTGGCTGGGCTGGCCCTGAGCAGGGCAGGGGGCAAAGGCAGCGCCCTGCCCCCCACCAGCCCGCACTAGAGTGTTTAGAGCAGAGGTCAGCAAACTGTGGCCCTCGGGGCACATCTGGCCCACAGCCTAGTTTAGGGCCACCCTTTAGCTAAAATGTTTTTGCATTTTAAAGGGCTAAAAAAAGAAAAAACAGAAAACAAAAACAAAAAAAAAAAGAGTATGTGACAGAGACCATATGCAGCGCCTACCGATTTTAAGTACTTGTTATCCAGATTGTGAGATACCTGGCTTAGGGCTGCTCTGGCACTCTCTGGGGAGAAGCAGAGGCTCCTTGACCATTTCCCAGAGGGAAAGCACCCCTGGCTGGACCGTCACTCTGCTCCTGCCACAAACACCGGCTTGCAACTAGCGCCCTTCCAGCGGCGCGAGCCTTCACATAGAGACCCCACGAATGGAAGCAGGAAGTCGGGCCATTACTGTCTCTGTCCCACCTCTGGTGACAGTGGGATTCCTCCATTCTCCCAATCCATAGCCAGCAGCATGAGTTCCTTAACACCAGTAAGGGCTAAGGAATGTTAGACACATCTCTAGAAATACACGGCTCATTACAATCTTCTTCTGAGATGATTAAAAATTTCTTCTCCATCTTTACTTCAGATTTCTCACTCATTGTGGATAACAAAACGGTAAGGTCTTCATCTCAGTCTGTAACGTAGTTAACTCTCCAGACGGAAGATAAATAACATCTTCAGTGAACTTGGGGTGGGGTGATTTTATCAGTTTCTCTATTTTAAAAATATCTGTATCATCCCAGGGAGACTGTTAATGCCAGACTCACAACATGCCACAGAAGGAGTGTCATCTGTTAAGACTTTCTTCCAACTCAACAGAATGTTCTGTGTCATAACCCAAACCGAAGTTAGTCACGGTCAAGAACAGTGTGTGTCTTTACTCCAAGATGGACACTGTCAGTTCTGCCTGTCAGAACAAATACAGCTTCTCCAGGCCCATGAAGTCAATGAACTCGGGAAGAAGGCTCCTCAAATAATGCAAATAAACATGAAGGTCTCTCGGGTTCTTCAAACAACCTGCTATTTTAAAAGTTAGCCTCAAAAAATATATAAATAAAAAAAAGTAAAAAGTTAGCATCCATCAAAAAGGAAGGTTGCTTACAACACAAAACCCCGTGGAATAAAACATTCCCACGAACGGTGATGGGGAAGGGCCGGGACCGAGAAGGTCATCCAGGTTTTAAGGACACTTTACTAATTAACTAGGCAAACCCAGCACAGTTCAAGTCACTCAAAAGACACTTGATGAACAACTTAGAAAAGGCAGGCCTGCCCCGCAAAAGGCACCGTGACCAGGGCAAGTGGGAGACAGAGCAAACAGTGGGGATGCGCAGCCCGGGAGGACCCTCGGTTCTGGGAGGACCCTCGGTTCTGGGAGGACCCACACCCCAGGAGTTCCAGGAAGTTCCAGGAAGTTCCAGAGTTCCAGTAAGAGCAGATCCACCCGCAAAAGCCACCAATTCAGTGCGTTTGGTTCAGGATTCAAATACATTGCTTGCAGATGGCAAGAAATCCTGCAGGTTTTAATTTGCCATTGACCTTCAGCATTTTGTTACCCAGGACTCAGTTATGAAATTCCCATCTCTCCCTGAAGAATATGTCGCAGCCTCGTGGGAAGGAGGGGACCCCCCTCAGTGGGCAAACTCTTCACACCCTCGGCAAGCAAGTGGTGGCTCCCTCCGTGCTCCCAAATGCCGGCAGTGGAAGCCTTTATTTATTCTCTGTGTCAATTATCTTCATACTCCAGTGGTCTTTATGGGCTTTGAGACAAGAGGGATTTATTCCATTTCATGCTAACGTTTTGCATGTGTTTCTGTTGCTATGGAAGGAAAATTTTATCTGCCAATAGCCCATTCTTAGGATGCTTAAACTGATGAGGAAATGCATAATTCCCATCTTGCAAAGTTTGAGTATTTGCACAACTAACCCATTCAGGGACTTACATAAGAACAAATACATTGTAATGCTCTGTGAGTAAGGTATGTTCCAAGGCAATAAGCACTTTAATAACACCATTAGATTAATTCCCATATTTAGAAGGTGAAACTATTGTTTAATTTCAGAGTCCACACTCTATAAATTGCCGACTTATTTTTTCTCATTATAAATTTTAAAAAGCATTGAAAAAGTAAATGGAACTTTAATTTTTAACCAAGGGGGATGACTTAATCTCTCACCATAAACAATGATAAAACCAAACAAAGTATGTGGAAAATGTGCCTCCCAAGCCTGACTAACAATAGTATAGATGTGTGACCCCTTGCAGGAGACCATGAATGAGTCTCACGGCTTGCAGCCTCAACCGAAGAAGCAATGTCAGGATGGCCTGCAGAGCCCAGAGACCTGAGGGGCAGGGAAGGCACCCTAGGGCCTGTGCAGGGACCTGGGGGGATGGGGAGATGCCCTGGGGTAGGTGCAAGGACCTGGGGGGATGGGGAGATGCTCTGGAGCAGGTGCAGAGAAATGGGGGGATGGTGAGGTGCCCTGGGGCTGGTGCAAGGGCCTGGGAGGGATGAGGAGATGCCCTGGGACAGGTGCAGGGAACTGGGGGGTTGGGGATATGCCCTGGGGCCAATACAGAGACCTGGGGGGACAGGGAGATGTCCTGCAGCCAGTGGGGGTAAAAAGAAGATGCCCTGGGGCAGGTATGGAGACCTAGGGGGATATGTAAGAGCCTTGGGGCAGGTTTAGGGAGATTCACGGGCATGATTCTGGGGGAAAAAAAAACTACATCTTAAAATTTCAAAAAAAGTAATACTACCAACCAGAGACGCCTGGGTGGCTCAGTCAGTTAAGCGTCTGCCTTCAGCTCAGGTCATGATCCCGGTGTTCTGGGATTGAGTCCTGTATCAGGCTCCCTGCCCAGCGGGGAGCCTGCTTCTCCCTCTGCCTGCTGCTCCTCCTGCTTGTGTTCTCTCTCCCTCTCTGTCTCTCTGTCAATAAATAAATAAAATCTTTTAAAAAAAAAAAAAAAGAAAGAAAGAAAGAAAGAAATACTGCTGACCTTAAATTCTATATCCATCAAAAAGTCCATCAAAAAAATAAAATGAAATAACTTTCAGACCAAAAAAAAAAAAAAAAGCATAAATGAGTTGCAACAGATTCTTGTTACCAAAAAAGAAAAAGAAAAAAAAAAAAAAGGTTGAGATAGATTTTCTGGCAAAAGGAAAAGTATACTGGATGGAAATTTGGGTCTACATAAAATCATGAGGAGTCCAGGGGCGCCTGGGTGGCTCAGCCTTTAAGCGGCTGCCTTCAGCTCAGGTCATGATCCCAGGGTCCTGGGATCGAGCCCCGCATCGGGCTCCCCGCTCAGCAGGAAGCCTGCTTCTCCCTCTCCCACTCCCCCTGCTTGTGTTCCCTCTCTCTGTGTCTCTCTCTGTCAAACAAATAAATAAAATCTTAAAAAAAAAAAAATGAGAAGTCCAGAAATAATAAATCAGTGAGTAGACATAAAATACATTGTTCCCATGTTTTAATGTTTATACTCTTCAAAGGAAAACCAGTAACAATGTGTTGTCAGGTTTAAAATATAAACAGGGACAACAGAGATGGGAAAAAAGTAAATCTAGGAGAAAACCATGTGATCTTCTCAATAAATACAGAAAAACTACAGACAAAATTCAACACTAATTTATATTTTTTAAATCTGTATATGAGAAAAATAAAGAAACTCCATCAACCTGATTAAAGGTATCTACTTACGGGGCACCTGGTTGGCTCAGTAGTTAAGCATCTGCCCTGCGGTCCTGGGATCCAGCCCCCTGCTCTGTGGGGAGCCTGCTTCTCCCTTCCCCACTCCTCCTGCTTGTGTTCCTTTTCTAGTTGTCTTGTTGTCTCTCTCTCTTTCTCTCTCTGTCAAATAAATAAATAAAATCTTTTTTATAAAGATATCTACTTAAAACCTATAGCTAACATAATACTTCATGGTGAAACATAATTTTTTCCCTAAAATCAAGAATCAGGCAAGGATACCATTCCTACCCCCGCTACTCAATATTTCACTGGAGACTCCAGGCAGGAACCCCCGCCAAACACACTGCAATAAATCAAGAAAAAAATAATAAAAGACACACACATTGGAAAGAAAAAGGTAAAATTTTATTTGAAAATAACACTATTCTCTATTAGAAAATCCTGAACGTGTCTTTAAAAGCTAAAAACAAATGAAGAGTAAGTAAATCAAGATCACGGGACTCAAGAGCAATGTACAGAACATCATTATATTTCTATATACTGGCAACAGATAACTTTAAGCTGGAGTTTTTGAAAACACGTATGGTGCAGGGCATTAGTAACCCAGGCTTGTATTCAGAGAATCCAAACACATTGTTCAGGGACATTACAGAACATCCAGGTAATGAAAAGACGTCCGTGGCTTTCCAAGTGGAAAAGAGAGCCAGCACCAAGGGACAAGGTCACCTCTGGGACACAGGGGGGAGGCCATGTTGGGACATGGAGGAAGAGGTCACAGCTGGGACACGGAGCAGGAGGTCATCATGGGACACGGAGGGGGAGGTCATGATGGGATACAGAGGGAGAGGTAACCTCTGGGACACAAAGGGAGAGGTCACCACTGGAACATGAAAGGGGAGGTCACCACTGCGACATGGAGGGAGAGGTCATAATGGGACACAGGGGGGAGGCCATGTTTGGACATGGAGGAAGAGGTCACAGCTGGGACACGGAGCAGGAGGTCATCATGGGACACGGAGGGGGAGGTCATGATGGACCACACGGGGAAGGTCACCACTGGGATGTGGAAGAGGAGGTCATCATGGGACATTGAGGGGGAGGTCATGATGGCACACAGAGAGGTCACCTCTGGGACACAGATGGAGAGGTCACTGCTGGGGCATGAAAGGGGAAGTCACCACTGGGACACGGAGTGGAAGGTGATGATGGGACATGGAGGGGGAGGTCACAACTGGGACATGGGGGGAGGTCGTGTTGGGACATGGAGGGGGAGGTCATGATGGGACATGAAGGGGTGGTCATCACTGGGACATGGAGGGGGAGGTCATGATGAGACATGGAGGATGAGGTCATGATGGACCACGGAGGGGAAGTCATGGCTGGGACATGGAGCAGGAGGTTACCATGGGACACGGAAGGAGAGGTCATGATGGGACATGGAGGGGGAGGTCATGATGGGACACAGAGGGGGAGGTCATGATGGGACACGGAGGGGAAGGTCACCCATGGGACATGGCAGCAGAGGTCATGATGGGACATGGAGGGAGAAGTCACAACTGGGACATGGAGGGGAGGTCATGATGGGACACAGAGGGGGAGGCCATGTTGGGACATGGAGGGGGATGTCACTGCTGGGACATGGAGGGGACATGGAGGGGGAGGTCATGAGGGGACACAGAGGGGAGGTCATCCTGGGTCATGTGGCCTCAGAAAGAGAACACATTTCCAACTGAGGCTGGCTCAGGCCCAGTACTCAGCCCCTGCCCACCCCTTCTCAGGAGACTTGGAGACAAGGTGAGGGTCTTCCAGGTGCCTCCCCCTCGTCCCCGGGAATGTCTCCATAAAGCGGAGGAGCACATGCAGCAGCAAAGATAGACATATTAGTGTACTAGAAAATTCCCTGAACCTGAGTGCCATTTAGCTATCTAACCTAGGTAATCTTTCTTTGCTGCTGCAGATGTCTGGCACAGAAGAACTCTCAGAGCAAGATTTTCACACGCACGGAAATGATATTCCCAAGATTCAACCCGGACGGTGGTTGGGGCTGACCTCTATGAGCAGGTGTCTGCAGCGCCCGTCTCTGACCACGGGCGCCAGGAGTGTCCCTCCCTCGTCATGACAGCCTTATCTTCAGACCCTTCCAGAAGTTCCCTGGGGCCACACACATGGCTAAAAACTGCCTGACCTCAGAATGACCACACACATGGTCATTCACCTGTCATTCAACGGTCAGAGCGTTCAGGGAACACTGCTCACCCCACCTACTCACTGATTTCACAAACAGCATCTGAACGCCGTACAGGGAAAACCACATCTTATCTGAGCTACCAGAAACCTAGCTAGTCACTTGGGATAATAAATTAGGGGATGCCTGGGTGGCTCAGTCAGTGAAGCATCTGCCTTCGGCTCAGGTCACGATCCTGGAATCCTGGGATCCGGCCCCACATCAGGCTCCCCGCTCAGCGGGGAGTCTGTTCTCCCACTCCCTCTGCTCCTCCCCCTGCTCATGCTCGCTCTCTGACATATAAACAAATAAAATATGAATAAATAAATTGGGTTTATCCATCCCTCACACCTTACAATTTAAAAAAAATCCAAAAGCACCAAGGCGGGGTGCCTGGGTGGCTCAGTGGGTTAAGCCGCTGCCTTCGGCTCAGGTCATGATCTCAGGGTCCTGGGATCGAGCCCCGCATCGGGCTCTCTGCTCAGCGGGGGGCCTGCTTCCCTCTCTCTCTCTCTCTCTCTCTGCCTGCCTCTCTGCCTGCTTGTGATCTCTCTCTGTCAAATAAATGAATAAAATCTTTAAAAAAAAAAAAAAAGCACCAAGGCTTACATGTCAGATTGAAAGCATGAACATCCTCAAAGGAAACTCAGGTAAAGCATTTTTACTCTCAGAAGGAGGACGGCATCATTCGCCGTGACAAATGATGCAAACTCCGGGAGAAGACAGGGAAGCCCCGGGCAGCACAAACACCACGCAGCTCGCCATCAGCAGGGTCATGGGCAAAGCCGCCGCTGGGACAGTTCGACAGCAAAGATCACAGGGGCAGGTGACTTGTCATCCAACCGTCTTAACGGTAGACGCCACCGGCACCATACTGAGACCTGGGGCCTTGCCGCCTCCGACCCCTGCCATACCACATTTCCATGACCAAGGGCCAGCGCAGTGGGGACGAGGGTCTGCCTCCCCCGCGGGCTCCCTGCTCCATGCACTCCACACACACATGCACATGTGACCAGCACAGTGACCCGAAGGACCCGGGGGCATGGCGTAAGGGCCAGCGGTGCAGGGGTGTGGGCAATGCAGGCCTACAGAGGGTGCAGCAGGCTGTCTGGGAGGGCAGGGCTCCCTGCAGGACCCCTGGGAATGGGCAGAGCCAGAGGCAGACACATCTTCTCAGTGTCAGGCCAGAAAGACCCCCTGAGCACCTGATGCTTCATTGATTCTGGGGTCTCCTTCCCCGGCCCCTGCATGAGCAAAAACACAGTCCTCCCTGCCCCAATTTCATCCGGAGCTTCTCGCACCAGTGTGACCAGGGAGGAGACCCCAATTCCCAGGGCCCAGCCCCTGCAGACCTGCCTGCACCTCCCGGGAGAACTCTCTGGGATTTTTGGTTTGCTCCATGCTCGGTTCTCCTGCTAAGTGTGTATCACAGTGAGATCCAGCTTATTTATTTGTCAGTTTATGGCAACATAAAAGGGATGGGGGGGGCAGACTGCAGGGCTGGTAATGAGACATCTCTCCAACTTCCATAGGGTTCTATGTGCTTGGCGATTTCTGTAGCAAGTAATAAAAAATGAAAAAACATATAAATGTGGATGTTCAAGACTGCACCTTTTGTTCCTTTTCTTTATGCCTTTGCTTCTTATTTCGATTTGTTTCACTTTGCTTATTCTAGATTTGAGCATGTTTCTATTTGTGATTAACAGGATGAGAAAGCAAGAGCTTATTCTCACAATGAGGAATTGTGCATAAGGTGACTTTCAGCTGCCATTTGTCAGAAACAGTGAACGATTTTTTTTTAAGATTTTATTTATTTATTTGACAAAGAGAGAGACCACAGTAGGCAGAGAGGCAGGCAGAGAGAGAGGAGGAAGCAGGCTCCCCGCAGAGCAGAGAGCCCGATGTGGGGCTCGACTGAAGGACCCTGGGATCATGACCCGAGCCGAAGGCAGAGGCTTAACCCACTGAGCCACCCAGGCGCTCCAACAGTGAATGATTTCTTAACGAGAATATTTCTACCCATAAAGAGAAAGTGTTTTCCTCAACAAGAGACACCACTCCTCAGAGCTGGGCTTTGAACCAGGATCAGACGGAGATGGAGCACAAGAAGCTCAACTCTGAATGGGGTCCGCAGGTCAGAACTTCCGCTGTGATCAGAGGCCGGTGGTGAGGGCATGGAATCCGTAGCCTCTGAGAAGAAGGAGGAAATGTCTTCCACCCCAATTGTGTTTTCCACATGGTCAGCACACTGATTCTGTGCTTGCATTACCATTCAGCATCAGTGATCACAATTTCCTCAAACATTAGTTTTTTGTTGTCATTAGCACATTTTTCTGGTAACTTTGGCCAAACTGCTAAAGTGAGTTCGTTTCTAAGAATCTTCCAAGATCTTCCTTTTGGGGGGAATTATTCATAGTAAGCATGTCCAATCAATAACCCACACTTGATTAACCAGCACTCAACCAAGAAAATCGGTTACTCAAAACCTAAAGGGCATTTACATGAACTTTGTTGGATAGAGAGAGATGGATCAGTGGATGGATATTTGGGTGGATGGTTGGATGATAAATGTGCATATGGAGGGATGGATGGGTAATAGATGATGCGTGGATAGATGGGTGGATGGGTGGGTGGAAGGATGGATGGAAGGATGGTGAATGGATGGATGGACAGATGATAGATGGTTGGATGGATGGATGGATGGATGGAAGGATGGATGAGTGGTGGATGGATGGGTGGATGGATGAGAAGATGGGTGGATGGATGAGCAGAAATGGGTGAATGGATAAATAGAGGGGTAGTTGGGTGAAAGCATGGGCCGGTGAATGGACAGAGGAGTAGATACATGGCTAGGTAGAAGAATGGGTGGGTAATCATATTCGTGAAAGGACTTGCTTTGCAGTTCCAGAGCATGCATGGAGCAGATGGCTCTTTTAGCAGCTGTCTTGACCTGTGTCTAAGTCCCCTCTGTCCTCTGCATCCTGACAGGCTGGACGGTATTACTCTTCATCCCAAACCCACCCCAGAAGCACTCACCCACCCCCACGGCTGGAGAAGAATGGAGCCTTAATAGGCTTGCATGCCCTTGGGCTCTACCTCTATTAAACTGTCCCTTCACACCTGGTAAAAGAAACCAGAGAAACTTGAAGACAACAAGTAAGGCAGAAAGCTCCAGGCTTTGAGGAAAGTTCTAATTCCTAACAGGGGGCAGAAGACTAAGTGGACTTGGTTGGCAGTTTTGAGGGAGTGACCCCTGGGGTCTCAGGTGTCAAATGGACAGACAGGCTGGCTGGGTCATGGAGAAACACCTGTAGAAGTTGGAGACTCTGTCCACAAGGTGTGCACCTGGGAGGTGGAGACCAGCCCCAGAGACAGAAGGCCTGAGCAGCCAGTGCTAGAAAGGCCTCGTGGAGAGTCCAGGGCTACAGAAGCTGTGAGCCCATGGGATGGGGAGAGAACCCAGCTGGCCCCCAGTGTGACCCTTTGCACGGGATGACCTTCCATGTCTGCTGTCACCCCCATCGGAGCCCTCACTCACAGGAATGTGGCACAGTGAGCTCCTGATTGCCGAGTCCATACTAATGAGTTAAACTGGGGACACTGAGGCAGCCCAGCCACTCCGGGTGTACGTGCCCCCTTGAGGCCTTTGGCTGTTGCCCTGACTACTCTGTCTGTACATTTCCCCTCAGTTTTGTGGTGTTAGGTGATAACTTGTCTCCCTCCCAGGAAAGAAAATTTTGTACATTTTTTTTCCTTTTTTTTGGTTGAGGTACAATTCACACGACAGAGGTGAGCCATCTTGCAGTGGACAGATCAGTCAATCCCCGTGCTGTGCAAACACCATTCCTGTCTCGCCCCAGGACATTTTCATGGCAGTGACAGCATGGGCTCCAGGGTTCTCTCCTTGGGTTTCTAGGCCCTGAGGCTCCTGGATACACTTGTAGGAGCAAGAACAGCACTGAGCTCTCGCCTGTGGAGGGAGAGCTGGTGTCATGGAGACCCCATAGCAAGGGGCTTCAGAGAAGATGCCGAGTGCCTGGCATTGTGTGGGGTGGTGTGCAGGCAGAAGGCTACCCAGTCCCCTGATGGTCCAGTCTACACTGCAGCAAACTGGACATTGAAACGGAAAAGGAAGACCACGTGCCTGGGGCCCACAAGTCTCATCGGGTGCTGGGCGGGAGCCCCTCTGGGAGCCTGGGCTGCTGGAGGGTCAGCTGGGGCACAGACGAGGCCTGAGAGGGCAAGGCAGGGTGGAAAGACACCCAGACGCCGTTCCTGGGCCTTCTGCACCATCACTAGTCAACGCCCACTGAGCGACAGCATGACTCTGTCCAGTTCCCCTCTGCGTTTCCTGTCTGTCCTCAGGCCGGTAGTAGGAGTTCCCAGCCTCCTGCTAATCACTGCTGGGGCTACAGGCTGAAGGTAATGCTGCAAACAACAGGGGCAGGTGCTGGAAACACGGGTGGGGAGGGAGGGGCTATGGAGGAGGAGGGGAGGGAGGGACACAGGCAGGGCAGCTGAGACCAGAGCCCCAGCCTTAGCGCCTTCCGAGCTCCTCACATGTCCACACAGGCAGATAAGCTCAGGGAAAACACACAGCTTATCTTCACGCTTCACAGACTGGCTTTTCCCTGAACTGAAGGTCTGGAGTGTCGTTACTGTGCAACCACAAGGCTGGTGGTTAGGTGACTATCAGTCAGAAGATGTCATGAGCCCCACGAACCAACCGTGTGTGGCGTGTCAGCGTGAGCCCTCCAGCACCAATTCCTGTTAGAGACCCGCAAGCGGCTTCTGTCCACAAGGACACATCTGGACGGGAGAACACAGTGTGTCTTCAAGTCTTTTCTGTAATGCTGGGGCCTCGCCCCCTCGGCTGAGCTCACGTGTGTGCATTGTAACAGAAAGCAGGTCAGTGACCATGTCGGGAAGGGGGACTCTCAGCAGAGCAGGATGGACACACAGAGGGAGGGCAAGGATGCTGGCTACAGCCTATAGACCTCCATCTGAGCTGGAAATTTCGCCATGAGTCACTCTGGGCTCTGCTAAAAGGGAAAGGAAGGGGACGGGCCAGCTCCGCCCAAAGGCAAGGTTGGAACAATGGCCACTAGGGAGCATGAGCTCCTCCACGTCCAGACCGCGGTTTCCAAGTGCCGCATCCCGCTCAGGAGAATCCGTCCTTGCAGAGGTCACGGGGTCTAAAGTCTGAGACCAGGATCCAGCAGGAGGGTCCTGAAAAGGTCATGTCACACCGGAAGCAGGCAGCTCACGAACAGGACACAGAGGCCCTCGGGAGCCAAGCCACAGGCCACTGGTGGGACCCCTCGCTCATGGAGCCGGAGTAACCCACCAATATTTTGAGAAGTTGGTAAATCCAGGGCCAGAACAGAGCTCTTCCATGGCCAGGCCACAACCATCCACGGTGGCTGACGCTCCCCAGAGGGACACTACCCGGCAGTCAAGCTCTAAAGACACGCACACTGCCACCACTGGCACGTGCTCCTGCCAGAATAAACAGTCAATAAACTGCAGTCTGATCACAGCTCCACGTCCAAATACTGATTTTTAGGAAAACTGACAGAGAGAAGTGCGGTCGGCCGCATCACGCGCACAAAATGTCAAGTCCACCCATGAGAATTCCTCCACCCACCGCCTGCCCCCGCCGTGTAGGTGGTGAGGACAGAGTGGGGACGGCACCAGCGGGTGGACAGGGATGTGAGGCCAGCGGCAGGGGCTTCATCTGGCTCCCGATTTAAGAAGAAACCTGAGGGTACTGACGTTTATGAGACCGTTGGAAATCTCAGTCCTTCGATACTGAGATGGGGGCTGAAATTGTACCACCAGTGACCCTTCGTTTTCTGGGGAGATGGTGGTGCTATGGTTTGTTTTGTAAAGGAGACCCCCCGCCCAACATGCTACCTTGTTTTTCCCAGCTCCTCATCGCTCCCTGCAAGCATGCTCTGGGCTGTGTAGACACTGTTCCTCCCTGCAGATGTACGGTGCACGCAACCCGGTGCCTTCCGTGTATGGCTTGGCAATGGGGCTCACCTTGGCCAAGGATGTTAGCAGAAAGGATGCTGTTGGAGGGGCTAGGCCTATCCTCTCACACTCTTTCCTTCTGCCGAGTGAAGGACACACCCTGGTAGCCGCCAGTCCCAGAAGACAGAGAAGCACAGGACTAGAGCTGACTCGCGTCCCATGGAAGCCAGGGCCACGCTCAAAGAGGCTCGCACTGGACATCAGGGTGTTCTGTTTACGAGGCCTTCAGGGTAAAAACGACAGCATGGACTGTCCCCTGCTGAAATGACACAGTGCACTGAAGGCTCCAGCATGGACGCCGGCCAGGGTGTCCCAGCAGTGGGGTGACCATGAGGTGTTACTTGCTGGGGGCAGGCGGGAGGTGCGTGAGGGACACGCGGCACCACTCTCTCGTCATCAGAAAAGGTTGGAAACAAACCGTCACAGGAAAAGGAGCAGTGGCTTGTTAGAGTATGTGCAGAGTCTGACTACACACAAGTGACCGGGTGGGAGAGGGACAGCGGCACACGGTGGGCCCAGCCACCACCTGTTAGCAGCACCTTGGGAAGGAGAGCAGTGAGACTCTGACCTGGTGTCTGACTTGGAAGCGCTGGTGGAGATTTGATGAGACAAATCTAAGATGATGACCTGTTTAACCTTGACACCGGCGGAGAATCCAGACGGTGCCATGAAAACAATCAAGGAAGGTCCCGGGGCCATGAGAAATGAGAAGAGGGGGTGCCCTTCCCTCTGAGGCGCCTGGGACTTGCAGGGACGGTGAACAGAGCAGCATCCACAGGAGCAGGTGCAGCCTATGACACGGCTTCCCCACCCCTGCTTCTCTCCCCACACCTCCTTCTCCGTCCTCACCCCTGCTTCTCCTCCCTACCTCTGCTTCTCTGTCCTCACCCCTGCTTTTCCTCTCCACCCCTGCTTCTCTGTCCCCATCCCGCTTCTCTGCATCACCCCTGCCTCTGCTCCCCACCCTCACGTCTCATCCCCGCCTCCATCCCTCCTCCCCATCCACCCCCTCTTCTCCTCCTCCTCCCCCCCCTTCTCCTCCTCACTCCCACTTCTCTGTCCCCACCTCTGCTTCTCTGTCCCCTGCAGATACACAAAGGTAGCACCTCCTACAGGAGCTGACTGAGATAACCCCAGGAGCATCTGATCACACAAGCAATGATACCCAGTACAGTGTGCCAGAGACCCCCGAGCCGCTGGACAGGAAAGATCCAGCAGGGCGCCCTGCTACAGGTGGCACATGACCAAAGACTCAACAGTGACCCCACAGGGTCCCGGGACGTGCAAAAAGAGAGACGCGGGGTCCCTGGCGGCCCCACCCCTGGGATGGGAAGAACTGGCTGGATTTTAGGCACAGCTGGACGTGCCGGGAAAGCCTGGGTGTGTGGGGGACAAGGAAAGGAAGGCTGGGGAAAGGTGTGCGAGCCACCTTCACGCACCTTGTGTGACTACAGAGGCAGGACTAGGTTTTGCAGAAGGAGGATCTGAGCTCCCCAGAGGGAAGGACAACGAGCCACCGGTCCATGCGCCCACGCCTCCATCAAAGACCCCCCAAGCACAAATGCCCGCCCGGTGCGAAACCAGCAGGGACCACCCCAGAGGGCCCACCCTCCAGGCAGACTGCCTACTCTTCAGTTACAGACTTCAGAAGACAAACACCCACCCCAGTCCGGGGAAGCAGCGCTCACTTGCTCGTCCCCAGGAGGGTACGAAACCTGCAGAAGAGAAAGCTGCCCAAGAGCCATTCACAGAGGCACTGTCAGCTCTGATGATGCCTGGGGAGGAATAATGAGCCAGAGCAGAGCCCAGGCCAGTAACAGGCAGGAGCTCTCGTCCCAAGGGCAGGCACCCACCATGCGCCCACCGAAAGCAGCCTGGCCATCAGCCGGCCGCCTGCCTGTGCAGACAGGCATGCGGGCGTGGCCACAGGCGCCTCTCCTGCAGACAGTGTGACAGTCTCCTCGGTCCTCACCCGGGTCAGTGTGAGGCTGTGAAGCAGTCCACGAGCTTCTAAAGACCCCAACCATACCTGTAGCCCAAAACCAACCAACTCCCTGCCCGGTGAAGACACCCATCAGCAGCTACCCAGAGGCAGCCACCTGGGTCACCTGCAGCCCTTCCCAGCAGGAACAGAGGGAAGAGGGACACTTCGTAGCAATCCAATTGCTCAAGTCTTCATATCTAGAGATGGCCCTTTGGGGCTACAAACTTCAGGGGAGCAGTTTGCTTACTGAGCGGGTGCCCTCGAGTGTGCGGGTGCCCTCGGGTGTGCGGGTGTCCTCAGGAGGGCAGGTACCCTCAGGTGAGCCAAGGAAGCTGCGTTTGAGGCTTGCTGTTCTCTGACTATTTCAGGAAACCCAAGGACCCAGGCCAGAGGAGAGAATAGGCCCCATGTGGCCCCTGGTGGTCACTGCCACACTCCATGATGGATCCCACATCCACCTGGGCTCATCGATGCCCTGCCAACTGAAGCAGAAAGTATCTCTCGGTGTTGTTGTGGGTTTGCTCTGTTGGTATTTTTGAAGGTGGGGAGAGGGTCCCTCACGCAGCTGCCTGGGTTCTAGAGGAAGCAGGTACCTGTCCGCCGAGGTCTGTGCTACAAACACAGTTGGTAAGAAACTCCCAAGCCCCTGACATGCAGCAACCGGCTCTGACTTGGGGGTCCCTGCCTGCAGTCTCCAGCCCGTGCAGGGGGAGCCTCGTCCCCTGTTGGCACTGTGTCCTCAGCATCCATTCTGGGTCCCCAGAGGCAGGTCCTCCAAGTGCAAGGGCTGTCAGGACTCAGCTTTCTTGGAAGTCCCGAACTAGCAGAGGCCCAGATGGAGCCGCAGCCCCCGGCCCCCCCAGAAGCATTGAAGGGCGGGGCCAGACTTGTGGTATGAGGTGTGGTCAGAAGGAACGCTTCGTGCCCTGTCCCTAAGATAGGTCAGCTATGCCCGTGACCCCACATCTGAGTGATCAAACCCACCCCATCCATACCAGTTACAAAGGTGGTCCTGGGCCTGGGGAAGGCATGCCCTGTACCTCTATTTCTGGATTGACCCCTCGGTCGCTAAAAAGTAAGTTTTATTTTTTTACATTTGTAATTGTGATTACTTTGATAATAAGAAGTTGGGGCGCCTGGGTGGCTCAGTGGGTTAAGCCTCTGCCTTCGGCTCAGGTCATGATCTCAGGGTCCTGGGATCGAGCCCCGCATCGGGCTCTCTGCTCAGCAGTGAGCCTGCTTCCTCCTCTCTCTGCCTGCCTCTCTGCCTACTTGTGATCTCTCTCTGTCAAATAAATAAATAAAATCTTTAAAAAAAAAAAAAAAGAAGTATTCAGTGAAGAAATTGTTGAATATTTTATTTATTTTCTTTTGGTTTAACTCTTCTTAAAATATTTTGTTCTCACTTTTTACCAACTTCATATATTCAGTGCTTTTTTTAAGTTTTTAACCCCCCCCCAAAAAAGAACTACAAAGCAATGGAGAGTAATCAGCACTTTCAGAGAAAACCCAGTAAGGGCTCAGGATGCACCCTTTGCCCCCAGAGAGGCAAGCCCAGTGTGTGCCCAGCCCTTGGGCTGGAAAATCCAGATGTGAGATGAGGGTATGGAGGCTCTGTGGTAAGCTGCAGCCCCAGGAGAGCCGTCTCAGAGACGTCTTCCTCTGCTGCCTCTTCTTTCCTTTCCTGGGAAGATTTCACGGAGAGAACGTTTCCCAGATGGTTAAGACATTCTGTGGCGGGAATGTCCCGCTTGCTGGGAATCGGGCAGCAGCTGGCCCAGCACCGCATCTGGGGTGTTCTGAGCAGCCCAGGTGGGTCCCAGACATGACAAGGACAAAACACCTGCTAATGGCAGTAGATTCCGCTGGGCCCGAGGTCAACCCCACTCCGGGGACAGTGTCCAGGTCTCTCCCTGGAGGAGTTGGCAGTCCACCAGGGCATGCAGCAAAATGACAGTAGATGCCCAAACTCCATGGGCACCTGGCTGGCGCAGGCTTCGGCTCAGGTCATGGTCTTAGGGTTGTGGGATCGAGCCCCATATCAGGCTCTGCACTGAGCCTGGAGTCGGCTTGAGATTCTCTCTCTCCCTCTCCTACTGCCATTCCCCCAGCACTCTCTCGCTCTCTCTATTAAATAAATAAATAAATAAATAAATCTTTAAAAAAATTTCAAGAAACTAAATCTCCAAATTTCATGAGGACAGGGAGAGAAGAAAGAAACTCAAGACCCCAGCACAGAACAAGGACTGTTCTGTGACCGATAGGCCAGTGACCAGCCAGTGACCCTGCGGCCATAATCCCAGTGTACCTGGGTCCTTAGCCAGCCAGTGTGTCCCAGAGGCCCTGGACTTTGCGCCCACCCCCACCTTCACTGGCCCTGAGGGCCCCAGGCTGCAGCTGCCTGGCTGGCAGGCCCCTTTTGTCCCCATCATCAGGACACATGGTCTTCCCAACCCAAGGCTCTGGGCTTCTGTGCCAAGCTGGGAGGTCCAGGGCTCACTGTGGTCCCATGGCATCCGCTGTCCCTCCCCAGAGTCTGGCTCAGTCAGTGTTTGTGGCCACGCATGAACCACATGGGGAGCCTTTAAAAATCCCTGCCAGGTGGCCGTCAGGGGTCACCTAGCAAGACGCTGCTCTCCCAAAGGGCTCAGGGTCTGTGAGGAAGCCAGAGACACCACTGTCAGATGTCAACTCATGTCCCCATGAAACGGAACTAAATAGGGGAGCTGACCCTGCCCAACAGGACTGGGGAAGGGGGGACAGAGCCCACCACCACCCAGCAGGACAGTGGGGAGGACAGAACCCCTCACCCAGCAGGACCAGGAGTGAGGGGACCCACCAACCACCACCCAGCAGGACCTGGGGAGGGGGAGACAGACCCCCCTCACCCAGCAGGACAGGGGAGGGGGGACATAGCCCACCACCCAGCAGGACCATAGGGGGATGGGGGACAGAGCCCACCACCACCGAGCAGGATCAGGGAGGGGGAAAGACCCCCCACACCCAGCAGGACTGGGGGAGGGGGGACAGACCTGCCCACCTAACAGGACCAGAGGGGGAGAGACCCCCCACCAAGCAGGACCAAGGAAGGGTGGATAGACACACTACCACCCAGCAGGACCACAGGGATGGGGTACAGAACCCACCTCCCAGCAGCACCACGGGAGGAAAGACAGAGCCGCCTCACCCAGCAGGACTGGAGGAGGGGAGAGAGACCTCCCCACACCCAGCAGGACGAAGGGAGAGGGGACAGAGGAGGCACATGAGGCTGGGGATCCATGAGTTGGGTGCAGGTCCAGCTGACAGGAGCACAAGTGAGCCAACCAACGGTGGAGAAGCCCAGGTTCTCAGTTCAACCTTCACATACCATAGCAGGTTTCTCCTTGGCTTTTCCTGGATTAGTTTCTTCCTGAGCCCCCTTCATCCGCCCACGGCTGTCCAGGGCAGGGCCATCGCGGGCGAGGCTGGCACTGCTCCATTCTCCTCCATCCCAGCCCCCCATCCTCTCCACCCCCGTGTCTCTCACCCTATGTCTCCCCTCCCTCCCCCTACAATGGATTGCTCTGTCCAGGAAGGAACTCCGCCAGACTTTCCGGGGTCTCACACATTCGGGGTGTGACCTTCCAGGCCGCAAACATGGGAGCAAAGTCTAAATGGTCAGCTGTGTTGGGATCCTGCTGCATCCAGAGCAAAAGCCCAGTGTTATTAATTCCCAAAACTGTTGTAAGTGACAAACATTTATTTTGAATGTAAACTGAAATAACAGACTTGGACCTGTTTTTAAATAAGCCCCTTTCTGTCTTGAGCCTTTTTTCAAACTATGATTACACACATAAATGATGGTAAGGGGCTGAAGGGTTATGTCCATCCAGGTGGGACAGGCCAGCTTGAGCACCTGTCCTGCGTGGAGATAGTAGCTGCGCCCAGGCTCCCACCAGAACCACCAAACACCCTGCAGGCCAGGCTCGTCATCGCCATCCTCAACGCCATCCTCAGCGCATGCCCAGCCTCCAGCAGCTGCTCCAAGAATGGGGGCAGACGCCAGGAGGGGCAGCCAACAGGGACCCTCACGGCCCCTCTTTCAGAACAATTAGCATTTCCCAGGATGAGTCACAGAATCCTGCCCCACAAAGAAGGCCAGCTGGGGGCCGGGCCCACCTGCACACGGGAGCTGGGTGGTCTGTCAGCAGCCGAGCCCCCGCCCCACGTCCATCTGCGGGTTTCCGTGGGACGAGAATAGCTCCTAACCCAGCAGGTCAGCTGCCCGCTGCCCCTCCCTAGGACAAAGCAGCTGGGTCACAAAGGGACCCTACATTTGGGTCCGCAGCTCAGTTCCCACAAATCCACACCAGGTGACAAACTGCCCACAGTTCCGGGGCTCCCCGTGCAGATGTCAGCTCCAGGCCGGTGAGCAGCTTGAGCACGCAGGACGCCCTGAGGAGCTCCAACGATGTAACTTCCGTCCCCATAAGCCTTGGTGCTCCCGACAGCAGACGTGGGGGCCGCCTGACTGGGGCCCCCCAGGTCCCAGCAAGCAGGAGGGAAGTGACTGTAACTGGGCGGGGGGACTACAGACCCTCCTGCAGCCCCCGGATTAGCACATCCCAGCACCATCAGGTCACGGGCAGAGGGACGAGGGGCATCGCACCTCACTCTGGGCAGAGCAGCCGCAGGATGGCCGGAAGCAGGGCAGCAGGGATGCAGGCCTGCAGATGTGCTCAGGGGTGTCCCTGGGGTTGGGGGGAAGGGGTGTGTCTGCTGCAGTCCACGGAGCCTCCAGCTCGGGCAGGGCAGGACTGAGACGACACGTCCTTCACCAGCACAGCTGGGGAATAACGGGGTCCAGACAAGCCCTGACTCGCTCTGCTGCTCCGGGCAGGACTGCCCTCCAGAGGCCCACACTTGGGGATGATGGAGCCGTTCCGTGGCTCGCTCCTGGTGCAGGCTGTTCCCAGGGACACCCTTCTTCATTGCCGAGTCGTGTTCCCTTGCACGGAAGCACCAAGTCTGTGGGTCCATTCAGCGGCTGGTAGCACTGTCTCCCGTGTGAGGCGACTCTGCACAGAGCCCCCCGGGGCGCTTGCCTGTGCCCCTTGTCTTTACTTCCCCAGGTCGGCCAAGAGCACACATGTACCCATATTTGGCAAACATCACCAGTGAATGGGAATAGGCTGTCCTAACTCCTCCCAACCCTGGCTTCCCCAGGCACCTCCTGGATGAGGGGCTCGTGCTCTGACTGCCCTCCCCCACCCACCCTGACGGGACCATTGGAAGCAGGAACCTGAGATGCTTTTCAGGCCAGGGAAGCCTTTCTCACTGTGGAGACCAGAGACCAAGAACGGGAGCCCTGGAAGAAGCTGCCCTCAGCCCCGGGCTCTGGGTTTGCTTTGATGCCGTCCTGACCCTCACAGGAGAGGCCCGCAGAAGCCGGGTTCCGCACGCCCTGCCCCCTGGGGCCCACGGACAGAAGTCATTCTGAGTCGGAGACAAAGAGCCCCTGTCCAGTGGGATAGACAATGAGCACCAACATTTGGAAACCCAGAACCGGTATGCGTGGAGCCCAGGGGACCTGAAGACACTCCAGCCTGTTTCTCGGAGGGGAACCAGGTATCTGGGTGTCATCTAACCAGACAAGGAAACACAGCTCAGGCTTCTGTCACGTGTCCCCTTCATTACGCTCCTGGCAGCAGAAAAGGGATTTAAATCCCTCAAACGAACTGCCGATTCCCACTGTCTCATCCTCCCTGCGATGACGTTTATCTGCATAAACACTGAAAGCAAAATGCATCTACACTTTAAGACACATGCCTGTGGGTTCAACCCTTGCTTTGGGAATGTTTACAAGAGCTGTTTTCTCTCAGGAATGTTCCATTGGTTTGTGGGGCATTTGCACAATTGCTTCAAAACAGATCTGTCTCTCTCTCTCCCTCTGAAAGAGCTTCAACCAAACGCTCTCTTTCAGCCATGAATCGGGCTCTGGAGTTTAGACCAAGGCGGCTGATTAAACATCGGCTCAGACTCAGCGTCCAGTGGGACACTGCAGCCCTGGCTCTTGGCTGCAGACATGGGGTTGACCACCCACTCAGTGGGATGGAAGCCAGAAGGTCTCGCGGTGGTCAGGTCTGTCCACCGGCTGCAGACCGAGGCCATGTCCCCCTCAACCCCAGCCCCGGAGTCAGCCGCTCCTCAGACCTGCCTCCCTAGGTGTTCCTATCACCCTCCATAGGCCAGCACAGCCTGTCCTGAGCCACAGTGGCCTCGCATGTGACCCTGACATTCCCAGAGCAGGCTGGCTGGCCCCTGTCTGGCGGGGCCTGGAAGACGAGAGGCTGGCTCGGCTGGTGGGCCGTGCATTTGACATGGTTGCTCATCCAAGGAAGAGGCGTGATGTCCCACAGGGGACGCTCTAGTCCTGCTGCCAGTGTGGCTCAACAGCGTAAAGCTTGGGGTTTCTGGAACTCTCCACTCCAGAGACAGCTGGGACCTTCCTGGCATCGGGGTCTGGGGGAGGTACCTGGACAGGTCCTCAGTTCCCAACACACTCCCCGTGGAGACTGAGGACAGCATCACGCATCTGCCCCCACTCCCCGCCACAGACACCTGCTCCTCAACCCACAGCCCTCCCACCCTTCCCACCAAACAGCACTCTCCCGCCCACCCTCCATCCCTGACTCAAGCCAGTGGGTTAAGACCGTGGTGTCCCTGCCCTACAGACTCAGCTAGATTTGGAGTGCCTGGCTAGCAACTGCATCCCCAACCTCTGCTCCGTATGTCCTGGGGTCAGAGTAAGAAGCTCAGCTCCAGGGACGACTCTGCACCCAGGGGACATCAGGAGGGCAGCCCTCCAGGTGCGCGTGCCGAGCTGCACACCCTCTCCAGGGCCCCGCCTCAGGGTTCCAGAGTGCTGGTGTCTGATGCTCCCTCCTCAAACTCAGGAATGTGGTTCTTTCTAAACCTCCTCAGCTGTGTGTGAGGACCCTTCTCCCATGCACTGTGGTTGTGCGTCCCATCTCAGCAACCAGGACCCACCCAGCACAAAACCACAGCCCGTGCTTGGGTGTACCTCCTGGGGAAGAGCACATGTGTCTGGCCCCATGATCCCTATTGCCCCCCATGCTGCTCCCTTAAGACCCTGCCTGGTCCTGGGGTGCTGGAGGGACCTCACCGTCCTGACACCAAGGCCCCAAACTGCAGACATTCACCTTCAGACAGTCACCTGACCCTGCTCCTTGGGACACAGAGGTTGCTCTTCTGGCTGTTTCTCTCCACCTGGCTCCTACGAGGCCCCTTGCAACCCCCGCCTTGGGAAAGCCAGCCTCCAACCGCGTGGTAGACGCCCCCCCCCCCCCAGGGGAGCTGACAGCCATACAGGCTTCCAGTATCTTCTTCAGAAAACATGTTTCTTCTCATTTTTGAAAAAAAAAAAAAGAAAATCCTAGAAGCAACAATGTGCCTTAAGCATTCCTCCTCCAGGCACCAGATACACCTGTGAGGCTGCAGCTCTCCGTGGAAACCTGGTCACTGTAGCAGGCAAAGCACGCAGCCTAAAACCCTGGAGCCCAAGTCCTGTGTCCTGCAGAGATGCCTTCCCTGCGGCTACAAAGTGCATTTGTGCAGGGAAAGGTCGATGGCACCAAGGTCAAGGGAGAGGTGCCCTACCCATGGAGAGAACGAGTACAGAAGGCTGAACCTCAGGAAATATGGGGTCTGGTCAGTTACCGTGGTTACCTGCCACTATCTCGGCCCTGGAACGTGACAGTGATGCCATCTGGGGGACCAGATGCCTTTGTCCCTGGAAGCAGCTTGGCCCCACTCTCATCCCGTCCGCAAGACCAAGCCTGTGCACGTGGGGAGCCAATGGGACATCAGATGAGCACGTCTCCTGATGTGCACTGCTGGTCCCACTGCAAGTCGGACTATGGAGGCAGACGCAGCATCCTTCCCTGAGTTCTCCAGGTCCGGACTCCCAGCACTTGGCTGAAAGGGGGTTTGTGGTATGCAGTCGGTTTCCAGAGACAACGGTCACTTATAACCCTGCTCCATCCTGCCAGACCCCAGCTCTTTGTCCTAGCGACTGTCTGAGCAAAAAGGGAAGAAACCGTGTGAGAAAAACAAAATTCACGTGCGTCCATCCAGGACTGACCAATCAGCAACCCCCACCCCCCACCCCCAGCAGACGGCTAGGGCTCAGGGAGCTGTAGGAAACAACAAGGCGGAAGGAACAGGACAAGGAAGCCATCCTTCACTGGCAAGTGACAGATGTCTGGACAAGGTCTCCACTCCCTTCAGGGGACAGCCAGGACCCAGCAGGCAGATGACCCAACTGGGTTAAGATTCTATCTCTGGGGGAGCCGAAACTGTAATTAGGTGAAGTCTGGATGGTGAGAAGGGGCTTTTCCGGGCCTGCTGTCTTGTTGTGAACAAGAGAGGAAAACGGGCCACGCAGCTCTGACATCCGTGAGTCATGAACGCAAGGGTCTCTTCCCACCATCACAGCTGCAACCCCAATGCCGGGGAAGGGGCAGCCCCACGCTGGGAAAGTCAAAGCCCAGATGGCAGGGCCCGTGAGGGGCTAAACCCTGTGAGCCCCTATTCCCACCCGGGGCCCCAGGAAGGATCCTTCTCAGAGCAGAGAGTTGGAACAATAAAAAAGCAGTCTCCATCTGAACAACGAGGCTGGCCCCTCATCTACAAGGAAGCCATGTTCTGTGAGCCACACCGGCTGCTTTGATTCTGTGGCCCCATCAGTGAGCCCCGACCACCTCCACTCTCCTCCCCACTTAAAACAGCAGTGACCCTGAACGCATATTTACACATCGGCCCAGCAAGCACCCACAGCCAGAAGCAGCTGTCCCATGCCAACAGAGGTGAGCCCGCAGGTGACAGCCAGTCCCACTGCCCAACAGCAGCTGTCAGGGCCCCACCAAGCACCCCGAGGGACCTCGCAGGTGCCTTGGGTGCAGGTCAGACACAGAGCTCCTCCCCAGGCCCAGGGACTCACAGGGAGCCCCGTGGGGAGCACACGGGCCCAGAACCAAGACCCAGCGCCAGCTGCCCCCAGGCTGCCCTGCACCTTTAATTCAGGCAAGCCATATTTTTATTTTACTGTTTTTTAATCTTAAAGTGCATGGGAAGACAGTCAATACCTCAAGGATTTACTCCCAAGTCCTGTGATCTTCCTCCCAGTGGCCAGGGCCCCATCCTACTCTCCCAGGATCAAGGCCCAGCACTAAGCCCCCGGGCTGTCCACCAAAAAGTGAGGCACTGAAACGGCCCGGCGTGCAGGAGGGTTCTAAGTACAAATTCACCGCAGGGATATAAATACCAAAACACCAAAACCCACCTAAATATCCAGCAATGTCTAGTGAATTCTAAACTTCCCCCACATCAAACACTGAGCAGTTAATGCATTTACCAAGAGTTTGAAACCACACAGGAGACTCCTGTGGCCCAGGGAAAGTAAGCTGTGAGATGATGCGTGTGCCCTCCCCCACTGCCCCCCTCCCCCACCCTCTCCCACCCTCCTCCTCCCCTCCTCCACCCTTCTACCCTCACTCTGTCCCCTTCTGTTCCTCCCTCCCCTCACCATCCTCCCTTTCCCCTCAGCTGTATTCTGAGGAATACAGGAGAGATGAACATCTTGCACTGGTGGGACCCAGGGGACACACAGACCCACACATGCAGACCTGGGTCCCACCCATGTGACCTGCAATTGCCATTGAGTCTGAATCTCTTTGCCGACAAAATCGGAATTCCATAAAAATATATGTGGCAAACTTTTAAACAGCCCTGTGTGGCACACCAATCCTGACACCACAAATCTGGTAAAATTAAGCTCTTCAATCTGCTTCGGCAGCTGCAGCCAACCCACAGAGCTCAGCACGGCATTTGAAATCACTCAGCAAACCCTTCCCAGAAGCTGACTAAATCTGGTCACCAACACAACTCTGATTAAAGGAAAGGACCCCGAATGGCTGCTGAGAAGGAAGAAAATGAAAGAATCCTACCACCAGACCCCGCAGTGACCCACGGTAGCCTCGGGGGTCCAGGTGGGGTCAGGCTTAGCTGTCCCGTTACTGCCTAAGTCCTTGCCGCCTCCCCTTCACCAGCTGGAGAACCGAGAAGTCAGCCCATGGAGAGGGCACTAAACCAAGCAGCAGGGGCCTGGTCTGCTAGACAGCCTGGAGCACGAACCCAGGGCCCCCAGGTCCCCCTCCTCCTTTGTAGTACAGAGTCCACCTCCCAGCCCCCGCAGCAGACCCCAGGAGGCCTGCCCACTCTGACCTCCTCTCCCGTTCCCACCATGAGGGTGTGCAGGACATCTCACGACTCTGTCCCCGGCTGGCCTGCTCAGCACACGGACACGGGATAGCCAGACTAGCCTGCCCTCACTTCCCCTGTGGCTGAGCTCAGAAGCACGGTCCAGCCCCGCCCGCTCAGTCTGGCCTGGCTCAGCCACCACACCCTCCCCACCTCTGCCGGCTTGTGGGAAACGAACTGTTACATGGCAGTAGCTAATGGATGTGTGCATAGCGAGTGTTAACTTCTCCTCTCCCACTGCCACCAGGTCACAGGTGGCTGTCTGACAAACACATCCTTGTCCTTTGTAGATCCATCCCTAGGGACCCAGGCTGGGCTTCCAGACCAATAACAGCCCTCGTGCCTCTGGCTTCGGGACATCGGCCATGTACCGCCAGCCCGAGGCTCTCCTCCCAAACACTGGGAGGAGTTTTGGGAGACGGAAGGGGCATCATGCACCCGCAGCTGCACTCTGAGAAGCCAGTCGTGTAAATCACACAGGAGGCTCACAATCAATGTGGTTTAGCACCTGTCAGTGTCCAGAATCCTTCAAAACCTCTCTGAAGTGGCTGAAACCCGCAGGCTTTCCTAAGATAACCTCCAACCTCTGCGCAGCCTGCCAAGTGGGCTGAAGCCGGTGGGGGGAGGATCCCCGGTCTTGCGACACTAGGTGGCTCGAACCTAAGTCCTCTCCCTTTCACACAGTTTAATATGAAAAGAATCTCATCAGGAAAATCTCTGCCTCCACCAGCCGCCCTGTCCTTTGTGTCTCTCAGAGTAGTCCCATGGGGTGACTGCTATTAAATCAGTCTCGGTAAAGTCCCATGTCCTGGAGGGCAGCTCTGGTGCCAGTGGGGACCCCCTGGGACTCCCTTCAGCTCCCTTGCCACCCCAAAGCTCTGGGCCACGTGGCAATGGGGCTGTTCCCTCCAAGCAGTGGAAACACCGTATTTTATGGTGGTGCTTGTGTGCCCCCTATTTCCCAGCAGACCCTTAAGGAGATTTTAACAGGACACAAACGATTAAAACAGAAAACCAAAGCTGCAAGAGAAGGGGTCAGTGATGCAATAAACAGAGAAGAAGCCCAGTGGGCGCCGTGGACCCCAGGCTGAGCACACGGCCAGCCTGTGGGCTCGGGAGGGGCAGGGGCACCCCCCACTTGCTGTTCTATTTGCCCAGCAGGGCTGGGGGGATGTCCTGACGGGGGCTGGCCCTCTCTCCTCTGCCCCAGGTCCTCACAGAACGGCAGCCCCACTTCGGAAGCCTGGCGGGAGAACCTGTGACTCCTTGCCAGAAAGCCCCAGAGCAACCCCTCCCACGGATGAACAGACACTTGAAATTGTGTCTCAGCTCCATTCCATTTACCTGAAGTGACGGCACGACTTTAGTGCTGCTCATAAACCCCAGGGTTCTAAGGGTTTGTTCTGATGTTTGCAGTGTTTTCCCAGAATCTGAAAAGGAGCTCTCTGTCACCCGATGCCCCAGCTTCTGTGGGCTGTTCTCCCTCCCCGTGGGGTGGGGGGGGTTGAACCCGATCACAGCCCATCTCCCTTCAGGGGATGAACGTCTGTGGTCGAGCCAGACACGGAGAACGTTTGTGGATTTATGCTCTCTGTGCTCCGCGTTTACAGCCTTTCAGCCAGGCAGAGGCAGCTGGAAGGAAAGGGGGCAGCATTTCCCATAAACGTGTCCTGCTAAGAACTGCCGAAATGTGAAATCAGCAAAGCAGCTGCTTCACAGTTTCTGCAGAGCAAGTGCTCCTCAGCGAATCCCCTGAGAGACACATCTTCGCTCTGGGGGCCTGACACATGACTCATTTCCCTTGTGATGCCACGTGGCCTTTCCGGTAAGCAGGCGATGCACCGTTCAGAGCTAAGATCCGTTCAGTCAATCCAACCGCCCAACAGCCACTGACCAGCAAGGGCCGTCGTGTGCCAGGCAGGAGGTGAATGCTGAGGACACAAGGGTCCCTGCTCTCAGGCACCCCAGCTAATGACTGGCAAGTGGAGAGTTGGAGGGACCCAGGGAGTGGTCCTGGGTTTTCAAAATCCACCCCTGTGGTTTACCTCCCAGTGTCCACACCCCTCCTGCTTTGCTCCCAGCTGTGGACACACTCTGCTCCCCACCAGGCATGTGCTCCTGGTGAGACACTGAGTCAAGAAGACCTCCCCAGGTCTGCTGGGACACACAGCCCTCTTCTCCACTGGGTTTGGACAAGGGGTGAGCTGAGAGGCAAGAACACCTGAGAATGGTCAGAGAAAGGGGCAGAACCAAAAGACCAGAAAGAAGCAAGCTGCTCCAGATGGCATTGAACCCCTGGATCCAACTGAACCTGAAGGCAACCCATGCTAGAGTTTTTAGCTTTATGACCCAATGAATTCTTTCTCACTTGGCATTTTTGAGTCAGTTTTCTGTCCCTTATGGACAAGATCCTGACTTCTATTCCATTCCAAAGAGACTCTGTGTTTCTTTGATTCCAGCAACGTGGTGGTGGAGATACAGTGAGCCACAGGAAGCAAATCTCCCAGAGTCGTGGGGCTTCAGGATCTACACCCACACTTCCCACGCTGAGGGTGGGACATCTGACAATATACTTTCTGGGGGCAGGGAGTCCGTGAGATTTTTGTAAATGCTGTGTGTTGTTCTTAGTGATGATCTGAAACCACAAATAGCAACACTCTGGCTCATACCAGTAACGCTCAGGGTAGAAGGCAGCCACCTGTTTTCATAGCCGAGTCCACAAGTGGGCGGATGGTCACATCCTCGCTGGTGGGCATGGGGGCCCTCACAGGGCACTGTAAGAGCCAGGTATGCCTGCGGTGTGAATACAAGGAAGCAGACCCGTCTGGCCTCACTCGGCACAAAGGGGCCCTTAGAGGTACGCCCCGAGCTCACAGCCCACACGCCACCCAGCACTGAGCAGGGCAGGAAACATAAGATGGCAAAGCCTCCTCGGAAAAGTCATCTTCATTTCTCAGCACGACTTCGGGCGTGCACCATCACATTGATTATCCCATCAATATGACCTGCCAGTCAGTAAAGCTATTGCAGATGAAAAATTAACACGGTCATGATGAAGAGCCAGGTGACAAGTCGTCTGGGCAGAAATTCTCATATCCAGGTAGGACACCAAGAAAGCATAAAGAAGCCAAACACACCTGTGGTTAAATTCAGCATTGGAGTTTTGTTTCAGAAGAATGTCACCACACCTAAATCAGGGCTATTACTTGGACAGATTCTGTGGGGAATCTAAAGCTCTATGTGGGGACGCCCGGGTGGCTCAGTGGGTTAAGCCTCTGCCTTCAGCTGAAGTCGTGATCCCAGGGTCCTGGAATCGAGCCCCGCGTTGGGGTCCCTGCTCAGCGGGAAACCTGCTTCTCCCTCTCCCATTTCTCCTGCTTGTGTTCCCTCTCTTGCTGTGTCTTTCTCTGTCAAATAAATAAAATCTTTTAAAAAAATAAAAAATAAAGCTCTGTTTGGTCAGTACAGTACACAGTACCTATTGTTACTGTGTAGTGGAAAAGAGGTGAAAGAAATAGATGTTTCTACACCGTCTGTGTTTGCAGACAATTTAGCAACATGAATAACTTACTGATACTTTTCCCTTCCGGCAGCCTGTGCCCGCTTCTACAACAAACCCTGTGGACTGGGCTTTAAACAACACACATTTACTGCTCACCGTTCTGGAGGCCGGACGTCCAAGATCAAGGTGTGGACAAGGCTGCCTCCTGGGGCGGCCACATCCTGGTTCAGGGCCATCAGCTTCTTGCTGTGCCCTCGGAGAAGGGGTGAGGGAGCTCTGTGAGGCCCCTACAAGGGCTCTAGCCCCATCCTTGGGGCCCTACTGCACTTGCCATCACACTGGGGTCAAGATTTCAGCATACAAACTAGGGGGAGGGGACATAAATATTCAGACCATAACATGTGGGTTTAAGCAAATTATGATAATTTTGCAGGAAGGACCCTGAGCCCGAAATGTAGAACAGTCTTCCCCCATCTCAGAGAGAGTCTGGGGCAGGGGGCTGGAGGGTGGCCAGCCCCCACCCACCAGCTCGTCCATGTGTTTCTAGCAGGGAAGGGAAGGCACTAACTGCAGCCGCATAGGACAAGGGGGCTGCGGCCCACACCCCGCTCCCTACACCGCACTAACAGCACCATTTCCCAAGGATGTGTCCCACAATTCACCACGAGAGCCCATGCCTGGTGAAGTCAGTTAGGGTCCCTTGGCCTCCAGCTGTGACCTCAGGAAAGCAGCATCCGGAACGCCCGACCTCATACCCGCTCGGAGCCCAGTGCCGCGCACCCAGCTTTGGAGAGCCTGCCGGTCCTGAAACTCCAGGGATGGGCGTCTTCTGATTATAAGCCTGTCTTTCTCCCCATGAACCCCCCCCTTCTGGGCCCCCAAAGACAAATCAGAGAGAAAGGTAACCTCAGCAACTAGTGCCGCTCCCATCATGACCAGCCATAAACACGGTCACGGGGTGACACCTTCGTCCTCAGGAAACCACCACATTTAACCGCCTCGTAAGCTCACTGACACCCTTCAAAAATGCAAGGGGTAAAAAGCAAACCAGTGGTGAAGGCACTCCCGGCTTCTAGGTCACAGATGAACCTCGTGGGAAGGCGGGAAGCCTCTGCCTCTATAATCGCCCCCCCTCTCCATAATCTGCCCCCGGGGCCCACCCACCAGCCTCCACCCACTGATTGGATTTAACCAGAATCTTCCAGGTTACAGAGCTTGGTGGTATTCCCTGCCCCCCACCCCCTCCCACCTCTGTCTGTCTGCTCCAATGCCCTCCCACCCCACCCCTTCCTACCCCCTCTACCTCTATTCCCTACCTCCCCCTCCCACCCCTACTTCCTACCTCCCCACCCCCACCTCCATTCCCTACCTCCCCCTCCCACCTGCACCCCCACCCCTACACCCTCCCACCCCCACTCCCCACTTTCATCCCCAACCCACCTCTTCCCACCCCCTCCAACCCACCCCTATCCCTGACCCACCCACTAGCCCACTCCCACCCCCTCCACCTCCACCCCCTACCCCTCCAGCCCATCCCCCTATCTCCAACAGTGTGTCTCCAGGCTTTGACCAGGAAGCACAGGACCTCCACCCAGAAGAAGGTCCTGCCACCAACCACCCAATGCAGCCAGCTTGCCTCACAACAGCCCTGGCCTCCCCCACGCTGCCCCCAGCCCAATCCAGGAGACATATGGCCCCAGGGGCAGAACCTCTGAGAGCCATCAAGGGACAGTTGAGCCCAGATGGCCCAGGAGTGAACGCTGATTAGCGGGTGGCACAGCTATAAACAGTGACCACAGACTTGGTTATTAAAACCAGAAACCGGTTTTCTCATGGGAGCAAGGGCCAGTGTCATCCACAAGGCCATGCTCCCGGGGGTTCTGGGACAGTCCATCTCTCTCATGTGGGCCATTACCAGCAAGGGAGATGCCATCTGCTCCGGGCTGCTCCCCTACATCTCGTGTCTCCTCTTCTTGGAAGGACACCCATTGCTGGATCTGGGGTCCACCCTTGGATTATTAAGGACACCTACAAAGACCCTTTATCCAAATAAGGCCACATTTTGAGCTTCCAGGTGGACATAGACATCAGAACACCATTCATCCAACCAGTAACATCCAAGAAACAGAGGAGGAAATGGACCCTGTTCTCACCTGCAGCTGCTCCCCACAAAGAAGAAAGCCACGGGGGTGTGCATCCACTTGACAGCCCACCATTCCCAGGAACCACACCCACACCTTCAATCCCTGCCCCCGACTGTCCTACCCGCTGGGAGCTCAGCACTGTCACCCCTCCCACTGTGGCTCTGTGATCTCTGCTCTCAGACCCGTACTGGGGGAGGGCACACAGCTGGCCTGTTCCCACAAGCAGCCCCTTCAGCTGCTGTATCTCCTGCCAGGAGGTCCCCACTGCCCCTGTGCGGCTCCTTGGGACCCCAGCCCGCCCAACACGCCCTAGCCCACCGCCTGACCACACGGTACCCAGTGCTCCCAGTCTCCCCCGACCCCAGCAGAGGTTCCTTCCGTCCAGGGCGCACCCTACTTCGCCCTCCAGGGCCAGTCCCAGTGCCCCCCACCAGGGCACCTCTCTCATGTTCCCAATGCCAGCCCCACACCGTCCTCGACACCCTCACACAACACCACACGTGCCTGCTGACCTCCCACATGAGCGCCTACACAGTGGGGCAGGGGTGGCGGGGAGACACAGTGAGGGTGGGGCTTCACGTGCTGATGTCGGAGGGCTTTGCTCCTTCTTCCAACCTCAGCTCCCTGTGCCTTGTTTTTGGTCAATCAGCCTTCCCTAACCGAACTCCTTCTCCATTAAAAACCCTTCTGATCTCCAGACTCTCCAATGGCCTCCAGTGTTTCGGACTCTCCTACTGGAGCTGCAAAACTGGACAGGTGAAAACTGGCCTCTGTTGGCCTCCCAGGGGTCCATGAGATGGTGAGTCATAAACCCCCATTCCAGGGCTGGAGAGCGCGAGGTTTCAGGAGGAGGCCAGTCACAGGGTTATAAACGATTCACAGGAAGTTGTGATATGTCTCAGAGCTCATCGGCATATGGGGAATGGTCAGCACGTCCAGGCCTCTCTTCCCATCGGATCTGGCAGGTTTACGCAAGACTCGCTCCTGGGCTGGAGGAAGGGGGTCAGGAAACCAGACCTAGGAGGTGAGGCACGGACTGTCCCCACTCCCAGCCACGCGATCCGCAGATGGAAATCATGCCGTTTGCACAGGGAGGATCTCAGGCTCATGACGCTACATGACCCAGGCAGGTGTGCACTGGGTGGCATGAGACACACAGGATGTCCTCTCTCCTTGTTTCTTATCACAAGGATTTTTATTTTGCTGTTGCGGTTATTTCTACCTCCGTTCATTCCACAGGAGTTTGAGCAGTTTTTTGTGCATCTTTCTGGAAATCTGCAGCTTTCCAAAGCAACTGGCATAGCGTGCCCCCCTGCCAGGTGTCTCAGGGCCACTAGCCATGCGGATGCCCACCAAGGGAAGAGGAGGATGGCTGTGTGGTTCCCCAGCAGGTTTCAGGCTTCTCTTCAGGGTCATTACAAGTGGACCTGCCCCGTCATTCACTCTCTGGTCTTTGCATTCGTGGGCTCGTGTCCCTGGCATCAGTCCCCGGGAGGGAAATGCCCGCACCCAGGCAGGTGTGCACTCACCCTTGTAACGGACTGCCAAGCTGTACTCTAGAGTTGTTCGGTCTTGCCTTCCTTCCCCCACATCCTGGCGGTGCTGGACAGGACCCACGCCTTCCACATTAGCCACTGGGCAACACGTGTCATGGATTTACAGTGCATGCCCCTAAGCACAAGGAGGGGAGCATCTTTGCTTGTGCTGCTGAACCCATGTCCCTCCTTTGGTGAAGTGGCCATCAGGCCTGGTGCCTACTTTTTAACTCAGTTGTGGGACGTTTTCCTGTGTTCAGGACACAAGTCCTTCCTCAGATTCATGGTTTGCAAATGTGTTCTGCTCCTCTGTGGGGTGACTTTTCATGCTCTCCACAGTGTCTCTCAAAAAGCAGATTGGATTTAAGTGACGTCTAGGGCCTTCGTTGTTTCTATATGATTTTGCTGTTTGGGGTCACTGCTGAGGAACTTTCCCCAGGCCCATAGTCACAAAGACTACTCTCTTTCCCCTCTGCTCTCCTCCGGCTGTGTTACACATTTAGTCATGCAAGAGATGCTCTGGGGAAGGAGACTGGAGCCACGGGACGCTTGTGGGCCCAGCCTGGCTCTTCCCTTCCAGGCCCCTGGGGTTGGGGCAGGTAAGAGAAGGAGTCTGGAACTCCTGCACACCCATCCATCTGTGTGACGGCACAAGGCGAGGCAGCCCCTGTGGCCCAGCCACAGACTTGTGGTCATCCGAGCCACCCACAGGGACACACAGTGTCTAAAATGAGCAATCAGGAATTCACGCTGTTTCTGGATAACATGCACAATCAAGCTACTCTCACTTCAGCTTTAAAAAATGCACCCAGGTGGGGGCTTCTGGGTGCGCAGTTGGTTAAGAGTCAGGTCATGTTCCCAGAATCCTGGGGTCTGGGCATCGAGCTGAGCCCTGAATCCAGCTCTGCACTCAGCAGGGGTCTGTGGCTCCCCCTGCCCCTGCTTGCACACTCGCTCTCTCTCGATCTCTCTCACTCACTCACTCTCTTGCTCTCTCTTGTTCCCTCTCACTCCCTCCTCCACCAAATAAATAACTCAAATCTTTAAAGGAAATGCACGTGTGTGTGTTTGTCCGGGAAACCATGCCTTCCAGCTTTGGGATCGCATCTGCCCCACGGCGCCCGATCCACTGCTCATACCAACAGAGCAGCAGACTTCCAAAAACCCAGCAGAGGAGAACCGCTCCCGGGAGCAGCCTGTGCAGTTTGGAACAGGCTGACGGTGACGCCTGTCGGAGGGAAATACCCATGTTAGATGAAACGCTGGGTTCACTTGAATCAATGTGGCTTCTGATGCCCGCGAGACCACATAGCGTGGTTGGCTTTTACCACACATCCTGCCAACTCAGAGGATCCTCATTAACACATTTTCCTTCCAAATTAAACATCTGTGTACAGCTTTTTTTTGGTTACGTGGCCTGGGAACTTGTGAATAGCAGAATCATTTCACCTTTTCCGGGTTTACATGGTCAGGTTGGCAGCTGGAAAGTATCTGAAGTCAGCGGTCGGAACCTATTCCACTCCTCACCAAGAGAGCCCGCTGGGACATGCACACGGAAAGGGGTGTGCACTCCCCATGCTGCTCAACATAGGGCCTGCAGGCTCGGACCCCCCCACCCCTGGACACCATCCCAGGAGCCCTGCCCACCTGTGCCACTAGCTGGACTTCTCTCTGCCCCCATTTGTCAGGTCCAGATGCACCGTTCTGTCCATGGCACTGCTAATTGTCATCACTGGTAACCATTGTCCTAACACAACATGCCATTGACCGGCCTACCCCGGGACGTCTGGGCCCTGGGGGGTCGTGCGTGTGCCGAAGACGGGACTTGCTGGGCAGGCGTGCACATGTATGACTCTAGTATGTCGCACGTCAGGCTGTGTTCTGAGCACAGTACCAGCACCTGTGGTCCCCAGCAGCCCAGGACGCGCCGGCCGCTCCTTGCTGGCCACAGGCCAGCACAGACGCCATGGGGCTGACTGCGGCCGCGCTCCTTGTGGGGCCAGTGCTCCCTCCTGCGCCCTTTGTTCTTCCTGTTTGTGACACGTTTGGAAGATCTGGCACCAGTTCTTCAAGTCTGTCACCTGCTGCTTCTGCTTGATTTGAGCCACTCCTTCCCATGTTCGGCGCAGGGACCTTTGCAGCCAGACCTCATACCAGTATCTTCAGTGTCCTCTCCCATCCCACACGGGCCCTTCAGGTTCTTTGTCTTTGGGTGGTTTTCCAGCCTGAGCTCTGGCTCTGGGCTCTGCACCCGCTCAGCTGGAACCAGGGTTCCTGAGTCCTGGGCTTTGTCCTTGAAGAAACGTTTCTGCCCTGACTGCGTGTGCAGCGGAGTGAGGACATGCATGGCTGCGTGGAGACAGGCAATCGGAGGACGAGCCCACCTTGGGAACTGACATCAGCTATGTGGAGCCTGGGGCTGTCCCTACGTCCCCAAGTCCGGATGAGGAGTATTTCTATGTCTCCCCTTAGAAAGTAGTTCATTTACACACTGATAGTAGCTAATTGCATTTGAGAGGGCTTAGTGAAACTGAATCAGAATGAGAAATTAATAGATTAATACATTAATAGCTGAAAAAAATCAGGGTCCAAGGAAAACAAAGGCAGAAAACGTCAGCAGTTTTGAGTAGACAGTCATCCCGTTCGGTCCGGGGATGAAATTCAGATTATCTAGAATGATGTTAATATTCAGATTAATCACCAAAGTGTCAAAGCGTGTGCCCTAGGATGTTGATAGAATGTCCACAAAATAGATGTGGGTCCTATTATCAAATACAGCCAAGAAATGTAGGGTTGGATAGAAAGACAGGGGCCACCCAACCCCAGAACACTTCCAACCAAGGATCGTAACTAAATCTATAAAATCCAGCATCCCTGCATGCAAAACCCTCTTCTGTGTGCTCTGTGGTGGGGTACCTGAGGCCAGGAACCCTTAGCCTGGCTACCAGAATCCAGGGACTCTAGTCCCCGGTCAGCACCAGCCAGCACTGGTCAGTTATACATCCCGACAAGGACCCAGAGTGTGGGGACGCAACCTCCTTGGGCCGGCCATGCTCACAGTCACCCAGTGAGAGCGGGACCCAGGGGTCCACAGCCTGTCCCAGCTGAGCCTGCTCCCATCACACCAGCGGCCTCCTAGAACCCCTGGGCAGACTTAAAGCAACTACCAGAAAGTGCTAGAAAACCACCAAAAACAGAAAGGAACTGGCAAGACCCTGGTCATTGGAGGAAGGCATGCACTGGACACATTTCTCTCTTTCAGGACATTTTGCCAGAGTGCAGCTGGCCCCACAAAGGGAGACAAAACTGTCTTTAGAAAACCCACATCCTGGGGTGCCTGGGTGGCTCAGTGGGTTAAGCCTCTGCCTTTGGCTCAGGTCATGATCTCAGAGTCCTGGGACCAAGCCCCGCATCAGGTTCTCTGCTCAGCAGGGATCCTGCTTCCCCCTCTCTATCTGCCTGCTTCTCTGCCTACTTGTGATCTCGGTCTGTCAAATAAATAAATAAAATCTTAAAAAAAAAAAAAAAAGAAAGAAAAGAAAAGAAAGAAAAAGAAAACTCACATCCAGCTGGTGCAAAGAGCCAGAGCATGGCTGGGTGGCTGCCGGGTGGCGGGTCCCGGAGAGGGGAGCAAGAGAGGGAGCCCCAGGTTGGCTGCTGATCCCAAACACATGTGTGGGACTCCCAGCAGCCCTCGGGGACTGGTCAGGGACCCAGGGACTCAGAGCTGGGAATTTACCTAAGTAACCTGATTCAACAAAAATACACTGTCCAAAAGTCCAGGACACAATCCACAGTCACACACACGGGAACAGGGAGCTGGGACCCGTCATCCTCGCAAAGGCAGTGAGCCCAGCCCGCCCCATGGCCCAGATGTCCAAGACAGCAGATTCAGGTTCTGAAGGGTGGTTAGAATTTGCTCATTTTGCATGAAAAGAAACGAAATTTCAACCACAATGAAAATGACAGTCAGTGATCTATTAGAACCTCAGAACCCAGAAACATGGAGTCCTATGGGCACAGAGCAGATCTCGGGTGACAGAAGCACGAGGCACGAGAACCCAGCTGGCCCAGGAGAAGGGGGGCTGCACGGAGGGGCGTAGGATGCGGCCTGTGTGGTTGGAGCCACAGATGGAGAGGACACAGGAGGGACACGCCCGAGTCAGCAATGCTGGTGACTGGCACCCTCCGCCCCAGTGCACAGACAGCCAGCCCAGCGCTCATGGAGGAGAAACGGGAGGCCCAGCCCTCCCGGCGGGAATCAGCCAGGGCTTTGCCAGCAAGTTCCCTGTGTGATGAGAGGTGGCTATGCGATGCCTCCTGCACAGTGTCCCCCAGCCACATGGAAACATCGAGCCCACGCACCTGCCGCGGGAGATACAGCACCCAGTGAGGCATCTGCATGTGTGTGGAGCCCTCCAGGGACAGAGCAGACAGCGGGCCTTCCAGGGACCCAGGGACCCTGCCCGAAGCACCCACAAGCCCCGTCAGCCCTGGGCTGGTCCACGCTTGTGCTCAACAGCTGCTCGTTCCAGCTGCCCCGACTCCGCCCCAACTCCCAGATCTGTCCCCTCCTCTTGGAGCCCAAGATTTGAGGTGAGCTGCTGTGCCCGGGGAGTCAGTCTGGGCCCTGCTGTCCACCCTCAGGGGTCTCCCACTGGCCCTTCCTCTGTAGGGGCCACTGGCCTTCACCAGGCCCCAGGAGCTGAGCCCCTCTCTCCCACCCCAGCCCCCCCTGCCTCCTGCCCTGTGCAGGGGGCCCCACAGTATCTGGGTGTGAGCCCTCAGATGGCCCCCGGCCTCAGAGCCATGGGAAACACAGCAGAGGTGTCTTCCCTTGCAGGAGGACGCCCCCAGTGTGAACTGGGGGTCGTCACGGGGCGGGATCCTCCTGCCCACCAGCTGGGAGCTGGCTCACGCCCTCCAGACCCAGAGATAGTCAGGGCGTCCTCCTGGGCTCTGCTTGCTTCCTGCAGCGGCCATACAGCTGTGACCACAAACGGTGGCTTCAAACACCAGAAGTTTATCATCTCGGGTATTCAAACACCAGAAGTTTATCATCTCGGGTAAGACCACAGAATCCCGAGCTCAGGCGCAGGGAGGGCGGGGCCCCTCTGCGGACGAGAATGTGTCCCAGGCTCCCCGGCCGCTGGTTCTTGTCCTTTCCAAAACGTGGACACGAGGGCCCTGGGTGGCTCAGTGGGTTAAGCCTCTGCCTTCAGCTCAGGTCATGATCTCAGGGTCCTGGGATCAAGTACCGCGTCGGGCTCTCTGCACAGCAGGGAATCTGCTTCCCCCCCTCTCTCTCTGCCTGCCTCTCTGCCTACTTGTGATCTCACGCACCCTCTCTGTCAAATAAAAAAATAAATAAAATCTTTAAAAAAAAAAAAAAGGTGGACCCAACATCTCCACTTGCCTTTCATGTAAACCCACAGTCCTTACTCCCTTTGTCCCCAAAGCCTCCTCCCAGTACACCTCTGGGGAAAAGGTGGCTGCTTCTGTTGGATGCAGGATGTTCAGAGCATGCGGAGAGCCTGAGCGCCCCCCAGAAAGTTTCAGGGTGCAGCCCCCGCCCTGTGGTGGCAGAGAGGCCACTGAATGGGGGAACAGCAGTCTGAGCACAGGGCACCCCAGGAGCCGAGCCAGGCAGCCCCCGGAAACCCACCCCTGCCTGCAAGGTGCGGGCTCTGGTGGGCTTCATTCCTGGTACTCCTGCCAGGGAGACTTGGGAGGAGGAATACAGTTTTTGAAATACATTTGGGGGAAAATGACCAGATTTAAAGAAAAATAACATCAAGCAAACCAGGGCGTCTCAGCAAAGATGTTAGGAAGCCCTGGCTTGTGGAACAAGGCACCTGGCGATCGGGGTCAGCAGCAGGCGAGTCCGTAGAACCAGCCACATGGGGGAAGAGGCAGACCCGCATCAAGAGGGCGCCTCTCAGTGCCAGCAGCACACGGCGTGGACGCGCAAGCCCTGGTCTACCGCCACACAGGAAATGAGGAAGGTCCCTAACTGGACACGCAACCCGGACATTCGAGAGAGGCTCCAGCCCCACTTTGAGTCACAGCCAAACCCACACATGTACACGTGTGCACACCCCCTTGTTTCTCCTGGCCAGGGTCGGCACTCAGCCAGAACCACCAGTCACCCCTGCAGACTACAGCTGGGGAGGGCTCCCTGAGCAGGGGTGAAGGGTCGCTGCAGGCCTGGTGTGCACGACTGGTGTGCAGCTCAGCGAGAACTCAGAAACCCCAGAAGGAGGGGCTCGTACTCCAGCACCACAGTCAGTGAACCGGGAAGAGAAGAGGCGGCCGGAAGAGGCTCACGGGCTCCCAAACCTGACACCTGAGCCAGGCCGCGTTCCTGCTGGCCTGGAAAAAATAAAGCATCCAGGAAAAATGGCCTTGACAGGTGGTTCTGGTCAGGAAACTGATAACAAAAACTCACCTGCCCCCCAACACCCATGGTTTGTGAGTTGCCTGGCATCTGTGCATCCATCTGTCCTCTCCTGGCCATCCTGGGCACAACAAGAGGGGACTGGCCCGAGGCTCCTGACCATCTCCAGGCAGGGGTTTTGTCTCCTTCTGGAACCCAAGTCCCCCACAGTCCTTGCAGGCTCCCAGAGCTCCCCATGCCTGTGTGCCTGGCCCTCGTGCAGCTGGCTGGCTCGGTGACTTGAAGTTAATTACTAGCCAACACTTAAAATCTGGATATGGCCCCTGAACAATCCAGACTTGGGGCTTCCATTGAGAAAGCGTCTTTAAAGCATCAGTGAGCCTGGGCTGATGGCCAGCTGCCCTTCCTGCTTGACTGGGTCTCCGTTTGCCACAGACTTCACAGCTCCCAACACGAAGCTGTCGTAAAGGAAGGTTGCGACCGCCTCGCACTGTCCCACCCAGCCTCTCCCCCTGCCTCATGTGTCCCTTCCCCATCCTCCTCGTTCTGCCACTGAGATCCCCCTTGTCTCTCACCTACTGCAGATGCTGCCTCCTCTGTGGGGCCTTCTGGGATTTCTCTCCACACACTGGGCTCCCACAGCATTGGAGTTCTCTTCTGTGGGAGGTTGCATACCTCTGTGCCCTCATGCACTCAATGACCAGTGACGGCTGCAGCCTGGACACCGCTCTGGTGGACACGGCAGCAAACCCCTGCCCCCGAGAGCAGTGTTCCAGTGGGAAAGCAGGGTGGGCCCTGGGGGACAGATGGCTGTTTCAAATAGCAAGGCCACAAAGGACCACATGCCTGCCCAGAGTCAGGACGTCCTGAGCATAAATGCCGGACGTCGGTCCTTTGAGGAACCACAGCCTTCATCCAAAAACGGCACCCAGAAGAGGACAGCCCTCCAGGGATGGACAGGCACCACACCCCACACTGGGGCCCACACTTGGCAGTCTGCCCTGACCACACGCCACTTCTTCCCAGATGGGTGTCCCACGGATGCTAGCTTTTCCTCGAGAGTCTTTGTTTTATGTACTTTCCTGCATTTGCAGATTGGCCCAGGAAGGGCTGGCAGGCACCAGGCTGGCAGGCTGAGTGCTGGGAGCTGAGAAGCTACAGCCTCTGGACCATGTGCCCCCAAAGACCAGAGTCACAGGCAGGCTGCCGAACCCTGAGGATGGGTGCCCTGGATGGGTGCCCTGCCCCGGCATCCATGGAGCATGGCTGCTGAGCCCTGGGGAAGAGAGGGAGTCTGGGCCACAACTGTGGGGGCTGTGCGGGCCTCCCTGAAGTCGGGAGGCTGGTGAGGGTCCCAGGACCCTCTCTCCACGCGGGGGTGGCTACGCAGCGGTAACAGACACCAAGGCTGGGTTCCCCAGTTTTGTTTTTGTTTTTTTTTTAAGATTTTCTTTATTTATTTGACAGAGAGAGAGATTACAAGCAGGCAGGGAGGCAGGCAGAGAGAGGAGGAAGCAGGCTCTCCGCAGAGCAGAGAGCCCTATGCGGGGCTCGATCCCAGGACGCTGGGATCATGACCTGAGCCGAAGGCAGAGGCTTTAACCCACTGAGCCACCCAGGCGCCCATGGGTTCCCCAGTTTTAAGGGAAGGCTCTGCCGAGCCACAGGTACTGTTTCCTAGTCTTCTACACCATCTGTTGGCAGAGATGGAATTCTGGATGCGAGAGGAGACATCACATCCTTGCCCAGGGGACACACAGCAGCCATAGAGCCCACGGCTCCACAGACTGCTGCGTCACTGCACCCGCCAACCACAGACCCACAGACACACAAGAACGTTTGGGGAGAGGACCTTTCTCCCAGCAAAACACTTCTTCGTGTGGCTGGCTGACCAGTCACAACTATCTCCCAGCTTAACCAGGACAACAGCCCGCACTGGCCAGCCCCTCGAGGCTGCAGGGAGTTCTGCTCCCGCATCTGGCACCCGGCTCTTGCCACAGGTCCGCCATCACCTTGCTGTCCTGTGACCTGTAAAAGAAAAGGGTCTCTCTCACTGTTTGTTTGAGTTGGAGATGGGCACTTTGGTGTTGCTGGTGGGCGGGCTGGCCACCCCTCGTCCACCAGCCGGTGCCAGGCAGAGCAACCCAAAACACCCCTGGTCCCATGTTGGGTACGTCCGGTTGTTGTTCTAAAGTGACCTGCCGTATACTGGCTGCAAAGACCTCCCTTCCAGAGGCATAGGCCTGGGACCCAGCATGATGCTCAGCCAGGACACATGCTCAGGTATAGCAGTCAGGCCCAGGGGCCACCCTCTGCTCAGGCTCCAGCCCCCTGTCCACCTACTTGGCTCCCCAGGAGCAGCATCTCAGCAGAAGAAAGCTGTTGGCCACCATAACACCAGCCAGCAGGCAGCGAGCTCAGCGGACTCCACAGTCCTGGACTGAGGGCCGAGGCTTGCGTGTCTGCCAGTAACTGTGTTCCAGGAGCCAAATTATGTCTCCAGGGCCTGCGGCCAGATGGGAGGCCACTTGTCCTTCCTGGCAACTGGACTGGCACCAGGTGCCACGTCACGAAGGCCATATAAGAGTGAGCGAGCTCCGGAGAGACGCTGAGAGGACGCCCACCCCAGGAGAGACGCCCTCAGGACACCCAGAGATTTGGCTGGGGAGCCCCTGAAACGTAAGCTCTATCCCATTTGCCAGATGACACTAACCTTGTGGGAGATGGGCTTAGGGTTGGGGGCCCCATCAATGAGAAAAACAGAGGGGAGCTGGGGCACACACAAGAACTGGAGACTTTCCAGGCATATTTCTGGGGCGACCCCCCAGGTGCAGACACTGTGGGTCATACAGTGCTCTCGCGTCTGGCTCTGGACCCTGCTGGCGTGCTGCCCTCTGACCACTTTCTGGTTTTCCCTTTGTCTGTGGGCTGGTCGTCTCCACCACAGAAGGGTTTGCAGGCCGAGCCTCCAGGGAACCCAGAGGAGAGCAGCCAGGTCTCAGTCTCAAAGCCTTGACTTGCCACATAAGAAGTCAAGGCCAGCCCCTGGTTTCTCTGAGGACTTCCACCCAGACCCCTGAGGGCCACTGAAGCTCACTGGGGTTGGGCGCGGTCTCAGGCCGTGTGTCCAGCTCTCAACCAGCCAACACGCTCACTCCTTCACCCACCAGCACACTGACTTTGCGCTGGTGGACATGGCTGATGGCAGCCCCTTGCAGGAAACTGCCACATTGGCTCCGTGTGCCCTCACAGAGGACCTGGGAGCCGGAGCCCAAGAGGATCCGTCGTAACAGACATATTAGGCAACCTGCCCGGACCCTTCTCTCTCCAATAGTCGAATTGAACTTTTTAGCGTGTTCTGGCCCATTCGACTCCCCAGCCGGGAGTATTTCAGACCAAGGGTTAGTGACCATCAGGAAGCTGAGTGAAGGTGACCCCAGGGCAGTGCTGGTGACAGGGTTGGACCAGAGTCAGTGCATATGCTCAGCAGCCCGAAACTAAGTCTGCCGGGCTACCAGTGCTGGTGGGCTTGTCGGCCACCAGTCAGCTCAGCACAGACGGGCCACGGCTCCACGGCCACGGCTACGCAGCCACGGCTCCGCAGCCACCTTTCTCAGAGACTGGAGCACTTCGAGGGCTGAGCAAGAAGCAGAAGACACAGACCCAGAAGCTGGCCTCCTGGGGACCCCTGCACTTCTCCTGGGACCCTGCCCTCCCTTCAAAGCTTGCGTCTGCTCGCAGAGTCCCCAGCCCCTCCTCGCATCTCCCCTGCCCTCCTTCTCCCAGCACTCCTTCCTTGCAGGAGTGAGCATCACCTCTCATCCCCAACAAGATGGGCTTCCTCTTCTCCTTTGTCTGACTCCATCCATGTGTTTGTACAGCGCCGTCTGATGGGAAGTAATTTGGCATGAAAAGCTCTACATTCCTGGCTGGGTCGGACCCTCCCTCGGGCATCTCTGTTGAGTCTTACACGCGTGAAACAGGATGAAACGGAGAGCCCCGTGGTGTGGCAGACGCCACTGCTCTCGCAGTCAGACTTCTGGGGTGGCATCGGCTGTGCTGTGACCCTGGGGCCAGGCCAGCCCCAGAGGCAGGCGGGCCCTGAGTGCTGCTGGCAGGCGTGCCCACAAGTTACCCCCCTGACAGATTCATTGCGGGGGGTCCCCACAGGGGTGTCTGAGAACCCCTGAGAGCACAGTGAGCCTATGGGGCAATGTCCTGGCTCTAGGATCCTAGCAAGTCCCGCGACAGAACCCTCCAGAAGACCCTTGGGGTGAGAGGATGCCATGTGGGGGCTGCGGGCGTCCAAGCTCGGCCTTGTGTCACACGGCCTGCAGCTAGAAGTTTAACTACCGATTCGCTGCAGGCCAGACTACATGCCACCCTCTCCCTCTGGACTCCTTAGTTTTTGCCAAAAGGAAGATCTCTGTACTTACTTCTAACCTACACTATTCAATGCTATTTCTCTGCATGACCAGCAATGGCTTGTGGGGCTTCTCTTGGGGCCTCAAGGCCCAGGAGGGGAGCTGAGACCTCTGTCACTCACCAACGGGGCTGCAGCACAATTCTGGGGCTCTACTGCCAAGACACTGGCGGCCTCCACTCGCCCCACTTATCCAAGCTGCTCCCGCTTCCCGCCTTCCCTGGCGCCCAGCAGACAACCACCACTGTCACCAGACCGTGCCAAAAAACAGGTGGACAGGGCCCTGTCTGGGAAACAGATGTGCAACAGCTGGATTCTGCCGTGGCCGTTTCAGAGCCTTCCTCTGCATGGCCTCTGTGCCCGCCTCAGGCTCAGCGCCCTGCTCAGTCTCCCGCCATTCCAGACGATGCCCACCCTGGCTAGAGCCCTGAGGCCACCCTCCCAAAACCACAAACAAAACTAGACCCTTTCTTAAGTTTGGAGAAGCCCGAAGGTCCCAAACGGCGTTTGCTATCAGCTGCTACTTGCACTCGTGCAGGAAACCATTCAGAAGGCAGTGGGGCAGAGCGCCTGCTGCCCACAGCCGTGTGCTCCTGAGCCTGCCTTCCCGACACCCTGGCCCCAGGGTGCTCCCAGAAACAGAGGAGGGCATCCGGTGTGTGGGGCTGAGCCAGCGCCACGGTTGTTAACACGCTGGTTCCCTGCGCTGTCCAACCACACTGCACAAACGCTAAGTCCTGCCAACTCTCCCTTTTCCAGAGAATGAGTGACAGCCACGCTCTGAAGCGCCCAGGAAGGGTGGCCTTCGACGCCGGTGTGATAAGGACGTTTTGGGAGGAAAGAATCGAGCTGCACACAAGACAACTTCAGAGCGAGGCCATGAGGACCCGCAGGAGTGCCCTGGACAGGTGAGCTCGCCGAGCAGCAAGGCTTGGGCTCCACGAACAGGAGCCCCCACGAGGGGCCACCCCTCCTCACAACTGAGGCCATAGCCACCTGGCCACCAGTGCCGGCCCCAGGCCAGCTGTCACAGCGGGAGGGGTCAATGGTGTCACTGCAGGAGGGACTGGAACTGCAAAACCGCACCCACAACAACAGGGCCTGCAACCACCACCAGGTCAGCAGGTGCGAGAGGACAGCACCCCACCCATCCACCCCCACCCAGCACCACCTCCCTCCATCCCCCACCCCACCCTTCCATCCCTCCATCCCCATCCCAACCCCCACCCCTCCATCCCCACACAGCACCACCTGCCCTCCATCTCACCCCTCCATCCCACACCCCATCCCTCCATCCCTCACGCCCTCCTTCCATCCCTCATCCCATCCTTCCATCCTGTACCCCATCCCTCCATCCTATACCTCATCCTTCTACCCCATACCCCATCCCTCCATCCCTCACCCTATCCCTCCATCCCAGCCCCATTCTCCTATCCCACACCCCACCCCCATCGCTCACCCCATTCCACATTTCCCTATCCCCCCACTCCTGAAGGTCTTGTGGGAAGTTGTCAGAGAATCTGTGTCTGGTTAGGCTGGTTTTCTGACAGGCACTCCCCGAGGGCAGGATAAGTTCATCATACTCCTTCCCACACATTAGCAGATCCAAAGCCCCCTTTCATCCCTGGGACGGAGGCCAGGGGCCTGTGGGTGCTGAAGAGGGTCTCCTGGGTGACCGTGAGCAGACTGAGGAGTGCCTGGTCTCAGGGACAGCTAAGAGGGCAGATTAGCACATAATTCGCACCTAGACAAGGGCTCGAATGGACAGATATTCCAAAGTGGTCACAGCTTTCATCCCCAAATAGCACCAGCAGCTGCTATCCGGGAGCCCAGTTGGAAAGAGGGTACCTGGCAGCCGCGATGGGACCGGACTTGGTGCTGACCTTGCCGGAGTCCTGGTTGCTGGGCGGGCCACCCACCCTGTCATCCAGGACATCTCCCCCATTAGGTGCGGTATGGGAAGCCATGGTGCCATCCCCCTAACCTCTCAGGGTGGGGGTCCCAGCACAGAGCCCAAACGTAGGAAGAGGGGACCTGCACTAAGGCTCCCTGCTCCCCATTGTGGTATCCACGTCCTCATCCTTGTCCTACACATGCCATCAGGCCCTGGAAACTTCTGGGTCTTTTGCCCACAGTACAGGCCCCAGGGATGGGCTCTGGGGCAGACGGTGAGAGTGTGGTCAGCGATGGCCGAGTTAGTCGCCAAGGGTCTGGGCCGCTCAAAGATTGTGGAGGGTGACATTCTGCAGGGACATATGGCTGCTAATGAGGGCACAGACCACAGCCAGAAGGACTGTGCCCAGTCCCCCAGACAGTAGCAGCTCCTCACAGCATCCCTCGGCATCCCACAGTCCCCCAGAAGCCAGGGGCTCGGTGAAGTGGGCAAGGGGCCTTCCCATGGGGGGATAGCCAGGCCATTCCCACCCGGGTCGCCCCTGTGCATCCTGCTGTGGTCACTTTCCCAGGCAGGGGCGCCAGGCAGGCGGGCAGCACAGGGAAAGGGGAGCACTCCAACAGGGGTGCCAGTGAAGGAGTTCAGTTCTCCGGGCCTCAGAAGTTTCCAGAAGTTCCTTCCTGGGCAAAGCACTTCTCCCCTTCAGGCTAGAGACCCGAGTGATGTCCTCCATGTGGCCCCCTGGACGGGACTGGCCAAGCTCTGGGAGACTGGCTGCAGGGCTCTCTGGGACCCCACAAGGTCATAGCCGCTGGCAGCCTGGGGGGTGCTGGGCTGTGTTAGAACATGTGCTCAGGTGCCGACAGAGGCCTGGCTGCCACCCGGCCCTAAAACAGTGACTCACAGGCTGAAATTATCGCTGTCCCAGGCTCCGCGGCGAGTGGGCTCGGATGCTGGAGGGGAGGAACAAGGCGCTGCAGGGCCCCCCGGAGGTGGCCACCCGGCCTTCCCTGCTGGGCACTGAGCCCTTCCCCACGCAGGACACCGCCGCCGCCTGAGGCCTACAGACTTGCCCTGCCCGGGGTCCAAAGGCACCCGAGGCTCAGTGCGGAGGCTCGGGGCAGAACAACCGCGGGGACCAGAGCCGCTGAGAAGCTCGCGGGCTCTCCTGGCAGTTTATGCTTTTCTAGCACACAGCACATGCCCAATAAAACCTAAGATAACCGCATTACGTGTTTCCTGCAAAATTTCACTCCTATCATTAAGTCTTGCCCACATTAGAAGCTTTCCATGATGTTGCTGACCTGGGACAAACCCCGGAGGAAATTGGAGCCTGAGGGGGACAAATCGGTGCCCCCATCTTCTCCGGCCTGTGACTTAAACACGTCTGTCCTCCCTCTGATCAAAATACGCACGTTAATCCCCACTCTGGGATACCATCCGATGCGACATTGTGTAAAGCTTCTTGCTTTTCCAAATCCCCTTAAACACATCATTCATGACCCAGAACATCTCAGGAACTTACACATCCTTATTTTCACAGTTGGAATGTGTGTAATTCCGAGGTCCACGAAGGCCCTTAGCACCAGGTTCGAGGGCTTTACTGCTCTCAGTCCTGTCCCTCTGGGGCCCCCACGGTGGCTGTGACCATCCTGGAGGGGCAGGACGGCCAAGCACACAGCAGAGGCCAGGCTGCCCGAGGACATGGGCCACATCAACTGATGGGGACCCGGACTGCAGCCAGCACGGTCCCGACAGCCACATTCCTACTGCATGCACCTGCTGTCACCACTGCGTCCCATCCTCAGTGACTTAGGACCCGGCATGGGGGATGGGATCCAGCCAGTGTCATGTCTCCGGATGTAACTATCTATTGGGTTTGGGTTTTGTTGTGACTCCCCAATCAAGCTGGCAAGCAGAGGGGGGATAAGCACAGCTTTGCCAATCATGAGACACTGCCCAGAGAAAACACATCGACCAATAGCTAAGGTGCATTCAGACGCCTTGTAGGGCATTTCCAGAGGGCAGAAAGACAGGTCCAACCCTACACAAAGCATGGATGTCTGGTTCTCCAAATCAACACGTGGAGAGAACCCAGCAAATGTCCCTTGCGACACCAGCCCATGAATACATGTTCCTCCGGTGGCCCCCAGGCTGTCCGACATCACTCATGACTCAGATTCCACTGATGAACACACTGGGGGATGTGGCCATTAATAGCCCCAAGTAGTTCCTGGGCAGAGGTCACTCCCTAGCACCCGCAATGCCCCAAGCTGCTGGAGGGTAACTCTGTCTAGTGGTGTACTCAGAACGCTGTGGCACAGAACACTAATCAGCAGAGCTGTCCAGTTAGACTGCGGTGGGCAGACGAGCGTGTTCACACAGCGGCCCATGCCGCCAGGCTCTGAGGAATCTTCTACAACAGTCATGCCCTCCTTGCTTTCTGTCGGTGGTTGGAGCCCATGTCTCTCCAGTTACCCACTGCCTTCTGACGCCAGGATGTGGACCAGGCACATCTGTGCTCTCTCCACCACTAAGTGGCCCCAGGACAAAGCCAAGCCAGGCTCCCAGGCAGGAGACATGGGGTGAAGAAGAGGTTAGGAACGGGCAGGGGGTGGGGTGCTGTGGGTCCCATGGCGCTGCCTGGACACAGGGACTGGGCCCTGAGCTCACCCAGCTCTGCACCTGGGCCACCATGTGCTGGCCACTCTGAGTGCTCCCACCAAGTGCTCCCGCACACAATCGTTGGGTGCCAAGTGCACAGGGGAGAGGTGCCTTGACCCTGCAGGGTACTGACGGGCACCCTCTTTCCTGCTCTCTGAAGCCGTTCCACCAGGTCTGCAGCTCGTTCTAAAGAGCCCGGCTTGCTGGGCTGCTCACACTGGCCACAGCCTCGGAAAGCATCCCATACCCTGCATCCAATTGTGCCAGATTCACTATAGGCAATGGAACCAAGCAGCGCTGCATGTGAGACAGACTGAGGGAGCGTGGCCACAGTCTGCATGTCCCCACATGCCTCTGACAGGCCAGAAGCCAGATGGTCCCTTCCTTCCTCACCAGCTACTGGTTTGTCCTCGAGCCTTTCTCATCCTTTAAACCCAGAAACACAGCCATTCACTCTAGAGGCTCCAGGGATTCAAAGTAAAGCTGGAACTGTCCCCTCCCACCAAGGACCAGCGAAAGGGCCTCTGTCCACAGCCCTCCACACCCCAGCGCAAAGTATCCCCTGGGCTCCCCCGATCCCAACTGATGGACCATCTCACCAGGGGGCTGACCCCCCATCACCCCTTCCCCTCACCAGGGGCTGACAACCCCCCATTGCCCCCTCTCCTTCATGGGCAGCACCCCTGCCTGAGGCTGAGGGCCCCTTCCCTGGGAACAGTTTGGTCCTAGAGTTCATAGACAACCATATCAGTAACTGTATACAATGCGAAGGGAGAAAACAAATATAAGACAGAGACTGTCAGACGAACAGCAAACCTGACGATATATAAAACATGAAGACACAGATGGGCACCTGGGTGGCTCAGTCGGTTGATGATTGACCCTCGAACTCTTAATTTCGGCTCAGGTGATAATAGCAGGGTTGTAGGGTTGAGCCTGGCATCCAGCTCTGCCCCTGGTATGGGGTCTGCCTCAGATTCTTCCCCCCTTCCCCATAGACCCCTCCCCACTGAGCTCTCTCTCTCTAAAACAAATGGATCTTTTTTAAAAAAGAAGAAAGTTAAAAAAGAAACATAAGGACACAGGTTAAATGTTTGAAGGAGAGACAGATATGCCCTGCAGAACCCAGCATAAGGAAGCTTCCGTGGAATGCTGTCAGGCTAAGTGGTCTCACCAGAGGAACAGAGGGCCAAAAGACCATCTTTCAGGAAAACATAAAAATCCCAACTATTTATGAACCTGATAACAGAGTCTCAAAATATACAAAGAAAAATGAGCAGAACTAAAGGGGAAAGACAGAGCCAGGGCCTGTCCCATGACTGTGGCCACTGGTTCGGGGGAAACATTCTCCCTCCATCCAGACGGGGCACCAGGAGGCACAGCTTCACCCTCCTAACAGATCAGGGGCTCAGCAGGGATCCTCACAGAGCAGTTCACGGCCCCTGTGAGGGACATGCCACCCTGCTGCCCTCAGGCTGAGTCACGGATTTAGGGTCTGCAGTCAGCACAGCTGTGGTCACCCATCCCCACCTCTGATACCCACAGACCAGCTGCGACCTTGTCCACAAAGAGGCCACACAGCCAAGGCCCAGAGAAAATGTGGCCCAGCCACGGCCCCTCACACCTGTGCTGGTCCTGGTGGCTCCTGGCTCCAGCCGCCAGTCCCGCAGCCTGTCCTGCCCTCGGCCTCTTGGGAAGACCTGACTGTGGCCTCAGGCTGGGTTGCCGGACCACCTGGACCCTGGTTGGGGACAGCAGGCTGCCTGGGCTCCATAATGGGCCCTGCTGTCTGGCCGGGATCTTATGGCCAAGCTCCAGCCAGCCATTCCTTGCAGGGGGAAGGCCAACTTTGGGAAGCCTGTCATAGGGCAGCACCCACTCCCCCACACATCAGGAAGGAATGAAGCCCCACTCGCCGGCTGCATCACTCACGGCCTTCCCCACTGCTGCTACCCCAGGGCCTCTGGTCTGGGCTAACGGTCTCAGCATTCTGAGTGGGCTCCTGGCAGGCTCTTCAGGAGGGTATCGGGACATCAAGGGGTTGGTGCTCCACCGCACGCTTCCCTGCACCCCCGAGCCGCTGGGAAGATCAGGATTGGGAGGATGAGCGGTCTTGGTGTGCGGCGGAGAGGGCTGTGTCTCTGCTTTCCTCTTTTTCAATAATAAGTGTGTGTCACTTTCATGATGTTCTTCTTGTATTTAAAAGAAGCACGATGCCATCTTTCTGTCCTTGCCCTGAAGCCAAGCCCAGTCCTGCAGGCCCTGGGTCATCACCGGGAAAAGTCAAAAATCCAGGCAGGTTCAGGTGGCAGGGTGGCTGAGCCGGTGCAGGAGGGGACTCAGCTGTTCCAGACTCATGCTCAGTGAAGAATTACTCTGACATTGAAAGGACACACAAAGTCCCTTTTTGTCATGATCTGAGGATAATAGTGCTGCAGGAAGGTGTAAAGTAGAAACTCTAGGCAGATACACAGCAAACACCCCAGTGACATCCAGAAGCAGAGGGCAGACACAGCTCCCGAACCCTCCACTTCCCGGGGTTTGAACTCTTCATGTGACTCTCCTAATAAAAATAGGGGCAACAGTTCAGACCAGGAGCAGTACTAAGTGTGTGTTTCCTGTGAGCACCCCAGGAGCTCTGCCTGGAGGCAAGCCCACCCTGTCTTGAGTGCTTGGGGCCTTGCCCCACCCTGGCCAGGGAAGGGCTTGATCTGCCTGCCCCCAAACTCACCCAGCCCTTTTGGGATTACAATGATAGAATTCTAGAATTTGCTGGGAAGCAATGTCAGCCTACACTTGCTGATGAGAACAGCTGGACCATACGGTAGATGTGTTTTCTAATCTAAGTCAACAAATTGTCCTCTGACCTTTTCAACTCAGAGAAAACATAAAAGAAGAGCATTTCAGGTGCGGCGGCTCAAAATCAGGAACCCAGCTGTTGCTGTGTGCTGAGTGGGGTCCCAGCTGCCTGCTGCCGGCGAGGGCGAGGGCGTGTGGGACCTGCAGGATCCAGCCACGTGATGGGACATGCTCTGAGCACTGTGTCCAGGCGTAGGACATGACTGTTCTGGGTCCCCAGCTAATCCGGGTCTGTTTGGTGGAGCCCCCTTCCTCCTGCCCTGCAGGTGACCTCCTTGAAGTCCTCCCTCAACACACAGGCTCTTGCTTCTTCCTCCCAGCTTGAGAAGTTCATATCACTGTGCCCACTGCCCAGGATGCAGGAAGTGTGATTCATTCCCTCACTAGAACATTTAGCAAAAATCAGGAAACTGTTCACACTTTGAGGCCCCAACTTTGGCTGAACTAACAATAATTCCACTTAAAATGTGATTGCCTTTGGTTCTCTTTAAAATGTTGTATACAGGGACGCCTGGGTGGCTCAGTTGGTTAAGCAGCTGCCTTCGGCTCAGGTCATGATCCCAGCGTCCTGGGATCGAGTCCCACATCGGGCTCCTGCTTGGCGGGGAGCCTGCTTCTCCCTCTGCCTCTGCCTGCCATTCTGTCTGCCTGTGCTCGCTCGCTCTCCTCTCTCTCTGACAAATAAATAAAATCTTTAAAAAAAAAAAACAAAACACTAATTTCTTAAAAAAAATAAAATAAAAAAATAAATAAAATGTTGTATACAAAAAAAATAAATAAATAAAAATAAAACGTTGTATACATTCTGTGTCTCCATTACCAACTGAGTTCCCAAAAATAGTTACTGCTACATCATACTGAATTAGGCCCAACCTGATCATTCAGGCTGTACTAGAGACAGGTGTGGAATCAGGTGCAGACTCAAGTACAGGTTCAGGTGAGGGCTCCAGTGTGGGCTCAGGTGTGGGCTCTGGTGTGGGTTCAGGTGTGGACTCAGGTGAGGCTCCAGAGTAGGTTCAGGTGTGGACTCAGGTGTGGGCTCAGGTGTGGACTTAGGTGTGGGCTCAGGTGTGGACTTAGGTGTGGGTCCAGGTGTGGACTCAGATGTGGGTTCAGGTGTGGACTCAGGTGAGGGCTTCAGAGTGGGTTCAGGTGTAGACTCAAGTGTGGGCTCAGATATGAGCTCAGGTGTGGACTCAGGTGTGGGCTCAGGTGTGGGTTCAGGTGTGGGTCCAGGTGTGGGCTCAGGTGTGGGCTTCAGAGTGGGTTCAGGTGTAGACTCAAGTGTGGGCTCAGATATGAGCTCAGGTGTGGGCTCAGGTGTGGGCTCAGGTGTGGGTTCAGGTGTGGGTCCAGGTGTGGGCTCAGGTGTGGGCTCAGGTGTGGGCTCAGGTGTAGGCTGTCCTAGATTTGAGTCCCAGGCTTGCCCTTGGCATTTTAACTGATGTCTGTAAGCCTGAGGTCTCCCGTGATTATGAAGGTAGACGTGGCACTCAAAATACCTGATCTGTTTACATATCGGTCTGCCACCCAACAAGTGCGTCTACTGCATTTGCTCTTGGTTTTATTAATGAAACTTAATTTTCTTTTAAAAGATTTTATTTACTTGATAGAGAGTGTGCGCAGGCATATGAGTGCAGGGAGGGGCAGAGGAAGAGGGAGAATCCCAAGCAGACGCCCCAGTGAACAGGGAGCCAACGCAGGGCTCTATCCCACGATCCCACGATCCCACGATCCCACAATCCCACGATCCCACAATTCCAGGATCCCATGACCAGAGATCACCACCTGAGCTGAAAGCAAGAGTCAGAAATCCGCTTAATCAACCGAGTCACCCAGGCGCCCTGATGAAACTTAATTCTTCATGAATTAATTCTTAATGACTTAATGAAATTTAACTACTCATAAAGACTAATGTTAATGATGCTGATGGCGAATGGAGTTTGCTGGATTTTAACAAAACTGAGGAAACTGAAACAGTTAAGACAGCTGCAATAGATCCCCCATTTCTGGGCTGCGCTGCCAGCCAGCGACCACACGGGGGCGCCGCAGGACAGCGCACGGGGCCAGGACCGGCGCAGGAGCCCAGGGTCTGGCGGAGGGGGCTGGGGCTGGAGGAAGGAGGGGAGGGACAGGGGAAGGGACGGGGCGGGGGGGGGGGGGGGGTGTCTGGAGGAGGGGACGGGGCTGGAGGAGAGGATGGGGGCTGTGGCTGGAGGAGGGGTTAGGGGCAGCCGGGGACCAAGGGCTGGAGGAGGGAGAGGGGGCTGGAGGAGGGAGAGGGGGCTGGAGGAGGGAGAGGGGGCTGAAGGAAGGGGGAGGGGCGGGGGCTGAAGGAAGGGTCTGGGAGCTGGAGAAGGGGTTGGAGGTAGGAAGGGCCCAATGCAGCCAGCAGGGCGGAGAGACCAGGCCGACCCACACGTCCTTACTCCTACCAGAGCTGACAGGCTTGGGTCCTTCAAACAAAAGACACCAGGCGGGAGACAGATATTAGCCCCCTCCCCAGGGCGGCCCTGGTGGGCAGGGTCCCTGATCTGCAGAAAGTGAGCCAGAGGGGGCCCTCTGAGGGGAGGGGCAGGTCCTCTGAGGAGCCCCTCTCAGGTTCTGGGCGAGGGTCAGGAAGGTCTCCACCTGCAGGCCCAAAGGGGTGCTCCCCAGGATGGGTGGGGTCTGTCCTGTCCTGGGACCCCTGTGACTGCGGACAGATTGTCTCAGGAGAAAGCCCAGCTGCAGTGCCCACGGTGGCCACAGTTCCCCCCCAAACAGCCATTTCCAGGGAAAGCCAGTGATCTGCGCAGGGACCGCTGTGTGGGGACCAGACAAAGCCAGGCCACGTGGGACCTTCCTAATCAGACACACCTCTACCTAGCCACCCAATTCGGTCTTCACCCCCAGTGTGGACAGGACACCCATGGTGGGAAGATGCTACCTGCTCGAGGACAGAGGGTTCTCACTTGGTGTAGACAGGACCCTGAAGGTAGGTGGTGGGTCCTGGCCTTACAGTGAGGGTCTCACCCAGTGTAGACAGGGACATGGAGAGTCTGGATTTAGGTCTTCCCTGCCTCCCCCAGCAGGGTCCTGCAGGATCCAGGTCAGGCTCAGGGCAGCTGGACAGAGAGCCCTGGACAGAGGTCTCCGTACACTCACCCCTCCCCACAAAGCAAGGCTTCCCCAGACCCTCTTGTCTGACCCTGGGGTCCCTCCAGACCCGGCCCCACCTACCTGAGGTGCTGGGGGGCCAGGTCAGGCCTAAAGGAAGAGGGTGTGGTGACCTGACAGGGTCATGCCCACTGACCCACCTTGCTGGGAGCCATGCAGCCCAACTCCCACCCTGTGGAAGTGGGCTGTCTGGCCTTTGAAGGTAGAAATCCAGAGTGTGACTGACGGACAGGAGGGCTCTGACTTCTGGCACAGACAGCCCTTCTCAAACCACACCAGTGCTGGAGGGGTCCAGGATCCTGGGGACTGGCAGGGCTGTGTCTCGGCCCCTGCCCTCTGGGTGGGATATGTCTTCTTGGCCACGGTTCAGGGGGAACAGCTTCGGGAAAGATGCATGCTGGGGGGTCACCAACCCAGGCTCAAGGGGGGCTTTAATCATTCCCCAGGGAGCACCCAGGAAAATCCCATGGATGCACACAGGAACGCTGCTGAAGGGGAGGCTGGCCTGGATGTCCTGTCCCGTCACCCCTGGCCAGAAATCCAGAAGCTGTCAGGGGAAGAAGTGCATGTGACCCACTCCCCACAGGGGCCGACGGGGGACAGTGATGTGCACAGCACACCCTCCCACCTAAAAACCTTCTCCTGGGGGCCAGCTTCCTCGCAGCACAGGCACACTGTTGTTTTTCTCCTTTTAACTTTTATTTTATTGGACCATAACACTCACACAGACACACGCCTGGACCCCAGGTGGGCAGCTTGGCAGATAATCACGGTGTGGACGTCCATGAAGCCACAACTCCCATCAGGAGACTACACACACAGAAGCAGGGGTGCAGGAGAAGGCTGTGGGTCCAGGCTCAGCTCGGGGAGGGCGGGCAGGGGTGGGTTGGGGGCCCTGGGGTTGCGGGCAGGGGCAGAGGGTCCCGCTGCTCTGCGGCTGAGGGGCACGGGGAGACACTGGCAGGCAGCGTCAGGCTTGCGGTGGCCATCAGGGGCTGAACTTGTACAGGTACATGATCCAGAGGACACAGACAGTCATGGACACCCAGATCCACACTTCTTCATAGGGGTCGAAACGCGGCGCGCAGCAGTCGTCATCCCAGCAGAAGTCCTCCTCCCAGCCGGGATCGGAGCCAGACCCGCTGAGCCTGGCCCTCGGCTGCATCATCTTCTTGTCATAGCCATGCATGGCCAGGCCACTGCTCCGGCGGCCACTGGCGATGGAGCCAGGGCCCTTGTGTCTTATGAGGTTGAAGACGGAGAAGGGGATGCTGATGGAGCCCTCGCTGATGGTGACAGGTCTACGGGCATGGGTGCCTGGGAGAGGATCCTGGCCGGCAGGGACAGGGCCGTTACCACCACCCTCCTCCTTGCCTTGTGGGGTATTGGCAGGAGCATTCTTGCCTTTGTCTTCATCCGTAAAGATGAAGGGGAAGGTGACGCAGCCGTCAACGCCGGGGATGGAGTTGTCTCTGATGAGGTCTGCCAAAGACGAGGGGAAGGTGACGGAGCCCTCCCCATCATCCGTGAGGCCAATGATATAGGACACCGGTGGGGGGTCGTTTCCAGCAGCACTGGGGACTGAGCCCAGGCCCTTCTCAGGGTCGGTGGGGCTGGAGATGGAGCCCCGGCCTTTGAAGATGAAGCCTTTCAGCTGGAAGGGCTTGATGCTGCTGATAAGGAGGCCTCTGCCATGGAAGATGGGGCATTTGATGTTTACCAGGAGGCCTCTGCGCTTGGGCGTGGCCGTGGACCTGGTTGGCAAGTAGATGGAGCCCTTGGCGATGATAAGTGGTGCGTGGGGGTCGGCCGCTGGAGGGTAGCCCGAGCTGGGGCCGACGTGCCCCTGGTCCCTATGCACATGCACGAGGGAGAAGGGGACGGTGACGATGTCATCATCTTGGCTGAAGAAGTTGCTGCTCTCAGAAATCGGGTTCCTGATGAAGTCGGACACCGACAGCGGGATGGTAATGGAGTTGGGGGTGTAGCCCCTGGCACGGTCGACCACGGGCCCACTGCCGAGGGTGAGCAGCTGCTTGCCGGCAGCGGGGGTGGCCACGCCATCCTCTCCGTACAAGGTGTACCTGCCCTTGATGGTGGGGGTGCTCCTGACCTCAGGCCCCCAGGCTGGATCTGGGGGCTTCTGGAAGAAGCAGACGCCCAGATCGCAGGCCTCACAGCGCTCCCCGAAGCAGATCTCGGGGCACTGGTCAGAGCTGAGGCTCTCCCCATAGCACTTCTGCAGGATGACCGGGACCAGCTTGTTGAGAAAGAGCCGCACGTTCAGAAGGCTCACCTGGCAATCACCCCCAGTGCCCGGCGGGCAGAGCCGGCACCGCTGGCCCCAGATGCGCATCTTCACCAGCCCCAGGCGGCTGTCCTCGTCCAAGCATGCCTGGAAGAGGATGTGCACGTGGGCTGAGGACCAGCCCCACTGGCAGTGGCCACACTGGAGCCTGGGGGTGGGGAGGACAGAGACAGCCATGAGCAGACTGGCAGGAACGGCCCTTGCCCCTGGCCAGGTTGGGGGCTGGCCCAGCAGGAGCTCCTTCACCCGAGACCCCTCCCACAGGTGCACAACCCTCGCCTGTAGCACATCATCAGGAAAGCTGAAAAGCAAACCCCTTTCTATGAGTTTCGTACCAAAAGCCCACTGGATGGCAAAGACTGGCCTGACCCCTGTGGGAGGTCACTCCCCTGCTGCTGCCACCTGCTGCCCTTTTGTGTTGTGGCTCAGGCTTCACTGCCCTGAGGACATGTCAAGAGCCAAAGACAGTCCTATGGGTCCTGTGAGGGGGGCAGAAGGTGTCTCCATGCTGAGCAGAGAAATGAGGGGAGGCCCTGGCAGGAAGAGCCCTATCCCCACGGAGAAAAGGTGAGCTAGCATGGGCGGGGGAATCTCAGGGCATGGAAGGTGGGGGAGAGCCAGGAGGGCTGGGGGCTCCCAGGACGATGGTAAGCGAGCCCCTTGGACAGGTCTGCTCTGGCTCCAAACCTGCGAGCAAGACTGCCATGCACCCTGGGGCTGAAGAAGGTACCAGTCTGGAGCCTCTGGGGCCATGTGCCCCAGGGCCAGGAGGTGGGCCCCTTCTCCAAGACCCTTAGGTCACGGACGAGCAACCACATGCACACTGGAAGCCCGCCCAGCATCTCGCAGGCAGTGCCATCCCATGGAACTTTCTGTGACAGTGAGGACAGACTCCATCTGTGCGCGCCCAGCCTGCAGCCCACAGCCATAGGTGGGGCTGGACTCGGCGAGCTCCCTGGGGAGCTGAACTTTCAGCTTCATTTCAGTGTAACCGAAGGCCACCTGTGGCCAGCGGCTACCGTGTTGCAGAACGTGGCACGGTCCCTTGTGCCCCACCCAACCCGCTCCCTGGTCTTTCTATCTGTAGGAAAGCTGAAAGGCAAGGGAACGGTGTTTGTGACCCTCCTCTACCACTGAAGGCAGCTCCGGCTTGGCTGTGGGAACAGGTGCTTCTCAGACACAGGGCAGGGGCAGGGGGCAGGGGGCTGCTGATTCTCCTAATACCTGGGGAACCCAGCCTCCCACTAGACACCTCGCCCCAGGGATTTCAGACACCAGGAGCTGTGGCATCTGTGTCAAAATGTGGCTGCCCAGAGTCCCCACAGTGACCTGTCCATGAGGCCTCATCCCCCACTGGCCCCCCTCCCTGCCGGCCTCTGGAAGGCCAGGGATGCCTGGCTAGGTGGGGTCCCTGTAGACCTGGCCTGTCCCCACTGTTGTCACCATGACAGTGAGGAACAGGGCTCACCCAGGGACCCCCCACAACACTGGGGTTCCCAGCCAGGCCCCTGCCTGGCCCGCAGCCCAGTCCAGACACTGCTCCCCCTCTCTGGGCCTGTGCCTGTTTGGGCACGACTCAGCACCCCCTCCTCAGGCCCCTCTGCAGGCTGGGCGTGAGCACAGACACCTGCCCCTACCCGGCTCTGGCTGGCTCTGCTGCCATGGAAACCAGAAGATGCTGCCTCAAGCAAACAAGGCTCTCACGCCAGGGTGGCCAAGTCACACCCCGGCATATGCCCCGCCCCCGCTTCTGCACTGGGGTGGCTAGCACTGAGGGACTGAACAGAGGTGGCTCCCAGCCCCCCACTTCCTCCGGCCCACCTACCTGCTGGGGGCCAAGAGCCGGCTGGGTGTATGATCCCTCCTGGACCATGAGGGCCGGTCGGCGGCAGCCCAGCCTCCAGACTCAAGGCCGACCGAGCTGGGGGTTAAGCAGCTTCAGCCCCTCCCCTCCCAGTGACCCATCAAGGCCCCTGCCCACTGCCACGCACCTGGAAAGCCCCCTCAGCCGGTACTGGAAACCACCGCCCTCCACATGCCCGGATGCCAGGTTCTCCTCAGGGACCAGCTCCCAGGTGTCCTGGGGTTTCCTCTTGGCCATCAGCTGGGCCAGGGTGCTGGCCCACACGTCCACCCCGTCCATGCTGGCACTGGGCTCCGCAGTGCGGTCTGACAGCTGCGCCAGCCTCAGCTCCCAGGAAGCCCGGGATCCTGCATCCCGCACCCTCGCCAGCCAATCGCGGCCTTGACAACCGTCCAGTCTCCATGGCAACCGGGTTCGTCTCCAAGACAGGAGAAACAGGCCTTTCCTTCTTATCCCCTTGAATATTTTTTATTACGCAAGCAATATATTTTCATTTTAGGAAAAATGAGAAACAAACAGATACATCCAAAGGAAAACATACAATAGAAAATAAATCGGCACAAAATCGTCACGGTGGGCTGATGTCTATACGTGGCCCAGGCACATACACACACGCACACTGGTAGGTCTTCTCCTCAAGCAAGAAATCACACTGAACGTGTGCTGGTGCGCCCTGGCATCTTCACCCCACGACCTGTCATGGACAGTGCTGCCCACTCATCCGCGTGCAAATGTCACCGTCTATCCAGCCGCCTCGGTCCCTGACTGCTCGGTGCTCCATCGCCATCGGAAACGAGGCCTGGAGGACATGCACTGAGTGTGTATCCTTGCAAATTCTCCTATGGGTTTTTCTTTTCAAACTTTATATTGGCTAGAAACATAGAACGTTTGCATAAACAATGGCTAAAACATAATGCAGAGCGTCACGGTTTTGTAAAGACTCGTGCACCTGAAGGGTAGCCCCCCACCTACTCCGTAGGCTCCTCCCCTGCAGAGGCCCCTCCAGCCTGGCCAGGACCCCTTCCAGCTCCACGACTGGAGACATTCCCCTTCACCACCTTGGGCTTTATGTAAATGGAATCGTGCAGGACATATTTTGTGTGCGGGGGTCTGGGTCCCCGCCCTCCCCTGGCTCACAGAAGCATCACAGCGACCACCCCTGTCTTGTGCACGCAGCCAGGCTGCCGTGTGCCCCACATGAGGCTTGTGGCACCCGCTGGAAAACCGTCCTCAGGCCTCAGGCTTCCACCCCTCCCAGGACCTGGGCTCCCTGGGTCTTTCCGCCTGCCCCCCGGAACCCGTCCCTGTTCCCATGCTTCCTGCTGGGGTCACAGTTTCATCTTTCCATTCCCACCTCTCTATGGCTGCGAATGCTGCACCCAGTCCTGCTGCTTTTTTGGTGGCCCCAGAAGCTCCAGAGTGGGACGTGAGCCCACACCTCCCAAGAGTAGAGCAAACGCCTCACCCCTGTGGCTCCCTAAACCCCTCACTCACCCTCTGTGCCTCCATGACAGCCTCTCTGACCTGCGTGCAGAGCGATTCTTCTCCTCTCTCAACGGCTGACGAATTCTCTGCTCATCTTTGTCCCGTCTGCAGCTGATCCTGGCAAGTCAGTAGATATCCCTTTCACATTTTGCATTTCCGAAACTTCTTGGCTGTCTCAGCTATGCGCCATCTGTCTGCCTTGCAGCAAAGTGAGATCACGGGGTAGGAGAGGAAATGATTGGGATGTGCTCCTGGGAAGGCTCCATCCTGCAGGACCAGCTGGCTGGGAAAACCCCCGCCCCTGCACTCTCCCCCATGTCTGTTCATTGATGCAGACATGATGTCTGGCACTCCTGCAGCCCCCTTGGACCATGAGGTGAACTTGCAGTTAGAAGCCACTTGCGGAGGAAGCAGAAAGTCAAGACTTTGGAACCTTGATGACAGCTAGAATCCCTGTACTACTTCAGGATCACCTACTTCCAGATTTGTTGTTCAAGAGAGAGGTAAACGCCCAGATCCTGCTCTCATGGTAAGTAAGACCTTGTGCTCCGGGTTTTCTGGCTGGTCTAGGGCCATTGTGTGTAGGTGAACAAGCGTGTGGACCTGGTCACATGGCCAGCAGTGGTTCCAGGAGACAGCTGGAGCATGGTCTGCAGAGGTCCCCACAGGGCTTTTCCTCTCCACCTGGCCTCTCTGGACCCCACACCCTGAGTAAGTCCACAGCCTGCTGGGTGTGGGAGCCTGTGCTCCAGCCCGTGTTCCACCCCGTGCTACAGCCCCATCTGCACGGCCCACCCCACAGCCTTCTCTGCTCCAGAAACCACAACCTGCCTCTGAGTTTAGGGAAGTCTTGGTATCAGGACTGACCACCATCCAAAAATAAGCTTTTTGGTTCAGGAACTTCCTTATACCTTTCCCAGAAGATCGCTCAAAAGGCATAGGGGATAGACTCCAGGGAAGCCAGCCTCCATGTGCCTCTTCCCATATGCCCATTTATCTGCCCCCCTCCCAAACCCACAAACCAAACTCTCTGCAAAAGCTACTCACACGCCAGCTAACAAGTCGGTTGGCTTCTTCACCAGAGGGGGATGGACAAGGCAGAATACGGCACAGTGTTCAGCCAACACCTGAGGGCTGTGCGTGACCCTGAAGCTGGCCTGCTGTGTGGGGTCCACCTGCATGGACACAGGTCCCTCCAAGCCTGGACTCTAGGAATGAGACTGGCTAGCACCCCTTCCGCCCCGCTGTGCCCTCTGCCATCTGCCCACCACTCTGCGACCAGCCTCCCGATGCATCGATGACTCCAGAATGGGCCGGGCTAGGGATGGAGAGTGGTGCCAAGATCAACTGCCCTTGCTGCCGCCCCACCTGATGGAGATAGCACTTTCTTGGTCCCCCCCCCCCCCCGCCCATTCTGTGGACACTCCTTTTGGCTCACACTCCCCTGCCTGGCACTTAGCTTCTTGAGTTCAGTTTTTGGAGAAGATGGTTAGAAGGCAGGGCTCAGCCCTCACCACTGGGGGACCTCTAGGTGGAGCATTTGAAAGCAGATCTTCTGGCAGCCCTGACGAGCCATGAGGACAGTCTCCTGCAGGTGACAATGTTCAGAGCCTCTGTCCCCCTCTTGGCCTGGGCGTGGCCTGGGCAGGTCCCCCCAAAACCCCTCCATGCCATGCTGGACCAGAGTAATGCCAGCTTTGGGACAGGACAGCATAGCCAATGAGTCAGAGCTGGAAGCCAGGCTGGGAGAGGAGGGTGTCGCAGGGTCCAGCTCTAGGCCACCTAGCTGATTGGACCCCACCTTGTGTGTCTGGAAGGAGAGAAGTTGAGAGAGACAGACAGGCAAGGAAAGAAAATCAGGTGGAAATTATCGTGCTGGGCTCACCCCTACCTTCCCCCAAACCTCGGCTCCAGGGACACAGGCCACTTGGGCAGATCCCAGGCCCAGTCCCCTGCAAGCAGACAAGGTGCATGTCTCCGGGCTACAGGTGGGGGCCATGGATTCAGCGGCTGGGATGGCAGCGTCTGTCCCTTGCAGCCCCACGTCCAGCGTCCAGCGTTCTGCTCCCACAAGCCCTTCTCACCCACCCCCCACTCCCCAAAGTTCCTTGCCCTGGTGTCCACTGACTGCTGCCCTGCCGGGAGCCAGTCACATCTACCAAGCCCTGGTGGGGACCCACGAGAGCCACAGAGACGGACCCTGGGCCACAAAGGGATGGACCAGGGACCTCAGGGCCAATGAGGGGGGGGGGGGGCCCGGGTGGCTGGCACTTTGGCCGCAGACATCTTTGCTGTAAGCAAGTTCGTCGCCTAACTGACCAGCCACACATCACTTTTGTGAAGGATAAACCATAACCGGCAAGAACAGGTTGGTCTGACAGTTCAGTTTTCCACACAGATGCGCAGCCAGATTTCACGGCTCCACTGAAATCAGCAGGTAGGTGTGGGGCAGGGCAGGGTCCCTCCTCACCCACATCCACCGGAGCAGAGCGGAGGTCCCAGAGGGCAGGTAGCTGGCAAGTGCCTGGCGTCACGGCCTGCAGGGGGCTGCCCCTGTGCCAGTTGGGGGACCAGCAAGCTGGGAGTCCGAGCGGTGGTCACGCAGTGGACACACGCAGCACACATCTCACACACACGTGTGAGCGCAGACACACGAACACACACACGTACCCATGCGCACACACCCCACACAAAATGCAGCCACATATACACACAAACACACGTGGAAATTTTTTTTTTTTTTAAAGATTTTTTATTTATTTGACAGAGAGAAATCACAAGTAAACAGAGAGGCAGACAGAGAGGAGGAAGCAGGCTCCCCGCTGAGCAGAAAGCCCGATGCGGGGCTCGAACCCAGGACCTGGGATCATGACCTGAGTCGAAGGCAGGGGCTTAACCCACTGAGCCACCCAGGCGCCCCCACACGTGGAAATTTAAGCTGCAAGTAAGTTCACGTTAAAAAGCAGCGTTCTCGAAAGTTGACAAATAAAGGGGAGCAGGAAATCTGTAACTTGTCACCTTAGCAAACAGACACTCCAACCATCTCAGTTCTTGTCTATGATAAATGGTGTCATGTTTTGTTCACATTTTTAAAAATTGGGTTCTTAAATTGGGCAAATAACTTGGGTGCTCTTTTTTAACTTCTGGGAAATGCTTCAAAAACAGGATAGAACAAAAAGTTTTTATTTGCAAACACTATTAACCATTTCCTGTTCCGACCTCAGAAATACTGCGAACCCGCCGCTGCCTCCCGGGGCCACAGCTCCGTCCAGGCCCGGGTGACATCACCGCCCAGCCGCTCAGAAGCATTTTCAGGATGATCCTTCTGCTTCCTGTGTTTTACCATAAATGGAAACTTCCCTGTGACCAGGCTGCTGCCTCGGGAAAGCGCGGGGAGATCCCCATCTCCCCCACTTTCCATTGTTCTGGCTCAGGTTCCGCCCGCCGCCGCCCGCCCGCCGCCCGCACACCCCTGCCTGGCGTCACAGCTGGGCTGGCACCTTGGAAACTAGACTCCTCTTCTCTGACGGGGAGGGTGGGAGGGCCCCGGGCAGGAAGCTTCTCCCGCCCCCAACAACCAGACCCTCCTGCTTCAGGGGAGATGGCAGCACCCACCTTGCCAACAACCCCCACCCTCAAGGCCATGTGTTGGTCCAGCGGGAAGCAAATGGGGGGGGGCGGGGAGCGGGGGTGGGCAGGGGAGCTTCCCCAAGGAGCACACACGGCCCAGGCGGGACCACAGGACAACGGGCGTGTGGCGGCGAGCACGTGGGACAAGAGGCCCTCTCGGGACAGAGGCTGCAGCTCCCAGACTCCCTGCACCGATTGGCCCCAGCACAGGCCTCAGCCGGGACCAGCCCGCCGGTGCTTAGCCCACCACAGAGCTCTGGGCAGACACAAGAAGGAGCCCACCAGCCGCGCAGGGACATGGACAGATCGTGCCATAGGACACCCACCCCACAGGCCACATGCTGGATCACCTCCAGGCTGACATGGAACAGATGTGAAAGCCGGTGGTGACTGGAAGGAGGGACAGGCTTGAGGGTGAGGTGACTCCTGTGTGCGGGGGTGCAGGGTGGTCCCAGGGCCACAAGACATGCACACGAGAACCACGCACGGGAACTGACTGTGCTCAGGGCACGGTCCCCGTGTTGGCATCCTGGTTGTGACACCACTGCCGGTTGTGCAACATGTTACCGAGAGAACCTGAGCCACGTGTGAGGGGCCGGCTCTCGGCTGTTTCCGAGACTGCGAGGGAACCTAGTTACCTCAGTGACCACACACATCTTTCTTCATCAACTATCCCTTGAACGGGGCTCCTGGGTTGTCCCTGGTGCCTGCTTATAAGTGGAGACAGGGACGGGCAACCCCGGCTGTAACCTCAGCTGGGACCCCCCAAACCCAAAGGGGTGAAACCACAACACAGGGCAGGGAGGAGAGGGCCAGCCTGTGGGGAACACAGGGAGGGACACAAAGGACCCTGATCTTGCCCTTCCCTCCAGCCAGGGAGCCTGTCCTATCCCTAAGAAAAGATGGTGAGGGAAGGAGACAGTATGTGACAGGGACAGTGTGACAGGGACACTGTGTGACAGGGGCACTGTATGTGATGGGGACAGTGAGTATGACAGGGATGCATGTGGTTTGAACAGTATGCAGTGGGGACAGTATGTCTTGGGGGGATGGTGTGTGTGATGGGGACAGTATGATGGGGACACTGTGTGACAGGGACACTGCGTGTGATGAGGACGGTGAGTATGATGGGGACAGCGTGTGGTTTGAACAATAGGCAGTGGGGACAGTATATCTTGGGGGGATGGTGTGTGTGAAAGGGACAGTATGACAGGGACACTGTGTGACAGGAAGAATATGTGTTTGGGAAAAAGTGTGCTGACAAGTGGTTGGAAGCTCCCTTTGGGAGTACAGCACCCCAGCAGTCCCTGGGACCCCTGCCCCCTCCCCCACCTGTCCCAGCTTCCTTCCCAGACTCTGATCCCATCACCTGCTGCGCCTGCCCACCCTAGTGTGGAGTGTGAGTTTCCTCCAGGCTGTGTACCCCTCCCCTTCCCGCCTGCAGGGTCTCTGCCCTCCTGTGACTCCAAATCGGCCTGTTGACCCAACCCTCCAGGGCACAAATGCCCCTTCCAACCTTTTGAGTGGGCGGTGCCCACAGCCCCTCACCCCAAGGGAGCTCAGCGGGATGGAGAAGAAAGGAGGCCACAGAGGGTGCTGGGGGAGGGGCACAGTGCATCCCGACTCAGGACAGGTGGACATGCATCCAAGCTATTGCAGATGGAATCACAGCTGGGGTGGCTGGGGGGTGGAGGGTGGGGGTGGCCAGGGCTCTGAAGTCGCCTGACATCCCAGCACACACCCCTCAGACTCCCCTCCAAGGGAGGCATGTCCCCCAGCGCAGAGCCTGGGGCTCCAAAGTGCAGGTCCCCCGGTGCCCATGGGTCCGAGACTTGTCGGGCGCCTGGCAGCCCCGAACCCCACCTGACCGCACATCCCCAGTCCCGGGCCCCAGGGGAAGCCCCGAGGGCTGGCGGACCAGGAGACACCTGTCCGGAGTACCCACCCACCCCCCAGCAACCCGTTGCCTCAGGGCCGCGTGCCCCGCCCCCCGCCGCCCACGCAGGGCTCCGGGAGTGGCCCTGCGCTCACCACCGAAGCTTCCTCTGCTCGCCTTCGCTTGCAGACACCATCTTTGATGCTCTTTTTCCATCGTTTCAGTTGTCTTTAATGTTTTCCCTTGGCAGCCGAGCCCGAGGTGAACGGGGCTGGGGCGGCGCCAGCTGTCGGGCTGCTGCTCGGGCTGTGAGACCCACGCACCCGGCCTGGGGCTGCCACTGTCAGCAGTTTCCTCTCGCGCTTTCCATTCATCACCAACCGCTTCCAGCAAACCCGCCAAGGCCAGACGTGTGGCTGCACGCGGCCGGCGCCCTGGAGACCCCGGGCCCATGACCCAGCCCACACCGCCCCCTCCCTGCCCGGATGAGCCTGGAGACCCCGGCGCATGACCGCCCCCAACCGCCCCTGTCCCCAGGCTGCGCTGAGCGGGCGCTGGGGGAGCCCTGGGCAAGTGGCCCCGAACGCTGAAGGTTAAGCCCCCAACACTGGACGTCCTCAGGAGGCCCGCAGGTGGCACCCTGAAGCTTGGGGGCTGGGGGTGCCAGCCTCCTGCAGCAGCCCCCTCCCCCACCCAGGGCCAGGGCACTCCAAGGTCTGGGGCAGGACAGGAGAGGAGGGCAGGGCGTCTCAGGTAGGCCTATCGGAAATGCCCTTCCGGGACCCAGCCTGGGGCTCAGGCAGACCCTCAGCTGCCCCAGTGTGGCCTTGCAGGCCTGGGGGGAGGGGCACACCCTTGGCAGTGGCCCTGCCCCCACCTTCCCCAGCATCGGCAGAGTATGGTCGGTTCAAGCCTTCAAGAGAAGACAAGGTGGGCATGGGCTTGAGCCCAGCCCTCACCGCAGCCCCAGGGGCCTGAATGCATAGTCCACCTGCAAAGGGCAGAATGGATGGGGGAGAGGAGAACGGAGAGTCCAGTATCCCTCACAAGCCTCAGCAGAAGGGGAAAGAAGCCACAACAAATGACAAATTGCTCAGATGGAGAGACCCCACAGGGGAAGAGGGGCAGCTGGGTGCCCCCTGCCATCGCCTGTGCTTCACTCTTCCCCACCCTCCCACCCCCCCACCCCTCCCCCACCCCTCCCCCCACCCTCTGTACTTCTTTCCATCTTTTTACTTTTACCATCCCCCTTCTCCGTCCCCTACTCTGTCTCCCCCATCTTTCTCTCCCTCAGTCCCCCAGTATCTCTCGGGCTCCCCTCCTATTTCCACCCACGTGGAGGAAGAGGAGGAGGAAGAGGGGGTGGGGCTGGGGCGTGTCCCTTCGTCCTGACCCGGGACAGTTTCCTTTCCGCTCACACCTCTGCCAGAGCCGTGGAGGAGGACGCTCTGGCTGCGCTCTGGGCATGGGGACCCCACGGGCGCCCTGGCCGCTCGTCTGGGCCGTGCTGCAGCTAGGCTGGTGGCCAGGACGGCTCCTAGGTACGTGGGTCAGGGCTGGGTGGCACGGGATCAGGTCTCAGGGAAAGACCTCTGGCTCTTGGTCCCTGGCAGACAGACAGGGAGGGGGCTGTGCTGGGATCTGGCCTCATAGGCCCAGCACCGCCCCTGGCAGGGTGCTGTGTGACTCTGGGTGGGTGAAGTGCATCTCTGGGCTCCAGCTTCTTGCCTGCCCTCACCTATGAGCAGGCAGGAACATCCCAGCTGTTCCTCAGGGTCCCGTGGGACAGGCTGGCCCCTCTGTAGGATAAGGGCTGACCAGAGCACCAAACCTCAGCCCAGATGCCCCATATTTTCCAGGGATTGGGACCAGCCCCCCAGGGGACTGACTGTCTCTGTGAGGTCCCAGGCAGATGGACAAGAGACATTTCTCTAATTATATCAGAAGAGTAACCGTTCAAGTGGAGACTGTCCACTTCTGCAGCCCACCTACTGTGACGAGACTCTTGTGTGTATAGGGTCTGGGTATGGCCGCGAGCATCCACGGCAAGGGGGGCTGGCCCTTAGCCTCCTTGCACAGCTCATCTACCACTGGGGGCCCCTGGTCGAAGTCCATTGGTCGGGGAGAGGGGCCCAGCTGCCCTTGTCCTCGGCTACTGCACAGATGGAAACATTGAGGAAGGTGGATCCTTGGGATGGGCCCAGGGTCTTTCCTCTGGACCTCATTGGGCTAGGAGGTGGCATGGTCCCCAGAAGGACCACGAGGAGGTCCCGCTGGGACTGCCCATCCTGGAGTCTTGGTGCTCCTCCCGGGCCTGTTGGGCAATGGCGGGGTGCCAGCCACCCTATGTTTCCTCCCCAGCCCAGCCTGGCTCTCCAGGAAGGCATGTAGGCCACTCTTAGGATTAGCGGAGGAAACTCAGAGCTGAGGTCAGAGGCCCAAGGGCATGTGGCCAAAGGTGCCCCGTTGGGAGGCCTTGCGGGGGAGCCTAGGCACAGAGGCAGAGGTGTGAGTATCACCCCAGGAGGAGGAACGGAGGCATAAATGGGGGCCCTGACTCAGCCCTGGAGGCCCACACCCCCCCAGGACCCCTTCCCCAAGCAGGGGAAGGTGAGAATGAGATACTGCAGCCACTGTCCAGAGTCAAAGGCACCAGCTTGGGGCTCACCCACCTCAGTTTCCCCATCTCAGCCCTGAGCACACCACGTTGCCAACATATGTCAGGTCACCCTCTTCCCCTTCCACCAGACTTGGGCGCTCCTGGCTGCAGGGACATTTGAGTGCTATCTCTTTGCTTTCCTAATTTATTGCCCTTATTATTTGGATCATTCCCATGGATGTCTCCCCACACCCCCATACCTCCTTACGTACATGTTTTTCTTCCATTTAATGGAATATCCCAAACCCAGTAGCTGGCTGGCCCAGATCCTACTGAATGAGAGTAAGGAAGAGTACAGGCTTTGGAACAGGACAGGCTTGAGTTCAAAGGAAGGCATGGCTGATGAGACCTTTGGCAAGTCATCTCATCTCACTGGGCAGCGGCGTTCTTACCTGCGGCTGGGGACACTAGTGTCTGCCTTGCACTGAAAATTCAACCAGGTCAATTCTGAAAACTGCCTGCATAGCCCATGATCTGTTTTTTGAAGGCAGATTTGTTTTAGTTATTTTTCCAACTTAAAATTTTGAAAAATGTCTGAAACATGCAGAAAAGTCACAAGAACGCGGTAGTGAACACCCCTTACTCCGAGTCTCCGATTGGCTGTATTGGCACCTTTATGAATGGATTTGCTGGGGCTGCAGGAGAAAAAAGCCAGCCCCAGGAGGCTTCAGCACCTGGAGGTTGTGGTCTGGCATTTCTGGAGGCGGGAAGTCCGAGACCAGGTGTGCATGGGGCCAGTTCCCGCCAGGACCGTTGAGGGAGTCTCCCTTCTAGGTTCCCCCAGCGCCTGGTGTTTGCCAGCAACCCGGGGGGCCTCAGCCTGTGGACGCAACAGGCCATCTGGCTCCAGCGTCATGTGGCGCTCCCCTCATACGCTGGTGTCCAAATTTTCCCCTTCTTGTAAGGACACCAGCCATGTTGCATTAGGAACACATGGGTTCCAGCTTATCTTAAGAAATTATGTCTCAGGGCGCCTGGGTGGCTCAGTGGGTTAAAGCCTCTGCATTCGGCTCCGGTCATGATCCCAGGGTCCTGGGATTGAGCCCCGCATCGGGCTCTCTGCTCAGCAGGGAGCCTGCTTCCCCCTCTCTCTCTGCCTGCCTCTCTGCCTACTTGTGATCTCTCTCTGTCAAATAAATAAATAAAAATCTTTAAAAAAAAATTCTTAAAAAGCCATTAAAAAAAAAAAGAAATTATGTCTGCAATAACCTTTTTTTTAGTAGTCTCCATACCCAACATGGGTCTTGAACTCACGACCCTAAGGTGGAGAGTCGCAAGCTCTACCCACCAGCCACGCGCCCCTACCCTATTTCCAAATAAGATCACACTGTGCCATGCTGAGGCTCAGGGCTGCGCCAGCAGGTGCACTGGAGGGCACGGCTCCACTCATCTGACAGAGGTCAGACCTCTCTACTAACACTCCAGGAGCTCTCCCCGCCGGGCCCTTCGTTCTGATGCTCCCTCTTGCTGGATTATCTTGCCCTGATGGGAGCCCAGTCAAGGGCCGCCTACCTCCCTGGATGTCACTGTCCTTGGCTGTCACTGTCCTTGGCTTCTTCTGACTCTGGTCAAACGCCAGTTCTCTCTGTCACCACCCCTGGCATTGTGGTTGGTTTTTTTCTTTTTTCTTTTTTTTAACTCAGATCTCAATTTTACTTTAGATATGGAAAACTTAGAATTAGGAATATATATATATATATATATATATATATATATATATATGTATATGTATATTTTGGCGACTCTGGTGGGAAGGAATATATTTTTTAAAGATTTTATTTATTGGGGCGGCTGGGTGGCTCAATCAATTGAACATCTGCCTTTGGCTCAGGTCATGATCTCAGGTCCTGGGATCGAGCCCCACATCAGGTTCCCTGCTCAGTGGGGAGTCTGCTTCTCCCTCTCCCTCTTCCTTTGTGTGCTCTCCCTCTCTCTCTCTCTCTCAAATAAATAAATAAAATCTTTAGCAAAAAAATATTTATTTGAGAGAGAGAGCACAAGCAGGGGGAACAGCAGAGGGAAAGGGAGAAGCAGACTCCCTGCTAGGCAGGGAGCCCGATATGGGGCTCGATCCCAGGACTCCAGGATCATGACCTTAGCCGAAGGCAGACGCTTAAGCAATTGAGCCACCCAGGCGCCTGAATTAGGAACATTTATATTAGTTGTAGGTGTACAGTGAAATGATTTGCTATTTGTACATATTACAAAATTTAACCAGTTAACACATGTCACCACACAGAGTCACAAAATCTGTAAGGAGAACTTTCAATATTCACTCTTCTAGGTCCTTTGAAACATGCGAGAAAGGATTATTAGCTACCGTCCCCATGCCTTACATCCCATCCCCGTGACTTATTCATTTTATAACTGCAAGTTTGTGTCTCTTGACCCCTTCATTCCTTCCACTGACACCGCACTCCCACCTCAGACAACTGCTAATCTGTTCCCTATATCCAGGAGCTAAGTTTTTGTTTAATTTTTTCTTTCTTTCTTTTTTTTTTCTTTTTTTTTTTTTTTAGTTTCCACGTGTAAATGAGATCACACAGTATTCCTCTTTCTCTGACTGACTTATTTCTTTTTTTTCTTTTTTAAGATTTTATTTATTTATTTGACAGAGATAACAAGTAGGCAGGTGGGGGCAGGGAGGCAGGCTCCCTGCTGAGCAGAGAGCCCGATGCTATTCGGGATTTGATCCCAGGACCCCGAGATCACAATCTGAGCCAATGGCAGAGGCTCCAACCCACTGAGCCACCCAGGCGCCCATGACTGACTTATTTCACTTAGCGTAATGCCCTCCTTGTCCACCCATGTTGTCACAAATGGCAGGATCTCATTCTTATGGCTGAGTGACATCCCATTGTGTGCGCACACCACACCTTCCTAACCACTCATCTGTGGACGGACACGCGGGCTGCTTCTGTACCGTGGATCTTGTAGATCATGCCGCAGGACATATGGCAGTGCATGTGGCTTTTTTCTAATTTGTGTTTTTGTTCTCTTTGGGTAAATACTCAGTAGTACAGTGGCTGGATCCTAGGGCAGCTCTATTAACTTTCTGAGCACCCTCCACACTGTTCTCCACGGTGGCTGCACCAGCTCCCATCCCCACCAACAGCACACGAGGGTGCCTTTTTCTCGTTGTTTCGTGTCTTTTTGAGTCTAGCCATCCTGACAGGTGTGAAGTGGTATCTCATTGTGGTTTCCATTTGCATTTCCCTGACGATGAGGGGTGGTGAGCGTCTTTCCTGGCATCTGTCGGCCCTCTGGACGCCTTTGGGGAACTGACTATTCAGGTCCTCTGTGCATTCTTTAATCTGATTATTTGGGGGTTTTTGCTATTGAGTTATGTGAGTTCTTTACATGTTTTGGATATTAACCCTTCATCAGATAAATGATTTACAAGTATTTCCTCCCGTCCTGTAGGTTGCCTTTCCATCATGTTGATGGTTTTCTTTGCTGCGTGAAGGGTTCGAGTTTGGTGTAGTCCCCAACAAAAACTTGCTTGTTTTCCCTGCCGTGGACCCCCACGTGCCCCTGATTGGTCCCAGCAGGGTGGGTAGGTGCGTGTCGTCTGGGTGCATCAGACACATGTGGGAGCTCAGGGACGTGTTGATCCTCCATGCGGCAAGTTCAGGGACCCACAGCAAGGAGGTGAAGGCACCCTGTCCCCCTCCTGCCGAATGAGAGGCTCATGGGGGTTGTAGGAGCTGACCATCCCCCGGGTGACTCTTCCAGCACCACAGGCAGGTCTTGCGTAAATCAGCTGCTGGCTGGGTGCTAGATGAGAAAGTTGTGACCTCCAGGACAGCAGCAACTGTGCCCCCTGCCACGCAGCCCATCCCACCGTGCTGGGCCCGACCCCGAGATCTCCCCGCCTACGCACACGGCTCCCTCCTTGACCCATTCCCCAGACAAAGAAAGGCCCTGGGGCCCCTTACCGACATTTTATTATCAAATATGAAATAAGTAGATGACACTTCAATGTTTAAAGCCAAACAACACAAGATTCACAGGTGTTCCTACTGTAGGGATGGCCGTACTCAGTTGGGCTCTACTACCAGCGCTCCTCTGGGAAAGTTTGGGTCGACTTAGGGGTGTGTGTACACAGGGTCCCTGTCCCAACTGGCCGTCACATCTGCTCCCAGAAAGCAGCGAGCCCAGTGCCCACCGAGCCCCCCTCTCACCCCAGTGAGGTTTCAGCCCCATGCTCCCGCCGGCCCGCTTCCCCAGGTGTCCCTGAGCCCCCCGTTCCAGGGAGCTTATCTTTCTCCATGGGGACAGGCTGCTGAGCACCCTGCCAGATCCCCCCGTGGGCCTACACCCCAGCCAAACCGTCAGAGTCCTCAACAGCCACGCACCTTGTGACTTTGGGGATGTGGGTGCTCCCTGGTCAGAATGGGCTCTGGGGCAGCACACTCCCCACAGGGAAGACCACCCCGACCTGTCTCGGGACAGACCCATGGCTGCTACTGCATCCAGGCCCTGGCACTGACCATGCTGTGAGACCCCTGGGGGTGGGGGTACAACAGGCACAGAGATGGGGGTGCCCTGGAGAGGGGTCCAAGGAGAAGCAAGGAAGCCATGGTGCCCAAAGAGAGTGGGGTCTCGAGGGCCACCAGGAGGGACCTGGGAGTCAGCAGAGCCTGAGCAGGACCAGGAGGCTGCCACATAGAGACCGAGGCAGAGGCTGGGCTAAGGTCCACCCAGTCTTCTCTCCTTGCCAAGTTCGGGTTCCCCGAGAGGTGCTGCAAAGAGCCAACCAACAGACAAGTGACCCAAATGGTCACCAATTTGGGTGAGGGGTGGGGTAGTTGAGGGCCTGATCCAGAGTCCACTCAGAGGCCCAGGGGGAGGCCTACCAGGGCAGGCGGGGGGTGGGGGGTGCTCTGCAGGAGGGGAGGGGATGCTACGCACCTTGCGGAACCCCAAGGGCCACTTCTCAGAGGCCCAAATCCCAGGAGGGCCAGGGTCTGTCTGGAGGCCTCAGTGGGAAGGGGTTCCTGGTGGGCATTTGTCAGGAGACAGGCGCAGGCACGTCTCCAGTGGGACCAGGGGCATGTGGGGCTGGGCAGGAGACATGCAGAGTGAGGGTGGGGGTGAGGCCCAGGGACCCAGCAGCCCAGGCCAAGGCGGCAATGCCCCGACCAACTTTGGCACCCCCGCACCCCGATTGCCTGGTTACTCCCTTGATGCTCTCTTTGTAAACGCATGTGCTTCTCGAGTACATGGATAATGAAGACATGCGTCAGGACCGCCAGGGAGGTCCCACTGTGGTGGGCCGGCTGTGAGTGGGTGGGACACGCAATGACAAATAGGAAAGGGGTTTAGCGTGGTCCCCTGTGGGGGGGTCTCCTCTGGGAAAGCCAGGCTGGGGGCCATGGGCAGATGCCCAGCCCCACAGGGCAGTGGGCCTCTCGTCTTTGCGGTGTTTGGGAGCTGAGGGGTATGGGACATGTCGGGGGGCCAGGAAATGACCTCACTGGGCCACATCTTGGGTCTGGGTATTCCCTCCCGGGTGAGGAAGCCAAGGCATGGAGCAGCATGGCAGTGGCCCGGGAGGAGCCCCGGGCTTCCAGGCAAGGTCCCCTGGCCGGGTTCAGGGCAGCCAGAAGCAGACCCGGAGCTGGGTCCCAACAGAGCAGCTTGAGGCCTGGCGCATCCTCCATCTGCGCCTTGGTCCCCATGTGTCTATCAGGAATCACAGCACAGCCTCCCTGGTGAGCCAGCTACAGAGAATGGAAGGCTTAGCACATATGGGCTTGGCCTTGGCTCCTACCCTGGGACCCTGGGAGCCTCTGACCTGTTCCTATGTCACCTTGACTCCCTGTGAGGTGCTGCTGTCCTGTGGCCTGGGCCAGATGGGAAGGGTTTCTGCCAAGTGTGTGGGGGGGGATGGGCCCACACACTCACGCAGGCACGTGTGCATGTGGTGGTGAGGCAGGCACCGGTGGAAGGAGGCGTGAGCCCCTCCAAAGATGTGGGGGTATCCCCAGGGCCAGGGCCTGGCAATTAGGTATTCTTGCAAGAGGAGTGTGGGCCAGGGTCCAGGACCATCGGGGGCCTCCATTTCTGTCCATATCAGGGGTAATGGCCCAGCTGCTCTGACCTCCAGTCCCCTGAGTCATGGCAGAAGGCCGAAGGCAGACCCCATCCCAGCTCTGAGCTTGTCCCGCAATGGGCCAAAGGCTGGACCCTGAGCCTGCCGGATGCTGAGCTTTCCAAGGGAGGCCCCCACCGGCCCGCCCAGCATCCTGGCCCACCCCTGCCCCCTCAGGGCACACAGGACCAGGCTATCCCGATGAGCCAGGGACCCAGGATGGTGGAGCTAGGAACATGACGGTTAGGCCTGCAGGGAGGACCTGAAACCCCACTGTTTGGGGGAGAAATGGGAGACCTGGGGTCAGAGCCAGAACACAGGCCGGGCCTCGGGTCCCAGTACCAGCAAACCCCACCCCACCATGGAGTTGCCTGGTAAGAAGTAAGCACCACACCCCTGGGGCGTGCTAGAAGTTGCAAGGCTTGGAGGCAGAGGCCCTGCAGCCGGGGGGTTGGGGAGAAGGATCTGGGCGGCCGTCCTCACGGTCCTCCCTCACCGGCTTCTGGTCCTCCCCCACAGACTCCCCCGACAGGCCCTGGAGCCCCCTCACCTTCTCCCCGGCGCAGCTCACTGTGCACGAGGGGGACAACGCCACCTTCACCTGCAGCCTCTCCAGCATCCCCAAGAGCTTTGTGCTCAACTGGTACCGCATGAGCCCCCGCAACCAGACAGACAAGCTGGTCGCCTTCCAGGAGGACCACGTCCAGCCCGGCCCGGACAGACGCTTCCACATCACACGGCTGCCCAGCGGCCGGGATTTCCACCTGAGCATCGCAGCTGCCAGGCCCAATGACAGCGGCACCTACCTGTGCGGGGCCATCTACCTGCCCCCCAACACGCAGATCAACGAGAGCCCCCGTGCGGAGCTCACCGTGAAGGGTGCGGCCTCAAGCCCGAGAAGGGGGGTGCAGTGGGCAGGGGCTCCCCGGCTCCACGAGCAGCTCTGTCCACACCCAGGCCCGCAGGGACAAACGGCATCAGCCATCAACCTCTGGGATGGGACGCACCCCCAGACCCCCTGCCCTTGGCGGGAGGGCACAGCCTGAGGGAGGGCAGCAGGTGGCTGGCGCCTCTCAGGATGCAGCAAAGCTCAGGCTCAGTGGAGGTGTGGGCAGGGCGGGGTCGGGGGCAAGACTGGCTAGTGCAAGACCAGGGGCCGGCCCCTTGGACATGGAGAGCGGAGGGGAGGGCCCTGAGTCCCCGCCCTCGCCTCCCTCCTGCGACCCCCTCCCTGAGTCCCTTCCTAAGCCCCCTTCCTGTGCCCTCCTCCCTGAGTCCCCTTCTTGAGTCCCTCCCTGTGTGCCTCTCTCTCAGTTCCCCTCCCTGTGTCTCCCTCCCTGAGTCCCCTCCTTGAGTCCCCATTACTAAGTCCCCTCTGTGAGTCTCTCTCATTTTGCCCCTCCAGAAAGAATCCTGGAGCCCCCCACGGAGAGCCCCAGCCCCCCACCCAGACTCCCTGGCCAGTTACAGGCGTTGGTCATTGGCATCACAGGTGTGCTGGTGGGGGTCCTGCTCCTGCTGCTGCTGACCTGGGTCCTGGCCACTGCCTTCCCCAGGGCCACTAGAGGTAAGGCCCCACCAAGCCCCACTGCTGTCACTACCCCAGTTTCCTGCAGCTGGGACCCACCCACACCGTCCTCCCTGCAGCCACCACCACCCCTCCCCGCCCACAGTGAGCACTTCTCATGGAGGGGCTGGGGCTGAAGTGGGCCTCCCAGGTTCTGGGGTCACCCCTCTCCCATGCACCTGCTCTAAGGAGGAGTCTGAGGGGAGTGGGGTGGAGAGGGTCTTAGCCAAGGTCACACAGAAAGGCAAGCAACAGCACCCCCCCCCCAGGCTGAGCCATCTATGCTGGGAACACAGGGCCCTCCCAAACCTCAGGCCACACCACAGCCCACAGGACACTGAAAGGATCTCTCACAACCGCTGGCCTCTGCCCTTGACAACCACAGACACCAGGGTGGTTGCTGTGAGCCCCCCAGCCATCCCCGCTCACCCCCACTCTGCACACATCCTGACCTCCTGGTTGTCCTAGACAGCTTGGACTCAGTCTTCTGATGACCACATCTGGGGCTGGAAGGAGGCCCCTAGAGGGGACCCAGCCTGGGGGTCAGCTCCTCCGAAGGCCCGGTCCTGGTATCCTGGGCCAGGGGGCACCTCACCCCAGGGAACATGTGGCCGAACAGGAGGCCCCATGGGGTCCCAGACAAGCCCCCTGGCAGCCGTGTGGCCTCTGTTGGAGAGAGGCTGGCTGCTGCATTGCTGATCAGGCGTCCACTGTGCGCGGGGGCTGGTGCCTGCACGTTTCCCCGTGGGAGTTTGTGGCCAGAGATGGCAGGTTCCTGTGGCAGGAGTATGGGGACTGGAAGCCAGCGGACCTGTATGGCTGCCACCCAGCACAACTCCCGGTCTACATGGGACCTGTGGCTCTCCACTTGATGATCAGGGACACGGGGTCCTTGCGTGGGGGGTGGGGTTAGCCAGACCATCAGGTAGGGGAGAGGACATTCGGTCACCCTCATGGGAGCCCCTGGGGAGGAAGGGCCCTGCTACAAAGCCCCCAGCCCCATCACCTGCAGGAGTGTGGGGTGTCCCGGGCCTCCTCACTCCAGATACGCTTCTCTGTAGGTACCTGTGCCTGTGGGAGCGAGGACGAGCCCCTGGTGAGTTCCTTCCCTTTGTGGCCCCGGGTGGTGCGGGGACCGCAGGCTCAGGAGCACGCCTGTCTCCAGCCTTTTCACGGGATCTGAGCACAGGGACACCAGGCCCTAGCAAGGGTCTGGGAGCCCAGGCCCTGCCCTGGCCACTCGTGGGCATGCATGCACCTGCCTGTCCGCCACCACAGACCACTAACACCTCCCTCTTTCTCTCCCCAAAGAAGGAGGGCCCCTGTGTGGCACCTGTGTTCACCGTAGACTATGGGGAGCTGGACTTCCAGTGGCGAGAGAAGACGCCGGAGCCCCCCGCCCCCTGCGCCCCTGAACAGACGGAGTATGCCACAATTGTCTTCCCCAGCATGCCAGGATCCCCGGGCCGCAGGGCCTCAGCCAATAGCCCTCAGGGACCCCAGCCTCTGAGCCCCGAACACGGACCCTGCCCCTGGCCCCTCTGACCAGTGGCTTCCTCGGGCGGCCTGCATCCCTCAGACCCTCCACTGGGAGCCCAGGTGGGAGCCTTCCCTAAAGGAGTGTGCAGTGGGGAGGAGGTGGGGGGTCGCCCCAGGGCTGAGCCCAGTGATGGTGACCAGCTCTGCCTGCACCAGCCCTGCTCAGCTCCCCTCGTACAACCTGGGGGCGGAAAGTGTCCCTGTCGCCCGCTGTGGTCAGGAAAGGAGAATCACCCAGGACTCCAGGCTCAGCTGCCTGAGCCGGTCACTCTCTGGTTGTGCTACACTGGGCCTCCCACCAGTGTCTTCCCGGAGGGTGGGGCTGGTCTAGTGCTGTGGCTTCCAGAGGGTCAGGCTGCCCGAGTCTCTGTGGCCCCCCACCGCCTCCGAGGGGAGCCTGCTGCCGGGACACGGGAGCACAGGGACTCTGGTTGGAGACCCTGCCTTGGAGTGGCCCAGTGACGTGCCCCCTCGTGCACCTGGAGGGGCCCACGCAGGGGGTGGGGACCTTATGCTCCTCCAGGGCTGGGAGGGAGCTCCTGGCAAGGCAGAGTGGGGGCCCACGAGCGCCCCCCCCAGGCACGGCCCCACCCACCAAGCAGCCCCAGGGTGAAGGAGAAGAACAGGCAGAGCTGGAGTCACCCCCTCAGAGGCCAGTCCTGGGGACCCTCCCCCAGGAATCGCCCTCCAGTTGGCAACCACACACGGTGCTATTTAAAGGGGCCTCGCCCAGCAGGCAGGTCTGCTGCGGGGCAGGCCGGTCCGTGGCTGCCTGGGTGTCAGGGACTTGGGAGCACATGTCCTGTCTTGCGTTCCACAAACACTTCAGAGCCCCTCACCCAATTCTATTATATTATAATTAAATAATGACAAAAGCTCTAAGAAAAGCCGAAGTTCTCTCCTACTCTTGTGGGGGGGGTGAGTTTCTGCCCAAAGATGGAGGACCCAGCCAGCCCTCCCCAGGCCCTCATCCTCACTGCCCCAGAAACCCCCCAAGGCCTCTCATCTCTGCTCCCCTCATGTGCATGCCCCACAGCCTCCTCAGGGTGAGATCCCTACAGTTCAGGGTGCCATGGGGCATCACCCTCCAGGAAGCCTGTCCCCAGACTGTCTCAGCCTGGCACGGCTCCCCCCAACCTGAGAGTCCCTCCCAGGCAGCACCAGGGCCCTGGGCAGTGGGCATGCAGGTGGGCTGCACAGGTGGAGAGAGGGTGCGGCATCGGTGGAGAAAGAGCCCTTCCCACTCGCAAAGGAGTGTCTGTCCATCTTCCGGAAGAAGATACAGCCCCGCTGTGAGGGGACCTCAGTTCTCGTCTCAACCTCGCCCCTTCCCAGTGCGCCTTGTCCAAACCCTCAGGGGCCGTGCACAAAGCTCCCCCCAGGTCCTCTGCACGCACATCCTGGCTTGCCGCACAGGGGTCCTGTCCTACTGTGCCGGGGTCCTGGCCAGTGCTGCGTGAGACATAGATGCACCTCGCCCAGGACAAGGCAAGGAGGCCGCCTTGCTCTGAGGATGCCAGGCGGAGTCACACATGGAGGGATACTGCTGGGGAGTCTGCAGGCTGTGCAGGCTTGAGAGTCTGAAGAAACCAGTAGCTTCCATGGAAAGACGAGGACAGTAGTGAGAAAATGTCACACATCTAAAACTAACACCCAGAAACACATGGCTTTCATATTTTCAAACAATAAGCAGTCAGAAGAAAAAGTGGCCAAGATCTTCTACTGACAACAGCAACAGAGATCAAACGCCCGAGGCATCGGTTTTATGAGAAATGTGCTACCCCACAGGACAGCTTGGGCACAAGGGCGGAATGCCCCTGTGGCAGGAACACTTGGCGCCGTCCAGAGGCCAGTTCTCCCCACGTTAACCTGTAGCTGTAACATGGTCCCAGTAGAAGCCCACATCTCTGCAACTGAGAAGTTCATACAGAGAAACAAACAAGCAGGCAAGAGCCAAGGAAACCGAGAAAAGAAAGTGAAAGACAGCAGCTTTATCAGACCTGCAACTAGTGACGGACGGCGGCACACACACCAGAGGACAGCCATTAGGGGACAAAGACAGAGGCAGTAGTAAGTGGTGTTTATAGCGCGAAGAAAAAGTATCAGGCAAACTCCCTCCTCCTGCCATGCACTTGCACGCATCCCAAATGTAAGTGTAAAACAGAAACCCTGAGACTGGAAGGCAGGGGTGAGTTCCTCACACTAGAGCAGAAGACCTTCCTGACACTGGCTAGAATTCACAGCGTCATGAAAGAGAAGATGGAGACATTCCATTCTACAAATTGGGGAAAATGCTTTAATGTGGCAAAGAGAAGTGTCAAAGCAAACTAAGGGAAAGTATTGATAATATTACACAAAAGGTTAATACTACAATTAGATAAAGATCTTCTAAAACACGGAAAGGGCCAAAGGGACAGTGGGAAAGTGAAGAGAAGCTATGATGAGGCACTTCCCAGCTATGCACACGTGCATGTACACATGCACGTGCACATGTATACACACATGCACGTGTACATACATGCACATGAATGCGCAAATGTATGCACATGTACACATATACGTGGATGAGCACACATGCATGTGCACACTTGTACAACACAACCATACGCATGGGCACGCACGTGTGCATAAACGCACACGTACACAAACGTGTGTGCTCAGATGCACACGTACCACACAAACCACAAACACTATACATGTGTGCACTCCATGTATGTATGTACACATCCCTTCAGCAACAAAAGCTGTTCCATTCACTCATAAGGAAACTGCAGATTACAGGGAGCCTGTCCGCAGGCAACACTGAACCATCCTCCACCTCACCGGAGAGGATTCAGGGACGAAGGCCCCTGGAGCACCGGAGTGTGGTGGGCAGAATGGCCACGCTGGAGAACTGACACTAGCCAGGCGTTAGCCAAGCATTTGCCGTTTGACCCACGAATCCCACCTGTGAAATACCGCCCGGGGGTGAGCCAGGTGCCCGGGAGGCCCCAGGGCAGGTGGCCGGAGCAGGAGGGCCCGACACAGGTTCTGAGTGAAGAGGGTCCCTGGGACCTCGGCCCATGCTGGTCAGTGTAGAGTATGGGCAACTCGCTACCCCTGAAAGGAACCGAGTTAGCGTACCATCAAAAGACCAGGGAGCACTTTGAGCATAAAAAAATACCAAAATTAAAAGTAAAAATCTAATTAACACATTTTGAATATGTTTTTAAACAAATGAGTTCATTATCTTTAAAAAAAAAAAAGACAAAACACACACAGCAGAGAGGGCAGGAAGCAGTGGCCTCGCCAAGCCACCGGCCGGGCCACCCACAGGCAGCAGCAAGGCTCCGATGAGAAGCCAGCAAGCCAGGCACAGTCAGCACTTTGCTGCTCACCTTCCCGGAACGCGGCCTCTGCAGCCCGCCTCCACTCACTTTTTCCGAACCCTGCTCTGCCCCAGCCCCATGTGTCAACGGCCCAGGCTGGGGCATCTCGCCCACCCCCACCCACTCCCGCCCAGCAGGTCCCTCCCTGCCAGCCCCGCGCATCTCACGGGCAGTGGTGGCAGGAACGGGGAGCGGGGGGTGAACCTGGGCTTCTCAAATGAGGCCCGAGGCAGGGAACCCAGAGCATAAGGCATGTGGCCGCCCCCACAGCCAGGGCCCACCTGAGCCCTGCACTTGGAGCCCCTCTGCCCAGGAGGACAACCCCTCCCACGACCTGGGCTACCCTTTCCTGGTCTACAGAGCTGGAGCCAAGAGCTGGCCACCTTCAGTGAGGAATCCAAAGTCAAGCTGGGCACACAATTTCCCCTGGGGTCATGTCCCCTCTTAATGGGGTACAATGTTGTAACTGATGATTCCAACGGCAATACAGAATTATCAATCGAAGTCACGGCTCACTCAGGGCTCCATCTCAGTGTCGCACACCCTGAGGTTTGGACAAATGCACAGTGACGCGTCCCCACCATGAGAGCATCACATAGTTTCATCCCACGGCCCTAGGAGTCCTCTACACCCCACCTGTTCATCCCTCCTCCCCACAAACTCTGGCAACCACCCGTCTCTTGTCATATGGGGTCACAGGGCACGTAACCTTCCACTCAGTGGTACACAGTTCAGGGTTCTCCATGTCTTCTCTGTCTGGACGGACCACAGCTTGTCTGCTCATCTTTCAAAGGACATCCGGATTTCTTGCAAGGTCCAGCAATGACGAATGAAGTCACTATGCACACCCATGTGCAGTTTTCTGTGTGGACATGAGTTTCCAGCTCATCTGGATAAGCACCAATGACCACAAATGCCGCATCCTATGATAAGAGGTGGTTGTTGGTAAGAAAGCGCCAAACTATTCCTGGTGGCTACCCCGTCCCGCCCTCTGCCCACGCGAGGGACAGTCCTGCCCGGACGTCCCCACCCTCGCCAGCAGGTGGTGCTGGCGGCGCTCCAGATCCTGCCCATTCTGCTAAGCGAGCAGCAGGACCTTCCCCTGACACAGGATATGGAGAATTTTTCCATACTCTCAGTTGCCAAAATATACAAACAACTCTTAAACTCAACAGTGAGAAGACAAACAGCCCAACTGGAAAAGAGGCAAAGCTCTAAACAGACACTCACCAAAAAGATCTACAGATGGTGCCACCACTTTGGAAGACTGGCGCGACAGCTTCCCACACGGGAAACTACCCAGTAAACCAGCACGGATGGTCCTGAGACTCCCAGCAGAATTCACGGGGAAGCTGGGCCACCCGAAGCTCTCCTCTCCTAGTGTGCAGACTTTCAGTGAGGGATTCGGGGTCTTTAATAGGGTTTTTCTGATTTTTTATTTCTTCTTTAATAAGTTGTATTTTTCCAGGAATTGTGCATCTTGTCTAAATTTTTAAGTGTATTGGCATAAAAAGGTTCCTAATATCTTCTTGAAATCTTTGAACATCTGGAGGAGCCCCGCACACCCTCTCCCATTCCTGATGCGGCTTATTCACGGTTCTCTCTTTTTTCTATCACCAGTCTCAACAAGATTATCAGCTTAATCGGTTTTCTAAAAACCCGGCTTTGGCTCTCTTTATTCCCTCTACTGTATGATTTTTCCTATCCCTCTAGGCTTGCTCATGATTGTTCTCTTCTTTGTCCTCCCCCTTGGATTCAGTTTCCTGCCCCCACTACGGTGGGGCGGCAGCAGCCCTCGCTTCAGCCCCTCTCGCACAGTGCGTGCAGTGTTCACATAATTAATTTCAGACTCTTTCCTCACTTTCACCAGACCTGCTTCTTTGGACCAGGAGCAATTCAGAATCATGTTTCTCAATTTTCAGAAACCTTCACAAGGAAAATTTTAAATTTCCATTCACGTTTATTTCTAGCTCAATTTCACTGTAATTGTCAATCCTTCGAAGTCTTATAGAGACTTGAATTCATGATCCAGCATGATGTCAGTTTTTACACCTGAGTGTATTTGAACAGGTGTAAACAGGTGTATTTGAACGCGATTATCTCCTGCTGGGTTCTCTGTGTGTCCATTTAATAAGGTCTGCCCAGCAACCTGACCATATCTTCTGTATCCTCACTGATTTTTGTCCGTTTGCTCTATCGGTTACTAGGACATGTGTCTAAAATTTTCCACTACAACTATGGCTCTATTTTCTTCTCTAGGTCTGTCTGCTTTTGTGTCATATTTCAAAGCACAGTGTTAGGGACATACAAATGGGTCTGGTGAGAGGGCCCATCAGGAAGGCCGGCAGCGCTCCTGAGGCTTACCCCCGCGGCTGCGAGGTTTGGGGTCCACCGGCACATTCTGCAGGACCTCAGCGAGGGAGAACATGCAGAAGGAGATCTCCTCGTAGGAGACCCTGGCCCCACTCTCATACAAACAAGCAAAGGTCAGGGCTCCCTTGAGAGTGGGACCAATGGAGGCCAGGTCAGAGTAGCCACTGGGGCCCTCGTAGATCACCCAGGGCTCCGTCCAGCTGTGGGGGTCCAGCGGGGACCGGCTCAAATGGATTCCCATGTGGAGCCGAGCCCTGCGGCCCACCGGGTGGGAATACAGGAGCCAGGTGGGGCTCTGAAACAGGGTAGCAGGGAGCCAAGGGAGTCTTGGGGCCCAGGTGCCCCTGGTCCCACTGAGCCCAGGCCCCAGGCCAGGCTCCTGAGGGCTGGACCTACATCCCTCCATCCCGCTGAGCCCTTGGTCCCCTTGGGTGTCTGTAATACCCTCCTCTGAGGGTTGCCAGACTCCAGGACAGAGGCGTGGGGACTGGGGGTGGTTCCTGGCACCTGCCGACCATCTCTCAACCCTTAGAGAGTGGAGCGGGCCAGGGAAGCCCAGGATGCTGCCTTGGCAGCCCCAGGCGGTCTCAGCCAGTGCCGGCACGAGCTCCCCAGGCAGGAAGGAGGCACCCTCATCTGTACTGAGTGCCTGCACGCGGCTGCCCAGGGGACTCCGGGCGTTGCAGTAGAGGAGGCCGCCCGCCTGCCCACCGTCCAGCGCAGCCAGCTGGCACTCGCCCGAGCGAAGGTTGGGCACAAGGCCTCCACGATGCCAGGTGCGACCGTGGTCGTCACTGTAGAAGGTGAAGGCATGGGGGCTGGTCCTGCAGATCCTGCCGAAGCATTCCCTCCGGTCCACGCGGTAGGTATAGGCCGGCACCAGGAGGCGGCCGGAGCGCAGCTGGATGCCGTGGCCCGGGCCGACGGCAAATGTGGCCCAGTCTGTGGAGGAGAGGGGCTGCCCGCCATCCCAGCCAGGAGACGGCCGTGGCCGCAGCCTGACACTGCCACCCACCCCAGGGAGCTGGGGAGGATCCACAGCCAGTGCCTCAGATTAAGGGACGGCTCATGAGGAAGCCCACACTGACCATGCCCCCGCCCTCCACTCCTGCTGGCCGCTCCAGATCGTTGAGGGCCAGACAAGCCTCTCTCCAGCATCAGCAGGAGCCAGAAGCCAGGAGCCAGGAGCCCAGGCAGGCTACTTGGCTAAGTTCTCAGCTTGTGAGCAGGTAGCCAGTCCCAGAGTATGGATGGACAGCCAACAACAGTGCTGTCTAGACAGAGGGGCAGCCAAGAGCAGAGGCTAAGCAGACCTTCAGGGTGGGATCAAGCCCTGGGCCTGAATCCCACGGAATAGGGTCCACAGGAGCAGATCGCTCTCTAGACTAGCTCTGTGTGTCCTGTCCAAGCCTCAGAGCCTGCCACACCTCTCAGCTTAGATCCCACCTACAAGGGTCAGGGTGACCCCTAGGTCAGTGTCCCCATGCCAGGGTTGGGGTGGCCTCAGAGGGCAGTTGGTGGTCAGGCCTTTAAGGAAGGGGCAGAAGGAGTAGAGGAAAAGCTTTAGGATAAGGCAACCTGCACAGACCTGGACCCTAGGTTGGACAACCCCGGGTTAGAAGGCAGAGGGCAAGCGGTAAAGGAGGTGAGGCAGCAGTGGAGTTGGGAGGAGGGAGGGACCTCAGCGCTCAGACAGAGACAGTCTCAGTTAGATGAGCCTGCTCTCCAGGCCCAGGGAGGTGACCAGCACCCTTCTCCAGGACTGAGGGGTTTAGAGGAGGGGGTGGCAGCCCCAGGAAACGGTGGGAGTGGTCCTTAGGCTGGGAGCCATTGTAGGTAGCCCCCTGACCTGTAGCCGGACCCTTCCCCCGCCCCCCATCGTTTGGACCCCCAACCCCATGTGGACACCCCCAGACCGCTGTGCAGACACCTCCCCATGAGACCCCACCCGCCACTCTGCGGGCCCCGTGCACCCCTCCCCCGTGCATCCCACCCTGCTCCCCAGCACCCCATGAACAGCACAGCCCCCTACCCACACCCCACCTACCCTGCTCTGCGCCGCCCACCGCCTCCTCCGTGAGGTCCCTGGCCGCACCCCAGCTGCGCCCCGCGTCCCGGCTGGTCACGCAGCAGAGGCGAGCGGCGTTCCTGCCGGTGGCAATCTGCGTGGCCTCGGGCGTGTGGCCCCGCACCGCGATGAAGAAGAGGAAGATGGTAGCCGTGTGGGCGTCATGCACCGGGCAGGGGTTCATGGACCGGTGCTCCTCCAAGGCCGCCGTCGCCAGCACGCGCAAGGCACCCCACTGCCCGGCGGAGGGAGGGAGGAAGGGAGGGCAGGTGGCCTCAGTTTACCTGTGCACTGGGCGGTGCCCTGCCCGAGTCCTGCCCACCATAGGTGTCAGCCACTCACCCTCACGGAGCCCCCAGCCAGCGTGCCGCTCCTTTGCACCAGGCGGTGGGCGTGGGCATCATCAGGGCTGAGCCGCTGCTCCGCAAAGGCTAGCAGGGTGGGCACAGGGGGCACAGACAGCAGCGCGGGCACACGGTACGTCAGGCCGCTCCTCTCGCGCTGGAAGAGCACAGTCCGCTCGGGGACACGTGGGGCCCCCATGTTCTGTGGGGCACAAGCCTGGGTTCAGTTTCCCCAAATAGGGGTCCCACGACCACAGGCAGCGGGGAGACACAAACAGATACACCAGATACACAGAAAATGAAACAAGGAAAGACTTAAGCACTGAACAGAGGCACACACAGATGCACACGCATTCACCATGGCCCTGGGAGACAGAAAGACGCTTGCATTCCACACACTCAGACACAGGCTTCTTGGAGAAGGCGCCCCAGCTGCTGCCCCCACCCTTCTCAGACCTGGGGGGCTCTGGGATTCTCGGGAGTGGCCAGGATGGATGGGGGCGGGGCGGGGGGAGTGGCCTGCTGAAGGCTGTGGGGGGTGCCAGTGGGTGTCCTGCTAAGAAGGGGCCTGAAGTCCAAGTCCGAGCAGGACGTCTGCAGGTGCAGGGAACCAGCCACCCTGCTCCTTGGGCTCCTGAGCCAAGCTGGGAGTCATGGGAGGACCAGCAGAGCCACCCCACCCGCAGGGTGCCCCAAATGGCTCCTACGTGTGCCTCAAGGGAGTTAGAGTCCGTGCAGGCTGGAAGAGCAGTGAGCAGGACCCTGAGGAGGCCAAAGAGATCACCTCCCTGCTGTCCTACCCCACCCCCTCCTGGCAGAAAGGGGGCCCAGCCAGCTCCGGCCTGCACTGGGGGTACCCTTGGAAAGAAGCTGCTCCCTACAGTGACAGGAGGAAGATCCGCACCCACAGTGTCTGAGGCCCGACAAGTGGCTGCTCACAGAGGTGGGAAGCCAGGCAGGGGAGGGTGTGCCGAGCCTGGGGGCTTCCTGGAGGAAAGGCTAAGAGGGGAGGGGAGAAGGGCAGAGAGGAGGCCACATTCCAGGCACCAGGCAGACCCTGGCTGGAAGGACCCCAGGAGGGACTCAGCAAGGACAAAGAGGGCTGTCCCCGCTGCAGTCCTGTTCCCAACTTCTCCTGCCCCTGCATCCGGCGCCCTGCACTGCCCGGCTCCCTGACCTTGGCAGGTCACCCGGCCCCCCTTACCACAAATTGGGGCTCCTGTAGGGGAGCGGGGGAATGACCAAGGGCAGCCTTTCTGCAAGTAGCCTTCCTCCCGGGAGTGTGCTCCCAAGGGAGGCCATGAGGGGGTATATCTGGTGTGCACCAGGGGTCTGCGATCTCCTAGAGGGGGGTTTCTTTCTCTGATTTGCACAAAGGCAACCGTGGGCTGACCCGGCCTCCCACAGGGATGCAAGTGAGGGAACACCGTCGGGGTCGGGGCCGGCAGGAAGAGCCGGACTTGGAGCAGCCAGAGCCTGCGGCCAGACACTTGTCAGCACTCTGCGCCAAGGGGAGGAGAGAGTGGGAGGAGGGGGAGAGCACGAAGCCCCATATCCCACTTGGTAGCACCGCTCTCAGAGGGTCAAGCCACTGCACACAGGGCACGGCCCGGGCACGTCTGAGGAGAAGGGACGGAGAGGGGCTGACCCGTGACAGGAAGAACACCCTAAACAAGAGTGGCCTCGCTCAGACGCATGGGAGGTCGTGCTGGCTGGCTCAGCCCACGGCCCCAAAACACAGACACCTCACCTCAGTCCACCTCTGCCCAAGGCCACCTGCTCCTGAAAGGCTCTCATGGGCAGCGCTGTGGGCCTGCCCCACCGCCCGCTGAGCCCAGCAGGCCCCCTGCCAATCTCAGGCCTGGGGGCTGTGAGAGCAACTTCCTGTGTCTGGAAGCCCCTGGGCCCCACGCCCACTCTGCCTTCAAAGGGCAATTGTGCCCCAGCAGGAAGCAGGTGTCAGTGGCACGTGTCCCTCCAGGCTGAATGGACACAAGGGCACATTGTCTGCACTTGGCTTCCTCCACTGGGCCAGAGACCACCTGGACTGTGAGGTTGCCCAGACCCGCTGCTCACTCTGCTGCTTGCCCAAGCAGGATGAGGGCATCCCTCGCCGTCCTTGCCTAGGCCCCAGGTCTCTGCAGAGCCCCAAAGTCCCGGAGAGAACCTCTCAATCTAAGAGGCAGAACAGAGCCTCGTGGGCAACTGGACCAGTTTGGCCAAATCGTTAGGGTCCAGGGGTTTGGCTTGACCAGGACAGGATGGTTGTGTCCCAACATCCTGTCAGGCCTCCTCCCTGCAGCCTTCTGGACAGCCCAGGTCCCCACCCACACCCCCAGAGGAGCACAGCCCCTGTCCTCCGGCAGGATCCCAGCCTGCCGCAGGGCACTTAAAAGCACGCGTATGAAGAGCAAAGGGCTTTGCATACAAGTTGGGCAGAGAGGTAATCCAGGTCTGTCACTTCGGGAAGGGTCTCAAGTCTGACCTGAGTGACCTGTGCCGGGTGAGGGGCCAGAATTCAGTTGCAAAGCTCGGGCCTCGTGGAGCAGGGCCCACACACCCGTCAGTTTCCACAGGCCGGGTCAGGCCCCCAGCTCTGAGCCCCAGCCCAGTGTACCTCTCCCAGCCTCTCAATCAATCCCTGGGCCCTTGGGCACCCCTGCCGCTTGGACCAGGCAGTGATCCCAGGTGGGGCATCCGTGAAGAGCATCTGGTCAGTCAGCCTTCCATGCACGGACCTTACCATCGGCCCAAGGAAGGGCGGCCAGGAGGACGGAGGAGCCCATTTCTGGCCCTCAGGGGCTGGGGCTCAGGTGAGCGGGGAGGGAACTCACCGGGCACCACGGGGAGGCTGCAGAACAGCTGTGGGGCAACACAGGAGTGCCTGCTTCTCCAACCCAGGAAGCAGAGTGGAGACAAGGGCCGGCTGGCTGTGTGGGCCGAAGCCGGAGCTGGCGGGGTCCCAGGGCTGCATCAGGACCCAGGCTCGGACCCCCCACCCCCGCCAGCTGTGTGGCTTTAGTGCAGTGAGGAGAGGGGTGGTGCCAGGCCACACTGGGGAGGGCCCAAGCAGGGCCACATAGGACTCCTCTGTCCACCCTGCAGTGCTTGGATCTGGGGGCTCACCATCCCACAAGGCCCAGCAAGGGGCATATAGATCTCCCTGTCCCCAAGCCTCCTCCAGAGATAGCCTCCCACAAAAACCCCAGTGAGCCATCAGCCTCCCGGTGAGGTTCCATGACCTTCCCACCATAGCCTGGATGCCAGCCCCTTTGGCTCTCCCTCGGCTCTGGCCTATGTCCATGCTAGGCGGCCAGCGCAGCCTGGGGGTGAGGCAGCACTGCATCCCCTTCCTAGCACCAGCCGCCTTGTCAGTGCTCCTGCCGGCTTTCACCGATGACCACAGCCTGGTGACCACTGTCCAGGCCAGCGCCTCTGGGGAGCCCTCAGCATCCCAGCCCGATCAGTGAAGAGGACCATCCCCCTCAGGGGTTCCCTGGGCCCCACCTGTACAGCAGGACCCCGCACAATAGACCCCAAGACCTGACCTTTACTGCCCACCTGCTTGTACCCACTGACCTTCATCCCACGTTTTTCCTGAAGCTCTTCTTTCCAGCTGATCTCTAACTCAGGCCAAAACCCGACAGGTAAAGCATCCCATGAAGGATGCTGAAACTGCTCCCCGCCTGCCGCCCCCCCCCCCCCCCGGGCAATAACAACTGCTTGGACCACCCGGGGCCAGTGGGAACTCAGCCCCTGACTCACAGACTCACGCCTGCGCACATGGACCGTGGAGTGGCCGACTGATACCCTGACCTCATTATGACACTAAGTCCTCTGCCCAAGGAGGAGCACTAGTCCTTCCTCAAAGCGCAGGCGTGACCTTGTGCCCGCCTCTGCATATAGTGACAAGGCTCCTCTTTCTGAGGATTCATCCTAACCCTAAACACAAGGACTCCGTCCACCCTTGCTCAGGGAGTCACGGCTTTGGACCGTATTCCCTGGGATCTCCTTATTTGGAGCAAATAAAGTTTCCTTTGTGTGACAGCTTACCTGGTGCAGTTTCCACGTGTGACTCACTGAGGAGTGAACTCAGGTCCACTCGGTTATGATAGGACTTCAAAGGGAAAACAGGGCTCTGGGAAAATGAAGACATCCTATGCTGTCCATGGGGAGATGACAAACTTGTCATGTCTTCAGGTCCTCAGGGGAGCTGGGGAGGGGACAGAGGGAAGCCCAGGGCTCTCTGCCACAGAAGGAAAAGGGGAGACTGGAGGAAGGGGTCAGCACTGATGTGGGAAACAAGGGCAAAAGATAAATTAAATTTCCTCATACCTAAAGCCCATTGACAAGTCCTTGAAACGGGCAGAGTGACCTTCTCCTGGGAGCTTGGCTGCCTCCATGTGGACACCTTCCTAAGGGCACAGGCAATCTTAGCCTGACCCCAGGATCCTGTGAGTCTACTTTAACTATAGAAATTCCTTTGGAAACTTCCTTTATCACTACCCCCAAGATACATGTTGGCCATCACTCCCAAGCATACGACCCACCGATTACATCTGGAGGGTCTCATGATTGACTTTTTACTAAACAGTAATAAATGAACTTTCCCAGCAATAGTTAGCTCCCTCAGGATCCTGGAAACCTCATTGCCAAAATACCTGGGAGGCTTACACTCTCCCTAATCCCCTCCCAACTTTACAGTATATAATGGGCCCCTCCTCAGAACCCCGGAACAACTCTTCCCAACCATGGATCCCGTCCCCATGCTTTAATTAAACCACCTTTTGGCACCAAAGACATCTCAAGGATTCTTTCTTAGCTATTCACTCCAGACCCCAATGCTTCCACATCAAGTACCATCTCCCCATCTCTCAGGGCCTCTCTGAATCCATCCCCCTTCCCCTGTCCCCCATGTCTGGGCCTGGTGCTGGGCCCCCTGCTGAGCCCCCATGATCCCACACCACCTATGTGAAGCCCCCGTGTCCAGCTGGGCTGTCAAAGCAGGGTGCCCTCTGGGGCCCTGGAACACAGAGTTCATTCCCTCTACTTGGGGATTTGAGGTTTGGGTGTGTTTGCTTGTTTTTTCATTTTAACAACGCCAAAGAATGCTTAATAAATAACTTATCATTTGAAAAACTTTTATTCATAGAGGCTTTCAACAATATGGTGAAAAAAATTTTAAGTAAGCTATTAGTAATCTTCCCTGTCTGCTGATGTCAGAGCTAGCTGTGTTTCATATATTACAATCACCTTTCCTCTATAAAGAGGATAAGAGATCTGTGGGGTTTGTTTTCTGTTGGGAGTATAATTGACACACGATATTCTGTGAGTTTCAGGTCAGAACACAGTGATCCGACAAGTAGGTGTGTGACAAAAAGGTTCACCTCAGCCAGCGGTCACCATCGTCCGCACACCAGACCACTGCACAGTGACGGACTGCATCCTCTCCCCTGTCCACCGTCCTTATTTCTGCCTTCCTAAACTGAAAGTTTGTATCTCTAACCCTACTCCCCCATCCTCCCCACCCCCTTAATGTTCTAATGAGACACCAACCTTTTTAAATATAGAGATTTCACTTAAAAATCTGTATTTCTAGCTTCTCTTGAAAAATCAGAAGGAAGGTCTGGCTCCTGGGCGTCCTTGGTCCTCTGGGGCCATCATACACCCTCCTGGGCTGCCTGCCCCCCCCCCACTCCAGCATCACCAAGGCTCCGAAATCCCCCCACCTTAGAGGAGTTTCTGCAGACCCTGTGCTCCCAACGCTATCATTTAGCAGCTGCAAACAACTTCAGCATTCGAAACCTGTCTTCTGGACGGAGTTCCCTTGCTGGTTGTTTTCCAAGCTGTCTCTTCCAATCCGCACATACTTCACTTTGAATAAATAACCCCGGAATTCCTTCCAAAGAGAGAGAACTGATTTGTTTCCTCCAGCCACGAAGGCAAAAGCAAACACCCTTGGATTTCTATTGGAACTTCGTGGTCCCGATCCCTTGGGGGACCAAGCGGCTGCTAAAATGAATAAATAGGAACAGTTTATCAACATGGACACATTTTCAGCCTTAGCCTGCAACATTTCCTATCTTTAATATTAAAGGAGATCTAAACCAAGAAGGGCAAAGTGTTACATCTTGTTAAATAATGGTGCTGGCTCAGTGGCTGTCAGTCACATTGTATCTGTATATTTGAAACGTTTCTTAATTTTAGAAAGCTGGTAGAAAAAACTGGAACTGATGCCATAGGATGAGTTATGGGTTGCTTTTGGCATTTTTCTTTATGTTATAAAAGGAAGCCTGGTGGAAGATGACCTGAGGGGTTGAAAGTAGGGACATTCATGTTAAATAGACATGGATTTGAGTCCTGGCTCTGCTCTGATCCTTCATGGTAGGGGTCACAAGGCAAAGTTCTGGAGGGAAATGTGGTAATGTGTGGCATGGTCCCGATCCGCATGCCGCTGAGAACAGACCCCCTTCTGGGGCAGCAGGGACAGAAGCGGCCACCTACCTCCCTTAGCCCACGCTGGCAGGCTGGCCGGGCTGACCCATGCAAGGGGCTCTGTGGCTCGGGTGCGGGGGGCGCCTGATGCTCAGGGCACCACATTTGCCTGGATACTTCCTTCCAACCAGGGTCATATTTTCATTTCTTTCTTTGGCTGTAGCTTCTTACTGATAACCCTGACCCTCCTTCAGGCTCTCCATTATCCGCCTAATGGCTCTTCTGCATCTGATTGCTTTCTCCGCTGTTCCTCAGGACAGCCCTCCACGATCTCCTCTGGGTGGAGGATGACGATCCTTAGGATGGTGTCCCCGCCGCCCCTGACTCTGCCCTGCCCGTTCTGTTCTTTTCTGTCTCGGTGTGCTGCTTTGAAAGTCATGTTTTCAGTTTCCAATATCCTCTTTGCCTTTCAAAATCTCAGCAATATGTCCTCTAATCTCACTGAAAATTCATTCTTTTAAAATTTCCCTCCATGAAACTGGTGTCCCAGGGAGCTGTATCTTCTGATTGCTGGCAGGTTCCTTGACAGGTAGATCCCCGAGAAGGGCGGCCATGCCCATACACGGAGCCCCTCCTCAGGTGCCCTGGCCAAGCTCCTGGGGTCGTCAGGCCCGAGAACCTTATGAGGAAGGAAGATGGACTGGGTGCCAGGCAGATGGGACAGCTGAGCCTCTAGGCTTCACATGTAAGAGCAGCTCTGTTCCGTGAGTGCCCCAGACCCCCCACTTTCCTCAGGACGCGGGGTCTACAGCACTGGTGCGCACCCCACTCTAACCTCCGGGCCCCCAGGCACCCGGGATCACATCCTTCGAGACAGGGGGCCCTCCGTCCCTCCCGACAATTGACGAACGGGTGCCTCGATGCTGCCCTCCGAGGAGGCTGTCCGAATGCCGTCAGCCATGCGACAACCCTCCTCTGGGACTGCATCCAGGGTGCCCTCCAGGACAACAGAGTGTGCTATAAGCCGCAGGAGCTCCTCCAGCAGGTCAGACACCCCAAGACATTCCAAGGGGGCCATCCGGACAGGGGGCTGGGGCCCTAATCCTCACCTTGAGCTCTGGCTAAACCATTTGTCTCATAAGCAGTTTCAACTTTTCTCAACCTAAAGCTATTCTTTACTTGCAAAGATGCCTCATCCAGCCACAGATGGGAAGCTGAACATTCCAGATCCTTGCTGCCTTGTGTTAGCTTCCCAGGGCTCCCTGTGGGCGTCGCACAACCCTCTCTGTGACCAGCCCCCTGTCCCACAGCCAGCAGATTTGGGGAGCCACCGGGGCTCCTTCAGGGACTCCCAGACCTGCTGCCCAAGCTTCTCCTGACCCCCTGCACTCGAGTTCCTGTGATGGTCGATGTGCCCACGTGTGTCCTTTCGAGGGGCTGTATGTTAACTTGTAATTTAGTGTCACTCACTTTCCTACCTTGTAAGGTTTTTCTACCTGTTAACCAGATTCAAACCCTCAGGTCCCAAAGTGGGACCCTCACGGCAGTGGCGCCTCCAAGAGGATGGATCCTGAGTGGGTGCCTTTAGTGGGGTCTTCACCCCGATGCACAGCTGCCCCAGGAGTCCCCCTCCTCACCAGTCGGTACCCTGGTCTCCCAGGGATGACAGGAGAAGGGCTGGGACTTGTGCCCTGTCCCTGGCGCCGCCCCCCTACTCCAGGAAGGGAAGGCGTTTGGGTTGCTTTTCCGGGAACTGCAGGGCATACAAGCGGGCCATATACTGAAGCTCGGGAGTGACCATCCTCTCACACATCCGCTGTGTCTGCTCATCCAGGCCCTGCCTGAGGTTGTAGCCCAGGATGTCCGCCTGGCCCGACTGGAAGGGGCGCAGCTGGGGGTCGGCAATCTGCGACTGGTTCTTGGCCACGCCGTCCTGCAGACACCGCTCCCTGAGCTCCCGCCGCCGAGCCCGCAGCCGCGCCACCTCAGAGCGCAGCAGCCGCGGGCCCAGCTCGGCATGCACGCGGGCCCAGAAGCTGCGGTTGAAGTGCTGGTAGAGCTGCCAGTCCAGGGCGCACCAGCGCTGCGCGCGCGCCCTCCCCGCAGCCGTCAGGGGGGCCACGCTGCGCGAGCTCCGCGAGTTGAGCCGGAAGGCCACCACGTCGTCCAGCCGCCAGCGCAGCGCGCGCCGCAGCAGCACCATGGACTCGTCGAAGTGCTCCGCGATGAGCACCAGCTGGAATTGCCGTTCCACGTCCGCCAGGCGCGCGCGCACGTAGCCCTGGTCATCGGCGCGTGCGTCGTTGTCGAAGCCCAGGTCGAACCACATGTTGTTCCTGGCAAAGGCGTTGAGCAGGCCCACACTCTGATTGTAGTAGGTCCACGGGGAGGCCAGGAAGGCATCCAGGCTCTCCGCATCCCTGAATGCAGGGACGTAGTCTTTGTAGTAGGTGAAGGCGGACTCCAGCTGGAAGACGGGGTTTCTGATGATGGAAAAGTAGAAAGTGTCGTTGGGCATGACTTTCTGCACCTGTGTGGAGACCCAGCAGGAAGGGCTGGTAACTCTCAGGATCCCTGCAGCAGCCCCGCACGCAGACGTCCCCTCCCACAGCACAGGAAGGATCCTGAAGCATCTGAAGTGGGCCCCGCCCTTCCCTAGCGCCTCCAGCCCCTGCTCCCCCTGCGCCTTTGGAAGGCCAGTCAGGGGGAAACCCCACCAAGGAAGTGACCCCTACACTGAGATGCAAATGACCCAGAGGAGGAGATGTGAAGAGTGTCCCCTCAAAAATGGACCCTGGGCAAAGGTCCTGAATAGGAAGAAGTAGAGGGGTTTGGGAAGCAAAAGCAGGAGTCCAGAGAGGTAGGTGGAGAGGGCGGCAGGCTGTGAGGGCACCTGATTCCAAGAGCAATGACAGCCAACTGTCTGTGGGGGAGAGGAGCAGGGTGCGTGGCTAACCACCCCTGCCCCCAGGTGAGGCTCTGGCAAGGTCTGCATGTGCACACATCCACAGCCTTTGTCCCTTTGGTGTCTTGGGCACAACCAACCCCCAGGGTCATACTCGAAGGCACAACCCCACAGGGAGCCTGGGACCGGTCCTGGCCGGTCCTTCCACTTCCACCCCTCCTACCCACGCCCCACACCTCAGGCAGGTTGAACCTCAGGTGGTTGCCCATGATGTTGAAACGCTGCTGCAGGCCTTGGGGCTCTGAGCCCTCCACGTAGTGTGCCAGGAAGAGCCAGGGGTAGCCCAGGTGGAAGCTGGAGCCAGCGGGCAGGGCCACGGACAAGTTGTGCATCTCAGCGAAGCGGAAGAGGATGTTGAGCACAGTGCTGCTGGCCGTCTTGTGCGTCTTGAGGAACATGACATTGACGATGGGCGGCCCCTCGGCCTGGCTCCGGAGCAGACTGGGAGGAGAGCATGGCCACTGTCATCCAGGGAGGGTCCATGGAACCCCCACCCAGCACGACCTCAAACCATCTTCCATCACCAACCTCTCCCCAGTCCAAGATCCCTTGCCCCACACTTGCCTGCCAATGACACCCAGACCCTGTGCCTCCAACTGTGCTTCCTTCCACTCACCAAGAGACCCCCAACCCTGCAACCCCGGAGGACCCACCGGCACAGACCTGACTGCTCCCTAAGTGGCCACATCCTCTGTCCCCCCACATACCACAGGTTGGGCCCCTGGGGCCCTGGTGCCCCCTCTCTCGCCCCCAAGTTCCTGTCTGGTCCCCAGGGCATCCAGCATGGAGCTGGCCCCATGGACTGGACCCCACACCCAGAGTTTCTTGGCTGACATGTCACACAGGGACTGGCCAGGCTGACTGCAGGGCTGAAGGGGATACCGGTGCCCACTCTCATTGTCCCGTGATGGCACCTGGCCCACTGTGCCTCCAGCCTGCAGCGACAGGCACCCCTCCTGCCCCAGTAAGAATAACCCTTGATAGTGAGGGACAGGATACACAGGCATGTGCCAGCCCTGGGGACAATGGGAGGACCAAGGGAGAGACCCAAGGAGCTTTGGTGCCCCCTGGGGAGATCCAACCAGAGAGGTGGGGAGGTGGGGAGAGGAGGCCTGGAGCCACACCTCTCAGCGGCCAGGCAGAAGCACAGGGCCTGCGTGAACATCCCTGCAGACCCTGGGCCTCACAGAGGATGAACCCCAAGCAGGCAGGGGAGCAGGGGACCTGACCTTCCCAGGCCCACCCTGGACCCTAGCCCTGCCTCCTAGTACCTTGTCACCCTCTACACACAGCAGCTCCACCCAAGACATGCCCACCCCTGGCTCACTCCCGCCCTCCCTAAGCCTTGCCCAGAGGCCTGAGCAGCTTGCTGCCCGCAGGAGACCCTGGAGGGCTCCAGAAGGCTGTGGATCCCTAAAGCGAAGGGCCCACCCCTCCTCTCATAGACAGGAGAAAGCTGAGGCCCCGTGGGGAGGCACGAACTGCATGATCACTAGCCAATGCAGAGTGTGACCCAGAGGTGGGCAGGCTGGGGTCACAGGCCCTGCCCCGGGAACGCAGAACTCACGGTATAAGCAGCCCCACGTCCATGTGCAGGATGCCAGACAGCAGGAGCATGGTCAGGGCCAGGAGGAGGACAGCCTGGAAGCACCTGTGGGGCAAAGGAAGACCTTCAGCCCTCAGTCAGGGGCAGGGAGGGGCCAGCACAATCTCTGCCCCTCCATCCACCCCATCACTGTGTATCCATTCCTATGGAGAATGTACCCGCACCCATCCCCGGGGGGCCCTGGGGTGGGGGAGCTAAGACCCAGGAAGGGCCTGAATCATCAGACTCTACCCCCCTCCCAGGCCCCCAGCTGCACTGGCAGCAGCTCCGCAGTGGCTCCAAAGCCAGGAGAAGCTGGGGGGCAGAGGATGGAGAGGGGCCAGCTGATGGGCCCTGAGCAGGGTCCCCTGGGAGACTGTGGCCTGACAGAGACTCATGAGCTCACGTACCCCCGGGACACATCAGGGGAGGGGCTGAGAGGTGGGACATCCTGTAATTCTACCCCTGGGGATAGGGAGGGGCCCCATGAGAGAAAGAGAGGCCCTTTGGAGGGTCTGCCTACATACAGGCGCTTAGCAGGTGGGCTGGAGGCATGGGTCCCTCCCAGTCCCTGTCACCCAGGAGAGATGCTGCTACCAGATCAGGGAAGAGACAGGACTGGGGCAAAGGGAGCCCCATAGAGTCAGGTGGGGACACCCCCTTGTCCTGCCATCCCCAGGACAAAGGAGCTGCAGCAGCACCCTCCCACCCCACCCCACCCCACCCCTGCTAGGTGTTCCCGCTAGGGCAGGGCACCGAGGAAGCACTGGACGGCAAGCGAACTTGCCATAAGGAGTCCCCCTGCCATCATTGGCATCCCTGCCATCTGGGCTTGTCTTGGGCTCCTCCCGGCCCAGGCCTGGAGCCAGCCGCATCTCTAAGGATCCTGGTGTCCTACTGGCAGGAATGGTCTTCAGGGACCGTCCTCTGGGGGCGGCTCAGAGAAGGTGGTACTTTCGGGGCCCTGTCGGGCGACGGAGACAGAATCCCTCATGAGCTCACATGGGCGTGTCCAGCTCCAGTTTCAGCTAAAACCCCAAGCCCACAGCTCTTTGAAGGAAACTTCTTACAGCGTCTCGTCCCCTTTCCCGCACAGCAGTGTGGTCTCCAAGTCACAGGAGATGGCAGAACTGGGGTCTCCCATCCTTACTCATCTCTCCACCCACAGTGCTCACACGAAACCAAAACGAGGCCGTGTCTTGGCATCTTCCGTCCCTGGTCCACAAAAGCAGGAGAGTCCACTGCCAGACGGGAGCGGGGCCCCAGCTGGATGTGCATGATTCTCAGGGGCCCCGGGCACCTACAGCCAGTGAGAAGGGACAAGCTTTCCCGAACCCCACAGGGCCGTCCTTCGGAAGGCCACGCCCTGGTCACGGGGTCACACGGTCACGGGCTCTTGCACTAGTCCAGTCATTTCCGCCGAGCCCTTCCCCTCTCCCTGCCCCGGGAACCTAAGTGCCAAGGAGGCCACAGAGGTTCACAGCCCGGACAGGACAGTTCCAGCGCCAGCTGGTCTGCAGCCCCACCAGCTCCCTCAGACACCGCACTATCCCGCCGCGGACAACTCCCTCTGCCAACACCACGTGTCTCCTGGCCCCTGAAGCACGGACTAGGAAAACTCTGGCACATGCTGTTCATCTGTTACAGGTTCCTGCACTGACATTCACAATCGCCCCTCTGGTCTTGAGGCAACAGGAATTTGTCTCCATTCTTCCAGTTGTATGATGAAAATAAATGGTCCTCAGAGAAATCCGTTGGTTTCTAAAGAGAGGCTCCTCTTTCACCAAAAGGCCCTCTGGTCCAACACCCACAGGGTCCGCAGGGTCCTGGGTTTTGGAGCCGCCGGGGGGCCAGGTGGCCAGGCGTCAGGGCCACAGCCGGGCCCGCAGGTGGGCAGTATGTTCTGCCAAGCAGCTCGACAGGGACCAAGCCCCTCTGTGGCCTGTATGTGTCCTGCACACAGAGCGTCCCACAGACGCGTGGTCAGCATGAGAGCCCAGTGCACGGGCAGTTTTAAATGAGGACATTGTCTGGTACATGAATTGTGTCAATAAAACTGTCTAAAACGATAAAAAATAAATTAAAAAATATTCTTAAAGAGCTCAGCTGCCAAAAAAACTGAAAGCTAACAATTGTGGGAATAAATAAATACAGCTGGAAATGATTACCACGTGACATTGCTTCCAAGGGTGTCTGCCAAGCTGCCTTTCCTTTGGCGGTCAGCCTGCATGCTCAGTGAACACCTTCCAAAGGGTCTCAGACCTCCTGCATCTGGAATCACCGGGGAGGGGGCTCCAGGCCCCACGTCCAGGCCGTGCACCTGCCGCCCGCCTCAGGAATGCTCGAGAGGCTGCTTCCCAGCAGTGGTCAGGGGGCCAGCAGGCTCTCGGTCAGGCCTGCTGGAGGGGCCACGGCATTCCAGACCGTGAAAACAGAACTCCTGCCGCAGAGGCCTGAGAGCCAAGGCTGTCCACCAGACGCGGCCCTGGTCCAGTTCCGGTGGGGCGCAGGGAGAGCTCAAGGCCCCCAGGCCCCTGAGCCCCAGATGAGTAGCTGATGGCGGGGAGCGGGGAGCCCCTGAGCCCCAGGTAAGCACTCCAGGTGGGTCTGCCCTCAGGTCACTAGGGAGAGTTCTCCCGTGTCTGGGTAAGAACCAGTCACGGGTCACAAACAGGGTTAAGACATCCCCACTCCCAGCTCCAGGAACTTCTGGTTTCACTGAGCTTGTTTACTATGTGGGAGACTCACAAGGGTTTTATGGAAATGGGATTTTTATATCCAGGATCTCTCTCTCACACACGTCAATCTATCCGACCAGCTCCTGAAAGACAGACAGACATCCGCCTCAGGGGGACTGTAGACAGACACAGGACCCAATGTCTGCCGGTCATACAGTGGCCAACCAGTTTTAGCCAAAATCTAGGGAAACAATACTGAGCCTTATCTCAGAGCTGACAAGTCAGCCCCACAAAATCCACAACCACCTGCCCAAATACCCTGTCTCTCTTCCCTCTCGGTGGCCCCACAGCCTGAGGAAAGCAGAGTGGACTGTCCCCTCTGCACCCCCCCCCACACAATGGTTGTTACAAAGCCCTCTGTCCGTCCTCTGGGTCTCCAGACACAAGCATGGGCTTTCTTAGAACACATTTTCCCTCAGCGCACCTGGGCCGTAACCCAGAGCTCACATGTAGGGTCCAGAGTTGTCAGATAAAGCTCCCCCCTCCACCGTTCATTCTTCACATGGTCCTCATCGAGCCCCAACACACTGCACAAGGATAAGCCAAGGGGAGCAGGTGCAGTGGGAGCCTGGAATTAGTGGGGACTGAGGACAGGACTGACCGGTCCTCAGGGCTCCCTCCCCATGGCCAAACACTTGGCCTGAAATGCTGCCCCATCAGGAGACCAGGCCCCGCAGGCCCCCTCCCCAGCTCAGCAGCCTGAGAACCAGCAGTGAGGAGCTGGCCTCCAGTGCCCCCCAAGACGGATCAGTGTGAGGCCAGCGCCGAGCTGCCCAAGGTCTCCCCGAGGCTGGGGACAGCTCCCAGGGCTGAAGACTGTCAGTGCCAGGTGGATGGAGGCCACAGGCTAGAGAGTCAGGAGCACAGAGCCATCCATACAAAAGCCAAATCAAAAAGGAACAGGGATGGGGTGTCAGACATCCAAACTCAACATCTCACAAAGAACAGAGGGGAATGTGGGCCACCCTCCACCCAGGGGCTCCTTCTAGAGAAAGAAAAGAAGGCCACATCGTTACTGTCTGCTGGACATGAAGAGCAGAGACACAGCCACACATGCCTGTCCCTCCACCCACCTCCCGCTGCCTCCCTCCCTCCCGGACTGTTGAAGCCCATGGCCCCACACCTGAGTCAGGAATGATGGCCGTGCTTTGACCAACAGAACATACCAACGTGATGCTGGGAGGTCCCTGGGGGACCCATAAAAATCTTGCAGTTTCTGCTCCCCAAAACACCCCCAAAGACGGCCCCCCAAGGGGGCTGCAGTACTTCCAGAAGAGAAAGGCCACCTGAAGCTTTGAGGTGGCCCAGCCAGGAGCCAGCGAGCGAGGACATCCAGGGCCTTCCAACCCCACAACCACCAGCTGAACACAGCCCCTAGGGATACACCAGGCAGGACCCCGAGAAAGAGCATGGCATCACTTCCAGTGGCTGGGTCTTGCATCTCTCTGGACTTCTCCCAAACACCCCTGCATCGTGCTCAACAGCTCAGGTTGTTGCTGGTCTAGCTGTGAGCAGCACCCATTTGCTGGGTAGTCAATTCAGTGGGTCACCCCCTTGGGGCAGGGGCATGGAACTAGCACTGTTAGAGAATAGAGTAGAATAGACATAGAATACAGTGGAAAGGGATGGGGTCGGATGGGGTGGGTAGAATGGGATAGGATAGGAGGCGCCTGGGTAGCTCAGTTGGTTAAGCATCTATCTGACTCTTGATTTCAGCTCAGGTCTTGATTTCAGGGTCATGAGTTTAAGCCCCACATTAGGCTCTACACTGGACATGAAGCCTACTTTAAACAAAAAAGAATAGGATAGAATGGAATGGATAGGATAGGTTAGAATAGATACAGAATAACATATATGACAGAGTAGAAAAGAATAAACAGAACAGATTAAAATAAACATGGAGTAGACAAACCAGACCAGAAAATGCCTGAGAGCAATCAGCTGTGGAAAAGCTGAGTGCTGTGCTGTGACACTTGTCTTCACGCTGACACATAGACTGAATTGTGTCCTGGGCAGCGGTCCTCCCACTGTGAGAACTGTGAGAACACAGTTCACTGTCGCTGTGAGAACACTGGTGCTCCACTATCCCACAGCAGGTGCTATCCTGCCTCTGCCCCCATCGTGCTTAGTCTGGGGAGCCCCCATCCACTGGGAGGGCTGCCCCAGGCCCAGGAGTCCCGGTCTGTGTGGAGAATGTGCAGGCTGTGGTCTCTCCCAGCCTCTCTGGCCCAACCCCACTTTTCCTGGGAGTCCCACAAGTCCTGGTACAGCCTCTTCCCTGTGCCCAACCCAGGTGGTGGGAGACGCTATCCGCTCTGAGGGGCGGGCTCAGACCCTCCTTCCCTCCACTCTGGCCAGAGCTGGGGTGGTGGTTCCTGGTTGGGTGAGCCTGGCCTGGCCCTGGCCTGGCCCTAGCCCTGCTTGGCTGCCCTGGCTTCCCCCACCCTGCCTGGGGAGGGGGGATGAGCAGCCACCACGAAGAGCCGCACCCCCCCCACCCCACCACCCACCTGCCCTCCCACCTCCTAGCTTGTCCCAGCCAGCTCTCAATTGTGCAAGGACAAACACTAAAGTTTGAAAAACAATTGTAATCCGCCTTGGGGCAGAAAGGAAAGGGACCCCCTTCCTTTTGTCCGAGTGTGGACTTTGAAAACTCGTAATTGTGAATTCCCCTTCTGTGCCCTTGAGATGCGTGTACAGTTCTAAAGAGCTGAGTAGATTCTTGCTGGTCTTACAGCCTGGGAAAACGTGCATCCTGCCGGCGGGGGGCGATCAGGCTGTCAGCTGAGCCCCCGTGTGAGGGCGCGACTCCCAGGGGATTCCATGCCCGTCCCTTTCATACTGAGAAGGACGCCATACCCCAAGGCCCCAGGCCAGCAACTTGGGCCAACAGCCTGGTCTCTGAGGCCCTTGTCAGCCTGAGCCTCCCACACCAAGCTGAGCAGTTCCATGAGCCCACAGCCCACCAGGCCAGCCAGGAGGACGCCCCCCCCCCCCAGAGCCAGGCCCTCCTGTCAGAGCCCCCTGACCCGGCCTGCACCTCCCATCCTCATCGACAGCAGCCCCCTCAATAAGTCTGCTGAAGCCTGCATGCTTGCTGCCACTGTGGGCACGGGGTCCACATAGCCGGCCCCTCCCCTGGCCCCGCATACCCAGGAGACACACTGCCTTGGGGGGCCCTTGGCAGCACCCACCCCCCACCAGTAGGAGCAAGCCAGTCTCCACCTGACAGGAGCAGGTGGAGGAGGGGCAGGCAGAGTCTCCTGGTCCCACCCACCCCCCACACCCGCCCCGAGCTCCCAGGGTGCCTGCAGGGGAGAGGCGGCACCAGGTCGCTCTGGCAGACCCCATGGACTGTGGACTCTGAGGCTGGACACCTCACCCCGTGTCCACTAGCGCACTGTGAAGGCCCCACCCTCAGGACCACTGCAGCAGCCACCAGGCTTGAGTCTGGAGGGCCAGCGGTGGTGGCCTCCCCCTACCCGGGCGGGCCACCCCAACAGGCACCGTTGGGCGATAATGCTGGGAACATAGGACACAACTTGCAAAGCACTTCCCATCTGTCCTTCACAGAGGCGTCCATGGCTCTGAGAGGCCAGCAGGCTGGGAGCCAAGCCTCTTCTAGGGCCAGGAGTGGGGACGACACGACCTCACAGTCTTCAGCCCTCCATGCTCCTCCCACCCTGCTCCTGCCCAGGAGAGAGGAGCCCCACAGGGTACCAGCCACCGAGATCAGGATGGCCACATCTCCAAGCTGTGGTCAGATGCCAAACACAGAGCCTTCCAGAAGGCGTGGCCCTGTCTGTTCCTGAGCCTGGCAGGAGCTCCGCCCTAGGGCATCTTCCAGATGGTTCTTTCTTCCGTCCACAGTGCCCAGACCCACATAGCACGCCCCCTCCTCCAGCAGGAGCTTCCAGGAGACCAGCACTGATGGCCCAGCCTCCCCAGGGTCCCAGCCAGCCGGCTCAGCGGACACCTGTCCACGGCTCAGTCGGGGATGCCCACGGATGGGCCAGCACTCTTGCTGTGGTGGGGGTACAGGACAGCTTTCAGGCAAAAGCCAGGCTTTTCCCAGGAGCATGGTGACCTCACCGGACCACGACTGGGGCATCAGCCCCAAGCCTGGCTCCCTCTGGCCTCCACGCACGCCCTGTCCAGCCCATTTGTGGCCCCCACTGCCAGGCACCAGCAGACTTTCCCCAGGGCTCCCTGTGCGTCCCCCCACTACTCTTAGATTTGGCCCCATGGGTCACATGCCTCCCAAGGGGTCACACATGGGGACACACACGGGTCACACATGGGGTCACACATGGGGACACACTGGCCCCATGGGCAGGACTCCTCAGGGCTCAGCACTCCAGGGGCTCCCTGGTCCCCAGACACACAGGTTTTCAGGGGTCCCCCATGACACATTCAGGGCCAGGACTCAGAATTTTGGGGTTTCCGTTCTGCCATCCAGAGACTCCACCACCTAGGGCTGGGGTCTCCGGCAGCAACAGGATTCTGCTGGGGGTACCACCCACATCTGGGCTTGTCCCGAACCTTGGGGCAGCTGAGGACGGTTTGTGCCTTCATACATCACAATCCCGGAACTCGCTGAGAGAAGGAGGTCTTGTCTCTGCTCCAAGCAGCTCCTCACACCACCCAGGGCCACTGGATACCTGCGTGGCCATGTCTGCCCAGGGCCATCTGCTCCCTGTGCCCGGAGCCTCTGAGTACCCACCTGGCCTGGCCCATCTGGGACTGTCCCCCTGTCCTCAGGGCCATGGCTCAGCCCACCTGTCAACCAGCCAGGCACACTGGCCTGCATGGGAAGAGCCTCCAAACATTTGCATAATTCAAGGAAAATAAACAAGAAGTTCTGGACAGTCCATGCCTCTCCGGGTGTGGGAATAGTAAGTGAATGTGGCCACAGTGACCCAGGGCACCCCTTCCTCCTGGGGCTTCAAGCCAAACCAGGGAGCCTGGGACACACAGAGCAGCTGTGGCCCCAACCCTGTGTCAGCACGGTCACCTTCGGTAGGACTAAGACACACCATCCTGCTGCCTCACCAGGCAGCCTGCTTCCTGGGTTTCCCCCTGGGGTTCCCTCCCCTTCCGTGTAACCAGAGGCCTGGGCACCAGTGGGGCCCAGGCTTGGCCTCTAGCTAGCAGAGCAATCCTTCCCAAAACTTCACATCTCCCCCTTACAAGCACGGTGACCCCATTCACCTCCACGGAAGAGGGACACCTGGACCCTCCCCCCTTGGCCAGCTCCTAGGCGACCCCCTGTCCTCACTGGCAGATGGAAGTCATGTCTTCAGAGATGCTGGTCGTGCTCAAGCCCAGGGCCCACAGGGAGGCACCCAGAGGCACTGGCTTCTCCCCAGAGCATGTGGGATGAAATAGAGAAGGAAAATGCAAAGCATTTCCAGGCACACCCACCTCCCCTCCACACCTAAACTGCGTCGAAAAATCCAACTCCTTCTATGTCTACAAGAGAAAACAGCACTTATGACTCAGAGCTGGCAGGGCCGGGCACCCACACCCTAGAGGGGACTCGCTCTAAGTCCCTGGAGCCCCCAGCAAGGGCCCTAACACACATGCAGGGAACTGGCCGGAAGGGTCAGGGGCTCAGGCAGGGACGCCCCCAGAGCCAGGAAGACCCATGCTGCAAACATAGGGTCTGGCCGTGGCCCAGGGACTGAAGGCCTGGAGGTCCCAGACTCCTAGCCGCCGCCTGCCCAGGCCTTAAGCCCAGACACGGAACTGTCATCCCCTGAGCTTGAGCCCCGTATCCCCTCAGAGCCCCAGGACCCAGGAGGGGTCACTCACAATCCGAAATGAAGCCCCAGCCGGTGAGTCTGGGGCATCATAAGAGAAAAAAAGCCCCAGATCTAACGACTTCCTTTTAAAGACACAGAATAACTTCTGCCGGGTCCTCAGACCACGCAGGAATTCAAGACATGTTTTGTGTCTGTGCTGCCAACACCCCCCAGCTTACCTGTGTGTGCCCCCCGGCAGGGGCGGCATGCTGTCTGGGGCCTGAGGTGATGGCAGGGGGCAGCTGGCGGGCTGGCAGATGGAGCTGGCTCTTGGCCCCTGGGCACAGGCACTGGGCAAACCGTGAACTTCCCTCCCCAGGGAGCTGGCCTGTGGCTCAGGTGCAAGTGAGGCCACACCCTCCACCCTGCGGACGGCTTCAGCCTCCGCTCTCAGGAAGATCTGGACTTTCCTGGGGAGCGGCGGGGGTGGACAGTCTCCTCTCTGGGCTCACCCCCCAGGCTGTGCCCTGCTCCCCAGGCTCCATCCACCAAAGGGGGGTTGGGGGCATGGGCAGCTTCCAGGCCCTCTGGACCCAGAGCTCATGGTGAGGTGGGAGGTGAAGACGGAGGTTCAGCCAATCCCTTGGAGGATGAATAAGGGAAACAAGATCAAATTCAGACTGGTTCTCCTCTCCTGCTTCACAGCTCGCTTTATGCTAGGGGAAGTCCAACTTGTACGTCTTAGGATGGAAAAGAACTTTAGAACAAGGACACTGCAACGCGAGATAGAAATACGAGTAGAGAGTTACTGTATGAGAGTTCAGTTCAGGAAAGAAGTAAACATGGTCTGAAGATGAAGGACAGACAGGGGCGGGGGGAGCGTCTGCAGCTCTCCCACGAGTGCTACATCCATCAGAGGACAGAAACCCCAGAGGAGCCAAGGAGGCAGGCTCGGTGGATACCCCTCACCACACCGGCCACCAGGCACCTGCAGCTTCACGTGCCCAGTCAGCCAGCGGGCAGCAGGACATCACCACCGGGCCCGGCTCGTGGGCCACCTTCCCACCGCCCATCCCCCCCTCCCGGGCCAGCTGAGTCCCCACACCATCCTCCCTGCTGGCTGGTGCCTGGCACATTGATTACGTTGAAAAGGCGGGTGGGCCAGTGGCTTCGAGGAGGAGAGGGGTGCTGTGGACGGAGGCCAGGTTAGGCTGCTCCCGTGTCCTCTGCTGCTGGGCCTCCCACCCCCAGGTCAGCCGGCAGGAGCATCTTGCCACCATGCACACAGTGTCACACAGGACTCCTGGGTCCAGCTCGGAGGGCAGGGAGTCTGCACCCTCAGGACAACCTGCCACTGAATGGGGTGGGGGGAGGATGAGGTCTGCTGCCACCCTCCATGGGGCTCCAGGAGGGATCTCTGTGGAGCCAGGGAAAATGCCCGCCCCCGTGCTCATGGGTCTGAAGGAACTGGGGCTCTGCCCTCCAAGCCGCCACAGGTTGGACCTTTGTTCTGGGTCTGAGCAGCTGCCCAGACAGCTCTCTTTCCAGGAGGGTCACAGGGAAGCCAAGAGCACACCTCACGCCCCCACTGCAGCCCAGTCCCTACACCTCACATGAAAAACCTACACCTCACATGAAAAACCACATGACAAAGTCCAAGGTCAAGGGGAAGGGTGTGGAGTCACGTGGGGGAGTGGGGAGCCCCTCCCCATAGAGGGCCCTTCCCAGAGGTGGCAGTGATCCGTGGGACATCCTGTGCAACACCCCCAGGCCCAACCCAGGTGAGAGATGTCACTGGATGTAGACCAGGTGCCCATGAGCCTCCTGTGGCCCTAGGGAGGGTGATCACAGAGGGAGGGGCCTGGCCCGGGCCCTAGACAGACTGCGGGCCTTCCTCTCCTCTGTTCCTGAGTTCCCCGTGCAGTCCTGGCCACAGTGTCCCCTGTCCACCCCCACACTGGGGAGCCTAGTCCAGAGAAGCCCAGTCCTTCCTATAGCAAGGGTCTCCTCTGTTTCCTTGGGGTCGGGATGCAGGTGCCTATCTGGCTGCCCAGGAAGGGTTGTGGTGGGGCCAATAGACCAGGGCAAACGGCCGTCACTCCAGCTTTAAAAGGTCCTTCATCCACCTCAGCAGGTTCCCGCCCCCATCCAAAAAAGCACGCTTCTGGCTGACAGGGCACTCATCTGTCTGTCCACTTCGAGATGGAAAGGAGTCCCCAGGTGGGCACAGGGCCAGGACTGTCCAGCACGGACACCCCACCTCCCTACCAGCCTGGGCCTCCAATTTTGTTTTTGCTGGAAACGATTCCCTTCCCCCTGACATACTGTCCCTGTAACCCTGACTGTCCACCAGCGCCCTGGGTGGACACTGGCTGCCCCTCACAGAGCCAGAATCTCTGACGGGTGACAAGCATCAAGCTCCATCCTGAGCAACCCGAAAAACCACAGAGCTGCCGGAAAGCCTGTCCCTGTGGTAGCCCCAGACAGTGATGGACGGGGCTCAGGGTCCAGGGTGATGCAGCTGGAGGCACCAGGTGTCCAGAGCCATAAGCCCCAGGGGAGCCCTATGGGACCAGGCCTTGGCCAGGGGCTGAGAGGCCAAAGTGAGGGGAGAGAATGAAGGGTGGTGCAGCTGAGCTCAGGGAGGACAGGGCGAGGATGGACCATGGGGTGGGGAAGGCGGGGGCTCCAGGAGAGGAGACGTCCATGGGAGCTACCCTGGGGACACGGGATGGGCAGGACACGCTGCGGGGTGCTGGGACATGAGCCCACCCTGCAGCATCATCACGAGGCTCTGAACTTGGGAGACCTGGCTAGATGACCCTTTCTTCCACCTCTCAAGGCCTAGCAGATGGGGAAGACAAGGGACCCTGGTGGCACCCTGGAATGCCCCTGTCAAGGCAGTGGGCTCAGTGAGAGGACAGTGTGCTTCTTGTCCAGCCCCCATACAGGCCCCCCACGTGGGATGGATTTTTCCCTGTGCCCCGTGGCCAGGCAACCGCATAGGCAGGACAGGGCAGGGCTGGCCAGTCTCAGAAGGGGTCCTGCTGCTCCTCACCTGTGATGCACCCATGAGCCCCAGTGTCCACTCTGACAAGGGCCTGGGATGGAGAGCCCCACGTCACCCCACAACAGGCTGTTCAGGGGAGGCCCAGGGGGCAGCGTGGATATGGGTGCCCGGAGACACCCATGGCCTCCCCTCCCCACTCACCCACCCATGCCTGCAGCCTAAAGTCATGATCCAATGGCAGGTGGCGGCCCACTCCACCTGGACACACCATGAGCCTCTGCATTCCCCCTTCCTGCTCCACATTTAAGGGGGACACTGCCTCTCCACCCGCTGCCCAAACCTAGACTGTCATTAGCTGGGAGTCACCTCTCTGATCCCTGCATTTATAGACACTAGGGCCCAGGGGCATGTTTCAGCAGTTGGGGTCCCTCTCCCCTAGCCCCAGGCGGGAAGAGTGGGCTATCCACTGTACCCCCAGTTCAGATTGGGGCTGGGGGAGCAGAACAGGACAAAGCAATGTGACATGGAGCCTCAGCAGCCCAGCCCCAGGGACGGAGGGAAGGAACCATCGTGGTGCCAGGCCGTGGGCTGAGACCCCAGGAGAGCAGGGTCCGCTGGGGTCTAGCTTACACCCAGCAGGAGGATTCCAGGGGACACTGGGAACAGGTGCAGTGCCCCTGCTGGCAGAGCCACAGCTGGAGGGCCCAATGGGCACTTCCATGCTGCCCAACTACAGGATCCCTGTCCACGCTGCCCTGGCCTGCCTCACAGGAGGGGCCATCTGGCATGGGCAGGGTGCCCCCAGCAGCATGGGCCTGCTCCGACTCCTGTCTCCGTGCTGGACATGCAGTCCAGTCCTGCTGGGGATGGACAGACATGGAGGCACGCCCTTCTTGCTGGCCCAGGGCTCAGGGGAGGGAGGGCCAGGACCTCTGCCAGCAGACCAACTGCCTGCCAGCGTCCACAGAGCAGGCCTCCGGGGCCCTGGCTTTGAACCACATCCGTAAACAGGAGTGTGACCATGCCCCGGGGAAGAGTCACTGCCCCTGCCATGTCTGCTTCTGGGGCCAAACGCGAGTGAAAACTCAGGCAGCCAGATCAGACAGGTCCCAGCCCTGTGCCTCCACACCCCCTCGGACCCACCTGCCACTCATCTCCCTTGCTGTCCAGGGGCCCATGGCCACTGGGCCCAAAAGCGGTCTGGGCCCTGCACACTCTGCCCAGAGATGAAAGGATGGCATCTGACTGGGCCACCGTCCCATGGAGCACCTAGCTTCATACCCATGGACCAGAACTAGCAGGAAGGGGAGCCTGGAGCCAGACCTACCCAGAAAGCTCTCTCCTCACACACCCCTGCATAGGAGCTTTTCCAGAAACCTCACAGTGACTCTGGGTGTCCCCACAGGGCAGGGGTCAGGATATGCCAACACCCATTGGAGGCTTGCCCAGGGACCACTATGAATCCAAGACTGCTGGGGGCGGGGTCCAGCCTGCACACTCCTCCTCAGCACCACAGTGGACAGGTCATGTCCCCACCACCCACCTGGCCTCTGAAGCCTGATCCTTTGGCAGGACAAGACCCAGCCTGCTTTCCCCAACCCCTAAGGTCCAACGGGCCTCAAGCCTAGGATGACAGGTGGTATACCAAGGAAGAGTAGGGTGAGGGAGCCCACTGAGTGGACCCCGGTCCCCATGAGGGTCAGGCCTGGGACTATGGCCAGCAAAAGCACAGTCACTGGTCAGTGGGCACTGTGTCCTACAGCTTGTCACCTCTTCCCCTCCCCAGGGCAGCACCCTGATGGACACCCTCAGGGCCCTGCAGAGCCACATGACCCCCAAACTCTTTGTCTGAGCCCTCAGGGTCCTCCATCATCAGACACCACAGCCCTGACCTAACAGGAAGTCAGCTCTCCCGCAGACTCTGCTCCCCTCAGGCCCAAGGAGGGTGGCCCAGGCCCAAGGAGGGTGGCCCAGGCCCAAGGAGGGCAGCCCAGCCCCAGCCACATCCCAGGGTGAGGGGTGGGCAGTGTCCTGGCTCCCCTGCGTTCCCTGGGCTGAGACCACTGGGCCTACTCCCGCCATCCCTCAGGTGGCAGCTCAGGTCCCTGGCTGGGGCTTCCTCCTCACCACACCCTGCGCCCCTCCAACCCAGGGCCTGGCAGGCACAGGCCAGGAGCGGTGAGGGCCGCTGGCCCCTCTGTTTTGTAACCACTTCTCGTGTTACAGCAGCTTAGAGGTTTGAAGGTGAAACTCATAAGCTTTTCCTAATTCAGACACAATAATAGCCCTCAACTCCTCCCAGCGCACTGGGAGATAATCCTCGCAGAAGCCCTACCTACCCGGAACTGGTCCAGGAGGGGCCAGGTTCAGGTCTGAAGACCAGCTTTGGGTAGTCGACATTCCTGACAGCCCAGCTTCCTACCTCTTCATATAATGTCTGGTGTGGCCACGCAGCCGTGAGCTGCAGGATGGTGCAGAACTCAATGCAGTTGGACGGATGCCCCACTAGGACTCACAATGGCCCACGGCTGCTGGAGAACCTGTTCTCCGCAGGCATGAAGGCAGGCGGCCAGCGCTTCACGGGTCTGAGGCGCCGTCCAGACAAAACAGCACAGTACACGCCAGTGAGTCCCGTATGTGTGCATCTATTACGTGTACACACATGCGCCACATCTGCAGCAGTCTGTGTGTACCTCATGTGCACGTGTGTACTGCACGTGTGCACCACGTCTGCACATGGCCCGTGTGGATGTGTGTGTGTGTGCATGCAGGTGCATTCCACAGGGCGAGCCCAAGTGGCCCCACTTCACACTCTGACGTTTGGAGGACCAGCTCATCCTCTGGGGAGATGGAGGCTCTTCCTGCCACCTGCTGCCTGTGACCCCCAGTCACTGTACTGCCTTCTCAAAGGCCCACCTCGACTCTAGCAGAAAACACTTAAGATCTTAAGCCTTTTAATACCTCATGTTGTTTCCATTCTCAACAGTAAATCTGCTGCATCACAACTCTCGATGACAATGACTATGCTACCTCCACGCCCCGCAGCACAACCCTCCCAAGCCCATGAGGTTTTAAGTCGGGGGTGGGGGGAGGGATGGGACAGAGGAAGGGGTTGGGTTTGGGGGCACGGTGTTGGCGCCCAGTGTCCCAGTGCTGAGGGAACAGGCACCTCGCCGCAGGCTTCACCAGACTATTCCAGGAACAGATACAAGGACAGCGTTGTGATCAATTCCCATTTTTTACTGGAAGTTCACGACAGCCAGAAAGAGAAAACGTGTCCAGACCTTCTTCACAGCCCCAGGAGCAGCCCCGGGCCCAGGGCAACAGTGGGGCGGGTGAGGGTGCAGTGTGCGCGCCAAGCCTGCCCCACTGGGCACATGCACTCGTGCACGTCGGGGCTTCTCACGCTAGCCTCACGGACATGGAAGCAGAAGTAGAAGTGAAGCCACAGCTCTGGGCACATCACCGCAAACCACCGGGGTGAACCACGAATGACTAACATCTGATGACTGTCTTGCCAATGGATGGGCCTTCTAGAAAATGGGGGAACGATGCCTTCCAGGGCGGAGAACATCCTATTACTCTGGCTCATCCGAGGGCCCGGTCATCCACAAGGCACCGGTGACCCGGGCTATTGCTCAAAGCTTCTGGACGGAGCCCACACTGTCCCACGGAGCTCGTCACCTCTGCCAGGGACACATCCTGCCTGGGAGACCCAGGCACAGGACCATCCATGCCCCCTCCCACAGTGGCAGCCCCCAGCACAGTGGAATGTGGCCTGGTCTCCCAAATGGGCAGAAGAGCTCGCCCATCCAGCCCACACAGGACGTGCCACAGGAGGCTCTTGCCTAGCCTGCAGAGGGTTGGGCAGTGCCCACATAGGGGCTGAGAGAGCAGACCAGGTGGCTTGGGTGGCTTTCCGCTCTGCCCGCCCAGCAGGGCTGGAAAGAGCCAGGAAGAATCCTGCCTGGGGGCCAGCTCTGGCCCCTCCAGCCTGTAGCTGGGCGCCCCCACCTGCTGCTGCCCCACTCAGCTCATGCCAACCCCGCAGGCCCACAGCCACAGGCAAAACCAGGGTTGGGCCAAGGCCCCTCCTGCGTCTCCTGCGGACCCCGCAGGTCCTGTCAGGCCTGAGCAGGCAGTGTCTTGTAGGGGTTCAGGATGCCCTTGGGGTCCAGGAGTGCCTTGAGCTGCTGCATGAGCCTCAGGGCCTCAGGCGGCTTGCTGTAGCTGAGGACGCCCCTCTTCTTGAAGCCCAGGCCATGCTCGGCACTGACGCTGCCCCGCTGCCTGGCTGTCCATTCGTACACGTACGGTTCCAGGTCAGCCAGCAGCGAGGGGCTGAAGGCCTCCGACGTCACATTGAGGTGCAGGTTACCGTCCCCTATAGGCACAGGGACGCTGGGGTCAGGCCAGGCAGGCTGAGACCCCTTCCTGACAGCCCCTAGTCCTGCCCTGTCCTCGTGCCTGCACCACTGGCCACAGGCCTGCAGTGACGGAAGGGGCCTGCAGTGACCACGCCACAGCCTCCCCTCTACCCACACGGCCCCCTGAGGCTTCCAGCTCCCAGCGACAGACCACCCGCCCAGCCAGCCTCTGCAGGCAGTCCCACATGCCCTGAGGGGCAGAGAGCCTCATGAGCCAGCAGGAGGAGCTCCTAGAGGCTAGAGCAAAGCCCAAGGCAGCAAGGGGCACAGGCCTGGGGCCTCTGATCCAGTGACAGAGAGCCTCTCATGGTCACCTCCCTCCAGGCTTCTCAGATGTAGGGAGCACACGAGGGACCCCCCTCCCACCAGAGTGGTCCCGCTGCTACCCTGCAGGCAAAGGCTCCAAACCCCCCACGGTGGGGCCTGCACAACCACCAGCCAGCCTACAGGTTTCCAGCTGGAATTCCCGCTACCTCAGTGGTCCCACGGACCCTGAGCTGAGAGCGTGAGGACGAGACAGGCTCCAGCTATGAGACCCCGCCCCCTCCACTTGCACCCCTGCACAAGCAAATCACCTCCAACCCAGGCCTCAAGTAATCCCCACAGACGAAGCCCCGAGAGAGACGAGCCCACACCCAAAATTCCACGTACACAAGAGCGGCCACCATGAGCAAGAACCGGCAACCTGACCACAAAGGCTTCAGATCCCGTAACTTCCAGAAACAGAACCCAAATGTCTCCTACGTTTATAGAAGTAAGAGATAAAACATATAAGACACGGATTGAGCAAGCATCTCAAGTCAACCAACTTCCAGAAAAGAAACTACCAATCACCAAGAGGCCGGAGTCCACAGACAGGTTTCGATGCGTGTTACCCCCCGCAGGAGATGAACAGCACAGAAGGGAAATCAAACATGTGACCTGAACATGATGCGAAGTCAGGGCTGGGCCGCTGAGAAGGCAGGTGAGGAGCCACAGGGCTGTAGCCCCGGGAACACAGCCAGGAAGGCAGGGGAGGATGGGCAGAGATATCTGGGGACAGAAGGGCAGAGCCACCCCCCTCACCACAGCCCCATGGCACCCAGACGCAAAGGCAAATGCTCACCCAAACAAGTAACCCCGAAGAGCCCCCCAGACAAGGGAAGACAAGAAAACTGGGATCCCTGCGGACAGCAACACCACAGGTCCATGCACAGCAGGCCGCCTCACCCCACGTAGGAGAAACAGTCACCATGCAGATGTTCACATTGAAGAAGCCCTGAGCAACAGACCAGCAGAATCCATGATGCTCGTCATCTCCTGTTCCTGGAGCCAGAGACAAGGCTGAAGCTCAGGCTGAAGCTCAGGCAGAGGCCACGACACCAGAATGAAGAGGGACATAGGCGTGGCTGAGCCTGGGCCATTGTCGGCTGCATAACATTGGCACCGCCACACGAGGCAGAAAACAGAACCAAACCAAACTACACTCCAGGAGGGGCAGCCAGGGGGGTTCAGGTGGTGAAGCGTCTGCCTTCAGACACGGGTCCTGGGGTCCCGGGATCAAGCCCCGTGTTGGGCTCCCTGCTCAGCAGGGAGTCTGCTTTTCCCTCTGCCACTCCCTCTCCTCTCATGCTCCTTCTCTCAAATAAATAAAAATCTTTCAAAATAAATAAATAATAAAGACAACGAATGACAAACTGCATGACAAGGAGACCCCACCTCCACGGTGTCTGTGAAAGATGCATCTACACCGTAGGATGGAAGACAGTGAAGGTAACAGGAACAAACACAGGTCAGGGAAACACTAAATGGGAGGAGCCCGTGTGACTGGTCGGAGGCCAGCACAGGTCCAGCATTCAGAAGGATCTACTGTGATGAGAGTGCCCATTCACCCTGGAATGAGAGGACAGGTGCAACCCCTATCCTCCAAGAGGATGTAGCTGCGGGAGAGGGGAGCAGCCTGCTGCTACTGTGCGGACTTCCGCCCTCTCACTGATGGGGGGGGCAGGGGGGCCATGGGTGCACGCGTGGTTCAGACCAGGGGGCGTGCATGGCTCAGACCAGGGGGACGCACGGGGCTCGGACCAGGGGGGAGCACACGGTTCGGACCAGGGGGGTGCACACAGCTCGGACCAGGTGGCAATGCTGGCCCCACAGGGGCCCCTCCAACCTCACGCAGAGCCCAACAAGGCGATACACAGACATTATTTAACAAGAGCCATGGTGGGAACGGCAAGCCTGGTCCTCGGGGGGAGTCTAACCCCTGCGACCAAGCGGAGAGGCTGGAGGCCCTGAAGACTCCCGTGCTTAGAGGCACCGCAAGACACACCTGACAAGGGAGAAGACACGTACACTGAGGACAACGGTAATGACAAGAAACATGAGACAGAACGCAGAGAGTGGCCAACCGGGTGGGACCACAGACCTCATGAGCACGCGACAGATGCAGACGAGGAAAGACATGAGGAACAAACCCGACCAGGACTAAAACAGGGGCCACCCCACTAATGCTGATGTGACACGGGAATGAGCGTGACAGACACCTGTGTGTCAACGTGTCCGAGGCTTCAGAAGAAACAGACACACTCCCAGAAAACAAAATGACTGAAACTGACCCAGGAAGCTCGGCCTGCCCTGCAGCTGGGGAAGAAACTGGCCTGCAGTCAGCCCCCCACCGCCCAGCACACAAAACCCTCTGCCCCGAATCCTTACCGCAGCTCCTGCCACATGGCCAATGAGGCATCAAGGTCAACTAGTCGGACCCCTCGGGGCCCAAGGGAGAGACTACAGCCACGCCACTGTGGGATGACGCTGGCATCCATCGCGGACACGGGGAAGGGACTTATAGCCCAGGACGTACCAGGGAAACCCCGCACATAACACAGGCACACGGACCAAACAAGACACAGAGGACCGTGGCCAAGCTGGGCAACCCCCAAACTACAGCCCCACCTGCACAAGGGGCCTGGCAGGAACAGTCTCACGGACCACAGAGAAACCAGGCCGGTTGCCCCACTGGACACCAGAGAAGCCCTCAACAGGCCATGAGTCTCGCCCCACCGGCAGCAAAGGCTGCACTCAGTGCCCCTTGAGGCGGAAGGTGGGCCAGCAATCCCCAGCCCCACATCCACACCCAGCAGCCTCACCACCTCGCCCAGGCCCTGGCCGAGGGCACCGGTCCTCCACCCCCGCTCGGGTGTCCACCTCCCAGAGGCCGTGCCAGGCTTCCTCCCCGACACTGGGTTCGCCAGCCCCACATCTCCACCTGCCAACATTCTGCTTGAGATTGCCCAATGATTTTTACCTTCATGTAGTCCAAGTTAGCAGCAATCTCCCCCTATGGTTTATGCCTCCCGTGTGGTCCTGACAAGATCTCCCCACCTCAAGGTCACACACACACTCTCCCATCCCCTTCTTAAAATTTCACACGTTGTCCTTCACGGGTGTGAGTCTACTCTGTACAGCAGCGCTGTCTGCCAGGAGGGAGGGACCTTTCCTGTTCCACAGACAGCAGGTGCCCTGAGCCACTGAATGTCCTCACTGTCCTTGATGCCAGGAACCCCCCCACCCCCCCAACTCTGGGGGTCACCATCTGTCACACACTGAGCATCCCAGACACCTGACTTGCGGAGCCTGCTCACGAGAAAAGGCACCACCTGTGAAAATCGTTGTGATGACAAGTTCCCAAACCAAGCATCAGAGATGTCGGGACAGAGTATGCCGTGTGCCAAGCCCCTCACCCCATTTCTCCAGATCCTCCCTCAACTGCAGGAGGGGGACCTGAACCCCCCATTACAGACAGGCCATGGAGGCTGCAGGCATGGGGCCCTGTGCAGCCCATACGCACGGCTGCCAAGAATCGAGAGGGATGAGACATTCCTTTCTGAGGAATTAATCACTTTAAACATAAAGCTTGATTTTTCTGCAAAATAGAATTATCTGAAACTAGTTTTCAAACGCTTGCACCTGGCAAGGGGAGTGAGAGGCACTCATCAGGGATACAGCAGACTGGGTCTGAGGGCAGGCCACCGTGGTGGCCAGCAAACGGAGGTCCTTTCCAAAATGCCCGAGAACCATGAAAATGATTAGAATTCTCTCAACAACTAGCATCCCCATCAACACCTGATCCCAGAACAGCTCACCCAAGTGGCCATAGCCCACCACATGCTTGGCCTGTGAGCCAAGGCGGGCGCGCAGATCAGACACAAGGTCATAAAGCCTCTCGGTGGGCAGGGAGAGGTCGTACTTGTACACATAGCCGTCCCGGCTCAGCGCCTCCGAGATCCTCTCCCTCAGGGCCCACAGCGCCTGGGACAGACAGAAAACAAAGTCAGAGGGGCACCGTGAAGGGTGTCTAACAGCAATTAGAATGCTGCCGGCCTCAGATGACCAGGAAGGTCATGACGGAACTTCCCAAGTGACAAAAATATTCTGTATTGTGACAAGCACGGGGCTCTGACCCAAGAATCCATACAGGACGGGACTCCAGAATGTGGCCATGGTTCACCCCAGGGCACACAGACAGCCCCTCTCCAGGAGGATGGAGGACACTCTGGGTGGCATGGTGGGAGAGGCTGGTAGGGGCTGCTAGCTGGCGAGGGAACCTGAGCGATGGCAGGGTCCAGCAGGGAAGACACTGCAGACAAAGGGGACGGGGCTGCTGGGCCCTGGGCTGCCCGAGACACACATGGGTGCTGGAGCTTGAGCGGGAAAGTGAGGGCGGCGCGGGGTGGGGCTGAGGGGGCCTGGGGAGTGGGGGGCTCTTCACATCACTGCCCTTCTGCACAAAGCCAGCCATGGCTTACTGGCTTGGCTGGCTGACTGGTCACAGAGGACACTTGGAAGTCCTGGTTACAGAGTGGAGGAAACGGTGCTGAATGTGCCATCGCTCAGCTATGGGGCTGGCCCCATCCCACCCACATGTCCCCTCATTCAGGAAATGTCTCAGCAAAATTTCTACGTGGTAAGGACTGGTTCCTCCTGCTTTTCCACATGACACTTTTCCAATGCCAGGTCTGCCCCAGAAGAGTAGCAACAGCCCCTCACCTCCACAGGAACCAGCCAGCGTCTGGCTTCCCCCATTCGCTCACTGGCTTTCAGGGTCACTACACGGTCCCTCTGTGCCCTCTCCTCGACTCCCATCCCAACCTGCAGCAGCTCCTGCCCGCCACCTTTCTCACACACCCAGACCTGCAACGACCCCACACGGTCCCCCGCACTGCTGGACCCCAAGCTGGAGTACTACAGGGCCATGCTGCGGCCCACAGGCTTCCCTGTCTGACCGTCCATACCTGCCCCACCCACGGGCTCCCACTACCCAGGCCCCCCCAGGATGGTGACAGCAGCTCCCACCGCCACGGGCCCCCCACAATGGTGATGGTGGCTCCCACTGGGTGACTCAGTCAGTTAAGTGTCTGACTCTTGGTTTCGGCTCAGGTCATGATCTCAAGTTGTGAAAATGAGCCTGTGTCACACTTCATGCCTGGTGGGACGTCTGTTTGATACTTTCTCTCCCTCTGCCCCTCCCCCCACTCACACTCACTTACTTTCTCAAATAAATAATTTTTTAAAAAATAATTTAAAATAAAATATCACTGATCACAACAAAGACCCAAAAGCACGTTTCCCAAGAGGCAGGATACCTGCTCACGTTCCGACTACCCGTGCTCTGAGCCAGACATGAGGCCCAGCACAGACGTTCTGGACCAGCTGAGCATGGGGGATGTGAGGAGGCACGGGCAGCACACACACACCTTGAGTCTGGTCTGGTCCGTGGCCACGGTCCCATCCGTCACCAGGCCAGAGCTCAGCGCCTGCTCCAGGAAGTCACTCAGCTTCTCGGCGTCGTGCCCCGCTCTGGAGCCTGAGGTCTCCACTAGGACATAGAACGGACTTTCTGGAAGGCACAGAAAGCAGGATGAACAGAGGTGGTCAGACAGAGTGAGGACAGGCCTGGGTCGGCCTGTCTGAGCGTCTCTGGCGGCCCCTGTGCGGCCCACAGAACAGGAAGCCTCTGCCCAGACTTGGTCTCCGGTGGCTTAAAAACCGGTGTTTCATGGGTGCCTGGGGGGTACATCCGACTCCTGGTTTCAGCTCAGGTCTTGATCTCAGGGTCGTGGGACCAAGCCCCATGTCAGGCTCCGTGCTCTGTGGGGAGTCTTCTTGTTCCTCTCCTCTTGGTCAAGCCCCGCCCCTGCCCAGCTCTCAGGTACATTCACTCTCTCTCTCAAATAAATTAAAATAAAAATATAAATAGGTCCTTCCTGGGGTGCCTGGTTGGCTCAGTCAAAAGAGTATGTGACTTCTGACCTCAGGGTTGTGACCTCAACCCCCACACTGGCTGTAGAGATTACCAAAAAATAAACTTAAAAAAAAAAAAAAAAAGGTCCTTCACTGGGAAAGAAACCACACTCCCCAGAACACATGAACAGCCCTGAGCGATGTCATGGGCACCTGCACAGGGCTGTGGGCAGGGAGCCCCTCTTACCTTCCCGCGGTGCTGGGGAGGCCACGGGCTACAGGAGAGACCACTGTGCCCGCGGGGTGCTGTGATGCCCGCAGCACTCGGCTTAGCACGACATGCAAAAAAGGCATGATTTTACCCAAGCTGTCTCTTTTTTACAGTTTTTTTAAAAATGCATTAGGAACTATAAGAGAATTTCAAGCTTGTCTTTTTTTTAAGGCTACCGTGAATTTATTTTTAACTTACTGAAATCAACAAATGAAAACATCAAATGCACAGTTCTTCCCTTTAGCACTACGTTATAAGTGCCTTCCAGAAAAATACTACAAGCCCATCCTACTATAAGGAGAACAAGTGTTTTCTAGATATTGGCATTTCTCCATGATGAAATACAAATTCTGCTCTTTAATTTATCATGTCCTAGAAAACACTGGGAGTGTTCCAATTTCTATGGGCTCCTTTTCCAATTACAAAAGTAAAAACATGCTTATAAAAGGGAGTTTGGAAAACAAAGACAAGTATAAATGAAAAAAAAAAAATTCCCCAGCTTGCCAGATGTAGCAACCAGCATGGTCAGCAGCACTCCTTCCTGTCTTCCAGTCAGGGAGATCTGCACACTGAAACCTGCCCAGGACAGTGAGCTGGCCTTTCCTTTCTCCTAAACATGACCTTAGGAGCAGCTTCCTCACACACGCGCCCAAGGGCCACACAGTGCTCCATCTGCCCAGGGACTCTCCATCCTCCCAGGGACCTTCTGTCCACCCAGAAACAATCCGTCCATCCAGGGACCCTCCGTCCACCCACAGATGTTCCATCTGCCCGGGGACCCTCCGTCCGCCCAGGGATGCTGTCTACCCAGGGGCACTCTGTCCACCCAGACACCCTCCATCCGCCCAGGAACTCTCCATCCTCCCAGGGACCTTCCATCCACTCAGAGACACTCTGTCCACCCAGGGACCCTCTGCCTGCCCAGAGACCCTCCATCCATCCAGGAACACTGTCTACCCAGGGACCCTCCATCTGCCCAGGGACCCTCCGTCTGCCCAAAGACCCTCCATCCACCCAGGGACCCTCTGCCTGCCCAGGGACCCTCTGTCCGCCCAGAGACCCTCCGTCCATCCAGGAATGCTATCTATCCAGAGATGCTCCTTCCATCTGGGGATACTGTCTACCCAGTGACCTTCCACACACCCAGGGACACTCCATCCTTCCAGGGACCTTCCACCTACCCAGAGACCCTCCATCCACCCAGAGACCTTCTACCCAGGGACACTGTCTACCCAGGGAGCTTCCATCTGCCCAGGGACCCTCTGTCTGCCAGAGACTCTCCATCTGCCCAGGGATACTCTATCCACCCAGAGACCCTCTGTCCACCCAGTGACTCTCCATCTGCCCATGGGTCCCCCACCTTTCCAGTGATCGTATCATATCTTCTTTACTACTGGATGTTCCAGTTGTTTCCTGTTCTATTGTACCAAATGCAACACCTCATTAGAAATTTAAAGCATAAAGATCTTTCTGCCTGACCACACGCTAAGGTCCTAACCCGGCCCGTCTGACTACAGAGAGGGACTCAATGTTATATTAGACCATAAGGGCAGGCCCAGATCCCATAGGACCACAGCTCTCCTATGAGGATGAGGCACCACGGATCTCCTGTACACACAAGGCCGTCTGAGCACACAGCGAGAAGGGCACCGCTGGCTGCACCCGACACAGGCCAAGCCGCCCCACAACCCGACACTCCAGCCTCCAGAGCCGCAAGAAGCAGACATCCCATGGGGACGCCCTGAGCCTCTGGCTTTCCACCAAGGCTGCCCGCACCAAAGCCACCACCTTTCAGGAGGCTCTCGGAGGTGAAGACGCTGAGACCCACAGTAGAGAGCTCTCTCCTCGAGGAGCACGATGGCAGGCGGCCCTTGGAACGCAGGGCCAGGGCTCGGTTGGCTAAGTGGGAAAGTTCCACGGACCAGCGGCTCCTCTGGTGGAAAAGAAGCACTTCTGACCAGCACGTTGAGGACCCTCAGAGACCCTGGGGCTCTGGCACAACTGGCGGCAGCAACTGCACCCACACTGGGGGCCCAGTTCCCACGCGGGTCAGAGAGTCTCGCTCGTCCGGGTATGGCGACGCTGGAGCCATGCAGATTCTGGCAACCTTGTCACCACCTCCCCCTCTGTGGACAGGCTGATGGCCTGTCAGTGACCAAAGAGAGCATCCCCTGAGACCTATGGCATGAGGGCCACGGCGGAAGCTGCCCGGCCACAGGGGTCGATACCTTGCACGGGGCTGGCAAGGCGCAGGTGGTGCGTGACCAGCCACATGCACTCAGCGTCCATGAACTCATACGCAGACAGGATCTCACCCAGCAGCTCCTTGCCACTGCTGAAGGTCTGCAGGACCTCAGCAAAGCCCGGACAACCTGCGAAGGCAACAAGACCTCAGGTGTGGGCACCAGAGCCCCGGCCAGACACCCCCACGTCCCCCCGTGAAGTAGCTGCGCCGAGTGGCCCTGGATGCTGGTGAGCAGGGCAGCCCAGTGGAGCAGCAGAGCACCACCACAGGGACGCCCGCGAGCCAGTGGCACGCGTGTCCCAGGTAGTGACGGTCTAGAAGGAAAGGCCCGTAGGAGGACCCACGGTGTGCAGGAAGGTCACAGGAACCAGAGGGGCCGGGGCGCACAGGGGGCCAGAGACGGGTCGTACTGGGAAAGGGCTTCACTGCCTTTCTCTCACCACAGTGAGCACTTGTGTTTCCAGGAGCCCAGGGCGAGTCACTCAACTTACAGAACAAGGAGAAATCTCTGAGGCGCCCGGGCCTGGGGAGCCCGTCGTCAGCAGCCGGGAGCAGGTGGGAAGGGCCCAGGACACTGACTCTACGCTGGGGACGGGGTGGGAAAGCTGACAGGAGTGTGTTCATAGAGCGCAAGGCCAGAGGCAGATGTCTCCTATGCACACCCGGGCGCATGTGGAGTTCCACGGCTGGATAGCGGGGCTGGACGTGGGGGCTCAGTTGTCTGGGGATCACAGCGTGCGGCAACACCGGTAAGCAGAAAAGATGGGAAACAACGCAGCAGGAGTGTAAAAGGGTGGAAACCGTGGGAGGGATGAAGAGGACCAACCACAGAGCTTTGTCGTGAGTGTATCAGGTCACAGCCCTAAAGGGGGAGGAAGATGGCCAGACGCCTCCAACTGACAAGACACCAAGACATGGGGTGAGGAGGCCTGGAAGATCCGAGGTGAGAATGTGTCCTCAGAGGCAAGAGACCCCAAACCACAGATGAGCAAAGACACAGAGAAAATCTTCAAAGTGACCGAAGACCAAAGCGTCAGCACCAGGAGCAGCAGCCATAGAGGACACAAGCGCAGGATGCGAGACAACTCTGAGCAGCCTCATTTGAGAACCTGCGACAGTGTCTCCATGGGCGAGGGTTGGGGAGGCGCGGCCAATGGGCCAGCCGTGAGACCCAGGCCATGCTTACGGGGAACACGAGCCCAGTGCAGAACGGCACATCAGAAGAGGAAATGGCACGTTTGCAAGAACACAGCAATTCCAGCCACAGAGACAAGGGAGGCCGTGAGACCTGGCACCCTGCCATGGGTACAGACACCGCAGAGCACAGCCAACAGCGGACTGGGGAGTTAAGGTGCCCATGATGACCTCCAGAAGACCGGATGTCCCACAGCCTCTTAACTACCAGAGTTTGACGGGCTCTGAGTGGAGGCAAGGCAGAATATGGTTTCAGAGGAGGAGACGCAAGCCCACGCTCGCAGTCTGCTGGAAGCAGAGGATCCGATGGGCAGCTGGGGACAGGGCAGGGGACAGAAGGGACAGCATGAGGGATAGCATGACAGTGGGGAAAGTAGAGGGACAGCAAGGGGTCATGGTGGGGACAGCAGGAGGACAGTGGGAACAGGGTGGGTGACAGGGTAGAGAACAGATCAGGGACAGGGTGGGGGACAAGGCAGGGGACAGTGAAGGACACAGTGGGGGACAGGGCAGAGGTCTGTGAGGGACAGTGGGGGACAGCATTGGGGACAGTGTGGGGAACAGGGCAGGGACAGTAGGGACAGCAGGGGGATAGTACAAGGACAGTATGGGGGACAGGGCAGGGACAGTGAGGGACAGCAAGGGGATGGAGAGGACAGTGTTCCTACGGCTGTGACTCATTCAGGAATGAACACACCAGAAATGACACTGCTTCACTCAGAATCAAGGAAGGAGATGGAGCGGCAGAGCTGAGCAGAGGCCCAGTTGTGCTAAAGAAAAGGGTGTTCTGCCCTGAGATGGGAGAGGCCCCCTGCAGATCCCCCGTCAGGAGCACCAACCCTCCAGACACAGAAGCCAGGAGACACAGGAACGGCCCCCCTCGTGCCAAGGGCCAGGCAGCAGGGCAGTGGGAGGGACAGGGCAGCCAGCGGTGCACCCCAACAGCCGGCCTACCGAGAAAAGCCACGTTCACTGCCCTGGGCTTGGGTGGACACTGGATAGACACAGCCGTGATGACCCCCAGCGTGCCCTCCGACCCGATGAAGAGCTGCTTCAGGTCGTAGCCCGTGTTGTCCTTCCGCAGAGAGGTCAGGCAGTCCAGGACAGTGCCGTCGGCCAGCACCTAGCCGAGAAGGGGAGAAGGGCCTATACGTGGGCCCTCGCAGGCACCCTTCTCATCTCGCCCCCATGCCCAGGGGTCCCACAGAAAGCAGAGCCAAGCACGAGCCCCCAACCCATCCCAGATGGAGGCCCCAGGGTGACCCCAGGCCAGAAGGCGCCCCAATGGGGCTAAGAGAGGACTTTCATGCCCCCCACACTCATGGAGCTCAGGGCCCAAAGTGGGGAGGCAGTGGCAGAGAATCACATAGCAGGGGGGCCACGCCCTGCAGACACTTCATCCACCAGGCCCTGGACCTCACCCGGTGCCGCCAGGCCCCTGCCCTGCCACCACCCCCTGTCCCCCCACCCCCCTTGCCGCTTGCTGCTCCAAACTTGCCCCCCCCCACTGACCCCGCCCCAGCCCCGCCCCGGCCTTGCCCCACACCACCCCAGAGAGAGTGCCCGAGGGGGCACAGACCCATGGAGTCAAGGCAGGTTGGCGGGGGCCCGCAGACACCTCACACGCTAAGTACTTTCAGCACTGGGAAGAGGCTGAGGGTCCGGCCACTCGGACACAGGCAGGGGGACACAGAGGAAAGTGGCCAGCGCCCCAGCTTACCACCTCCAGGCCCAGGACAGTCCCGTGAAGTGAGCCGTAGCGCAGAAACCGCAGGCCGCCTGCGTTGGTTGCCACGTTTCCCCCAATGTGGCAGCTGCCCTTCGCCCCCAGGTCCAGGGGCATGACGAAGCCCCTCTCCTCCACATACCGGCTGAGCTCCTCCAGGACGCAGCCCGCCTGGCATACCAGGGTCCCTGCCAAGAGAACATGCTGCCACGGGAGCCAGAAGATGCACCGCAGAGGCTCTGCGGGGGTTAGCCACCTGGAACAGGGGTCCCCCTCAAGGACAAGGAGCATGTCCCCCAACCTGTCCCCCAGAAGTTACCGTTATCTTTTATCAAGAAGAAAAAGAAAAACTGATGGGGAAAAATAAAGAAGGAAATCCTCACGCACACACTCGTGGAAGGGAAGGGATGAGCATCGCTATACGGCAGTGCCTTCACCCGGGATGGGGAGTCCCACCACCAGAGGACGTGGAACTTGGACCACTGTTGGCACAGAGCTATGGTGCCCAGGTGCCCCCAGCAAAGAGGATGACCCGCCCAAAATGCTGTGCTGGAGAGACTGCTGGAGCCGCTGAGCGGAAAGCACCTTGAGACCTCCTTGTACCCCGTCCTTTGTGCCCTGTTTACAAGGGCAAAAAGAGCCGTCCTGGTTAGAAAATATCATAGTTGGAGGAGCTGCAGCAACAGCCCATGCCCTTCAGCGCAGACCCACAGCACAAACCACCTGAGTGACCCCTGGACAGCACCCCCAGGGCAGACAAAGCCGGGCCTCTCCTCCCCAGCCTGTACCCCTCACCACCCGGCCACAGTGCAGGCTTACCGGACACGCTGTGGAAACTGATGACCCGGTTCATCAGGGTGGTGGACAAGATGATCTCATCAAAGACGGGCACACTGCCCCCCACCATGCCCGTGTTTCCCCCCTGCGGGTTCACAGCCAGGTTCCTCTCATGACAGTACCTGGGGCAAGCACAGGACAGGCATCAGGGCTCTCTGCCCTCCCCCTGCACCACCATCCCTGTGCAACGTGATCCAGGCCAACCCTGGCTGCAAGCCCACCGAACCCGGAGTCCCCCCTCTTCCTGCCGTGACCTCCATGGGTGGCACCCTTGGTCCCTGCGCACTGCCGGCGGGTCTGAGGAGGCCCAGGGCCACCCAAAACGGCAGCGAGCCACAAGTCTGCACAGTCCAGATCACAGACAGGTTGGTATTCGTACCCGAACATCCTGAGAGGCCAAGGCTCTCCCTGCACAATGCGCTGCACAATGCACTGCACAATACACTGCACAATACAGGTGCCAGCAGCACCCCCTGCTGTTCACCAAAAGCACTGCAGCCCCTCCACCCAACGTGTCCCTTTCACCTCCCTTTCACCTCACCTCACCAGAAACTGGCCTGGAAGCCTAAGGAGCACAGAGGGATGGTCGCAGATATGGCCAAATGGGGAAGACACAATATGACAGTACCTAACCCCACCGGGCAGGGAAGAAGCGAGAGGAACAAAACCTCACCAGGGTCTACATCTGGAGGGAAGAGGGCTTGCTTTCGAGTGTCCTCCTCAGTCACGTACCCTCCATCGTGTGCCCTCCCAGTCGCCCACCACCGCCCAGGGGTCCCATGCGCTCCTTACCTGAGGATGCGAGCCACCTCCTGGGAGGTCCGGGGCCTGAGCAGCACCTTGCTACAACCTGCAACACCAAGGACACATTACACACACAGAAGGCAGCGCTCAGTCTACCCTCCAGAAGAAGGTCCTCCTTCCTCTTCCTTCTTCCTCTGCAGGCTACCCGCACAACCAGGGTCAGCACCAAGCCCAGGAACCTCAGGGACGAGGGCGAGGTGTCAGACACGGGCCCCACCTCTCTGGGCAGGGAGGCCACGGCTGGGGCACCTGCCTGGCTGCTCGCTGGGAGGGGCCGTGTTTCCCCCACCTAACTGCACCTGTGGGGAGACAGCGACCTGTCCAGATCCACCCCTCCACCTGTGTTAGTACCTGACTTCCCACCGTGGGGCGGGGCTACCCATCCCCCTCCCATATGTGTTTCATCTACTCGGGGCACACTCATGGCTCCTTCTATGCATCAGGTGGCGGCTCTAAGCTGTGATGACTGACGGGATGCCAGGATGCATGCCTGGATGCCCGTGCTTCGGGGTTCCTGACCATGGGCTCCCCAAGACAAGCAGGCTCTCTCTGGCCCTCTGACTTCATTCCAAGTGCACAAGCAGGTGAGGAGGCTCCCGGGAGGTGGGAGGCACAGGACACCCCCCACCCCCCACCACCACCGTGTCAGTGACCTCTCACGCAGCTTTGAGATCTGGCTGCAGTTCTTAGCTTACATGCTTTTTAGGAAAGTCTGAGTTACTAATATTTACAATCCTTGTATTAAATATAATTTAATCGTACATTTACATGTTAATTTTTAATAACAGCTGTGTTTCACAACTGGCTTGATAGAAAAGTCTAACAATTTTTAAGTAACTGGCTCTCCCTGCACGTCCCTGTCCCCGAGCCTCCAGGAGGCCTTAGCAGTCTACTGTCCACCTTAGGACACTGGCCAAAAGGAGGCAGCCGTCAGCATGCTGCTGGCTGATGACGGCACTGGCTTCTGGAACGTGTCGGGGGAAGTAGGAAAGGACTTTGCAGACGGGCTGCCCCAGGGTTCACTAACATTCATCTACGCCCTGGTCTTCTCTCTCATGTGCTCAGAGTCTCTTAAGTCGAGGGACGGACTCAAAAGAACAGAAGGGAAAACAGAAGCAGGAAAGGCTTCAGTGCAGAAGGAGCAGAGCCGAGCTCTGGAGGGGACAGGCAGGGAGGAGCTAAGGCTGCGAGCCTCTCTGGCCCGCGACTCTCGTCCCTCCGCTCGAGAAAGGCAGACTGAGTGCCAGTTCCTGGTCTCAGCAGCACAGTCCCCATGCTGCCCACCACCTGCTTCTCCATCCTCATGGCTTCCCGGCAGCCCTCCAAGGCCTTCGCTCACTTGGGACGCCCAGGGCGTGGGGTACGGAAGGACCCTCCTGGGACACGGCCTGTCACCTGTCACAGCATGCCTACTCCCGGCTGGCGGTCTCCCTGCCTTCCTCCCAGGGACCAGAGCACACTGCCACATCAGGGCTGGCAAACCCCACACTCAGGCCAAGCCCAGCCTGGGCTACGCCTGCACGTGGAGCCCTGCAGGAATAGCCCGATGACCATTTGTTTGGTGTGGCCGCTTTCAGACGACAGACTATGGCAGACACCAACTTGACCTCTGCAGGACGCTGCTGAACCTGATGGCTGAGACTTTCACCTCCAAATCTTCTCTCCCAGCAGCTCAGCCCTGGGACCCAACACTCCACCCCTGGGAACCTGGGCTGAGGGTCTTGATCCCCAGGCTCCAGGAACAACCTCCCGGCTTGCTTCTTCCCACCCCAAGGCAGCAGTCCCCAGGCCCTCCCTGTCCCACGCACTAGGGGACAGGCAGCAGTCTCTCTTGCACCACACCACCCCCACAGACCATAGCTCTCACTGCCTCCCCCATCCTCATGTTAGCAGTGCCCCCACCTGCTTCTGCATGGGCCCCCACAGCCATTCCTCCCAAGACTGCGGCCCCAGGAGGGCCTGGGTCCCTCCACGCCCAGCTCCTGGACAACTTCACGGCGATCCTGTTTCTCACCAAGCTACCAGTTCTTCCCTCTCAACCAGATCATTCCCATCCACCTATTAATCTGCTGCGACAGCAGTCTTGTCTGAAACCGGCCCCAAAAAGGCAAAAACATCTTCTCTTGACCCCATCCCAACTCCCACCCCGGCCCCCCTGTCCCCCTAAGCCCAGTGCCTCCACCAGATGGGGGCCTCCCAAGCCCCCACGAACAGCTCCAACCAGAGGCGTGTCCCTTCCACGCTACAGACAACCTCCTGCCATGGGCCCTGGTTTAGCAGCTGCTCCTGACCAGGCAACCCCTGGCGACCCCTGGCTCCCCTTTCTTCACACATGCACCAGGTCCTCCTCAGCCCCGGCCCAAGCTGCTCAGTCCCCTTGGCTGGTGCCTGCTCACCCCCATGGACCACAGCGGCCACTGGCCTCCTTGGACATCGGAGCTGCATGGACCCAGCCCTGGGCTAGCTGGCTTCACAGCCCAACGGGCCCCTTCGCGTGTCCAACTGGACTTGTCCAGACCCAGATTTCCAGTTTCCCCACAGACCTGGTGCTCCTGCCATTTTCCTCAGCAAGTGGAAGGCTACCTCTGCAACTGCTCAGGCCATGGGTCCCTGCATCCTGGCTCCTCTGACACCCTACACACCCATCAGCACATCCCAGACTCTTCTTTGCACACACACAGAGCTGACACCATTTTACCTGACCACCCATCGAAGACTCAGCTCTCCTCTGAGCTTCCATGCCCAGGGAGTGAAAGCCTCTCCTCGACACGGCAGCCATACCAGGCTGTGGGCCTCTCTCCTCCTGACCTCCTAGTAGCTCCCCATCAGTTACTGGGACTCACCTGGCCCTCGAGGTATCGATGACCCAGCCCCCTCGCTCTCTGACCTCCCCATCGTCCATCCACTCCAGCCACACATGGGTCTACAGCTCCCCAAACATGCCAAGCATAGACTTGCTCAGAGGCTTTGCACTGGCTATTCCTGTCCCAGAACACCCTTCCAGATGGCTTCCCCAGGTTCCAAGGAAACAGCATGTGCTGGGGGACTCTCCTGGGCAGGCATGCCCACCTGGCAGGCAGCCCACCGTTCATGCCACCGCCCCTTGGGTGAGCCTCCTGTCCATCCTGTCCCCAGCCCTGCACCATGTGCAGACACACAGTGAAGTGCTCACTGAAGTTTATGGGGTCCACCCATGAGCAAAGTGATCTAATTTTTGGACAGTTTCCATTTCAAATAAAGTCCATTTTTAAGAAAATTATAAAATCTTAATCGGCTTTTACTAGCTGCATTTTCTATAGAACTCTTAAGACTAAAACGTTAAATGATCATAAGTTTAGACATGCTTTCTCCCCCAAAAACAGCTACATAAAGGGGTTATTTCGAAATTGAACAAACAGGGGCGCCTGGGTGGCTCAGTGGGGTAGGGCCTCTGCTTTTGGCTCAGGTCATGGTCTCAGGGTCCTGGGATCGAGCCCTGCATCGGGCTCTCTGCTTAGCAGGAAGCCTGCTTCCTCCACTCTTTCTGCCTGCCTCTCTGCCTACTTGTGATATCTGTCTGTCAAATAAATAAATAAAATCTTTAAAAAAAAAAATGAACAAACAACTTCAACAGACACCCACTGGGCAGGTGTTGTACACCAAGTCCTGCAGATTCAGAGACACATACACCCCAGTGCCGCCCTCCTGAGCTCAGGTGTCAGCAGCCGGGGGGCGAGGGTCGTCCACATGAGCACAAAGACACAGACCGAGCCACATGAGGCTTCCAGGAAGAGCCCCCAGCACACAGCTAAGCCCTGTCCGGCGGGGAGGGAGGCAGACAGGCCCCATTCCAGTTACAGTGTGTACTCTGGAAGCCCCAGGAGGAAGACACCCCAAGTCTTGAGTACCCAGCACCCTGGGCTTTTACCTCTGAGGTGGGAGCCCCATCCCCAGTTTGTAGGGTTTGGCGCTCAGGCCGCAGGGCCGGCCAGGACCGGGGCCCGGCCTGGTTGAGCCCAGGATGGACAGCACCCTCTCCTGCCTCTGGGAGCAGGCATGTGAACCTGCATGCCCTGTGCGGGCAGTGGGCTCCCAGCAGGCACCATCCTCCAGCCCCGGGGGGTCCTGACTTAGCAGGTAGGGTGGGGCTGGAAGCCCTTCCACTCTGGGCACTTGGGCCACAAGGAACAGTCCAAGGAGGATGCCTGGGTGGCTCCGCTGGCTAAACGTCTGCGTGGGATAGAGCCCTGTGTCGGGCTCCCTGCTCAGCGGGGAGCCTGTGTCTTCCTCTCCTCCCTGCTTGTGCTGTCCCCTGCTCTGTCTGCCACTATCTCTGTTTCTCTCAAATAAATAAATAACAGTCTTTAAAAAATTAGAAGTCTGAGGACTTCCAAGGTATCCGACCCGAATCTCTCCCTGTGAGTATAGCGTGTCCCACACCCCACCTCCACGTGCTACAGACTCTGCACCATAGGTCAGTTCACAAGCTGGTTCAGACCCGCTCTCGGAGTTCTTCGAGCCCACGCACAGCCCTTGCCATGGTGAGTCGCGGCCACTGGACACCCCCCGACACACACACACAATGCTCTGTCAAGTCCCACGGGCGCCGGATCCAGCCCTACCTGGCTGCTGGAGTGTCCTGGCATTACATGTGTAATTCGTGACTCTGTTGTAAGCAAGCTCTCTTCTGAGTCTCTTTAATATTCTATAAGAACATCGTATTGGTGTTTTGTGTTTTGTAACTGAAAAGGCAGCTTACATTATCTCTGAAAATGTTGCAGGACAGAACACAGAGTGACAGGATCTTTCCTGTGGGAAGGGGTGCACTGGGTCTGGAAGGCTGAGAACTCCCAAGCTGGCACAGGCGTGTGCTGCTGCAGACACATGTGCTGGGAGGAGCGGGGCTCGGGAGGCCCAACCAGCCCCCTGCTTCTTGTCTGAAGGAGCTGCCGCAGGCAGACTGGGCCTCCCAAAGTGTGTCCGTGTCGCATCCCTCAGAACCTGTGCATGTGCCTTGATTTACATAAAGGGTCATGACATATGTGATCAAGTTAAGAGTCCTGAGACAAGGTCCTGGGTTTAGGTGATGCCAGGTGTCCTTAAAGGGACACAGACGCCTGCAGCCCCCAAGAAGGAGCCCCCCAGAGCCTCTAGCAGGAGCAGGTCCAGCCTCCAGAGCTGGGAGCAGGCGAGCCTCCGTCACCCAGCTTGTGCTGGCTGTCACAGAGGCCCTGGGAGTTCACGCGCATCTCTCAGAGCAGCCGGCCACCTTGTCTTTTACTCTGTAGACATCACGCAGCACCAGTAAACCTCCAGGAATGTTGTTTTCACAACAGTTTGAAACTACAACACAGCCTCTCCTCAGCATGAGAGGGTGTGTGTGCCAGGCACGCCCCTCCACCCCAGCATCGTCACAGCCCCTCCCTGGAGCACGTGCTGTGGCCAGACCCTCACTCACCTCGGACCGTCCTCAGCCAGTCCACATTGGAAGCCTCCAGCACCTCTGGGTCTGTGACGACCCCGCCCGGGAGGATGCGTTCAAAGGCTGCCAGGTCTTCAGCAGACACCGCCGAGAAGGGCAGCCGTGTCACGGGGTAGCGCTGCTGGGTCAGTACCACCTCCGGCGCACCAGGGGGCGTGGAGGAGCTGCTCCTTCGGACCAGGGGGCTGACGCCCAGGGCCCCCCCAGGGCTGAGCAGGCTGGGGATCCTGGACACCCCTGCCCGTGTCCTGTGCTGCACAGATGCTCCCCGAGCGCACACCGCCTGCCACCGGGAGAGCCACACCAGCTGCCTGGGCACCACATGGGGCCCCATCGCTCCTGCCCTAAAAAGCAAGCGGTAGGACCTGCAGATCCAGAAACCACAACCCAAGCCCAGCTGCAGTCCAGGAACAGAGGCAGTCTTCCAGGGTGAGGCCATGCGGTTCCAGCCTCCTGGAGAGACCAGCCAAAGGGCATGGGGGCGGAGGCGCTGGGCGGGCTGCCTTTGAGCCTGACCCGGCTGGGTTTCCCTGTAAGGCCCTTCTGGGCACAGGACAGTGGCTGGGAGCTGGTCGAGTCAGAGTCGAACACTTGCAGTAACAGAGCTCCCTCTTAACCCTCCTGCTTCAGGACGAAACCAGAGTCTAGGCACTAAACGGACGGATGCCCTGAATTATGCGATGAAGAATGGCTGAAACGGTAAATGGGTACCCGCCGGCACAAGTCTGGACAGTGCAGGAGTTAACGACAAGCACGGAAAGGGAGGCTTCCAGGCTGCACACCGCGCTGCAGGCACCAGCCAGCAGCGTAGCACCCCCAGCCCGACTGAAAACACAGAGGGAAGGGCACAGGGGCGCGCCCCTCCGCGGGCTCCCCGGGCTGCCGAGCCGGGTCCGGAGTTTACGCACATCCTGTGCGTCCGGGGACGCGGCCGTCGGGGCAGCCCACGGGCCGAGGACCGGACGCGGGGGCACCCACTCCGGTGAGGGGAAGCAGCCCCGCGGACTCGCATTCAAGGACGCCCCCGCCGCCCCGACCCGCGGTCCCCACACCGCCTCTAACCGCGTCCCCAAACCTTTGACCCAGGGCCCTCGGCCCAGGCCCCGGCGGCCGCGCGCGCACACTCACGTCCGCGCCCCCGACCCGCCGCCGCAAGCGCCTTACGGCCCGAGCCGGGACCGACTGCGCCTGCGCACTGGCGCCCTCCGGCCCCGCCCCCCCCACGGGATAGGGCGACCTCCAGGCCCCGCCCCCAACCCTACGGGCTGCAGGTGCACCCTGGCGGGCGCGTACTTCGGTCCGCCACACACCGCGGGACAGCCGTCCTGGACCGGTGTCCGGCACTGCCCAGCAGGGGTCCCCGCACACTCTCCCAGCCCTTCCCCAAGGCCGGCTCTACCGTGATCCACATAACCACCCCGCTCCATGCCCGGCTGCGGGGCTCTCCCCAGGGAACTCTGTCCCCCACCAGAGGTCTCTGGCTCCCTCAGGGGATCTCTGCCCCCTTAAGGGCACTCTGCCCCACCAGGGGTCTCTGGCTACCCCCAGAGAACTGTCCCTCCTCCCCGCCAACCCCTGCTCCTAGCAGGGAACTCTGGCTCCCAAGAACCCAGCACCTTGTGCTGATCCACCTCCAGCAGGTCGGGTGTGCATCACAGGCAGAAGCCACAAGGCTCGGAAAGCTGCTTGTGCCACACAACCTGAGCCTTTTCCTGAACAAAGGCTCAAGTGAGGAGAGGTCAGAGGGACCATGCCAGAGCTGGGTGGCCCGGACACCGCCCCAGGCGGGAAGCAAAGGCAGCCCGGCAGGAATGCTGCCCCTTACAGCCCCACCATGGGCTCTGGCAGGCCCTCTGACCTCTGGCCTTTGGGGCTGTGAGGCCTGGGCACCTGAAGAAGACAAAGGCAGGGGTGGCTGATGGATGTCCCAGTGGCATCAGCCCTGCAGCACTGTGCCACCTCCTGGCCTCGTCACATTCCCTTCAGGGGTGCAAGCTGCCGCTGGGTCCCAGCTCCCCGGGGCACCCCCTCCCTGAGCTCTGCAACACCTGCCCCCCCCACCTTACCCACAGCAGGGCAGCCAGCCCTCCAGGGCTCCAAGTCCTAATCCGTGCTCCCGCTACAGGCTGCTCCCTCCACCAACTCCGGAACACCCCCCACCAGCCTGCTCCTGCAATCCCTATCACCTCGGTGCTCCCCTTCTGCCTTTTCTCCCAACACCCCACATCAAACTGCTGCCACTGTGAACCTGGTTCAGGAGTGGGGCTCATCTCCCGCCCTCTGGCTCCCTGCCGTCCTCCCGGGGCATCTCCAGCGCTTGCTGGGCTCATCCAGTTACCCGGTTACAGATGCCGACAGTGGAGCTGACAGGATGCTCTGGGGATGTTAAAATAACGAAGACATCTGGTCCACAGGACGGAGGCCAGCCGGTGGAGGTGCCCTGTTGGCTTCGCCACACAGGACAAATGGCTCCTCATGGTGTTGCAAATTGGCCGAGAGAATGAGCACAGGCCAGATCCATGACAGCATGCCATGTGCCAACACTGGCAGTGATTCCAGATGGGGACAGCAACTGCAGCTGGATGCATCACCTGTGTCTTCAGAAAACTACATTCCTTATAACCCACCCACCTCCTGTCCATGTGTGTAAAGTATGTTATACGTCACCACTAAGTCTTCCCACTAGGGATGTATTTTGCCTTTGGATGACTGTCCTGGCAAGGAAAGGACATTCCAAAGACTTCCACCTGGCTTCCCTATGGTAATGGCCCTTGCTCCACAGGTCAATGTGAATCCATGTGGGATTCTGCCAGTTTTCAAGTCTGTTTCAATGGCACATTCCAGCTGTGGGAAGACAAGCACAGAGTCTGTGGACACACTCAGACAAATGTCACCTGTCACTTGATAATGGTAGGCCCTCCTGGATTAGTCCACCACAGGCATTGTGGACCTCTGGGACTTACTAAACACTCAGAGCCAGTGAAGATTACCACACCCACCCCACTGGTGTTCCCTTTTTCTAGGCAGTCACCCCAACAAATGGCTGCAGGGACCCTTGGAGTGCCCAGAGGGAATGAGTGCTTGTGGAGGCATTCCAGGCCCTTCCGTCAGAACCTCACCTGACCTCCAGCTAGGACTCTGGGTCTGTGAGTTGGTTTTCATCTGGAAAACAGGTGAGAGGCTGGGCCTGTCCATTGTGGTGACCAAGCTGGGTTTCAGGACCCTGACCATTAATACTCCTCAAAGAAAAATGTCCTAAGTACTATTTAGTTCCCCAAGGGGTCTTCACGCCTGCGCAGATCTGGGAGCGCAGACCTCTGTTCCAGAGAAAGCACTTTATGCCTTTATAAAAGAGCAATTCCAAGTAGTCCACAAGGACATTTCTTATGGGCTTGGGGACCGGTTCCGGACACAGTGGCAGCCAAGCCGTGACCCTCACAGTTTACCAGAGGGTCCATTTACCATCTCTGGCCATAGCACTGAGCGTTTATCATTTCCTAGAATGACTCCTTCTCAAACCTTTGTTCCAAAAAATACTTCATTTATTAAACAATATATCCATAATCTAGAACATGATCCAAAAATACAGATATACATCTCTACATTATTTAATAAAAAGATTTACAATATTATCTTTCCTTTACAAAGGGAACATAGATAATTCCTTGAAAATAAAATGTAACATTCGTGTTAAAGCTGCATCATCTTTTTGGATGAAATGTGGTAAAAGTGAACACCACAAAATACATTTGTAGAAAGAAAGAAACTTCATAGAACTCTCTTCTGAATGAGAACATTTTTCTTAGACTTTGTTTTAAAACTCCTCTCGGCACAGGGAATGAGGAACAGTCCCGGCTCACTAACAACTAGGGAAAACCTTCCATCTCCAAGGCCCATGACAAGTGTCCGAATTCCAGCCACGGCCACACAGGGAAGCTGCTCTCGGGACAGCGTTACTGCTCAAAGCCAACCCTGCCCTGGGCAGCCAGCTACAAGTCAGGAGTGCCTTGTGGCTGCCCAGGAGAGGACCATCGTCCCCACATGTCCCAGCAAATCTCCGTCATCCCTGTGCAGACCGGAAGCCACCGCTCCCGTGGCCGTGGCCGGTCACATCTCACAGCCGGCCACCTGGGGACCCCAGGCACGCGGGCCCAGCTCCGTCTGCAGCCCAGCCGGCAGCTCCATGGGCAACAGCTGCAGGGGGCTCAGTTTCACACATTATTTTTGCAAGTGCAACATGTGTTCTTCTACAGGAAAACAAGAGGCTATTTGTCAACCTACTGACTGCTAAGAGAGCACTGAGAGCAAGGGCCATGAGTGTCCTCTGAACAAGGTGCCCCTTCCCTGCAAGGAAGCCCCACGGCCCTTAGCTCAGATGCAGCTGAGACAGGGACCTCTGGGCCCAGCCCAGACCCCCACTCAACCCAAGGAATAGGGCTCTGCAGCCACCTCCGGGTCAGGTCTGGTGCCGGGCAGGCACACAGGATCTGGTGGGAATCACCCCACTGTCGGCAGCCAGGCCTCACGGCGCGATCGTCAGGGGCACCAGCCACCCCTGCAGGGCTGGAGCCAGGCCAGGGGGAGGACCTGGTCTCCTCAGCAAACAGCCGTTGCTGGGTGTCGCTGCAACTATGGGCAGCACTCACAGTCAGGAAGGGGCAGCGGATCCGTGTTGACACAGCGTTCTGGGGAGGGAATCTTCCTATTCTGCTCACGTCTTGTCTTCTCCAAAGCTCTACCTACGCATGTTGTTCCAGGGATATTTACGTAACCGACAGAGGTGAACGCAAGAGACAGCGGGTACAGAGACCTACAAAGAAAAGGCCGGCGGCTGGGCTGTAACCTGGCAACACGCAAGACCCCACAGGGAAGTTGGCCAGCCCTCCTGTGCTGTGAGCAAGGCTCCGGACCAGGCACCCCGGACGGCCACCAAGCCACCCCCTGGGCACTGGTTTCCCATGATGATGGCAGCCAGGAAGTGTTCTAAGATGCAGTACAAATAGTAAAGCAGCTTCCAAAGGGCCATCACAAACTCGTGCGCTCACCTGCCCTCTCCACAGAGACTGGTCAAAGAGTGAAGGAAACAGTTTTCCACAATTTATTCCCCACAATCTTTAAACAGCTGTGTTAACAAAAATCTAAGTGACTAAATACAAACGAGCCTCGTTTTTGGCCACAGCTGAGACTGAGGAGTGCGAGCCGGCCGGTGCTCCTCCTGAGCCCCCCACTCCTCCTTTCTGGGCAGCAGGAAGGCATCGGCTCTGGAATAGCTCGTCAGGCCAGCTGCTGACCCCCTACCCTAACCATGCAGCACGGGACAGAAAGGGTGGGCCGAACTGACCCCACCTGCAGTGCCCTGGAAGCCCCGAAGGGATGGTGGGACAGCATGTGGGGCACCGGCCGACCCGCTGAGAACCACAGATAGGGGCTCACAGCCCTCTGATGTCAAAGCTAACATTCACCTCTCATTTACTGACTGGAAACGGCCTTGGTGAGGAGTGGCCATGCAGGACACAGTCCCCCAAGTTTCTCTCCACGTCATCTCCTGCCATTGGTGAAATATTAGAGAAAAGGTGGGAACATATGGTAGACACGGCCACTGCAGGAAGCAGGTGCACCATTCCAGAAGGCCTCCTGATAAAGAAGGCAAGATTCTTCGTCAGTTAGGAATTTCACATCTTGACCCTGCCTCCTGGATTTCTTTTCCTGCCTCGAGGACAGAAACAGGTTTCCCTTTCTTCAGGACTCCTCGGACTCCTTTAGACACGTGTGCCGGAGGGTCTCCAAGTCCACGCATGTTCCCAGAAGTCACACTACGCACCATCACAAATGGATCGCAACACACCAAGCATATGTAATTTCCCCCAACTATTCCCAAAAACATGGTTCAGGACTGGTTTGGTGAGTGCAGATTAAACAGAAGACACACTCTAGTTTGCCAGCTTCATTCCAGGACTGCGTGGCACAAGAAATTCACAAATCGTATCACATGATCGTCGTCCCCTTGGACAGGAGCTGCTGACGGACCCGTGTGCGACAGAACAGGTTTAAATCAGGTCTCACTGGACTAGACTCACTTCACAGACACACGGACCCACGATCTCCATGCTGTTATGATAATTTCATCTTCACAGTAAAAATGTCAGGAATTCCCAGAGAAACGGCGCACCCGCTGTCTGTCACACGGCTCCCTCGGGCCAGTCACGGGAACGACTGCTGTGTGCTGACAGAGAGCGTCTACTCCAGAAGATGAAACCCTCACGGAGGGAACGGGGAGCTCAGACGGAAATGGCAGTGCACAGTGAAACAGAGCGCTCCGCCCCCAAGGGGAGCCCACCCTGCCCAGGCAAGGCCATGGGCCCCGGTGCAGAGCCCGAACACAGCAGACGACTCCAGCAAGGCCTTGCAGGGGACAGATACGCTGCCCGACGTGCTGGCGCAGCCCCAGCAAAGCAGGACGGAGCACGCGGGCTTGCGCCTCAGCTGCAGAGGGACGGCAGTGCATGGGCTGGACGGTCCCCACCACGGCGCCCATGGAAGGCTCAGCTCCCCGGCACAGAGCCGGTACCACGTCTCCAGAACAAAGTCACCATGACGAGTCCCCGTAAGACCACTCCTCGTGCAAACAGGGCTCAGGAGGATTCTTGTTTGTTTTAGGAAGTCTCCAGAATTACAACTGGCCACTGAGTTCTTAAATATCATTGGAAACAAGGTAGTTTTAAAATGAAGAGAAAATATTGCAACGTGAAGAAGGAATATATTAACTTGCTCTTCTGGTCCAGGCATCCACCTTACTTCTTCTTCCTCCTTTCCTGAACGCACCGTGGACAGAACCTGAGAAGAAAGGCACAGGGATCAACCCTGTGTGTGCCGAGGCCCCAGCCTGCCTCCCCGGGCCACCAGAAAGTGCCAGGGGACAGTGCTCAGAGCACACAGCTGTCGCATCAGGAAACCCCTGGCAAGGGGAACCCCAGTGAGTCACCCTGGCCAGCATGTTCTGGAGTTGACAAATACAAGTCAATGAGGAAGACTGTTTCTGTCCACGAATGCTCCTCAAAGTCAAGTTAACTGGTCATCCTTGGGCACTCTTGTGGTCACCACTGATCACACTGGAGGCCACACCCGCAGTCACACTGGGGACCAAGCACAGTGGAGCACAGTGTGTGGCACACTCAGCCGGGGGTGCTGACGGGCCCTAGGACCTGCATGACTAGCCAGGGCTCCCTGGTGACCCTGCTCTCACCTAGGCCCTCCTGGCTCCTGACTCAGGAGGCGGCTAATGGGCCCATCCCAGCCCTAGGCCTGTTTGCAAGGGTCGGGTCCATGCCTGGAAGTGAGCACCCAGCACGCCACTGCTGCAGCCCCAGAGGAAGCCAAGCCCCCCCACAGCAAACAGGCCTACGTAACACTTGTGCGGCATGAACACGTGTCAGAGCTGCAGGCTTACTTAAGAGGGAAGCTGCCTGAACACTGTGTTTCTGGAAAGACCCCAGAGAAACACAGAGTTACACAGCAGTGGCAGGGCCCACCCGGCCTTCCTGACACTGCTCGTCCTGCCCTGGTCCTACCACATGGTGGGGGGATGCCCATCTGCACGGCCCTCCCAGAAGCAAAATGATTTTCTATCACCTGCGGACTCCTTCACCCAGGATTTCCACAAACAACTCAAACCAAATCTCCCTGCCTCGTGCCCCACCACGAGCCACACCTGCCACACAGGTGGGCCAGCAGCCCCCCCCACCTCCCACTCAGGTGCCTGCCCGGGCGGCAGGGCTCTGTCAGGGGCTAGTCCCATGGCTGCTCAGACTCCCTGAGGTGACCCGGTGCCAGGTCTGCACGGGGCTGCTAGCACCCCCTGAAACCTGGGATGACACAGTCTGTCCTTTGGGGCTTTCTCCTCTCCGCTGGAGAACAAGATTTCCAGGATTTCATTTTAGGGTATACGTCCCTTCTAAGCACAGATAAATAAAACCCGGTTTTTATTGAAACCTCAGAAATCTCAGAACAACACAAAAGCTGCTGCAGCCACTGAACCCAAGGATCAGGAACAGAAAGGGCTCACGCTCTCCGAGCACCTTCCCAATGCAACAGAGGCCCCTCAGCAGGTGCCCAGCCTGTGCCCAAGTTTGCACCATCTTAATGTTTGTGCTCTTTGCCTTTTCCCAAAACTTCTCCAGGGACAAGAGCTCTCCATTTCACACCTGTATTTCAAAGTATCTCTACCTCAATAAATAGAGGCACAACAGGGGCACCTGGGTGGCTCAGTGGGTTAAGCCTCTGCTTTCAGCTCAGGTCATGATCTCGGGGTCCTGGGATCGAGCCCCGCATCAGGCTCTCTGCTCTGCGTGGAACCTGTTTCCTCCCCTCTCTGCCTGCCTCTCTGCCTACTTGTGGTCTCTCTCTGTCAAATAAATAAAATCTTAAATTTAAAAAAAAAAAAGAGGGGCGCCTGGGTGGCTTAGTGGGTTAAGCCGCTGCCTTCGGCTCAGGTCATGATCTCAGGGTCCTGGGATCGAGTCCCGCATCGGGCTCTCTGCTCAGCAAGAAGCCTGCTTCCCTCTCTCTCTCTGCCTGCCTCTCTGTCTACTTGTGATCTCTCTCTGTCAAATAAATAAATAAAATCTTTTAAAAAATAATAAAATAAAAAAAATAATAAAAAAAAATAAAAAAATTTAAAAAAAAAAGAATCAAAACAGCTGTTCTCTCCAAGAATCTCACAAATGTCATTAGAGACCTGCCCCCAGGTGAGGAGGGCAGCAGCTGTCCCCCCAGCAGCTCAGCCCCAAGAACCAGGAACGCTGCATTGGGGAGCCCGGTTCAGAGGGGAGCAGGGCATAGGATGCCCCACAGACAGGGAAGGACCGAGCAGCGCCCCATACTGACCATTTTCCTTTGGGTTTCGTGGTCAGATCCACGCAGGCGAAGTGAAACCACTCAATAGGACACTGCAAAGTAGAGGACAGGCCACAGTCAGGACTCCTGCACTCCATGGGCCGGACACCAGGGTGCACGCCCCAGGCTGCAGCCCGTGCCCAGCACCCACACCCCCCACCCCACTACCAGGGATGCCGGCCCCGCCCGCAGCCCATGCCAGCGCCCACACTCACGTCTGGGTTGTCGCAGCCTATCATCTCCCCATAGGACACCTGGTGGCACAGGCAGTACGTGGGCTCATTTGGGTCCACAGGCATGTCCAGCACATCGGAGGGGTGCACAGACAGGATGGTGTCGGTGAACTCAGACCTGCAGGGAAACCCTGGCCGTGAGCACAGGTGGGCAGGGACGGAGCATGCCCCTGGCACAAGAGGGGCACAAAGGCACCGCAGAGGATGTGAGGGGAGGCTCTCACCACCCAGCGCTAGGGTTTAGCCCCACTCTGGGGGCATGAATCCATCTCTGTCTTGTCCCTCCATCTGGACAGGACCTACTTCCTGGGCTCCCTTACCCCCCTGCCCCAGATCCACCCTCCCCAGCCTCTTGGGGATCCTCTCCCTCGGTGGAGGCACACACCCCCAACTCACCAGCCTCCAGTTGATGACATTGGAGAACCCTGGACCAAGACTGACCCTGCCGCCTTCACCCACATACCCAGGACCACATCTCCACCCCACACATGCCCATGGCACCTTCACCCCAAAACCCAGAAACCTCCAGATGCCCTCCCCATTCCTGGAGCTGTCAGTCTTGGGAACCCCCTCCCACCCCCAGCTGCCCACCTGCCAGCGGGCCATTTCTGACCACATGGCACCGTCACCCACCCACCCCCGTGAAGCAGGCCTATTGCTCCCCACTTCCACTGCCCCTCTAGGTCAGGAACCAGCGGCCCAGCCAGAATCCAGCCTGCCCAAGCCTCCCTCCCTGTGGGCTGCCCATAGCCCTGAAGCTGAGCAGTGGGGAGAGCTGAAGGGAGCATTCACCTGCAAGAGAGCGTGAAGGGCTGGGGTGCTCACTCTTTCCGTGATTTGGCAGCTTCAAAGAAACCCGCCACTACTGGACAATGTAGACACTCTGCTCTGACTGGCAAAGAAAGACCAGCCTCCCTCCCCCTCCAGAATCAAGAACACGCAACTGTTGCGGGGACACAGCCAGTTCACACCAGGAGCTTGAGAGGGAGCTGAGAAACCGCAGCAGGTCACAGGGAAGCACACCGATGACATGTCCCAGAAGCTACTGCCACCCTGTTCTCCCAAACTCTGTCAGGAAACACTCTGCGCCTCTACAGTCAGATCCCAGGCTTAGCCCTGTGCCTCCATGCCACACTGCCCTCCTCTGTCCCAGCACCCCCCTACCCCCAGAGACCACCGTCCTCCATCCCAGCGCCACCCCCAAGACCACTGTCCTCCGTCCCAGCGCCCCCCACCCTGAGACCACCATCCTCCATCACAGCACCCCCACCAGAGACCGCCATCCTCCATCCCAGCACCACACCCCCCCCCCGCCCCCGAGACCACCATCCTCTGTCCCAGCAACCCCCCCAACTGCCGTCCTCTGTCCTGGCGCCACCTCCCCCCCGACCGCCATGCTCTGTCCTGGCACCTCCCCCCAAGAGCACTGTCCTCTGTCCCAGCAACCCCCACCCAAGACCACCATCCTCTGTCCCAGCACCCCCCACCGAGACTGCCCTCCTCCATCCCAGCACCGCCCCCAAGACCACCGTCCTCTGTCCTAGTACCCCCCCAAGAGCGCCATCTTCTGTCCCAGTGGCTGTCCCCCACAGAGAGCACCACCCCTCCGGTGGAGGAAGTGATGTCCCTGAAGGCTCCAGAGCCTGCCGCAGCCTCTGCCCTCCACAGCTGAGCTGCTGTCTGTCTCTGGGAACAGAGAGGGCTTTCTCTTTTTATCTGAAATCTGGATGCATCACGAAAGGTACCCTGCTCCACATGCACTCACACGCGGTCCACACACGCTCACATGTGCGTACACACTCCCCACACACGCTCACACGCTCTCCACACACTCTCACACATGCTTACAAGCTCTCCACACGCCCCAGGCTTTCAGCTACCCTCCAGGCAGCGACATGGTCTCCAGTTGTTCTGCCAAGCAGATTTCTCGGCTTGGCCTGACACCCTCAACCGCTGCTGGACGTGTCCCTCCCATCAGTGGGCTTCCATCCCCGGGCACTCACCTGGATGCTCAGTGCCAACCCGCGTGGGGTCCCCCACAGGCGCACTCAGGGCACGCGCCTTCCATGTGCTGACTGCGCTTCGGCGGCTCTGTGTGCTCTGCTGGCAAAGCCTGACTCAACTACCACATGGCGAGCTGACACCAGCCCTGATCCCCCATTTCCCAGGTTCAAGGGCCGCCTCCCTCCAGTCTCAGCTGAGGGGGTTCTGGGGCGGGAGGGTGGAAGGGAACGCCAGGAGGTCCCAGGGAGGCCAAGCCCACCAGGCAGGCTACAAATCCCATGTCAGCCGTGCTGGGCACGAGCAGTGTCCTCTGAGCTCACTTCCCTAGACACGGTGTGTACCCCTCCCCGGGCAGCCCCAGGGACCCCCCTCCAGTGTCTGAACCTCCGCTGTGCATCCCAGTGCACATCGGAGCAAGACTTCGAGCAGGCCCAGAGCTGCTCACGCAGCCCTCACACACCTGTCACCCCAGTGAGCCCCTCTGGGCTGTCCCGACATCCATACAGTAGGACAGGAACAGCACAGCTGCCCTGGGGGGCTGTGGAGAAGGACTTCACGCAGAAGGGTCAAGTCCAGCCCAACCTGCCTGCCAAGGTGCTCAGCACACCTCCCCCCCGAAGTTCCCCTTCTCAGCTGCAGCCAGCCCAGAAGAAAAGCTGGGGCAGCAGCAGCCACACGGTCCACCTCCTCAGCACCATCAGACAGTGGTCGGCAATGTGCATACTGTCACAGCTCTGTCCAGGGAGAAGCTGCATGCTCGTTCATCTCAAGTGTGTCCACATAGGCAGCGGCAAGACACATGGGTCACCATAAGGTCTGAGCATAGCCAGGTGCACGCCCCGCTAGGGAGGCTGGGGCCTTGTTCCCCACAAGGGGACCCCTGGTGAGAAGGAGGCCAATGACAGCACCTACTGTCTCCGTAAGAGGCCACTGTGCTTTGGGTTCTGATCAGCGGGGAGCAGAAAGACTCAGAACCCTGTAGCTACAAGTCAAGAAAACAAGCCCAGTAAGCTGCTAAGACCATGTTTTAAAGACACTGGCAAAGCTGTGGAGTGACATGGGCCAGAAGCGCCCGGGGGAAGGGAGGGGCGGTGGCCGAGCTGGCAGGCTGCCCTACTCCTGGGCTCAGCCAAGGGCTGGCTGCGCTCCGGGGGATGCACCCAGCCAGCATGGCCGCAGACACTTGCGACCCTTACACTCAGGGCAGGAGGGACCCCATAGCCTGTTTACTAACCCGGGGGCCCTGCAGCTGCTGCAGAGTGGCAGGAAGGCTGAGCAAAGATCCGTGTGGTGCTCTCGGGGAAGGGGCCTGCCTCCTCCTGACCTCTGCCAACCACAGCAACACAGCAGGCAGGACACAGGACAGGAAAGCTACGCATTGCCAGAGCGCTGCCCAGCCACATAGGGAGCCTTTCAAGAAGGAGAAATAAACCATGGGTTCCCATCAAGAATGGGGGACGGCCTCCCCTCATGAGGCTTCGACATCAGAGGGGACTAGGCCCAGGCAAAGGGCCCCTAGCCCCCACCCAGCTCAGTTTGCCTGCACCAAAAGCAAAAGAAACTCCTGGGGAGAAATCTCACCCCATATACTCCTCGCACACCTGAAGTCAGACAGATACGAAGAACCATGGGATGCGAGAAAGAGCAGAAAAATGTGGCTGCAACCCCAGGAGAGGCTCAACTCCGCTGGACCCACAGAGCGCCAGCTCACGGAACTAGGCGACCCCAGTCAAAATTCAAACAAATCCCCCGAGCAAATGAGGAGAAGCACTGTCTTAATGTTTAGTGAAGATATGCTCTTGGGGTTTCGTGTCTTGTCAGCAACATCAAAACCCTGGGAAATGCCAGGAGTCAAACAGTCTAGGTTCTTTGAAAGGAAAATTGTGAAGAAAGAAAAGGAAGGAGACAAACGCCCAAGTGAAAGAGACTAACAGGGCTTAGCGACACAAGAAAAGAACAAAGCTTCCACTTCTGACTGGGACTAGCAACAGGCACTGAACTTGCATCCTACTGTGAACAGCTAGAAAACAGGACAGAGCATGTCACACAGCTGTTTCCAGACACTGACAAAAGGCAGCTGAGGACTGCAACCCCAGGCGAAGGTAAACAAACAAGGTGAGCCCTGCTGGCTGCATTTCCCACGCCCAGCCCGCCAACAGGAGAGCCAAATACAGCACAGTGTGTCAAACGGAGGAAGACCCCAAATTTCCAGGAGGTTAAGGCTGCTGGAATCTGCTGGTGAGGTGCTGTAAAGGACGAGGGTAAAGAGAATGTGCTCCAGAAATCTGCAAAGGGATCCCTTTGAGTTTTTCACAAAAAACTAAGCTGTGCCCACGGTGAGAATCCATGAGCCCAGGCAGAGAACACGGGCGTGCTGTGAGCTGAGCAACGGAGGCTTGGTGGTGCTACAGCTCCAGCCAGCCTGCCGGGAGAGGCCACACTACAGTCAACAGGCGTTCAGAAGACAACCCTGAAGGGCCACACCTCAGCAGGATGACATCAGCAACCCCAGCAACCAGGCTACCCTCACCTGGAGGTTGGCAAAGTGATGCCTACAGTGGCGGGCTGTCTCTGTAAATAAGGTCTGATGGAAACACAGCCACATCACCCAGCTATGTGCTTTTTGTGGATGGTTTTGACATAAAACAGCAGAAGTGAGTGGTCACAACAAAGACAATACGCCCTGCAAGCCTAGAATATTTACTATCTGGCCCTTTAAGAAAATAGGGTTCTTTTACAAAGGTTAAAAATGAGCCTGTGAGGGCACCTGGGTGGCTCAGCTGGTGAATCATCTGCCTTTAGCTCAGGTGGTGATCCCAGCGTCCCAGAATCAAGCCCCGCAGGGAGCTTACTTCTCCCTCTCCCTCTGCTCTTCACCCCAGCTTGCGTGCCCGCTCTCTCTCTCTCTCAAATAGATAAAAAATCTTAAAAAAAAGACAAAAAAGAGCCATGAAGGATCAAGTTGATCCACAGGTGATTAAACCACTGAACAAAAATTAGAAAAAAAAAAAATTCAATACCCACGAACCAAAGACAACAAAATGCACAGTCAACAACATAATATTCACACTAACATCCCATGAAAAATCACTAGACATGTGAAGAAGCGGAAAAATGCTTCAACCATGAGAAAAACCAGTCAATAAACAGACCTGCCGAACTATTCAAATTGTATAAGTTAAATATGTAAAGCTTTCCGTATGTCAATCATACCTTAAAAAAACTGGTCTTTAAAAAGAAGAAAATATATTTGGAAGTAACAAATAGATTCAGAAAACATCTTTCAAAAAGCTATTATAAATACTTGTGTTCAAAAACATAAAGAAAAATATAAATGTAATAAGAAAAACAGAAAGTATGAAATAGAAATAAATAGAACTTCTTTACAAGAGAATCTCTTAAGTGGAAGATTCACTAAAGGACTAAGATTAAATTAGACATCAAAGAAGAAAAGACTTGAAGATAAAGTAATAGAAACTATCCAAACACAAACTATCCAGACACATAGAAAGAAAAACACTGGCCAAAAAAATAAGCAGAGCCTCAGTGAACTGTGAGAAAATATCAAGCTAATGTACATGTAATATGAGTCCAATAAAAAGACAAAAAGAGAGCAGAAAAAACTATTTTAAGAATGTATGTCTGAAAATTTTCCAAATTTGATACAAAATATAAACCAGCAGTTCCAAGAAACTCAATGAGCTCCAAGCAGAATACACATAAAAAAAAAAACCCACGCCAGAACAAATCATAATTAAGTTATTAAAAATCATATTACTGATTGGAAATCTTAGAAGCAGCAAAAATAAATAAAGCCACTTACATATAAAAAAATCAAATATAAAAATTATCACTAATTTCTCATCAGAATCAATTCAAGATGAAAGACAATGGGACATCTTAAGCGCTAGAAGAAAAAAGTAAATCTAAAATTCTATATCAATCAATAACATCCTTCAAAAAAAGAGATAAAATAGACATTTTCAGAGAAAATATTTGAGGACATTCATCATCACCAACAGCCCTGCACTATAAAACAATGTTAAAGTAAGTTCTTTAGGCAGGAGAGAGATGACACCAGAGGGAAATCTGCATCTACATAACGAAACAAGAGCAGTGGAAATGGTATGTGCGTGGAGTGACAATAAACGTTTGAAAATCTGTTTAATATAATTAATGGTTTAGACCTAAAATAATAACAATATGTTTTGAGGCTTATATCATGCATAGAAGTAAAACTTTTGACAAAAGCACAAAGGACAGGAGGTAAAAATACTTGGGTTGGACCTTACACTAAACATGAAATAGTGTAATATCACTGGAAGTTCACTTAATGAACAGGGTGTACATACTAGAACAGTCCATGTGAAAAAAACACTAAAAAATACTTGATTAGGGGCGCCTGGGTGGCTCAGTGGGTTAAAGCCTCTGCCTTCGGCTCAGGTCATGATCCCAAGGTCCAGGAATCGGGCTCTCTGCTCAGCGGGGAGCCTGCTTCCTCCTCTCTCTCTGTCTGCCTCTCAGCCTACTTGTGATCTCTGTCTGTCAAATAAGTAAATAAAATCTTTAAAAAAAAACCCTAATTAATCTAAAAGACACTAAAATAAGAAATGGCAGAGACAACTAACAGCAAGAGGGTAAATTTAAATCCAGTCATATCAGTAATTGTGTTAAATCTGAGACTCTAAATATTGCAGTAAAAAAGAGGCAGCGATTCTCAGACTAGATTAAAAAAAAGCAAGACCCAACTTTGCTGACTTCAAGAAACCCACTCTAAATACAAAAACAAAAATATGTTGAAAGTAAAGGGATGCCTGGATGGCTCAGTCGGTTAAGCCGCTTTCTCCAGCTCAGGTCATGATCCCAGGGTTCTGGGATCGAGTCCCGCTTCGGGCTCCTGGCTCAGTAGGGAGCCTGCTTCTCTCTCTGCCTCTGCCTGCTTGTGCGTGCACGCTCTCTCTCTCTCTCTCTCTCACTCTGACAAATAAATAAAATCTTTGGAAAAAAAAAGGAAAAAGTTCCACCATGCCAAAACTCATCATAAGACAACTGGAGTGATCATCATAGTATCAGACCAAGTAGACTTCAAAACAAAGGATAGTACAAGAAATAAAAAAGGAAGGGATGCCTGGGTGGCTCAGTTGGTTAAGCAGCTGCCTTCGGCTCAGGTCATGATCCCAGCGTCCTAGGATCGAGTCCCACATCGGGCTCCTTGCTTGGCGGGGAGCCTGCTTCTCCCTCTGCCTCTGCCTGCCATTCTGTCTGCCTGTGCTCGCTCGCTCTCCTCTCTCTCTGACAAATAAATAAAATCTTTAAAAAAAAAAAAAAGAAATAAAAAAGGAAGACATTTCGTAACAATGAAGGAGTCAGCTATTTTTAGAAAAACCTAAATGCAAAGGTAACAAGAAGTAACATAGCTTTAAAATGTGAAGCAAAACTGACAGACAGAAAGGAGAAACAGACAAGTCCATAGCTAGAGTTGGGAGATTTCCACATTCTTTCCTTAGCAATTTATCAATCGAATAAACGAGTATATAGTAAGGATACAGAAGACCAACAACACTACCAACCAAGCTTTCTGATTGACATCTACTCTCCACCCAAAACAGGGTATAAGGAATATACAGGAAGACAGGACCATAAACCATAACACAACTCTTAATCAATTTCAGATTATTTCTATTTATGATATTCTCTGATCATAGCAGAATTAATTTAAAAAATGAGATCAGAAAGCTACCTGGAAAATCCCAAATTATTAGGAAGCTGAGAACATACTTCTACATTTTAAGTTATGAGTCAAAGAAAAATCACAAAGGAAATTTTAAAATATTTTGAATGGAATAAAAATAAAAATACAGCATATCTAAATTTGTGGGGTATGCTAAAATAGTAAGTAGAAGAAAATTTATAGCTTTAAATACTTATATTAGAAAAGACGGAAAGTACGAAAATCACTGTTCTAAGCTACTTCCACCTTAAAAAGCTGGAAAAAAAAAGCCAAGTAAATCCAAGTAGTGGGAAGAAAAAATAAAAATATGAGCAGAAATAGGGGCACCTAGGTGGCTCAGTAGGTTAAGCATCTGACTCTTGATTTGGGCTCAGGTCATGATCTCAGGGTCATAAGGCTGAGCCCTGCATCAGGTTCTGTGCTGGGTATGGAGCCCAAGATTCTCTCTCTCTCACTCTGCCCCCACCCCCCCAAAAAATATATGAGCAGAAATCAGTGAGATAGAAAACAAACAAAAGAGAAAACATAAAAACCAATGAAGCCAAAATCTAATTCTCTGTGAAGATCAAGACAAAATGAGAGAAGACATGAATTATCAACATCAGGTCTGAAAGAGGAATCATAACTACAGATCCTACACAGAAAGATGATTGTGTGACATTATTAACAATTTGATGCGAATAAATCTGATGACTCATGAAACAACCAATTCCTTGAAAGACAGAGATTACCAAAACTGACTCAAGAAGAAATAGAAAGGCTCAATAGTTCCATAACTTTAAAAAAACTGAATACAGCACTAAACTGTAAACTTAAAATAAGAACATTTTATTGTATATAAATTATTACTTAATAAAGTTAACTAAAAGGTTAAAAAAAAAAAGAGCAAGATTAAACTACAGTGTCCAGGAATGTACATGCTGGGGACAAAACTACAAAGAATGGGCATAAAAATGGCATAAGTCTGGGTCATGTTCACTTGGGGCAGAGGGAGGAGGTTATGATTTCAACAGGGTACATAAAAGTGCTTCTGGCAGTAGTCAGTGACAGACAAGGATGTGCCTGGGAGGAGTTCATTAAACTACATGTTTGTTCTGCGTTTGTATACTGCAAGATGGTATCTGGAGTTTTTCTTAAAAGTTTAAACACCAGGTTTAAGAACCAAAACTTCTCCCTTTTTTTTGGTGAAGAACAGACTCTCTGAGATCTCCCCCTAACTGAGAAAACCACCTCCACGGAAGTCACCAGACGCTTTACTGTTTTCTCTGTACTCTAAAAATCACTTCTGTGAAGCAACACAGTAGCTTGGGGGTTGGCGGGGAGCAGGTGGGAGAAAGCTTTAAATGAAATATTCTGAAGTTCAAGGTAAATGATACATATATTTAATAAATGCAGTCATGCAACTTAATAACAAATATATCCAAAATATATATTTATACATAAAACAATGGACAGCTATATATTTAGCTGTTAAAGCGTGGCTTAGCCTGAACTGTCAATAAATATAGTGTCTTTCAAGAGGCAGGACACACAGTGGCTAAGAGCGTGGGTTGTGGAGTCGGACCGCCCGGCGCAAACCCAGCTCCCCCGCGCAGGAGCTGTGAACCCTAGGGCTGGTCGTGCTCCCTGGGAACCCCGTTGGGCTGCCGAGCACAGCTGGAGCCGGAGCCGGAGCCGGAGCCGAAGCCGGAGCCAGAGCCAGCCCGTGGAAAGCATGCAGAACTACACCCACCGCGGGCATGCAGGAAGCACATCCTCGCTGTTAGCTGCCATTGGTGTTTCTAGATGCTAAGGAAATACTAATGCTAAGTAATCTTTGGAGAGAAAGAGACAAGGAAAAGAGCCTCTCACCCTCCTTTATGCTTCTTTTTCTTTGGAGTATCTTCCTCTGAGGTCCTCCTGCCACGACCCCGGGAGCCTCTTTTTTCTTTCTGACCCCGACCTTCTGAAAGACAATAAAACCCCTATTACCCTCAAGAAATTCACGAAAGCAGGACACAGGAATTACTCAAATATATTTCCCATAATGTTCCTGACATGTTTATCACCAAAACTCTTCAAAACTCCATAGATAACAGTAACAAAATAAAAAAAAACTTAACAGACTTGCTTTTTAACCCTCGTCCTCCGGAGCCGTCAAAGTCACTGCCCTCCATCTTGTCCTTCAGATCCGCTTCGAAGCGTGCCAGGTCTGCATCGAGCCTTCGGATATGTTTATCCACCTACCAAGAAGGATGCTCACAAGTCTTACTTAAAAATGAAAGCAGAACACCTCAGGAATCCCAAATACACTGGAAACCAACCAGGAAGTACTTTCTTGCCCTTTACTTGGGTTTTCAACAAAGAAAGCTCCTAAAACAAGGTCAACTATCTCAGTTTATGAAGGGTCTTTGTCCCCATGTTTTCACAGCTCCACAGAAGAAATCCTACTCAGGAAAACCATGAAGGGAGGCAGTAATGAGAAAAGGAGCTGGGAAATGCAATGGAATGGGGATGAGGACATATAATACTGAACCCTAACTTAACCTGAGTTCAAAAATCTGAAGAACATACAGGTTCTCACAGAAAAGGCCTCTAACACTGTATTTAGGACAAGATAGAAGAAGAAAGAGAAGGCAATGGTCGAAGCACAGGAATATGACAGTGACCACACTGCCCAACAAAGGCAGCCTCCAGGGAGACTGCCAGGACTTCATGAGGACGCAACACAAGGTATCCCTTCACTCAGTGGGCTCACAGCAATGAATCCATTAAGCCACACCAAGCGTCACTGTCTCTACCCATCCTTGTTGGGAAACAAGCTCCAATCTCAAACCTATTATGACTCAGAGAAAACCTGAATGTGTCTGACAACTGCTGAAACCTAACTCTTAAAAAGCAGGCTGCTTACGGTAGAGGTCCAGCGCTTGGCAGGGGCGCCTGGGGGCTCAGGTGGTTAAGCATCCGATCCTTGATTTCGCCTCAGGTCATGATCTCAGGGTATTAGGATCAAGCCCCGTGCTGTCAGGCTCAGGAAGGAGTCTGCTGTAGGTCCTCCCTCAGCCTTTGCTTCTCCCTGCCACCCTCATCCCCTCATCCATGCACGCGAGCTCTCTCTCAAGTAAATAAATTAATCTTTAAAGAAAAAAAAAAAGATTCAGTGCTTTGGGGCATCAAAACCCCAAATACAAGCATTACATTCTCCTTTTTGAGTATTCTTTCTCAGCTACAACTTAACTCGGGTTTTTTTAAAAATTCCCGTTTTTTCTCAGGAGACAGGGAATGGAGTCAGGGGACAGCATGCAGGCCTTCCTTCACTACACAACTTGATGTGCATCACAGGACAATCGCTTGTGCCCCACGGGAGCCCCACACAAAGCTACTTCAGAGAAAACTGGACACGACAAATTCTAATACTTGACCTAGAACTGACAAAAAGCAGCATTAAAAACACACAAAAACTTAAAAGAATCACTAAAGCGTCCAAACACACAACCACAGAGGGCACGGAAACCAAACTGCAGGACGACAGTCCCTGCAAAAGGACACCCCAGTACTTGCTTCCTCAAGAAGCATCTCCCCATCAAAGCCCCAGCCCACCTGGCACTCTGAGCCCTAGGCCCCTCCCCACATGACAGAGCGGAGCCCGAACTCCCCACCTGACCCCTGCCCTGCCTCCTCACCATCTCGTAGGTCTGCATGGCCAGCTGCACCTTATCGTCACTGTACTCCTTGCACTTGCTATAGGCGCTCTGGATCTTCTGCAGGTGCTCCACACGCTGGTCCGGAGAAAGGGTCTTCACCGTGGATATGTACTCTGCGGCCAGGATGTCAATCTCGGCTTTCTTATCTGATACAGAAATGGGGGAAAAGCTAGTCCCTACAAAAGATTCTACACTAGCAAGTAAAGCTGAACAAGGCCAAGCTGCAGGGTGCCCGGTGGCTCAGTGGGTGGAGCGTCTGCCTTCAGCTCAGATCACGATTTGAGAGTCCTGGGATCGAGTCCTGCATCGGGAAGCCTGTTCTCCCTCTCCCTCTGCTGCTCCCCCTGCTTGTGTGCACTCTCTCTCTCTCCCTCTTTGTCAAATAATAAAATCTTAAAAAAAAAAAAAAAAAAAAGCCAAGTTGCAGCAAAGCAGTGGCTGGCTGAACGCTGGTGGGAGCACGGCAGGCACAGCCTTCAGCAGACAGCCCAACACTAGGGGCCGTGTGGACACCACAGCCCGGGCAGCACATCCAGGACGGGACAGCGTGCAACCGCCCTCCCAGAAAGGACGCATTCTGACCTCTCGGATTCCCAACAGCCCCTGTTGGAATAGCAAATCATGTGCTCACCTTGGCTACAACCCGGCGTTCTACTCTTCAATACACACCCCCCCAGATTTAGGACACATACGGGAAAACATTCATCAGTGCAGACAACATGAAACAAGCTCGACGTGCAATCCACAGTAAAACAGACTGAGATGCTGTGGTCCGTTCACACAGCAAGCCAATGGCACACAGCCATGGGGATTCTTCCCACAGAAGGCAGCAGTGAGCCACAAAAGCAAGACATGAAGGACGACACGCAGGGAGACACCATCCATATTAAGGACGAACACATAAAACCGTGAACTCTTTGGTTTAGGAAGGTAAAAAAACGTGCTGCAGAGGAAACTGAGGGTGGGAGCCCCTTGGGGGAGGGAGGGCACACTCGGGTTACACAGGGCCCCAGGTACCAGAGGCCCCATTCCTCTATCCCGGGAGAGGTCTGCAAGGTGCTGCTTATTAAGCAATGGACAAACACGTATGCTTATTCCTGAACACAAATGCTGTACTTTCACAATAACAGAATTCTCTGTATCTACTGGTCAGGTGATTGTAGCTCAGTGAAAAACCACAGCTATTCTGATCTTACAAAACATGTGGCAGGCACAATGAATGAAAAATCACCCATGCCCAAGCACATGGCCACAAAACATGAAACCTCGGGTTCAAAGACAGCAGCCCAAGAGCTGCTAAACAGGAAAGGAAAGAAGAGCACATGCATCAAGGGTGAGGAATGTGCACAGCAACGGATCTCTCAGGGCAACAGGGAAGCTGGGAGACAACGCAACAGCACCTTCCACATGCTGAGGGAAAATGATTTTCAAGCTGGAATTCTATACCCAGCCAAAGTGTTCATCAACCGTGATGTAAGCATGTTTTCAGACATAGAGCGTCCTAAGAAATCTACCTTCCCATGTACTGTGTTTCAGGGAGCTACTGCAGGAAAGACTCCAGTAATGCAAGTTATCAAGAAAGGATGTTTACAACACAGGAATCAGGGTCCTGCCCCAAAGATGAGCAGAGACAGTGCACCAGCCACTGGCCCAGAAAAAAGCCACAGGATGGGAGGCTCCAGCAGAAAGGTCTGGTGAGGAGGGCGAACTCGGGACGGGCAGAGCACCTTGTGTGGCAGACACAGTGAACACGGGGAATGCATATGGAATATGGAAAACAAAGCAATTCTGAGCGCTAAGAAAAACAGTTATTCAGAAAAAGGTCACATAAGCAGAGCACGCAATGTGGCTCAGGTGCAAGCCACTGCCACAGGATCCTGAAGGAAACGCCATTCCTGGTCTACAGCAGACTCAGAGTCTACATCATGGCGCCAGGAAACGGTGGGGATGGGGGGATCTAACCTTCATATTCCACAGTAACAGAATAAAGACCAAAGCAAAAGGGAAATAAAGTAAGAAACAGCAGCAAAACCAGGATGTTTAGAAACAGGGAGCTAAATACCAAAAGACTGCAAACTGCTATCTGTTTAAACCATGTGTACACAGTTTGAGGGGCGCCTGGGTGGCTCAGTTGGTTAAGCAACTGCCTTCAGCTCAAGTCGTGATCCCAGAGTCTCGGGATCGAGTCCCACATTGTGCTCCTGGCTCCACGAGGAGTCTGCTTCTCCCTCTGACCTTCTCCCCTCTCTTGCTCTCATTCTCTCTCTAATAAATAAAATCTTAAAAAAAAAAAAAAATTTAAACTATGTGTACACAGTTTGAAACCAGAAAACCTTTTAAAAGAAAGGAAAGGTAATGAGGAATCCACGACAGCTGTGAAGATGCCACAGGAAGATGTGTCAGAACCCAAAACACTAAGTCGAATTATAAAGCGTCAACACCATCCATAAGATATCAGCCAAGGCCCAAAGCTGAAGGCTGGGTTGCAGCCCCATTGCCCTGGGGCCCTGGGAGAGCAGGGTCACCTCTCCCAGCTGCCAGGGGCCACCACAGGCTGGACTAAAGAGCCTGGACCTACCTTCTGTCCGCTGGTCCAGCTCTCGCATGAGCTGGAAGTTCCTCTGAAGCTCACATGGAAGGTTCTCAATGCCTGAAACACAGAGACATGTACTTCTCAGAAGCAGGATAAAACCTGCCTCAGATTTTATACCTAAAGTCTACAAATAATAAGCTCACTTCATTTCCTGTTTCTGTGAGGATTTGGGGAACAGAAGGATTAAGGTATCTTTGGGGGGGGGGGATGGGTATGAAACTCTGATAAGACTTACAGGCTTCAAAGGGTGTTGGAAGCTGGAAAAGTTAGAGGAGGACTTACCCTTGAGCTGCAAGCAGAAGCTAGGAAGATGGCGCATGTGACCCTTCCACCCTACTCCCCCAGCGAGTCCTTCCCTCTCAGTACTCCCCCACAGTAGGTAAGACCAAAGCCCTGGAGTCTGTTTGATCTCCCCTACCCCAGCCTTACTCAAACACCCAGTGCATAGGGTGGAGCAGGCCAGTGCTGTGTAGTGTATTTCATGCAAGGAGACAGGACATTTGATCTACACAACACAGCAGGCATTGGCCGTGGGGCTGCTGGGCATCTGAAATGGGGCTACTATGACTGAGGGACTGAACTTTGCATTTACTCAAGTTTCATTAATTTCAAGTTAAACAGACCACACTGGCCAGCACGGATAGAGGACCCCAGGCCACACTGCCTTCCACACTGCGCTGCCATCCTCCTGCTCCAGGCCAGCCTTCCAGCCTGTCTGCACAGATAACAGCTGCCCAGCTCACCCAGAGACTGGCACACAGGCCCTCCCCAGCCTCAAGGCTCACCACAGCCTCCCCAAGGACCTCCCTATTTGGTTCTATCCTGGGCTCTGTGGGACAGTGCCACCCCGGGTCTCTCACAACCTGCTGGGCTCCTTCATGCCCCTTAATCTGCTGTGAACTTTTAAAAATCCATTTGCCCCATTTGGAAATAAGTTCCAGGAAAATGAGGACCGAGGCTTAGCACACAGCAAGTGCTCAAAAATCAAGCAGTCACCTCCATCCTGAGCCTTCACACAGGTGCCCCATGCATGATGGAATCCACTAACCTCAAAGTGTCCTCATAGGGCTCACTGGGTAGGTACTGGGACAGAGAAGGGAAGCCACAGAGCTCCCCAACAGACATGACAGCACAGTAGTGACAATGGCAGGGAAAGGCCTCCCCTTTTTAGTGCTCTCCCACCGGGACTCCCCCATGGCTCAGGCTCGGACTGGCAACCACCCTGGGGAGAGCTGAACCCCAACGTGTCCCCCAGGGCAGTGGCTCACTCCCAACCGGCAGTAGAGGCAGGTACCAATAACCGTGCATATTCCTACTGCAACACAGAGCTCCAGAGCGCCCAGCCCAGCCCCTCCCGCCCGTCCCCCTCCGCAGCCAGAGCCAGATCCAGATTCAGATCAGCAGCGTTCAAACGCGGGCTTTCCGCTGTCGAATGCATGACCTTGACAAGCTACTTGGCCTTTGCAGCCTGCATTTCCCCATCTGCTCAGGAGTTCTCAGGAGGCCCCAAGCTGAGCTGCATGTAGACAAAAGGACGCCTGCAGGAAGCACCTCCCAGGCGGCTTTCCGTGGTGACCATCCCTGGGCTCAACACCTGAACCAGCCCCGCCAGTCCCCTCCCACCAAGGCCACGCGGAAGGACGGGCATCTTAGGGGACTGCCCACGCCAGTTATCTTCTCCAACTCCCAGGTCACCACACGAGCCGGCACAGAACCCAGGCCGGAGACCTCCCCCCATATCCCAGACCCGGAGCACCCCCCAAGCACGGCCCAGCATCCGAGGCTACTGAGGTCAACGACCTACGCCCGACCACCCGCGCCCAACCACCCTAGCCTGACTCCGCGGTGGGGGCGGGGCAGGGGCGGGGCAGGGGCGGGGCCTAGGGTGGGGGTGGGGCCAGGCGAGCGGAGGGGGCTGGGAAGGGCGGAGCGGGGCCGTGAGCCGAGACTTGTCCGGGAGGGGCCGACGGCGGGGAGGGCGGAGCGGCCGCTGAGGCCAGGGCCGAGGGCGGGGCCTAGCCGGGGAGGGCGGGGCCGTGGAACGCAAGCTCCGCCCCGTGCGCACGGGCCCCCGCCTCCCCGTGACGCACCTGGAATTGGCGCGGCCGTGACGCTAGGACCCCGCGCCTCGCCCCCCGCGCGCACCTCCCTGCGGCCCCGCCCCGCCCGGCGCGCGCCCCCGCCACCCCCGCCGCTGCCGGACTGCCCCTGCCGCCCCAACGAGCCCTCGGGGTCCGCGCGCGGCACCTGGTGCCCGCGGGGTGGGCCCGCGTGGGGAGGCCCTGCGCGGGCGCCGGGCCCGAGGGCCGCGAGGGGCGCTTACTGTCCAGGTAGTGCTCCAAGTACATGGCGGTCGCCATCTTCGTCCGCGGCCGCGCTCTGGATCTGCGCGGGCGGGCGGTGCCGCGAGGGGCGGAGGCGGGGCCGGCGCCTTCAGTATTAATGAACCTCGGGCGGTGATTGGCCCGTCAGGCGGGGCGGGGCGCCGTCTGGATCCGCCCCCCAGCTTCCGGCCAGCGGGCTGCGCACGGCGTCGCGCGGGAGCGTATCGGGGTCCTGGGTCAGGTTCCCCGGGAGTGGGGTCTGGGGACGCCGCCCGTCCTGGGTGCACGTCCCTGCCCGCGTGGCCGCGGCCCCAGGCTCCCGCCCCCTCCCCGGGAGGACGGGCGGGGTGTGCGGCGCGGGGCCTGCAGCGGCCAGCAGCGCACGTGCAGGTGGAGTACGGGTGCCGGGGAGGGGCCGGGCCCCAGAGGCTTGGGCACTGCTCGCCCGGGCCGCTGCGGTAGCGGCTTCGGCGCTAGAGATGCGTGCTTCAACGGAGCGTGCCCTCGTGAGCTTCCCCGAAACCTGCCCTATACCAGCCAACGAAACACAGTCCTTCCAGTTTCACGTTCGCGTGAATGGTTGACAGGTTTCCCCACGTCCTCGGGCTGCGGACCTGCCTCCGGTTCAGCTTTGAGTCCGAGTGTTCGCGGCCCGCGCACGTCCCTTCGGTGCTCGGGGGAGTGCGCAGGTACGTGACCGCGCACCGCCGACCTCGGTGCCTGCGTTGTTGTTTTTAACTAAATAAACTACATTTTTTGGAGTAATTTTAAGCTTACGGGGAAATCGAGAAGAAAATAGAGTTCCGGGCGCCTGGGTGGCTCAGTGGGTTAAGCCACTGCCTTCGGCTCAGGTTATGATCTCAGGGTCCTGGGATCGAGTCCCGCATCGGGCTCTCTGCTCAGCAGGGAGTCTGCTTCCCTCTCTCTCTCTCTGCCTGCCTCTGTCTACTGTGATCTCTGTCAAATAAATAAAATCTTAAAAAAAAAAAGAAAATAGAGTTTCTATAGACCCCTAAACACGTGCGCACTCGCAAACACAGCCCCACTACAAGCACTTGGCACTAGTGTGCTACATTTATTATAACTGGTGAAATAATATGGACACAGTATTTTTTTTTTTTTAAGATTTTATTTGTCAGAGAGAGAGAGAGGAGGAGAGGGAGGAGCAGGCTCTCCGCTGAGCAAGGAGCACTATGAGGGACTGGATCCCAGAATCCTGAGTCGGTCCCTGAGCTGAAGGCAGACGCTAAACTGCCTGAGCCACCGAGGCGGCCCTTGATACATTATTATTAAAGTCCGTAGTTTACTTTAGGGTTCACTCTGTGTTGTATATCTGTAGGTTTTTAACAAATGTGTAATGACATGTATCCAACATTACAATATACAGAATCCTTTCTCTGCCTCCAAAATGCTGTGTTCTACCTTGTCAGCCCTTTCCCCACTCCCCGCACCCTTGGCAAACACTGATCTTTTTACTGCAGTTTTCCCTTTTCCAAAATGTTGTACAGTTGGGATCACACGTTTCACAGACTTTTTAGATTGTCTTCTTTGACTTAGTAATAAGCATTTATGTTTCCTCCGTGCTTTTCTGTGGCTTGGTAGCTCATTCCTTCTTAATGCTGAGTAACATTCCATGGTCTGGATGTACCAGTTTACCCATTCACCTATTGAAAGACATCTTGGTTGTTTCCAAATTTTGCCAATTATGAATAAAGCTACTATAATCATTAATGTACAGGTTTTTGTGTGGACATGTTTTTAATTCCTTTGGTTAAATACAAAAAAGAGTAAGATTGTCTAGGTTTGTAGGAGACCACCAAACTGGCTTCCAAAGTGGCTGTATCACTTTCCATTTCCACCAGCAAAGAACGAGAGTTCCTGTTGCTCCACATCCTCACTACCACTTGGTGTTGTCGGTGTTCTGGATTTTGACCATTCTGATGGGTGGGTAAAGATATTTCATTGTTCTGTTTGCAATTCCCTAATGAATTCTTCCTACTATTTGCTATCTGTACATCTCTTTGGGTGAGGTGTCTGTTCATAACTTTTGCCCATTTCTTCTTTTTTAACTTTTTAAAAAAGATTTTATTTAGAGGGGCGCCTGGGTGGCTCGGTCGTTAGGTATCTGCCTTCAGCTCAGGTTGTGATCCCAGGGTCCTGGGACTGAACCCCGCATCAGGCTCTCTGCTTGGCAGGAAGTCTCCTTTTCCTCTCCCACCTCCCCTGCTTGTGTTCCTGCCTTCGCTGTCTATCAAAAAAATGAAAAAAATCTTTGAGAAAAAAAAAATTTTTATGGGATGCCTGGGTGGCTCAGTTGGTCGAGCATCTGCCTTCAGCTAGGGCCATGATCCCCAGGGTCCTGGGATCGAGTCCCACATCGGGCTCCTCTCTCTGCCTGCCACTCCCCCCTGCTTGTGCTCTCTCTCTCACTCTCTCTGACAAATAAATTGATAAAATCTTAAAAAGAAAACTTGAAAAAATTTTATTTAGAAAGTGGTGGGGGGTGGGCAGAGGGGGAGCAGACTCCCCACTGAGTGTGGAGCCCAGTGAAGGGCCAGATCCTGAGATCACAACCCAAGCTGAAACCAAGAGCCAGATGCTTGAACCAGCTGAGCCACCCAGGCACTTTCTAACTTTTGTCCACTTTTTAACGTGGGCTGTTCGTTTTCTTACCGGTGAATCACACTATCCACTTTTCTACTATTTACATTTTTAAATTCATACTCTTTATAAACACCTGGCCATGTTTTACTCGTTCTACTTCATTTTGTTTACTAGATTATTTCATTGCATTGGTGTGCCATACTTTGAACAATAGATGTATAATGTTTTGATTGTACGAAGTTTTCATTAGCATCAGTAATGCCCTGATGAACATGTGTCCATATGGCTGTACGTATCTATGTGCTCCAGCTATTGCTGCATAATAAGCTACCTGAAAACAATTGCTTAAAAGAACCATTTTAGGAGCACTTGGGTGGTTTAGTCCTTAAGTGTCTGCCTTTGGCTCAGGTTATGATCCCAGGGTCATGGGATCCAGCCTCGTATCGGGCTCCCTGCTTGATGGGAGCTTCTCCCTCTCCCACTCCCCCTGCTTGTGTTCCCTCTCTGTCTCTCACTCTGTGTCAAATAAATAAATAAAATCTTTTTTTTAAACTATTTTATTACCACTTTATAGACTTTGACAGAGATCACAAGTAGGCAGAGAGGCAGGCAGAGAGAGAGGAAGGGAAGCAGGCTCCCTGCTGAGCAGAGAGCCCAACACAGCCCGATCCCAGGACCCTGGGATCACAACCGGAGCCAAAGACAGAGGCTTTAACCCACTGAGTCACCCAGGCACCCCAACACTCAGAATTTTTGAGTCATGCATTTCAGCCGGGCTCAGCCGAGTGATTCTTTCGTTCTGTGTAATACTTTAGAGGTCACTGGGGTAGCTGGAAGGTAGCATATGATTGGCGTCATGGACCAGCGTGCCTACATGAGACCTCTCCAGCACAGCAGTCCCAGGTACTGGTACTGTTCTCACCATGCAGGGAGGGCTTCCAGAGAGTTCCAGTGAGCCTCAGTAGAAGCTGCACTACTTGTGGAAACTCCTCGGTAGTCCTGAGAAATCTCACTACATTTTATTGGTCAAGCAAGTTGTTGGGGACAACCAGATTTGGGATCACATCCCAAGCTGAAGGCAGACGCTCAATGACTGAGCCACCCAGGCACCCCCAGAATTTAATTTCTTGTGCAGCAGTCCCAGTGTGAATAGCCCAGCAGGCAGCAGCCGGGCTCCATAGGATCACTTCCAGCAGTGTCTGCCCCTAGGGAGTTTTGTCATCATCAATAGGGTCAAGGCCAGGTTGCAGGGAGGGGAAGCGGTGGGCAAAGGGAAAGCACCGGCCGCTGCGTGAAGGAGCACAAGCTGCGTCTGATCACGGTTCATCGGACGGTTCATCAGCGCTTAACTGTGTGGCCACATCCACCTGCAAGCAGGGCTGGGAAACGAAGTCAGGCTAGCGGGGCACTCATGTGGCCAGCAGACTCTCTGGAAGTACAGGAGTGCTGTAGACTGAGTAGTCCCCCAGATTCATAGGAATGCTAGCTACCAATGTGACTGTATGCCAAAAGGGAATTAAGAGGAAGAAGAGACACTGGCGACCTCTCTCCACATCCACATGATGGGAAGACTGGCTCCATTGGAGCCCCACGGTCTGTGCTGTCTGGACAGGGTAGCCTGGCTAACAAGAAAGCCTTTGCTGCCACAATCCTTGAGGAAGAGGGAAGAGTAAAAGGGTTTTAGTGCCTTTTGGGGTTTTTTTTAAGGGACAATCCCAAACATGTAAGAGTAGGGGGGCCCTAATGAGCCCTGTGTGCTCATCAGCCATTGGCACCTTACAACCCATTTTATGTCCCCTCTGTCTCCAAGCACACTTAGACCCAGAACCCTACAATTTCCTCCACCAAGTGCCCACCTATAAGGCCTCCATGGTGCTGTGAAGAGATCCTACTTGCACAGCTCTAGGGCCGACTGTGCTGACCATCAGGCCTGAGACCAACCTGTCCATGCAGCAGAGACAATGAGAAAGGAGAAAGGAGACAATGTCCAGATGCGAGGCCACGCCCCTGCCCATGGTGGGGCCACAAGATCAGCACTGGATGCATGGAGATGCCAAAGTCACCCCGTGACCGGGAAGGAGAAGCTAGAACTGCTAACATGGGGGCCTGACCTTTGACATCACCAGGCAGCAGAAGCAGTTATCGTCTGCCTAACTCTGGACTTTGAGTTATGTGTGATAACGAAATATCCCCATGATGTAAGCCACAGGTAGGCTTGCACTTAGTGTCATTCTGATATAAGAGGCAGGACGTGTTGAAGACTCGAAGCAAAACTGCTTGTTGTACCTTAATAACAAACGTCACCCAACTTGTGCTAGTTTAGCAACTGCTGTGGTCAAAAGGGCACGGCACCACCACCCTGCACACAAGGCCCCAACCGCCAGGTTCCTCCATTTTCACAGACATCCAGCAAGACCAGGCATTCACAAGCTGACACGCTGCATTACATGTTCTCCCTGTAGCCCAGTGAGCTCATCCTGCAGATGAGGTTCAAGGCTGGCTGGCATCTGCCCAAGCCTGGGAAGGTTCCCTTCTCTACTGTAATGCTTTCATCCTTTGAAGGCCCAGGAGATGGACTTTTGAGAACAGGAGACATAAAACCAAAGGCTATCGCTTCCATGACTACAACAACATTACGCTCTAGCCTTTCTATCAGTGAACCCTCCCTAGGCTGTGCTGCCGTAATGGGGGTCCCGCAATCTCCAGGAGGGACTCGGAATGCCGATGGCTTACTTCTTGCCATGCTACCTATCCGTCTGTGGCCGTAGCCTGGTCTTAGCTTTATTTCCTTAACTGGAGATCCAGGCTGAAAACACAGCCCTAATTGTGCATAGGCTCTTCTCACGGTGGCGGGGGCGGGGGGGGGGGGCGGCCTGAGGAGGGAACTGCCGAGCCAAACAAGAGCTTCCCCTTCAAAGGACGCGAGTCAGCTGTGAGTCCAACAGGATTTGGAAGCCGCAGAGCCAATTATCAATATCAAGGAAGGGGGAAATGCTTTGGAAGAATACTATCATCTACCCACCCTTCCCGAACTGAGACTGCATCAGGCAAACCGGTTGGGGCACAAGAAGCCACGCTAGCTGCCTGGGGAAGTCACGTTCTAAGGGGCTTGGGGAGGAGAAGTCGGGGAAGTCGCGGAGAGTGAACTCCAGAACCCCGCGAAGCCGCCGCCGCCCACCCTGGAAACACCTCAGCAAGCTCTTGCGGGGACCCGTGCGGCAGGTGCCCCCCGAGAGCTCACGAGCAAGCAGCCTTGAGGGCCGAGTCCAGCACAAGTCCAGACGCGAAGCCGGCTGCGGGGGGATACTGCGGGACGCGGCTCCTGGCTCGTCGTGGCCTGCGAGTCCGCTTCGTCGCCAGCCCCGCAGCTTCCAGCGCTGCCCCCGGCGGGCGGGCACCCGAGGACCGGCCCTCGGAAGTCAGCACGGCACCCGCCCATGAACGCACGGCCTCGCCCAGAGCATGCGCAGGCGACCTGGACGCCCCTGAAGGGGCAACAGCGCCCGGGAGCCTCCGGACGGGACGGGGACCCCCATCTCAGCAGTCGGGCACGAGGGCCGGCAAGACCGTCCTTTCCCTCTCCTGCGAGGCGGCCTCCGGCGTCTCTGACTCGCGGCTCCCCCGGCGCTGCAGTCCCGAGAAGCAGAATAGACGACACCACCGCCTCCCCGGGACTGCTGCGAGGACAGGAAAGGTCCGCCCCCGGCCTCCCAGCCAGCAGCCAGCCGCCAGCCCACGCCGCCGCTGGCTCGCCCGCCCCGGAAGGCGGGGTCTCCGCCGGAAGGGGCGGGGCGACGATGGCGCCTTCGCCTTTGCCCCGCCCCTATGCCGATACCAGCCAATCCGGGCAAGGCCGGAAAATGGCAGCCAATCCCAGCGTGCGATCCTCCAGAGTCAATTCCAGAGCGCGCCACGGACGCGGGCCTATTTCAGCCCGTCCCAGCGCGCGCCGCGTTCGGCAGGTCCGTTTCAGCTAATCGCAGTGCGCGCAGCAGACGCCCGCCAATGGGAGCTCGGAGCGACGCCGGGGACGCGGCGGCGGCGGGCGGTGGGAAGGCGCGAGCATGGCGGCACGGCGCGGGGCTCTCATCGTGCTAGAGGGCGTGGACCGCGCCGGGAAGAGCACGCAGAGCCGCAAGCTGGTGGCAGCGCTGTGCGCCGCGGGCCACCGCGCCGAGCTGCTCCGCTTCCCGGGTGTGTGTGGCGCCAGCCGGGCCGCTCGGGGTCGGAGTCGGGATCGCGAGGCGGTGGGGCTGCTCGGTGTCGGGGCCGTGGGACGGCGGGGCCGCTCGGTGTCGGGGCCGCGGGGCGGTGGCTGCAGTCGTGGGCGGGCAGGCGGTCCCGGCGCTGGCGGGAATCCGGGCCGCGGCTTCTGGCCTGGCTGTTCCCGTCGGAGCGGCTGGAGGCATGGCTTCACCGGCCTCGGACGTGCGCACGGAGACACCGGCGCGGCGGTCTCCCCGCGACGCCTCAGGCAGGCGGATCGGGCAGCGGCGCGCGGCGGGGTCGTGGGGCTCCGGCCTTCCCTCCCTTGAGCTCTTCCGTGCGGGCACCTGCACCCCGCGGCCGGCTCTCGGAGACACTCCGAACCCGGGCGGCGCCACAAAGGAAACCGCAGCCCGCGGCCCGGCCCCAGCCGTGTCCTCACTCAGGTGGGGAGGCCTGCGCTCACTTCGTGGGTCTCTCTCTCTCTCTCTCTGTTTAGAAAGATCAACTGAGATCGGTCGGCTGCTGAGCTCTTACTTGGAGGAGAAAAGGGAACTGGAGGACCATTCGGTGCATCTGCTCTTCTCCGCGAACCGCTGGGAGCAAGTGTAAACGCTACTGACGCGCCGCCCGCCCCCAGCGCTTTACCTCCTGCTTGACCGCGGCGGGTGAACGCGGCTCTCGACTCGGGGGTCGTGGGCAGTAAGCCCGAGGCCATACCTGGCCGAGCGCCCATCCTGTCCCCCTGACTCCAACCCTGTTTGCCAAAGAGCACGAACTCGCGCTTCTTCCTCCTGCCCTGCCACCTCTTTGTAATGGACAGACAGACGTTGTTTTGTAGGGTAATTTTAGGGTTATGGAAAAGCTACTGATAAGTACAGTTCCCCCACCTCTGTCCCCTCCCGCTTCTGCCCCCGGTTTCTCATATTATTTGTCTTAGATTAGTGTGTTGCATTTGCTACAGTGGATGAACTGATATTGACACTTTTCTGTAAAGATTTTATTTCTTTGAGAATGAGAGAGGGTGAGAGGAGGGTGGGGGTGGGGCGCAGAGGGAGGGAGACAGGCATGCTCTGTGCTGAGTGTGAGCCCAATTCCCAGGCCCCTGAGATTAGAAGCTGTCGGGAGTCAGAAACAGCCCCCCAGTGCCACATGTTGACAACATTATTAACAGAAGTTCACAGTTTACTCCCCCACACCCCCTTTTACTTTACATTTTCTACCTCTTCACTCAGCATTTAACTGTGAGCAAGTGCCTGTGCTGTGTGCTTTTAGATGCTTTTGTTTCCTTTTTTTTTTTTTTTAAGATTTTATTTATTTTGACAGAGTGATCACAAGTAGGCAGAGAGGCAGGCAGAGAGGGGAAGCAGGCTCCCCGCTGAGCAGAGAGCCCGGTGCTGGGCTTGATCCCAGGACCCTGTGATCATGACCCGAGCCGAAGGGCAGAGGCTTAACCCACTGAGCCACCCAGGCGCCCCATGTTTCCATTTATCTTTTAACATAAATAAAGAGGTCCTCCCATACAAACCATCTCATAACTGGCTTTCTGATGCTGCCTGGCTGAGCTATGACTTTCCAGTCAGTCTGCGGTGGTCTCCAGAAAGGCTGTGGGCAGTAGATTCGGCCAGATGCTTGTTCGTGGTTTTGCACCGTTCCCTCTTACAGTCAAGCCTGCACTGCTCTCTTCTGGTTTTGTGGTGTCTGCTTTGGAAAGTCCTTCCCACTCCCAAGGAAAAGAGCAAAATGAGATCATTTTTATAGTCCTTAATACATCTGGAATTTATGGGTATAATTGTTCCGATTTTACTTTTTGGGGCTTTATAGAAAAATAAGGCAGGTCCATTTAAAAGTGAAAATGCTAACCTGGCTTCCTCGTGATCCTGCCCCCGATACACAGGTCTGCGTGCCTATGCTCCATCTTTTCTGCCTTAGCTCCCACAGCTACACCTTCGGGTCATTCCAGCCACCGCCATTTGATTGGTTAGATTTGAAAGTCCTTGGGTGACAGGTCGGATGCCAGGGTTACATGAGGCACCACTGCCCACCAGCTGTGTGACCGTGGCCCTGCACAGCTGCTCTGCACCGCAGCTTCCTCATCAGAGTGGCGGTCGTGGTGGTGTCCCATGGCGGTTCCCCCAGCCAGGGTCAAGGAAAGCTGGCCAGGCAGGCCTGGGAGTGAGGGCTCAGTCAACCTGGGCTGTTTGGAAGAACTTTTAGAGAAACTGGTATTTTCCTCCAGCCCTTTAATTGTCCACCTCTCTGCTTATGCTTCATCTTAACTGAGTCAGTTGCTGGTTCCCAAAAATGCTTGTCCTCTGGCATCTTTAAAGTTCAGGACCACAGAGCTTGTGGCACTCCCCTCGCAGAGTGGGGTGACACCCTCCATTTCCCTCATCTCTGTTTACCAAAACCCAGTGCTCCTCCAGGAGAGTCGGAAATAGCACTGCCTGCAAGAATTCACTCCTAGAAATGAGCAGTTTCTTTTATTTCATCAATCTAGCAGTTGTTTTTTTTTAAGATTTTATTTATTTATTTGACAGAGAGAGATCACAAGTATGCAGAGAGGCAGGCAGAGAGAGAGGAGGAAGCAGGCTCCCTGCTGAGCAGAGAGCCTGATGCGGGGCTCCATCCCAGGACCCTGAGACCATGACCTGAGCCAAAGGCAGAGGCTTTAACCCACTGAGCCACCCAGGCGCCCCAATCTAGCAGTTTTCTACTTTACATATGTTTAAGTTTTTACTTTGGAATAATTCTAGTCAGCTGGAAGAGTTGCAAGAACAGTGCCAGGAATCCAGACTTCACCTGTTATTCATACTTTGTCACACTTGTGTTATCATTTGCTCACTTTCTAAAAATTTACAGGTCATTTATTTTATGAAATTCAGAGTTGGTCTGATGTTTCCTCACAAGTAGAGCTGGATTTGTATTTTTGTCAAGAATACCATGGAAGTGACGTTGGGTCAGTTGTCTAGGACAGTGAGCCAGGAGGGATCGAGTGCGGTTTGGCCATCACTGGATTGCTTGTGAAAGGTGTGCTGTCCAGGCTGTTCCACCAAATGACTCCTTCCTGTTACAAGTAGTCAAAAGGGGAGGGACATGTGGGTGGCTCAGTCAGTTGAGCATCTGCCTTCAGCTCAGGTCATCATCCCGGGGTCCTGGGATCAAGTCCCACATCAGGGTCTCTGCTCTGTGGGGAACCTGCTTCTCCCTCTACCTGATGCTCCCCCCTGCTTGTGTGTTATCTCTGGCAAATAAATAAAATCTTTTTTAAAAAATCAGTATAAGAAAGGGGAGGGAATACTATAAAACTACATAAATATCCCCTTCCTTATCAAACTTTGATTTTGTACTTCATTGTTCATTAATAAACCTGCTTGAATCTGTTGTGATTTCAGATGGTGACTTTTCTAATCTGTCACTTCTGCATGTATTAGTCGGCTTCCTACGTAAGGAAGAGCCTCCCCTGCTCATCCGTGCATCCCATCATCAACGTGGGCTCACATGCTCTTTTTTACTTGGAGGGTCACACTATCAGCTGTTTTGATGTTCAGATTATTGCAAATTTGGCCTCTGGAAATCTCTTCACGTTGGCTCCTGTGTCCATTTTTTGAGAACTTTCTGGGAGAACAAGATGTTCAGGTTTCTCTTGTGTTTTCTCCTGCTCCAGCCCAGGAGCCAGCTGCTCCTTTCTTTGTAGTTGCAGAGTGCAGCATCTGGGTGCTGGTGCTTGCTGCTAGTGAGCATCCCTGACTCTAGACTCCCGTTGTGGTCGGACCTGCGTGTAATTTTATCTTGTCTGTGTCTGTTTCTCTCTCTCTCTCTCTGGTCACTGATAACTGGTGGTCCATTCCAGTGCCATGCTCTTCCTGGCTCATGGCATCGTTAGTCTACCCACCTCTGTAAAAGCCTACATAGAGGTCACTGCTGGTTTTCACCTCTGTCCTTATAACAAGGGCACCCTGAGTGCTGTGTTCAGAGGTCTCTTTGGGCAGGATTTTCTGCTCTTCACTGTTCATCAGGGTGCACGTTCATTTGACTTTGTATGTGATTTTAGGGATTTTTTTCCCCCATTTGATTTAATTTTTGAATACATGAAACATTAAATGCTTCTAAAAGTCAGAGTCATAGAAAAAGGTCACTGCCTTACCCACCCACTTCTGCCCATCCTCTGTGGGTAGCCTATTCCATTCATTTTTTTTAAAAATAAGGATGTTATTTATTTAATTGACAGAGATCACATGTAGGCAGAGAGAGGGGGAAGCAGACTCCTTGCCAAGCAGAGAGCCCAAAGTGGGGCTCGATCCCAGGACCCTGAGATCATGACCTGAGCCAAAGGCAGAGGCTTAACTCACTGAGCCACCCAGCTGCCCCCTATTCCATTCTAGTGTTCCCCTCTGGAATTATTTTACACACAGGCAGAGATGTATGTGATGTCTTCATTCTCCAGTTTGCCCCATTCCTCAAAACGTAACCTGTCACATGTGGTCCTCTGCTTTCCCAACTGACGGACATGTCCCTTACTCCTCATACAGCAGAATCATCCTCTTGTGCATGTGCTGTCGTTATATTTTCTACCAATTTTCTGTTTGTGAGATCAAGTAATTGTTTTTAATAGTTTGCGATTACAGCTAATGCTGTGATGAAAACCGCATTTTACTGCTGGAGGTGTACCTTCTCCCTCCCTACCGTTCTGTGAGATCCTCAAGGACATCTCCTCTTTCTCTTCCACAAAGTGCAAGTGACACTTCCTACTAACATCAAGCTCCTTGTCTGCGAGTCCTCCTAAGGTCTTGGGGCAGGGGGATGGGGGTTGAGCTGCCGCCACCTGGTTGAGGACATCCTTTGCCAGGCTGTCCCTCCTCGTCCTGGCCCTTCAGACTCTAGGCAGCAAGTATGATCCCATCTTTACTGCATCTGCGCCTTTGCTCTCCGGGGCTCTCCTTCCCAGCAGGATCACCCAGCCCCTCCGCATCCCCCCTGCACATCCCCCTCCCCATCCTCGCCCAGACGGCCCTCAAGCCTGCCTCTGTTCATTCGTCTTCAGCAGTTGTGATTGTTCTATTTTCGTGGACTTATCTTCTCCACATTGGGCTTTGCTGGGAGTACCCCAGTGGCATCTTCTGAAGAGAAGACCTGGAGCTTTTCTGAATACACACGAGGCTGCAAATCGCCGCCCTGTCCTCCCTTCACTGCGCTGGTGTATGTATTGGTGACTTACACTGTTGGCCTGGGAAGCCAGGACCATGGCTCAGGAATGCTCTCTGTTTTTAGGCCTCTGATCAAGAAGAAGTTGGGCCAGGGCATCACCCTCGTCGTTGACAGATATGCATTCTCTGGTGTCGCCTTCACCAGTGCAAAGGAGGTGAGTGCCGCGTGGCCCCAGTGGGATGATGCCAGGTGTGGACTCAGGAGCGTGTGGTGCGTTAGGTCCCTTCCCTTTGCCTGGTCCACTTGCTGTGTATCGGTGGGAGGAGCAGACGTTGACAGAGCCGTAGCTCGTCGGTAATGTCAACGGTGGGTGTCACCATGTCCCTTCCCCGTGATGGTTGCTCAGCAGTGCTCCTCTGTTCAGTGTCGTGCTTGCAGAGTGGATGGTGCATGTCGGGCACCTTCTGTGGGTTTTCCCAGCCTCCGCGAGCCAGCCATGGGGCGGTCATTTGGGGTACAGGGGCTACTCTGCCACTGTGGTCTGTGGCTTAGTAGAACTTTTCAGCTACATACCAGCTGAGAAAATGATATCCCACCCAGCACTGTCCCCTGCTGCTCTCTGCCCCAACCCACCAGACACATCACCAGCTCCTTCGTGAACACTTCATTCAGCTCATGTCCCAAAAATGACTTCTTACAAATGCAGGTGTTTTATGCTGCCATCATTCGGTCCGTGTGTGCAGTGGCCATTCACTTAGAAATAGACTCATCCTGGGTCTCTGCAGTCGAACTGGATCAGAATCCATGTCAGGGCCGTACTTGACGTGTGTCTTAGATCTCTGTGATGATACAGGCTCCCACATTTCCTTTTTTCCTTGCATTAAAATTTTTTAAGATTTTATTTTGAGGAGGTTACTTGAAGGAGTTCTGGGCTCTCATATCGAGAGACACAGGGTATCTGGCTATCTCATTTGTGGTAACAGCCCTGGGTGATGGTACCTTCACGAGGGGTTGCACAATGGTGACCTCAATTCTGCTCATCATTCCTCATGTGCTGGCTGGAATTTTTCTAAAAGGACTCTTGCCCTATGGAAGTGTTGGTCAGTGAGATTCCATCTGGAAGAGGAGGATGGGGCAACTGACCGTCATGTCCTGGACTGTCTCCCTTGTGTCTTCCTGATGTGCTGCTGGGGGTCTGTGGGGGCTGACGGGCTCACTCCTCAGCTGAGTACCTTACTTGAGCCTATAGCTCCCAGTGCAGAGCTGGGTTCTAAACCTAAGTCTTGGGGCGCCTGGGTGGCTCAGTGGGTTAAAGCCTCTGCCTTCAGCTCAGGTCATGGTCTCAGGGTCCTGGGATCAAACCCCGCATGGGGCTCTCTGCTCAATGGGGAGCCTGCTTCCTCCTCTCTCTCTCTCTCTCTGCCTGCCTCTCTGCCTACTTGTGATCTCTACCTGTCAAATAAGTAAATCTTTTTTTTAAATTTTTTTAAAGATTGTATTCGTTTATTTGACAGAGAGAGATCACAAGTAGGCAGAGAGGCAGGCAGAGAGAGGGGGAAGCAGGCTCACTGCTGAGCAGAGAGCCCGATGTGGGACTCGATCCCAGAACCCCGAGATCATGACCCGAGCCGAAGGCAGCGGCTTAACCCACTGAGCCACCCAGGCGCCCCAATAAATAAAATCTTTAAAAAAAAAATTATTAAACCTAAGTCTTCAGAGCTCTGCGGCTTTGAGACAGGGCCTTCCTGGACATGACCTTTTCCTCCAAAAATGGGGACACTATTTTTAGAAGTTGATGAGATGAATAGGAGCAGGAGGGTGGAGGAGAGGCCTGTGGCGCATGCTTACAGCAGGGCTCCAGCATTCTCTCAAGGGGGCTCACGCCCTTACCCAGCAGAGATGTGGGTATAGGACCCAAACTAGGGGTCGTTCCCCCATGGGCCCATCTGCTGCCTACCCCAGGCCTCCTGTGTGTGGTGGGCCTCCAGGGTCTGCCACGTGGACTGAGCGTTCTGCCTGGCCAGAGGGCATGGGACTGTGTTGGCACGCCCACCCTTGGACCCAGGCTGTGGGTGCTGATTCCACGGGGCTATGGGGAATCCTGTCTTTGAATGTATATTCACAAAGTCAAAGCAAACGAAGGAGAAGGCAAAACCATTTGAGATCTCAGGAATAAAAACCACTACCATGTAAGAAGGCTCCATTTTTGGTATATCAGCTGGACATTAGCTCATTTTTCCCCTTTTATGAATTTTGAAATCAAGAATTAGACCCCATTAGGGGCGCCTGGGTGGCTCAGTGGTTAAAGCCTCTGCCTTCGGCTCAGGTCATGATCTCAGGGTCCTGGGATCAAGTCCCGTATCAGGCTCTCTGCTCAGCGGGGAGCCTGCCTCCTCCTCCTCTCTCTCTCTGCCTGCCTCTCTGCCTACTTGTGATCTGTCAAATTAAAAAAAAAAAAAAAAAGAATTAGACCCCATTAAACCTTCTTTCTCTAACTCTTGGGTTCCATGCTGCCAGAATTTCTCCCTGGATTGGTGCAAGCAGCCGGACGTGGGCCTCCCCAAGCCGGACCTGGTGGTGTTCCTTCAGTTACAGCTGGCGGAGGCTGCGGCACGGGGAGAGTTCGGCCGTGAACGCTACGAGAACGGGAACTTCCAGGAGCGGGCACTGCGTTGCTTCCACCAGCTGATGGCGGACGAGACTCTGAACTGGAAGGTGAGCGTGTCTTCTGGTGTTACCCCCAGAACCGGCCGGCTGGAAGCCGCCGACAAGTGGCTCAGGTCCTGCGCCTGAGAGGAGCCATTGGCCAAGGGCTGCTCCGCTGGAGGGTGCCTCAGGACACCCTCTCAGTTTCTGCTCCTTTGTGATTGTGTGAAACAAGGGAGATGGGTACCTGCTGGGTGAGTTGGGGAGAATGGGCCAGACAGCCCCTCCCAAACAGCAGTCCTGCACAGGCAGCTGTCCTCCGCCAGGTTTTGCCATGCTTGTCACCTAGAACATTGACCTGTAAGGCACTCCTCACACTGCCTTCTCTCTTTCACCTGTGAGTCACACTCTGGCTTGTTGTGTCTGCAGGCCCCATACCCCCAGTCTCCTTGAAAGTTGGGACTGGCTGGTTTGGGGCTCATTCCCCACCCCCTGGGAGTCATTTGCTGTCTCCCTCTCAACCCTATCCTACCAGTTCGGCCCCAGAGCCATTCCTTGTTTCCTTCCGTGGGGATGAGCACTTGTCTACAGGCTCACTCAGAGGCCTGGGCCTCACCCTCAGGCTCATGCCCACCCCCCCACCACACTTTGCCATCTCCTTGTGCTCGGTGCCCTGCAGCCCTGCTCCCTCCACCTCCGCACCTCACCCAGGGCCTAGCCCCAGTCTCCATCCATGAAGGACGTCAGGTCCTCTCTGAGGAGGGACACCAGGGGTGCCAGATTGGGCCCCTTCCCCATGCCTCCCTGCACGTGCCCATCCCCAGACCCAGTTCGTGTGAGGGCACCCTGGTCGCCTGGACCCATCTTTGTCCCCGGGTGGTCAGAGGCAGCCTGGCAACCAGAAAGCTGATACTGTGGATGGTTGACAGGTCTTACTGGTGAGACAGGCAGCCTTCTTGCTGCTCCATTGGCCTCGGCTCCTAGTTTGGCCATCTTGTCTGGTTGGTGCTTCTCCCGTGACCTGCCTGTCTGTGGCCCTCCCCATTCGTCCGCACTGACTTCTGCTTGCTCATTGCCAGGGTGGGGGTTCCTCTCAGGGGGCTTCTTTGTGACACAGGTTGCACACATATTTTTAAAGTATGGCTTTCACCACTAGCTAGAAGTACAGTGTTCCCATGAAACCGCTCATGAGTGAAAATGCCATAAAGCAAAGAAGCAATCACCACTGATTGACACAGAAATCTTTTCGAGCGTTCCCAGAGCTAGAAAATCACCTCTCTTAGGCTTTTCTGGTACTTAGGACACAACTTGCTAACAGACGCCCAGAGTCAATGGAGATGAAGCCCACAGGCTCCCAGACACAAAGCCAAGCTCTGGCGGCCAGACGCCAAGCTGCCAAGAGAGATTCCCAAGAAGGAGCATGTGGGCGCCTTCTGCTGCTCTGGGTGCCTGGGACGGCTCCCTGCAGTGCTGACGCTGAATGAACTTTTTGCTTTTCACCTTTTTTTGTAAAAGCAAAAACACTTTCTGGATCTTTTTCTGTTAGCAAAAATAGGTACTAACCTAAATTCTTCACGAAAGCAAACTGGTGTACTGCGAACTTTCGCAAAGCAGAGGATGCCTGCGTATCCACAGGCTCTCCATCTCTCATGAGCTCACATCAGTGGTGAGCCCGTGCACTTGTCTAATGGTCGAAAAGGGCATTTCTTTCCACACATGGAAGCTTCAGTCCCATTTTTGTACTGTATAATTTTATCATACAAGAAATTACAAAGTTCTGTTCCTTTTCTGTTTTTCCTTTGTCAAACAGTTCTATGTGGTTTAAGCAATTCTTAATTTATAACACATTTCAAACCCTGTAAAGAACAAGACAAGAAGGTATGAAATCTGGAGTGGGAGTGGGGGAAAGAAACAGGAAACCATCTCCTTCCAACCAGTGCTGGCTCTCTCCACCCCGAACCTCCCCAGTTTTCATCTCATGTCACTTCTTCAACTTAAGAACATCTTTAAACATTTCCTGTATGCTGGATCTCCTAGGATAGAACTCTCAGCTTTTGTTTGTCTGAAAATTAACTTTTTTAACATTCTTTGAAAAGATTTTTAAACAATAACAACAACAAAAAAAAAAACCTTAAAACTTGCAAGTACAATACAAAAAATTCTTCCTGGGACCATTTGAGAACAAATTAGTCTCTGATGCCCCCTCCCTGCCGTGTACTGTCAAAACCGGGACATTACTGTGCATCCCTTGCTACCCTCAGGTCCCCAAGCCCCTTCAGGCTCCCCCACTGGTCCCACTAGTGTCCTTTTTTTTTTTTTAAGATTTTATTTATTTATTTGACAGAGAGAGATCACAAGCAGGCAGAGAGAGAGAGAGAGGAGAAAGTGGGCTCCCTGCCAAGCAGAGAGCCCAATGCGGGACTCAATCCCAGGACCCTGGGATCGTGACCCGAGCCGAAGGCAGAGGCCTAAACCCACTGAGCCACCCAGGCGCCTTCCCACTAGTGTCCTTTTTAACAAATGACTCAGTGTACAGTCCTCTCTCTATTCTCCAGCTTGTGTGACTTTCATGACATTGACACTTTTGAAGTTCACAGGGGGTGATTTGTAAGTGAGTGTCCAATGGACTTGGCTTTTTCCCCGTGGTGGGATCCAGGCTGTGTGTCTGTGGTGGGATACAGGCTGTGTGTCTTTGCTGGTGGCCTGGGAGGGGCACTGGGTTCTCACTGCGTCCTGCCATATGTGTAGGATTCCCTTTTGTTCCACTCCTGGTGATGTTCACTTTCTGGGGTATTTATTTTTACTCACATGCCACTGACACACACTTAGACGAACGTCGGTGTGCAGCCAAGTGACTGGACAGGCTCGTACGTTACTCGGGGCTCCCCACACAGGTGGCCGCACCTGTCAGTACACAACGCCATCACGGGATCCCTGACCATAGTCCCTGTGCGGTGCCTCTCATCTGTCTGCCTCCACCCCCTTCCCTGAGGGGGCAGTTGTGCATCCTCTGCGCTTATGGCTCAGCTTCTGTGTGCGATTATTCACTTACGTGAGACTCCACATATAAGCGAAATCCTACAGTATCTGTCCTTCTCCATGTGACTCATTTCACGGAGGATGACACCATCTAGGGCCCCCGTGTGGTTGCCAATGGCAAGAGCTCATCCTTTTGTATGGCCGAGTGACATCCCCTTTCACCACTTGGCTCAGTGGTACTTGTGAGGCTTCTCCACGGGGACGTGGACTCTATCTCCCCCTGTAAATAAGAAGCAGTTTGTGATGAGATTCTTATAAACCATGTAAAAATCTCACAGCTCATCGGATTTTCAGTTTACTTGTACATTCATATCTGTACGGACTCGTGTTTCTGTTTTGACTCCCTGCCGTCTATGCTGTGCCCCGCCCAGCAGCTCCTGTTACTTCTCGTGGGTCCCCTGCATGTTGGGACACTGACTGCCCCCCAGCACATTAATACTTTCGGGGTTCATCCTGTCCACTTCCAGCCCCGCCCTGGGTTTGCTGCTTCCCCGGGTTTCCGTGCTCCCGTCTTGAGGGGAAAGCTATCCTAAACCTGGGTCCGGGGGCCCAGGTGCTTGTTGACACGGTGCTGTCTCTGCCCCAAGGCCCTCAGAGGACTAGAGATGTGGTTTAGACGTGATTGCCTGCGTTAGAGTTTATATGTAATGTGCGCGTGTGTAGTACCCGTGTGTGTGCGAGTTTATCTGTAATGTGTGCATAGTACGCCCATGTGCAATGTGTGTGTGCACGTAGTATGCCAGTGTACGAGGTCCTATGCAGCGTGTGTGTGCACGCACATGTATTACACCCACGTGTGAGGTTCAGCCTAGTTCATGGTTTGCAATAAGCAGTCCCAAGAGCCTTCAGGCAGCTGTCACTGTGGGATCTCAGGCTGGGCGGATCACTGCGAGCCGTGCAGTCAGACCTAGTCCACAACCGCCGCAGCTTCTGCAGAACTGCCTGCCCCAGAGGCCCCATCAGGACCGAGCCTGGACCAACAGTGAGACAAAGTACCCCACCCTGAGCACACAGAAGATTCTGTCCAGCTTGGTCATCCTTGCTTCAGACAGAGAGTGGTTTCTCAGGTGGCCGGGTCGTATAGTGACCAGAGGTCCTCATGCTTTCATCGAGGGGGAGAGCAGCCAGCTGGGTCAGGATGGAACTCTCTTCCCCAGAAGGAGAGGAGTCAAACCCAGGGTTAGCTTCTGTGGAGAACTTTCTTGCGCTCCGAGCAGCATCCGGGCATGGCCTCAGAGGGGCAGACTCTCCCGGCCTTCTCTGCAGAGACCGAAGCCCCACCAACCAGGATGGGGTGGGTGCTGGTGCGGGGGCGCCCCACTGACATGCCCACCGGCATGAACTGGGGGAGGGAGAGGGTCTGATCAGTGGCAAGATGGGGGGTTTCTCCTGTATCTGGGCTGCAGCAGGAGTGTGGGTCAGCTTCATCCCAAGGACATAGGCCAAGTCCCCCCACCCCTCTGCCAAGAAGGGCAAAGGTCATACAAAGGTGTAGGATGAAGAACCCCAGAGGTGTACTGTACCCTTCTAGAACCCAGCCCCGTCTGAAATCCCTGCACACTGAAAGTAATGAAGAGCGTTAACCATTTTCTTTTTCTCCTGCCTCCCCCGTGGGGACAGATGGTCGACGCCTCCAAAAGCATCGAAGATGTCCACAAGGAAATCCACGCCCTCTCTGTGGACACCATCCAGGCTGTCACACAGAGGCCGCTAGGCGAGCTATGGAAGTAGCCATGCAGCGCCCCGTCTTTTGGTCCTGTGAGGCCGAGCTGGGGGGGATGGTGGACTCCCAGACGACGTGTTCACGGTGCACAGAGCAGAGACAAGTCAGCAGGGCACACTGGGGGCGCCGCAGGCAGTGCTGCAGGCTTCCTCTGTCCTCCTACCCCCCCCCCCCCCCCCCCCCCCCCCCCCGCCAAGCACCAGTAAATGACAGTGCTTTCTTACGGGAGTCTCATGACCACATGCAGGCAGTTCCAGTGAGATGGTCATCACCTGAAATTCTGAATTTCTTAGAGGCACCAATAAAAACGCATCTGAAAAAGGCACCGTGGAAGCTCCTGCCTTCCTTAGCAGCCAAGGGCTTGCCAGAGAGCACTTCCTAGCAGGCACGGCCCCAAGCTGGGTCCAGCCAGGCTGCATCCCAGGGGCACGGTGGCCTGTCCCACCTCAGCACTACAGACACAGGCTTGGTGTTGGTGTTTCCACTCTGTCCCACTGAAGCTACCCTGACTGGTCTGGCCTTTTGGAGAACCCAGAGCACAGAGCAGTGCAGACCGCTGAATGGAGGGCAGGCAGGGATCCCCCACCTGGAGGGCAGTAGCTTCCTCCTATGGCTCGGATGTGTTCTCTGTGTGGGGCCTGGGCAGAGCCTGCGTGTGGCCAGCATCTGTGCTTGTCAGGGTTCCTGGTCTGGTCACTGGGCACCTGGCCCTCAGTCCTGGTCCTCGGGTGGCACCTCAGAAGGGGGCAAAGGACATAATAGGTGAGCGTGCCTGGTGGCTGTTTAGTCTTGAGTGAGGCCACAAGGGGACAGTCATGGAGTCGCAGTTCCATGTCCTGTGCTCACAGAGGGGACTGCTGCAGCTTGGTGGGGCCCTGCTGATGGCCAGGTGTCCGCCCAGAGTGGGCAGCACACGTGAGTTCAGAGCCAGAGGACCCGCTGCCAAGACAGACACCATAAGGACCACACACGGGGTCCAACTCGGGCCCTGTGTCACCCACAGGGCTGGTCTGGCAGCACTATCTGTAGCCGTCTTTGTGCTGCTTCCCACAACCAAGGCTCTGCGAGGAAAATGCATGTCGGCCCAATCTCCTAAAGACCCCGAACTTCTGCCTCTTGCACCCTCTTCAGGGCCACCGGGGGGTGGGGGTGGGGGTGGGGGAGATGAGTAAGCCAGGGTGGCCAGCGCAGACCAGGACACAGGCGGGGCAGTCTGCTCAGCTGGAGCTGTGGATGCAGGATGCAGGCCAGGCCGTGGGGTCACAGGTGGAGGGAACTCAGGAGGAGCAGCCAGAGCAGAGGGGGTCCCGTAGGTGGTGGGCGGTGCAACCAGGCTGGAGGCAAAAACAGTCCAACAGACTTAAGCTTTCTTCAGGGAATCCAGCATGTGTCTTGAAACATCTGGCCAGGGTTGCAAGGGCAGGCCTGGCCAACAGGGGCAGGGGGCGGGTGGGGCAGGCGTATGGTATGTGACATGGTCCAGAGCCCCCAGCTCCGGTGGCTTTTGCACTGGGGTGGGCAGAGTAATGGCCCCCGAAGATGGACACGCGGTCCTACCGGAGCCTGGGAACGGCAGCCGCACAGTGAGGTGGAGAGACCCTCCTACCTTGTCTGGGAAGGCCCAAGACACAGTCTCAGGGGTCTCTTGCAGGGAGGCAGGAGTCCCAGTCAGGGGACATTGGTGGCCACAGGACAGGTCAGAGGGCACACCTTTGGGACGCTTAAGGCGGAACCCAGGCAGCTTCTAGGAGGGGGGAAAGGAGGGCAAACCTTGTGCCCTGGAGCCTCCAGCAGAAATCAGCCCTGCAGAGACCTTGACTTAAGACCACTGGCCTCTGGGATCCTGATAGGAAAGCTGTGGCTCGAAGCGGCTGCGTATGGGGGATGATCCAGCACGAGAAGCTCCTATGGGTATTTCCTAGAGGCCACGATGCAGGTGGACCTCCTCACCTGGGAAGCAGCCGGTGCTTCCCACCTGTGTCTGCCTTAAGCCCCTCACAGCCCCCTCTGGATTGTCCCACCATGGGCCTTGCCCATGTCCTGTGTGACTCGCAGCCAGCACTCAGCCCACCTTGAGGGACGCTGCTTTTACAAACCAAAATAAAGCTAGTTGCACTGGGGACACTTTTTTTTTTTTAAGATTTTATTTATTTATTTGACAGAGATCACAAGTAGGCAGAGAGGCAGGCAGAGAGAGGGGGGGGAAGCAGGCTCCCCGCTGAGCAGAGAGCCCGATGTGGGGCTCGATCCCAGGACCCTGAGATCATGACCTGGGCTGAAGGCAGAAGCTTAACCCACTGAGCCACCCAGGCACCCCACTGGGGACACTTTCTACAAAGCCTCTTGTTGAAGGAGATCCTGTGTGTTCTAAAAGCAAGTTCCCTTGTGTTCTTCATTTTGGGGACCGCGAGGCCAAGTTACAGCATCACCGCTCACAGGCTGGATAGAATGTGGGATGGGTCTGAGGCCATAGCCCCGCCAGGTCCCTCCCTGGAGCCCTCTGGTGGCATCAGGAGCCTGGGTGGCATCAGGAGCCTGGGCCACATTCCTGCTTTAACCACATCCACGTAGAACTTGAGAAAAAATCAAGACACAGACAACGAGGTGTTTTCTACTGAAACTGTTATTATTTGCCATTAAGAATTGCAAACTACACTACTAAGAATGAGTAACATTCTCTTCAGTAAGCCTTTTTCAAAACACATGAAACAAAGCTCTCCGTGGGTCAGGCCATCGCCTGCGTCCCTGGTTTGTACCAGCAGCAGTGGCAGCCACAACGTCCCCCGGTACCCAGCCGGCAGCGGCACAGGTGTTCGTCAGAGAAACGCAGTGCTGGAGGAGTGGAAACCAGCCAACCTTCCCTGCTCCCCCAACTCTACCTCACCGACGGGGCACAAGAAACGGGAAAAACAAAACAAGAGAAAGTCGCTTATGTGGGCAGCACGCTGGCCCGCAGGACGAGCAGGCTTGGGGTGACCACGAGTTCAGGCCCCGCCCTCCCAGGCAGGGCTCAGAGGCGGCTGTGCGTGGAGGCGCTCTGGGACAGCCCATCACCTCTGCCCGAGTCCCCCACAGCCCATTTACACTTCTGGTGGGACAGAAGCCAGGCTTCCAAGATGGACGGCAAACCCGAAGGGGAGTGGTGCAGCCTGGGCCCAGAGGACTCAGGCTAAAGGCTGCAGGTGCTGACGTTAGTGCTGAGAAGGATCTGGATATGTCTCTGGTACACAAGAGGGATGGGGCGCCAGGCTCACATCGCAAAGCTATGAGCTTTACCTTCCAGCCCCAAACCACCTAAAGCCTTGGTGAGTGGGAGGAAGGCCCTGGATGGCAGCAGGCTGCCCCCCCCCAGGTCTGGGGCCCCAGAGCAGCTCCTCCCCCCACCCACCCCCGACCCAGAGGAAGCTGACGCCACAAGCAAGCAGCAGCACGCGGGGCGTCTGGGATGCCCGGACCCGCAGAGGCGGCGTGAGAAAGATGCAGCCCACGTGGGCTTTACCTGCGGCTCCGGGAAAGCAGGCACATCCCTGTCCTAGTGAGTCCCAAGCACAGGGACATCTTTGGGTTTCTGCCATGTGCCACCACTTTACTAGTGTGCTCCCCAGAGGAAGGAGAAACCCTGCCGCACTTCTTCAGCCCCGATCTCCTGCTGAGGTAGCCCTTGAGAAGCACGCCGGGCAGGCGGTGCAGAGGGCAGGGGCCTCGGAGGGCAGGGCCAACCGAGTCCGCAGGCACCGTTCATGCACGCCCGCCCTGCAGCTCTCCGGAGCCTGACTTGGGACGTGCCCCACAGAAATTCATGTCCTTGGAACTTCAAACAGGACTTTAATTCCAAAGCAAACCCAGAACCAAGTGCCCAGGAGGAAGCAGGGCAGAGGCAGCACGCGAACACAGGGCGGGCCGTGTCTCAGGGAGAGCTCTCAGGTGCGAACGGCTCAGCTCTCAGGAGCGCCTGCCCAGCTGCACGGGCCTTCCCACGGGCGGCGCCTCGTCTGTGCCAGGGAGCCCGGTGAGCCCTCCGGGCCTGCACAGTCCCCAGGCTCGCAGGAAGGCCCCCAGAACAGGGCAGTCCTCCATCCGTGGGTGGAGGCAGCATGGGGCGTGGGCATTCAGCGGACGGGCAGGCTGGATGGATGAAACACAGCGGCGCCAAGCGCCCTGAGGCAGGGCTGGGCTCTGGAAGGGGCCCCCAGGAAGGGCCAGTGAAGACTGTCCCCCAACTCCAGGATTTTCAAAGAGACAAGATTTCAAAGTCTTCATCTTCTGAATCAAAGAATCTTTCCAGTCGCTCTACGTCAGAAGAATCTAGAAGAAACAAGACAATACCTCATTAGACGCCTGGCATGGGGTCTCTGGCGGGGATGAGGAGACACACTACCCACACCCTGCATGTGGCCTGCTCGCCCTTGATGCAGCAGGAGGCAAGGGGACACCAGGACCGCCCTGCTGAGGCACTGGCCCTCCTGGGCGGTGGGGCTCCACAGGCTGGGAGCTTCAGCTGGCGAGGGGAGGGCAGGAAAGAGAATCCCACAGGCACTTCTGAAACAGAACACGCTTCTCGGCAGAGCACAGAGGGAAGGGGCAGTGGCTGGGAGACCAGGGCTTCCTGTCCCAAGAGGGGTAGCACCCCATGTACCATCTGGGGAATCTGTCCTGAGTCTCCAATGCGACCCCCTGACTCCCTGTTGGTTCCTACCAGACAGCAGGCTCAGTCACCATCCTCCATGATCTCCTCGGAGGGACAGGGACACAGGCCCCGTCACCATCACAGAGACAGATGGCTGCCTAAACGGGATGTGTGCATGGCTTGCCTGCTGAGTCCCAGTTCTGTGTGTGCGACAAGTCGCTTCACTTTAGGGAAACTGAGGGCCTGAGTGAGGGAGGAGGCCCTGGGCCTAGAGCCACTGAGCAGCAGGACACAGAGCCCACCTGTGGCCTGCCATTCCAGGGCTGCCGCACGACAGTGGACTGTCGCGGAGAGCCTGGCACGTTCCAGCTCACAAGGACCCAAGGGGCCACATGAGGAGCACACCTGGCTCCATGCTTGGGGGCCAGCTTATCACACATGTGGTGAAGGACAGGGCAGCAGAGTGCCCTGCTGCCACTTGGGGCCCAAGCCAGGCTATCTGGCAGCACCCTGTCCCACACATACACCACCAAAGGCTCACATCCTGGGCTCATACAAATCTTAAAAGTCAAAAGCAATTGGAACAGGACCTGGGCGAAGCAAAGAGGACAGAACATTGCACAGACCATACCACTCCTGGAACAGCCGTGTCCCCACCTGAGATGTGGCCTCGTGGCCTCCACACTCACCTAAGGACAGGTTCAGGACGTCGGGGCAGGCCAGGTGGGAAGGCTGCTGCTCCACCAGCTCGAACATGGGTAGGGCACCTCCAAGCAATGACAGCTGTCAGCAGATAAGGCCGTTAGACACAGCCATGGGGGGTGTGGCGAAGCACCCCCCATCCACACAGATCACACTGCCGCAGAGGGAGCCGTAGACAAGGACGGGGAGGTGGCCTCTGCTGGTCTGCGCATCATCAGGTCTCCAATCGCTCACACAGAGGGCGCCAAACTCCACATGCCACCTCCGCTCGCAGCCACAACACGGGCAAATCTGAAACGCCCTGCAAAGGCTCACAGCAAGCTCCGTGGCCATGTTCTCTGCACACGAGGCCGAAGCCACAAGCCACACTGCGAGCTGAGGGCCAGGTGCCAAGGGAGGCGGGACCCCAAGCCAGAGACCCTGAGACAGCCTCCCGTAACCACCACCCACACGCAGGGACCTGCCACCAACCTGTCTGACTCGTTGGCACCAGTCATCAAAGTCGTCCTCAGTCTTACAGAAGAAGCCCTGGAACAGAAGCAGCCGTGAGCAGCACGCGGTGAGGCACATGAGCTGACCACACTTGAGTGCAGTGTGGCCACAGGAGATCTAGGTCTCTGCCCTTCTCTGGGGGCTCGGTCTGCAGCTCGACCCTCCGCCCTGACCAACCAGGACACAGAGGCCATGTGCAGTTTCATGGCTTGGCCATTCACATGCCACCAGAATCCACAGGGCGTAGCACAACTCAAAAAGTGGGCCTCCCACCAGCAGCACCTAGATGAGGGGAGCCCTGGGTCCCATGCAGTCAGCAGCGATGGCGTGCGGCTAGAACCATCGCACATGCAGCACCAATGCCAGGGACACATTACTAGACATTCCAGGTGCCATCAGAACTCTAGGTGCGATCCTAGAAACGGATGCCCTCTCCCTCCGGAGACCATCCGTGCCGCCCTGGCTTGGGTGACAGCACATGCGTGACATGCTGCTGGGAGACGAGAAGCCGGAATCTCCTGAGGAGCCCACATGCAGCCCTCCTCCTATCAGGCAAGGACAGGGTCACCCCTCCCGCCTGGTGTCCGCACGCCCACAGCACTGCCACTCTGACCTGCTCTGTCTCCGCGGGCACCAGCCTCAGTCCACTACAGAGCCACGCTTACAGCCCCCGGAATTCAACCCTCCAAGGCACGGCTCCACCCGCCACCCACCTGAGGACACCACACGAGACCCACAGACCACAGGTCCAGAGAGCTCCGTCTCGGGACCAGGGTTTGCTTTGTCAGGGACTTAGTTAATCACTCCCTGAGGGACACCATTCCTTCCAGGTGTTTCTGACCCCCATCCCCATCAAATGCATTTTAAGAATACATAGGTTTACACAAATCACAGCCCAAAATTCTACCTTGTAATCCAAGCAAAGAAGCTCATTCTTAGGAATCATCTGCCAGATACATTAAGTCAAAAACTGAAAAGTCAAACCCCAAACCCCAAAAAGGTGATGCAGGGCAGGGAGTGGAGCAGACTGCCCCTGTGTTGGGGGGGCCACTAGCTGTGATGGCCAGGGAGCCATGGGGGACCACAAAGGCTGAGGGCCCCAGGCGCGCACAAGAAGCTAACAGACATTATTAAAACCTTCTGCGCCCTGTGCATGCGAAACCACGTCAATGTGATACTTCCTCCAATGCGCTGAAAACAAAATCATAAAATCGGAGACCCTTCCTTCCCACCTGCCCACGAGCTCCCATGGCCAGGAGAGCAGGCAGCACACAGCGGGGGACGCACCACAGCAATGGACGGGTCGAGCTCGCTGATGCCCATCCTGCTGGGCGGGTGGCGGCAGTGGAAGCTCTCGTCCGGGATGAAGCAGCTGTCAGTCAGCTCCACCGCAGGCTGCGTCGTGTGCGGGTCCAAGTAGATGAGCTCCTCACCTGGGAAAGGCGATGAGCAAGTCAACGGGAAGGAACAGACTGGGGTCCCACTCCAACGGGCCACGTGGAAATCCACCTGCTCACACGCCAGGCTGGGAGACAGCAGGCATGAGATGGGGTGGGAGCCAGACCCCTGCAGGGAAGGCGCGTCCTCGGGAGGCCAGCACCGACTGGGCAGGGATATAGACCTCTCACAGAAGCATGCTGCTTCTACACCAGACACCCAGGGTCAAGCCAAGAGCCTCACGATGTTTCAGTTGCCAGCAGGACCAGCACTCACCCACGTAGCCAATGAAGTAGTGAGCGCTGTTGGGCTTCCCTCCGATCACTCCCAGGGACTGAGGCATCATGAAGCAGCGCTGCAGGGCAGAGGGGAGGCGGGCGGCTGAGCACACTGTCTGGTGACCACAAGCCCGTGTGCCACACGAAGCCGACCTCCTCCCCGGCCAGGGCCTGATGGGGTGTCAGGGGATGGAGAGTGAGAAGACATGGTCCCCAAGAGCTTCATCAGCAGGTACCGTGCAGCTGTGTCCAGGAAAGCCCCATGTAGGCGGTAGGGCTGCGGAAGGCGCCAAGTGAGGGGCTGTGGGAGGAGGTGCAGACAGGGGTGAAAAGGGCCCATGCTCAGGGCAGAGAGGTGTGTGGGGGCGGGGGCACCACACCGAGACCGGTGCTGCTGGGGACTGGGGGCAGGGGAGCAGAGACTGCAGGGTGAGCGTGGGGGCCAGCAGGAGAGGCGGTCAAGACAATCCAGGTGGAGGCCAGGAGTCCACAGGGCGGGGAAGGGCGGAGCAGTCAGAGGGTAAAACAGGCCAATATGGTGAAAACAGCAGGGTTTTAACAAGAAGCAGTATTTCGGTCCCTCTGCTGGTCAGCGAGAAGGCCCACCTTCAGCGTCTCCACATAGGCCTCGTTGATGTCTGTGAGACCGAGGCGCAGAGGGATGAGAAGCACCAGGGGTCTCCATGGTGCCGGCCTGTTGGTGACCTCTGCTCCCGCCGGGAAGCCGTTACAGTGCCGGCTGGAATCCGTGGGAAGTGCGGTGGCCCCCGCACATGGAAGGCTGCCCCTGCACAACCTTCCTGGAAAACAGAGATGTGCTTTCAAGCGCTGAACAGAAGCCAAAAGAAGCTCACCCAAAAGGAACAAGCGTGTCATTACTCAGTCAAGGGAAACAAGTGTAACGAAGTCAAGTGCTTCACACAACCTGAATTTGGAAAACAAGTCTAAGATGAATCCTGACGCCCACAGAGGAAAAAAAAGAATGAAACATTTTCTACGCATGTTCAATTTAAAATTGTCGTGAAAACAGTCTCGAATGAAAGCAAACACACACCGCCACGCGTCCCGGGCAGTGATAAGGCCAGCAAATGGCCATGCCAGCAGCATGTGCACTGGCCCCACGGCTGGGACGCCATCAAGGAACAACCTTGCTCCTCCCTTGTCAGTGTGGAGACAACTCGTATCTTCTAAGCGCACTGCTACTCTTCCATCAGTGTGCTACCCTAGAGCCTGGTGGTGAGGACAGGGACATTCCAGGGGCCCCAGCCCAGCAGGCACCCACGCCATGGTTTCTGAATACCTTTCCCTGCTAAACGGAACCAGGGCTCTTTGGAGAAACCACTGACCCCAGGCTGGGGAAGAGAAAGGACAAGGTGGGCCAGCCACCTTGCTAACCCAGCAGGAGGGATGGTTACAGAAACCACCATTCCAGGCAAAAATCCTTGATGTACTTTCGGTATCACCCCCGGATCCCCGTTAATCCCCATCAATCACAGGGAGGCAGAGACACAGCCTGAGCTATGACTCGAGCCCGGTGACCCACGGAAACGCCACTGACCAGCCTCCTGCCTTGGTGCTGAGGACAGCCACCAGGCAGTGCTCTCGGCCAAGAGGTCTCCCCGATCTGATCCTGACGAACCAAATATACTGAGTGTGGGTCACTGTACCAAATGGGCCCGACCTCTTGAAAATGTCAGTGCTATGAAAAAGCAGGAAAATAAACCAAGATGGAGAACTTTCCAGATCAGAGGAGACTGCACAGGTGTGGCAAGCACCATACAACCCCAGCAGCTTGAGCACAGGCTGGAGTGAACCAGGGAAGGCCGGGCCAGCCAAGCAGCAAGAAGGCAGGTGTGCTGACCACCAACCACTGGGGACACAGGAGGGAGGCGGATGGCTGCACGAGTGCGGGACTGGAATTCCTCAGAATGCACAGCTGGAAAATGAAGAATGGGGGTGGAGGGACTCCCTGCCGATTACACCTTCCTCACCAGCAAAGACCCTCACATCGATCAGCTCAAGAAATGATGGATGCAGGGCCCATCACGGCTGCACTTCGGGGACTCACCAAGGCTGCATGTGGCCAGTGACATGGCAAGCGTCCAGGAACCCACAGGTCCCTTGGTCATGTTCCCTTCACATTCCCACCATGCATGAGCTCTCTCCAAGCCAGTCCGTGACAACGGCCACATGCCATATAACTGCCCAGCATGCCGCCCCAGCCCCACCAGCACCTGCCACAGCAGGAAAACAAGACAGCCAGACCAGCAGGACCACCTCTCTTCAGAAGCAGTTTCCTACCACTACTTCATCTGGATGCTTCCATGTGTCTGTCTCTGCACTCTGAAAGCGCATATCTGAGGAACCTCCATTTAGAAAACTGGGAGGCGTTCAGCTGTGAAAACGCCAGCTCCAGCACAGAGAGGCTGACCTTCTGTCCCTCCTCGGCCAGCTGTCCTCGCCTCCTGGAAGTTCCAACCACAGTCTCCTCTGCCTAGGGTCTGCGCCCCCTGCACGCTTCCTGTGCTGTACCTCTGTGAGTGCTGTCTCGTGGTCTTCTTCAATCTCTAACTCCTCCCCATGTTCAAGGCCTTCCCAGTGTCTGCTGCGCTCATGAAGCTCGAAAGCCATCCAGGGAAAGCACCGGCAGAGGCTGCTCTGGGGGTCCCGGGTGGCCCCCCAAGGAGGGTGGGCACATCTCAACCAGCAAGGCTCCCCCCGCCCAGCACCCTTCCCCTGAAACAGACAGGGAAAGCGGAAAGCCCGCGCTTTTACCAGGGAGCAGCGCCGGACAGCGGGACAGCCCTGGCTTGGCCAGTACTGGTTCTCCAACTTTTGCTTTGGTGAATTGGAGCCTTCTCTCCCATACCTGTGACCCTAAGGAGCTGAGACTAGAAAAGTGGCTGCTCGCCTGCCTTGGCTGAGGCCTTAAGTATCACCCCCCCGGCCCCCTGAGGCTTCTAAAGCCAAAAGCAATTAGCACAGCCATTCAGAATCCCCTCCACCTACTAGTCACCTCACTAACCTGTGCACAGGACCCCAGGCACTGTTTCTGTCCCAGCGTCCTTGCTGGTTGTATATTGACGCTGTTCTTCCTAAGTCATCCCCCTGATAAGCCTGCGTCACTTCTGACTCACAAGGGGAGGACTCCAGGGCCCTGACCATGGCCACGCAGCCACACACACACCCCAACCATGAGACTCTTACATCTGCAGGCCTGGGCCCTCCTCAGAACAGACCCAGTCCTCCTCAGACAAGCCCAGGTCTGCACTGATCTCTGGTAGCATGGCTACAGATGACTTAAGATGCCGAGAGCCAGGGGCCATCATCTGGGGACATGGCTGAGTCTCCTCCAGGCCCTAACCCGCACCTCACCCTGGATCCCGCAGGAATGCAGGCTCTGGAAAGCAGCCTGTCCCTCACTCCTTCTTGGCACAGCATCAGTGACTAAAACTTCAGGATGCCTGAATCTTTCAAGTTTCCCACGGATCCTTCCAGAAAGAGGAAGAGAGCTATGCTCCTTTATGCTTCCTGTTACACCTTGGCTAGAGACAGTACAGCTGAAAGCTGTTCTTGCCTTTCCTTGAGAAGCATGGTGCCAGGGAAAGACTGACCCAGCACACCTGAACAAGTTCTGGCAAGTGGACATGGCAAGTTGGGGTACAATGTAGCCCAGTTCTGCAGAGAGTCTGGGCCCGTCCCCTAAGCCTATTGTACACTGGATGAGAATGAGGGATCCCCTGGCCATGTACAGGCACCGACCTGTATGCCACTCAAGGCCCCTCCATGGGCCGGGGAGCCGCTCCCTGAGTCCCACCGGCTACAGCCCCTGAGCTCTCATTCACTTACTGATGTCCTCCATCACCACCGTGTTGTCCATGGCTATGTGGACTGCCAAGGCGCTCCAGGTGTCGAAGACAGCCAATTTCCTAACAGAAAGGAGAGGACACACCAGTAAGCCTTCACAACTCAAAGATCTCTCACTTCCATGGGCCAAGTAAAGGAGAGGACAGCAAATGCTCCCGCAGGTTTTGCAGATGAGAAAGATCACAACTGAGACCTTCAGAGCTGCAGACAGGAAGAAAGCCAAGGCTTCGGCCTGCTTCTTCCCACCTGGGCCCAGTACTGCTTCCATTACATCCAGCTGCCGCATGGGGACAGGGTCCCTGCACAGGAGCCCTGGATGCAGGGCGTTCTTTCCTGGGAAAGGGAGCACAAACCCTGTCTCAGCTATATCACAGATTCTGCCAGCCCAAGCAGGCCCAGCATCCCCATGCCCCTTGCACCTTCACACTCTGCTCCACCTCACCCCGAAAGTGACAGGCTGACAAGCAGCTGGAGCCCCACAGAAAGATCTGCGGTTAACAACAGTAACTGGCAGCAGAGAGCACCCAAAAGCTTGAGCCTCTGCAAGTCAAGCGAGTGACAACCACAGGTCTAATGGGAGAACCTAGTCCGTCTGGGGACACCCGTGGGGGGCGCAGGGCGTCAGGGCCACATAGAGCCCCTCCCCATGGGAAGGCCAAAGTGGTGCCCAGGGGAGCACGTGCAACACTCTGCCAGCTGACTCACTCTCACGCCTGCTGAGGGCCAGGTACAGCAGTGAAACCGCACAAGGTACAGTGTGCCTGGGACTGAGCACGGGGGCAAGCGGTGGAGACAGAGCCAGACAGGGAGGCAGAGCCGCGTCTACACCTGCAGCCTCCCCTGGAGTCATCTGGGAAGCCCCAGGATGGTTCTAGTAGAAAAGGGGCAGACAGCCACCATGTATTTTATGAAGATGACACCTATTGGTATTTTTTTAAAAGATTATATGTATTTGTGAGAGAGAGCAAGGGAGAGAGCAGGAGTGCACGTATAAGTGGGGGAGCGGCAGACAGAGAAGCAGGCTCTCCACTGAGCAAGGAGCCTGATGTGGAACTCGATCCTAGGACCCGGGACCACAACCTGAGCTGAAGGCAGATGCTTAACTGACTGAGCCACAGAGGCGTCCCAACACCTATTGGTATTTTATTTTTATCTTACTTTTTAAAGATTTATTGATTTAGGGGCACCTGGGTGGCTCAGTGGGTTAAGCGCCTGATTCTGGCTCAGGTCATGATCTCAGTTCCTCGGATCAAGCGCCATGGTGAGCTCTGTACTCAGTAGGAAGTCTGCTTCACTCTCTCCCTCTGCTCCCCACCCACATGTATACACTCAGTCTCTCTAATAATCTTCAAAAAACCCTCATTGATTTAGAGACAGAGTGTGTGCACAAGTACAGTGTCGGGGGGGCAGGGAATCTCAAGCAGACTCCCCACCGACCACAGAGCCCAATGTGGGCAGGGAGGGGCTCGATCCCACCAAAATCAAGACCCGGATGCTTGCGGCGCCAGGGTACCTCAATGGGTTAAGCCGCTGCCTTTGGCTTAGGTCACGATCCCAGGGTCCTGGGATCAAGCCCCACATCAGACTTCTTGCTCAGCAGGAAGCCTGCTTCTCCCTTTCCCACTGCCTCTCCCCTCCTCCTCGCTCATGCTCTCTTTCGCTCTCTTGCTTGCTCTCTCTCAAATAAATAAATCATATTTAAAAAAAAAAAAAAAAGGGCGAGATGCTTAGCTGATGGAACCACCCAGGTGCCCTAACACCTATTTGTATTTTAAAAGAGCCTCAAGGACATCGAAGAGAAAAGACCAACAAGGAGGCAGAAATGGGTCTTGGACTGTGGTGAGGACAGGGAGGTAACAAGCACTGGTTAGAGTCCAGACCCAAGTGAATGGGGTGTGTTGAAAAAAAAAAATCCAGCATGACCCCAGTTTTTTTTCCTGAGTTCCTGGAAGGACAGCACTGCCATCCCCTGTAGAATGAACAGGCCAGGGATGGGGAGAAGGGTCAGCTTCTGGTTCTGGCTGTTAGGCTGACATGCCCCTCGGACATCTCAGGGGTGCTGCTGAGTAAGTACCTGGACCAGAGTCTGGGCACAAATCAGCACTGTGGGGGGGTGACTCTGAGAGCTGCACCCTGTAGACCACAGCTCACGCTGCTGCTGGCAGAAAAGAGAAGCGGCCAAAGGCCAAGTCAGCCCCGCAGTGCTCATGGCGGGGGGACGACAATGGAGCCATCGACCATCAACAGGGACCAGAGAGCACGACTGTACCACACAGGGTTTCCTAGAGAGAACATCTGCACCAAGAGCCACCTGCCAAACAACTGAGTAAACAGAGGACCAAATCCTGGCATTGGGAGGGGACTAGATGGACAGCAACCTCGAAGGAGCTGCTTCAGAGCAGAACTGGGGACAGCGAGAGCCCACAGACCACACTGGCAAACCCCACATGCAGGCATGCACACAGACCACACACACAGGCCGTGCAGCCACACCACATGCACAGAGCACATGCGCAGTCCACGCAGACCATGCAGACAACTCATGCAGGCCACACACAGGCTACACACATGGACTACACACGCAGACCACACACACTGACCACACAGGGAGACTGACCGTGCAGAAAGACTCTGCTTCCAAGGTGTGTAGGGCTGGACCCAGGGCTCTTAGGGGCATGTGGTAGGGGCTGAGTAAATGGGGGGGCAGGGTGAGGGGACAGAGAGACCATGGGCAGATTTGATCAGCTAGAAGGTGGATTTGTAAAAGAAAGTAGCACTCTGGCAGGTCCCCAACAACCTGCCAAGAGAGACCACATGGACAGGGCAGCCCTTCACTGCAACTGTGGGTTGTGGGGAGAGGGAGGAGGGGTGGGTTCAGACACTGGGAGCAGGGAGCCTGGGGTTCAAGGAGCAGGGGACAGAGGTTTGAGTTAGGATGTGGAGGGAAAGCCACAGGGTCCACTGCAGGGAGAAGGTCAGCACAGAGGCCGAGGCCCATGGCACCCACACCGCACTGCGGTCACTCCAGACGAGTTTCAACCTCCAGCCTTGTGGATGGGTCCATGTAACAGACGCAGAGGCCCCATCCAGCAGGCACTATCCGGATGACGATACTCCTCTATGAGGAAACATCATGGGCCGTGACCACCTCCGAGGACTCTCAGGAGGGCCATGAGGGGAAGTATAAAAGACCCCTCAGACTCAGGAGAGTTTGAACTCACAGGTCATGCTCACACCACCCCAAGGAAATGGGAGGGATAGGGCTTGGCACATACTTGAGCACCTGGGCAACAGTGTTGGGCCCGTACCACTGGCCGATGGACTTGCCCTCGCCAACTCCCATTTGTGCTGCAGGAAACAGATGAGATTAGTGACATGTGCCTCCCCCCTGCCCCTCCCCCAGAAGAGGCCCATCTTGGCAGCAGCACATAGCAGCAGGAACACTCCACAGGAAGCCTGGACTGGCACCCCTCTACCCCCGCCTCCAGCAGGAGCTCCTGACAGACTCCAAGACACTTTCTCCAAGAGGGAGAGAAGCCACCTCAAGGTCATCCCTCACTATAAGCCAGGATACCAGCCCTTCAATAAGGAGTAGGATTAGAGGAAATTCAACGAATCAAAGCTATATCTTTACTTCCACTGTAAGTGAGGACATGATGCTCAAAACAAAGGAGCATTTACACTTAGTGATGGGCTCAGAGAGGGATGACCCCTGGAGATGCTGTCCCACCTGCACTGCTGCCGCAATCAGCAGCCTGCACCCCACTGTGGCCATGCACCCCCCCAACCCCCAACCACGCCACGGCAAGGCCCCGGGTCTGAGCTGGCCCAACCCATGACAGCAGCCCCCGGTGGCCATGGCCAGAGGGACCTACAGCTTCATGCCTCAAACACCCAAAACCAGAGAAGTGCTCAGGGGGAAACCAACGACTTGGCCTGCTCTAAGCAGCAGGGCCTGGCGCACTTAGCAATCTCCCACCTATCTGGTGAATGGAGTAGTAACTATCCTTCCTGTCGACGAACGCGTTGAGGACATTGAAGTAGCTATCAGACTGCCTCTTCCGCTGGGTCCACCTCCAATCTAGTGGAGAGATGCAGAAGTTCAATTTTACCAAAAGAGGAGAAAGAAGCCTTTACATTTCTAAGACACTCAAGCCACAGATGATACCCCTTTCTGAACCTTTCTAAAGTTAAAAGCCAAATTCTCTAGGATTTCCAAATGCATACATGCTAACCCATCAAGATAAATCCATACAGAACAGAAAACGGTTTCAGTGATATAAAGATCATTTCTAAAACATGAATGTTCATCAATATTCTTTAATGTCACTTCTTAAAAATCAATGAAAACCAGTGGGCTGCCACTCAAGAAAACCCTGAACCCTAGTCTGCATGCATTGGGTAACCTAGGCCCCCCAGTCCTGCTGGCTTCCAACAGGCCGTGACTCACCTCGGCCTAAATGGCGGCACACCAGGGCCTGGGCAAAGATCATCTGTCCGCAGCGCAGCATGCAGCCCCAGCCTGTGTCCGAGGTGGGGCCAGTGCCCCCTGTCATGGTGAATAAAGACAGAGCCCTCACCGTCAGATGGCCCAGGAGCTCAGGAGTCCACTGGCAAGAGGCCTTGGTCCTAGCATGCTGGGATCAGCCCTATGCCGCGTCAGCTCCGTCTCAGAGGATAGGCCATTTAGAACCTGGTCATGCCAAGGGCACATTTATTGGGCAATGACACGTCCTGCCAACCCCTTGAACGTGGCAAAATACGTGAACAGTTAGTGTCACAGAGAATTAGATTGTCTGGAAAACATATGGAACACACTAAGTCTCACAAGTAATCGAGGAAAGTCCAAGTTCAATAAGGACAACCTTTCTCCACGCACCGGAAGAGCCAAGATGCACCTGCTCGGAGCTTGGGCTGTGTGCAGGAGGGCGGCAACACAAGCCTGGGCAGGCTGGTGATAGCCCTTAGCACTTCAAGCACACGTGCCCCGGAGCCCAGCCACATCATGCCCCCTGCCAGAGGATACCCATGCTGGGCACGAGAGTTCTGCGGGTACTCTGAGACTGGCCCCAGCACAACAGGAGACATCCCGATGTCCGAAGGCCCAGCGAGGCGAGAGGTGCGAGGTGGCACGGGAGCAGAGAGGCCAGGGCCAGCCCTCGGAGCGGCAGCCCCAGCAGGCCCCATACTTCCCTGCAGCGCCACCAGAGGCAGCCCCTCCTACACACGCCCCGAGGGGCAGAGTTGGGGGCATGCGACAACTCCTGTACCCACCAGCCATACCTGCCAGCCATCTCCCCATGGCCGGGAAGGAGAGACCATGTGGGCCCTTAGTGGCAGGCACCTTGCTCCTCAAGGACGTTCCCAAACACTACAAGGCTCCTCTAAGCCCGGCCCCGCTCTGCGCATCCAGACAGCGACCTGCAGGACAGCGGTGTCCCTGCACCAGTGCCCAGCACACCTCCACGACCAGGCGCTTCCCTGTCTCCAGGGCTGAGCACAGCACCTGTGGCATGAATGGCATCCCGGAGCACAGCAGACAAATGCCATTGTTAGATGGCCTGTGGTGGCACTGGCTTCGTCTACCTATTCCACAGCACTCCCCGCACGACCCTGCAGCCGCACCACATGCCCCTCCCTTCCAGAGAACCCAGGCCCGCATCTCTGGGAGGGGCCTGACGGAGATAGGCCACCGGGAAGCTGCAGCCTCCTGGTGCCGACCCTCTGGTCTCCGGTTCTCGAACTGGCAAAGCGAGGCTGAGAGCTGGGGCCCCTCCCCATCCACCTCCAGGGCCAGGACTCTGAATGGGACTTACATCGGTGCGATGTGAAGACAAGGCACATCCACGCGGCCCTTCAGCTCTCCCTGCAACTAAGCGCGGGACACCGCAGAAAAGGTGATGACGCAGAGCAGTGGCCTCCAGACACCCTGGGCCTGCAGTCTGAAGCGCACTGTGACAACCGTGACCCAGGACACCGTTCCAATGTACACACCGAAGCCTCCTGAAGCCACACGCTGCCTCACTGTGGAAACCCACGACTCCACACTCCATTCTGCTCTCACTTTGAAATGCTACTTGTGACTCATTATCCTGACTTTGAGGTTCCAGTAAGAAACCAGGACCAGCAGTCGGAAAATCCCTGCCCTCAGGAGAATCGGGATTCCTGGGTTTGGACCCTAATTCTGCCACATGAGGAGCAAGACCTCAGCTGGCTTAAGTCACTAGGGTCGCCGTGACGTCAGAGATGAAGTGACGAGGACTGGGCATCCCGAAGTCAACACTATGCGTCCAACCCATCCTACTTATGAAGCCTGTATCTATTAGCACGCGTGGTAGCCGATGGCATACTTACCAATGGCTGGGAAGTTCTTCCTGTATGTAAACCAAAGTCTGGATGCCACATCGGACAAGATCTCATCCTTTTCTAGGGATTGTTTAAAAGCAGAAAACATACACAGCCTTAACTTCGTAGATCATATGATACAGGAAGTTAACAGATAACTATTATTTTATTCCCCCAACATGAGAGCACAACAGGTTCCAACATGGCTAATACCTGTGAAAATACTGTATTTTCTACCCAGTATCCACACAGGCTCTGAGGTCTCCGGGAAATCTTCAAACTCAGCAAATCGAAGAGTGTCGTAGGTCAGAGTAGCTATTGAAACCAAACACACATTGATCCCATTTTTACCATTTCATAAAATAATATGAAAGATCATTTCCAGCATTTCCATGTAAAGAACTCCGTGTAACTCAGTGTCTCGGCAGGGCAGTGACAACCACCAAAGACAAACTGTAAGCAACAGGGCAGCAGCCCCCGAGCCTCACCTTCCAGCCGACACAAGGGCGAGGCCAACGGTGCCAGGCCCAGGGCAGGGAAGCCCCTGAGTTCAGTACTGGTTTTTTAAACTTAAACCTACAGAACAAAAGTAATCACTGCATCTCAACGTGCAAGCTGAACAGAAGGTGGAGTTAGCATCCCCTTGGAGCAGGTGTCCAGAGACCAAGGGGAAGGCAGGGACTTCGGGGCAAGAAACACAAGCTTGGGGATGGTGACAACCAGCCATGGAGGGACAGGTACTATTCCTGGGTGGGACACAACCCCTCAGAAACAGACACACCCTTCTGCAAAGTCCCTGAGACTCCCTGTAGCTGTTTTTGCTTCAAGTTGCTCCTAGAAGAACATGGTCACCAGCTCTCACCTCCTAAGAAGGTGGCTGTGCATGCAGCTCACAAGACCTGTGCACCATGTCATCCTGTGCTGTTTCAGTTAAGAAGCCAGAGAGGCCCAGTGTCCCCCTCTGTCCTTGGAAGCCGACTGAGGAAAACCTCTCTATACGGTTTCCAGACTCAGCAGAGCACAGACCAGCACCTGCAAGGCAAGGGGCACAGGGTATCCTGGGTCCCCCAACTCTAGAGCTGCTCCTCACAGAACCCTAAACACACAGTTCTCACCTGCTGTCGCTCAAGCCTCAATGGTACCTAGTCACTAGTGCCCTCACCTGCATACTGCCCGGAAAACTTAGGAACATCAATTATAGTAGCTTCTCCCACATCTGAATTTATTTTTTGACAATAGCCCCACCTTTTGGTAACAATGATGTATTAATTTTCAAAAACCCAAAGACTAAAAAAAAAATTATTAAAAAAATCATCTGCAGCTTAATACCCAGCAAGGAATTTCCTTCCAGAAGTCTCTGCATAGATCCCTAAAGGAAAGCATACCATACCTGTGATTTCCTTGTCTCTATTCTCTCAACGATGATGGTCAGTCCACACAGACACAGAGCTCCAGCAAACATCTGATGGTCCCACAGCACCCCACGGCACAGACGTCCAGGCCATTGGTAACTCCCGCGCCCTGTCGGGGTGCTCCTGACATACCCCATGTGAGCATCCCTGCGTGTCCTTCTGTGCTGTGCATAACCCTTGGGGGTGCTGGGGCACAGCGCTGGCCCTAGTGCCTGCAGTGGAGGTCCAACCCTGGCTCAAGCACTGCCAGCTTCTAGGTTCTTTGGGCCCCTTGACCCCTCAGTGTAGAAACGTCCTTATTCATAAAATGGGGGGAAAAAATAACAGGATGCCCTCCTAGTGCAGCTGCAGAGTATCCTTGAAACCCTTTCCATGAGGTGTGCACACCCAAGCTGGCAGACAGAAGGGCGCCAAGGTCAGCCTGGGTCATTAATGCTAAGGACACAGAACTGCATACACAGAACTGCCATACAATTTTACTGCACCCGAAAGACTAGACTGGGCACACAGCTAATTCCCAGGCCCAGGGTTGGGTGAGCAATGCTCCATGAACAAAGAAATCCAAAGAAATCAAAGACCCTGCATTTGCTACTTCAACAATTCTCTGGCTGTCAGGAACCCAGATCCAGCTCTGCCTTTTCTTCTTTTCACCTGAAACCTGACAGCGTCAGGGCAGTCCTGTTGCTTCCAGAACCAGCTGTGCTGCCCAGGGCGCCCGAGCACGACGGTGGGTGCTGGGAGCTGTCACCGGCCCAGCTTCACTCAGGGGCTCTACTCAGGGTGTCCAACTTGCCCGTGCTTCCTCAACACCAAGCACACTGCTCTATGCTTGGGGACAACCAGAGTCCAGGTTTCTCTCCCCCTCTTTCTACATAAGATTACTTGTTTCTGCCCATGATTATCAATGCTACATTCAAGTGAATTCAAGTTCCATGATCTCAAGTAGCTGCGCACACCATGGTGTTTCTGTTACTTCTCTATTGTTAGGACCCCTGGGCTTTAACTGATATGTAGATTCAAACCAAAACATTTACTCTCAACGAAAAAGTATGCAAACAACCTTTACTCTCTTGCCCTACTGATGCCCAGGACCCTTCGAAGGCCACCACTGTGAACGAACGATGCAGAGATTGCTACCAATCCTGGAGGGCTACCAAGTGCTGTGGGCGAGCATCTCGTGTGCGCTCTGTGCCACAGGGGCACAGCACTTGTCACTGGACCACAGCCCCATATCAAAGCTGGGACGCCTTTGAAGTAGAGAGGTAACAAAATGCAAAGCAGGCATACTTCTTAAGTTTACTAGCAAACTTTATAGGCAACCAAGCCAACTTCAGAGGGAAAAAAATAAGAGGTGTTCTATTAAGTTAACACTTTATCACCAAATTTTATACAACAGCTAACCAAATTATGGGTTGTGTGGCCTCAGATTCTTTACCACATCAGCCAAAACCAGGCAAGGAGACACATACACTGTCATTCCAAGCAAGAGAACAAACTACCAGGAAGTGACCCCAGCTCTTGCTAGAGTAGCAGGGGCCTCGAAGTGAGGGTGCACATTTGTCACCTGTGGGTGACTCCCATGCCCCTATGTCCCCCATGCACCTCACATCACTGCTCCTTCTACCTCTGCCCCTCCAGCTGACTGTGCATGTGAGCTGCTCCCCCTGAATCCTGCTCCTGTTGGGTACAGGTCCCGTGTGTCTCTGGAACTGGCTGCAGACACAGCTACCCCATGGCCCAGCAACTTCCTCAGACAGGGACCGTGTTCCTGTTGGTCCTGGGGGACGCTGTGCATGGAGTGTGTGTCCATCACGCCCAATGAACACAGTCCCCACTGTGGGCAGCCCGAAGTCTGACCCTCACTTGGTGGAGACCTTACTGTGCCTCAGTTTTCTCACTGGTAAGATGAGAACAGCTGTGTTTCCCTCAGAGACAGTGTGATGAAACGTGAAAAGCTGTGCCCCACGCTGGGCAACAGTAAGCACGTTTTGGGGTGGGTTCCCTGGGAGTCACTGGAATAGGTAAGTTCGTGGTGCCACAATATGTAAGGAAGACCAGTCTCCACGTTCTGTAACAGGTATGGCACCCAGTGTGACACACACAAATACATGGTCTACCTCACTAAAGCTGAATGTAGCCAACAAGCCTGCCTCCCAAGCCTGGGCTTTCAGGAGCAGAAGCCAGCCATTGGCGACACCTCACCAGCCAGCTCAATGTCCTGAGGTTTCCGCCCTGGTAAATGAGCACACGGAGTCCCACAGACCCGCAGCAGTTCCGACCAAGAAAGCAAGTGAAGTACTTCTCATTCCCATACAACCAGCAGAAAGTCTTGACTGGCCTTCAGTGGCTCTGCCCAGCCCCGCCTACAGCAGGGGACACGACACCTGGAATGAATGCCACCACCCCAATGCCCTCAGGGCTCCCCCGGACAGAGGCTGCTCACTCAGCGCAGGCCCCCTGCAGCAGACCAGACCACCAAGCTCCCGGACCTTCTGGGCCGCACTCCCTAATGGTGCTCTCAAAAATACCATTCACTCCTGACACTCAATTTTCAGTTCTATGAAGATTTGGTTTTGGAGACAAAAGAGCCCACTTCCTAGCTGTAGGATGCACGGGCCTGGTCCCCCTGCCACAAGGTGGGACAGAGCTGCTGCTCTGCCCGTGGGACAGGAACACAAGGCCGGGGCCAGGTTCCAGCAACGTGTGCAGCACCCAGCAATGGTTTCCAGCACTTCCTCATCCACCTTTTCATAGTATTCCAAGCCTCATTATCTATAAAATGAAACTAACTCTCCCTTGCCCCCTACAAACGCCCCTTTTATCGTAGGTGTTAATTTAGTCAAAACACATATTAATACTTGGGTAGAACAAAAAACATTACAGAACACCAGGTCAGAAAACAGCTGAATAGAAAAACTAGTACTTTTCTTTTCTTTTTTAAAGATTTTTTTTAATTTATTTGAGAGATCACAAGTAGGCAGAGAGAGACAGGAGGAGGCAGGCTCCCCGCTGAGCAGAGAGCCCGATGTGGGACTCGATCCCAGGACCCTGAGATCATGACCTGAGCCGAAGGCAGAGACTTTAACCACTGAGCCACCCAGGCGCCTCGAAAAACTAGTACTTTTTTTTCTTTTTTTTTTCTTTTTTTTTTTTTTTTTTAGATTTTATTCATTTATTTGTCAGAAAGAGAGGGAGAGAGAGCGAGCACAGGCAGACAGAATGGCAGGCAGAGGCAGAGGGAGAAGCAGGCTCCCTGCCGAGCAAGGAGCCCGATGTGGGACTCGATCCCAGGGCGCCGGGATCACGACCTAAGCCCAAGGCAGCTGCTCAACCAACTGAGCCACCCAGGCGTCCCCAGTACTTTTCTATTTTAAAACTAAATTTCACAGTTACATCTGCACGGATTACCCAATACAGAGGAGGCTCAGACTCACCTCCAACTCTCTGCTCAGACTGACCAGCTTCACAGGAGTTGGAGGCCAGCAAACTCTGCATCCTTCCCAGAAAGGGTCACCCCAAATTAATTAGGACTAAGAATAATTTCATCATCACCAAACATGGTATCAAATCATATGTGCATTTCACATGCTCCTGAGTGAAAAGAGATCAAATCTCAAAAATAATGCCAGTCTCCAGACTCCAGGAAATGGTTTTAACTTCCACTAAGAGGACACAGAGGACAAGCAAGACTGACAGATTTTGGCCAACATAAGAATGACGCTGTTTCAGAGGCACTCTCCCTCATTTGGTCACCTGGTCCCAGACACCTGATTTTCCACATTTTCCTCCAAAAGGTCTCTGACCACACCCACAAGAGGAAGCAGAAAGCCCTTTAATGGTATGGCAATTCCATTAGAAACAAATATTTTAATATTATTAATCTGGCAGAAAAAAGCATCACTTTTCAAAGATAATTCCCTCAACCACCTATAGCTTCTGAGAGATAATGCTTCGTAAATAAAATAAAAAAAAGGGTTCACCTTTCCTTTAGAAAATGTTTATGTATAGGGACGCTGGGGGACTCAGTCGGTTAAGCATCTGCCTTCCGCTCAGGTCATGATCCCGGGTTCTGGGATACAGCCCGCCCTGGGCTTCCTGCTCAGCGGGGAGTCTGCTTCTCCCTCTCCCTGCCACTCCCCCTGCTTGTACTCTCTCTCTCTCTCTCTCTCCCTCTACCAATTAAATAAATAAGATCTTTAAAAAAAAAAAAAGAAAGAAAGAAAAGGAAAATGTTTAAGTTTAGAATAACAGGTTTGCAAGTAGTTACTTTTTTTTTTTTTAAAGATTTTATTTATTTATTTGACAGACAGAGATTACAAGCAGGCAGAGAGACAGTCAGAGAGAGGAGGAAGCAGGCTCCCCGCCGAGCAGAGACCGTGGGATCATGACCTGAGCTGAAGGCAGAGGCTTTAACCCACTGAGCCACCCAGGCGCCCCAGAATAACAGGTTTGCAAGTAGTTACTTTTTAAAATCCCAAACAATTTTCATGATGTTGGCAGTTCAGTTCTGAATGAAAAGCAAGGAAGAGAAAGGAAAAGCACCCGGAAGGTCAGGTACACCAGAGACCTAGAAAACACTGCACTTGTAAGCATACTGCACAGAACACCACACTGAGCCCCGTTGCCCTGCACGGCTCAGCAGCCCCTTCACACCACTGACACCTTATACACTAACAGACTCTCTAAACTGAAGTCCTTGTAGTGCAGGAACACGTAATTGACATTAATTCAAGTTCTGCTTCCTCGATTACCAACCATAGGCCAGACACAGCTGAAACCCTGGAGATGCAAGCTTGAGATATGGCTCTGTCCTCAGGGACGGGCAGCACAGCCATGTTTTAACTGAGGGTTCCCACCAGCCTCTTGAGCCCAGAGTGTGTTCTCACACGCAGTGCTGGGGGCTTGGTGGAGAACACAACCAGCCTGCAGTCCATCTGCACCTTCTGGACCTGTCTATGCCAGCCAGCAGCCCTGGGTGCCCCTCCCGGGCCCCTTCTCTTTTCTTCTCCTCTCAGACCCTCAGGGACTCATCCAAAGCAGCTTCCCACACACTTCCATTTCAAGTCCAGGCCGACGCCCTCAGCTCCAGGCCTGTGGGCCCTAAGCTTCCCTGCACATCCCAAAAAAGATGTCTAACAACAGTCTGCTCATACAAAACCAACAGCTCCCCCACCAAGCAAGACCCCCAAAGTCCTCCCCACCAGAGGTTCTCACTTCAGGCCATTAACCTCAGCACCATCTTTGAATGCTCCCTCTCCATGCCTCCCCTCAACCCATCACTTCCAGCCTATACACAATCCTGACGTCTCAATCCCAAATACGTCCAGAAGTCAACCTCCTCTCTCCACCCTGAGCTAAGCTTCCATAGCCTCTCACCTGCCTCATTGCAACAGCCTCCTAACCGGGCTCCTTGTTTCTGCCCTTGTCCCTCTGCAGGACATGCAGTATGTTCTGGACAGAGCAGCCAGAGCCAGTCTGTGAAACATAGGTCCAGTCACATTACTGCTATACTGAAAACCTTCCAAAGACTCACCAACTCATTTAGAATAAATAAACACCCCAGTCCTCACTATGACCCAACCAGGCCCTATGACTGGACCAAATCTGTCTCTTGACCAAATCTCTTGACCAAATCTGCCTTCAGCTCCTACTTCTCTCACCCCGAACTGCTGCATCCTGGCCACAATGGCCCACTTGCCCTTCCTCCTGCACTGCTTTTGGGTCTTGGTCAAAACTTACCTCTGTCTGCAGTTTTTTTTCCTGGTCATTCTGGGTATAACTGAAAGTCCCTCTTGCTTGGCCCACATCACTCTCCCACATGAACCACATGGTTTTTGTCTATTTTGTTCCCTTCTCTAGCCCCAGGATCTAGAACAATGCCCAAGACAAACCTCTCATTCAATAACAAATGTAGTTTATTGAATGGATCACTATAAAAACAACTAGGAGCTGCCCAAGACTTGGTCAAAGAAGGCAGAGTCTGTAAGGAGTCCAGGATCAGAGGAGGCTGCACCATTAATGACCCCTAAAAAGATGTAGAGCATCCTGTCAGGAAAACTTCTCCATCACAGCCTCCAAGGATCATATGTTTTATCAGCAGCAACAGCGGCCTTCAAATGCAAACACTTTTTTTCTACTCTGAAACACATTTCAACTTCAACATGATGATTTCCATTTTTTTAAGCTAATATAACCAACACAGAATTGTGTTTTCCATCTTACCCAAGTCTCTCCTACGAAGTCTGAAGTATCCCAGCCAGTGATAACTTCAAAGAAAGCAGATAAATATTTCTATTCCTTTCTCCACCCCATTTCCCCAGGAAACAGTAAAACACTCTCTGTGGTTTCTTTTTTTTTTTTTTAAATGAACTTCACAAAACACAATCTGGTTAACATGCTTCTTTGGGAGTCAAGACTACTGTTTGCTCCAGCCAGATGCCACAAGTCACTGAAATACTGGCCATACACGTCTGCATTCCAGTTTCCAAAATGAGATTTTGGCAAATTTAAGTTGCCGCTGCCATGAGAAGAAAGATAAAGCAAACAAAGCTATCCAGGATGACAGGTGGAATTACACCAGGTGGCGGTGGGGGACGGGGAGGTGCTTGAAGGCAAATCACTCCCTACAAGGAATGAAAGGACTAAAACTGTCCCCACCCTTGGTGTGGGACGAGAGAGCCGGTGTCAGAACACTTTCAAGGCTACTGAACAAAGATCCAGAACAGTTTGCCGGCAACACAAGGGATGTCCCCGCTGGAACAGAAGCACAATGAGACAGTCCAGAGAACCACACATGCACATATCCCCACGTGTACACGGGCACACACGCACACATACGCCCTCCCACCCGCTACATACTTCGCATAAGGACCCCAAGAAGTTAAGATATGACGACATGAATCCAGTTTCTCTCTTCAACCACGAAAAGGAAGCTCGCATGATGTACTGGTCGCTGAAGTAAAAAACTTCAAAAAAAAGCTGCGTGTTCTCTGAGTGTTGGGAGCACGTTTCTCGCCGCCAGGCTCCCGATGTAACTTCCAAAGAGTTAAAGAGCTTCCATTCCTTAACGTTTGGGGCGTGGGCTGGCGGCAGGCACCGCACTCTCCCGCCGCCGGCTCTGGAGCCAGCCCCACCCGGCGCGCCCCCGCCCGTCTCGCACAGTGCGCTGCCCCTGCTCGTCCGCGCTGGCCTTGGGCTTGTCGCCGGGCGCTGCGGGCGGCCCTGAAAAAGCGCCGAGACACGCAGAGAGCCCACTGTCAGACCCGCGCCGGCCTTCCCACGGACGCCGTCCCCGCCCCGCTCCGCGCCGGGGCCGGCTCCGCCCCGTGGCCCCGCGGCCCCGCAGCCAGCCCGCACCCACGCCGCGCTGGGCAAGGCCCCGGCAGCAGAGGGGCCAGGAGGGCGTCGCCCGCCGGTCGCCCTGCGCCCGCTCGGGCCCTCACCTGCGTCCATCTTCCCTCTCCGGCCGCCGACTGAGCAGCGGCGTCGCTCCGACGGTTCCGCAGCGCGACGCGACGGGCCGCTGCCGGGGCCAATCCGGGCCTAGCGGGCGCGGGCGGGGCAGGAAGTGTGGGAGGAAGTGCACGTCCGCCATCTTGGCGTACGGCGAGGCCCAAAGCCCAGGGCTGGGCCCGCGCGCCCGGCTTTCTGGCGGCCTGCCCGTTCGCTCCGGGCACCCCGACAGCGACCCGTGGGGATTGCGGAGGCAGACGCGGGCGGGCGGTGGGGCCCCGGAAAGGGCGCGCTAACCCGCCGTGCGCCCCCGCCGCCGGCGCGGCCATCTTGCCGTACGGCGGCCCGGTGCGCCATGCCGCTGTACCGGGCCGCCGGCCCGGGCCGCCCCCGCCCACCCCCGACGCCGCGAGCCGCGGGCTGCGCCCAGCCGGGTACTGGAGAGCCCCGGCACGCCGAGTCCCGGCCGAGCGGCCGGACGGCCGGGCGGCAGGGCGTGCGCCGCCATCTTGCCGTACGGGAGCCGCGGCGGCCGGCTCCCACGTCCCGCAGCCGTGTCGCCGCGCGCCCTCCCCTCGGGGCGGTCCCGCTCGCGGCGCGGCGCGGCGAGGCGAGGGCCGGAGCCTGGCGGCGGCGCGGCGGCCTGAGGCCCGAGATGGTGATCTGCTGTGCGGCCGCGAACTGTTCCAACCGGCAGGGCAAGGGGGAGAAGCGCGCCGTCTCCTTCCACAGGTAACCGGGCTCCGCCCGCCGCCGCCCGGCCCGCCGCCCGCGCGGCCCGCGGGCCACGCCCCCGCCCGGCCCGGCCCGGCCCGGCACCGCGGGGAAACTGAGGCCGTGCAGCCCGGCCCGAGGCGGGAGGGCCTCGGTGCGCCGGGCCTGGGGGCCGGTCCCGCGAGTGAGTCAGCGTCGGGCGCTGTGTGACCTTGGCTCGGGCCGCCGTCTCTGGGCCGGGCGTCTCGGGCCACGGCGGCCGGCGCCCCCCCTTCGCGGCCCCCGGCTGCCCCTTGCGGCTCCCCGCCCCCACCGCCCCTCATCCTTCCGACACCCGGCGCCCACCCCACGCCGACTAGGAGACCACCCGGAGGCCATCTCTCGGCCCCCCGGCGCCCACCGTACGGCCACCACCACCGCCCTCTCCCCCCCAGCCCCGCGGCCACCCTGCGCTCCATTGATTCGCGCTGGTACCAGCAGTTTCCAGTGTATTCTGGAGACGCTCTTGGGTCAGTTGTCCTCTTACATTTGCTGTGACTTTTGTGCTTTTTTGATCGCGAGCGAGCCTGCCTTGATTTGTGCCATCGGGAGTGTGGCTGAGCAAACGCAGGTTGTAGCAGGGTCCTCGCCATCGCGGGGAGAAGTGGCCCTGCCGCGCTGCGGGGCGTCCCGGGACATCCTGCCTGGGGCAGGGCGAGGCCGGCTCCTCAGCCGGACGCGTGCACGGGCCCTCTGGGCCACTTCTTGCTCGGACGCCAAGGCAGGGAGAGGGCTCTGCTTTCTCTGTCCCGGCTCCCTTCCTGAGGGCTTCAGGAGTAGAGCCTGGAAAGCCTCCTCGTGGGCACTTCTGTTTTGGGTTACAGGGAGTTAGCTTTTGGAGGCTCGACTGGCATGTTACCTGTAGTTTCATTGGAAATTCTCAGTGGTTTGTTCTCTCACGCTGTTACAATCTATCGAAGGAACTGGTAATACATTGTTTTGGAGGCCAGCCACTGTGCTTTCTTGAGTTTCCTTCAGCGCCTTTGTCCCATAAAGTTTTGATATTGCTTTCAAAAGCCAGGCAGAGCACCGCACAGAAGGCTGCCCTTGGCGTTCACAATGGTCTTTGCTGGCATGGGGCAAAGGATGTGCGAATCGGGGTCTTGGGGAAGCGGGCTCCCAGAACATTGAGGAAGTGTGGAAGGCCATGTTGCACAGAGCTTTCTGAGGAGTTAGTATCTGTCTGGGTCCTGGTTCTGGTCCACAGTGGCCACAGGTGGGTTAGAGGACCTCAGGTGGAGCAGATAGCCCTCGGGACTAACCACCCCACCCCTGCATAGAGTTTCCTTCCAGTTTTCTAAATAGAGATCTTGTTTTATTGAGAAGAAGTGATTACTAAGTATCCTATTCAGTGCTTTCCAGGAGCTGGTTGCTTTTTCAAAAAGCAGTTTTCCTCCTGGCAGTGGGACTGTAGCAGGAATGAGGGACTACAGCATTTGAGTCTGACCTCATCTTAGCTCAGCTGCTTGAGTCATGGCTCAGGCTGGGCTCAAGCACTGTCACAGAGGCTCTGGCTTCCTTGCTCCCCTCTCTGCGGCCCAGGACCGGGCCTGGCTTCTGAGCAGGGGAACCAACCACCCCTGCCTTAGCACCCAGCCTGCATCTGAGGCACACCAGGAGGGTTGTTCAGCTGTGTGTTTCTAGCAGCTATTTCCAGGGCTTCCTGAAGGCTTTCCTGTTGTTGGGTGCCGTCCTGTGTGACCTCTCGTACCGGGCATTGACCACAGCCTGGGAGGGGTTACCTTCATCCTCTATCCTCTAAGGCTCTACCAGTTGTAAGTGCCTTAAGGGTGGGCAGTGAGCCTGTCATCTGTCTCGTGCTTACTTCCAAGTAGGTGTTCCTTAAATTTTTACTAACATTTTTAAATGACTGAAGTCAATACAGGATTGGGTATTTACAGAAACACTTGTTTTGCCTTTATAGTTGATAAATTTGGGAGGAGACATGCAGTTATTTCTAATTCTGTTGTCATTTTGCCTGCAGGTTCCCCCTAAAGGACTCAAAACGTTTGATCCAGTGGTTAAAAGCTGTTCAGAGGGATAACTGGACCCCCACTAAGTATTCTTTCCTCTGTAGTGAACACTTCACCAAAGACAGCTTCTCCAAAAGGCTGGAGGATCAGCATCGCCTGCTCAAGCCCACGGCGGTGCCCTCCATCTTCCACCTGCCCGAGAAGAAGAGGGGCACTGGAGGTCATGGCCGCACAAGGAGAAAGGTTACCAGAAAGTCCTCAGGGGGCCTGAGGGGACACACAAGCGGGGCAGACGGGAAAGGAGCTACAGGTTCATCGTCGTCCTCAGGGGAAAACCCAATGGCTAAGCCAGGGTCCCGAAAGGCAAAGCAAGTTGCACTGCAGGGTGAGACTGCCCCCAGGGCCTCCCAGGATGCCGCCAGTCAGGAGCGCACGTGGCAGGCCCCGGAAGGAGCTCTAGGCGATGGTCTGGCCAGCGCAGCAGCGGCAGCGGGCAGTCAGGGAGAGGCAGACACATCTGCCGTGGAGGCCAGTGGTGAGAGCACCGCCGCCGCCCCTGATGGTGGCCTGGTGGATAAGAGTGGCATTTCCGTGGATGACTTTACCCCGCCAGGGTCTGGGGCCTGCAAGTTTATTGGCTCACTGCATTCTTACAGTTTCTCCTCCAAGCACACTCGAGAGAGGGCGTCTGTGCCCCGAGAGCCTGTTGACCGAAAGAGGATGAAGAGAGACGTGGAGCCTGGCTGTAGCGGGAGCAGCTTGGGGCCCGACAAGGGCTTGGCCCAGAGCCCCCCGAGCTCATCACTCACCGCGACGCCTCAGAAGCCCTCCCAGAGCCCCTCTGCCCCCCCGACAGACGTGACCCCGAAGCCAGCGGCAGAGGCCGTCCAGAGCGAGCACAGCGACGCCAGCCCCATGTCCATCAACGAGGTCATCCTGTCAGCATCAGGCGCCTGCAAGCTCATCGACTCGCTGCACTCCTACTGCTTCTCCTCCCGACAGAACAAGAGCCAGGTGTGCTGCCTGCGGGAGCAGGTGGAGAAGAAGAACGGCGAGCTGAAGAGCCTGCGCCAGAGAGTCAGCCGCTCCGACAGCCAGGTGCGCAAGCTGCAGGAGAAGCTGGACGAGCTGCGGAGAGTGAGCTTCCCCTACCTGAGCAGCCTGCTGCCCTTCAGCCGCGGTCAGTACCAGAGCCTCACGCGCCTGCACTGCCTGGTCGTGAGGACAGGTTTCGGGCTGCATGGCCCACGGTCCCTGAGCACTCCTGCGTGTTGCAAGCGCCCGGCTGCCTCGGAAGGAGGCTCCGCTGGTCAGTGTACTTGGTAGAGGGGGAGCCCCGGTTGGAAGCTTTCTTCACTCCGGGGTGCTTGAGGGGCATCTGGAGCCATGAGGGTTCGGCCTGTGAGAGGGGAGGCGTTCTGTGGCCGCCGGGAGAGCCCCTCGCTGCGCGGTCTCCCATGGGGACAGGGGCAAGGCCGCTTCCACTCCATGCCTCACACTCACCCTGGCGCCAGCCCTGTCAGCGTCCCATTGCAGAATGTAGACACAGCCAGCTGTTAGAAGAGTGGTGGGAGGGTCTGAAAGTCACGGGGAGTTTCTTTCTTTTTGTATTTTAGTGAATATCCATGAAGTTACGTCATTTTGAACATTAATAATTACCTTAAAATTTTAAGTGTCTCTTACAGTAGAATATATTCATTCTAGAACTTAAACTACTACAGGGATATATGGGCGAAGAAGTGGTGAGAGTCGCCATTTCTCACCTCCCACCTTTTGGTCTTTTTTAAAGTTTCCTGTGTGACTTATTTTCTGTGCTTTTCCATACATGTCTTTGTACTGATACTGATGGGTTGGATACATATCTAACCTATCCATTGTTTGTTTATTGGCTCTGTTTCAGCTCTTCTTCTTACTACTTAGTGCTTGTAAAATTGGTTTTAAGATATTCTTTGCATCCTGAGTATAGTATCTTTTACCTGCTGTGTGTCCATGAAGGATGTTTTCCTGCTTATGTTTGCTTCCTCTGGATCACTATTTGTCTTCCCCGACATAATGAACACTCCGGGGGCGGGGTGGGAGGCTGTCAGTGTGACAGGCTGTTCAAGACCTCCTGGACCCCTGGGCAACCACCCTTAACACAACCAAAAACAAAAGCGTAAAAAGAGGCCCATCCTGTGCTTTTCCGTAATGCACGCTGGGGGAAGGACCCCTGCAGCGGAGGACACCTGAGGTACTGTCTGCTAGCATTTTAAAGCTGTTTTTGTAGTTTCTCATAGCGGATACTACTTTGGTACCTTTTTCTGTTCTTCTTGGTCAGACTTCCCTAGGTCTGACGCGGTCACAGGACTTTCCAAACAGCTAACCCCTCGCTCCATTGAGCAAGGCCGCATTGCTGTTTCCACTTCATTAATCCTCGCTTCTTTCTACTTTCTGGTTTAACTCTGTTGTTCTGGCCCCCGGAGGGACGCGCTTAGCTTCTGTGTGTGCAGCTTGTGTTTCCTGATACCTGCCCTCCAAGGTGTTTCGCTGCTTCCATCCCACAGGTCCCCACGAGGATTTGTCTCGTGCTGCTCTCGTTGCTTTTTGTTTCTGAATAGTCAGTTCAGTCTTTATTCCCTTTTTTAACTGAGTGATTTAGAAGGGCTTGGAAGTTTTTCAAGTGGATGGATGCATTGGGGAAGGGGAGCTAATTTTTGTAGGGGTTTTTTTGGGGACAGGTTCAAATATTCTATTTAAAATTGTATTTTTTAAGTTCCAGCATAATTAGCATGCAGTGTTGTATTAGTTTCAGGTGTACAATAGAGTGATTCAATAACCATAGACTCCGAGCTCATCAAGATAAGTGTGTTCTCATCCCCTCACCTATTTCACCTGTGGCCCCCGTCCCTTTTTTGTGATTACTTGTAAACTTTATTGCTTTAAGGCCCAGTGGTTTGGTCACATAAAGGTAGCTGCTTTGGGGGCTCACTCTTGGGATTTTGTGCTGGTTGAGACTCAGACTGTTTTTGTGACTGTTCATTGTGGTTTGAGCAGAAATGTATCAGCCCCAGTAGTTGGTCATGTTGTTTTCTGTGCCTCTGAGCCTGGGTCCAGCTTGCACGTCCACAGATCTGCACCATGACTTCCTGAGTCCCTTGGTCCCTGCCAGAGAGCATGGAGTCTGCTGGCCAGCTCCCTGCCCTGCAATAGATGCCCAGGTGTTCCTGACCATTATTAGCATGGAGCACCCCTTTTTTGTCCCCATTGAAGTGTTACTTCTTCATCTCCTTATTTTGCAAACTCCTTTATGGCCCTTTATTTGTTAGCTGTATTTTAACTCGGTCTGTGGGTCTGTGTTTTTTATAGAGCCTTTAAATCCATTTACCTGGGATTATTGTTTGTTTGGAATCTGTGCCTGTGGTTTTATTTTTTTTAATTTGTTGGGTTTTTCTTGTCTCCTTTTCTCCTCTTCTAGTGGGTGTCTGTCAGGTTTTACCAAGGATCACTGAGGCTCATCTCTGTAACCATTGGAGCTGACCCTGACCAGCTGCTGTGCTCCCCTCCCCCAACTCCTCCCCTGCGTTCTGCTGGCTGGGACTGTGTGGGATCTTGGTTCCCCAGTCCCAGCTTCCCCATATCAGCTGGAATGAGACGTAAGGACACATCTGATAGTTACTTAGCTCATCGCCATTTATTGTATCCAAATGTTTCTTCTTCTCGGGGAGTATCTAATGGTATTTTTGGAACTCCTAGCACAGTAAAACTTTGAGAGGATTGAGTTTGAGATGCTCCTTAGGTGCTGATGCCCCACGCCCACACCTGTTCTCTTGAAGTTTCGTTGTGTTTGCGGTGTCAGGATGAGGTCAGGCATTTAAAGCCATGGGACAGAATGAGGTTTCCTGGAGAAGCTATAGCTGGAGACGGGGCCAGGGCCCAGCTTAGGAGCAGGACATATTTGTGGAGGGGTGGCAGGAGAGGGCCCAGGAGGAGAGAGTGAAAGAGGGAATGTGGGGTCATGGCAGCCTGGAGAGGAAATGAGGGCTGCTCAGCGGGGTTGGATCCAGCTCTGATCAGAATGGAGAAAAGATGGCTGGCCTCAGCCACATGGGGTCACTGGTGATCACTTTCTAGTTGGGAGCAGTGGGAATCCTGCCCGGTCCAGGGCTGGTGAAGGCGGGGCAGGGGTGAGGCACTTTGGTGAAGAGGTTTAGCCAGGAAGGATTGGACCCTGTACAGTAACCGAAGGGGAACAAGGGGAACATGGCTCCAGGGGCAAGTTTTATCTGTGAGGTGGAGACGAGCAAGCAGCTGTGCTGCTGGTGGGTGGGATGGAGAGGTGGAGTCCTAAGAGCCGAAAGGAGTGTGCTGGGGCCCCCAGAGTTGCCTGGGGAGGGGTGGGTGGAGGGGTGTACCTGCACCTCTGCCGCAGTGCTCCCTGGAGGGTGGGGCTGGTCGCGGGGGGTGCGAGATGCAAGAGGCCTTGGGCAGGGGCGGGTGAGGAGGGCGAGTGGCTTCCTGGGCATGGCCTCTGGGAGCTGTCTGGACTCCTGACTCAAAGTGTCTTCTGTCTTAGTGGTGCCCAGTGCTGTCATGAATTTGTGGTCAGAGAAGGAAACTTTTTAGGGATTTCATGTGGAAGGAGCCGTCCACGTGTTTATTCAGCCCTTTATTTGTAGCCGGTCCTTTGTCTTTGGACAGATTCTGCGCACCAGGGCAGCTTGGCCGGGGCCTGCAGGTTCTAGGTACAGAGGTTTGGCCCCCAGAAAGCTGGTGCCGACTGGCCTTCTCACGGGGCATTGCAGGGAGGCGTCCACCCCTCCTGCCACGGTCTCTGTCCGAGCTGCCCGACCACCCGTGCTGGCCCACCCGGTAGCCCAGAGGTTCACTCCCTGCATGTTGGGAACCGACCCCAATACATGGCTGTGACTGAAGTCCTTCGTGCAGGTCAAAGTGCACGGTCTTGTGTTTGGACTGTGATACAAGGGGAACCTCAGTACCCTCATGGATCTACCGTCACCCTAAAAGTCTCTGTGCTCCCTTCTAAGCCCTGGCACCACTGGTCTTTCTAGTGTTTCTGTTGTTTTGCCTTTTCCAGAATGTCCTGTAGGTGGAATACGTGGCCTGTATGGACCCTGTGGGGTGGACAGGCAGCTTTTTCAGATTGTCTGCTTCCACTTGAGCAGTGTGTGTATATTTAAGGTTCCTATCTTTTTGTGCCTCGATGGCTCTTTGTTTTACCCTTTTTTTTTTTACATTGAGTTAAAATATACAGAACATAAAGAATTTACCATCGTAATAACCACTTTTCAGTGTCGAGCTCCGAGGTATTAAGTGCATTCAGATGGTTGTGCAGCTGTCGCCACTGTCCATCCTGCAACTGCGGTCAGTCTGAAACTTGATACCTGTGAAGCGGTGACTGTCCTCTCCCTTCCCTGCAGCCCTCGTCATCACCATTCTGCTTTCTTTGCTTGATCCTGACGACTCTGAGTGGCGACTCTGAGTGGCTCGTGTGTGTTTGTCCTTTTGTCACTAGCTTATTGCACTTAGCATAATGTCCTTACATCGTGGTGTGTTGCAGAATCTGCTTCCTTTTTAAGGCTCAATCCACATATTCCTTCATGTGAACAGACCACATCGTGCTCATCCACTCATCTCACACCACATGTGGGCTGCATCCGCATCTTCGCCATCATGAGCAGTGCTGCTGTGAGCAGACCACTTCCAGACCTTACTGTCTGTGGTTCTGAGTAAATACCCAGAAGTGGACTTGCCGGATCCTGTTGTGATTCTGTTTAATTCCTTTGAGAACCCCGTGCTGTTTTCCATGCCGACTGCACCGTCTTAACGTTCCCCCAGCAGAGCACAGGCTCCATCTGCGTCCTCACTGACACTAGCTGTTTCCTGTCCGGTTGATCCCAGCCATTCTCATGGGTGTGACACGCTGTCTCACTGCAGTTCTGGTGAGCGTGTCCCTAATTATTGGTGATGGTGAACATCTTCTCATGCATTATTGGCCATTTGTGTGTCGTTGGAGAAAAGTCTCAATTGTCCCTTTGTGAGTTGGGCTCTTCCTCTACCCGTTGCTGAGTTTTAGGACTTCTCTCTCTGTGGCAAACATCAATCTCTGATCAGAAATCGGGTTTGTAAATATTTCTCCCATTCTCTGGGGTACCCTTTTATTCTGTGGGTAGTACCTTTTGATGTACAAATTTTTAAAATTTTCATGAAGTCGAGTTTGTCTGTTTTTTTCTTGTATTCCCTGTGCCCTTAGTGTGGTGCCTGAGGAATCATTGCCAAGTCTATGGCTATGAAGCTTTTGTGCTGTTTTCTTGTAAGAGTTTTATTGTTCTAGGTCTTAGTGAGGTTCTTGATCTGTTTTGAGTAAATGTTTATACATGGTGTTACATAGGATCCCCAGTTATCCCAGCACCATGTGTTGAAAATGTTGTCCTTTCTCTGTTGAATGGTCATGGCTCCGTTGTCAAAAATCAGTTGACCATACATATTCAAGGGTTTATTTCCAGCTCTCTGTATTCTGCTCCATCGTTTCATATGTCTGTCTTTATGCTGACACCACACTTTTTATTACCGTAGCTTTTGTAGTGAGCTGTGAAATCCGGAAGTAGGAGTGCTCTAGTTTTGTTCTTCTTCAGGAATGTTTTAGCTGTTCCGGGGCCCTTTAGATTCCTTCTGAATCTTACAATGGGTTTTTCTATTTCTACAAACAACGTTCCTGGGATTTTGATAGAGATTGCATCGAATCTGTACATTGCTTTGCTTAGTAGCAACACTTAAACAATGTCAAGTTTCTATAAACCTAGAATGTGTTTCCACCTACTTATATTTATGTCAGTGTCTAGCTGTTCCAGCACTATTTGTCGAGAAGACTTACCTTTTCTCCATCAAGTTGCCTTCGCTCCCTGGTCAAAAATCAGGTGCATGAATTAGTGTGGATCTCCTTCTGGCTCTCCATTGTGCTGATCTCTGTAGCTCCTGTTTCATCAGTATCATGCTGTCTTGGTTAGCGTAGCTTGTAGCTTTTGGTAAGTCTTGAAATATACGGGATTGTGAGTTTTCCAACTTTATTCTTTTTCATGAGTGTTGTGTTGGCTGTCCTGGGTCTTCTGGCTCTCCATATAAACTTGGGAATCAGCTGGTTGATTTCCAGGAAATGGCATGCTGGGATTTTGACGTTGGGATTGTGTTGACTCTAAAAACCAATGTGGGAAGAACTGACATCATAACAGTGTTGAGCCTTTGGTGCATCAACGTGCTATACGTCCATTTATTTTGATCTTTTATTTTCATCAGAGTTTCATATTCCAGTTGTTTCTTGCAGGTGTCTGAGAGAACAACTATATGTTAACCTTGTATTCTGCAGCCTTGCTGCCATTGCTTATTAATTCCAGGAGTTTTTTCTCAATTCTGTGGGGTTTTCTACATTGATAGTCATGTCATCTGGATACAAAGATGGTTTTATTTTTTCTGTCCCAACCTGTAACCTTTTATTTCCTTTTTTATTACATCAAGTAGGATTTTTCCAGCACATTGTTGACTCTGAGTGGTGCTGATCTTAGCAGGAGAGCTTTTGAGATGATATTCTTTATTAGGAAGTTCCCTTTTATTCCTAGTTTATCAAGAGTTTTTATCAGGAATGGGTACTGGATTTTGTCGAACAGTCTTTCTGCATCTACTGCTGTCATTATGTGGTTTACCTTCTAGCCTTTTGGTGTGAAGAGTTACATTAATGGGTTGTAGAATGCTGAACCAGCTTTGCATATCTGGAATAAACCCCCGCAGTCATGGTGTATAATTCACTTTCTTACATTTTTGGACTCAATTTGCTGAATGCTTGTTAAGGATTTTGCATCTGTGTTCATAAGAGATATTTGTAGTTTCCTTTCCTGTAATGTCTTTGTCTGGTTTTGGTGTTACAATACTGTGCATCTCATAGAATGAGTTAGGATATACTCCCTCTGCTTCTACCTTCTACAAGAGATTGTAGAGAATTGTAGAATTTCTTCCTTAATTCTTTGGTATAGTTCATTGATAAACCCATCTAGAGCTGGTGCTTTTTATTTTGGAAGATTATTTAATTTCTTTGAGGCATATAGGCCAATTCAGATTATTAGTTCTATGTGAGTTTTGGTAGTATATATCTTTCAAGGAATTGGTCCATTTCACCTAAGTTATCAAATATGTGGGCATAGAGTTGTTCGTATTCCCCTCTGACTGACCCTCTTAATGTCCACAAGATTAGTAGTGATGGCCTTTTTTTATTTATAATATTGCTATTTTATGCCCTGTTTCTCTGTTCTTAGTTAACTGGGCTTGACGTTTATCAATGTTACTGATCTTTTAAAAAATCTTTGATGGTCACTTTACTGTTTGTCTTTGTTTTCAGTTTTATTGGTTCCTGTTCTAATTTTATTTTTTTTTTCTGCTTGCTTTCAACTTAATTGCTCTTCTCTTCCCACTTTCCTAAGGTGGAAACTTAGATTGTTGATTTTAGATATTTTTTCTAATATACTCATTCAGTGCTGTAAATTTTCCTCTAAACATTGCTTTTACTACACCCCACAAAATTTGATAAAGTATATTTTAAATTCTATTTAGTTCAAATAATTTTTTATTTCTCAACCCACCTATTATTTAGAAGTATCTCATTTAATCTACAAATGTTTGGGGATTTTTTTGACTACCTTGCTGTTACTGACTTCCAATTTAATTCTGTTGTGGTCCCAGATAGACTTTGTTTGGTTTCTAGTCTGTTAAATTTGTGAAGATATGTTTTATGGTTTTGGTGAATGTTCCATGTGAGCTTGAGAAGAACATGTGTCTACTGTTGGATGAAGTAGTTGTTAGGATTTTCCAGACAAACAGAACCAGTAGGATGGAGGATGTAGATGTAGATATCTGTGCCTCTCTCTATATATATATACACACACACAGAGAACAGGATATTTATTACAGGATTTGGCCCCCATGATTATGAATGGCAGGATGGAGGCTGCCAGAAAAGCTGGGGGCATAATTTAGTCCCTGTTGAAAGGCCTGAGCATTGTCGAGGGGGGAGTGGATGGGGTATAAGTCTGCATCTGAGTCTGACTGAGTCTGAAGATGGGAGCGCTGATGTCCTAGGACTGAGAAGACACCCGGCTCAACCAGAGAGCAAATTCACCCTTCCTCTGCCCTTTTGTTCTATTCTGGCCGGCCTTCGGTGCCCACCCACATAGGGGAGGGCCTTTTCTCTAATCCATTCACAAATTCACATGCTTCTGGAAACTCCCTCACAGACGCACCCAGGAGTAATGTTTTACCAGCTCTGAGTGCATCTCTTAGCCCCTTCAAATGGACACAGAAGTCACCTATCACAGCAGCTCACAGATCGGTGATTGATGATGTGGTTGAGTTCAAGTCCTTCCTGATTTTCTGCTGCTGGATCTGCCAGTTCCTGACAGAGGAGTGTTGAAGTTTCCAGCGGTACAGTGGATTTGTCTGTTCTTGTTACAGTTCTGTCAGTCTTTGTCTCCTGTACGCAGGCATCAGGGACCCTCGTCTTCTTGGAGCATTGACACCTTGATTATTAATTACATTATGATCCTTATTACTACTGATAATCTTTCTTGTCCCAATGTCTGCTTTGTCTGAAGTTAATACAGCTCGTCCAGCTCTCTCTTGATTTGTGCTAGTATGACAGATATTTCTCTGTCTCTGTACTTTTGATCTGTGTTTTTATATTTGAAGTGGGTTTCTTCTAGATGATATATAGTTGGTCTTTTTCTTTAGTCTACTCTGACAGTCTCCATCTTTTCACTGGTGTACTTGGACCACTCACATTAAAGTGGTTCCTGCTTCAGCTTGGACTAGTACCTCTCCTGGCCGTAACAACTTTCTGTTGGCTTCTTCTGTGTCTCTGCCCTTGTCTGTAACAACTTTCTGTTGGCTTCTTCTGTGTCTCTGCCCTTGTCCGTAACAACTTTCTGTTGGCTTCTTCTGTGTCTCTGCCCTCCTTCTCTGCTTTCTCTGGTTTTGACTGAGCATTGCGCATGATGTCCCCCTTCCTTAGCAGGTGGGTTTTACTTCTTGCGGGAACTTTGTTCATGGGTACCGTGGAGTCATTTTCAGCTCCTCCAGGTCCACGCCAGTTTCTCCCTCTCGTCCCTCGTAAAATTGATGTCATTCATTTGTTTTGTCTGTGTGTTGTAATCACACTATCATTAATCTGAACAAACATTTATCTGTTGCGTCAGTTAAGAGTAAGAGGGGGGCACCTGCCAGGTGCAGCTGGTTGGGTGTCCCGACTCAGTTTCAGCTCAGGTCGTGGTTTCAGGGTCCTGGGATTGAGGCCTGCCTTGGGTTCCACGTGGGGCAGAGTCTGCTTCAGACTCTGTTCCCCTGCTCCCACCCCTACTCTCCCCTCCCAAATAAATAAATAAATCTTTTTTAAATAGAAGAAGAAAGAGGAAGAATTTTATTTCACCTTCACATATTCCTTCTCCAGCGCTCTCCCCTGTCTGCAGATTCAGGTTTCTGTCCTATGTCCTCCTCCTCCCTGAAGAACCTCTAATAATTCTTAGAGGACATGTAATTCCCTCTGTTTTTGTTTGAAAAAGGTTTCAGTTCTTCTTTACTTTTGAAGGACAGTTTATTTTCTTCTCTCTTTTTTTAATTTTTGTTTTTAATTTAACAAATTTTTTTTTAAGATTTTATTTATTTGACAGAGAGAGAGATCACAAGTAGGCAGAGAGGCAGGCAGAGAGAGAGAGGGAAGCAGACTCCCTGCTGAGCAGAGAGCCCAATGCGGGGCTCAATCTCAGGACCCTGGGACCATGACCTGAGCCAAAGGCAGAAGCTTAACCCACTGAGCCACCCAGGTGCCCCTTGTCTTTAATTTAAAGTTCCTTTTTAATTCCACTCAGTTAGCCTATGGTCTTGTGTTTGAAGGGCTGTCTCACTGGATATAGAATTCTACTCTTGTTTGCTTACATGATCCACCCACTGTGATTCTTACCCATTTTGTTCTATGGGTGAGAACTATTTCCTCTGGCTTCTTTCAAGACTCTCCATCTTTGGTTTTGGACAGTTTGAATATGAAAGGTTAGACATGACCCAACTGCCAAACAAGCCAACCTGATACCTCAAGCGAAAGGCCTGTTTAGCTTTTTTTTTTTTTTTTTGGTAGGTCTAAGTTTTTTGGTATTTATTGTGCTTGGTGTCATCTGGGCTTCCTGAATCTGTGGTTTGCTGTCTGACATTAATTCCAAAAACTTCTTGCTGTTACTTCACACATCTTCTTTATTTCTGTTGTGTCCATTGCGTATACATATCCCTTTTGTAATTGTCCCCCAGTCCTCCCGTATTCTGTGTGTGCTGCTCCTGGCATCTCAGTGGGGGAGTTTCTGCTGAATATCCTCCGGTTCACCGGCTCTGTCTTCGACCTCATGCACCCCAGGCTTCACTTCTGTTGCTGCAGCTCTGGGTGTGCAGCCTTTCCTTTGGCTTCTTCCTCGGCATCCTCTCCTCCTACCAAGCCCCTCTGTTCATGAGCGTTGTGTGCTTTTTCCATTAGAACCCTTAGATGAATCAGTTTAAGTTCCAGGTCTGAGGATTCCAGAACCACTGCCTCATCTGTGTCAAGGTTCTGATGTCTGTTCGGGTTGCGTTTTTTCATTGCCTTTTAGCATGGCTTGTAGTTTTTTTGAAAGGTGGACGTGGTGTAATAGGTAATAGAAGCTGAGCTAAACAGGCCTTTCGCTTAAGGTATCAGGTTGGCCTGCCTGGCAGTTGGGTCGTGTCTAACCTCCAGTGCAATCTCGGTGGCTTCAGATTCCTCTCAAGCCTTTACTGCTTGTCTCAGGACTCCCTCCCAGCAAGCGCACCTGGAGCTTTTTCTGCTCTGATCCTCTTACACCTGCGGGAGCCCCGAGGAGTGGTGTGGGGGAGGGGGGCGCTCTGCATTATCAGCGTTGAGGTTCAGCCTTGTGTGGCCTGTGTTTCTGGGCTGTGACCTTCATGAGTCTTTGGGGAGTGAGAAGGGAAGGCTGGAGGGGCTGGTGGGGAAAGTCCTGCCCCCAGTAGAAGTAAATAAAGCTCAGGTAAGATCATCTTCCATGCGGAACCTCCTTTCCTCTTGGAGAATGCTCTGACTTTAGTTTAGGACTGTTCCTTCCCCTCCCACTGCAGAGACAAGGGATTTTCTTCTTGGTTTTTTTTCTTTTTTCAAGATTTAATTTATTTATTTGACAGAGACACAGCGAGAGAGGGAACACAGGCAGGGAGAGTGGGCAGAGGGAGAAGGGGGGTTCCCACTGAGCAGGCAGACCAATGGGGGGCTTGATCCCAGGACCCTGGGATCCTGACCTGAACCAAAGGCAACTGGTTAACGACTGAGCCACCCAGTGCCCCTTTTTCTTGTCTTTTCATGGTGAGAACTAGTTAGATTCCTGGAAGTCAGACCCCTGGAAGCGGGGGGCCTCCAGGAAAGTGTCTGTCATGCTTGTCTACCTGCGCTCAGCTCCAGCCTCCTGCCCGGTTGCCATCTGTGGTCCCTATCAGCTTGCATCCGCTCCCGGGGAGCACGTCCTCCAAGTTCTGGGAGACCTGGGACTCATTTCTCTAATGGGTCCAAGCAAAGTCACTGATTTTTCAGTTTGTTCTTTGTTTTTCCTTTTGTAAGGACAGGTTTTAAGGCTTCTAAGCTCTTTACAATTCAGAGTTAAACCTTGAAGCCCCTGCCCCTGTTAGAAATCTGGTTATTGTTAACATGTAGGAAAGCTGCCAATTTTAATAACTAGTCATTCTATCAAAATCACTTTCTAATAGTTTTTCAGTGGAGACTTTTGAGTTAAGTAATCAGCCATAACTTTTGCAAATTAAAATTATTGGGTCTCCTTTTCGGTCTTTTGTGTTTTATAGAAACATGCTCTACTTCCAGTCATTTCTTTTTTTCCTCTGTGTGCACACACACCTTCTCATTTCATGGGTAGTAAAGTGAGGGTCTTGCTGTCATTTCAGAGCAGCCTCCCCCAGTGTGCCAGGCAAGTGGGAAACAAACAGGTCACCCATGCAAGGACAGTGTCTGCTCAGCCTGGGCTCTCTCCGTGTTGTGTCGGAAACTGTTGTCACTAACACAGCAATGTGACGGTGGGAGGTGCCCGGAAGCAGTCTGTCCCAATGAATGTGTTTGCTCCCTTCCTTTCTTTGGGGTCCTGGACCTGCCTGCTGGCACCTTTGCCAGGAGACAGAGAAGTCTCCAAGCATTGGCTCTTAAAGCCAAGATAAGTGGGCCACCATCCCCCTGGGAGACAGAGGGGACACGTCAGGAGTTTCCAGAGAGACTGTTCCAGAAACAGCTTTTGCTACGTGCCTGGTTCTGCTTGCTTCCCCATGACACAGATCAGCTCCCTCTGTGTTCCCCAGGGGAAGCAGCAGAGAGTGGAAGCCCTGCTCCTCACTCCCTGCCTGTCCCACCATGGTCTGATCTGACTTGATCTGCTCCCACATCCCAGGCTCAGTCCCCTCCAGATCTCTGGTCTCCCATGGGTTTCTGAGGAGCCATGTCCTAGGGTGGAACTACAGTTCCCAGAATGCTGTCTTCAGTTTGGCATTCACTTCCTGCCAAGCTGCTAACAGCCAGGTGCAGATGTTTTCCGTCAATTGGCGGAAAACAACCTTGAAGAACCTTGACCGTGTCTGGAGTTCAGAAAACTCACCATCACTGATGGGTAAGCTTGCTTTCGCTGTCTTAGGCCAAAAAATGAAAATTTAATTTTCTTGGAAAATTTAAATTCTTGTTTTTGCATTTTGGTTGAGATGTTAATAAAAGCAAAAAGCAGTAAGAAAAAAATGCATATAAAGGTGTCCGGTTTACTTGAAGAGGTTAAAAGTGCCAAATAGGCTTAAATCCCTTATTTTTTATGTTTTTTGTTTTATTTTTCTAGTGAAATATGATTTACGTGGAGAAAAATACACAAGTCCTAAGGATTTAGTTGGATGAATTTTGAGATACACCGTAGGCTCTTGGAAGCTGACATGTGGGTCTCAGAATTACTTGTCGGTTCTCCCCTGCAAGGCTTCCCTGAACACAGGAAAGACGGTGGCAGGCAGCTCAGTGGATGGTGCTGCAGGTGCAGGGACTGCAGGGTGGTTGGGGGGCGGAGCCAACCCCGCAGAGCAACCTGGCTCAGCCCATTGCTGGCCGGTGTGGGAGCCACTGGGGGAGGCGTGCGGGTTTACCACTGCCCCTTATTCAGGTGACCTTCCTTACAGTTAGAGCAAATGACACGCAGCCAGGAGAGCTCACTTTGACACGATCCTCGGAGCCGTCAGAGCTTGGATGCAGAGTCAGATGCCACATCGTGGCTTAATGGTGTTGGATGCTGGGCATGTGTGCTGGTAGGGAAAGCCAGGCTGCCAGGGGAGTGTGTCCTGATGTGGATTTAATAGCATGCACCTTCAGCCCCACGCAGGTGCTTACTTTTTCTGCTCAGAATGTGCTTCTGACTTCAGAGAGTCACTTTAGGATTTTTTATTCTGCCACCCAGTGAATACTGCATCCCTTTGGCTGCACGGCCACCATGCAGGGGCTCTGGGCTCAGAGTCAGCCCACGTGACACTGAGTCGTGCTCCCATGAGGCTTGGCCAGCTGCACCTATGCAGGTGCCACGTGACTGGTGCACACCTTCCCGCCATGGTGGAGGCGATGGGATTAGTTTTGACAGACCTGGTTAGAGGCAGAAGTTAGGCCTTCAGCCATCTCTCCCTCCTGCTTTTCTGGGGACACCCTCCCACTCCGTGTTCAGGTGCCATGGCCATGTGGAGCTCACCCCTCCAGGGGGTTCTGACCAGTCCTGGTCTGGCCTCTGCCCTCTCCTATCCTCCTCCAGCCATGGCTGGACTTGACTCCACCTGAACCCCACTGGTCCTCCTACTCTCTCCTCATCCCCTTCCCTGACCCACATCACCTCAGCCCCTCTTCCTGTGTTCTGGTTCTGGCAACTGTTCTCAGGGCTTCCAGCCTCTGTCCCCACCCCAGGCAGGCCGTCCCCCTATTCCACCTCACCCAGTTCCTCCCCTGCTGTCCTCATGTCCCCTGCCTGAGCCCCCACAGCACAGCATCTACACTCAGATGTGACCGGGGGATGTCATCACCCAGCAGAGTGCAAACAGGCCTGACCTGGGCTAGTGGAGCGCTGCGGGCAGCTCTCTTGTCCCGAGGCCCTGCACCAGTGTCCCGGAGGTAGAGGCTGCAGGCCAGGCTCTGTTTGTCTGCATTTGTTAGCCACGTGGTTGTCATGGTGCCCCGTTCCCTGTCCCTTCACAGGACCCTCCCTGGAACACCTTTTCCTGTCTTCTCTCTCTCCTTACTAGTGAATGAGGGCCAAGGCAGAAGGGCCCGGGGTCCACCAAGGATCGCCTTCAGGGCCTGGGCCCTTAGGTGGATGTCGGGAGGATGTCTGCACATCCAGGCCCTGGCCTGGGACTGCTGTGCTCTCGCTCCCCGCTGACCGGCTGACCCATGCCTCACACTGCAACCTATTGTTGCTGCTTTAATTCAGTTACACCTTTAGAAATTGGAATATTTAACCCCCAAATCGATAGTTCTGGATTTTCTTAAAATAGCAGAAGATTTGCAACAGAAGGCCCTCCCGCTGTGGGCAGCAGTTGGCCGGCATGGACTGGAGGCCCTGGAAGGCTAGGCTGCTGTCACCTGACCACCCTTGGCCCTTTGTTGCAGTAACGTAGTAAACAGGTCCAGGCATTTCAGGCTCTGTTTTGTTTTGTTTTGTTTTATGTTTGTTTTGCCTCTGAGTGTTTTTTCATTGTGGTACAATTTAAGTAAGTGAAACAGCCTTCAGGTGTTCACCTCTTGACTTCAGATGGGTGCAGACACCGGTGGGACCGCACCCCCCCATCCAGAATCCCCAGGTTCTCTTTTGCCCCCCCAACCCTGGCCCCCATCCCATTGCTGCTGGCACTCTTCATCCTTTTCTAGAATTTCACGTAGATGGAATCAGAATACGTGCATGTTTGTGTCTGGCTTCTCTTTTGTGGCATAACATTGTTAAGGGAAATCAGATATTGTTTTAATTTCTAGCCTTACTACATTCTAATTAGACAACATAGTAGGAGCTCTTTCTGTTTCTGGAAACTTACAGATTTTCTCTGACCATTTCTAAGGCCCATTTTCATGAATATTCCAGAAGAACTTGAAAAGAAGGTGTACTCCATAGTTTTCAGGTGCTGTGTGCTATGTCCCTGACCAGATGTAGCTTTCTCATTGTTGGAGGTGTGGAGGTCACCTGGACACGGAGCAGGCCGGACTCCCTTTCACTGCTTTCTGTGAGCATCGGTGTGTGTCCCGCGGGTCCTGGACTGTGAGTGCTGCTGCGGCATCGGGCACGCTGGGCTCACTGATGGTGGGGTATTCGTCCTGACAAAGCTGTTGTCCGGTTTAATGCATTTTGGCCTGAAGTTCATTGTCCCTCCCAGTGAGATTGTGATGCTTACTCTCCTACTGCCCACCTTTGCCTGGCTCTGGTATGCCTTTCCAAATCACTCTTCTTTCTGCCTCTCTCACAGTGAGAATTGAGGGTCTTGCTTTGTGATCCAGTCTGAAAAGGTTTTTCTTTTCATGTGTGACTTCAGGTGTGTTTGGCCTTCGTTCTGCCTTATTTTTTATATTGTGCCTGTGGTGTTTTGCTTTTAGAATAAAAACTTCCCACTTGATCTGTGCCTTGGTTTGCCCGCCTCAGTGACGTTGCTGCTCAGTGGCAAACCGTGGGCCTGCCCTGCAGCCTCCTCCCCGTCTCCCCTGCTTCCAGCAGCTTCAGTGCCTGCATGGTAGGGCCGTTCACCACCTGTGACCACTACTTGTTCTCCTGTGGACCACATTCAGGACTGGCCGGGAATCCCTTTGCCGACACTTCCCCATGGATAAGGCTGTCCAGCTGCGATGTCCTCAGAATTCACAGGAGCAGAGTTCCCTGAGTGTTCGTGTTGAGACTGTCCACTGTGGTGCCATCCAGCTCATACCCAGTTGAGAATTGTGTGATAGCAACACTGAAAAGGTAGAGACGAACCTGGCTGGCTCAGTCAGAGGAGCGTGCAGCTCTTGATTTCAGAGTCGTGAGTTCAAGCCTCCTGTTGGACCTAGAGCTTGCTTTTAAAAATAAAAAGGTAAAGTGAAACAGGTGAAGATAACTTTTATAATATATTCTATGTAACTTGGGGCATCTGCCTGGCTCAGTTGGAGGACCATCTGATTCTTGATCTTGGGATCATGAGTTCGAGTCCCATGGTTGGGTGTAGGGTTACTGAAAAATAAATACATAAAAACTTTAAAAATATTAATATATTTTATTTAACCCAGTATTGTCTGAAATATTATCATTTCAACATGTAATTATCAATTCCTAAAAGTTAATAAGATGTCTGAAGTTCTCCTTTCTTGCCTTGAGTTTTTGAAATCCAGCGTGTATCTTACCCCTAAACCACGTCTCGGTGGACCAGTGAGATCCAATGTCAGCGTGTGGCCATGAGGTCATAGCCCATGTGTCAGACGAAGTGGTGGCGACTCTAAAACCCTATGCATCTTGTGAGTGTAGCTCTGGAAGCTTCTGCAGGACACCACTGTGCAGGGAGCCCTGCTCTGCCATCAGCCTCTGTGGACATGCTGCTCTCACGTCCCTGGTGCCCGGAGTCCACGGCGTGTGGCCTGACTGTGTGACTCCTTTCCCTCGGCTCCTCCACATGGTAGTTCGCATCAGTGCCTCATTCCTTCTTACGGCCGATCGTCCACATCCTGCAGCTGTGAGCAGCAGTCCTTGTGTGGGTGTGTGTCCTCTGGTAACGGGACGCCTTGCAGCAGGCCTAGTGCCAGGCGGGGCTCCGAGCTCAGACACTCAGCGGAGTGGGTGCTGTCCCAGCACAGGCCGTACATTGCGCATGCCCCCCGGCACGAGGGCCTTTTGACCTTCTCACGTCACTTTTTTTTTTCCTGTCCCCTCTGTGGTCTGGTTCTGCCCTGAGTCCCACGCCGTCTGGCAGGCCCCTTCCAGTCTCCATGTGCTGGAGCTCTGGGCGCTCTCTCCTGACTTCTGCAGCTCGGGCTTTATGGCCACTTCTTTCTATAGTTCTTTCTTTTTTAAATCAATATTGCTACATCTATTTATTTTAAGACTTACTGATTTTAGAAAGGGCGCACAAACATGAGTTGGGGGAAGTACAGAGGCAGAAGGAGAGAAGCAGATGATCTGCGAGCGTAGAGCCCAACACACCCCAACCCTGGAACCCTGAGATGACGATCGAGTGGAGATCAGGGGTTGGACGCTCTACCAACTGCCCCACATGGGCGCCCGCCTTCCCTAGTTCATCTCTCCTCAGGGCCCTTTCTCCCCAGGGGTGGTTGCTTCACTCCATGCTGAGACACGTGCTCATGGCCTTCCTGGGGCCCTGGCGGTAGCAGGTGGCACAGTGTCCCTTGGCTTGCTCTCCGCTCCCCCAGTGCTGGGTTCCAGGCCCGGGTCCACTGTCAGGCCAACTCCCATGCTCTGCACAGTGTGACGGAGCCGCTGAGTACCCCTTGGTGAGCGACACATGACTCCCTGTCCTGTCCACACAGACAGGGTCCCAGGGCCCCTGCCCAGGCCACCTCCACCTACCACAGCCCTCACACGCATTCGGGGGGCTGTGACCTATCTTCCCAGAAAGTTTAGGCTCAGGAGGGAGGCTTTTAATTGTCTGTTAATAGTTTTTTGCTATTTTCTGGTAGAGATGATAATGTTCACTTCCCCAGTCGTGTTCCCACAGAGTGACCCAGAGAGACTTTGAGGGAAGATAAGAGCAAGACCCAGCTCTGTCTGTCTGTCTCTCTGGGGCTTTCCCTGTCTCTGTCTCATCCTCTGTGTGTGTCTCCCGAGCACCCAATGGTGGAGGAGCTCCCCCTCCCTGGGTCGTCCAGAAGAGTGGATTCAATGAGGACAGGGCTCCTGCCCTCAGGATCTTCCCAGTGGGGCTGTGTCCCAGAGGAGGGGCTGCTTGTGGACCTGTGGTGGGAAGAGGCTGGCCTGCGGGCTGGGGAGCTGCCGGGGACGGGGTGCACCATCTAGGGCAGGGCTAGGCTCCTTCCCACCACTGTCTTCCTTTGAGGGGGTCACCCCTGACGAGCCACCATGGGAGCCACGGGGCGGGGTGTGGGGGGGGACACTGAGCGGGAACAGGAGCGCTGAGTCCCGCAGCTCGGGCCCAGGAGAAGGGGCACAGAGGGCTCTTTCCTAGAGCTGGAGGCCACTACAGCCCCATCACAGGCTCTCCAGGCAGCAGGCTGACCCCGGAGGAAGGGCACCACTCAGCAGCCCTGCCCAGAAAGGAGAGCACAGAAGGGAAGCACACCACCCTGCCTACCGTCCACTGACGAGGACCCAGGTGGTAGGGCAGCCAGGCGGGCCAGTCCAGTGGCAAGCTCACAGGCAGGCTTTTCCCCCGTGCAACCCCAGAGCACGACAAGTATACCCATCAGAGAGCAACTCAGAGGCCACGGCTGGTGGAAAAACAACTATTTCTGTTTGTTCTGCAAACCATGGGACATGAGCTGTCAGAGCCGAGGGGGTGGCCATTTGGACCGCCAGCCCCAACCACCAGCACACCTCCTCTAGCCTTCTCTGTTTTCATGGCCGTGAACCATTTGCTGTCCTGCCCCACATCCCACCTATTAGCCCACACTCTGCCTGCAGACCAGACCCCAAATCTGGCACTTGCCACGGCTTCCACCAGTGACGTGGAGCCCAGGCTACCCTCCTCCTGCTCCCTGCACCTCCCGCGCTGGACTCGCCAGGGACCCCCAAGTTCATGGGACCCCTCCTGCCGCGACCTTTACACACATCTCAGGGAGCTGTCCTTGGCCCTCCCAGTTTAGGACTCAAAACACCCAACAGCCGCGTGTCCCTTTCTGCTTGTCACCTCAGGTACGTTCCATTCAGCATCCTTATTTCTTTTTTTTTTTTTTTTTTTAGATTTTATTTATTTGACAGAGAGAGATCACAAGTAGATGGAGAGGCAGGCAGAGAGAGAGAGGGAAGCAGGCTCCCTGCTGAGCAAAGAGCCCGATGCGGGACTCGATCCCATGACCCTGAGATCATGACCTGAGCCGAAGGCAGCGGCTTAACCCACTGAGCCACCCAGGCGCCCCCAGCATTCTTATTTCCTGATGCACTGTTATCTTTGCTTAGCAGGACGCAGGTGCCCTGGGGGGCTGAGGGGGACAGCACCTCTCTGGGGCTCTGCGGAGTCCTACAGCCCAGACCTTTGCTTCTGAAGCTTTTAGTGCTTATCTCCACCAGAGATTGTAAATAACTTAACTTTGTCTTGTCTAATTACAAGAGTTTGATGGCACAGATCTCAGCTGTTGCTGTCCTCACTTCCCAGCTGTTCACAGGTGATCGGAGGCAGGACCAGAAGCACTAGCTAGATGGGGAAGGGAGTGGGTTTTTGGCCACCCTCCCTGTCCTGGCGGCCTGTATTGTCCCCTGGGGCTCAGAAGCTGGAGGTGCGAACCTCCGTTCTCACCAGTAGCCGTGTTGCCAGTCTCGGGCCCCATCGTCCTTTGGCTTGGTTTGACACTGCTCCACCCCCCAGGCCCACTTGTCTTTCCTGCGAAGAGTCAGAGGTGGCAAGATGACCTTTGCGAATTGTTTGCCCTTTTTTTCCCCCTCTTAACAGGTGGCTAGCGACATATTCATGGTCACGCGGGGTTTGCTGTGGTTGCAAGGGCACGCTTGCACACAGAGCTCAGCAGGGCATGTTTACAGCCCACTAACTGCCTCTTCCTTCTGTCCTCAGAGCCTCCCACGATGAACCCCGTGGTGGAGCCGCTGTCCTGGATGCTGGGTACCTGGCTGTCAGACCCGCCAGGAGCCGGGACCTTCCCGACGCTGCAGCCTTTCCAATACCTGGAGGAGGTGTACATCTCCCACGTGGGCCAGCCTGTGCTGAACTTCTCGTAAGTGCAGGCCCGATCGCTTGCAAGAGCAGCTCCGGGCTGATAAGAGGCGTTAGGCAGGACGGTGCCAAAGGAACCTGGTTGTATTTCAGAAAGGCCCCCCCTTTCTGCCCCGAATCTGATCACATAGGTGAAAATGGTACTTTCTGGGTGTCTTGTGTTTTTGAAATGACCACAAAATCTCAGGCTTGTTCATGCAAACACGAAAGTAGGTGCCTGTGCTCAGTTAAATCCTTCATTCCATGCTTACTTAACCCCAGTGGAAACCAGTCACCCCCATGTTACTGAAAATAAAAGGGCATGGCTTTCCTTTAAACCGCCCCCCCCAGCCCCCGTCACCCCAAGCGATTGGAGGCCCCAGAGAGGCCGTTAGTGTGGTCGTTCTCAGAGCCTTACTACACAGCAGAGCAAAAGTCCTCAGTGGCCCTCCAGCCGCATCCTGATTCAGCTCCTGTTCTGCTACTTACCTGTGAATTGCTCACAAGAGGCAAAGGCTGGGATTTTACACTGGGATTTACACAGATCCCAGTGTAAGGCTGGGATTTTACTAGGCATGTGGGGTGCTTGGGACTGAGAACCATGAGGGGGCCCTGTGGGTGCGGGCCACTTACCTTATAGGTCCCAAGGTCCCATCCCAGGGTCAGGGTCAGTCATGGTGGTGACTGGGACAGCACGGAGGGACAGCAGACATGAACAAGAGAGGGAGGCGCATGTGGGAGAGCTGCTCCTAGTCTGGTGAAAGGTCCTGAGGCACCTGGCGGCTGGGGCCCACTTATCTCTCTTGGGCTGTGTCTTTTATGCATCTCTCTGTTTTCCACATGAACAAGAAACTACTTTTTTTTTTTAACGTCTTATTTATTTAAGTCCTCTCTCCATCCATCGTGGGGCTTAAACTCCCAACCCTGAGGTCAAGACCTGAGCTGAGATCGAGAGTCGATCACTTAACCTACTGAGCCACCCAGGCACCCCAGCAAACTTCATTATTTTATATTTGGGGCGGGGGGCTTTATAAAGTGCGAGAACTGTGTCCACAAAGTCTGGCTCTCTCTCTGGGGACATCTGATACTCGGGGCTTCACCTCACCTGCTGCCCGCAGGTTCAACGCCTTCCACCCGGACACACGCAAACCCATGCACAGGGAGTGTGGCTTCATCCGCCTCAAGCCCGATACCAACAAGGTGGCCTTCGTCAGCGCCCAGAACACAGGTACCCCTCCCTCGGCGGCCGTCCCCAGCCTCCCCTGCCCATGCCCTGAGCCTGCCTGCAGAGGGGCAGTCAGTGGGGGAGGCAGCATCAGCCTCTGGCTCTCAGAGTGGCCTTTGGGGGTGTCTGTGCTCGTGGACACGTCTGCGGGGGATAATCAAGTGCCTGTCAGTGTGGGAAGCGTCGGCCTTTGGATAGGCTCCACGGAGCTGGCAGGGCGTGCTGGCAGGGGTTGCTGGTGAGAGGGGCTGCTTCCCTTTGCTCCTGAGCTGCTCCGGCACTGGCATGACAGCCTCTTTCAGCCTCCACACGCAGGTGTGAACAAGAACCAGGAGGCTCACCATGCAGCCAGAAGTTCTGTGTCTGCAAATCCATTCTGTCCCCAGTGGGAGCCCACCCTAAGATAGTTCACCAGGTTCATTAATTAGAGAGTACTTAAAAACATAGCGACTTGACCTTTACCTTGCTCCCTGGCTCGAGTGTGTCTCACTTTCTAGAGGCTGAACAGTCCAGACCAGCCCACCCTGGAGTGGGCCTGCCCAGGGCATTGGTGAGCTAGAAGTCAGGGGGCAGCCAGCAGCTGGAGATGGAGGAGGCTCCCTGGGCTGTGTGATGGGGCAGGGCTGGCATCAGGGCACCTCCCCACCCCCCCAACAGGGTGACCCTCCGTAGATCCTCTGCTCTGGCTATAAGAGGACTTGCAGCGAGTTTTTCCCCCTTGACGCCTGGGAGGCTCCGGCTTCCACATTCAGAACTGCTGAAGCCCCAGTTGCAGGAGCGGGTGGTAGGAGCAGTGGGCATAGCAAGCGTGATGGCTGCTGAGCTCTGATGGCCCCTGCAGGCATCGTGGAGGTGGAAGAGGGCGAGGTGAACGGGCAGGAGCTGTGCATCACGTCCCACTCCATTGCCAGGATCTCCTTCGCCAAGGAGCCCCATGTGGAGCAGGTGAGTCTGCCTCTGCAGCCTTCCCTCCTTCTGCCAACACTTCTCAACCTCAGCAGGGTCACAGATCACCCCTCGGCCTGGAGTCCACCTTTCCAGTCTCGGGACAGTGTGGCACTGTCACATGTCACTCCCCACATGCCGAGGTGGGGTCGTGCCGTGGCAGGATCCTCGGGTCCCTGGCAGGTGGGCCCTTAGGGGTTCTCAGGTTGGCTGTGGTTTTTCTGTCACAGACATCCTTTTACGTTTGGACTGTGCACTTTGCCAGTTGAGTTCTTATCTGTTGGAGAGATTTCTCCCAGTTGAATTGCTGGATCGGAGGACAGGTACATTTTGAATTGCTTTTCTTGACAACTGTTCGCACCAGCGCTGCGGGAGCATGCCAACCTGCATTTCCAGACTCACTGATCTTTTAAATCTGACCCATAAAAGATGGTAGTTCATTTGTGTTTGAAACTGAACTTACGGGTACAAAGGAGCATTTCCTATGCTTGGGGGCCATCTGTGTTTCTTGCTCCATACGATTGATGTTCGACATCATTGCCTGTGTTTTTATGGGCTGTCGTCTTCTTACTGGTTTACGGGAGCTTTCTGAGTACTGTGGCTGTTTACAGGGCAAATGTTTCTCCATTGGGTGGCTTATGTGAGTTTGGTTTATGATGTGTTCCCCTCACAGCTTTGCGAGCTTTTCTCTTTTCTCTCTGGTGGTCTTTTTCCTTTATGGGGTCTGGATTTGGGTTCTGGCCCTGGAAGGTGTTTCTGCTCACATGATAAAATTGGTCTTCTGTTTTCCTGCACTCTTGTATCTTTCCCTTTTACTCTTAGACCCTAGTCCTTCCCGGATGGATTTTTACATGATGCCACGTACAGACGGGTGACCAGCAGCCCCCCAGATCTGAAAGGTCATACCTGTCTTAAGCCCATCCCCGTTAATAGGGGAGGAGGGTCTGTTCTTTCATCTACTTCTTCACCAACAGTAATTTAAGGTCATGTAATAACTTAGGTTACTGTAGCTCTAGGTCCTATCTTTGTATCTGGGGAAAGTTTCTGATATTCTTTACTCCATTTTCTTGGTTAATTCTTCAGCAGTCCCTCTTCTAGACGGCCTGTCCTGTTTGTTGGGTCCACACCATTTACACCGGGATCACATAAGCACATGAATCACTTTGAGGATGGGGGAGTCCCAGTCAGTGGATGGCAGGTGGTGGCTTACTTTGGGGTCCTTCAGTAGGTATCAGGTTTATTTCTTTATAATTTAATTATGCAGGTCTCAGACATTTCGTGCTGGGGTAACATTGTAGTGCTTTCTAGTCTTCGTGGCCACGTCAGTGGCACGTGGCTTCCATTCCATCTTCTGATTGTGTCAACGGGTGGGGGGGCTGCTCTGGCTTCCGTGTGCCTCTGCTGAGTGTCACATCTGGTACCTGGTTCTCAGGCACAGCCTGGGCGGAGCGCTCACCCCTCAAGGCACTGGCCTGAGGCTGCCTGCTGGCAGGCAGCCCTTGTCGGGTAAGCATGTCCTGTTTCTACTGTGGTAAGAATTCTATTCAGAAATGGGTTTTGAGTTTCATCAAAGGCTTTTGCAGCCTCTTTTAGGAGGATTCTGTGTTTTTTCCACTTGAAGCTATTGATGCAGTAAATTGTATTAATAACTTCTAAGTGTTGAGGCATGTCTGCTTTTGGAAGATAACTCCTCCTTGTCCTGATTTTGGTATCAGGTTATTCATAGAGTGAGCTGGGAGCTTTTCAGCTATTTCTGTTCCCTGGCAAGGAGGGAGCCCCATCAACATCGCCTGGTCCTCCTAGATGTCCGCAGGGAAGTATCTGGGCCCAATGTGTGGTGGGCTGCCAGTGTGCTCTCCTCCCTGCTTCACCACCCTCTGACCTCCCTGCACTTACAGGGTCAAGGTTCCCAGGAGCAGCACTCTTTCACTGAGATACTCAGAGTTTGAGGAAGAAGTAACACTCACTGCTTTCTCTGTATCTGCCATTCTGTGTCCTCTTTATATTCCTGATCTTTTATATGTGTCTGTTTTCTCTTTTTCTGGCTCATACTTATCAAAAGTTACTTATTTTATCAGGGATTGGGGGGGTAGATTTTGTTTATTTTTGCTAGAGAACTAACTTTGGGCTCTGTTAATTAAACACAAGAGTCTTTCTCTGTAAAAAGGAGGGAGGAGGTGAGGTAAAGCCCATGAGGGCACAGTGAGGGGAGGAACCAAACCCCATGGGGTCAGTGACCTAGCTGACAAACGGCTGGCCGGGTACACCTGGGTTGGCCTTCCTGCTGGGTCAACATGGATAGAACCTGGAAGGGAGGGAGGCAGGGGCTGGAAGCATCTGTCTGTCCTCCCAGCAGCTGGTGGTCAGAAGGCCTGGCTTCTACAGAACCCTGTGTCCCTGCCTATCTGTTGTTGAAGCCTGACATCACCCCATCTGTGTTCCCCTGCCCTTGGTGCTTGGTCACTGAGGACCCTACACAGTCCACACGGCGGTGCCCTATGGCAGCCCCGAGACATAGCGGTTCCAGGCGGCTCTTCAACACCAAGGATCAGAGAGGCCCCTGCCTTCCAGGAACTCCCCCCATTAATGCCCACCACATCCCAAAGGGCTGAGACCTGTGGCTGGAGCTGCTCTCACAGCCAGCATCCCATTGTATCCTGCTTGCCCCCCCTCTAGTGAGGTCCCGTCCAGGTCCTCTGACCAGCGTCCACAGTGTCTGTCCTTCCTGACACTCGTTCTTCGCTGAGTTGGATGTAAGCTTCACAGTTACTTGTGTGGCCAATAACCCTTCCAGTTTGTATCTTTCCACTCCTTTGCTGCTTCTGAGAAACAGAAGTTCTTAATTTTGTGGTTCCATTTCCTAGGCTCTCCTTTCTGGATTTGTTTTAGTGTTTCTTATTTAAGCAGGTTTCCCTGCAAACAGATACATATTTTTTCCTGGAAACATAACAGCTTGATCTAAAACCTCCCTTTCGGGTCATTAATTCACCCAGAACTGAGTTGTGTGGCTGAGTGGCCAGCTGCCCGGCCCCTGCTGGCAGAGCCTGCCCTTCCCCCACCCCCATCCCAGGTGCCCTGCTTGTCCCCCTGACCCGGGCCGGTTCCCCACTAATTTTTTTTTTTACTTAAAAAAAATCATCTCTCTGGGGGTATGACTTACATAGAGTTAATGCATGCAGCTCAGGTGGACAGCCTTGGAACGTGCCCCCATCAAGATGAGAACGCCCGTCTCCCAGAGAGAGCCCCCCAGCAGGGCTCCTAACAGCCCCTGGCCACCTCTCCAAGCCAGGGTAGACCCCGTCACTACCAACTAGATTTGCATCTCCAGGACTCACTGCAAACAGAGCCATGTACTATTTACTCCCTTCATTCAGGGTAGCGTTGGTGAGACTTGTTCTTGCTTTTGCAGTCAGCAGTCATTTGGGTTCTCAGTTGCTGGGTAGTGTTCCCCACCGCAGACACGTCCCAGCTGCGTCTGTCTCCCTCTGTTGATGGACACCGACTGGCTTGTTTCCAGGTCTGGGCTGTTGGGGATCAGCTGCTTTGAGCCTGTGTGTGGACATCTTGGTGTGGACGTGTGTTCTTGTGTCTCTCGGCTGAGGACCTAGGACTGGGACTGCAGAGTCACGTGGGGGTGCGCCAGGCCAGGTCAGGTGTCCCTGCCACCCTGCCCCCTCTGCCCCCCTGCCACGTTGGTCCTTGAGTGCCGTCCTGGTGGCTGCACAGGCGTGCTTCACGCAGTTAAACATGTCTCCCAGATGACTGGTGATGTTGCCCCTCTTCCGTGGTGCTTATTTGCCATGTATTTCTTGTTTTCTGAAGCAAGCATTCAGATCCTGGGCTCCTCTTTCCAGCGGGTTGTTGGTCTTCCTACTGAGTTCTGAGAGTTATGTGTTCTGAAGACAAGTCCTTCATCAGGGGCATGTGCACCCAGCTTTTGACAAAATGTTTGACTTTTCATGTTCTCTTTTTTTGTTGTTGTTTTTTAAAGAGTTTATTTATTTGAGAGAGAATGAGACAGAGCACAAGAGCAAGCTTGGGGGAAGGGCAGAGGGAGAGGTAGAAGCAGGTTCCCAGCCAAACAGGGAGTCTGACACGGGGCTCGATCCTAGGACCCCGAGATCACGAGCTGAGCCAAAGGCAGACACTTAACCAGCTGAGCCACCCAGGCGCCCCTGACTTTTCATGTTCTGTTACCGGCTTTTTCTTTTATGCTCTGTGCTTTTTGTGCCCTGTCTTAAATTCTTTTGCCTAATCCAGGCCACAGAGATTTTTAACCCGCATTTTCTCCAAGAATTGTCACAGTTTTCCCTTTTGCTTTAAAGTCTATAATTTTGGGATTTATGTTTTTTTGTGGTATGAATTAGGGGTAAAGATTCTTCCATTTTTTTTCCCCTGGATAGATATCCCATTGTTCCAACACCATTTGTTGAAAAGACTGCCCTCGTTCCTTCATCCCGTAGTGAGGTGCACTCGCGTGGGTCCATTTTGGACTCTCTTCCACCCAGGTGATCTCTGGGTTTCCGTGTACACTGAGGCCCCGCAATCTGGAGTACTGTCACTTTATAGTAATGTCTGAAATCAGATCATTTCAGTTGTCCAACTTTTTTTTCTTCTTTACAAAATTATTTTGGCTGCCCAAAGACCCTTCACATTTTTTGTATGAGGTTTAGAATCCTCTTGTCAACTTGTAGAAGAATTTTTTAGGATTTCTTGAATTTCTAGATGAATTTGGGAAGTACCATCTTCAGTGAAGTGACTCTCCTTATCCAGTACCATGTAAACCTCTCCGTTTATATAGGCTCCCTTACCCCAACTTGTATTAGAGTTTTTAGTGTACAATCTCATATAGATTTTGCAAAATTTATGCCTGGGTATTCTGGGGTTTGGGAATGCTGTTATAAGTGATTTCTTCTTTTTCCCAATTACTTGTTGTTAGCATATAGAAATACATTTGACTGTTACACATTGATTTTGTATCATGTAACTTTCTTAAATTCACTTCTTTATTTTACTCATTTTTTTAATAGTTTTTTGGGGGTTTTCTACACATCCTGTCATCTGCTGTTACAGGGTTACTTTCCAGTCTCGATGCGATTTCTTTCTTCCGCGCTAGGACATGGGAAGGGCAGCCTGCATAATGTTCGGTACAGGTGGTGGGAGTAGACACCAGGCCCTGTTCTCTGTTCACAGGAAGACGCTGTCTTTCACCACTGGCTGTGATGGTCACTGTCAGGTTTCCACTGATACCCTTTACTACCTTCTGTTTTCTTATATTTTTAGTTTGCCAGTTATTAAAAATTACAAATGGGTGTTGAGTTCCGACAGGTGCTTCTGCTGTAACCATTGAGATGCTCTATTCTGTTCATGCGGTGAGTTATAGGAATGGGTTTCAGAGGTTGACCTGACCCCACATTCTTCAGATAAATCCCAATGACAGATAAAACAATTTGTCATTTTTAGTTAATTAGTTATTGCTGGTTTTATGTTTTATTAAAATACACAAGTTGAAGGATTTTTGCATCATATTATTTCTTTTATTCTAATTATCTTGAGCTTAATCTCCTCTTTTTTGGTTTCTTAAATGGGAAAGTTAAGTCACTGCTATTTAGCCCATTTTTAGTTTGTGATGCATCACTCAAAACTGTGAATTTCCTGCTGAGCCCTGCTTCAGCTGCATCCCCCGGGAATGAGGGGTGTGCTCTTAGTACCTCCGAGCTCAAAATACTTTCCTTGGTGACTTTCTTATTTGAACTGGGTCATTTAGAAGTGTGTTACTTACTTTCCAAATATTTGAGGCTTTTCTGCATATTCGATTGCTAATGGTTTCTAATTCAATTCTGTAAAAGCCTAGAGAACATGCCCTCGGAGTTACTCTGTGCCATAGGTGCGGTACAACTTGGTGAATGCCTCACACGCACTCCAGATACATAGGCATTTGACAGCTGTTCAGTGTAGTGGACTTAGGTCAAGTTGATGGATAAGGTCATTCAGATTTCCTTTATACTGCTGGTTTGTTTGGTGAGGGGTGTCTGGTTCTGTCTGATAACTGAGCTGTGCTCAAATCTCCCAAAAGTGATCGAGGCTATTTCTGTTCCTTTCTTTGGGTCTGTTTTTGCTTCGTGACTGAAGCTCTGTCCTCAGGTGCTTATATGGCGGTCTGTATGACATTTATGAAATGTTCCTCTTGGTAGCTTGTCGTAAGCACCTTGAAGTCTGATGACAGCAGAACCACACCTGCTGTCCAGTGCTTGTTCATACGGTGCATCTGTTTTCCTACCTTTTTACGTTCAACTTATTTATCTCTGTGTATTCAGAGTGTATCTCCCATGGTCTTGCTTTTCTTGTCTAGTCAGAAAGCTCCATATTTTCATTGGAATGTTTAGTCCACTTACATTTAATAAAAATATTACCAGTACGGTTGTTTGTAAGACGCCCCCCCCCCCCCCCCCCCGCCATTTGCTTTCTGGGTCTATGAACTGACTACTCTAGGAAGCTCATCTTGGTGGAATCACACACTAGTCTTTTTGTGATTGGCTTCTTTCACTCAGCTTAATATCCTCAGCGCTCATCCATGTTATAGAATATGATGGAATTTCCTTCCTTCATAAGGCCGGATGGTAGTCTATCACGTGTATATTAACGTTTTGCTCATTCATTCATCCGTCACTAGATGCCAGAGTTGCCACCATGTTTTATCTGCTGTGAATAATGCTGCCATTAACGTGGGTTACAGATATCTCTTCCAGACCCTGCTCTCAGCCCTTCTGAGCGTGTACCCAGAAGTGGATTTGCTGGATCATAGGTGACTCCATACTAATTTTTTGAGGCACCAGCATACCATTTCCCATAGCAGCTGACCCACTGTGCGTTCCTGCCAGTGGTGCATGGGCCTGTCCCCCCACAGCCTCGCCGACATGGGCCCCAGTCCCCCCACAGCCTCAGCAATGCGGCCTGTCCTCTGCTTGTGCCCAGAAGCCGGCATCTCCATTCTCTTCGAATCCCTTATCAGATATGTGATTCCCAGATACCTTCTCTCATTTTGCAAGCTGCTTTTTCACTCTGCTTTTAATATCTTTTGATGCATGAAAGTGTTTCATGTTCATGAATTACAATGCATTTGAGTTAGTTTTTCTGTGTAGTGATAGGTGAGCATTCGACTCGGTTCTTCTGCAGGTGGATGTCCAATTTCCCAGCACCGTTTGTTGAAGAGACTGTCCTTTCCCCATTGAGTCTTCTTGACAGCTTTGTTGAAAATCATTTGACCACATTTGTGAGAGTTTATTTATTTCTGGGTTCTCTTTTCTGTCCCATCGATTTATAAGGCCATCCTTATGCTAGGGCCGGACAGTTGTGAAATCAGGCGGGGTATGTGTCCTTCAGCTTTGTTCTTCGGGAATTTCTTTTTTCTTATTCTGGGTCCCTGGTGATGTGCCCATGGCTGAGAGGTCCTCCGTGTTCGAGGTCAGGCGCTTGCCGCCAACCCTGGCCCCACGGGCTGCTCTTGCAACACCACAGAGCTGTCTCCTGCTGCAGCACAGGCCAGCACAGTTGCATCCAGTGGGGAGACCAGCTCCAGGGACTGGAGTTCTTCACGGAATCCTCTTTCACTCCCAGTTTTGCAGGTTATTTTTTATCATAAATAAACTTCTGGGTCAACAGGCGTACTTTTTTTTTTTTAATTTTTTAATTTATTTTTATTTATTTTTTTAAACAATGGTGATGTTTAACTCAGCATCACACTTTTTTTTAAGATTTTATTTATTTGACAGACAGAGATCACAAGCAGGTAGAGAGGCAGGCAGAGAGAGAGGGAGGAGGAAGCAGGCTCCCTGCCGAGCAGAGAGCCCGATGCGGGGCTCGATCCCAGGACCCTGGGATCATGACCTGAGCCGAAGGCAGACTCCTTAACCGGCTGAGCCACCCAGGCGCCCCCCCCCCCGTTTTTTTAAATTTTATTTATTTATTTTGACAGAGAGAGATCACAAGTAGGCAGAGAGGCAGGCAGAGAGAGAAGGGGAAGCAGGCTCCCCACTGAGCAGAGAGCCCAATGTGGGGCCTGATCCCAGGACCCTGAGACCATGACCCAAGCTGAAGGCAGAGGCTTTAACCCACTGAGCCACCCAGGTGCCCCAACAGGCGTACTTTTTAAAAGGAATCATTTCGTTCCATTGTTTTCTGACCTTAATTGTGTTGGTTGAAAGTCAGCCTAAATTCTTCATGCCCTGTACGTGGTTTGTCTTTTTTCTCTAGTCTTTTTTTTTTTTTTTAAGATTTCATTTATCTATTTTAAGAGACAGAGCACAAGTGAGGGGAGAGGCAGAGGGAGAAGCAGGTTCCCTGCTGAGCAGAGAGCCCAGTGTGGGGCTTGATCCTAGGACCCTGAGATCATGACCTGAGTCAAAGGCAGACACTTAACCAGCTGAGCCACATAGGCGTCCTTTCTCTAGTCATTTTTGAGACTTTTTTTTTTTTTACTTTACTTTCACTGTGGGTTTCTTTCTTTTACACCCTTTCACTGGGTGTGGTTTCCTTGTATTTATCCTTTATAGGTCTCCTGAAATTCTTCAATCTGTAAGAGGGTGTCTTATTTGGGGATTTTCTCCCATTGTTTCTCAACATTTTTCTTTTCCATTCTTACTCTTCCCATCAGAACTGCTGCTAAACAGATGTCAGTCTATTTAATGCTGTCCCACGTGTCCTGAGACTCTGTTCATTCTTCTTCAGTCTGTGTTTTCCATATTAGTCAGTTTAGATATTTTAAAGATTTTATTTTTAATCTCTGCACCCATCATGGGACTTGAACTCACAACCCCGAGATCAAGAGTCACATGTTCCACTGACTGAGCTGCCCAGGGACCCCTAATTTGGATGTTTTTATTGACCTGTTTCCAAATTCACCAATTGTTTCTTCTGTCTCCAGTTTGCTATTAAGCTAATAAGTGAATTTTTCTTCTGTCTTTATGCTTTTTCTCAAAATGATCCCTCTTCCCAGTTTCCTCTCCATTGCCTCCCCTTTTCCCACACCAGTAACCTTTCCTTGTCACTCATGAGGGCCAGGGAGAGGGTTTGGTTATAGTCATGGCAATGCTGTATGTCCATAGCTATGAAACAGAATTCTGGCCCCGGGCCCCCTGTGGGTGAGCTCCTTCGCCTGTTCAAGAACACAGAGACATATCCGCGCATACGTATGCATATGCATACATGCACACAAGGAATGTCATTCAACCGTTAAAAGAATTGCGACATGAATCCCTGAGTGGGTTACACTAAGTAAAATAAGTCAGGTAGAAAAAGAGAAGTACTGCATGGTTTCATTTATATGTGGACTTATTAAAAAAAACAACAGATTTCAGTGGTGTCGCCGGGAGGCGGAGGGATGGCAGGCTGTAGGTGAGAGGCCACAGACATCTGGCTGTAAGAGGGGTGAGTCATAGGGAGCCACCAGACAGCACGCTGTCTGCCGTTCATACCATGTCGTGTGAAGTTTGCTCGGAGAGTAGATCTTAAGAGCTCTCGCACTCCACATGTGAAGGGTAGCAGTGAGGTGATGGGGGTGTTGACCAAGGCTGTACAAATGCGTGTCCAAGCATCGCGTTGTGTGCCAGTCACATCTCAGGAAAGCAGGGGTGGGGGAAGAAGCTGTGTTATGGGCAGCGTGCACCTGCTCTGATCCTCGCGGTGTCCGCTGGCAGCGAGCCATCACTTCTGTAAAGACGCGGGGTGCTGTCAGCACACTGGGATTCCCATGCCTGTTGGGTAGGGCCCCTCCTGCCTCCACATCCAGGCTTGCTCTACAGGGGGTTATATTAGGTGCTGTGGCTTCCTGATGTCTTTGTTTTAGGTCCTAAAACACAGTCATAGCCATCTTCCTCCTGAGGTTCCTTTTCACTTTTTCCCTACCGAAGGAAACAAGGTGGGGGGGGGTGCCTTGAAAAGCATTAAAACACAGAGAAATTCTCATGTCATACTTCCCTCCACGGTTCTGTTCCTGTGGAGCCGGAGCAGTCTAGGGAGCGGGAGCACACTTGGCTTAAATAAGCACTTGTATTTACTGACATGGACTCTTCCTGAACCTTCTGAGGCCAAGGGACCCCTTGATCTGGCTTCATGAGCAGGAACCAGACACTCGAGCAATGTGGGCGCGTGGCCTATGATCCCCCAATAGCCTGAACAAGCTCCACTTTGAAGCTGTGGAGGCAAGCAGTTGCCCCCAGCTCCCTCCTCCTCAAGCGGGGATGCATCTGGGCCAGACAGGCCTTGGTCAGGATGACGCCTTAGCTGTGGCGGCCGACTCAGAATGACCACAGAATTCTTAGGAGTGAGCTTACCAGGCATGTACAGCCTGCATCCATGTTCACTCCTAGCAACTTCCACAGGAAGAGGTAGATGGGGCGGGAAATGTCCTCTGCGGGACTGCAAACCCAAAGGAACCCGCCCAGTGACTCCCTGGGGGCCTGTGTGTGGCCGTGCCTTTGCTGTCTGTGGAGCCAACTGCACTGCCGTGACAGCAGGCTGTCATCTCTGTGGTGGGAATGGTGGCACTCTGGAGGCCATGCTCTATGACTGGGATGTCTCCAACCTGAACGGAGCCCCATGAGTGTGCTCCTGTGACAGTGGGCATGGGCGGCCCCTCGCTCTGCTCTTCCCTAGTACCTGGTGGTCATGGCACACACCCCAGTCCTTTCTCCCTTCTCATGCTCGGCTGCTGCTTGTCACCACCTGCTGATCCGGAAGCAAGGTGGTCAGGACAGGGTTCCCAGGGAGGGGCTGGGGGACCCCCGCCTGGATCACTGTGCAGTGTGTGTGGTACGTGGGGCCCATGGGTGTCGCCAGGAGCCCCTGCCGCACTGATAGCACAGAGCCATTGGGAGCAGGCCAGCCGTGCTCAGGTGTCGGTGTTTTCACGAGGGGACTGTCAGCCTCAGCACCCATCAAGCTTGAGGAGAAAAGCAGGGGCCTCACTCTTCTCCTTGGCTCCCATGGCCCCCTCCCCTGCATGTCCCTGCGCAGGCGTCCCTCTTGGCCCATCTGTGCTCCATGTGCGTGGTCTGTCGTGGGCACTCAAGTGAGGGAGCTGTAAGAGCACCGTGTCCCCATGACAGAGGCAAGGGACCAGCCGTCTGCAGCCTGTGAGCTGTGAGGGTCGGCGAGCCCTGCCCTGGAGAAGATACTGCGTGTGTGTGCATAGGTGGGGCGTATCTCTACACCACCTCATTTCCTCTGGAAGGGATTCAAAAGTAAAAGCTTTGTTTATTTCTAAACAAAATTCCAGAAAAAGTAATGCAGAATTAAAGACACTAATATGGGGTGCCTGGGTGACTCATTGGGTTAATAAGTCTCTGCCTTCGACTCAGGTCATGATCTCAGGGTCCTGGAATCAAGCCCCACATTGGGCTCTCTACTCAGCAGGGAGTCTGCTTCTCCCTCTGCCACTCTCCCCTGCTCCTACATGCTCTCTTTCTCAAATAAATAAATAAAATCTTTAAAAAATAAATATGCTAAAACAGCGTGAGACTGCTTCCCTGGCAGACGAAGTGTCCTTCTGTCTATCTGGTTCTGGGCGTCCTGCTATCCCCCTTCCTGCCCTCTTTTTTTTTTTTTTTTTTTTTTTTTAATTTTATTTTTTATAAACATATATTTTTATCCCCAGGGGTACAGGTCTGTGAATCGCCAGGTTTACACACTTCACAGCACTCACCATAGCACATACCCTCCCCAATATCCATAACCCCACCCCCCCCTCCCAACCCCCCCTCCCCCCATCAACCCTCAGTTTGTTTTGTGAGATTAAGAGTCACTTATGGTTTGTCTCCCTCCCAATCCCATCTTGTTTCATTTACTCTTCTCCTACCCCCTCAACCCCCCATGTTGCATCTCCTCTCCCTCATATCAGGGAGATGATATGATAGTTGTCTTTCTCCGATTGACTTATTTCGCTTAAGCATGATACCCTCTAGTTCCATTCACGTCGTCGCAAATGGCAAGATTTCATTTCTTTTGATGGCTGCATAGTATTCCATTGTGTATATATACCACATCTTCTTTATCCATTCGTCTGTTGATGGACATCTAGGTTCTTTCCATAGTTTGGCTATTGTGGACATTGCTGCTATAAACATTCGGGTGCACGTGCCCCTTCGGATCACTACGTTTGTATCTTTAGGGTAAATACCCAGCAGTGCAATTGTTGGGTCATAGGGTAGTTCTATTTTCAACATTTTGAGGAACCTCTATGCTGTTTTCCAGAGTGGTTGCACCAGCTTGCATTCCCACCAACAGTGTAGGAGGGTTCCCCTTTCTCCGCATCCTCGCCAGCATCTGTCATTTCCTGACTTGTTAATTTTAGCCATTCTGACTGGTGTGAGGTGATATCTCATTGTGGTTTTGATTTGTATTTCCCTGATGCCGAGTGATGTGGAGCACTTTTTCATGTGTCTGTTGGCCATCTGGATGTCTTCTTTGCAGAAATGTCTGTTCATGTCCTCTGCCCATTTCTTGATTGGATTATTTGTTCTTTGGGTGTTGAGTTTGCTAAGTTCTTTATAGATTTTGGACACTAGCCCTTTATCTGATATGTCCTTTGCAAATATCTTCTCCCATTCTGTCAGTTGTCTTTTGGTTTTGTTCACTGTTTCCTTTGCTGTGCAAAAGCTTTTGATCTTGATAAAATGCCAATAGTTCATTTTTGCCCTTGCTTCCCTTGCCTTTGGTGATGTTCCTAAGAAGATGTTGCTGCGGCTGACGTCAAAGAGGTTGCTGCCTATGTTCTCCTCAAGGATTTTGATGGATTCCTTTCTCACATTGAGATCCTTCATCCATTTTGAGTCTATTTTCGTGTGTGGTGTAAGGAAATGATCCAATTTCATTTTTTTGCATGTGGCTGTCCAATTTTCCCAACACCATTTATTGAAGAGGCTGTCTTTTTTCCATTGGACATTCTTTCCTGCTTTGTCGAAGATGAGTTGACCATAGAGTTGAGGGTCTATTTCTGGGCTCTCTATTCTGTTCCATTGATCTATGTGTCTGTTTTTGTGCCAGTACCATGCTGTCTTGATGATGACAGCTTTGTAATAGAGCTTGAAGTCCGGAATTGTGATGCCACCAACTTTGGCTTTCTTTTTCAATATTCCTTTGGCTATTCGAGGTCTTTTCTGGTTCCATATAAATTTTAGGATTATTTGTTCCATTTCTTTGAAAAAAATGGATGGTACTTTGATAGGAATTGCATTAAATGTGTAGATTGCTTTAGGTAGCATAGACATTTTCACAATATTTATTCTTCCAATCCAGGAGCATGGAACATTTTTCCATTTCTTTGTGTCTTCCTCAATTTCTTTCATGAGTACTTTATAGTTTTCTGTGTATAGATTCTTAGTCTCTTTGGTTAGGTTTATTCCTAGGTATCTTATAGTTTTGGGTGCAATTGTAAATGGGATGGACTCCGTAATTTCTCTTTCTTCTGTCTTGTTGTTGGTGTAGAGAAATGCAACTGATTTCTGTGCATTGATTTTATATCCTGACACTTTACTGAATTCCTGTACAAGTTCTAGCAGTTTTGGAGTGGAGTCTTTTGGGTTTTCCACATATAGTATCATATCATCTGCGAAGAGTGATAGTTTGACTTCTTCTTTGCCAATTTGGATGCCTTTAATTTCCTTTTGTTGTCTGATTGCTGAGGCTAGGACTTCTAGTACTATGTTGAATAGCAGTGGTGATAACGGACATCCCTGCCGTGTTCCTGACCTTAGCGGAAAAGCTTTCAGTTTTTCTCCATTGAGAATGATATTTGCGGTGGGTTTTTCATAGATGACTTTGATAATATTGAGGTATATGCCGTCTATCCCTACACTTTGAAGAGTTTTGATCAGGAAGGGATGCTGTACTTTGTCAAATGCTTTTTCAGCATCTATGGAGAGTATCATATGGTTCTTGTTCTTTCTTTTATTAATGTGTTGTATCACATTGATTGATTTGCGGATGTTGAACCAACCTTGCAGCCCTGGAATAAATCCCACTTGGTCGTGGTGAATAATCCTTTTAATGTACTGTTGAATCCTATTGGCTAATATTTTGGCGAGAATTTTTGCATCTGTGTTCATCAAGGATATTGGTCTGTAGTTCTCTTTTTTGATGGGAACCTTGTCTGGTTTTGGGATCAAGGTGATGCTGGCCTCATAAAATGAGTTTGGAAGTTTTCCTTCTATTTCTATTTTTTGGAACAGTTTCAGGAGAATAGGAATTAGTTCTTCTTTAAATGTTTGGTAGAATTCCCCCGGGAAGCCATCTGGCCCTGGGCTTTTGTTTGTTTGGAGATTTTTGATGACTGTTTCAATCTCCTTACTGGTTATGGGTCTGTTCAGGCTTTCCATTTCTTCCTGGTTCAGTTGTGGTAGTTTATATGTCTCTAGGAATGCATCCATTTCTTCCAGATTGTCAAATTTGTTGGCGTAGAGTTGCTCATAGTATGTTCTTATAATTGTCTGTATTTCTTTGGTGTTCGTTGTGATCTCTCCTCTTTCATTCATGATTTTATTTATTTGGGTCCTTTCTCTTTTCTTTTTGATAAGTCTGGCCAGGGGTTTATCAATCTTATTAATTCTTTCAAAGAACCAGCTCCTAGTTTCGTTGATTTGTTCTATTGTTTTTTTGGTTTCTATTTCATTGATTTCTGCTCTGATCTTTATGATTTCTCTTCTCCTGCTGGGTTTAGGGTTTCTTTCTTGTTCTTTCTCCAGCTCCTTTAGGTGTAGGGTTAGGTTGTGTACCTGAGACCTTTCTTGTTTCTTGAGAAAGGCTTGTACCGCTATATATTTTCCTCTCAGGACTGCCTTTGTTGTGTCCCACAGATTCTGAACCGTTGTGTTTTCATTATCATTTGTTTCCATAAATTTTTTCAATTCTTCTTTAATTTCCTGGTTGACCCATTCATTCTTTAGAAGGATGCTGTTTAGTCTCCATGTATTTGGGTTCTTTCCAAATTTCCTCTTGTTATTGAGTTCTAGCTTTAGAGCATTGTGGTCTGAAAATATGCAGGGAATGATCCCAATCTTTTGATACCGGTTGAGACTTGATTTAGGACCAAGAATGTGATCTATTCTGGAGAATGTTCCATGTGCACTAGAGAAGAATGTGTATTCTGTTGCTTTGGGATGAAATGTTCTGAATATATCTGTGATGTCCATCTGGTCCAGTGTGTCATTTAAGGCCTTTATTTCCTTGTTGATCTTTTGCTTGGATGATCTGTCCATTTCAGTGAGGGGAGTGTTAAAATCCCCTACTATTATTGTATTCTTGTCGATGTGTTTCTTTGATTTTGTTATTAATTGGTTTATATAGTTGGCTGCTCCCACGTTAGGGGCATAGATATTTAAAATTGTTAGATCTTCTTGTTGGACAGTTCCTTTGAGTATGATATAGTGTCCTTCCTCATCTCTTATTATAGTCTTTGGCTTAAAATCTAATTGATCTGCTATAAGGATTGCCACTCCTGCTTTCTTCTGATGTCCATTAGCATGGTAAATTCTTTTCCACCCCCTCACTTTAAACCTGGAGATGTCTTCGGGTTTAAGATGAGTTTCTTGTAGGCAACATATAGATGGGTTTTGGTTTTTTATCCATTCTGATACCCTGTGTCTTTTGATTGGGGCATTTAGCCCATTAACATTCAGGGTAAGTATTGAGAGATATGAATTTAGTGCCATTGTATTGCCTGTAAGGTGACTGTTATTGTATATTGTCTCTGTTTCTTTCTGATCTACTACTTTTAGGGTCTCTCTTTGCTTAGAGGACCCCTTTCAATATTTCCTGTAGAGCTGGTTTGGTGTTTGCAAATTCTTTCAGTTTTTGTTTGTCCTGGAAGCTTTTAATCTCTCCGTCTATTTTCAATGATAGCCTAGCTGGATATAGTATTCTTGGCTGCATGTTTTTCTCATTTAGTACTCTGAATATATCATGCCAGCTCTTTCTGGCCTGCCAGGTCTCTGTGGATAAGTCTGCTGCCAATCTAATATTTTTACCATTGTACGTTACAGACTTCTTTTCCCGGGCTGCTTTCAGGATCTTTTCTTTGTCACTAAGACTTGTAAATTTTACTATTAGGTGACGGGGTGTGGACCTATTCTTATTGATTTTGAGGGGGGTTCTCTGAACCTCCTGGATTTTGATGCTTGTTCCCTTTGCCATATTGGGGAAATTCTCTCCAATAATTCTCTCCAATATACCTTCTCTTCCCCTCTCTGTTTCCTCTTCTTCTGGAATCTCAATTATTCTAATGTTGTTTCGTCTTATGGTGTCACTTATCTCTCGAATTCTCCCCTCGTGGTCCAGTAGCTGTTTGTCCCTCTTTTTCTCAGCTTCTTTATTCTCTGTCATTTGGTCTTCTATATCGCTAATTCTTTCTTCTGCCTCATTTATCCTAGCAGTGAGAGCCTCCATTTTTTATTGCACCTCATTAATAGCTTTTTTGATTTCAACTTGGTTAGATTTTAGTTCTTTTATTTCTCCAGAAAGGGCTTTTATATCTCCCGAGAGGGTTGCTTTAATATCTTCCATGCCTTTTTCAAGCCCGGCTAGAACCTCTTTGAGAATCATCATTCTGAACTGTATATCTGACATATTACCAATGTCTGTATTGATTAGGTCCCTAGCCTTTGGTACTGCTTCTTGTTCTTTTTTTTGTTGTGAATTTTTCCACCTTGTCATTTTGTCCAGATAAGAGTATATGAAGGAGCAAGTAAAATACTAAAAGGGTGGCAACCCCAGGAAAATATGCTTTAGCCAAATCAGAAGAGATCCCAAATCGTGAGGGGGGAGAAAGGGGATAAAAAAGGGTTCAGAAGAAAAAAAAAAAGAAACTTTTAAAAAAAGAAAGCCGATAGAAAATATAAAAAGAAAAAAAAATATATATATATATATATATATTAGATAAACTATTTAAAAAACGTTAAAAAAAAGAAAACGGTAAAAGTTAAAAAAATTTAGCAGAAGAAGAGAAAAAGAAATTGAAAAAGAGAAAAAAAATTAAATTAACTGCAAGGCTAAAGAATCATGGGGAGAAAGCCATGAGTTCCGTGCTTTGCTTTCTTCTCCTCTGGAATTCCGCCGCTCTCCTTGGTATTGAAACTGCACTCCTTGGTAGGTGAACTTGGTCCTGGCTGGGTTTCTCGTTGATCTTCTGGGGGAGGCCCTTCCTGCCCTCTTATACCCTTTTGTCTTCCTGCCTACTGGCACAGGTGTTGTCCCTCCCCTTCTCTCCTTCAGTGATTCCTGCCAATGACAAATTGCGGTTTGTGTTAATGGGTGTCTGACATAACCTGGTGTACGGGCTGCTCCAGACCACCTCAGGAACCTGGGGATGGCCCTTCTCAGCCCGCGACAGCCACGCCTGGTGCGTGGGCCACACCAGCGCTAGGGTGTTGGTTCCACATGCTGTGCCTGCGGCCACGTGTCTGGCACCTCCTGGTGGCTGCCACTGCTGGTGGTGCTCAGGACATGGAGTCACGGAGACACAGGACAAGGACCCCAAGTGTCTTCCCCTGGCCCTGTCTGCTTCTCCAGTCATGGGGTTTTGTGGGGGAGGGGGCCTCGTTTATCAGTTTTCTTTCTTTCTTTTGCTTTTTTGTCTTATACTACACTGTTTTTCCTAACAACAACAAAATGAAACTTTTTCCTTCTTACAAGTAAATACAAATGTTTAATGTCATTTTCACATGAGTCAGAGATTTCGTCACAGACGACACTTGGAAATCTTTTTTTTTTTTTTTAAGATTTTATTTATTTATTTGACACAGAGAGATCACAAGTAGGCAGAGAGGCAGGCAGAGAGAAAGGGGGAAGCAGGCTCCCTGCTGAGCAGAGAGCCCGATGCAGGGCTCGATCCCAGGACCCTGAGACCATGACTTGAGCCGAAGGCAGAGGCTTAACCCACTGAGCCACCCAGGCACCCCGACAGTTGAAAATCTTTTCTCCCACTTGAAAACATGGGTAAACACTCTTTCTAGAGAACAAAAGTGTCCCTGCTTTAGAATGGAACCTCTGGCTGGAAAGGAGCCCAGGAGCTCCATCAGAACCCGGGCTTACCTGGCTCCCATCGCAGGTGACACTCTCTGGTCAAAAACAGACACTTGGATTTCTGAAATAAGAAACTCAGTATGTGCTACCCCAGCGTTCTGACTTTGAAGGTGGTGTGGGGGAACGTATTTTCAGAAACATCACTAAGATTTCAGGCATTTCTCGTGCCCATCCGTGTGCTGGACACAGGCCAGTTCCCTTCACACACACGCCACCGCCTCAGGTTCCCGACTCACAGGCTTCCACGGTGCACACTGGGCTCGCGTGGTTGGCCACGGGCTTCGGCTGTCCCTGCTTCCCTGTGCTGCTGCAGGGCCTCTCCTCTGAAAACCTGAGAAGTTCCTCCAGTATTTCCTTCCAGGGGCTGGGGACTCCTGCTGCTGGTAGAACTGCTGTGGAGTTTTTTTGGTCTAGAAATGTCTTTATTTTGCCTTCTTTTTTTTTTTTTTTTCAAGATTTTATTTATGGGTTGGGGGGCACATGTGCACACGATGAGGGGAGGGCCAGAGGCAGAAGGGGAAGCAGACTCCCCTCTGAGCAGGGAGCCCGACGCAGGGCTCAATCCCAGGACCCTGGGACCATGACCTGAGCCGAAGGCAGACGCTCAGTGGTCTGAAACCACCCCACCCCACCCGCAATGCCCCTATTTTGCCTTCATTTTTGAAGAGTATTTTCACTGCACTGAGAATGGTTTGGGTGGTGGTGATGGTAAGGACTTTGAGAGGCCGTCCCGTCATCTCCAGCTTCCGTCCTTCTCTGGGAAAGCCCAAAGCCCATGTGGCAGTTGGTCCCTGGACATGCTGCCCTCCCCCGTGCCCCCAGGTGTCCATCTGTCCAGTGTCTTGCTAGGTTGTAATTTGCGTCTGTGGCTTGCTATATGTTCTGTCGGCCTCAGAGAGCTGGCTGTAATCCCTTCAAATTTGGCTTGTGTTCCGTTCTCCTTCCCATCTCCTGGGGTCCCCAGTGTATGCATGTCAGGACTTCAGGTCTCCACTGGGTCTCTTCACTCCCATCGTGGCTCCCGTCCATCCTCCTCCTGGCTGCAGCCAGGTCTTTCTACGGACTGTTTCCGGGCAGGGTCTGTTCTGCTGATTCCACTTTGCAGTTATAGAATTCCCATTTTACTCCTCCTGGTGGATCGAGTCCTCTGCTGAAAAGCTCCACACCTGCTCCTAAGGACTCTGTTGTTGGCGTGCCCGCCTCAGGGCATCTGCTCATGCACTTGTGCTCTTACCTCCCTTGCTAAGTTGGCTTTTTCTGTGTTTTTCTCTTCTTGAATCCTAGGCACCACGTGTGAAAACTGTAGGTGCCGCAAGGCTCTGTGTAATGCCATCTCCTACCGCGGAGCTGTCCTCGTGCTGCTGGCTGTCCATCCCAGGAGGGCAGACCTGGACTGTTGGAGGCTGAGCTCTTTGGAAGCCAGCCTTGCCTGTCCGCTTCTGATTAACTCTCCCTCCTCCCTCTCAGGTCTGCTTCTGATTAACTCTCCCTCCTAGAGTGCAGCCTTTCGGGTCCCAACCCAAAGTCTGGGGTGTTTCCATGGCCTCTCCTTCTCGGTGGGCACACATTCCAAAGTGTGCCAGGAATCAGCGCGCTGGCTCGGCTCCCCAGCCTCCTGTTCCCACCGCTGTCCCCTCATGGCAGGTACATTCCTCAGGGGAATGGTCACTCCCAGCAGGGTCTCTACCTACACTCTCTTCTCTCCAGGGCCTTTGTTCTCCCTTCTGGGCTGGTTCCCTTGTATCTTTAAATGGACTTTCTGAAATGTGGCTTTTCTGGTTTTTCTGTGCCATATGGTCAGTTACAGAGTGGTTGGCTGTGGCCTGTTTCATACATTCTGGCCCTGTCGTGCTCCAGGTCACGGGGAGGATGGAGGCTGTGTATTGTGTCTCAGCAGTCGCTTCAACATTCCAGGAGGACAGGACTTTCTCATCGGCTACCATACTTTGTTCTGATAAATTAGTGGTTCCAAAGGCACTCACACTGAGTTTTCCGAAAACACAGGTGACATCTGTTCACGTTATTAGCATGAAAGGGAAGAGGGGAAAGCCGGAATGTAATGGAAGGTCAGCTTTTGTCCAAAAGGAAAAAGTGGTGGGCTTCTGAATGAGCTGAGACAAGACCAAGCATGCCTGTTGGTCTTCTGGGGACAGCTGAGGGCCAGAGGAAAGGGCCAGAGGTCAGGACCTCTTGATCTTGGCACAGCCCGTAAGACCCTGGACTGTGGGCTGCATGTCTGTCACCCATCAGTGGGGACACTGTGCGGCCCACGGGCTTCTGACAGCGGGGCGGCACGTTGCAGCCTGAACAGAGCCCTTGGCCCACAGCAGGACCGCCTTTGGAAGGTAAAACTAAGGTGTTTCTATTTGTTCTGCTCAGATCACCCGAAAATTCAGGCTGAATTCTGAAGGCAAACTTGAACAGACGGTCTCCATGGCAACCACTACCCAGCCCATGACTCAGCATCTTCACATCACCTACAAGAAGGTGACCCCGTGACCCTTCGGCTTCTCCGTAGACGCTCACAGCCCGTGCGGGCGTGGCCGCAGGCCTCGTGGGCCCCAGAGTGCTGCCACGGGTTCCTGTAACAGCGTAGATAAACCAAATAAAAGGCCTTTATTTTTATGACTGAGCATTTTGAATATTATCACTTGTGTAGACTGTGCATTTCTTTCATCAGCTGGTGAGTAACTTGTTTTCCAGTTGTTTCCCTAAAAAAATTAAGGAGTGATTTTTTTTCCCCCCCTTTCTTCTGCCGGCAGTTTTGGCAAGACCTAAAATATTTGTGAGTCTTCCTGGAGGAGCCAATAATAAGCTGATGACAAACGTGGGACAAATAGGGTCACAGTCACTTCACTGTTTTTGAAGCTAACAGGGCCTCGGGGCCACGTCCACACAGATGAAGGGCGTCTGAGGCCCCAGGATGGTGTGAGCTCGGCATCCTTGCACACATCTTAACTGTGGAGCAGGATGCTGCTTTCATTCGTGTGTTGACTGTGACATCTCCCAAACACACTTGAGCCCCATGTGCCTGTCACCCCACTGTTTCCCACCACCAGCTTCCTTTCTTCTCCCTTCTTTTGGTGGGCATATTTTTAAACAAATTCTGGGCATTTATCCCTGACTGCTGCAGTATGCCTGGGAAAACAAAACCAAGCCGTTTTCTTCTTCCTCATACACCAGCATCTATAAAGCCCTGCCAGGAGCTTGGGGCGCTGTGCCAGGGGAGGTGGTGCTTGGCCCCGGGGACATCAGAACCGGTGACAGCAGCTGCAGCCTTCACCCCCCACCCCCGGGGCTCAGGGTCCCAAGGCATCAGTGGCTGGGGTCGCCAGAGGAGGGCCCCAGGGGCAGAGGAGGTCGGTGCTGTGGGCCTGGTAAAGCACCTGTGGGAGACTCGCAGTGCAAACTCACTCTGGGGCAGAGTCCCCTCTGGGAACCTGTGGGACCAGACCTTGGGCTTCCAAAGCGCCTCCGCAGCCATAATCAGGATGGACGCTCCTGGTCACGCCCAGAGCCCGCGGGCGACAGTTACTCTCTTGGGCTCCTTGTCTGCCCTCCAGGCCCGTGGGGGGTCCTGCCTCCACAGCCTCACTGGCGCAGCCCAAGCCGCCATTCCCCTGGTCTCCCTGTGGATCACACAGTTAGGCTACGCTGATCTCTGTGGCTAGAATCACCAGTGGCTCTGCTGGGCTCAAGGCCGAGACTGCTTCACCCTCCAAAATCTAGGTGGAGACAGCAAAGCCCCTCTGGTTAGGATTTCCACATGCGGGTTTGGGGGGAACAAGCATTCAGACCTTGGCACTGAGGAAACCGGGAAGCTGTCTCAGAGCTGCGGGAAGTTCCCCATCCCTCCTCCTGAGTTGCACAGGGGTCTCAGAGGGCAGCCCCCAGAGCTGCATGCAGCGTGGGCTCAGAGCCCAGGACAAGAAGCAAACACCCTGCACCGTCATCGGTCTCCTACCTGCTAGGCTGTTGTCTTGTTGGGAAGCAGGTCCCTAATCCCAGAAAGGTTCCCAGGCTGGATTCTGGGTGTGTCTGTCTGGTTCCTCTGTCCCCTCTGTTCCCTGCAGGTGGGAAGTTCTCACTGGATCCGCTGCTTGCAAGGCATGCCCAGCACCTCTGTCTGGCACCAGGAGCCTCACCTATCTGCCTTCTGCCGCTGCTGATGCTAAAACTCAGAGGCTGCCCGGGGGACCTCCTGAGCCAGCCCCTTGGTCAGGGCCACAGACTGGCCACCTTCCTATTACAGTCATTTCCTTTTTTTAAAGTTTGTTTATGCATCTAAATAATCTCTACGCCCAGTGTGGGGCTTGATCTCACGACCCCTGGATCAAGTCATGTGTTCTTCTGACCAAGACAGCCAGGCACTTTCTTTTTCCTTTTTTTTTTTTTTTTTTTTTTTTTGGTGTGTGTGTGTGTGTGTGTGTGTGTGTGTGTGTGTGTGCATAGACATTGTGTGTTATTGGATCTGGTGTATTTTTTATTTTACAAAATCTACAGAGGAGCCAAAACTGCAAAGCAGTCGGCAGTGTTGTGATGGGCAAGGGGGCTCCCCTGGGCCCTTCCCCTCAGGTGCTGACGGACTGGAAGGGTGAGCTGCATGGAAGGAGCCGGTGGCCGCAGAGCAGGAATGCTGACATGGTGGGACTGGGTCCTGTGGTCCCTGCCTTATGGGTGTGCTCAGGGCATCTCTGGGTAGACTGAGTAAAGCAAGAGGCTGGGTGCCTGCCGCCCCCTTCCCATTTCTTCTCTGGCAACCACGGGATGGCCCCTGACTCACTCCATGCCTCCGGGTCTGCAGGAGACAGCAAACAGAGACTGAAGCTGTAGCTACCAGGAGGGGTCAGCTAGGACCTCTCTCCCCCACACTCCCCTGTCGCTGCCACCACCCATACAAACAGGGAGGAGAGGGAAGAATTCCAGGCATGAGCCAGGCCCTCCCAGGATACTGAGGAGAGTATGGACATTTCTGGGGCATGTCCCAGGAGACAGTGTCTTCCAAAGAGCCAGGGGAGCAGACCCGTGGGGCTCGGAGCTACAGTCTGGCATGCGTGCGCTGTTGCCAAGTCTCCAGGCCTCTCCACCCTCTACCCTGGCCGCCTCTGACCAAACTACTGGCTCCCTCCACGTTCTTGTCCCCCGATGGCAAAGCTCTTGAAAGCCCTGGTCTGGAGGGCTGGGCAATGCCCTGCACCAAGAAGCCTGTCTGAGAAGGGAATCTCAGCGGAGATGGTGAGATCGGGCTGGGGGCAGTGCCATGCAGGAGGCACTCTGTCTACCGGTGTAGTTTCTCAAGTGGGGATGGGTGGTGGAGAACTCCTTCTTTCGTCTGGTAGGGCACCCTCGGCCCTGAGCGTCAGGCAGGAAGGGGGTGGCAGCTGTGGTGATTGGTGAGTGCCCCACGGACACACTCAGCCCCTGCCCCAGCCCCTTTGGCCCCAGCAGTCTGGATCCCTGATGCCCCCACAGCCCCCAGGGCAGGACAAGGATGAGGACAGACCCTGGAGGAGAAGGGGGTGCTCCAGCAGGACAACGGACACCGTATTGTGGGGCTGGATGACACCTGAAGAGCTGTGCCCTCACAGTGTTCTCACCCTGGAGCCACAGCATGAGAGAGGGGGTGTGGAGAGAGGAATAGGAAAAGCTCCCCGGGGACCCGGAGAGGGGCGTTCAGGGACAACAAGGAAGAGCTGCACTGAGACCTGGAGCTGGGAAGGGACAGGCCTCTCACTCCTGACTTGTTTTGTAGTCATCTCTGTGGCAGGCTCGGGGCTCGAACTCTGGACCCCGAGACTGTGGAGCCAGCTAGGTGCCCCCAGCTGTGGTCACTCCTGTGTTGGGGATGCAGTGCGCAGGGAAAGCTGCCCTCCGCGTGCATCGGCCACTCCCTGTCGCCCTGAAGTGACTCCCCCGCAGAAAGCCAGCTGTGAAGGAGGGACCCTTCCCTCCAGTCATCCACTGCTGGCTTCGGGGCTCCCAGGAGCCTCCAGCCAAGCTGTAGCGGATGCGACACCAGCCTGCTCAGGGGCTGGGAGGCTGGAAGGGCAGCCAGTGCTGCAGCAGGTCAGGGGGTACCCCGGCCTCGGGCCCTGTGGGTGGGGGTGGGCTCCGAGGCCCAGGGCGCCCTGCTCTTCCTCCCGCCCGTGCAGCAGAACCAGAAATGCCTTTGGACTTGGTTTTGTCCCATCCTTGTGTGGACTGTGAGACTGCGACGTGGCCAGGGCCCTTCCCTCTCACTGCCTCAGCACGGGACACACGCTTTTGCGTTTAAAGACAAAAAATTACACATCCGTACCATTTCCAATGCACGTTTTAGGATTATGAAATGTTTTACTTAAATGCTTTGATTTTTTATCTCTTCTAAGGTGAAAAATCTTGGTTCTTTGCAATATTAGTATTATTTGCTTTATGCCACAGATAGCTGTAATGTTTTCAGGATGATAATACAGTTACTGACAACACACAGCCAAAGTTTGCAGCTCTTCCTCTAGTTTTTGCACCTTTCCTAGCAAAGAGATGACGTTCAACTATAGTTTAAATGGAATAATTGGTTTTTCCTAGGTGCTCAGCTCCCTGACCTGACACACAAGCAAGCAACTGTTCTCAAGGTGGCTTTGCTTTTGTGAAACGTCCTCCATGACTTTAGGGTCAGAATTGTACAATGAGGCACACGCTTCAGTGGCCCAGCCACGGCTTCCCAGGCAGGTCCCCTCCTGCTGGACGCCTGCACTGCTTCTGGCTTCAGCTGACAGAGAACGTCACAGTGAGCAACATGTTGCTGGGGATTTCTGCTGCTGTGTGTGGGATGGGTGTCTAGAGGTGGGCTGGCCCGTCCTCATGGGGGCTGCGCCACCCCAGCCCCGCTGACCGGCCGTGGTCAGGGCAGGGACAGGCCAGCCCACTGGGTGGGGAGTGGGAGCTGTGATTGTTTGGGTTTGCATTTCTTTCTTTGCTTTTTCCCTTTTTCTTCTGGATTTTTTTTAGCTGATGAGCTCTTTTGAATTAGGAATATTAACCCTGATATTCTCAGTGTTCAATTACAGCTTTTTTATTGAGGTAAAATATAAAATGCACTGTTACGACATAAATGTCACCATTTTAGTCATTTTAAGGTGCATAAAAACCAGAGTGTGCAGGATAGTGGCGTTTTGTGTATTCATAATGCTGAGCAGCCATCACCACTGTCCATTCCCAAGACATTTCTGTCGCCCTGGAAGGAGCACCGTAACCACAGGACAGTCACTGCCATCCCCCAACCCCAGCCCTGGCGACCACTCCTGCTTTGTGTCTCAAGTTAAAATATTTTTGAAAATGTTAAACGTTATAAACATTTTTATCCAGTATGTATTTTGTCTTTTATTGTTTCTGAATTTTGAGTCCTATTTAGGAAGGTTTTGTCTATCCCTGGGTACAGAGAGAAATTACCCATGTCTTCTAGCTTTTATTCCGTGTTTACACTTGGGATCCACATGGAACCCGTGTCTGTGTCCAGGATGACCTGTGGGTCCCACCTGGCCTCTGTCCACGCTCGTCAGCAAAACCATCTTTTTCTACACCTTCCTCACGGACTCTGTGTCGTGGGCATGAGGGTCTGGCTGTGGCCGTCCCAGGTCTCCCAGGCCACCACCTGCACGTGGACCCCACACCCGGGTTCCACACAGGTGCCTCGCAGGGCTCCCTCACCTCTCTCCTTCTTAAGGTTCTACCTGGCTATTTTCGCTTTTTAAAAACATTTCCTCCCACATGAACTTTATAATTAGTTTGTTTTAATCTAAGATAAAATCCATTCTGTTTACAAGAATGGCATTAAATGTCTAAATTGACTTAGGAAGAACTGTCTTAATGAGATGGACTTCGTCTCCAGAATGTGGTGATTCTGTCTGCTCAAGACCTTTAAGTGGGGTCTTGAAGGTACATGGGAAGGTGTCCTCACCCAGGCTGTCACACGTCTCGTGTGTGATACGTAAGAAACTGATCTTTCTGTTGCTATGGGAAATGGGGCGTCTCGCCCGCTGTGACTTCTTTTTTTTTTTTTTTTAAAGATTTTATTTATTTATTTGACAGAGATCACAAGTAGGCAGAGAGGCAGGCAGACAGAGAGGAGGAAGCAGGCTCCCCACTGAGCAGAGAGCCCGATGTGGGGCTCGATCCCAGGACCCTGGGATCATGACCTGAGCCGAAGGCAGAGGCTTAACCCACTGAGCCACCCAGGCGCCCCCGCTGTGACTTCTAACCCTGTGTGAAGACAGCCCCCATCCGATATCCGCATGGCCTCAGACCCCGCTGCTGTCCTGAGTGTCCCCTGTGCAGCCAGCCTGACCCGGGACCGGGGCCAAGTGCAGCAGACGCCCCTGGGCAGGCCCGCCTCCCCCGTTTCAGGCACTGGCCCTGGGGAGGTGCAAGGGGGCCAGGCAGGGCTTGGTGGAAGCCGCAGGCCTTCTAGCATGCCCGACTCCCGGAAGCCTCTTCCGTCAGGATCCCTACTTGACTGGGAGGCCGGATGGGAGGGCAGGGCCGCTGACCTCAGCAGGCCTTGGCTCAGCCACACGTCATACAGAAAGGGCACCGGACTGAGGCCACATGGCAGCCCCCCAGCACCCTGTGCCTGTGGACAAGCAGGAGTCAGGCCCGCCTGGGGAGAATGTCCTTGCCTCAGAAAGCAGAGAGGGGACTGCCTGGAGCCAGTGGCCATGGAGCAAAGGAAGGCCATGGCCAGGAAGGGTCTAGAGGCTGTTGTTGGCCAAGAGGAGGCATTGCATGGCCCGGGGCTGGACCGTGCACACGTGCCCGGCAGGACAGCTGAGCAACCACCACTCGTTACCAGTGCATGTGCACGAGTGAGACTAGGAGCGTGTACCCATGACGCTGTGCGTGAGCTCCCCATCGTGGGGAAGGCAGCAGACCCCTCATCAGGGAAGACACTGGGACACTCCCGGGCTCACTGGCTCTGTGTGGCCCTGGGCAGCAGCATGACAACAGGCACAAAGATGGATCACCCCTCCATTGCCGTGAAACTTTATTGGAATTCAACACACACACCAACCTTTCTGTTTATGGGCTCGTGCACTCAGGTCAGTGTGCTGGCCTGGAGCCCGGTGACCCTGGTCCCTGCCACACAAGGACCCTGCCATGGGAGGGGGACACACTGCTCCCTCCAGAAATGGATTAAGCAACCAGCACATAAACTTTATGCCCTGTCTTCAAGGTCAGTAAGACCCCACGGCTCCTCCAGCCTTGGCCAGGCCAGTGACACCTTATGACTGAATGAGCAGGGCCCACTCCCCACAAGGACCAAGGCCAGCTCATGTCCTGACATGGTCCCCCTTCACAGAGGGGACCCAGGCATCAAGTGGAGCCTAGTGTTCTCAGCTCCTTCCTTTTGGACCCAGGAGGTGACCCTGACTTTCTGGTTCCAGAAAGAGGACAAGCAGAATTTCCAAGAGAAGGGGAGCAATGGGGGAGGCACTGAAGCCCAGCTCCAGGCCAGGGAGGCCCCCTCTGCTGCCCCTTCCAGAGAGCCTGGGTCTGAGGGCGAGGGGCTCAAGGCAGGGCCTCCAGCATGGGGGCAGGGCTCTGAGTGTCAGAGCCTTCCCAGCCTGGTCGAGGAGGACATGGGTGCTCTCCAGGGCCCAGGGCCTCCTGGGTCGGAGTGCCTGGCTTCAGCCTGTGCACGAGGCAGCAGCTCATCTCTCTGGCAACAGCAGGAAGAAAGCGGCCTTCAGGAAGCGGCCAAAGCTGCAGAGTGCAGCCACGAGCCAATGGGAGCGGAAGCCGGGCTCCGTGCTGACCACACACTTGAGGACATCGGTCTGGGAGGCAAGAGGACACGGTTAGAGAACAGAGCACCTTGAATGAGACATCAGCCGACTACCATGAGGGGGTGCCTGAGGGTGTCAGGGAAGGTCTGTGGTCTGCTCTGGACCATGGGAGGGGAAGGGAGCTCGAGGTGGGCAGAGGGTGGTAGATGGACACTGCCCCACTGCAGCCTCCACCACCATCTCCAGGCCAGAGCTAGCTCCCAACACGGCCACCTGCCTACTGCCCATGGGGCCACAAACACCCTGTGTCCTTCTGCCTCGGCACGGTGGAGCCTGGGGTACCCGGAAGCGACTGATCCAGCTGCACTCTCTCTCAGAACAGGAGTGGGAACCAAGATTTCCAGAAGCCCAATGAACAGCCATTCCTCATTCCTTTCTATTCCTGCTGAGAAATAAAATCTTTTCTCTATAGTCTGGACTTTGACTATGGTGTCAAGCAACGTCTTTGCCTCCACGGAGAGGAGAGGATGTGGGGGGACAGAGGCCCCAGGGTCTCTCTGCTAACGAATGGCCACAGCCACGGGTCATCCTGAAAGCAATCCCATCCCCACCAATGCCAGCTTCAGAGGAGACTGCAGCTCTGGCCACCGCCCAACCTCAGCCTTTGGCCCCAACCTCAGCAGATTGCTGAGCCCTGTCATCCCAGCCAGCGAGCCCCACACACCCTGGTCCACCACCCATTTACAGAGGAGAGAACGGACATCTCTGCGGGGGGGTCCGGTCGGGGCCAGGTGGGCAGCTGGGGGCACAGAGCCCGTGGTGGGTAAGACCCACGCACCCACCCCCATGGTCTGGGCTGGTCTCCCCCCAGCATCAGAGTGTAGCTAGGAGGGAGTGCGGTGAGGATGCTCTGGGCAGGGTCAGGACTTCCCCTCTCATGGGCTAAGGGGCCCATGGCCCTGGGCATGGAGGAAGCAGAGGACAGGTCAACGCTGGAGCTGGGCAGCAGGAGCCGCCCCGGCCCTCCCACCTCCCCTAACCCCTCGCCGCCCCCACCCCCCACGGGGTACCGCAGGTCCCCCCTCACCCATCCACCACGCCTTCGAAGCCAGGGCGCCAGGGTCTTGCGCACAAATTCTCCAAGGCAGTCGACAAGCGCGTGGACCATGGCGGGCTGGGCCTGCCGCACACAGTCGATGGCCAGCCCTGCCGCCACTGAGTACAGGGACACCACCTTGCCCCATGTGATGCCTGCGAGGAGAGAGACAGACGCCGGTGAGGAGAAGGCCACCCAAACCCAGGCTCCAGTCCAGCCCTCAGGGTCATACAAAGGGCCTGAGACTTGGGGCCACCTCCCCCGCCCCTCCCCGCACCCAGCACCTGCCTCGGGTCAGTCCTGCCGCCCTCACCTGCACACCTGTGCCAGGGCCCAGGCCAGCCTCGCCCAGCCCCCAATCCCCGGGAGGAGGTGAGCAGGCAGCAAGGCCGTCCAGGAAACAGGAAACTGAGGCTAAGGGTGGGGGTGACCGACTGACGGCCGAGGGAGCAGCCCCAAGGAGCACCTGCCCCTGGCCTGTGTGTTCGGAGGGGCCAGGTGAGGGCAGCAGGACAGTCTGGATAGAGAAGCTGAGGTCCGTGAGCGCACGGCCTGCCCCAGACCTACAGCTGTTGGGAAGCAGAACCCCGGTGGAGCCCGCCCGGCGGGAAGAGGCAAAGGACAGTGTGGGGAGGCCACCTGCCGATGCTGGGGCACAAGCCTCCTTCGTGTGCAAGGAGAGCTCACGAGTCCGCGAGAACAAAGAGAAACATTTCTAAAGAAATATGAGCACAGAAGAAACAGCTGCTTCACAGAAGAAAAACTACAAATGCATCAACCCTTGAAAAATGTCTGCCCTCACGAATAACCCAAGAAAAGTCAGAGAAAAGCAGGAAGAGATGGCAGTCTATCAAATGAAAGCTTCACGGCACCACAGGCTGCGCCGTGTCGTCTGCTGAGACAAACAGGCCAAGGCGCCTGCAGTGTCTGTGAAAGGCCACCAGTGCATACGGTCCTGGCAGGACAGGAGCCCGAGGAGGTGGCAGTGTGGGCAGAGGGTGCCCCTGCCCCTCCATGCACCCTCCCACGCAGCCAGAGCCTCTACCAGCTCCCATAAACCCGGCTCCCCCGCGCTCACGGGGGCCCTCTTCATACCCGCCAAAAGATGGAAGCGACAAACACCCAACGGCGAAAAGAAAAGCAAAGGGCTCCAAACCAGGGACTAGGACTGAGCCCCGGAAAGGGATGGAGCCCCGATACTGCCATGGCTGGTGGGGGGCGGGTGTCAGAAACACGGCGCTCAGTGGGAGCAGCAGACTCAAAAGGCCCCCTGTGCTGTGTGAGTCCACAGACATGAACTGTCCAGAACGGGGGAGGGGGTGCAGAGTGAGTGCCAAGAGGGCTCCAGGTGTCCTTCCGGGGATGTGAAATGGGGCAGATGGACAGCAGTGTCCCCGCACATCACAATGCCTCATGGTCAGGTAAGCTCCATCACCGTGACAAGAAAAATTTTAAAACCCATAAATTGGATCCCATCCCTCTCCTGCCTAAACCCTCCAGTGACTGTTACTTTCCATCTCTCTCTCTCTCTTTTTTTTTTTAAAGAATTTATTTATTTATTTATTTGACAAAGAGAGAGATCACAAGTAGGCAGAGGCAGGCAGAAAGAGAGAGAGGAGGAAGCAGGCTCCCCACTGAGCAGAGAGCCCGACACGGGACTTGATCCCAGGACCCTGAGATCATGACCTGAGCTGAAGGCAGAGGCTTAACCCAATGAGCCACCCAGGCGCCCCACTTTCCATCTCTTTCAAAATAAATCCAAGTTACGGAACACGGCCTGGCTGACTCCCAGTCAGGGGAGCATGACTCCCGATCTCAGGGGTGTGAGTTTGAGTCTCACGCTTGGTGTAGAGCTTACTTTAAAAAAATCCAAGTCTGAGATCTCAACTGAACCCCTGGCCCCAAGGGCGCCTTCCCTCCACTGAGGTCTTGCGCCCACTCTCCCCACCTCCACAGGCCGGGCCATCAGGGCCCCAAGTCACAGTGACCATGTCTCGCCCCATGCTTCCCCAGCCAAATGCCACGTTCTGTACTGCCACCCGGAGAGGGGCCTCACAGTCCCATGAGAGGACAGCCAGCTCCACATGGCCTTGACCCTTGAAGGTCTGGAAGGGGCTGCACACGTGGTCTCCTCGGGGTCTTCTGTGCTTAATTTCGCATGGAGAGATGATCTCAGTGCCATAAACCGGTAAGCAGTTCCCCTAAGTTCCAGTGGCATCCGTGCGGCCACGCCCACCCGCCCGCCTTTGGGCCCCTTCCCGGGCCCAAAAGCCACGCCTCGGTTCCCTGGGCCCGTGGATTCCCCACTCCCGGTGTTCGCTAGGAAAGGGCTCTGGCCAGCGCTCGACAGTGGCTCGGGCTCCCCACACCGGGCACGGGGTCCGCAGGGTTCATCCACGCAGTCGCGGGTGTCCGCATGGGGCGCACGTGTCCGCCAGCCAATGACTATGGGCTGCCTGCGCCATGGCTCCTCTGTGGGACGCACTCATGGAGTCTGGGCGGCATGTGTATGCACAAGCGTCCGCCCCTCATGGCGACACCTGGGGGTGGGCAGCCCTGCGAAGCAGCCACACCACCTGGGTGCCACTGGTCACACCCTGCCCAAGCCAGGGCTCATAGCACCGATCCTGCCACTGGGGGTCCGCAGTGCAGGCTCACGGTGGTTCTGCCGCACGTCTCCCCCACGGCAGAGGGCAGGCTTCTCATGGGCTCCGGGCCAGCCGTGTGTCCGCTCTTCTGATCCTTTGCTCATTTTTAGTATTGGTTTCTAAAACTTGTTTATCTTTTGCATTTTCTGACCTTTCTGTGGTAAAATATTTTGCTCTTGTAATAAGAAAAAAAAAAAAAAAAAAAAAAAACCCACTCCTGCCAACTTCTCATCAAGGAGGGAAAGATCCGTGTTTCCCCCGAAGAGAGCTGAGCCGGGCAGCCGCTGCCAGGAGCCACGCTGGTGGCCGCTGCCTCTGCCAGGAACACACAGACGCCTCCACAGATCCCCGCCCACAGTCCTCAAGCTGCCCCATCACCCACCAGAGCCCGGGGGGCCTGTCCTGAGGAAGAGGGGGCACAAGGGATAGCGTGAGGGTCAGTGTGTGGACCGCGGGAAGACAGGGACCAAGGCCAGTGAGCACCTTGTGGCTGGGCTGACTCTGTGGAGAAAGGAGGGTGGACGAGGGGCCAAGGGGAGACTGGCCAAGCAGCAGGTGGGAGGGTGGGAGGGGCAGCCACAGCTGCTGAGGGGCTGGTCTGAGAGCCAGGTCACAACAGAGGGGTGGATCTGTGACCCCACGCTCCAGGGAACCCTGCTCCTCCTCCGTTTTCAGGCGGCTCTGGGTTCAGAGATATTAAGAAACCAGCTGCAGGTCACACAGCCCGTGAGGGAGCAGCTGCCCCAGAGTCCCAGAGGGGCAGGCACAGGAGTGAAGGCTGTCGGAGATGAAGGGTGGCACCCACATGGGGTAGGCCTGCGGACACTGATGCTTCAGTGTGAAGGGGAATATTCTGCCCCATGTCAAAGGAAAATTACACAACTTTCACTGAACTCCACAAGTGGATTGAGCTGTGGTGGCCTGTGTCCATTATCCCCACCCCCCTCCCACCCCAAGGCCTTCCTCCCAGAGCCCGGAGCCTTTCAGAAGCTCTCGGGCCTGAACCCGCGCTGAGCAAGGCCAGGCTGGTGGGGAGGGTGCTCAGTGTTGGGCCTCTGTGCTGTGCCCTGCGTGCATACCTGCCACCACCGCGGGCCTCGCCTGGCCTCCCGGCTCCATCCCAACCACCAGCAGCCCAGAGCTGCGCTCTCAGAAAGAAGCCTTCCTTTTAAAGCCAGACCTCAGCTCATAAACCAGCCGCCCAACAGCCCTGAGACAGACACGGCCACCCACACACCAGCGTCAGGCCCAGAACACAGGAGCCCAGGGAGGACTAAAGGTGGCCACCAGCCTCGAATGCCCGCTGGGCCCCACCCGCTGCCTCCTCCTTGAGGCGCCGTCCCGGGTCATCCTCACGGGGTTCCCAGGACCCAGATCAGGACTGTTAGGACACTCTGAAGGAAACTGGCCCTCTGACCAGCCCACCCAGGCACCCCCAGGAAGACCTCAGTCCTCCGCACCCTACCTAATACTGGCCAGAGCCACATGAGAGGCCTGAGGCCAGCTGCCCCGCAGACACCCCCATCCTCAGAACCCAGGGAAGCACCACACAGCACTGTTCGGGTCAAGCTTCTGGGCGGGTTTGTACAGCAGTAAGGTGGTCCTGGAACCTGTGGGGGCTACTTGCTGCACCCTCCCAGTGCCCAAGGCCCTGCGCCAGCCCACAGACCCGGGCCTACAGCAGCATGAGGGCCCAGGCCTACCTCCGGAGAAGATCTGGGACGCCACAGCCAGGAAGGCGTCAGTCACCACAGTCTCAGATTGCAGGGAGATGTTCAGTTGACGGGCCACGTTGCGGTAGACACTAGGCCGAATCAGCTCCAGCTCGTCCCCTGGGCAGTCACGCAGGGAGGTTAGAGGTGGTCGGGCCTGCCTGACCCCAGTCCCACGGGCACACAAGCCTGGCACCAGCCCGCTGCTCATTGGCCCATGGCCACAACTGGCACTGAACAGGCCTGACTGCTGACCACCCCCCTCAGCCTGTCAAATTTCCACCTCCACTTGACCCCACCATGGCCCCCGGGGATAAGAAGACTGAGGAGGTACTGTGGGCACCCTCAGACCTGCCTCTGCGGTCTGCCCCTTCTGACAAGCCAGCCACCCCCCACCCCCACCCAGGGCCAAGCCGGCCGGGCCGGTGGGGCGGGAATCCCGAGGAGGAGCAAGGGCCGTGCCTGATGGGTGACTCATGGCCCACAGCGAGCTGCCCGGGCGGCAGGCAGACTGGGCAGGCAGCCAGAGCCCCACATGGGTAGAGGCTTATGCCAGCGACCCCACACAGGTGGGGCCCCTGGCTGCTGCCTCCGGGGGGCGTCCTCACTCAGCCCCACCCTCAGCATGGGTCTGTGAACCCAGAAGCTAAGCCTTCGCCCGCCCAGGCTCAAACCTGGGCTCCCGGTGCCAAGTGGGTGTGTCAGGGTGGGCGGCCACACTCGGCAGAGGAAATGCCCTCTCAGCGGCCCCGCCTGCTGCCCGCGCTCACTGCAGCGCCCCTGGCAGCGAGGTGCCGGGAATTCCACGCAGCCTGCGGACTGGGTGTCCCCCAGCCCAGGCACTTATGCAGCCAAAGCAAACAGGGAAAGGCTGTGGACAGGACAGCGTGCGCCGATAAGGGCGTCTGCATCGTCCCTGGGGCCAGCTGCACTCCATCTAATTAAACGAGATCTGGATGCAGAGCAGAAACCAGCGAGGCTGGGGGGCGGTGGGGACCGGGGGTTGGAGTGGTGGATGGCATGGAAATTCCCAGGGCAGGCCTGGCTGTTCCCACATGCAGATCTTGCGACCCAAGAGACCGACCATGGGGACGCGACCCCGGCTTCTTCCTGTGTGCTGCTGCCCCAGGAGCTGGGTGTCTGGGCTGGCGTGGGGTTGGGAGGGCTAGGAGCATGCTGGGGGCGGGGGCAGGGAGACTGCGCCAGGCACGAAAGGGCTCATGCCGAGCGGTCTAAGAGCGGAGCGCAGCAGGAAGGCAAGAACGAGAGCACTCTGGGGGTCCGAATCCTCCCCCTCCTTAGCTATCTGCCAGGGCCCAGTCCCAGGGACTGGGCAGAGCCTGACACAGAGGAAGGACCCTGCTCCTGAGAGGGCCAGTGCTGGGCACCTGGCCAGCCCCTGCTCCCCAAGACCAGGCCCAGAGCATTGGGGCTCTCAGGGTGGGACACGGGGGACTGAGGCTACAGAAACCAGCCTGGTCAGAATGGCAGAGCCCGAAGCAGGGACTCTGGGCCCAGGCAGAGGCAGCACCAGTTCCCGGGCACAGACAAGGAGACAGAGACCAGGAGGCTGGGAAGAGTGGCAGAACAGGCCAGGACAGAGGCAAGACTTCCTTCTGGCTACCCTAGGGGGACATTCTTGGGAGACCACAGAACCATCTTCGCCAGGGCCCTCTAGAATGTCTCCCCAGTGCCATCCCCATAGCCCCGCTGAAGAAACAGCAACTGGAGGCTGACCTCATGGGAGTCCAGGTCCTCTGGATCCCTGCCTGATTCCCCAAACCCCACTGGCTCTCCACATAGGAACCACTCCCCTCCCCTGGGGCCCAGGTGGGCTACCACGTCTCCTGGCAATCTTCTACACTGCCCATGGAGTCTGCCCACCCCCCTGCCCCACACTGGGGCAGCTGGGTCTGCACAGCCCTGCTCTCAGGGGCCACACAAAACTGGGACCAGCAGACACTGGTGTCGGCCTAAGAGGCAGGGTGTCTGTCCCCTTTCACTGAGGACCCCCTCCAACCGCAGATCCTGGGCCAGCCTTTCCCCACACTCTGCATGAAGAGCCACCCCATCAGGGCTCCATCTTTGCTCCCCACTCCCAACAACCAGTTCCAGAGTGAGCAACCTTGGCCCTCGTGGTGACTGGCCCCAGCCCTCTGGGGTCTAGACCCTGGAGAAGATGGAAACAGTCACTGTGCTGTGTGGGACCCCACTCCAACCAAGTACTCCCAGGTGCCTAAGCATGACCAGGTGGCCAGGTGGGATTTTGGCTGCCCAGAACCTTGGTGGCTTTGACCCTTTTGGGGCACCAAATTTCCAGACGGAGCCCTGCCAGGCATCCACATCAAGAGGAAAGAGCTGCAGGATTTCAGGCAGGAGCTGCAAAGAGCTACTTTCCAAAATAAACACTGGGACACGTGGTCCCACAAAGGATTTTCGTGCCCAGCTCAGTACAAGGGTCACTCTGGAAGTTTAACCACCAAAACAGTATTCTTCCTGGAGCTTTCTAGTCTAGTCTAGACCTTCAGCCAGAAGGTCTGAAATCTGGGCTGAACAGGCATATGGGGGAGCTAGCTGTGGCGGGTGGGCAGGGCAGCCTGAGGCATAATGAGGCGAGTGTAGGTAGGTCTGCCTTGCGCAAGGCTGTCCCCAACACCCCCCCGCCAGCGCCCTCTCTGTCCGTAAAGGAAACTGAGGCCCAGCAGCAGAGGGCACCTCTAGGGCATAGGCCACCAGGGCCCGCACTCACCCAGGCGCAGCAGCACCGCGCACACCTCGGCCAGGCGGCCTCCGGGGGCCGGAGCGGCGCGCTCGGGCGCGCTCCAGGCGAGGCCAGCGCGCAGTAGCCGCGCGTGCACGAACTCCCGGCCCAGCGCCTTGGCCTGGGCCACCAGCTCCTTATCGGTGGGCGAGCGGTCAAAGGCGTCCATGATCTCCGCGGCGAAGACCGAGGAACGCCGCAGCACCTCCATGGCGGGGACACGGGCTAGGGGCGCGGCACCTGCGGGGGGACAAGCTCAGCGCCCCGGCCTGGCTGGCGGCCAGGAGCCAGCCCCGGGAGGAGGTCGCCCCGCGGGGTGGGAGAGTGGGCGGGGGGCCCGGGGAAGGGGCGCGCGGGGAGGAAGGGCTGCCGCCGACTGCGAGGGGCCGTTCGTTTCGGGGGCCCCAAATCTTGAAAACATGGTGTCACATTCTTTCGGATTCCAAGTTAAATCCCAAAGATCCCCACGGCTGCCCGGGATAAGAAGGACCGCGGGGACAGGGCAAGACGCCGTGGGGACGCCGTGCCCGCGCTCGAAGACGAGTGCGCGGGCGGCGGCGGCGCCGGCGGGTGACAGGCGACGGCCAGGACCCGGCCCGGCCGCGCGCTCCGAGGACACCGGGCCTCGCGCCTCGCCGTCCTCGCTGTTTGTCCCGGGCGTAGCCGTTCCCACGGCGAGGTCGCCCTGCTCACCTCTCCCGCGGCATATCGCGGGCGCGGGGCCAGGGAGGGGCTCTGGCCTCAGGACCTGCTGGCCGCCGTCTCCGCCGACCTCGATCCTTCCATCCAGAGCCGCGAGGACGCGCGCCCGTCCCTCGCCTGCCCGTCCGCGCCCGGGCCCGGCTGGCGCGCGAGTGCGCGGGGCTCTGCGCTCCTGGGGGTGCGGCGGCGGGCGAGGGGCGCGCGGAGCGCACAGCGCGGCTCTCTGCCGGCGAGAGGCGAGGCTTGGGGCTTCGCCTTCTAAGGAAAAGGCAGCCCCCGGGGCGGAGCCGCGGCCCAGAGCTTCCCCACCGCCTCCCCGCTTAAGGACGACCGAGCGAGTTCCTGGCGAGACTTGGAGAGGGACACCGGGCGGGAGCTGTCTCGGCAAGGCCGGGGTAGTGGGTGACTGGAGCCTAGCTCTGGCGTTGGCTGCCTGGATTCACACCCGACTCCATTTTCTTATTGTTTCCTAGAGGTTCTTTATATATTCTGGATATGTGCCCCCGGTGTGGCGCATGGATATCCGATATTGTCGATAGATATCCGAAAATGTACGGGGTTGAAGATACTGCAGAAATCTTCTGTCACTCGTGGCTTGCTGTTGCTTGTAATGAGCCGGAGTGATTCTCAGTGACGTCCAATTTATTTGTTGTTTCTCTTAGGATTAGTGCTTTTTCATTAATATATTCGCCTATGTTTTAGAAGCTTAAATGTTTTACCATCTGTGATGGGTCACTCGTCCTCTGGGTAGTGTTGTAGGGGCCAGAGCCCTTTTTTTTTTTTTTTTTTTTTTTTTTTAAATATGAATATCCGGTTGACCCAGCATCACTTTGTAGAAAAGGGCATCATTTCCCCCTTGAATTGGAAAAGAGCTTTCATCATAAATCAAGTAACTGTTATGTGAGGACCTGTACTGGACTCTCTTCCATCCCTGTGGTTAATTCCTCTATCCTTGAGCTGGGACACACAGTTCTAACAACAAGATGAACCAACCTGCTCTAATTCACGTACATAACAGCATTTTACCCAATAGCTGTAGGATATAGGTTCTTTCCAGGTGCACATAGAATGTTAATCAAAATAGGGGCATCTGGGTGGGCACCTGGGTGGCTCAGTCACTCAAGAGTTTGAGTCAGGTCAATGATCTCAGGATCCTGAGATGGAGGCCACATATAACTCTCCATTCAGCAAGAAGCCTGCTTCTCCCTCTCCCTCTGAAGCTCCCCCTGCTTGTGCTCTCTTTCTCACACACTCTCTCAAATAAATAAAATCTTAAAAAAAAAAAAATAGGGACCCCTGGGGACACCTGGGTGACTCAGTCAGTTAAGTGACTGCATTTGGCTCAGGTCATGATCCCAGTACCCTCCTTGTGCTCTCTCACTATCTCTCTCAAATAAATAAATAAATAATCTTAACAAAAAAATAGGGGCAGCTAGCTGGCTCCACTGGTGGAGCATTTGACCCTTGATCTCAGGGTTGCAAGTTTGACCCATGGGGCTTTTATTTAACTTAAAAATAAACTTTTTAAAAAAGATTTTATTTTATTTATTTGACACAGAGAGAAAAACAGCGAGAGAGGAAACACAAGCAGGGGAAGTGGGAGAGGGAGAAGGAGGCTTCCCTCTCAGCAGGAGCCAGAGGTAGGGTTCCATTCCAGGACCCTGAGATCATGATCCAAGCTAAAGGCAGATGCTTAACTGAGCCACCCAGGAGCCCCTAAAAATAAAATCTTTAAAAAAATGTATTATTCAAGATAGACAATATCTTGGGCCATAAAATCTCAACTAATTTCAAAGGACTGGAATCATACAAGTTTGTCCTCTTTGAATTAAATTATAACTCAATGTCAAGAAAACTATTAGAAAACCTCCAAGTGCTTGGAATTTAAACATCACACTTCTAAATAATTAAAGTTCCAATAGTAAATCATAACAGAAATTGTGAAATATTTTGAAGCAATAGTGAAAATATGATGTATCAAACATGATGGGATGCAGGTAAAGCTGTGCTGTGAGGAAAATTTATAGCTTTAGAAGAAAGGTTGATAATTAATGTTCTAAGTTCCAATTCAAGAACTAGAAAAAGAACAAATTAACCCCAAAGGTGAAAGGAAATAACAAACACAAGAGCAAAAATTAATGAAGGACAGAAAAAATTAGAGAAAGTCAACAAAGCCAAAAGTTGGTTCTTTGAACAGATTGATAGACCTCATAAATTCCTGGAAATGTCGAGTAAGAAAAAGAAAACACAAATACCAATATCAGGAATGAAAAAAAGGACATCAAGAGATACTATAAACATTAAAAGGGTAAAAAGGGCACCTGGCTGGCTCAGTTGGTGCAGCATGAGACTCTTGATCTTGGGGTTTGAGCACCACATTGGGTGTAGAGATTACATTTTTTTTTAAAAGATTTTATTTATTTGACAGAGAGAGAGTAGGCAGAGAGTGAGGAGGAAGCAGGCTCCCAGCCGAGCAGAAAGCCCAATGCAAGGCTCGATCCCAGGACCCTGGGATCATGACCCGAGCTGAAGGCAGAGGCTTTAACCCACTGAGCCACCCAGGCACCCCTGGGTGTAGAGATTACTTAAAAATAAAATTTAAAGAGGTTCCTGGGTGGCTCAGTCGGTTAAGTGTCTGACTCTTAATCTCAGCTCAGGTCTTGCTCTCAGAGTTGTGAGTTCAAACTCTGCATTGGGCTCCATGCTGGGGATGGAGGCTACTTGAAAAGTAATTAATTAATTAATTAATTAATTAAAAATTTTTAGAAGGATAATGAGAGGATAGTATGAACAACTCTATGACAATAAATTTGAAATCTAAATGAAACACAATTTACCAAAGCTGACATTGGAAGAAATGGAAAATCTAGGTAGTCCTATACCAATTTAAATAAAATTAATCCATAATTTTAAAATCTCCCCACAAAGACAGTTAGAAATTCAGATGTTTTCAGTGGCCTCTGGTTGCCTCAGTCAGTAGAGCATGCAAATTTCAATCTGAGGGTTGTGAGTTCAAGAACCATTGTGGGCATGGAACCTAGTTAAAAATGATATAATAATAACAATAACAATAATAATAATAAGTTGATTAATTCAGATGGTTTCATTGGGGAATTCTTCTAAACAGTTAAAGAAATATCCCCAACCAGGGCACCTGGGTAGTTCAGTGAGTTAAGCCTCTGTCTTCAGTTCAAATCATGATTTCAGTGTCCGGGGATCAAGCCTTGCATTGGGCTCTCTGCTCAGCGGGAGCCTGCTTCCCTCTCTCTCTCTGCCTGTCTGTCTGCGTACTTGTGATCTCTCTCTGTCAAATAAATAAATAAAATCTTTTTTTTTTTTTAAGAAAGAAAGAAAGAAAGAAATATCGCCAACCTTACATAAACCTGTCCAGAAACTGAAAAGCAAGCAAATATTTACCACTTCATTTTGTGAGGCTAACAAAGCACTGATGGCCAGCGCTATCAGGAACCCAATTAGAATCTAGGAAAGCTGTTGAGCCTCTGTCTGCCTCGGCTTCTCCATCCACAGAGTACAGAGAATAGCAACGCCTACCTTCTATGGTTGTTGAGAGGACTGAATCTATGTAAAGACTTGCTAGTCATGTAGGAAGTGCTCATTAATTGTTAGCAGTTTCTGCAGAAAACCTACAGAGCTCAAAAATGTGAGTGTGCATTTTAATATATTCTTCAGTGCTGGAGCTGGAGCGCCAGGACAGAGTTTGCCTTTGGCATTTTTTTCTTTTATTTTTTTAAGATTTTATTTATTTACTTATTTATTTATGAGAGAGCATGAGTTGGGGGAGGAGCAGAGGGAGAGGAACAAGCAGCCTCTGGGCTGAGCCTGCCCTGGGGCTCACCTGCAGGACTTGATCCATGACCCTGAGATCATGACCCAAGCCAAAATCAAGACAGAGATGCTTAAGGGACTGAGCCCCCTAGGTGCCTCTGCATCTGGCATTCCTGCAGAGCACTTAGGTGGGGATGCCCTGTATTTTATATATGGGAATATGGAAGCTCAGAACGAAAAGGGTCTTGCCCGAGGCCTCATTGCAGAACCCGGTTTCATCAGATTGTGAACTTTGAAGTCTGACCCTGGGGTTCCTGGAATGTACACCTGGCAGGGGAAAAACCTATGTCTGCAGACAGGGGACAGGGGTGTTTCCTCCTGCTACCTTCCCACCATGTGGCCTCAGGCAACTTCCTGCACCACTCGCAGCCTCCTATACAAAATGAGACCCCGTTCTCTGTTTCCTGTCTCCTGGGGAGCATGGATGGGTGCAGAAAACCTTCACAGACTCTCACGTCGAGGAGACAAATCACTGGACAAAACTGATAGCATGTCTGTGTTTAACACAGTCACTTCAGTCTGGGAGATGCCAGGCCTGGATCCAGCCATGCCTGAAACCAGTGGACTTCTCCCAGGACATTTTAGATTAGATCAAAGCCAGGTCTCAGAATGTTCAAAACAGAATACTGATAGCAGTGAGGAACTGGAAATGACCCAAGTATTTATTAAGAGAGGAGGTTAAACCAATCCTGACCAGCTCAAGCCCAAACCCTTATCCAGACCTTAAAAAGGCTGGGTCATGCTGGAATTCATTGAGGTCTTCTTGTCCCTTGAGGCCTGGAGGAAGCTGGCCAGATCCACACAGTCCTGGCCCCCAATTCCCCAAGAGGGCTTCAACGTTCCTCCAGTGCCCCTTGGCCCAGATTTCCTGCCTCTGCAGAACTCTTGCACTGTACTCTCCTCTTGGATCTGCCCCCTCTGTCTGTCCTGGTGTTGACCAAGTGTGGAGTCTGGTCCCTGCTTGGTGCATCCCTTCTGTGTGCCAGAATTGGCTTGAGCATGGGGGGATTTGTTGATTCATGTGACTAAAATGTCCAGAGAGAGTGGGGCACCTGGGTGGCTCAGTTGGTTGAGCATCTGACTCTTGATTAAGGCTCAGGTCTCGATCTCAGGGTCCTGAGAAGGAGCCCTGCCTCTGGCTCAGCACCCAGCGTGGCATCCACTTGAGATTCTCTCTCTTTCCCTTTCCCTCTGCCCCTCCCCCTGTAAAAAAATAAATACAATAGACTGTCCGGGAAGTTTCAGGCACAGCTGGATCCAGGCGTCTCTCCTCCATCTGTGGGTCTGTCTGTGCTCCTTTGTGATGGCTTCACTCTTGGGTGGGCTGTCCCTGAGTAATTGCAGGTCACAATACACACAGCCATCCCGCCCCACCTCACCAATTCAGCCTTTCCTGCTGGGGAAAAAAAAAAAAAATCTTTTCAGAACTCCGCTGGGGGTGCCCTGGGGCCAGCAGCTTTGGTTGTGCGCTACTCCCTGAACCAACTGTGACTGGAGATGGTGGAGGTGCCCAGCCCTCAGGTCTGGCGGCATACCTGGCCCTGGATGGGGCACAGTGGCCTGTCAATGCCACCATATAGCATGGAGGGCGGGGTTCATGAGGCCCCATGGAAGAGGACCAGGTGAAAGATCCTGGCTTTCCATAAAAATCTGCTCAAGACTTTTGTGGGGGGGGGGGTCACAATTTGGGGAGCAGGGGGTCCATAACTCAGTGATGCCACATTTGAAAGATAAGTGGTAATACCTACCTCAGATATGGACTGGGGGCCCTGCCTGGTCCCCCTACAGCCATGCAGTGAGACAAGCACACGCAGGGCAGTCTCCTGTCCCACAGAGCAAATGCCGGGGCCCCTGGAACCCCATCTACACCACCACAGCCACCCTCAGAGACTGTGTGGGCCTCTCCCTGAGCCTGGCCCTGGAGGGGACAGAGCAGCCAAGGTCTGCAGGGACGTGGATGTGTGGACGGGCATGGGAGAGGCTGCCAGGGCTAGCTGGGACTGAGAAGGTTCCCGGGAAGCTCTTGGTGGGAGTGTGGCCTTCCGGATCAGGTCCAGGCCTACCAGGCCATCATCGAGCTGCTTGTCCAGAGGGGGCCTCCCTGTTGCACTGAGGTGTCGTTGAGCTCTTTCTGTGTGTAGGCTCTGGACATGAGGCCTGCTGTCCAGGAAGGGACCTGTGACCCCTGGGTGGAGTGGGCCTTCACCAAGCCTCTTCATTCTTCTTTCAAAATACATCCTGAGAGGGGCGCCTAGGTGGCTCAGTGGGCTAAAGCCTCTGCCTTTGGCTCCGGTCATGTAAAGCCTCTGCCTTCGGCTCTGGTCATGATCCCAAGGTCCTGGGATCAAGCCCACATCAGACTCTCTGCTCAGCCGGGAGCCTCCTTCCTCCTCCTCTCTCTCTCTCTCTGCCTGCCTCTCTGCCTACTTGTGATCTCTGTCAAATAAATAAATAAAATCTTTTTAAAAAAATACATCCTGAGAGAGCGACTTCTGCCTCCTTTGCTGCTGGCACCCTGGTCCAGACCAGCACCCCTCTCTTCTGGATGACCTCTCTAGTCTACCCTATGCATGGGTCACAATGCCTATTCAAAACCAACCATTGACATTAATGCCCAGCTCCCTAGGACCTGGTTTCAACCTCCCCAACCTCTGGGGGTTCCTCTTCCCTCCTTTTGCCTTGCTCTCAGGGCTCCAGCCACCCACCTCCCTGTAGATCATCAAAAATATCCAGCATACTTGTGCCCCAGGGCCTTTACTCTTGCTGTGCCTGCTTCTCTATTATCTTCATAGCTCTGCTCATGTATCATTTCATCAGAGATACCCTCTCCTGTGTCCTGCCTCTCCCCCGACCCCTGTGTCAGTCTTTCCCACTTCCGTATCCTCTGGGTGAAGCACGTCCCTACAGGGGTAGCCAAAGACAAGGTGAGCCAGGAGGACATGAGGTGGGGTCCCCAAGAGCTGTGACTCAGCCTACCACTCACACACCCAGGTCTGCCCTCCCGAAAGCCCAAACCATCACTGAGGCAGGCATACTTATTCGGCATTGCTTTATGTCTCTTCTACTAGACACAGCATAACCTTCCTTCCCAGTGGCTCGGGGGTCCCCTGGCCTTTTGCTCAGGTGCTCTGCAGGTGTGCTGCTTCTCCAGGACCCGGAGGCAGGGGTCTGGGGGCTGCTGTGACCCCCTGTCCCTTTCAGTAGGTTCCCTTGATCATCTTTTTTAGGGGTTCATATTTACTCTAAGCCCCAAGACCTTCTCACTCTTTTTCTCTTGAGGTCAGGATGGTTACCTCTCACCATTAGTTCTCCCTGTGGTATTAGGTGCCCCTTAAGCATCTCTGACAGGAAAGGAATTTGGGTGCTCCTTCTCTGGGAAGGAGGTCAGGAGCCTCCAGAAAAAACAGAGGAGGGGAAACAGCCCTCCAGGCCCCAACCTCTCTGCAGGGGATTTGGCACAGGGCTACTTCACCAAGTGAGGCTGGCGGACACGAAAGCAGAAAGGAGACAGGATCCTGACCAGAGATTTATAGCATCCTTGAAACCTGGAGGCATTTAAAGAGTCCCAGAAGCAGAAGCTAATAAAATGGTCGAGTGGACAGCAATCTGCAAAGCCTTGCCGCTTGGCCCAGGCCCTTGGAGGAGGTCATCGCCCTGCTGCCTGATCAGAGCGCCCAGGAGGGGCCCTTGGAGGCAACATGCTTGCCCATAGTGTGCTGGCTCCCAGGGTGGTCTGGCCTCAGTGCTTCCATGGTGCCACATCCCACCCCGGGAACAGGGAACAAAGCCAGGCAGGCGGTGCAGAACCCTCCCCACCCTGTTGCAGGTGTGTGTGGGGGGCCCAGGTATTCCTGCAGGGCAGGTAACCCTCCCTGGCCCCTTCAGGAGAGCCATGGGGGGTAGAAGCAGCCTGGGTGGGTGTCCACTCCCTGCCCTTCCTCTGCTAGAGCAATCCCCCAGTAATCGGAGGTGATCAGAGGTGCCTTGGGTGACAGAGGCCCTGCCCCGAAGTCTCCTGGGGCTGAGGCCTGGGGGGCTGTCACCGTTTGCCAGACTGTTCCTAGGCTGTTTCTCTCTCGCAGCTCAGCCTCCCACAGGAATCAGCGCCGAGAGGGAGGGTTCTGTATATACTCAGGTACACTGGGATACTGCTGGGTAAACAGTCCGGGGGCAGGGAGGGGCCCACGTGCTTCCTCCCACACCTCTGGCCCGCCCCTCTGGCCCGCAGGTCTAGAAGGGTGGCCTGTACCCTGACACCTGGTCCCCCTCTGCCCAATGCCCCCACTGTCCTTGCAGCGCCCTGGTGTTATAAGTTATAAAATGTGTGAGAGGTGTCCACATGCCCGGTGAACAGCCCCGTGAGCGGCCCGAGTGAGCAACATGAGTGGCGATATTGCCTTGTCTTGATGTGCATGGCTTCCCTGCTTGCCAAGTGGCCCCGGGCAGCCTTCCACCCAGCTATGGGGCGTCTAAGCTCTTGACATTTTCTAGGCACAGAATTCACCCATTTCCTTCAGGGTATTTATTTTTCTCACTGAATTGTGCAATCTTTATAGATTCTGGGAGTTAATCTCTTGTCTGTTAAACATGTGCACATATGGGTGGCTCAGTGGTTCGAGCGGTCTGCCTTCGGCTCAGGTCATGATCCCGGGGTCCTGGGATCAAGTCCCACATCGGGGTCCTCACTCAGCGGGGAGCCTCCTTCTCCCTCTCCCTCTGCTTGCTGCTCTGCCTACTTGTGATCTCTGTCTCTCTGTCAAATAAATAAATAAAATTTTTAGACATCTAGCCAGGCCCTGAGACTCACCTCAGCCCATGACACATGAGTAGGGTGATGAGGAACTTTGACGAGCCAGAGTGGGTTTCTGCCTCCTCACTCTTCCAGGACAGGGGTCTCCGCGGAAGTTGCTCCTGGAACGAAGCAGGTCCAGGACAGTATGTGGGCGGAGCTGCAGGGAGAAGCTTGGGAGGGACACAGTTTCTGCCCTGGGAGGACACCTTGGCTGCCGCTCGCCATGGGGACTCCCCAGAGGCCTGACCGGTGGCCTCAGCACAAGGGGTGACAGCACTACTCTGGAGTCACCGGCTGTCCTCATCTGTCCACTGCCGCCCCGGGGGGACACTCAACTCTCGCCTCTGCCAGTGCCTACTTTGTGCTCTTCTTTGTCTTTAAGCCCTCTCCCAAGGTTCACGGTTCCCTCACTGTGGTCAGAGCTGCGTGTGGGGAGGAGCCAGCCAACACTGTAGACAGGGATCTGCCTGCACACCACGGCAGCCTGGGCCTCCAGCACCTTCCACCCATCCTGCTGCGGTGCTCTGGGCCTCTGTGCCGGCCATCTCTGTGGGCTTATGGGGCAAACCCTAAGCCCTTGTGTGGTGGGGGATGCCCACAGCTCGGCTCTGGGCTAGAGCTGGAAGACCCCGCTCTTGATCTCTAGGCCTAAAGCCATCCTTCTGTGTTCCTGTCTCTGCTAATGACCCTCCTCCTGCTCCATCCCTTTGTTCATCACCTGAGGTCCCTAACACAGGACCACAAACCCCATGGCACAGAACCACAGATGGATTCCTTTACGGTTCCAGAAGCCACAAGTCCCCGATTCCAGGTATGGGCCGAGCTGGCTTCCCTGTGGTCCTCCGGGAGGATCTGTCCTTGCCTCTCTCCTGGCTGTGCCACTTGCCGGCTCTCCTGCCGTCCCTGACTGGGAGCTGTGTCTCTGCAAGGTCTGCCCACTCTGCCACGCGACCTTCCTCCCGCCAGTGTGTCGGCGTGGACAGCTCCCCTTCCAGACCCACCTCCTTCAATATAACCTCGTCCTCACTTGGTGACCCCTGCAAAGACCCCCTGTCCAAATGGGATCCTGCTCACAGGACAGGATTAGGACTCACCATATCTCGATGAGTGATGCCATTCAACCCCCTCGGTTGTTTTTTGTTTTGTTTTGTTTTTTCAGATTTTATTTATTTATTTGACAGAGAGAGATCACAAGTAGGCAGAGAGGCAGGCAGAGAGAAAGGAGGAAGCAGGTTCCAGGCTGAGCACAGAGCCTGATATGGGGCTCAATCCCAGGACCCTGAGATCATGACCTGAGCCGAAGGCAGAGGCTTAACCCACTGAGCCACCTAAGTACCTAACCCCCTCGGTTTTTAAGACTTGTCTTTATTTTACAATTCTAAAACTGACTACAGTGTGTTAGGTCAAGACTTCATTACCCCTTCTAACATGAAAACCCACATTTCTCTTTGTTTTTTTGGGAAATTTTCCCCCATGTGTATCTCTGCACATCTCTGTGTATGTAGTCTGAGTGTGTGTGACTGTGTGTGTCTGAATGTGTGTGGTCTGTGTGTGACTGTGTGTGGTTGTGTATCTGTGTGTGTGTCTGAGTACATGGGTCTGAGTGTCTGTGTGTGACCATGCGTGCTGTTGCATCTGCATGTGTGACTCTGTGTGTCTGAATGTGTGTGTGTCTGTGTCTGAGTGTGTGTCTGAGTACATGGGTCTGAGTGTCTGAGTATGTGTGACTGTGTGTGTGTGTCTGAGTAAGGTGCTTGTGTGTCTGAGAGTGTATGTGTGTCTGTGTCTGAGTGTGTGGGTCCGAGTGTCTGAGTGTGTGTGTCTGTGTATGTGACTGTGTGTGCTTGTGTGTCTGTGTGTGTGTCTGTCCACGTGTGACTGTGTGTGTCTGTGTGTGTGGTCTGTGTGTGACTGTGTGTCTGTGTGTGCATGACTGTGTGTCTGCATGTGACAGTGTGTGCTATGTGCTTGTGTGTCTATGTGTGTGTCTGCGTGTGACTGTGTATGTGTCTGTGTCTGTGTGTGTGACTGTGTGTCTGTGTGTGTGTGTCTGTGTGTGACTATGTGTCTGTGTGTCTATGTGTGACTGTGTGTCTATGTGTCTGCGTGTCTGTGTGTGTGACTATGTGTCTGTGTGTGTGTCTGTGTATGTCTGTGTCTGTGTGTGACTATGTGTGCTTGTGTGTCTGCGTGTGTGTCTGTCCACGTGTGACTGTGTGTATCTGTGTGTGTGTGGTCTGTGTGTGACTGTGTGTCTGTGTGTGCATGACTGTGTGTCTGCATGTGACAGTGTGTGCTATGTGCTTGTGTGTCTATGTGTGTGTCTGTGTGTGTGTCTGTGTATGTCTGTGTCTATGTGTGACTGTGTGTCTATGTGTCTGCATGTGTCTGCGTGTCTGTGTGTGTGACTATGTGTCTGTGTGTGTGTCTGTGTATGTCTGTGTCTGTGTGTGACTATGTGTGCTTGTGTGTGTGTGTGACTGTGTGCATGTCTCCCTGTGTGTCTGTGTATGGTCTGTGTGTGTCTGCATGTGTCTGTGTGTGGGTGTCTGTGTGTGTGTCTGCATGTTACTGTGTGTGCTTGTGTGTCTGTGTGTGTCTGTGTATGTCTGTGTGTGTCTGTGTGTGGGTGCATCTTCCCCGCGTGGTGTGCTAGCTCAGCAACAACCCTGAAGCCGTCCTCTGCCAAATCCTGGTGCATTGCTAGCTCACGTGGCAAAAGTGACTTTGCAGGTGGGCTTCGATAGAAGGTCCTGGGGCAGCCGTCACCTGCATTGTCTAGGTGGGCATAGCATCACAAGGGTCCTTCTAACTGGGAGGAAGGAGGGTCGGCTCAGAGAGGAGATACATCACAGGGTCTGGGAGAAACAGGGTCAGAGAGAGGCTGGCTTTGCAGGGGTGGAGGGTATGGGGGCGGACAGGAGCCAAGGGATGCAGGTGGCTTCTAGAAGCTGGAAAAAGCAAGGAAACCTCCAGAAGGAAGGAGCCCTGGCACCACCTTGATTTTAGCCCAGTGAGACCCACGCCAGACTTTTGCCTCCAGAACCATCATAGTACTGACCTGTTGTTTTCAGCCATTCAGTGTGTGGCGTTGTGTTACAGTTGCCACAGGAAAGGTGTGTGCTTGGGGCGTGTGGTTGTGAGTTTGCCTGTGTTTGGGCTGCATTAGAGCCTGCTTGGGGAGGGCAGGTGGACACTTTGGGAGCTGACCTGCTGCCTCACCCTGGGGGAGCCTAGTCTAAGAGTAAGACAGAGGCATTGTTAAAGTCTGGAAAGTATAGAAAAAATATAAAGAATTTGCATGAAAGATTCATAATCTGTCTCACAGGCCAGTCTTATAAATGTCTGACACATTCCTATCCAACCACAGGGGGAGGAAGAGGGAAGAGAGAGGGGGAGGGGAATGAGGGAGGAAGGAAGGGGAGCAGGGTAGAAGTTTTCTCACTTGCTCTGTGGCTGGGGAGCGTTTTGCTCAGTCATGACGATGTATTACCAACGACAGTTCCAGTTCGACAGTTCGAGGCCTCTGCACCATGTTCCCTGGGAGTTTGGAAGTGTGATTTAATTGCGGCTATCACTGGGTACTTGAGGTGTTTGCACCTGTGCCCCTGTTGAGCAAAGTCGTGCCTCTGTATTTTCTCAGTGCTGATCCTGGACTCGGATTTGCTGGGTCAGAAGAAGGGGCATCCTCAAAGTTCTGCGTCTAGGCCAAGTCACAGAGGAGAGCTTTGTCCCCCGTGGAACCCCACTGCCGTGATCCAAACACCGAAACCTGGCCAAGGGGTCTGAGCTCATCCACTGGGCACAGGGCAAAACGAGTATGGGACCTGGAGCCTGATGCCTGCTGGTCTGTGTCCAGAGAGACAGAAGAAGCTGGCTGCCGGCATCCGGGAAGCTGGATGGGAGGCAGAGGTGGACGACCCATTAGGAAGCACCAAACTGGCTTTGAATGTTTCCAAAACTTAAATTCAGTCTTGGAAGGTGAAGATTTACTGTCTGTAGGGGTACAGAAGACCTTGACCCAGGTGATCTCCCTAGGCTGCTGTTGTCGGGGTGGGGTGGGCTTCAGCTCCCCAGGGCCAGCCGGGGCCCTCACCCTGCAGCCCATGGGGGGCAGGCCCAGGGAACCACACCAGCCATGTTCCTGGGATCCTGAGGCCTACTTTACTCATGAATATGTTGTTTTGAAATAATCCTCGTTGTTCTGAGATTTCAAAGTCTTGGCCAGAAGCCACAGATAAGCCATTTTTCTGAGTACTAGAGTAAAACCCGGTCACTAAAGTATGCTTGGAAAAGCAAATAAAAATAAAATTTAAGATCCACATCACTGTGCATAGTCCAAAAATCCTCTCAGTTCAAAATAGTATCTATATGGATACAAAATTAGGGTGTAGTCCTAAAACCTGTTTTTTCACTCAGTAGTGCATGGTGAGTGTTTGCATGGCCTCCCTTCACATTCAGGGAGGCTGTGTGGGGGTCCCCTCGCTCACCCACCCCCCTTCAGTGGGCAGTCCTCCTCCACAGTGCTCCGACAGGCAGACAAGCGTTCATGGGAAACTCCTGCCCTTCTCTGTGGCCGCCCTGGCCTCATCCCGAGAGCTGGAATGTGAGGCCTTCCCGGGGTTGCCCTCAAAGCTGCCTCTGTTTAGAAGAGAGACCGCTCACCCTCCTAGTCCTGGGGACCCCCAGGGACAGTTTGTGTGCAGCTGGGGCTTCAATCATGACCTGAAGAGGGACCCAGGCTTCCCTGGACAGTGGAGAATCTGAGGCCCAGGGAGGGGTGCCCCGGCCCTGTACCAAGCGAGTGAGTGGTGAGCAGAAGCAAAAGCCAAGGGATTGGGCAGAGACCCCAGGGACCCAAGTGGTAATACTTGGCCGAGGCCCATAACACCCTCCTCTTCCCCATTCTCTTCATCCACTGAGTTTCGGGATCAAGACTGTTGGGTGACCACTGTGTGACAAGGAAGCCCCTAGGGATGGGCTCAGCCATCTGCACCTTCCCCTCATTGCAGTCTGTGTCCCAAGGAGAGGGAGCAAGGCTGTTCCCCCCACCCCTCCAACTCCCCCATGGTGGCCTCCACATTCTCTCATCCCTGCCTGGTTTAAAGTCTGAGAGGCCTGGAGAGTCCCCTCTGGGACCTACACCCAGGGGCAAGGTAAAGTGCCCAAACTGCTCGATCCCTCCCACCCAGGGAGGTGGTTCTGGTCTACTCTCTCCTCATCCACCTTGTCCCGCTCCTGCTGCTGGCCCACTGGCCCTTTGGACAGGGTGAGCTTCTGGGACCCTCCCAAGATGAGTCAGTTCGACTGGACATTGTCCAAAAGAGCCCACGTGTCTGAGCAGAGGCTTCTGGCTCATCTCACCCCAACCCCAGGCCCCAGAGCAGGGGTTCTGACCCTGTACCTGGATCACTGGGTCAGTGGGATCATTCTAGGCCATGAAGAGCTGAGACAGGCCTGGAAGGGGCCCCAGAGAGAGAAAACACTCACCTAAGGCCAATGGGCCTCCAGATGCTAAGGAAAATCTGAGCCCAGGAAGAGAAGCCCCATCTCAAGGGGGTGGGCACCAAGTTCTGGCCACCTGGGCTCCTGTCCCTCAGGCATAGCCTCTGTTGGAGAGAGAAGCTTCTTTGTGAAGTCCGGGAAGACTCCCCAGATCCCCCCTCCCCAACGCTTCTTTCCCCACCCAGCCCATTCTGAACCTGGAAGCCTGGGCTCCCCGCTCCATGCGGGCACTGGGTGGGCTGCGGGCTTATAGCATCACGCACCTGGGTCACTGGACAGAAGAGGGGGCTGCCTGCCAGAGGAAAAACGTGCAGTCCCCCAGAATGAGCCCCTAGCCCTGCTTCCCAGCCTGCAGCAGTGGGTGGGGGAGAGGAACTCTGGGGACAGACAGACGCCTGTGCATCCCTGCCCCACAGGACACCCAGCCTCGAGCCCTGGGCCAGGAGAGGCAAGAGCCAGGCCGCCTTCCCAGAGGCAGGGTGGGAAGGATGGGGGGACCACTGCCTGGGGCAGGGTCACAGCATAGAACACTTGCTGGGCTCACAGCGGGGGGCCATAGAAGAGAACAGGGTGCTGGGGTGGCCCTGGGGGTGAGGGGACTCCACGAGACAGAGGGCTCTGCAGGAGGAAGGCGGGTCTGCAAGACAGGGGGATTCGTCAGTGGGGGTAGGGCTCCACGAGGGGGCTCCACGGGTTGGGGTTGGCTCTGCAAGGGAGCTCTGCGATGGGTGGGCGTGCTCCGTGAGTGGGCTCACCAGGGTTGTGCATGTAACCATAGTGTTCCTGGTGTGGGTGGACCACTCACTCACCCGCTGGGGGCTTCTGGCTTGTCTCCATTTGGGGGCTGTGAATAGGCATGCTGTAGACATTCATACTTCTGTTTTTCTGTGAGGATAACTCATTTCTCTAGGATAAATAGACAGGGATAGGAAGACTGGGTCATATGCAAGGCGTAGGGTGGACTTAAGCAACCGTTCGGATGTCGAGAGTGGTTGCACCGTTCTGCGTTCCGGCCATTTACACCCTATGAGAGCTCTGGTTCTGCGTCCTCTCCCTGGTGACTGAGGGGTTTGCAGGGATGCAGGAATTTCAGTGCTAAAACTGGGAAACTCCTGGGAAAATTAGGACACTTGCTACTGTCAGTACTTTTTATTTTAGCCATTCTTTTTTATTTAAAGATTTTATTTATTTATTTATTTGAGAGAGTACTCAAGCATGCACAGTGGGGAAGAACAGCAGAAGGGAAGAGGGGGAAAGAAACTTAAGCTGACTCTGCTGAGCAAGGAACCCAAGGCAGGGCTCGATCTCACCACCCCCCAGATCATGACCTGAGCCGAAACCAGGAGTCGTATGCTCCACTGGCTGAGCCCCCCAGGCGCCGCTTTAATTTACTGGTCTTGAACTCATGACCCTGAGATCAAGATCTGAGCTGAGATCAAGAGTCAGATACCAAACCAACCGAGCCAGTCAGATGCCCAATTTATTAAATTTTAAATTTCTTTTTATTTTAGCCATTCTAATATGTATGTAGATAGTACCTCACTATGGTTTTAATTTGCATTTCCCTGATAGTTAATGATGGTGAGCACCCATCCGTGTGGTATTTGCCATTCATATGTCCTCTTCAGTGCTGTGCTGTTCAAGCCTCGTCTCAATATTTTTTAATTGGGTTGTTTTCTTTTTTTTTTTTTTTTAAGATTTTATTTATTTATTTATTTATTTGACAGAGTAAGAGAGAGAGAAGTCACAAGTAGGCAGAGAGGCAGGCAGAGAGAGAGGAGGAAGCAGGCTCCCTGCTGAGCAGAGAGCCCGATGCAGGGCTTGATCCCAGGATCCTGAGATCACAACCTGAGCCAAAGGCAGAGGCTTAACCCACTGAGCCACCCAGGTGCCACAAATTGGGTTGTTTTCTAACTGTTGAGTTTGGAAAGCTCGCTCTAAATTTCATATATATACATATATATCCATCCATACATATATATATGGATGGATATATATGTATATATCTACATCTATATACAGTTGGAAGTGTGATTTGCAGTTTTTTTCTCCCAGTCTTGTAGGATGTCTTTTCCTTATCTTAGTGGTGTCGCTCTGAAAGCAAAATTTAAAAACCTGTTGAGGTCCATTTTATCACTGTGTTTCTTTATTTGTAGTAAAATACACATGACAGGGCACCTGGCTGGCTCAGTCAGTTAAACATATGCCTTTGTCATGATCCTGGGGTTCTGGGATCAAGTCCTGCATTAGGCTCCCTGGGAGCCTGCTTCTCTCTCTCCTTCTGCCCCTCCCTTGTCTGTGTGTTCTCTCTTTTTCTCTCAAGTAAATAAAATCTTTTTAAAAATATACAAAACATAAGATATGCAATGTATAGTTCAGTGGCATTAGGTAAATTCATGATGTTGTGTGACCATCACTACTATTTCTAGTACTTTTTTTTTCCTATCACCCCAAACAGAAACTCTGTCCCTAATAAGTAATTGTAAGGGCCTATTTAGCCAGATCAATTCCATCTTGGATTAAACAGTCATTTTATTGTTTATGCAGTAAAACTTAAACTGATCCTGCCCCCCCACCCCCCACCCCGGGACTTATTTAAAAGCAAGCCTGGGAAACCAGTCCCAGATAACAAAGCCCAAATACAAGGGTGGGTCAGGCCAGGTGGAGGTATCCAATCAGTGGGGGCGTGTACTGTCTCCCTAGCTACCAAGGAGTGTGGGTCCCGCCTTTTGGGCGCCAATTCTGACCAAGGTGATAGGCTAGTTCAAATATCTACTATAGGGTAAATTGTAATTCAAGTGGTCACTTATGTGTGACCTAGCAGGACTGTGCAGCTTTCTCTGTGTGTTACAATCTCATTGGCCACCTGTGTGTGGCCAGGCCCAACCACATGGCCTTTGCCCTTAAAAGCTAGTCTGTAAGGCAGAGAGAGGTCGCCTCTTTGTAAGGGGCGGCCCTGGATGGTCGGTTTGATTCTTGATGCTTGGCACAAAATAAAGTTTTGCTTGACCTTTGCTTTGCATCAGTCTTGCGTCTTTCATCATGGACCCATTAGTGGAGGGACCTTTCATTTGGGGGGTCGTCCGGGATTAAATGACGAGAACAGAGCCAGCATCAGAATTTCTGGGAAAAGCCTCTGGAGGTAAGATCTCGGGATCCTGTCTGTCTGTCTGGTTGTGGAGCTTCAGGGTATGGCCCACTGGGGAGAAGCTGGACGCAGCCATACTCCCCAGGGCTGGAGTGGATGTGGGGATGCCCCTTCCCTCCACTGGTAGATCACCAGGGGGTTTGAGTCCCCCTAGACGGCCAGAGGGTTTGAGTCCCCCTAGATGGTCACCAGGGTTTCGAGTCCCCCTAGGCGGTCACCAGGGTTTCGAGTCCCCCTAGGCGGTTAAGGGTTCGAGTCTACCTGGACGGTCAGGGGGTTCGAGTCTCCCTAGGCTGTCAGGAGATCAAGAAAGTCCCCACCGGTGGCAGGTTCTGAGTAAGGATCGCTGGGCCTGCAGTTGTCTTTGTCTTGTCTTTTAGTTGTCTGATGTGTTGTTTGCTGTGTTTGAAGAAATGGGGCAAGCAGAGAGTAAGGGGACTCTGACTTTTAATGGCTATAACTGGAGCCAACTCTGGTTAGTCTAACTTGAGACAGAGACTTTAAGGAATATTCCCAAGCAGCTGCCAAAACTCCCTTTGTTTCGGGGAGGTTCCTGTCTTCTCTGGCCCAACAGGGACTGCCTAGCCCCTCCCCCTTGCTGGCGGGAAAGCATGGCATCTGCTCTTCTGTTGAAGCTGATGAGCTCTAGAACTGGAAACCCTTTCTCTTCCTTCTGGTGGCACTTTGTTCTGTCTTCACTGTCGGGAAACAAGAAGAGCACCCCCTGGACCTAACACCCCTATTCCAGATCTTCCCACCCATGTCTCAGGTAAACATTTGAAGTGGAGTGGGCCTAGGTGGAACGTAAATCAGTATTTGAACTAAGTTAAGTTTGTTGGGTTCATTAGAATGAACACATCTTTTGAGTTAACAGCAGTAAATGTGAAACTTCAAAGTTTTTATTTAAGGTCAAATAAACTCGTGTTATTTGTTAAAATCTGTTAGCAAAGAGATGGCTGAACTGATCGCTAATTGTCTGTCTCAGGGTTTTAATGGGTAATTGTTAAAGTAGCTTTCTGAAACTTTAAAGGTTTGCTTGGATGACAAATGGAATTAAATTTGTTGGGCATCTAGGTCTTAACCAAATGGGATAAAATGCTAGAGCACTGGTTACTGGAACTAGTTTGTGCTTTTGAAATCTGTTGGTAAACATGTTTTGTGCTTAACTGATTCATAAATTTGCCTTCTAAGAATTCTGTTGTAACAGTTCACAATTGGTTAATATTTAGTCTTCATTAGAGATTGAGGTGTTTTAAGAAAATGTAACTGGTTTTCTCTTTGCCTGCCCAGAGTTGTAAATGAGATCTCTTTGGCTCATAAGGCTTTTCCTTGATATGCTAAGTTACTCAAGGAGTACTCTTAGCCAATGATAAACCTTGGGTTACATTTGGGTAAATGCTGTAACTACTCTAGAGGTTCTATACATTTCCTAAAATTTTAATGTTTTAATAGGGTCATCACTTGATATTTAACCATATCTATTCTGAGTTTTTGTCATTTGTAATTGTTTTAATTCTCTTGTAAGATTAATTCCGCCTTAAAGGAAATTCATATGGGAGACTTTCAGGACAAATACAAGTCTTTGATATGTTAAAATCCTGGAACTGAAATGGGTAAGAATTTACAGAAGTAAAAGCTGCATTCGGACTAAACCAGAATTAGCAACATGGGACTAGATGAACTGAAAGATTGTAATGCGGTGTCTCTTAATGTTTTAAACAATTACTGGTTCTGTAATGTTTGCTCCTCCAGACTAGGGAAAGTTTTTCTTAAGTTATCTGTAACTTACAGAGATGTAAAAATACTCATTTGTAAACAAATCAAGGCATTCAACTTTTCTCTCTATCTGAACCCTCTGAAACCAAAAGGTCTCAGTAAGTATTCTTTCTTCCATGGCAATCAGTCTTTTGCATAAATTCAATAAGAATCTGTTCTCCTTGTAACAGGACACCATTGGAATCACTGGTTATTTTACCAAGGCTTTGACTGGAATGTCATATTTGAAAAATACTCAGATATGACCAGACAGTTTAAAGGAACTAAGGTTGACTTTATAAAACCTGGAGCCGTAAAACCCTTTGGAACTTTTGGCCTGATTCCTTGTTTACAGAGTTCCCAGCAGCCTCGCCTCTCACCAGGTGCGTAAAGAATGTCACTTCCTGGCAGGTACAGGACCTCAGGAAGAGGAATTCACCCAAATCAACAGGTATTGCAGGCATGTCTGATGGCAAGTACATGTCTTGGCTTCTGGCCCGGAGAGGCTACTAAAAGTTCAACCTAGAGATTCCTTATAAGAAGTTCCAGCAAAGCAGATTCTTAAAGATCTATATGATCACTCACTGTTCTTGCTGAGCATATGTAAATAAGTAGGCCAAGTTTGTTAAAACTGGACTTGTTTTTCAAATAAATTAGTCCTGATTTGGCTACCTCTGGAAATTAGGGTTATTTTAGAGAGAAAAATTATGTTTTAATAACACATCTTTATGGATGTTAAATTCTATATTTGGTTGTCTTTAAATGTTTGTTTACCTAAGCTAGACAACTTGAGGTAAACTTCAGAGAAGTTGCACAATAGCTTGTTTAGACAATCTTGCCTTTGCCAGTCAGTCAGCCCCAGATATAAGGAGGACACTTCAGAAAATTGAAGGATTTGAAAAGAAGAATCTGACTGAGTTAGTGGGAATAGCAGAAATAGCAGCTGAGGACTATGGATCATGGTTTCAGGGGACAAGAGCTCTCTTACAGACTCTGGAGGAAAAGGGATATCAAGTGTCATCAATGAAAGCACAGCTTTGCCAGAACCATGCCACTTATTTTGGCTTTGATCTCCATGAGGGAGATTCTTGGGATGGTGGGCTACTGCAGGCTGTGGATACCTCGGTTCGCAGAGGGCGCCTGACCTCTCTACAAACTGACTAAGGGAGGACTCACTATGATAGAGTGGACAGCTGAGGCAGAAGGAGCATTTCAGGAATTACAGACAGCCTTACTGGGTGCCCCAGCATTGGCCATCCCAGATGTTACCAAGCCCTTCCACTTGTATGTGGATGAAAAGGCAGGGGTGGCCAAAGGAGTCCTGACTCAGACTCTGGGGCCTTGGCAAAGGCCAGTAGTCCATCTTAGCAAGAAACTAGATCCAGTAGCAGCTGGGTTCCCCTCTTACCTCCTCATAATTGCTGCCATGGCCCTCCTGGTCAAGGATGCAAGTATATTTACAGAAATGGACTAAATTAGACTATGAAGGGGATTGGGCTAAGCCAGATACATCAGGACACTCATTTGAGGACACGCAAGCTTAAGGAGCTTATGGGCAAGCAGTTCCAGGTTTCTAAATTAGGGTGTATGGCTCAGGATGTGATTGATAGATGGGCTCAATGTCAGGCAGTAAATGTGGGAGGAACTAGAATGGGAAGAGGGAAAAGAGAAAGAGGTAAGGAACCAGGAATTTATTGGGAAATAGATTTTACAGAGATGAAACTGAGAAAATATGGACACAAGTATATGTTAGTTTTTGTGGATACTTTTCCAGACTGGGTAAAGGCTTTTTCTGCCAAACATGAGACGTAGCCAAAAAACTACTAGAGGTTTGGGTTACCTCTTGCGATCGCTTCAGACAATGGCCCTACATTTGTGAGTTCAGTCTCACAGGCATTGGCCAAGGCCATGGGCACTAATTGGAAACTATATTGTGCCTACCGACCCCAGAGCTCCGGGCAAATAGAATGAACCAGACTCTTTTTTTTTTTTTTTTTAAAGATTATTTATTTATTTATTTGACAGAGATCACAAGTAGGCAGAGAAGCAGGCAGAGAGAGAGGGCGGGGGAGAAGGCTCCCTGCTGAGCAGAGAGTCCGATGCGGGGCTCAATCCCAGGACTCTGGGATCATGACCTGAGCTGAAGGCAGAGGCTTTAACCCACTGAGCCACCCAGGTGCCCCTTGAACCAGACTCTTAAAGAGACCTTGACAAAGTTAATTCTGGAGACTGGCGGTGGATGGGTGGATCTCCTTCCTTTCTCCCTCCTCGGGGTGCGATGTACACCCTATGTAAACAAGGTGACCCCATTTGAAATAATGTTCAGGAGACCCCCCCTCCCCCGCTCTGCTCTGGGCTACAAGAGGTTGCCCTAGCAGAAATGACTGATCAGTCTGTACTCCAGTCACTACAGGCATTGCAGTCTGTCTTGGAAGGAGCCAGTGCAGGGATCCGAACTGCCCATACTGGGATGGAGACGGAGGTGGAACCACATTCTTACCAACCCGGGGACTTGGTTTGGATACACCACCACCAAGCGGGAAACTTGGAGCCTCACTGGAAGGGACCGTTTGCTGTCATCCCAGCCACCCCCACGGCGGTGGAAGTTGAGGGAGTCAGGGCCTGGACTCACGCGGGTCACATCAAAGGAGCCGAGGACGAGGACGCCACCCAGAGATGGATGCCACTGCCGATGGACCCCGCCAATCATGGACTAAAGCTAAGACTCAAAAAACAATGAGTTCATTAAGTTCATTGTTGCTCCTATTGTTAAGGTATAGGTAGGAGATATAGACAATAGCAAAATAGAGGAAGGCTTGACATACTATTTCTAGAAAAGGGGGGCTCTGCGTAGCCCTAGGATAGAAATGCTGTTTCTGGGTAAATCACACTAGAGTCATTAAAGACAGTCTGGCAAACGAGGACATAGAACTGGCTGAAAAGTCAAAGATATGACTAATCTCCAAAGAAAAGGGGGGAATGTAAGGGCCTATTTAGCCAGAGTGATTCCATCTTGGATTAAACAGTCATTTTATTGTTTATGCAGTAAAACTTAAGCTGATCCTGTCCCCCCCACCCCCCACCCCGGGACTTACTTAAAAGCAAGCCTGGGAAACCAGTCCCAGATAACAAAGCCCAAATACAAGGGTGGGTCAGGCCAGGTGGAGGTATCCAATCAGTGGGGGCGTGTACTGTCTCCCTAGCTATCAAGGAGTGTGGGTCCCGCCTTTTGGGCGCCAATTCTGACCAAGGTGATAGGCTAGTTCAAATATCTACTATAGGGTAAATTGTAATTCAAGTGGTCACTTATGTGTGACCTAGCAGGACTGTGCAGCTTTCTCTGTGTGTTACAATCTCATTGGCCACCTGTGTGTGGCCAGGCCCAACCACATGGCCTTTGCCCTTAAAAGCTAGTCTGTAAGGCAGAGAGAGGTCGCCTCTTTGTAAGGGATGGCCCCGGCCTGTCGGTTTGATTCTTGATGCTTGGCGAGAAATAAAGCTTTGCTTGACCTTTGCTTTGTATCAGTCTCGCTCCTTTCATCATGGACCCATTAGTGGGGGACCTTTCAGTAATAATTCCCCATTCCCCTCCCCAGGCCCTGGAAACCTCTCTTCTGTGTTTTGAATTGGCCTATTCTTGATGCCTCATATGTATGCAATCATATAACATTTTCCACTTTGTGAGTGGCTTAAGTCTGCTGGCATAATTTTTTTTTTACTTAAACTTTATTTTTTCAGTGTTCCAAGATTCCTTGTTTATGCACCACACCCAGTGCTCCATGCAATAAGTGCTCTCCTTAATACCCACCACCAGACTCACCCAACCCCCCACACCCCTCACCTCCAAAACCCTGAGTTTGTTTCTCAGAGTCCACAGTCTCTCATGGTTCCGCTTCCCCTCCTATTTCCCCCAACTCCCTTCTCTCCTTCCCCCAATGTCCTCCGTGTTATTCCTTATGCTCCACAAATAAGTGAGACCATATGGTAATTGACTTTTCTCTGCTTGATTTATTTCACTCAGCATAATCTCCTCCAGTATGATCCATGCTGATACAAAAGTTGGGTATTCATTCTTTCTGATGGAGGCATAATACTCCATAGTATATATGGACCATATCTTCTTTATCCATTCGTCTGTTGAAGGGCAGTTTGGCTCTTTCCACAGTTTGGTGACTGCGGCCATTGCTGCTATGTACATTGGGGTACAGATGGCCCTTCTTTTCACTACATCTACCTGGCATAATTTTCTTTAAAGATTTATTTATTCATTTGAGAGAAAGAGAGAGAGAGAGAGAGAGAGAGAGAGAACATGCAAGCATGAGTAGGGGGAGGGGTAAAGGGAGAGAATCCATGACCCATGAGATCATGACCTGAGCTGAAACCAAGGGTCACATGCTTAACCAATTGAGCCACCCAGGTGCCCCCTGGAATAATGTTTTTTTTTTCCTAAAAAAAAAAAGATTTTATTAATTATTTATTTGATAGAGAGATAGAGCACAAGCGAGGCAGGGGCGTGGGGTGGGGGGAGGGGAGGGAGGAGTGGCAGAGGGAGGCTTGATCCCAGGACACAGGGATTATGACTTGAGCAAATGGTGGATGCTTCACCAACTGAGCTGCCCAGGCACCCCTGGCATAATGCTTTCAAGGTTCATGTAACATGGTCAGAACTTAATTCCTTTTCAATTTCCTTTTTTTCCTCCTTTAAATTGTGATATAATACATATAACATAAAACCTACCATTTTAACAGTTTTTAATTTTTTAAAAAGATTTTATTTGTCAGAGAGAGAGAGAGAGAGAGAGAGAGAGAGATGGCACAAGCAGGGGGAGCTGCAGGCAGAGCGAGAAGCAGACACCCCACCGAGCAAGGAGCCCCAAGTGGGCTCCATCCCAGGAGCCTGGGATCATAACCCAGACAGAAAGGCAGAGGCTTGATTGACTGAGCCACCCAGGTGTCCCCCATCTTAACAGTTCTCAGTACATTTGCACAGTTGTGCAACCAATCTTCACAACTCTTTGTCTTGCCAAACAGAAACTGTGTCCGTTAAACATTAACTCCCCATTTCCCCTCCCGCAGATCCTGAGGCCCACCATATATACTCTCTATCTTCATAATTTTGGCTTCTTTAGGGACTTCATATATGTGCTACCATACAATATTTTCCCTTCTGTATCTGGCTTGCTGCACTTAGCGTGACGTTCTCTAGGTTCGCCTATGTTACAGCAGGTGTCAGAATGTCCTTCCTTTTGCGGGCTGAACAGTAGTCCGTGGCTAGTGTGCCCCACATTGTTTCTCAGTCAGTCCCTCCAGAGATACTTGGGTGGCCCAACTGGCCACAGTCTACAGAATAGGGCATCACCAAATGCCCTCCATGGTAGAGCAGAGGAGGGAGAGAGAGGGGAGTAAGGAGAGGATGAAGAGCAGAGGGAGGGGAGGTGGATGGAAGGTACCAGGACGGAGGACAGAAAGGGGGTGGGGGTAAGGGGAGGGAAGGGCAGATGGGGATGCAGGGTACTGGGAGGGAGGACGAAGCGGGAGTGGGAGGGGGATGGAGGCAGGTGGGGAAGGGGGGGCGAGGGTAGAACAGGAGGAGGAGGGCGGGAAGGGGAGGGAGGAGGGGTAGGGGCACGCACCGCGCTGGGCGGCCCCAACCCTAGGCTGCTCGGCCCCCACCTGGCCCCGCCTCCAGGCGCGCCCCTCCCCACGGCCTGCTGGGAGACGTGGTCTAGAGCCCTCAGGAAGCCCGACTCGGAGTCCCAGAGAGCCCCGCGACACCGCCCTGCCCCGAGGTTTAGCGGGAGTTGTAGTCCAGCGCCGGCAGAAACCCGAACCCGGAGCGAGCGGTGGGACTCGGTGTCCCAGAGAACCCCGCACCAAGTTACGTCATCGCGCACCGCTCTTGCGGTGGACGCCGCTGGGCTTTCTCCGGCCGCCGCCGCCACTGCCGCTGCTTCGCGGGCTAGAGGGCCCGGGCGTCCCCGGGCGAGAGGAGGCTGCGGGTGGGAGCCTTCGCGGGCACTGAGGAGCGGGCCGGGGGAGGCCGGGATGGAGCCCCCCGGAGGTGGGCGCGCTGCCGGGTGGGCCCGCGCCTGGGGCGGTTGAGGAGGGGGCCGGGCGGTGGGAGAGGGTCGGGCAGTAGGTACCGTGGGGCGGGTGGATGGTGCTGAAGGACCCTGGGCGGGGTTGGTGGGGGGGCCGGGGGCGGGGTTCGGGTGGGGTAGGGCGCTGGGGGCGGGGCTCAGCCGTAGCTGGCGTCGGGGGCCCGGGCACGCGGCCCTGGGTGGGGCACAGCGGGCTCGGTGGGTGAGGCCCTCAAGGGGCGAGATGGGTGGGGGTGCCTGGCCAGGGGAAGCCCCGTGCGTCCCAGTGGAACGTGGAGCGGGCCTGCTTTTCCAGTTGACTGAAGCGAGGAAGCCGGGTTCCAGAGTCTCCAGGCGGGACCTCGGGGCGTCCTGGGGCCGCCACGGATGGTCTGAGGGCATCGCAGACATGGCTCACCTCAGGGGATTTGCCAACCAGGTAAGAACTGGGTTTCTGGGGAGCGAGGGGCCCTCCCGAACTCACAGAGACCGGAGCACTGGCCAGCGTTTGTGTCACTAAGGGGTGTCTCTCCTGAAACTCATCCTGGGGTTTCCAAAGCGCGGGGGCCCGCAAAGGAGAGGGGCGAAAGGGCAGACGTTGGTCGGGACCCGGGTGATGCACATCCCCAGGCCGGGGAGCCGTCAGGGGGGCACAGACTTGTGGAAGCAGCTCCCGTGGAGGACCGTGGAGTGCCTGCGGAGCCTTATCTCAGGCACAGGTCTGGGCCGCTGGGGCGGGACTCCTTGGGAACATGGTTCTTCCCATTGGGAGGGTCTTGGAAGGTCGGGGTCCACACTAGACCATGTGACTGGACCAAGGTGGCCACATTTGGCTGGGGCAGAGGCTGGGGGGACTCCTTGTGAACAGGCAGGCAGGAGGAGCTGGGATGTGACTGAGTAGCGTTATGCGGAGCCAAGAGTCTCCCTTGAGGGGGATGAGAGTGCTGCTGGGAAGAACCTGTGTCACCTGGGCTGGAAGTCTTTTTTTTTTTTTTTAAGATTTTTTATTTATTTATTTGACAGAGATCACAAGTAGGCAGAAAGGCAGGCAGAGAGGAAGGGAAGCAGACTCCCTGCCGAGGAGAGAGCCCGATGCGGGCCTCGATGAGGGGCTCGATCCCAGGACCCTGAGATTATGACCTGAGCCGAAGGCAGCAGCTTAACCCACTGAGCCACCCAGGCGCCCCCTGGGCTGGAAGTCTTGCAGGGGTGGTGGTGGGGGAAGGTGCCTGCTGTGTGTTGTTTCTGATTGATCATTCCTGCCCTTCCCCACCCCGAGCCTCCTGGAGGTGTGGCCTTACATGTTAACCTGCTGACCCCGGGGGCCTTCTGTGGTGTGCCCTGAGTGTGCCTGGAGCTAGCACCTGCTGCTGGTGGTGGGAGGGGTAGGGTCGGGGCGGCCAGCATGGGGGCTGGTCACTGTGCCCCTCCTGTTACTTTGAAACAAGCGTAAGCTGAGGCTGACGGGAAGTTGAGGAAACCACTCTGACAGCCGGGTTTTCTTCCGTGCTTGGCTCTGTTCTCCTTGAAGAGTTGTCTTGGGCAAGGTTTAGGCATACTGCTGGGGTTGGGATGGTCAGCACCCTTCGCTTCCCTCTGAATGCTGAATGCGGGGGTGGGGGTGGCGGGGGACTGGGACGAGGGAGGAACAGGAGGCCTATGGACCGGAATTGGGGGAAGAGGAGCCAGAGAGGGGCTCAGCTCCAGACCCAGGGTTGAGCAGGGCATCCTGGACCAGCACATGGGAACCGGGCCTTGCTGACCCATGCTCAGCAAAGCTAGCAAGTTCTTTGTTCGTTTTGACACTGGTGTCTGGTAAACCACATGCCTGTGACACTGGAGGAAAGTCGGCCTCCAGCTTGTTTTTGAGAGCGTAGGACAGGGTTGGCACCCGGGACTCAGCCTAGTCCTGGTTCTGGTGAGTGACAGGAGCTGCGGGGAAGGCACCTGGGGAGGAAGTGGGGCATGTGCTGAGTGACTTTGTCAAGCCCCACCTTGTAACTCCCACCACTATTGTTCCCACCTCCACACGATGCCACGCGACTACGTGTCATGGGCTCTGGGATTTATTTCCATACTTCAGATGCAAAGGTGCTGACTAGAAAAGAGAATTGAGTTGGAAAAAAAAAAAAACTCACTTACATGACACTTAAGCATCCAGGACACATTAATAGGGCGTTAGAGTCCATCACTCCTTGTGCTAATAAGCCTTTTACGTGTTTTATCTTCTGTAATTCCTCCAGCACCCTTATCACACAGGGGCTCTTGTTAACCTAGATTTAAAAACTTGATGCTTAGAAATGTTCGTTGGCTAAAAAGTGATAGATTGAGGCTTCAAATCCAAGTCTGTGTGGGGCTGAAGCTCTCAGTTGTCCCGTAATCAGATGGCAGGATCTGTCTTTAAGGCTTCATTTCTTCTGGAAGTGGAACAGAAATATCCTTTACCATTCTTATTTTCCTCCTTGGAATACAGGAAGAAAAAAAATGCTGTGGGAGTAGTTCCCGTGGGTCCCAGGATGAGAAATCGGAGCTGTGAGCCACATCTGTCCCTGTGGGCCGATGGTGCTTGGTGTCAGGGCTGGGCGGCCGGGTCACACCTGCTGCGGGGGTGTAGGCGGGAGGAGCTGGGGAAGGGACCCCAGGGGAGGGAAGCCTTCTGTCCTTTCAGAGGGCAGTAGGCTCAGCCTCTTTCAGTGACGGGAAGCCTGGTTTTCTCTGGAGGCAGTGGTCATTGTGGCTGTGTTGGTCCTGCTTCCCCACAGGCTGTGCTCCCGCCACAGTCGTCTCCCCTCTGCCTTGCTAGTTCATGCCCTGCCCGCGGGGCCAGAATGGCTGCAGGTGTCCTGGCACCATGGCTGCCCCACCTGTCGGGTGCTGTCTGGGAATGGCTTCGCTCCCTTCATTTTGTGGGGTGACATGAACAGCAGACTTGCTGCCAGGTGGTGGCCCCAGACCTAGAAAAAGGCCTAGAAAAGCAGCCCAGATCCAGGAGCTGCCTGCCTTTCCTTCCTGCTGGAGCTGCAAACACAAGGACCCTGTGGTATCCTTGTGTGAGGGTCCTAGACAGGGGTATTCCTGTCACGCTGTCTGCTGAGCTGACTGGCCTACAGTGGTGGAGACTCCAGGAGGGTGAGAATTGGGGGCTGGGGCCTGGAACTCTGACTGCAGGTTTTCTGTGTTCTCCCAGGTGAGTGGAGGTATGAGTGCCTCATCGGGGGGTTTCCCTGGTCGGGTTGCTGTGGTGGGTCAGACAGACACACCTTCAGACCTGCGTGGGGACTGACGTGGTGTTCTCAGCAGGGGTGTGGGGGGCAGGGGACCCTGAGGAGCTGGGGGTGCTCTGGGGCTTGTCGGTGCTGCTGGGTGTCAGCCCTGCCTTCCCCAGCTCTTCTCCGAGGCCGCCTTAAGGAGAGGGACTTTCTCTCCAGCGACAGAGGACACTGTCACGGCATCAGATGTACTGGAGTTATTGGGCATTGCTCTTGGGGTGTCCCATGGGGCTGTGGCAGCCTGTCTGACTCTGGCGTGGTGGACTGCACTCCGGGGGCGGGGGTGGGGCACTTAGTAGGCGCTGATGGCTGAGCAAACTGAAGGAACCTTTGGGAAGGTGGGAAGGGGCTGTGTGGGCCTCAGGGACTATGTCCTGGACCACATTTCCCTGAGAAGCCTGGGACTGAGCATGGGATGGTGAGCTCCTCCCACCGAAGGCAGAGATGGCTCTGCCTTGGCAGGAAGGTGTGTTTGTGCTGACTGCCAACTGGCAGCCCATGGTCCTGGAGCTGATGGCTACCCCCCTGCTAGGCCTCTCTCTTGAGTTGGGTGAGTTCTGATCTTGTGATCTCACCCCATGCACACCATCAAGACCACTGAGCAGCTGTGACTCGCAGCCGCAGGCCTGGCGTGCTCCGGTTTCCTTCAGAGCATGTGCAGCAGGAGCGGAGCTGCCCGGCAGCTGGGCACGAGGGACCTGAGTGGCTCGGCTCTCTGTGTCCCTCTGAAGCCTGCAGCTGTGGCTCTGAGGACTCGCCAGAGCTTGGCCACATACATCCGCTGCACCTTGTCCGCCGTGTGCACTGACTTGGGACTGGGCTGCTGGTCCCAGTGAGGACCTGAGGACAGCCACGTTCCGTAACTGGCTGGGCCTGGCTGAGCCTGGCTGAGCCCTCAGTGCTGATGAGGCATGCTGAGCTGGGATTTGTTTTCCTTTTATGCCTCAGCTTTCTAGATTGGCACCAAGACGCCCCCTTGTTGATAGGTGCTTGGGGATGTGGGGACGGAGCCAACTCTCTGTGAGTCTAAGTCCCTGGGCCCGGGGAAGCCCTTTCTGCCCCTGTCTGGACAAGACACTAGGCCCTACCCTCACCTCTGCCCCAGGCCCCAATCCCCTGCTTGGGTCCCAGGGCTTCCAGCCCCATCTCGTCTCTCTGGTACTGTGCCGACTGACTCTGACTCTGAAAACATAGTGGCTCGGTGTTCTCAGGAGCCTAGGGAGCCATGTGGGCAGGGGCTGGGGGCCCCCTAGGGTGTTGCCTTCCTGCATGGAGCCCCCACGTTGAGCCATCTCAGCCAATGGATGGGCGCCCCTCTGTTGGCTGTGTCCTGTTGCTCAGACAGCTGGGCGCCCTCTGTCCCAGCCACTCAGCACCCCTCAGACCTTGTTGGAATTTCAGCCCTGGGACTGTGCAGTCTTCTGGGATGCTTGTACATCCCGGATTCAGCATTCAGGAGAGCATTGGTCTTCAGCTCTGTGCTGGTGTCAGCGTGTAGCAGTCCTGAGGACTGATCGGGGGCGAGAAAGGGAGCCCTTCCTGGGGGTGTGGCTTGCAGGTGTTCAGGGAAAACTCGGATAATGTGTGCTGGGTTTTCTGTTTTAATTCATAGACTTTGTTGTTTGAGTCTTCTGGGCTCACAGGAGAGTGAGCGAGCACTGCCCATTCCTCCCCCTCCCCCTGAGGATCTCCACCTGCTACTAACATCTCAAGGCTTGCTTTATTTTATTTTTTTTTAAAGATTTTATTTATTTATTTGACAGAGAGAGATCACAGTAGTCAGAGAAGCAGGCAGAGAGAGAGAGGAGGAAGCAGGCTTCCTGCTGAGCAGAGAGCCCGATGCAGGGCTCGATTCCAGAACCCTGGGATCATGACCTGAGCCAAAGGCAGAGGCTTAACCCACTGAGCCACCCAGGCACCCCTTATTTTATTTTTTTAAAAGGTTGTATGTATTTATTTGACAGCACAAGTAAGGGGAGTGTGAGAGGGAGAAGCAGGCTCCCTGCTCGGCAGGGAGCATGACTTGGGGCTCCATCCCAGGACCCTGGGATCATGACCTGAGTCGAAGGCAGACCAACTGAGCCACCCAGGCACCCCTTGAGGCTTACTTTAGTGTGGCATGTTTGTTACAAGGGAAGAGGCAGCACAGGTCTGTTCTTACTAACTAGGCCTGTGGTTCATGAGAGACGCTCTTGCTGTTGTCCCCACTGTTTCCCACTGTTGCATGGGATGGCCTGGCTGTCCCTGCTGTCACACTGGATGGCCTCGCTGTCCCCGCGGTTGCATGGGACAGCCTTATTGTCCCCGCTGTCATAGGGGATGGCCTTGCTGCCGTCCCCACTGTTACACGGGATGGCCTCACTGTCCCCGCTGTCATACGGGATGGCCTCTCTGTCCCCATGTCCCTTTACATGTGTTGTGCCTCACTTGGTCCTCCCCATGTGTGGGCCCTTTACGGTCCTCCTACCTCTCCATGCCCTGAGCCCTTGCCCAGGGCCCGGGCTGCTCTGCTCTCAGAGGATCTTGTCCTTTGTGTGGAGGGTACATTTAGTTTTTCTGAACAAAAAGAGATAAAAGAAGAAAGGAGAAGAGAACATGGGTGATTTCCCTGGCTCCTCGTTTTGGGGATGGTCACCTTGGCTTGTCCTGCCACCCCCTTGACCGGCTGCCCACCACATGTCCCCACAGCACTCGCGCGTGGACCCTGAGGAGCTCTTCACCAAGCTGGACCGTATCGGCAAGGGCTCCTTTGGGGAGGTGTACAAGGGCATTGACAACCGCACCAAGGAGGTGGTGGCCATCAAAATCATCGACCTGGAGGAGGCCGAGGACGAGATCGAGGACATTCAGCAGGAAATCACCGTGCTCAGCCAGTGTGACAGCCCGTACATCACCCGCTACTTTGGCTCCTACCTGAAGGTGCCTGGTGGGCGGGCTTGCTCTGTGCTGGGCCTGCTTAGGTGGAGGCTGGGGACAGCCAACCCTGGCCCAGCCTGCGTCTGGAGGGCTAGAGTGATAATGCCCAGTGTTCCGTGTGGTTGGAGCTGGGGGGCCCCTGGAAGCCCCTATACCTGCTCAGAAGGCCTTGGTTGGGTCTGCCCCTGCTGCTGGGGAACAGTGGGGTGGAGAGGCCTGGTCTGAAAGGTGAGGGACTGCAGCAGTTGAACATAGGCCCAACTTCACAGTGGAGTGGGTCACCCAAAAACAGCTGCCCCAAGGGCCAGGTGGGCATGTGGGATGTGAGTGGGGTCTGGTTAGCTGTGAAGGGGCCATGGTGACCTACCCCCTGGCTGTGGGCATCTCCAGGGCCGGGGCAGCCCCCATGGGACAGTGTCTGGGAAGCCTTGCCAGGGTCACTCTAGGTTCCCTGCAGCCGGAGCCCAGGGGAGTGCCAGCTTCTGGGGGTCCTGCTCAGGGGGAAGGGGGATGCTTGGGGTGCAGGTACGTGGAGGCCGAGTGCTGACTGGGCCTGCCATTTTCCTGGTCTGGTTTTTGATGGGGGGTTGGCATAGTGGACTTGGCCACTGGTCCATCTGCAAAGTGGTTGCATTGGGGGTTTGATGGGAGGGGAGCTGAATGGGGCTGGTGGGGCCCTTTTGTGGGCTGGAGGGGCTGGAGGGCCAAGTCACCGCTGCTGGGGAGTGTGTGTCCTGGGGGCCTGGCCCTGCTGTCCCGCTTTGTTCTTTGCCCTGTGCTGACAGGTGTTTCTCTGATCCCAGAGCACGAAGCTGTGGATCATCATGGAGTATCTGGGCGGCGGTTCTGCGTTGGACCTGGTGAGGTGTAGGCCGCAACGGTGGGCAGCAGCGGGCAGCTTGCCGTGGGCAGGAGCAGACAGAAGAAGGTTGCTGTGGGGCTGTCCTGGCAGCACTGCCAGACCACTGGGGACCCCCGGCTGCCTCTCCCTTGCTGTCCTGGTGTAGTACGTGTTGGTTAGGAGCCATTTAAGGCCAAACACAAACTGTTATTGGCAGTCCCTTTCTGCTGAGGGGGTCCTGTGCCTGTGGGATGCAGGCGAGTGGGGGCCCCCAGGCAGACAGGCCCAGCAGTGTGGCCGGGACCGCTTTTGCAAGAAAGAAGAAAGCAGGGTACGCGCTCTCGAGTCTCCCCTGCTCCCACCTGGCTCAGTGTGTGAGGCTTCTTCTCGTCCAGGAGTTTTTCAGGGAACGGGAGGTCCCTGCTATCCGCAGGGTAGCCCCTCCCTAGGTAGAGAGGGGGTCGAGTTAGGGCCCTGGCAGTGGGTCTGGAGGGGCATGGAAGGAAGGGCTAGTCTGTGTTTGGGGGTGCCTGAGGTCCTGCCACACCTCCTCTGCAGCTCAAACCTGGCCCCCTGGAGGAGACCTACATCGCCACCATCCTGCGGGAGATCCTGAAGGGCCTGGACTACTTGCACTCGGAGCGCAAGATCCACCGAGACATCAAAGGTCCCTGTGACCCCCCCCCCCCCGACCCTAGAAGTGCCAGGGTGGGAGGTGGCAAGTAGCCGTGAGGCGGTGCATCCGGGGCTGCTGGGGGCCTGGGACCCTGTGGCTTGACGCTGCTTGTGTCAGAAACTGAGCAGTTCTGTCGAATAGACAGTAGTCGCCTGTCCCAGTGCGGGGCCAATGCTAACTTTGCAACCTTGTCAGTAAGGACAGTCCTTCCCGTGGTCCCGCATCTGAGTGTCTGCCCCACCCTGGGAGCCAGCCCTGCTAAGCCGGGGAGGCTGTGGGGAGCGTGAGGCCAAGGGTCAAGAGTTCCCTCTGCCTGTCGTGCTGTGGCTCTGCTCTCGGGGTTTGTCATGAGACACTGGGGCCCCCTGGGCCTGCAGCTACCCACCCGGGTCTCTGGCCCGCTGGCTGGAGAGGAAAGCTCAGGTCCCTGAAATGGACGAGCTGGTGTCCCCAGGTGGCAGTGTGCTTCCTCGGGCAGCTGTGTGCAGGGTGGGGCCCGGCACGGGGTTGAGGATGACACCCGCTGTCCTGTGTTGAGCAGCTGCCAACGTGCTGCTCTCAGAGCAGGGTGACGTGAAGCTGGCGGACTTTGGGGTGGCAGGGCAGCTCACGGACACGCAGATCAAGAGGAACACATTTGTGGGCACCCCTTTCTGGATGGCACCCGAGGTCATCAAGCAGTCGGCCTATGACTTCAAGGTGGGCATGGTGGCAGGGAGGAGAGTGGCTGTGGCACAGCCTGGGGAACCTCCAGCAGCCATGGTCCTGTGTGGGTCTCTGTCCAGGCTGACATCTGGTCGCTGGGGATCACAGCAATTGAGCTGGCCAAGGGCGAGCCTCCGAACTCTGACCTCCACCCCATGCGCGTCCTGTTCCTGATCCCTAAGAACAGCCCGCCCACCCTGGAGGGCCACCATAGCAAGCCCTTCAAGGAGTTTGTGGAGGCCTGCCTCAACAAAGACCCCCGATTCGTAAGCCCTGGCTCTTGGGGTGGGCTGGGAGGGGCCTGAGCTGCTCTGAAACCCAGACCCTTCCCTGGGCCAGGTCCCCCCCCCCCCCCGCCCTAAGCCCTTCCTGATCCAGGTGGGACCTGCCAGGAGCTAGCTCTAGAGAAGCTTGTGGAGTGGGTACACCAGGGGATGGAAGGCGTGTCCCCCCCCGCCCAGTTGCCTCTTCCCACCAGGTGCCCCGGGGAGCAGGGAGCCCTGGGGCCCGAAGGCAGAGAGCTCCAATGTCCCTGACACCCAGTGACCTGTGTCCTTCCACCCTGCAGCGGCCCACTGCCAAGGAGCTCCTGAAGCACAAGTTTCTCGCACGCTACACCAAGAAGACCTCCTTCCTCACCGAGCTCATCGACCGCTACAAGCGCTGGAAGTCAGAGGGGCACGGCGAGGAGTCCAGCTCCGAGGACTCAGACATGTAGGGGCCCTGTGGACGGGGCACAGCCTCATGGTCACGGGCCCCTGAAGCCCAAGCGGGCCTATGTAGCATTTAGGGCCGTGAGGTTGCCTCCAAAATAAATGGGAGGCTCAAGAAGGTGTGGGACTTGGGACCCTCAGCCCCGAGGACCCTCACAGCCCTTTGTCTTCTGCTCCAGTGATGCAGATGCTGAGGACGGAGAGCAGGGCCCCATCTGGACGTTCCCCCCCACCATCCGGCCAAGCCCGCACAGCAAACTGCACAAGGGGACTGCCCTGCATGGCCCCCAAAAGGTCTGACCTGGCCAGGGCGGGTGGGGGAGCTGCTTCAGGGGTGGCAGATAGCCTGGGGTGGGTGCTTCCCCAGGCTTTGCCTTGTAAGGAGCACAGAAATGTGGGGGTGGGAGCACACCTGCCCCCTGGGAGCATGCACTCTTCTCTGCCCTGCTCACCCTGCCCTTGGCCTTGACCTTGCAGTCAGCGGAGCCTGTCAAGAGGCAGCCGAGGTCCCAGTGCCTATCCACGCTGGTCCGGCCTGTCTTTGGAGAGGTGAGGGCCAGACACTTTCCGCACGGTGTTAACATGAGGTGTATGATGAGGGGTGCTGACCAGCTGCCACTGTTGGGGGTGGTTTCCAGGCCCCTCGGAGCCCACTGGGGTTGGACCAGGATCTGGGGGCCAGACTTTCTAAGCAAAGGAGAAGTGGCTGGGACAAAGGACCTTTATATGATCTTTCTGCGTTCTCAGTCCGCTGGGGTCCTTGAACAAAATTAGTGTTCTGTAACCTTTTATTCTGAATTGCAAACAGAGGGACTGGTCACCTGTTTAGAGAGCCTGGGAGGCTTAGGTCTCAGTGATGGGGGTCCATCCCAGGGCAGGGAGGCCTCAAGAGTGACTCCCCAGTGGTCCTGTCACTCTACATGTCACCTGCTGATGAGTGGTAATACCCCAGGAATACGATGCAGCCAGGTACCCCCACACCCTGGTCGTGGGCCTGGTTCCCACCCTAGGTGACAGCAACACTCAGAGCCCAGGGAGAGAGGACTTGATGCTGAGAGGTTTTCTGAGGAAAGTGGCAGAGTGGGAGGTTACAGGCAGGAGAGCACCCACCCAGGGAGGAGGTTGGAGAGGAGCTGGCAGCAAGAGAGGGCCTGTCACAGGGGCTAGGCAGCAGGAGCTTGTGGAGCTCAGCTGGACCATGTCCCCACAGGGGCAGCGAGGCCAGAGGTGGCGATTGTCACAAGGGCCACGAGCACCCTAGGCTGCTCTGAGTGGATGGAGTGGGCCTTGAGGGACTTGGGGGTGGGGTGGGGCGTGGGCTGTGGGAGCTCCTGCCCAGTGTGTGCTGGTGTGTCCTTGGGGAAGTTGGGGGGACAGCGTGGCTGCATCTGGCTTGCCAAGTGCACCCCCTGTGGCTCCTGATTCTGTGGACTGGGACTGCTGTCAAGGCTGGCAGAGGGGTTTCCTGGGAGAAACAGGCTTTTCCCCTTTTGTTTCTGTGAGGGGTGTGGCGGGAGCACGGGGCTGGCCTGTTTCTGCCTGCTATCTGCCAGGTCTGAAGGAAGGCAGGCATCCTCCATCTAAGGGTCGGGATGTTGTGGTCTGGCCGTGTTGGGCACTTGGGGTTTCTGGGCTGTTTTCGCAAGTCCTCTGGACCTGAGCCATGGGCTTCTGTGACCCTCGGTTGGGAGGAAGCCATGTGGTTTGCTTGGCCCACAGCTGCCTAGGAGGCTGCTAGAGACCCTTCTTGACAACCAAGACCTGATATTGCCTGGAGCGTGGGGGCAGGGCAGCACCTGCCTTTCCTGGATGCCCCAGGCCCTGGCTACAGGCTCTGGGCTGCCGGGACCCAGCCCATCCTAGCTTTGTGGGGAAGGACCACTCTGGTCTCTGGTACAGGTGCCGGGCCCCAGGGAGGGGCTGGGGAGCCTGCGGCGCAGGCCTCCTGGGAGCGCCTCCCCACTAAGGGCCCCGTGCTCCTGCGGGAGCTCACAGTGAGGTGCCTGGGGGTCTGTCTGCAGCTCAAGGAGAAGCACAAGCAGAGCGGCGGGGGTGTGGGGGCGCTGGAGGAGCTGGAGAACGCCTTCAGCCTGGCTGAGGAGTCCTGCCCCGGTATCTCGGACAAGCTGATGGCTCACCTGGTGGAGCGGGTGCAGAGGTGAGGCCCAGGGCACTTGCTGTGGCTGTCACACCGGAGACCAGGCTGTATGGATCTCTCCCCCTAGGCCCGCCCATGCAGCTGCCCACTGCCCTGCTGGCCGTGCATCCAGCCTGCGCTCCAGGCCAGGATTCTTCTCCGCAGGTTTTCGCACAACAGAAACCACCTGACGTCCACCCGCTGAAGGGTGCTGCTGCTTGAGCACGGGGAGGAAGGTCTGACTTGGAACCCCTGTGCTGCTGCGACCACCATCATCCCTCCCCTCCGCCCCGGACTGAGGAGTGGGGACTGTTGGCCCGTCTGCCTTCTCCCCTGCCCGGAGGCCCCAGTGGCCAAGCCGGTTGGTCATAGATGGGCCTTGTGGTGTTGATCAGGTACCGTGTCTCCAAAGTACTCAAGTCAGCCAGAACTGGGGTGTTGGTTTTTTTTTTTTGTTTTTTGTTTTTTTTTTCTAAAAGAAAATGAACTTCCTTGCTTCCCTAAATATTCTGAGGTTAAGATGTTAGTTTTCATAGAACATTGAGAGGCTCCTGCCACTTTCAATAAAGACCCGGATTGGAGAGATGCTGGCCATGGGTGGGGCCTGTTCCTGGCTTTTGTGTCCTAGTGCTAGTACGCGGTGACCGCGGGGACAGGCCCTTTATCCAGCAGCGCATGCACATTACACGAGCGACGAACAGCGCGTCCGTGTACTTGAGTTTGTTAGGAAACGCTGGGAACTGATGAACTGGAGGCCCGTGGGGGACTCGACTTCCACTTCCCTAGAGGTCTGTGGGGCAGGCGCCAGAGTGGCTTCTACCGGGCACGTATGCAGCACGATTCACAGGGTCCTGCTCTGGGCCAGTCCTCAAAAGGCGCTGCCCGGCGAGGAGGAAGGGTGGGGTAGTGCTGGGCTTGGTCTCCACCCTGAGCTGGGCCTGCGGTTTCACATGTATGTGCCATCCTCCGGGTGCCCCCCCCCCCCCGCCCCTCCCAGAGGTCATTGTGAGGCTCCCTCCCTCATCCTACACTGGGGATGCTGTGACATGGAGTATGTGGTGAATCAGCTCTGCTTCCTCGGCTCTGTCCTCGTTGGGCAGGATGGCCTTCACGCCTCTTCCTCAGGTTGCCTGGCCCTCCCAGGTGAGCTGCCGGCTCTCTCGATCACCTCCATCCACCTGGAGATGAGGTCGGACCAGAAGCTCCCAAGATGTTCACTTGGGAGTCAAGGGATGCTCCGATCATACCCATGGCCTTGAGCTCAAGGTTCCTCCCAAGAACAGCCCCAAACATGGAGTGAATGGGACAAAGCCAGGACTAGCGAAAACCCTAGAAGCCATGCTCAGCAGCTGCCTCAGGGAACCCTGGGGGATGCCCACAGACCCCAGAATTACCTTCCAAACGTGTACTTGCTCTCTGCTCGGAAGAAGTAGACATGGGATTTGAACTGGAGCTTGAAGACGTGCTCCTTATGGACACCATCAGCCTCCTTGGGGACGCTCACGCTGTAGCCCAGCAACGGGAGGCTGGCCAGGGGGTAGTCGTCCTGCAAGGGGGCATGTGGCTCAGCAGCAGCTGTCCCCACCCCCTGCCCTGTCCTGATGGCTGGCTACCCCTACGCGGGGTGGGGGGCCTGGGGAGCCCTGAGGGCACGGGTCAAGGAGCTGAAAGAATGTGTGGCAAGCGGGGCTCGCTGTCCGCCGGGGGCACGGGCACAGTCCTGTTGAACACCCTTACCTGATGAGTTTTGTAGAAGAACAAACAGAAATTGGTAAAGACCACCCAGAGCTTCTGCCAGCCATTACTGTTCTTGAATTTTCTTAGCAGATACCCCGAAAGCTGATTCTGCAGGAAAATAAAAAGCTGCTGGCCCCGGTCCGTGTCCTAGGACTCCGCCCTGAGTAGCACCTGCTCCCCAGAAGGCACATTCACCCCTCTGGCCTTTTTCACTGAAGTCCCAGACTTCGCTTCTCTGGGTTCGGCCGCACCCTCCACATGCTCTGGGTCTGTTGGCCTGTTTAATCCTCTAACGGAAGAAGGTTTACAAATCTGGAGAATGAATTCCAACCACTAAGGAGAAGGTCACTACATTTCTCTTCCCTATTTACAATAACTCCGGCCATGACCATCACAGACCATCACACACATGAAGCCAAGGAGACGTGGCTCTGATGAGGCACCCCAGCTCCTGGCCCTGAGCATGGCGTCCATGTGGGCAGGGCAGGAGTGCACTGCCCCTCGGCCCGGTGTTGTGAGGAGGCTGGAGTCCTGACCCAGGGATGGCCACCCTTTGGCCAGTGACCTCTCTCTCCTTAGAGCCCTCCCTGTGGGGCAAGACACAGGGCCTGTGTCAGGGCTGATGCTGGGGATAGTGGAGGGGGGCGGTGAGGGGGCTGTCCCTGGGGGCTTTGGCACCCGGTGCTGCTGCTCCTGGCCCAGGTGTGAAGGGAATTCAGAAACCACTCTGAGTGGGAGGCAGCCTGAGAGCTGAAGGGCTGGAGTCCAGAGCAGCCACTCAGAGGCGATGGAGGGGAGGCGGCAGCCCTGATGGGACGGTCAGCTCGCAGCCCCCTGGCCTCCCAGGCCGCTCTGCTGGAGGGGACTTGCTAACTGGCTTCTGGCCCAAGGGGACAGAGCAGGAGACTGTGCTGGCGTGGGAGTCCCCCACCACCCCAAGCCCTCCCCATCAGCTGGCATGAGCAGGGGGAGCCCAGAGCAGCTGCACCTCGACCGCCGCGCTGTGGTCAGCTCTGGACACACTGGTGTTTCGGTACCAGCACACGCGCACCGTGGTGTTGGCCCAGGGCTGCCCCTGGCCTTCCAGGGAGCCGCGGGAGCTGCGTGCATCCTCAGACTCCTGCTCCGGAGAGACCTCCTCCATGCATCCTGGGGGAGGAGGCCGCTGTCAGAGGAGATAGGAGCAGGGGGCGAGTAGGGCCAGGGGTGCCCTTGGACTGGGGCTCTGCAGGGGGGTGGGGCCTTGGGAACCAGGGAGCCCTAGGGCCCAGGTCAGCAGCAGGCAGCAAGACCATACGATGCTTCTGCTAGGAGGGCTCACGGTCCTTCCCCACCTCAGGGGGACCCAGAACCTTACTTGTGGAGAGAGCATGTGGGCTAGCAGGAGGCCTGTGACCAAGAAAACGGACTTGTAGGGGCACCTGGGTGGCTCAGTCAGAGGATCCAACTCTGGTTCAGGTCATGATCTCAGGGTCGTGAGGTTGAGCCCCATGTTGGGCTCTGCTCAGCAGGGAGTCTGCTTTTCCCTTTACCCTTCCCCTCCTCCCCATTCGCGTGCTCCAAAAAAAAAAAATTCTTTTTTTTTGTCGAGAAGCTTAAATGCAAAGGGCGGTTCTTCAGACAACTTGGCCAGAACTCACTGGAGGGCGGTGAGCACACCACGCTGCCTGGCAACACCAGGGACTGGCCACTCCTGCTCTTGGCTGCGTCGATGGCGGTGTTCAGGTCACATATCCACTTTTCCTTTTCCAGGCGAGTGCTGGGGAGAGGGGTGAGGCTCAGAGCTGGCTCAGCTGGGCCACCAGGGGCTCCTAGCTGTGCCCCCTTCTCAGCAAGACATAAGGTTGGACTGCACGTTCCTGTGAGCCCCGGGGGTTGTTGGGAGTGCTGCTGGGGGGCCAAACCTGCATCCCCTGGGGAGCTGCTGGGGGTGGGAGAGGAGGGAAGGCAACCAATCAGCACCAGAACAGGGGCTTCTGTAAGAAGCGTGCATTCCCGAAACGACTTTCGAGTCTGGTGCTGAGATCCAGGGTTGGTTGCTGGTTCCTGTCTGGCTGCGCAGGCTGCTGGGGGTGCAAGTGTCCTGTGCCTGCTGCCGTCAGCCGGGACATCAGTCAGGACACCGCAGGGTGGGAGCTGAGAGCCAGCTGCCCACCCAGGAAAAGGAAAGCCTCTGCTCGGGGAGGTGCTGGGGACCCCGGCTCCCACAGGGGAGAGACTGAGCCACTTGTTCACCGTTGGGCTCAGGCCTCCTCCCCACCTGAGAGGAGATTTGAGAAAAGCCCTGCTCTGGGGATGCAGGTGAGATGGGCCTGGTCTTGAGGGAGCCTCCGTGCGCATGCTTAGGGGAGGCAGCCCATCCGTGTGGGCTGCCATGGGTGGGGGGCCATGCACGGAGGCTTGGTGGGGGGCAGCTCAATAGCACCATGGCCACTCGGTGGGGACATTTTCAGTGGTCATAAGCTCCCCACCCAAGGAGAAGCTACTCCCCTGGTCCCATAACAAGTGGGGCTCGAGGGGGCACACACCCTATGACTGACACTCTCAACTCTGGGAGGACCCCAGATCATGACCGGGAAGCCCCCACCCTGGGGCCCAGTCGAGGCAGACGAGGAAAGCTCGTACCTGGCTGCCACCACGACTGTTTTCTGAGCTGCACAAATGGTGAAGCAGTGGGGAACAGACCGTTCGTGCTCACCTTCCTCTACCTGTGGCAGGAGAAGAGGCAAAGTTCTGGAGCGTGCGCAGGGCGGGTGGGACCCCTGCTTGCAGCACGACGCGGGCTAGTGGAAGCCCTGCGCTGGTCTACGTCGACTACAAGGGGCTACAGGAGCACGGGGGGGCCCGCGCCATGGCACCTGCCCCCCAGGTGGGTGAGCTGTGGGCCACAGGGCACCCAACTACTCACCGGTGGGTCCAGCACTATTAGCTGAAAGTCAAGCACAGGAAAAAATATTGAGCATTTTCATTATTAAAAGGGGAGTTGGACAATTCACTTTGTAAACCTGGTACCCAAACCTAACAGTTTCTATTTAGTATCTTTTTCTATCTAGTATCTATTTCTGTTTAGTATCTCATTATGGATAATTGCCGCCTGGACTGTCCGAGCCTGCGAAAGTAATCTCTCCACCCATCATGGAGCTCAAACTCATAACCCCAAGATCAAAAGTTGCATACTCCACTTACTGAGCCAGCCAGGAGCCCTCAAAGAAAGGGAAATTGAGGGAGCCCTCATCACATGACCTTTGGTCTCTATGACGGGGAAGATTAAACTCTGTATGGAGCACAAGCTTGGTGAAGAAATGGCAATAAATTCAATAAATGAAAAAAAAAAGTTTCAAAGAGAAACTTCCACGACTGATCTCAGTTGTAAGTGACTGAACTAACTCCCCAATAAAATAACCACCTGACCCAGCCCAAAGTATAGACAGGAAGTTGTCCTGGGACTGAGTGAGGTTCTCCAAAAGCAAGGCTGTTTCAGCCCTGTCCTTGGGTCCACGGGGAAGGGGTGGACATCTTGACATGCTGCACACGCCTTTGCTAAGATCCTACGTGTGATTTGTGGTAATAGCTCTTCGAAAGAAACAGGAGGAAGCTGTAAATGCAACCGAGGTCCTCTCTCCAAAGCCAAGAGCTATCACCCTTACATCTGCATTCAGGTTGAGGGCTGGCTGGGCCCCGGGGTTGGCCAGTCGCAGACAGTCCCAGGATGGACAGTGAGCCTGTGTGGGGCCCAGGAAATGCCCATCGCTAGGCCTCATGGGACACAAGCTCTGAAAAGGGCCCAGGAGCAGTGGCCAGTAGAAAAGGTTGACGTTCGTCCTTCCTAACCCTAGTTAGCATGTAGATGCAATGCAAATATGTGCTGGTTTTTGAAGGAATTTGTCCAAATGATTCCTAAGTTTATTTTGAAGAATTAAATACTTGAGAACAACAAAGCACTTTTTAAAAAGGAGGATAAATAAGGGACACACTTATTCACCTACATAGCAACTCTTCCCCAGAACACGTGGATCGGAAGAATGTGCTTATGTAGGCACAGAGAGATGGAACAGAAGGCCCAGGAGGAACCCCAGGTGAGAAGGTGGCAATTGTCTCCACGAGGACAGCAGCTGCACCAATGGGAAGAAAGCCGCGTGGCCCAGTCCAGCCTCACTCAAGGGGACATGCGGAGACTATTTATGCAGTGAGAACAATGAAACTATAAATGTGTCAGAAAAAAAAAGTGCCAGTGTGATCTTGGCGTGGGGAAGGACTTTGCAGTCTGCACCCCAAACAGAAACCCTGAAGGAGCAGATGGACAGACAGGATGACAGAGATGCCTGACTTCTCTTCCTCAACAGGTATTGTCAGGCCCTCTGTGCCAGATGCTGTCCCAGGAGTAAGACAAACTGTCTGTCCAGTGGAGTTTCAATTCGATAAGAGAAAACCAAACTGCAGGAAAAATAAAAGGGAATTACGAATTGGAGGAAGGATCTGGGATCCCTAAGAGCAGGCCAGTGTCTAAAAACATGCTACAAAAAGAGACCAGAGTGACAGACACACCTGGGCGCCACCCCAGGGGGTGGCCCCAGACTCTAGGGGATACGTACGGACTCTGTCAGCCTCACTGACCGTCCAAGGGCCAGTGGCACCCCCCAAGTGGCCCAGGTGAGGGGTGAGCACCCCATTGTCCCCCGCAGGCTGTGGGAAGACAGGTTCAGATGCACTGAGCTGGAAGGCTGGGTGGTGCAGTTGCCTAAGTGATGTACGGTCCAATTCAGGGCCTCAAAAGCCGGTGCACCCCCTGCTCAAAAAGCATGTTGTAGGCATAGATAGGGAGGTGTCAAAAGACAGCCAGTGGTGGTCTAATTCTGAAAAACGAAATGGAGCCAAAATGTCCAGTGCAGGGTGACAGGAAAACTGGCCTCCTGCTTGCCTGTCTACCGTTCTTCTCCATGAACTCAGTCCCGAGCCTTGGTTACAAGCTCAGGAGACCCCAGGGACGAACCACTGCAGCTGCCAGGAAGGTCGAGCTCCCTCCAAAGACCGGAGGGTGTGTTGCAAGCTGCCCACAGTGCGGATTACTGGGTGGCGTGGTCATGAGTGATTCTTACTGTGTACAGTCCGTTTCTCCGATGATGAAAGTCCATTTTTAAAAGTAAACTTTAGAACAGATGGGAAGTGCTTCCAGTGATTGCAAATGTCATTCAAACAGGCCCTTTCTTGCTGAGGGCCAAGAGAGCTGAACCAAACGTTAGAGACATCTGGCTCAGATACCCAGTGGAAAGAGGGACAGTGCCAAGGACCATGGAGGACCGAGAACGGAAGGCACCCTTGAAGAAGAGGGTGGAAACTGAGACAGACTGGCCAAGTGTAACAGAGCAGAGTGGGGTCCAGCCCCTCACCTGTGGACATGTGGGCCAGGGGTTCCCTGTTGTGACATGGTCTGTACCAACAGTACATCTCTATGGCAAAAACCTGAACTTGGCCTCCTGTGTTTACTATTCCCAAGGATGGGTTCCAGGCTGAATGCAGGTCTACACTCAAGGGCAAGTGGAGAGAGTGTCTATGTGTGTGTAGGGGTCTCTCCGGGACCGTCAAGCAGGGTCTTCATTAGGCCACGAAAAACAATGAGCACAAAGGGTAAGGCTGAGGAGTAGCATCACATTAAAATGAAGGGCCTGTCAGTGACACACAGTGTCTTGCTATGTTGAACCTGTGATGGGGACGTGGACATGTGACAGGCATGTGGTGTGGATAGAGGGCTTGCTGTGCAGCAGGATCACCAGTGGCCCAGGCCTGCTACAGTGGCGCACAGGTGAACGTGACCTTTCCCCGGGGCTGGCTCCCACCTCGTGGAGGGAAGACACAAGCCCAGCCCCGAACTGCAGCCAGCAGGCTTGTCCATGGCTGTGCTGTCCTCCCGTTCTGAAGGTGTGCATGTGCATGTGCATGTGCGTGAAACAAGGTAGGATAACGGGAAGGGAACACAGGTACCAGCAGGAGAAGAGCTACAAGCACGAGAAGAAAGGCTCTGCAGTCTTTAGAACAAGTGGGTCAGGTCTCTCTCTCAGAAGCTGTGTCAGCTCCATCCCATGAGCACCCAACTCGGGTCTTTCTCTGTGCCTCCCCGGGCTGGAGGGGGGGTGGCAGGTGGGTCTGGGCAGGAGGCAGACACAGGACTGAAGCCCATCCTTAGGGGCTGAGGCTGCAGGCAGAGCCCGTGGCCCACCAAGGACGCAGCCATGACAGCCCGTGAGCACGGCGTGCGAGCACTCACCAGCATGCCGCGGAGGGGAAGGCGGCCCCGGATCCGGAAGTGGCTGCTGCCCGTGACCCCTTTGCTTGTGTACAGCAGCATATCTGAGAACTGAGACCAGTGGCTTTATTACACAGAAGTTTAAAAACAAGGGACAAGTTTCAATGTCTAGTAGTCACTGGTTTCAGCTTAGGTTTGTGATCTCAGGGTCAGGAGGTGGAGCCCCATGCCAGCTTCTGCGCCCAGGCTGGTGTCCGCTCAAGTTTCTCTCTCCCTCTCCCTCTGCCCCTCCCCTCTGTGTTTCCTCTCTCAGTGATTTTGGCAGGTGGTACCTAGTAACCACGTGAGTCAGGTTTCTCGGGCCAGCGTCCAGTGCCCACCAGCTGGAGGCAGTGGGGAGTCCTGGCTGGTCTTCCGGTCACCCCTCGGCCAGGATGGCTCAGGCTGGAGCCGACTAAGTGGTGCAAGGCAGGAAGTTGATCAACGGAACTCACTGGAAGGGCCCTGGTTCTCTGAGGCAAAGCCAGTGCTCAGTGTGGCATCCCTGCAGCAACGGGGACTTGGGCTTTGCTATCTTCTGGCTTTCTGAGGGTCCTGCACACAGGCACCCAGAAGACCCAGTGGGAAGGCCCCTTGCTGGGAGTGTTTGCTGCCGGCCCGGCTCCTGTCTGACTTGGGGCGGCTCGCCTGGGCCACAGCACCGGCCGCCCTAACAGAACCACACGCTTTCCACCTACCAGGAAAAACATCCTCTGCTGGAGGCCCTTCTTGGTGAGCTTGTGAAGGCAGCCCTCACGGATGAACTCCTGTGAGAGAGAGATGAGGTCCTCTGGTGCCAGTCCCTGGCCACCTCCATGGGTGTGGTGCTGGCGGGCTGCGGGCCAGGCTGATGTCACCCTTTATGCTTTCTTGAGTGCATCTCCGGCCCTTCGACAGCACCCTACTGCCCAGGACCCTCCACGTGTTTCCAGCCTCTGCCCTCCCGCCTGCTTCCTTTGGTCACCCGGGCCAGTCTCTAGACCGTCTGCTGAGCATCAGTGGCCCCATCTCGCCACAGGCTGGCAACGCTGAAGGCCCTCACGGAAAGGTTGCTGGGCTCCTGGAAGGCTCAGGCATAGAGATATCTGAGTTCAGCTTTGAGAAAAACTGGGCCAGAGCAGCTGGAGAACAGCAGGGAGGAGGATGGAACACCTGGTTCTCAGCAAACATTGGCAGGTGGTTAGCGTCCACTGCCCCCCGAGCACTGGCACAGGCAGAGAGGGTTCCCAATACCACAAGGGCTTTCCCACCTAAGGTGATGGGACACTGGTGGGGCTAGAACTCCAGGAGGAGCTGGAAGTGCTACATGTCCTGGGTGGTCCTTCCATAGAGGGACAGGGGAGGGTTCTGCCTCTCCCCCCAGGGCCTGATCGTACCCCCAGGACTTGGGGACACACCTCACACTTTACCATCCGTGTTGGAGGGCCACCGCCCAGGCCCGCACAGTTACCTCTCAGGCCCCTAACTGCCCTTGCCAATGGCGGGAAGTATCAGTCCTGGTGATTCCGAAGAATTCCAGCTTGAACAATTTCCGGATACTGGCCCATCTGTTGATCCTTGCAGATAACTAGGAGCATGAGCTTCACACCCTGAGAACTTGCCAGAAGACCCCAGCCCTCAAATGGACTGAGAACTTCATAGCAGCCTCATGGACGAAATGGAGATGAGGAGGGCGGGCCTGGCAGGGTGCCAGCACTGAGTAGCCGGCTGGGCCTGACTCTGAGCTCGAGGCTTCTGTGGCTGCCACATCAGAGCCACTTTCCCCACCCTCTTTGGCCAAAGGGAAGACCGTAGCCCCTGGCTCTTCCAGCAGCCGCAAACCCTATTTGTGTGGGTTCCTGCCCTCACGAAGCCAGCTCCACCACCTGACACCCCACCGAGACTCAAGCACCAGCGTGTCCCAGGCTGTGAGTGCTCTTCCCTCCAACCTCGCCCCCCCGCAGGCTGTGGGCCTGCCCTTGGCAGCACCTGTATTCTGCCTCATCTAGACATTTCCCAGTTCTTACCCTTTGATGCCTCGTTATCAACTTTCTTCCTAGTTAACAACCCTTGTTCTCAAATTCCTCTGCTCACATAACTAGCGTGGTTTCTATCTTTGACCGACACACATATTTAACAAGGAGACCGAGAGCCCTGGTCATGCAGCTCAGACCTTGGAGAGAGTTCAGCTAAAAACAACTGTGGCAGTGAGAGTTTGCCTCCCAACTACTTCATGCAAGGCTCTGGGCCAAGCAGCAGACATTAGTCCCCTTGTTGCCCCAAGACCCTCTGTGTCACAGAGGTGGAGCAACCTGCCCAGGCCACACAGTCCACCCCGACCCCTGCTCTATGGCTACTCTCCTTACCCCTCAGTGACAATTCCCAGGGGCCACCATCTCTAACACACTGGGAGGGGCCCTGGGAGAAACCACCTGCATCGACTGCCCTGCCCACCCCCAGGGCCCCCAGCCAGCAGCTCCACGCAGAGCCCCGTGGTCAAGGAGGGAAAGGAACCGGAGCTGTCCTGGCCCCCAACCAAAGCCCCAACTCCAGGAGGTCAGGACCTTCCAGTACATTGTACTATAGATCATTTCTTTGAGCTTGTGATCTCACGTTCTCTGTACCTTCTACCAAGGCTAACACAGAAACATGACTTACACAGTCACTCTCTAATACATGTATGTTTGTGCTGACACAGGAAACCTCATGCAACCCTTAAACAGGGTGTCTTCTGTTGACAGTAGTAAGTTCAAAAAGGCATCAGTGACAAAGTAAGCAGCATAGACATGTAGAACCACAGAGTAGGATTGAGAGTTCAAAAATTAAACTGGCACATCTGAGTCTATGGACAGTCCAACAAATAGCCACATGGGGAAAAAAGGAGGTTGGACCCCTACCTCACCCCACACATAAATGAACTACAAAGGGATCAAATCTAAATGTAAAAGCTGAAACACAGGATGTTTCTAGAAGAGAACACAAGGTAAACTGTCATATTGTGGACTGGGGAGTGGTGTCTCATCTGTCACATCCAAAGCACAAGCAACCCAAGAGGTAAATTTGACTTCATAAAAATAATTTTAAAAACCTAACCCTTGTGTGCTGTAAATGATACCACAGAAAAAGTGAAACACCCCACAAAATGAGAGGACATGTCTGCAAATCCTATTCTGCTAAGCTTCTGGGGTCCAGAATAGATAAAGACTCTTACACCTCAACAGCAAAAAGACAATCCAGTGAAAAGGTGGGCAAAGGGTCTGAATAGGCATTTCTCCAAAGAAGGCACATAAGTGGCCAATGAACACATGACAGGAAACTTGACATTAGCCATGTGAGAAATGGAAATCACAACCACAATGAGATCCCATTACGTACCACCGTGATGGCTAGAAGCACAAAGATAAGATATGGAGAAACCAGAACCCTCACGCGTTCCTGGGCGGAATGTGAAATTGCCCGGTGACTTTGGAAAACCAGTGGTTTCTCAAAATGTGAAACAGTTACCATGTGACCCAGCAGTTCCACTGGTAGGTATCCACCCAGGAGAACTGCAAGCACATGTTCACCCAAGGATACAAACGTGCACAAATGTTCACAGCAGCATTATTCACAATCAGCACAAAAGGGAAGCAGCCCCAGTGTGCCGCAGCAGATGGACGGAGACACAGGCTATGGTGTGTGCAAAGAATAGAGCTGATGTGGTCAGCGAAAGGAGGTGCACTGACCGGAACCCAGCAAACATGGTCCTCAGCGAAAGCAGCCAGACACAAAAGGCAACACACTGATTCCCTTCACAGGAAATGTCCAGGAGTGGCAAAGCCATTGGATGTGGATTAGCAGTTGGCATAGAGTGGGGAGGGGGTGGGGAGTGGCTTAACAGGTACAGCTTTTCTTTTTGGGGGGATGAAAATGTCCTGGAATTACGAGTGATGATGGCACAACCTTATGGATACGCTAGAGACCGCTGGACTGCGCCGTGACTTCTGTGGTCTGTGACTTGGGTCTCAATTACATGCAATGAAGTGAAAAAGAATAAGGCCCGAGGCATCACAATCCCAGAGTTCAAGCTGTACCACAAAGCTGCAGTCATCAAAACAGTGTGGTATGGCCGCAACAACAGACACACAGATCAATGGAACACAATGGAAAACACAGAAATAAACCCACGATTATATGATCAATTAATCTCCGGCAATGGAAGCAAGAATATGCAATGGGAAAAAGGAGGTCTCTTCAACAATGGTGTTGGGAAAACTGGACAGCCACATGCAAAAGAATGAAACTGGACCACTTTCTCACACCACACAGAAAAATAAAAATGTATTAAAGACCTAAATGTGAGACCATAAAAATCCTAGAGGAAAATAGACTGTAACTTCTCAGGCATCAGCCTTAGCAACATCTTTCTAGCTGTCTCTCTTGACGCAAGGGAAACAAAAGCAAAAACAGGCTATCGGGATCACATCAAAAAAAGTTTTTGCACAACAGAGGAAACAATCAACAAAACACAAAGGTAAACTACTGAAATGGAGAAGGTATTTGCAAATGCCATGTCTGATACAGGGTTAGTGTCAAAATGTATAAAGAACTTACACATCTCAACACCCCAAAACAAAATAATCCGATAAAAATGGCCAGAAGACATGAACAGACATTTCTCTAAGGAAGACCTACAGACGGCCGACAGACACATGGAAAGATGCTCAACATCACTTGTCGTGATGCAAAGGGAAATGCAAATGGAAACCACAATGAGATATTGCATCACACCTGTTAGGACGACTTTACAACACAAGAAGGAAAGTGTTGTGAGGTTGTGAAGAAAAAAGAGCCCTCATGCACTGTTGGCAGGAATGCAAACGGGTGCAGCCATTCTAGAAAACAGTATGGAGGGCCCTCAAAAAATTAAAATAGAATTACCACATGATCCACTGATCACACTACTGGGCATTTACCCAAAGAAAAAGAAAACACTAATTTGAAAAGACATACACACCCCTGTGTTGATAGCAGCATTATTTACGATAGCAAAGACGTGGAAGCATCCCGAGTATCCATCCGCAGATGAATGGATAAGGAAGGTGTGGTGTAAAGTGTGTAAGTGTAAAGTGTGGTGTAAAGGTGTGGTGTGGCCATAAAAAAGAATGAAATCTTGCTGTTTGCATCAACATGGATGGATCTAGAGAGTATGGTATCAAGTGAAATATACCAGCCAGAGAAAGACAAATACCATATGATTTCTCATATGTGGAATTTGAGAAACAAAACAAGTGAACAAAGGAAAAGAGGCAAACCAAGAAACAGACCCTGAACTATAGACAACACACCAACGGTCTCCAGAGGGGAGGCGGGTGGGGGGATGGGTGAAACAGGTGATGGGTCATCAGAGCGCGCTTCTCATGATGAGCCCTGAGTCATGTAGAGATGGGCTGAACCACTAGACCGTACACCTGAAACTTGGAGAACACTGTATGCAAACTACCCTGGAACTGAGGATGAAAACAAAACAATTAAACGACGATCTCAAAAAGCTTTCTCAAAGTCGCTCACCCTGCCAGGAGTGATAAGATTCTCTATGCCGACCAAGTCCCGCTGCAGCTCTGTCAGCTTCTGGAGGTTTTCCAGCCGGGCAAGGCTGTGCTGGAGAGTGGAGGTCACCTCTGTGATGGCCTGGAGGGCATCTGTGGGGAGAGACCTCTCAGTACAGGTGCCCAGGCAGGTGGGCATGGGTGGGAAACCTCCCCGCCTTAGTGACAGGAACTGGCATTTTAAAAGTTTTAATTCAGGGAATGTTCTACTCCCAACTCCTCACAGGACCGCCATCCACGGTTTTCAGCAGGTGGCGCAGCAGGTGGGGGTCCCTGCAGACGACCCAGAACTGGGACTTACTCAGCCCAAACTGATGACTAGCAGACACTCAAGCTCAGTAAAGGGAAAGAAAAATCTTGGTAAATAACACATTCTGGGCACAGTTATGTTCTTTTGGGAGAATTACCTACCGTAGTTCAAAGGCTAAATAATTTGCATCTTGGGGCGCCTGGGTGGCTCAATGGGTTAAGCCTCTGCCTTCAGCTCAGGTCATGATCTCAGGGTCCTGGGATCGAGCCCCATATCAGGCTCTGTGCTCGCAGGGAACCTGCTTCCTCTTCTCTCCCTGCCTGCCTCTCTGCCTACTTGTGATCTCTCTGTCAAATAAATAAAATCTTAAAAAAAAATAATTTGCATCTTTAAAACATTTGTACTTTTCTCCTTGACTGGGGGTGCTCATCTTACAGTTCCAGTCCAGACAGGAGGGTTCAGAATTAGAAAGGGAAACTCATTCACATGGAACACAGAGGCCAACACTGAGGGCGGTGTTCGTGGTCCTGACCAGGCTGCACTGTGATCAGCTTGCTGGAATTGCTCAGAGAGTCCGCTGTCTTCCCACCAGGACCCCCACTGACACCCTGATCACAGTGCCTGGTGGTCCCAAGAGGGGCCCCCTTGGCTCTGCCCCTGCAGGTTGGCTGCTCCCAGTGGGGTGAGCACGGCTTTAAGGGATAAAGTCAGGTAAGAAAGGACACGCTTTGGCAAGTTATTCCACCATAAATGATGTGTGTGACACAGTGTGACACAGCTGTAAGAGCCCCAGGGATGCTCCCACAGGGCCATAGGAAGATGTCCTGCCCCGAGGGCAGCTCTGCGCACATTCCTGAGCTCCCGCCCCATCCAGCTTTGCCATCCTTCAGGGCCCCACTCAAGTCTGGACACGAGGTTGGGTGGAGACTTGCTTTGCTCCACTTGTCCAGCGAGGGCAGCCTCACCTGTGTCTGCCTCAGACAGCACCCTGTGCCCCTCACTCAGCCACTGCACGTGCAAAGCGCGCAGGGCCAGTAGGCTCAGTGGCCACCTGGGCTCGGACCATCGCTGTACTGGCCCTGGAAGCTGCTGGAAGCCAGGGATGCAGTTCCGACCTGGGGTGGACTGAGGCCCCTTGGCACCCCCATGCCTGGGTCTCCACAGAACCACAGTGCGGTTGGCAGATTGTCAACACGCTTGGCACCAGGCCCCTGCCGGGCACCACTCTTGGGACACACTGACCAAAAGACAAAACAACAATGCATGGCCACCTCGGCTATCCCTGGACCTAAGGGAGACACTTTCGTCCAACAGGTTCCAGTTCGAGCTTCCCCTGAGGCCTGTGCGTGGGAGAGCAGGTGGGACAGGACCCCACTGAGCATGTCCCTCATTGGTGGCTCCCCTGGGGCTCTATGGACAGCCTCGACAGGCCCTGCAGCAAACCCACCTAGGTGGCTAGCTTAGCAACGCTCAGGCATGTTCACCGTTTCCACAGCACGTTCGGAAATGCGGCCTCACTGGGGTTCTGCGTCGGCTAGGCCCCGCCCAGGAGGAACCCCCTGGGGTCAAGAGGGTCGGGCCTTCTCCCTTGCTCTGGCCTCCAGCACCCCCATTCCCGGTCCCTCGACCGCCCCGAGCGCCCAGCACACGGCGGTGGGGCTTCAGACAGGCGCCGCACTTCAAGTTTCCCTCAAAAGGCCTGGAAGCATTTCTAACGATTTTTGTCCTTCCCCTTAGCAGAGAGAAAACACCTGCTTTCAGGATGCTGAGAAAGGAAGATGTCTTACAACCCATCTGAAAGCATCTTATCTACACCCCTTTAGGACCAGGGGAGACCAGTGAGAAGGAGAAGCTGAGACATTGCTCATCTTCCCGTGACAGCCGTACACTTACTTATAAAAACCTCCAGCACCAGACGGACACAACTAGAACCATCTGTAGGTTTCAGAGCTCAGGGTTTATGTTCCTTACTCTTTAACACAAAAAATGACCAAGTCCATCTAGATCAGAAACTTCTAACAGGCCATCCTGACCCAAATGGTCACTCTAGAGCCAAGGCTTGGAGGACAGAAACATCCCCGGCAGCAGGTCACTCTGAGAGTGGCCCTGCACCCCCAGTATGCCGGGTTGGGGGGGCCCTCAGAGCAAGAGTTGACCTTCCAAGGTGACAGGAGTCCCTCCCTACGCCACAGATGTGCAGCCCAAAGAGGCCGCCCCCCGTAGCTGCCCCCAACAAACTGCTGGAGCACAGCCTGTAGCAGAGACCGGTGCTGAGCACCCCGGGCCCAGCCAGGCTGACGCTGCACACCCTGTCCTCCCCACGGGCAGAGACCCCAGCCCTGAAGCCCCAGCGGCCCCTGCCTGCGCGGCTGGGCGCCCCGCTCACCGCGGCAGTCAGCGTGGTCGGGGTGTGCCGGCCCGTAGTGTGCGCACAGGCGGCCCAGCAGCAGGCGGTAGTGCAGCAGGCGCTGGATGGGCTTCAGCAGGAAGGCGTTGAGGGGCAGGTAGCAGACCTTCTGGAGCTCGAACTCTCTGTACACTGCCTCGAGCTTCTTCAAGCGTTTGGTGGCCTTTTCCAGTTCTGTCAGGACTTCATCATGCCTTTGGAAGCAGCTGGTGAACCCCTGTGGAGGCACAAGAGGGGGGCCCATTAGGATAGGAACTGTGGACAAGGGGGGCCGCCGGATGGCCTGCCCAGCGCGGGTGTCACCCACGAGCTGGAAGTCCCTGTGGGCAGAACAGGGAAGAAGAGCTCACTTGCAGCCAGGGACCACCTCGTGGGCTGGGGACACAGGGTTTCAGCTCCCTGCGGGACGGATGAAGGGCTGAGGCCAGAACCTGCTTCAAAGGACCCGGTGAGCGGCGCTTGGCGGAGGGAGGAAACCTCTTACCCTGGCTCTGCCCTTGCAGAGGCTGCAGGCGGCAGGGTGGGGGTTCGCCCCCATCACCCGAGATGGAATCATCACTGCCAACGTCTTCACAGCCCAAGTCCAAGAACACACGTGTATGGATTCTGAGTCTTAGATATTAAACCCAACCAGTCCCTCCTTAAAAACCTCCTGGAAGGTTTTAACAGGACATCAATTTGTTTTCCTAATATCACTAAACATAATGTTGGTGGTATGATAGCCTCAGGAAGATGGTGTGTAGTTTGATGTTTTGGGATAGATGGGAATGACTAACTTACCGCCTGGCTGAGAAAACCGAAACAAGGCTCCGGGTAAGAAAGGCGGCTCTGGGCAGGGCTACCTGAAGACACAGCTGAGGGACCCTGTGGGTCCCTCGGTCTCTAGGACTGGAACAGAGCCTATGCGTAAGTCGGGAGTCTGGCTGCATCAGGCAGAAGGGGCCACAGGCCTCGGCTGGAGGCAGCAGGCAGCCTGGTGAGTGGACATGAGGGCCTGGGGGCAAGTGGGATGGAGTCTCTGGGCAGGATGCCGCGAGGCCGCCCCAGGACGGACACCCAGTGGGGCAGGCCCGTCCCAGGTCTGTTTAGCCAGAGGAAGACTCCTGAACGGTGAAACCACAGCTGGCCTCGTTGTTTTCAACACCTGTGACAACTGGTCCTGATGAGAGGACATCTTGCTTCTGCCACGTTGCTGACCTTGAGGCATCCTCTTTGTACTTTCTTTGGCACTCTACCTGAGGGAGTCCTATCACCTCTGAGGGAAAACCCTGCATTATGAGCCAGCAGGTGTGTGGATACAACCCCCAACGCCGGCCTAGACAGGCTCTGCACATCCCACTGCAGGCTGCTGAGCTCAGCAAAGGAGGCAGCAGCTGCACACGGACTGGTCAGTGGGGGGCTGATGTCCCACTGCACCCTCGCGGGTGTCACCTGCGAAGACTTCCAGCTCGTAGGTGGAGTGGGTGCAGTAGGACATAGCAGGAAAAAACTGCTTTGAGGCGGACACTGTCCTGAAGTGAATGTAGTCCTGAGGGGACGCTGTACTGAGGGGGATGCTATCCTGAAGGATCCGCCCGCGTCAAGAGTGTCAGCCCATAGCACCTACACCTTCTCTTGCTGTCCTGTGGGGGAGGCCCCACTGAGGGAGCTCTGTCCCCACGGTTTGCAGTCTTAATGGGAATGCAGTCCTGAGAAGAAAGGTATCCTGTTGGGAACAGAAATCTGAGGGGAATGCTGAGCTGAAGGGAATGCTGTCCTGAAGGGGGCGCAGTCCTGGGGAGAAAACTGCTCTGAGGGGAACGCTGTCCTGAAGGGAATGCAGTCCCAAGAGGAATGTTGTACTGAGGGGGATGCGGTCCTGAGGAAAAACTGCTCTGAAGGGAATGTTCTGCAGGGAACTCTGTGCTGAGGGGAATGCTGTCCTGAGGGGGACACTGTGCTGAGGGGAACACTGTCCTGAAGGGAATGTTGTTCTTGGAAGAATACTGTCATGAGTGGAATGCTGTCTTTGGGGAAACGCTATTGGGACGGGGACCCTGTCCTTAGAAGAAAACGGTAAAACTGTGCTGAGGGGGACCCTGTACTGAGGAGAAAACTGCTCTAAAGGGAATGCTGACCGAGAGGGGATGCTATACTGGGGAGAAAACTGCTCTGAGGGGAATGCTGTCCTGAGGAAAAAACAGCTTTGAGGGGAACACTGTCCTGAAGGGAATGCAGTCCTGAGGGGACGCTGTACTGAGGGGGATGCTGTCCTGAAGGAATGCTGTCCTGAGGAGAAAACTGCTCTGAGAGGAATGCTACCCTGAGAAGAAAACTGCTCTGAGAGGAATGCTGTCCTGGAGGGAACTCTGTTCTGAGAGGAATTCTGTCCTCAGGGGAATGGTGTTCTGGAGGGAACTCTGTCCTGAGGGGAATGCTGTCCTGAAGGAAATGCTGTCCTAGGGAGAAAACTGCCCTGAGGGGAATGTGGTCCTGAAGGGAATGGAATAATGTCCTAAGGGAGAGCTATCCTGAAGGGAGTGCTATCCTGTTATCCTAGCTTCCTGAGGGAGAAACTGTCCTGAAGGGAATGTGGTCCTGAGGAGAACATTATTCTGAGGAGCATGTTGTCCTGGAGGGAACACTGTCCTGGGGGGATGCTGTCATGAGGAGAAAACTTCTCTGAGGGGAAAACTGTCTTAAAGGCAATGCTGTCCTGAGGGGAAAGCTGTCCTGGGGAGGAATGCTGCCCTGAGGAGGATGCTGTCCTGTGGGTGTCGCTGTCCTGGGGACAAGCTGAGGTTGCACTGTCAGTTGCTAGGGGTAGAGTCATCATAGCAACCCGCACTACCTTTAACTGATGCATGTTCCTGAGCAGGATGTCCCCGATTCGTTGATGACCGCCTGTGACATGGGTGTCAGAAGACCCTTCCCTGGAGTAGAAACAAACAAATATGGTCAAAACGTTGTTAAAGCTTGTGCACTCTACTCTGGTGGATGCTTCTGTGACTGGCTGTCCTAGTTAGAGGCAGAATGGCAGTGAGATGCTTGAGGTGGAAGGCCCATATTTGACAGAAACAGTTAACATTTGATCATTCTCTAAAAGATGGTAATAGGCAAAAAAAGGGATCATCTACTTTTAACTTACATCTTTCATTCTCCTTTCTGGAATAGGATGAATAAAAGTGGCTGTTATAAGTTTACCCCTCCCCCAAGTTTAAAAAATATACTTCAATGAAACAATGGTTCTTGTGAATTAGTTTCTGAAGCTGGGAAGTTCCTGAGAACAGGGACAGGGTAGAGCTGTCCCACGTGGGGGTCCAGTGCAGGGGCCGCCCGTGTGTGAAGAATGTTACCAGAGTGCCAGCCTCTGCTCCACCTCACGCAGGAAGCCTCTGTGGAACTCATAGATGGGGTCTATGTTGGAGAAGAGCAGGGTCATCAGATCTGCGGGCATGGCATCCTCCTTGACCACAGCACTGCGGAACCACTGCAGGAAGAGTCAGGGTGACCGAGGGACCTTGCCCTGAGGGTCTGAAGCCACAGGGACACCCAGCACTGACCCCAGAGTCCCCACTGGGACAGCCCAATCAGTACCACAGCTTATCCTCTCGGCTGACCACCCATTTTCACATTATAAGAAAACAATTCTGGGTGAAAAGCTTCAAATGGATACTCCTAGTTTTATAAAAACATTGGACGCAATATTCTGACCTTCAGTATGCTTTAAGGCAAATATATTTAACAGAACGTAAACATGTATGTCTCATGAAGGCCAAGAGCTCCTTCTCAGGAGGGATCGTCCAGCTCTGGTTAGATTTAGGAGGTATTAATGAAGACAAAGTAATAAAGGAACTTAGGTTTCATACCACAGTGAGAACTTCTAAATCCTTCAGGTATGTTCGTTCTGTAGCGAGAATCTCCTTGGCTATGAAATAGGCCTCATCTGCTGCCGTGCTCTGCAAGAAGCACAGAGCGCGTGAGCACGTGTCTGTCAGCCACGTCACTGAAGTTCACGGCTCACACTTCCTTCTGCTCCAGTTCACACTATCATGCGCTTTTCATCTATAAGTGTTGACCGGATTTCCTTCTGAGTAAAAATATAAACACAGTTGGATCTCCCTCACATGTTTTTCTCATTTTATGTTATTCCCTTTTTTTAAAAAAAAGATTTTATTTATTCATTCTGAGAGAGAGGCTGTGCACACACAAGGGGTGGGGCCGGGGTGTGGGGAGGCAGAGGGAGGAGACTCCCCGCTGAGCAGGGAGCCCGACACGGGGCTCGATTCCAGGACTCTGAGATTTCGACCTGAGCTGAAGGCAGACACTTAACCATGTGAGCTGCCCAGGCACCCCTATGGTGATCTTTCTGAGGAAAAAAAAAAATCACTGTTCAAATATCAACATCTATTATTGAAGCTTATTACTGGTTTTGTGATCAAATTATTGATCTGGTATCACTACCAGGGGTGTAGCTGGTGTAGACACATGCATGTGTATACATGCATATATGTGACTCTAAAAGATTAAGTCTAACTTCCAAATGTCATTAAAACTGCACGCACAGTGCTAACTGTGCCCTACGTTAGAGCACTGGGCCAGCTAGCACACTTGGATGGTGGGGCCAGAGACGGGCCAGCCCTAGGAATTCTCAGCTCTCCATCAGGGCCTCTGCCTGACGTTCAGATGCTGGCAGCCAAGTCAGGAGCAGGAACCTGGGCCCTGCCAGCCCCAGCTCTTGGCATGCCAGCAGGGGACAGGCATCATGCTGCACCTGGGAAGGCCTGTGTCTTGGCCCCACAGGACCCCTCCACAACCTGAACACCTCAGGGAGCTGCCTCTGTCAAAGTCCAGCTCAAAGGCCCCTCCTCTGTCCTTTCCCACCTGGTGGGGCGGCGGTTCTGTTCCATTCCTAGCGCGCTCCCCTGTAGCTCCTCTGCCAGGCAGAGAACCTTAGGGTTGACTGTCCCTGAGGCCACCATGCACACATCCACAGAGCACGGGCCAGTCCCAAATAGGCTCCCAAGACGTACCCAGGAAGAGAGGTCCCTGCCCTGGAGCTGACAGTTATGGAAGTAAAAGCAGAAGGGGTTGGGCTGGAGGCCCAGCGGTGCAGGGTAGCCACAGCCCCTAGCAGAGGAGACGGGGCAGCCTGGTAGTGGGAAACAGGCTGGAGGTCAAGGATGAGGGCAGGCACAAGAGATAAGCGAGCTGGTTACTGGTGGAGAAGGCAGGGGGGGTCCTCCAGGGTCTCTCAGAGCACAGTGGGTGCGCTGGGTCCCCAGGACAAGGCTGGCTGCCACACTGAGAGCAGCAGGGGAGGCTGGGGTTCGGCAGAAGGCCTCTGCACCATCTGGGCTCCACAGCCAGGCGGGACCCCAGACACAATCTCAAGGTCAATTCTGGTGTGGGTAGAGGTCCGAGGGACAGAGAAGGCAAGGGTGGACTGTTTTTAGGCCCAAACCAAAGGAAAAAGCTACTATCCCTAAGGTAGCAGGTTTGGGGAGGAAGGTCAAGGGGTCAGATTTGCGTGAGTCTGGGATGGACTTCAGTTGTCAGCTGGAAGTTGACAGGGGAGGCTGGGCTGGAGGCTGATATTTGGGGGCCCACATCTTCCCTGTGCCCCCAGCCCCCAGGTGAAGTTTACCAGAGGCTGCAGTGTTCTTGCAGTGGTGACACAGGCGCATTCCTCCTGTGTGCCCTGGAGACCACAGCTATGGCTGTGTCCCCTCCCCCATACCAGGAATATTCCATGTGACCCACTCTTCCCATAGAATCAACAGCCACTCTGTCCTAGTGGCCAGGTGAGCCTACTCTGTGTTCTCATGATGCTGGGGTCCTTCTAGCATCTTGGAGCACCCACCCCTGGTCCCTGGAGCTCTGTCCCTCTCCCCACAGAGTGACAATCCTTAAGCTCTCCAGTTCTTTCTTTTTAGGCTTTGTGCTATTAAAACACGACTTTTTCAAATCCCAATTCACTTTACAAAAGTCACATCTCCTCTGGAGTTTGGTGTGCCCAGCAAGCTCTCTGGGGTCAGAGCCAGCCCCAAGAGGCCCACATTCATGGTCAGGAGGCTCGAGGTCCCCATGATACTGCATGTCCATGAGTGCGCATGCATGGTCGGCAAGCCAGCTTCCTAACTGCAGTCCCCTCTACATGAGGTCCCCAGTGGCACCTCAGCCCTGAGTGTATCCTGCAGAAACAGGGTCACCCTGAGGTTCTAGACCCACTCGTCTCCTGTGGGGGGTGAGGTGCCCCGAGAGAAATGCTCAGAAACACAGCCACGGCAGTGTCACTGAGGAGCTCACAACCATGTCCCAGAGGCTCTCAGTTAGTGACAGGGGACACCAGGAGTGTAGTGGTCAGGCGTGCTCACGGATGGCCTATGTATCCAGGGCAAAGACAACCTCTTAGGGCACCTCTCAGGGGAGCTCCTCCCTGGGAGCCACCCGGCCGGCCGGCCAGGGAGTGAAGCGAGTTCCCTTGAGCTGGCGGCACTGTGGCCAGCAGCTGAGACCCATGCAGCACCTCAGCCTCCATACCGGCCGGCCATGGTTGGTCTTCACGGAGTCCTAGCAGAAAGAGGGGGACGTGGGACACACTGGTGCAGAGGATGCCAGGAGACCAGTGGGCATAGGCACTCCTGCCCAGGGGTTGGCACAAAGACGAACAGTAGATGTGCAAGGAAGGCCCACGGCACCAAGTTCCCCAAGCGGCCTGGCTTGCAGCAGGAACATGAAGCCTGCAGCTCTCAGGACTTGCTTGGGGGGCTGCCCTGGCCATCATCTGGGAGTCCACTGGCACCCACTGCCCCTTGGCTGCGCAGCCCCCAGCAGGTGGGTGGCATGCAGGGCTGGCAACCATGAGGCAGCACTGTTGGCAAGGAGAGGAAGCAGGGGCAGCTCTGGGTTGGGGGGCAGATCCTGGGGTCCCGGTGTGCAGGTGCAGCCCCCCAGCCTCCTGCTCCGAGGCCTGGTCTGGATGTGAATGCCATGGTCACCTACCATGACCCAGGTGGTGACTCTCTGGTGTTACAGTCATTGCCCTACAGAACCATCTAAAGGACTATTTTTTGTAGTACAGAAAGGTATAAGTTAACATTTCGTTTTTTTACACAGCTTTCTAGCCATTCTGTTTCTGCACTAAAGCAACAGTGAGCTAAACGGATGGACATTAGGTTTCAAAGTAAATAAAAACATCCTCAACCCAATCATCTTGCCACCAAAGAGAGTGTCCGAGGGACCATGTCTGCCCATCATGTGGAGGAGGATGGAGGCCTGAGGGGTGGTCCTGCAGGCCCTGCACATGGAGCTGGGGTTCTGGGACCCCCACTCTCGCTGGGCCACCTCACATGCCAGCATGCCTTCTGATTCAGGGTCTGCTCTCTTGGAAGTGGGGCCCAGGGAGGAGTGTGTGCTCAGAGGGCTCACCAGTCCTCTCATTGGTCTACCCCACCACTTGGAAGCTCATGTGTCCCACGCACAGTGGCCCATGGCTCGACTCGCTCTCTGGGCACTTCAGGATGGAACCCAAGGCATGACAAGGCATTCTTAGATGTCAGCTCTCCCACATGACAGGCGCTGTGAGGCAGGGTCCCACCCACTTATGGCCATCTTGCTCCTCAGGGATCACTCCCCACATTCAGGGGGACAGATATCCCCTGGGTTGCCACAGTCCATAGTCCATTATTTTAAGCATTCTCTTTCCCAAGCCTCCAAATGCCCAGCCTCTTTGTCCTTTCTTGTCCCTCCCACAGAGCTGCGTGCCCAGGCTGCCTTGTCTGTGTCGCCACCACTCAGGTGTGGGGCACAGGCCAGGAGAGTGGGAATGGCCACACGATGGGTGCCACCGTCTCTGGCCATCACCTCGTCTTCAAGCTCGGGTGCTCCCACCTGCCGGCCTCTCAGCGTGTGCCCTCACTCCTATCCCCGACAACAGAGAGAAACCTGTGGGCACCGCCTCAACTTCCTACTATAAACACACACCTCAAACATCCCTCCTCCCCAGCTACAACACTCCCCAGTGTGGACCCCACCCCCAACCCTCTTTCAGAACCCACTCACCCATGAGCCCAACAAGATGGGGTCCCTGGTCACCCTCCCTTAGTACCCAAGCCTTCTCCTCCCAAATACACAATTATTCAAGAGAGTGCTTAACAAGGGAGGGGAGGGCAGGAGGCTGAGGGCTCCCCAAAGCCTAGCCATTCCCTTACACCCCCACCCGAAACCCACAGGTGCCAGGAAGTGCTGTTAAATGAATAAGGGAGCCTGCTTTTGTGCAAAGATAGCTGAGATGTCCCAGGTGACATGTGGCTTTCAGGACAGATTTCACTGGGAGAGCCAGCACCCCCCACGCAGAACCTGCCCTGCCCGCTCCAGCTTCCCTGCAAACCAGGTCCACCAGCAGCAAGTTGTCTGCTGGGGCAGTGCCCACCTTGTGTTTCGGCTGCTCCTCGCTGTCCGTCCTGGCTCCGCCAGCGTGGCTAAGGACAGGGCTCAGGAGAGGGGACAAGCCCTGCCCAGCTGGGCCCAGGGTCACCTGAGATGCAGGGCTCAGGTTCAGTGGGCTCTTCCGAGTGGTGGGAGAAGGCTGAGGACTCTCCATGGAAAGGCCTGGAATTGAACGGGGCAGGGGATGGAGCAAGAAATGAGAAAGGGCTGCCACGCTGGCCAGACAGCAGTTGTCAGCAAGCTTTAGCCCACATTAGCTTAATGCTACCACCAGGCACCTTCTGGGAGGTGTGTAAACAAAGCCTCGGTCACATGTAGTTGTCGCTGTGACACAGTGAGATGCAAGTAGGTTGGCGGCTGGCCAATCCAGTTCCAGAGACCAACCGCCGGCGGTTCGGACACCCAGGGCTCAGCATGTCTAGGGGAGAATCTCCTCTGCTCCACACGAGATGGAACCGTGATAAAAATAAGCAGCACAAAGAGTTCTGAGCAGAAGGCGCCATCCGAGAGGGGCACCTTTCATGCATGCTCAACGAAAGGCAGACTGAGGAGGCTGCACACGAGGGCTGGGTGACAGCTGGGTGAACACATCTGTGCTCGAAGGACACACTTGTTACGAAAAAACTGCATCAATGGAAACTTCCCATACTGTTTTCTACTTTGGATTTTTCACAAACAAGGATGTCGTTTTGGTTTTCTTGAATCATACCACAAAACCAGTACTTTCTTCTTAAAACAAAGTTTGCTTTTGACTAAGCAGAAGCCAAAATTCTGGCCTAGTTCTAAGGCGGCTGCTGATGAGGCAGACTCTGCCACCCATTTCGTACTAAAGGGAGTCTCGTATCAAGAATTACATCTCAAAAGGTTATGTCTAATGTTTTCTACGGGACATCAGTAACTGTTCAATGTCAAGTCTTAAATATATCTTTATAGCAGAGTTTTATATATGAAATTAACCAACTTAGAAGCTATTTGTAACAGAAATTGACCTTAGGCTTATAATTGTACAGCCATTCCAACATCGCAGCTCCTGAGATTTCTGCCTGCCACTGAGTGCGCGAACACAGTAGTAACTGGCCCAGGACTCCCGGAGCCCCCCCTCCCACCCACTGCTGGCTTCAGAGCACGATACTCTTACACCCTAGTCACACTTCAAACTCAAGTCACCTACAGAGACAGTTTATAAAACCCAAACTTGGCTTCTTTGGCCTAAAACCTGTACATGGGCAGGCAGGCAGGTTAGCGCACAGGGGCTCCTTGGAGGACACCGCTGGGCCGAGCGCCAGCTCCCTGGGCGGGCACGGGCCCCCATGCCAGCCACCCCGCAGCCGGGCCAGCGGGCTGCAGGGAGGGTCCTTGTTTTCACATTGACAAATATGGAGCTCTGGAAGGCTGCAGTGAGCTGTCAGGGGTCCTGCCCAGAGGCTTCTGGGAGTGAGCTACCAATGCGATGATGACAGAATTTTCCTGTGGGATTTCTCACCATTACACCCTCACTGATAGTGCAAACCTGGACAATGTTGAGTATGAAATTATTAACAACCAGCTTATTAGAAGTTGCTTTTATTACACAGGTTAAGATATGCTAAACAACCTAAAATCACATGGAATTCCTTTGTTTCTCCAGACCACACAGAAGTGCGGAAGCCAAGGGCTCTGCTGGTCCCTGCAGTGTGGAGGACCCCCTGTGTGGGGAAGGGGCGGATTTCCAAAGATAAGCTACTTAGGATTCATACTCCAAAACCCTTTTGGTCCCGAATAGGCCCAGAATTGTGTAATGAGATACTTTTACACACGGAAAATTCAGAAAAAAGTTCAGAAGCTACTACCAACAGATCTTATTTTTCAATTGTACCAAAGTGTGAGAGCCTGTGTCTCACACTTACTGGTTATGAAAATAGGCTAAGCTCAGTGCTCCACTTTGTCCCCCAGTGCCTCACATAGCATGTCCCTTGAAGATGGGCAGTCCTACTGCAAGTTAATAGTGGACAGTTCCCTAAAAAGTGGCTATAGATTTGACTTTATATTTAAAGAATAGAAGATGGAGCTCGAGGAGGTGGTCCCCACGGAAGTGTCGGGAATGGGCTCTGGGGGCTGTGGGGCCCGGCAAACAGGGCAGGGTCAGGATACGCTCATTGGGCCATTGAATTAGAGAATGCAACTTCCGATAAATGGTCCCTTGGTGATGAACTTGTGAAAGGAGCTGCCCCTGCAGGAGAGACTGCTCATTTGGAAAAAAATATTGTGCTTCTAGGGAGGTTCAAAGTTGTCTTTGATATGATCACTGCAGACATCGACTCATAATTTAGTGAACAGATTAAAAAGTACCACAAACTGCCATTAAACATTTGTTTTTATTAAATCTGTCAGCTACAGCAAAACATTATAAATCACGTCTACTTCACATTACGTCAACCCAGATCCTACCAGACAAAGTAAAAGTGTGGGGAGATGAGCTTTCAAGCAAGCGGCACAGGCACGCAGCCCATCTGCACTCGAGGCTGGTTGGAGGGTGCACCCATGGCTCCAGGCCCGATCCTGTGTGGGTCAGCCTTAACACCACGTGTGTGAAGTTCCCTATGCACACGCTCCACCAGGAGAACACAGGCATGGGGCATGGCTCTGCAGGGTGCACGCCGGGAGAGGCAGAAGCCAGGGTGCTTGAGGCCGGCGGCTCTGCTCCATGTGCCGGTGGGTGTGCAAAGGCACTACCGTTAGAAACTCCCTGCCACAGGGAACCTCATCAACACTGACAGTGCACACCAGAATGCGGGTCTTAGGGTTTTTTTTTAAATGCTGAATGTCGTTTTAAATACCACAGAGTACATTTAGCCTTAACTGCCATGGAAAGAATCTTAAACATTTGTAAAAACAGACTCCTGTGTCCAAGGTCCTCCACCAAAAAATTGCAAGAATATTTTTCTGAATTACTAGAGGCCCTCCCATCGAATCCACTTAGACACGAGGGGGTGCTCTGCCGTTCCACTGCAGCATCAAGAATGACTGATTCCTTTACTTGTGCTCCAGGGACTTTTGGAAATTCTTCAATTTCCAGCATCAAATTATTTGAAACTGATAGATACAGACAGTAGTTACATTCTACTGAACTCCACATCCCTGCTGGAGGGGGACCACGCCATCCAACCTGTGGTTCAAGACAGGTCCTGTACTCAAAGGGGCAAGTTAGAAGGTTTGATCATCTTCAAGGACATACATTTAAAACTGTCAACAGTAAGTAACTCTGACAGGTGATTTTATTTTCAAAAATTTCTAAGTATTTGTTTTATAATTTTTGAAACATCATTTTAAAAAGCACAGTATTATCCTTCTGTGTTCCTCTTCACTTTATTCACCTATGTGGTGAAAGATCAATATCAGAATTAGAGCAAAACTTAAGCCTATTTTCATTCCATACCATTAAATTCTTTTTCAGAACTCTGTAAGAAACAATCTTGAAAATTCTGCCTGAGGTGGAAGGAGAATTGGCTTTGGTTTGGAAAATTCAGGCTCAAGTCTGAAGGTTAACAGGACAGTAGGAGTAAGATCCAGAAACCCCCTTTGGCTTGAACGATGGGTTGTTAATTTTGTAAGATGAAAAAACTAAACTGTACCAAGAACCCAAGTAAACGTGAGCTTAACAAGTTAGCAGAAAGTGAATTCTGGCTCCACTTTTGGACTAGGATGTTGCAAGTCCCTTTTACCCAAAATCTGGCTCAAAAATAAAAGCAGGAGGAAGAAAAATGGCTGGTATGCAGGAGTACAAACATCAGTTCCTCTCGCTGTTCTTGCAGGCCTCCTCTGCCTCATCTCTGCCACTTGACAAATGGCGGAGCAGGGTCTGACCTGTGCTGTACCCTTTCCATGGCGCTGGGGGGGGGCTCACCCATGGCCACACCCACAAGGCTGTGAGCAGGTGCCTGGCACACAGAGGTCTTGGGGTTTGAGTATGGCTGGGGTGACCCTAAGTTCAGAGGGTGATGTCAATACACATGGTGCCCCCAAGAAGCACTTTCAGTCTTTCCTTGTTAAGGAATAAACAAGACTCCTTGTTAAGGAAAATACGTGTTCTAGCCTACAACACAGTCACACTTTGGGGCATCTGTCCAGATCAGCACCTGCAGGTGTGGAGTCCCCTGCGTGTGGGTTCTATCAGAGGACACAGCTTGTCTACAGGTCTCTGACTGCCGGTGCAACAAGAGCAAGGTACCCCACACGAACTATCCCGAGAAACCAAAGAGCCTGCAGGTGATGCTTGTCAGGAAAGAAACGTAACCTGGGTTAACGTAATTAAAAAATAAGAGCCATACAGTTTTTACCCTTGTAACCAGTCAACCCAGAGATGGGGTGGAAAAAAGAAATGCTTTTGAGCAGTTTCTCGAAATCTGGTTTTGGGAATAAAATACCTCCTTGGGGAACCATTCATGTCACCAGTTCACCCCGAGTGGGGCCACCAGGCAGGGAGCAGGGCCCGTGTTGTCGTGGGAGGGAATGGGCATGCCCGTGATGCACTATATCCCCCAAGTGGGGAAGTGACCACCTGTGAAGGGTTCTGGGGAGTCTGTGCTGAGAGCGCCCTGCTCTGGAGTGCGGCAGGGCAAAGACACCAAGTCCAGGAGGAACACACTGCCAGCTGTGTCCTGCCCTGGGTGCTGGGCACCGTGAGCCCCCAGAGGAGACCAGCACCTGCTGCCAGGAGCGCCCAGAGAGGCCATGAGCCCTCCCCCACAAGGCTGGCTACAGCCACTGACCAGAAAGCGGGGCATATCCACCATGCTCCAAGGCCTGAGTGGGGCTGGGCAAGTGTGGAGGCAGCAAAAGCTTGCATTGCCCAAGTGGGAAACTCAAGTTCAGAACTGGGGTGAAGACCTGGTCAGAATGTGAGCAGCTGCTATGCTGTGGGTCAGAGTTTTTGTAGGGTAGACTCTAGCTGATGGGGTGGGAGGGAGAAGAAGGGGAACAGTGTTCTCACCTTCAGAATTAAGAAGCCAATAGCAAGTGTTCTGTGCGCCCTATGAGCTTAAGGACCCCGTGTTTGTCCCCAACACCGCGAACAGCGCCGTCATGGGCTACCACCTCAAGGGCATGGTGTTGAGCCAGAGGAACAGAACACGGCACCCGAGTCTGCATCTGCATGCTGGCCATGCCTGTCGGGCCCGAGGGGATAGCGCCGAGAGTGCGCAAACACTGTGAGAACGCACGGCGCCTTCCCCCAGTTGGCCTTCCACAGGGATGTCAGCATCCCTACCTGAAGTAAGACTGTCTGTGGAGCGTCATGGTGCCTACATGTTGCTCAGAAGCCTATGAAAGTGAAAGCGGCGTCAGCAAAGAGGTTGTGAAAACAATATGTGGCGGTTTCAGGGATTCATTTAATATGTGAGACAACCTTTAATATACGCAAATCAAAACTAAAAACAAAAAGAGGGAAAGGAAGCTAAAAGGTCCATATAAAAGTTCATAGTAAATCTTTCCTTATTTTATTGAATAAACAATTAAATTCTAAATTAGTACATGTCTGCAAATATGGCAATTTCAGTGGAAAACGAATCTTCTAAGTACCACAGACCAGGGAACATCACTGTTTTCTGTAGAGAATGAGTACGTCAAGTGCATAAGGAAGTCCTAGTTCCTTTGCTCCACAGCTCCTGAGGGAGGGCGGATGCTTTCAGGTAAAAGAGAGTGCCCCAGGTACCTCAGGCACCTGCACTCCTGCTGTAACTTCAGGACAAGGGCCAAAGCAGAACCCTGGCAGTGACCCCACGGCCCTGAACACACACACTACCAAACCCAATTGTAAGCACCGGAAAGAATGTTCACATTTCGTCTGTGACGTAATTGTTCTAGAAATGGGTGTCTTTGTTGATGTTCCACGAACCAGGAGGGAGTAAGCGTACCTTCGACCGTGATACAAACACATGGCCCACAGGGATATGACCCACGTGCTCAGAGCCGTCACGCGAGAGCTGCTCACGGCGACTCTTGCAGGGCTGCCCAGGGTGGGGGAGTTTGTCCCGAAAACCAAAGGACGACTACTTGGTGTGATTCAAAGCAGACTTTGTGAACAAGAAAGGGGAACGTCTTAGCCAACAGATTTAGAGGTTTCCCCCTCGACTGCTCGATGTCTTGTTTTTATTGTCCATCCATCTACTATTAGCACTATTTCAGAAATGTGTGTTGTCACAGGGATGAAAGAGGCAGCATGGGGATACAGTCACTGGGATTGTGAGGAGGTTGTGTGGGGACAGATGGCAGCCACACTCATGGGGAACTGAGCTCACGACCAGCCTTATGCAGGTGCTGTTGTACCCACAACACCAACGTACTATTGTGTGTTGATCACATGACGACACTGTGCTAACTGGAGTCCTAACCTAACTTCATACTAGAGAATTCCTCTGGAACACAGAAGAGGCATGTGTCCACACCTGTGATTTAAGAAGCGATGCAGTACACGCCATTACCTATTTGAGTGCAGTCACTCTTACTAAGCTGAAACTTTACTGTTACTAGACATTAGATACTCATATATTGGCTTACATAAAATACCTTAACTTTGGAAACTTAAGTACAAAAATAGACTTGATAACTAATAAAAAATAACTGGTCTGCCCAGAGCAAGCGTACTCTGCAAGGCAGACCCACCAGGGACAGTCGGCACTGTCTGTGGTCCCGAGGCTCCTGGCTGCGACGGGGCTGGCAGGCAGCCCTCTTGTCAGAGGCGAGAACTGCATCTGGCCGAGGAGAGCAGCACACTCAAGGAAAAAATTGTCAGCACTCTGCAGGCACTTTTCAACTATACACTCTCAGAAAACTGGCTCCTGCTGTAAGCCCGCCAGCCCCCACCATGCAAACCTCACTCAGCCATCCCTCCTCGAGTCCAGCCCTATGGACCACGCTCCCAAGACCACAGCACTGCACAACACAAGGCTTCCGAGGAGAAGGCGACTGCGATCAACAGCTGTAAGCAAATGAAAGAAAGACCCAGTGCTGCTCTAGGAAGGGCTGACCCTCAATCTGAACTCTTTTGGATATTTTAGAATTTATGGTAAACCGTCTCTTACTAAGATACGACAGAATGTCGTTGCCTCCGCTGCCTGCTATTTGAGGAAGGAAGTGTCCTTCAGGCTCACTTTCCCTGGGTCTCTAAAGAATTTCCTTTGGGTGGGGGGTTACAATCCACCCAGACGCAAAAGGTGAGGGAGGTGAGCTCCGCAGGCACCTCCCAGAAGAGCCACGCCTGGTCTCCAATTAGCCGGCTTCCTGAGAAAGGGAAACCTGCAAACTTAAACATACTAAGAACACTCTGGAAAAGAAGAGCTTTGTACAAATGTCTCCTGATAAAAGTGAACCTAGCACTTGACCTGGTAGTGCCCACGGAGTGTCTGGGGCGCTGGGCTCGTGTCAGCTGACCAGTGTGGAGGCCCGGCCACGCAGGGGCTGTGGGGTGATGGCGGGTGTGGGGGTGGGTGTGTAGTCTCTCATTGGCGCAGCTCTGGGTCCCACCTCCAGGGAAACAGGGGCGGGGCAGAGAGGTGGCGGCAAAGACAGGGACACGAGCCAGGACCAGAGGCCTGGCCTCTCCCACAAGTCACTGGCATGAAGTGGGGGTCTTCTCAACAAGATGAGAGGAGAAGAGCAGTCATGGCCATGTGCAGTGAGCAGACTGTGTTTGGAGCCCAGTTTGAACAAACCGGGTATTAACAGGCACTTTAGGCAAGGGGGCAAATTCAAGTATGTCCCTGCTATTGGAGGACAGCAAGGGCTCACTGATCCTGTGACTGTCTGTGTGCCATGCAAGGAGGTGTCCTCTGCTCCAGAGGTGCACGCAGTTTTGAGGGCAGCTGTCACATGTCAGGACCCACATGGAAGTCCTATAGCACCAAACGCAGAGAAAAAGGAAAAGGACAGAGGCCATGTGCAAGGTCCAACTTTGGGAAAACTGAATGGAGGAATGGCTGGGGTGTGTTTACTCCCTGTTCTGCTTTTGCGTATTTTGCAAACTTTCTAAATAAAGAGCTTAAAAAATCAACTCCAGAAAATGAAGTTTCACTGAGGAAACAACATCCCTTTAGAGGAAGGCCTGACAGAAGCTGTCGGGAGTGTCGGAGAGCAGCACTGACTGCGGATCTCCAGGACTAGAGCGTGATGAGGCACCTGCTGCCGTCTGCAGCCCTGGCTATGCTGGGGAGCAGGGCTAGACAGACCCATCCCAGGGAGGGCTGCTGCCCAGACACTTAAAACGGGACAACGTAGGTTGGCTGAAGGCAATACTGGGCACATTCATTAGAAGAGAGAGTCTAGGAAAAGCATTTTCCATAGTAACTCTTCCCCACACAGATCCAAGGTTAGCTTTCTAAGTGACAACCAGGGGGGAACAAAGTGTCTAGAACGTGCTATTCCACCTCCTGGTTCCTAACCGGCCCACCTCCTGCCCTTCCACCCAAGTCGCGGCATCTCCTCACAGACACTTTTGAGCCAACACAACACCTCCATGCTGCACAGAGGGCAGGCCTCAGGGGCAGGTGCAAGGGACACACACTGAGCGCGAGTCCCGCAGACCACAGTAAGGAGACTGCGGCATAGGTTTAAGGCAGCTACAAACATGGAAAATCTATACACTTAGCAAAAGGCCTCTGCTGGTGTTCAATCAACACAGATGACAAAAGAAAGACTGTGACCGGAAATAGACAGCAGGCTACTTGGTGTGCACTCACATGCCCCCAAGGCAGAGAACTTCAAGTCCTGCACACAGGGACAGAGGGGAGGCCTGCGGTCACCAAGGGAAGTGGAAGAAACGGAGCCTTTAACATGGCATTGCTCTACTAGTGGAGACCAGAAGGAATAAGCTACAGAAATTAAAAAAAAAAACCAAAAACCCAATCTCCGGACTTATTTGACAAAGTCAACGGTGCCCATCCAGGTTTCTCCTCTGATGTCCACAGACGAACACAGTCTGTGCCGTGGGCAGCAGCCTTGACTTTTGGATATTTTAGTATTTATGGTAAACCGTCTCTTACTAAGATACGACAGAATGTCGCTGCCTCCACTGCCTGCTATTTGCGGAAGGACGTGTCCTTCAGGCTCACTTTCCCTGGGTCTCTAAAGAATTTCCTTTGGGTGGGGGGTTACAATCCACCCAGATGCAAAAGGGGAGGGAGGTGGCACAGGTCCCAGCCTTGGCAGGTGTGCCTGCCTGGTGGGCACGGCCACCTCAGCCTGTCTGCTCCTATGACCTTTCCCACGGCCTTGGAAACAGACTCCATCCATGACAGGCCTGTTACAAACAGCTGGCCACTGTGTATCATATGCCACCTGACCTGAAGGAAACGATATTCCCACAGGAAGAGTTAACATATAAGTCCTCAACATGTGCAGAGCTCCAGGCTGCTGAGTTTTAGTGAACAACCCACTTCCTGGGTCCAAAGGAGACAGCTCTGTCAGGTTCTGCTTTTTCTGCAACCAGATATCTTCTATCCCTACTAAGCTAGATAGAAGAAAACAGTTCAAACTTACATTGCATTTTAAATCAAAGTTTCTCCAAGCCCACTACCTAAAGAGAGCGCTACTTCTGGGCCTAAGGTCAGTGGATGAACACTCTGGTGCAAAGCACACCCCGGGCAGGGACAGGGACCTTGCCATGTGCTGCCAGAGAGCCCGGCAGGCAGCAAGCTGTGGTCTCCACGGCCTCTCCCAGGATCTGGGCTCTGCAGGGCGAACTCGAGACTCCATGCGGTGGCTGGACCAGTCAAACAAAACCCCATCCTAGTCAAGCATGAGCAGGGTGCTTCATCTTAAAAAGCAGCAGTAGGCATAACACACATGTTCCATGAAAGGTCAATGGGAATCAGGACTGTGTAACACTCGACATGGACAGCACCAGTTTTTAGTTGAACCAAACAAAGCATATGCCAGAAAAACAGAGCTATGAAGACTAACTGATCAGTCCCTAGCCTGAAACAGTTGTCTATCTTAAGCCTTTTAACATCATTCTAAGCCACAGTTTTATCCTTTGACATTCAAAACAGAATAATCAATCAGCGCATTAGGAAAAAAGAATTTCTAGCCACGAACACAGAATCCCTTCCTACATCTAAAAGGCAAAAATCTGAGCTCTCACTGGGTTATCCTGTAAGGGAGCCCAAGACTGGTCAAGATGGGTTTTTATCTATCCGCTCTCCTGGAGTCAAATTCTTTATGCTCTGCAAATCAAAAATGACTCTCTCTCCACTTGTCTGTGCAAAAGGGTTACTGAAGAAAAGGCTCACATCTAGGGGGGTCCCCTCCTCAGCACCCCAGGAGTCCGTGTCTGTGCTGCTGGAGTCCTCAGCTGTGGTTGGGGGGTAGCTGAGCTGCTCTAACTGGTCGATGAGGTCCGAGAGCTGGAAGGCTGAGCTGGCCTCAGAGCGGACTGAGCAGGCTGGGAAGTTGGCCATGGAGCTGGCCTCGGACTGATTGGCTGAGCTGGGGGTGCAAGCAGACAAGCCTCCGTGAAGCGGCAGGTTGCTGAGGGAGCTGTTCTCGGACTGGTTGTTCCTCAGTGAGCTGGTCTCTGAGGGGCTCAGCAGGCTCTGCATCAGACTGGCTTGTGCCTTTACCTCAAACAGCTCACAGGTGTCTGAGGGGTGCACATCACCGCCAAAGCCACCCTCTCCCTCAAATGCAAAACCATGCTTGAGGCGCCCGCGCGTGGCCTCGGCGGGGTACCGGTCTGGGCTGGACGGGGCGGAGCCTGAGTGAGCGCAGGAAGGGGCCTGCGGGGCTGGTGCACAGTAAGGGAAGGAGAAGGCCTCTGAGCCTCCAGCAAAGAACGAGATGTCTGCCGGGTCATCATCTATGAACTCCTCAGATACCTGCAGCCGGCCGTTTGTCAATGTGAACACAGGCCCCCCTGCACTGCCCTGCTGGCCATGAGGATGCTCCCCCTGAGCGGGGGCGGAGCCCGCGATTGAGCCACTGCCACCCCCACCATCACTTTTACCAGCAGCTCTGCACTCCCTGCCAGCAACCCTCGCAGCTAAGTCTATGGTGGTGTCGTGACTCTGCCCCACGGGAGAGCTGGGGCTGCAACTCCTGACCACTCGACCCAACCCAACACCTTGACAAGGCTGCAGCGCAGGGGGCCCCGGGGACTGGGCCCATCGGGTGTCGCCATCGGCTGCTGCTCCGCTGCTCCTCTCTGCAGCTGGCCTCTTGGCGTCAGGTGCCTGGGGCTCTGTGAGGGAGCCGCTGCTGTCTTTGAAATCGGGTGGGCCTCGAGGGGCCAGAGGGGAGGTAGGAACTGAATAGAAGGAGGCATTTGTTGAAGATGGGGACGCAGAAGTCCTCATGCCCTCGGTGAATGAGATGCTCTGGAGGTCACAAGTGAAGAAAAAAAAGAGGAACACATAAAATTACACATTACCATTTGAAAGTTGCAGAGCTAGCTGGACCCAAGCTAGTAGGTCCACACTTTTCTACCTCAGCCTCTGCTAAGAAGGCCAACTGACCAGACTTTCCTCATTAGAACTGAAGATTTGTAAACACAGTTTTTCAAAAGGACCCAGAATCATGTTTAAAATCCCTCATAGTTTCATTTTTTTCTCTTCTGTCATTAAATGTCTATAGTGAAGAAAATTCCCATCATGAAAACCTAGCCATGTGTACCCGTATCTCCGGGGTGTTCTGCATCACTCTGAAGTTGCATGAGCACATGTTGGGCACTCCTCACTTCCGGGGGCAAACGACAGCTAGAGGCTGTGAGCCATTATCACTCAGCTAACAGGACTCTAAAGCAAAGCACCCACAGGCAACACACACACCCAGATCCGGCCACACTGCTGGCAGCTCCCTGCCAGGGAGCAGAGAAGCACGTTGGTGGGCTCCCATGGGAATGAAGGCTGGTGGCCCAGTGGCCAGAGCTATTCAGGCAGGGCTGGCGCAGCCCCCAGCATGAGTGAGAAGAGGCTCACAGGCGGGGGAGAGTCAGCCCTCCCAAGATACTGCCATGCCTCCAGGAAGCTCCAAATGACACGCACACACATGGCATCATCAAGAGGGTGTTTAGATCAAAATCTCACCCCAGAGTCCTGAGTAACTTGTGTGAGAGGAGCAGGGTGCGGCACAAGCGAACGAGGAGGCTGAAGCCGCAGTGGTGACCGACCAGAAATGAAACAGCAGCTCTCAGGCCACAGGTTCCTTGCTCAGACGCCCATCATTCAACCCTATCAACATTCTCTTGTGGTTTTTTAAGACAGTATCAGAACTGAAAGTTTAAAAGCAATTTTTCAATATTCATACTATACATTCATACTATTTTATTTTGTAAATAGGCTCCCTCGCTCAACGTGGGGCTTGAACTCACAACCCCCAGGTCAAGAGGTGCATGGCTCTCCAGACTCAGTCAGCCAGGTGCCCCCATGCATACTCCTTTAGACTATTCAAAAAGTTGAACTTTGTTGAAAAAACAAAAATAAATTCTTTTAATTTGAATTGATTAAGCAAAAAATTTGTAAATAGGAAATATACCTAGAAGAGCTAAAGAATGTTTTTATTTAAAAGATCCAATGTAAAAAGTTTGGGACACATGAGCTTTGATAGGTAAGGTACAAGTGTTGCTTCTGGAAATACTGTAGAATATGAATGACCAACTGTCAACAAAAACTAAAACAAAAACGTGTAGAAATAAAAAATCAATATGAAACTATGGAGCCATCTGAGGGGGCAGTAAGTGTATCACACAGCGAGAGAGTCTCTGTGAAAGTGTGCTTACGCATGGAAGTGGACATGCAAACCTGAAAACAGGAAGCATCTAGCGGGGGAGGTGCGGAGCACAGGACCACCCATGTCCTGCCATGCCGGCTCTTTCCATTGCTGCCACATTCTGGACAATGGGGCCGAGTGCTTTTCTCTGAATTATTTGCGTGAAACTGTGTATGCACCCTTGGTTTAAGAGTTGTAATCATGCCAAGCACAGATATAAATTTGTATCCTGCTTTTTACCCTTAACATGTTAGCAAAAAATCTCACCTCATGAATACAGTTTAATTAAGTAAACTAGTTCTGTAAGCTGGCATTTTACATTGTTTCAAACTTTTATAAAGGTAATGTTCATTCAGTTGTTTTCCTGAAAACAAAGATCAGTGTCAGCCCACTGCAGAAAACTGAAAGTACGAAGAGAAAATAAAATCACCTAGAGCCCTGTCACTCAGAGAGGACACGTGACCCTGAGGTTGATGGCTCTGGCCGATCTTCTCTGGGCATCTGTCACTTCAGCTCAGAATGAGGACCTTATTACACAGGCTGCTTTGTATCTTGCTAGTTTCACTTGCTAACCCATTCTCGTGTGTCCCTAGCACCACATGTTCTCCTAAAATGAGACCATTAGTGGTTCCAGAGCATTCCTCAGCAAATGGGCACACCCAGGGCTCTGCTGGTGAGTTGACCAGCACAGCTGTGAGTGTTCCGGGTTTCTAACGTCACAAAAATCCCCATCATGCACGTCTCAATGCATAAAGTTTTCTTACTTAGGACTGCACCTCTGCCAACAGCCCCAGGATGGGAATCTGCAGTTAAGCAGCGGGACTGACTCTGAGACTCCAGTTACAGCACTGCCAGGACTCCCCAAAGGTGTGCAGGTGACTAGTGTCACGTGTGCTTCAACCAGGAAGACTAACCTGCCTTGGCAAGTCTGCAGTCAGAGCACGAATAGACATCCGAGTCTTGCTGTGTCTTCTGCAAACAGAGAACAAAGTGTGAGCCACCACGTCAGCCTCTCCTAGGACTGAGGGCAGCCGCGCCCTGGGGAAGAAGGGGGCTAAGGCCTGATAACACGCCACAGGCATCTAGTTAGAAACAGGCAGAGGACAGAAAGTAAGAACTCAAATAAAAGACAGGTGTTGCAGAGGAGGTAAAATTATCCCCCACACTGAAGAAAAATTCCACACGCAAAAAAAAACAAGATGAATTTTTAGACCCAAAAGTTAACATGCTGCATGAAAACCTTCGATCTGAGCTGAACTATGCAGATTAGAGCCTCAACAGCAGGACCTGAGGCTGCACACACAACAGGTATCAAGGTGTACACCTGCTATCTTTATCACGCACTCTGCTGAAGCCATCTCTATAATTTTTTTAAAAAGATTTTATTTATTTATTTGACACAGAGAGAGATCACAAGTAGGCAGAGAGGCAGGCAGAGAGAGAGGGGGAAGCAGGCTGCTCGTGGAGCAGAGAGCCCGATGCGGGGCTCGATCCCAGGACCCTGGGATCATGACCTGAGCTGAAGGCAGAGGCTTAACCCACTGAGCCACCCAGGCGCCCCTTTATAAGATAATTTGACTCAAGTCTCAAAATACGTGTTTACATATTTAAGAGGATGTCTGTTCAAATAAAGGTTAAATATGTGAAATATTGATTTTAAAAGCACGTACTTCACAGCATAAAGACCATGGTGCTTACCTTTCGTATGGAACTCTCTTCACCCCACTGTCTCTGACATAATCCACCAGCTGTTTCTGTGTTCTTCCACTGTGAACAAAGGGAAAAGAACCAATAGCATTTCATAGCATTAGTCTTCATAGAGGCAAAGGAACGCTTGCCGACCCTCCAAGTTCACATATGCATTTTAAAGCTATACTTTGCAGGAAGTATAAGTGATTTTCTAGTTTCTATCGAAGCTATTTTTTCCATTGTTTTACTTGATATGCTTCTGCCGCCATTACTAGCTGCATGTAATTCTCTGACACACTTCCCAGCCCTTGTTTCTTGACAGTCTCAGTCCTGCACAGCCGCCAGGGCCTCCCGGGGCTGGGTACGTGCTGCTGCCCCACCTGTATCTGAAGGACGAGCCCCGGCTGAAGAAGACGGCTTTAGCTTTGGCCTTAGGTTGATCCAGGAGTCTAAAGAAGGTGTGATACTCCACACAGATCTTCCAGAAATTCTTGCATTCATCTCTACTGCCCAATAAGAACTCCAGCGTGTCCTGGTAAGGTCCCTAGAAACAAAACATGAAGTCTCAAAACTAACTAATTCAAGAACATTTAGGAAGCATTCAGATAACAGGCTATTTATTCCAATGTTAAAAATTAGGAAAACATCGTTTTCTAAAAATTATCTATAAAGACTTCTGGTGCCATTTACATTTAAGAGAAAAAAAGCAGTATTAGCTTGTTCAACTACAGAAATGTTCAGAACAACACAGTCACCTACAATGACACAACTGCTAACACTTCCACATGCCCCTCATGACGCATCCCCCATAGCAAACCAGGGCACCCCCTCTGTCAGGCAACTATCCATGGGCCATTGCTCAGTTGCTCTTCCATGTGGCTCAGGGGCATTCCAGGTGTCCAGGACACATGGTTTCAAAGGCTCACACACGTCTTTTTTTCTTAAAGATTTTATTTATTTGACAGGGAGGGGGAGAGAGAGAGAGAGAGAGAGAGAGAGAGACAGTGAGAGAAGGAACACAAGCAGGGGGAGCCAGAGAAGGAGAAGTAGGCTTCCCACGGAGCAAAGAGCCTGATGCGGCACTCAATCCCAGAACCCTGGGATCGTGACCGGAGCTAAAGGCAGACACTTAACAGCTGAGCCACCTAGGCACCACACACATCATCTTGAAGTAACTACTGTGTTATCTCTCATAGTTATTTCTTAGGATAAATTCTTAGAAATGTTATACTGAGCTTAAAATAATGCACATTAAAAAAATATATTTATTTATTTAAAGTAATCTCTACACCCAACATGGGGCTGGAACTCATGACCCTAGGATCAAGAGTTGCATGCCCCAACAGAGCCAGCCAGGTGCCCCAACAATGCACATTTTTGAGCCTTGAGGCATATTACCGAATAACCTTCCAGAAGGACCATCCTACCTGGACTCCTAGATTCAGTCTTTGAAACCTAAGTGCTGGGGGATCCAAGCTGCCACTCTGCCCAGGGTAGGTGTCGTCCTGACTCTGAGCCTCAGTGAGTGGTAGCAGCGACCCCCCTTGTTCCCTGGAGGGGGGCCTGGGTGGCACCCAGTGGGTTAAGCCCCTGCCTTCAGCCCCGGTCACGATCTCAGGGTCCTGGGATCGAGCCCTGCATTGTGCTCTCTGCTCAGCCGGGAGCCTGCTTCCCCACCCACCCCTCTGCCTGCCTCTCTGCCTACTTATGATCTCTGTCAAATAAATAAATAAAATCTTAAAAAAAAAAAAAAAAAGAACAGCCCTGGAAGCAGTTCTTGCACTCACAGGAAAAAGCAGCGTCTACCTGCATTTTGTGCGTGTTTTTAGTACTCCTTAGACTTCCCTTTCATTCCTACAACAGATAGTTGAATAAGAAACCGGCCGCTCTTTCATACTTCTCCAGGAAGGAAATATGTGTGTGACACGCGCACCTGCTGTTTGACCAAAGCCTGGCGGACTGAGTGCCCTTCAGAAGCTGAGGGATGACCCCTCGGCCCAGCACTCCCAGCATATCTGTGCAGAGATAGCCTTGTCAGCCTCCTGCAGTGGCACGGCCAGTCCACTCTCAGTCCCTACCCTCCTCTGTGTCTGGGACTACACCACCACGGACACTGTCGAATTGCAAGTATCGGATTTTTCCTATCAGACTGTATAGACAAGTACTTTATACATTTCAGTAAATTCACATGTAATTATTATTTTATGACTGATAGTCTCAAAAAGGAAGGAGTATTTATTTTCTGAAAATCAAGGCTTCTCCATTAGAGCTAGCAAAAGGTCAATTTCTGGATCCATGACGATCCTGGGAACGTCCCTTACTCTGGACAGAAGCTCTAAGGCTAATCTGCTGTAAGACTGCAGATCACAGTTAAATACCTCATGTCTCAGCCTCCTGACCTGGAGAACAAAGACACTGCAGCCAACCGACTGTTCTCAGCAGCCCCTGGCAGCTTTTCTCTCTTACCCTAGACCTGCTGATTCTGAAAGCCGGCCCTGTGATGAGTGGTGTGAGCAGCCCCTTCGGGACACTGACCCACGCTCATTAGAAGACCACCTGAGCAGATTACCCAAAGCCCTTCCACACCCCAATTCTAAATCCCCTCCCTAAATTCTTGTGTGCATGATACGGAAGTGATTCATAAAATAATTAACAAGTCAACGTTCCAGGAGAATAAATTCTCTTGTAATTCAGAAAGTGCTTAAAATCATACTTACACGGACCTCTGGGTGCAGTTTGATGAGAAATCTTTTCCTCTTAAAGCTGAGTTTTCGGACCCTGGACCAGTTGAAAGTGTTAATTTTGGTGGTGCCCTAAAATTCAAGAGATGGACACTCAGACACATTTGTAATCCACACAGACACACATACACATCTTTTCATGAAATAGAGAATGTTTAAATCACAACCTTGCCAGATAGCACAGCAATGTACTCGACATTTTGTATCTGGAATGACTGCGAATTAAAACGTCAATACTAAATATAAGAATTTACTCGTTTTAGAAGAGTAAAAGAAGAGTAAAGCCTTTGATAAGGCTTTCTTACAAATTATCTTTTATCAATGCCAATACTGAACACTCCTTGAAGCCCACCCCTGCAAAGAGGGTGGTTATGAGGAGTGATGGTGGTGGAAGGGCCGGGGTGGGAGCAGAGCCAGGACTCTTGCTGCAGGAGAGAGGATGCTGGGGGCTGCTGCCCTGGAGAGGGAGCTGGTGGCATGAGCTCCTGACACTCAGAGCAGCGACGGGCACACCGAGTGCTGTGGGTCTTGGGTTCTAGATATGATACTCCACTGGAAAGGCCAGGGCTCTGGGGTCTTCAGGGTGTAGTGGGCAAAGCTCCAATTGACCCTGGAATATCTGTTGTCTAAGAAAGTACACAAGTGCTCAATGGGATGGGGCAGGCCCACCGGATACAAGTGCCTGCTTGGAGGATGTCCAAGGATCAGTGTGGGACAAGTCACAGATCAAAATGGATAGTGACAGCAGCAGATTATCAAGTGTCAGAGTATAACCCGAACTGTTATAATTCAAATTGTGATGTGAGTATAATACAAATCCATGAGTCCACAGTGATACGAAGTAAATGCAGACAAAAACCCTTCCAGGAGCACAAAAAATGGCAGTAAATGAGTCACCACTTGGCAGCCATCAGAGTAATCCAACCAGGTGAGTGGGTGAGGTTAGAGACATCTACATGGCCTCAAACTCTCTTTCCACAAAAGGCTTATTAGTTACGAAGGACAAAAAGTAACTTTGTAGTAGACCAGCTTGTCAAATGCCATCTGACCAAGTGTTCAATGTTGACACCGCCAGCAATGGGACAGATGGCACCATGGGCCACCTTGCAGCCATACCAGGAACATGGTCATTTTAATGATTTAACCGAGAAGCTAGACTAGGGTCTGATCATCAGCAAGTATCCAACAAGCCTATATTGTAGTAATTCCACAGAATGACTGGCCTGTAATCATAAGAATCAGGGAAAGAAGGAAGAATGTTCCAGACAGGGCGCAGTGCTTGACCTTAGATTGGATCTCTTGCAACAAATAAGATTAGGCAACTGGTGAAATCTGGATGGACGTCTCAGGTGAGTAAGTTCTTTGTACTGTTCCTGTAACTTTTCTGTAAGCTTTGCATTGTTTCAGAATAAAAATTCAATGTTCTGAGATACCTTCCTGGTATTCTCCCCTCTACTCTTGACCATCATGATCATTTACTCTTCTCTGCAAACTTGAGATGGGGACAGCAAGATAGGAAATTAAGTCTTCCTTCAGAAACTCCAAAAACTTCAACCTTAAAGGGGGATGCCACCACATGGACCTGTTCTGAAAACAAGGGAAGAAACCAGGCGTGATGACCTGGTTTAGGTGCAGAGCCTGGGAGGAGAAGAGCCTGAGACAGGGCACAGCTCAGTGGCGGTGAGGGTGTGCAGAGTGGGTGATTAAAATCACTCTGGATTACACTTGGTGATGGCTGCACAATTCTGTAAACACACTAAGAAGACATGAATGTATATTGGAAAGTGGTAAACTTTATCGTCAGTAATTTACATCTCCATGAAAACAATTCCTAAGTTAAGAGGTGTCCTGAAGGGGCACCTGGGTGGCTTAGTGGGTTAAGCCTCTGCCTTCGGCTTGGGTCATGGTCTCAGGGTCCTGGCATGGAGCCCCGCATCGGGCTTGCTGCTCGGCGGGGAGCCTGCTTCCCCCTCTCTGCCACCTCTCTGCCTACTTGTGATCTCTATCTCTCTGTCAAATAAATAAATAAATAAAATCTTAAAAAAAAAAAAAAAAAAAAAAAGAGGTGTCCTGAAAGTCCCGATAGAAATGTTCGGGTCTCCATGAGAACAGAAGCATCCCGTACTTTTAAATACGCCCAAACACTAATTACTCTAATTTCTGCTCACATTTTCAACTATGTTCTCAAAAAATGCAAGCAAACAAAATAAAAATAACCCAAATATAGAACATCAACAAAAGAAAACAGAAGCCTCCCTCCTGCGCCCTTACTCCTCACCAGCCCCCACCGTTTTTAACCCCAGACATGGTTTATGTGCCTGGGCAGGGGCTGTAGGCAAGGCAGAGACGGTGTGCCACCCACAGACACAGACCAGGTGAGAGAGGTCTCACACACGGGTGCTGCTTGCCTGCTTACCTTTCCACTTACTTTTGGTCAAAAAAAAAAAAAAAAAAGTGATATTCCAGAGTTTTAACCACTATCAGAAGTCCAAAGAAGAAACAAAACCCGATCACAACTAGAGTGTTCAACTTTAAAAGTTTCAACTTTTAAAACTGAGCAGCTGACTATAAACACTCAGAGCTACTGCTTTCATTTTAATTGTTATCCAATAATCCATGGCACAATTATAAATGTCTAGGAAGGCTTGAGACAAGACCCAGCCATTCAGGGCCCTCCTGCTGGAGACCTGGCCCCCTGAGCCCTCCATACCCACTCTGCGGTGGCCAAATTTTAAATTTGGTTTTTATTTACTGATCATGAGAGTACTTCTCACAGGCTGAGCCATGGTGAATCGTAACTCTATTTTGCTCCTTTACTTTAAATTCTCCCTGAGATACTAAGTGCCTCTTTTCATTTACTCAGTTTTCTAATTCAGCTCAAACTCTCCCTGCAGAATTTTTTTTAAAATTATTTTTTAGAGCGAGCGAGAGAGCACAAATGGGAGGGGCAGAGGGAGATGGAGAGAGAGAGCCCCAAGCAAGCTCTGCACTGAGCAGAGCCTGACGTGGTGCCCGAGCTCACAACTCTTGAGATCAGGACCTGAGCTGAAATCAAGAGTCGGATGCTCAACTGACCGTGCCACCCAGGGGCTTCATCCCTGCAGAGTTTAAAACTCTTCAGTGTGGTCTGATCCAGGAAACAATTCTCTCCATGCTGCACGCATGCTAATGGGTGCTCCCTGGGCAGCTTCCGATGTGCAGCCCATCCGCTGCCATTCCCGGTCTGTTCTCTCCTCTGTCACGTGCTTTAAAAAGTGCTCAGCAGTCAAACCTTAGAAAAACTGTGTATCTGGAAAATGTTTTTATTTCCTCTGCACAGAAGTCACATTGGACGGGGCAGAGGATCTTGGGTGGGAAATTATTTTCTTTCATGTTCCGCACCACTGCCTGCCCTATTGTCGTATAGCCTCCAGTGCTACCCCCACCGTTCCTTCCTTCTCCTTCTGGGAGCTCTCCGGTCTCCCCTGCGTTCTGACACTTCATGCTGGTGTGCCCTGTGGGTGATCTTCACTCATTGGCCATAGCAGGAACGTGTAGGCACTCCCAATATGGACACTGGTGCCTTATGCTCTGGACACATTTCTCACGTGATTTCTGTAACAGTTTTCTCTGCTGCTCTGGGCTGTGGCCTCTAGGTCTCCTGGGTGCTGGAATGCTGGGCCTTTTGTGCTATTCTCTGAATTGTCACTTGCCTCCTGCATCATGAATCCTCTATATGCTCTGTGGAGATTTCCTCAACTTCGGTTCCAGAAAGCCTCACACTCTGCAGTACGGTCCTTTCTGCTACCGCATTTCTAGATCTGCATGCACTCCTGCTCTCCGTGTGTCCCTGTGACTACAGACTGCTTGTGTTTCAGAGGCAATTTTCTCTTCTGTGAGGCTTCCCAGGAAACATAAGGCAGTAATACATCAGCAAGGATGTACGAGTCTGCAGGGAGAAGCCCCTTATCACTTGCTCCCAAAGCCTGCAGCTGCCTTCCCTTCCCAGCGGCTATTAATGCCACCTGTTTACTTTGTATGGTGTAGAGAGTGTGTCATTCTCCCACTCCTCCTCACAAGCAGTAGCAAACCATACACACTTTCATCTTTGCTCCACACAACAGTGTATCTCAATGTCCCATGTATCACGACATGTTCTTTGTGCAGTTGCCTGATAGTCCATAATATGGATGAACCAGCCTCCTGATGATCAGTTATCAATATTTTACTATTACAAATAAGGCTAAAATATAAAAATATAAAATTACAAGATAAAAATCTTTCATATCTGAGTCCTACTCCTCATGAACATGACACAGTGTAAAGCGACTTTTCTGCATCTTGCCCATGAGACAGATAGAAGATGGCGTGCTTGCTGAGGATTCTACAGGGGTTCTCATCCCGTTCCTGGCACAGGCTCTGTTTCTTCTCAACACTAATCTGGTATCTGTTCTTCAAGAGAGAGGATTTCCTTAAATTTCTGGTGATCCTTGGTTATCTGCCTGAGTTTAAAAGTGAGACCCCAGGACTGTAAGAGTCTGTGACCGTCTGGTCACCAGCGAAATCTAGGGTCCATCTGGAGAGGGACAGAGTAACTGCATGGTCTTAAGGGTGTCTCTCCATGGACTGCTTACTGGTTTAAAGAGAAAAACTAGTAACTACAATAACCAGTAACTATTAACTAAAGTTAATAACAAGTAATCAAGACTAGTAATTAAGAACTAGAAAGCAGAGATCAAGATTCACACCACCAGTGAGGCGGGACGGTGTCTCAGTTGCGACTTTCTGTCAAGAACATGACCACCTGGGTAGTGGGAATATGTCCCCTGAACCTCATCCCAGGAAAACAAATGACAAACCAAAAATGGAGAATGTCCTACTAAAAATAAAAAGGACCGTGCTCAACACTGTCAATGTCCTGAAAGATGAAGAAAAGAAATGCTCTAGCTTCAAGGACACAGCAGATGCAACAGCTAAATGCCATGTCTGGGCCCTGTCCTGTAGGGATAAGCACCGTGAGGACATCAACTGGCTGGCTGACAAGCCCGGAGAACAACCAGCACATCAGCTGCCTCAGTGACAATGGTCAGGCAGTGTTCCAGGATTACAAACATATGCCTTCAGTGGTCAAGGGTTCAGGAGTCTGCAGCCCATTCTCAAATGCTTCTGAAGAGTTACATGTGCGCGCATGTTCATGCGTGGCTGTGCATGTACACGGAGTGGGGGTGAGGAAGCGTGCCGGGGGAAACGCAAACCACAAAGCGAATGTGTAAAATGCTGCTGTGGGTGAAATCCAGGGTCAGGGTACATGAGGGCTCGCTGTGTTGTTCTAATTCTTATAGCTTTTCTGTAAGTTCGGAAGTTATTCCCGAATGAAAGTCTTTAAAACAGAAGGCTCTGAAATGCTGGCTGGAGGCTCTTTGTTGGGGGGAGGCAGGGGTAGGGAGCCAGGCCTGTTACCACGGGATGCCCCTGTGTCAACACCTGCAGGGCTCCCAGAAGGCCATGTGGACTTTCTGGACATCAGTCTCCTGTCTCTGAGATGTCAGCCTGTCCACCATTCCAGGGGAGCAGAGACGGGGAGGCCTGTGGCAACAAGGAGTACAGGCTTTCCCTTAAACATCCACTTGGAGGCTCACCTCGTATTGTCCTCTGCCTTCTAAGCCAGACCCCGGAGAGGGAGGCCCTTGCCCTCTCCCAGTACAGGGAGGGGCTGCGGCTGTACTTGCTCCTCCCACAGATGCAACCAGGCTGTTACCAGCCCCAGCCTGCCCGGGGCCCACCAAGGTACCCCCTAAACTCCTGCGGACACAGGAGTCTGACCTCCCACTCCCTTCCCACTACTCTGCACTGCTCCCACTCATCTGCCCATTTCCCAACTTCTAAAACATCGCTGGCATTTGATTTCCTTTTCCAGCCTTTGTTCTTACTAGTTTAAATTTAAAACAAAACAAAAAACCCGGGGCGCCTGGGTGGCTCAGTGGGTTAAAGCCTCTGCCTTCGACTCGGGTCATGATCCCGGGGTCCTGGGATCGAGCCCCTCGTCGGGATCTCTGCTCAGCGGGGAGCCTGTTTCCTCCTCCCTCTCTGCCTGTCTCTCTACCTACTTGTGATCTCTATCTGTCAAATGAATAAATAAAAAAATCTTTAAACAAAACAAAACAAAACAAAACAAAAAAACCCAAAAAACCCAACTCCTTCATTGTCATTCTGGTGGGGGTTTGAGGGAATAATAATGAATAGCATCTAACGTGTTTAATATGAAGTCTCTGATCCCTGCTTTTAACTTCTTCCAGTTACAAATTATCCTTTTCTGGAAAAATCACCTGAACTCGATTGGGATGGACGTGTGACTTTCATGTCTGCATGATACAGAAATTGTCATGTGAGCCAGCAGCTGTGGGAGGCCCTGGGTCCATCACCTCACACAGTGAGCCTGGTACCGTCTCCACCAATCACTCAGTATATGATAGAACACAATTAACATTCTGTTGACAAAGTAAGATTTTTTTTTTCCCTAATAGGAAATTGAAAACTTGATGATTAGGTTAAAAATGAAAGGAAAAGAAAAAGAGAACAAGTGTGGCTTGACTATGGGGGCCTGGATCAGCTGAGCCGTCCTAGATGACCATAGGTTAAAAAGAGCCCACGGTGGGGGGCGCGCCTGGGTGGCTCAGTGGGTTAAAGTCTCTGCCTTTGGCTCAGGTCATGATCTCAGGGTCCTGGGATCGAGCCCCGAGTTGGGCTCTCTGCTCGGCAGGGAGCCTGCTTCCCTTCCTCTCTCTCTGCCTGCTTCTCTGCCTACCTGTGATCTCTGTGTGTTAAATAAAATATTAAAAAAAAAAAAAAAAAAAAGCCCACAGGGGAAGGAGCGGCTAACGCAGGCCCTGGATTCCCAGGATGTACCCCCCATGGCGGTCAGGGCTGAGCAGGCCTTGGCAGGATGTCCACGTGCAACTGGAGGCCCATAGCTCTGGCTGGACCAGAGGGCTCCCTAGAGGGCAGATCGCAGCAGCAAGTGGGCCTTGGGGCCTGGGGCAGAGGACGTGGGCAGCCCTTCCAGCATCTCCAGGCCATGGAGGGCCTGTGCTATAGCAGTCACTCGCAGACGCTTCCCCACCACAAACCCCAGCATACACGTGCTTCACTGCGGGCAGAGCTCAGTGGCCCTTTATGGAACCGTCTGCCTCTGCATACACCACCAACACAAAGGTTCACGATTGTACTGATGGTTATCACGCACCACAGCCTCTGACTGTTTCCGCTCTGCTCTAGCTTTATGTCCTGAAATGACGACTGCAGACACCCCCCAGTCCATCACGTCCAGACCTGCGCAGGTCCACGCCTGAGGCCTGGAGATGGCTCTGCACAGAGGAGCCAGTGTTTCCACAGAAGATTCTATGGGGATGACCTTCAGGTCAACATCAGAGGTGGCATGTGACGGGGTGCCCCAGGGGCCAGAGGGCTCTGTGACAGTGAGGAGAGAGAGACAAGGAAACATCTGCTCCACGGAGTGAGAGGTGGGATCAGAAGATATGCAAGGCTCCTCCTCCACGTCCAAGATCGTACACATCAGAACAAAATTTTACCAGCACATGTTCACACCCCATCGAGTCAGAGTGCATCCCCACCCTCCCTACCTGGAACACGAGGACACCCATGTGGGAAACAGCCAGGTTAATTCTGGCCCCCTCCCTGTCAGAAGCCATGTGAAATCTGATGCCATACATTTCCAACTTCCGGGCAATTTCAAGCACCTGGAAATCCGACTCAGCAGGCGTCTGGCCCCTAGAGTAATAAAGGATGGCACGGTCACAGCACTGAAGCAACTTCATTTCTCAAAAAGCCAAAACATATAACAGAATTGATTAGGAAGACAAAACACAATAAAACAAACCAAGGCTGGAGGCTTTGTTTCAGAGCAGACTGGTCCCTTTAAGTTTATTGACCCACGGAAATGCAGCATACCACACACACAGACAAAAGAAATTGTCTGTTTCCTTTTAGCCTGTACTCCATTTCCTGACGGGCAGCATGGTTTTTGTATCTACTAGATGCTCAGCATTATACTTTGCCCTAAATACTGACACAGTCCCATGCAAACATTATACACAGAGACAACTACTAAATGCAGGAAACACCAAAGATAACATCAGTATCTCATTCAACCCATTTCAATACTTTTCCAAAACATTTTCATAATGTACAATTCTAACCATTAGAATATGCTTTTATAAGGATAAAATTATGACATTGAATAGAAATGTTTCTCAAGTTCCCAGTCCAGTCATGCTTCCAGGGAAGAGCCCATGACCCGTGTCACATGGACCAGGCTCCAGAAGGGGGCTGTTCAGACAAAGCACAGCTGGGCCAAGGGGAGAGGGTCCTACTCAGAGGACCCCCACTCAAGGCCTATGTCCTACATGTGGGGCTCTCCATCAACAACCCTTCCTCTTACTTCCAAATGTCTGAGCTTTGGGATTTTTTTTTTTCAAGATTTTTTTTATTTGAGAGAGAGAAAGAGCACAGCAGGGAGAAGGAGAAGGAGAGAGAATCTTAAGCAGACTCCCTGCTGAGCAAGCACTGAGGGGGATGGGGGAATGGCAGTGTTTGATCTCAAGACCCTGAATCAGGATCTGAGCCAGTACCAAGAGTCCAAAGCTTAACCGAATGCACTACCCAGAGGCCCCTGAGTTTCTGGATCTTTAAGGAACAACATGACTGTCTGGGTTATGCTATTCCCACGGTTTCTATTCTTGGGCTAAAATTTCCATTCTTTGAGTTTGTTATGGACACCCTATCAGCTTACATTTAATAAATCATCACTAAGAAACACTGTGTGTGTGACAACTGTTTTCTAAGGTGTCCTAATGGGGAAGATCTGCTTATTACTTTCTAATTTTTTTTAATTTTTAGTAGGCTCCATGCCCTATGTGGGGCTTGAATTTACGACCCTGAGATTAAGAGCTGTATGCTCTACTGACTGAGCCAGCCAGGCACCCCAAGATTTGCTCATCCCTAATGCTTCTAGTGACCACTGCCACAGCTTTGGAGCGGGGTGCCAGGTAGAGGCTGGGGGAGTTCTGAGGTGAAGCTAGAATCAGGGAGGCTAAGGGAGAGTCTGGTGAGGACTCAGAAGGAAAAGAGAGCAGAGAAAGCCTTCTCAGAGAAGCTCTAAGCCTTTGTGAACAGAATTGGGTAGATATGAGGACGGGAAAGGCTATTCTGGCAAGGTCTCAGAAGGAAGTGAGGAGTACACAGTATTAGAAACAGAAGAGAAGATGATCCTTTTTTATCAAGTGGCACAAAATTTGGCTGAATTATATTTATATCCTAGTGTTCTGTGGAGGGCAGAACTGGCCAGCAATGGAACTGGAAGTTTAGCTGAAGAGATCTCTAGGCCAAGTTGGGAAGGTGCGGCTGGGCTGCTCTGACTGCTGCCAGGAAAGCACAAGAGGGAAGTGCCTGAGAGATGGAAGTGGGGAACAGAGAGGAAACAGAACTTTGAGACCAGGAAAATATTCGCCTATGCATACTGCAGAAAATGAGGACACTAAGGGTGTAGCTAAATAGCTGAGGAGATCAGTATGGAGAGAAGTCAGGACAGTGGGAGAAGGACCCCAAAGGCAATTCAGGTCAAGGCTGCCCCTCCCATCACAGGCCGGTGGCGAAGACGGGGGGATTGAGGGCCCCACAGCCTCCACCAGGTCTCCAAGGCCAGGGCTGCCTGGAGGGCAGAGCATTGAGCCAAAGAGGATTATTCCTGAGCCTTAAGGTCTAACGTCATTTGCCCTGCTAGCTGTTGGGCTTGCCTGAGACCTGTTACCCTTCCCTTTGTTCCAATTTCTCCCTTTGGAGGGGAGTGCCAATCCCATGCTGTCCCCAGCATAGTATTCTGTTTTCACAGGTCCACAGCTGGAGGAGACTTGGCCTCAGGCAGAACCCTAGCTGGAGTCCCAGCCAATCCTCATCAAGATGAGATTCAGGAGAGGCTGTGGGCCTGGGAGAGTTTTGGAGTTGGTACAGGAGCAGTGGGGACGTTCAGGCTATTAGGATGGAATGAATATATTGTGCATGAACATGAATTGTGGGGGGGTGGAATGTTATAGGGTGAATCAATGTCTGTGTCCTCCAAATCCTAGGCTGCAGGCAAACCCCCAATATGAGAGTATTTGGAGAGGGGTCTTTGGGAGGGGCCCGTGTAGAGGACTCCTGAATATTAGTGGCCTCAAAACAGAGGCTCCAGGGAGTGCCCAGCCCCTTCCACCCTGTGAGGACAGAGCAAGAAATGCCTTTTATGAAACAGGAAGCAGGTCCTCAGCACCACCGAATCCACCGGGGCCTCCATGTTGGACTTCTAGCCTCCAGAACTGTGAGAAATCAAGGTCTGTGGGCTACAAGCCGCCCAGCCTGGGGCGCTCAGTTACAGCAGCCCCGAAGGACTAAGACACCAGCTTCCAAACCTTTTACTTCACTCTCAAAGATCCAAAAGAACTGTGATTTAAAAAAAAAAAATTCCTTCAATATCTTATTCAGTGATTACTGAAGTGTGTTTTCGGTAGGCCAAGGAAGATGTTATATACTAGGTAAGAAATTTATCTTGGTCAGGGAACGCATGGGTAACTCAGGCAGTCAAGCGTCTGCCTTCAGCTCAGGTCATGACCCTGGGGCCTGGGATTGAGCCCCGTATCGCTCCTGGCTCAGTGGAGAGTCTGCTTCTCCCTCTGCCACTTCCCCCCACCTTGTGCTCATTCTCTAACAAATAAATAGATAAAATCTTAAAAATTTTGTTTATCTTGGTTAAAATGAAGGTACCACATTATATTTAAGAACCCACCACAAAAAATGATTTAAGGAAAAGAAGTACAAGTATCTGATGACTGGAAGATTAAGTCAACACATCAGAACCATGAGAGGGCCCCTGCTTGGCTCCGTCAATGTGAGCATGTGACTTGATCTGGGGGCTTGCAGAGATCACTTAAAAATTAAAATCTTGGGGTGCCTGGGTGGCTCAGTCGGTTAAGCCTCTGCCTTCAGCTCAGGTCATGATCTCAGGGTCCCGGGATCAAGCCCCACATTGGGCTCCCTGCCCAGTGGGGAGCCTGCTTCTCCCTCTGCCTGCTGCTCTTCCTACTTGTGCCTCTTTCTCTTCAAGCTCTCTGACAAGTAAGTAAGTAGGTAAGTAAGTAAATAAACAAATCTTAAAAAAAAAAAAAGAAAGAAAGAAATTGTTCATCCCTTAAAAAAAAATCTAGCTGGGGAATAAAAAGAATCATGAGAGCCCAGAGAGTGACAGCAGAGCTCCCATGCTCTTTCCTCCCATGGAAAGAGCCCAGTTTTAGTCCTCTAATGAAACACATCACCCAATTTCTTAACTGGCTTTCACAAGTATATATGTAAATATATACATTTATCAATCAGAGTGGGAGAGCGAGCACACAAGCAGGGAGGATAGCACGCAGAGGGAGAAGCTCAGCAAGGAGCCTGACACACAGGCACACTTGCATCCACACTCGCTGGGCCTGGTGCTGAGACCCTGCTTGAGGGGCTGTGCCCTTTCCTGACACGCTGCCCCTTGGTGTCCGAGGCTCTCTCCCTGACTCACTCGCTGCCCATTCTCAGGGCCTCTGGTGGTGCCCCTTCCTCACTCACCCTCCCATGGCCAGGTTTTAGGGTCTGTCCTAGGTTCTGTTCACTTCTCCATCTGCCTCTCCCCTCCCCCTCCTAGGTGACCTGCGCAGCCTGTCTGCTCACATGCTGACAACACTCTGCCTACAACCCGGACCCATCTCCCTGCTGGCGCCAGTGCAGCGCCCCACCCCCACTCTAGGAATAAATCCTGAATGGGTCATCATCTCCTCTGGGACGGGCATGGGACTCAGACTGGCACTGGGAGATGGCCCCTTGCTTCTCTGCCCGGGTGTGCTGAACTTTGACACTAAGAGATGCCCCAAACTGTGACATCCAAGATCAGGCCTGTGCCTACACTCAGTCTTGCCACGAGAGGAGGGTCACACATAGCCTCCTGTCAGCAGCAGGCACTGTTACTCGCCCCACTGCTTAAAGCAGAACTTCAGGTGGAACAGTGGGTGGCAGGCTGGGTCCGAGAGCCTCCTCCTGCCCTTCCAAGCTGCTGCCTCTGCCTGAATGCCCCTCAGCAACCCAATGTGGCTAATTCCTCAAAGATGCCTGCCTGCCCCAGCAGCCCAGCCACTCACCCTTCTCCTCACAGTGAAGGAGGCTCTCTGTTCTGTAGCTCACATTCCCTAACATACATACACCCGCGCAGCCCAAGGCTGCCCCAATGGCGGGCACACAAAAGGCACTCACTCCCTAAGAACTGTGAGTGGCAAAATGCAAAAGAAGCATGCAGTCTTGGGGGGTAATACAAAGTCCTCCAGGGTGAGGATCTTGGTCTGCTGTTCAAGCTACCCCCTCCCCCGGTGTAGACAGTAGGGACTGATAGACAGCTGGCACCCAAACCTTTGATGAAAAGCTGAGAGGGATCCCCGTGGAGCTTTCCCCACAAGGCTTATCTGACCAAAATAAATCCGCACATCAACAGGCCTCTTCTCAAGGGCAAGACCAAGCCATTGGCCCCTCTCCTGTCCACTTTCCCTTTGGTGGGTTCAAGATGACAACCACCTCCCCCAGGCCCTTGGCCCTGGCCCTCCCTTCTCATGGCCCCTACCTGCACCTCTTTACTCTCAAAAAGCACACCAGCGTCGAGAAACCTAAATGAAGTCACTCACAGGGCGGCCCTGTGATGCCCGCATCTGCCAGCCCTACCCCACCTCGTAGGAGGGCCCACAGACGCTCGACAGGCTTACCACACACGTCTCACACAACACTCTGTAAGAATGCTCACATGCAGTTGCCCCTGATGCCCTGCCCTCTGGTCACTCTTGTCAGGGTGTGGACTCCATTCTAGCCTCCCCCCAGCAGTGGCCCCCAGGCAGCAGAAGTGACTCTGGTCAGGCTTGCAGAAGCCTCAGTGGTGGCTTCTGTTATGTAAAAACACTAGTTTGTCCTGCAATGTGGTGACAGGGGGCCAGCAGTCAGCTCTGATGGACTCACGTGTGCTTCCGGTGGAATTCCAGAATCTTCTCAAGAGAATGCTCCTGACTGGGCAGGTACTCATTGGCTTTGAGGTGCTCTCTGTCCAGGGTTTCATCATAATCTCCTATTTCCGCTGAAATGAGACAGTAACAGACAACGATTCTTACTTTCAAATAAAGAAAAATACAAGCATTTGTACATGCAAATGCATGAATTAAAAGTAGAAAAAAAATTATCCTAAATCTGTAGTAAAAGAATATATCCCTCAAATAAACAGGATCTTGTATTTTACTTTTCCACATATCTTAAGCTATTAAAGGCAAATAGGAAGGCAGGTAAACAAGTTTCTTCCTGAGTTTTGAAGAATAAAGATGAGTGAGTGACCCCAAGGAGGCCTATGCTGAACCACCAGTCTAGCCTGGGCAGTTTGCTGTGTCTTAAGCCACGCTTTATCCGCCTGCAGTCTCAAGACTGTTGTGACCAGGAGTATGTTATCTTATTTTTCTCATTTTATTTGTTTCAGGACAATGTGTTTTAAATCATTTTTTCCCTCAGAGCCTCAAATTCTTGAGGAACAATGTCTTTCTAATTACATGAATCTTGAGGCTATTCATGTTTCAAGAATCATAGTTAGGCCCAATTACCTTAAATGAGCTGCTTTTTTTTTGTTTTGTTTTGAGACAGCCTCAAATTCACAGCAAGGTGCACGCACAGTGCCCAGCAGGCCAGGGACCAGGACACTCGCGCCCAGCAGCACAGCACCCGCCTCACAACGGGACGGGAAGTCCTGGGCTCAAACTTTCAGACACGTTATTCTGCACCAGGCGGAACTCCAGCCTAGCAGCGGTGTGCTTCCCTCTTCCTCCTCTGTCAGCTGAGGGCTCCATAAAGCTCCAGCAAGGCACAGGCTGCTTTCGGAACCTCTTCCTACGCCATAATTCTCCCTGTTCTTCTGAGCCATCCCTTGCTCTGTGTGACATACTGAGAAATGTGTTCTTTCTTCTCAGGGTTTGATACCTAACTTGTCACCAGAGGGGCTGTGATGTTCATGCCAGAGAGGTCTCTTTCCAGGAGTGCTGAGGGTCAGGGCTGCCATTTGGCTCCCAGACTGAACACTGATGGGAAAATGCAAGAAGGCACAAAAGAGAGACATTTCCAAAGATGTTGTGTGGCTGCAGATCTTGGCCTTGAGCCTTTCTTTCTGGGTGAGGACTGCCTCAAGAACCTCCACTTCGTAGATGTTAATCTCCAGCTTATCAGAGGAAATGGGCAAATTAAAGGCCCGGTCTTCCTCACACTCATGAACCTTAAGGTGCTTCAGGTGCCAGTGGTCAAGAGCGCTGTGCATTTCAGACCTTGGACGTGGCTGGTGCCTTCGCCCGGGGCAGGGAGATACTCACCCTGCAGAAGGTGGGATGCCAGGAGGGCGGCCGTGGAGTCTGTGCAGGGCAGACGCTCCTCCAGGAGGTCCCTCTTAAGTTGCAAGGCGAACAGGTATCTAGGAGTTCAAAACAGCACAGATGTCAACTCTGAAGGCTCTGGCGTGTACCCCCATGTCTGCATCACAGGAGAGCACAGAGCCCCAGGAAACAGCAGCGACCAGGGACATCAGAGCAGACTGTGAGCGAAGGCAAAGTGACAGGAGGCCCTTTGCAGGCGGCGGCTCAGTGGATGGGGTCACGCGCAGCAGACTGCACAAACAGGAGCTCTCAGACGCTTGCCTTCCAAACACACCACACCTTTAAGGGGAAGCTCACAAGTTCTCATTACTTCAGTTACACACACAAAACTGCGCTCAACAATTCTGCTGTGAAAGAGGAGAAATATTCAATTAAGATATGGCTTTAAATGCAGCTCTAAGAGCTGTAGACAGATTGAAGATATTTGGTCTTGGCTAGAATCAGAGAAACAGGCACTCCTGAATGGTAAGAATGTAACTAGAGAAGACAATTTGAATGTATTCATATATTCATTTATTCCATCAACAAATAATTGCTGAGCAAGTATTACAGTCCAGGTACTATTCCTGGAGGTGGAAGTACAATGCAAGACAAACTGTCTCCTTATTGGAATTTATACTTGAGAGTGAGTTTACAATTAAATGTGCCTACCCTTGAACTTAGCAGTTTCACCTTTATGAAACTTTCCTGGAGATATATTTTCCAGAGTTTACAAAGATATGTGGGCAAGGCTGTTTACTTGCAGTGATACAGCAAAGAAACACTGGAAATCATCTAATTGCACAGACAGGAAAAGAGTTCAATAACAGACTGTAGCCACTCGCACCACTGTGGAAAGACATCCATCGAACACTACATGTGAGTAGAAAACAAAACAAGAAACAACCAACCTAAAGTACTCTGCGTGCAGTGATACCACTTTGTATTGTTTTTAAAGACCCAGGTCCACTTGTATATCCTATGAACCCATCTGGAAGGCACACCTCAAGTGGTACTACTTCTGGGGACAGTGCCGTGGGCAGAGAGCAAGGACTACATTCACTTTCTACATAGCTTTACTGGGAAGTTTCTTTTATCATGAATAGTAATTTTTTCTTATAAATAGAAAAAAAGGAACTTCTGAATAAACATACCTTGGCCCCAGGACCCAGAATTAGGTAACACTTCCTATTCCTTGTTACTTTCCAGGTATATATATATATATGTGTATATATATATATATGTATATATACATATATATATATATATATTTAAAAGTTATTCCCTCAAAGAAGACGTTTGGTAAATGTCAGGTACGTAATACACTATGAAGGTGAGCTCTGTGTTCACTCTTAAAAACACTTTTTGCTGTTCTTGGGGTTCAGTCTTGTTACCCATCAAATGAGGGGCTGGACTAATGGGATCCCAACATTTCCCTGACGCTGACAGTCTGTGATTTTGTGATGTTACAAGGCTCTATAAAAATGTTCCAAGAAGAGGTTCATAAGATGCCTATGGTTCAGGCAGAAATCCATGTTTAGTCAGAAGGACTGTTACTACTACAATGATATCCTAGCTCTCTTTTATCTTACATCTGATCTTGGGTTTTGAGTTGGTACATAAAACACAAGGAAAAAGCTTCCATAATCTGTTACCAAGATGAAACAACTGTAAACATTTTCTTTCAGTTACTTCCGCCATAAAAGAAATCACCTCAACTATTTCTGTTCCATATATTCATAAAGACTTCTCCTAGCCGAGTGTACTTTGTACATTTATGATGGGTGAGACTCCTGAGAACCCACACACGGGCACAAACCTGTGCTCAGCTGGAGACTATCACTTTCACAGTACACTAACACATAACCCCCATCTTCATCCCCAAATTTTACCATAAACCCTTTTCTAAGCTCTGCTGGCATTTGTGTTTGTGCAAGGGTTAACTGCTTCTTTTAATGCTACATGTGGGTCACAGCTTCTATGTGTGTTGTAGCTTCATTCATTCTGGGAACACAGAGATCCTGAGCCCCTGATGAGCCAGGAGACACAGGTGAATTCTAGACCCTGCCGGCGACAGCTGTGTTTCAGAAGGGGCTACTGCACCTTGTATATTCTTCCTGCAACTGACCCGGATCAGGTGGGAAAAATTTCACCGCTAGACGAAGCAACGCGTTCTTTGGCCCTGTGAAAAGAAACACTTATTTAAAAAAAAAAAATTTTTTTTAAGATTTTATGTATTTGTCAGAGAGAGAGAGAGAGCACAAGCGAGCTCGAGAGCGCATAAGCAGGAGGAGGGGCAGGCAGAAGGAAAGGGAGAAGCAGACTCCCTGCTGAGCAAGAAGCCTGATGCCGGGCTCCATCCCAGAGTCCTGGGATCATGACCTGAGCCAAAGGCAGACCTTCACTAAGTGAGCCACCCAGACGTTCCCTGTAAGGAAATATATTAAACTTTACAAGTAAAGTCAATCCCACTATTTTTTGAAATCTTTATAAACTTAGTGAAAGAAAAATGTCATCACTCATTACACTGAACCAGAACAACCTGATTGCAGGAAAAAAAAAGCAGAAGGTGTTAGCTTATCTGAGCACCTTAGCTTTACTGAAATTTTATAATAACACAGCTATGTAATTTTCACCAAGCAGAAAAGAGAAGGTGTTGTGCTACAGGGCCACGATGACCTAAATGGCCTTAGGTTACCAGTGACTAATGAAGCTACTGGCACTCATTCTTCTCTCTCACATGGGACCAGACTGCAGGTGAATCTGGACCCTGGGAGAGCACCCTGTAACTAAGAGGCATTACTACGCATCCCAAATTTTAAAATTTAGCAGAGACTAACTAAAATAATGTTTATAATTACAAAACAGTATAAACTATTTTATTAAAAATGTAATTAAATTGTGTGTCAACTATACTCAAAAAAATAAAACCACAAAAAATAAACTTTTAAAAACTGTTAAAAAAATTAAGAAGCTAATTAAAGAAGAACCTTAATGCCCTTTATGACTTGGGGGGAGAAACTGCATACTTATTTCTGCATACTGGCCAAAAATTAAAGTGACCCATCCAAGAGCATATCCTGTCACCGCTGCAGTTAAGAACCACTGATTGTCCACAGCTGCCACAGGCTGAGACTAAGCAGCACAATAACCTCCAAGTTCACGTGCTGTTGGTGATCAGCCCACTGCTCCCCAGGGTGCTGACAGTGAATATCTGAACATACAATGTGAACAGTCAAGAAAAAAAGCATCTTAAATGAACAGAATTTTAAAGAGTTTTTAAAAATGACTTACTTCGTATTTGCCTAATGATGGGCTTCATAGGTTCCAGCCAAATCTAAAAAGGATTTAAGAAAAGAGATCAAACCCATTCAACAATTTCTCTATTTAATAACAATGTTCCAAAATACAGAACTGTTTCTAACTAGGAGACATATTTAAGGCTCTGCTCGTACACCAGTCAAATCCTGACAGAACACCCAGGAGGGGCACAGGAGCGCCTGCTTCGAAAAGCGTGGGAGGAGGACGAGATGCCACACAGGCCAGAACCCCTGCACTCTGTCACGTGCACACTGTTGTAGCTACGCACAGCATGGGTACCAACCATTATTTTGTGGGGGGGCATCTGTTAAGGCCAAACAAATCTTTGGTACAAAGTGCACCTGTAAACAACTAATGGACAAGAGTGCCACTGCATGAAGGAGTGGGCAGAGCTCTGTAATGCTGACATGCTTCCTGAATAGGCTGAGTTTGGTTTCTTGTTTCTTTCTTTCTTTCTTTTTTTTTTTAGTAGACTCCACACCCAGCAAGGAACCCAATGCGGGGCTTGAACTCACAACCATGAAATCAAGACTTGAGCTGAAATCAAGAGTCGGACACTTAATGGACTGAGCCACCCAGGGGCCCAATTATGGTTTCTTTAAAATAGTTCTACCTGTAAATATTTAAAGTTCCACACTTTTCAAGGTTCATCTATCACGTCACATGAGGGATAACCAACGGATTTAATAGAAGTTTGCTCAAAATGATTATCATGCAGATGTCTAAGCGGTTGTTCTGGATTTCCTAGGCACACATACTGGTGGGGAGAAGAAATTTAAGGAGAATGGGAACTTGGCTTAGCTAAAAGGCAATCACAGTCTGAGTCTGCACAGTACAGCTGGTAACAGCAACGTGACAGAGGATGTTGCCTATCACTGCAGCAGGTCCTCAAGAGCTCTCTGCGGTCACGTGCACAGTCAGCACCCCTAATTCCCTGAGAGCCCATCTGCAAGAATAAGGCAAGGACACATACCCAGTAGGACCGGGGGTGCTGAAACTCCAGCCCGAAGTAATCACACTCCGTCAGGTTCAAGCGCCTCCATACCTGAGTCAGCAACATCTGGCCGTCGCGCTTAGGCTGTGAGGGGCAGGGAGGGGAACACAGGAGGGTGAGGGCCTTCCCTTGACAGGTGTGTGAAATGCCATGCTGTGACCTGGCCTTCCCCATATTAAACTCCATCCTACTGAACTCCTGGCTTCACACTACCTTCTGTAAGGCTTACAAACCATCACAAAGCAAATAGAAGAGCCAAAGGCTCTTTGTGCTCAGAAACTGATACTTTGTACCAGTATAAAGCGAGACAATTCCTCCAGTCTTGTGTTCTCAGTTGTCCTTAGCCATTTTTCTTTGTAACCTGAGGCATTTTCAGAACGCAGAACCCATTTTCAGCCTCAGAAAACATCTGAACAAACAACTTGATATTTACTAAAAAGGTGGGTCTCATACTCCATGTTTGCACAAGATCCAAGTGAATATTATTTGGTAACAACATTAGCAAGAACACGGACTGTTCAAACATGAGATGGCAATCAGCCCTCCATTTATTTTAAAAATTTTTAAAAAATATTTTATGTATTTATTTGACACACAGAGAGAGATCACAAGTAGGCAGAGAGGGGGAAGCAGGCTCTGGGTGAGCAAAGAGCCTGACAGGGGACTCGATCCCAGGACCCTGAGATCACGATCCGAGCGGAAGGCAGAGGCCCAACCCACTGAGCCACCTAGGCGCCCCAGCTCTCCATTTAGAAGAAAAATGGAATTAGATCCCTGGTCTGCACTGCTCACAAAAAAAATTCCGGTGGATTGAAGAACAGAACAAAACAGAAGAAAATATTTCTCCAGTCTTCAGGTAAGTAAAATTTTCCTCAGTATAGCATAAAGACAGATCTGATTAAATAAAGATGAAAAACTTCTGAATAGGGAAACAGTGAACAAAGTTACAATTTATTTTATTTTTTTAAAAAGATTTTATTTATTTATTTGAGAGACAGAGATCACAAGTAGGCAGAGAGGCAGGCAGAGAGAGAAGGGGAAGCAGGCTCTCCATTGAGCAGAGAGCCCGATGCGGGGCTCGATCCCAGGACCCTGGGATCATGACCTGAGCCGAAGGCAGGGGCTTTAGCCCACTGAGCCACCCAGGCGCCCCACAAAGTTACAATTTAGAGTCATACTGAAACAAATTATAATTTATCTTTCGTATTGTTCTTATGAATTGGATAAAGACATATAAATGGCTTTTAGGCACAGAAAAAGGTACTCAAGCCCTCTAATAAGGAAATAAATTAAAACAGCAAGGTGTCTTTTTCCCCTATCTCAGAGGCCTGGGAGAGCGACGTGGCACGGCTATAAGATAGCCATGTCACATACCACCAGGCGAACCCCGATCCATCCTATCTTCTGGGAGAATTTGGAAACACCTCCACAATTAAAGTATACACACATATCTTTGCTCCAGCAATTCTACTTCTAGAACTTTCTCCTGCAGATACTCTCACACAACTGCACTCACACTGTATTTGCCATTTAGTACTGAGGGGGGTTGGTGGGTGGGACTAGTGCTCTCACTTTTACCTTGCTGACTAAATTCTCTAATGTATAAATTTTTCATCAAGGCATCTGTCATTCCACCCCCTCTTTTTCCTATTTCTTTTCAGTGTTCCGGAATTCATTGTTTATGCACCAAACCCAGTGCTCCATGCAATACGTGCCCTCCTTAATACCCACCACCAGGCTCACCCAAGCCCCCACTCTCCTCCCCTCCCAAACCCTCAGTTTGTTTCTCAGAGTCCACAATCTCTCATGGTTTGTCTCCCTCTCCAATTTCCCCCAACTCTCTTCTCCTCTCCATCTCCCCATGTCCTCCATGTTATTCCTTATGCTCCACAAGTAAGCAAAACTATATGATAATTGACTCTCTCTGGTTGACTTATTTCACTCAGCATAATCTCTTCCAGTCCCATCCATGTTGATACAGAAGTTGGGTATTCATCCTTTCTGATGGAGGCATAATACTCCACAGTATAAATGGACCATATCTTCTTTATACATTCGTCTGTTGAAGGGCATCTTGGTTCTTTGTCAGTTTGGTGACTGTGGCCATTGCTGCTATGAACACTGGGGTACAGATGGCCCTTCTTTTCACTACATCTGTATCTTTGGGGTAAATACACAATAGTGCAATTGCAGGGTCATAGGGAAGCTCTATTTTTAGCTTCTTAAGGAATCTGCACACTGTTTTCCAAAGTGGCTGTACCAACTTGCATTCCCATAACAGTGTGAGAGGGTTCCCCTTTCTCCACATCCTCTCCAACACTTGTTCTTTACTATCTTGTTAATTTTGGCCATTCTGACTGGTGTAAGGTGGTATCTCAATGTGGTTTTGATCTGAATCTCCCTGATGGTAATGATGATGAACATTTTTTCATGTGCCTGTTAGCCGTTTTTAAATCTTCTTTGGAGAAGTGTCTGTTCATGTCTTCTGCCCATTTTTGCTCGTGATTATCTGTTTTGTGTGTTTTGAGTTTGAGGAGTTCTTTATAGAACTTGGATATCAGCCCTTTGTACTGTACATAATATCTTCTCCCAATCCATGGGTTGCCTCTGTTTTACTGACTGTTTCCTTTGCTGTGCAGAAGCTTGTGATCTTGATGAAGTCCCAAAAGTTCATTTTCCCTTTTGTTTCCTTTGCCTTCAGAGACATGTCTTGAAAGAAGTTGCTGTGGCTGATGTTGAAGAGGTTACTGCCTATGTTCTCCTCTAGGAGTCTGATGGTTCCTGCCTCATGTTGAGGTCTTTTATCCATTTTGAGTTTATCTTTGTGTATGGTGTAAGAGAATGGTTGAGTTTCATTCTTCTACACATAGCTTCCAATTCTCCCAGCACCATTTATTGAAGAGACTGTCTTTTTCCCACCGTATTATTTTTTCTTGCTTTATTGAAGATTATTTGACCATAAAGCTGAGGGTCCATATCTGGGCTTTCTACTCTGTTCCACTGGTCTATGTGTCTGTTTAGTGCTAGTACCATGCTGTCTTGATGATCACAGCTTTGCAGTAAAGCTTAAAATCAGACAACATGATGCCCCCAGTTTTGTTTTTCTTTTTCAATATTTACTTAGCAATTCAGGGTCTCTTCTAGTTCCATGCAAATTTTAGGAGTTTGTTCCAGTTCTCTGAAAAATGCCGGTGAAATTTTGATAAGAATGGCATTGAAAGTATAGATTGCTCTAAGCAGTATAGACATTTTAACAATGTTTATTCTTCCAATCCATGAGCATGGAATGGTCTTCCATCTTTTTGTGTCTTCTTCAATTTCTTTCATGAGTGTTCTGTAGTTTCTTGAGTACAGATCCTTTACCTCTTTGGTTAGGTTTATTCCCGGGTATCTTATAGTTCTTGTAATTTCCCTTTCTGTATTTTCACTGTTAGTGTATAAGAAAGCAACTGATTTCTGTACATTGATTTTGTAACCTGCCACATTACTGAACTGCTGTATGAGTTCTAGTAGTTTGGGGGTGGAATCTTTTGGGTCTTCCATATAAAGTATCACGTCATCTGAGAAGAGAGAGACTTCGACTTCTTCATTGTCAATTTGAATGCCTTTTATTTCTTTTTGTGGTATGACTGCTGTTGCTAGGACTTCTAGTACTATGTTGAACAAGAGTGGCGAGAGTGGGCATCTTGTCATATTAGAGACTGTAGTCAGAGATAAAGAAGGATACTACATCATTCTTTTTTTTTTTTTTAAAGATTTTATTTATTTGACAGAGAGAGATCACAAGTAGGCAGAGAGGCAGGCAGGGAGAAAGAGGAGGAAGCAGGCTCCCTGCCAAGCAGAGAGCCCGATGCGGGACTCGATCCCAGGACCCTGAGATCATGACCTGAGCCAAAGGCAGAGGCTTAACGCACTGAGCCACCCAGGCACCCAGGACACTACATATTCTTAAAGGGTCTATCCACCAAGAAGATCTGACAATTGTAAATACTTATGCCCCCAATACGGGAGCAGCCAACTACATAAGACAATTGTTAATCAAGATAAAGAGTCATATTGATATGAATACATTAATAGTAGGGGATCTTAACATGCCACTCTCAGTAACAGACAGATCATCCAAGCAGGAAATCAATAAAGAAACAAGAGCATTGAATGACATATTGGACCAGATGGACCTCATAGATATACACAGAACATTCCACCCTGAAACAACAGAATACTCATTCTTCTTGAGTGTATGTGGAACTTTCTCCAGAATAGACCACATACTGAATGAAAAATCAGGATGCAACTGATACCAAAAGATTGAGATTATTCCCTGCATATTCTCAGATGACAATGCTTTGAAACTGAAACTCAACCACAAGAAAAAGTTTGGAAGGAATTCAAACACCTGGAAGCTAAAGACCACCTTGCTTAAGAATGTTCAGATCAACCAGGAAATCAAAGAAGAACTTAAACAATTCATGGAAACCAATGAGAATGAAGACACTTTGGTCCAAAACCTATGGGATACAGCAAGGTGGTCCTAAGGGGGAAATACATAGCCATCCAAGCCTCCCTCAAAAAAAATTGAAAAATCCAGAATATACCAGCTCTCTTTATACCTTAAAGAACTGGAGAATCAACAACAAATTATGCCGACCCCACACACAAGAAGGGAAATAATCAAGATTAGAGCAAAGATCAATGAGGCAGAAACTAGAGATACAGTAGAACACAACAATGAAACTGATGCTGGTTTTTTGAAAGAATCAATAAGATCGATAAACCATTGGCCAAACTAATCTAAAAGAAGAGAGAGGACCTAAATTAATAAATTTTGAATGAAAGGGAGAGATCATGACTAACATCAAGGAAACAAAAACAATCATCAGAAATTATTATCGACAGTTATATGCCAGTAAGTTAAGCAACCTAGAAGCAATGGATGCATTCCTATAAACCTACGAACTTCCAAAACTGAATCAGGAAGAAATTGACAACCTGAATAGACCGATATCTAGTAATGAGATTGAAGCAGGGATCAAAAACCTCCCAAAAGAGCCTAGGACCTGATGGATTCCCTGGGGAATTCTACCAAACTTTCAAAGAAGAAATAATACCTATTCTCCTGAAGCTGTTTCAAAAAACAGAAACAGAAGGAAAACTTCCAGACTCTTTCTATGAAGCCAGCATTACCCTGATCCCCAAACAAGGCAAAGACCCCACCAAAAGAGAATTTCAGACCAATATCCCTGATGAATATGGATGCCAAGATTCTCAACAAGATCCTAGCTAATAGGATCCAACAGTACATTAAAAAGATTATCCACCATGACCAGGTGGGATTTATCCATGGGATGCAAGGGTGGTTCAACATTCACAAATCAATCAATGTGACAGAACAAATCATAAGAGAGAAGAACTACATGGTCCTCTCAACAGATGCAGAAAAAGCATTTGACAAGATATAGCATCCATTCCTGATTAAAACGATTCAAAGTATAGGGATAGCGTGAACATTCCCCAACTTCATAAAATCTATCTAATGAAAACCCACAGCAAACATCATTCTCAATGGGGAAAAGCTGACAGCCTTCCCTTTGAGATCACCTGTCATTTTAAAAAAGATTTTATTTATTCATTTGATAGCGAGAGGGACACAGGTAGCGACAGAGATAACGAGAGAGAGAGAGAGAGAGAGAACATGAGCTAGGAGCTCGACACTGGTCTTGATCCCAGGACCTCGGGATCATGACCTGAGCTGAAGACAGACGCTTACCAGACTGAGCCACCCAGGTGCCCCAAGCATCTGTCATTTTTGCAATGAGAGTGGGAAGAAAGGCAAATCTGCATCATCCCAAAGGACATCATGTTCCTGCAAGTTTAACCAGTAAACTCTCTCACTATGCATCCAAGAAGTGTTTATACCCCTAAAATGAGAATTCTTATGTGAAAACACAAAAATCTGCACTGCACTGTGACAAAGAAGCATGCAGTGAATCACAACACAACACACACCTCATGGGAATGGAAAGGTGGGCTGCAAAGGGGTCCTTCACTGACAATGCACCTCGGAGAGCACAGAAGAGCAAGTTCTTTGGACGTAAGGACCATAATGCCACCTCTTACACAGATCAAGGCAGGGCTCACTGTGGGGCGACGGGTGCCACAGAGGCACGCCAGTGCCCGTGTGCCCCCTGTGCTCCCGTAGAAAATGTGCCCACACTAGGGCCTCTTGGACGGACATGCAGTCAGATCGCTCGGTGGTGAGGTGGTCATCACTCCGTGGAAATCATGGAGTTGGCTACAGCTCCTCAAACACTAACCAGTCCCCCCAGGAAGCTCTCCCACAGCCATCTGCCCTCCTCCAGGACTGGAGGGGCGTGCAGGCGGGGTGCCCTACAGGAGGGAATGCCTTCACAGGTTGGTGTGCACGGCCCCACATGACTTGGCTTCACCCATCCAGGGGCAACCTGGATGTCCCGCCGCTCCTCACAGGGAGACACCCTCTCCCCCTCTGTCGGTCTTGGGCAGACCCTCTGAGAACCTGAGGAGTTCGTTACCTCAAGGGTAAGGTCCCTCAAATTCAGTCAGCTCCACTTACGCGCCACACCCCTTGGCACTTATCCCCAGCACCGCACTTATGGCATTGCTGTTCACCCATCTGTTTGGGGGCATTCCTACTATTAGATGGTCAGAGACTGTGTTACCCATCCTTGAATCTCCAGGCCCAGCACACAACAGGTGCATCCCCTGATCAGCAGGGAGTCTGCTTCTCCACCTGCCTCTCCTCCCTGCCTGTGCTCTCTCTCTCAAACAACAAATAAAATCTTAAGAAAAAAGTAAAACACACCAGATTGAAAACATCAGTAAGTAAAAAGATTATGAACTGATGAGAACAATGGGCAAAAGCAGAGGCCTAAGGGACGCCTGCACACACAGAGAGACTCAATGTGACCCTGAGCAGAGAGGCATGGGTCTGAATGAGGCGGAGGCTCCACTGCGGGGTTGATCAGGGCACCAGAACTCAGAGTCTGACACGCTGTGTGAGCAAGCTCGGGCCAAGCGCTCCCACACAGGGCTGTGGGCAAACTGCTGCCCCGACGCTGTGCGAGCCTGGCTGCAGCTACCTCTAAAATCTAAATGTCCACACCATTCTCCAAAAAATCCCACTCTGGGAAGAATTTCAGAAGTGCAAACTCATGCATATAAAACAGTATTTGTTACAATAATGCTTCTAATAGCAAATGATTAAAGTACCCCAAATCTACCCCAACAGGACAGGTCAATAAACTGTGGCACAACCAGGGTCACACAGAAATGGAAAGACCCCCAAGGTATAGTGCTGAGGGAACAAAGCAAGGCGCAGGGCAGTGCCTATGCCACCGTCCGTGTGGGGAGCGCACACACAGATGTAAATACGCAGACACACACATATATGCAGGAAAATACTCTGGAAGGGACGCAGCAACCAGGAGTGGTGGTTGTTTCCAGAGAACTAAACGTTGTGACTGCGTACCCTTCTATACTTTTTGAAATTTGTATCATGAGCATGTACCAACCTATTTTTTAAAAAGTCTATGTGATTTTTAAAAAAATATAAAAGCAGACTCAATATGGGTTAGGGAGGGGGGCTGTTTGCACAGAGGGGCCAAGTGCAGGATACCGAAGCCCAGCTGGGGCAAGTGGTCACCCCTTAGTGCAGTGGTGGGTCAGAGCGGAGGGAGGTAATGTCCTCAGAAGACGGCAGCTCACAGTAGGATGGAGAGCAGCAACAGGGACTATGTCTATGTGGGAGGATGGCCTGGCATAGAGCGCCACAGGCCCTGGCTCTGGGCCCTGACAGGTCCTGGGATCAGCAAGACTCAGAAGGTCAGAAGCATACCTCAAACACAGATCTTCCTTGGAGAAAGGGCCAATGCCAGGTTGGGGGCAGCAAGAGAGCAGGATGAACCCAGGGTGAACACTGCCAGAAACAGGATGAACTGAAATTGTACACCATGTCAGAGAATGCAGTGAGGCCCAGCATCCCTTCTGTGCCATCGCTCCTAGTTCATTCAGACTGCTATCCCATAGACTGCGTGGCTAAAACAATATACAATGATTTCTCAGGCTCTGGAAGCTGGGAGGCCACGATCAAGGCACTGGCAGATTGGGTGTCTGGCGGAGGCCCGCTTTCAGCTTCCATAATGGCTTTCAGCTGTGTCCTCACATGATGGAAGGGGCTGAGAGCTCTGAGCTCTCTGTTTTAGGGGCACTAATCCCATTTAGGAGGGCTCCACCTTCATGATCTAACTCCCTCCCAAAGACCCTACCTCCAAATACCATCACAGTGGGGGTCAGGTTTCAATATATGGATTTTGGTGGACACAAACATTCAGTAGGTAACACGCCACCAAAGGCGCACAGCCTGGATCGCATCGCGGGGAAACAGCAGAGTCCACCGGAGACTCACCTACAAATTACCCGCTGGGAACCTCAAAGTGTCCGTGTTGTGAAAGTCACACAAGCTAGAGAAGAGAGAGGGGACTGTACACTGGGTCATTTGTTAAAAAGGACACTAGTGCTACTGGTGGGGGAACCTGAATGGGGCCTGGGGACCTGAGAGTAGCAAGGGATCCACAGTAATGTCCTGAATCCCAATGATGAAGAACCTCCTTGTTTGTAGGAAATATACTTGAAGTATAAGAGTGCTGGGGCAACTTGCTCTCAAATAATTCAGGAAAGGAAAAATCTTTGTACCATGTGCCTTTTTTCTATAAGTTTGAGACTGCTTCAAAATAAAAGCCTCAAAAATAAAAAAATACAGAAATTTAGCTAGCAGCTGAAAACAAAAGAGTCTAAATTATACTATCAGATTTGATAAATGAAATTAGCAAGGTCACAGAATGTAAAGTCAATGCACAAAAAGCAATTCTATTTCTATTAATTGATAATAAACAACTAGAAAGTGAAATCTAGGACATGCCATCTATGGTGGAAAGACCCAGAAGTCTGCTATACTGAAAATTAAAAAACATTGCTGAGAAAAGCTAAAGAAGACCTAACGATCTGGTGGGATATGCTCGATATCCTCCCATCTAGGAACACGGCATATCCCTCCATATAAGACATCAGTGCTCCCCATGGGATCCACACATTCAATGCCATTCCAATCAAAATCCCAGCGGTCAGCGTTCACAGAAATTGACAAGCAGATTAAAAAGCAATATAAATACCAAAGCCTGGTAAGCAAAGACAATCTTAAAGAAGAGCCAAGCTGGAGGACTTAGACTGTCAGATATCAGGACTTATTCTAAAGCTATAGTAATTAAGACAGTATGGTATCGGTGCAAAAACAGACCTGTGGAGCACATGAGAGCCCAAAAACAGAGCCCCACATGCACAGTCACCTGACTTACAATAAAGGCACCCGTGTGATTCAGTGCAGGAAGGATGGTCTTTCAAACAACTGGAGCCAAGGGAAGTGAGTAACTATACGGGAAAAAAATGAACATCAACCCCTACCTCACACCATACACAAATATTAATTCAACATGAATCATGGAGAGGCAAACCTTAATAAAGCTTGGGGTAAGCATCATCTGCTCCTAAAATCCAGAAGTGCACCATCAGGTGGAGTGCAGGACCCATACCCACTGTACATTCCCAAGGTAGCAAAGGGAAAGAGAGTTTCTGAACTCCATACTAGAAAGGTCTTACAGACAGTGGAAGCACTGGCATCGTCAACAGATAAAACAGAAGAAAATTGCCTTCACAACCCACTTCCCACTGAGGTAAGCAGCCACTCAAATTAGAACTGTATTTCAAACACTAGACTGGAGAAGAAACATCATTAAAAACATAATATACAAAATATAGGTTAAAAACCAAATTTTTTTGTTTAGAGTTCCCATTTTCCAGTTGGCCACAGTGTTAAAGTTCTTCTCCAAGTTTAGACATAAAGCATATTGTTAAAAATTTACATAGACAAAAGTACCATTAAAGATTTTGTCTGGATGGAAACGGGCTACAAAATCTCAGCTAACAAAGTACTTCTTTATTCTTTGTCTTGAGCACTGTGGGAAAATTCTGGAAAAAGCTTGATTTAGTCCTTCGACTTGTTTGTTTCATATGCCCATTTACAGTTCATTTGCTAAATTATAACTCCTCCATCTACCCAGATGCCTACTCCTATTATACAATTCATAGCTCTATAATTTCGTTACTTAAAATTTGTGTATAATAATTGTGTCTAAAAATTTTCTTTTATAATATTATGCTGTATAATGAAAATAATCTTGAGAGCTCACAAGAAACTGTAGCTACATTCATTCTAGATTCTTTGAAAGGTCACCAACATTTTTGATAGGCATTTCATTCCCACTCTGGCACACTTTCAAGTCTCAGGCTCTCACATATCCCCAAAAATGCTATGCACCAGAGATCGACCCAAACTGCACTGAAAGCCATAAGGACTTGTGTTGAATTTGAGAGCCTAAAGATATAACTGCCATTTCTGCTTATCAGAGAGGGGATTCTATATCCTGAAAGGAGAAATATATCCCTATGCATTCGGTGTTCTCAGACTGAAAAGAATATCTTGCACAAATTATCTCTACCATAGGAAACAGGCATAACATGAGAGCTTATTTATTGATGGATCCATTGGTACCCAGTTCTTTCTACGACAGTTTCTCTTACTCAAGGACACAGGTCAATTTAAAATTCCCAAATTTGAATCTATTAACAGGGGGGAGCTAAGTATCCATTTATTGCTTCTCTCCTCCAAATGTACCCTTTTTTGCCTTGCTTTGTGATCGTGGGCAGGCTCCGAGAGACAACTCTCTTTTACAAGCTGCCTTGTCAGGAAAGTTTGCTGGGGGATACAAGAAGGAGATTCTCTCCCTGACCCTAGGGCTTTGGGCTTTCTTGCTGCTACGCCCAGTAGGTAGCTTCCTTGCTAGCTGTGTGCAGAAGACTCCACGGCTGCACCTTCTTGGGATCCCCTTCCACTCCAGTCTTGCTGGGGGCAGTGTGCTTCCTTCCACCCCATTCCTGGACACCTTGGCCAGTGCCTCCGCCATCTGTAAGTCTGGACTTCGGCCTTGGGGGAAAAGAGCTTTTCCAAGCTTGTACTCGTAGCTGTTCACACCAACTCCTAGTCTGCATTCTTCAGGATTCCCTCTTCCTCTTAGTAGTTCAGCCCTGTCACTAGTTAATAATCACTGCTATCACATTTCCCAGCTCACATTACTGGTGTAGACCATGAATAATTCAGCAGGGAGACCCTGGAAAATGCCTGTGGTTGGCACAGCCTTAACATCTTCTGTCTGGAAAGAAGAGTTCTCAAACTGGGGGCAAAAAAGTCCAATCTACAGTGGCCCTCTGGTAATCTGTCCAAGCTCAAGCTGTCATTAGCAACCCACCGCCCTGTCATGGTAGCGGAAGCTCAGCAGGACCAAATGAGGCTTAACAGGGCAAGAGTCATAATTAAACTGTGGTTCACGTAGGTACCTGTCCCACTAGTTCCCTACTTATATCCCCAAATTTTGTCAGGAAAAAAACAGCAACAACAACTGTGCCTTTAAGTGGCTCTCACAGATGGGGGAAGGTGGTTTCAGCCTGAGAACACAGAATCAGTACACACTTCTTTAATTATTTTTATTAACATATAATGTATTATTTGCCCCAGGGGTACAGGTCTGTGAATCATCAGGGTTACACATCTCACAGCACTCACCATAGCACATACCCTCCCCAATGCCCATCACCCAACCACCCTCTCAGTAGCACTCTTCTTAACAGAGGAAGCAGTGGAGTGCACCAAGGGGACCGAGACACGAGCACAGAAGGGGATAAATGTGAGACTCTCCGATTATGGGGAAGGACTGCTAAAGTCTCCTCACATCAGAGCCAGGGCACCTCCAAAAGGATACACATCAAGTGAATGAGGCCCAGCCTCATGAATTCACTGCTTCCCCACCACATCTGTACACAGTGTATGTTACATATCAGCAGCCAAAGAAGAAACGTGCTACTTCTGATGAGTTTTAGAAGTTGGACCATCAATTCATTAATTATTTTTTAATTCCTGTCTTTAACTTAGCATTAGGGAAAAATCAAAGGAAAGGAAGGGTATCTTAGCTTGGCAGTCAGCCTCTTGGGTAATTCCTTTCTTTTTTCCTCATCAACAGAAGGTTTCTGGGTGGCTTGCCTATCCTTACTTGTGTGTACTTGTAAAAACTCACACACATAGAGGAAACCTGTCAGTGTGCCCTACCCACTCACCCAGCCAGGATCTTGGTCCCTCCCATAGCCTCACAGCCGGGCAACTGTCATTTTCAGAAAGGAAGTCCGCCTGGGAAAATCAACTTGTGGCCACTCCAAAGGTCAGTGAAAACAATACTGATCAGTCTGGAACCTCACTTGCAAATACACATGGACAACCAAGAGTGAGTAGACCCTGAGAACCAAACCCCTGAAATAAAGATATCAACCTCAAAAGCTGAGAAACTGACCCCAGTGAAGAGAGATAGTGGAGTATACCAAAGAAAATGCAGTAAGAAAAATTAAGGTCTTCCAAAAGGTCAGTGTAATAGGTCACAGCATTCATGCAATGAGCAGTCTTTGGGGAAAAGAGAAGCAACTAATGAATTAAAGGGGGACATAAAAAGATAACTGCAGAAACAAAACCTCAACAGGAGGCCTGAATAACAAAATGACTAAAGTGTGAATTTGAACCAGTGCTGTGAAAAACAGAGATAAACTTCTGGAGATAGAAGTAATGAGAGAAAAGTTCGAATTCAGAAATGTGTCTGAGAGGGATTTCAGGATGGAGATGGGAAAGGGTACAAGGGGTGTGGGCATGCTGCAACAATCCAGAAAATACTCAGTGGCTTATCTTTTGAAGATGGTAGTGTAAGTTGTCATTTCCTCCATCTCTTGCTAGAATCATTCAAAATCAACGAAGAAAATAAGAAACAAAAATGTAAGCTCCATTTTCAGCAAAACTAGGAAAACTGCTAAATCCTGAATCAAAAAACTTGGTGGGAAGAGTGTCACTACCCACAGAGCCAGAGCCAGAGGGTATTGGCATATATGGGAAGGCATAAACAAGATGCCAAGAAGCAGATTTCAGCAGAAGCCTCAAAGAGCACTGATCAACAGTGAAAGGTAGAACCTGGGGAGGAAAACCTAAATCGACTGTTTGCAAAAAGGAGGGGTAAGAGGCACTCATAGCAGAGTCCAATCTTTGGCCTGTCTGGCCTGCAGGAGCACAGGAGGCGGAACCAAATAAGAAATCAGAAGTAAGCTGCATGAGTGGGATACAGTGTAAAAGACTACACTGTGAAATACCCCACTGCCAGCTACTCCCACTGGCTGAGAAATAAAGGCAAAACTAACTCACAAACCTCAGATCACTGGATAAATTTTAAATTTCAACTAGGCTATAACCTGCCATCCATACAAGACCTCCTGAAAATAGCCATCTAGGAACCACTTATTGTCCCCCAAATGGGTAGTCAAATTAGAACCAACTGTGCAAATATTCAAAGATACTCAAGATGAAAGGAGAAAAGAAACAAAATATGAAACAAGTAAGAACACTCAATAGAATAACGTTGCCTCTTAGCAGATAAAGCTGTGACCAAAACTTCATCATGAAATTCTTAAAAAGTTAATAAAGCAACTGCCTCTGTAAGTCAAGAGCACAAAGCAGAGATGTAAGAGCTCTAGAGAAGATAACATCCATCAGAGAAAAAGGATCACTTGGGTGACAGTTCCTCTGCACCTGTTTTCTAGTTGTGTGACTTCGGGCAATATTTCAACTTGGGTCACTTATCTTTATTGAGTTTTAAGTAATTATAAATTCCTTCTCAGATACAGAATTTGCAAATATTTTCTCCATTCTTTTTACTTTCTTAATAGTGCTATTTCTAGCACAAATTTTTTTTGTATGTTTTGATGAAGTCCAATTTATCCATTTTTTTACTTTGTTATTTCCGGTTTTGGTATCATACCTAAGAAACCATCATCTGGACTGAGTTGGTGAAAATGTACTCCTAAGTTTTCCTCTAATACTTTCATAGTTTTAGCTCAACATTTAGATCACAGATTCACTCTGAGTTAGTTTTTGTGTGTGGTGTTAGGTAGGGTTCAGCTTCATTCTCATCCATTTATAGAAGACTATTCATTCCCTCTAGAACCTGCTTAGCACTCTTTTTATGGTATTTTCTTGAACTGACCATAAATGTAAGGACATATTATTTCTGGACTTTCAATTCTATTCCATCCATATTTATGTCTATAGTTATGTAACACTATGAATTGATCACTGTAACATTATAGTAATTTTTGAAGTGTGAGTCCTTCAACTTCCTTCTTTTTCAAAATTATTTTAGGCTCTTCTAGGTCTGCTGCATTCCCATACAAATTTTAAAATCAACTTGTTAATTTCTGCAAAAAAAAGTCAGCTAGGATTTTGATGGGGGGGTCACATTAAATCTATAGATCTGTTGAGGACTACTGCCATCTTAATTATAAGTCCTCTGATCCACGAACACGGGTTGTCTTCCCACTTACTTAGATCTTCTTTAATTTCTTGCAACAGCTGTACAGTTTTCAGTGCACATTATTTTTTTTAAATAAAATTGGAGCTTAAAATATTTGTTTGGAAATCTGTTGAATGGTCTCTCATGATCACTGGAATCTGGGCTGTCCTAAACAGGGTAGGAGGAAGAGGAATGATGAAATGCCAAACAAAATTGGACTTTCACAGATGTGCGTTAAGTTTCATTTTTACTGCCTTTTGCTAGAAACACCAGGAACAGTTGCTAATAAGCATTTATTATATTTTGGTAAACACCATCCTAAAATAGAAATGAGTAATACATGTTCTCTAAGTCAAATCTTTGCCTTTAATATTTAAGTATTTATTAGAGAAATAAAAATCTCAGTCTTCTGACATTTAGTTCTGGTGTTTAAAATTTCTCTTTAAAGACCATGTTTTTTCCTAGAAAGTTATGAGATGTGTGCATAAGCACTGTCTCTGGGGGAATGAAGCAGGAGTTGTCATGAGACATACCAGCTCCTTTCATTGTACCTTCCTAGAACATTTGAGTGGTTTTGTAAGGCTTCTGTACTAATTCCAAAATAGACTCATTTTACTTTCAAAAAAATAATGAAGATCATGTTTTTCATAAACACAGAGTTTTACTGAATTTGTTTTTAGTAGCATATAGGATGTTTTCCCTAATTAATGGATCTTTTCAGAGAAAACAAAATCTGATTCTATCTCATATCAGTACTTCTACTAGTTAGGCCAAATATAAACGAAGAATAGAACAGAGATTCAATTATTTTTAGGACTTCACATATATAACTATTTAGTCTTCAGGAAAAAATTGCAATGGAAAAATCAGCATATATTTTTTAAAAAGATTTTATTTCTTTACTTAAGAGTGAGAGAGAGAGCATGAGAGGGGAGAGGGTCAAAGGGAAAACCTGACTCCCTGCTGAGTAGGGAGTCAGATGCGGGACTTGATCCCAGGACTCCAGGATCATGACTGAGCTGAAGGCAGTCGCTTAACCAAATGAGCCACCCAGGGCCCCAGCATATATTTTTGTAGCTGGATTCAACAAAAATACTCTACAACTTTAAACTTTAAAACATAGGAAAATGGACGGGCAATGCACAATGGAGGATAATTAAGGTCTATAAACAGACTAGTGGATTGTATCTTAAATATAACTTTACTGTACTTGGGAATTTGCAATTATTTTTATAATTATACTGGGAAGGAGAAAAAAAATCTCTCTGGGTTATTCTCTTTGGATTGTTTTCCCCTAAAAATAAAAACCTTAATTAAACACCTAAAACTGAAGCACCTGGGTGGCTCAGTCAGTTAAATGTCTACCTTCTGCTTAGGTTATGATCTCAGAGTTCTGGGACTGAGCCCTGCATCAGGCTCCCCACTCAGCATGGAGTCTGCTTCTCTCTCTCCCTCTGCCCCCCGCCCCACTGTGCTCTCTCCCACTCTCTCTAATAAATAAATAAATAAATAAATTTATTTATTTATTTTTAAAAGATTTTATTAATTTATTTGACAGAGAGCACAAGCAGGGAGAAAGGCAGAGGGAGAAGGAGGCTCCCCAATGAGCAGGGAGCCCGATGTGGGCCTCGATTGCAAGACCCTGGGACCATGACCTGAGCTGAAGGCAGACAACTGACTGAGCCACCCAAGTGCCCCTAAATAAAATCTTAAAACAAAATGAAAACAAAACCCAAACACCTGAAACCAATGTAACATTGTGTGCCAACTATACTTCAATTAAAGAAAAGTTTAACTCAAAATTTCCAGATGACAGGATGCTTGGGTGGCTCAGTTGGTTAAGCGTCTGTCTTCAGCTCGGGTCACGATCTCAGGGTTCTGGGATTGAGTCCCACACTGGGCTCCTTGCTCAGCTCCTGCTTCTCCTTCTGCCTGCTGCTCCCCCTACTTTTGTTCTGTCTCTCTCTCTCTCTCTCTGATAAATAAGATCTTTAAAAAAAAAAAAATCCAAGTGACTATCTTTTTAAAACTCTTTTTATGGGGGCACCTGGGTGGCTCAGTGGGTTAAAGCCTCTGCCTTCAGCTTAGGTCATGGTCCCAGGGTCCTGGATTTGAGCCCCGCATCGGGCTCCCTGCTCAGCAGGGAGCCTGCTTCCTCCTCTCTCTCTCTCTGCCTGCCTCTCTGCATACTTGTAATCTGTCTGTCAAACAAATAAATAAAAAAAAAATTAAAAACAAAACAAAAAAACTCTTTTTATGGCTCATAACTACATTTATGTAGTTTATTTATTTTTTATTTTATATATTTATTTATATACATTTATTTAAGAAATTTGTAGTTGGTAACAAGAGAGTGTACAAGTTTTGAGATTCTTTTATTACATTTACTCCCAAGCATTTTGTTTTTTGATGTGTAAATGGAAGTGTTTTCTTAGTTTTATTTTGGAATTGTTCACTGGTAATACATAGAAATACAAGTGATCTTTGTATACTGTTCTTGTGTCCTGCATCTTGCTGAATCTGTTCATCAGTTCTGCTAGTTCTCTGTTTGGGTTTTTGAGGTAGATTCCTTAAGCTTTTTCAAGTATATGATAGCGTCATGCATAAACAGAGATACTTTCACTTCTTCTTTTCCAACCCAGATGCCTTTTATTTCATTCATTTCTTCTTTTCTATTTTTCCCAAATGTCCTGGCTAGAACTTCTAGTACTAGGTTTTTAAAACCCTCCCTACGTCAGTTTTCTTTTCTTTTTTTTTTTTTTTTTTTTTAAGATTTTACTTATTTATTTGATAGGCAGAGAGGCAGGCAGAGAGAGAGGGGGAAGCAGGCTCCCCGCTGAGCAGAGAGCCCGATGTGGGGCTTGATCCCAGGACCCTGAGATCATGACCTGAGCCGAAGGCAGCGGCTTAATCCACTGAGCCACCCAGGCGCCCCATCTACGTCAGTTTTCTTTTTCTTTTTTTTTTTAAAGATTATTTATTTATTTATTTGACAGAGAGAGAGATCACAAGTGGCGAAGAGGCAGGGAGAGAGAGTGAGAGGGAAGCAGGCTCCCCGCCGAGCAGAGAGCCCGATGCAGGGCTCGATCCCAGGACCCCGGGATCACGACCTGAGCCGAAGGCAGCGGCCCAACCCACCGAGCCACCCAGGCACCCCTACATCAGTTTTCTTAACTATAAAACTAATAATAACGTTAAAGGTAAGGCTGAATTAAATAACACACCCTGCAAAATGTTTTAGAACACCACCTAGAATGTGGTAAATGTTGGCAATTAGATCCTGACTGAGGTGCGCAGGTACATGCACACCTGAAGCACATGGTCCAGAAAGGTTGAAAAATAACACTATGATAGAATTGTAGTAGGCACAATGCAAACAAAAAGCAAGGGAAATCTGAACTTAGAGAATACGCAATTACGTTTAGGCCAAAAAGGCACTGAGACAAAACAAACAAACAAACCCAGGACATTTTATAAAAGGAAAACAGTACTGTGCCACTCAAGATATAACAATGACTATCTCTGGGGCACCTGGGTGGCTCAGTGGGTTAAGGCCTCTGCCTTCAGCTCAGGTCATGATCCCAGGGTCCTGGGATCGAGCCCCGGGTCAGGCTCTCTGCTTGGCGGGGAGAGCCTGCTTCCCCCTCTCTCTGCCTGCCTCTCTGCCTACTTGTGATCTCTGTCTGTCAAATAAATAAATAAATCTAAAAAAAATAAACAATGAATATCTCTGTGCAAATTAATATAGTGTCAACATTCATAAAACAAAAATTACATCCTGTGCTCCCCACACCTCTGCCAGCCTTCTCCCACCAATAGCCCCACTCACAAACCATAAGCGACTCTTGAGCATAGGAAACAAACTGAGGGTGCCTGGAGGGGAAGGGGGTGGGGGGGATGGGTAACTGAGTGATGGACATTAAGGAGGACATGTGATGTAATGAGCACTGAGTGTTATATAAGACTGATGAATCACTGACCTCTACTGAAACCAGTAACACATTTTATGTTAACTGAATTTAAATAAAAATTTAAAAAAACCCCAAAATTATAGGAGGTAAAAAGAAAAACAGACATCAATACATTACCAATGGGAAGCTAATTTACTTTTTCAGTGCTTAACTGATCAGATAGAAGGCGCGTTGTGGAAGGCGTGTGTGCATGCATAAACAAGCATTGAAAAAGATGTGGAAGAATGAAAGGGGTAGTAATGTGATCAAAATGTCAAACAGGTTATTTCTGGGTGTAAAAGAACAAGAAATTTAAATTTTTTTCTCAGTACTTCTAAAGATTTATTTATTTGACAGAGAGAAAGAGTATGTACACAAGCAGGAGGGGTAGGGAGCAGGAGAGAGAGTCTCTAGCATGCTCTGTGCTGAGTACAGAACCTGATGCAGGGCTCAACCTCATGACCCTGAAATCATGACCTTAGCAGAAACCAAGAGTCAGATGCTTAACTGACTGTGCCACCAAGATGTCTCTCCTCTGTACTCTTTTATACTGACTGAATTTTTTACTGTGAGCATGTATTAATTTTATAATTAAAAAAATACATACAGAAAATTCCTAGGGCAGAACATGCATAACAAAAAACACACAAAAAAACATAAAACACCATTTTATAAATTAAATTGACTTGAATATTTAAAATAATAGCATTAATTTCTGAACTGCAGAAAATTCACAGCAATAAAAAACTTTGTTTTTCCAGAACTTTATAGAGACAATTTTCCAAAACAAGTCTGTCCTCCTCTCGTGTGCTTAGTTCTCTCCACATCTGATTCCACTAAATAAGAAAATCGACCCACTGAAAAGCCTGTGTTCTCAGCAAGAGTTTGTCAGTCTTGCAAGGCATTTGTTTTTATTCTTTATGTTAACATACTAATATTATAATAACATACTAACATTCAATTTTATATGATGTTACTACTTGTATATAATTTATAATTTCATAGTACAATTTGCATTCATTTCGGTCATGTTTTTATTTTACATGGTTTTGAAGATGTAAGACTGATGTAAATTTTTTTATAAGTTATTTTAAAAATTATTTTTAAGATTTTATTTATTTATTTGACAGACAGAGATGACAAGTAGGTAGAGAGGCAGGCAGAGAGAGGGGGAAGCAGGCTCCCCGGTGAGCAGAGAGCCCAATGTGGAGCTCGATCCCAGGATCCTGGGATCATGACCTGAGCTGAAGGCAGAGGCTTAACCCACTGAACCACACAGGCGCCCCTAGACTGATGTAAATTAAAGCCAGAAGCAGACAGTTATAGAGCTAAATGTCCTTGATTTAACATAAGCTTGATTTAAAAGAGCTGACTATGTATTTTTGACATGTATGTTCCAACATAACTTTCCAGGAGGACAGCAATGTCTAGAGCTTTAAAGTCATTCTGAGTTGTCTTAACAAAAATTACTTTAATAGGAAAAAATTGATTTTTCTTCTGCTAAAAAGTCTGATACCAGTTTCAAATACCAACACATGAAAATAAAAGAAAAAAAGCAAAGAAGCATACTGTCACATGTTGGTAAAGACCAAACAAATCCAAAAAGCATAATTATAAAGATATGAAGAAATATCCTGAATATTTAAATATGGAATACTAAGAATGTATTTTTCATAATCAGGAAATGAGACTTATGTTAGGAAAAAAAAAGAGATATTTTTTAGATTCATCAATAAACATATTTTACAGAAGGCTAAACTGAAGCTTTAGAGAAGGTTATTAGTTCCAGGCAGGTGTTTAAGGTTGTGGATTGAGGAAGAAAATATTTCTTTTCCACTATCATCAGAAAAAACCCTTTAGTAAGGTCTGAAATCCTCTCTGCCACTGTGGCAAAATGAAGCTGTTTATATAAACTATGAAATTATACACGTAAAAGCACAAGACATGTGCACAAGGACATTCCAGAGCATTCCAATAACAGCAGTTTGGAAGCACCAACAGATGTTTTCATGCTCCTCTTTAAAGACTAGTCAAAGTCTCTAAAAATAAAAGCCCATAATTACTGCCACCCAGGAGTCAAGGACTGAGGATAGTTTAAAAAAGCTGCCTCCTTGGCCAATGGCATGACACTTGTGATACTCACACTTCAACATGAACCAGTACTAACAGAACCACAGCAATGCAGAAAGGCAACGCTAGCACCTTCTGGAAGGTTAACGGGAACGGCCACCCCTGCCCTAGTGCATGAGAACTCAGGCCACTCAAGGACATGGCAAGGACCCTCTACTCAGACACTGAGGATCACCTCAGACTCCATGCATCCCCGCACAGCTCCTGATCTAGCTCCTGATCCGAGCCCCCATCTCAGGCCCGAGCTGCATCACCTTGGCTCTGTGGTTTCTGAGCCCACATCTTCTGCACAGCAAATCCTATAGGCTCCAGTTTCAAAATACTTTCAGGACGAAACTGACCATTAGCACTTTCCTGCTCCTCTCCACATCACGTCCTGGGTCAGGCCCTGACTGGGCTCTAATCCAGTCATTACACCCATGCTGCATTTCTGCCTGCACCTCAAGGTTCCTCCGTGCTATTCCAACCACCCTGAACACTGTCCCCTGGAAGAGGTGCACACCCACTCCCCTCCCTGTTTTCTTTCTCCTGAGCACCGAGCATTGTATATCTTACCTTGCTTACTGCCAAGCTCCCACTACAGAATTAGCGTGCAAAGGCTGAGCTCACAGTCCATCCTGCTCACCTCTGTACTTCCAGCTTCTGAAACAGTGCCTGGCAGCTGCTCAGTCAGCACAGGCTCAACAAATGCCGCCCTGAGAGCCACTGGGTCAGTAAGAACAGCTCAAACCCACAGTTACAGCCCATTGCCTACGCAGCAAATCTTGATGTGTCATTTCCATAATTTTTCTGTTCTTTTCATCACTGTAACTGTCACTTTCTGTGAAGTCTCCAGCATCCCCTCTTATTTCCATCCTATTTTTCCCTACTTCAAACACAATGTATTTGCTATTTCCCTAACTCTTAACTTCCTATTTTTTAAAACTTCAAATACAATGTAGAAATCTTTGTGAATCATGTATCTGACAAGGGTTAATACCCAGACTGTACAGAGAACTCTTAAAACTCAACAACAAAACTCCAAACAACCTAATTTAAAAATGGGCGGAGGACTTGAACAGACATTTCTTCCAAGAAGATCTACAAATGGCTAATAGACACATGAAGAGATGTTAGACAACACTGACCATTAGGCAAATGTAAACAAGAACCACAAGGAGATACCACCTTACACCCATTATCATGGATGCTATCACAATAACAGAAAACAAGTGTTGGAGAGGATGTGGAAAATCTGGAACCCTTGTGCACTGCTGGCAGGAATGCAAAATAGTATATCCAATGTGGAAAACAGTCTGGGTGACCTCAAAAATGACACACAGGACCGCCATGTGACCCAGCAAGTCTGCATCTGGGTACACACCCAAAGGAAGTGGAAGCAAGGTCTTCGTGAGATATTTGCACCCCGGGGTTCAGAGCAGTGTTATCCTCAAGGGCTAAAGTGTTCACTGACAGACGGATGGATGAGCAAGATGTCATCCACACAAACAATGGAATGTAACTCAGCCTTAAAGAGGAAGCAGATTCTGACACCTGCTTCAGCATGGCTGAATCCTGAGGATGTCATGCTCCGCGATTCAGTGTGTCACCAGAAGATAAACAGCGTAGGATTCCACTTACCTGGGACATGAAGAGTTGTCAGATTCATGGGGACAGAAGGCAGAGGGTGGACGCCAGGGGCTAGGGTCGGGTGGGGAGTCCGTGCTTCATAGGGGCAGTTCTAGTTTGACAAAGTGAAAAGAGCTATGGAGAGGATGTAGGAGCGTGCGTGTATTTAATGCCCCTGAACTGAGCACGTAAAGGTGGTTAAGGGGCTATGTTTCCCGTCATGCGTATTTTACCACAATGAAAATAGAACAAAAATGATATAGATCAAATACCAGAAAAAAACTCCCTAAACCCATGAAACAAAAAAAGATATAGTTATCTGATGAAACTGTATAAAATGCATAAGCCCTTGGCTATTAAACTGGAGATTTTATTAAGTTATTATATGACCTGCTGAGGAAGGGGAGGAATGAGCAGAAGCGCATACTGCCGGTGGGGGTGGGGGACTGTGCTCCCGCCTGTGGAGAGCCATCTCACCGCACAAGTCACACGCCTCAAAAAACCGCACAACATTCTCGGACACAGAACTGCCTCTTTTACATATTTATTTAAATGAAACAATCAAGAATGTGTACAAAATTTTATTACAGAGACACTGAAAAGAGAAAACTATGTAACTATTAAAAACTTTTAAAAGGCTAATTACATAGAAAAATACGCATTATGTATTAAGTTTAAAATAGACTATAAAAATGCATGTTAAGTCTCATTCCAATTTTACTTAATAAATGCAGAAGATAAAAGATAAAGGAAGGTATTCAGGAAAATGTGAATGGCTGTTCCCTCTGGGTAGTTATCCTTGGTTGTGGGCCATTCAAGTCTTCATATTTTTCTACAACAAGCATGTACTATTTGTATAATGGAAATTAAAACTACTTTGCAGGTCAATTCTATCTAAAAGCTTAAGTGTCAGCAACCCCAAGTGACGTCCTGGTTGGTATTCCAGGTTCCATGCAGTGAGCAGCAGAGTGGAGCCAGGGGCTCTCTGCGAGCCTGCGGGAGGGGCTTCTCCCAAGCACAGCTTCCCTGCAGATGGGGACGTGCTGCCCGTCCAAGTGCTGTCCCACGACTGCATCACTGTGAGAGAATAACGAAACATGTACAGAACACTCTATAGAAGTGAAAACACAGGGGCACCTGGCTGGCTCCATCAGAAGAGTGTGCAGCTCCTGATCTCAGGGTAATGAGTTCAAGCCCCATGTTGGGTACAGAGATTACTAAAAGAAATAACTAAACTTAAAAAAAACAAACAAACAACTTTCTTTGAAGAAAGAGAGATAACTGTAATTCTACAATTAGTTTTCTGGAGGATCTTGGTTACTTTCTATATCTGAAAGAGATCAATAACCTAGAATTAGCTTTCTTCATCCTGAAACTGTGGGGCTGGTGCTACCTAGAAATGCTCCACAGAAATGAAACTCAGATGGGGCTCTGAAGAAGGAGGTTTGTCTTGATGTCCTCTTTGTTCAATGGTGAATGGATGAATGAATGAATGAACAAATGGAAGGGCAGGGCCAGGAAAAAATGGCATCAACAAAGGGTTGGGAGCACCAGCAGTGGCGGGATGGGTAGAAATTCCAGAATGTACCAACTCTTCTCAAGGCCACAGGCCCTGGTCCTGCCCAAATCACCTGAGGACCCGTTCAGCCACACAGCAGTCTTACAGGCTCCTTGTGAACCAAATTTGGAGCCAGCTGTGCAAGGCCCCCAGAGGCTGGAGGAGCAGGAAGAAGAGAGGACTGTGATGGCCTAGCTGGTGGCAGCCATCGGTCAGGCTCCACAACAGGCCTGGCACAGGCAGAAGTGCCCACACGAGAGTGAGCTTAAGAGACAGCAGAAAGGCCACAGAGTAGCAGGGGGTGGCTGGAAAAGGAGAGAGAGGAAAACACACCAGGGAGGGCACTGTGTGGAAGGAGAGAACGTCAAAAGGTATAATCAGTTGGGAAAGCAATCCTGCATGATCTGGGCAGGGCTGGGATGGGTGCATCTCACAAACACAGAGTCCATGCTAGGAACACACTCTAGAGGAACACACACGTCTGCCCACAATATACATATAGCATCAGTGTCCACCCATGGAATGAGAATGAGCTACAGTATATTCAGAAAGCAGTGGAACCACCTAGGGCATGTGCGCGTGCACACACTGGGCAGCTGAGGAAAGGTCCACGAGGAACGACATTGCGCCTTTCCAGCCTCTAGGACTTGCCCTCACCTGCAACCCCCATGGCCCCAGCAGGAGGAGACACGCACCATGTTGTTACCCCAAGTAACAACACCTGGGATGTGACACCTGGATGGGACACCTGATCCAAGCTGTTCCCAGACTTGGAATAAGACACTTCCACATGCCAGCAAGCAGCTAAGGGTTGAGATGTAATACTTTTTTCTGGTTTTGTTTTGTTTTAAGATTTATTTATTTATTTCAGACAGAGACACAGTAAGAGAGGGAACACAAGCAGGGGGAGTGGGAGAGGGAGAAGCAGGGTTCCTGCTGAGCAGGGAGCCTGACGTGGGGCTCCATCCCAGATCCCAGGATCACAAACTGAGCTGAAGGCAGACGCTTAACAACTGAGCCACCCAGGCACCCCAAGGGTTTATATTTAAAACTTGGTTCTAACTTGCCCCACATAGTGATTCTTTAGGGATAGAGAGAAGGAACCAGCCACAGAAAGAGGGGATGAGCATCCTGGGCCTGGGGGCCCCAAAGAAGAGCTCAGCAGCCAAGCATCCATTCTCAAGTGGGCCACCTACTTGTGGCGAGCTAGGCCAAGAATGCAGGTATCTAAAATTTCAGGGAAGAGATGAAAAGAACTGAAGGAGAGCCATGGTTCAAAGGCCAAGTCAGTAAATCAGATATAAGTTCAGCTCCCGGGCCTCACTGGACAAACTGCGGCAGAACCAAATTCTTTCAGGTGAGAAATGGGAGTATCACGGGGCTAAGTATGTACAGGGCACAAGGGTTTCTGGAGACAGTATGGGGATGGTCATGAGAGCAGGCTCACAGCTCACCTGGGAGGTCATTCTATCCCTGCATCTCCATCATCTCCATCTCCTGCTGGGGTTGCTGAGGACAGGAGATAAAGCCACCAGGTGCCAGAACTCGGATGCCCAAAGAGTGGCATTCCAAGTCAAGAAAACGTGTCGATGACCTCCGCTGACACCCTGCAAGAACCCCATTATGTGACTGTACTGATGGCACTCTCACTGGTACAAAGGTCAGGAAGAAGACAGTTCCCTTTGTGTCTCCATCTGCTGGTATAGCTTCCTTGCCAGTCATGATCACATCTAAGAGACTGTGTACGTTGACCTTGTGCTGCATGCAAGTTGGGGTTGGCTGGGGGAGCCGGCACTGGGAACTCTGATGCCACGACTCGGTCACTGAGAATAAAAATGTGCACATCCCTGCCCAGTACCACCCTGCCACATTCCTGGGCATCAGGGTCAAAGAAACAGATCAACTTTCTCAGACAAAATAACAGGGCTCTAAAGCTAGGACCGAGTCATATAATAGCTGTATATACTAGAAATACATAAGAGTTTTTGTAAAAAGCCTATATTATCCCCAAATTCAGAGGGTGAATTACTAACTTTTCTTCTGAGAGCAGACCAAAATAAGTTCTAAGGCGGTTTATTTGCCATATTTAGGATGTTCATGTGAGAGCAATGACAAACATCTGGCTATGATACTTTCTGGAATTTTGACTATTTCTTCCTGGCCAGAAGGAAAACATTAAGTTTTTACTAGAAGAGCAACTTGCATGAACTTCATGACTGAGTCTTTGTCCTCTCACTCGTCACATATTTAAACAAAGCTTTTCTAATTCTCCAAAAAAAAAAAAAAAAAAAAAAAGCAAACCCACTCCCCAAATTTTAAATATGATTAAAAAGGGGAATGTGAGCAAACAGTTGAATAATCAATTCATAATTCATCAACTCTAATTCATTAGAACTCACTCCCCACTTGTCAGCAAAGGCACAGGATGTTCACTTCCATGGGTGAGGAATTACTAAATATCACCTTTTAATCACTAAATATCACCTTTTCCACATTACCAGCTTCCAGATAATAGAAAAGCTAAAATTCCCATTAGTTCCTAAAGCTGGTGGTAAATTATCAATGACTGTGGGTGTATCTGTTCTAGAAATCTTGCTCTGAAGTCTAGGAGAAGGCCTCTCCCTGCACTGCACCAGGAATAATGTTTACATGCCTTGCACACTTAGCGTGTCATGGAAGGAGAGCACATCTACCCATGACTCGGCACACAGGACAAGACAAGCTGACACATGGCTTCCAGATGGTTTCTTTTACGGTTCAGGAAAAAAAAAAGACTTTCTACAGCTGTGGACAGATTTCTATTTTCAAAACCACAAAATTCATTTAATCAACTAAAAACAAATCAAGACTTTACTAGATTTAAAAATGTGGCCACTGACTGGCCTACAGGTAGCTAAAACCCCCATCAGTAAATGTCAAATGTCACTTGAAATGAGACATAACTGAAGCCGAGGCAGATGGCTCCCCAGTCTTTGCCATGCAGGCCTCTCTCCCTTCCCCGTACCACCAGATAAACACCCTTCACACAGAAAGTATTCTAACTTCATTAGTTATCAACATAAGGAACCACAAAGTGTATGTCACCTATCTTACAAAGCCCTGGTAAGTCTAAGTTGGTGGCAGCAAGTGATTTATGTGGACACGTGGAATCAAGGGTCCTGGTAGCTGTTACTTACAAATGAGATAAATAACTTAAAGTACAGTGTCAATAAAAGTTCCTCATTCTATAAATTCACAATGAGATGCTGAAGGAAACCTGAAACTTCTGCTCTAGGCCGGCTCCGTCCCCTCAGGTATGCCATGGCGGGCCCTCAGCTGTGCTCTCTCAGCGGCCTCCATGAGCCTGGCATGTAGGAAGGGTCATCGCACAGGCGTACCTGGGCTCTGTGATGGGTTAACTTCATAACTACTCACGATCTCCCCAAGGAACCAACCTGAATGTTTAGTGGCACAATTCTTATATTTTGGGTTCAAAACCTGCCCCCCCCCCTTTTTAAAGATTTCATTTATTTGACAGAGAGAAACACAGCTAGAGAGGGAACACAAGCAGGGGGAGTAGGAGAGGGAGAAGCAGGCTTCCTGCTGAGCAGGGAGCCCGATGTGGGGCTCGATCCCAGAACCTGGGATCATGACCTGAGCCAAAGGCAGACGCTTAATGACTGAGCCACCAGGCACCCCCAAAACCTGCCCTTCTTTAGCCATTAAAAGTAATTTAGAATTTCACCTCAAACCATAACGAGCTGCCACGTCATGCTTGCTGAGTAGAATTAGAATACCAGATAATACAAGTATAGGTGAGAACACAGACAGAATGGAGATCTCAGGCCCCGCTGGAGGGATGTGAAGCCAGACACTCTGGAAAATGGTCTGGCAGTTCCTCAAATAACTGAGCAGTTACCATTTGATTCAGCAATTCCACTCCTCAGTATACACTCAAGAGCAACAGACATATGTCCACACAAACACGTGTGTGTGAATGTTTACAACAGCATTACTCGTAACAGCCAAATGGTGGAGCACCCTTAGCTGATGGCTGGATAAACAAAATGTGGCCTATCTATACACCGAAGTATTATTTGGGCACAAAAAAGAGAGCAGTCCTGATGCATTCTACAGCAGGGATCAACCCCTAAAACATGATGTTCAGTGAAAGAAGCCAGTCACAAAAGACCATGTACAACCCCACACAGACAGAATGTCCAGAGCCATGTGGCCTACAGAGGCAGAAGTACATTCCTGCTTGCTTGCACTAAAGGGAGAGGGGACAGGGCAGGGAAGTGACGGTGCTTTTTTTTGAGAGAAAGGGTGAGAGAGAGAGAGCAAGTTTTGGTGGGGTGGGCAGAGGGAGAGGGAGAAAGAATCTTAAGCAGGCTCCATGCCCGGGGGAAGCCTGACACAGGGCTTGATCTCATGGCTCTGAAATCAAAAGCTGCATGCTCAGGATGCCTGGGTGGCTTAAGTGTCTAACTCTTTTATTTATTTGTTTTTAACTTTTATTATTTTTTAAAGATTTTATTTATTCATTTGAAAAAGAGAAAGCGCAAACGGGGAGCCAGAGAGGGAGAAGCAGGCTCCCTGCTGAGCAGGGAGCCCAACAGGGGGCTCGATTCCAGGACCCTGAGATCATGACCTGAACTGAAGGCAGACGCTTCACCAACTGAGCCACCCAGGTACCCCTAATTTATTTATTTTAGAGAGAGAGGGTGTGCACAAGTGTGCACATGCACATACACACACACACACGGGGGACTGGAGGGGAAGGTGCACTGGGAGGGAATTTTCAAACAGACTACCTGCCCACTGTGGAGTCCACAAGGGGCTTGATCCCAGGACCCTGAGATCACGATCTGAGCCAGCGGACAGAGCCACCCAGGGCTCCAGCATCCAACTCTTGATTTCGGCTCAGGCCATGATACTGGGTCATGGGATGAAGCCCCGCCTCAGGCTCAGCCAGGCGTCTGCTGGAAGCTCTCTCGCTCTGCCCCTCCCCTCACCGTGTGTGCTAGTGCACATGTAAGTGCACGTTCTCTCAAGAAAAGAAAAAGAAAAAGGTGTACACTCTACGAAGTGAGCCAGCCAGGTGTCCACGTTTCTTTTCAAGGCAACAAAGATATGTTCAAATTGACTACTGTCTGTGGACATACAAGAACTTGCAGAGATGTACACCTCAAATGGGTGAATTGTTTAGTTTGTGAATTTTATCTCAGGGGTGCTCAAGAGTTTCAGCTCGACTTCAACACCATTAAATCTTGTTTGGAAAACAGCAGACCCTTGCTTCTGGCTTTAAGGCCTGCTGACTCATGGGCAGCAAGAATTAGACAAATCTGTGTGATCTGGCCTTAGAAGGAAGGAGCTGGAGCAAAATCTGGAGCAAAATCCTCCCATACCCAGTGAGCTCCCCCAGCTCCTCGGTAGCCATGTTAGCACCTGAAACATGTACCATTACTGAGGTGGTGAGCACTGATGTCAAGTTCTGGGAGATGGGCAATGGAAATAAAACTGTGGGCTTGTAGCTCACCTTTCTGAAGCAAATACAATGAGGATGGCCAAGGCTGTCCTACTTGTTGAAGACCAACATGAAACAACACCCTCTGCACAGAAAGAGGCGTGAACACCAACAGGGAAGTCTTCAGGCCCTGTTTTTTCACTGAAGCAAGATGTAAGCATTTCAAAAATAACTAAATGTCAAATTCTTCCCTCAGTTAAGAAGGTCCCTTCAATAGCAACCAGGGATTCTACACAACGCCAGTGATTTGTGACCATCTATGTGCAGAAGCCAGTGTTTTCCAAGGTTGCGTCAGTGCATCAACCTGGCAAGTCCACAGACACTGCTGCCCAAGACTGAAGTAAAAACAAACCAAGTAAGCAGACCATTGTCTGGGTGTAGACGCCTAAACCCCCAAACGAACAAAGCCACACGCTCGAATCGGAGGTCAGAAAACTGTCCTCTAGAGGGAGAAATTCAAAACACGCTCGAAGAAAGGATGTTAACCCCATCTACCTTTTTATTTCCTCCGTTTAACACATATTTACAGAGCAAGGCTGAGGTCTGAACAGTGCATCAAATAAAGTCTCGTCTCCTGGAACTTGCTCTGGGACGGGGAGTGTCTTCATGGAGACTTGCTTTCTGTGCTGCCCACGGAGACCTGGCCTGCGGTCTCGGTGCTCTGCGCGCCTACTGCCCCACACCTCAAGTGTGCACCGTCCCACAAGAGCCAACACCACCAGACCACAACCTGTGTCTCTTAGTTCAGATATAAAGGGCGGAGCGTGCCAGTGTCACCAATTAGACCCCAAGACCTGACCTTTACTGCCCACCTGCTTGTACTCACTGACCTTCAAACCCATGTTTTCCCTGAAGCTCTTCTTTCCAGCTGATCTCTTAACTCGGGCCAAAACCCGACAGGTAAAGCATCCCATGAAGGATGCTAAAACTGCTCCCTGCCTGCCGCCCCCCTACCCCGGGCAATAACAACTACTTGGACCACCCGGGGCCAGTGCCTCAGCCCCCGACTCAAGGACTCACGCCTGTGCACATGGACCTTGGAACAGCCAACCGATACCCTGACCTCATTATGACACTAAGACCTCTGCCCAAGGAGGAGTACTAGTCTTTCCTCGAGGTGCACGCGTGACCTTGTGCCCACCTCTGCATATAGTGACAAGGCTCCTCTTTCTGAGGATTCATCCTAACCCTAAACATAAGGACTCCATCCACCCTTGCTCAGGGAGTCACAGCTTTGGAACGTATTCCCTGGGATCTCCTTATTTGGAGCAAATAGTTTCCTTTGTGCAACAGCTTACCTGGTGCAGTTTCCATGTGTGACTCACCGAGGTGGAACTCAGGTCCGTTCAGTTACCAGAGGTCAGAGGACAAGTGGTGGTGGATCACTCAGGGGCACCCAGGGGCAACCAGTTTTTATCTCTGGATATTTTAAATCTTTGGAGCCATGGCTCATGGGAGACACTGGGGAGAAAGGATCAGGGCAAACCTACCTTCTTGGGCCAGCCTCTCATGGAGGGCTATGGGGGAAGCACATCCCCCCAGAGAAGGCCAGGTGCCTTGCTTTGGGGCAGGCCCCACAAAGTATGTTGCCTGGCAAAGGAGACTAGCCCACTGACAGGAGATATTAGAGCTTCACAGAGACAGTAGTCTTTCCAGAGACTACATTCCCCATCTATTGGCAACAGCTATTGTGGTAGACTCTAAAGAATGGCCACAAATTCCTTGGCACTCTTCCATCAAGGTAGCCCTATTGCTTCGTGCTCCCGGAACTGGGGCTTGCCTGATGGTTTGCTATGATCAGTTAAACATGGTGGGAGCTATAATGCATGAATCCCAAGCCTACAGGCACCTCACACCTTGCACTCCTGAAAACATTTCTGTCACTATGCAGGTAAGGCACAGCTAACTCCCTAGATGGTGACATTCCACATGGAAAGAGGTTCTAGCTGGGGTTCGAAACATGGAAAACATGTCATCCTAGACCACTAGCCTCTCTAGGCCAGCCCAGACCAGAAGAGTCTCTCAAGCCAATACTCAAACATGCATTCAGAATTTGTTGTTTTAAGTTACTAGGTCTGGAGTGGTTACTTACCAAAACCAATTGATATAATTATAGAAGACAGGGTATTTGGAAGCTGAATGCAAATAACTTATAAAAATAAACTGAATTTTAACTCTTCCTGAAAGGTATGCATTGGTGGGTAACGCAAGTCACGAAGCAGCCCACCCAACTCGGGGTACGTGGCAGCAATGTGATTCTTTAATTTCTGACTCTGACTCTGCCAGGCTTATCAAAATAACACACCTGCATGGAAATGAGTATGATGGTTATACCTGATTAACAGAAGCACTACAAGGGCCAAGACCAGGCCACCCCAGATGGGCCACTGTGGCATGAACATTATTTTGAGTTAAAGGCAATCCAAACCCAGCAGATTCAGGAAAAGCTTTTTACGACCCCCTTAACTGCCTGCCCATACCAGGAAGAGAGCTATTAACACTCCTTTTCACCTGAGACTCTTCTCTACAGGGTAAGCAACCCCTGTTCCCAGACTTCTTCCCCCTCCCCGAAGCTAATGGTCCCTCTCCCCTTTGTGCCCCAGCCCAGCCCCTCTCCTGTGCTCATATAAGCATCATGTTGCCTATGTTTGGAATTTCCTTATCTGTGGATTCCCTGTACATGTACTGTTAAGTTTGATTTTCACCAGTTAATCTGTCTCACGACAATCTGATTCTTTGTCCAGCGACAAGAACCCAGAAGGGCCAAGGAGATACTTCCTCCTGGATACAACAATCTCAACTTTGAGAAGCTTTAAATATGCTGAAACCTTTACAAAATGTCACTTCTGAGTTCCTGATGTATAAAGCGACCCAGACTCTTAGTACTATAATAGGGTGTATCTTAGAGAAGCGTCACCTCTTATTTATGACTCAACAATACATGTATGCTTTCTTCTTTCTTGGTCCTAGTGCTGGTGGATAAAGACCATTAAGCAGGACAAAAAAAGAGGCTTTGAAAAAAGTTTTAAATAGTCCAGTTCTTCCTGTTCTTTTCTCCTCTCTCACCCCTCCTTTCCTTTCTTTCTTTTAAAAATTTTGAACCTTTTATGAGCCTAAACTGCAGTGGGTGTGTTTATCAAAGGATGTCTACATGGTGGAAACTCTTTCGAGCACCTGGCTGGAAGAGATTTGGGACCCCAACTAACCTCCCAGATCTTCAACCCCTTTCCTGCAGGTGATTCATCAAAGAGTACCAGTAGAGTTAGGAAATGCTGCCAAAGAGAGCCAACGGCCAACCACTAGCTCTCCAGGGTTCAAAGGTTGCCTGTTTTGGACTACCTTCCTGGCAGAGGCTGCCTCTGGCTAAACACAAATGACTTGGGAAGTTGGGACAGACAGGTCCTACCAGTTTTAATTACTACTGCCCTGATGAAATGGTATTTGATTTCCTCCTCAAATAAGACCTCAAAAGAAGCATTTGGGGCTCCCTGAGTTCAGATACTATGAGTCTATGCACTAGATACTTGCCATCAAACACTCACGCAAGAGATGCAAGAGAGGCTGGTGTGCCTGGGGCCCAAGGCAAGAGGATTGGAGCACAGCCCTGACCTCCAGCTGGTCCCCTCCCCACTGCCCCATGGGTCACTCTCTCGCCCCCTCCTTCCCTCTTCCCATGCAATGTATTTCGCAATTAGGCACCACCAGAGCCTAGAGGTTTCCTTTAGGTTCCTCAGAGCCTGGACTCTACCTCAATAATCTCATTTTCTTTGTAGCATCCTGACTTCCTGATGGACATCCTAAGCACAAATAAACCTCCTGCTAAAGTTTAAATTCATTCTCTTTTCCTTCCTTTTATGACATCAAGAGCAGGAAAAACTTCTAAAGATATTTTAAACCAATATGAAAATATTAGAAAAGAGAGAACATATTCATGCATTACATATAAAATAAGTAATTTTAAAAAATCATACTCATTCTAATGCCATTTAGAAAATCAGTGCTTTCTAAAGTATTATACGGGTCTAAAAATATTCTTTAAATATATATACACTTATATACAGTTACACATTTTTGTTATATTCAACTGGTTTTGCCAACATTACCAGTGCAATCTATTAGGGAATTTTTCAAAATAAAAATGCTTTTACTGCTGATACAGAAAAATCCCATGCTACATGCCAGGTTCCCTGCATAGTGAATGCTCAGTCCTCCTCATGCCCATCCCGAGTGCTCAGGCCTCTCGCTCCAAGAAGGTGGGCTATGATGAGGAGCTAACCTACTGGAGGCTAACTGCCCCCCTGGGCCCAGGCAGAATGGGGCAGAGGCAGTCTTGGTCTGGTTTGTGCTCTGTAGCATTCAGCCAGCCTTTCAGAAGAAGAATGGAAAGACCATGTTGTATCAGAATTTTATTTTAATTTTTAAAAAATATTTATTTTTTAAAAATATTTACTTTTATTTTAGAGAGTGTGAGAGAGTGATGTGTGTGCACATGTGATGGTGGAAGAAGGAACAGAGGGAGAGAAGCACACTCCCCACTGAGCACAGAGCCTAACCCAGGGCTTAATCTCACGACCCTGAGATCATGACCTGAGCGGAAAAATCTCGAGTTGGACGTTTAACCAACCGAGCCACTGAGGCACCACTGTATCAGAATTTTTTTTTTTTTTTTTTTTAGATTTTATTCATTTATTTGTCAGAGAGAGAGGGAGAGAGAGCGAGCACAGGCAGACAGAATGGCAGGCAGAGGCAGAGGGAGAAGCAGGCTCCCTGCTGAGCAAGGAGCCCGATGTGGGACTCGATCCCAGGACGCTGGGATCATGACCTGAGCCGAAGGCAGCTGCTTAACCAACTGAGCCACCCAGGCGTCCCTGTATCAGAACTTTAAGGAGAGACAGGAGAATACCACTTTCCAAATAAAAGAAGAAGCTCAGACGCACTGTTTCCAAGGATCTTAAGTGCTACAAAAGCCATTCTTGGTCAGCTTGTTAAATAGGCAAAGTCAAAGTCTGATCAGCAACATGGAATATGGTGCATAATACTTGACTTTCAGAAAGTATAAGGAAATATTCTTCCAAACATTACACTTCTTACCTCAATGTCAAATATTTCCACGGTGTTGTCCAGCAGCTTCACTCGGATGTGAAGGTGCTTCTCCTGCATTCTAGCGGATGCCCGTGCCGCTGTTACTGAGAGTGTCTGCCCAGGCTCCAGGGTGCTCACCCCTGCTGGGGTCGGGCTGCCCAAGCGTGTCCCCGGAGTCTGCAGGACTCTGTATGTTCCTTCTATCTCCCCCATTCTCCACCAGCTAAGAATGAAGAATCCTTTAAAACAAAGCAAAAACCCCCAAAGAGTCATCAATGATTACTTAGATATTAAAACAATTTTTAAAAATTATCAGATGCACAGGAATTCTCTGCTCTAGTTTTGCAACTTCTAGACATTTACATCAGAACAGAGTTAAGATTACCTTCTACTCACACATAAATTGGTGGAGCATAAAATACCAAGCACTGTCCCCAAAGACAGTATTTCCTGGTGCTTCTGCGAGCGAGGCAGTGAGTCACCTCATTGAACTCACATCCAACAGTGGCCTGTCCCTTTGTCTGGCTGCCTAGAATCCCCCAGCACATCCTCTCTCCATCAGCCCAGAGAGTCACTGCGCCAACCACAGATGATTAAGTGCTAGATGGTACATTTCAGCAAAGAGGAGAAGGTGCCACACACACTAGGCAGCACATGGCTGTGCTGGAGGACAGGGAGGCGAATGCCAAGAACAGCAGGTGAGGACAGCCAGGCTGCTCTTGGCCAGCTTTGCACTCCCTGGTTTTTGAAGTGGTGTCTTATCAGCCTCCACAGGTGCTGCCAGAGTGACATGAGGACCCTGCCTGGTGTGACGAGAACTTGCCCCAGGCCAGGTCCTTCCCAGCACCACTTACCTGCCCTCACAATGTCCCTGTTCTCACCACCCACCACCCGCTGAACACATGACAACACGGATGGCCCAGCGAGGCACTCATGCCCTTTTCAATCCTCTACATTGTACCATGGGAAAGGTCTCTAGTTTCAGGCTATTAAGTTGAATGGGGTTAATCACGTTACTATTTTTTTTTAAAGATTTTATTTATTTATTTGATAGAGACCACAAGTGGGCAGAGAGGCAGGCAGAGACAGAGAGAGGGGGAAGCAGGCTCCGTGCTAAGCAGAGAGCCCAATGTGGGGCTCGATCCCAGGACCCTGGGATCACGACCTGAGCCGAAGGCAGAGGCTTTAACCCACTGAGCCACTCAGGCGCCCCAATCACATTACTATTTTTTTTTTTAAAGATTTTATTTATGTATTTGACAGATCACATAGCAGGCAGAGAGAGGCAGGCAGAGAGAGAGGAAGAAGCAGGCTCCCTGCTGAGCAGAGATCCCGATGCGGGGCTCGATCCCAGAACCCTGAGACCACGACCCGAGCCGAAGGCAGAGGCCTAACCCACTGAGCCACCCAGGCGCCCCCACATTACTATTTTTAACAAAGAAAGAAGAGGCTAACTATCAGCTAGAATCTAATAATTATGGCTTGCTTTTCTTTGTATAATAGTTTCCTTCAGTTTATGGCAAATTTTTTTCTTAAATGTGTGTATTTGTGTTTGAAAGTCAATTTCAAGAAAAATATTTAACAGTAAAACATAGTATGGCAAAAAAACAAATGCCAGATGTTAATTCAAGAAATAACGGAGTTGCTACAAAAACTATTTTATTTCACTCAGTTGCCTTTGGCAAGCCTCCTACTAATTTGAGGTAATTTTAATAGAGAATTAATCTCACTAATTTCCAATCCATTCCCTCGTGCTCCAACCTAACTGCTGAGTCCCCTGACCCTTTCAGCTTATTTTGTTATCGAGAAGAACCATCTCATGAACTTTTGTCTCTTGAATTAAGTTTAAAAGCCTCTCAGTCACCTGCCAAGCAACCTCTGCTGCACACTTAAAGCCTATCCAGCAGGGGCGCCTGGGTGCCTCAATGGGTTACACGTCTGCCTTTGGCTCAGGCCATGATCCCAGGGTCCTGGGATCGAGCCCCAAATCAGGCTCCCTGCTCAGCAAGGAGTCTGCTTCTCCCTCTCCCACTCCCTGTGCTTGTGTCCTGTCTCTCAATGTGTCTCTCTCTGTCAAATAAATAAATAAAATCTTTAAAAAAAAAAAGAAAAGAAAAGATAGCCTACCCAGCAAAGACAAGGCTCCCAGCTCACATGAGCGTGAACTTTCACAAACATGTGATTTATCAAACAAGCAGCAAAACACAAGAAAGCCAAAACCCTCAGGGGCAGTGAACTGGTAAAGGAGTGAGCAAAATGACAAGGCGGCATGTGGGTTCTGCCAGATACACCTCCCACCCCCATTCCTGCACATGAATGGGCTGCCCCTGGTGGACAGACATGTTTGGATCACATTCATATCCGAATTCTCTCTCCAGGTTGTATGTGCGCTGAGAGCAGGAACTAATACCTACTGTGAATGTCTGCTAAGCATTTACTTAATTCATGGTACTGACATCAAAGAAACATGAACTGCCTCATTAGGCAATGCGCTGTACAGACGGCAGCAGCGGAAGGCCATGACTATGGTCACAAACAGAACACATTAGAAGATCACTAATATTCATGCTGGTAATATTAAACGTGGGATATAGGAGGTTCTGAGAACCCTAAGTATGACATTTTCATTTCAAATTCACAAACGTGAGTAGTTAATGCAAAAGGGAGAGGAGGGGAGTGAGGAACACTCCACCTGTAGGGTATGTGCCACGTGCAAACAGAGGAGTGTGAGTACTGGGTCTGCTCCTGGCATTCACCTGTGACTGATGCACCAAAAGCAGGTCCTTCTGAAGGAGCCAGGGGATGTTTTACCCTGGGCACCAAACTGATTCTTCCCCTTGAAGGAAAGCTACAATTCTGAAAATACATATACAGCCAAAACCTATTTTAAGAAGTCACTTCTCTCATTTATTCTATTGTATATTCTCATTTAGATTTTTTCCTTAATAATTTTAGATGGAAGAAATGACTTGACAGAAATTACTTTGTTTTGCCTCGTGTGCTTATAAATAAATATTAAAAGGGCAAGAGTATGCAAGACAGACTAGAAACACAGCAAGGCCACTAACAGCCCTTGGCACGGGAGGTACTCTGCAGCCCGGGGAGCCCTCCACGGTAGACGTGGGTCCCTGCTCACCTCTCCTGCTGCCCGAGAACCTCTCCAGAAATCTAGAGGGAAGCCGTGATGTAAAGAACCAGGGCTGTACAAGGGATTGCAGTTTATTTTCCCATCTTCCTTCCGTGTGAATGAAATGCCTTGCAGTCTTCATTCCTAAAAATATTTCTGTAGCTGGATACAATTTCCGGCACTGACATTTAATGCTACCATAAACTTAGCTTCTAAACGGATTTAATAAAAAATTTAAAAACCACCTTGTCACATATTTCCATCTTGAAATTGGAAAAATTCAGCTCAGAAGTCTGTCAAGACTTTGGGTGATGACATGGCAAAGCAGGCTTTAACAAAGGTGTGTCTGTCAGGGTTGGGATGCTGACAGTGGGAACAGCTGTGCCTAAGAGGGACAGGGGCATTCGGAGATCTCTGCACCTACAGGTTGACTTGGCTGTGAACTCAACACTACTCTCAAAAATAACAGCTAGGGGTGCCTGGGTGGCTCAGTGGGTTAAAGCCTCTGCCTTCGGCTAAGGTCATGATCCCAGGGTCCTGGAATCGAGCCCTGAGTTGGGCTCTCTGTTCAGCGGGGAGCCTGCTCCCCCCCCCCATCTCTCTGCCTGCCTCGCTGCCTACTTGTGATCTCTGTCAAATAAATAAACAAAATCTTTAGAAAATAACGGCTATTAAAAAAAAAAAGCCTGCCACAGAACACATAACACAGAAGTGGCAGAGCCATGACTCAAGTCCAGCCTGGACTTGGCCAGGAAGCCTCCTCCCTGTCTACTGGAAAACCTGGCTTCCCAGGAAAAAGCACAGTCCATGCTCTGCCGTAAAGGGGTAAAGGGGTGGGCTTAAAATTCCGTCGTGCAAAAACAACACCTACCTCCCTTGAAATATTTTCAGTTACCTCTTTCAGGAGAATTATAAATCATATGTCTATACTGACCAGGAAACAGAACATGATGCTTATTTTCACTGCATTTTTCTTAAGTACCTACAATGCACAGCAGTGCTGGCCACAAGCGCTCAGATGGGGTTCTCACCCGGCTCCTGGGCCCTGGTCTGCATCACGTCTTCATTACAGCTGAGCGAGAGACAGGTCCTTTTATTCCCTAACCAGGACCACTGGTCGTTTTTTGAAATAAGCAACTAGGTACTTAAATCAATGTAAGGAATGAGAAACAACAATGTCGGAACTAGTGCTGTAAGGCAGCACCTCCCAGGGCTGACAAGGGACGGCTGGCCAGACAGAGGGCAGGCAGGCCATCCACAGCCATGTGTTGCACAAACACACCCCTCCTCCAGAAAACAGCTCCCCCGGCCCCTGGAAGGCGACTTGGTCGGATCACCACAGAAATGGCATTTGGTGCTGGAAACCTGGGGAGAAGAGTGCTGTCGGACTCTTGCACATGCTGCCCCAGCAGGTGCTCCAGAATGCTGTGTTACCTGTGGGAAGCCTAAGGACCAATGAGGACCTGAATCTCTGGCCTCGCAGCCCCTCAAACACGAGGAAGGGCAGCCCACACTGGCAGCAAGGTGTCCACCGAGCTGGGATAAAAAGGCAGGCCCTGTGGGAAACAGGGAAGTGCAGATCAGCAGCCTGGGTAGAAGCTAGAAGGCAGGACACCTGGGATCTAACTCTAGCTCTCACTTCCCCACTACTGGCCCACTTTTTGTTCTGGAAAATGACAGGGGGAGAGTATGGTCAATCACATCCTCTTCACTCTAAGAATCTCTGAGTTTGAGAAAGACAGCTCAGTGTAAAGGTAAAATGCAAGGAGATGTGCTCTTGATTCCAACTAATTTATAGTATTTACTAGCCAAAATTAAGTACCTGATAAAAATCCTGTTATCCCATCTTTCATACCTAACCATATGAGATAGAGGCCAGTGTATGTACGAAAAGGACATTACTTTCAGACAAATTCAACACAATATAAACATACTATTGGTGCAGAGAAATGACTTTGGACATAACCAGTATTTGCAGACCTTACAATTTACTTGCTAGGTTTTTAAAGGAGTTGCCTTAACAATAAACAGATGTCAATAATTCAGGCCATCAGATATTCTGACTCGATGTTAAACAAAATTCTATTGACTGAAAAACAAAGTGTTGTTTTTGTTTTTTTTTTTTAAGTAAGCTCCATGTCCACCTTTGAGCCCAGTGTGGGCCTTGATTTTATGACCCTGAGATCAAGACCTAAGCTGAGGTCCAGAGTCAGACGCTCAACCAACTGCCTTTGGCGCAGGTCATGATCCTGGAGTCCCAAGATCAAGTCCCACATCAGGCTCCCAGCTCCAGGGGGAGTCTGCTTCTCCCTCTGACCTTCTCCCCTCTCATGCTCTCTCTCACTCTCTCTCAAATAAATAAATAAAATCTTAAAAAAAAACACAAAAAACAAAAAAAGGCCTCTGCCTTCGGCTAAGGTCATGATCCCAGGGTCCTAGGGTTGAGCCTCGCATCGGGCTTTCTGCTCAGCGGGGAGCCTGCTTCCTCGTCTCTCCCTGCCTCCCTCTCTGCCTCCTTGTGATCTGTCAAATAAATAAATAAAATCTTTTGAAAAAAAAAAAAGATTTTTATCCATTTATTTGAGAGAGAGAGTGAGAACATGAGCTGGGTGAGAGGCAGAGGGAGAGGCAGACTCCCCGCTGAGCAGGGAGCCTAATGCAGAACTCGATCCCAGGACTAAGGGATCATGACTTGAACTGAAGGCAGACACCCACCTGACTGAGTCACCCAGGTGCCCTGGAAAATAAAGGTTTTTTTGTTTTGTTTTGTTTTAAGATTTTATTTATTTGACAGAGATCACAAGTAGGCAGAGGCAGGCAGAGAGAGAGGAGGAAGCAGGCTCCCTGCTGAGCAGAGAGCCCGATGTGGGGCTCGATCTCTGGACCCTGAGATCATGACCTGAGCTGAAAGCAGAGGCTTAACCAACTGAGCCACTCAGGCCCCCCCTGAAAAATAAAGTTTTAAGAGCTGAAACAATCTGGATAACTGACTGATTCTCAACACTTTTTCCTTTGGTATAAAGCTGCCCAACTGAACACCAAAGTCGTCATAGACAAAAAAAACAGGATCTCTATGCTTCTTCTTCTTTTTTTAAAAAAGATTTTATTTATTTTTTTGAGAGAGAGAGAGGAAGCGAGGGAGAGAGAGTGCACACACAAGCTACAGGGAGGGGCTGAGGGAAACCAGATTCTCCACTGAGCAGGGAGCCCGACATGGGACTTGATCCCAGGACCTAAGGATTCCTGACCTGAGCTGAAGGCAGACACTTTACCGACTGAGCACCCCAGATGCTCCTCTCTCTATGCTTCTTCAGCATGAAGTGAATGAAAGAACTGTAGAAACATGTTTTTGCCTATCTTCAAACAACAATGGAGGATAAACCAAACTGGATAGCGGCTGTCTTGGGCCGGAAGGCACTGGGAATTCAGCCCTGGAGACCTTTCTTCCAGTGTGCAGGGTTTCCTTGGGTTGACCCAGGAACCTCATGGATGTTTTACATGATTAGAAAGCAGCATGAAGGGGCGCCTGGGTGGCTCAGTGGGTTAAGCCACTGCCTTCGGCTCAGGTCATGATCTCAGGGTCCTGGGATCGAGTCCCACATCGGGATCTCTGCTCAGTGGGGAGCCTGCTTCCCTCTCTCTCTCTGCCTGCCTCTCTGTCTACTTGTGATCTCTCTCTGTCAAATAAATAAATAAAATCTTAAAAAAAAAAAAAAAGCAGCATGAAATCAGTGTCTTAGAAGAGCAAGCCCCAAAACTCAATCCAAATGAAACAAATGACCCTCACTGTACATTAAGACAGCAGCTAAACTACAACAGGAATTAATCCAAGTGACTTTCAAATTCAATAACCTCACTGCCTATCACTAGTGAAATACAACCTCAGGATTAAAAAGACTACAAGTAAAAACCACACTGTGGCAAATTCTACGTGAAAAATAATCTAATTTCTTCAATAAATGGCACTTTTAAAAAAAGGAAAGAAAAATGGGGGAGAGGATAGAAACTGATAAAAGATGTTGTCTGCCAAATGCTTCCCGTGAACCTTATTTGAATCCTGATTCAAGTATTTGTGGAACAATCAGGGAAATCTGAGCACTTCCTGGATATTAGGTGATTTAATAAATACTGCTTATTTCCTTTATGTTTTAATGGTATTGTATATATATGAAGGGGGAAAGTCCCTCTCTTAGAGACACATACTAAACTATTTATGGATAAAGTGGAATCATGCCTAGGATTTACTTTAAAATAATCCACTGAGGAAGGAATCACTGAAAGGGCATAATAGCTCCCACCCCCAAAAACCACAATTGCCCATATATTGATTATTGGAGCTGGTTCTGATATATGCACTTTTGTGAATGTGTGGAATTTTCCACAAGTTTAAAAAACATGGAAAGAAAAAACAAGAGATCTAGCAACAATTTTCAGGGTACGTAAGGATTCACAAAGCCCTCGGTATAGTCTACAGGTGGGAGGAAGAATGTGTGTGTACACTGTGAAATGCTGGCCCAGCCCCTTATTTTCCATGAGAAATCTCAGCCCAAGAACAGAGCGGCTTGCTGAAAGCCACAGATCCAACTCATGGACAAAGGACTAGCACCCACTGTCCAAATTCTTTAAGATTAAAAATGAAAAACAACTTGACTTTAAAAATTGTACATCCCTGCATCAAAAGTTCACTCTACCCTCTGTCACCTCTATTTTGTCAGTTACCGTATTTTTCTGTTCTAAAATTCCCACTGGTTTCTTCTGAATGTCGGCTTTTTTGCTTACTATCTTTCCATTTGTTTCAAGAGTTACCCTTACTTCTTGGGACATTTTAATAACAGTTGGTTTAAAGTGTGTTTTAGTTTTTACTGCAGCTTAAATAAAAGCCTCTTACCATCTCAGTCTCCATGGGTCAGAAATTTGGGTCAGTGTAAGCCAGCAGAGCACTCTACCTAGGGTCTCACAAGGCATGCACAAAGGGACAGCTGCTGTGGGGTCTTATGTGGATGCTCTGGAAAATGCATTTCTGGGCCTGTTCAGCTGCCTGGGTAGAGGACTGACCCCCATCCCTGCTGGCATCAGCTGCTGTAACATCCCATATTCCTAGAAGTACCATCAGGGAGTGAAGGTCATGGGAGCCAAAACTGTGCTACCCCCAAGTCTCTATCAGGGAATGGCAACACCTGTATCCACTTGGTTTTCGCTTGTCTTGTCTTCTGAGGGGGTGTTTGCCTGGTTCTGTGTATGCTGGGTAATTCTGGATTGGATCGTGGACATCTTAATACTTGTGTTATGAGCTGATGGGTCTTGTTTAAACCCCATGGAGAATGCTGGTGTTTCTGCTTTAGCAGACATGAGCCTGCCTGGGATCCAGACACAGGCAGTGGACTCAGCATCAGCTTCACATTCAGAGGCTGCGTCCTCCCCAAGCATCATCGCTCAGTGGCCAGCTTGGCTCCAAGGCTGTGGCCCACCCCTCAGTTGAGTTCCCAAAGTCCCTGGCAAGCTAGCTTGTTCAGGGTCAGACCCACATGTGCATGGCTCAGTGGTGAGGCCCTAAGTTTCAAAAGCAACCTCAGGTGTCACTTTGCTGAGCTTTTCCCTCTCCCAGTCTCCCTGGAGTGCTCCCTTCTTAGTCCTCCAGCCAGAAACCTGGGGCTTCAGTTACCTGCTCCGCTGTGCACCTTCTGTGACTGCGCCCTTGCCTGGGACCAAAAAACAGGAGGAGGAGCGACAGGAAAAAAGCAATGGGGGTTTCCTCTCAACTCGCTCAGAGTTCAAGTATCTGCAGGCTCTAGGTGTCACAGCCTGACTGGAGGACAGGGGAGAGGGGAGGAAAACAGCAGCCTTATCCATTCTCTCCTGCAGCTCAAAGTAGAAGGCTTTCCCTACAGCACTCTCTGTTTGCACCTGGGGCCCACCTGTGGCTTTCAGATACCCTCAGACTGGGCTAGGGAATCCTGGAGGAAAAACAGGAAACTCCTTGCTGGTGCAGTGGCCTCTGTTTCCAATCCTCCTCTCACTATTTACCTGTCAGAGTTTTCAAATACTGGCTCCATGCAGCTTTCCGGCCTTTAGAGCCAGGGTCAGGGCAGGGGAGACAGCCTGGAGTGTGTTTATTCCATCTTCCAGGAACCAGAACTTGACATCCATACATTTTAAAACATGTTTATAATGGTTATCTTTGGGAGAAGGAAGGTTGATTTTCTTTCTTTTTCCAATGTTCTGTATTTTTCACATTGCCTCCAGTGATGAGTATATGTTACTTCTGAAATCAGAAGGCTTTTCTGCAGACTACCGCGTAAATACTACCTACTTTAGAAGGCTTAACTGGTTGGGGTTACCTATGGTAGTCACTGCTCCCCTTCCAGGAGAAAGTTGCGATAACTAATGTCTTTCCTCTAGGAGTTATGCTTGTTCTTTCTACAACAGTTCAGCAAAATAAAAATATTTTTAAGCACTCTCTGGAATCAATTTCTTGTTTAGGTATTGAGACTTGTTCCCCCAACATTTACTTTATTAACTACTACCAAAGCACCTGGGACTTTAATTATGAAGGAGACAAGAGTTAATAAAGCCTAGTAAAATGTAAACAATTTGTCAAATTCTGTAGTGTTGCTTCTTTCTTCCCACACACACTCCCGCTAGGCACCGGGAGATGCACTGAGCACCCTCACCTGTCTCGTGCTTCTACTACTGTATTATCTGGCATCAAGCCAAGGGCCAGAGCTGCCCCTGCAAAAGCCTCTTGACTCTAAAGCTATTCCGCTTCCAGCTTCTGGGCCCCCCACACGCACTGGCTTCTTCCCCAGTCCCAGGAAAGGCCCTAGCAAAGTGTGCCTATGGTTGTGGCCTTTTGTAGGGCTGATAGAATACATTCTAACTGCAATCAACTAAGACTGTTGCCTTTTTCTACTACAACGTCATTCCCTTTACGTCAGGCAGCTCAGGAGGGGCTGTCGGCATTTTGGGGATGCAGCTAAGGGCACAATGAGCTGGAGACACATTTAGTTTGGATTTAGTGGGACATACTTATGTTTTCAATTACTTCTTGTGTACACTTATCCCCAGCCATCTCAGTGCAGGTAGAGCTTCTAGGGACACTGATGTCACCCACTATGCCTGCCCACCAGAGGCATGTGAAACAAAGGTACAGGGCTGGGGTTCTGTGGCAACCTGTACAGATCCAATGGTGCCCAGCAGAGGAGGTGTGTGGGCTATGGGAAAGAAATAAGGTTTGAAATATGGCGAGCCAGAGGCTCATCTGTGGGAAAATGATCATCAGACCTGTTAAAACTATAACCAGAGAGATTAGTACCCAATAAACGAAACTGGGGTTGTCAGAAAAATAACTGTTAATGTTGTAGTATAATTATAATGTATCACCATTTTCCTTTCACTTTTTTTAATGGAATTGTACAAAACAGAATTTATCAGAATTCCTGCTTTTCTGAGACACAAACCTGTAGCTGTACTAGAAACAGCAAACATATTATCTACAGGTGTAATCATGTTTTATGCATCCTAACTATCAAAAATTTGTGGTCAACTATGCTAGAGGGATCACTGAACTCTTCCTATTCTCTGTCATGTGACGAGGTGATCTCAAAGGACACAGGCTACTTTTATGCTATTTATTGTTCTTATTATTAGCTTTTTCAAATGTAGAACTTTTTCTCATTCTAAATAAATACTCACTTTCTAGCTAATTATTATAACATTGTATTCCTTAAAAGAAAAAAATTATTTTTTTAAGAAAGGAAGTTCACAGGAGAGAGCAAATGGGTGGGAGAGAAGGACAGAGTCCCAAGCAGACTCCATGCTCAGAGCCCAACTCAGGGGACTGATCTCATGACCCTAAAATCAAAACCTGAGCCGAATGCCCAACAGACAGCGTTACCCAGGCGCCTCCATTATATTCTTTTTCTTAAAGAGACTACCTCCCCCAAACTGTATAAGCTTCACGACCTATAAAAGTTGGCATCTGCCCTTGCCCCAAATGAAATTTGATTAATTCATTCAAACATTTATTGAGGACCGACTCAGTATCAAAAAAGCCTAAGTATGTAAGAACATGGGAGTTTATGGGCAAGAACACCCCTTATCACAGTGGGAGAAGACAGAAGAAGTGTGTTAAATGGTGGTGGGCACCACTGAGAAAGGAAATCTAGGCTGGCAGACAGGAATTTGGTGGGTGGCAAGAAAGGGAGAAGGCCTCCACAAGAGGGCATCTGTGTCAGGCCTAAAGACTCTCCTGGAGCATACTGCAAGAGCCACAGAGTCCCAAGGGATGGCCACTGCTAGGAGGCCACACCACACCCTTGCCAACATCATCTCATTCAATCCTCATGACCCCCATCACACAAATCAAAGACTCTGCCTCAGAAAGGTTAGTGACTTAATGACAGTACTGAGCTCTGCAGGCGGCCTCAACCCGACGCTGACTCCACGGTGTGCTATCTCCTCTCAGTGTATTCTAGTGTCATGGGATTGCTCCGCCTCCCACCCCCCACCACACACAAACTGGTATTTTAATTTATAGTCATTCTAAAAAGTAAAAAATAAAAAGGTACTATAACATAGAATGTTCTCTTCTGTCCTGCAGCTGGGAGAGTCATCACCACATTCTATATTAAAGTACCTTCTGATTTTTGCTTTTCAAAATGACTATAAATTAAAACACCAGTTTGTGGGGAGGAACACTAAAATAAAACTACTTATATGACTAACATCCCTTCTCATCCTTGTCCACGTCTTCACAGATGTTACAATAGTATAACCGCTGTGTACCCTGCTTTCGCCTTTTTGGTTAAGGCATATTTTTGAACAGATTTCCATAGATCAAATGTTTGAAATTTTGTGTAGAGGGAAGGACAGGAACAGGATTGCCAGAGCATGTTTACTGGTTGTGGAGTACTCTATCATGACTCTACTGACAGGAACTGCATATCAGAGTTTGTTTTCAAAACTGGGATTCCAAAATGAAAATCTTTACCATATACTGCTAGTTGATCCCCAGAAAGAGCAGACCAATTTACAGAATCACCACCAGTGTAACAATCCCTGGAAACCCACCAAACACTGGGCTTTATCATATTAAGTTTTGTATAACTCTCACTTTTTTGACTCCCTGTTGCCAAGGTAAAACCTGGAGTAGAAAAATACACCACAATCCCCTGATGCCCTGGACACTCAGATCTCAGAGCACGACCCAAGTGACCTCACCTGGACACTCAACTTTCTAGTGGGCTTTCCTGCATGCTCACCACCACTGCTGCATGTAGGACGCTCACGACCCACTGAGTGAAAGGGGCAGGCAGTAAGCTGATAAGAAAGTGGGTAAAGGAAAAACAGAACAAAACTGAAAAGCAGCAGAAAGAGAACTGTTACTGTCTGACTAACTGAGGAGGTACTGAGGTGACCAGAAGCCAGGCTGTGTGGACAGAAGGCATTAAGCTTCTACTCTTATCAAACTTCATTTTGCCAGTCAGGTCCTAGCTTTCCCCCAAAGCAGTGTAACCCTGCCTGAATCCTGCCCACTTGGCTCTTGGTGTGCTCAGGTTGTTCTTCCACCTGATGATGCAGTGGTTAATGTTCATTAAGCATTTGTTGTGTGCTAGACACCTACAAACAGCTCATCTATAGACACTGAGTCCTCACAACCACCATATGAGGTAGCTAAATTTTAACCCCACTTTATCAGTATGGAACAGAGACAAATGACTAGATCACATACACTTCCTTTTTTGGGAAATGAATTAGTACAGAAACACCCTGGAAGTCTACTCTGAAAGGCAGGCCCCGCATATAAGCGCACCAGTAAACTGGTAGTTGGGGAAACAGCACGTCAGCATCTAGTCTGGACAGCTCAGAGCCAACGGGGCACTGAGAGTCTGCAGTAAGGCAGACACAGAAGCAGCACAGCCAGGGTGTGACCCCAAACCGGTCCCTCCACTTCCTCTGCTTTCACACAGGGCAGTGAGACCTGGCCAGGTCTCCTTCCTAGACTGGGAGAGAACCAAATAAAATCACCAGCATGAAGCTCCTCACGACCCCTAACACAGAATTCTCCCTTTTGCTGTACAGGGACTCACACATGTCCCACAAACAGCGGATGCACAAAATCAGTCATATTTGGTCCATAAGCAAGGGTTACTCCATGCCTTCCTACCTCAAACGTCTTGTCCCATCTCTCTGGCAGAGAGAAAATCTGTGCCGTCTGTCCTCACACAGTCTGCACGAAACCAACACTCTAACCCAACGCCACCGGATGGCTATCAAACTATCCACAGCAGTCCAGGCAAGACGACCTCATGGAAACAAAACAGATGGAGAAAGAAAAACCACCCTTTAAAGATTTAGCCCTGGGTTTTAAATCTTTCCATTGTCTCCTTACACTATGTACTGACATTATTTCCTTCCACACAAGATTGAATTTCTGTTTTTCCCAGCCACTACTGACTAGCACCTGAGAGGCCACTGGAGGCTGTGGCCATCAGCATAAATGGAAAAAGTGCTTGTGGGATGCACTAGGCCATATTCTGGTCCCATTTTAACTTCGGATGCCTCCCCAATGCCTTAGGATTATTTCTAGACCTTAGTGGACTAAAAACATTAACACCTCATCCCCACCTTTAAGATACAATTGACGTGAAGGCCAAGAAGGGTGTGGTCTCAACCAGTCTGAGCTTCCACCTGTGGCTCTGCGTGGGCCTCCACGCGGGACGCTCCCCAGGGGGACACTCCAAGGCCTCCATGCAGGACCCTTCCGGACCCTCCCCCGGGGCTCCACGGCAGACGCCCCCTCCCCCCGCCGCCGACCCACCCCTGACTCCACCCCCTCAGGGCTCCTCGAGGGACGGCCCCTGGGGCCGACCCCCTCACCCAGCTTCCACGCAGGACGCCCCCCCCGGACCGACCTCGCCCCCTCGGACCTCCACGCGGGACGCCCCCCGGGCCGACATCCCCCCCCCGACTTCCACCCGAGACGCCCCCCGGGCCGACCCCACCGCGACCCCTCCCCGGGCCTCCACGCGAGACCCTGTCTGGCCCGCCCTTGGGCCTGCACGCTGCCGCCGGCGGCAGGCTCCGCACTCACGGGCCCCGCCAGCCTACTGGAAGGCCTCCGGAGCCCGGGCGCGGACTCCGCGGGTGGACCACTGTCTTGAGGCGCCCGGCCGCCGCGGGCCTCAGTGCCAGTCCGGCCTCGGCCCGCCGCCCCCGCGCTCCCGCCCGCCCACCCGCGGCCCAGCGTGCTCCCTGGGCCCTGCGTCCTCACCCGCCGACGCGGCCCGCGCCGTCGCCCGCAGCGGCCTTCGGGTTGCGCCAGCTCCTCCCGCTCCCGACCGCCGCGCCCGACTGTCCGCGGGCCGCCTCCGCGCTGCAAGCCCCGCCCCGCGCCGCGTGCCCCGCCTGGGCCCGCCTCCACCCCCGCGGACGCACTGCCGATTGGCCTGCGAGCATCTGGGGCGGGGCCTCCACGGCCCGCGGCCCTGCGGCGCGGCACAGAATTATGATTGGTGAATGCACTGGAAGGAGGAGGGGCGAGAGGGGACTGGAGGAGTCGAATGCCAATCAGCAGAGACTCGCCTCGTGGGGCGGTGCTCGGCTCCGGAGGTTGGCTTCAGCCTTGGGCGGAGTTTCGGCCTGAGGACCGCGTTTCGGCTCGCCGGACTGGGGGCGGTTCCGGGCGCGGCCCCTCCCCGCGCTGCCCCTCTCCTCCCGGCCCCCGCCCGCCAGCCACCCCGCCAGCCACCCGCGTCTACCCTTATTGCACTCCTGGGGCCTCCTGACGGCCCAACAAGGCTATGGTGCAGTGGAGACTGGCCGCGTGGGGGAGGCCGATGATCCTCTCAGCCTTGTGGTCCCTTTAGCCTCACGACCCCCAACCCGGGAACGAAAATATGACACTACTCCTGGGCCTCCCATGCCCGCGACCACCAGGAGCGCACACCCCTTCTTCTAAGGGTTCAGTGAATTCCTACGCATCCTTCAAGATCCTACCCAACTGGCCCGCAGGGACGGGTCCTGCCCCGCGCTGCCCTCGAGGGATAAATGTAGGATGGACCTGGGCTCATCCTTGAGGGGGACCCCTCTTAGGAGTTTCACCTCCTGGGCTTGGCCGGACTCATCACATTTCCTAAAAGAAGAGGCTTGAAAAGCTGACCTTCCCTACAGGGTAGCCTCAGTGTCTGAGGCTCAGCAGGGAGCCAGTCTGGCAGGCACATGGTTGAAGAGCTCAGCCTTGCACAGAGGTCCCTCCACCTCCTGTCCCCATGACCCCTATCACTCCTTAAGGCCTTTCCTCTAACTGGTCCCCAGCCCCGTGAGAGTCCAGTGGACTGTTTTCACAGCCCACAGGGCTGCACACACATCTCAGGGGTAGACTGACCTCCTCCGTGCCCAACAAAGGTGTGCAGGGCCAGTGGGGGCCAGGAGAGAGCCTGGTCAGAGGGGTAGGGGACTCCCTGGAGGATGCAGGGCCTCTGCCGGCACCCAACAGGAGAGTACAAGGTGTGAGACCAGAGAGAAGGTGCTTCAAGAAGCACTGGTGGGTCCTCGGGTGCTCAGTGGTGTGGGCTAGCCCAAGGGCCATCCAGCCACCCAGACCAGACTTGGTAGTCCTGGTGTAAACAGTGTCCTCTAGTAAGCTGTAGAGCTCTCCATAGTCATCTTTTCTTAGAAATATTTAGAGTTGGGGCGCCTGGGTGGCTTAGTTATTAAGCATTTGCCTTTGGCTCAGCTCGTGATCTCAGGGCTCTGGGATTGAGGCCCACATTGGGCTCCCTGCTCTGCTGGGAGTCTGCTTTCCCATCTTCCACTCCCTGCTTGTGTTCCCTCTCTCACTGTATCTCCCTCTGTCAAATAAATAAATAAAATCTTTAAAAAATATGTTTAGAATAGAATTTCCTACATCTATTCCAGTCATTTATATTTCTAGGAATTTAGTAGTTACTGCTACAGCGACTGAGATCCCTTTTCTAGCTCCGTTTTCTAATTTGTGAGTAGACATCACTGAACTCTTATTAATGCTAACTTTTAGCACACATCCTCTCACTTTAAGTAGATGATCAGATCACCTGTTATTAATTTCTCCCTAGTCTTTATGGCTCGCTCTTCTGGGCTGGGATACTTTATTTTATTGGATACCCAATACAAAGTTGGGTACTGAGGTTATGGGTGCCAATAATTCCTCCTGATCTTATGCATAGACATTCTGCAGGGCTTTGACCCTTTCTGAGCAGACTTCACACCTTCATAAAGAACCAGTAATAACTCCTCACTTAATAGCCAAACAATAGTGCTTTATTGATAAAAGGTTAGTTTCAATGGATACAAAATTGCTGTGTGAAATAAGTTTTCAAAATACATTTCTATAGGTAAAGATTACCCCTTAGTAAAATAATTATCTCTAAGTGAAAGTTTGTATTTAGATTTGGGCAGCAAAACAGAGGGGGCCATAGACGTGAGAGGACATAGGTCTGCCCACCCAAATAGCCCTTATCATGTGACTAACGGCTGGCCCTAGCAGTTCTTGCAAACTTGCGGGGGGAGGGGGGCTGCAGCCACCATGCACAACTGTGCCCCCAGCACCACCTTTTAAATGGCTTTTCCTGGTGTACTTAATGCCAATGTAACCCAGATAGCTGGCCTCACACGGAGGTGCTCTAAAGTCATCAAACACTTTACGTTTCCTCTTGATGGACCTTTGTATGACTGTACCTGAACCTAAGGCTTCTTCATGCAACAATGAGAAGACAAAATTCTTGAGAACACCCGATTACTGTCTGTAGCCCACCTCTGTGACTAACCTGTTTGGACCACGTCACTTTATTTTGGCCCAAGCAAAACTCTTCCCATCTTCAGGTGAGGCATTTTCTGCATCTCTGTCCCTCCTGTTAGAGCTAAATGAAAACACGGAGCCAACACCTGCTCCCTCCAGGTGTCCTTTCACCTGTCACTTTCTGGGGACCAGTTTCCCACTGTCAGTAGAAATGTTGAAAAAGCAAGCCCCAGAGCCCCTTAGTGCCCCTTGGAGGGAAGGGAGCGGCCAAGGCCACAGAGCACAGAAAACCAATTGGACTGGTGGAATTGATCAGTCCTACACCACGGCACAGATTTGAAATGTCTTTCAGTCTCACCCGACACAACGAAGAATGTGATGGTAGCTGAAAATGTACAACAGTCTGCACATAGAAAAATGATTGCTCCTATCTGCCTTTCAGAAAACTGTTAAAAATTTTAGAGAACCAGTTAAAAGAAAGCCAACCCGGAATTCAGGCATTATGGGGTCACGAGCCTCAGGGCCCAGGACTGGTCTGGGTTCAGAGGGCTACCCTCCAAAGGACCCCGATTCTCACTGCTGAGGCAGATCTTACAAACCTATAGATACAGAAAGCACATGAGAGTGCCATAGAAAAATATAAAAAAGGCTGGTTTCTAAATATATCATTTATTAATTTTCCTTTAAAAAGTTACTTTTCATGTTAGTTGAGTAAAAATAATTTATTGGCTCTGTGTGGGTAAGAATCGCTGCCATAATATGAAAACTGGTGCTCACGGACACTCATGACATAGCGGAGTATTACCATATCAGCGGGGAACACTACAAAACGTGGCTTGTGGTGTTCTCTGCAGAGCAGCTTAAAAAATGACCTAGCATAAGAAGCCAAAGACTTCTTAAAATTTGCCCCTGATTACCTGTTTTTAAAAGAGCTATTTAAGTATACACATACCGTATTAGATAATAATTCTGTTTTACTTGGTAAAAAAGCAAATGTGCAGATGAATTAACAGTATTGAATTATAGCAGCAAAACTGGTTTTAGGTACTGTGCTTGAAGCAAAGTGAAGCAAGGGAGAAGCGCCATCCTGGTGACCTGGCTGGTGAGTGCCCTGCAGATGCCAGCTCATCTTTCCACATCACTGGGTCCACATTGCTAGCACCCAGGCACAGGCTGGCTATGTCCAAATGTTCTAGAAATGAAATCAAGAGTGCTCCTCAACAAATAGGCCAGCCAAATCAAAGAAATTCAATGTTAATTATATATACTGACTGATCCTGGAAATCAGTTCCAACATTAGTGGTTAGTCAAGGTGGAAGAAAAATGAAAAATGCAAGGTTCACCTCACAAAATATAAAGTATAACATAGCAACGAAATACAAATGTTAAAAGTACTTCATACAAAACAACACATCAAAAGTTTAAAAAAAAATTAAATTCTCAGGCACAGGTACTATAAAATGTGGATGGGCACCCTTCTAATGATCTCTTGGAAACACGCAGCTGTAGAACTCATGCGGAATGTTTTCTGTATCTTGCAAAGCGTTTTCTAGAAAAACACAACACAACATGTTTAAACGCAAGTGGTGCAATGCTCACTGCTATGACCATTAACAGCATCATTTTCTGTGTAACAAAGGGCACAAACTGGGCAGAAGTTGACTCCTATGACCAGAGTTAACTAAATCAAAACATCTCCTGGGAACCAGGAGCACCACCAAACTGCAGTGTGTGCAAAATATAAATCAGTTGTATAAACCTAAAGTTGATTCCTCATAACTTCATGAAGTTTTAACATTTAGAGAGGCAGCAAGATCAGAGATGAGCAAACATCTGACACCCCACCTGCCTCAAAGGAGCTCCACTGCTCAGAAATCCCATTTCTTTCTAACTCACCAGGCTTTCCCCATCAGGCACCAAACCTGCTCATGCAGCCTCAGCCTCATGGGGTCGGCGGTGCTGACATTCCGCCGGTTATAGGTGTACAGGCAAATAACTTAAAACCCTGGCACACCACGGTGTCCTCATCAGTGCTATGTGGACTCAGTACACACTGTTGCAACTGTTCTAAGGTGTCAACACGATGCTGAACATAAACAACCAACTCTGGCCCAGGAGGGGGGGGTTACACGGACATTCCCATTCCAGTAACTGGTTACACCCAACATATGCATCTGTGTGCTTCGTATGTATTTGAGACCTTTCCCCATAAGCCCCAAGGGCAGGGTGCTGTTTTGGTGGCCAGTGTTCCCACACACCCCTGCAGCTCCTTCCTCTATCACCTGCATGTCTGCCGTGGGGGACTCCTGATGGATGTCCCAGGGTCCGGGCTCCCTGCCTTCTGTCTCATCAATCCTGCCCCATGTTGGCAAAGCCTCAGTTCACTCATGTCCCCAAATCTCCTCCTCTTACCACGTACATTGTCCTGCCTCTACAGTCAGGCCCCCACCTATAGTGGACTCTGCAGCTGTACCCCAGCTTCCCGTCCCCAGATCTGGGCCTGTGGCCAGTACCCACTCAGTCTGCCTAGCCCCAGGCATCTCTCTTCTAGGGAGCCGTGTGCCTCAGCCCCAACCACACATAGCTGCTTTCACCTCTGGCCTGTATTTGACTTCACCTCTCTGTCCTTCCTCTGCAAGGTAAGGACAGCAGTCACCTAGAAAGCTCTGAATGCCCACCTGTCCAAAGGACAGAGGGGAAGAGACACTTATTTTTTCCTGGTCCAGGGTCCCTGGTGTCTGCAGATTCCCTTCAAACAGGGAGGCCAGCGCACAACGGGCCAGGCATCTGCCATGACTCTCAGACTGTCGTGGGGTGGAGAACTGCGGCGACAGCAGAAGTCAGCAATCCCCCTCGAGGTCCCTGGCCCACCTGACCTTATCTGCCGCTTTATGCCATCTTTACCTTTGGTCTGCATAATCTGCTTTAATAACACCTTCAAAACTCTGTTTTCAGTTGTAGTAAGTTTCTAACTGCATGACTAATAAAGGTTATTTTAATATTTGTCTTCGTTAACATCTTCACTAGACAAGCAGAGCCGAGGAGGAACTTCCACTTTTTAGAAGCTGCCTGGTCTCCTTGGATGCCAGCGAGAGTCAGACCCAAGAACTTCAAAATGCAAGACACTAGTGAGACAAGAGAGAGGTACGAGTCATCTGGAAGCAGTCTGCCCCCCTCCAATCCCCACATTACCTCACACATGGTGCCCATGGGCCCCGCCGTCGCCGTCCCCACCCTGCATCTGCAGCTGCATTTGTGCCTGCATCCTGGCGATCATCTCCTGCATGCGGCGGAGCTACGGGACAGGACATGGGGACTCGTTACTGGTTCCCAAGGCCAGTCCTCCCTGGATACCCTCTAGGGGCGGCACTGTGAGATTCCTAAAATTTCAACTTCCAGGCTTTCTCAAAACATGACAAAGAGCACACGAAGGACTCTCATAAATCAGTAGAAGAACAAATAACTCAATAGAAAACTAAGCAAATGATAAAAATTCAATTCAATTAAGAAACAGAAATTAACAGCAAACTGAAGAATTAAGAAAGACAGGATAACAAAAGATGCTTTTTAACCTAAAAGGTGAGAAAGGGGCTGCCAATCCCAGATGTGGACTGGGCCTAGGACTTGTCTTAAGGGGCAACAAGGCGCCCACTGCTCACCGGGTGGATGGCTCTTCTCCACTACCTTCACCACTGTTCATGACTATGGTTTCCACTGGTTCAGAAAGGCCTCCAGGCAGGTGGTCATAAAATATTTACCTGAATTTTCTTAAGTAGCTTTGTAGTCATGTTTTTAACATTTAAGTACTTTAATCCATATTGAATTAATTTTTCCAAAGAAGTAAGTCTTATTTCTGTTTCCAAAGGCTGGCCCATTGGAGGGTTTCCTGGATATGTGTGGATTCCACAGACCCCAACGCCACCTCTCGTAGACACTTTTCCATACTTCAGACCCATTTCTGGATGTGAATTCCATCAGCCCATCATGCCCAAGCCACACACTGGATTTCTATGAGCGATGGAGCTAACCCTCCCTCATCAGCGTGCGTTCACAGGGCCTCCTATGCTTTCCATTCCCGGTCTCCAGACCAAGCGTTGGAACTATTTCAGCAAGCTCTCCCCCAGAAAAACTTCACAAACCAAACCACTCTGCAGGAATGGCATCCAGTTTAGAAAGAACTGTGATCTTTGCAATGGGTGATTAACATGCAATTTAACATGCAAGTCATTAACATGCAATTTAAAGTCATGTGTCCATTTAAATTCTGAAAATTGTTTCCAGGAGAATTTTCTAGTTTCTTCTCTGAGAGCGCCGAATCCTAACCACTAGACCACCAGGGAAGTTCTAGTTTCTTCTCTGTATCAGTCCTGCATAGTTCTCAAATTTTTGTTAATGAGTGGCAGTCTCTTTCTTTGTATTTTCCAACTTGTCTAGATCTATTATCTATTTATAGAAAAACTACTGAATTTTGAGTACTCTACTAAATTACTAAATTCACTAAGCTTTAGGGACGAAAGTCACTAAATCTGCACTATTCCCACGTTTTTCCTTCTAAATGGCTACCGAAAATCAAATGATAACATATGTAAAGTAATATCTATACTATACAAATGTACACACAATAAAATAATTACATGTAATATATTCCTTCTTAAAAAAGGAAGAAAAACTGTAATGATCTGTGGATGTACACCAACAATATCCTTCTCTCCTTACCTCTGCTTCCTTCTCCAGCAGGATCTGGTCTTTATTCATGTCCTCGTTTTCCACTTTCCTAAGAGTTGAAAGAAATTACAATTACAATATTGTAACAAACTTAATTGGTTATTTCTGATGACAAATACCCAAAGTAAAATTTTACTCTACATTTCTGAGAAAAGTATTTAAAATTACCTGTTTATCACTTTTCTGACTAACACGAATGAGTAAGAAAGAAAGATGAGAAAAAACACAGCACAAGATGGTGAATTTGAGAAACTTCTCTAACTCCAAGCAGGGGTGGGACACTCTGGTCTTTCCTTACTTGAAGAGTGGCAGCTGCCATCGGGAGGATGGACAGGTCTTAATGGACATAGACTGTGACAAGGACACTTAAACAAGAAGTAGGGCCTTAGCATCCAGGTCGAGGAGGCCTGCTGAGCAGGCCCTGAGTGGTGAGGACATAGCTCTTCACGAGTCCACATTTCCCTTCCACATCGGCCTCCAAAACCTTAATACCTGGTCCCCAGGTAAGGTTAAGCAAACCTTAACATACACCCTGTATATATACACAAACCCACCAGATTTCAAAAATGTGAATATTTTAATAAATTACAACACAGCCACCCCCTGGATCTGCGATTACTGTGCCCCATGCCAGGCCGTGGATTGGACACACATGACCCTCCTGAAGGGCAGTCAGAAGGTCAGCAGTAGCCCAGCGCTGCATCCCAGCACTGTATCCCAGAGCCTCCGTCCCTCCCCACACATTACCACAGGAAAAGGGGTGAGTACAGGGCAAGAAGAGGTTTTGAGAGTCAGACCACATTCATATAACCCTGATGGTAGGCTACAGCTGTAATGGTTTCATTTTATTGTGGTTGTTAATCCCTCACGTGTGCCCAATTTAGAGATTAACCTTTATCATAGACAGGTATGTACAGGAAATAGGGGTGTGAGTATAAATTTTGGCACCCTCCTCAGTTCTAGGTACCCACTAGGGGTCTTGGAACGGATTCCTGTGGATCAGGAGTGTGGGAGCAACCACTGTACAGAAAATTCTTATTATAAATGATACAGATCACTTGATATGTAAGCTAAGCAGAGATAGGATGTGATCAGGCATAAATCAGGTCACAAAACACAGATCTTGAATAAAACCTATTACAGTGGTGAAAGAGAAAAGGTGAGGGCACTGTGTGCATTTCTGAGGAGTGTAGCTGCCTTCTTTTTTCTTTTAAAGATTTTATTTACTTGAGAGAGAGTGTGAGAGAGAACATGAAGCGGGGAGAAGGTCAGAGAGAGGCAGACTCCCCATGGAGCTGGGAGTCCAATGTGGGACTCGATCCCGAGACTCCGGGATCATGACCTGAGCTGAAGGCAGTCGCTTAACCAACTGAGCCACCCGGGTGCCCTGGAGCTGACTTTCTTAATGGCAGGTAGGTCTGCCCTCATTTACAGAGAGGGTGATATTCTTGAGACCAATCTCTGGCCTTTCCAGCTAAACCTGCTCTTTGCGTGCCGATGGTTCATGTTACCTTTGACAGGTTACAGAAAGCAAGGTAAGATGACATTAGCAACAAATGCCTAGTAATAGCTTCTGAGTAGGAAACCAAATTGTGCTGCTTAGAGTCAGGAAAGCCCAGCAGGACAGGGTGAATCTGTGACACAGTATGGAGAGAAGGGGACAGCCATGAGGTGGGGGAAACAACCTGCCGCCTCTCTTGAGCCTCTCAGAGCGGAAGTTTTCATAGTGAAGGTCCTGAGTCACCTCCTGGAGATCCTGCATGTGGGTGCTGGAAGAGAGAAGGGCGCGGCAAGGCTGGCTGTGTGTGGGAGCTGTCGGCAGGGAGAAGCCCCACTAGCCGAAACCCCACTTGTTACTTGCTAAATCGTACAGAAAATTGCTGGGAGTCTGGGATATGGGGCTGAAGCTGTACAGCTTTCGCTCCTCCCTCCCCCCAAAACAGGTGGAAGCACAGCCCACAGGGCTAGGAGAGGAGACCCTTCCAAGTGGCCTCTCCCACAGGTGCTGCCAAGCTCTGCATGAGCCCATCACCAGTGCCCAGGTAAGATTTTAGCAGATCATTCTAGGTAAACAATGTCTGAAACAGAACATGCTTTTCTGAAAGAACTTAGGGAAAACATGCAATTCATATAATCGAATTCTCCAGCTTAAAGACTTCATTAATTTAAGCTATGAAAAAGACCATACAATGAAGCACTAATATTTTGAATAAACCAGAAACAGGACTTTAAATCTTCTAATCATCTCAGAAAACATTTATCATTTTCTTGGCTCAGCTTTTTCAAATACTTAAGCAGCCAAGAATGAGTAAAGGTAACATATTGCGTCTGCTCAAACGTGAGGAAAGGGATGGAGAGCAGGCAGAGGGCCGGTGTGCTCTCGCTTGCTCTAAGAAACATACAACGCACAGGAAGGCTCCATCTGCAGCCTCCACGACAGCAGCGTGACCACAAGAACCCGTCCCGAGCTTCCTATGTGGTGACTGAATTGTTGATAAAGCTTAGTGGTTTTAATCAATTTTCAGTTACTCAAAATTTACCTAGATCACACACTCTCTGATGCAGTAAAGGGATCTTTGATTTCAGCAATACTCTTTGTATGCCTCTTGATTCAAGAATAGCATCAACTACTGTCACTTTTAGATGAACACTTTTTAGAGGAAAACATCTGCTTTTGTAGTTAGGTCTGTTGCAGGTGCTAAGAACACACGGAAGAACCTCAGGGCTGCCCGGGGTGGACCTGAAATGGTCGTGTGTGGCGGCCGAGGGTGGAAAGGCCGCCATGCAGCCAGCCTGAATATCTGCCCCCAGAGCAGGAGACGTCCCATGTTCGGTGCGGCCATGCCACAGTGCACATCTGGTCTACTTTCAGCGTCAAGAGAGCTGGGAGACTAGGGAGGAGGGTGTGCTAAGCACTTGGTCTCGAAAGGGACAGGCGGGTTCTGCTGTGTGAGTCCCAGAGAGCTCCCAGGGACGGCCTTCCACAACAGGCTGCAGCAGCCCCTGCATGCCCAGCAGTCAAAAAGCTTCACGCTCTGTGCTCGACACTGCCCATGGGAATGCCCAGGGATGCCCGGGGATGCACAGGGGACACACGGGGACGTATAGGGAAGCAAGGGGTACGCCCGGGGTTCTTACATGAGCATCGTCCGCAGCTTCAGAAAGTCATTGTGCTCTGGGTTCTCCACCTCCACAACACCCCATGGGTAGAGGCGGCCTCTGACCTTCTTGCCCTTGGCTTCAATCAATTGATTGGATCCAACCACAGAGAATGGGATACTGGCCTAGAAAGAGACACACCAGGTAGAGAGGCTCCACGCAGGGAACCCCAGCTTCCACTGCGAACACAAGAACACAGGCATAGGCTGAGCACACTGCTACTTATTACATGCTTCCTTGGCAAACTAAAACATTTTACTCAGAAGTGACAGGTATTTTCCACATGGGAAAAATTATATGGAACAAATTAAACCCATAATAACATTTCTAAACTTTAGGTGACAGCTATGTCAAAATATATTTAAAGTAAAAATACTACTGTAACTGAATCTACCAGACAATCTGTGAAAGGCCAGCCTTCCACAAGGTGGCCCTCTATCAACTCCTTCCACAGCACTGATGACAGGCACAGGACAGAATCGTGTTAGGCATCTGGAGAGCACTCTTACCTTGAGAAGTCTAGTCTGCTCTTTAAAGTCCTCATCTTCATCTGATTCTGCATCAGGTAAGTGATAGATTTTGATGTTATGTTCTTCAATTTCATCCAGAATCTGAAAGGATGACAAACCAGGAGCAATTTTAAAACCACATGACATTTCAATCAAATCTATTAAAAATATTATCAGAATTATCCAACTGTCAATACAGAATTAAACCAATTACTGGTTTTCAAATAATTTTATACACTGCTGGAGCAGTATTTATGCTGGCCTTTCGGGCAGTCCTCTGTCCAGAGTAAACAATAATAATGCACCAGCTTCAGCATATAAAGCAGCAGACGAACACCAATGCCAGCACAGCAGCGATGAGGCAATCACACACCACAGCCAACCTCAGGAACCACACATGCCCTGGGAGCAGCACAGCCTGAGGCCACAGGCACCAAGAGACCCACAGGCTTCGCCGGAGGCCAACAGAGGAGGAAGAGGCACATAGCAGAATAATCTTGCTTAAGGCTCCTAGGAGAGGACACAGTAAGACACCCAGGATGGCTGGACAGTAAGCCTCTCAGTGGGGTAAGCCAGAGGGACAACCCAATACCAGGCTGGGCTCTGGGTTTTATTCAACAGGCAACAACTGGCAGCAGAAGAACCACACCCTTCAACCAACCAGGCCGTAGAGTGGCCTAGAGGGGACAAAATGCCCTCTGTGCCAGGCACTCCAGCAGGTATAGGCAGGCTAGAGCTCCCCTTACCCTCCTGCAGGTCCTGGGCCACAAGGGACAAGCACATACGCCAAGTCGGGAGAAATATCCCTACTTTAGACCCTAATCTGGCAATGGATCTTCTTAATGGGAACTCTCAGGCCTTTCTGATCAGACCTCGAACCTAACACACTGTCTGCACAAAGTCAGGATTCATGAAGAGGTCTTTCTCCTTCCTCCCAAAGTCCTTCCAGCATCCCCATTCTTAGTGGAGGCAGAGGAATGATTTCCCCCGTGGGAGAAGGAAGGCAGTAAGCATAAACCTGCTGTATTTCTTCCCTTTTCCTGCCCATTACCCATCTCTGCTGGCCCATCTGCTCTATGTTGGCCCCATCAAGACAGGGTGTACACTGAGGATGAGAATCCAGTGGAGAAATATGTAATAAAAAGGCTATTTTGAATTGGAAAAGAGGAAGAAGGAAGTGATGAATCAACAACAATCACAGATTTCTCTGTATGGGCGACTGCACCAGAGATGAACTCAGGTACAGGGCCAGGGAAGCTGGGAGACAAGCTCAGGAGCAGGGGAAGAAGAGACTCTTGTTTACACACATGAAAAAGAAGATTCTCAAAAGGGAAAAAAAACAATATTAAACCATGCCAACATTCAGGGGTTAGGAAGACAGGTAATGAAACAGGCAGAAAGACAAGTGTTGAGCTTCTGAAAGCACAGCACACCCCGCTGCTGAGGCCCAAGTGGAGGGACAACTGCTGCTGGCTGATGGGGAGCCAGAGTTCATGATAAAGGAGAGGGTAGGAAACAATACCGGGAAGTATAAGACCAAAGCAGGTCTGCCAGAAGTTTTTCTAGATCAGGGACTGGGGAGGTACCAGGAGGTACAGGGGAGAAATCAGATCAAGAGGAGGGATTAGGAAAACCCAAAATGAAAGCGGTAAGGGCAAAATGGGATTTCATTTCATCTCAGACTTTGAAATCAAGTCCTAGAGTTCTGGACATAGGATCAGAGATGGGAGGACACAACATTCTCACTCTATCCCTGCTCCCCTAGCTCTCTGAAATCCAGCGTAACATTCTTTATTAGAAAAGGTTGAGTTCCCCTAAGTGGGAGCTACTCAAATACATATGGTCCAGCATAAATGTGTCAAAGCTTTCAGGGGCTCTCCCAAAGGCCTGGATATTTCCTAAAGGACTGGCAGGCACTCAGACAACAGAGGAAAAGGCTGACAAACATGCATGCATACAAATGAAAAACTCTGCCGTGACAGAAGACAGCAAGAAAATTGTAAAAACAGAAAAATCAAAACTAGGCCTGAAAACAGTGTGTTTCACTGTTTCACTTTTATAGACCCATAAATCAATTAAAAAAAACGGCAATAAAAACAAAGCACAGGCTATAAAACCTCAGAGAGCATACCGACAGGGATCAAGCAGCAGGACACAAACACACTCACATCAGCAACTGGGAAACACAAATGGAAACCAGATGCCACTTCCTGTTTCTCAGATGGGAGACATTTTAGAAAAACTGGTGACACATCTAGGATGGTTCCAGGTGTGCCAGAGGGCAGAGTGCTCACACTGCTTTGGGCACGTAAGGTGTTACAAACTTGTTTTGAGGGAAATTCAAACTTTATTTTTTTCTTTTAAAGATTTTTTTTTTAGGGTTGCCTAGGTGGCTCAGTCCTGGGATCAAGTCCAGTGTTGGGCTCCCTGCTCAGCAGGGAGTCTGCTTCTCCCTCTCCCACCCGCTCTGCTTGTGTTCCCTTTCTCACTGTCTCTCTCTCTCTCTCTCTATCAAATAAAGTCTTTAAAAAAGTCTTTATATATTTGAAAACGAGAGAGAGAGCACACTAGCAAGGGTTGGGGGGAGAGGCCAAGGGAGAAGCAGACTCCCTGCTGAGTAGGGAGCCTGATGCAGGACTTGATCCCAGGACCCTCGATTAGGGTCCTGGCAAAGGCACACGCTTAATGACTGAGTCACCCAGACATCCTAGGGAAATTAAAACTTTAAATGTCCATCTTTAAATACTTAAAATGCCCATCCATATCTAAGAATCTGACTTAAACAATTCTGAGAAGGCAGACATGTACCTACTCTACTCTGTGCCAGGTACTGTTCTAGACTCTTGGAATATACAAGGAAGCTAAGCAAAGATCCCTGATGCCAGGAATTGAGGGATGATGGTGGAAGGACAAGAAACACACTGAAGAAATATTTTTGTGTGTGCTGGGAATGCTCTTATTTGAGATAGAGAGAGAGTGTGTGTGTATGTTGATCTGAGCTTTGTAAGGGTGTGGGGGAGTGTTTTCTATGTATGCTGGAATTCTTAGAAAGTCAAGTGACAGTATAATATGTACGCTATGGACCCATTCTATAAAAACAAAAACATAAATAGACTATGCTTTGAAAGAGTACATAGGAAACTGTTAACAACCACTGCTTTTACAGATAATTAAAGGGGGGCCTGGGTGGCTTAGTCTGTTAAGCGTCAGACTCTTGGTTTCGGCTCAAGTCATGATCTCAGGGTTGTGATATCGAGTTAGGCTCTGTGTTAGGCTCCACGCTGGGTGTGGGGCCTGCTTGCCATTCTCTGTCTCCCTCCCTCTGTCCCCACCCACATCCCTGCTTACACTCTCTCTCTCAAAAAATAAAGAAAGAAAGAACTTTTATTTGTAGAATTCAGCATATGAGCTTGGACTTTCTTAATGAGCATACAAATAGAAAACAGGCAAATAATTAAAAAATATATACCAAAGAATCCACGAAGAGGCTTTTAGGATAACACAGAAAAAGGCACCAGAGACGAACAACCAGCACACGGCTGCTGGGAGACCAGGGGCACTTGGGCTGGTGAATGGACAAGTGCAAGGCAACCTCTTAATGGCCAAAACAGAGGCCATTTAAACAGTCACAATAACAGATTACAATTAAAACATATTCCTAACCGGATGGTTTGTAGTAAAATGTTTAGATCAACTAACAACTTCACAGAGATGATCATACTTCCACACCCACATCACTCACCTAGCACATGGCGTCCCTTCTACTCACTGAAAGCGTTTCATGTAAGGGGAATTACAGAGAATAAGAACTTGAGAACAGTGAGAATATTAAAAATCTACAGGTGTTCGGTGTTCCTTAAAAACCATCAGACTCCCAGCCTGCTCCCCCATATCTCTGACACACATCCACTCTTCCCCAGGCTCCTGGCCCTCAGCTACCCTCAGTGTGAGACACATACCCTCTTCTTCAAGCGCTCTCGTTCCTTCAGGGTGAGCGTGTCGGCTTTGGCAATGACAGGCACGATGTTCACCTTATTGTGTATTGCTTTCATAAATGCGACGTCTAAAGGCTTAAGTCTGAAAGGAATGAGACTGTCACAAATTCAGGGGAAGAACAGGGAGACCACACATTTCTTTTCTCTCAAAACTATCTCTCACTTCTTGTATTAAAATACACAACTTGGGGGAAGCTGTCAACCCACCAAGCAGAAAGGAAATTCTAAGGACTTATTGGTTTCTACTGTAAGCGGTCCACTTACCCGTGTCCAAAGGGCGAGATAAAGTAAAAGCAGCAGTGCACTCTATTATCAATGATGTGCCGTCTGTTTAAGCCACTCTCGTCATGCAGGTACCGTTCAAACTGCTCATCGATGTAGGAGATGATGGTCTTAAAACTGTGAGAAACATAAATAGCAGTAACAATGGGATACAAAAGGCAGGCAGCTCCTAACTTCAAAGACAAAACCAGTTTTTTTCTGTCCCCTGCCTCCTACCAAATGTAATTTGATAACTCACTCAACAGATGGGACTGGAAAACAGGCTCCTACATTCGGCAAGATGGAGGTTTTTGGAAAGTGTGCCAAGCTTAATTTCCCCCAAGTGCCGGGGGGGTGGGGATGTGTGTGTGTCAAGGCCTGAAGAGAAGCAGTGAAAGCACCTGAGGTGACTGAGCAGAGGGCTGCCAGATCACACAAGGACTGTGAGTGCACAGAGGATGGGGCAGTGTGTGACACCATGAGCCACTGCCGTAGGATACAAGGAGCAATGCAGAGCAGGGCACGACTCCCGAGGAAGGAAGGGAATGGGAGAGCCTCTCCCTTCCCCCTCAGCTGCTGGCACACCCAAGCTTTACACCCCACAATACAGGAGCCCGCTGCTTCCACCATGATGCAGGCCTCACTGCAGGGCATGAGGCCGAGTGCCCTTCTGTCTGCGGCTGTCCTCCTGTGCCACAAGGTTGAGGATCATGTCTCTAAGAGGAAGGACTACATCAGAGTCCTCTCCACTGGCCAGGGTTCATTCAGATCTGGGGGTTTCCTTTATATGAGCAGTTGATGAATGGTTGGCTCTTACAGGAAAAATAATTTTTTCTTTGTGAGAGTCCTCATTTAAAGTGTTATCATCAGCGCACTTTGAACTGTCCCACTGCTTCATTAGACACAGCTACCTCAAACCCAATCACCACCTGGACACTGTAAATGTGAATGCATTCAAATAACCCTAAGCACTTCTGGAGCCGTGTCCCCGAGTGGCGTACCAATCCCTGCAGTTGATGGCGTCCCCGTAGCCAGGTGTGTCCACCACTGTCAGGCGCAGCTTGACCCCTCGCTCCTCGATCTCCACAGTCGAAGCCTCAATCTGGACAGTTCTTTCAATTTTCTCTAGAAAAACAAGCTTAATGAGAAAATGTACCTAAAATTCAACCAGTTTTCAAAGAGGAAAGATGACCTGTTAGTTTCTTATTAATAAATGACTCAGAACTTCATTACCCCTCTTAGAGGAAGGTTTTCAGAGGTAACAGGACTGTGTAAAGCGAGCCCCAAGCTGGCAAGGATACCTGGCAGCTAAGATTAAATAGCAGCTCAGGAGAGTTAAAATGGCAATATTGAAAATTATGACTCCTGCTGCTGATGCAAAGAGAACAATTTATGACTGTTTAAAACTGAATTCAGAGATACTTACAAGAGGGCTCTAGGTCCCAGTGTGGCGGCCCGGGGCCTAGGCTCCGATGGGGTGCACTAACCCACCACGCTCCCACAACACACCGGGAAGGCACACCCTATTCCCACAGTGGTCAGCTACTCAGAGAACTCTCTTCGTGACAGAACACTTTCCCGTGACCCTCAAACATGTACTGCAGGCAGAAACTATTCCTTATCTTTCTACAGTAAAAGGGAACACACACGGAGAGGCTGGGCCTATGGATTCATGCTATCCACAAGCAAGATCAAGGCCTACAGCGGCAGCACCTTTCCCAACAGAAAGAACATGGTCCTTGTGTTTAAAGCAGAACCAACCCACATGGCTGAGGCAAAATGACCATTCCCGTGCTCTCCACGGCTCCCACGCAGAGAACTCCAGCTACAGCACACAGTACAGGGCTTCCATACCTGCAGCTCCGGGGATGATTCTTTCTGGGTAAAGGTCAGTCAGGAACAGGCTGTTTATTAGAGTTGATTTTCCAAGACCTGATTCACCTTTCAATGAAAATGAAAACACTGTCAGGATACGAGCCGCACAACACAGGTAATCTACTGAGTTGATGTGGCACAGGGCTCAGTACCACACACGCATCCTCATCTGCACTCCATTTGACCACTACCACTTTGGTATGACTCTCCCCATTTCATTGATGGGGAAACGGGTGACTCTGCTTGGAGAGCTATCCAGAGCAGGGCCTTGATGGGAAAAGATGTGTACTTCGTATCCTAGGAGACAAAGATCTAATCAAGAATTGCCATTTATTTGAAATCAGGGCCTTGATCTGAATCCAGGTCTTTGAGTCTCCAGAATTCCCACATGATAAGATCAGAAACACACTCTTAGTTCTTCACAAAATGTGTGGGATGGACTTTGGAGGTGGAGCTTTATTTTTTTTTTTTTTTTTAAGATTTTATTTATTTATTTGACAGACAAAGATCACAAGTAGGCAGAGAGGCAGGCAGAGAAAGAGGAGGAAACAGGCTCCCCGCCGAGCAGAGAGCCCAGACGTGGGGCTCGATCCCAGGACCTTGGCATCACGACCCGAGCTGAAGGCAGAGGCTTTAACCCACTGAGCCACCCAGGTGCCCCGGAGCTTTATTTTTTTTAATAAATAAAATGCAGATTAGGTTTCCAGTTATGATTTTTGCTGTCAAAGCTACCACATTTTCAGGCAACTGAACAAATCTATCGAACAGTGTCAACAGCACTCTGGCTTGCCCAGCTGTGGGACACACAGACAGAACACATGCCCGAGACCACAATGGAGCCCGCAATCTCTCCCTCCTGTCACCAGGGCAGGAGCAGGCCACCGCTCCCCCTTTCCTGCTGTCACACATTCCGTGCCCCACCACCGGCGATGGTCTCATGTCAGGCAACCTGCCCACTCAACACTGTTGAGTGTGACAGGACCAATTAAGACAACACATACTCACTTGAGCATGTAATGAGTTAGGAATTCTTCCTCAACTACTATCATACTTGAATTCAGGATGTTTTGAGTTCTGTAATATTTGTAGAGTATTTGAAACTTAATTTCCAGGAGGATGCAAGACAGCTCAAGTTAAGTGTTACAACCTAAGGAGGTACGTGCAGATTCTACCGTCTCCGTGCAGGCCATCAACTAAGGCTGAGTTCTGCCCAGAAAAGTCCTTCTGAACCAAGTGCCTGACTGTGCCCAGGGCTCCTTGGTCTGAACCTCCCTCTGCTCAGTCCTGCGCAGCACGTGCAAGGGGCACACATCTATTTTAAAAATCATTATTTCCAGGAAAATGAAGAATGAATTTGAAATGTGTAAGCATACACAATTAGGGCTGGACTTTAACTAGATTGCAATTTTCATATATGGAAAGGAATGTCAAAAAGACAAAACCAGAATTACAGGTTCAACAGGTACAACTCTATAAGCACACCAAATTACCCTTTTAAACTGCCTAACCCATGTCCCCTTACATTTTTATCACATAATGAGAGAATTTTTACCAATAAGTGCTCAGTCCTTTTGTGTGCCTGGCACAGGTCCAGGCTCTGGGATACAGCTAAATGCCTGCTCCCATGAAGCCTGGCAGTCCAGTGGGGGATAGGACAAGTAAGCAAAGTCACTTTGTCACCAACAAAGTGATGACAGCTGTGGGCAATGAAGCTAAAAGGGACCGTGACACAGAAGACCTCTCAGCAGAGTAGAGACAGCTTCTTTGAAAAAAAAAAAAAAAAAAAAAAAAAAACAGCTAGTATTCCAATGGCTGACTCTAAATTATAAACCTTCACTTAAAGGGTAGAAGTATCTTCACTTGGAATAGCTTTCAGGTAACATCTATAAATAATCAACTCGTGAACTCAGAACATGATGCTTTTGGGCTGAAATCTCTGTTGAATGACTAGCTTTTTGATTCCACCTTCACCAGCGTCTCTATCCCACAGGAGCTTCTCAGGTGCCTTTACGTGAGAGGTACAAGAACTCAAGAGGAGATGTGCAGTGGAAGCCCCACAGCACAAGATGCACCAGCCTCAGCAACCTGAGCTAGCAGTCCTGTTCAAGTGGTGACAGCAAAGGCTGACTGGATGGGAGGTACTCCAGGTTTACAAAACGGCTCATATTTTTACCCACTAGGGAGAAATACACAGCATTGGGCACAAGGTGGCGTCACCACATGAAGATACGCGCAGGTGATGGAGGTGAGCAACATTTCACAACAGCCTTCTGCAATCCCGAAGGACACATGGTCCCAGGAGCTTCTAAACTCCCTCACCCCCCCAAATTTAGGCCAATCCAGGAATACCAGTAAAACAAAAAACAAAAACAAAAAGCTCTCTAACCTGGGGGGCTGGTGCCCTTCACATTTACTTTTCAACTTTAAATAGTACAAGACAGTACTCTCTCAAACACTGAGCAACATGGCCATTTTAGAGGGTCCCTGAAGGGCAGCACCCTAAGTGGTCCTCAGAGTGGAGAGCCGCACAAAGAGGTGCTATTTCACAGGGAAAGGATGCTCAGGGGGGTCCCATGCAGCTTGGAGCAGCCACTGTCCCACACGCACATGCCCTGAGGTAGGAGTCCCCTGAACATGAGTGTGCATTTTCAGAACCCATGAACCTACAATTATGCCAGTGTATTTTCGCCAGAAGGGAGTTTCCATCTTCTTAGCTTAGTTCCCAAGTTCTCCGAGTGTTCACTCTGTAACCCGTTCGTGAATTTGGTCACATTAACTGACCTATGGTTCTACCAGGTAACGTATTTTGGCAATAAGCTTTATATTTTTAATCTCGCATTTCTTGTGAATGGAGCCAAAACCCACCTCACATCATCACTGTGGGAGGCTGGACACTTGATATAAACTATCACCAACTATGTGACCAGTTGATCAGACTTCAGCAGCATCAAGGTCCCTCACAAGCAACCGGCCTGCCACCTTGCCTCTGTCCTTGGGATCTTTAAAAAACATACTTGTCAGGGTGCCTGAGTGGCTCAGTGGGTTAAGCCTCTGCCTTTGGCCCAGGTCACGATCTCAGGGTCCTGGGATTGAGCCCCGCATCGGGCTCTCTGCCAGGCAGGGAGCCTGCTTCCCCCCACTCTCTGCCTGCCTCTCTGCCTATTTGCGATCTCTCTCTCTCTCACATAAGCAAATAAAATTTAAAAAAAAAAAGAACATACTTGTAATTTTAAAATTTCCTGCAGATTGCCACCCAAACATCTGAAGTTCTTTTTCTTTTTTAAGATTTTATTTATTTGACAGAGAGAGGGTGTACAAGTGGGGGGGGGGGGCAGATGCAGAGAACCTGAAGCTGAGCCTGGAGCCTGATGCCAGGCTCGATCTCATGACCCTGAGATCACGACCTGAGCCGAAACCAAGAGTCTGATGCTTGATCAACTGCACCACCCGCGTGCCCCAACATTTGTAGTTTTTCATTTGCATGTGATCATTTTGTAAAATTTATTTCCTTAGAAATAAGCCACAGTTTTAAAAACAATGCCTTCTCAACAGTGACTTACAAGTTAGGTACACTGGCTTTTTCCCAATATGGGTTTTCCCTCTACCCAAAAGTCGTGTTCCTTAGCCCAAACAGCAGAAAGCAAAAAAGCAAATACCACTAATTGGTATGAGAACATTTTTTGACATTCCTAGGCCCCCCAAAAAAATCACACCTCAGGCTTTTGATAGCTTAGAATACACCTTAACAGATGTGCAAAATCAATCAAGGTGAAGCCCAGATGCTCACACAGTTCAGGCCTCTAGGGGGTGGACACCATGATGCTGAGAGTGCGAAGGCGCTCCGAGGGCATGCTGTCTCTGTCACAGCTCGCCGCAAAACTGATGCCAAGCTCTTCTGCTTGTCTTTCAGTTGGTAAAAATGGGCAGGACAGCATGCCTTTCATACAAGACCTAACGTGAACTTTCAGAAAGCAGGGGATACGTGTATACCATTTTTCTTAAGCTGCTAATAGTTACCATTTAAAGTTGAGGGTTCTTGTGGTTAAGTTTCTAGCTGCTATTTACTACCCATCTCACCCTTAACCCCCTAACTACCTGCCTTCTTTCAAACCCACTTCACTGAGATGTAACTTATATACATCTCAGTTCAATAGTTCCCTACACTCATCTCGACTGTGCTGATGGGTTTGACAAAGTACACACTCAGATAAACTCCACCCAAGACAAAGGATCTCTGTACCACCAGAGCTCCTTTGCTTAAGTCAGTGCCAGCTCTACCTGTCTAGCATTACTGCAGGCATACACCAAGCTGTTTTCTGTCCCTACAGAAAATTATTCTAGAACTTCAAGGGACTGTACAGCTTGCCTTTTTGTGTCTGGCTGCTTTGGTTTTGCTTGGCACAATTTGCTCTGGAGATGAATCCATGTTGTTGCATCTCCCAATAGTCTGTTCTTTGTACCACCTAGCAATTCACCCTTATACGGACACATCACCATGTGCTGACCCACCCTCCTGCTGGACACCTGCATCACGTCCAGTCTGGGCTACTGCAGGAAAAGTGCCTCTGCACACCCATAAAGTGTCTCTGCGGACATGCCATCACATTGCTCCCGGGTGACCACGGAGGTTGGGAACTGTCAAGCTACAAGGTATGTGTGTAACTGCGAAAGCACAAAACTAGTTTCCAAAGCGGTTGTGTCACTTTTTATTCTCACCAGCCATTAGGAGGGCAGCAGTTGTCCGTATCCTTGGTAACACCTAGACGGCCAGACTTGGAAAATTTCAGCCACTCCAGGGAGTGTGGGGGCATCTTATGGGTCAGTGTGCACTTGTACCTGATAACCAAGGAGGATGCTGTGGGTCCTGACCATTCAGTGTCTCCTATGAAATGTCTGTTCCAATCCCGTGGTCCTTTTTGTAACTGGGGAGTGTCTTCTTCCTGAGCTATACGGGTTTATGTTCTGGATACAAGTCCTACCTCGTATGTAGTGCTGTGAACGCTTTCTCAGTTTATGGCCTTTTTTTCTTGTTGGTGTCTTTAAAAGAAAGTAAAATTTTTAATGAAGTACAACTTACTTATTTTGTGACTAATGTTCTTCACATTCTAAGCAATCTGCTTACTCCAAAGTCAAGAAAATTTTCTTGCCCATCTTCTTCTAGACTCCTTACAGCTGTATGGTTAGTGACTATGGGGTACAGTATGAAGGAGGGGTGCACAGTCCCTGTCTGCCACATGACCACCTACTTTTTTACAGCACTATCTCCAAAATGACCAACCTTTCCGCCTTTGTATCACCTTGGCACCTTTGTCAAGAATCAGCTGACCACGTGTATGTGGGTCTACTTTGGGCTGTTACTCTCTTCACTAGATTTGAATGTCTACATTTACCACACTTCACAGTTCCTGCTGTACATCTCTAAATCAGATAGTAAGAGTCCTCTACGTGATTTGGTCTATTCTAGGCCCTCTGCACTTATGTTTACACTTCAAAATCAGACTGTTCATTTCTACCTTACACAAGCTTGGTGTGACTCTGACGGGCACTGTGTTGACTCTGTGGATCACTATGCGGGCAGCAGGACACGGTCATGGGCACACCCAACATGCCAGCAGTGCTCACAGTTCTTCTGACCTTCCTTCACTCAGCCCAGTCGTCATGTTGTCAGTGGGGGACGTGCACACCATTTTGCTACGTTATGTTCAGCAGTATGAATTTCTTGTATTATGGCAAATGATACTGTCTTTTGAAATGTTTTTATTACTATTGTTTTTTACTGTCTTTTAAAGGTCATTTTAAAATTATCTGTTGGTAATCCAGAGAAATCAAGTTGATTTTTGTGTACTGATCAGAACCTGTAATCTTGATAAAAATGACTTATTAGACTTAGTAGTTTTGGGATTCCTTAGAGTTTTTAACATACTCAAATCTTTTCACTTGTAATTAAGCATATTTTATTTTCTTTCTTCATGAGAAAGACTAACACTAACTATAGGTTTTTAGTATATACCCTTAAGTTGAAAAAACTTCCTTTTACTTATTGCTTACTAATATTTTTCTTCAAGATTTTATTTATTCATTTGAGAGAAAGAGTGAGAAAGAGAGCATGAGACAGGAGGTCAGAGAAAGAAGCAGACTCCCCCTGGAGCTGGGAGCCTGATGCGGGACTTGATCCCAGGACTCCGGGATTATGACCTGAGCTGAAGACAGCTGCTTCATCAACTGAGCAACCCAGGAGCCCTAGCTTACTAATTTTTAAAACCTTTAAAGGGTCTGAAATCATTACAACCGCATGTTTTAGGTGACGGCATGCATTTTCCCTTCAGAACCATGAGGACTGATTTTCCAATGTTAAACCACACACTCCTGGGATAAGCCCCATTGGTTAGGATATACAGTCAGCTTTGCCATAACATGAGCCCTGAAGTTGAGAATTTGTTCCAACACAACTGGTATGTTTGGGAACAATTTCAACATAATATAAACTTTGTATCTGTTTATGTGTAATTTCACTGCTGTTAAACTAGGTGAACACAGACAACCACACCCAGTAAAATCAAGCCATGAAAGTTTACTCCCAACATGTACCCCCAGAGCTCCCAACAACCTCAGTAAAGTGGTATCGTGGGAAACGGCCACTCAGTCCTCTTGGCACAGCTCCCCGTCCATTTTCACACATCCATCCTTCCACCATTTCCTGATGCCCACTTTGACAAACTTCAGGGACTAGTCAACCCATAGTGACTACATTTGACATCAGATAGTATTTTAACCAACTAACATGTAAAAACCATCCTGATTATATTCCTCACTCTCTTCTAAATATGCCACCGAAATCGGGTTTTGAGTCTTGTACCCCTGTTTTCTTTAGGAGCCTATGATATCAACTGCATTACTATATAACATGGTGTGTTGTTGGGTTTTTTAAAAATTTATTTGACAGAGACACAGCAAAAGAGGGAACAGAAGCAGGAGGAATGGGAGAGGGAGAAGGCTTCCTACTGAGCAGGGAGCCCGATGCAGAGCTTGATCCCAGGACCCCGGGACCATGACCTGAGCTGAAAGCAGATGCTTAATGACTGGGCCACCCAGGCGCCCCTAACATGGTGATTTTTAAGGAGCACATATACATTGTTACTGTAGCAAAAGTGACTGTGTTAATGAGCATTTTTATGTATTGCTGGACTTGCCTTAATTTCACTGAGATGTTTGTGTCTACGCTCATTAAGAGTTAGTCTGTACTTTTCTCATTACTGATTACGGGGTAATGCTGGCCTACCAAAATACTCTCGCCATAGAGTATCTTTGGGGGGCGCCTGGGGAGCTCAGTTGTTAAGCTTCTGCCTTCAGCTCAGGTCATGATCTCAGAGTCCTGGGATTGAGCCCCACATCTGGCTTCCTGCTTTCGAGGAGTCTGCTTCTCCCTCTCCCTCTGCCACTCCTCTTGCTAGTGCTCTCTGTCAAATAAATAAAAAAAATCTTAAAAAACAAAAAAATAATAAAGACTAGCATTTGTGAAAGTTCCATGTGCCCTTGAAGAGAATGTGTTACCTTATAGTCCCCTCAGCACAGTGCTCTGAATGTCAATTAGGTTACATTGTTTGATAGCGTTATTTTAATATTCTGAAACATTACTGATTTTTTTTTTTTTTTTTTTTTTTGGGAAGTAGGTGACCCTCCTGAGCGACCCGTTCACGGGGGAAAGACGGGTACTTGCAGGAAGGGAGAACCAGAGGCGACGGAAAGTGGCCCTGAAACCGCGCTCTCCTCTTCCGCACGCAGCAGGCGCCCCGCGGGGCTCGTGGTCGTCCGCCTTCACGGGGAGCCGTGCTCCGACGCAAAAATATGGAACGCTTCACGAATTTGCGTGTCATCCTTGCGCAGGGGCCATGCTAATCTTCTCTGTATCGTTCCAATTTTAGTATATGTGCTGCCGAAGCGAGCACAACATTACTGATTTTGTTTCAAAAATTACTATGCAGAATGTTAAAAACCCACTCTCACAAATTATCTTTTTCCTGATTCTGCACCATACCTCACTGAGCTTTGTTATTAAGTGTACATACAGTTAAGACATTGTTTTCCACTGTCCCCTGAATCTTTCTGATACCTACTTTTTGGTGTCTGGGAACATCCAGGTAGTAGACCTGAAGTCTGCTATCTGGTATTGATAGAGCCATGTGAGGTTTCTCATGGTTGGGTTCCGCATGAAGATTTTCTGTTCTGGTTGTTCAGGCTCATCCTGCCTGTCTCTCACCTGTCACGGTCATGGCTCTGCCCCTTCAGCCAGAGAGCTGCCCTCTCCCCATCTGTCTCATCTCCTCTTTATCTACCTTCTTTTGGATTAAACAGGTTCTTGTGTTCTAGTTTATCAAACCTATTTGCTTTTAGTCAAACCCTTGTTTTCCTTTTCTAATGGCTGCTCCAGAGTTGACAACAAGCAATGTTAAACTTATTAGCATCCCTCTCTTACAGAATATTCCATGAGGTCAATGTATTACAGCAGTCCTTCTACACACCCTCCTGTCCCTTGCTACTCTGGTTCATCATACTCCAACGTCATACCTCATTAACTTTGCTATAAAGGTAATTATCATTGAAAGAAATGAAAAATCAAAAAAAAGTGTTTCTTTACCAACACAGTTGCCATTTCTAGTGCTCTACCTTTTCTGTTACCCTGAAAAATCCCGTTTAATAATCATCTTTCTTGGGGTGCCTGGGTGGCTCAGTGGGTTAAAGCCTCTGCCTTCAACTCAGGTCATGATCCCAGGGTCCTGGGATCAAGGCCTGCATCAGGCTCTCCACTCTGCGGGGAGCCTGCTTCCTCCTCTCTCTCTCTGCCTGCCTTTCTGCCTACCTGTGATCTCTATCTGTCCAATAAATAAATAAAATCTTAAAAAAAAAAACACATCTTTCTTCTGGTGTAGGTCTGATAGTGATAAATTCTCTCAGTTTTTACCTAAAAATGTCTGTATTTCTTTTTTTTTTTTGAAGATTTTATTTATTTGACAGAGAGAGATCACAAGTAAGCAGAGAGGCAAGCAGAGAGAGAGAGAGAGAGGGAGGAGGAAGCAGGCTCCCTGCCTAGCAGAGAGCCCGGTGTGGGACTTGATCCCAGGACCCTGAGATCATGACCTGAACTAAAGGCAGAAGCTTAACCCACTGAGCCACCCAGGCAGCCCTGTATTTCATTTTTTTAAAATCTCCATCAGAATTCCAGGCTCATGGTTTTATTCTTTCAGTATTTTAAACTATCATTTCCTATGGCTTATGTTATTCCTGCTAAGTCAGTGGTCCTTTTACCCTTCCATCCTCTGTATGCAATGTGCCTGTTTCCCACCACCCACCGCGTTCCTTGGAAGATTTTTCTGTTTATAACTGCTTTTCACCAACTGTTTATTGTGTGCCCTAGTGTTGTTTTCTTTATATATATTCTACCTGGTGTCTGGATATATTCAATTCACTGTTATGTACATCAGAAAAATTTCCATCTCAAATATTGTTATTTTTTAAAAATCTCTAGTTCTTTTGTTAAGTGCTTTTTGGTTATCTTTATTTCATTTATATTCTCCTTTAGGTACCAGAAGCATATTTAAAATAGTAAAAGTTTTTGGGTGCCTGGGTGGCTCAGTTGGTTAATTGACTGCCTTCAGCTCAGGTCATGATCCTGGAGTCCCTGGATTGAGTCCCACATCAGGCTCCCTGCTTCAGCTTCTCCCTCTAATCTTCCCCCTCTCATGTTCTCTCTCTCTCATTCTCTCTCTCTCAAATTAATAAATAAAATCTTAAAAAAATAAATAAAATAGTAAAAGTTCTTGTTCACCAATTCTATCACCTCTGTCATTTCTGGATCTGTTTCTATTGCCTGATTTCTCTCCTGGTTATGTGCTACATTGTTTTGTTTCTTTGCATAAACAGTAACTTTTTATTGGATGCTAGCAATTTTAAATGTTACACCGTAAACTGGATTTTGACATCCCTCTTTAATGAATGATGGCTTTTATCCTGACAACAGCTTATTTGTCAATCAGCTTGATCCTACAGGGCTTGTTTCTAACTTTGTTCAGGAAGGTCTAGAACAGCTTACACTCAGCTACTGGCAGGTCTCAGCTCCCTGCTTTGGGGGACTTCTCTATAAAGCTGCAGGCCGGTCCTCCTAACACAGTGACTGGCATGCCCCAGAGCGAGTGATTCAAGAGAAGTTAAGGTGCGAGCTGCAATCTCTTTTATGACCCAGTCTCAAAATCACACACCTTCATTTCTGTCATATCCTACTGGCTACATGGGTAATCCCTACATAATGGGGGAGGGGGTAGAAAGTATCCCAAACACCAGGAGGCAAGAGTCACTGTGGCCATTTTGGAGGGTCACCAGCACTTTTACCACATACAAACAAGAAAATGACAGAAATATTAGAATTTTACTCTTCAACAAAATTTTCTAAAGAATTGTTTTTTTCAAATTCCCAGTTACTGGATTCTGGCAACAAAGGAATCTTTCTTTTGACTTTACAGGCCACACTATTAAACCCTAAAGTTTGGGAAGAGGAAATATCCACTTATTTAATAAGCTTGAAGATATAAGCTAATTTCTTACCGACCACCATTAGTGTGAACTCAAAACCCTTTTTCACTGATTTTCGGTGAACTTGATTGGGAAGATTTGCAAATCCGACATAGCCAGGAGTTTCTGGATTTATAAACTGAGTTGGCTGTTGCTAAAATAAGATATTACAAAAAAAACACACAAAAAAAAACACCTTATCAGTTACTTTTAAGATATAACCAAACCTGTGAAAAAGGTATCATTAGTTCTCACAAATTAAGATATATATACTTTAAAAAAGCAAAAATTAGTATGACGATTATGCATCAGATGGTAATGAACACCCAAACACTCCAAAAGAAAAGGAAAGTAATAATCTTGCAATTTTAGCCACAAGTTCTGCTTTTCTCAGCATGCTTTTTAGAACTAATTTATTTCAGGGCTCTGTGCTAATTTGCCAGAGCTGATATATGCCAATTTATCAAGTGTAAGAACCCTACAAAATTCATAATGATAAATTATTTGAATTTTAAATTATTATTTGATTGGTCTGCTGGGAATGAAGCAAAGTAGGTTAAATGGATTGGTACTCATGCATTTAGAAACAAGAAACTGGAAATCTGAAAAAAAGAAAGCTCAAAGCTTTTAAAATGTCAAATCAGAACTGTCTCAATGAATCAAATATATCAGTTATACTAAAAATGAGTCATATAAGTCTTGAGTATAAACAGCTTGAAAACATAAAGCAGTTTCTCCTTGTACTGTAGAGAAATGAGAAGATCTCTTACCTTAGACATCTTCAGTGAAGTTTCCTTGATCTGTTAAAAAAAAAAAGTGTATGTTTATATGTATACACACATTTGATGTAGCATGAATTGATATGTAAAGACTTACACACAAAGCATAAACACCTTATGTTTCACTCACCTTGTCAACTGCATCAAATTATAAAAATGAGATTATATCATTATAAATTAAATATAAAAAATTAGATCAATTAAATCAGCCATATATACATATGTATACATACAAACATCTCATATTTCCAATAATATCCAAACTAACTTTAGTACTGATTATATGTGAAGCACCAGGGACACAATAGGAGAAAAACACAAATGCTCATGACCTCTTGAATTATGATTTTTCTTTCTCTCTTTGAAACCTGTCTACAAGGAAAGGGTGCTTGTAGAGTACTATTTGCTATTGAAGGTTCCTTGAAATCCTGAGAACTAGTTTTTGACAATGGAGCACACAGAACAACATTTATAAGTAAAGGGAAAAGGACTGAACACACTGGAGTGCTTGAGGAGAGTAACAGTTCTAGAGACATCTGAAATTTTAAAATGAATTTTAAGACTTTAAACTTTGGGGAATATGGAGTCTGGAAATGGCTAACCTTTGGTAACAAAGTCAAGAGATATGAATGCAGTCAGATTTGATTCCCTCTGGAGCTTAGAAACTTAGTAGAAAGTTTCTTTCCTGTTCTTGTCTCCCCATCCCCCAAACCTTAACATTCCTGAAAACTGCATACCCTTTTTCCTTTCTGAATGTAACTGTTCCCAACCACCTCTGAAGACGAGGCTCCTGCACCCCCATGTGTGGTTTGGTTAATGAAGGCTGGCAGCTGTAGGATTTGCATTATAGTCTTGGTTCTCCTTCTAGTGGCCCACTGGAAGTCTTACTCTCACCTATTTGGCAGGAACAAGAAGAGAGGCAGAAGAGGGCTGTGGACTCATGTGCAGCCTCGCAAACTGTTGCCACCACCACTGCTGAGAAGGGAGTGTCTGTTCAGGCCTGGGCTAAAAGGGAGGACCACTGACTGAGGAGGTATGGAAACCTCCAAGCATAGGTGGGGAATTAAGGCAAACTTAAAGGAAAGTAGGACTGTTAGGCAAGAACAGAAGCAAGAGATGAATTCTGAAGAACCTTTTGGCAAGGAAAGGAATACAGTGGATCCTGGAAAAGCTTGGAGAACAGAGGTCCTGAGCATAAGTACTCCAGTGACCACATCTCCCTTCTTCAAAAAGAGTTAAATAGGCAAGGTGCAGGAGGAGGAAGGCAATAATTTTTTTTTAAAGATTTTATTTATTTATTTGACAGAGAGGGAGAGACATAGTAAGAGAGGGAACAAGCAGGGGAGTGGGGAAGGAGAAGCAGGCACCCCCCGCCTAGCAGGGAGCCAGACATGGGGCCCGATCCCAGGACCCTAGAATCATGACCTGAGCCTAAGGCAGACACTCAACGACTGAGCCACCCAGGTGCCCCGGAAGGCAATAATTTGACCCCAAAAAATAGTATCACTAGAATGAAGACGCAAGTACACTATTTAAAAGAAATAAAACTGGGGGCGACTGGGTGGCTCAGCTGGTGAAGTGTCTGCCTTCAGCTCAGGTCATCATGATTTCAATTTCAAGGTCCTGGGATGGAGCCTACCACATCAGGCTCCTGGCTCAGTGGAGAGTAGTAATTTTTTCCCTCTCCCTCTGCCCCACTTTACCACTCGTGCTCTCTTTCTCCCTCTCAAATATATAAAAATCTCAAAAAAAAAAAAAAAAGAAAGAAAGAACAGAAACAAAACTTGCTGGACCTAAAAACTATGATTTTCAAACTCAGACATTGGTAGCTCAGTTGAACAAACGTCCACAGCTGAGACTCAAACTGTGACTGGGAAGACCAAATATAAGAATTCTTAATGCACAGGCAAAAATACAAAGATGATGATCATGGGTAAAAGACTTGGAGGAACAATCTAGGCCATCTACCGTGTTAACAGAAAGAGTTCTCATTAAGTTAAGAAGGGACAGAGGGAGGAAAAGAATAATAGAAAAAAATTTTCCTTAGAAGAACAAAGATCAGAGTCCACACATTAACCAACTGTCTGGAGTGAATTAAGGTCTCTTGAACAGAAGGGACATCCTAGAAAAATTCTATGAATAATATAAGGATTAGTATTAAACTACCTCAGCAAAACCTCTGAGTTGGCAACGAGAGTGAGAGCATTCCAAAGGGAGAGGTGAAGGGGCAGAAGAAGCAGCAGACATCTTTTTTTCAAATATAGAAATTAAGCGTGTCTATAAAAGAAAAGGTAACCATAAAAAAAGAAGCAAACTTCCAAATTAAGAGACAGATATGGAATAGCAATTTGATCAACCAGCAAAATTATGGAAAGGAAACAAGAGGAAAAATAATAAAATCAATCATTAAGTGGACGGATATGCTTAAAACAAAGTAACAAAAAAGCTAAAAACAAAAGGACAGGCTAAAAGATACCGGGCTGGCCAAACACAAAGAAAGAACAGACAACAGTATCAGTCCAAGTGAAATTTAAGGTAAGAATGTGACCGTGATAAAAGAAACTATTTACAGGGAAGATATAACATTCCTAAACTTGCATATACAAAGCATTACAGTAGATAAATACATAAAGAAAAGACTAGGAAATATACTACTTGAACTTGATAAAAATACAAATCAAATCTAAGACTTTAATAGCAAGCATCCCTCCAAATTACAGATTCAGTAAACAGAATATGGGCAAGGGCAGAAGAATGTGTGATACAACCAATAAGCTATAATTAACAGACACAGAATCTTGAGTTAATAAAGAAAAGCAATTAGTGAAAAAAATCAAGTAACTATTATAAAGAAAATTTAAGCAAATTTCAAAATATATTTTTACAACTGATATTTTCAACTTGTGATCTGTTAAAACTGGCTGGGGGGATAAAATACAACCCCAATTATTTGAAACACTCTGGATATCCTTTGGATAAATGAGGGTGACAAAAGCTAAATCTCAAGCTATCTAGCTAACAATGGAAAGAAGACAAAAGCAGATCTGTGGGACACCATAAAAGCTTCATAGACTCTGATGAGAATTTCAGTTTTAGATATTCATTAAAGAATACAAAAGATAAATTTGTTCTCACAGTATTGAGAAATGAAGTAACTCAGTAGAAAAATAAATAGACCCAAAAGCTAGTTCTTTGAAACAAATTTCTTCACAAGTCCCATTTAGGGGCGGGGGGGCAGGGAGTGGGGGCCAATACAGAAAAGAAGGTAAAAATAGACTCAGGAGACTCCATGTATCAAGATGGCCACAGATTTGAAAATCTGGAAGAAATGGATGACTTCCCAGACACTGTAAATTACCAAAATGGAACCAAGAACTGGAAAACCTGACGAGAACAAATACCACTGAACAGCTGAATAAAATCTACCAATGAAGAAGGGACCAAAAGCGGGGAGAATTAGAGCTGCATTCCATCCAACCCTGAACAGTTAACACCCATGTCATTTAGGCCAGTACAGAAAAAGGGAAAGCACTCCAATTCATTTTATGAAGAAATTACAACTCATAACAACAAACCAAGAGAGAGACCTAAGAAAGCTGGCTAGATAGAGGTATGTCAATCTCACTCATGAATATAAACTGCAAAAATTCTCAATGAAATAATTTGTTAGTATTAGGTTCCAGAAATATACCAAAAGTATCTATCTACATAAAGCCGTTACAACAAATTAAAGGAGATAATTCTATATGAATAGATGCTGAAGAGACATATGATAAAATTTAGCAACCACCTATAATAAAAACACTAAGGAAACTGCTTAAATAAAACCCAGGGTATTCCCAAACACCAATGGTAAATGTTATTCTCTCAACAATGGAATACTAAGTCTATTTAAATTATAATCACTAATTAGGCAGGGAGGCCCATTACCACTGTAATTATTTTTAAAAAACGCTTAATTCTGTCTCATTTTTTGGTTGTTCATTTGAATTAAGATCCAAACAAGATCCTCATATTGTAATCTCACCATGAAATTCAGTGAAACAACAAAATGAAAAAAACAAAACAAAAGCTTTTTCACTGATAAGAATGAATACACTGAACACAAATGGTTCAGTTAAACAAAAACTCTAGGGTCGCCTGGGTGGCTGAGTCAGTTGAGCCTCCAACTCTTGATTTCAACTCAGATCATGATCTCAGGGTGGGGGGCGAGGACCAAACCTCACTTCCAGCTCTGTGCTCAGCAGCAAGTCTGCTCAAGATTCTCTCGGCCCCTCCCCTCACCCAAATAAATAAATCTTTAAAAAAATCTAGAATAAAATAATTTAATAAGGAGGCTGGATAAAAGCCAGACACAAAATAATTCCCTCCTGTACTAGTAATGAACATAAAGGAATGGAAATAGGGGTGAAATGTCATTTACAACAGAATTAAAACAAAAAGCAACCAAGCATTTAAGAACAAATTTAGAAAAAATAGGGCCTAGGTAAATCAAATCATTTTTATTTCTCCTGAATTAGTATATAAACATGGGCCAACCCCAGATGGAATCCTAATGTGGGTTTTTTCTTAAAGGACTGGATAATGTGACCTTCCAAGTTTACATGGAAGAGTACAAGTGGGAACTTGCCGTAAAAGCTATCACATGTATCTTATTTCAAACCAGCCCAATAGGACACAGGACTGTCATGGAGGTCTCTCCTGAACAGACTTGCTTCTTCTCAGTGAGTCCTGGACCCCTGCTTGGGTTCTGACCAACTTCATCTGAACATCATAAGAATGCTGTACCTCGAGCCCACCTGTGTTCACCTTATCCTGTTCAGCAGGACAGAAGCTGTTCCTTAGGAGAGAAGGGGAACTTTCACTGCTCCCTATCAGTTTCCTGCTGGAGGGAAGGCAGGGAGACCTATCTGGATGCACATGTATAGAATAATGGAAAATACAATTATTGGAACAGGCTATGAATTCTTTAATTTAGCAAGTTTTTCTTGAAATGTGCTATTTTATACTCAGTTTTTTTCCCTGAAATATAATTTGGATCCACTACGATTTTGGAACAATATAAGTTACTAGCTAACTAATGTAAAATGAAAATTGAAAGAGGAAAGTGGAACTTTTTGAAGCACCTGGTTTTCAGTGAGAAAGCCTTGATCCTACAACACAAGATGCTAATTACTGTTGATTAATTTAAACCATGACTGCAGTCCATTTGGATTTCCCAAACTCACTGTGGTCAAATAAAAATTTTGTTCTTTCCGGTAGTGCTCATCCTAGATGCTAGCAATTGTTTAAACATTTGTCTTTACTTGAACGTGGCTTCCTTCTTCCACAGAGCAATTCTCATAGAACAAAGCAACTTTTCCAAAACAGAAGATGAAAAACAGATGGATAAAATTAGATTCTTGGCAATACATATAAATTTATTTTGCTAGTGGTATTTATACTAGTAGACTGCCCCTCACTACCAATTACAAACATGTTAATCTCCTATTTACGTACATTACCCCCACACACAAAATGACCCTGCTGTACGAGACCCCAAATGTCCATAATCCCTAATCCAGGGCAGGCTCTTGAGACATTCAGCATTCAGATTCTTTGGATTTTAAGAAGGTACATACACTATACAACACAACCTCCTCAATGGCTACTTGGACAGCACACCCCACAATCAAATGTATCTTCTATAGTGACATACATGACCATTAACACAAAGCAGTATAAATACAGAATATAAAATGGCTTCAACCCAATTCTGCTGCCGAATGAGTTCTGATGTCCCCTTCTCTCTGGGAAAAAAATAAAAAAAACCTTTTTCTTTTTCAACAGTTTCTGTCTTTGGGTATAAGGAGTTGGGTATAAAAGGGGACCTGAATCACATTTATGAATTATGACAGAGAACCGTCTCACCCCCTTTCCTTCCCATTTCTCTAGGTCACCCTGCTAGTGCAAAGGCAGGGTGCAAATGTGATCTGATTGAGAAGCCCTTGTTCTTTACCCTGGAGTGCTGTGCCAGGTGAGAGATCCAAGTGGAAAATGGGGAAAAGCATCAGGATCACCTTCACAGCTGAGTGCCAAGATCTGACAGAGCAGTACACATTGTGAGTTAGGATATGGGTGGTACAAAGAAAGTTTGAGTGGCAGCTACCAAAACGGAAATTAATGAACCTCAAATTACAAACACTAGGAAACAGTTTGGGGGACCTCTACACTACAATGATTTGGACTGTTCAAGAAACATCTAACAACCTACTATGTGCCAGTCACTGTGCTAGACACAGGGTAAGGGTGACAAGACTCGCCCATCTCCTGCCCCTTAAAGAGCAACAATCTAGTAGATAGCTACCAGAAGGAACAATAAGGGCCGACATCCAGCGCGCACCTAATCCAGCCAGAGGAAATCTATACTGGGCCGAATCCTGAACAACAGAGAAGGGACTACACAAGAAAAAACAAAGAAGGTGGGGAGCTTACTGGGTTTCAAACAGAAAGAAGGATTTGGGGCAAGACCAAAGGTGACAAAGACCCAGCAGTTTGAACTGCAAGTTCAGCTCTACGTGTGGCGGGAGGACAGACAAGATAAGGGACTGGTACTGACAAAAATGAGCAGAAAAGGTAAAAGGCGGCCAAGTCTTGTGGGTCCTCCGGCCACCAAGCGGGGACTTTCCTGAGAGCAAAGGCAGCCACAGGTCAGCTTTCCGTCAGGTCTTCGTGAGAATGGTGGCCGCCACCCCCCATCCTTCCGGGCCCAGCGGTGCACCGGGCAGGGGCCGCCGCTTCCTCCTCTCCCCTGTTTCATCTGCGGCCAGGAAGAGTCTTGGGAGCTCACCAAGACATCAATAACGTGTGAGGGCTCCTCTCCGCCAGAGGATGGTGGGGTGGAAGGGCCAGGTCGGGGCGACGACCAGACGCCTCACAGGCCGCAACCTGGGCTTTCCCTCCCCAACCACGACCGCCAGCGCCGGGTGGGCGTCCCGGGCCCAGCGCCGAGACGGCCCCACCGAAACCGCCCAAGGACGGAAGAGGGAGGTGGCTCGGGTTCTTCCGGGACACATCCCGCCGTGAGGGCCTGGGGGACCGCGGACCCCGCGGAGGAGGAGGAGGGCCGGGGACCCCGGGCCTGCCGCCCCTCCCCCACACCAAACTAGCCGCCCCGCCCGCGCGCTCCCGCAGCCAGCCGACCGCCCGCGGCCAGCGGACACCCGCCCCTTCTACGTCGGCCTGCAGCTCGCGCCCCCCGCCACGGCGGGGACTCACCGCAAGAACTCACCGCCGACGAGCAGATGAACGGGCGCCTACCGATCGCGCCGTGGACCCGCCCAGTGCCCGACGGACGCTCGCACTCCGCCCTGTTCCACCCCGTGCGCGGATGGCGTCATCACGTCGACCCGCCCCCTTGCCAACGCTTTCCTCGCCTCGGCGCGACCTGGCCTTCCTCCCCACCCCCATTTGCCGGCTTTCGAGTGCGCAGGCGCAGGCCTGTCCGCGTTTTCCGCCTCTGCGCAGGCGCCGTGCCCCTCCCACGGCAGTTGGCCATATAGAGGCTGGGGGTGGGGGGGAGGTCAAGCGTAGCCTCTTCTCCTTTACCAAGATGGCGGCTTGTCCCTGTTTCGCCACAGTTCCTACCTTATGAGCTTGGTTTCTTTACGCTGATAAGAGTGGAACAGGTAATGTGAGTCTTTGCCTTGTGGGTACGTAGAGTGGGATGAAGGGTGTTTCTTTACAAGGAGCTAAGTGACCGCTGAGGAGAAGTGGACGGGGTAGGACAGGTCAGGGTAAGAGTGCGGAGCGACCACGGGCCGGGAGCCTTCGCCTCCGGCCCTCTCCTCCAGGAAGATGGCGGCAGCACCGAGCTGGGAGAGCCGGAGCGGGGTTGCAGAGGGTACGGCGAGCAGCCGGACGGGGCTGCTCTAGCCCCGGGCCGCCGTCGTCTCGATGGTGTGGGGGTTTTGCCCCCATTGGCCGGTGAGGGTCACGTGATCCGACGGGGCTGTGCGCGGACCATCGAGTTGGGCGTCCGTCCCCGGGGACGTGGCCTTCTTGCGCCCGGGCTGGGGCCTGTGCCCCGGGGGGAGGGCGGGGCGGGCGCGGTCTCTCGCGGTCTCCTTGCGGGCAGGTAGCGAGGTGAGACCGGGGAGCGTCCCTGAGCCCCCTGCGGCGACGTGGCTTCGATACAGCCACGGAGCTGCGCCGGCCGGGGTGTCCTTTCTCCCTCCCGGCGGCCTGCAGGCCCGCAGCGGCGCGATGCAAATGCCTTGATCGGGGAGAGCTTGTGGAAGACCCCTGACTGAGCGTAAACAGTTTCCGAGGCTCTGATGGGCGATGGCGTGGGGGGGGGGGTGTCCCTGGGGGCACCGAGAGGGCGTCGCTGGAGAAGGGGTTAGGTGTTCGGGGCATCGCCTCGGAAAGTGAGAGGGTTTGGGTCTCTGTGAGACCACAGGAAAAGCCTCTCCGTGTGGCTTTCGCTGAGCCCTCCTTGTGGGCAGGGGAGCGCTCTGAGGCCTCCAGGGAGTGGTCCTCCCCGTGGCTTGGTGTCCTCCGCGGGACCGTCACCTCTTGGCTGGCAGGGATTACGGCAGGGCACGGCACACTTGGGATTTTGTCTGCGGCGGCCGGCAGTGCCGCACGACAGAGTAAGAGCGGTGTCGGTCTGTGGACTCAGACCTGCCGCCTGGGTTAGGGTTTGACGCTTTAGAACCAGAAGCGCCTCCGAGCTAACCTCGTTGAGTGTGGAAGCCGTGCTGTTCAGGAGTCGGAAAAGGGGTTTGGTGAAGAAGGCCCTGTTCTTGGAGCTCCCGGTGCTCTGGGTGGGAAACACCAGCCGGCAGGCAGCCTGTCCTGAGACTTTGACGCTAGGAGACGGAGCAGCGCCCCTTCAAGTCTTGAGGGACAACATTTGAAAGCCACTTAAATTCCTTACAGTGAGGACTAAACTTCCCGGTAACTTCCATTAAGTCCTTGTGTGTGCCGGGCCCTGTTCGTGGGTTCACCTCATTTCCTCCCACCGAGTTGACGTCAGCTGCGTAAAGCGAGCACCCCTAAGGTGCGGTCGGCCCCAGCCGGTGGCTGTCGCAGGGCCCTCCCCCATGGGCCAGGCTGACATCTCCCCGGCCTGATAGGAGAACTCTTCTTGAATCGCCAAGTTGTGTGTGTGCTTCCCTTGGTTTTCTTGTTTGGGGCATCTGATTGTCTGACTTTGGCCTCATAACTGCCCTTCTCCTGGGAACATACATTGCGAATTGTGTGCCGAGCACTCACAAGGATTCTAGGGATGGAAACCTAAAGAGGATATAGACCTTAATCTTAAGCAGTGTATGGTCTAGTATGGGGGATTCACCTGTAAAATAATTAGGCTACAGTGTTTTGAGTGCAGCAGTGGGAATATGTACAAAGTATGGAGATATGAAGGAGGAGGCACTAATTACCTGTTACAAAGTTTTTACAAAGAAGGTAGTTGTTGAACTGCATTTAGAGGATGAGTAAGAGTGTTGCCGGAATGGGGTGTTCTAAACAGGAAGACTAGCTTCTACCAACGGGATGCGTGACAGCTGTAGTTGGTGACCCAAATGGACAAGGAGTTGAGAATTGGGTACACTGCTAACATCTCAGATGGCGGAGGGCTTTGCTCAGGTCCTATTCTGAAGGGCTTCATGCCCTTCTAGTCCTGTCTAGGATGCTGTGACTTGAACAGGGTTTAAGTGATTACACTGTCCACTTGGATGACTTAGGAGCAGTTCCAAGTGGATGAGCTAGGGTCTCCACTAATGCTTCCCACCTGAAACTTTTCCACTTATCAAAAGGGTCTGAGCAGAGAACACACTTCTTGAAATACCAGGTGATACTTACATTTGATGAGGCCTGTTCAGCATACATCAATCCCCACAGGGCTAGTGATCATAGGAAGCCTTTTCCCCTTAACTATTAAGAAATAACCAAACTCTTGGAAGAAACGGCACACAACTGAGTTCTTAGTTGTCAAGCTACAGTGGCAAGAGGTCCAGCATGCATATTGATAAGTTTTTGGCCAAGTGGAAAAATATCCAGAGAGCATCAGTGTGTCAAAATGCCTTTTCTCTTAAGTTATAAAAGCACCACAACACTCAACATTTGAAAACCAAGAAAATGAAACTCTTTTCATTTCTGTGACGTTTTAAAAATTGATTACACAAGTTATTTTATGCTAAAGTAAGTTTTTTTTGTTTTGTATCTTAAAGTCAGACATTTTAAAGGATTTTTTTTTAAAGTTTTTATTTATTTATTTGACAGATCACAAGCAGGCAGAGAGGCAGGTGGAGAGAGAGGGGGAAGCAGGCTTTCTGCTGAGCAGAGAGCCTGACCCAGGGCTCAATCCCAGGACCCCAGGATCATGACCCGAGCCAAAGGCAGAGGCCTTAACGCACTGAGCCACCCAGGTGCCCCTTAAAGTCAGACATATGATATCCCTAGTAGGCTGTTTTACCAAATACTCTAAAGTTCCTCAGATACAGCTAGAGACCAGCCAGATGTGTTGTCCTAGACCTGTCTGGGTGTCATGTTAGTCATCTTGATGGTTGCCATTAATTTGGTAACAATACATTGACCATGTGTACTCTCCCTTAATACATTTTATTGGCATTCATTTGAATTTTTAAATTAAAAATTTTATTTTAAGTCAAGGTTATATCTTCAACTAGGTTTTTAAAGGAGTAATACATGTGGAAAGGCTTGTAAGGAGACACTGACATTCCTTCCCCAGTCCTGTTTCCTCTCCTGCAGAGCACACACGTCCACCTCTTTGCCTCCTGCTCTAAACAGCACATGTGCTCTCCTGCTGTTTCGTTGCTTTCCTCCTTGTTGCATGTCTTGTCTCCTCACTTGACCCTGAGGGTGGATGTGAAATTTCTAGCTCTCACCGCTGTGCCTTCCCCGCACAAATATGTGGCTGCCTAAAGCATGTGCACCTGTAGTTTGGTTAGTCCAGAATTTAGTGTTCATGTTGTGACTCCATAGTACCCTTCACAGCTAGGCAGATGGTGTGATGGGTTAACTTTTTCTTTCCTGCATCAGTTTTTGTTTTCCCTGAAGTTCTTGATAGTCTTGTTTTTTGTTTTCTGTGTATTGGTCACTAAAATTCAAGCCCAAATTCACCAGTTGTCTAAATCTCCTTTCAAGAGATAGAGTATTTTTTAACTAGTGAAATCAGTATTTCATTAAGAGATGGAGGGGCGCCTGGGTGGCTCAGTGGGTTAATCTGCTGCCTTCGGCTCAGGTCATGATCTTGGGGTCCTGGGATCGAGTCCCGCGTCGGGCTCTCTGCTCAGCAGGGAGCCTGCTTTCCTTCTCTCTCTCTGCCTGCCTCTCTGTCTACTTGTGATCTCTCTCTGTCAAATAAATAAATAAAAATCTTTAAAAAAATGCATTAAGAGATGGAGAAGACTCCAAGAAATGGAGTCTTTCTTAACTAGTGAAATTCAGTATTTCGTTAATCTCATCTGGAATAAATATCCCCCAATAAACCTGCTGGATTCTTCCTGCAGATCCCACCACCCCCTTGCATTGGGTCCTTGGTTTCCTGGAACCCATGTCTCTCTCTCTCGACTTATTACCCCTCTCATTGTGATGGAGCGCTTCCTTAAGGGGTTGCCTGGGGACATGTGGGGATATAAAGTTTTGAGAACATGTATGTCTGAAAGTGCTTTATTTCCACCCATGTGTCTGAGTCAGAGTTCGACACCATTTTGTTCTGACTTCTGTCTTCAGGGTTATTGTTGAAGGCTTCAGACATTCTGATTCTTCAGCTTGTATATGTAGCTCTTCTCTGAAGCTTAAAGGATTTTTTCTCCCTGAATTTCAAAACACCCAGGGGAGTGATGGCCCTTGGAGGCTGTTTTCATCCAGTGTCTTGCCTACTCTTGAGGCCCCTTTATTTGGAAATGCCTGTTCTTCAATGCTGGGCATTTTTCTTGATTTCTTGCTTTGATTTCTTTCCATTGGACCTTCTGGATAGGCGCTCTGATTTTGCATAGGTTGTCCCCCCCCCCTTTTTTTTTTTTTAAGATTTTGTTTATTTGAGAGAGAGAGAGAGAGAGAGAGAGAGATAGCAAGAGAGAGTAGGAGCTGGGAGGAGAGGCAGAAGCAGGCTTCCTGCCAAGCAGGAAGCCCGATGTGGGGCTCCATCCCAGGACCATGACCTGAGCCAAAGGCAGACACTTAACCGACTTGAGCCACCCAGGTGCCCAGGTTGTCCACTTTCTTTCTGGAAGGTGTCAGCTTTGTTCTGGCCGAGACTTTGAGCTGTTGTCCACGTCCCTAAGAGTGTCCTCTGGCTCGCTCTACCCCCGCCTCTTCTCACACCCTGCTGTGGGTTCATAGCTCTTGTGCCTCCCCATACCTCTCTGAGGACATTCCTGAGCTTTCAGGTTTTCTTTCCCTGAAGTCACGGTTTGCTTCACGCTTCCTTTTGTTTGTTAGGGATTTTGACTTTCACATCAAAGCTTTTCTGTGCTATCGGCTGATATTTTCCCACCTGCTCAAATGTCAGTAGTTGGGGCTTGCCAGCTGTGGTGTTACTGCAGAGATGTTCACGGGGTCATTTCCTAAGGTGCCCTGTCAGCTTCTTTCTGTCTCTTCAGATTCTCCACAAAAATTTCTTCCAGCCTCTTGCCTGTGCCCAGGGGGTCAAATGAGGGAGAAGACTACAATCTTAGCAATAACTATGGACAGACTGATTCTACTGTCTTCAGAATGGTGTCTCACCTTCTGTTGTGATGGGTGTCCCTAGTCCAAAGATTGTTTCCCTTTCCAGGGGTAAAAAAAAAACACAGCCTTTGACCTGGTTGTGAAAGGCATTAAAAAAAAAAAAAAAAGTCCTTTTTAATAGTATTTTCTCCTCCCTTTTCTTTCTTGAGTGCCCACCAGCTGTGTTATTTTTAGCTTAGAACATGAATTTTACCTTAATTTGTAATCTTGCTTTGTCTTACACCTGTGCTGAAATACCCTCGTAGAAAAGAAGAGGTGAACAGGTCAGTATTCACGGTCAAGAAATGTAGCTCAGTTGGTTAAATGTCTGCCTTCAGCTCAGGTCATGATCCCAGGGTTCTGGGTTGGAGCCTCCCATCCTCAGGTTCCCTGTTCAGCTGGGAGCCTACTTCTTCTCCCTCTCCCCGCCCTGCGTTGTGCTCTCTTTCTCTCTCTAATAAACAAAATCTTAAAAAAAAAAAAAAAAAAAAAAGAAAGAAAAGAAAACAACAAACCTCTTGGAAAGGCAACTGTGATGCATTTTAACTGGAATTAAGTGTAGCAAGTGGTGAAACAATGCATATAACTCGATCCTATTTTTATTTACTCCATGGACTAATATATCTAAGAAAAACCCTCGGATAAAACAATTTTGGAGATACTTCTTGGGGGAAGAATCAGGAGGGATTGCCAATTTTTACATTGTTTTTGTTGTAGTTGTGTTTTATAATGTTTTTATGCTGAAAGTTCTATTCCTTGGTAGATGGCCCCTGCCTCAGGCTTGCTATAGTGTTAATAAAACCAGTATTCATGGAGCCTTCACAGCCCCCGCTCATCCCACCCCACACTGTGTCCTGGGTGGTGGTCTTCCCCTGAGGCACGCCCCCCTCCAATAGTGGGCCTTACCTGGAGCAAGGAGAGGCAGCAGCCGGCCTTTAGTTAGCAAGGGCTATTGAGCAATCAGTATGAATGTTTTACAGTAAGTGTTTTCTGAAAACACTCTCAGGTTTTCCTTTTATTTGTATGAAGTGCTGTTTTTAGACATTCCTGAAGGTGGGCCTTGTGAGACACGCAGCAGTGTTTGTCCCTTAGGATATACTGCCAGGCATATCGGTTCATTCTGCCAGTCTGGACAAAGGGTCGAAATGGTGGTACAGATGAGAAGGTGGTCCTCACTGCCCTGGGAGTCAGGAGACCTGGACTTAAGTTTGGGGCCTGTTCTCCTTTTTTTTTTTTTTTAAAGATTTTTATTTATTTATTTGACAGAGATCACAAGTAGGCAGGGAGGCAGACAGAGAGAGAGAGGGAAGCAGGCTCCCCACTAAGCAGAGAGCCTGATGGGAGGCTCGATCCCGGGACCCTGGGACCATGACCTGAGCCGAAGGCAGAAGCTTTAACCCACTGAGCCACCCAGGCGCCCCTTGGGGCCTGTTCTCAATCAGCCTTGGGACTCAGGGTGTTTCTTGACCTGTAGGACTTTAACTCCTTCCTTTGAAAGATAAGAAAGCTGAATCTCTGAGGTTTTGCTGTTGTTTTTACTCCCCTGATAGCACAGAACACTTGGTCAATTCATTTTATCAGCAGTTGAGTGAGTTTGGAAGGATGGCACCTCCCATTTTGTGATCCATTTTAAGGATACACAAGTGATATGGAAAGCTTTGCTTAGTAAAGCTATTTTTTAAAAATTTTATTTATTTATTAGAGCACAAGCAGCGGGAGCAGCAGAGGGAGAGGGAGAACAGGCTCACCACTGAGCAGGGAGCCCAATGCAGGACTCAATCCCAGGACCCTGAGATCATTACCTGAGCTGAAGGCAGATGCTTCACGGACTAAGCCACCCAGGTGCCGTTGTCTAGTAAAGCTTTTATTCATTGATTCCTGTGAAATAGGCACCAAGCCCTTTATTTCCAGCAATGGTTGAGCTGGGCGATTTTGCCCCCCAGAAACCATCTGGTGGTATGTGGAGACATTTCTGGTTGTCATGACTTGGGGTGCTACTGGCATCTAATCGTTAGAGGTCAGGGGTGCTCTGTATTCTCCAATGCCCAGGACAGCCTGTGACAGAGAATTGTCTGATTCAAAGTCTGCAGTGCTGAGGTTGAGAAGCCCTGCTTTGTAGGGTCAGTCTTTTAAGGGTTCTGGGATGTGACTGTCACAGGCTCCATTTTTCAGCTGAGGAGAATAGAGACAGGCTGGGAGAAGCTGCTTGCAGGTGTGGCTGTGTTGCCTGCACTGTTGGAGCCCTCATGTCACAGATGTCAAGGAGGGTGATGGTAATAGAAACTCCTCACAGAGCTGCTGCTGGGCCATCTCTGGTGAAGCCCTCCATATAAGCTCACTTGATCCTTATGGTGATACCACCATGAATTTCAGTCCCTTCTTACTGGCAGGAGACCGAGCAGAGTCAAGACCTGTGATGATTTCATCCTTTGTCTTCAGTTTTAGAAGTTTCACATGTTGACAAATTTACTTAGTGTTTCTTCTCTGTCTCTAGGGCCACTCTAAAGCTTGGGGTCAACAAGGCAATATGTCCACACAGTGTTTTCTGAGTTTTTCCAAGAGTGGGATCAACCAGACTTTCTTGGAGCAAAATAGATATTCTACTGAAATGAATACTAAAATAAATACTAAAATTGCCCTGCCATCCTTTAGAATTTTGAATCTCTGTCTTTGGTTCAATCAAGTATTTATTTTTCACATATCCATCAGTAAATTTCGGGTAAGGAAGTGCACAAATTAAAGTCCCAGTCCTAAAGTCAACAAGTATGCAGGGCCCATCTCTGTAGTAACCTGCAGACAGCTACTGTCAGTCCATCTGTGGCTGCCCTAAGGGATCGGTCTTCTCAGGACTCCTACTGGACCAGTGTTTCCATCATCCTATCACAGCCACCCATCACTGCTGCCTCCCTATGTCCTCTGATGGACCTGCAGGTCTCATGGAGTGAGTCCTCTCTCAGTTGCTTGTTCCCACCCCGTCTAGATAAGTGGATGAGCCATTGATAGGCTGTTGCTTCTTCTGGACCTCTGCAGTATGGCAGAGTAATGTGGTTGTGGCAGATACCCTGTGTGTGTTTTGAGGGCATGAATAGGTAGGACGTGTTGATTACTCAGACTTTGGTGAACTACATCAGGCTGCTAAATCTAGAACAGCTTTCTAGACTCAGGAATATGCTGGACATAGTAATAAGCCAGTCCAATGGTAAAGTCTCAGTGAGTCACTCTTGTGTTCCTCAACCACTGTTGAATTTATGGCCTCAACCAACCAAGGAGCAGCTTTCTCCTGAGGTTTGGATGTCCTTGGATTCGCAAACTGTTATGACCCAAGGGCGTTTTGAGCACGTGCCTTGTGCAGAAGCACAGCACGGCATTGCTTGGTGGTGTTCTGGCATAAAGCTCCCTTCTCGTGCTGGTCTTCTCTACTGTGTCCCCTTTATCAGCACTCAGTCCTTTGTGGGACCTTCTAATAACCTCTTGCCTTAGGTGGTTGGGTTGAGCTGGGGACCACGTTTAGAAACCAGAGTGGTAATTCTTGGCCTTGCTGCGGTGGGGAGAGGGGACCACATGATGCTGCTTAGCTTTCTCACCACTCATGAGCAGGACACACGGTCTTCCCAGCAGTAAGCTTCAGGATACAGGGCAGGCTGTACCAGTGCTACTTTGGGTTTCTTTTTGAAAAAGGGAAATAACTTCGGCCAGGTGCATTCAGTGTGTATTATCTCCTGTGCCACAGAAACTGTGGTGCGGGGTTCTTACGTATGAACTTGCTGGTGGTACTTGCTGGTGTTAGGCCAGCCCTCACTAAATAAATGCGGCTGGGAGGGAGGGTGGTGTGAGCCAAAAAAACTTTGACTCTACTGAGGGTCAGGCACAGAGGGCGTGGTGGCAAGTTCCCCTGATCCCAGGTTTGGAGGCATCCTGCAAACCTCTGGGTGTGTGTTTCCTGGGGGAGGGAACACAGTCTTTTCTCGAAGGTGCCTTGACAGCGCTACCTGCATGGCAACCACTCCCAGCCTCCCATCCTCCTGGGAGGTTTGCAGCTGGAGGCCCTGGAGAGAGCAGGACTCCTAAAGAGGTTGCCACAACAGATAGCCTTAGGGGAAATGGCGAGACCAGAGAGAACGCCCTTATCCCCGAAAGGACGGGACCTCTTGGAACAAGTAAAGGTACAAGGGAAAAGAAACAACAAACTGTAGAATTAGAAGAAATAATTTTGGAAAGGATGTTGTGTATTTGGCTTTGTTTTGCTTTTTTAAAAAATTTCGTTGAGGAGAGTGACTTGCGGCAAAGTGTTTCTGCTTCTCAGAGCTCCCTCAATAGAAAATGTGTGGTTTCTGAGACCTTGTTATATAGAGTTGAAAACTTTCGGACCTCTCGTTAACTCTTTCTTTAGAAATTTAAAAAAAAAATGAGAAAAAGAGGAAAGGATGGCCCTGTGTGAACTTTTGCACCTTTCTGTTGCAAACATTCTGACAGTCGTGAACCATGTTGATGGTGCCCCGTAACTTAGAGAAGGCCCTGGAGCATGTCTGAGTGGGACTTTGAAGTTCGCTTTTCTCTTGCTTTGTGCCCTTTCTGGTGGAGATAGTGTGCAAGCTCCCGGGCACTGCGTGTCGGGGGCGACTCGTGTGGACGACATGTGTAGACGTCCGGCAGCTGCCGTGGACAAACTTAGATGTATGTCTTGCTCTTCCTTTTGCTTTTATGTGATATGCTTTCTGATTTTATTAGTACTCAGCTCATTTGGAAATATCTTTCAAATGGAATTGTGGATTGTATGTACCATTTTGACTTTTTCTGGTAAGTAGAAGATTAGCTGGGTGGTCCTGTGGTGCTGGCTTAAAGCAGTGTGTGTGAGATCCATTTGAAGAATACATTTTTTCTGGGGCGCCTGGGTGGCTCAGTGGGTTAAGCCTCTGCCTTCAGCTCAGGTCATGATCTTAGGGTCCTGGGATCGAGCCCCGCATCGGGCTCTCTGCTCGGCAGTGAGCCTGCTTCCCCCTCTCTCTCTGCCTGCCTCTCTGCCTACTTGTGATCTCTGTCTGTCAAATAAATAAATAAAATCTTTAAAAAAAAAAAAAAAGAATATTTTTTTCTTTTGAAACAAGGCTTCTATTTTGATACATTTGCTTATGCTTGGAGCTGACTTGCCAGCCCATGAGACCAAAGTTCTGTGTGGCCTTTGTCGCCCGCCAGTGAGCTCAGCAGTGCTGCCAGGCTGCCTGTGCACAGAGCCCCTTGGCTCCCAGCGCTCAGTGTGGCGGTGTCTGGGACGTGCAGAGAAGAGCCAGCTGCAGCCAGGGTGACCCATTGGGTGTGGTGCTGTCAGGGTCCCTCCTTAGTTACAGGTGCTGGAGACCATCACCATGGCCTGGGAGATTGGTAAATGCAATTCTTCTCTGAAAGATTGGGCAAACAGAGACAAGGATGGTGTTACTCAGGGAGAGTCAATAGCTGATCTGTGAAAGCATGGGCTGGCTCTCCTTTGACCTGTGAGACCTTCGGCCTTTGCTTCACCTTCTTGTCCTTGGTTGGTTGGGCCTTCGGGTTCCTTCCACTGCTGAGGATGCTCCTGACCTGGAGACAGTACATGCAACCAACCTACAGCCCGTCTGGATTAAATGTGGACTTGCTTTCAGTTTGTGCTGGTAGTTTTAGGACTAAATCTTCAAGGAGGCAATGGCCTGTGAAGGACTCAGTGGTGACTGGTGGGTCTTTCTCTTCCATCGGATCTCACGGGACTTGACTTAGAATTAGGCATCTGCTGTCAGTTGGGCAAATGGCTGTATGGAAGGCTGTTTTCATTTTATCCTATTTAGCACTGATTTGGTGTGCATTAAAGGCTCTTACAAAAATATTTTAATTCCAGAATGTATTTTTGTTGGTCATCTTACGTCCTCACGCCATCCCTGAAGTGGGGGAAGGTGTGCTTTCCGCTCTTTTAATCCAGTGCTAGTTGACATGGTCACTCTCCTCACCCAGCCTAGATACTGCTCCCCTTGTCTTGGGCGGTGATCCTCTCACGTGGCAGGGTTTGCCCCATCTGCTAGTGTCTCTGGGTCTTGCTCAGAGAACAGTCTGTGATTGGGGTTCACAGTGCTGTCGGCTACTCCAGATGGAGCATTTTGTGCTTTTCCCTTTTTTTTTTTTTTAAAGATTTTATTTATTTATTTGACAGACAGAGATCACAAGTAGGCAGAGAGGCAGGCAGAGAGAGAGAGGAAGGGAAGCAGGCTCCCTGCTGAGCAGAGAGCCCGATGCGGGACTCGATCCCAGGACCCTGAGATCATGACCTGAGCCGAAGGCAGCAGCTTAACCCACTGAGCCACCCAGGCGCCCTGCTTTTCCCTTTTGAATGTGGTGTCTGAAAAGCCCGAGCAGCACTGAGGGGCCCCAGCAGATCTCCTACCTTCTCCTGGGGGCGCCAGTGTGGAGTCCGTGCTGATCTTGCTGCTGTTTGGGATGAGCCGGCTGTGCTGCCAGTGGCTTCCTTGACACTTTGTGATGGTTTGAAAATCTACTTTTATGAACTTCGAGAAGATGATCATAACAGGCTTTAGTAAGATTGAGGTAAAAAAGCTTTGTTACGTTACATAAGAAGTAAGTGAAATATGCATTGATCTGAATAAATTAAATATATAATCAATAGTGCTTTGAGTTTGAAGGATCAGTGCCATTGGCCACCCCTCTCCTGTATTACATTGATACCTTTGTTTCCAAAATAGGCATTTATTTATTTGTATTACTTTTTTTTTTTTTAAGAGAGAGTGAGTTCATGGGCACAAGCGGCGGGGGTGAGGAGTGGAGGAAGAGGGAGAGAATCCTAAGCAAACTCTGGGGTGCACGTGGAGTGAGGTGCGGGGCTCAATATCAGGACCCTAAGATCATGACCTGAGCCGAAATCAAGAGTTTGACACCTAACTTACTGAGCCACCCAGGCACCCTGGCATGCATGCATTCATACATTCATTCATTTATTTTAATTAAAAAGTACTACTATTCTCTATTTAATTTTTTTAACTGTCTTACATAGGAGTTGCAAGTATGATACAAAACATCTTTTCTGAACCATTTGAGAGTCAGTTGGGCATATGAAACCTTACCATCCTCGGATATTTTTATGTTCCCACAAACAAAATTCCCCCCTCTAACCACAATACAACCATCAAAATCCGGAGTTTAATGAGAATAATTTGCTACCTTCAGACCCATTCATGTTTCACCAGAAGGATCCAGTTCAGAGGCATGCGGAACATTTCATTGCCGGGTCTCTGTAGTCTTCCTCAGAGTGCAGCATTTCTTCCATCTTACCTTGGCGTTCTTGATCTTGGCACTCTTTAATGATTATAGACACTTATTTTGTGGAATGTCTCTCCACGTGGGTGTGTCTGCTGCTTTCTTTTGCTTAGCTTCAGGCTTTGCATCTTTGGCTTAAAAAACAGTGCAGAAGGAATGGTGGGTTTTCTTTGCGTTTTGTAAGGTGGCACACACATTCAGTGCGTCCTGTTACTGGTGCTGTTCACTTTGGTCATGGATTAAGGTGGTGTCTGCCAGACTTCTCCCCTGGGGAGTCTGTATCGTTTGAAGTATGTGGTGGTGTGGGGAGGGGGATACTTGTGAAACTAAATGTTTGTTCAGTTGAACTTTGGTTCTCATCACGTACCTGTATCACTGCTCCCTGTTTTGATTCAGTGCGCCCTCCCCGGCACACCATTTATGGTAATGTTCAGAGTGACCAGCGAGAGCCCCCTTAAAGCTGGCCCTCTGTCCTTCTGATGCATCCCCCTTATTCGTTTTGAACATCTTGCTTTTTGGTACAGAAAGACACTCTGGGCTTATACCTTCCCTGTCCCTTCAAAGAGGCCTGGTACCATTTTTTTTTCCAATTTTTTTTTAAAGATTTTTATTTATTTATTTGACAGACAGAGATCACAAGTAGGCAGAGAGCTAGGCAGAGAGCCCGATGTAGGGCTTTATCCCAGGACCCTGGGATCATGACCCGAGCTGAAGGCAGAGGGTTTAACCCACTGAGCCACCCAGGCGCCCCAGGCCTGGTACCTTTTGATGGCAGGTGGTCTTAAGAGAAGCAGAGTGTGGACACCAGGTAGCTTGTTGAAGTGTTACCGACCCAGGGCCTCTCAGTGGATAGAGCCACAGAAAATGCGTGTGTGTGTGTGTGTACACATATATGCATGTACAAATTTACAGGTACATGTATGCACACACTGTATGTTTATGACACAATCATCATATCTGTTTTTCCTGTATTGAAAAACGAGTTTATTCCAGTATTTCCAATTCTAGTCAAATATCTTGGTGTTCATCCCAGTTTCTCCCTTTTAAATTGGTAGCTGTTTTTCCAACAGTGATATTTCCAACATTGGTGCCAGTGTCCTTGCTGTATTTGCTTATTTGAGTAGTCAGCCCTGTGTGTTACCAGTCTCCTCTGCCCTTGTCACCTTGCTCAGTCTCTGCTGTTCCCACCCATGGACATCCTCCCACTTCACATGGGCTCTGATAACACCAGCAGTGTGGACGTACTCTAACGTGGGAGCCCAAGTCCTGTACGCTGTCTTTGTGCCCTCTCCAGGGCATTGCCTGACCCACCGCTTCACTCTTTGTGACTGTACACCTCCTGTGACATGGACACATTACTGCAGTTGCCACTTGCTCACTGGCGCACACTTGTGGTTTTTTGGGTTCTTTGCCTCTGACGGTGCTGCGGCGAGCTGCTTTCTTGTGTTACACCTATGCCTTTGGCACTCTGCTGCCGGTACTTCTGGAAAGTGGCTTCTCTGAAGTGTGATCACTGAACAGGATTGTATGTTGTTGGTGATGTTTTTAAATTGCCCTCTAGTTTTACGTGTCCTCAGTAGTTCCTGTTTTTCCTCACCACTTCAAAAAATTGCACCAGTTTTGTTGATCTTTGTTGATCTCCTGAAGTAAGGGCTGAGTGAAGATGAACATTCATGTTTATTAATTTTCTGTGAACTCTGTGACCACGTGTCCTAGCCTGTTGAGTTGTTTGCCAGAGAAAAATTCTTATTTGAAGCCTCACTTCTATATAAGATAGTCTATGCTTGTGTGAAATTCTCAAGCTATTGCAGGGTCAGATGAGTCAGTACCTTCCTTGATGATGTCTACAGCCTGTGTATCAGGACGCTTTTGCAACCCCAAATCACAGGTTTTTCTCCTCAATCTTCTAGCTCCTTAAGGCTTGATTTTTTTACTTTCAGATCTTTAATCCAGCTGGAATTTATTTTAGAGTTTGGTGTGAGGTAGGGATTAATTTTAATACTTTTTCCAAAATGGAAATTTGTTATTGGCCCACTTCTGTTTGTTGCTGTCCTTCCTTACTAATTTGAAAGGGCACTTGTGTCAAATGATAAACTCCTAAATACTCATCAGTCTGTTCTGTTCATACTTTTTCCTCCTCCTAGTGAGTACCAAGTCTAGTTACTACTGCTTTGTAGTGTGTTTTGCTAATTTTAGGTGAATCTGAACTCTTATTTTTTTAACTTTTTTTTTAAAGATTTTTATTTATTTATTTGTCAGAGAGCTAGAGAGAGTACAGGCAGGCAGAGGCAGAGGGAGAAGCAGGCTCCCCGCAGAGCAAGAAGCCCAATGTGGGACTCGATCCCAGGACACTGGGATCATGACCTGAGCCGAAGGCAGCCACTTAACCGACTGAGCCACCCAGGTGCTCTTGAACTCTTTTTTCTATGCCAAATAATCTAGGCAGGTTTTATTTTTAGGTGAATCTGGGAATTTTTTTTATCATTAAAAAAAAAAACAAAACCCCCTGGGTTATTGGGTTAGTTTCTTAGGACTGCCCTAATAAATGTACCTTCAGACAACAGAAATTTATTCTCTCACAGTTCTAGAAGCTAGAAATCTGGCAGGGCCACACACTCCTTCTGTGGGCTTTAGGAGAGAAACCATTCTTTACCTCTTTTGGTTTTTGGTGGCAGCCCGCACATTCCTTGGCTTGTGGCCACATCAGCCCAACCTTAGCCTCCATCTTCATACAGCTTTCTCCTCTATGTGATGTCTCTTTGCTGCCCATGTGTGTTTCATAATACTGATGTACTGAACTTTCCTTCTGTTTTCCTAGCTTTTCATTATAATAGAGGGACTTCTAGACAGATGGTCTTCTGCAAATAGTGGCATTTGTGTCTTTGCTTAATTATGTCTTGTTCAGTTGCATGTTTGACAGTCTATGTCAACAGTGGACATCCTTGCCATTTTGTTACTTATTTTAATAGGATATTTTTAGTTTTACTCTAAATAAGATATATTTTACTTCTGGGAAATACTCTTCATGTGGCCATTTTCTTCTTTTCCTGATGTTACATTCCATAGGAAGCAAGGACTACATGTTGACTTTCCGCATTCTTTTGGGAATTTATTTTTAAAGGTTTTATTTATTTATTAGGGAGAGAGAAAGAGAACATAGATGGAGAGTGAGAGAGAAAAGCAGACTCCTTGCCAAGCAGGGAGCTCAATGCAGGGCTCCATCCAGAACCCTCAATTGTGACCCAAGCTGAAGGCAGATGCCCAACCAACTGAGCCACCCAGGCACCCCTCTTTGGGGTATTTTTAAAGGGCTTTCTATGAGTCATATATATGTTTGTTTGTTCTCCTTTGAGCTATAAATTTGAGATGCATACATTTCCTAATAACGAATCCTTACCGCATCCCTAGAATAGACCCTACCTAGACATGGTGTCTTACTCTGTAAATTAAATGCTGGATTTATTGGTTTGCTGTTTAAAAACTTCCCGTGTTTGGGGCACCTGTGTGGCACAGTTAGTTAAGCGTCTGAGTCTTGATTTCTGCTCGGGTCATGATACCAGGGTTGTGAGCCCCATATTGGGCTCTGTGCTGGGCATGGAGCCTGCTTGAGAGTCTCTCCCTCTGCCCCTCCCTCCCCCACTCACACCCTTATATTCTTTCTCTCTCTCTCTAAAAAACAAACCCCCAAATTTCCCATGTTTGTAAACTGGTTTACAGTGAAGAATCTTTTTTTTCTGCAGCACCCACTCATTGTTTGGGGAAGCAAACAGAGCCTTGATTTGCCTCTGGGGATTACCCTTTCCACCAGTACAAACTGTGTGTTTTGGATGAAATGGCCCAGCTGCATGGGTGGACCCTGATTGGCTATGGCTAATAGACATATCCCATCTTCTTGGTCCCTTGACTACAGTTACTGGTCCCCTGATGGGCTTAGAATCCAATTAATGCCAGTGAGATACAAAAATAAGTTGTGAGGGCCCCATGGGGCAAAGAAACTCTTACTTCCTTGGGAGCTACCAGAAGATACAATTATTGCCATTTGTAGCGGTTCTTATTTCAAAACCAAGAAAGGATAGTATTGTATCATTGTGAGTTTGTATTCTCTGTGTGTTCTTTTCTTTGTCAGACTAGGAGTTAATTGCTGTTTAATTGCTGTTTTCTTAGAAACTAATTTTGGCTTTGATCAAGTTAGCTATTTTTTATTTTTGTTTTCTATCTCACCAATTTTTTAAAATTTTATTTATTTTTTTTTTTATTTTTTTAAGTAGGCTCCATTCTGGGTGTGGAGCCCAACATGGGGCTTGAACTCAAGACTCTGAGATCTAGACCTGAGCTGAGATCAAGAGTTGGATGCTCAACTGACTGAGCCACCCAGGCGCCCCTCACCAATTCATCTTTTGTTTATTACTTTTACTTTTTAAAAATTTTCTCTTTCCATTTGACTTGAATCTTTAGCTCATTTATCTTCACTCTTCCTTATAATAAAATTTAAAAGTTTGATTCACCCTCTGAGTGCAGCTTTGGCAGCATCCTTATAGATTTTGGTAAGGAGTTCTTTCTGATCCTTTTTTTAAAGCCTTTTATTAGAAAAATGTTCAAACATACCCCGAAATAGAAGAGAATACTGATGACTCAGATACCTAAAAACCAGCTTTAACAATTACCACATTTTGCCATTTTGGTTTTGTCTTCCTCTGCTCTCCCCAAACTTTTTTAGTTTTGAGTATTTTAGTATAAGCAAATCTCAGATTACCTGTCACTTGGAAATACTTTAGCATGTATCTTTAGCAGAGGAGGACTTAAAGAAACCATACCTGATAGAATTAACTATATGTTGTTAATATTGTCCAATATCTGTTCTGTGTGTAGTTTTCTCCAAAAGTCATACAGGGTTTATTTGAATCAAAACCCAAAGAAGGTTTCTCCACACTACATTTGGTTGATGCCACGTTTGTCTCTCTCTCTTTCTCTCTCTCTCTCTCTTTTTTTTTTTTTTTTTTTTTTTTTTTGAGCACACAGAAGCAGGTGGGGGGAATGTTAAGCAGACCCCCACTGAGCACCGAGCCCCAAGTGAGCCCAGCTTGACAAGGCAACTTGCCACTCCAGGGTCAAGCGATCTCACAACCCTGAGATCATGATCTGAGCTGAAGTCAAGAGTTGGGCACTTAAACCCACTGAGCCACCTCGGCAGGGGCCCATCTTTTATGTTTTTTTTTTTTTTTTAATCTGTTACAATTTTTTCTTTCTCTTTTTTTTAAAATGCCATTTACTTATGAAAGCTACAGGGCCGTTGGTGCGGTGGCATACCCCACTTTCTGGGTTGGGTTGATTGTATTGTGGTATGTAGTGCGTTTCTGTGATCCTCATAATTCCCATAAACTGGTAGGTATGTCTAAATGTTTAATTTGTTCCAGGTTTGACTTTTTGTTTTTTCAGGGCTGTGTGGAGTGGGAGGTATAGGGGTCAAAAATACATTCTGGTGGCGTCTGGGTGGCAGTCGTTCAGCATCTACCTTCTGCTCAGGTCATGATCCCAGGGTTCTGGGATCAAGCTTGCAGCAGGCTTCTTGCTCAGCAGGAAGCCTGCTTCTCCCTCTCCCGCTCCCTCTGCTTGTCTTCTCTTTCTCGCTTTCTCTCTCTGTCAAATAAATAAAATCTTAAAAAAAAAAAAAAAGAATACATCCTGGATTGTGGTGTGTACCATATTGTAGTATACCAGGAGGCATGATGTGTGGCTGTCACTTTGTGATGTTACAGTACAGTGTCAGAGGCTGACTGTGCCTCATAGGGGCTCTCTATCAACCAGTCATCTAGTGGCTCTCATAGCCATTTTGCTTGTGTCCATTATTTCATTGGTGTCTTAGTATCCTTTGCTGCTATCATAAATGACCACAGACTTGGCTGAAGTCATCTCACTGGGATAAGTCATGGTATCAGCAGGTTCTACTTCTGGAGGTTTTAGGAGAGAATCCTTGCCTTTGCCAGCTTCTTGAGGCTGCCTGCATTCCTAGTGACCCTGTCATCCATCTTTGAAGTACACAATTTTAAGGATACTTGTGATTACATTTAGGTTCCACCTGTATAATCCAAGATAATCTCCCCATCACAGTATTCTTAATTCCTCTGTAACATGCACAGGCTCCAGGAATAATGATTGAATATCTTTGGGAACAGTGAATTAGTGTACAATGGGCAATTGCAAAATGAAGAGTTTTCTTTCTTCTTCTTCTTTTTTTTTTTTTAAATTAGAGATCACGAGTGGGGAGAGGCAGAGGGAGAGGAGAGAGCATCTGAAGCAGACTCCGCACTGAGCGCAAAGCCTGATGTGGGGCTTGATCCCACAACCATGAGATCATGACCTGAGCTGAAACCAAGAGTCAGATGCTTAACCAACTTAGCCACCCAGGTGCCCAAGAATTTTCTCTTTCTGTGTCTACACTTACTAGTTGGTATTCTCCTGTAAAGAAGGTTTCCCTTTTCAGTTCTGATTACCCTGAAGTGCAGCTCCTCCTTTCCTTTATCATTGCCAAGAATGCATTGGGACTAGCAACTTCCAAAGTGACAATGTATTTTTGTGGCTTTTTTCTCCTAGTATTATCAACTTATAGGTACATATATAATTGTGTTTTGGCCCATTTAAACCATTTTTTGAAGCACATATTGTTTCCCCAAGTTGGCTTCTGTGTTCTTGGACATGACTCCGTTAGTCTGTGACTCCTTCCTTTCTGCCACAGCAAGGTGTCCCATCAGCCATTTTTTCTGAGGAACCCTGGTTCCTTTTAGTGGGAAATGGTGTTTGGATGCCATGTACTAGGTAGGGATGCTCACTGCCACTGTTGTTGTGTTAAACATAGAAATAAATCAGTCATTTTACCAGCAAAAATGGATTTATTTAAGAAGATAGAAATGCAATTCAGGACATGCAAGCTGTGGCAAAATGGTAGGCAAGTACAACAAAGAAGAGGAACTTTATTTTATGAAGAAGGAGGAGGAACTTGGAAGAGGTTGTTTTGAAGGAATGTCCATTGGAGAGAAGCAAGAGTTCAGGATTTAGGATGTCAGTTCCTCATTGGCTTGGTTGCAGGGGTGGTCGATTTCTGGTAGGAGAGGCAGTGTATGGCCTTCCCTCTTGGGCCTGTAATTGATGATTCTTCTGTAATAGACAGTTCTTACTGTAATTGGCATTGAGTTGTGTGACTCCCCCTTTTATCCTCCCCACTCCAGTTTAGTAAGGTTTCCCTTTATTAATTTTCAGTTTCTTATAGTAGACAGACTTGGGGAATAATAATGAATATGGACATTTCCAGTTCAAATAAATATTCAAATAGATATTGACAAGATTTTTATTTCAGTGTGTATCTTGTGCCAAAAATCGTCATCTTAAGGATGTTAACTCGATTACCTGATTACCTGTATGTCACCATTTTACCTGAATGTTACCATTTAACATTTTTAGAATAACAGTGCTCACATTATCCAGATATATCCATCCCACTTGGAATATGCTGTCAAATTACTGTGTTTTTGTTACCTTTTCTGTGATGTTTATGCCACCAATGGGACAACATTGTTAGATTTGTTCCATTTTTTTTAGTGAATTTTTTATTGAAATGTAATAGAGCAATGCCCGTCTTCAGTGTGTATGGGTCAGTGCGTTATCACTGACAGAACCCATGCCTAGAGCCAGCATCCAGATGAAGAAACAGGACATATTTTATTTCTAGAGTTTGAACTTCCCTAATTTATATGGTACTAGAAAACCTGTGAATGGTGGTGTATTCAGGTGGATGTGGTTTCCATCCCTTCCCCCGCCCTTCTAGCGTGTGTGTGTGTGTGTGTGTGTGTGTGTGTGTGTGCGCGCGCGCGCGCGCGTAGACACGCTGTATTTCTGATTCTTAGGGGAAGGTGCCATACTCTACACCTGCTGTCCTTTGTTGCCTTTGTTATTAACCATATACCCTGGAGACCACAAGTACTAGTGGGTGGAAATCTCTTTTATCCTGCATGTTACTTCATGATGGATATAGCATGATTTGTTTAGTCTCCCTCCTCATTAATGAACTTATGGTTGTTTCCAGACTTTGTTACTTTTTTATTTCTTACTGTGTCTGCTGCTACCCTTCTGTGTATTCAGTCCTTCCTTCACACAGTAGGTAGAATCCGTGCCAAGTAGCTGCCTGATCCCTGCTTGGAGTGGCTTAGTGGGTACTCCTGAGTGGGTACTCCTGGGGCTGCCATGCTGATCTGGACTCTGCTGCCCTCTGCTTCTTACCCCTGGCTCCCCTATATCCCTCTTCGGTTGGTGCTGATTTTCTAATAGTGGGGCAACCGTTTGTTGTTGCCCTGCCCACCTTTGTCTCGTGACAGGTGAAATGGCTCAGTTGCTGCTCCCCAGATGCTCTGGCCACATGGTGGCCTGTTCTGAGTCCAGGATATAGAGTGAAATAAATCTGCTTTAGTCTGTACATGGGACTTGTATTAGTGCACCTTTATGTTGAATTAGTTCTTTGGGGGGAGCAGCTATACTAGCAATTCCATAAATCTAAAAGTGAGGTTCACTCCCTAGAGCAGACTCAGAAAGACAGTGCTGGAAGAGCTGATGGAATCATCTCTTCCTCCTCATATGACAAATGAGAAAACAGGCCAAGTGAAGAGAGGTGACATGTCTAGTGTCACACTTTGAGTGTCTACCACGGCTTAATACCCTGGACAGGAGAGAATCCAAAGACCTGGTTTTTCTGATGTTTGTTTTTTTATAGAGAAGCATTACATTCCCATTTCCATTCCATATCTAGGACTGGTTCTAGTTCCTAGGTATTTCTACTCATGACTTGAGCTAACTTTGTATCTTTAGCATAATGTTTTATAAGTACAAGCTAAAAGTCTAGTTTATAAACCTGACTTTTCCTGTGTACATTGTAGGAAGAAAATACATTTTTCAGTAAGTTGTTGCCCTTAGAATTATTTTGTTTCTTATAATTTTCATGGGATTTATAGTCAGAAGATCAAAAGTATTTCTTTAATTGTAGGACTGAGGGAGTTATGGCCAGATCCGTCCCCTACAGGTGATTCATCCCTGTCCTGCCCTTGCTGTCTTTCCCACACCACCTTCCCCTGAGATGGGACTGGCTCTGGCCCCCAGTCTGTTGCTGCTCTGAAACCTGTTACCATGGCATTCAGAGCCACAGATGACCCAAGGATCACAGGATCCATTTCCACCTGGAAGCAGTAGCTGGCTCCTGTAACAGAACAAATGATTTTAGATGTGGAGGAGACCGTAAGGAGTGGTCTGAGCAAGTGGTTGCCATGTGCGGTTGTGCCTGGTGAGAGCAGCTGGGCCCAGTTTGTTGCGTGCAAGTCCCGGGAGGCTTGCTCACTCTCAGGAGCATTTTTCTTTAGGCTGGGGTGAGAAGTGTCTCCGAAGTCTCTCCCTGTCCCTCACTTCTCCTAGCTCTGAGTGCTTGGAGCTGGGCAGAACTCACCCCTCCTGTACCATTCTCCAGATATGTAAAGACAGCCTTAGGTAGCTTCCAATTCCCAGGGACTTTGAAGAGTTTGTATAAGGCCACCTATTCTCTGTAATCAGCAGTCCCTCACAGGGAAATGAACAACAAAGAAGTCTTAACTGCAGACCTCTTGCTGATACCATGGTCTAATAAAACAGCGAAGAAAATAATTCTTGTGACCCTGCCTTTGCTGATTTGTAGTAGCAGATGCTGCTTAATAGTACCTCTTCGTTTCCCTCTCCAAACAGAAGTATCCACAGAAAAAGTAAGGAGCTTCATACAATACAGAGCTGTCCCCCTCCTGCAGCTGACCCTCAGGAGCACTTAAACCTATGTCTACCTATAATTTTTGAACCTGTTAAAACACACCTTTTTTGGTAAGTGGTGTAAGAAATATATGCTGTTTTTACATGTGGTCATCTCCCAACTTAATATAGTTGCTTCTTTTTCCAGTCTGTCAGTACAGTCCCCGCTCCGAATGCTGGTGTTTCCTGGTGCCTGGCTCTGTGATCCCTCTTCTATTCTCGGTGTCTTGGATAGCCTACAAGGAGCAGATCATAGATAGTCTATGCACATACGAACATGTCTCTCTAACACAGCTAGCTGCATATTGATGTAACACAGCTGCCCCTCACTCATGAGTTGACATGGAGACTAGTTGTATGGTTGAGGGAGGGACGCTCATTCACTTCCGAGTCATGGGTCCAGGGCTGAGACCTTGTATCTGAGGGTCTGCTGACTGGATTCTACGTAATCTCTTCTTACATAAACCAGACTCCTACTGTGTTATCTAGGGCATTCAGCATCAGTTTCTTCAAAGTGGATCAAGAACTGAAGACACAGAGCAATTAGAATGTCAGATTCCTTGAGGTTTTTAAGAATTTTTCACCAAACTGACATAATTTTTTTAGAGCAGCCTGCCCTTACTGAGAATCTCAATTTGATAAGTTTGATATTTGTAGAAACATTTGAGTCGTCTTTCCTTATTTTGCATTCTTAAATCATGTGGTTACATTAAAAAGCAGGACTGGCATAAACAGGTTTGGGAGCAAGTGTGGACCATCAGAGGTGGGAGCTGGAGTTCCAGGCCTGCGGGAGGCAGTGCACAGTGGAAGGTGGCACCCTTTCTCTGTTTGCAGGTGGGTGGAGACCTGCTCAGTCGGCAGGTCCGTTATGAGACTTAGTGTCCCAGCATTGTTTGCTTACCCAGCCCCCTGCTATAGAAAACACAGACGTCCAGTCTTTCACTCCTGCCAAAAAGCCACAGTGTGTTTGTTTCTCGGCACCTATGTGAGCACATGTGGGAGAGGTTCCAAGAAGTAGGAATTACAGATTCCAAAAATATTTGTATTTTAAGTTACAATATATGATGAGATGGCTTTCCAAAGAGATCACATCAGTTATTCTGCCAGCCACACCAGTTTTCCTGTACCTTCTCTGACGCTCATCCAACTTCATTTTTGCCAAACAGAAGCATAATGTAGGATCTCCTCCCACTTGAAATATGCACTTTCTGTTGTACAACTCAAACATTCCCTAGCCTTTTGTGAAAGATGATTGTATCTTTCACCCTTTTTTTGGTTTATTAATGGGTTTTGGAGTCCTCGGAAGGAATGCTATGCACTAAACTTGGTCACTTCTTTCCTGGAAGCCTTTGAGATAGCTCCCCATGCCACACACTCCTGGGCATTTGTGGCAGAGGAGACCCTCATGACAGACACAGTACCCATTTTGTTCCTTCCCTTATCTAAATTTATTTATTTTAAACAAGAAATTTGTAGACTTTTCAAAAATTTGGGACTTTTTAAAAAGACTGATATGAAGTTTATTAAGAAAAACCTTTTTGTCAGATTCCATTTCTGCTTTGGATTGGAAAGCCAACTCTGTAGCACCATTGTTCAAATAAGAGTTTTCTGTGGAATTTAAAAATTCCTACTGTCCACCTTAAAAGCATAAAAAGAAACAAGTGACATTAAGTTCAATAATGTATTTTGTTTATCCCAATCCAGAGCATTGTTTCTCCATGCAATCAGTACAGAGTCATCAGCAAGGTGTTTTTCATTGTGTTTTTTTCCCTATGAAGTCTTCAACATCTGGTGCATATTTCAGACCCAAAGCATGCACCAAGTTGGGACTAGCCATGTCTCGAGTATCAATCACCACATGTCACTAGTATTGGCTGGCCAGCATGGCTAAGAGGCAGTTTTCCTTTCATTTCTATGGAAATCCATTAACTCATTGTCCCATTTACTTTTTTTTTTTTAATTAATTTTTTATTTTTTCAGCATAACAGTATTCATTATTTTTGCACCACACCCAGTGCTCCATGCAATCCGTGCCCTCTACAGTACCCACCACCTGGTGCCCCCAACCTCCCACCCCCCCCCCCCCCATTTACTTTTTAAAGAGTTACAAGGTGTGGGAGTGCCTGGGTGGCTCAGTCAGTTGAACATCCTGCTCTTGGTTTTTGTTCTGGTCATGATCTTGGGGTCATGAGATCAAGCCCTGTAACAGGCTCTGCACTCAGCGGGGAGTCAGCTTGGAGTTCTCTCTCTCCCTCTGCTCCCCGGCTCGTGGGTGCTCTCTTGCATACTCTCTCTAAAATAAACAATAAATCTTTCTAAAAAAAATAAAAAGAGTTACAATGTGTGTTTATCCGACACATGCTCTTGAATTAGGCTCTAAATAAATGCTATTCTGTCCTCGTCTGTATAAAGATACAATGATTATTTCAGTATTCATGAAATTAGTGGAGTGCTACATTAAATGTTATTTGTTCAGAGGAATTAAATGTTAATATTCTCATACAGTGAGATGGCTGGCTACTGTAAGGCAGTTTTATCTTCCTTAATCTTTGTAACAATTTACAAAGACCCCAAGGGTTTACAAATGGGAAACTTGTAGAAGTTGAGAGCTTAAATGACTTGCCAAGGTGACCCAAATAGGATCCAAGCAAGACTCTGAACTTGTCTTGACCACAGGTGTGGTGTTCTCCACACAGTCTGTCCTCACTGTGGATGCCTGTGATGACTTAGCTCACACTTACTTAGGTGGAAGAAAAAGACATGGAAATCTAGTAGCAGGGTCCCTGAAGAACACTCTGGTCCCCTTCCTATCACTTCCTAAAGAGAAATCTGAGCGGTGTGGAGACGGCAGCCCGAGGCCGTTCGCTTCCCGCCTGACTGGAATGGGACAGCTGTACTTTAGGGAACAAGGCTGCTGTCCTACAGCAATAAATAGCCTTTCTGAGCCAAGAAAGGAACCTAGTTTTGATGTGGTCTGTATTAGAAAGTCCTCCCAGTCAACCTGCCACTACAACAGTTTATAGCCAGGGAGGAATAAGTTGAATGCTAAAATGAGTTTATGTTTTTGAGCTCTCAGGATGGGATGAAAGCATTCTCTTCTTTGCCCAGACCCAACCACCACAATCAGTGTGGGACAGCAGACCGTGCAAAACATTCCCATCCCTCAGCACCCACCTCTTACAGGATCGCAGGGCCTCTGAGCAAGGATCAGACCTGACGACCCCCATGGCCTCGGAGGTGTTCTCTGGTCCATTGTTCTTCTGACCCCCTCAGCAAGGCTCCACTCCACGGAGTCCCATCAGGTCATTAGCTAAAGCAAAGAGGGTAGGTAGCCCAAATTACACACCTTTATCTGTGTTTAGCCATTGACAGGGTATTGTTGGCTGTCACTACCAGGGTGCTGTGAGGACAGCATCCTTGTCTAGGTTTCCCTTTACTCACATGGGAAAGCTTTTTTTCCAAAAGTAGATATCTAAAAGTGAGATTGTTGGGGCACCTGGCTGGCTCAGTCGGTGGAGTATGTGACTCTTGATCTCAGGATTGTAAGTTTGAGCTCTGTATTGGGTATAGAGTTTACTTAAAATCTTCCAGGGGCACCTGGGTGGCTCAGTCATTAACTGTCTGACTTCAACTCAGGTCATAATCCCAGGGCCCTGGGATTAAGCCCCACATCAGGCTCCCTACTCGGCGGAAAGCCTGCTTCTCCCTCTCCCTCTGCCCCTGCTTCTGCTCCCTTTCTCGCTGTGTCTCTCTGTCAAATAAATAAAATCTTTACAAATAAAATAAAATAAAATCTTCCAAAAAAAAAAAGTGGGATTGCTGTCTCATGGTGTTTGCATCTTCAGCCTTAGAAGGCCCTGTGAGTGGTATAAAGTAAGGACCTGCACTTTTTCCTCATCTAGATAGCCAGTTCTCACGGAGGCATCAATTGTAATTTGTCCACAAGTTTATCTCTGATAGAAGTGACAGTTGTCTGTTAGGATGTCTGCGTCGTGCCTCCCATCTGCTCACTGTTCTCTGTCCTGCATCAAACTGTCTGAATTACTATAGCTGTGAAAGCTTGGTATTGGGGAGGGCAAGTTCTCCCTACCTTATTTTCCTCAGCTGTAATTGGTTGTTCTTGACCTTTGATCTTTTGTATAAGATTTGTTGAATAAATATAATTGCATATGTAAATGTTCTAAAAATTTTTTACAGAAATATTGTTACACAATACAGTATTATAAAAATGTTAGATAGTGGGGAGCCTGGGTGGCTCAGTAGGTTGAAGCCTCTGCCTTCGGCTCGGGTCATGGTCCCAAGGTCCTGGGATCGAGCCCCGCATTGGACTCTCTGCTCAGCGGGGAGCCTGCTTCCTCCTCTCTCTCTGCCTACTTGTGATCTCTGTCTGTCAAAGAAATAAATAAAATCTTTTAAAAAAACAATGGTAGATAGTAATATTACCTAAATAAAAATTGCATAAAATGTTGCAAGATTTCATATGTACACACACCTACACATCCCCTTTTGAGGTTTAAGTTGCATTTGCATGAATTTCTAGTCTGATTAGGGGAGAAGTATGGTCTTTATGATTAAGTTTTCCTAGATAGGTGAATGTGGCATTTCTCCATTTATTTTTAGGTCTTTTCTGTATTTTGACAAAGGTTTTTAGAGCCTTCTCTATAAATCCTATTATTTTCTTATTAGATTGACTTCTGATGTTCTGATGTTGCTGGTGTTTTGGAACATGTTTGATTCTGTGTACTGATCCTGTTTCCAGGAAACTTTGAGCTCTAATAGTGTATCCATAGCTTCTCCTGGCTCTTGTACTTGGACAGTTGTTTCCAGTTTCTCAGTTTCTTCTTGCCTTCCTGCCCTGGCTAGCATCTCAAGCCTAGGTTAGAATAGGGAAATTGCCCAGTTGCAACCCTGTTGGTCTTTGCGATCCTAAAGTGAATGCTTCTCATGAGAGCTTCTGGTAGGCGCCTAACATTTAGCTAGGGAGATGTCTGTGTATTTTTCCTTTTTATGAGGAATGGGCAGATTATATCAGATTCTTCATTTGAATATTATGAGGTGATAAAAATCATTCTTGCCCTGGTGTAATATGTGGTAAATTACTTTGTCTTGTCTTTTCTTTTTTAAGTAGGCTCCAAAGTGGGGCTTGAACTCACGACCTTGAGATCAAGACCTGAGCTGAGATCGAGAGTCGGATGCTCAACCAACTGAGCCACCCAGGTGCCCACCCCTGCTTAATCTTTCCAATATTACACCACCTTGCATGATTGGAATAAAATGGACATTATAGTTATATATTGTTTTGACTTTCTAGAACAGTTTGCTAGATTATGAAGTAATACATTCTTTTCTCCTGTTATCTTTGTCTAGGAAATATTAAAGTCCTCCTAGCTTTGTAAGTGAATTGGGAAGGTAATTTTTTAGGGCTTCCTTATGAAAGCAGGTGGGCCTCTCTGCTGAGATATTTATATTTGTTTCTTTGAAAATTTAGGAGGATTGGTTATATAAACTCCATTTCTAACTCTGAAGTTGCCTATTTCCTCTTGTTTTCAAGGTATGTGTGTGCGTGCACGTGTGTATGTGAGTGTTCAGGTTTTGTGTTTTTTTTTTTTTTTTTCAAGATTTTATTTATTTGAAAGAGAGTGTGTGCACAAGCAGGCAGGGAAGAGTAGAGGGAGAAGCAGACTCCACTGAGCAGAGAGTCCCATCCATCCCAGAACACTGGGATCATGACCTGATCCAAAGGCAGACACTTGAGCCACCCAGGTGCCCTCAAGTTTTTGATAATGCTTGTCTTAGTAGAATTCTTGTATGATTTTTCAGAGTCTCTGCTGTGGCCATAGTTTTGACTCCCTTGAATTCTTAGTATTGCCTGTTTGTGCCTGTTCGTTCTTTTTTTCCCCACTGGTCACTATCTTGCTCAGAGATCTAACTGATCTTTCTTAAGACTCCTTTGTAAGTTTTATTCTCTCTTGTATGTCTCTTATTTCATTAATTTCTTGTCTGTATTAATTTAAAGTTTAGATTTATTTTGTTCTAATTTCAGGAGAGGATGATTAAATTTTTACTTTTCCCTCTTCACTAATATGGCTTAAGGCTATAAACTTGTGTCCAAGCAACACTCTGGCTTGATTCTGCAAGTTTGGATAAGGAACTGCTTATTGTTTAGTTCTAAATATTTTCAGATTTCTTCTTTGACCCATGAGTTATTTAGAAGCAACTTTTTAAATTTCCAGTCTTCTTAAAATTTTAAGTTGACTCCTAATTGATTGTTTTGTATTTAGAGAATGTTATGCTATTAATTGTTTTTGTTTTGTGCTAGCTGCTGGCCAGATTTTATAGAAATTCTATTAGGATTGAGAGGAATAGGTCATTTCTTTTTTTTTTTTTTTTTTTTTTAAAGATTTTATTTATTTATTTATTTGACAGAGAGAGAGATCACAAGTAGATGGAGAGGCAGGCAGAGAGAGAGAGAGGGAAGCAGGATCTCCGCCGAGCAGAGAACCCAACGTGGGACTCGATCCCAGGACCGAGATCATGACCTGAGCCGAAGGCAGCGGCTTAACCCACTCAGCCACCCAGGTGCCCGGAATAGGTCATTTCTAATAATTGGGTGAAGGATTACATAAACCCAATGAAGTAGATTCATTAACTACATTGTTTTAATTTTCTATACAGTTTTAATCTTCATAATCTGAGCTGAGTTTGCCTTTGTCTGTAATCCTAGATATGTCAACTTCTAGTGACCTTCCTATTCTTATTTTATATATTTTGTAGCTGTATTATTAGATATGTACATAATTGTACTTGGAACTGACTTGGGTTTTTTAATCTTGACCTTCTTATTTCTTACTCTACAGGCTACTTTATATGAAATTAATATGGCTAGCTCAACTTTCATCAGTTAGGACTTGCTGGACTATTTTTCCATCCCTTGACTTTCAGCCTCTGTGTCCACATGGTTTAGGTGGCTGAACTAGCTTTTAGCTGGGTTTTGTATTTACATTAGATTATTACCACATCTGGATTCATTTCTTCCATATTTTGTGCTTCATTTGCCTTGCTCGTCTTTTACTTCTGTTTCCTATTCTGTTTTCTTTTTTCATTTCTTTCAGTTAATAATTACTAATACAAAGTGACGTAACTGGTAAGTAATCATGTATAATGTAGTGAATACCTCTGAATCTACTACACCATTAGTAGATCCACTAAGCTAGATCTCATCTAAGATCTGGAACATTGCCAGGAACTTCTGTTTGAATGGGAGTTTAGTTTTTTTTATTTGAAAGTTAAAAATTGTGCTTTCACTAGATTATCTTTAAGTTTGTATCATTAATTCAACAAGGTCTAAAATTAGTATTTCTAACCTTTTCTCAAATAATGATCTGAAATATTCCAACTTCAGTTTCTTCCTTTCATCTTATATTTGGTTGCTGCTTACTATTTTAATTACATTTTGTATTTTAATTTCCTCCTGATTTTATTGTTTAGTATGTGGTCAGCACTTGTTTCACTTTATCTGGGTTACTGGTTTCTTTGTCATTATTCTTCCTGGCAGGACTCTCTGGCTCTTGCTTCCTCCTTGCTGGAGCCTGTCCTTCAGTGGTTATTCCAGCAGCCATCCATCTGTAGTAATAGCTTGCTCATAGTCTAAATGTCTTTAAATGACAGAAAGGGTTCTGAATCGACAGGTACTTGCTTCAGCATAGTTTATAGGTGTTGTTTTGTTGGCCTCTGGCAGGCGTGCTGTCTCCTGGTGTTCCTCCGTAGGTAAGCTGCCTCTTCTCTAGTCGCTTTTAGATTCTACTCTTGTCTTTGGCATGTTTCAGGGTGGATTATTTTAAAGGATGTTGCCAGCTACCTGCTCTATTTCTTGTATAGGGGGAAGGAGGTTATCATTACATCCTAGAATTTTCCCTGCTATTTTTCCAGTACTGCTTCTCTGTTCCTTGTGATGGCTTCTTTTGGAACTTCTATTAGACATATGTTGGACTTTCTCATTCTCTTATCTATAGTTTTTTTTTTTTAAGACTTTATTTTTTTTTTTTTTTTTAATTTTTTATTTTTTCAGCATAACAGTATTCATTATTTTTGCACCACACCCAGTGCTCCATGCAATCCGTGCCCTCTACAATACCCACCACCTGGTGCCCCCAACCTCCCACCCCCCTTTTTAAGACTTTATTAATTTGAGAGACAGCAAGTATATTCAAGGGGGTGTGGGGAACAGAGGGAGAGGAGAGAGAATCTCAAGCAAAAGCTGAGATCATGACCTGAGCCAAAACCAAAAGCCAGATGCATAACTGACTGAGCCACCCACAGGCTCTGCTCTTATCAGTAGCTCTTAACCCTTTGCATTTATTCTATCTCTCGACAGTTTTTAAAGGCCACCTTTCTGTCTTACATCTCTAATCACTTCAGGATTTTTTTTATAGTCTCAATCTGATAGTTCTGTTGTCTGAAGTTCTTGAGTCTAATCCAACTTCAGTCTTCGTTTCTGAATTTTGGACTTACAGCCTCTCTACATTGTGGATAGATTTGTGGATATGATTTGTAGCCTGGTATGAGGTTTATTTTCTGTGTGGGGTTGCTTTTTGTGTTGCTAATTCCTAGATTTGGGCTGGTGGGGTCTTAGAAAAATGGGAGTTATAAGGACTTAAGCCCTAAATCTTTATTGAGTGTTAGTCCAAGGTTGCTGATGCTCAAGAGGAGCTCCCACCACCTGGTAAAGCAGATTGGAAAGTCTCTATGCTGGTGGGTTTGTTTTCTGCTTTTTTTCCCCCCCAAATGGCCTACTTTCTGTTGAGAGTTCTTTTGAGGGCCATGGCTCTGTGGGGCTGGGGATGCTGTTCTAAATTTCAACTTGAGCAAGCCCACATCTTCTCCCATGTATATCCCCCTTGAGAGCTGAAAACCCAAATGTCACAGACTGATGTTCCCTTTTTGAGGTACCCATAGGGGGTTTCCTCACACATTATCTGGTGTGACTGTTGCTGGACCCAGCGCTCTCAAAATCTGCCTCTACAAACTATTAGTTTCAATGCACTGAAGCTTGCTGGGAAGAAAAGCTGGTCATAATGAGCAGCAAAGAAGCATCCTGGGATGGTCTGTACCACAAATTCAACATCTGATTTTAGTGTCTTTTTACATCTCTTAAGGGCTTCTGTGCAGCAGCTACTGTGTGAGCTTCTGACTGTGGTGATTGCCAAGCTTCACTGGAAGTTTCTTGACAGTTGACCTGCCAACTGTTTGGGAATCCCTCCCCTCTTCCTCCCTCTCAACCCTCCCCCACCCCCCACACACACATATACACACAGTACTGACTTTAAAAACAAAACAAAAAAATACACTTGTCTGAGTTGCTGGTTGGTTAGTCTCCATGGAAGGACTACCTGCAAACACTAATAACCATAGTAAGGGATGCTGAAGAGCTTGGTGCTTCAAGAGGTTCTTCTGAGTGTAAGGATATGCCATCTGTCCAGGCCCCACCCTAGGGACTTGGGGCAGTGCTTTGACGATGATGTCCTTGGCTCTACAGGGTGGATTTTTGACTGCCTCACATAGTTTCTCTTCCGCTGTGATGTCACGAGGGGCTCCTGCTAGTTGGGCTGGGCGTCTCCCCTGACCTTCAGCTTGCACATGCAATTTCCTACTTGACATCTGCACTTGGCCATCCAGTGGGCATCTCACATCACATTCCCCAAGGCAGCTTTTTGCATCACACTCCTCCCTTTCCAGTCTGGTCTTCCTTTAGTCTCCCAATCTCAGTGCAGGCAGCCAAGAACCTCCCTGACATTCTTTTTCTTTCTTTTTTTTCTTCTTTTTTTTTAAGATTTTATTTATTTGACAGAGCAAGAGAAGGAACACAAGCAGGGGGAGTGGAAGAGGGAGAAGCAAGCTTCCCACTGAGCAGGGCGCCTGATGCGGGACTCCTAGGACTCTGGGATCATGACCTAAGTGGAAGCCAGAGGCTTAATGACTGAGCCCCTAGGCTACTGACTGAGCCACCCAGGTGCCCCTCCCCGCCATTCTTAACTTCTATCAGGCTCTGCTTCAGTTAGTGAGGAACTTCTTGGTGCTACCTTCCAAATCTGGCCACCTAGTTCATGTACCATTGCCAACCACAACTGAAAGCTGGTGTCATCTTCACACTGAACAACTGCAGTGGCCCAACCCCCTTCCCCCAACACTTTGTGTTCCACTGAAAAAAGTACATCTGGTCGTGCTTTCTGCCACTCTAAACTCCGGTCATCCTCCCCACTTCAGCAACACCTGTATGAGAGCTGCCAGCTGTGCTGACCTGGCTGTGGGCTTCCTGCTGAAAGCCGGCCTCTTCTGCCCACAATCATGTGCTCTTGCCCTGTGTGGGGCACTCACGTAATGCATGCAGGACTCTGCTCGGGACACTTCCATCAGAGGTACAAGCTGATGTCTACAGATTCCTGTGCCGGGCCCGCCCTTGATTTTAAAAAATCAAACAGTGCAGTTATTTATTATGCAAGGGACGCAGACCTGATCAGCCATCTCCCCGTCTAGGGTGGAAGCCCCTGGAGGGGAGGTGATTCTCTCTTCTGCTGGTTCTTGGGCTGGGCACGTAGTAGGCATACCTGTTCTTACCTCCATGCGGACAGCATGCACTATGGACATAAGGAGGGTGGTCAGCGAGTAGGGTTACTTGTGGAGGTGATGAGCTACACCGGGAGCTGAACCCCCCCACCACCACCCCCGAGCACCCGGAAGGAAGCTGCTCCGAACTTCTGGGGCACGGACTTGGGTTCGGTTGGAGCCGCCTCAGCGTCCATCCGTGCACCGGGAGGAGGCGGCAGTTAATTTCCTTTGTGTTGTCCTTCGCGGTCTCCTTTCTTTTTCGGGTGGGGAGGCAGGCGGTATTGCCGGTGACTGGGCCAGCCGGTGCGGGTCTCCGTGCTGCGCTCAGGAGGTGGTGGGGGTTAGGGGGGGTGCATTTCTCAAGTCTCCGACCCCACCGCCCACCCTGGAAGCCACGGAGCCCTTCCGGAGTTGGGTCCAGACCCCGACCGCTCGCCCCGGCCCGGCGGGGCGGGGGCCGCGCGTGGGGACCCCGCGGGGGGCGACGGGGGCGGGGCGTGGGCGCGGCGGCGGCGGCGGCGGGGGCGGGGCGAGGCGGGGCGGCCGCCGCCTGACGTGTCTCGGCGGGATTGGAGCCGCCGCCCTATATAGCCGCGGGGGCCCGGGCGCCGGTCTCGGAGCGCGGCCCGGCTTCTCCGCGGCGGGCGGCGAGCGGACCAGCGCGCGGACGGCGGGACGGCGGGACGCACGGGCCGACCCCGAGCAGTGAGCACGGGCCGCAGGGGGGCGGGCGCCAGCGCGGAGGGGGCGCGCGGGGAAGTTGGGGCGCGGGGCGGGCGGGGCGCGGGCTGCCGACGTGGAGCGCCGGGCGGGGGAGGGGCCACGGCCGCGTCCCCCCCAACTCTTCTCCCTCTGCCGCCAACCGGGCGTCCCCCCGTCCCAAGCGCCCCCTCCCTTTCCGCCGCCCGGCCCGACGCGGGGGGCGGCTACGTGTCAGCACTGCGCATGGGCCGCGGCGCCGGCTTGGGAAGAGTGAGAAACTTTCCCGAGTCGCTGGCGCCGGCCCGCGCGCCCCCCCGCACGCACACACCCGCACCTCCCGCGGAGGCAACCCCTCGGGGTCCCGCTTCCTCCGCCCCCCACCCCCAGCCCCCTAGCCCGATTCGGGGGAGGGGCGGTGGACCTGGGGCCCGGGCCGGTGACGTGGGCGTCCGGCCGCAGAGCTGCTCCCCCCACCCCCCCAGCGCCCCTCCTCCGGTCGGGGATGGGAGGGGGGTGCCTGGGGTGCAGTGCGGGTCCCGAAGGGCAGGGCCGGGGCCGGGACAGTGGCAGGGCCGGTGCAGGCCCAGCCGCACCTCCACCTGCTGCCCGTCTACGTGGTCGGTGGGCCTGCTGCCCTGGGGGGCTGCCGCGCAACTTGGACGCACCCCAGGGTCCGCGCACGAAAAATACATTACGGAAAAATACCGAATTTGGATGAAAGGCGGGGAGGCCGAGCGCGTTACTGCCCCTTTAAGCCTGTCCCCGCCCGCGGGCTCGCGTGGCCTGTGGGAGGGCCTGCTGAGGTGGCATCTGCGAAAGTTCCTCCTGCGGGACGGGTGCCGACTTTGGAACTCGCTGGAGCCGCTCACCTGGCCCTCGTGGGGGCTTCGCTCGCTCGCCTTGGGGCTTTGGGAACTTTTAGCCCGCGGGGAATTTGGGTTTGTTCTCAAGCTTGGTTTGTGGGTCTTGAGAAGTACTTTTGGGGGGAAAATTCCTTTGCAGGTTTAGTGTGGGGATAAAAGTAAATTTAATTTTGGAAGAAGAGGAAGGGAGTTCTGGGTTTCCACCGGAGGTTCTTGATGTCGTCCATGTTCAGTCCTGTCTAGTTTTGTGAAGGGAGGAGATTGTCGTTAGGTGGCTGAGCTAAAGTTCTTTCCTGCTTTTACTTCTTTGCAAAGACTTTTCCTTTTGAAAATATAATTGGCAGAACGGCACCAGGGAATCAACAAGTATTTATAGTAGAGAAGGAAAATTCTTCCTTTAAAGACTTTTCCTGTTGTCTGTGTGTTAGGACCAGGCTTCAGATGTAGTCCGCAGATGTCGTTGGGACTTTGCGTTTCTCCCACATGATAGGAGTGCCTGACAGTTCTCCCGGATGGAAGAGAAGAGTCTGTGCTTCTGTCTGTCTGCCTTCCTTTGGGTCTAGTTCTGTTTGCTGCTTAGTTGTATTTTGAGATGTGTTCCCCCGCGCACCCCTCCCAACATTTACACTCTGAGAAATAAGACTTAAAGTCCACAGTGAGAGTAGTTCGAGATTTGCTTTGAGTGAGAGGATCTCAATGCTTCCTGCAGGGAGAGTACTTGAGAGCAACCAAAATGAGGAAGGGATTGGAGCAATCTTGGGAAGAACTGGAGGAGAAAGGGCTTCACATGTCTGAAGCACTCTTGTAGAGAAGAGTGGACTTGTTCTCTGTGGCAAGAGTGGAGCAAGAAGTTGTAGATCTTGGCACTACATGAGGCAGACTATTCTGACAGCTGTGCAGAGGTGAAGCAGGGCTCTCTTGGAAAGCCGCACAGGTCCTCTCTGGTGGTAGTCAAAGATTGCTGTCAAGTGGTGCCTGAGGTCCCTTTCCAGCTCGATTTGAGCAGTTTGTTAGATTAAGTGAGGGACTGTGATAGCATGTTTGGCCTCTATTCTTTGATAATGGGGCCTGTGTAAGGTCCCCTGAGAACTTAAGATAGTAGTGATCACTGGTGAGGTCGTCCAAGGATTCAATGGAGTGGGAGTCATCTTGCTGGGTGTTGTCTGTGAAGGCAGAGCGAGGGCTGGTGGGGAGCAGGTTTGGGTGGGCATAAGGCTGTGGGGGACAGTTTTTTAGGTGCTGCTTTGTGGAAGTAGAGGCAGGCAGGCAGTCATGCTGAGAGCATGTTAGGAGGGCTGCCTTTGGTCTTTTATACAGTCTCAGCCCAGACCCTCAGTAGAAGGAGGTCTTCATTTACATATGTGTTATCAGGTGTGTGTTTAAAGTGGATTCTAAAAAGATGGGGTTTTGAGAAGTTTATAAGAAAATGAGAAACTTTATTTGATAATATCAGAGCCCCAGATGTTAACTCTGCTACTTGTTGCGATCCATTCTTTTCCAGCTGTGATAAACTGCCACTGGAAATCTGGGGACTAGAGACCCGGCGTATCTTGTCACACAAGTCTGGACTTTCTGGAGATCCACTCTGTTCTGCTGCTCAAGGGCCTGTGCACACTTGGGGTCGTTAGAGGCTCTGGGATAGGCTCTCCCTCTGACACATCAGTAGGTTTTGTGGGGTTGGTGACCCTTCTCTTGAGCCTCTTGGACTAAGGAGTTTCGTAGAAGAGCTGGCTGGAATTGACTGCTGAAAGGTGTGTGAGCTATCTCAGAAGAGACTTTTAGGAATTGGTCTTATCTTAGGTGACACTAGGTGCAGGGTGGAAATTGCTCCTGGGAGGAGGGGAGGCGGGATGGACAGTTACTGTATTTTATAGGCTTACCTAGTGGTTATCACTGGGCACTGAAGATTTGCCCTTGTCCAGAAGGGCAGGAGGGAGGCTGGTCAGTGGAAACCCAGAGGAGAGGGTGTGAACATGGTCATGTGGAGAAGCTGTCTGTCTGTCTCTCATTAGGGAGTAGATTGCTGTGGGTTTTAGGAAATGACATAGCGTGACCTAGAGTGGGAGGCTGTTGAGATGCAAGGTCAGCAGGTAAAAGAGCAGGTACAGCCCAAGTACGAGTTCTGAGCAAGGAGGGTAGGGTGGACACCTGGGTCCTGGGTTCACTGCTGGCACTTTGACCTAGAACACCTCCATCTTGTGCCTAGCCTGGCTAAGTGTGCACAGGCTAGACACTTGGAACCCTAGGGATTCCAAGTGCTCTATACCTTATCGAAATCCACCTGTGGACGTGCTACTCTGACACTTTGATTTCACAGAAGTCTTAATCTTTAGAACTTGTGGGTTAGCATTGTTGGAGGGAGATTCTCAGAGTTATCCTGGTCAGTATATCTCCATTTTTCTCCATCCATCTTGGTACAGAGGAGTGTCTGGTGGGACTCGGGCCCCAGAGAGGCCAGAACCTCTCTGGCTTGTACTTTCCCTCTGTGACTCAAACCCTGCATTTAGAGATTTGGTTTTTTGTTTGTTTGTTTGTTTGTTTTTTAAGTCCTGAAACACTGCTGGATAATGAGACCCTCTTAAATCCAGAGTCTGCTGATATACCCCTGATTGCCGCGACCTGTCTTCTAGCTTCTGAATTACGCGTCGCCGTATTGGCAAGAATTTGACAATGTTATTCTCCATTTAGGTAGTCGGTGTTTTTATTACTGTTGTGGATTCTCCCATTTTGGACACCTACCCTACCCCCATCGTAAAATCCACCTCCTTGCACTTTACTGAGTGTGTGTGGGGTTTGTGTAAAGCGGCAGGTAACCTACTGGGAAGCCTCCCTCTCCCGAAGTCCCCAAGGCAAGATGGCCCACACCCTCTTGCTTCACAGAGTAGTTCTTGGTCCTCCCCAGACAGCCTTTGAAGGCTCCTTCCAACCCTGCTATTTTATGGCTAGTTTCTAAATCCCCAGTGGATTAGAAGGGACGGAAGGACTTTTACAGGAGAACAGCGAGAACAAAGTAACTACAAACCCATAGCGAGCTCATAAAGGCAGTAGCTCTCAGTCACCCTAAAGAGCTCGGGACCCCAAGGTCCACGTTCTGTACTGCATGGGAGCACAGGTTCACAGAGTCTTTGTCTTTGTGGCACAGCAGTCAGAGATTAGGTGAATACAGGGGAAATTACTCAGCCATGCAGGAGAACCATCAATTGTGTAAGGATTTTACTTCAAAATGGTCAAATTTAAAAGTTTTGACATTAAGGGATCACTCCCTCAGGTCCAGTGGGAAGAGTTGCCCTCTCAAAGTTCTGGATGGTTTAGATTTTACTGTGATAGGTTTTGTTCGAAGTTAGTAGCCTGGGGGCAGAGCATCCTTTTTTCCCTCAAGAAACTTGTCTAAATATTAGTATTAGTAAGCAAAGTATAAATAACATTTTGCTTTCTTCTGGTTGGGAGGTAAAAGGATCTGGGTTATAGAATGTAGATAAGTAACTTCCCTCTGGTTTTCTTCTCGTTTGCCCTCCCTTCCTGTCCCACACAGCAAAAACTGGCAGGCTGACATAGGCAGCCTCAGGACGGACTCTCTGGCTACTGACCGTTTTGCTGGTAAGTGTGACTGTCCTTTCTGAAGGTTTCTTGTCCCTGGGCTGCATGTGTACCTTCTTTCGTTACGTTTCTAGTGGTTCTTGAGAAACTTGCTGTAACGACAGGAGCCATGTCCACGTGCACCTTTCAGGTGCGTCATCTGGCTTCCACCTAGTTTTAAACCTTTTCTTTCTCAAATGTGAATTACGTTTGTTCAGGATTATCTGAATTTGGATCTTGCCTCTCTTGAGGAATGCAGGGCTTAATTTTCTTGAACTTGGAACAAGGTCTCACAGAGCTGTGAAAAGTACGCAAAAGCTCCCTCTTATTACATCACTTAGCTCTCTTATGCTTTGCCATGGTGGTGGAGAAAGACACTTGGCGCATAATGGCGTGAAAGAGTGGGTTTCTCCTCATCACAGTAGCTTGGAGCTCACCTAGAGTTGAAGGGAGGAAGTGAACACACCTGCCTGCATGAGCCTGAGTCCTACTGCCTACCCCGGCCCTCAGGCGTGGGGTCTGGAGGCAGAGACTGCTTGGTGCTTTCCATGAACTGAGGAACTATGTGCCCTTGGGCCGGGTCCCACCTGCTCTGGGTCCACTCTGAGCCCTGAGAGCTAGGACATCCAGACAAGAACCAGCCAGCCCCTGTCAGGCACTTCACCGCCCGCTCCTTGCTGTTACAGTGTCACCAGTGGGCGCTGAGAGACTGCTCTTTGCGCCATGGGGCCTGTGGACATTGCTAGGGTGTGCGGTGCGCTGGGCCTTGCTGACCGGGCCTGCTATCCTTACAGAAGTGGGCTGATTGCTTCTTGTAGCCACTGTCCTGTGGTGTATTTTACAAGCATCAGGAGGCACGTGGATGAACAAAATAACTGAGATGGCTGTTAAGAAAAGCTTCCAGAGGTTGATCTGCAGGCTGTCTCTATAGCCCCAGAGATCATGGGACTGGAGCTGTCAGCTTGGGCCTCTGGCTCCTCACATAGAGGATAACCTTTGGGGAGAGAGTTGTCCAAGGACCATCCTTCATTTGCATTTTTCCTTTCCTCATTTACTGAAAATTTGGGTATCCTCTTGTATCAGAGGTTGTAAGTGAAGAAAACGGTGTGGTTTGCTGGTGAAACAGGATAAAGCCTTTGGCTAAAACTCTGTGCCTCGCAGTTTGGCTGTGCCTTGACACTCTCGTCTCTGCCGCCCTCCCTCCTGCTTCAGTGGCTCACCCGGATTGTGCGTAGGCGCGAGATCAACCATGAGCTCCGTTGCAGTTTTGACCCAAGAGAGCTTTGCTGAACACCGAAGTGGGCTGGTTCCGCAACAGATGAAAGGTGAACGCCCTTTTGTCCTCATCTTCCCATTTGGAGACACCGCTGCTTCCAAATCTTTGTCAGATCTTTAAGGCCTTTGAGAAGTGCCTTTTGGGACTGGAGCTGCGGGGTGGAGCCTGGCCTCCCGCCTCTTCCCTGCTCCGACTGGCACTGCCTGCATGGCCCTTCTGTGCAGGGTGGAATTGGGCAGACTGACAGATACTTCTGGGTGCAGAAAGTTTTGAAGTGTGGACCACTTCCTTTCTGGAAAGCCAGTGATTTTGATCCTCGGTCATTAAAATGAGATTGTTTTTCAAAATTGCTGTCCCCCAGGTGTGCTGAACTAAAATCCTTCAAAATCTGGTATATATTTACAAAAACAGGATAGCTTGATTTGAATGCTAAAGTTTCATCTATAATCTTTCAGCTGTGTGTAAAATTATTTAAAATTTTCAGGTGAGAAAGTAGATTAACTGAATCAACAGTCAGTTGTTAAGTGTAATTAAAATAAAAAGTTCACTTCGTGCATCCCACTGGCTGTGTTACAAGTGCTCATTTCTAGGGCAGTGGAGGCCCACATCGTGCAGAGTGCCTGCCAGACGTACTCTTTCTACCTGATGCACCAGCCCTGTAGAGTCTGCATTTCTAGATGAGGGAAGCAAGGCTCTGACAGGCTCCAGCTGCTTGTCAGCACCAGGCCTTTACTGGTGTCCTGGGATAGCACAGCCATGCAGCTAGAAGTGGTGAACCCCGAGATGGACGCAGGCCTGTCTGATTCCAAAGGTCATCTCCCTGCTCTGTGGCACATCCATTCACAGTGGGTTTTATTGAGCCCTGCCATTGCTGGGGCATTTGGGGTGATCCAAAACAGTCCCTCTCCTGTTTTCACGGAGCTGTGGTTAATGGGACACAAAACCGTGAATGATCAGGGCACTGTGGGGGATGGAAGCGCTTACTGCTCTTGTTGCTCTTTGCAGGGGGCGGGGGTCAGAGATGGCAGCTCCCACAAGGGTGATTTTCAGCACCGTGTGCTCTGGTGGGCAGTCGGCTGGAATCGGCCTCAGAGGTGGTCCCCACGGGCAGTGCTGAGCAGCAGAGTTATCTTGTTCTGCGGACTAAAGGGCTGGTTATGTGCCAGGCATTGTCATAGTTGTGATTTTTTAAGTACAGGATCAGCAGGGTCTGGGGCTGAAATTCTTTGTGGTAAGGCCTGTTTTCAAGGGGCTCACCCCATTCGGAAAGGAGTGGGGCCCCCAATGTCTGAACTGACCGCTCATAAGAAGGCTACTTCTCCAGGCCACATGCTGAACCTGAGGGCACGCTGGGCCTAGGGACCACCTGGGGTGCTTTCCCATCACTGAATGAAGGGATTGGGGTACAGGGTGTCACTCAAGCAATTAATGTTGTTTCTCTTCTTTCTTGACATTAAAACTCTCCAAGTGTTTTTTTTTTTTGTCTAATGTTGAAAGCACTGTGTTTCCTTTTAATCCATGTTGGCCGGTCCAGTTGCTACTTTAAATTCAGAAGAGGAGAGCGACCCCCCAACCTACAAAGATGCCTTTCCTCCACTCCCGGAGAAATCAGCTTGCTTGGAAAATGCCCAGGAGCCTGCTGGCGCCTGGAGTAACAAGATCCGGCCCATCAAAGCTTCTGTCATCACTCAGGTAGAAACTCCTTTCTTTTCTTTACCTGCTCCTCCAAGCAGGAAGTGGTAGCATCTGATGGAATGGGTTCTGAACACACACGAATGAGCAGGCTTTGGGGCATGTAAGGGGAGAGGCTTTCAGAGTAGATCCGACCCCACTGCTTGTGAAGCCGTCCATGCTCATTTTTACCGTCTGGTCCCAGCACCCAAGAGGAACAGGTCCCGTTGTTTCTTAGGTCCACTGCAACCGTCTCTGCTCCCAGTTGCTGGAAGGGGCTTTCCACGTCACCAGCCCCAACAAGAACTTGTCCGTCTTCTCTGCTTTCTCTCCCACCATGTCAAAGCAAGTCTTTTCCTTTTGGCGTACCTGACCCCATTTTCTTGGTTTGCTTTGATCTCGTTACCCCATCTCTCTGCTACCTTAGCATGGGATATTGGCAGGCAAAGTACTTTTCTCTGTGTGTACTTGTGTTGGGTCGTGGTTGCCGATTACCTACCACTCACTTGCTGAGAAGACCCCTTCACTGAACCTGAGACTCTTAACCGATTGCATCCTGGATCTTTCCATTCTGGTGGCTGTCTAAGATTGGACTGGTGTGTCCTCAGTCTTCCTGATCATGTTAACTGCACCATGTTCTACATAGGGGTTCAGACCCAAGAGCAGGAGTCATCTCGGTCCTCCTGCTTCCACCCTTGCCTCAGCTTACTCCCTCCTCCACAGAAGAGCTGGAGCGAAGCTGGATCATCGGTCAGCTTGTATCCTTCTGCCTGAACCCTGCTTCGTTGCCTTCTCCTTTTGCTGTAGAAGAGGCATAGGGACCCAGCCCTTTCCTTTCTTCCTGCTTGGACTGCACCCCACTGTGCTCATACTGCTCCCCGCCTGCCCCTGTTCGTTGCCCTCACCCTTTTGCTCTTGCTGACCTCTGAGTATGGTGATTCTCTGTATCTCCCTGTCTCCCAGCCTCTCTCCCCTCCCCGTCTCTTCCCTCCGCTGCACTCACTGCCACCTGATGCTTCTTTGCTGTCTGTGTCGGGGAGTCATTCTCTTTGCTGGAGCACCGGCCTTCCGCCCTTTGGTGCTTTTTGCCTGCCTCTCCATCCCAGTCTCTCTGGCCTTGGAGCAGGGGCAAGGAGCAGGGTTACATAGAGATGAGTGAACTCAGGCTCCTTACTCTGTATATTCAGTGCCTAAACCCTTACAAGCCCTCCCATCTCTTGATGTCTTCACCTTCCCTTTTTGACCTTTCCTGAGTAGGTGTTCCATGTACCCCTGGAGGAGAGAAAATACAAGGACATGAACCAGTTTGGAGAAGGTGAACAAGCAAAAATCTGCTTGGAGATCATGCAGAGGACTGGTGCCCACCTGGAGCTGTCTCTTGCCAAAGACCAGGGCCTTTCCATCATGGTGTCAGGGAAGCTGGACGCCGTCATGAAAGCCCGGAAGGACATTGTCGCTAGACTGCAGACTCAGGTGGGTCTCGCCAGCCCCGTCCTCCTCGTGGGTATACTCCAGTTCTGTGCCACTGGCTCCAACACATACGGCTCTGGTTTCATCAGACCCTTCCCTCCCGGGTCTTCAAGGCCAGAGTTCAGAGGTAGTGCAACAATGTTCGGGACCTCCCAGCATTTTTAGCTGAAAAAACACTAAATCAGTGACAAGTGAGGACACCAACCATTTTTGCTATTTGGGCGAATAGACTGAAAGATAAAGGCTTGTCCCAGAGGCAGAGACATACAGAGAAGCCAGGCCTGTGGGATGGTAGAATGAGGACACCACCACAAGTCACTCATTCCCAGGGCGAGGCTCAAGAGTCACCCCATTGCTGCTTAAATATGCATTTCCAGGTCCTATCTCGGGAGAGTACAAGTTCAAATGTTATTTGTTTTCAACCAGTTCCCATAGTCCTTAGCAGTCTGATAGCACTACTTGAAATTTACTGGGGGACTGTTGTAATAAGTAAGTAAACCTGTGATGTGTTTCTCCACACGGCATCATTTAAAGATCAAGGTAAATGCAGAGAATCTTACTCAGATGTCAGTGATGGGTGCCTGGGTGGCGCAGTCGGTTGAGCGTTGACTCCTGATTTTAGCTCAGGGCGTGATCTTGAGGTTGTTAAGATCAAGCCCTGTGTTGGGCTCTGTGGTTGGCGCAGAGTCCGCTTGGGATTTTCTCTCCCTCCGTCCGTCCCCTGGCACACATACGTGCACGTGCTCTCTCTCTCTCCCTCACTCTCTAAAATAAGTGACTTTTTTTTAAAGTTTAAAAAAATGTTTCATTGAACAGATACAGCTTTAGTTGGGTTTACTTAGAAACGGAGGTCCAGGGGGTGCCTGTCTGGTTCAGTCAGTATACTGAGTACAACTTTTGATCTTGGGGTTGGAAGTTTGAGCCCTCCATTGGGTAGAGATTACTTTAAAATACAACTTCCAAAAAAAAAAAAAAAAAGTGAGGGTCCTCCTCAGAGTCTGTGAGCTCACTGGGGAGCAGCTCTAGAATATGGTGGCTAGAAGGTAGGGCACTGTGGGTCAGGAGCCAGGGGCTCAGCAGGAAGGACAGGATTTGCCCTGTGCTGTCCAAGCTCTCTCTCCCTCAGCCACACAGGGCCTTGGGACAGTACCTAATCCCCTCAGTAGCTTCAGGGAATGAGATGATTAAGTGGAAGTAGTTGAAAAATGTGTCAATTGCTTCATGTTGTGGCTAGTGCATAGCAGTAAGCTCTCAGGCTTTTGCTGTTTACTGGTTGGTAAATATTTGAGTATTTTGTGATTGAAAACTAGGCAGGGAGGACACCTGAACCACTCCACTCTCTGCACCCCCACACATCCGCTGCCATTACTTTAAAGCAGATTGCGGATATGTTATTCACTTGTAAATCATTCCGTGTGCCCCCACTTTTTTTTTTTTTTTAAGATTTTTATTTATTTGAGAGAGCACAGAGGGAGAGGGAGAAGCAGACTCACTACTGAGCAGGGAGTCCAGTTATGGGACTGGATCAGGACCCAGGGCCCTGAGATCATGACCTGAACCAAAGACAGACGCTTAACCGACTGAGCCACCCAGGTACCCCTATATTTTTTGGGGGGTTTTTTGTTTGTTTTGTTTTTATAAATAACCTACCGGACTGTTAACTCACTTATTAAAATTAATAGTAATTTCTGGACGTATACCCATATTTAACATGGTCTGTGTATGGACTTCCCTCATTATCTCCAGATGTCTTTCTGAGTTGACGTGTTTAAATCGGCATCCAAACAAGACCTGCCTGCTGTGTGTGTTGGGGCTCATGCCCTCTTCTGTTCCTCGGCAGTGCCCTCCCCTCCTTTTCTTAATGCCTTTGATTTTCGGGGATAAGCAGGTGTTTGCTTTATCTCACTGTCCATCACTGTTGCCTGTGAAGTGGTGGTTATATCCCGGTGGTTACTTTCACGCTCAGCTTACTTGTCTGGCAGGAGAACTTGTGGGTGGTCCTGTGTAGTTGCTATTGATTCCCAGATGGATCCCTAGACTCAGGAGTCTTCAGCAAATCCATACATGAATAAAGTTCTTGATTATTCTTTTGTCTAGAGGTTATATCATCTCCACAATTCACTGCAGTGTGGATGGCAGCTTTCTGGCCCCTGCCCCACACTGGTTGCTGTCCTTGTGACGAGCTTGCCTCCACTGGCTGCTCAGTCAGTGTTGGGACTGCGTTGGCGCTGCAGCATCTCTGCCGGGGATCCGTGAATCCTTCTTTGTGTCATTATAAACTTTTTGATATATTGATTAGTTGTTAAGGTGAAATTGCATCATCTTTGGACAGTGGGACCCCATTTGGTTGGCACCCTGCAGCTTTCTGGGGTGACCATTCATGTCCCCCAGTTCCTAATCTCTAATATGGAGAGTGCCAGGCTGATCATGGCCACAGACCTAATGTGGAACTCTTCACCTACCGCATGAGTTCAAACTGATAGTTCTAAAGAAGATGAAAGATGGAGTTTTTTTAAAGGTTTTTATTTTTTTAAGATTTTATTTATTTGAGAGAGAGTGAGCATGAGAGGGGGAAGGGCAGAGGGAGAAACAAACAAACAGGGAGCCCGATACAGGGCTCAATCCCGGAACTCCAGGATCATGACCTGAGTTGAAGGCAGTCGCTCAACCAACTGAGCCACCCAGGTGTCCCCAAAAGATGGAATTTTAAAATCACTAGAAGGAATGCGTACTGTCATCTTGAGATATAGTTAGGTTGGTACAAAGGTTGGTACAAAGAGTGGTATAATAAGGTTCAGTCAGAGATCGCCTCTGCACCCTGTCCTTCCCTCCCCTGCCAGCTGGCCATTCATCGTCTTTGATGGACCCTTCTCTTGTTCCGGTTGGAGAGTAGAAGCAGAAGATGACTTGCCGTAGTAAACCCTGTTCTGCACCTTGTCTTTTCCTGCATATTTTCTGGAGGTGTCTACGTATCAGCAAATAGTGGCTCTGCTCCTTCCTTTGTACAGCTGCGAGATGCTCAGCAGATGTGGTGGGATTTATTCAAGTCTTCCTGTTGAAGTCCTGAAGGCACTTCCATTTGGGTGCCTTCCCGACTTTTCTTTTACACATCGTGTCTCAATAAAAACCTTGCGTGTGTGGGATTTCCTATTTCATCCGTTGTGTCTCAAGATCCATTTCCTAGCAGTGAGATGGCTGGGTCAGAGAGCAACACACATAAGTAACTGTGCAGTAGCTGTGGGCCTGTCCCTCAGGTGCTGCCCATTGTCTGCACTTTCCAGGGCCTCCCCTACCGCCTTGCCACACCCATTAAAAGCTTGGGCTTTTGTCATTCTGGAAGGTAGCTGAGTATACTTTTATTTTGGACTTTTCAAATGAACAAGATTGAGTGTCTTTTTAATATTTAAGGACTCTGGGCTTTGTTTTGTGCACTGTCTTCGGACAGTGGTGGAGGCCTCTACCTTTTCCATCAGAGGTAGAGGCCTCCACCTTGCTTGGTGTAGTTGGGTCCTTAAAAACCCTGCACCTTACAGACCACGTTTCCCACTTCGCGATTTGTTTTTGATCTTGGTGTGTTTGCTGTATGACTTTTTATTCTATTGCAGTCAAATTCCATTACTCTTTTTGTTCTTTTGAGTCCTTATTAGGAAAATTTTTTTCACTTCCAGGTTGTAAGAAATCTCATCTTTTCTCTGGTGCCTGGAAGGGGGGGCTCTTCCGTTTCAGTTCCTGATGAGTTTGGGATTTCTCTGGAACAGTGCAAGGTGCAGACCCACTTTCGTCCTTCTCCAGACATCTGTTAGGTTGCCAACACCAGTTTTAAGTTTTCCCCACCCCGTGATTTGATTGGCTGTTTTTACGAAGTATGCTCTGTTCTTTGCATGGGTTTTCGGTTCTAAAGTGTTGGTCTTCCTCTCTGTTAACTAGTGTTCTGTTCTAAGGGATTCTAGTTCTCTTCTCCCGGTTACATACCTCAGAAGTTTTAAAAAGTTGTGCGTTCCCAGGGGTGCAGGCCTGTGTTCTTTCTTGTCCCATCTTTGTGCCTCCTTTGCTTCCTTGGGTGTCCTTCCATGGGGCCATGTTCCATGTGGGTCCACCCTCAGCAGGCTCTCCCCTCAAGCACAGCTCCGAGTACAGGCCTAGCTGGTTGTGTATGTTTGTCACATTAAAAAAATAACGTTTTTATTTTCCTTACACATTTTTAATCATGACTAGATTTAAATTCTGTGGAGGCAGTCACTTGATTCTTCTCATGTGTAACACTGATTACCTAATATCGAACCACTTTGGGAGTAAATGTTACTCGAACAGAATGTATGAGTTGCTGGTCTTTCTGCGCTAGTTGGGAAGTGAGGACCTTTTTTATTGCCTCTGTGAAATAATTTAACATTTTTGTTTTGAGTGTTAAGTGGTCTGCTATAAGCTTATCCCCCTGACTGGCCTGTGAGTCTGCTTCACTGGTGCTGGGAGTGTTGACACTTCCCTTTCTTAAGTCTTCTTGGCAGCTACTGTCTGCACAGAGTCAGGAAGACTAGGAGCCCCTGTCCTCCTTGCTCTCTGTCACCTCAGAAAGTTGCTTGATTTCTAGCATTTGGACTCACTGGATGAACGCTTTGGATTATTTCTATTTTATTTCCTCAGACAGGTTATCTATTTTAAACTGGTGGTAAAAGAGATAGAAAAAAGAGTTTATTATGGGTTATAGGGCTTATGGTTGGGGGGGAAAATAGCCTGGGCCTCCAGAAACAAATCAGTCTGGTTAGTCAATATGTACCTGCTTTCCTGTCTCATCCTAGGATGGTGTTAGCAATCATCAAAGTGGAAAATAAGACAGATTAGCATTCCTGAATATTCCTGTTCTTATGATGGCTTAGAGGGCCGAGAAGATGTTGAACAAATAATTACCCCTAAATAATTAAGACAGCTGAAGGTCTGACATGGGACCATGGGAATGTATCACACTTGAACTTTTCCTAGCCTTGGGGTCAGGTTAAGCTTCCCCAAGAACATGATGTTAACTCGAGACTGTTCTGAGGGACGGGTGGGGGGCTGGCTAGGCAGGAATGGCATTTCAGCCGGAGAGAATATTGTGGAGAAATAGGCTTTTTCGTAACCTACAGACATCAACGTTCTTTGGTTCTCTTCCTGTTGTAGGCCTCAGCGACTGTAGCCATTCCCAAAGAACACCACCGCTTTGTTATTGGCAAAAATGGAGAGAAACTGCAAGACTTGGAGCTCAAAACTGCAACCAAAATCCAGATCCCACGCCCAGATGACGCCAGCAATCAGATCAGGATCACCGGTACCAAAGAAGGCATCGAGAAAGCTCGCCATGAAGTCCTACTCATCTCTGCTGAGCAGGTGGGGCCAGCTGAGAGGTTGGGGTGTGTGCATTGGCCTTAGCCCCAGAGCCACACCCTCATGGTTCTATCCTTCCCAGGACAAACGTGCTGTTGAGAGGCTGGAAGTGGAGAAGGCGTTCCATCCCTTCATCGCTGGGCCATATAACCGACTTGTTGGCGAGATCATGCAGGAGACAGGAACACGCATCAACATCCCCCCACCCAGTGTCAACCGGACAGAAATCGTCTTCACGGGAGAGAAGGAGCAGTTGGCTCAGGCTGTGGCTCGAATCAAGAAGATCTACGAGGAGAAGGTAGCGGTTGGGAAGAGCATGTAGGGTGGTCACGCAGAGGTGTGGCTTAGGCCAGCTCCACCCCTAGCCTCTTGTGTCCAGACAAGTTCGGTTTCCGGTCAGTTAGGACGGAGTGCTGCTGGGCAGGGAAGAGAGGCTGGAGCTCTGAGCTGGATGGCCGGGCTGCGGCAGGCCTGCAGCACGGAGCTGGCCGTGTCTCTGAGCTAGTGGTTAGCCTCACCCTAGTGGGCTGTGAAATCCCAACCTTTTTCTCGGAGGTGTGGATGGAACCTGGGGTCAGTCTGGGCGGGACTTAAATTCTCTGGTGATTCTCATGGGGAGAAAACCCAGTTCTCCTTGCTCAGTGGAGTTTCTGGGGAGTGGGCTTTTCCCCATCTTCACTTGCTGGGGCTCACAGAGTGTAGTCTAGGGCTCTGCGCTTGCTCCCTCCCTTTTTGGTGACAGCGTTCTGTCCCCACCTGTTCCTCCCTGGCCCTTCTCTCTGATGCCCTTATGGTACTCTTCCTTAGAAAAAGAAGACCACAACCATCGCCGTGGAGGTGAAGAAATCCCAGCACAAGTATGTCATCGGGCCGAAGGGCAATTCCTTACAGGAGATCCTGGAAAGAACGGGAGTTTCTGTGGAGATCCCACCGTCAGACAGCATCTCGGAGACTGTGATACTTCGAGGCGAGCCTGAAAAGCTAGGGCAGGCACTGACTGAAGTTTATGCCAAGGTAACTGCCTTCAGGAGTGGATCCTAGCTGCTTCTTGTGGGGCCGGCCTCTTGAATCGCGTTTCCAGGCCCCGGGAGCAGGGACCGTGCCGGGCGGGGAGCGCGAGCATGGAGCCCAGGCTGCACAGCCCACCACTCTGCTTCCTGGTTTCCTAGGCCAACAGTTTTACTGTGTCATCTGTCTCTGCTCCTTCCTGGCTACACCGGTTCATCATCGGCAAAAAAGGGCAGAATCTGGCCAAAATCACTCAGCAGATGCCCAAGGTGAGGAGGCATTGGGAATTTGTTACTCTGAGTTCTTGCTTTTGTCCTTCCCCTTCTGACATTTGTTTTCTTGCTGTTTATTCTGGGGATGGCCCTTGAGATCGTGGCACATTGTGTGTGTGACAGTTTCCACGGTTAGCTGAGGAGGAACAAAATAAATTTTTAAAAATACTCTGTCATTCTTTTGGTTCTTTTACCCAGAGACTGTGTATCTTGCTTGATTTCATGACTTTAGCAGACGTCTCCCTTGTCTGTCACAGCACAGTAACTTGCACACAGTTCCATCTGTGCTCTCAGAAGAGCACACGTGTGCTCAGCTCATGTGAGGCTTGGAGTGACGGCCTCTTCATGCTTTCCATCTTTGTCCTTTGACGTCTTCCCACTTTTCCAGAGATCACCGCAGCTCCCAGTGAACGTGCACAGGATGGCTTGCCAGAGAACATATCCCCTCTACTGTCGTCCTGTTCACACTTCGTTTCCAACTGACTTCTTAGTCCTTTTGCTTTCCTAGCCTCTGAGCTCTGGCTCACACAGATGCAGTGGCTTCGTGGGGCTGCTCTCCCCTACTGCCCTTGTCCCCTGTTGCCTTCTTGCCTGGTGTGTTGTAAATGAGGACAGAGCTGCCTTGCCTGTGGACCATCCCTGGGCAGCTATACATGAGTTAAATTCTATCCCTGTTGTTTATCTCATTTCTTACTCGAGCAGAGAAGAGTGTCCTTGGGGCTGCCTGAGTGGCTCAGTCAGTTGAACGTCCAACTATTAATTTCAGCTCAGGTCATGATCTCAGGGTGGTGGGATCAAACCCCTCGTTGGACTCTGTGCTGAGCTGCTTGAGACTCTCTCTTCCTCTTCCTCTGCCCTCCCCACTTGTGCACATGCAGGCACACACCTGGTCTCTCTCGCTCTTAAAAATTAAATAAAAGAAGAATGGGCCTGTAACAATAAAAGTGGTACCGGGAATGATGGGGGCAGTTGGTACTGATGTGCTTTCAGTCTGTGGTTTTGCTGTTTGGTACATCGTGGAGGATATCACAGTTCCCATATCTGGTGACAGGAAGAGGATTAGGCCACAATATTTAGACCAGAATAATAGGCATCCCCCAGCCTCCCCCTTCAGTATTCCAGGTGGGGTTGTGGACATGTGTTTACATAAAGCAGTTGGGATTGGCTGCTGCCTCAGCAAAGCTCCACAGGTTCTGAGAGGGTACTGCCACTGTGCCATCCTGACCATCTCTTTCCTGATTCTGCTGTGATAGGTGCACATTGAGTTCACAGAGGGTGAGGACAAGATCACCCTGGAAGGCCCCACAGAGGATGTAAACGTGGCCCAGGAACAGATCGAAGCCATGGTCAAAGACTTGGTAAGGTGCCCCTTTGCATGTTCTGGGTGCTGCTGAACCCAGGGCTTAGCCAGGATATCCTTGTTTGCCTGTCACACATCATGTGGGTGGGTGGGCCTGGGGACATCTGGGGTAAGCACTGGGCTCTGAAATAGAAGCTGGCAAAGTCCAGGAAGGTCACAGATAGGTCTTTCAAGGGGGCCAGAAGGACAGTCTTGGAATAATGACCTAAGGTGACAAAGGTAAGAGCTGTCAGCTCATGGACTTGGGCTCTGGTGATGTGTCTATGACCATGGCACACGCCATGGCCTCGAGAGCTTATCTCTGGACTCGTTCTGTTTTCCTACAGATTAACCGGATGGACTACGTGGAAATCAACGTGGACCACAAGTTCCACAGACACCTCATCGGGAAGAGCGGGGCCAACAGTGAGTAGGACTGATGGCACGGAGGGCAACTGTGGTAGGACAAAGTCATGCATTCTGACTGGGTGTCCTAGTCTTCTCCTCAGGCTGTAGTTGGTCTGCAGACCTGGGACCTTAACCAACCTGGTCAGAGGCCACGGTGAAGGCGCACCTAAGCCCGATGGGGTCACATCTGGGCTTCGCAGTCCCCATGGACTCAGTGGTGCACAGGGCCCTGGTGGGGCCACCCCAGGAGTAGGAAAGGTCGGGGCTCACAGGTGTGCCTTTTGGTACATGTAGTAAGGCTGTAGCCCAGTTGAGCTTGCTCAGACTAGGGATGTGAATGCAGTTTGCGGGAAGTGGGCTGAGTGAATGCTCTGCCCAGATGGAGAACGTTTTCTGAAATCCCACACCTGGGCCCAGCTCGCCTGTAAGGCCACCCCCAACATCACAGTGTGCTCCCGGTTCCTGCGCCTCACCGGCAGCCAATGGTGAGAGGGCAGCGTGCGGCGGGTCTGGGTCCTTCCTGCGGTTGCAGAGAACCCACCTGTGCAGACAGGGTGCCCTGCAAGGGTGTCCCCTTCAGTTTTTGCCTGATGTCATCCAGTTTGTGTTCATAGTTAGTGTGAACTTGTCAGCTCTGCTGTATTTGTTGTCAGTTCTGTGTGCCCAGGGACTTTCCACAATGGTAGTGACAGTCCACGGACACAGAGTCCATGGAAGCTCCCTGTGGTGTTCCTTGCACATGTTCCTCGAGCCATGCACACACTGTAACTTGCTTTTGTTTGTTTTGTTTTGATTAATGGTACAGTATCTTTTTTTTTTAAAGAACATAAGCAAGTGCAGTTCTGACGTTCATTTCTGATGTCTGCTCTCTAGGAGTATTGAGACCACCAGGGTGGTTCACGTTATGTCTGGTCTGTTTTTGCTTTCATCCCCTACCCCCGCTCTTTACTTTTCATGGTCTAAAGTCTCCAGCCTGGCTTCTGAGTCCTTGGCTCTGGTTGTCTCTGCATTTGCTCACGTTGCTCCTCGGTGGCCCCTATGGAGTTTGGGCAAAGTGCTGGTCTTGTTTCCTGGGATAAGGCCTCCCCAGGGTGTGGGAGCGTGGCCTTTGTCCAAAGTAGGTGACAGAACTCCATATGTTTTGCAGAGACAGGGAAGCGCTCAATTTGGATCTGAGCTGATGGGGTACTTTCTCTACGCAACAATGTATGGCCTCCATGGAGCCCTAAGGTGGTCATCGGGGTACTCTTGTTTTTAGTTAATGTAAAGCTTTCTGATTTTTAGTGGTTTCTATTTTTGTTTTTTTGAGAGTAATTTTGTGACCTAAGAACAGTGGTTCAGTTCCCAGACTTGCTTCCACATTAGAAACACCTGGGATCTTTATCAGTGGAACAGAATAGAGAACCCAGACATGGACCGTCGGCTATATGGCCAACTAATCTTCGACAAAGCAGGAAAGAATGTCCAGTGGAAAAGAGACAGTCTCTTCAACAAATGGTGCTGGGATAATTGGACAGCCACATGCAGAAGTATGAAACTGGACCATTTCCTTACACCACACACAAAAATAGACTCAAAATGATGAAAGACCTAAATGTGAGGCAGGCACCCATTAAAATCCCTGAGGAGAACACAGGCAGCGACCTCTTTAGCATCGACCGAGGTGACTTTTTACTAGACACATCTTCAAAGGCAAAAATGAACTTTTGGAACTTCGTCAAGACAAAAAGCTTCTGCCCAGCAAAGGAAAACAGTTCACAAAACCAAAAGATGGCCAACAGAATGGGGGAAGATATTTGTAAATGCCATATCAGATAAGGTATCCAAAAATCTATAAAGAACGTAATCAAACTCAACACCAAAATAATCCAGTCAGGAAATGGGCAGAGGATGAACACACATTTCTCCAAAGAAAACATACAAATGGCTGGGGTTCCTGGGTGGCTCAGTCGGTTAAGCCTCTGCCTTCGGCTCAGATCATCATCTCAGGATCCTGGGACCGAGCGCCACATAGGGCTCCCTGCTCAGTGAAGAGTCTGCTTCTCCCTCTCCCTCTGCCTTGGCCGCCATTCGGGCTCACACTCTCTCTCTCTCCCTCAAAGAAATAAAATCTTAAAAAAGACAACATACAAATAGCCAGCAGACACGTAAAAAGATGCTCAACATTATGTGGCATCAGAGAAATAAAAATCAAAACCACAGTGACCTTATACCAGTCAGAACAACAGATGCTAGCGAGGATTCGGAGAAAGGGGAACCCTGTTACACTGTTGGTGCGAATGCAAACTGGTGCAGCTGCTGTGGAAAACCGGATGGGGGTTCCTCAAGAACTATTATAGAGCTACTCTACAACCCAGCAATTGAGCTACTTAGGTTTTTATCCAAAGGATACAAACAGAGTCATCTGAAGGGGCACCTGCATCCCAATGTCTAGAGCAGCAGTGTCCGCAAGAGCCAAACTATGAAAAGAGCCCAGATGTCCATCAACAGATGAATGAAGAAAAAGCTGTGTGTACACACACACACACACACACACACACACAATGGAATATTACTCAGCCATCAAAAAAGTGAAATTTGCCATTTGCAACAATGTGAATGGAACTAGAGGGTGTTATTCTAAGTGAAATAAGTCAATTGAAGAAAGACAATTGTATGATCTTACTCCTATGTGGAACTTAAGAAACAAAACAGGTTCATAGAGGAAGGAGGGAAAAATAAAATCACCATAACAGACTTGTAATCATAGGAAACAAATTAAGGGTTGTCGTTGGGGAGGAGGGTGGGCGAATGGGGTAACTGGGTGATGCATGTAGGAGGGCCCGTGATGGAATGAGCACTAGCTGTTGCATAAGACTGATGAATCACTGAACTCTACCTCTGAAATTAATAATACAGAATGTGTTAATTAATTGAGTTTAAATTTAAAAAAGCTTTCTAATATTTCACGACACTCTTGGTGAAAATAGTAGTTATCAATGAATGTAACTTTTCTGATACCACATAATCAAATGTGTCAACTGCATATTTTAGTAAACTATCATTTTCCAAGTCATCAATACATGAGTAAAAGATCCAAAGTAAAAAAAAAAAAAGAAAGCGGCTGTGGTCTTTAAAGTATTCTGAAGCCCCGTCCATAGCCCAGAGCAGCAAACCCTCATGGCCTGAGTGGCCCCAGCCATCAGTCATATGACGCAGTCGGGGTGATGCTGACTTGGTTGGTCTAGGTGCAGACCACAGTTTGAGAGAATGGAGAGTTCTTGGTATGGTGGCTTCGTCTCCCTCTTCGCAGGATGGCTGATGAGGTGGTTTGGCCTATTCTGCCAGGTTGTAGTCACTGACAGAACTTAGTAGATTCTGAGTCCAAAATGTGTTTCCTTTTGTATCCTTAAGTAAACAGAATCAAAGACCAGTATAAGGTGTCCGTGCGCATCCCTCCTGACAGTGAGAAGAGCAACCTGATTCGCATCGAGGGGGACCCGCAGGGTGTACAGCAGGCCAAACGGGAGCTGCTGGAGCTCGCCTCTCGGATGGTAAGACCTGCAGCTGGGTCCTGCCGGGGAGGAACCCGCGGACCTGTGTCAGGGCCTCTGCGGACTAGCATTGTTCTCACCCGCAGTGCTGCAGAAGGGGAATCATCCGCTTGGGAGTGGCTCTGCGGCAGGGGTTTCCGCCTTGGCCAAATCCGAGTCTGATGCTTGAGGGACCAATTCTGAAAAGCACCCAAGTGACTCTCACGTGCAGCTAAGGTTGAAAATTCTGCTGTGTGGTTGTCTGCAACTCTGAGGGTTGGAGGAGAGGGGGGCATGGGTCCTGTTCCCGGGGCTAAGCTGCCAGCACTGGTGTGTTTTTCTGGAATGTGTGAGTCAGATGCAGATAACCATGTAGCAGTGATTCTCCAGTCTGGCTGCATGTAGGGGTCACTGGGGTGCCTTTCAGAATCCAGAGTTACCTACTGGGTGAGTGATCGTTGCTTAGCACAGACACGTGCAGAACGTCAGTAAAGCCTTAGGCAGGGCAATGCATGTGGCTCATCGGGGCAAGGAGTGAGTCCCCCACCTCTACTGGCACCGGTGCCCAAGCCTGGAGCCCCCTGAGGCCCACTTCTGACAGTAGGCTTTCCCCTGTCCTCAGCTGCAAGCCAGCAGGTGCGGCCTTTGTCTGGCCAGGGCCCCTTGGTCTGGGGTGTCTTGTGCCTGTGTTGGACTCCTGAACCCTTGTTTCTCTGTCAGCCTGATGCCAGTCTGATGCAGAATCTCCCTTGAGTTCTTTCAGACAGTTGGCTGGTAGTGTGTTTTCCTTTATTCTGGCTCTGCTACTGCTTTTGTATTTATTGTGACATTTTAGTGAGACCTGAGGGATGATGAGAACTATGCAAGTTCATTATTCTTTCTTAATAATGATCTGCACAGGGCAGTGCTCTGAACCACGCTGTGTTCAGGAAGGATCCCTGCCCATCCTGCAGAGTGTTACACCTCATGGTCTCTTGTTCTTGTCAACATAGAGGCGCTAAGTGAGCCGCTGTGGTGACGAAGGCCACCTGCTGAATCACACCTCCTTGTGGAGAACAACGCACAACCCTGTTGTTGGAGAGAGCAGGTGTCCTCTAGTGGCTCGTGACTCCCAGGGATGCCACAGACCGGTGCTGTGCTCCCCGGGCTCCCAGGAGCCTCCTGCTCTAGTGTCGTCTCCTTGCATTGTGTTTTTAGGAAAATGAGCGCACCAAGGATCTGATCATTGAGCAGAGATTCCATCGCACAATCATCGGGCAGAAGGGTGAACGGATCCGTGAAATTCGTGACAAATTCCCAGAGGTAAAGGTTTTCCAACGGCATTCTTCAGCCCTCTAGGAGTGATTGATTGGTCCTTAAAGAGAGTCAGTATTTTAGAATCCAGTCTTTACCAATAACTGAACTTGAATTTGTGATGATTTGTTCCAGGTTATCATCAACTTTCCAGACCCAGCACAAAAAAGTGATATTGTTCAACTCCGAGGGCCGAAGAATGAGGTGGAAAAATGCACAAAATACATGCAGAAGATGGTGGCAGATCTGGTAGGGGATGTTTCCCATCCTTTGTTGTGATGGCGCTGCTGGTGGCAGAGAGACCCGGGGGTGTGTCCCATCAGAACCCCTGCTTCAGGGGGCATTGGCTTGGTCTGCCCTCGAAGGCGGCGGGGGGGCGCTATCCGTCTTAACTGCAGGTGTTTAGACTGGCCAACACCTATTAGGAACTTCAGTGTTACATGAGGTTCAAGGGGGGGTGCCAGGCTCCTTGTTTCCTTGAGGGACCTCTAGAAATCTGGATAAACTTGGAGCGCCTAGGTGGCCCAGCTGGTTAAGCGACTGCCTTCGGCTCAGGTCATGATCCTGGAGTCCCGGGATCGAGTCTCGCATTGGGCTTCCTGCTGAACAGGGAGTCTGCTTCTCCCTCTGACCCACCCCCTGCTTATTTTCTCTCTCTCTTTCTCTCTCTCTCTCTTTCAAATAAATAAAAGTTTTTAAAAAAATAAGAGAAGAAGAAAGTTGGATAAACTGTCCTATCCAGTGAGGAAAGAGATTGCATAGGCAGTATGGGAAGCCATTTACTGATTTGCTATTTCCTTAAGCTGGAATGGAAACCAGCAGTTTAAAGTGCGGAGGGGGGTTATTGACAGGAATGCTGCAGATGGGCTCATGCTTCTGTGTTTCTCATGGGGCTTGCACTGAGCTCACCACTGCCTCAGGTTGCTGATGGGGGCGTTTCCAGCACAGAGCTCGTTCACACTGCCACAGCGTGGTGCAGGCTAGGAGGGGCAGGGTCTGTGTGCTCTGGGCTTGCTTCTCTCAGCCTGGTGTCCAGGATTCCCTTCTCTACCCAGAGTGTCTGTTGAGGGTGCCCGACACATTGCTTCTGGGTTATGGAACTTGCACTGACCACGTGGCGGGTTCTGCGGAGAGCTACTTTTTATAAAGGGAGCATTGCATCAGTCAGCTGTGGCTTGCCAGGTTAGCTCGTCCCCCAGCTAAAGGTCAGAGGTCCTAGTGGGAGACAGGCAGGATCCAAGTTGTATGTTTTCTAATAGCAGATTCTGTCATTTTAAATACTCCCTCGCAGATGAAGGGACACGTCACTGTCCAGCATGATGGCTAATGGTGCAACCTCTTTTGTTTTTAAGGTGGAAAATAGCTATTCAATTTCTGTTCCAATCTTCAAACAATTTCACAAGAACATCATTGGGAAAGGAGGCGCAAACATTAAAAAGGTGATCAGCCAGCTTGTCTCCTGAATCTTGGCTCCCAAAGCCCTGTGCCATTCTGGCTTAAACTTTCTGGCCCTGGGTTCCGGGTGTCTCAACTGGGAGGTCCCTTCTCATGGTCCCGTCTCCTTGTAGATTCGGGAAGAAAGCAACACTAAGATCGACCTTCCAGCAGAGAATAGCAATTCAGAGACCATTGTCATCACAGGCAAGCGAGCCAACTGTGAGGCTGCCCGGAGCCGCATCCTGTCCATCCAGAAAGACCTGGTAATGGGGTGTTATGTGTCAGGGCATGCGCCGGGGTCCCCATGGTCCCATCTCATCAGCTCTCCCACGCGGTGCAGGCCCGTGGCCAGGCTTCTGCCACTCACCTGGGGCTGTGCTTATCATGAGACTTGAGCAGTAGCACTGGATTTGAGTGCTTGGAAATCATCCTGTCCTGAAGGCGTAACAATCTTTTTCTTTTTTTTCAATTTTTGGAAAATTAACATTAAGAAGCTGCATGTTTGAAGTATGCAGTTTGATAAGTTTTGACCTGTGTTATATATGCATGGACTCTCCACAGTCAGCATAATGAGCCTATCTAGCACCCCGGAGATGTCCCCGTGCCCCTTTCCAGCCCTTCGTTGGCTTTCAGCCATGGGCATTGTGGGGTTTGCTGCACACTTGTACAAAGAAGATCATGGTGTTTGCTCCCACAGCTCAAGCTGTGCTCGCTTGGAGCAGCTGGGATGAGATGTATCCGTGTTGTCCCAGGTGTCCCGTCGGTTTGATTTTGTTGCTGGGTGATAGGTCCCTGCATGCCCAGATCATCTTACTTGTCGCTTAAGATTGGTAGCTTTTCTTTCAAGGGGTTTTTACTTTATCTAGGTTGTCAAGGTTTTTAGCATAAAGTTTTTCATAATTTTCCTGTACTGTGCTGGTGTCTTTCACGTTCCTGATATTCCTGTAACGTATATCATTATAAAATTACCTTCTTTTACCCCTGATAGTAGTCATTGTCCTGAAATCTGTTTTTTCTCATCAAAGTGGGTTTCTTTTAGGCAGCTTGCTTTTAGAGAGTGAGTGGGGGGAGGAGCAGTGGGCGAGGGATAAACAGACTGTGCTAAGTACAGAGTCTATCACAGGGCACGAGCTCACAACCCTGAGATCATGACCTGAGCCAAAATCAAAAGTCAGACCTTAACCGACTAAGCCATCCAGACTCCCCAGTCTCTGCCTTTTCAATGCAGATGTTTACATTTAATTCCATGCTTAATCTGTGTATCGTGTATTATGTTACATATTTTATTATACGTTTAGTAAATGTGATTAAATATCAATTTTTTAATTTTTAGAATTGTGGAAAATACACATAACAAAATTTACCACCTTCGTGTACAGCCTGGGGCATGAGCGCGTTCACACGGCTGTGTCCCACCATCGTCTGCCGCACTTTCTCACCGCCCCGAATAGAAGCTATACCTGCAGGCCTTGCCCCTGGTCATGGTGGTCCAACTGAGCTGTCTTGCCTTTGTTTTCTGTTTGTCCTGTCTACTTTGTTCTCTTTTTCTACCTGCTCTTGGACTTAAGAGAATTCCCTTATTCCTCTCATCTCCTCTTTTGGCTTATTGCATAGAACTTTCATTTTTGTGGTGGTTGTAGGGTTTTTAGTGCACATGGGCCCTGTCTCCAGGTGACCTTGTGCCCGTTGCAGTGCAGCCTGAGAAGCTGCAAACCCCCGTTTATCACCTGAGCCCCCATGGCCATGTCCCCAGCCCCACGACACTGTGCTGTTTCACATTGGCTTCCTGCATTCAGGATTAAATAGTAAGTGGGGTCCTACAGTCAGAGTGTGTTCAGTTTGGGGATGAAGTGCCAGACCATCTTCCAGTGAGCCTGTGCCCTTCCTGTGCTCCCCGTAGCAGACCTCAGACTGGAGGTTTTCTTCAGGACTTAGAACTCTGCTTCAGGACCTTCATGGTGTTTCTGAGGACATGTCTGAGGTCCTCCTTGGCCTTACTCCTCTGCACAGACTTCCTCTGACTGTATTTAAAAAAGCACAAGCCTTGTGCAAGTTACCACGTGTCTGGGTGTGCTTTTTTCATGTTGCTTAGAGTTCACTGAGCTTCTGGGATCCAAAGACTTTAGTGTTATCAAATGTGGAGAACCTGGGGTCATTATTGATTTATTTTTTTTAGAGGGTATGTGCAGGAGCAAAGGGAGATGGAGAGAGAGAATCTCAAGCAGACTCCCCGGCGAGTGTAGAGCCTGTGGGGCTCGATCTCATGACCCTAAGGTCATGACCTGAGCCAAAATGAAGAGTCAGATGCTCAACTGACCGTGCCCCCAGGTGCCTCTGGAGTCATTATTAAGTAGTTTTTTTTCTGTCCTTCCCCTTGGGGACTCCAGTTACTTGGAGCTAGGCAGGCTGGAGGTGGTCTTGTGATTGATTCACTGGTATGTTATGTATGTGGGTGGAAAGGAGAAGTGGTATTTTCCCCCAATAGTTTCTTTAAATTCATTAATTTTCTGTAATGTCTAATCTGCCTGTAATCCCATCTAGTGTGTTTTTCATTTTAGACATTTTCACTTGTAGAAGTTGAGGTGGAATATTTTGTTTTTATACTTGACATGCCCAGTGTTTCCTTTGTTTTTGTTTTTACCATGTTTGCAGTTGTGAAAATGCTTGTTGTCATGTTCCCAACCCACTGGTTCTAAAGTCTCTTTCACTTCTGGGCTGTTTTCTGTTCTTTCCTCATGGAGGAGTTTCCCCTATTTTTTTGAATGTCTGGTATTTTTCTGTTGGATGCCAGCAGTTAGGAAGTCTACTTGGATGGATGCTGGATATTCTTGCATTCCAACGGCTTCGAGTTTTGTTAATGTACTTGAATGAATTACTTTGCTCCTTTTCGGAGTTGCTCTTAAAGACACATGCCTGGTCTTGGGTGTTCCAAGTCCTGGGGTGAGGCCTCCTGTACCCAGTGTCCTAGAGCGTAGACAGTGCTGTGCACTACAGTCCCTTCCCCCTGGTGACGTCGGCATGGGAGCTATCACCAGTTCACGGGGTTTCCACTAGTCCTAGTCTGCCCAGACTGTCAGCTCTGTGTCCTCGATGCGGGGACTCAGCCAGGGGACCATTGTCCTGCTCACCTTTCTTGCTTCCCGTCTCCAGTGTCTTGAACCCCGTTGTTTCTCATGGGAGGTAAATCTGGAGACAGAGTTTTAATGGGAAAAGCCGACAATCTGGGCATCTTGGTTGTGTCTCTGCTTTATGGTGTGGTATGGAGACATTCCTTCTATGCCGTGTGAACTGCTTAGACCCCATCCTTCACATCCTCACATGTGGACCCACACTCACAAGCGCTCCAGACCCCTCTGCAGTGGGCATGCTGCCACGTGTCCCACACCTCACAGACTGTGTCATTTCAGGCCAACATAGCCGAGCTGGAGGTCTCGATTCCGGCCAAGCTGCACAACTCCCTCATCGGCACGAAGGGCCGCTTGATCCGCTCCATCATGGAGGAGTGTGGTGGGGTGCACATCCACTTCCCGGTGGAGGGCTCAGGAAGTGACACGGTTGTCATCAGGGGCCCTGCCTCAGACGTGGAAAAGGCCAGAAAGCAGCTCCTGCACTTGGCTGAGGAGAAGGTGAGTTTCACGCCCAGGAACGGCGGCACTGCGTCTCTCCCTTGCTAGAAATCCTCACCCCATTGTGGCAGGTCAGAATATTGCTTCAGACGCCTTTTTTTGTCTTTGATTTTGCCACTGCTGAACAAAGGGCCTTCGTAGGTCCAATGCCTACTAAAACAATATGGAGAATTTGCTGTTTGCCTTAGTGGTTTTTTTGGTTTTGGGGTGGTTTTTTTTTTTTTTTTTTTTTTTTTAGATTTTATTTATTTAAGATTGAGCGAGCACAAGCAACAGGAGCAGCAGAGGAAGCAGGAGAAACAGGCTTCCCCACTGAGTAGAGAGCTCGATTCAGGGCTCGATCCCTTAACTCCGGGATCATGACCTGAGCTGAAGGCAGACGCTTAACCAGACTGAGCTACCCAGGGGCCCCTGGGCTTTTTTTAAGTATGATTTATAGACAACACATCCCTTTCTTACCACATACTTGAGTTTTGATGAGCATAAGCAGTCAGGTGACCCCCACCGCAATGAAAATGTTTTGGCATCACCCCTAAAATTCTGCATTGAGTCACCTTTGCCCCTTTGTGGAGCCCACGTTGGGTCTGTTTCTGGACCGTGCTGTGCTCCTGCGCCTCCGGAAGGAGGGTGGCTGGCAGAGCCCTCCAGCTTTGCACTTTGTCACACTGCTCTGGCCATCGTGCATCTTTGTCTTTCTCTGTGCATTTGAATCAGCTTAACAGTTTCTAGGGGGAAGTCCTGCTTGGATTTGGACGAGACTGTGTTGAATCTAAGGATCAAATTGGGAAGAACTGACAGCTCAGGAGTTTGGAGTTTTTCAGGCTGCGTTGTTGAGTTTTAAGTCTTTGATTTTTCATTGGTGTTTCGTAGTTTTTAACATGTGGGTCTCATTCATATTTTATTCAATTTAAATCCTCACTATTTTGCTTTTTAGCATTGTTGTAATGGTACTTTTTAATTCATTTTAATTTCCAGTTACTGTAGCATATAGAAATATATCTGATATTTTTATATTGGTTTTGTTTTATACATCTGGCTTAAAGTTCAGTTACCAGTTCCAGTAACACTTTTTTATGGATTCTTGTGAGCTTACTGTATAATACACATCATCTGTGAACAGTGGAATTCTTCCTTGCTGATCCGTACAACTATAGGTGTGGTCTTACCGTGTCGCTTGGGCCTGCAGTACGGTGTTGAGGAGCAGTGGTGAGAGGGGATGGCCATGCTTCATGGGCGAACTTTGTGGGGAGTGTTCAGTCCTTCACCAGTGACTGGGAAGTGAGCTAGGGGGTCTCCGAAGGTGCTGTCAGGTTGAGGAAGTTCCCTTCTGTTAAAAGTTTGCTGAGAGCTGCTGCAGGAATTGGGGGTGGGACTTTGTAGGAGGCTTTCTCTGTATCTGTTGACACGAGAGTGTGGTTTCTCTTTTTTTTAAGCATACGTATTAGATTTTTTTAGGGTCTTTGTGGGGTTTTTTGTTCTTTGAAGTTTAACCAACCTTGCTTTTCTGGGATGAGCCCTACTTGGTTTAGGTGTACTACCCTTCATCATTTTGCTGGGCTGGGCTCACCTACCTCGTTGCTCATTAGCTTTTTAGTAATGCTGCTATTTGCCAGTGTCTGGGTCAGAAGACTAGAAGATTCTCTTGGAGGTGTTTGAGAAACCAGCATTTAAAAGATAACGAAGTTTATTTGCTTATTACTGTTTAGCATGCTGGCAGACCTTCTTTTCTTCTGTGTTTCTTCATGCTTGTGTGCCAGGTTCCAGAATACAGGGAAGGCGAGGAGACAGCATTGTGTGTGTCTAAGTCAGCCTAGAGGTGCATGTGCGCTCCTGGTGAACCTGCCAGAGGGGCTGGCGTCCTCAGCAAGGTCATCATGTCGGGGCCTTCGCTGGAGCCTGGCTTCTTGGTGTCACGTGAGGGCATTGGTCAGCTTAGGTGGCTCTAAGACTGAGACTGGGCCTTGCTGTTGGTGTGTGGGCTCCCCTGTAGCCCAAGCAGAGGAGGGCCTGGATGGGGAGCACTCTTCTGGACTTTCAGGAGGAGTAAGAGCGCCGTTCCTGGGAGTGGGGCTGGCGGTCCCGTGGGCTTACCTGCTGTGCAAGTGCGCCCCTTGTCCCCTAGCACCCCGAGGCCGTACTTGCCTAGTCCCCTCTAGGTGGAGAGCAGCTTACAGGCTTGGGTCACTGCTGGTAAGTGGCAGGACTGGGGCTAGGAACGCACATGCTCCAAGCCATCTCAGTGTCTGGATGGCGGAGGGGGCCGTCAGTACTCCTGTCTGGGTATCCATCCCTTGGTTTTGGTGAGGCTTGATAGCCACAGACCGTTGTTCTCAAGGCCCTCTTACTCACCTGCTCGGGGCACCGGGCAGGTAGCATCAGGCCAGTATATCTGGGGTTGGTTTCCACAGCAAACCAAGAGTTTTACCGTTGACATCCGCGCAAAGCCAGAATACCACAAGTTCCTTATTGGCAAAGGGGGTGGCAAAATCCGCAAGGTACGTGACAACACGGGAGCCCGCATCATATTCCCAACGGCCGAGGACAAGGACCAGGACCTGATCACCATCATAGGGAAGGAGGACGCTGTCAGGGAGGCCCAGAGGGAGCTGGAGGCCCTCATCCAGAACCTGGTAAGGTCCAGTGGGAGCTGCACTTAGGTTGTCCTGTCAGGCATGGTTGGCAGGGTCATTTACTTTTGCCCTCCCTCTGTGGCACAGGATAATGTGGTGGAAGACTGCATGCTGGTGGACCCCAAGCACCACCGCCATTTTGTCATCCGAAGAGGCCAGGTCTTGCGGGAGATTGCCGAAGAGTATGGTGGGGTGATGGTCAGCTTCCCACGCTCGGGCACACAGAGCGATAAGGTCACCCTTAAGGGTGCCAAGGACTGTGTGGAGGCGGCCAAGAAGCGCATTCAGGAGATCATCGAGGACCTGGTAGGTGCCTGAGAGGGCGACGGGGCTCTTAGCCCCAACAGCCAGGGCCAAGGGGCTCCTTGAGCCCTGCAGTGGGCTCCTCTGGTGAGGCTGGGGCTCTCAACCTCTGGCCTTCATCCTGACAGTTGGTGAAAATACCTCTCCTAACAACAGCTTTTTAAAACATGGGATGAAGTGCAGTCTGTACAAGGAGCCAGCCTCTCGTCTCCAAAGGGAAGAAAAGAGATGGAAGGGGAGGGCCTGTCAGAGCAGATCCACGCAGAAACATGTCCCTGCTGGTGCTCTCCTGCTGCAACCTGGAAAGTATTTCCCCAACCAGCAGTCCCCATGCCTCCTCATGGAGTCACAGCCACAGCATTCGCTGTCACTGGCTCACGTAGCCACCCTTCAGGGACAGTGCGTGATGTTGCAGGAGGCCGGGGACTCTGGGTCAGACACAGGACCATGGTGCTCCTGGCTCTGGGCGGCAGCGAGCCTCATGCCATTTTGTGCATACGGGTCATCAGTACTTTCTTGTGTCTGGGAAATATGTCAGAAAGAGGCGTCCCGTTTGGTCCTGGCCCCCGGCCCTCCTCTCTCCACCCTGTTGTATGTGGAACAGTTGAGGTGTCCGTGGAGGACTGAGTGGAGGCTGGTGAGGATGTGCACTGACCCTAACCAGTTAATGTCTGTCTTTATTTTTTCCTTTCTTGCTGTGCCCCGCACCCCCCACCCCCAGGAAGCCCAGGTGACCATAGAATGTGCCATACCCCAGAAGTTCCATCGATCTGTCATGGGCCCCAAAGGTTCCAGAATCCAGCAGATTACCCGGGACTATAATGTTCAGATTAAGTTCCCAGACAGAGAGGAGAACCCAGGTGGGTCCCAGCGGTGAGCCCCATGCTGAGTGGGGAAGCAGGGGGCGCGTGAATGGGCCTCATCCGGGGATTCCAAGGCTTCTCTAGGAGGTGGGTGCAGGGTGACAGGGGCCCTCCCAGCATCCCGAGGCTTGCAGCAGGTGACGAGGCAGAGGAGGGCAAAACGCCTGCGGCCTCTGAAGCAGGAAAGCAACCCCCACCCCCACCCCGCTGAGTTTGGTTCTGGGGCTTCACACAGGTCCCAGGTGACATGTGTGATGGGACTGCTTATGCTCTGTCCACTGCAGCTGCCTCTTCCCCAGCACCCCTACTTGGCAGGTTTTGTCCCTTGAATGACAGGCAGCCCCTGACTGTCCTTCTGCCGCAGCCCCTCAGCTCAGTGTCATCCTTATTGCTTGGTTCCACGTGGGGTGGTAGGTGGTAGGTAGGACCTGCACGACGAGGGGTCTCAGAGCTGACTCTCCCAAGACCTGTCTCCTACTCGGGTTGTGACCAAGTGTGTCATCTTTGTTGACCAGTCTCAGTGGATGTGTCTGGTCCGGTTAGTGACCATGCAGCTTCCTGGGTCCCCTCTGTGTGCTCTGTCCTCTACAAAGCTGGTCACGGCCACTGAAGCGCCTCTTTCCCTGAGAGGATGGCCTATTTTGAGTACATGTGGAGGAAAACTGCGTAGGATAAAGATGGATTTTCTATACTCAGTATCCAAATTCAGTTTGTTTTCTCTTGCTCCCTCTTTTATGCATACAGTCATTTTTTCTAAGTCGTTTGAGTGTACTTTTCAAATTTATCTTTGGGGCTCCTTCCTGAGAATCAGAACTTTTTAAAAAAATATTTATTTATTTGACAGAGAGATCACAAGTAGGCAGAGAGGCAGGCAGAGAGAGCGAGGAAGGGAAGCAGGCTCCCCGCTGAGCAGAGAGCCCAATGCGGGGCTCGATCCCAGGACCCTGAGATTATGACCTGAGCTGAAGGCAAAGGCTTTAACCCCCTGAGCCACCCAGGCATCCCATCAGAACTTCTTTTTAACATCATTTGCGATAACTGGGGGACAGATGGGGGACATCCATCATCAGAATCACATGATCTGACAGTGTGTAGCAATGTTATCGAATTTAGTTGGTGTTCAAACTTTCCCACTTTGGAAAGTGTCTACAGAGTCCAGTCTTCCCCCCCACAGTACAGGACTGTGGTTCTTTAGTGTTCAGGTACACAGCTGCCTGTCGCCACCATCTGGCTTCTTTGTCACAGGTCCCATCTCTTCCTTCTTGATTCTTGCTCGCCTGCTTCCTGGTATAAGAAGCTGGTGCAGGTGCCCACCTTCCTCCCAGCCTGTGGTGCAGACCCCTCCCCACAGCCATGTCCTAGCCCTGGGGCTTGGTTTCTAGTGTCCTGGCCCTTTAGACACAGTGGGTGCCTTCCCCATGCCTCCCACCCACCAGCCTCTGAGGTCACCAGCTCCACCCGAGGCAAGGAGGTGAGCTCACAGCCTCCTGGGAAGCGCGGCGCGTGTGGCTCAGCATGTGTCAGGGGCTTCCCAAGTGTTTGCGTGGAGGATGCTGAGTCGGTACTGTGAGCTGCTCCTGCCGTCTCCCCAGTTCACAGCGTAGAGCCGCCAGTCCAGGAGAACGGCGATGATGCTGGAGATGGGAGAGACATCAAGGAGGCTGACCCCGGCTCCCCCAGGCGGTGTGACATCATCATCATCTCCGGCCGGAAAGAAAAGTGTGAGGCAGCCAAGGAAGCTCTCGAGGTGGGTGCGGCCTGATGCTGGCTGCCCTCACGGGGTGGTGCCCAGCCCCAGCCGTGCCTGCCCCAATCCCCTCAGCTCCCGCTACCAGCGGCGCCCAATACACCAGTCTGGGGCCCAGAGCCCAGCGCCTGGGGGCTCGATGGGCACAGAGCTAGCAGGTTCAGTGACAGCAGGGGGAATGCATCTGTGTTTGAGCCTCACCAGTCCCCCTCTGTAAGCTTCAAGTGGCTCTGTTTTTCCTGGACTCGGTTAGTTCTGTTTTTGTTTCTGTAAGCAGCTTGTCACATTTAAGAGCGTAAGCTTGGGGTGAGGATCTGAAAGTGTGCTCTCTTGGCACTAATCTTAAAAAAGTGGATTCTGTGGTTTTGTCTTTGGGTGTTTTGTCATTTTTGTTTTTGTTTTGAGAGAGAGCGCGCACGCCCAAGCAAGCAGAGGGCAGGGCAGGGGGAGAGGGAGACTCCCAAGCAAAGCCCCCAAGCGTGGAGCCTGATGCAGGGCTCGATCCCAGGACCCAGAGATCATGATCTGAGCCAAAATCCAGAGTCAGACGCTTAACTGACCTCCACCTAGGCGTCCCTGGATTCCGTGTTCTCTTTTTGTGTTTTCTTTTGAGTTAAAAGCCTGGATATTGGCCTCAGTTTAGGCAGGACAGCATGGAAGGTTCCAGGAAGCTCCCTGTAGTTCTCACACGGTCGCTCTGCTCCCTGCTGGCTCTCAGGCCTGCCCCGTCCGTGTTTCCTGCAGGCGCTGGTTCCTGTCACCATCGAAGTGGAGGTGCCCTTTGACCTGCACCGGTACATCATTGGGCAGAAGGGGAGTGGTATCCGAAAGATGATGGACGAGTTTGAGGTACCCCAATTTGCAGTCTTTCCCTCCCGAGTGTCTCTGGCAGTCCAGCCCTGTGGCAGTGCGCCTTCTTCCTGCTCTTACTGCAGCGGCGGGCCGCCCCTGTCTTGGTCTGGGACCCATCTGCATCGGGTACCCTCCCGTGTCTGTGCAGGTGAACATCCATGTGCCGGCACCAGAGCTGCAGTCTGACGTCATTGCCATTACCGGCCTCGCTGCGAATTTGGACCGGGCCAAGGCTGGCTTGCTGGAGCGCGTGAGGGAGCTGCAGGCTGAGCAGGAGGACCGGGTGGGTTTCCACTGGGCCACGGGGGCATCCACCAGAGCCGCAGTCCTCAGCCTTCATCATCATGCTGGAGGGTCACTAGCACCCTGGCCACTTGGCAGCCAGTTCAGCCAGGTGGCCAGAGGAGCTGGCCAACCCCATTGTGGTTTGTGTCCAGGGGCCTTTCTTCAGGGGCAGCGTTGGCGGGCGTAGCACTTTTCTCTTCCCTGTTAACAGCAGCAGAGTTAGATTCCTGCTAGTCTTTTTTTTTTTTCCCCAAAGTAAATGTGCCATTTGTGGTGCCTCCAGCCACACAGGACAGGTAAGGTTAGCCAGGCGTGGGAGCCGTTGCTGCGAAAGACCCCCAAACGTGAGTGGTGTGGTCCATGGTGGGTATCTGCGGGCCCATGTGGACCTTCTCACTGCAGGGTTTCCCTGCTTTGGGGAGGGTTCAAGACCCACCTCCCCTCTGTAGAGCTGCCGTTGGAAGGGTTTCCTGAGTGGTGCACAGGGAGGCTGGGTGTTGTCCCCTCCTGAAGCCTTGGTGCAGATTCCTTGGGTTGTGCTTCGAGGACTCCCTGGAGTCAGGTTGGGGCAGGACACCCAGACCTCTAACACCTGAGTGTGCTCCCAACAGTCTCACCCCAGCCATGGATGTCCTAGGCGGGCTGCTTCTCTTTTCCTTCTGGCCTGCTTTTATACCCCAGCCTTGGAAAACACTCTCCAACCCCACCCAGAACATTTTTATACTTACTTATCAGATCCCTATTAAACCAATTAAAAAGTTGAGCTCAGAGCTCGCCACTTGCTGTGCCAGCCTTGTTGATGCCCAAGGAGTCCTTTCTGAATCTGTGAGCTTGCTTATGGGCAGGTCCTTGAGCTGGTGGGGCGGGGTGACACAGAGGCTAATAGGAAAGCCATGTCTTGTTTTTGTCACCGGGGATACCTTTGGGGTTCAGGACAGAAAGACGGGTGGCAGTAGCACATGGCTGCACATGATGGTGATGGTCGGCTTTGAACTCCTCCACTCTTGTCTCATCTGTAGGCTTTAAGGAGCTTTAAGCTGAGTGTCACTGTGGACCCCAAATACCATCCCAAAATTATTGGGAGAAAAGGGGCAGTGATTACCCAAATCCGCTTGGAACATGATGTGAACATTCAGTTTCCTGATAAGGACGATGGGAGCCAGGTAAGAATGACTGCTTGGGTCAGACTCTGTTGCGGGAGGATTTTTGGGGGGGAGACTTTTGTAACCTCATCCTGACCTGGGAGCAGTGAGCAGGCGAGCTTAGGATGTGCCCAGGTGTGTGGGGATAGGGCAGAGTGCAGAGTGACAGGTCTCTGAGGATCGGATTTTGGCTTGGGCTTTGGGCACTATCTCGGTCTGTGTCTGCCTGCATCGCCACGTGGACCTTCTCCCCTGCCCACCTGGTCATCAGCTGGGTCCCTCCCACACAATTGTCCCCACAGGTGCAGTCCTTCAAGGAGCACCCTCCCCGCGCCCATCACTCCCCTGCCTGTGTTCTTCTTGGCTCGAACAGGGGTCCCTTCTAGCACAGCTTTGCACATAGTGGGAGCCTAGTCTCTGTCTCTCCTCCAGTAGCATGCAGCAGAGCACCCAGAAATGGTCTGCTAGAATCTTCCAGTCAGCAAATCCCAGCATGCCTATGTAGACTCTGACCTTTCAACCCTGCATCCAAGCACTGTGGCAGGCCGTCCATCTGTACCTTCCTTCTCTCCCTGGCCCAAGTCTGTGAGCCACAGCCTGAGTTCAGAAAGGCAGGCAGGCCTGTAGGGCCTCACCCCGTGCCCCGTCTCTTGTCTGCCTCCTGCCAGGTCCTCCCTTCCCCAGATGCATCCTTTGATCTGCCTCTGCATTTCTAACAAACGTGTTTACACTGCTGTTCTTTTTTATTCTTTGTGGTGGTGGTAGTGTTGTTTAAGTGAGCTATATGCCCAGTGTGGGGTTGAATTCATGACCCTGAGGTCAAGAGTCACCTGCTCTTCCAACTGAGCCAGCCAGATACCCCTTTAACTTTAATTTTCAATGTTTTTATTTTTTTTTTTTCTAAGATTTATGTACTTGAGAGGGAGAGAGAGAGAGAATGAGAGCCTAAGAGCAGGCAGAGGGAGAAGCAGACTCCACTGAGCAGGAAGCTGGACGTGGAGTTCCATCCCAGAACTCTGAGATCGTGACCTGAGCCACCCAGGCGCCTGTAGTTTGTAATGTTTTTAATTCTGAGAATTCAGCTCTTTTAAACTCCTCACCTTGCGACTCCTGGGTGGCTCAGTCAGTTGGGTGTCTGTGTTCGGCTCAGGTCATGATCAGGCTCATGATCGAGTCCCCCATCAGGCTCCTTGCTGAGTGGGGAGCCTGCTTCTCCATTTGCCTGCTGTTCCCTCTGCTTGTGCTCTCTGACAAATCAATAAATAAAATCTTAAAAAAAAAAAAAGAAAGAAAGAAATTATCCCTCACCTTCACTGTGTTTATCTTCTTCAACTTTGCTATGTAAATATCACAGTCATTATTTGGTGTTCAGACCACAGTGGCTAATATCCCACAAGCTGAAGGGGATCAGTGGCCACGTTTTCTTCATAGGCAGCTTTTTCCTGGGAGGCTCATGCTTCCGTTGGCGAAGGGTTCTGGTCTGTCTGTCTGGGGAGGCGCTTGTCGGCGGGTGGTGGGCTCTGGGCACCGTGGCGGTGGGGGAGGGGAGGGGGACTGGCTGCTACTCTGCTGTCTCCTGGGGTCCTCGTGGCCTCTTTTCAGTAGATCTTGAAGTTCCTGCTCTTCTTTGTTTCCCAAACAAAGTGTTCTCTGGTCCTTTATGTTCTGTTGCTCTTTTGTACATGTAGTATATTCTCTCGCCTTAAAGAATGTGGCTCACGGGGTGAGGGGATTCTGTGCTCACGTGTTCGTAATGCCTTGAGTTGTGTGTCTGCACTGCCCGCGCTCTACGAGGGTGCCCTCACCTGTCTGTGTGCATGTGGGAGGCCTGAAGGCTGGGCCGGGGTGAGCTGTGGCTGTGGAGTGCTGGCCACGGTGTTTGGAACCTTCTCTCCAGGTCGGTCTGTCTCCAGCGATATGCCTCCAGATGCAGGGCCCGGGGTCACCGACACTGTGCCCCCACCTGCGGCTCTCTTTGTGTGCAGGTGCCCTTTCTTTTCCCATATGTGTCTTCTTGGTGGGGTGGGAGTGGGAGGGGAGTGGGGAGGAGCCAGTAGGCATTGTTGACCTGTTGTTTTAAATCAGCACCTGACATTCTTGTCTAGCTTTTTTCTGTTCTGAGTGGGTCAATATTTACCCTGAAGGTGAGGCCTGCCTCATCCAGCCAGAGCTGCCTCTTGTCACCTCCAGAACTGCACCTGCTGGGTTAGGGCTCCCAGCCTGGAATTTCTAGGGGTTTCCCATCTTCTGACTGGTTGTTCTTTCTTAGCCCCAGGACCAAATTACTATCACAGGGTATGAAAAGAATACAGAAGCTGCCCGGGACGCCATATTGAAAATTGTGGGTGAACTTGAACAAATGGTTTCTGAGGATGTCCCGCTGGACCACCGTGTTCACGCCCGTATCATTGGCGCCCGTGGAAAAGCCATCCGCAAAATCATGGATGAATTCAAGGTGGGTCCCCAACCCAGTCGTGAAGGGGCATCATCAAGTCCTGGAAGCATGGTGGGTGCGATGGGGTGCATGCTTCCCATGGCCTAGTTGAGGGCCTCAGGGCTTCCTGCCTCAGCTGCTGACCGCACTTAGGGTTTGAAAGTCTGACACTCACATGCCTGTCCCTAAGTTGGTGAGGTGGCACAGGGGGCACAGCCAGGTGCCCTTGGTAGTGTTGGGCAGTGTCCTACCCTGACTGCAGGAGGGGCAGCCCCACAGGGCACAAGTGGCTTCTGTATCTGTCGTATCATGCTTAGCTCTGATGTACAGGACCTTTGCCTCTTGAAAACAAGGTTAACTTGGGGAAAATTCACTAGAAGTCCACCATTCCCAGCCATGCAGAACCATGAGCCTCTGGTCCAGAGACCCTGCCTCAGCTGCTGTATATGCTCCTTCCAGGTGGACATTCGCTTCCCACAGAGTGGGGCCCCAGACCCCAACTGCGTCACCGTGACGGGGCTCCCAGAGAACGTGGAAGAAGCCATCGATCACATCCTCAACCTAGAGGAGGAATACGTGAGTTGTGTCTGGCAGGAGGCCTGTACCCAGGACACCTTGCCTCTGACTGGCGTGGGGTGACAGCAAGGCTGTGTGCATTTGCTCCCTGGGCATGCCAGGGACAGGGTCTCCCCTGAGCGAGTCTTGATTACTAGAGACTAAACAAACATGGTCGTTATGCATGCCTGCTGACTGACCATCCCCCCACACACCTGTGCCCACAGTTGGCTGACGTGGTCGACAGCGAGGCCCTGCAGCTGTACATGAAGCCGCCAGCCCATGAGGAGTCCAAAGCGCCATCAAAGGGCTTTGTGGTCCGGGACGCCCCCTGGACCGCAAATAGCAGCGAGAAGGTTAGATGCTCTTCTTTGCTCCGTGTGCCCTGGGAGGGGTAGCACTGGCGAGCAGCACTTAGCTCTCCACTGGGGAGGCTGCTCAGGCAGGATCCCCTTACTGAAGCTGTGCACTCTTTCCCCTACAGGCCCCTGACATGAGCAGCTCCGAAGAGTTTCCCAGCTTTGGGGCTCAGGTGGCCCCCAAGACCCTCCCATGGGGCCCCAAACGATAATGATCAGAAAGCAGAAACCTCTCCAGCCTGCTGACCCAAACCCCACCACACATGGTTTGTTTCAATCTGACCCAGCAGCTGGACCCTCCATAAATTGTTGACGCTTCCCCCTCCCCGAGGTCTCGCAGTGAAGCCGGGCGCGCCAGCCCCCCGCGTGCGCTCAGGATCTGCTCCCTGACACCTTTTGCTCTGGGACGGCGCTCCGCTGTTGTGCACACTAACAGAGGTAATTGGACATTTCCCTACAAGCCTCCTGGCTCATCCAGCATGTCAGTAAGGCTCTGGCCTCCACTCTGAGAGCTCCACAGCTGTGGCTGAGTCTACTTCCTGTGTCATGACCTCAGGAAATAAATTTCCTTGACTTTATAAAAGCCAAAATGTTTGCCCTCTTCCTTTCCCACCTCCTTTCCTCCCTCTGCCTGCCGTTCAGTCTCTCCTTGTCAAATGCAATCCACCTTCTTCCAGCTGCCAAAAAGCCCACTTAGCCCAGACCACAGGGTGGGGAGGAAGACCCAGTTTGCATACTGGGAGTGCCCAGACCCAAAGGAGAGCTGCGGTGGAGCCTGAGGGGACCAGAGAGGCAGAAGGGTGACCTGGGTTCTCAGGCGGTCTTGGCTTTGCACACGTTGGGGTCTGAAAGCACCGAGTGTCTCCACCCCGCACCACGCGGCTGGAGACCCCAAGTCTGGTGAGGAAAGCCTGAAGACAAGGCCGCACGTCTCCATATAGGTCCACCGTGGCTGGCACGGTGGCCTGGTGTGGCCTAAGAAACGTGGCACGGGGAGAAGGGAGGCCTGTGGAGCAGTGGTGGAGACTGTCCACTCCTCCCTCGTGCCCACCCACCGCCCCCAGGCGCCAGGTATGAAGTCTCCTCCTTTCTACCTCAGAGTTAGCGTGGCATGGTCCCACGCTTAGGAGAGAGCCAGCCATGGCGCTCGGCCTCTTGGTTTAGAGGTTTCCAGTGGCAGCACGTTGGCTGCAGCACCAGGTCTCCCCTAGGCTGTCCTCTGACACAAGCCCAGGTGCTGGGTGTGGGCTTCCCAGGGGTTGGTCTGGAGAGGCTGGCTTTGTGGTCCCGGGGTACAGAGAGGTGAGGACCAGCCGCCAACAAGGGAGGCTCTCCTCTGTCTCAGGCATGCAGTGGGTAACTGTGGCTGTTGAACCACAGGCCTTAGTGGGCAGGGGGCCTGGCTCTGCAGCTGCCTGTTGAGGGTCCGCTTGGAGAGAAGGGGGCCCCAGGCAGCGCAGAGGCGCCTTTGTGCCGTGTCGTGTGGGACCGAGGACGGGCCCTCCCCATCCCTGCCTCTGCCTTGTCTCATCCCACCCTGAGATACTGGCATTCCTAGGGGCTGGACATGTGTCCTGCACGCACAGTCTGTGCCACCCCCACACCCCCACCCTTCTCTCTCAAGCTCCGTTAATGGAAGCTCGGTGACCTGCCGACTCTACTATGATTCTGAGTAGACGGGAGTGTCACTTGACAAGTGTACCTTGAGCCTCCCGTCCATGTGGCAGCCTGAGGTGTGTCCACCTCCAGGAGCGATGGACTGGGGTGAGAGAGAACACGCACTTGAGTGGACAGGCTGGGGGACCCAGAGTAGGTCCAGTGAGGATAGGGAGGGAGGAGGGGACGGTGCTACCTTACCTTTCCAGGAGTACCCTCTCCATCTCTTGGGGGGCCTGGTTGGGAAAGGGCACCTTTTCTCCAGCTGCGTGAGGTTTGGGGCCTTTCCTGTTGGCCATCTTGTTTCCCTCCACTGGCCCCTCCAACCCTCACAGCATCTACCCAAACCCCTCTTCCCTCCGTCTTTTCTATAGCATCCTTCCACAGCGCCCACCCCTGCCCTTCCCTAAAGGTAAATTTTAAATTTTCACAACAGGTTTTTTGCACAGCTGCATTTATTGCTAAATGTTATAGATGCAAACCCCCTCTCTCCCCCAAAACTGTATTTGGGATCTTGTGTGCTCTGTTTTTGGTGGTTGTTACTAAAGATTGCTTGGTGACCCCGCCCAGGCCTGGTCTCCTGCAGCCACCCCTGCAGCTGGGACAGCCCTGGGCAGGGTGGGGTGTGCGTGTCCATTTCCTTTGTTGAATGTCTTCCATATCATGTGTTTCCATAGCTATGATCCGTCCCTTGGCCTTAATTTTGGAACCTGGAGATTATATGCAAACATGTGTAAAGGCTTATGAATATGGATGACACTGGAATTTTATAAATTCTAAAATAAAACATGAAACCAGATAGAGTGTGCTACAACTCATTTTGTCATGCAGCATGTCTTCTCTCGGTCCTGTGGAACCAGGGATGTCTTCAGCATGCTCTTAAGTGGTAACTGGAGATGCATAGATAGTTCTAGTCTCTGGTGTGATTCTCCCAGCTGGCATGTGGGAGATGGGTCAGCAGTGCCCTGAGAGCAGAGAGGCAAGGCGCTGGGAGGGAAGCAGGCAGTAGGCCCTGAGCAGGGGTGAGGCGGGCCAGCACAGCTGGTGTGGAGCTACCTGCCCTGGGGCCGGGAGGGAGGGAGAGGCCAGGGAGCAGCTCCAGCTATTGCTGCAGTCAGCTGGCCTTGAGGGCCCCCAGCCAGCACCTGGGAGGTAAGGTGCCTGAGCAGAGACCCAGGGTCACCGAGGTCACAGCACTTGGGGCCAAGAAGGGGCAGGAGGTGAGCTGTGGCCTCTCAGGGCATCGAGCCTGTGATAGCTCTGGGGCCTCGGGAGTCCCTGCCCTCCAGCTGCGGCTACCGACTTGAGGTGACCCCGTGACCTCAGAGAGAAGAGACTGGTGAGGCCTGGCCGACTCCTGGCGTTGTAAGCTGTGAGCCCAGACTCTTCTCCGAGCCCAGGAAGCTGTTGTCCTTTGCTCCATCTGTTCCAGAGAGAGCCTGTCTCCAGGAAAGGGTGCAAGAGGGAGTGACTAGACTGAGCATGGTCTGTCACGGACTACAGCAGAGTGCCAGGCCAGGTGCCATGCCACTGGCAGACGGGGGAAGGCGACGCGGGAGGACTGGGGGTTGGGGAGGGGCTCACTCACCTCATTCTCAGCCAGTGCCTGCTTGGCCAGGTAGTACTCCCGCTTCACCTTGACCTCCACAGACTCGGGAATGTCGGGTATCAGGAGGTCAAGGACCCGGCTAATGGAGAACACCACATGCTGGGAGCAGGACATGGTATAAGCAGTGGGAGAGGGTGCCCACCCTTGGTAGAACAGATGCCTCTACTCTCCTGAACAGGGCCAGGTGTGGGCATCTGCTCCCCAGGTGTGGGCTGAGCTGCAGAAGAGCAGTGTAGCAGAGGAAACCCCTGGAGGCGGCAGGAGCCACAGCTACAGACACCTGTCCCAGACACAGTCCCAGGTTCCGGGGCCCTGTAGAGCCTCCCGCACACTTGCAGCACCCAGAGACAGAGGCCAGGCAGGGACTGACTGGTTCCAAGATGGGGAGAAGACAGTGTGCAGGAGAGCTGTGATGGGACCAGGTGGCAGTGCATGTGCACCCCACAGCTGCACGCCACATGGTGGATCAGGCATCCTGGGGGCGGGGGGTAGTGGGAGAAGCCAGCTGGGGAACTGGGAGCCTGGCTCACCTCAAACACAATGACGAAAGCCAGGCGGATGGCCAGAAGATTCCAGTAGGTCGGAGAATACTGCCCATCATCTTCCCTGAAAGCCTGGTACCTGCAGGAGATCAGGAAGTCCGTGTGGGCAGCTGGGGCTCTGTCTTTTCCTTCCCTGACCCTGATTCTGGACCCGGCTTACCTGAGGACACCTAGAGGAGCAAGTACTAGTAAAGAGGGTACTCTGACAGGACCTTTAGCTTTCAGTGTTGGGGTCCCAAAGGGAAGGATGGATGGGCTGGATTGTCCCACTCCCTTGAAGTCTAAACTGGGTCCCGTGGTGGCAAAGGTCCTGTTGTCCAGTGGATGTGCTAATACAGTAAATCTGTGCTGCTGTGGGTGGTGTCACCCTACTTAACACCGAGAAAATGTGCCATTCCATGAGACCAGCAGCAAACGCTATTCACACTTGCCCACCCAGCATAGTCTCCTGACTGAATAGGCTCGTTACTTTCGGTTTGTCATCCTGCCATCCTTGGGCAGCTGCTTGTACTTCTGACAAGATGTGACATTCTGCTTTGTGACATAAACTTACATGCTGCACTCGATGGAAAGCACTACCAGGGCCAACGTTGTAGGGGGGGAATCTCGAATATTAAACAGTAATTGAGGGGGAAACCGTCAATGAATGTCATAAACTTTCAGTGGCTAAACTAGACACGACATGAGAGATTGGGAATGGAGAGACAATTCTTTGTAATCACCCTGAGTGCTCTACAGAGAGCCAGAAGAAGTCAAAGATATTCACCGTGCCTTTGAGAGACATGAAGGGAAGACAGAGGTACTCCAACGTGTCCTCCAGAAGCTAAGAATGCAGACTAGAGAAGCTCTGTTTGAAACAATGAAAGGGAGAGGTTTCCGGAACTAAGGAAAGACATCACCTTTTAGATTAAAAGCATGTACTGAGTTTCAGTGAGAAACTTTTAAGGAGACTCTACCAGTGCTTCCTACAAGAAAACAAGGTCACAAGAGAGTAATAATCCCAAAGAGCTGAGGGAAAATAAGTCAAACCTAGAATTGTATGCCTGGGGGCGCCTGGGTGGCTCAGTGGGTTAAGCCTCTGCCTTCGGCTCGGGTCATGATCTCAAGGTCCCACCCGGGATTGAGCCCCGCATTGGGCTCTCTGCTCAGCAGGGAGCCTACTTCCCCCTCTGCCTGCTTCTCTGCCTACTTGTGATTTCTCTGTGTCAAATAAATAAATCTTTAAAAAAAAATTGTATGCCTGCTATTTGAAGGACAAAGAGAGAATTCCCAGCATTAAAACCAACTTATGTCACCATAAGGGTATGCCAACCACACACACCATTCCTGAAAGGGCTATTCCAGGATATACCACAGCAAGAATAAAAATGAACTCAGAGGAAAGGCAACGCTGAAGAAACCGTAGTCACAGAAGCTACTAAAATATACCAAATAGATGTGATTAACAAATTACTAAAACTTTTTAAGATTTTATTTATTTATTTGACAGAGATCACAAATAGGCAGAGGCAAGCAGAGAGAGAGGAGGAAGCAGCCTCCCCGTGGAGCAGAGAGCTGGACGTGGGTCTCTATCCCAGGACCCTGGTATCACGACCTGAGCTTAATGCACTGAGCCACCCAGGTGCCCCCAAAATGTTTTTTTTAATAGTAAAACTAAAACTGTAACAATAACAAAGTGTAGTGGTGGGGGTTCAGTCGGCTGTAAAGTGTGTGAAGACCCTTGTCACACATGGGAAAGGAGACGAGTGAGTCCCTACATTCTTGGTCAGGAACACTTACATAGTTAATCGGAATGCTAAAAATGCAAGGGTGACTAATAAAATAGTAAAAATGGACACCATCAGTTCCAAATAAGCAAGAGGCCGGAGCTCCAGGACCGGGGTCTAGGAGCCACCGGCCGGACTCCACCCCACCCCAGCTCCCGGCGCCCCGTCCCCAGCACTCCCCCACCCCCTCCCTGTTCCCACCTGCATGTGCGGTTGTGCGCGGCTGCGAAGGTGGGCGGGGCGCGCGCCAGCGTGAAGTTGACGTAGCCGTGGAGGTCGCCCTTGCGGGTCCCCCGGTAGTAGGCACGCGGCAGGAAGTCGGACGTGAAGGCCAGCAGGAAGGCCTGGGCGGGGCCAGCGGGTCAGCTGGAGCCGGTCTGCGCGGCCCCGCCCCGTCCCGCCCCAGCCCAGCCCGGGCGCTCACGTTGCTGACCACCGCCAGGTGCGCGATGCCCGCCAGGATGTGGGACCAGATGCCAATGTCCTGCGCGCGCTCGGCCACCGGGCGCCGGTGCTGGCAGACGAACTTGCGCGCATCCAGGCGGATCTCCACCCAGTTGTTGAGCAGCGCGAAGAGGGGCGCGAGCGGGCACGCGGCCACGAAGATGGTGACGAAGCCGAACTGTAGCACTGCGAACGACACCGGCGGTCACCTCCGCCCTCCCCCCACCCCCTGGGCCCACACAGTGTGACCCCGTCTGCCCGCAGAAGCCTTCCACAAACACCACCACCGCCCCCCCTTAGGGAGGCTCTGGCCACACCTCCAGAGACCCCCTCCCCCAGGAAGCCTCCCCTGGCTGCTCACACAGCGCTGCAGGCCTTTCTGGCCTGGCTTGGGCCTCCCCGTACTCCCTGAGGTCAGGGACTCTGGAACTCTCCTCCCCAGTGCTCAGAAACCCTGTTTGCCTCATGCAGCCATGGAAGCAGGAACCTACTTCTGATTTTAAGGCTGGCTTCTCCATTCACCCCTTCAGGGGAGCTTTAGGGAATAGCTTCTTCTTCTTTTTTTTTTTTTTTTAAATATTCTCTGCACCCAGTGTAGGGCTCAAACTCACAACCCTGAGATCAAAACTTGCCTGCTTCACTGACTGAGCCACCAGGCGCCCCGGGAATGGCTTCTTGAAAGGGATTTCTGAGTCTTATGTGAAATTATGAAGGGGAGCATGGGGTCCCATTTCTTGTCTGGTGGAGTAGGGACACGGGAGGTCAACCCCACTCCATGTCATCATGAAAACACATGTCTCTCCCTCAAGAACCATCCAACCCCCTTTTGTCCATAGATTGGTGGATAACTCTACCACCCCTTCCGCTTTGGCTAGTGGAGCACTCAGACCAGTATGTGGTCCAGATACCCACTTTAGGTTAGGAGCGTGGGAGATCGATTCCCCTCCGTTGTCTCTGAGGAGGACCCTGCACTTGCAGGGACCAGTGCCTGTAGTGGACACACGCCCTGCCCTTCGAAAGGGCTTCACCCTGCGTGGGGCGTGAGCTGCACGCATGGGTACCAGCTGACGAGGGTGCATTGGAGTCCAGCAGAGTGTGGGCATCGAGATCTCTGGGGAAAACAACCTCCTAGGTGTCCCCACATCTGGAGCCGGCCTTTGTCCTCATCCCCAGGGCCCATCTCCGCAGCATTCAGCTTCTCTTCTCACTCCCACCACTTGGCTCTGGCCCATGCTTGCCAGTGCCCCATCCAAGGCCCCCAGGCCCTCTTCTGGACCCCTGTGCCCGCAATGCTTTCCTGTCCCATTCTTGGCCATCCTCTCTCAGGCCCTCTTCCCTCCAACCCCCACAATCTCCTTTCCAGAGCCTTTGGGGGCCTGGCTCCATGGGGGACCCTCTGTCCCCACAGGTAGATGTACACAGATGCCCAAGGCCAAGGCCATGGTCACTAACATGGCTCCTACCCATTTCCAGGTACTCTTGAAACAGGCCTTCACAGGGCAGAAGCTCGTAGTCAGCCTCCCAGGGTTCCTGGCCAGCCGCCTCCAGAGACCCGGCCTTCCTCTTCTTGGAACGCAGCCGGAACTTCTGCCACCAGCTCTGTAGCTTCCTGGAGGTGGAAACACCCGGGGAAATGGGTCTTGTTCTTCCAGGCTAAGCCCTGCGTGCTCCACAATTCAAAGGCAGCATCAGGGGAGGGTCTGAGCCATAGGGAGGGCAGGGGTGAAGAGAGCATCTACATCTCAGGGGTGGGGGGCATCCCCTCCCCCGCACCCCTGCAGTGTCCTCCATAAAATCAACATTGCTCCTGATAGCTTTTGGGGGGAATGAGTTCCCCTCGGGAACTGCAAAGCAGGGGCCAAGAGCTATGTCAAGGTTTGGAGGGGGCAAACAAGGGCAGTTTCTGTGCCAGGAATGTGGGGGGCATATATGTCGCTCTGCCATATGCTGGGGGGGGGGGCGTCATGTGTGCTTGTTGCTTTGCCGCACTGTCACTTGTCCAGGCCCTGTCCCCTCCAGGCACCGAGCTATGCCCTGTCCTTATAATCCTGAGTTCTTCTTCACTGCGCCGACCTCAGAGAGAAGCAAGACTGCACCGAGGCGGGGGTGGGGGGTAGTGTTGGTGAAGGGTTGGATTGGTCAAGGTCCCATAGCTACATCTTCATGGTGCCGCAGAAAAGCCAAGCTGGGAGCTGTTAGTCGGGGAAGACCAGGTGTGCAGGGGGGATGGGAGGGTGTCCAGATTGGTTCCAGCCTGGTAAGGGGGCCCAGTTGCTTTAAGGTGGGCCCCAGTGGGGCCATGGCGGTGGCACTGGGGAGATGGAGGCACCTGAAGCCTGGCCCTCCCTTGCTCCTCCCTGGTGCTGCCCTCGAGGCTGGGGTTGACTCACGGGACAAGGATCTCCTGCACGTTGTTGATGATTTGCTTTCCCGCCATGATAACCAGAAGCTCCTGCGCCAGCTCGATGAGGCAGCCTCCCGCTGCACACTACAGAAGCAGGGTTTCAGGTTAGCTCGGGGGAAGGACTGTCCTCCTACCCGCCCATCCTTCTCTATGCCTCAAAGGTGGCCCCCTGCCATGCTGTCACCTCCCTTTCAGACTTGCCATGGCACACTGAAGACTGCAGAGAGTCTCCCTCCCTTTCCCTGGGCTCACCCAAGCTCCCCACAGACTCCCCCAGATTGTGCAGAGGGGTGATGGGATGCTGACATATGGCACCCCAGATTTCCTTTGGGGACCCACACAGGGTTATGTGGGGCTGATCCTAGCTTGTGGCTAAAAGGAGTACTCAGGCCCCACTAACCAGTGACCCAAATTAAGTGACAGTTGGGCTGGGGCTTTTAAGGGAGCTCCTGAGACAGCATGCCTTGCACAGGGGTACTGAGCTGAGAGTGCTGGGCCAGCTGCAGGCATCTTCCCCACCAGGTAAGGCAACCCTGACTGAGAACACAGCCTAAGCTGGGAGAGCAGTGCAACATTATTTAAACGCTGGATCCAGCCATACCTGAGCCCACAGAGCCCTGAATATTTTCAATACCAAAGCCAGTGACACTCCCTTTTTTGCTTAAGCCAGTTTGAGTTAGCAGCTTTTTTCACTGGTCACTGAATGCTGCCTAGCTGATATAGTATGTCACGCACAGTCATGCCCCTGATTTGGGGTCCCCGCTACCCTGTCCCTAAGAAGCCTCTCCCATCTCATGTGAAACTGAGGTGGCCCCTTTGCAGTCAGCAGTTGGGGTGGGTCACTGCCAAGACCTGTGGGGAGGAGGGAGACCTTCTCAGACAGGAGAAGAGGTGATGATCCCAGCAGGGGCTGTCAGTGTCCCGCCCATGTCCCCTGACCCAGCACAGCGGCCTTTGGGGACCTTCATGCAGCCCCTGGGCTCAGGCATGCTTGGCCATCCACTGCTGAGGAACCAGGTGCACAAGGATCATCTGGAAGGTTTTTCTACAATGTCCCAGAGGGTCCAGGGCAGAGTCATGCCCAGGGGCTCATGGCAGTGACCTCCTCACTCAAGTATTCACAGGCGTACTCCCTTTTGCCTGCTCCCCTGGCCTCTCACATGCTCCCTGGGATGACACCCAGAACAATTACTTGCACCAAGTCTTTCTCTTGGGGTCTGCTTGGGGGACCCATGTGACAGCAGGCTTGTCCTGCACTCTGCAAGTTGGCTTAACTTGCACTTTGTGAAAAAGTAGGTTCCCGCTTGGCTTTCACAGCAGCTGGTGTTCACAGGGCTGGGGCCAGCCATGGGGAGCAGCCAAGCCCGTCCTAGTCACCGGCCCCCAGCCCAGGAGGGTCGCCAGTCTCTACACCCCCAACCCCTCACAAGGGCTCGAGTCCATCACTGGGGCAGGAACCGGGCTCAGGTGTGCTTCAGGGTGTGTGGAAATAGGGGCACGGATAGGACACGTGGGCCCAGCGGTGGAAGTGGTGCAGGAGTGCTGCGGGGTTCTGGTGGCTCAGGACATACGCCTCGGGGTCTATACCCCCACTGGCAGGTGCTGGCCTCTCCACATACTCACCTCCTCATTGCGGACCCCAAACAAGGTGTGATAGTTGCCCGGGTATCCCACAAACCTGGAGGAGAATAGAGGTCCTGAGGCCAGGAGTGAGGAGGGGCTGCTGCCCTTTGACCTACTGAGCCCCACGGCCCCCACTTGACCAGAGGAGGCACAATATGGACCCTGAAGCCCAGTTTGCTGGGTGAGCCCACTCAGGGCTCAGGTGCCAACCGCCTGCCTTCCCTGGGTGTCTGGACGGTGTCCCAGCGCCCACACAGGGGGCCACAGGGGAACTGTGGCCAGAGGGAGCGGCGCTGACCTGCCCTTGAAGAAGGCGATGTAGATGGGAGAGGAGTAGAAGTTGACAAACTGGAAGATGAACACCTTGAGGGTGAAGGCATCCTCAAACTTGGTCTGGGTGCGGTGCATTTCTAGGGCACAGGGGGAGGGGCCTTAGTCCCCCCATGTGAGGCTGCCTCACCCTGGGTCCCAGGACTGATAAGAGGCTGGGGGTGGGCCAGTGGAGGGGCCAGAGGTGGGGCAAACAGGGTGAGTTGGAGGGGACAGCACAGGAACACCGTAGGCCGCTCCCACAGGGCCCTGCCACTGCTGTCCCCACACCTGGAGCCTCTACCTGGGACACCCGTCCCCACTCCCCAGAGGGCCACCCCACCCTTGCTTACTCTGTAGCACTCTTTCGCCCCAGCCCGCCCCCACCAGGTGGGCCCTGAGCTCTCTGCCCCTGTCCCAGACCAGGCTGGAAGCAGACGGGAGTCTGTGGAATGGACAGACTGTTTATTAACATTTGTCCCAGGAAATGTGGGGCAAGGGGGTGGGGGAGGCTGATAGAAAGGGCACGAGATGGGGGGCAGGAAGAGGAGGGAGGGGGCCGTGGACAAGTCTGCCCCCACCCCCCCAGAGGGACAGCTCAGCTGTGAGGGTCTCCTGCTCTCCCCCGAAAGCTGCCCCAGGGGAGGGCCCGCCACGCCCCCCGTGCCTCACTCAGACGGAAGGATCCTACTCACGGGAGAGGGGTGTGTTCTGCCGCCAGGGCTGGGTGAGTCCCTGGGTCAGTGCCCTGGGGCCTCGGCCACTCACCCCATCTCGTCAGAATGTGGGCCAGGGCCACGTAGATCTTGGAGAGGATGAGGATGAAGACCAGGTTCACCACGGACCCTGTGAAGCTGGCAATGCGTGAGGCCTGATGGGAGTAGGTGGGTCAGAGGGGAAGGGGTGGTCCAGAGCCTTCCACCCACCAGCTGGGCAGGTGGAGACTCACCCAAGCTGCGAGGATGGTGTTGTCCAACCGGGACATGAGGATGGCCATGATGGCCCGGTACAGGATGATGGACACGAGGCACATGACGACCACAGCCACCTGTAGGGCAGCCAGACGCCTGAGCCCCCAGCAGGGGCCCGTGCTCTGTACCCCTTCCTGTCGGAGGGCAGAGTGGGGGAGGGAGGGGAGGAAGGTCCTTCAGACTAGAGGGCAGGCTTCATCTGGGTGTCAAGGGGCCACTGTGCATTGTCCTTGGCCCTAGGTGCTGGAGACCCATCCCTCCTACCCCCACTCTACCCCCTCACCAACCAAACAGTGGGGGTTGCTAATGTCTTGGAAGGGGTGGGAGGCTGGTCCTGTCAGGAAGCCCATCGGCTAGAAGGCAAGGAGGGGGTGTTGGAGCCCTGTGCCGGGATCACTCCCCACCACCACCCATCCCTGGCTTGAAGGCTGCCACAGGGCCTGCATCCATGGGGGAATCTTCCCAGAGCCTGCGCCCACCTCTTGCAGCCTGGACCCCAGCTGGGCCCCAGGCTTGGCCCCCTCTCTGGAGCCCAGGCAGCCAGGGCCCTTTCTGGGGGCTGTGAGAGTCTTCTGGGTCACGCGGGAGGCAGTAGGCTCCCGGCATCCAGGAGAGAAGGGGTGACAAAGGTGCCCCACATGGTCAGGAGGAGGGAGACGACGGGGAAGGGAGGCCAGGGTGGGTAGACTCACCATCATCACCACCACCACAGATCCCGCCAGCACTCGGCGCAGGCGGCTCCTCTCCGGGAAGTAGGGCTCCTCCTCCCCAGTGATGGGGTTCAGGGCCGTCATGGGGGCCGAGGCAGCAAACTGGGGCCTAGGCCTCTCCTGGAAGGGAGCCAACGTTCAGCAGCGGCCTGCATACATGGGAAGGCGGCAGCTGCCGGGGCACCCACCTCGATGTCTTCGTAGTCAGAGCAGCCCCAGCGGTAGGCCAGCGTGGCGCTCGTGCGTTTCCAGTGCTCCAGGAGCAGCACAGCCCACAGCGCCATGAACATGCTGAAGAAGACGGTGCCTCCGTGGTCGAAGAGCCGGCCGGCCTGCGGGGGGCATGGGCAGGGTGTCTGGCTTGCCCAGGATCCGAGGCCCCTTCATTCCCAGGGAGTTCTCCCTTTGGGAAGGGCCATGCCTACTCAGAAGCAGGTGGCTGGTTCCCTGGGGCCCAGGGCCCCCGATGGGGGTGGAACACTGCTCCAGGGCAGCCTATAGCCTGAGGGACTGTCAGAGCTGGGGACAGACTTACACACAGAGGTCATGCTGTAATGGGCTGAGACTTTGGGGGACACTGGTTAGGGGCAAATGCATTGGGCACATGGGATGGACATGAAATTCTAGGGGCCAGAGGGTGGCTTGTAGTGGCTTGAACTGTGGGCCTCAAAGCCAATCTCCACCTGGAATCAGAACGTAGCCTGATTTGGAGTGAAGGCCTTTGCATACGGAGTTAAGGTAAGGCCTTCCAGATGACAGCGCCCTGGTCGGAGCCCTAAGCCCAGTGACAGATCCTTACGCAACTGGGAGAACAGAGCCTGCACGGGGAAAAGCCAGGGAAGTTGGGGGCAGAGGTTGACACAAGCTGGAGGGACACAAGCCAGCTGACTCCAGACTCCCGCGGCTCCCACACACTAGGAGAGGGGCACAGAACAGCTTCTCAAAGAAGCCCAACCCTGTGTACCCCGATTCTGGACTCTGGCCTCCAAGACAGTGAGAAAACAGGGGTCTATTGTTTTAAAGACCTCAGTTATGATCATTCGTGACAGCAGCCCTAGGAAGCTGATTCAAATGGGATCCCAGAAGTCTGTCAAAAGTGTGTCTGGTCTGTGGGTCCACCTTGGCACCAGGGCTCCAGGCCCAGCGTGCGGGGGAGGCAGGCAAGGCCATGAGGCCACTGTTTTCATGGAAAAGCTGCCATGCCCAGGCGGTGTGTTGGGCTCCGGGACTGCGTGCAGCCTTCGGCCGCCTGCTCAGTCTGCTTGTGCCCTGAGAGCTTCAGGGCTTGCCTGCCTGCCAGGTCTTCCCACTGAACTTGGCTGGTTACCCATAATAACAGGAAGAGGAAAGCTGAAGGACCGCACGATCCTGGTGGGAACATTGTCACAGTGGTTTGCTAGCTCACGGGGCAAGTGGGAGTCTGCCTTCGGTGGTGACAGGGCTGGGGCTCTAGACAGGGCATGGCCAAAGCCAGCTCACCCATGCGGCTCCGTACCTGGACCAGGCTGCAGGTGCTGGACAGCAGCCAGAATGGGCAGTCGAGGCAGAGCGGGCACATCTCAAAATTATCCGCGCTACTGCACAGCTCCTGCCTTCAGGGCACAAGGGCAGGTTGCAGGAGCCATGGGGGGGACAGGCCCCCATCAGTCCCACCCCTCACCCTCTCCCTCCCCACCATGGCCTTTGCCAGGCTCAGTCTTTCTTTAAAAAGTAGTTTTGGAATACATGCCAAGATAATTTTTGAGTTAACTTTTTGAAGTTTTAGCTCCATTATGAAGTAAAACCAAGCCAATTCATTTACTTATAAGAAACGCTTATACTATTATAAGAAGCAAGGGTGAATACCAATAAAATTAGCCCAGGAGCCCGCCTGCCCCCTGTGTCAGCCTGGGAGCCTGTCTGCCCACCCGTCAGCCTTCCAACCAGGTCTACAGGAGGGCAAGGATGTGCTCAGTGCTCACCTTTGTCCCCAGCTCTGCAAAGGGCCTGGCACCTATGGGCCCCCGAAACACCACCCCCCTCAGGAAACACGGGACAAGTCCTGGGAGCTGAGAGGAGAGGACACTTACGTGGGCACATCTGAGAACACCATGAAGCAGCCCACCAGGAACACCAGAGTGCCCACTGCCGCTGCTGGCAGGAGCCAGCCCGTGTAGAACCCTGTAGGAACAGCACTGGGGTTGGCCATCAGGACCAGGATGAGGGACCCTGGGAGTTGGCTGTCAGTGCCCTGGGAGGGCCTGGGAGTAGCCAGTGCTGAGTTAGGCACTGGGTGGGGGTCTGCTCAGCCACTCTTGTCCCTTGGGCACCCCCACCCAGCCAACAGAACCTGAGATCTTCTGGGACCTTCTGGGACCTTCTGGGAGGAAGCCAGCAAGGCATGGTGCTCAGGAATGTCCCCTGGCTGCTCTGAGCCCAGCTCGTCCTTCCTGTCCTCTGTCCTGGCCTCTGGACCCCCTACCATTGAGTTCGGCACCCGACCCCCCAGGGCTCCTGCACGTCCCTTTCCTAAGACCCATTTGGCTCCAACCACCATGCCCGGAATGGACATCCCGTCTGTGGGAGGCACATAGCCCACTGCATTCCGATCTGGGAGACAGGTAGGGTCCATTCTGAATGTTTCCCTTCCCCCGCAGCCCCCTCCTACATGGCCAGATTCCTCGGTTGTCACCATCCCTCCAGCGGACACCCCGCTGTCTCCCACGGGTCTAGCCCAGCCCCTGGTCTGGTGTCCCGCCTCCAGTCCCACCCTGCAGCAGCCAGAGTGACACCTGGCCCAGAAGCCCAATGAAGAGCCTGTTCTGCCCTGTGTTGGCCTGCAGCCTGGCTTTGCTTCCCACGGCCCCTGCTTCTCCTGGCCAGGAGATGGAGCCCCAAGGTCCTCCCCACATGGGCGGCCCCTGCCCTGTCTGGGTCTACAGTGACTGTGTCACATGCAGGCAGGGTCCCTGCAAAGGCGTAGCACCCCAGCACTGCTGGCCGTGTGAGTCCGGAGGAAGGACTGCCCTGACCCGCAGCTGGAGGGCACATGTGCTGTGCTTGGGGATGAGAAGGGTTTTCAGAAGGGGGCAGGGGAGGGTGCTGCACTGGGAGTGGGGATAGAGCTGAGTCTGTGAGGGGAGCAGGAAGTCCTGGGCTGCCCAGGGCAGAGGGTCATTCTGCAGGAGCCAACTTGCCCACAGCGGGGGATAGGGTGGCTGACCCTGGGCCCTGGGCAGGGGTGACCGCCACCATTTGGGAGTGCCTGCAGTGGCTCCAGGTCTCACAAGCCACGTGTGGTGGGCTGGGGACACTGGGGGCTGAATCGGGAGGGCCCTGTCTGCAGAAGGGGGCTGCCCGTCCCTCACTGGGGCAATAGAAGGCCCCCAGAGGAGCCACAGGTATATGGCAGAGGCTGGCAGTGGCTGGGTGGGGGTAGGGCTGGGAATTGGGAAGCATTTTCCTCTGGTGTCAGTGTGGCTCCCCTCAAGGGGGCAAAGATCAGCAGCCTGAAGCCTGAGCTAGCGGGTACAGGAGGTCCAGTGGGGTGGCGGGGCAGGACTGACCTAGCCAGGCGAAGTAGAGGGCCACCTTCTCCCCGAAGTAGCTGCGCACGTGGTCCAGAGGCTGGCACTTGTACCACTTGTGCCAGCGAGCCCAGTACTGGAACAGGATCTGCCTCTGGGTGAGGCCTGCAGCCTGTGTGCTCTCCGGGGGGTTCCTAAATGGGCCCTGTGGACAAGAAGCCATCCAGTGGAGAGATCCAGGTGGCCCTCCCCGAGGTGGGGGACCCGAGAGCTACTCAAGGGAGGAGGGCATGATGCTGAGGGACTAGGCAGCCAGGAAGGCCTCGTCTGAGTGGAGCCCCTCAGCCAAGGTTCCTGGGGTCCGAGACCAGGGCAGGGAAGTGGGGGAGCAGTCTCAGAGCGGTGTGGTCCCTGGTGAACATGGGGAGGTGGGGCCAGCTGTGCCTCCCAGAGAAGGAAGGGGCTGTCAGTGGTGGGGGAGGCACCAGGCCTTCCCAGCCAAGTCCCCACTGTTGCACAGTGGTGGGTACTGGCCTGGCCCAGCCCGCAGGCCCCACCACCCCTCTGTGCAGCTCTGAGGACTCACGGTGGGTCCTGTGCGTGAGGACCAGCCCCACACGCTGGACTTTGTGTCGAGGACACTGGTCAGTCTGACAGGTGCCCCTCACCAGCACTGGCTTGGTTTACCCGGCTCTGTGAGGGGCACAGGAGACCTCACCGTCTTCCCTAAGATGGAAGCTGCCACATGGCAAGGAGGGTGGCCTCTGGGCCCCATGGCTTCAGACAGGGCACTGTGGGGCTGGATCATGTCACCAGCGTGTTGTTGATCCCCGGCATGGCCACCCATCTGCTCACAGCTGTCTAGCACGGGGGGCAGGGCCCCGGGGTCCTCCTCGGCCAGGAACTCAGCCTCACATCCAGGCCAGAACCCCCCGCCCCAACAACCAAGCCCCTGCTCTCACATCATGCAGGGGGAAGGCCGCGGTGAAGACGCCCTCTGCCAGTAGCTGGTCAATCCCAAACAGGCCTTTCTTCTCATGGCCATATGGGGTCTTGGCCAGGATGGCAAACAGCTGGGGAGAGATGGACATGGTACCTGTTACCTGTTGTGTGAAAGCAGGGCAAGACTCTCCCGGCCCACTCGCCTTGCTGCTGATGGTGCCCATAAGGTGTGGTCATAGTTCTTGCTCATGTAGCCGCCCACACACACCACAGTCCCACTTTAGAAATGGGGGGACCTTGGCCAGAGTCACTGGACTCACAGGAGTCCAGTCTGGATCTGAACCCAGGCCCTGGCTGCACACAGCTGGCTCCCAGTCCATACTCTGGGCAGGAGACAGCTTCTATATGGGTTCCTGTGTCGGGGGTGGGCACTGCCCTTGGCCCGGGCAGCCCACAAGGCCCTGTGCCCTTTAGCGGTCAGCAGGAGGCTCTCCTGGGCAGGCCTATCCCCCGTCTTCCCCTCCGAGGCCACTAGAACAGTCCTCCCGGAGCAGCTGGTCTCAGGGATGCTGTGGCTGTAGGTCCACTCTGGCCCTCGGTCCCCTTCCCCGCCAACCAGCAGGACCCATGCCCACCTGGGGCCCTGGGGGTCGTGGAGGGGTGCTGAGCAGGGCCCCCACAGTGTAGTGAGCTAGAGGGCAGCCCGGAAGCCTCCAGCACTCAGCTCTGAGGGGCCCCTGGCCCAGGGCTTTGGCACTGTGATCACAGAAGAGCTTTCCTGTGTCCACAGAGGCCTCTGTCCTCAGCTCAGGGCCACACCGGGAATGCCCACTCACAATTTGGTGCCTCTTGGTGCTGGTGAAGAAGGTGTCCTGGTTGTCACTCCCAAGGAACCTGTGGGATGTGGAAGCACAGAAGTCCAGCCCCTGCAGCAGCACACGCCCGGGAGTGCACGCGGGGGGTGCACACGCACGGCCTCATCCCATGCCCAGGAGAACAGCCACCGATCTGCCAGCAGCATTGACTCCAGTTGGCCCCTTTCCTTTTCCGAAGGCAGAGGTCACAGAAGGTTCTTCAGACAGCACAGAAACCACCCCCCACACAGCAGGCAAGTCGGTGGGGGAGCCTTCCACATGTCCCCGAGGCCCTGAGCGCAGGACCAACGGGCTCATGGGTTGTGTCTGGTGGTGGCCTGTGTGGACGGATGATCGATCCCAGGATCTTGGGAAGTACCATGGGTGGAGGCAGGCTGGTTTCTCCCAGGCCTGGAAGGAGGTGTTCTCAGCTTGGGCAGTGAGACCCTCTGGGAGTCCTTAGAGCTGGTCACTGACATGGGTCCCCACTCGCCCCTGACGGTGGCCTTGTCTGCAGGCGGGCTGTGTCTGTGTGGGCAGCTGGGGCTGTACCGCACACGTGGACGGGCCCCGTTCAGTTTTGCCTCCGAAGTGAGGTGCCTGGGCCCGAAGACTCTGCCCCCCACCACGGACCTGTAGCTGAGCAGGAGACACACCTGTGTGCCCGGCCAACTCTGGGGGATGTTTGTCCCCCAGCAGCCCTGTCCTGCCCTGACCAAGGTAGTCTGTGCTTGCCCGCTGAGAGGCATGTCCCCGGTTGGAAGCCCCGGGGAGGGAGGGAGCGAGACCATGGAGGGGGCACCTTGTCTGAGCTCAGTCCCACAGCCTCGCATTTGCCGTGCAGCGGGGTCTTGCCGCAGGAGAAGCCCCAGCCTCACCTTGAGAGCTTGCTCACTTTGAACTGGCAGGAGTAGTACTCGGGGGGCACACCAGGCACGTCCTCCTGCAGGATGTTGGGGATGCCCAGCCACGCCAGCAGGCCCGCTGACCAGTTGGAGGCCTGGTTGGGCAGCTCCTGGAAGGCAGGGGTGTTTGGCTCCCACTCCCAAACAGACGCGACGGCGAGACTGGCACTGTGCCATGGAGTAGGGGTGTAGGGGGGTGCCGAGTGCCCATCTGCCCTCCCCCGCCATCCCCCTGCCGTGCTGTGGGCCCTGCGAGGAAAGACCAGGCAGCCCCTGCCCCTCTCCAGGCCTCAGGCTCCAGGGCTGCCTTGCTGGGCTGTTGGAAGCTCAGAGCCCCTTGGGGCGGGAAGAGACAGGAGGGCAGCCCTGCCTGTCCATGCCCGTACCACCAGGGTCAGAGAGGGCTGGCAGGGTGGGCAGCACTGAGGCCCCCAGGCAGGTCATCCTCGGGTCACCTGGCAGGTGCACCCCCCTCTGCCCTGTGTCCCCTAGGCTGGGGCTGGCCCTCCATGGGGGAGGAGGGAGGGGTGGTCTGGACCTGAAGGAGGCACACGTCCCCAGCTCTCTGAGCCCACCCAGCTGCCCAGTAAGGCTTCTTGGGGTGCAGGGATGGGGGCTGGAAGGGACCCTCAAGGACCCTGAGTGGGGAGCCTCCGGGGTTGTTAGCACTGTGGGGGACCGCCCCCCCTACCTGCAGGGGCAGCTTGAGGCGCAGGTCCTCTGCGTAGTAGCAGAGCACGGCCCAGGGGGCGCTGAGGAGGATGTAATGCACAGTGCCTGGCCCGTCCTGCATGGTACGCTGCGGGGACAGGGGCTCCATGAGAGCCTGAGGGGGCGCGCGCGTGTGTGTCCACTCACACTCCTGGGGAAGACGGAGGTCTCGGCAGCTGTGCAGCGGCTCCTCAGCCCCAGCCGTAAAGCCGTAGGATAAAGGGCAGCTTGCTTGTGCGAGCACCTCCAGACGCTTAGCTGGCCGTGAGCCCGGCCGTCGGGAAGTCAGTGCATCGGCCATGGGGAACAGGGATGGGGATGTGGGGGCCTGCGCCAGCCATGGCCTCCGGGACCAGCGGGCCCCCACAGGTGGTTTGATTAGGGACCCCCCGCCCCGCTCTCCTGACCTAAGGGGGCCGTCAAGTCAGCGTTCAGTTTGCAGTTAGTGAATAACGGGCTTGGCCTTCGACAAGCCACTGGGCGTCCGTGTTATGTGTGGACATGGAGCAGTGTGCACACATATGTCAGTGGGCGAGCATGACTCTTCACATGTGCGTGCAGACATGTGGCAGGTGCTTCTGGAGTCATGAGACCAGAACTTGAGGCGCCTCTGCCCCACACAGGCTGGTTTCCAAAACCCCTCTTTTCCCTAAATGCGCATGCTCAGGCCCCGTCCAGGGCCCCTGGAGCAGACAAGCCAGGCAGGGTGGGCAACCCCAGCTGGAGGAGCCATGTGCTGACACCTGTCCTCTAGACTGCCCCCTGCTGTTGCCTGTGTCTGTTCTCCTGCAACCCCCACTAAAGGGAAGCCCGCCCTTCCCAGTGACGGTTCTGCAAACTCATGGGGCCACAGGTCCCAAAAGCTTTTTCCATGATAAAGGGGGGCATCTTTTCATCCCCACTGACAGGACTGTCAAGTGATCCAGACTTGAAGGGGAGGGGGTGTCAGCTCTTGACCCCCAATCCCCTGGCTGTATGTCTACCGGTGGCTGTGGCCCTGTGGAGGGGCGTTGGTGGGGGGTGGGGGGGAGGTGAGCACAGCACATGTCATTTCCCGCAAGGATGCCGTCGTCAAGAGGGGTACATCCCCCAGGAGTTCTCTGAGCAAGGATGCCAGCCCCGCAGTGGCCGCACCACTTACAGGGGCACATCTCAGAGGGATGACCCGGGACGAGCCGCATGGAGTGCAGTCCCATTCCATCAAGTCCAAACACACAAAACCAAGCTGCACTGTTTGCAACATCAAGTTGGTGCGGAGATGATAAAGACACGGGAAACTGATCAATGTCAAATCCAGGACCAGTTCGCTCTGGGCAGGGAGAGGACACCTGATGGCAGGACCTGCTCCCAGGGACGGCAGAGAGCAGTGGGAAGGGTGGGTGGAGGACCTGCGGGGCGAGGCCTCAGGGACCAGGTGATGTGAGGGGTGTGGGGCAGGCAGCGAGGCTGGTGAGGCTTCGGGGCTGCGTACTCTACCGGCCCAGACCCCCTGAGCAGCCGCACGCCTTCTGCCACTGAACATGTGCTCAGCGGGGCCTCTGTCACAGAGGATACAGTTGGGACAAGGGGCTGCTTTAGTGGATGCGTTCTGTAAGCGCAGCCAGTCCTCATCACAAGGGTTCCACCTAGACACACCTACACAGAAAAATGGGGAGGGCGGCTCCCAAGTATTCAGGAGGGTCTGAAAAGCTCGGGCTCCAGGCACAAACTGGGCGTGCAAGGGCCTATGGTCAGTAGTCCATAGGCACGGGGAGCTCGCCACGGGTGGGGCACCCAGCAGGACTTTAGTGTGGGGTTTGTTCCGGGGCTCTGGACCCCATGCCCTCGGGCCTTGTTGGGATGGTCATAGGTCATCCAACAGATGCAGAGCCCACCACTGACCCCAGTACCTGGTCCACGCACAGCCCAGCTGCATGGAGGTTCTCCAGAAAGGTCTCCCTCCAGGCTGCATGTGTCTTGTCCCTGGTGGTGCTGTCCTGTTGCTCACCCAGCTTCAGGTCTTCCTCCCAAACAAGGACAAAGTCTGTTAGGAACCAGCAGGGACAGAAGTCAGGGCTGGCATCCCAGCTGGGATGCTCAGCTTCTGGGAGGCATGGGGAGTAGGAGCCAAGCTGGAGGACCCTTGACCTGCTGCTCTATGTCTCCTTCCCAGCCCTCGCTCTGGTCCTGGTCAGGGCTGGGAGGGCTCGAGGACAGAACTGGCTGATGGGAGGGGCTGCCGAGGGGCTGGAGCCTGCTCTGGGCTCTGCGGGTTAGTCCCCACACCCCACAGGGGCTTCAAGGACTTTTAGTGCAAGTCACCCTCAGAATTCCCTCCCTGCATAGAGAACTGTAATGGCAGAACAAAATGTGGGAAGCCCCTGCTTTTCTGGCAGATGTGCAAAAAGGAATCAGCACAGCACAAGGGGTAAATAAATAGGTAGATATCAGAGTAAAACTATTACTAGTTACAGATAACAAGACCTTGTAGATAGAAAAACCCAGGGGCACCTGGGTAATTCAGTAGGTTAAGCCTCTGCCTTCGGCTCAGGTCCTGATCTCAGGGTCCTGGGATCGAGTTCCACATCAGGCTCTCATCAGGGAACCTGCTTCCCTTCCTCTCTCTCTCTGCCTGCCTCTCTGCCTCCTTGTGATCTCTCTCTCTGTCAAATAAATAAAATCTTAAAAAAAAAAAAGAAAAATCCAAAGGAATTCACTATGAAATTATTACAACTAATAGCAGATTTTGCAAAGTTGCAGGACACAAGATCAACATATAGAAATCAGTTGGGTTTCTATACATTAGCGATAAGCTCAAAATGAAAGGAGGAAAACCACTTTCATTTGTAACAGCATCCCAAATAAAGTATTTATAAACAAACTCAACAAAAACTGTGTAAGACTTATACTTCGAAAACCACCAAACATGGTTAAAATAAATTGAGAAGCTAAATATATGCAAAGACACCCTATGTGCATGAATCAGAAGATTAATATTATAACGATAGCATTATTCCTGAAATTAATCTACAGATTCAACAGAATCCTCATCAAAACCCCAGCTGGGTTTTTTTGTGGGGGGGGGGGGTCTTTTTCGCTTGTTTTTGTTTTGTTTTGTTTTTCAGAAAATGACAAGTCTAAAATTCATTTGGAGATACAGGAGACCCAGAATGAACAAAACAATGTTGAAAAAGAAGAATAGAATTGTAAGACTCACACTTTTGGACTTCAAAACTTACTGTGAAACTAGAATAACCAAGACTGTGGTACTGGTAGAAGGACAGGCATACAGACCAGTGAAATATATTTGAGGTTCTGAAAATAAACCCATATATTTATGGCTAATCCATTTTCTTTTAAAAGGGGGCACTACAATTCAATAGGAAAAAAATAGTGTTTTCAGCAAATGGTGTGGGGACAAGTGAATATCCAGATTGGAAAGAATGAATTTGGACCCCTACCTCATGCCATACACAAAAATTAACTCAAAGTGGAGTTAAGATCCTAAGATAAAGACCTAAGTATAAGAACCAAAATGCTAAAGCTCTTGGGAGGAAACAGTTGTACGTCTTCATGACCTGGTTTAGGCGAGGGTGTGTTAGCTAGAGCTTAGCAAGAAGAGAGAAGATTGAAGGACTTATGCAAAATTAAAAAGCTATGTGCTTCAAAAGCACCACCAAGAAAGTGAAAAGTACCCCAGGGAATGGGAGAAAATATTAGCAAATCATATATCTAATAAGGAACCTGTATCCAATATACATAAAAAACTTTTTCAACTCAACACTAGAAAGACAAAATAGCCCAATTTAAACATGGGCAAAGATTTTGAATAGCTGTTTTTCTTTTTTTTTTTTTTTAAGATTTTATTTATTTGACAGAGAGAGAGCACAAGTGGGCAGAGAGGCAGGCAGAGAGAGAGAGGAGGAAGCAGGCTCCCTGCAGAGCAGAGAGCCTGATGTGGGACTCGATCCCAGGACCCTGAGATCATGACCTGAGCTGAAGGCAGAGGGTTAAGCACTGAGCCACCCAGGTGCCCCCGAATAGCTGTTTTTCTACAGAGTCAGACAAGTGGCCAATAAGCCTGTGAAAGGATGCGGGGTATTGTCATCCATGAGGGACTGAGGGATCAGAAGTTACCCTACAGCGCTGCCGTCCCACAGTCCCCTCCAAGACAAGAGCCCCATGAAATCTGGGGCATGAATGTCCCCTGTTGCTGTGTTAGTCACACGAGCCATGGAATGGGGGCCGCCAAGATATCCATGGCCAGATCTTTCAGGGAGACGCCTACATGGGGTTGTCAGCTCACCAGGTGCCTCTAGGCCTCATTTCCAGGATTGGCCGCCCTGCTCCCGGAAGCGGCCACACAGGGTCCTTCCCGCCAGCAACACCCGACCATCCCAGTTTCCTCACGGCCTTGATGATGCTTGTTAGTTTCTGTTTTGTTTTATTATTTGTAATAGTTGCTGTCCCGCGGGCCATTAGGTGAGGGTGTGTGCTCTCTGGGGCTGTGGGCACGGGGGCAGGTGGCAGTGGGGAGCCTGGGCAGGGAACAGGGGCAGACTTGCCTTCGGGGGGCGGCCCTGGCCCCTCAGGAGGGACCCCCGCCCTGCCAGTTCCAGCTCCCTGGCGTGCTTTGCTTACCCCCAGGCCCTCCCCTGGGCACCCTGTGCATAGCACTTGACACCGGGGTGGGCGCAGGAGAAAGTGCTGGGTGGGGGAAGGGCTGCCTGGTTACCGGGAATGGTGACCGGCTGCCACCCGTGGGCGTCCCATCTGTGTCTCCACCCCCAGAACTAACATGGGCACAGCTGTCAGATACTGGGAGAGGCTCACCTACTTGGGGCTTGGAAGGGCTCCCCACCCTGCGGGCGGCCTCCTGGTGTCCATTCAGCTGGAAGTAAAGGAAGGGGCATGGCAGCATCATGACCCTGACGACTCCTCCACCTCCTTCCCCTCGACTGGTGCTCCCCCCAAGGGTGCTGCCCCCCTGCCTCCCCTCAGGGACAGAGGCATGACCAGAGAATACAGCCACCGGGTGTGGGCAGAGCAGCTCCCAGACACAGGCACGTCCAGGGCTGAGGTCAGCCTCATGACTCCTCTGGCCTCTGGAAGGCCACATGGGCCTCCAGGCACCTGGTTGGGCTGTGCACAAAGGTCAGGCTTGTAGGTAGAATGGGCAGGACCCAGGTGCCCATGACTGAGGGCCTCCAGCAGCTGGGGGAGAGCCAGACAGCCCCCCAGGTGACTCTGCGCCCAGGCCCAAGGTAGTCATGGTGCCCAGAGTGTTTCTAAAAGGTCCAGATGACCCCCAGGCAAGTAACCAAACACCGTGGACATAGCTGACGTCCTCATCCCTCCTCTGGAGCAGGGGGTGTCGGGAGTTTGTCCCCTCCCAGGCCACTTCCACACTTTGCACACATCAGAATGCGGCATCTCAAGGAACATTCTATGTTTAAGCTTCAGGACATGATACACATCCCTCTCTAGCTTTCCCTCCTGTGGGTGGGACCTTGCCTGGCCCAGCCTGTGCCCAGCCTCTCGCCTAGCCTGTCCCTGAGGTTGTCTGCATGTCCCTCAGGGCCGGGGAGCTGGGTGGTGACCTGGGAGCCTCCCCCTTCCTGTCACCAGGGGAGCTCCAGGGCACAGGAGGGCCGGCATCAGGTGAAGGCTGTGGGAAGACACGGTGGCCATGGGCACTGGGTCCATGCCCACCAGCTGGGACCCCAGGTGGGGCCATTGTCTTCTGGGCCCCTGAGTCTCATCAGGGGTGAGGGCTCAGGCCCAGGCAGAGAGAGACCCTCCTGAACCGTGGGCCTGGGTCTCCAGGAGGAGAGGCGAGAGGCTGCCTCCCAAGCTTTACCCGTGAGGTGCTGGCTGTGCTCCCGTATGAGTCCTCGTTCTTGGCACTGGGGACCATGTCGATCAGGATGGTGCTGTCCTCCTCCCGGGCCAGCCTCCGTGGCATTCCGATCCTGCACCCACAACCCCAGGGGGGCCTGTGAGACGTGGTCCCAGGAATACCACGCAGCCCACGTGAACCCACGTCATCGGGGAGGGCACAGGCCAGACCAGCTGCCCGGGGTAGGTTCGAGGCTGAGCTGTCCCACGTGGAAGCACAGGACGGTCCCCCATGTGGGCTTCCAGGTCTAGGAGCAGACCAAGGAGAAGGAGGGAGTGTCTGGAAGGCTTGACTCTGCAGCTGTGTGTCTGTCCACCTGTCCAGTGTGTGTGCCTACCTCCCTATCAGCCCTGCCTGGGGTGGTGGGGCCTGAGGGGGCCCAGAGGGGTGGGCTCAGAAACCCCCTCTTCTTTCTGCTCCCCTGCAGGAGGAGCAGAGGACACCATTCCATTGAGACGAGGCCTTGGCTCCTCCTGGACCCGCCGGGGAGGCTGGCCTGGCCACGCTGACCCTGTGTCCCCCCGACCCAACCTCTGGGTCCCCCTATGGGGAGGTCAGATGCTACTGTTCCTGTGGACAGGTTGGCAAAGTGGGGCAAAGAGCGAGAAGAGCCCTGTGTCCCAGAAGGGGGGGGTTTGAGTGGGGGCTGGCCATCTGTCCCAGCACAGGCGATGAGGGCTGTCACCAGCCACAGAGGCTGGGAGGGTGTGAGGCTGGAGCTACAGGAGGTTGGAGGGGACAGCTCATTGAGGGCAGAAGGTTGGAGAGGCAGAGATGTGAGCCTGCAGCTCCTGACTGTCTTCCAGTTTCCAGATGGCCTGGAGCCAGGGATTGGCCTTATGACACGGTCCCTGGTATAGGGCCAGTGTGTGTCACGGGGCAGTCCCAGAGGAAGTCTGGAGAATTTGAAGTCAGCTAGCTGCCTTCGGTGCTGCTGACCACCCCCCTCCATGTGTCCCTTCTGGGTTGTCCGTGCAAAGAGGATGGGGACAGAGGAGGCCCCAGTCACAAAGGCCATAGAAGTGACCTGCTCCATGTTGGCCCACTGGGCAGGTGGGAAAATTGTAGTTCCCTAGCATTGGAGGTGCTCTGCCCAAAGCCACACTGAGTGCCTGGTCTTTCTCATCCCCCCCCCCCCCCCAGGGCCAGGCAGGTCTTGGGCAGCAGGGTGAACCCTAGATAGAGCTTCAGGGCAGTGAGAACCCTGATGGCTGGGGGTGCTTACGCAGCCTCCCTGGAGTCCATCTCCCCACCTCCCTCCCTGTGGCCCTTGCATCATGGAATGGGTTCCCACCTGGCATGGCGGCTTCTGGAAGAGGCCTCTGAGGTCATGGACAACCTTTTAGCACCAGCCTGGTCTGGGCAGTGGAGTCTGGGCCAGACCCATAGGCAGAGAACTGGGAGGGACCAAGTCCTTGTGGTCCTGCCCAGGTGGGGCTGTCCACTCAGGTGTCCTCACCTTGCTTGGCAAATGGGCAGGAGAGGGGCCTGGTGTAGCTGCCTGGCAGGGGGCAAGGTCTCCCAGCTCCTGGAACAGGATCTGCCTTTGTTTGAGAAGGGGGTGTGGGGCTCTGGGTCTGCAAACAGAGGCAGCCCATTTTCCTAAAGCCTCTCCCTGTCTCACATGCAAATGCCACCATCCTCCCCCAGAGGACACAGCTCATCTTTCTCCCCTGATTTACTTAGGAATGTCACTGTAGAGGGACCGGGAGTGGTGGCGCCCAGCTGGGGCGGCCACGGAGGGTTTGGCCGCCATCTCCACCTGGTGGGCCACTGTCCAGAGACTCTGAGGGCCTGGCTTGCACAGCCAGTTCTGCCATTTCCTGGGTGTGACCTCAGGGTCCATATGTGAAAGGGGGTGCCACCCTGCTCACTGCAGGGAGGGGTCCCAGCCACCAGGTCCTTCTTGGGTCTGGGCCTGTCTCCCAGGAGCCCACTCCGTCCTCCCCACAGCGCTGCTCTCTTGTGGCTCTCTTGTGCAAAACCCAGAGTCCCACCGTCGTCTTGGCTACATCTCTGTCCCCCACCCCCCTCCCAGGAGACCCTGCGCCATGGGTCCTGGGTTGTGGCCAGCCACAGCAGGCATTCCTGAGCTGGAGGGTCCACACTGGGCTCACTGTCTGGGATCCCTGAGCTGGGTTCCTGTGTACCAGCTGCCCTGGGGATGCCCCAGAGCCAGGAACTGGGGTGAGGCAGGTGAGGGAGGAGGGGTATCCGCTGTGGGGCCTCAGTCTGGCCCCACAGGGCCTCCGGAGGGGAAGGTGTGGCCCAGAGTTTTTCTAGCCAGACAACTTGATGTTCCGCTCTGGCCACACTTCTAGGGGCCCGGGAAGAGGTCAGCTTTCAGGGGTTCCCAGCACTCTGCTCGCGGTAGCCCCAGGGACGTCAGCCGGAGAAGAGCGGCAGGTTGGCCGCTGGGGGTCACCGCTCACCAAAGCTGGAGCCGTGGGGGGCCAGGCACACGCAGGACGCTAGAAACAGCACTCATTCCCGGGGTGGTGTTGAAATGCCTATTTTATATAATGTTTCATGTTTTGACATATTTTTCAAGTTGCATTACTCTTGCTGTTTTTAAAAATAAGGAGGAAAAAAAGCCAGCAAGTGACAATGGGCACAGGTGTGTTGTTGGGTCCCAGGTTTGGGGAAGAGCCCAGGCCCCGATCTGCTATACCAGCCTTTTTTTTTTTTAAAGATTTTATTTATTTATTTGACAGAGATCACAAGCAGGCAGAGAGGCAGGCAGAGAGAGAGGAGGAAGCAGTCTCCCCGCTGAGCAGAGAGCCCCATGTGGGGCTCGATCCCAGGACCCTGAGATCATGACCTGAGCCGAAGTCAGAGGCTTTAACCCACTGAGCCACCCAGGTGCCCCAACACCAGCCTTTTTTGACAGTAACTTCCTATATCCATTTGTGGAATATGGAATTACTTAGGAATACATTGGCGGAAGTGTGGAAAAGCCTTTTTTGACAGTAACTTCCTATATCCATTTGTGGAATATGGAATTACTTAGGAATACATTGGGAGAAGTGTGGAAAAGCCTCCAGCTGTAGTGACCGAACCGCTCTTCCTCACGTTCGTGGCCGCCAGGTCCAGGTTCCCGGCCCCATGTCAGTGGCATCGACCCTTGCTCTCAGGACAGCAGGTGCTGTGGGTTGAGCATGGGCCCCCGCCCACTCTGGCCACAAGGCAGCCTGGAAAGGGACAAGATCCCATGAATGGGGGAGGAACTAGCATGCCTCCTCCCCAGGGATGGGCACGTGGCTGGTTCAAACACGATCACTGGGCTGCATGGTGCTGGTAGAGACTGTCCGTGGGGGGCACTGCTGCTCCCTGGACACTGACCCGCCCTGCACCCAGTCTGATGGGTGCCCTTCGTGCCATCCCCCTCACTCAACCCCTGCCCTCAGGCCCCACCCTGCCCCCCAAGATCCTTCCCTGATTCCACCTCTTTCCCAAATATCCCCTAGGACAGAGCAAGCACCCTCCTCCAGGTGGCCACCTGGCCCATCCCCGGCCCACCTGCTGTCATCCTCGCTGCTGGCCTCTTGCCTCAATAGGTGTCTGTGTCCCCCCCCACCCCGGGGTATCTTCCCTGCTAGGAAAGCCTCCCTGTTCCTCCCCTGCAGCCGCTCGGCCCCACCACAGCTAGCTCCCGACACGGGATCTTCCTGCCAAGTGCCCCACATCCACCAGTTGGGGTTCCCGGGCCTCCTTTGTGGGTCCCCCTGCCTGGGGTGCTCTGAGGTTTCCCTCTTCCTGCTCTCTGCTCAACCTCCTCCTCTCTGAAGCCCCTCAGCCTCCTTCCCCAGCTGACTGGGGTCTGCCCCTCATCGGAGTCACCCCATCCCCTGCTGCCCCTGAGCTTGCCCACAGGCTCCGCTCTCTTCTGAAGGGCAAGTTACCTTCTAACTAAACAATTGTGTGGCTGTCCCAGGGCAGAGATTTTTAAAAATCTTTAAAAAGGGGGAGGGGCTTGTTTTGTTCTTTGATGTATCCCAAGTGCCTCACAGGACGCGGAGCGCCCCCTGCAGCCAGGCTGTCCCACACTTCATTCTTCATTCCGCCTCCTCTGCCTCTCCTCCCCCCGCCTCCCCCCAGCCCAGAGTCTTTTGCTTGGGGTTGTTTCAGGCCTCGGGAAGAGGGCTATTCCCTCCTGGCTGTTCTTGGTGGTCCCTCGAGCCCTCCTGTGTGTACCCCTGTGGAGCCCTCACAGCCCTCTCCCATGGACCCGTGGTCTCTGCGGCTGTGGCCTCCTCAGGGTTCCGAGTGGGCACCGTGGCTGCTTCCTGCCGAGGAGCATGTCCTGGGGAGCCCAGGGCTGGGTGAACTATTTGAGGCTCAGGGTGCCCCCAGGGTCCCTCCCAGAGCCCAGGGCCTGCCTGTGGCGCCCTCCTGGACACCTCGCGTGGGGAGGTTTCCACCCAGCTAATTTGGGGTAGGCGCACAGGGAGGGCCTATCACAGTGTGTGTTTCTCAGAGAGGGCGTAGGGGGCGGTGGGGGGTGGCTCAGCACTCTGGCCTCCCTGACATGGCTCCTCTTGCCTTAGGCTTGTTTCCACCAGGGTACTTGGACGAGGCCTTTGCTGGTTGTACCCACTGTGAGCATCTTTGTTTGCTGTCTGCTCTACTCAAGGCCTTCCCTGTGCGACGGGAATCCCACTGCCATGTAAACGAACCCACCAAGAGCAGGTCCCAGGGTCCTGCTTTGGGAAGCCCCCAGCCCCTCCTCTGAGGTTTCCGTTCACACTGGGGTTTGTGGCCCTCTGGACTTGGCTCTGCAGGGGATGTCCTGCCCACTGCCCCGCCTGGTGCCCGGCGCCCTGTGCCCCCCCTAACCCGGTCTGCAACCTTCGGGAGCCAGCAGGTAACTTCCTCTCTTGGCTCTTGTCCAAGGGTGTTCGAGGTTCAGTACATGCAGATGGCACATGACTGGGACAGTGCTGGGTTCAGGACACCCTGCCCCACCCCCTCCATCCCCAAAGTCTCCTGTGTCTTTGAACGCACAGATGCTCTGGGCAAGCGTCCCCGTCTCATCCCCACGAGGATGGGCCCGCTGAGGCCTTTCTCCTGCTGGCCTGTTTGCTCGAGGCTCTTTGGGTTTCTTTTCCTACTTTCGGGGAAACACCTGTTCCATTAGCAGCAACTGTCAGCATCTGGTGATCACCCCCTTTCCTTGCCTGTGCCATGGCGGGCACGCGCGAGCACAGTCCCTGCCGCCACCGGCCACACTCTGCCTCCCAAATTAAAAATCAATGATCTCATGGCTGACGTCCCTCCCGTGCCGGGGCCAGAACGCCATCCCAGCTCCGCAGAGGGCTCTGTGGGCCCTGCTCCTGCTGCGTGTGCCTCCGTGGCTCTGGAAGGTCTCGGCCTTGCGCTAGGGTGCAGGGCTTCTGGGAATAATGCTTTCAGCAAGGTCGGGCCAATTCTGAATCCTTGGGTCTCAATTTTCTTCTGCGACCTCAAGGCCATCATCCCAAGGCTCATTCTGGGAGGGTACCCTCCCACCCCGGGGCCAGATGTCTGCTTCCCGGAGGCAGGTGCTCCTGGCTTCAGGCCACATGGTTTGTGGCGGAGATAAGACTCGGGAACTGGACGTGAGCTTGAACTTCAAGCCAAATGCTGCCACATCTACAACTCCTGGCAGTGGTCACCTGGCCACCCGGGGCCCTCTGACCTGCTTAGGCTATTCATGAGGATGGTGGGGGCAGGGCTGTCCCCGGCGGGGTGGCGACTGCACCAGAGGAGGCAAAGGAGGCAAGGTGAGTGCTAGATTTCGTTTTGTTCGAATACATTTAAATTTGAATGGAAGCAGCCACACGTGGTGGTGGGCAGCCTGTACTGGAAGGCACCGCTCTAGAAGGGACCCATGGTGACCCCTCGATTCAGTCCTCCTTCTGCAGAAGAGAAACTGGAGACCCCAAGACAGGCTGAGGTCCTGCGGCATTGAATTCAGACCCCGGGTGACGGCCGAGGTGAGTCTTCTGAGAAACAAGCTGACACAAGGACGGGGTAGGACTGGGAAGCGACATTAGGAGCTGTCAAGTGGTAAGCTCTTCAGAGCTGGTCTGAAGCAGAGCCCTGACCTTGGAGAGCCTGTGGTCCGCAAGGGGCCTGGCGCACGGCCATGGATGTCAAGGGGCCCAGCGGATTGCAGCACACAGGACCCTGTGATCCTGTGCCCATGGTTTTGTTCTGAAATACGTATGATTAGAAAAACCCTGGCATCACCTGGTAAGACCAAACAGCTCTGGGCTGCCACGCCAGCCCCTGAGGGCCCCCACCCTGGCCAGCGCCCTCAAACCCACTGGCCTGCCCTTCTCAGGAAGAGGAAATAGATGTGGCGGGAGCGCCATGGGCATACCACCAGGTGGCGGTGTGCTGGCCACGGGCGTCCCGAAGCAGGGCGGCGTCACACGCGGCGGTTATCACTCAGTGCCTTTTTATTGCCATTGGGTTTGTGACTGCTGATAGAGTGCCGGCTTGAGGAGCAACAGGCGGATAAAAACCGTGGCTGGGCAGTTCTTGTGATGAGAGGGACCTGGCAGGAGCCAGGAGGACTCAGAACCTGACGAAGGTGGCATCGATCTGCCGCACAGAAGGCAGGGCCAGCATGATCTTGCGCCGGTACTGCGGGTCCTTCTGCAGGGGGTTCCGCTCCAGGTACACCGTCTCCAGGTTCCTGGCTGCTTTGAGCTCATCCAGGTCGCTCCAGCTCTCCAACAGATTGTCGTTCATCTGGGGGCACGCACACACATTAGGGAAGCCTCAAGGATGGAACAGCCCCAGCCTCCCGCCCCCACATCTGAGCAGGAGCCCAGCGATAGGGTCGGGCCCTCCCTACCCAGAAGCCAGCAAGGCGTCTTCCCTGGCTCCTGAGGGAGCCCTGTCACCTCTTCACCCCTTGGCCTCCCCATTTCCCCATGGGGAACGCTCTTGCTCCCGCCTGGAGCTGGGGCTGCGTCACCAGACGGACCAATCCAAGTTAAGATTGGCAGAGAAAAGACAGAGCAACACTGCTTCCAAGCCCCGCTCCATCTCTAGGCAAAGCGTTCAAACAGGTTTGACTCTACTTCCTACAAACCAGCTTGGGGCTGTTCCCAAGGCCTGACTCCATGCTCTGACCATAACCCAGCCAGCATGGCAGCGGCCACGGCAGCCAAATGGCCCATCCGTCCCATCAGTTGCCACTGGCCTGTCCCACTGGGATCCCCACTGCAGGCGTCTGAGAGGGAAATGCCCCGCTCCCGGCCTCCCGCTGCCCAGGTGATGTCCCCAGGATGCAAAGCTGGATGAAGGCTCAAAGCACGTTACAGTCCACCCTCCTGACCGCCAAGAGCTGGGAAGAATTCTCTGACTCTCAAACCACCGTCAAGACGAGGGCATGGCAGGCCCTTGGGTTCAGATGCCCGTCAGAGCGTGGGCCTCTGACGCTCAGTCCACACCTGTCCGTGGATGGTCATGGCTCCTCCTTGGGGGCAGGGCAGGGGGCTCCAAGAGGCGAGCCACCCTGGTTTCTACCAGTTCTCCAAGAATACAGCAGAGGGACAAGCGACAACAGATGGCAGAAGTGTCCCTGAAGGCAAGAGGCAGTCAGCACCTGGCTGAAGGGGGAGGCGAGGGCTTGGACAGGCACACAGCCAGCAACTGGCTCCCAGAGAAATCTAAGCCCTGACCTGTACTGTCTGCTGATCTCGGGGGAGCAGAGACCCCGCTGGGCTGATTTCATGCCAGCAGCCCCCGGCCCCTGACGACAGAGCTGGGAGGAGGCGCATGGTGGGCTCAGACGAGCCAGGGCAAGTTGGCTCCAGCCTGTCACGGCTCACGAGGGTTTTGGATGACAGGAACTTTAAATAAGGGCAAATGGAGAGCTTCTAGGAGTGTCCGCATCACGACCAAGGGGGTGTGCCACCAGCTTCGTGCCCTGCTGGCCTCTCCCCCCAGGTCCAATTGTGCCTGTTCTAGAACTCACACATGGAAGGATGGTGGCCCCAGGGTCCCCCATGCACAGAGGCAGAAAGCAGGAGCGCTCCTCCCAACTGACAGGGAGCAGACCTGTCCTCTGTGAACCTGTGGTGGCAGAGGCTACAGGGTGGTCCATTTCAGCTCCACTTACAGAGAAGTGGTGATGACAAGAGCTGCCCACACGTGCAATGAGAAGGAAGTGGAGCCATTCCAGGAACCCTCAGGCCCCTCGGGCAGGGACGCCAGAGAGGAGCTCAGGCACTCAACAGGCAGGACAAAGGATCCTTAAAAGACCTTCCCAATCTCAATGCTCTGAGGTCACCTTAGTCAGCCTGGAATTCTTTGAGGCTGCCTTGGGTCTGGCACATGGCAGCCTAGCATGTGGACAAATGGCGTGAGAAGCCTCTAGTACCAGGCTGTTCTGTGAGTCGGGGTTCGGCAGTCTATGACACGAGGTGGCGGTGAAGGTGGGCAGACTGTGGAGACTTTGTAGGACTCTGGCTTTCGCCCCGAGGTGCGATGGCAGCTCTTCGAGGGTTGTGGACTGTAAAAGGATCACATCAGGAAGCTGGGGTCATAGTGCCGGTCGGGGGGGATGGAGGCTGGGGCCATGGAGCTAGCAGCAGAGGGCAGAGAGGCTGGATTCTGGGTAGAAGGGAGAGGGAAAAGGTCAGCTTGTTTATGATGTGTAAGAGAAAAAGAGAAATAAAGGAAGGTTCCAAGAATTTTGGCCCAAAGAACTGGGAGGCTGGAGTCTATGGGTACTGACATTGAACTGAGCAGAGGAGAGCACAGGGAGGCTCCTGGGCTCCAGGCTGGACATGCTGCTTGGTCCGGGTGGCAGGTGGTCAGCCGACAATGCCCCGTGCTGAGCACACCGTCATGGCCGAGGCTCAGGAGCCCAGGGTAGAGCCCGGGCTGGGAATACAAGTGTGTGTGCTGGGGGCATATGAGGGGTATTGTTTAGACTGGAGAGGCTCACTGGGGAGAGGGAGGAGAGAAAAAGTCCAAGACTAAACCCCAGGCACTCTAGAGATTTGTGGGAGGAAACAAACTGAAAATGAGCAAAGAAGACTGACAAGTGACCAGGGTGACAGCAGAACCGAGAGAGTGAGATCTTGGAAGCCACACGAAGAACATGTTTCAGGAAGAACTGATACAACATGTCTGCTGAGGTCAGCAGCAGGTGAGCGGTGCAAGGGCCACTGAATCTGCTCTGTGGCTGCTGTGGGGAGCTCATCTTGGTGCGCCCAGGTGGCAGAGCTGCTGGGCCATGCTGGGGGCACCTGCCACTCCTAGGGGACGGGGAGCGCTGGCTGGACTGTGTCTGAGGGAGGGTGGTGAGGACATGGATGATGGAGCCAGGTGAGGAGGCCAGAGATAGTGGAGGGAGGCGGGGATCCTGGCCAAGGGCAGAGGGTGGGAGGTGTTGCAGCACATTCGTGGCTGGGGCGGGGCACTGCTGGCGGGGAGCCCCTGACTGAAGAGGAGGCAGCCTCAGAGAACCACCTAGTCTGCTGCGATGGGAGGCTGGATTGTGGGATCTCTTCAGCCAGGATGGCTGCCGAGGGCAGAGGAAACAGACCCGGAGAAGAGCAGCTGAGCTCGGACCCAAAGGCAGGAAGGCCCTTGGGGGAGTAAATATGATGGGCTCACCTGAGGGTGAGGGGGCAAGGGCAGCATGATGCCAGTTCCCCGGGGACCCTGCCACGTGGACACTGAAACAAGGATTATGTGTGGCAGGAGCTGTGCTGGAGCACAAGTGGGGTTCTGACATCAAGGGAAGGAGGGGCTGAGGCCACAGGGGCCATGCACTGGGTGGTCTTTAAGGAGGAGGAGGAGGAAGAATGGTCTGGAGCTGGTAACGAGAATAGGACTCCACACAGCCCACCTCCAGGCCCAGAAAGTAATCTGTACTAAACACTGAGGGTTTGGTTTCTCACCACTACTTTTTCTTAAGCACCGATCACATTTTCCTACTTGCATGTCTAGTGATTTTGGATCAAACACTAGACATTGTGGATAATACGCTACAGACTGGATTCTTCGAAGAGGGTTGATTTTTTGTTCTAACAAGCAGCTTAATGACTGGATGATCACCCTGAGGCTGCGTGGGCTTGGGGTCATACTTCGTTGGGGCCCCTCTAACTTGGTGGGGACCAGCCTTCAAACTCCACCTCCTCTGGAATGCAGCTTCAGACTTTATTAGGGTGGATTTGAAGTAGGTCTAATCTGAGCCTGTGGTCCTTAATGCTCAGGATGGGCCATTCTGGAACCTAGCTGGATGGATGCCAAGAGTGTTGGCAAGATCCCTCCACCTGGGCAGGGCTGAGCTGCCCTACACCCCCAGCAGCGCAGCTAGGTGAGCCTTGAGGGGGATGGCCTTGTGCCCAGATGGCTTAGCCCTCAGCCATGGACTGACAGGGGATCCCCACATGGACCTCTGGGGTGCCTTCTCTGCACAGCTGCCCCCTCTCCAGGGCCGTGTCTTGCCATAAACTTTGCTCTCTGCTTCTTCAGCTCAACTGAACTACCACACCGTCCTGGGGATGCAGCCTGCACATGGTCCACGAAGACAGAGCCAAACCATCTTTGTACTTGCCCAAGGCTGGAGGGCTGGTCTGTGACTAGTTCACAGCCATGGCCAGACGACTGTCTCTAACGACTTCCTGCGATGACACCTCCTTCCAGATCCACCTGTGTAAGTTACCCTACTTTCATAGAACTTCTTGTGGGCCTCATGTGTCACTGGCTTTGGGAAAGCTAGATTTCCAGAACCTGGGTCTTGGCCCTGGTGGAGGGACTGAAGCTGTGTCATGAGGGCTTGGACACCGAGAAGGCCCTCTCCTGTCAGCCTGAGCAGGCGCCTCCCCTGGAAAGGGACACGGATATAACTCTTTTAGGACAAATTCTTAAGTGTTATTCTACTATGCCTAAGCCTATACACTTGTACAACCTGAGCCGCCCACAAGGTCAAGTGCAAAGTGAGATGCCATGGCCGTGCCGGGGAGGCCAGTTAAGAGGAAGAGAGCACTGAATGGGAGAATCACTAAGTGGTGCCTGTATCGGCTGCACTTGGGCCTTAAAACATGCAGAAAGTAGATTCATTTCACAAAAGCAGCAGGACATTGTTTAGAAGAAATAAGTTCTTCTGTGGCACAGTCTGCTTCAAAACCTCTTCCTGCCATCATGGTGGCTGATTTTGGCATCCGCTCCGGGCCAGGTGGCCATGGAGTGCCCATGTCCCCTTTTGTTTCACTATCCAGCTCCTATCTGCCACACCACATGCTTCCGATCTCACACAGCAGCACTAACACCAGCCCGAACTTGTCTGCCGTGGGGGCTGTCTTTGTAAACTCCAGACCTCATCACTCAGGATGAGCCACAGCCTGGCCTCAGGACAGTTTTCTTCTAGATTCAGTGAGTGCAGAACTGGAAGTTTTATCGCCACTGGTGGGACACTGTAACAACGTCTTTGATACAGATGACTTTTAGAGAGTCTTATCCTTGTATTTTTCCAAAATGGAACACAAAACCATGCATTGTTTCCATACACACTCCAGGGTCTCCCGAGCCCCAGGAACGGGAGCAATGTTCATGGAGGGAAAACTGATCACCTTCATATTTCTAAGTTCTTCATGACGGGAATGTAAAGGAGCAGGGTTGGGGTGGGACCCTTCCCTTCCTAGAGTATCTCCCAGGAGATACAATTTTTAGACTCTTTTAATCTAGAACATTTTCCACCTTCTACTCACAATTTTCTGTTAAATGAAATTGACTTGTTTAAGAAACCCAGTTAACTGCCTTGTAGAATCTCACTCATTCTGGATTTATCCACCTGTTTTCTTACGGTGTCATCTAGCTTGTTCTTCTAGTCCCTGTATTTCCTGCAAATTTCAAGTTAGGTCTAAATGCTCGGTTAGAGTAGATTAGACATTTTTGGTAAATATGCTTTACAGATGAACCAAATTGGGAGACACTTAACATCAGGTTGTCCTACTATCAGGGGTGGTAAATTTGATCACATGGGTAAGTTGGGGAGCACACTTCCCTTCTGCAGTTAGCAAATTCTACGTGGGGTGACACATGGCAGACATCCAGCTCTCCAGTGACGAGTGTTGCCTGAATCCACTACTGGAATTATGCTATAGAACGTGTCCTGTTTGACGTTTTCCTAGTAGATTGCTGATGGTACTCAAGTCCCAAACTTCACGGGATGTATTTCTTTGCTTTATGATTTTTTTTTGGCTGGTATTTATACAGAAAACATACATTTGATTTCCCCCAAACTCAGTAATATCTTAAAAAAAAAAAAAGTAATATCTTAAAAAAAGTAATATCTTAAAAAAAAAAAGTAATATCTTAAAAAAAGTGGGAGAATTCTCAAGACACAGTTCATATAACACTGGTAGCACATCAAAATCACTTATTTGCTTGAGAATCTGTAGGCCGTTTCAACAAAGGGGATACATGCCTTGTGTGCTGCTGGTGTCAAAAGAGGTTTCTGTTACTTCCTGTAATGGTAGGGACTGAAGAGAGAGCCACAGAGAGCCTCCGTGAGAGAGGCCCACCTTTTCAAAACCCTGTCATGGAGGGGCAATCCTGCTGCTTTTGCTGTGGTGTGTCTGTCAGTGAGGCCCACACACACTCACAGGCAGGGGTCCTGTTGTCGATCGCCTCCTGTGGCTTTTACTGAGATTTTTTCTCCCTGTTATGAGTCATGTTCTCCTGCTTCTTTGCACACTGAATACTGTGGAGATGACAGAGTCTGAGTTTTGTCGGCCTCCTTTAGAAAGCGGTGTTCCAGGGGTGCACAGGTGGCTTGGCTGGTTAAGCAACTGCCTTCAGCTCAGGTCATGATCCTGGAGTCCTGGGATCGAGTCCCACATCAGGCTCTTTGCTCGGCAGGGAGTCTGCTTCTCTCTTTAATCTCTCCCCTCTCATGCTCTCTCTCTCTCTCTCTCTCTCTCACTTTCAAATAAAATAAATACAATCCTAAAAATCAGTGTTCTGGCAGAGCCTCTTGGTCCCGTGGAGGCTTGGTCACAGGCCCCAGCAGAGTGCGTGACCCACCTCTGACGCAGGGCTGTGTGGAGTGTTGACGGAGCTTCTGGCATGTTTGGCATTGTTCCTCCACTCTGGCAGGTTGGAACGCGGTTGCTTTCATGTGCTGCGTGGCATCTGGAACCTTCACCTGCCTCTAGTCTGCACAGCTGTCTGCTGCGGGCACACACACGCAGCTGAGCTGTCGGCTAAGAAAGCCCCGGGCCGATCACTGGGGCCTTGTTCCTGTGCAGCAGTCTCCCAGCTGTGCACCTGCCTGTGTGTTCTCACGGGCCCCTGGGAACCCCAGCTCCGATGGCTGCCTCCCTTGTCCAGGGAAACAGCCGCTGCGTCTGTGCCCAATTGTCCGTGGAACGTGCCCTCAGCTGAGGCTCAGGGTGTGACCATGGTGCTCGTCCCGAGCCCACAGCCTGCAGACATCGACCACCTATGTCTGGCCGTGTCTATAGCTGTTTATGCTGAGCTGACAGGCGGAGGGCCCTACCCCCATGCCTAAAACTGCCTCCAAATCCAAATTCAACATGACAGGTTACACTTGCTTGTATTTGTATTTATTTTCTTGTATATGAAGTGTTAGGAAGGATTTGACTCACGTTAGTACATTTATTTATCCTAGAACATATTTAAAATAGTCTGAAAACGACAATACCAATGTTGGCACTAGTGAGTGGTGTTCAAGCTCTTCTTGGAGTTATTTCACACACACCATAGTCAGAGCTCTGGTTCCAACGTCACTTAAATAATTCTTTCCTTTGTGTGGTTGTTGTACTAATTTGAAATATTGTTAGTCATTTGTTTCAAGTCATTTGGAATTGTAAATTAAAAACATTTAGAAAAATGTGCAAAGCATTCTAAAAAACCGAAATGCGCAAACAGATGTCCTCAGAGAAGTTGCAGTGGGTTGCTCGCCCTCCACCGGCCCCTCTGGCCCCACAGGTGACCATTCACGCAGGTTAACGTTTCGGGTGTTTGCCTTCACATTCCATCTATGTGCCCACATTATCACTTATTTAGGGCAGCACGCCACGTGTCTGGGGCCTGTCCACGCTGACCTCTGGGAGCCGTGATGATCTGGTGAGGGCAAGGCTATCAAGGCAGCTCCCAACTCCACTGCTGTCTCGTGCTCGGCTTCACACACCTCCCTGCCCGTGACCTTTGCCTCTCCCCCCAGAGGTCATCAATTTATGCTGATTCACCACTGGCATTTCCCTTACTCATTCCCTTCTTTCCGAGGGCACTTAGGGCCAGGTCTGCTCATGTGGCCACAGTAGCCAGGGAGGCAGTGTGGAGGGTCCCAGGCCTCTGCCAGCCTTTGCAGTCCTGCTGGCATGAAGCACACTTCAGCAGCCGCCCCTGAAATACACCTGTTTCTCCTTTTCCTCCCGGCAGAAGAATGCTCATTGGTGAGATGTAGGAAATACAGTATTAAAAAAAATAAGAATCACACCTAGTTGAGACTTCCCACACGAGGAAGAGCACTGTCGATCTGCTCTTTCTTCTGCCTGTTCTGGAGGCCATCAACTGCAGCGAAAAGGGGCTGGCCTAAGTTGTCCCTCTCATTCTCTTAGAATACACTTTTCTACACATTTGTTTTTCAGTTATGAAAGAAATACATGTTTGTTATGGGAGACGTGGAGAAACCAAAGAGTATAAAGAGAAACTAAAAACCAGCTACACGTTTACAATCCAGAGACAAGGGCTTCTCATATCTGCATCCACACTTCTGGTCCTTTCTCTGTGCATGTGTCCACAGGCAGAGTTTAATAACACATGGATCTCCCCCAAAATACTCTGCACATTCCTTTTTCATCAACATTATATCATGAGCATTTTTCTGTAGTTAAATCTCTTTCGCAAACGTCATTTGAAGGCCTTGCTTCATAGCAGCATATTTCATCACAGGAATATACCATAATTTATTATTCCCTGCGGTGGAAAAACTGAATAATATAAACCTAAAGTTTCAGAAGAAAATCTGGGCAACTGCTTTTATAAACTGGACACTAAACACTAAAAGCAAGGAAAAGACAGATTTGTCTTTCTTTTTTGTAATCTTATCTTTTTCTTTTTTATAATGAACACATAGACTTTCTCATTAGAAAATACAAAGCTATTGCCAATGTAGAACAAGGAATCCTGACATTTATGTGTTTTTGTAAATAAATCTTCGACTTTCTCCTCATTTTGCTGGGGTCTCGGGGCTCCGAAGCCCCCACAGAACCCGTGCGGTGCCGAGAGTCCTGCCAGCATCCCCGGGGCACTGGCCGCAGCACAGACCACTACCCACCTGACAGCCCAAACATCACAGCTCATAGTCTTCGTGTATTTTAAAAATTGATGAAATAGAAAATGTTTTATGTATTTACAAGCAGCTGTTACTTCTTACTCTGTGACTTGCTTGTTTATGCTCTACCCCATTTTTTAAAAAAAGGATTTTATTTCTATATATTTTAGAGAGAGCGGGAGTAAGCAAGCAAGCACAACCGGGGGGAAGGACAGGGAATGGGAGAGGCAGGGAGAGAATCCCAAACAGGCTCCGTGCTGAGCGTGGAGCCCAATGTGGGGCTTCATCTTACGGCTCATGAGATCATGACCTGAGCTGAAGTCATGAGTTGGATGCTTAACTGACGGAGCCACCCAGGTGCCCCTTTACCCTCCTCTTCTAGTGGCACCTCCGTATGAGCTGTGTTCAATACATGAATATTAAAGCCTTTAGCGCACATATTTGCACAAGCATGTTTTCCAATGTTACTTACAGATGGTCTCTGCCCAACTAACCAACTTCCCCTCCTAAGTTCCTTCCTCTCATCCAGCCAGCTGTGTGCCAGGCACTGCTCTAAGGGCCACTGAAGTGAAGAGTGAGCAACACATTCCTCTGCCTCATGGAGCTCACACACTGCAGTGGGTGAGTGAGACAGGAAAATGATATTAAAAAAAGAAATAGGACTCCAAGTGATAGAATAAACAGAGCTGGATTTGCCTTTTTGTCATAAGCCAAAAGGACAAAGAACAAGAAACCACATTTTGCATACGTTGGACAACAGGCAAGACAGGACGGCGACTCCTGAGAGCAGGAAAACAAGGGAGGTGACCTCTCTCCTCCGTGGCCTTCTGCCTGGAGTCCTCTGCAAACCACGGGGGGGCCCAAGCACAGCCTGGTGGCCTTCTGCGTGGAGGCAGGGAATGCAGTTTGGGGAGGCAGAGGTAGCTGGAATTCCTGGAGAGGAGTGAGCTCCGCAGGGAAAAAGCTCCAGAAGAGCACCTGGTGTCCCCTGGAATCTCGGACTGAAAACGGGAGTGTGGATCGGCCCCAGAGCAGCCGCCAGAAGCCATGAGCTGGGCAAGGCCCGAGCTCATGCCGGGAAAGGATGTGTTTGTGCTTCCACCAACCACAGGCAGAGACCTCACTAAATGCCTGGGCATTTGCTAGATACCCAAGGGTCACAGGCTAGAAACAGAGCAGAGAAACCTTAGAGGACAGGCTTCTTAGACTCACACTAATAAAGATGAAAACAAGTCTTGAAAGGACCATGGGATGACTCAACTATCTGCTAGATATAAAGTCCAATATGCTTTAAAGGAAAACAACAAAAATCCAGAGAGTCAATAACTGAACATCTCTCTTTTTTCAAAAAGAATTTTATTTTTGCATAATCTCTACGTTTAACGTGGGGCTTGAACTTGCAACCCTAAGAGTGGCATGCTCTACTGACTGAGCCAGCCAGGTGCCCCAGTAACTTACCATCCTAATGGCCAGCATCCAATACAAAAATTATTAGCCATTTGAAAAATGAAGGCTTTAAGGGAAACACACATAAGAGGAGAAACAGAAGCTACAAAAAGACAACCAAATTTTCTTCAGAGTTGAAAAATATAACATCTGAGATAAAAAGTTGAGTACATGAGGTTACAGCACATGAATGTTATGGAAGAGAAGATCATGACGTCGCAGACACAGGAGCAGAAGTCATACAAATGAGAGCACACAACATAAAAGCCAGAGGCCCAGCTGCCAAGTGCTCAACGACATACATGTCACTGGGGGTTTTAGGAAGAAGCTGGGGGAAGGAGGCAGAAAAACTGTTTGAGGAAATTATTTTCAAAAGTTTTCTGCATTTGACTTTGAAAACTATACACCCATAGATCCAAAAAGCTCAATAACACATGACAAGCAAGTGGCAAGAAAGAAAAGTGATAAAAAGAACATAAAATAGCAGCTAGAGGGAGGAAGACGTATCGCACATGAGGGAACAAGGACAAGAACAATGAACCACTTCCCATCAGAAACAGTGAGAACCGGGGCCCAATAGGGTAAGTTCTCAGTGTTGTAAGACAGCCTCCCACCAAGCTGCCCCACCAGGACTGCGCACCGGTAACTCTACCTTTCAAGAATTAAAGCAAAGCAGAGACTTTTCCAGATCAATCAAAGTGGAAATAATTGGTATACAGCATGCTGCCCAATAAAAAATGTTAAAATTCTTCAGATGGAAGGTAAACGCCACAGTGAGAACTATACAAAAGACTAAAAAATGCCAAAAATGGTAAAACGAGTCAGTTTTCTTGTTATTAAATTTCCTTTGGGGCAGCTGGGTGGCTCAGTCTGTTAAGCATATGACTCTTGATTTTGGCTCATGTCATGATCTCAGGGTCATGAGATCGAGCCCCATGTTGGGCTCTGCACTCAGTGTAGAGCCTGCCTGGGATTTTCTCTCTCCCTCTGCCCTTCCCCACCCACCTGGGTGCTCTCTCTTAAAAAAAAAAAATAAAATAAAATTAAATTTCCTTAAAAGATAACTGATACAGTGACCTATCATGGGGTTTATAGCCTATTAAAAGTAAAACATAAGACAATGTTAGTTGTTGGAAAGGAAAGGAAGCGTGTTCCTTCTTCCGTTATTTGTGATGTGGTGTAATATTACTTGAAGGCAGACTGTGATAAATTAAAAATACACTTTGTGATTCCTAAAACAGTCACTAAAAACAAAACACATAGATAAAAGCAAATATGCCAAGAGTGGAAATAAAATGGACTATCCCCAAAATAACACCATTTTTCCCAATCCAAAAGAAGGTAGGAAAAGAGAGAAAAAGAAACAAATAAAACACAAACAGCAAGATGGCCGACTTAAACCCACATGGCACAGGATGCAAGTAAATGCAATTATATTAAATATAAGTAGGATAAACACCTCGCTTGAAAGGCAGAGATGGGGGATGCCTGGGTGGCTCAGTCGGTTAAGCGGCTGCCTTCGGGTCAGGTCATGATCCCAGGATCCTGGGATCGAGTCCTGCATCGGGCTCCTTGCTCAGCAGGGAGCCTGCTTCTCCTCTGCCTCGGCCTGCCACTCTGCCTTGCTTTCTCTGACAAATAAATAAATAAAACCTTAAAAAAAAAAAAAGGTTAAAAAAAAAAAGAAACAAAGGCAGAGATGGGTCAGACTGGGTCAAAAAACAAAACCCTTGTGTGGTCTATAAGAGATACATTTTACTTATTATGAAGACACAGGTTGAGTAAATGGATGAAGAAAGATAGCCATGGAAACAGTAATCAGGAGAAAGACAAAATGGCCAGATTAACACAGAGTAGACCTCAGGACAAGAACAGAGGGTGGTGAGGAAAAGGGACATTCCATATGATGAAAAGACAATGTTTCAAAAAGACACTATAATCCTACATGTCTGTGCAACTAATAAAAACCTTCAAAATACAAGAAGCAAAAGCTGACGGCGCTGACAGGAGAAAGCAAATCCACAGTCATGACTGGGATATTCCAACATCCTTCTGTTGGTAATTGGCAGAACAAATAGAACTTCAAGAAACACAGAATTTGGGTGATTAAAAATTTATGAGGACTGGCTTCCCACATCTCTTTTAGAGACTGGTTACGAACTAGGCACCCCCACATGTGGTATGAGCATGGCAGGGCTAGGGAGCTCCCGGTCTGCGGGCTCCCCTCTGGAACGCACAATCCTGCCTGCTTCACAGGGCTCCTGGGATCAGGAGACCAGAGGAGAGAGCATTCAGACACGGTCAAGTGTTGTAAGCTCGGCCTCACTTAACTGTCTCCATCTGGGGTCTAAGCAGCAGATGTCCTGGGTGTCACAGGGGTGGGGACTATCTAGCTTTGAGCAACTGCCAGCCTGCCTGCCTCCCTGATGGTGGGGTGCCCCGCCAGCCCCTACCTGTGGTCTCAGTGCCCCAGGTCCCACGCTCTTGTCCCTTGGCAGGTCACGTAGAAGGGACCACATGTTTTAGAAACACGGCTTCAGGATCATCTGGAGTCCCTGTCACCCAGGCCCTCTGCCATAGGGCTCCTCATTTGACCTTGGGTTTCTCTGTATGGTTCCCTGGCCTCTCCAGAGCCAAATCCCTTTGCTCTGATTCAAGCAGCCTATCCCCAGCTATGCCTTCCTGTAGGGGTAGGCTGCACACTAGACCCACTGGGCTCATGGTGGCTGGCTAGTGTCCCCAGCCTGTGACCCTTTTCTTTCCTACCTCTAATTCTGGGTCTGGTGTCCCCAGATTTGCTCTGGCATCACAACCTGACACTACCTAAGACCCAGTGTTATTAACAAGGGGCTGGGGACATTCTCACAGCAGGGTACCTATGTTCAAGGCACACCCAGATGATCTTTTAAGATGAGGAAAGAAAACCACACAGGCTGTGAGCAGGGTCAGCAGCGTGGCTGGATGAGGAAGGACTGTGCCTGAGACTCAGAACAAATCCTGGTTGGACTGAGTACATCCAGGACAACACTCAGCTCATAGCATCACAGGGTCAGAAGTGAGCACGGACCCCAGCAGGGCCACTAGCCTGGGGACAGGCAGTACAGACGCCCATGGGCTCTCATGCAGAGGGCCTCGTCTCAGGGATCATTTGGCAATGCATGCAGAGGAGTCCAGAAGTTAAGACTTCCTACATCCTGTTTCTCTCCCTACTGCTTCTTACTCGCTCTGCGACTTGACTCCTCAAACAACATATGAGAGAAGACTCAGCAAAGTCCAGGAAGATGGGCTGCACAAGCCCACCGCCTTCTCCTTCTGGGGGGCATGTCTGCATTGAATGCACGAGCTCCTGGGCCGGGTTTAGCAATTCCAGGGTCTCTCCATCTGGAGTAATGTGGGGCTGGTGACTCTGCTCCCGGGTGACGCCGACCCACAGACAAAGCCCACACCAAACTTGGGAGACAGTGCCAACCCACCTCACCCTCTTGGGGGCTCTGGGGCTGAGGCTCCTGCCCTCACTCACAGCACACTGCTCCGAGGTACCATTTCAGCAGAAGCAACATCAACCCAGCATGTATCCACTTACCCAGAACTCCTGCAGCTCTGTTAGATGGCTGACGTTTTCAATTTTTTTGATTCTATTTGATGCAATGTCCAACATCGTGAGTTTGTTCTAAAATAAGGAGATAAGATTTTTCCTGGATTATCTCAGTTCAACAATGGTTGTGTGACCGCGCACATGGCGTCGGGGGCCCAGCTTAGAGCTGCAGGGTGAGCTGCCTTCTCCACCCTCACGGCACAGGAGTGTCCTAACAGGATGGAGATGCAGGCCACCCATTTTGCTCCCACACGGAACCCTCACAGACACTGTGCAGAGCACTCATCAATCACTCCTGGTACCTGATGCTCCCAGCCCCAGACTCCCAGACCCCTGCATGCCAGGGTCCCCATCCTGGCGAGACGCATGGTCCTGGAAGAGCACAGTAACACCTTCCTGGAAGCAGGGCAGGCCTGGGGCAGGGTGGGGGGTGAGGGGGCTCTGTTGCATGGGGGCATCTGGGTGGGCTCTGAAGAAGCGGTGACACTTGTAGCCACATCTACTCAGTCTATCTTGAGGACATGTACAATACCACAAAAATAATAATCAGGGGCACCTGGGTGGCTCAGTGGGTTAAAGCCTCTGCCTTCGGCTCAGGTCATGATCCCAGGGTCCTGGGATCGAGCCCCACGTCGGTCTCTCTGCTCAGCAGGGAGCCTGCTTCCCTTCCTCTCTCTGCCTGCCCCTCTGCCTACTTGTGATCTCTGTCAAATAAATAAAATCTTTATAAAAAAAGTAATCCTCAGGGGCGCCTAGGCGCCTAAGGGTCTAGGAGTCTGGGGCTCAGTGGGTTAAGCCGCTGCCTTCGGCTCAGGTCATGATCTCAGGGTCCTGGGATTGAGTCCCGCATCGGGCTCTCTGCTCAGCGGGGAGCCTGCTTGCCCCTCTCTCTCTGCCTGCCTCTCTGCCTACTTGTGATCTGTCAGATAAATAAAATATTAAAAAAAAAAAAAAGTAATCCTCAGAATAGTATTTTTGTCTTCACTTAGAGATGAGGAGCCTGGGGCTCACTGGGGGAGGAAACTGCCCAGGTAAGAGCCAAGGTGGGAGAGAGGGCACTAGTGGCCCCAGCCTGTTCTCCCAGAGGACGCCCTTCTTCTGGGAAGAGGCCACCAGGAGGAAGGGGCAAGGAGGAAGGCCCGGGTGTGGAGAGAGCGCGGGTAGGGCACCGGCCTGGGATTTACAGCTCATAGGAGAGAGCAGAAGGAGTGCTCGGCCCTGCTGGAGCAGTGTCTGGAGTGACTGAGCACCCTCTCTCTGCAGGCCAGACACTGTGTCTCCTGTTTCCAGCCTGCGCCCCACGATCCCCTCTCCAAGGAGCGCTCGGCAGATGCTGTCTTTCACATCACCTAAGCCTCAGGAGTATTTTTTTTAAAGCTCAGCTTCAAGATTTAACAGAGTTGAATAACACTATAGTAAAAACAAAGACTGTTAAAGCTTGCATTGCTTGCTAAACCAGGTTTAATCAAACTAACCAGCAATTTTTTCTTAAAATCAAAAGGGAAACATTTAGAAGTTGGTTGACAATCTTATGTACCCATTTCTGACTGTGAATCCCTTCTTACATTTTCTGCTGTGTTCCTGGGATTCTGATTCCAAACCTTCCCAAGTTTTAAGGGAAAGTTACCAACTGTCTCAATAAAATAAAAACAAATCCGTGAACACACTCGTCAGCCCGTAGCCAGCAGCCATGCCGACTCAGAGGGGCTCTGGCTCCGGTGTCTGACTCCTTGAGGGCCTGCCCTCTGCCCCACCATGTCACCTAGCAAGAGTGCTGGCCAGTCACCCTCCAGGCAGCCACAGGGTCCATGCCGTGTCACATGCCAGCTGAGCATGGACACGTAGATGAGGAGTTCCTCTGTGTAGCTTGTGTTGGGCTCATCATGTGCGCTCAGGCTGTGGTGTGAGTGCAGCGTGGCAGTGCACCCCTGCCTGAGGGATGGGGTCTATAGCAAACAGGGACTTAGCGGGTCTCGGCAGAAGAGGGTGGGTGGCAGGCAGTGGCAGGCTGGGGTTGCCCCCGCAGTGACCTCCAGCCCTCTGAACCCGTCCTGCGGTGCCTGGTGTCACCGGGTACACGTGCAGAGACGCAGGCAGGCTTCGGTCGCAGTGCGGACTCTGCACGAAGGCTCGGTCCCGGGGACGCTGTGGCTGGCAGGACTGGGCCTGGGACCCTTAGCAGAGGGACTCGGTTATGCGCTTGACACTGTCCTGTGTTTTTCTGGGGAGCTGGACAGTGTTTTGAAAGCTCATCTGAAAGCAAACCAGTAGAGAATTGCTTCCCACCCCCCAAAAAAAGGGAGAGGGGTAGGAACTGGGCGGGGGGTGGTGAGCAAGTTCAGCAGACAGGGTGTCCATTGTGCAGTGACACACCACGGACAGCCATGTGCGCAGGGAGGGGGCTGCGTGGGGTGGGGTGCCCTGAATGCTGAGGTGGCATCATAGCTGGTACTGGGACGGGGATTTGCCATTTGGGAAAAACATACATTACTTCCTTACTTCCCAGAACAAAAATAAATTCCAGATCAATTAAGAGAAAAAACTTAAATGAACATTTGACTTCCAATTGAATGAAGCCCTGGGGAGACTGTCACATTGGACCAATCATAAATATTCTAATAACTAATTACCTTTAAAGTCACAACTACTTTTTTCTTTTTTTTTTTTTTTTTTTTCTGTTTTGTTCAGAGGCCTAACGATGATCTGGCGTTGAATCCAGACCACAGTGTAGCATGTCTACGGGTAAAATTCTCCACTTTCGCTTCTTTCCCATTTGCTGGGGACCTGTGCTCCGTTGTTCATGCTGCAGACAAAACCCTGTCCCCAGCCTCTGTAGAGTCCAGCCTCTCCCACGGGCCTCCACCCTCCATCCTGCACGGCCCGTGTGTGCCCGGTGGATTCGCTGGGCTATAAGCTCTCAGTCTGACTGCAAAGTGAAGGAAGGTGACTACGCTTATCACGGGCCAACTGTAACTCCTCGAAAATTCCAGGTAGTGCTAAAATGAAATTCAGAATGTGGTTTTCCCTCTAAAACATGGCTAACGGTGACTAGACCAGGGGCTGAGGCACAGAAGCCAAAGAAGCCTTTACTAAGACTGAAATTCTAGGTTTAGAATAACAAAAGTAACCATACGGTTACCTTTGCTGGCAATAAACAAAACAGAAAAAAAAAGAACCCAGTAAAATTGAATGAGAAAAAGTATTTTATTTGTCTCGACTACCGCAGGGAGGAAAAGCAGGCTTGCCTACAGGCAGCTGAGAAAGGCAGTGGCCAGTGCCGCCCACCCTCCCCGCTCAGCACATCTAAGGCTGTCCTGTGTGAGGCAAGAGCAGGGCTATCCCTGGGAGGTGGACAGGCCCTCCTCATCCCTGCGAGGGTGGGTGAAAAGCAGGGAGGAGGAGGGACGTGCAGGAAGTCAGTTCAAAGCTGAGGTCTCTTGGCCCCTGTGGTCTGGAAAGCCATGGGTCAGGAAGTGCAGTGGGCAGGATGGGGAGGGAGGGACAGCTGCCGACACCTGCCAGCCCTCCACAGGCTGGGCCCCCTGGGAAGAGGCCGAGGTACTACTGGGGACCACAGTGTGCAGCATTGGCTCCCCACTCTCCCAGGGGAGAGCGGAGACTACATGAACTTCATGCATGTCCCAGCGTGAGTGGGGATGGTCTTAACCATAGACCCCTAGAGGTAATGAGTCTTCTTCAGAACAGGACTCACCCGCACCGCCCTGGACACACAAGCACATGTCTTACATTGTTCTCCAGGCCCTCGATGACCTCGATGCCATTGTGGCTCAGGTACAGCTCTCGAAGGTTCACCAGGCTCTGCAGACCCTCCATCTTGGTCAGCCGGTTGCTCTGCAAGACGGAGGGCCAACAACCTCAGAACAGCAGAGGGGAGGGAACAAATTGGCTCTTAGCGCGGGAGACCGCTCCTCTTGGAGAGGCCTAATGCTAGGGCACTGCATTCTGAGTGTGCCAGTAGGAAGTGAACGTAGTGAGTGCACTCCAAATTTCAAGTCTGTCGCACTGGCTAAAAATGCTGTGTGAGAGTTGGAGGCCTTTAGGTGAAGTACTCACTTCTTTAGATATGCCTGGAAAGGTCTACTCCCATAATTCAGTCATTCAAAAATGTCAAATTCACTGAATATTTTAAAATAAATTACTTTGCACTTCTTTTAATATACATTGTAATGCAAAGTATATGGTCCTTTTTAAGAAAAGAATCTGCAGAACGTCTACTTTGCAAAAGGTACAACTGGTTTTGGGGAGACCCGCCACGCCCAGCACACGCTATGGCACCTCACCTCGAGGGCCTGGCGTACTCAGGGGCTTGCCAACTTGCAAACACAGGGCTCTGCTCTCTGTGTGGGTGTGGAAGCTTCCACCATGGAGCCAGATGCTTCAGGAAGCCTTAGCACAAGCTCAGCCTTCTTGAGACGACCCTGTAGCTAGAAGCCACCCAGGGAAGGACCTTTTATGTGTATGGATGTGGAGTCTCTGAAACCTAACATTTCAGTGGCTCCCTGATGGTGAAGGGAGAGCTGATTCCGGACACGGCAGAAGATGAGTGTGCGGGGTGCTGGGCAGTTCTGCCCCAGCCGGGGCTCGGCCTCAGGGGCATGAAGGTGGGTCAGTACCTGCATACTGAGCACCGTCAAGTTGGTAAGTGCATCCAGGTTCTGAAGTTTAGTGATCTTGTTTTTCCCCAAAAACAAACTCTCCAGACTGGTTAACGTGTCAATATTTTCAATTGCCTGTGAAAAAGACAGGGTCACAGTGAATATTGTGTGGCCAACTAGCTGGAGCGAGGGTGGGCGAGGGGCCTGGGCAAGGAGACGCAGCCATCTGGACTGTGGCCCTGGATGGGGGCAAGTTATCCGTCGACTCTGGAAATTCTCCACTGAAATCTCACTTAAAAGGTGGCTTGGCCAAGGTCTCATCTCCCAGGCTTACCCTAAGCCTCATGAGCCCGAGGTCAGGGGACATCCACAGGTGAGCAGCCCCCCATCAACCGCTGAAGCTCAGAGCTCACACGATATCATTATTCCATGGAGGGTTCATTAAAATGCATTCTGGGAACCTCGGTCTCCACAGAAGCGGCCCTGACCTCAGGATGCCACCCAAGATTCCTGGGAGCAGGCACCCCCATTCCATGGCTCTCTGTCCCCCATCTCAGGATCCACAACCCTCCCTCCCTACCAGAATCCCCTGCTCCTCTACTCAACCATCAATCTCAGTGCCTTGCAGAGAGTAGGTGGCCCAGGACATGCTAACTGACCGGACCTACTTCCCTCCCGAGTTCACTGCCAGCTTTTGGGCACATGCTAATCCACCAGCAGGGCAGGAGGCAGGTGCATCCCACCCTGCACATCACAGCAGGACTGGAGGATGAGGATTCAGGGACAGGGCTTCCTGAACTGCCTATGCTGATGTACGGTGAGCCACCATTCTCCTAGAAATGTTGCAGAGAGATACTTGATAAAATCTGACATCTGGACCACTCTTCACTCTTTAGTTTTAAATAGGCTACTTTGCTCACAACTGTCCCAGGAGGCCCTCCTGGGTTTGCACCCTGCCCAGCTCTCAAGGGCCAAGCTGGGTTGAGTACAGTGTGCTGTGATGTCCAAGAGCTAGACGGAGGGCTGTTTGCAACACAGAGGTGGGGGAAGAAGCGCTTGGGACAACTGTCTTCACTGGGATGTCAGGTGGTCTTCTGGCTAGCAGAGATCCTCATCACTGTCCTGGTGACCCTTCCTCCTCTTTGCTGGCTAACAGCTGCCACCACCTCCCCACCCCCCCGCCAATGTCAGTCCTTCTGTGACTCCTGCGTTTCTACCAGGGGCTCTGCCCAGTAGCTATCGTCAGATGGGTAAAGGCCTGCTCCTACGGACACCAACCTCTTTACTGAAGCCTCTTCTGTCTCCTCTGCCCAGTGCTCCCAGAGGTCAGACAGAATGTGGCAGGATGTAAGGGTGCCGTGGGGTGTGTCCAAGTTGTATGCAGCTGCCCAGGGAGAATGGGCCAACCAAGTTACTGAGTCGCAACATGCTTCCTATAGCCCGTGTGCAGGTCAGGTCACTATAAGCCACAACTCTGCTGTGTCTGGGACACTGTCATCTCAGAGAGGCCACCAAAGAACACAACCTCAGCATATGAAAACCAAAGTGCTTCACTTGGGTGGAATGTAACTGGGATGCTTTGCTAAGGTTTAGGCTGTGATCTGGATGAAGAACAAATGAAATTTCTGTGCAGAGAAAGGGCTAGACCACGTTCTTATTAACACTGACCTGAAGTTAACATTCTCTTCCTGGGAAATCAAACCCCACCCACCATATGGAGCACGTAGCCAAGCACACACCCCAGCACCCACCACCGCCAGTCCCCAAGGCCAGGCCCCTTGCCACACGCCCGCACCTACCCGGATGCGGTTGGAGCCCAGCTCCAGCATCTGCAGTTGGTGTAAGCTGCTTATGTTCTCAATCTTACTGATTTTATTGTTAACCAGGAAGAGCTTCTTCAGTCGTGTCAGCTTGTCGACTCCTTCAATGTTTCTCAGCAGATTGAAAGAAATATCTAGAATCCTGAGAACAAGCAAAGCATTTCAGTTTTAAAAGAGCCCAGGTGGCATGAGGCTCAGAATGCAAGTAAGCTGGAAGCAGCCCCCCCAGCAGATGGGCTACACACCACCCCAGCTGCCCCCCAGGCTCTCGGCAGGACCCTGTGGCAGAGGTGGCCCCCAGGGCTGGGAGCTGGGGCCCAGGGGTGGTTCTGGGGAGATGGAGCAAGCCCCACAGTCGTCCCCCGGACTCATGACTCACTCCAACTGTGTCAGCGCCTCCAGATTCTCAATCTTCTTGATTTGGTTGTCATAAAGATCCAGCTCTCGCAGACTCTGTAACTCCTCCAGATTTTCAATGTATTTAATTAAATTTTGACGGAGGCAGAGAGTCTGAGGGATGAAAAAGGACAGTTTTCACAGGCAACAGGGAGGCCACGAGATGCCAATTGTGTCACAGCACCAGCCTTCCAGGGCAGGGGATGCACTTTTCATGCTCCCGTTGTCTTCTAGAAACGTGCCAACAATGGAGACGATGGACAGACACCCAAAGAGGGGCTGGAGGCAGGCCTCGCACTGAGCAGACCTCCTTGGTGAGGGAGGCACTGGTTAGGGTTGGGCGTGCTATTTCCCAGCAGAGCAAACTAGCACTGGGCTCAATTTTGAACAAACGGAACTGAATGAGGTAAGGACTACAGTCTGGGTGTGCTTAACTGCAGGTAGGCTCTGCACCGGCTCACTGTCTGGCCTAGGGGAGCGGCCGTCGACCTCCTGGATAGTGCTGCAGACCCGTCCATATTTAGGGTACAAAGTGCCGATGGCAGTTCAGGACACGGGCCAGCAGAACCAACCCCCAGTTAGGCATATGCCCGTACCCCTTGGGTGGGATGGGCTCCGGGGTGTCAGCATCCCCTCCAGAGGAAGGACAGAGTTGCCCTCACCTTCACTTTCTTCAGCACATCGAACCCCTCAATCTTCCCAATGCGGTAGTGATTTAGATCAACGTCCTGAAATGAAGAAGAAATCAAGCTGCTGAGCAGCACCTAAAGACCTGCTTTCTGGAGGTGGGTGCAGGGGAGGGTGAGGAGACACTGTCAAGCCTGTAGACAGGCCACAGTGACACAGAGGACGGCTGCATGATGCTCGCTGGCAGTCTGACATAAAAATGAGCAGCAAGTAAAGTCTGTCTTCCCCCCAGCCCCCTGAGTACAAACATGGGCCCAGGCAGCCGCTGCCAGCTGTGGGCTTGGGGTGGGGGGGTGCCCAGGTGAGGCTTCCTGTAGTCTCCCGCCTGCCCGGAGCTGTCAGCGTTTGGTGTGCTTCCGATGTTGGGGAGATTGAGGCCCTGCCATGGACAATGCAATCACCAGACCTACTCGTGTCATTCAGATGACAAGGGCGGTTCATCGGCCACCCAATCCTCTGGTTCCAGACCTGGAGTTTCAACCACTGGTATTAGAAACAACCAGCACACAAGGAATCTGACCCAACCGAGTGGGGCACAGACGACCTTGCCTAGGAAATCACTTACTAATCTGGAACCTCCATAAAAGACACACTGACAGAGTGGTCCATCACCATGGCCCCTGAGGCTGCGGCCAGCCGGGGGCATTACCTCTGCATCTCTGTCCAGGCTGATGGTTTCCATATCCACAGGCAGCTCTTGTCCTGAAAAAATGAGAAGGAAAAACAAAGCCCATTCAGAACCCTAGTGTCCGTGGCCCTGGGACTTGGGCTGCCTGGCTCAGAGTGAAATCACGCCCAGCAGAAGCCACGCAGCGGCACATGGAGGCTCTGGATGGTGCGGCAGGGTTAATGCACTGCTCCAGTCACAGTTGCCTTTCAAGTATTCAGATGTCCCTGAACTCGGCGACCAGCAAAGGTCTCCAAACTTCTATGTGTGCCACTAAACTTGCCTGGGAAGGACATGTAGCCTGAAACTGTTTGCAGGAAGGAGGGGAGAGGCCAACAGAGCCTCAGGTGAGCCCAATGGGCGGTAGGGGAGCAGCCCAGAGCTGCCCAGCTGGCAACAGCCGGCCCTCTCCTTTCTCGTCCGTGGCAATAAATTAGACCATGTGAACACTGCTCATGCTGGGCATGTCAGATGTTCTAGGATGTGCCTTTTATTGCTTTGGAAAGTGGTCTCGAATCTATAAACACTCATCTCTGCAAAGAGGACACCAAAACAAAGGACAGCTTGACAGAGGGACTGGAGAGCCCTGACCGATTTAAACACACTTCTCTGCCGGAGGCACGAGCTGCTCCCTGCAGAGACCCCCCCTGCCCCAGTGCTGGGGGAGAGCTGTGCAATGAGCTCAGGCCCTGGCCCAATGGCCTGCCATCAGCAGCTTCCTGGTCTTCGTTTCTCCTGAACTGATGGATGCGTGTCTAAAAACAGCTCAGTGCTTGAAAACAATAACAGCGATCCTTGGATTTCATCCATGTCCGACAATTTCTCCCCTCAGTCTTAGCATCTGAATGAGGTCACATACTGTGACTGGATGACACTTCTCTAATGTCCCTTCTGGCTCTCTGAGGAAACTGGGCCGCCTGGCTTGACACACTCGTGATAGGAGCATGTGGCCCCCGCTCTCCTGGAAAGCGGCTGTCCCCACTGCTGTCTGCCCCCCTACCGCAAAGCTATATCTGCTTCTGCCATGGAATGGGCCTGCAGCCCTCAGACCTCATGCTCCTGGCACCTCCCAAGGACCAGGGGTTCACTCTGTCTGCTGGCCAGCCTGGCCCTTGACTGGAGGCAGCCGAGAGGAGCACTTGACCAGCTTAACCACTCAGCAACTGGCTGGCACTGGCTAATTCAGTCTTCTAACCTAGTCAAAAAAATATGTCGTTTGCTACAGTTTATTATTTACTGGAATTATTTGCTATAACTTTACAAGGTATCAACCAACATAGGAATGAAATAAGAGGAGTTGGGCAAAACCAAGAGATATACCCAAATTACTCCTCGCCCCCAGATGGCACAAATCCAAGATCCGTGAACTGTGGAAGCTGTAGAGAGGCAGCACAATGAAGGCAGGTGTCCAAGCCACCCAGCATCCACACCAGGACACCGTGAGAGGGCAAGGCAGCACTGCAGACAACTGAGCACGGCCGGTGGGTAGAGACCAGGCCTGGGCTCCATAGGACAGGTGGTCACACAGCTTAACGTGGCTGTGTCTGTAGCATGCCCAGCACTCAGGGCAGGCCCCTCAGAACAGCTTAACCTCTGCAATAATTACCAGCCTAGAATGTTTCCCCAAATCTATCATGTATTCATCTTTTTCTTTTTTTAAAATAAGTTAAGGAAAATAAGTGAAAGGTAACAGTTGACACATTTGAATTTTATTTGAACTTAGGACTTAAGTAAATACAGGTGGGAGCACCGAGGCCCGATTTCTCTTAAGGACTTATAAGACTACAAATTTCCAGAGGGTTTTTTTTTTTTTTAATATTTCATTTATTTACTTGAGAGCGAGCACATGCAAGAGCAGGGGGTAGTGCGAGAGAAAGAAGCAGGCTCCCTGATGAGCAGGAGCCTGATGTGGGACTTGATCCCAGGACCCTGGGATCAAAACCTGAGCCAAAGGCAGCAGCTTACCGACTGAGACACCCAAGTGCTCATCCCCACCCCCATTTTTAACATTTTCCAGAGTGCTTTTAATTAGCTAGTCATCTGGAACAAAGAACGCTGGGTTCGGATAAGCTGGGTTCAAGTCCAGCTGCTCTACTCTATCACCGTGAGCCCCAGTGTGAGCCCCTAGGAGCCTGCACTCACCACCCAGGGAGAGAAAATCCCCAGGACAGGGCCCCACCAACTCTCCAGTCCTTCATGAGCGCCGGATGTTCGGATGGGAGAGCAGGTGATGCTCCCACCCTCTTGGTCTTTCCGTGACTCAGTTAGACATAACGAAAGCTTCCATCCTTCACTCCCATGTACTTATTCCACCCACGCCGCTTCCAGAATATCTACTCTGGAGCTCCAAAGTAAATGTGGATGATACTTTTGTGGTAATCTCCCTTTGCCTTAAAATTAGGTTGCCATAGTTACCAATCATCTTCACTGGCACAGAGCACCATGTTATTTTAAAAATTAGTTTTTTTTTTTTTATAGAGTTTGTGGGTTTTATCACCATAAGGGTAGACCATGACTATTACTACCTTACAAGTCCATACATTGCATATAAATCTAGACAATGCAGAAGGTACAGCACCCTCTCAAACCTGCTGTTCAGAGACCTTCAACTGCAGTTTGATGTGTTTTCTCTTTAACGCATGTTAAAACTTAGATATTATTAACCATTTTAACAGTAAGACTTCGACATGCATACTGTTTGGAAACGTGCTGTTGTTTCCTACTAATGTATCCTGCACATCTTTCTGTCTGTTCAGATGCCCTCTCTCATTCTTTTCAATGTAAATCAATTTTTCTAACCAAACCAACAAAGATCACGGTTGGGGAGGGTGAAAAACCACCACTATCAACTGAGAACTTACTTTTCTCATCTCTAAATTAATTTTGTTGCTGTTTTTAATCACTAAAACAGGAGGCTACTGAGATATTTTCTGCATGAAACAATTTTCCTAACATCTTAGCAATTTAGGAGTCAAACTTCAGGCCTCTCGTATGGTGAAGCATGACTTAAAAATGACTTCTCTAGGGCGCCTGGGTGACTCAGTAGGTTAAGCAGCTGCCTTTGGCTCAGGTCATAATCCCTGGGTCCTGGGATTGAGTCCCGCATTGGGCTCCCTGCTCAGTGGAGACCCTGCTTCTCCCTATCCCTCTGCCTACTGCTCTGCTTACTTGTGCTCTCTACCTCTCTGTCAAATAAATAAATAAAATCTTAAAAAAAAAAAGAAAAGAAAAAAGAAATGACTTCTCTAAAATACTAAAGGTGCTATTCTGAAATTAGTTTACGTGACTAGGATAGGAAACAAAAGCATCATCAGCGAAAATATTTTTTTTTCAAATCTTGTATTCTGAATATATGGCTAATAAAACAGTTTTCTGATTCTGTCTCAGATGACATGCCAGTACTAATAATGTTATCAGTAGTAGCATTTGCTTCAGTGGAACTAAAAAAAAAAAAAAAGCATCCTGCTTGCAAGTGGCATAAATGAGTCAGCCCACGAAGGGAGTGCCTCAGGGGGCGCAATGCTCTGAGGGCACGGCCACCAGCCCCCTCGGGCCTCTACTGCCACATCAGCAGATCAAGAACCAGCCAAATGAATGCCCCTCCTGAGTAGCAGTCCTCCCACTGCCCTCGCCTCCACACCACACAGCCTCCACACCACACAACGCGGTGTAGTGGGGTTGGGCAGATCACATGCAACACGGCCGCACCCTCCCCCCTTAGAGAGTTTAAGGCTCTTAACTCGGCCTGGTACCTTCTGGGTCCTCTTCCCCCTGCTCCTCTCCATCCTTTAGGCTGTGCTCACTGAGGTCCGCCACTATACCGCAGCTCTGCTTCTTCCCTTCCTCATCGCCAGACTCTTCAGATTCGACTCGCCTGTCAACTAAGCCCACACACATCAATAAGAACTCACAGCCACTTTATGTGACTCCCTGAAGAACATTTAACAGACGGACATTCAGCTATAAGTCAAAAAGACTTCATTGAGAAACATTTGTTGAAGTCAGCTCAACAAACACGAGTGTCTTTCCTGTCTTGGGCACCATCTGCGGCGTATAGTGGTGGGGACAACTTGTGTGGGGGAGGGCAGAGCAGGGAGGACACATGGGGACTAAGATGAGTAACAGACTATTCCTGCCCTCAAGGAAATTGTGAAGAATTCCCAGATGTTGTAAAAGCCCTGGATCATTTGTGACAAAGCGGACTAACGGGTGACACAGTGAAGCATCTCCTGTGTGGCTCACTTTTGGCCTGGATGTCCACGTAGCGGGGACCATCGTGACCCTTCCACCACATACCTTCATCCATGCTCCACTATCCATTTGGCCAAGAAAACCAGCCCAGTTCACAGGCCCACGTTCTGAAAGAAATCAAGACTAACTCAAATCAGATTGTGGGCAGAGGGAAGGCTGTAATGAAAAAGGAGAAGATGGCCAATAGTGCCAAATGCCCCACATAAAGATCACCGATGCCAAACATCTGCACACAGTGATACCAGCCAACAGCTTTGAAAGGCTGGGAAATAAGTATTTTTGAATTAATAAATAAGGCAAGACTAAATATGGCAGACTGGTAAAAATCCTTTGGTAAGACTGTCAAATAATTTTCCTTTTTCCAGCTTTTTTCATGATCTCCCTTGGAAGTCTATCGTGAAGAGATGAAACAGTAATAAGTTACTGGGAGTTATCAATGATACTGAAAGTATTTTCTTTCCTGGCTACAGTTTGTCCACAAAGGGGTATACTCTTTGAGGAAAGGAAGTTTTATTTCTTCTTTGTATCTCCTCCTGGGCCTAGAAAAGTAGCACCCAGGGAATCGGGCTGCATTAAACCAAGTTCTTATGAAATCAACCTGCCAAACCTCTGAATCCACTCCTTCTTCCCCACCCTGGCAACTGCCTGGGCTCCTGCCTGGCATTCTAACTGGTCTCTCTGGGACTTTTCTGGCTCTGTCTAATCTATTCTGCATTGCCAGAGAATCTGATGTGATTGTAAAATCCAAATCTGATCTTTGACTCCAACAAAAGTTTTTTTTTTAATTTTTATTTTTTAAAAGATTTTATTTGACAGAGAGAACGCGAGAGAGCCCAAGAGCGCAAGAGCGCAAGCAAGCACAAACAGGTAGAGCAGCGGCAGGCAGGCAGGGGGAGAGGGAGAGGCAGGCTCCCTACTAAGCAAGAAGCCTGGATCCCAGAACTCTAGGATCATGACCTGAGCCGAAGGTAGATGCTTAACTGACTAAGCCACCTAGGTGTCCAAACTCCAAAAGTTTTTGGACTGCCAGTGACTCCTGCTGAAATTTTGCCTTGCCCATACAAACACAGTGCTGGCAGGCTATTTGGTTTTCCAAGCCTCACTCTCCTCATCTGTATAAGGGGGTTAGGATAGGACCCACAGACCACAGGTGTTGTCAGGACTAAAGCACAAAAAGCACAAAAGCAATCAGCATGTGCATGACATGGAGTAAACACTTGGTAATTAGCTATTACCAGGCACAGGGCACTCTGTGGTCAAGGCTAAGAGAGAGCAAATTCTACCGGGTGTGGTATGGCTGTGACCAGGGTGGCAGGGACATAGGGCAGCCAAATGAAATGTGGAATGAAGGGCAGCCAAAGTGAAATGTGGAACACTATCTTCAAGGCAGCAGAGGGTCTAGAGCATGAGATAGTAGATCCAACTATAAGGCAACTTTGGGATAGTGAGAACAATGGACTGGTTCAAAGTACAGACAGTGGGAATGGAAGAGGTATTGAAGATCTGGAGAGATTAAGGATATAGAGGCATCAGAACTTGTTGACTAATTTGGATGGGTGGGAGCGGGAGAGAGAGAATCACCTGGGTTTTGTATTTGCTGTTTACCAAGACGTGGAAACAGGTGAAGAGAAAGGGGTAGATTGGGAGGACCGTCTCGAGGAGAGGGGATAGGAAGAGGTGCTTTTTTGCTCAACAAGATCCAAGACCCTTCACCAAGGTACTCCACGACCTTCTCTTGCTACCCTCCTCCAAAAGCACAATCACTCTTGGTCAAATCTCCTTTCAAACAGACCACCTTCTTTCACAGCCCTTTGCTTTAGTTTTTTTCTGGCCTGAAATGATATTTGATTTTTCTGCAACCTGGTGATTTGTAGTTATCCTTCAAGCTTCAGGTCAGAGTTGGATTTGGTTAGGCAGCCATCACTCCAAACATGTCAGCTCTTCTTCGCACTCCACCTCCCATCCTTCTTCCCCAGCACTTTACACATAAGACAGTGGCTGAACTTCCTCCCTCCGAAAATCGGGGGAGACCAAAGCATGTAAGCACTTGAAGACAAGACTGACTCTCCAACTGGTGTGTGTATGTATAACTATATGCACATGTAATATGCAAATGACTTTTCAACAAAACTAAAGAGTTGAATTTAGTCTTTTCAGAACTATGACACCTTTGAAAGCAGGCTTCCGTTGTTTAACAGTTCAATCTCTCGGCTCCTTTCCATCCCTTCCCCACAACCCATTCTCTTACGAGAGGATTCTTCTCCACCTCCACCACGTTCACCTATGAGCCGACTGGGGCAGGTCCCACGGCGCCCCGCGCCTCAGTTTCCCTGATAGCTGCCCCGGGAGACATACCCGCGGCGGACCAGGCTCCTAGGTTCGGGGCGAGGCTCCCACCAGGAGGTGGGCGCCCGGGCACCAGGACCACCGCGTCGTCAGTACCTGCCCGCCCGCCCGCCAGCGCCGCTACTCCCAGCCAGCCTTGGGTTTGGCGCCTCTGGGCCGCCCGAGCCTTCCTGACCACTGCAGCCTCCGCCCGGGGTCCCCGGGCCCGGGGCCGCCCCTAACACGCCGAGCCGGCTGGCAGCTGTCAGGGCGCGCTGCGGGGCTCAGGCCACGGTCAGAGGCGGGACGGCCCGTTTCTCTCAGGCAAAGCCGGTGAGGGCCGCTGCTCCCCCGCCCGCTGGGCCCTTGGGCCGCTGCCCCACGGAGCCGCTCACCCTCCATCATCTCCTGCGACTGTTGCTGGCCCGCGCCGCGTTCCGCCGCCATGTTGGCTGCTCTTCCCCTTTCCGGAATCTGTCGCCTCAGGCCCCTCAGCCAATCAGGGGTCCCGACTTGGTGCTGGCTCAGCCAATGGAATCCCACCCAGGGTTTGAACCCCGACGCGCCTGCGCAGCCTCAGCACTTCATGGGAATTGTAGTTCAGCGGAGAAGCCATGTGGTCCTCAGCCACAGGAGTGGTCCTCAGCCACAGAAGTAGCCCGTCTCACCTCCCCGGGGCAGGTAATGTGAGAGCGCCCCGGAGGCTTCTGGAGACGAGGAGCGGGGAAGAAGACAGGGGCGGTCGGGGCCTCACGCACAGAGCCGTGGCTGCAGGAGAGCGGAGAGAAGAATCGGGGAGATGCTTAGGGCTCGTGGAGGGTCTCTGCGCGGGGCTGCAAAGTGCGGGCCAGTCGAGTGCGTGCCGGCCCTTGCAGGCCTCAGCGGCTGCGTCTGTACACTGGCCAACTTCGTCCCGACGTCGCCGCGCGGACTTGGCCCGTGAGAAGGGACCGTCTCCAGTTAACGCTCAGCGCTGGGCGCCCGCGCACGTGGTGGGGCCGGGGCACCGGGGGCCAGCCCCTCCCGCAGGTGCGGGGACAACCTATCTTGGTCCAGGACGTCGACCCAGTCCAGCGGGCCGCAGCCTCCGTCGATCCTTCGGTCCTGAGGGCGTGCCTGACCCGTGAGGGAGCCTCCTTTCGCCCCCCGCCCTCGAGGCCTCAGAGAGGGGACCCTGGTGGATTCGGAGACTGGAGGAAACGGAGTCACTTAAATTCCGCGGGCGGATGCGCCACCTGTTTTTTGGTTCCTCCGAGGCGCCGTAAGGGGGGTCCGGTGCGTCCCTAGCAACCGTGAGCGCGGGCTTCTAGGCTCGGGAGGGCTGAGTCCCGCCCCCAGATGCTAGTGGTTGGCTCGGAGGACCTGTCAATCGACACGAGTTGTTCTACGATTGGCCGGTGGGCGAGAGGGGAGGCGAGGCTCGCTTCGCGAGGTGAAACAAACTTGGCCGGGGGACTCCGGAAGGCCCCAAGTGAGGTACCTCCGCTGGGGAGAGCGGTCCCGGGCTCCAGGGGCTCCTGGCGCGGCTGGTGGATGAGCCCCTGCCGGGTCCTGCGCCCCCGTGCCCCCTCTGTGCGGCTCCGGCCGCTGGTGGCCCGTCACCGCCTTGAGACCGTTCGAGGCGCCCTGGCGCCCTGGCCCGGGGGGGACCGGGCCGCACTTGCCCTCCGGGGCCGCGCCGGGGCCTACGCCCGCCGGCGCCCCGTCCGCCCCCGAGCTGGCCGCGTGCGCTTTGCGGACGTCCCGTTGCCCGCCGTCCTCTCACTGCTCGCTGTGGCGACGGCGGGTCTCTGGGCGCGCTTTGCGGCCGGCGTCTCGCCCGCGACCCTCTGCGTGCCCGGCTTCCTTCTTCGTCCTGTCTTCGCGGCTCTCTTCCCAGACGACGGCGGCGCCTGAGCGCGGAGCCCGGGGTGCGGTCTGGACGCCTTGCAGCCCCTTCCTTTCCGCATCTCATCACCCAGTAACTGCCCATCCTGTGCCGAATTCTGCCTTCTGTGTCCCCGCGCCGTCTTTCCGCCGCTGCTGTGATTCGAGACCGCCTGTTTCTCGCCTGCGTCGCTGTAGCCGGCCCGCCAAGCCCCTGCCCCTATCTTCGGTAGAATGCGGATCTGGCCGTGCTACTCCCCAAGCACAGATCCTTTTAAAGTCGGTCTTTGGGAAAATGTCCAAAGGGCCTGGGCAGGCGTAGTCGGAGAACCTGGGAGTTCGGCCTGACTTCTTCAGGCCCGTCCCCACATACTCCTCCCCGAGGGTGCTGTGGCAATCTTGGTCTTAGGGTGCCTCTGGCTGTCCGCCAGGAGGGCTTCTTCAGTCCCCTTTCGGTGCTCTGCTCGGCTGGTGCCTCCTCCAGGAAGCCCTTGTTGACCTTTGGGGTCTGGGAAATGCCTCTTGCTCACATTCTCCAACCCAGCAGCCATCATCCTAGATAGTCTTTAGGATGCCTCCAGGCGAGAAAAAGACACAGTCCTAGAAAGGCTCTGGGGGGAGGGGGGAGTAGTTTTTGGCCCCCAAAGTCCAGAGCAAGGCAGATTTTAGGGTAGGTTTATCCTCAAAACGACATCCTCGCCATCTCGTGCTCTGCTGCCCGTTGTGTTGGCTTCATTCTGAGGCTGGTTCTGCTCCTGGTGGTCCCCAGTGGTGGGAGCAGCTGGAGCTTTTTGCTTCCTAGCTCCGTGAGGGAAAGATGATTGCCTCCCGAAGTTCACCCCTAAGCTCAGAGTTCTTTCCCAGAAGCTCCCTGCAAATCTCTCCTTGCTTCTGTTTGGTCTGAGGGCAGTCACTCATGCCTTCTGAAATAAAAACTAGCAACAGTAGTAGGATCACACAGAGACACCACCTGGGGCTGTTCAACATCCTGTATCTTCTGCTCAGAGTAGGTACAAAAAACCCAAAACCCAGGAAAATTATTCTAAAAACTTAGGGCTGGACTGGCAGGAGTTTCTGGTTAGTCTTTGAATTAAGCCTGTGAAAAAGGAGTGATGTAAGGTTGTGTGAAGCCAGGCTCGGTGTTCTCAGAGGCTGGCCTGTGCCTGTGGAGCTGGAGGTGCTGGGTGGCTCTGCCGAGGTGCTGTGGGCCTTGGTGCCACATGGCGTGGATGTGGTGTGCAACGCTGACTAGCCCGTGGCTGGCCACAGAGGGCACAGAAACCACAAAGGGATTTGGCTTTCTTGCAGCCACTTGATTTGTTGGCTTTGGACACCATTTATCTACCCCCCGCTCCCCCATGCAAGACCAAGCATTTTGGCCCCTACCCTCCCTTCCCTTTCTTCCCTTCTTTCCCTCTTCTTGTTACCTTTACAAAACCAACTTTTATAACTTACTATGTATTCTAGAGTTTTATTAGTAAATTTACAATGTAGTCTGAAGAGAGGTTTTTGTTTTTTTTACAAGTCAGAGTTTTCTCACATTCACAGTGTAGTCAGAAGTTATCATCAAGTCTCTGTGCTTTGTCAGTCGGTTGGTTGTAGAAATAGAAATGAAAATGTGATCATGTTGTTCTTTATTTTAGAAATAGTCCCTTTAGATGCTTAGAGAAGGGAAGCAACAGGTTCTGTTAGTTTGCTATCTAATTTCTCTTTTACTTCTTACTCTTTTGGTTCCTAATCAGCTGTTGCTCTTAGGATCCCACACTGGATATATACGTATGTGTAGGAAACATCTCTTAACTTTTTAGCATACGCTGGTTAACCATTCAAAAGGATAAATGCGACATTAGTCATGAATCATAACAATGAAGTGAACACATTTAAGCCCAAAATTAGGAACTGAAAGACCTTAGGCCATTGTATGGCCCTCCATTCCATCTTGCTGCTGGACCCTCAGAGGAAACCTGCCGGAAGTTTGGGTTTTTTCACATTTGTGTATACCCTTCAACAATATATGTAGATGGGGGTGTTGTAGAAAGGGAATTTTACTCTCAATGGTCTTTCGTAATTTGATTTTTTTCACTTACTATATTGTGAGATTTATCCTCATTGCGTGTATAGAATTTGTCTTCACTGTTATGAGTCATAGGGTGAATATGCCAGAATCTTAAATTTGTTTTCTTGTTGATGAGTGTTCAGGTTTATTCTTCAGTTTTTCTTTTGCCATTGAGGGCTATGCTGCCCCGATCATTCTTGAGTGTGATTTGCTATTTACGTGCAAGGATCCTATAGAATATAAGTCTAAGATAGTGGGATAAACTGTCCCAGTAGGTTAATGTGTGACTTAACCTGTTTTCTGAAGAGGTTACATTAATTTGTTAGTGTTGCCATTAATTCTGATCTCTATCAATATTTGATATTATTAAAATTATTAGGTTTTGCTGGCTTAGTAGGTGTAAAATGGTCATGATTGTGCTAATAAAGCTAAGCCCCTTGTTACAGGTTTACTGTCTACTAAGGCTTCCTTTTCTGTGAAATTCTTGTTTCCATTTTTTCCATGAAGCTGTGTGTCTTTTACTGTATTATTATTTTTTAAATTTTAAATTATTGGCCTTTTGAACTCTCTTGGATATTAATTTCCTGGTTATATATGTGGCAAATATATTTTCCCAGTTTGGGGTTTCTATCATTTTGTTTGTGGTATTTTTGGTGAACGGACATTCTGAACTTTAATGATAAATTTATCAGCTTACAGTTAGAGCTTTTTGTGTCTTGTTGAAGAAAACCTTCCTTGCCCAAAGTCTACTGAAGGTCTTTTAATTATCTATGAAAGTTTTGACTTTCACAAGGTTAGTCTTTGATGTCTTGGACGTGGCTTTTCACATGTTGCATGTTGATCGCTCTCCTGTTACTGTTTCTTGGAGGGACATGGAGTTGCCTGGCTTCCCCATGGGCCTGTGGCCAGTGCTGGGCACTACTCCCTGTCAAGCGTCTGGGGTTCTTTCCCACACTGGGCCGGGGGTGGCCGATGTCTGTTCCTTTGATCGGTTTGGTTATTCCTGCCCAGACAGACCCACACCACCACTTCTGTTGGGTTTTCACATTTGGGAGGCTGGTCTGTGGCTTTGTTCCTCACTCTTACCTCTCCACTCTCTTCCTCTTACCTCTTCCTCTCCACTCTCTCTCCAGCTAGCTGTTCAGTTCTGCCCATCTTTATCTCTTAACTTCTCTCTCCCAGCTCTATGTTCTTGTTTCCCTGCATTGCATTCTGGGTTATTTATTCGCATAAATCTACCGATCCTCTAACTTTCTTTTCAGCCCTGACTACCTGCTTCATCATTCATTAACATTACACATTAACTGTATTGAGATAATTTACAGACACTAAAAGGATGGTCAGTGCCTAGTTCAGGGAGCGTTGAGATAGTCCCACAGCTGCAGGATCATGAGAGCTTTCCCATTGCCCTCCAAAGACCCTCTGCTCTTTCTTAGTCAGCCTCCCCAGCCGCAGCTCCCCACCCCCACCCCCGCTGCCCCTGCCCCAGTCTGGCTGTTCTCTGCTTTCTGCCTGGCTAGGTCAGGCCTATCTCCTGCTGAGCTTCAGGCCTGGAACCCCTGCAGGAGGTGTTCTGCACAGCTCCAGGGCTCTAAGGGCCATCGGAGCCATTGCTGTCTCCCTGTGTCTTCTTTCCTATTGCTGAGTATAGGGGTCTTTTGTGTGGCTACGCTTTGATTTGCTTATCTGTTCTCCCCGGGAGGGACATTTGGATTGTTTCCAGTTTGGGGCTGTTCTGAATCTCTCTTCCAGGCAGATCCTTCATGCAAGCCCTGTATCCTGGGCCGACTGACAGCCTGCTTTCTGGGGCCCGTGTGTACACATCGTGTCTTCCTGCCGATACTCTGCGAGTGTTCTAGCTGCTCCCACCCTGACCAACGCTCTGTGTTTCCACTCTGTCATTTTAGTCGCCCTAGTGCTGGCATGTGACGGCTCGTGACAGTTGAACTTGCGTTTCCCACATTACTAATGGTGGTGAACGTTTTTCTCATGTGCTTCTTTGTAATTTGTATGCCTTCTTTGGTGAGGTGTCATTTAAACCCTTTATCCTCCACCCCCTTTAAAAAAATCTCTGGTTGTTATCTTTTTTTTTTTTTTAAAGAATTTATTTATTTATTTGACAGACAGAGATCCCAAGTAGGCAGAGAGGCAGGCAGAGAGAGAGAGGAGGAAGCAGGCTCCCCGTCCAGCAGAAAGCCCGATGCGGGACTCAATCCCAGGACCCTGAGATCATGACCTGAGAGGCCCAACCCACTGAGCCACCCAGGCGCCCTTTGGTTGTTAGTCTTATGACTGCTTAGGATTTTTCTATGTATGTGATCCTGTCGTGTATGAATTGAGACAGCTTTATGCCGTTCTTTTCAGTATATGTGCCTTTTATTTCTTTCTCTGCCTCTGTTTACTGGCTGTTCCCCCTAGAACAGTGCTGAAGAGAAGAGGCTAGTTGGGCTTCCTCACTCTGCTCCAGACCTTGGAAGGCCAGCATCACGGGCCTTGGGTTCTTCGTGTGTGCCCCTGGGCAGGTGGAGGATGTTTCTTCCTCCTCACTTGTGAGTGTTTGTTCCTGTGACGGGGTGTTGGATTTTGTCCAATGGTTTTTTGATTATCAGTTGATATGACTGTGTGATTTTTTTCCTCCTTTTTTTTTCTTTAGCCTTTTGATATGGTGAATTACGTTAACTGATCTCCAGATGTTAAGCCAGCTTTTTATTGCTATGATAAGCCCCTCTTGGTTGTATTGAATTAATTCTCTTTTTTACATATTGCCTTAGTGGGTTTGCTAACATCTTGTTGAGGATTTTTGCATCTCTGTTCACAAGTTATTGGTCTGTGGTTTCCTTTCCTAGCAATGTTTTTGTCTGGTGTGGTATCAGCGTGATGCTAGCTTCAAACACTGGGTTGGATGTGCTCTGCCTGTTTTTAATTTTTGGAGGAGTTTATGTAGTATTTGTAAAGTTTTTCCGGCGAGATAAACACAACACCAGGCAAAGTGGGTGCAAAGCAAGATTTATTAAAGGCACTCTCTGGCGAAGTTTCAGGGCTCAGGAGAAGGGGAGCCAGGAAAGTTGCTCCGGGAGGAGGTGGGCACCCTCGGGCGAGGTTCCACGACTCTGGAAAGCAGAGTGGCGGAAGTCGCACCCAAGGCAGGGAGAAGGGGGCTTTTAAGGGGCCTCGAGGGGAGTTCAGGGGTCTTTTGGCAAGTTTCCCTTATTTGGATATTTCGCCTGCTCGTCGGGGTCCTATTGGTCCACTGGATCCCGGGACGGGGTCTCAGATTCCCGCTTGTCAGGGTCCCATTGGTCCACGGGAGCCCGGGGCCAGGGGGTTTTCAGATTCCTTCTTGGGTCTTTGTTCTCCTGCCCGAGCTCAGGTTTTGTGGCGGGAACTTTCGCCATCTTAAGTAGCCCTTTCTTTCTGCCAGCCCAACAGTATTGAAGTTATTTCCTTCTTAAATATTTGATAGAATTTACCAGTGAAGCCATCTGGGCCTAGAGATCTTTGATGGAAAGTTTAAATTACAAATTCATTTTTTTTAAAGACTGAAATGTAAAAATTTAATTTCTAAAAAGCTGTTTTTTTTATTTTTGAAGATTTTATTTATTTATCTGATAGAGATCACAAGTAGGCAGAGAGGCAGGCAGAGAGAGCGAGAGGAGGAAGCAGGCTCCCTGCTGAGCAGAGAGCCCGATATGGGGCTCCATCCCAGGACCCTGGGATCATGACCTGAGCCGAAGGCAGAGGCTTTAACCCACTGAGCCACCCAGGTGCCCCTAAAAAGCTGGTTTGATTCTTTCAATATGTAGTTGTTTCTGAGAAAGTCTTGTTCTGCTCCCTTCCGTGACTCCTGTCTCTCGTGTTTTAAACTTAGACGCAGGCATTTGTAGTAAATGGATGTTCTCATGTGTTTGAATCCGTTTAAGTTTTCTGTAGACTCTCACCAAAGGGGGCTTGTTTCCTTGTCTGTGTCACTGGAAGGGAGCATATTTGGTTGGTTTCGCTTTTGGAAACCCATATTTAGGATGTTTTGCTTCTGGGAAGATTGCTTTTGCCAGGGCCTGGGCTGCTGAGCTGGGACCACATTTCCCCAGCTCAAAGCGCCTGGCGTCTCTGAGGGAGGCTCCCGCCTCGTAAGGGGGACTGTAGCTCACGGGCGTCTTTATCATCTCACAGGTGAGTCTCACTCTCAGGTAGCTCAGAGATGCCACAGACTGATACCCTGATGAGCTCTAACTGCTCTCAAGTAGTTATCCAGACCATTGTATTCTCTTATTTTTTTTCCAGGACTTTTGTCTTTTGTTTTTTAAATTCACCTGGAACTAATGTTTGTATGCGGCAAGTCACAGGGATGCATCATAACTCCGGGCTGATTATCTAATTCTTTTGAAAACTGGCAGCTCCTGGGTGACTCAGCGACTCAGTGTTAGTGGTTTGTTTTCCCGGCTTAGGTCCTGGGGTCCTCACAAGAGCTCTAGGCGGTGTGCAGCGCGTTACTGTTATTCACATTTTGCTTAGAAGGGGGCCGAGGCAGGAAGGCCAGGGGGCTGTCCAGGGCCTCGCTGTGCTGGGGCATGCTGTTAATTCCCCATGGAGTTTCACTGAGTGCCAAGCTCCTTAACAGACCTTGGTCTGTTTCTGAAGCTGATTGGGTTTGTTCTCCTGTTTGTTCCTTTGCTGTTCCGATCTCCATTTGGGTAGCTCTTTGGCATGTTTTGATGTTAACATCCTTCCACACTGGTGATAGTGGGGCCTTCAGCTTTCTGTCTTGGGGACCCCTGCCCCACCACGTTTAGGAGCTTGGCACTGAGGCGAGTGTTGGCCAAGCTCTGACAGCTGAGGGGCCTGGGATGTGAGCATACCAGAGACCCCATACAGAGACCCCAATTACAAACTGGGCTCACACACTGTTAACTGTGGGAGTCACTGCCCTCTTGTGCTGCTGGCAAGTCTTCATGATGACCTGAAGCCAGGGCAGAACTGGCGGGCTGGGCCTCCTTGGAGTTCTGTGCTACAGTGGGGCGTGGGAAGGGCCAGCCCCCCTTTTCTTTCCACAGCAGGTCCGTCCTGTGCAGGTGCCCCCACCTGCTTATTGAAACTTGGCTCCTCGGCCAGTCTTTGGGCCTGTGTGTACCCATGAGGGAACCCTGATGGGGGAAGAGGCCGGTGCAGGTCTCAGAAGTGGCTTCCACATGCTCAGAAGGTGACCATGGAGAGGGCACCTGGGCTCAGGATGGGCACGTTGCCCTGGCGCCTTGGGCTCCTCACTTCATCCAGGCCCCTGGCCCAGGCCTCCAGCACTGTCTGGAGGAAACTGTGCTGCAGACATGAGATTTTTCTGTATTTTTTTCCTTACAACTGTTGGCAAATCTACAGGTACTTAGAAAATACAGTTAAACACACAAATCCCTGGTACCAGGCCTGCCTCCGGGTTCTCTGCTGTGGCTTTGTGTCGCTCATTTGTCAGCAGCCCCGTGGATGGTTCTCAGGGCCACTGGTCGGAACCCCTGGATTCGGGGAAAGCTGGGGCCACGCAGAGCCGCACGGGCTCCTTCCCATTGTGCTTTGTTCTTTCCCTCTGCTTCCTTCTCTCTCCCATCGCTTCCTCTGCATTGCTCCAAAATGGCTCCAAAATGACTTTGGTCACTGGCCTTGCACTGGAGGTACTGGCCTACGTGGCACTGGGGGCGTGGGAGCCTTTTGGGACTGAGCTGCCATTCAGCCTGCTGAAGGATTAGTTGCTTAAACTGCTTTCCTGTTGTTGTGTTGCCGATGCCGATCGGGTTCACTTTGTTTTCTAGCTGACGGTTGCTCCCCTGGCCAGCGGGCTCCCGATGGAGGACGGAGGCTCCCCTGAGAGCCCGGCTGCGCGGACTGCCACTGAGCCCAGCGAGTCCCTGTCCTCAGCCCACAGACGCCTGAGCAGAAGGAATGGGCTTTCGAAGCTCTGCCAGAGCAGGATGGGCCTCTCCGGTAACCCCCTCCTGGGTGTCGTGGGCGTCAGTGTTGAAGATGAAAGCGACAAGTCCTTCTAGGCTTTGGTCGGGTGTGCGGTTCTCACTGTGTGTGGAGCAATGCCCACAGGCCCCTCCTGGGCTGTGTGGTTGCTGCTGGCGTTCTACTGCCAAGACCTTGCTTCAGAGTGTGTGCGGGCACTATTGTGGACAGGGCTGCTGTGCAAGTGAAATACAGTTTTGCTGATTTAGTTCAGTAACTATTTGAGGACTGTGTTGCAGCCTCATGCTTTCCTCCTGGATGCAGAAGACTTGCTCGAGGGCAGCCAGCTACCTGGTGCGGGAGGCTGTGCCCGGGCTGGGCTGAGATGTCGAGGCTCCTGCTGCCTCACTCACTTGTTTCTTCCAAGTCAGCCTCTGCCTCCAGAGCTTAGTGGGCTTGTTGTCTGAGGGGGTGCCTAAGGAGACAGCAGGTGCAGGCCTGCAGCTGGGTGGACCTAGAGCATGGGGAAGTCAGTTAGGACTGAGAAGGTCTGGACCCGGAGGAAAGGGGCTGCTGGAGAAGGGGAGGAGGAGAGATGGAGCCCAGCTCACACACCAGTCTAGGAGCACAGGGTGGGAGTGTTTGGAGGGAAACATGCTGGGTTCTCCTGGTGACGGCCAGAGATTCTGCTGGGAGGGCTGGGCAGGTCTGGGAGGTAGGCAACTGCCCCAGGAGCATGGGCTTCCTGGTCTCTGCATGGGGAGCAGGGACAGAGCCAAGGTCACAATGCCTGTCCCATGGTGTGAGGAGGGTCAAGCTGAGCTTGGGGCAGCTGGGAAAGAGAAGGGCTAAGCAGCTGGCCATGTGTTTCCAGGCCCAGAGAATGGTCCAGGGTGAGACTGTGAAAAGAAAAGGGGAAAGGAGAGAAGAGTTGTTATTGTCCGGATTTTGAGCTGCTAGAAGGATGGAGTTGCCGTGTACTGAGATGGGAAAGGAGAGAGGCAGGGCAGGGCTGCCACGCGTGGGGTGGGCAGCACCTTCCCACATGGAGTGTGTTAGAAGCCAGCGAGGAGTGAGTGGGACGGAGTGGAAGGGGTGAGACTGCATCTGGGCTTCTGCAGTGGTGAGAGGTCAGAAAGGTGGAGGGGAGAGGGAACCCCACCCAGGGCAGGTGGTTTAGGAGGTGGGGACTGACCCCCTGGCCCACCGCTGCTGAGGGCTGGAGTAGGGTGAGTGCTGAGAATTGGCTGTGGGCTTGAGCATCTCAGGCCACTGGACGTATTGCTGAGAGCAGGTTTTCTGGAGGGGTGGGGAGTGAACCTGACCTGTGAATAAGGGAATGGAGGGAGGGGCGGAGACAGTGGGCAGCTCTTGGATTTGGGAGGCTTTCCAGGAACAAGTGCAAGGGGGGGGGGGTGCGGATCTGTAAGGACAGACACAGGACTGCAACTCTTGGCAGGGGTGGGGTGGGGTCGGGGGGTGGGAAGGGACCTCAGAGGGCGTTTACACAGAAACGCTGAGCTTGGGCCATTGTGTTTCCTGTAGGATGTGACTGGCCGGACAGCACCCGGGGGTGTTTAGCTGGACTCGGGGCTGTTCGGACGGATGCCGGAGTGTGGAGCTTGAGCTCTGCACCCTCTGGAGGAGTTGAGAGCAGGAGCCGTGGGGTTCGGTGTGTCTGAGAGGTGGGCTCCGGGCAGCCTTGTGAGCTCTAAAGCTCCCTTTCCTTTCCTTTCCTTTCCTTTCCTTCCCTTTACTTTCCAGAAGACAAATGGAACTCCTATTGTCTGTCGTCTTTGGCTGCCCAGAGCATCTGCACCAGCAAACTACATTGCCTGGTGCCGCCAGAGCAGACCGACCTGGCCGGGTCCCTGGGCAGTGCGTCCTGCTGCTCCCTGCTGCGGGGCTTGTCCTCGGGGTGGTCCACGCCCCTGTTCCCGACCCCCGTGTGCAACCCAAACAAGGCAGTGTTCACCGTGGATGCCAAGACCACAGAGGTACTGGCTGTGGTGTGTGACCCTGCTGTGCGAGTGTGGTCTGTGCCTTCAACCTGTAACCTCAGACAGGGGAACTGCAGTGTGTTAAGTACAGTTAGAGAAGCTGCATAAGAGACCTGAGTATGAACCAGTGAAAACAAATTGAATCCTCCTGTCAAGGTAGAGATTCAAGGACGGGGCTGAGCCGCAAGACTGCCTTGTGCTCTGTAGGGTGTTGGCTCAGTGACAATGAGAATGGGTACTCGCCATCTGAGGTGACCGTGTTCGCCTGACGGGCATTTGCATATAAATAACTGAAATCATTAGGTGGCTGGGAGTGTGGTGTGAGTCCCCGTGTCTTCCGCTTGGCACTGGTGGCTTGGCGAGCCCGTCCTGGCAGGGGAGGGAAACGTGGTTTCAGTGGTGGCGCTGGCATTTCTTATTTCCCTGTGGTTAAGACCCGGGGAGTCTGGGGTGTCGCAGCCGTGAGCCTGTCCACTGCAGGACACTGGGGGCGGACGGGTCTCCAGGTTTGGGCTGGCGGCACTGCTGCTGATGCGCGTGTCTTCTCTCTGCTACTCCAGATCCTGGTTGCCAACGACAAGGCTTGCCAGCTCCTGGGGCACAGCAGCCATGACCTGATCGGCCAGAAGCTCACGCAGTTCTTCCTGAGGCCCGATTCCGATGTGGTGAAGGCCCTCAGCGAAGAGCACATGGAGGCCGATGGCCGAGCCGCTGTTGTGTTTGGTACAGTGGTGAGTGGGTCTTCCCCAGGGGCGGTGCTGGGGTGAGGAGCAGCTGGGGTGGCGGGTGGAGCATCACAGGAGTGGAAGCGGGTAGCTGTGGGCCTTGTGAGAGGGGCGGTCCTGCCTTACAAGGGAGGAGGCTCTGCAGTTTGCAAACCGGTGGGAGGCCGAGGGGTCACGATGATCTTCCATCTGCACCCCTGACTCCAGTTTGGTTTGTTTGGTGTTTGCTGGCGGGGCCGGCATGGCTGGAAAGGTCTCCCTGGGACTTGGGTCCTCCTGGTGTGATGCGTCCCCTGGGATGTTGATGGCACGTGAGGTGCTGAGCCCCCAGTCCAAGTCCTAGAGGACGTTAGATGTGGTCCGCTGCTCTGTTCTGGGGACTGGCCATGGGCTAACACTGCTCGCCATGTGTTGGTGTCTGTTTCCTGAAGAAATGATGCAGACAGTTGTCCTACTCTGTTGCAAGGAGGCTGGTGAGGAAACCCTGTCTTCTGAGAGAGTGTCCACATGGAGACTAAGGGTCCGTGTCAGAAGCCATGTGTGGCCTTGGGCTCAGGTGTCAGGCAGGGGCACAGAGGTCGCAGACACCCCCAGGCCTGGGCTCTGGGGAAGGCCTGGGGCAAGTCTATGTGCTCCCGCAGGTGGACGTCGTGAGTCGCAGTGGGGAGAGGATCCCGGTGTCTGTGTGGATGAAGAAGGTGAAGCAGGAGCACAGCCTGTGCTGTGTGGTCGTACTGGAGCCTGTGGAGCGGGTATCGGCCTGGGTCGCTTTCCAGAGCGATGTGAGTTTGCTTTCCACAGCGATGTGAGTTTGCTTTCCACATCCCCACCACATGGAGCTGACCAGGTGTCGCCTCTTGTGGTCTCAGCCCCCTCTGTGGCCCGCTGTGCGCCCCTGGGGCTTCTGGAAGGCGGGCCCCCATGGCAGCCCTCCCTCTCTGTGTGCCCTTGGGCATGGGTGCAATCTCCCTGGCCGTGGTCTCCTTGTCTGTAAAGTGAGATGGAATCGGAACCTAGGTGTGCCTTAGCAGGTCAGTGAGGTAGCAGGTGCGGGACCATCAGAATGGTGACTTGCCTCCGGAGGCCGGTAATTTGGGTGCCTCCAGCGGTAGGAGAAGGAGGGCCTGAGGAAAGTTCATGGCCATGGGAGGGCCGCTAACGGTCTTGCTTTCAACCTGAAGCCATGGCATTCAGTGATGTTTGAAGGTGAAATGCCAGGAGCTTTTACTAATGCTTAACAATGCTGGTTTTTCCTCCCAGGGCACCATAACATCCTGCGATAGCCCGTTCGCTCTCCTGCACGGGTACGCGTCTGGGGAGGAGGTGCTTGGGCAGCCCATCACAGACCTGATCCCTTCTGTGCAGCTCCCTACCCCTGGCGAGCCTGTCCCCCAGGTAGGACCCTTGCGGACCCCTGACTGCCACACCTGGCAGCTGTACCTGGGGCCATGTGGTCCCTGGAGTCTGTTTACTCGGTGACCTGGGAGTTCTTAGGCCAGAATCTGTGGCCTGGTGACTCAGGCTGGTAATTCTGACAGCAGGAGCATCCTGCATATACACACAGTGGCACCAGGTCCGAGGGCTGCTCTCTGGGCTCTGGGGCCTTGACCGAGGGTCACAGCCTGTGCTGCTCTCCGACTGGGCACCCTGTCTCCTCGGTCCTCCTGCTGGAGCCTGGAGCGGGGTTCTCCTGCTGTGGTCTGTCTTTACTGGGAAGTCTGGGGTTCTTGAAGAGCAGGGAGAACTGGCTGAGGGCAGGGTGACAGGCAGATGGGGGGGTGGCAGCTCTGGGGACAGTGGAGGTTTGGGGTCGTTGGGGTAAGTTCTGTTACTCACCGAATCTTCCCAGTTCCCAGGTGTCCCATTTCCTACTAGTGTGTGCCCTTCACACAAATGACCTTCACTGAGGTAAATTCCACTGATGTCACACCCCAGTGATCTGCAGCGTCTGACTGGACGCTTGATTTTTACCTAAAGTCACCTCTGCTGCTGCAAGGAATCGGAGGTGCTTTCAGGATGTCTACAGGCACTCCCTTGTTCTCTGGCCTTCCAGAGGCTGAGAGCTGAGCACTGGAGCCAGTTGTCTGCTCCCTGGTTCTTGGGCCGGCCACAGGCCAAGAGCTGAGCCCCGGGAGCCAGTTCTCTGCTTTTTTTGAGCTTCCAGCCCAGTGGGAACCCTCACCCTATCCTCAGTCCTTATTGTCTGTGCCCTTCTTCTATCCCTAAGCTGGTGGGGGCGTCCATTGGCACAGCCACCTTGGGAGCCTGTATGGCAGCGTCTGCCCCATGCAAACTGGGTGAACCTCAGAGTGCCCTCTGCATGCATCAAAGAGAAGTGTGTGCCAGAAGGCACATGTGAGCTTGTTCTCAGCAGCACATTTGTGATAACCTCAAATGGGAGCTCTCAACACCCCAGCAGCAAGTGGAGACTGGCACTGCACCCCTCATCCCTTGTAGGGCTCCCTGGGGCCTGGCCTGCAGCCGTGGCTTGGGGAGCCTGATGTCTCCGAGTCCTGACCCTCTTCTGGGCACAGCACAAGGGGAGCAGAAGCTCCCAGCACATGGGCCACATCAGATCTCCTGTCCTCCAGGGTGGCCCCTAAAAGGGGCAGGTGGGATTGGGTGAGGGGTAGACACATAGCCCTGGGCTGGTATGCCTCGGGAAATCCAAAAGGGAGCACACTCTCAAAGCTTTCGGTTAGGATGAGGCTGTGGTCAGGATTTACTCAAAACTGGGTCCGTTCCAAGTATTTAAGGCAGGGAAACAGGGCAAGGAAATAGTTTTGTGGGGATAGAGGTGCTGAGGAGGCACAGACAGGGGACGGTCGGCGACCGCAGGAAGCAGCCAGCCCTCAGACTGGAGGATAGTGAGTGGTGGGGGCCATCTGTCGAGGTGGGACCCTGGGGCTGCTGGGGGTCTGAGGCAGAGGGCGGGAGACACCTGCCAGCCCTCCTTCCCTGCAGGGTTAGCACAGACAGGAGTCCAGTCCGTGTGCATTTCTTGGTTGTCCTGTCATTTGCTGCCCTCAGGCCTTTCTGGAATGGGGGGCAGCTGCTAGACTGCGTTGCTCTTGCCTCAGACACAGCTCCTGGTCAGGGCTCTGCTTTCCCTGGGGCAGAGGTGCCATGCAGGGAGACTGCGAAAGGAGGAGCAGTGTGGGGAGTAAGCTTTCTGGGCTTGCTTCCCGTGACGTGTGGATCGGTTCACGTCTAAAGCTGCAGACTCAAAGCTTGGGCCATGAGAGATGCTGCTATCAGCTCAGGGGTGTTGTTTCTTCCAGAATCTCAAGATTCAGAGGTCTGTCGGGAGAGCCAAGGATGGCACCACCTTCCCTCTGAGCTTAAAACTGAAATCTCAGTCCAGCAGTGAGACAGTGGAAGATGGCCGCACCATCCCCAAGTGGGGTTACTCAGCGTCCGTCTGGGTCTTCTCCACCATCAGCGGCCTCATCACCCTCCTGCCTGACGGAACCATCTACGGCATCAACCACAGCTTTGCTCTGATGCTATTTGGTTATGGGAAGACTGAGCTCCTGGGCAAGGTGGGCCCTCCCTGGGTGGCCTGTGCTCCCCTGTGGGGGGATGACCTGTTTTCACAGTGAGGACATGTGCTTGTCACAGACCTTGTACCTCCGTGCCTCCTGGTTTGGCCCTCTGGCTTTCCCTGGGGCATGCTGGGCGCCATTCTCTCTAAAGGCTCTCATTTCCCTGGATCGCACATTGAGCATGCAGTGACCCTTGGGACTGTGTCCAGAGCCTTGTCTCCCTGTGCTGTCCCTGAAGGGAGAGGGGCTGTGGCCTGGAAACCTGTCCTGAACGAGGTCCAGTAACTAAGTTACTGGATGAGGGTGTTTGTCACAGCCGTGCTCCTGGAGGTTGGGGCTTATCCACACCTCCTCTGCCCCCAGAGCCATCCTGGGGTGCCTGTCATGTGGTCAGGGTCAGAGGAAGCTGTGTCTACAAACTTCTTCCTTGGCTTGAGCTTTCTCTGAATTTCTTGTATGTGGGGCAGAGGTCTCTGCACATCGAGAGCCAGGCCTGTTTCTATAGGAGACTGGGCTGAGCAAACTGACTCCGTTGCTGCAGACAACTGTAAGCTTGGGGCCTTGGCCATGACAGTCTGGTATTTAGGTCATGAACTGGCCTTCCGGGCTGAGCTGAGCAGGATAGCTCATCCAGCTCCATGTAGAGACAGCTGGGGCTGGTGTCCTCCCAAGGTGCGTCTGCTCTTGGGCTGGCTGCCTGGGACTGTTGCTGGGGCTGGTGTCACTTGATGGCCGAGCTCCAAGGCCAGGTAAGCATCTCCGGCAGCCATGGCCTGCCCCTCCTCACATGGTCCCTGGGTCCTCCTGGCTCCTGGGAAGGGGACGCGGACCCCCTACTCAATGGCAGGTGGGTCATGGGGGGAAGGAGAGGTTGCTGAGTGGTGCATCCATTTTGACGTCCTGTGGTCCCTGTGTCCACGTGCCTGGCTGGCCTGGCTCTTGGATGCCTGTAGCCTTTCCCTGAATACCTTGTTCTCCAGGGGTTCTGCAAATGAAGGGAGGGAATCCCCTCTTGTTGTCCTCAGTGGGGCTGACCCCAGGCCTCGTGACAGTCAGCCAAAGATTTAAACTCTTTTGCGGCTCCAAAAAAGGGTCCTTCTCTGTTTTCTAATAGAAATATTAAGGAGCAAGTAAGCTAAGATTTAGTTAACTGAAGGCAAACTCAGTTTAAGTTTAAGTGAGTAAACTCACTTAGTGTGATTTTTTTTTAATATTTTATTATTTATTTATTTCACAGACAGAGATCACAAGTAGGCAGAGACAGAGAGAGGGGGAAGCAGGCTCCCCGCTGAGCAGAGAGCCTGATGTGGGGCTCGATCCCAGGACCCTGGGATCATGACCTGAGCCGAAGGCAGAGGCTTTAACCCACTGAGCCACCCAGGCGCCCCACTTAGTGTGATTTTTTGACAAGTAGTTGCTGCAGGAATGTTGGGGGTGCTGGGTCCTTCCAGGGAGTGTGCTTGTGGGGAAGGCACCCTGCCTCGGAGGTTAGACTGTTTCGCGTTCACATGGCTGTAGGCACCTGTCCGGGAGTAGGGGTCACACATGGATTCAGAGAAGACATGTGTCCTTGCAGTTTTGGACTTGGGACCCTCGTGCTAAGGCCATGACCAGCATAGCAAAGGTGCCTGCTGGACCTCAGGGGCCAGTTTCATGTGCCCAAGGTCCTTTTGTCCTTATGCTGGGCCCTTGTCGCTCCCCGCGAGCCGCATAAGGTGGAGTTTGCAAACGTGGCTCTCAGGTGTCAGGGCAGCGTGGGGGCAAAGACCAGACATCTGCTTGGAAGACATGGTGGTGTGGGTATAACTAGCTTCTGAGTTGTTGATTTTGTTGATTTTGTCTTTTTCATAAGAAAAGGTGGGGGGGTAAGTCTTGAATTCCATGTTGGGTGTCTGAGGGGCTTTGAGGGTCTGGGAAAAGGAACACGACCTGGAGTCTTTCCTAACCTTGTCCAGAGACTTGCTCACGTTGTTTGTATTCTCTCCCCAGATTAGATGGGGGACGGTCCTGTGGTCTGGGTTCTGCAATGTCCCTTTGTTTTCTAGAATATCACTTTCCTGATTCCCGGCTTCTACCATGGCATGGGCCTCACGTGTGACACTTCCTTCCCACTGCCAGACATGGCCGACCAGAGTGGGCCTGGGGAGACAAGCGTGGGCCCCCGGCAGAGCCGGAACCGGGCTGGCACGGGCGTGGGTAAGGCCAGCCTCCCTCACACAGGTGCACACAGCTCCATGCCTCCGAGGGGTTGGGAGCGGTGGGCTCGGGACAGGGACATGCTGGGCGGCGGGTGGAGAGTGGAAGCGAGTGGCCGCCAGGCATCATGGTTTGAAAGTCCTCTGTCACTTGTGGGCCTTCTGTGTTCCAGGGGATGGGACCAATATGCGAGCACAGAGAGGGTCCCGGGGGATTTCCCGTCACCAAGTGCCTGGCTCTAGGACAGAGGTGGCTTGTGGGGAGTATTTGATGAGTAGATCTGTGTAGCCATACATAGCCTATCAAAGTAACCCTTAAGTAGTCCTAGCCAAATATGCTCGTTATGATTAGCCCTGTGTACTTTTAATTTAGCATTTTATGGTGCTTTAAGTCTCCATGACATGAACATTGTAGGGGACAGTGTGGGCGCATGGCTCCCACCCTGAGGGTTCCCTCTGTGACTTTGAGGCACCTGGGAGGATAGACCACTCCAGGTATGCATGGAGCCCGTGCCTGTGCTCCTGGGAAGGCATTGGGACCTCCTGCAGCCCCGTTGGTGCTCACCTTTCTGTGAACAAGGAGCCAAGAGGAGCTGCTCCCCGGTTCTGCTTCAGGAGTGCTCCTAGCTGGCAGGGCCCCCCTCTGCCAGTGCCCTCTCCTTGGGCCCTGCCCTTGCAACAGGCCTAGCTAGGCTGGGGTGGGGGGGGGTGTGTAGTCTCAGTGGGAGGGAGGGGAAGCAGGAAATGAAACAGCTCATGGAGAGCATCACGTGATCCCGAATCCCCAGGGGGCTCTCCCGTGGCCCTCTCAGAGGGTGGTGATATTGGGACACCGCTGAATGGGGCAGGCTCAGAGCACCCTTGGAACACATTGCTTACCTGCTGTCACCACAGGATGGACTTGCTGTTTGAATGAACACACACATGGGCGTGATACAGTCTCTGAGGGGAAAGAGGGGCCACACGAAGTCTTATCTGTCTCTGGACTGTGCTCTGTGGGAGATGGTTTCAGCCAGGTCCCCACACCCCAGGCTGGGGGGGTGGTGGCCATGCTCCACGGGTTGCTTTTGAGGCCTTAGAAGAGGTTAGATAGCAACGTTTTGTTTTATTAAATTCAGTTAAATTAATTTTTTCCAAAGATTTTATTTGAGAGAAAGAGAGCACGAGCAGGGGGAGCAGCAGAGAGACAAGCAGACTCCCCACTGAGCAGGGAGCCCGCCATGGGGCTCAATCCAGGACTCTGGGACACACAGGGATAGCCTGGAAGTAGAGGTGACCAGTGGTCAGGAGGAAGAGTACAGCAGTGGGAGGACGTGCCGTCTCAGGGCCCAGGGGACTGAGGGGGCCCCTTGGGAAGGGGAGAAAAACCAGAGGAGGCAGGAGAGGCATTCCAGGGATAGCGAGAACTTCTGGGTGTGGCAGGGAGACCAGAGGGCCAGGCCCCAGAGGCCCTAGGGAGAGTAGCATCACGCAGGCCAAGACTGGGAATCATGGTGGGGACACTGATGTTTACTTGGAGCTCATGGCAGATGAATGGACTGCTCAAGCTGTGGTGTTGGTGGGCTCCTGCTCACTGAAGGTGGGGCCCAGGTGATGGCGGCAAGGGGAGCAGGGACTGCTGGCCCCCATGGCATGCTGCAGGGTGGTGAGAGGTGATTGGTCTGGGACACACTGTGGACATGGGCTTGCTGGAGTTTCTGAGATCAGGTCGGGGGCCCCCCCATTGCTCATAAGTCACGGGGAGGTGGGGAGATAAGTTCAGCAGATGTGCTATGGATGGCCACAGTCTCTTCTGCTGTTGTCACTAGATCCAAGGGCTCCCGGTGCATCTGTTGGAGAGCACGTTCTGCCACGAGGGGAGACCCTAGAGCCAGTGGAAAGAAGCCAAGAAGACTTCCCTAGGACCTGGGCCCAAGCTGACCCTGGAGGCCGCCTCCCTTCTTCCCTCCCATGTCTGCCCACTCCAGGGTAAGTTGTCTGTGGGAGGTGCGGGGTGCTGAGGGTGAAGGCCGGCGGGGAGCAGTGACAGAGCCCTTAGCAGCCACGCTCACAGCCTTTGGACACCTGCTGGGCGCCACTTCTGTATTCCCTGGTGTGGTGTGCAGTGGCCGCTGGGAGATGGTCCCGGTCTGTGCCCAAGGAGAGGTGTAGGTAGGTTCCAGGGAACTGATAGAAGCCTAATGTTCTCATGTTAATAATCATTTGTATCTGTTCTCTTTGTGTATTTTGAATCACAAAATATTCCATGGAGAGTAGAAAGTGCAGAAACTGCAGCTGAGCACAAATAGGGGCTTCCTGCTTCTCCCTGGTGAGAGACCGTAGCCCGTGGTAGACGGTGTTTTTTGTGGTTTTCAACTCGTTTTTCTCTTAAAAATCTCTGAGGCCCAGCACACACTAACCTGACACCCATGGTCCTTTTCACATGAGCCCTCACTGCCCTGAGGCAGGATGGAGGTCACAGGTACCTGTCCTTGAACTTGACCTAGGCAGTCCCTTCTTTCTGGCTCCTTTGGCTCATAGTTTGGTTGGTGAGATTTATCCACATTATTGTTTTTCATTTTTCTTGAAATTGTTTAAAAAATCTACGATGCCTGGATATGTGTTTTTTTTTTTTTTTTAAGTACAGCAGTAATGGTGAGAAGTGCAAGGTCTGGTGCCTGGATCCCCACAGGGGCCTCTGCCAGCCGTAGTACCCTTCCTCACCATGGCCCGGGCCCTTAATTGTCCGTGTGCACTCTTGCGTGGCTGCTTTTGCTCCTGCAGCACAGATGGGACCGCAGCGGGCTTGTGTTGGGAATGTGTGCGCATCACCTCCTGTCGAGCACGTGGCTCACAGGTTTGCACGGATGTTTGCCTGCTGACACGTGTTATGGTGCTTTCCTGCTGTTTTTGGAGACCTCTGGCTTTCTGCCCCTTGCCCATGGGACAAGCTCTCTGTGCTGCGCGCCCATCTGCAGAGGATGGGGTCCCACTGCCCTGCCCCGAGGGTGCTCACTGCTGCAAGATGGGGCTCCTGTGTGCTCTGCCCTGACCGCTGCTCTGCATGCTGCTATGTGCCTGCTGAGACAGCACCAGCGTGTCCCACCAGATGAGCCAAGTCCTTGTTCCTCTTGGGTAGGGCATGGTGTGGTTAAGTTCTGCACCAGCTCCGCGTCACTGTCAGAAGCCCTGGTGCTGGGGCTCCCTGGTCACTCATGTGGTCACTCATTACCTCATTCATTCCCTCGTTTGTCATTCATTCATTTTCTCCCTTATTCCCTCCCTCCTCCTTCTCTCCTTCCCTCACTCACACACACACACTCATTCACTCCCCCATTCTCTCACTCATTCAATCCCTAATTCACTCACTCCCTCATTCATTCACACAAAGCTCATTCATTCACTCAATCCCCATTTCATGCATTCACTTATGCACATGTTCATTCACTCCCTCGTTCATTTACTGCCTTATTCACTTGCTTATTCATTTACTTATTCACTCCCACAATGCTCATTCACTCCCTTGTTCACTCACTCCATTCCTTCACCCATCCACATACACATGCTCATTCACTTCCTCATTCAGTCATATTCACATGTTCATTCACTTACTCACTCATATACTCATTCATTCACTTATTCCTTTACTCCCTCATTCATTCACTCACTCATGTGCTCACTCCCTCACTCACTCCCTCATTCACTCACTCACTGCTAGCTCATTTACCTACTAACTCATTCATTCTGTCATTCACTCACTCATTCCCTTGCGCACTCATTCATCACTCACGCAGCAAACATTGCAAAAGACTTGAAGACTCATTCCTAAGACATAATTCTTTAGCAGAAAATGAGCTGGCCCAGTAAACCTAGTGAGACTGGGAGGTGAGAAGGCAGGTCAGAAGCATGATGTAAGTGGTGTCTTATGTCCGGGGGACTGGGGTAGTGCTAGCTCCTGATTCTTCCCCAGTTCTCCCAGGAGACCTGGGAGTTCAGCCTTAACTGCTTGTAGCCAGTTGGTAATGAAGTCAAGATTGTTAGACTGTAGGTCAGGTGTTATGACCTTGAGTGAATTGCCTCTCAGACAAGCTCCTGGGGGTCTCAGGTCCCCATGGCACCTCTGCTTAGGCAGTTGAGTAGAGTGGAGGAGGGAGGAGGAGAGGAGCCTCCCCTGTCCTTAGAGTCTCTCCCAGAGGCCTACTTATTGCTTCTTGTCTTTACCTTGGCCAGAATTTAGTGATGCTCCTGGCTACTGAGGAGGTGTAGGGATGGGATGTGGGGGCAGTGTCACCTATGGCCTGCCTAACCCCACACACCCATCTCAGAGGGTCAGCCTGCCCGCCCTGGGTCCTGATGCCGCATGCCCACCTCGGAGGGGCAGTCTGAACTGCTCTGGGGCCCGACCCCGTGTGCCCACCTTGGGGGGCTTTTCCGCACTGCCCAGGGCCTGACCCCACGTGCCCACCTCGGAGGGTTTCTCCACACTGCCCGGGGGCCTGACCCCCATGTGCCCACCTCAGGGGGCTTCTTTGCACTACCCTGGGCCTGACTCTGTGTGCCCACCGCAGAGGGGTGGGCTGCATTGCTTAGGGGAGTGAAACCTTTCTGCCTCATCTTCTGACCTTACAAAAGATGTGCTGTTCCCTGGGGACTGGCACAGGGCTGGTCATTTGCTGGGGTGGCGTGGGGTGAATGGATAGAGATAAAGAGATGTAGCAAGAGACATAGATGATTTTTGCCTGACCTCTGCATGCCCTTATCCCACCTCTCAGTTTCCCCAGAAAACTGCTGCTGCCCCTCAGTGCCTGGCTCACAACTCCCTCCTCTGTGGAACTTGACTGTGTGTTGGGTCCTTCTCCCCTGTGCCTCTTTACAAACGTCTGGTCACCAGCACTTCTGCCTTTGGTGAGGCTGGGCATGGCCACATTCTGTGGGTGTCGGTGCTGGCATTGGGCCTGAGGCTGATCCCAGGCAGGAGCTCAGTGGATCTGTCATGTGGGGCAACCATGGCCGGGCCTGCTGCAAGGGGGGGTTTCTACCTAGCGCCCTGGGCTTTGCGATTGCCCTTTGGCTCTGAGGTGGCCTCTCCCTCAGTGGCCTCCCTGCTAAGCATGCTTGTGAGCTTGTGTCCCAGCTCTTAGGAACCAGTCAGCCCCTGCCCTGTATGAGGCCTTGCCCTTGCAGCCCCCACCTTCTTGTGCCAGACTCTTTTCCTGTCGGCTGTGACCCCGATGGCATTTGTAGCCAGTCACATGTCACCATTGCATGGTGCAAAGAATGCACAATCTCTTTCCTTTCTGCCTGCACCCCCCAGACCCCCTGTGGGTGGGCCAAGGCCAGCTGCACAGCTGTCAGGAGCCCCATGCACCACGAAATGAGAATGCTGAGCAAAGCCCTGAGCACATGGTCCTGGGTACTCAGTGCTCTGCATCTGGGCCAAATCATCGCCAAATGGTGACTTATCTGTGAGTTGGTCTTAGTTTATGGTGTTAAATGCTTTGTGCTGGTCTCTAATACAGGGCGATCCATGTGATCTCTCCTCTTGATTCTTCTGTCTCCCCTAAGTAACTACGTCATCCATGTTATAATCCTCAGAGTGGACAGTATCCTAGGAGGAGGCCCACCAGCCCAGGAATGGTCCTCACCCGAGGACCAGCGAGACATCCCAGAAGGAAGCCCACCAGCCCAGGAAAGGTCCTCACCCGAGGACCAGCGAGACATCCCGGAAGGAATCCCACCAGGCCAGGAATGGTCCTCATCCGAGGACCAGCGAGACATCCCGGAGAGAAGCCCACCAGACCAGGAATGGTCCTCACTTGAGGACCAGCGAGACATCCCAGAAGGAAGCCCACCAGCCCTTACTCAACAGTCATCACCCAAAGACCAGCCGAATCCTCTCTTGGAGAAAGAGGAATCTGCAGCCCCAGAGAGCCAGAGACAGGATCTTGTGGAAAGAAGTGGGTCTGACCCAGTGGACACATGGATGTCTGCTTCCTGTGAAGCATCTGAGGACAGGAGCCGGCAGACTGAAATGAGTAGGCTGTATCAGGAGGCACAGCCAGAGTGGACAAGTTCGAGCAGTGCCCATCATTCAAACTGTTGGGTTGATTCCTTCACGTCCGAGCCCCATGCCACAGGCCAGCTGGCAGGGGAGGGCCTCCTGCTGCCCTGCCCTGGATATGGGGGTGAACAGAGCATGCAGTCAGGAAGCCCCCCCGGGATAGCACGACTCCCGTTCTCCATACCTGCCCTAGATGAGCCGTGGGTGGCCGTGGAGAATGACCGTGAGGAGCTACAGACCTGCTTGATTAAGGAGCAGCTGTCCAAGTTGAGCCTTGTGGGATCGCTGGGTGTCTCCTACACTGAGCTGGCCCCAGCAGAGCACCCTCGAGGCTCTGCCCCTGTGTCCTTGTGTGACCTGGGAAGCAGAGGCCTGTCTAGCCGAGCGGGCAGCTCCTCAGCCTGCTATGCTCTGGCCACAGACCTCCCTGGTGTCCTGGACACAGTACAGGCCCAGGAGGCTGATGGGAATGCTTTCTCCTGGAACCTCAAGGAGCTCTTTCTCGATGAATGGACAGATCGAACTTCCTCCAACTGTTCCTGCGCCACGTCCGAGCTTGTGGGGACGCCATCTCCTTCGCCGGTGGGCTCTGATGCAGACATGAGTGGTCTGCACCGGCAGGGATCCGATGTTCTGGATGACCGAGAACTGCTGCTCCTGACTGGCACTTACTTCAATCTTGGGGAGGCTCGGCAATTTCACGAGAGCCATCTGGTGCCGGATCCGGTAGAGCCCTCTGAGACGTGTCTGGTGTCCTCGGAACACTATGAAGTCAGCGGCAGAGAGAGCCATGCCTGTATCCTTCCCACGCTGGGGGCTGGCCCCGTAGATGTGTGTCCAGCAGAAGAGCCCCGGCTGAGCTTCCAGGTCACCTCAACGCCTGTGAGAGCGGACAGCCCAGCGACATCTGGGGCCACCTGCGTGCAGCAGGAGATCCAGGAGGGGACCTATGCCGGCAGCTGCCACCACCGGGACGGAGCTCAGCTGAGTACGTGCGGGGGGGCTTGCCCTGGAGCCCCCATGGGAGGCTGCCACAGAAGCATGGCGTGGCCGGGGCGGGGCCTTCCTTGTCCTATGGTCTGATGCCTCTACAACCCCCCCAAACCAATAGTTTCAGCTGCAGTGTGAGGGTTTTGTAGTGATAGGTCATCTCTTGAAAAATTAGGGATTAGAGTTATAAGTGCCTGTGCATGGGAAGGGCACAGCCTGAGGTCCCAGCTGCTTCTGCATCCCTCCTTGGAAGCCACTGTGTGTACCATGGTCAGCCAGGGTGGCCCCTCGTGTGCTGCTGGGCTTCAAGCTGCTGCTGCCAGGTGCATCTGCTCCAGGAGGGGTGTCAGGATCAGGTCCCTTTACTTGCCTCTTGGAGCTGATTGATTATCTTTGCTGTACTTTTCTCCATATTTCCCTAACTTCTTAGCAGATCTGTGTCACGTTAGTCAGTTGTGTCCTTACTGCTGACTTCAGGCTTTTCCCCTAAACTTTAAAAAGTTATGCAAATATATGTTATTTGTAGAAAGACTAAAAAATGCCACCAAAAAGAACATAAAATACCCTGTAAATGCCCCCTAAAGATAACCCCATGTTTGTTCTGGTATGTATGTTGGAGGCTGTGAAAATACCCATGCACGTGCAGGAAATGGCCTCGTATGAATGTTCGTGTGTGGCCATGGTCAAGGCCGTCCACAGACCTGGCAGCAGAAGGCAGACACGGTGCGGTGTAGGGGGTGGTGTCCAATGTGGGTTTCCAGGCTTTTTCCCTGTCCAAGTGTGGGCATCCCCGCCTGACCCTGCGTGGGTGCTCTGGGGGACTGTGCGTCCTTGGCCGGGCCGCCGCTGCTGTGCTGACCTCCCCTGCCCTCCAGGTGTGCAGTTTGAGGTGAAGCGGGTGGAGCTCCAGGGCTCCTCGACCCTGTTCTGCTGCTGGCTCGTGAAAGACCTGCTGCACAGCCACTGGGACTCGGCCACGCGCACGCGCCTGCTCCTGGCCAGCCTGCCCAGCTCCAGCCACTCCATGTGCGAGCTTTCTGGACCCAGCGTAGGGGAGGTGGGGGTCTGTGCTCAGCTCCTGCCTCGTACCTACCGCGTGGTGTGGGAAGGGGTCCTCCCTGGCCTTTCTGTCTTTCTTTCCTCTGCTTCCTCTGGGATGGGAGGAGGATCCTTCTAGGGCTTTTTCACCGTGCTTGCTGGTGTAGTGGGTGAGTCTGAAGCCATACGTGGGATTTGAAACCTGTTTGCCTTGTGTGCTGGGTGGGGTCTTGGCATGTGTGCCAGTTTGGGTGGACTAGGAGAGCACTTCTCAGGCCAGCCCCCCTGGGACACAGGAGGAGCAGGGTGCGGGAATAGGGGACTGGTGACGTGGCTCTGCTTGCTCTTCCTTTTTTTCCTCTGGTCACATGTGGCCCCTCAGGCAGCCCATTTTATCCACAGATGCTCAGAAGCAAGCCCTGGTTTGAGGAGCCCCCGAAGGCTGTGGAGCTGGAGGGGCTGGCGGCCTGTGAGGGCGCCTACTCCCACAAGTACAGCACGCTGAGCCCGCTGGGCAGCGGTGCCTTTGGCTTCGTCTGGACTGCAGTGGACAAGGAAGCCAACAAGGAGGTACTCGGGCTCTTGGGCCGTGTTCAGTAGTGGGGGCCCTGTTCAGATGCAGCCATACCCTCAGTGCCTCTGTGTCCAAACTCTTGGAATGCCGTGACAGAGGAGTCCTCTGTGGAGCACCCAGCACACGGGCCAGCCCAGGTGGGGCTCTGGTCTTGGAGGGCCCTCCCGCCAGCGCACGCAATCATGCCCAGCTGTCCTGCTCGCCACTTCAGATGCACACTGGGCTTCACACCGTGTCCTTTCACTCAGAGGCTGATGTCGGGGGTGGATTTTCAGGCTGAGACCTAGCTGCCCTCCTCCCAAGTCCTGTTGGGATTGCACTTGTAATTGAGCGTTTTGAGATTTGAGGGAGTCAATGTGGTGGCACTCTTGCTTGTCCCTGCAAATACTGTGACACTGCCCAACTGTTCCTGTGCTGCCTGCTGAGTTCGAGGTGCCATACGTGTGTGGGGTCCTTTGACCGCATGGGGTCTGATCACTTACCGCTGGCCTTTACCCGCTGAGTGTCTTTGTTAAATGCTTCACCTTCCCTCACCTGTCTGCCCGGTTCTGACATGTTTCCCGTGGGTCCTTCAATGTTCTAGGTGAGTGGCCAGTCTCCTGCAGGGAGGCCAGCTCTGTCTTTCCTTCTATGTGGTCTGTAGCCTGCTGGCCTCTGGGACCCAGGGCCGTTTTCAGGAGCGGGCTAGCTGTTGGCTCTCCTGCCCGGTCGTCAGCTGCTGTGGCTCCTTTCTAAAGATTTTATTTATTTATTTGAGAGAGAGGAGAGAGAGAGAACACATGCAGAGGGAGAGGCAGACTCCCTGCTGAGCAGGGAGCCCGATGTAGGGCTTGATCCTGGGACCCTGGGATCATGACCTGAGCTGAAGGCAGATGCTTAACTGACTGAGCCAACCAGGCGCCCCTGTTCTGTTCTTGATGGAGACCTTCTGCTGGGGATATTTCATTTTATTTTCAGCTCACTGAAATTTTTCTTGAAGAATGAGTATTGAGTTTTATCAGATGTCTTTTCAGCCTCTGTTGAAATGATCATACTCTCATTTTCTTTATTAATATAATGAATAACACTAATCAACTTACACCCATAGAACCAATCCTTGGTTATAATATTCTTTTAATCCTTGGTTATAATAATTCTTTTGGTTTGCTAATATTTTTACTTGGGATTTTTTTTCATTTGTATTTTGTGCATCAGTTTTCTTTCTTTCTTCCTTCCTTCCTTTCTTCCTTTCTTTCTTTTTTATGTCAAAGTTACAAGAGGCCGGTAGGTTTGGCACCCTTTTTGCACATCAGCACGTACAATGATATGTCCGCGGCTGCTTCTGTTCCCTTGGCTGGTCTGATTCTTTTTTTTTTTTTTTTTTTTTTTTTTTTTAGTTTTTTTATTTATTTGACAGATCACGAGTAGGCAGAGTGGCAGGCAGAGAGAGATGGGGAAGCAGGCTCCCTGCTGAGCAGAGAGTCTGATGAGGGCCTCGATCCCAGGACCTTGAGATCATGACCTGAGCTGAAGGCAGAGACTTAACCCACTGAGCCACCCAGGTGCCCCTGGCTGGTCTGATTGTGTCCACGCTCTCTCATCTTTGCTAGACTTGTTAAAGAATTGTCTGCTTTATTCATCAAATATGTGTTTTGTTTTCTTATACTTTCTGCGAGTTAATTTGGCTATATTTCCAGCGTATTGGGTTGAACATGGTTGTTGGACTGTTACTAAGTAACAGGGCACTTCCAGGGTACGTCTTCTAAGCCCACGTTGGTCGCCTTCCTGAGGCCATGGTGTATGCTGCTCATGCTGTCACGTGTTTATAGGGGGTTTAACTCTCAAGTTTATGTTGCTGTCTCTAATCTCTGTGAGGCAGGTCCATTCTTGATTGAGTCAGGAACATGAAAGACTATAGGGTTTCTGTAGACCTCTAGACCTCAAGGAAGAAGAAAGAAACTTGGGAGCTCTTCTCTTGGTTTGAAAAGAAACACACGAGTCTTTTTGCATCTCAGAGCTCAGAGATGCCAGCTTCCATATTACCGGGCCCGCAGGTGATTCCGGAAAGCCGTCCATCAGAACATGGCCCCGTAAGGGTGAGGCCACCGTTGGGGGACAGAGCACAGTTCTGGACGCTCAGTCTGTGGGGCAGTTGGTGGCACTGCTGTCCTCACAAAGCAGTTGTGGTGACCCACGACCTGAGTGTCTCTCCCAAGTGTATAGATCTTTATGTTTCTCTCAGCGTGTTCTGTGGTTTTCGGTGAGTTTCTGAAACCTGCATTATTTCCATATCCGGTTTCTTGCCTTTCTTGTGTCTAGTTTTCGTTTGCTGGAATATTGGTTACTAATAACGTGGGTGTCACATGTCATGTCCTCACACGTATTCTGACTGGTTTGTTCCCCTCATGTGTTCTTGGCGATCCACACGGTTTCTCTCTGAGCCCATTACCTCTGCTCTGTGGCCTCTAGCATGCTTGTGAAGAGCAACCTGGTGTTTTTTCTTTCTGAATTTTTTTCTTTTAATCTTTGGAGTTCAGAAATTTCCCTAGGATGTATTTCTGTGTGTCCGTGTTCTTTATTCTTGTTTGGTGCTTGGTAATACTTTGATCTGAATGTTTAAAGCTTTCTTTACCTCAAGAGGATTTATTCTTTTGTTCTGTTAATCCTTTTCCTTCTTTCTAGCTCTGTACTTTGTCCCCAAAGCCCCCTGTAGGTGTGTTCTGAGGCTCTCAGCAGCAGCCTTCCCTCACCCCTCCTTGAACCCAGCAGTGGGGTGGGCAGCAGGCCTCTCTGCCTCCAGCCTCGGCCTCCACAACCCCCACCTGTCCACACTCCCGGGTGCCAGGACGTCGGCCTTGCTTCCCTCGTCCTCTTGCCTTCTCTCACATGCCTCCTCAGCCTGTGGAATCAGGGAGCCCTCTCTTGGCACCATCTTCAGGATTTGACCACTTGTTAGCACTGATGGCTGGCGCTGAGCCATCCCCTTTGTTGTGTGGTCGCCGTGAGGCCTGACTGGGCGCTGTGGATGCCCCTCTCTGCCCCTTCCGCCTCTGTGTGCCCCCTCCCGCTGCCCAGCTGCCCTGCCGGCGGGCCTCTCGTCCCTGCTCACCCGAGCCGCAGCGCACATGTGTTGGCTGTCCCCACCATGGATGGTGAGCTCATTGGGCTGGACTCATGGGTCATCTTATGGGGTCTCCAGCGGAAGCGTGGGGTGGGCCTGACCTGCAGTTCCTGCTCACCGTGTGCCCCTGGGCCCCGTGCCCATTCTTCTCCCAACAACCAGTGCTCTGCTGAGTGGCTTACGGTGTTCGTCTCCCTGATGTGCGGCCTCTCCACCCTGTGACATCCCCGTGTCCTGTGATGCGTTCTCTTGTGTTGCTGTGTCCGTTGGTTTTGTTGGGCTCCCCTCAGCTCCCAGAGGATGCGGTTGATGGCCTGGGTCTATGTTTTCCAGTTCTCCGGCCTCCTCTTTCATTTCCTCTATCAGGGCTCTAGCCCTCAGTTGTGACCTGGGGGTTATGGGGGTGATGGGCCCCTTCACCATGTGCTTCCGTCTCCTCATCCTCACCCTTCCATTCCTTGTGCTGTGTGTGGGGGTGGGGTGGGGGGGCGCTCCTGGGTTTCTTCTCCCCCTCAGGGGGAGGCCCACTCAAGGTTTGTGTCTGCGGAACTGGCGGCGGGTGCCACGCTCAATGGAGTGCCAGAGACACGCTGGCAGCCACTCCCCCCCCCCCCCCATCTTCTTCATAGGTGGTGGTGAAGTTTATTAAGAAGGAGAAGGTTTTGGAGGATTGTTGGATCGAGGATCCCAAACTTGGGAAAGTTACTTTGGAGATTGCGATTCTGTCCAGGGTGGACCACGCCAATATCATCAAGGTGGGGTGCCGTTTGTCATTTAGTGGTACCCTGACGTCACTCCCATGAACCGTTGTTAAATATGTTGTCCTGAGGGCACCTTGGCAGGCCCCAGACCTGACTTTTTGTTTTTCCAGGTTTTGGATGTATTTGAAAACCAAGGGTTCTTTCAGCTGGTGATGGAGAAGCATGGCTCTGGTCTGGACCTCTTTGCCTTCATTGACCTCCATCCCAACCTTGATGAGCCCCTGGCGAGTTACATCTTCCGACAAGTGAGCAGGCTGGCGCCATGCTGGAGAGATTGTGGGCTTGGGCTGGAGTCCCTGGGCTGCCGACATGCATGGCTCACATGTACTTCTTTCTGTGAGCTGGGCTCTAGCCTTCAGATTTTGGATTTTATGGAGTAAGATCTATATTAAGATACATGGGGGAGCCCAGATGCTGTCCTGGACTGATGAGGGAAATATGTTTAATGATTAAAACTTACTTATATTCATACAATATCCACACCAGTTGCAAAACTTAGGCAATGAAGCGATCAGGTTAGGCTTCGAGGCCTGTGTGTCTGATTTGAGCCCTCGTCTCTCAGCAAGAAACCATTGCTAAGTTGTATGCAAGGATCATTATAGGGCTGATGAGGGAAGGCTGTGCGTTCAGTCCAAAAGAGCCTCTGAGGCACCCACTGTGTATGGGATGGTCCTGTGCTCAGTGGATGAGAGCAGTCCTGCTGTCCAGCTAAGTGAGGTAATCAGGAAAGGTTGAGATTCTAGCAACCTTGTTTCACAATATTTATTTTGGTCTCTTTCATGTCTGCTTATATGTTGATCTTGTCCACTTATTATTTTGTTGGCATGGGAGAGTGACGAGCAAAATAGAAAGGCATCCTGGAGACAAAGAGGCTGGGAAGTGGGTGGAAACGAGACAGTTGTTCCTGTGAGTTTTTAGGAGAAGGTTAGGTGTCCCAGACTATTCCCAGCTCCCTGGAAACAATGGAGAACTACCTGGAAAGGGGATATTCGTATATACTCTTCCCATACTTGCTCACCAGTTGTTTCCTGGTGAGGACTTGATATCTAATGCCAGTTTGCATAAGTTGACATTTCCTACTCAGAGCTATAAATTCCTCGAAGCTATTGGATTTCTGATATTAAGTTTCCCAGGCACCTACCTGTAAATTTCAGGCATCATGGTTCTGCTCAAAGACTGTCCCCTTTCTCCCTCTTTCTGTGTTGCAAGATTATATACCCGTCTACTGTAATGCATGGTAAATATTTGTTTCTGAAATCTTCACGGCAGGCAGACTGTAAGATGTAACAAGAGTCACTTGTTGAAAACTGCTTTCTCTGAGTTGTTAATTCTGGGGCTATCGATTTGGTAATTATAGGGTCCTATACTTTCTAATTTTGCAAAAAGTCTCTTCCAAGTAGTCCCTCTGTAAATTTATATATGTAAGTGCTATTATATGTAAGTAGGGATTCACAATTTTATAGAAAAATATCATCATATGCCAGTGTCTACAAACAGTGCCAGTGACCAGCCCCAGGTCCAATGCGTCTGGCCATTCACAGACCAGCTCTACTGGGCAGCAGGGGTACCCGAGGGCCTGCGGGAGGAGGGGCTTCTCTGTCTGGACTCAGGTTCTCTTCAGACCTTTGTGGTGAATCCCTTGCTGCCAATTAATAAGCTTCCATGAAACTTTCACGTTCAGATTAATACGCAATTTCTCTTCTCAGCTGGACCCTGGCATGTATGTGTGCGCGTGTGTGTGTTTGTGTACATACGTGTGAGTGTCTGGGTGTGCACATGTGTGTATCTGTGCATGCATGGTTGTGTAGATCAGTATGCAGGTATGTTTTTGTTTGCAGATATGTGCATGTAAATGTGTATTTGTTTACTAGTTGTAAGTTAATTAATGGGGCACAGTTAACCCACCATTAACTGTAGCCTCTGATTCAAGAGTATTCACTTGTAAACATAAAATTGTCTCTAATCAAAATGACCATGTCCATGAAGACACTATGTTGATTGGTATGATTGGTGTCCAAATTGTGAATACAGTCAGAAATTTTACTCATCTCATTTAAACTTAACTGGAAGCTTCCTTATGTTCCTCTCTGTCATCAGACGTTGTGTAGGCTTCTCTGGTCTGGGCAGATAGCAGTTGTTGCTGTTCCCTTCCAGAGTGGGGATTGTTGCACTTGGCTTGCTGGAACAAAGCCCACTTCCAGGGGAATCATTTTACGTGCCTATGGACGAGAACCCCACGCATGCTGGGGCTCGAGTGGCTGATGCCGGGGGCTGCCCCCCGAGAAACCGCTAGAGACCAGAGGTGGGGGTTTGGAGACGTGGCTTCCGCTCTCAGCTCTGCCCCTCAATGCTGCATGAACTCTGGGCAAGATGCTTTCCTTCCGTGTGAACCAAAGGTGTCATGCTCAGTCTTTCTCTAGGGCCGCCTCCCATTTCACACCCAAACCACACTCATGGAAGCACCCACCACGTGTCTTTGTAGCTTTTGCTTGTGGTCGGTCTGTCCTTCCTCCTGAGATTGTCACTCTGTGTGTTGAGGGGTGAGTGACGCTTGTCTGTAGCACATGGAGAGAACCTGAAAATCATGTATTTGTGCTGGGGGACAAGTGGGGTGTTTGTGGGAGGGCATGAAGTGTCAGTTAGGCCAGACTAAGTCCTATTTCATTGCTAACGTTAATGTGTTGTATACTTAGCAATGTGCTGAGTGTCCTTTCTGCTACTAATGAGAATAATGAAATTTTAAGGAGGAATCCTGCCCTGGTGCATGCTGTTGCTGGGGGGTGCAGCCCGCCTGGACCTGCATCATGCCGGCTGAGCTGGATTGGGTCTGCATGTCCAGGGTTCTTTCCTGCCACTAGTTCATGAGGAATTAGATAAGAGGTGTTTTTCTTTGTTGTTTTGTCCTGTTTTCAAGTTAGTCCTTATCTTAGACACCTGTTTTCCTTGAATTGTCCGGTTGCAGCTAGTGGCAGCAGTGGGCTACCTGCGCTCCAAGAACGTCATTCACCGGGACATCAAGGACGAGAACATCGTCATTGCCGAGGACTTCACAATCAAGCTCATCGACTTTGGCTCTGCCGCCTACTTGGAGAAGGGCAGACTGTTTCACACGTTCTGTGGGACGATCGAGTACTGCGCCCCTGAAGTCCTCATGGGAAACCCGTACGTACGGCGCCAGACTGTGGCCAGACCTCACATCTTCCGGGGGTACCACAGGACTGCTTGGAGTTTAAGTGGGAGATGGTTTCCGCTGGTGCCTCTTCATGACACAGGCTGTGGAATGTTGATAAAGGTCTTGTGGGCAGACCAGCAAACTATGGTGGGCTAAGGGGAGGTAGGCCATGGCCACCGCTCTTTGTTGTGCTACATTCTCAACTCTTATGTGTGTTTGGAGTTTTATGTAATTGGATCTTTGAGAATAAGATGAAAGATCAAGATAGGAGGCCCAAAAGTTGAGACTCTTCAAGTAGGAGGAGAGGGTCTCTCTTCAGCTGGGTTTAGTCATGGCGATAACAGGCATAATAGCCAATTCCAATAACAGGTGGCTGGGCTGGCAGCCCGTGACATCCAGCATCGCAGGCACAAGTGCAGAGGACCCATGTCTGCCTGGACCTAGTTGGCCTTCCTGCTCCCACCAGGGGGACAGCGTGTCCCTGCCCCAGAGCCTGTGGGCTGCTGGGGGCCCTGGGCGGTGCTCAGGAAACCCTTCTCCTGTCATCTCCATGTGCACCCAGAACCACCAATAGGACATATTGAAGGGGGGTAGTCCCGGAAGGGCCTTGGGAGTTTCTCTAAAGATGTAATTTGATCAGCCTGGTGCCCACAGCATGCTGTTGGCTGCTGTCTTGTCCCGTGGTGGCCATTGGAGTTGGAGAGGGCCACCTGTCCTGGCCACAGGACCCTAACATGTGCTGTGTGGCTTGTCTGTTCCCCACCTTACCCCCTGCACCCGGGCTGGGATGCCCCCACGGGGGAGCGCAGGGTGATGGTGCCTCTCAGTGTTGCTCAGAGACCTCTGGTCCTCCCCAGGGCGTCCCCACTTTCTCCTGGAGCACCTGCCCTGACATTTCTCTAAACAACATGAAAATAGAAAGTGCTGAAGGGGGTTTTCTTGCCCCAGCTCCTATGGCCTCTTGTCCTGCACGTTCCTCACGTCTATCCTCCTGACCGCCCCCCCATCCTGGTCTTTGGCCTCATGATGTTCTGGGCCCTCTCTTCGCTCACAAGTGTCTCTTAGCCACGCTGTCTGACTCCGTGGTCTCTGATCTCTGGGCCAGAGCTGAGTGACCAGCCGGCTCCCGGGCAGCTTGGCTGCAGCGCCACACTTCTCTGTAAAGTGAAGTTGCCATTTCTTGGGCAGCTGTGGGGCTTAGGGTAAGAGCGCGGCCATCTTACAGGTGCCAGTGCACGGAAGCTGGGTGAGGTCCATCCTTACAGTGACAAAAGATGGCAGCAGGGCCCCATTGTACCCTGGTCCCCAGCCTGTTGCCCAGTTGGCCCAGCCTGGACCCCTCTGCCGCCTCCTTCACCCTCTCTAGGCGGCTGCTGTTGCCTTGACCCTCCTGCTCCTGTGTGGACTGGAGCCTACCCTCTGCTGTGCCTTCTCTCCACCTCCTCCAGGAACGACCCCCATCAGGAGGTGCTCTGCTCTCACGTGCTGTACGCCCTCTTATCTGGTGGTGGGCATCTCTCAGCTGCCCGGACGTGAAGCCTTGCTTTTGTTTCCTCCCCAGCATGTGGCTGGAGCATGGCTGGCTGGGGTGGAGGTGCTGGAATGGAGGGTGTAGTTGAGAAGGGCCAAGGAGCACGCTGAGGGCCACTGTCAGGGCTGCATGTGGGGCGAGCCGAGCCCTGATATGGCCCGAATGCCACCGCCACCTCCCCCTTGCAGATACAAGGGGCCAGAGCTGGAGATGTGGTCTCTGGGGGTCACACTGTACACGCTGATCTTTGAGGAGAACCCCTTCTGCGAGCTGGAGGAGACCATGGAGGCCACGATCCACCCCCCATACCTGGTGTCGGAAGGTAAGGGCGCCTGGTCCCCTGCCTCAAGCACGGCGACTCTGTCCATGCTGATAGCCTCATTGCTTTCTTTCTAGTCGTCAAACACTAATCTGAACAGAAGGGTAACTTGAATGTGACTAAACCCTCACGATAATTTTTTTTTAAAGATTTTATTTATTTATTTATTTGAGAGAGAGAGAGAAAGCACGTGAGCAGAAGTGAGGGGAGGAGCAAGACTGAGAGGGAGAAGCAGGCTCCCTGCTGAGCAGGGAGTCTGATGCGGGGTTCGATTCCAGGACCCTGGGATCGTGATCTGAGTCAAAGGCTGACACTTAACGCAGCCACCCACGTGCCCCTGGTCTCTCTTCTTACAAGGACACTACTCCCATCACGGAGCCTACCTTCATGACCTCATGTGACCCTGACCACTTTCCAGGCGCCACTGGGGGTTAGGGCTTCACCTGGGGTGGGGGCAGGTGTGGAGACAGTTCAGTCCCTAGCAGCCTAGAAGAGGGTTTTTGCAGCTTTGCTAAAGTTCGGGTTCCCATGAACTGTGCTTCCTGCAACGTGCTGTTCCACACACAAAATTGTTCCATGTGCTCTCTCACTGCATTCTCAAGATAATTCTGTGGGATGGTGAGGTCAGAGCAGCCCGGTTGAGAATACACCCACATTGTTATAGGAAATGGGACCCAAATCTAGACCCAAGGCTGGGGTTCTTCTCAGAGCCCGTGCCGCCTCCCGAGGTGACAATGCAGGGCTTGCCTGCGGCCACCTCCCTCCCCTCTCAGCACACAAACCTCATGTCATTGGAAGCTCTGCATGGCCAGAGCCCTGAGAGTAGGCTGAGCTCCGGAAGCTCCGCATGGAGGTTAGGTGAGCAGGGTGTGGGAGGTCCTGAACCCCACGCTTTCATTTCCGAGGGGACAAGCATGTCCTGCAGCTGGTCTCTGCAAGTAGCTGGGCCCGTGTGCCAGAACCCCCAGTTTCTTGTCAGTGGAGGTTCCCAGGCCACTTCTTGCCTAGTCGGAGGTACTCGCGGTGGGCAGACCTGGGACCTGCTGCTCTGAGACCTGTTCTTCTTGAACCCAAGCCCGGACCCACCATTGGTCTTCTGGCCACATGCCTAGGGTGGGTCTTTATGTCTCCAGATCTCATGAACCTCATGTCCGGGCTGCTGCAGCCTGTCCCCGAGCAGCGCACCACTCTGGAGAAGCTGGTGACAGACCCCTGGGTGACACAGCCTGTGAATCTTGCTAACTACACCTGGGATGAGGTGTGTCGCATGAACAAGCCAGGTAAGACGCATGACATGTGCAAAGAAGGTAAGGAGGAGTTTCCCAGGTGACCTTCCTGGGTCTGGGGAGGAGGCAGCTCCCTCCTCCATGCTGTCCTGGACACAAATGTCAGGGCCTGTAGCTGGCTTGTTACCTGTGGAACAAATGGGGCTTGATTCTGTCCCAGAGGTCCTTGAACATCACTGGGTCCTTAGAAGGTGGGTGAGCACCCAGGGGAGCCCCTGAGAAGGAGGCATGCACAGGAGGGGCTCGGGGCGTGGGCCAGAGGGTTTGAGAGCAGCCGGAGGTGGCCTAAGCCAGCAGAAGGGGAGGGTAAGGCTGCAGACAGCGAGGGACATGCTCTGAGGGGACCCAGGGGCCCTGGCTCTTCCAGTGAGGCTCCTGGCTGCAGAGCTGGTGGCAGTAGGCTGGTGTGTGTTGTTGCTGCTGCTCAGGGTGGGTGGACCCAGCTGGTGTTGGGGGGTCCAGGCATAGACACCCCGCAGCACCCCGATGGGGGCCGGGGACACTGCAGCAGTGCCAGGCGAGTTCTCGAGGGCCCCGCAAGTGTCTTTTGTTCCTAGAAATTCTACCAGAGAGAAGCAAGTGTCTTAGGATCTTGTGTTAACACCCAATACAATGTCATCTTCTTTCTCAGAAAGCGGAGCGCTGTCCGGTGTGAGCCTGGAGACAGAGAGCAGGTGTGCCAGGGAGGTGGCGTGGGCGCTGGAGCCCTGAGGGGCCTTGTGCCCTACGGGAGACCCCTGAGAAGCCAACTCCAGTTCCCCGCTGCTCTTCATCATTCGCTCGGGATCAAGGTGTTTTCAAGCCCCATCCAGGCAAAGAAAGTAAATTTGCAAGCATTAGGCCCAATTCACCTTATAAAAACTCCCGTGCAAGTTTGAGAAATGCTAGGACAAAAACCAGTGGTGTTACCAGATTTTAGGTTTATAAATAGACTTGGAATTCATTTTTCACATGACCTTGGAAAAGCATTCTAGTGTTCTGTTGAGTTTTGCGCTGTTAAAGGGCTTTTATTTGTCAACTTAAGAGTCTTTAATCTTTCTGATTTTGTATATATGCATGTGTGTTTGTTTCCCCTGACTTGACATGTGCTCATCTCATGTGTGGAGTTTGTAGAACTGATTAGCCAGATGACCAGACTATTTCATTAACTTATTTTTTTGAACATTTCCAAATTAATTTTGTAGTGAACCATGACTATGACTGAACTGTTCCACGATGCTGGTGTGGGAATGATTTCATTTATGTTTACGTTTGTGTACCCGCACCTGCCCTCACTGGAGAGGGTTCAGCCTCCATCAGCTTGGGGGTCCCTCCCCCGGGGTGGGCCCTGAGCCCTGCAGCTTGTTCAGTCTAAGGAGGCTGGGTGGGGACCAGCTGTCCTTAGGCACGTCCCTTCTCCTCTGCTCACTGCTCCAGCCCACCCTCCGTCTGGGTCCTGCTGCCCACCCTGATGCCCTCCCCACAACCTGGATATCCAGCCCGTCAGTGCTGGGCGTCCACCCCTGTCTCCTTCCCATCTGGTTTAGGTGCCTGGGGGTCTCTAGCACACTTAGATGTCTCCTCCCTTCCAGGCTCCAACCCACGCTGTCTGAAACAGGATCAAGAATCTCAAGGAGCAGGTGCAAAGCAGCCTTTATTTGATCTGTGTTGGAGGGGAGGGAGTGGTTAGAAGTAAAAGGGACACCTTTCATTCTTTTCCTTGCTAAGAACAGAAGAAGAGAAGAAAAAACCTAAGACGCCCCCACCCCCTCTCCACCACATCATCACTCTCCGCAGGTTGAAGGCTCTGGCAGAGTCCTCAGAAAAATGCTCATGGGCCACGCAGCTTTGGTCAAGTTCTGTGCTCATTTTCTGCTGTTCGTTTGGGGAGCACTCAGCTGTCTCTCAATATCTCAGGACGCCCAGGCAGCAGTTAACTCCCGACCTTGAGGCGAGGGGCTACCACCCTGCCCTTCCTTTGGAACGCACTGCGTGAGTCCCTGCCCTCCGCGAGACTGGCTGATATAGCAGGGGGAGAGGCTGCAGAGGCGTGGATTTCAGGAGCACATTTTGTGAAGTGCGTAGTAAGAAGTGACGTTTACCCTTCAGAATTAAAATTAATTTCATGATATCCTAAGAACTCTTCTCCAGAGTGAAAAAACTCAAGGGTTTTCCTTGTAGTATTTACGATGCTTGTAACACCTTTAACAAGTTACAGGTGTGCAACGGCTTACCCAGGCCAAGTACTGGCTCTCTGAGGACGGGTTTACAAGAAACAGTTCTCCAAACCCATCCCACGGGGTGACAGTAGATCCGGCGCCCTGAGGGTGTTCTTCGCGGAAAGCCTCAGGTGGCAGGTCTCCGTAGCGCCCGTGAGCCCAGACGGCGGCAGTTTCCGCGCTGGAGGCGCTGGCTTCCCAGCCGCGCCTCACTCCCGGCGCCGGTTTCCGGTTTAGCCTCACGGACGGGCTCCATCCCGGGGTCGGATGGCTCACGAGGGGATCCTTAAAGTTTCGAGTGTAAAGCACGAGTTTCTTCTGAGGTGTCGACAGCTGGACACTTGAAGAAAGCTGGAGTAACAATCGGCGAACAAACCAGCCTCCCTGGCGGCCGCGGGGCGGGGACTCTCCAGTTTCCGACTCCGAGTCTCGGGGCGGGGCCGGCGCAGTGCCGGGAGCGCCCGCCAGGGGGAGGCAGCCAGCGAGTGGGGAGGGATCCCCGCGCCCCCGCGCCCCGAAGAGCCAGGCCGCCGGCAGTGGTGCGGAGCGGATGCGAGGGAGGGCGCTGTGCATTTGCCGCGCAGGCGGAGAGCCCTGGAGGGCGGGAAAGCCGGGCGGCGCCGGCCGGAGGAGCAGGGGCGGGGCCGCGGTGGAACGCGCCGTCCGCGAGCACGCGCTTGCCAGGGGGAGGGCGGAATGAGGACCGCCGAGGGCGGAAGCGCTTGCCAGGGGAAGAGCGGAAGTGCGGACAGGCGAGTTGCGGCTTGCAAGCCATGGCAGCGCTCGGCCGGCAGGTGAGGTGGCACTCTGTGCTGGGGCTCCGCGCGGTTGCGGAGGAGCCGCCGCCGGGTGTTTCTTCTCGAAAGCGGAGCCTTCCCGGCGGCTGGGTGGAGGGAGCGGCGGGCGCGCCGATAGGACGGGAGCGCGAGAGCGTGGAGCGCTCAGGCGATTGGCGTGGGCGTCCGACAGGTCCTGTGGCGCGGGGTCTGTGGGGCGGGGTCCTGTGGAGCGGGATCCTGTGACGCGGGGTGTGTGGAGCTGGGTCCTGTGACGCAGGGTCTGTGACGCGGGTCCTGTGACGCGGGATCTGTGGGGCAGCGTCCTGTGGCGCGGGGTCTGTGGAGCGCGGTCCTGTGGGGCGGGGTCCTGTGACGCGGGGGGTCTGTGGAGCCCGGTCCTGTGGTGCGGGTTACTGTAACGCGGGGTCTGTGGAGCTGGGGCCTGTGGGGCGGGATTCTGTGACGCGGGGTGTGTGGAGTCTGGTCCTCTGGCGCGGGGTCTGTGGCGCCGGGTCCTGTCGCGCGGGATCTTGTGACGCGGGGTATGTGGAGTTGGGTCCTGTGGCGCGGGGTCTGTGGCGCAGGGTCCTGTGGCGCAGGGTCCTGCGGCGAGGAAGTTAGGCTCGGGAGTGTGCGGACGCGCGTGAGGTCCCGGGCTTCAGGGTGGGAACCAGCTCGCACCCTCGCTGTTGGCCTGGGAGTGATTGCCCGCTGTCGTACGTGGGACACAGCGACAGAGAACGAGGGCTTGAGGGCTTCTCGGAGATTCGCAATCTCTGCAGAAAAGCAGGCTTCCGGGAGTGCGGCTCCAGGGTGGTCTCTCCTGCGTGGTTTTACCGCCACGAACAGAGCACTTGCATCTGTGTGAAGCAACATCATCTCCTACGTTCCTCCCGCAGAAGCCTCTCTGCTCCCTGAGTGTTGAGCCGGGACTTAGGTTTAGGGTGCGACCCCTTTTGTGAGCGGTCACATGCATACCAATACACTTTGGTTTCTGTCTTCCTGCTCCTCTCTTTTTCAATCTGCTGCACCAGGCGCTGCCCCTTAGAGGGTAGAGGAAAAGGACCTGCACATACCCAAACGCCCTTTACCGCTGGCCTTGGGATAGTTCTCTCCTGCTCCTCCCTGCTATGTCCCCTCTGTTAGGGCAGCAGGAGCTGGTAGAGACTTGCTTGGCTGTCATGATGCTCTGCTCTCTGTAGGAACGCTGCCTTCTCTGCAGGCTTTTCATGCTCAGATTGGAGTTTGCAGGTTGTTGTAAAGTTTGCTATTGTTCTGTGGAACCAAGGTACTAAATAACGTTGCTCCAGAATCCCGTGGTCTCCTCTACATTGGAGTGGTGAGGAACTGATCCCCGTTTGGTGCTGTGTCTCATAGGTCTTCGACTGGCACCGCCTGGTCCCCCTCACCTGGGCCCATGTTGCTAGGCAGACCCATCGAGGAGAACAGAAAAGGACGTGTCCATCTTTATTGTGTAAACTGACCACAGCCTCCAATGGAGGGGACCTCGAGAAGTTATCCCATGTGGAATCCGGAACTTACGTGCAGGAACCAGCGTGCAGGATGCGTCTCACTCGGTACTCCCTTGAGAAGCAGAGGACTCTCGTGGCTCGAGGGTTTGTGGAGCGAGAGAAGGTCATCAGTTCCCTCCTGGACATGGGTTTCAGTGACATCCACATTAACGGATTGCTCCATCTGTGGCCAGGTACACACACTCAACAGTTGCTGGACATCATTTCAGAATTAATACTCTTGGGTTTGAACCCAGAGCCTGTGTACATGGCCTTGAAGCAAAGTCCTCAGTTGTTGAAACTACCTATAGTGCACATGAAGAAGCGCTCTGGCTATCTGCGAAAGCTTGGTCTTGGAGAAGGTAAAAGAAGGCCCTGATTTTATGTCCAGTGCTGAGGAGTTGGGGTTGGGGGGCAAGTAGCCCAGATGGGGTGGGCTAGGGGAGGGTTCTGGGGGAAGTTCTTGAGAGTAATGTGTGGTTTGGCTTGGAGGTAAGAAGCAGTGATCTCTGCAGATGGCACTGCCAGAGGGAATGGAGGCACTTGTCTGGTTTGCTCAGTGTGGGGGCTCTGTTCCAGTGTAGCTTCTGGAACACTGAATGGGTGGTGAGCCTGTGGTATGTGCTCGTGCTCAGCAGGTAGAGGTCAGTGTGTGGCAATAACATTCACGTACCTATGCAGTCATTGATATTTACCTTAGCTTGAAGTGTCGTCTGTACAACGTAAAGCCAAAGGCTTTCTATAAGGTCCCTTGTAAAGATTTGGGTTCCAGTGGAACCTGAGATTGTCCCAGAATCCTAGGAAACAGAGAAGTGACTATTCCCCCAATAAGATTCACATCTCAAGGATTCTAGGGTTTCATTGGATCCCCGGGTAGGCCTTGAGGAGAAGGGGGCTAGGAGCCCATGAGGGTCCCAGGGATCCTTATGCACGTTGACCCCAGGAGGGCCACTGTATTGTTTCATTTTTTGATCCCTACTGATAAGATATTGTTGGGGGGGGGGGGATACTGTTGTTTGGCGATCTATTTCAGAGGCTTTCAGAAGATAAGGAAGAACATAGCCTTATGCGGTTCTCTTGACAGATTGCTTATTGCAGTATAATCTAAAAGGCTAAATTTAATAGTCATATGCTGTGATTATATGTTACGAAGTTTAGCAAAGCCTTCTGCTGCAGAGGGAAAATCCAAACTCCTGAAAGTCATCTAGAGACATTTTAGCAAGACAATGAGTAGCTCATCTGTTAGAAAGATTGTTAATACCAGTTTAAATAAGTGATTTTAAGTTTCCAGGTGCTGAATTTTGCCCAGCTATCCATGGGAAGACCATAGGCCCCAATTTCCCTTCAGTAGTCTCAGTTACCCTAATGTGTTAAGAGGACCTCTTTTGCTCAGTATTGCCCTAATGTGGATAAAAGATATGGTCACCCCACTAATTAGGGCATCATTGTTTGTGGCTGTGCCTCATGAGTATTCTCGTCATTATTGTATGAATAATTATTATCATGTTAGGGTCCGTAATCAAAGGAGCAAGTCTGATACAAAGCAAAGGTCAAGCGAAGAATCAAACTGACTGGTCGGTTTGATTCTCGATGCTTGGCGTGAAATAAAGCTTTGCTTGACCTTCACTTTGTATCAGTCTCGCTCCTTTGATTACGGACCCTAACAATCGTGGAACACCTTTTCATTGAGTTCGGGCTCTCAGATCTTAGGAACATTGGTTGTCGCTTCAGTGACTGTTTCATTGTGGAACGAAGTGTCAACCTGCAGCCCTCATGTGGGGGAATCTACGTCTCCTTCTACTGTCTGCTCCTTCCATTAGATCCCCTGGGAAATTCTTTAGATGATGAGGGTAAGGGGAGGAAGCCAAGAATAAGAGGTTTATGCCATTCAGCTGGGAGGCCAGTAAGAGGCCTCCTTTTTATACCAGGGAGGGGGTCAGTGAGGAGATGTGTTCTTCTGGCCCCTCCCACTGCCATGTGCTCCTGGGCAGGCATTGGAAACCGCCAGTCAACGGGGAGGAGTGCATCCTCCTTCCCTTTTCAAATGCTGGCTTAGATGTGACAAGCCCCTTGTTTTTCTGGAATATCCTAAAATTATATACTTATCCTTTTTTATGTTCTGCAGGGAAACTAAAGACAGTTCTTCTCTGTTCCCCTGAAATCTTCACCATGCATCAGAGGGACATTGACAGCATTGTTGGTGTTCTCAAGGAGAAATGTCTTTTCACGGTACAACAGGTGACCAAGATTTTACACAGATGCCCCTATGTTCTTCGGGAGGACCCCGGTGAACTGGAATACAAATTCCAGGTGAGGATGACCGGTAGGGGATTTGGGAAGTAACAACACGTTCGTTGTAGTAAGGGTCATTTCCATGGAAGAGAAGCCACAGGAACCCCGAGGGCGAGTGGGTGAGCTGAAAAGCTTAGATCCTCTTTGCACATACCAGCCAGAGAGAACCTGGCTCTGGTCTTTCACTTCTTTACAGAAAACCTACCCTGCAACTTTTCTGCTGTTAATAATGAATGACCCAGTCCCATTCCTGGGGTCCAAATGGGGCCTCTCTTTGAAGTAGCTAATTTAAAAAGAGCTAAAAATCTTCCTTTCTTTAGAACATATTCTGCATATTGATTTTGGAAGCATAATTGTGACAGTTGTCCTAATTTTGGGGTAACAATTATGACAACTTAGGTCAAATTGCTAGATGTTTGCTGAATTTTTTGCCTGTTCTTTCAATACTGATATTTTTTTTTCTGAGAAACAACTGAATTTATCCCTTTTGTCCCTTTATTTTCTGCTAAGTTTTTCTCAATATGAATTTGAAAATGCTTTGAAAACTGTTAGCCATCACACAAGTGCAGGGCATCATAGAGAGTCCTGGCATCGCTGGTTGGGCAGCTTTTTTGTGAGTACTTTGAATAGCTTGCATTGATTACAGACAGTGGTAGGACAGGTTGTAGGTTACTGTGCCCGGGACTCCTCTAATTGTGTCTGTCTTCCCAGTATGCCTATTTTAGGATGGGGGTTAAACACTCAGACATGGTGCGGACTGACTTCCTGCAATACTCCATAACCAAGATCAAGCAGAGACACGTGTTCCTCGAGCGCCTAGGACGGTACCAAACCCCTGATAAGAAGGGTCAGACACATATTACCAATCCTCTCCTTAAGGACATTCTCAGAGTCTCAGAAGCTGAGTTTCTGGCCAGGACAGCCTGTTCTTCCGCTGAGGAGTTTGAAGTTTTTAAGAAGCTCTTTGCTCGGGAGGAGGAAGAGGGGTCTGAGAGCCACATGCCTTACAGTAAAAGCTTAAGTCTGGATGAGGATGAGGATGAGGACGAGGAGGAGGTGGAAGAGTGACGGGAGGATGGAGGTTGGGAATGAAGAGCCCAGCGATACCAAAGAGTATTATGATTTTCTCAAAGTTTTCAAGAGTTTCACTTGGACCTTGTCATGTTATTTTTCCTTCTAAAACTGGTCTTCTGATGAAACTTAAATCACGTGAAAAGTGGGTCAGACTAAACAGGAGCTGCCTTGGTTTGATCTATTGTTAGGTTTCTGTTGGGGGGGCCCTCTTCCTTCCTGTGTGGAAGACAGACTCTGAGCTGTTAAAATCAGGGGACTCAATACCTCAACATTTGGTTTTGTTTTTTTCCTCTGTTGATATGTGATAACTTCATGACAGTGTGGGGAATGGGGTTCTTGCCTCTGGTTCAGGTGTCATTTTACATTTCCTTATAGTGATAAAGATAAAATTATGAGTAGGCACTGAGGTTTTAATACATCACAGCACTTTATTTTATGCAAACAAGTAGCAGGTTTTCCCCAAAAACACTTGTGTTTTTAATCCACAAATACTGCTTCATAATTGTGTTCAGTGTACAGCATTGTCAAGGAAGGTGGTTAGTGATGGTTTCATTTTGCATAGCTGCTTAATGCCAGCTGAGTGTTCAGGTACTTTTCTCTCTCTCTGGGAAGAATGGGCCCTGGCTCTGACCTTTCAGGGAAGTTGGCTTTGCTCCTGGCTTGTGGGCAGTCTGCAGGCCCACAGTTTCTGGTTGCTAGTGAGTGCTGCCCTGGAGTGTGCTAGAACAGGAGGGGGTTGGGGGAGGGCGGTGTCATCCGGTAACCTCCCCATTGCCCATCTCACAGAGGCAGCTTCTGAGACCGGAGGAGAAGAGCACTTGCACAGGGTCTTTGAGTGGGTTGGGGCCTGGTGTCCTTCAGGGAGCTCCCAGGACACTGTGGTGGTGGGAGTCCCCTTGGGAAACCTGGGGTGCTGAGGGGTGATTTAAAGAGTTGGGTTGGGGGTAGATTTTGATGTTAGTTGTCTCTGAGGTAGAGGCTCAGCCCTCATGGCATGGGCTCTATGAGGGAGGACTGGTGCACCCCAGAATGTCCTGGGCATCCCTTCCTTGAGGAGGGCTGGCACATGGTTGTTGATACAGAAAGCATTTTTGGTGATGTGATCAAAATCCAGGACTTGACAGCATTTTAACAACTAGGTAAAACCGCTTGTCCTTATTTTCCCTGCAGAGACTGAGTAAGAGTCTTGTCAGGCAGCAGTTTCCACCTGGAGTGACCTTGACCCCAGGGAGCATCCAGCAACATCTGAGGACGTTTTTGGTTGTTAGGACTGAGGGAGGGTGCCATTGGGGTCCCGCGGCTGGGGGCTGGGTTGCTGTGAACCATCCTGTGGTGCATAGGGCAGCCGCAGACAGGGCCGTGCAGCCTGAAACATCAGCAGTGCTGAGGCCTAGGAGCTGCCTGATGGCCTGGTGCAGCAGAATACAGTTGTATGGGTTTGTGGGAATGCCCGATTGGAAGCAGGCTGACACTGTTTTTGTTTTGTTTAAAAGAAAGTAAATAACTGAGTTTTTAAGTTCCTTTCCTGTGTTTACCAGAATGCTGCTGGGAGATGTGAGCTGTGTTTACTGTGGGGACTCAGCACTGAGGTGTGGATACTTTTGTTTTTTTCTGGGCTTATGTTCCAGCATGATGGCAAAAAGAAAGACATTTTCTGCAAAAGAAAAGTAGCTCAGTGAATCCCCGTGTGTGGGAGTGAGATGTGGTGGCAGGAGGCAGCCACGGGAAGAGCCCCAGCTGAGGGAGGTGCCTGTTGGGCTTGCTGGTGGGAGAGCTGTGGCGTTGGCACAGGTCTCCTCACCCGCCTCTGTGACAGCCCACATGCAATGGGAAGGAAGGCTTTGTCTTTACTGGTTTTCTTGGCCATGGGCAAAATTACTAAAAATGAAGATATTTCAATCTGCCACTGTTTTCACTTACTCTTCCATCTTGTGGCGTTCCCAACTGACCGACACTTTCCGTGGAACCTCAGATGGGTTCTTATGTCCAGTTGGGGGACTAAGAATTATAAATTTGCATGATTAGCGTGGCTAACTTAGCAACTCATGATTGCTCCTTTCATTTTGATAAAGAAATGAATTTTTATGCACCTGAGAATTTTGATTGCATTAATATTAATTTCCTTGGGTAGAGTTTGACTGTATGTTTGAGGAAGACGCTGGAGTTTTTGAAGGGATTTTGTGAAAACAGTGTCTCATTTAGAATGTTTCCAGGATGAATTGTAATTCCTTTGCATCACGAAGTCTTTTTACTAGATATCTAATTTGTAAAACATCAAGAGGAGTTAATCATAAGACAACACAGCACCAAGCTCAGGATTCAGTAGACTATTTCTTGTAGAAACAAATGTTTCTATTAAAGACTGGAACACATTAGTGTTCTCATGGCTGATGGGTTGAGGTCATTAACATCATAGTAGAGTTTCATCTATTTTTCCAGTGATAACACTTGATCTTGCCACTTGCTAGCGATGCTGTAGCTTACATAGACACACAGTGACTGGTCCTGGCGACACAGCAAAAGTCAGCAGTACACATGCATGGCCGTGGTGTTCTCTCGACTCGCCCAGTGCCGGTGCCCCGGACTGAGCACGGCCGTCTTCTCCGGGTGGGCCGGGGACGCCGGGGGCGCTGTGGGTACAGTAGAGACTTCTTGAAATGACGGTTCCTCCTCTCTGAAAACAAATTGTGTAAAACACAGACATGTGCACACAAAATTTTAATAAAAAGCCTAAAATATACTCTTAACTCTTCCAACAATGTTTTTATAAAAGATGAGAAGGTGTGCCTTCTGTGGCTGTAGGGCTCACTTGGGACAGAGTCCGTGGCAGATGCGTGGGGGCTTGAGTCAGCTGCTACGATGCTCTGCGGACTCGAGGTGGGGTTGGCTTGCATGGCTTGTGCCTCCTCTGCAGGGATAGCCAGAGCGGTCAGAAGCGTGTGGGGAAGCCCCTGCGGCAAGCCAGGGCCACATTCTGCTGAAGAGGGAAATGTGTGAAAGACCACGCTAGCTGGCAGCCTGGACTAGTGCCACTCGAGTCAAGTACTGAAGCAGTCTTGAGCTGGGACGGGTCTGGCCTGCCCCGATCGTCCATCTCCATGGTGTTCAGGCTCTGCATGTGTTGGGGTGTCGTGTTGTGCTTCTGTGAGGCTCAGGGCTCTTGGTGCCGTGCCGTGACTTGTCATCGGTGTGGGGGTGGGTAGCTTTCTCTGCATAAGTCTGAGGACTGGGTGACTCGATAGACCAGGGCTTGGCCAAGTGTGGCCAGGAAATTTGCCCCCTCGTTTAGTAAATGTGGTTTCACTGGAACAGCCACACCCTTAGGGTCACTTGTCTGTGACTGTGGTTGTGTCACCAGTGCCGAACTGAGTAGTTGCCACAGAGACGGGTTGGTCCACAAAACCTAAAATAGTCACTGAGAAAAAGTTGAAGACTAAGTGTCTAAACTCCATCTTAGTATGAATGAACACTTTGTCTTTTGTAATCTACTGGTCCATGTGATGGGGCTGTAGTCCACCACATATCAGCACAAAGAATTTGCTGGAGGAGAGTTGGGTGGGGCGCCTAGAACTTGGCTTCCCTTTCTGTCTGGCCTCACCACCAACCCTTCCTGGCACCACTGTCTCCACTGTGGAAGCTGGAAGGCAGTTCCTCTCAGTTTGATTGTTAGATCTCAGGCAGAAAATTGCCCTCTGACTTTGGAATCTGAGAACTGGTTCCTGGATGCTGCAGGAGCCTTGCTGGCTGGCAGCCCTGCTCATCCAGCGCCCAGGTGCACATGGCAGTTGCTCCCTGGCCACGGTGCAGACTGTCCCTGTAGGAGACGGCAGCCAGGGCTACAGCACAGGCTGTTCCATGCATTGCAGGACTGGGAGGTGATTTGGCCCAGAGGGTCTCCCTGGTGTGGCCTTGAAGGGAGGTGGGCTGGACCCTGCCTGGCCTGGCCGTCCCATCTTCTAGAGAGAAGCGGCAGAGGGGACAGATGCGAGCCAGGACCTGGTCTTTCATGGTGTCCTTTCAGTCCAATTTTAGACCCCGCCTTCCTGGGCTTTAGGAGCTCATGAGGTTGATGGAGTATAACAAGAACGTCCCGAATCCCTTGAAGAGAAAAGAGACTGGGGCATGAGGAGAATGACACCCATTCCTCTTTAAAATGCAGCTTCAGTTTCTTTGAGCAGCCCTCGGTCCCTGCCCCCAAAGGACCCAGTGTTCCTGCCTCTAATGTGGTTGTGGACAGGAGGGAGGTGTGCTGAGAGCATGGACTATGTGGCCCAGGGCCGGGGACATTGGGGGAGCATTGCTGCTGTTAATGCTGAAAGCTTCAGGCTGCTCCCCTTCCAGCTGGCCATGCCCTTGGATCCTTCCCCTGAAGACCGGGGCTGCCCCCTGTTGCTCTGGGTTGAAACGAATTCCAGTTTATTTGCATTTGCTCCATTGTTTCAAGAATGGGTATTCTAAAAGCTAGTATTTGATAATTTGGTAGTTGAGGTTTTCTGATTGTTTTTTGTTTTGTTTTCTGATTTGTTTTTATAGAAATGGATTTGCTAAGTTGGAAAAAAAAAGGTATTGCTGTTTCAGGTGACTTACTGTGATAGAAATATTTGAAGCCCAAATTATGTTTGTGGGTTCTTAATCCTAGTAGTGAATTGTTTATGAGCTGTGGAGCATATTTTGGATTTGTGTGTCTTGGGAGCATAAGGTGGGAGGGGAAGTAATGTCTTTGAGGATGCAGGAGCTGAACACAGACTTTTGGAAAAATCTGCCAGGGGCTATTTGCCAAGGCCACACCCCGCAGATCCCAGCCTCAGTCTTCCCCGCTTGGCTGGTGCAGATGTTCTTCATGTGGGTCAGCCTATATCTGTGAAGCTCTTTTGCTTCAGCTTCTTTGTAAAGGTTCTGAGTAACATTTCTTCCTCATCTCCTCAGCCCCATAAGACAGTGTAGCCTGTTCCTGAAGCTGCTTGTTCCTCAGGGTGCCTCACTGCCCTCTCAGCACCAGGAACATGGACTACTTTGAGGCTCATTTATGGAGTGGAAGGTGGAAGCTGCCTTAGGCCAACTCAGTTCCCCCCTTGTTCCCTGTGACATCATGCTAACAAGAAACTGTGCTCAAGCGGGCACCTTGAAATTATAAAACACTTGCTTAAAAAATCCGCAGAGAGGGGCACCTGGGTGGCTCAGTGGGTTAAGCCTCTGCCTTCAGCTCAGGTCATGGTCTCAGGGTCCTGGGATCGAGCCCCACATGGGTCTCTCTGCTCAGTGGGGAGCCTGCTTCCTCCTCTCTCTCTGCCTGCCTCTTTGCCTACTTGTGATCTCTCTGTCAAATAAATAAATAAAATCTTAAAAAAAAGAAAAACTGCGCTCAATGTGAGACTGAGTACAGGTGGTGGGTGGGTTGCTATGATTCAACCCAGTATCTCCCTGACTGTAATGAAGACTTTGACAGAGTTTATTGGGGGGTGGGGTTAGGGTTGGAGGGTGTTGAGTTGCCAGAAGACTTTGGGAAATGCCAGATTAAGCAGGAATAGAGTTAGAAAGTTTCTTTCATTTCAGGATTCCAGTGTTTAGGATTCCTGTGTCTGTTGGAAATTCTCTAGTGGGAGAGTCTTCAGGATTTCTCCAAAGTTATGTGATCAAGGCCCCACACCCCAATTTTTCTTTTGATAGATTGCCATTCTCAGGGTCTGGGAGGCCCTCCCTTGAACCCCCGCACTCCTATATCTGGGCATCCCGGGCCCCTCCCACCGTCCTCTCCCCACTCCTCCCCTGCTGCCACCCCTTCTAGATGCCCTTCTCAGTCCCACCTCCATGAGTACTCAGCCCCTGTGCCCACCTCCAGCTGTTGCTGCTGATGGGAAAGGGTTTCTCCGTTTACTTGGAGTCAGTGGGATTCGTCCTTACCCCCAGATGGCCTCATTTCCACTTGGAAGTGCATCTGTGCCTGGTTTATGTCTATTGGGAGGCCTTAGGTATTTTTTTTCTCTCCCATTTTAATCCCCTCAGGGAATTCTGAAACTCCTGGTCTGGGAGTTTGTAATAAAGAGGGCACAGCTGAGCTCCCCAAGTAGACAGCAGCCCTCCTGGAGGCCACATGCTGGGACAGCCACTCTAGCTTTCCCGCAGTTCTGCCAGCTGTGGTGGGGAACGTACCTGTACCCTAAGATTTCTTCAGTGTTGGACTGTTACTGTGTTTCCTGAAATAGAGAAAGGTGGCTTATGAAAAAGAGATATACCTGGAACCCAGGCTGCCTGCTGGTGTCCTGTCTTTGCCTCACATATATTCCATTTTGGGGAGCACCGTCAGTGAGACACTGATGCAGAGATTAGCATTTTAGTCTATGTGTGTCCCCTTGGCTGGCTGTAAGTCATGGGAATGAAAGCAGGGTGTAGAAGAAAGAAAGTGGAAGAGACAGGTACCGCGCTAGGTCAAGCAGGTGTTGAATTGCATCCCCGGGTACTCAGGAATGCAAGCCCTAGGGGGTGTGGCTCCCAGTGGGTCTGTGCAGAGTGACTGGGGTGAGGAGTCTGCTGTTGGGAAGGCCCCCAACACATTCATGCAGCACATTATGTAATAATTCCTCTGACTCCCTTGAGCCCTCTGGGGAAAGAACCTGGCTGTGAGTGAGTAAAAAATAGAGATATACTATATATATAGTTATATACTTGCATCTGTCAATAATGTTCCATGCTTCCCAATTCTAGCACCAGAGTGACCCCGAGCACCCACCATGTGAGCCCCTCCCAGCGTGCACCTTGTGATCCCCTCTTAGCACCCAGGGTGTGACCTCCCCCCAGCATCCACTGTGTGATTACCTTCTAGTGCCCCCGTGTGATCCCCTCCTGGCACCCACCATGTGACCTCCCCCTGGTGCCCACCATGTGATCCCCTCCCGGCACCCACCATGTGACCTCCCCCTGGCACCCACCATGTGATCCCCTCCCAGCACCTACCGTGTGACCCACCCCCCATGATCCACCGTGTGACTCCCCCAGCACCCACCATGCCCAGCTATACTGATCTGTATGTGTTCAGATGTACAGGTATGTGCTATGCAGGGCTACAAATTTGCACAGACAAGACAGCCTGGCTTGGCCCACAGGACTGTGGCTCCCCCCAGTGTTTAGTCCCGAGCCCCCCTTGCCCTGCTACCCTATGCACTACAGGCTGGACACATTGTGGGTCTCTGCCCCGAGATGGCACCTGTTTGGGGTTTTCTTGACGCTTGTGCTTTCACAGCTCTCTTTGAAGCAGATGTCCTGATGCACTTTGTAGACTCTTTTGTACCTGTGTCACAAGAAAGTTGTGTAAAGCTGGAAACTAGAGCAGAGTGTTGCCCAGCTGCTTCAGCTAGGCTACTTGCACCCAGCAGTCACTGTGCAGGTGTTTGACGGAAAGGCTATTAGTTTCCTACTAAAACTTTACCTCATAGGGATGTGTTAAAATGTCCAACATGAAAGTCATGTAATTAAAAAAAAATTAACTTCACTAAGGTATGATTTACATAAGATATATCCATTTTGAGTTTACATTTTGAGGAGTGTGGACAAAATATGATATTAAGAGATAAAATAAGAGATTTTGAGGACATGTCCCACTTGAGACAGTTCACTCAGCGGTGAAGACTTGAGACAGCTCAAGGTCACTCCTGGGTCCTAAGGGTAGTTCTTGGAGAAGTTGGAGAACCCTGGAGATGCAGGTGTTTGATGTGTACAGTGCAGACTTCTAGCCCCTCCTCCCATTTATTAATTAGTCCCCTTTGAGTGTGTCTCTGGAACTTAGACCTCAGTTTTGTGTGGAATGGTAATTACTCATACTACTTCTCTCATAAATGTGTAGATGGTAATGAACAGGGAAGTGTTTCTGTTCTTGTTAAAGCTCTCAAATGTCAGAGCTGTTGAAAAGAGAGATCCAGGGAGTTTGATGGGCAAAGCTCCAACTTATGCTCAGTCTGGGACAGCCCATGGGATTTAAGGCCTTTGGTGAGACTTCTGCTTTTGGTCTTCAGGGAGTAACAGGATTTGGAATTAACCCCCCAGTTTGAACAACCAGAGAATTGGGCAAAATATTAAAAGCAGTTCTTTTCAGATGTTAGAAAGTGTGAGATTATGATTCTTGAGAGAAGGGAAACAAATGAAATGAGCTCTGTGATCTCCCTAGAGTTTGGTCCAGAAGCACTTTCTGGATTACATTGCAGGGTGGTTGAGGGGGCGAGAGGGTGGGGTGGAAGGCAAGCAAGGGTCACAGTGAACTGAGGAGGCAGAGGCAGCTAGAGTGTGTGGGGCACTGGGGAAGAGGGAGCTATGCAGAGGAAGAGCTCCTGAGGCCAGTACAGGGATCCCTTTGAAGATGAAACTGTGCACACATAGGGGAGAAACCTGTGAGGCCGGGCAAGGAGAACTACGGAGAAGCTAAACAGCTGAGTTACTGCAGGCCATTCATGAACTAGAAACTCCAGAAAGGCCATGGCTTAGAAGTGGAGCAAAATTAACCCAGAATTAAGGTTAAACCACCCTAAAAGGCCTCCAAAGGACCAGACTAAAATTAACCATCTTGGAGAACAAAATAAAACATTTTGGGAAATAAACATAAAACTTAGCATTCAGGACCAAAAGGCTAAAAAGTCCAGCATCCAACAAAAAAATGACAAGATATTCAAAGGCTCATACAAAGCCTCAAGAAACTGTGACCCATAGGCAGCAAATAGTAATTAAATAGACATCCAGAGGTGAGAGCAATGGCAGGAACAGCAGACAAGGCCCTTAAAACATGTGTTAAAGATTTGGTACCACCTGTTCAGTGATCTGAAGGAAAAAAGAAACAATGAGAAGAGAAATGGAGGATCCAAGAAAGGACTAAATGGAATTTCTAGAGATGATAACACCCAGAGTGAGATGAAGGTCTCGCGGAATGGAGTTAGTGGCAGGTTATAAAGGCAGGGCAGAGGACAGACCACAGGATGCGAAGGCCCCGCTGTGGAATCAAGGCACAACTAAGTAGAGAGAAGGGTGGCCTCAGTCTAACACCTGCGTGACTGGAGTTGCAGGAGAGGAGAGAAATGAATGGATGGGAAAAATGCCTGAAGAACTAATGGCCCAAATTTTCCAGAGTTAATGAAAACCAAGGCCCCAGAGACAGAAGCTTAACAAAGTCTTGTGAGCAAAAACACGTACACATCCACGGCAGAGCGCATCATGGTTAGTTTCCCAGCAATGGTAGTAAAGAGACATCAGAGCAGCCACGGGCCGGGCCGGGGCATACACGCTCGCAGGTGAGAATGAGCACAGCTATGCCAAGGCAGAAAACGGGCACTCCCGAGTGCCAAGAAAAAACAGTTCTCAGCCAGGAATTCTATACTCGGCAAATAAATCCTTCAAAAATGAAGGTGAAACAGAACCCTTTACAGACAGACCAGAGCAGAGAGGGTTCATCACCAGCAGACCTGCACTATATGAAAAGTCACAGTGAGTTCTGGAGGCAAAAGCCAGTAGTACCCAGGGGCATCTCAGGTCTGTAAAAGAGTGCCAGGTGCTGGGAATGGTAAACACGGACTAACAAAAGACGTTCTACTCGGCAGTGTTTACAAAGATAACTGTCTTTGGGGAGCAAACATACCATATCATGTGGGTCATAGACTATGAGTGAGTAGCGCATCTGGCTTCGAGAGCTGGGTGCACGAGGGGGAAGTGGAGCCCGCTACTGCAGGATCCCTTCCAGGACACTGAGGTCAGAGAACAACAGCAAATGGATATTGTGGGGGGTTGAAAGTATACTGCAAATCCCACAGCAGCCACTAGAAAGTTAAACCAGACAAATATAACCAGTGAACCAACTATGCTGGCAAATTAGAAGGCTAAGGAAGAATTAATCCCAAAGTAGGGAAAGAGAAATAAAGGAAAAATGGTCAGATAGGACACATAGAAAGCACCCAGCAATGTGGTGGATTTAAACCCAATCACATCATCATTATAGTAACAGGTAATGGTACAGACACTCCAGTAAAAATCAGAGATGTCAGATATAAAGCAAGACCCAACTATGTGCCAAATATAAGAGAGTGATGTTCAGACCCATATGCGTTAAAGTGAAAGTATGAAAAGCTGTTGACAGGGCCTGGGCTCTTGTCATCAGGCTTGGTGGTCCTAGTGGGTCACTTCTCAAGCACTGGGGTCACTGGCACAGTTGGAATATAGGGGGCACTGTGGATTAGGGCTGCCATTCCACAGAACCCAAATTCAGATGGTCTGTGCACATGGATCCTCAGAGCCCAGTGCAGATCAGGATGTATTTTTCTGTGCTAAGTCTGGCTTCATGTCCAAGTTTAAATCAAGCCTTCTACCTGGCTTTCCTACATCCCATTCAGAGTGACCTTCAGACAAAATCGAACAGCTCACTCCTCTGCTCGGCATCCTTAGTAGCTCCCATTTCAAAAGAACATATGCTAGAATCCTTCCAAGGGCCTCCGAAGCCCTACTGGGCTCTCCCTGCCCTACCCAACCACTGCTCCCCCTTGGTCTCCTCCAGCCCCACTGGCCTCCTTGCTGCTCCTCAGACAAGCAGACATGCTCCTGATCTTGGGCCTTGGCAGCTGACAATTTGACTTTCTGGAAGGTTCTTCCTTCAGATATCCCCTCCACATCTGTTCAATGTTTCTATGAGAGTTCCCGACACCCTTTTGAATGCTGCAGCTGGCCTTCCCTGTCCCCAACCCTGGCTCTTCTCCGCCCACCTATTCATCTCTTCCTTTTCCCCAGCCCCGACCACTTTCTAGAACACTGCGTAATGTCCTTCTGCTCCCTGTGTTCTGCCTCCCATGTCCAGGGTGTACAGATTGCAAGGGCAGGGCTTTGGCCAGTTCTGCTCACTGCCATGTGCTGAAGTGTCTAGAGCTGTGCCTGGCACACAGTAGGGGCTGATAAGAATATGCTGACAAATATATTGTAAGTGTGAACCACAGAGTCACAGAGTGTTAATAAGGAAGGTCCTACACAGTGAACTAGGCAAGCTTTCCCTGTACAGCCCATTTTACAGATGGGGAAACTGAGGCATGAATGTCATGACTTAATGGCAGGGTGAAGACTCAAGTTCTCCTGTGCTGTTGTTGATCTTTCCAGGGGGCTCTGAGGCAGAGAGGAGAGGAATGTCATTTGCTGGCATTGATGTACTCGTGGCCCTGCCATCCACTGGAGAGGGACTGATACCATTTGAGGGTGTGGGAAAGGAAGGCCCCAGGGCTCAGCCAGGAGACTGGCGTTCCCTGCATAGGTTCAGGGCCTCAGTTTTCCTGATTCATCAGCTGGAGGGAATGGGTACAAGCCCTATATGACCATCACCCCTAGAGCTTCTCAGTTCTTGTGCGTGTGGGTGAATTGGACTTCATGAAGGCACTTCTCTGGAAGTCAAGAATTTCCCACGAATGTGGTGAAATCAGGAAAGAAACTTACATGTGGTGACAGGCACCTCCTTCCCAGACGGGCACGGCCTTTGTCTCTGAGAAGAGCCGAGTACAGGGCTGGGGCACCTTTTTACAGGCTGCCGGCACAAAGGAAAAGGGGCTTACAGGAGCGCCATGCTGAGCAAGTGCTCTTCCTGCACCCCAGGAGGGCGCCCTTCCTGCAACTGCGGGGTGCTTGAGTCCCGGAAGTCCCCAGGCTGTTTTCCCTTAGGGCTGGGAGGAGTCTGACAGGCTGCAGGATGGTGCAGCTGGTATGGGGGCTTTTGTCCACCCACCTCCCATCCTCAGTCCCACGTTCTTAGGGAGGGAGGCCTGTGGCTCTTTCCGTCTTACCAGCATGTCTGGCCCCCAAAGCAAAACCCCCCTGCACCCACCTCTGGCTATGGGGCGCTCCATGTCCCTTGCTTTCTGGCTGCCCCCAGACCCCCTGCTTGTCTGGGCAGCTTCGGGGCGGTGAGAGGCCGAGTGGCTCACTGCCTCTGAATATCCCTACCTGGGCATTCGGAAGTCTGGGGCACTGAGGCTGGGCCCCTGTCCTGGCATCTTGAGGTTTGAGGTCCTTGTGGCAAACCCACTCTAGTAGGCCTAGCACAGCCTGTTGTGACAGGTGTCTTGAGGCATAGGTCCCTGTGGTCCCCACAGGAGGGAGTGGTCCCCGACTTACCAAGCTCACAGCGTCTGCCTTTGAACCCTGGGTTGCAGTCACAGCTGTGGGTGTCCATACCTGGCACGCAGGTGCCTCCATTCTGACAGGGATTTTCTGAACAGTTCCCAGGGGTGTCTGTGAACAGGCCATGAGCAGTTAGTTGTCAGGACTCCAGAAGGCAGCCTATTAGCATTCCCATTTCTCTGTGCCCCTCTCTTTCTCTTGTTAAAGAATTTCAAAGCAGTTCACAGAAACCATTTCACCTATAAATACAGCAAGTATCTAATACATACAGACTTGACAAACTTTTATATAAGCACAACTCTGTTATTGTGAAATCAGCAGTAGCTCCTTAGTACCATAAGAAATTGCAGTCCTTGTTCAGCTTTCCCTGATCATCTTAAAAATGTCATTTCCAGTGGTCTGATCTCATTAGGATTCTTAAGTACCCACTGCCATAGTTTGATGTGTCTCTCTTTTAATCTGTAACTTTTCATTTTCCTTCCCTCTGCATTTATTCCCCCCCTTAAAGAAACCAGGTCATTTGTCCTATAGAATCCCCCTCCTGGGTTTTACCTAATGCTTTCTTGTAGCATTAACTCATCCCCCATCTCCACATTTTCTGTAAATTGATGATCAGAGAGAGGGGCTTGATAGGATTCAGGTTCAAGCAGTCTTTGCAAGACTGCTTCACCCTTTAGCCACTCCAGGAGGCACGACAGGTCTCCAGTTCCAGTTTTAGTGATGTGAGAACTGATTGTGAGTTTAACATTGGCAGCCTGATTAATCCAGGAGGAAATTCTGATAGGCTCTGCACCTGATGGCTTGAGCAGCCACAGAGATCTTGAGTCTAGGTCACACGTCCATCATCTAACCCAGCCTGTCACTCTTCTGTCTCTCTAGCCAGAAAGTCTTCTATGAAGACCTTTTTTCCCTTGCCCACCACCTGGTCACCCTGAATTATAATCCATCCAGGCAAGGCCAGACAAATGCTTCATTCCTGTCCTTTATTTGTACACTTAGAAAGTAAGCATTGGTCCCCAGCCAGCTCTAGGGACCAGCACATTGTGCTTTCTTTGAGCGTTATCATGAACTCAGATTCTTACATATTTGATGGGGGTCAGTTGGCTACTGCCATTAGTCTTTTTGATGCCCCAGGTACCCATCCTAAGCCTGTGGGAGTCTTCCAGGTTGACTCCTGTGCCCTTTAGACAAGATCCCTATTGTTTTTGAAAAGCTTGATTGTTTTACAGGTATGTCCTGGGCACATTTTGTCCATATTCTGCTTCAGGCTTTGAATCAGCCACTTCTCAAAGACCTCTGGTTCCTTTTATTGGGCATCTAGAGCCCATAGTCTGGGTGCCAGAGGTGCTTACTGCTCCTGGGGGGGTCAGTGCCTGGGGACTTTTTAGTAGAACTAGGAGCTTAGATTTTAGAATAAATATAAGCAAATTGTGAATTTATATCAATAGTTAAGGGAAACATAGGCCTTTACTTCCTTGATTTTTAAAAAAAAATTTAAAAATTTTTAAAAAGTATGGTATGGGCTGTTATTTGAGAGAGAATGAGCATGGGGGGTGCAGAAAAGGAAGCAGACTCCCCGCTCAGCAAGGAGCCCCACGTGGGGCCCGATCCCTGGACCCTAAGATTATTGAGCGTCTGAAGGCAAATGCTCAACCGACTGGGCCACCCAGGCACCCTTTAACTTCCTTGATTTTATATTGTGTCTCTTTACAATGAAAATCTTGGTGACATTGATACAATTATTTTCATTACCCACAATGTACTTGTAACAGTTCTAAAAAAATTACCAGCATTACTACGAGCATTAAGGGCTTTGAGTGCCACTTTAAATTTCTTGCAATCCTTGTAATAAGTTATTAGAATATATCCCTCTAGGAATGAATGACTAGAAGGCTATTTTTAAAATCACTTGAGATCCCTTTTTCCTGTGTGGTTATGCCATCAACAGGAGAACTGAGTTTATTGCAGTTTCTTTTCAATTTTTAGGTGTTGCTTTTTATGTGTGTCATGAAAAATTTTCTCCTTGATTCTAAAATCTAAAATACAGAGATACATTCAGAGAAGTCTAGCATCCATCTCCATACTTTTACTTCCTTGTTCTTTCCTTCCTCATATAACCATTTTTTATTAGTTTTACTTCTTTTAAATACAAGAAAATAGGTATATTTATATTTCCCTTCACCACTTTCCTATACAAAGGGGATACCTTTGACACATGACATTTTAAAAACCATTTTGTTGAGATAGAACTTAAATACCATATAATTCACCCATTTTAAGTTCTTAACATATTCAAAGATATGTGCACCCATCACAGTAGTCAATTTTGGAATGTTTTTATCATTTTGGAAAGAAACTGCCTACCCTTTAGCTGTCACTCTCCATATCCTCACCCCCACCCTCAGTGCCAAGCAACCACTGATCTACTTCCTGTCACTGTAGATTTCCCTATTCTGGACTTCCATAAGAATGGAATCATATGGAGTCCTTTGCAACTAGCTTCTTTTACTTATGATGTTTTCAAGGTTCATCTTATCTTATAACCTGTGTCAGTACTTCATATGGTGGGATAATGGTCCATTGTGTGGATAGACTTGTTTTGTTTATCCATTCATTAGTTGGAGGACATTTTGGTTGTTTCCATCTTTTGGCAATGGTGCATGATGCTATTATGAAAATTCATGTACAAGTCCCTGTGTGGGCATCTGTTTTCATTTCTCTTGGGTATATACATACCTAAGAGTATATACCTAGGGATTTTCTGGGTCATATGATAACTCTGTGTTTAATTCTTTGAGGAATGACCAGACTCTCGTTTACCCCAAAGCAGTTGTACCACTCTGCATTCCCACCAGCAGTGTTTGTAGTTCTAGCTTCTACACATCCTCACTGTGCTCGCTGCATCTCTTCATTCGAGCCATCCTAGCTGCTGTGAAGTGGCATCTCACTGTGGTCTTGATTAGCATTTCCCTGATGACTGATGATGTCAGTCATCTTTTTCATGGGCTTCTTGGCCATTTGTGTATCCTCCTTGGAGAAACAAGTGTTCAGATACTTTGCCTATTTCTTAATTGGGTTATTTTCCTTTTATTCAGTCACATGAGTTACTTATATATTTTATATACAAATGTCTTTCAGGTGTATGATTTGCAGATATTTTCTCTCATTCTCTGGGTTGCCTTCTCACTCCCTGATGGCATCCTTTGAAGCACAAAAAACTTTAGTGTTTTTTTTTTCTCTTTTGTTGCTCATGCTTTTGGTATCATATCTAAAATCTTTTGCCACACTCAAGGTCATGAAGATTTACACATGTCTTTTCCTAAGAGTTTTATAGTTTTAGTTGTTAGATTTAGGTATTTGATCTGTTTTGAGTTTATTTTGTATATGGTGTGAGGTAGGGGTCTGACTTCATTTCTTTTGCATGTAGATATCCAGTGTTCCCTTCCTCCATTGAATGGTCTTGGCCCCTTGTTGAGATCAGTTGACCACAGATGTATGGGTTTATTTCTTGACTCAATTCTATTCTATTTATCGTAAGTCCGTCCTTCTGCCAGTTTCTCACTGACCTGATTACCATTGCTTTGTAGTAAGTTTTGACAATAGGGGGTCAAATAGGACATGGAATTTAGACACTATAAACAATTGTCCAGAGATATTTTATGACAACCTTACAGAACACAGCAGTGTGCAGGGGTATTGAGAACCTGTGAGCCTGTGCCAGCAGTCCTCACCCTTTGTAACTGGGACACCAGGCTGCAGAGTCTGACTGATAATTTGTTCCACTCGTGGGCAGCTGAGGCCTGAAGCCTACAGTTCCTGTAGCAGTGGGGTTTCTCCCAGGGCACTGCCCACTATAGCCTCACCCTGTGAAGTCAGTCCCCCTAAGTCTGAGTTTGTTGTAACATGCATGCCCGTTAAAGTAAAAACAAAAACAAACAAAACAGAGATGGCTGTTTTGAACAGGGTAGGAGACAGGGATATGGCTACAGTCTGGAGTGGTGGCAGTGGGTGGCTCCTATGTGACAATAAGTTACAGAGTAAAGAGGTTTAAGTTCTGCCCTTGCCTGCTGTTGGCCAAGGATGGAAACTACCTGCCTCTGGTGTCCAGGGGATAAAACCAGGAGAGTTCCAAAGCCCTTTTGGGGTGAGGATTGGGGAAAACAGGAAGAATTTGACTAGTCTTAGTGTCCACTCCAGATCTCCATGGTTGGCAGGTTATATATAATCTTGGGAACCCTCCTCCTCTCCATGAGCTACCATGAGCTGTGGCATACCAAAGGTCCGACCTTAACCTGGGAGTTGCTTGATGAGAAAACGCCAGTCAAGAGTGTTAATTGTGCTCTTTGGGTGTCTAGGGCTCTCTGGAGATCCTCGTTTCTATGAGAAAGAAAAGTCTAATAGCTCCCAGAGAAAATAGGCAGATACCCTACAAGGAAACAAGAGCAAGACTGACACACATGGAGAGCAACACCGGACAGAAGATGACAAGGGAAGTGTTTGAAGAACTGAAGGTAGAGGACCTCTGAACCTCGAATTTTATACCCACTCCAACTGCCCTTCAAACGTGAGAGCTACTAAGTATTTTCAGGCATATAGAGCCTCAAACATTTGGCCATGTAAAGTACCAATAAGTACTTTGATGGGACTTGATAAGATGATTGTAAACTTTTATAGAAGACCAAGAGCAGGTGACACTGCAGGATGGCAAACCTCCCTAAACATAGTGCCATTGAAACCCCTGGTGTTAGCTCTAGAAAGTCCAAACAGTGGATCAGAGCAGTGGACCCAGAGCCTTTGGTCAATACGAATGAAAGATGCTTGATTGTATTAGCATCCAAGAGACACAAATCCAGATCCCAAAGGGCGCCCTTCACACCCATGCTGCTGGCAGGATCTGGAAACCCAGCAAGATCAGGTCTGGAGAGACTGGATTAACCACATCTCTTGATCATGGCTGGACAACTGTCAACTGATGTCCCCACTTAGAAAACAATTTAGTGTCTTCTTGTGACTGGGGCTTTCATACATCCTATGCCCTAGTATCTGTATTGCACACGTGCCCGATGACATATGTAAGAAGAACAGAGTGGCCCAGGAACCATCTGAGCTGAGCAGACGAGGCCGTGGTGAGGTTACCGACAGACCAGATGCTCAGTTGGGAATAAGCGAGCTGCGTCCACACACAGCAGCACTGATCAGCTTCACTGCAGACATGCAGCGAGAACACAGGTCAGGGAGGCTGTAAACAGCCAGGCTCTCACCTTGTAACAAGAAACCTACAGTTATTCAGGCACACGTGGATATGTAGCGAGAGCCCTCTTCCTCACTGCCCACCCTACAGCAGAGCAAAGGGACCGTAAACACGAAATCCAGGCTCGAGGTAAACGGGGACAACAGCAAGATACGAGTTCCTACTCATGTTCTAGTTCATGGGTTCTAGATCTAAAGGCCATTATCTTATCAAAAGCTAACTTACTAAAGAAAAAAAATGCTAACTTACTAAACTAAATAAAAGGTGCTGTCATGGACCCATATCAGATGTAACAGGAACAAAAAACCATGACTCACTGGGTGCACCTGGGGGCTGTTAATGATTTTTTTCCCCCTATGTATCACCTAAAATCACTTTTGCCCATCCCCTGGTCAGCCTGCATCCCTTACGTTAGCAAACACTGCAGACTACAGGGACATCTGGGGCCAGTCTGGTACCACCTTGAACCTCTCCTCCAGAAGGCACCCAGGAGAGGTCATTCACATCCCACTAGTTCCTGAGTTTTATGAAATGAAATGTCTAATATTGGGGAGGGCTAACATTGAAAAAAGCACAATGAAACATGTGCTTTTCTCACTTACGAGGCAATGGCAACATTTACTCTGAACCCCACCTTAACTAACAGAATCATTCCCTGGCTGCATCCGACTCTTGCTGCTCGCCAGGGCCAGCCCCCGCTCCAGGAGGGGAGCCTGCTGGCTGTGGCTTTGCTGGGGCCACTGTCTGCCACCACACTCTCCAGCGCAGGTTCTCCTGATGCCTCTGTCCTTGGGTAGCCTGGGGCAGGTCTGCAGGTGGCATGTATCTTCAGATGGGACATCCTGGGCACTTGGCTCACCCTTAGCAAGTATCCTGCCTTCCCTGTGGTCTGGTTGCTACGCGAGCAGAGTCTGAACCACTGGGTCCTAGAAGAACTGTCCCTGGAGGGCCAGAGCCCGAAGGGTTAGAGCAAGGAGGGAAGGTAGAGCCAGAGTCTGAGTTGGTGTAAGGAACACATGCCCAAAGGGGAAATGCCCTGTAAGAATGTCCTGCAGGGGTGTTGCTGCACCCTGCAGGGGTGGGTCTTCCCAGACAGGCCCATGCCCCGTGTGCCCAGCAAGGCCCTGCTGGCCCTGTACGCTGAGCATGGGTCTACCCGGCTACCCTCTGTGTGGAACACACTCAGTGGTTGCCCCTCCATGTCCACCTGCACATCTGCTGCACATCTCCTCTGTGGAGAGGTATGGGGTGAGCTCAGCTTTACGTGGAGGGAAGGAGGGGCCATCTCTGCAATGGAGGGCCAGTCCCTCCAAGGCAGACCTGGGTAGTCTGGGGGCTCTGCTTTCCAGGCTTGTTCCTTGTCTGTAAAAGTGTCGTCTGGTTCACCCTACCCTTTCCAGAATGACCAGCTTTGTTGCTCCTTGGGCAGCTCTCAGTCTGCCATTTCTTCATTATGGGTGCCCCCCCACCCCCACCTATGGCCCTTAAGGCCCCCCTAGGATGGTCAGCTCTGAAAGTCCACGCCTGCTGACTTACTTTCCCCATCCTTGTCACTGCGGTGTTCAGGAAGCTGGAGGGCCAGGCTGACCTGCTCAGGCACCTGCTTCGGGTCCTCCTCCATGTTTTCAAGCTGCACCAGAGCCGTGGGTTCTAGGAGAAATCAGAATGTTCCAGTGTGCTGACCCCACAGCTTGCTGCCTCATGCCCAGGATTGTTCTTGGGCTGCCTTCTAGAGCTGCTTCTCTCCCCTTGGGGTATAGAGATTGCTGTGTTAAGGGCTCGGTGTGGCCCATTCATCTGCTGACCATCCCCACCATTGGGGCAGAGTACCCTGGGCCCCAGAGCTGCCTTTAGCAGGATAACTTTTCTCCAGGTGGGGGCCAGCCCTAACCCTCCTGCTGAAACTCAGAGCTGCTTTGGTGAAGGTCACCAGTGGCCTGAGCCTGGGTGAAATGTCCTATCTGACCCAATGGCCCCATCCTTCCAGGTGGCTGATGCTGTGCTATCCTTCTTATGGTCAAATTCCACTCTCTGCTCCCTCCACCCCTGCTTCTTGGGGCTGTGGTGCCTCTTCCCTCTACATCTACCCTCAGGCAGACCTTGCACTTGGGCAACCCTAAATGCAAGTCAGCTTCTCTGTGGGGTCCCTGCCTGCACGCTTGGGCTTTTTATGATTGCTTCTGTGGCTTTAGGAGGGTGTCTGGGTCACAGCCCAGCCTGCCCAGCTTCCTAGACACCTCTTCCTGGTCATCATGTCTGGTGAGCCCTTCTGCTCCTTCTCTGCTGGTCACGGGGGCTGCGATGCCCACACCTGCTCATCACTGTGCCTTTTCTTCTCTGGCCTGGGAATGTTTGTGCTAGTTGAGAATTCTCACTAAACTGGTAATTAGGTTCTGTGCCAGGGAATTCTGTGAGAACAGGACCTGGTTTACAGGTGAGGATGAGGCCTGGGCTGCCCTGCCTAGGGTCCCAAGGGCCTTGAGGGCAGGGGCAGCCCCTGGGCATGCAGCTCCTGGCCTGCTGTGCTACAGTCTTGGGGAATACCTTCTAGCCCAACCCCTCCTGCTAAACCATGTGGGAAGGGGCCAGGCCATCTCAACCCAGCGCTCATGCCCTGTGGTGCTAGGGCCAGGCAGAGTGGCCTGCTGGTCTGCCACAGGTGGTCCATTAGTTCAGGTTGAGCAGGATCTGAACCTGGGACACAGTCTCTTATGTGACAGAGAGGTGCAGTCTGTAGACTGTAACATGCGTGCCAATCACTTGGCTTATTAAACACAGATTCCAACTGCACAGCTCTGGGTGGGATCCTGCCCATCTAGAAGCCCCCTGGGCGAGGCTGGTGCTGCTGGTCCGAGGACCTCGCTTTGAGTAGCAAGGAGTTAGATGGTACTTTGTTCTCTTGCTTCCTGCTCGCTAAGCTACACTGGGACTCCCGGCTTGGCAAGCCCAGCTTCTGCGCCTCAAACCTCCTCCTGACCCTGAGCCCTGCCAACAGCCTGCACTTCAAACCATTCTGCCATATCGGGATGGCCCCTGTGAGCCTGTGCAGTTGCAAGGGCCTGCGTTTTGCTGTGTTCCTGTTGGAGGTGGTATCCGGTGCTTGGGGTAGTCTTTAAGCCCAGGTGTTAGGGGCCTCATCCCTCATCATGCTGGGGACATGGGCCTGAGGAGGTGGCAGTGAGGCCCCTGAGGCTAGCCGAGGCACTCACGCGATCTCACGGTGACCGATTTGCCAGGCGAGCCCCCAAACTTGGCACTCACTCGCCCTCTGCCGTCCACCAGCTCTGAGAACCTGCCAAGGGAGTCACCATGGGTCACCGCCACAGAGTGTGTGCCTGGGGCCACGCGCTCTGGGGGGATGGCTGAGGCTGCACCTGGGGGCCGGGGTCTGGGTTTCAGGCGTGTCGCGGTCACTGAGCAGGCGCAGCTCTGGCAGGCGTGCGGGCGGGGGTCTGTTTCTGAGCCCTCGGGGATGCAGTCCCTCCCTGTGCCAGCGTCTGTCAGCGCCGTCCCTCGAGGCTGCAGGTGGGTGGGAGGAGTGGGTGGCTGCATGAGGCTGGTCCCGCCAGGCCTCTTAGAGGGGAGCACTGGAGATGGTGTGTGTGGCCCCGAGGCCTCTTGGTGGCTTTGTGGGACCTCATGGGTTTGTGGCTTTCTAGGAAGCCCAAGCCCTGCTCCCTGCCCACCCCCTGCATCCCATCCCAGGAGTCAGAGAGCCAGCTCGTCCAGCCCACCCTAGGCCCAGGATCTCCACCTGCAGGGCATGGCCAGCCACTCGGACCTGACAGGACACCCCCACATGCCCAGAGAGTGAGGATTAGGCTTCTCTGTGGGTCCTTGTCTCCTAACTGTGCCCCTAGCCCTCCCTTGGGCAGGTATGGCTGCAGCTGCATAGGGTCTGACCCTCTTGCATGGTGCCCATGTATCTGCTCTCAGGAATTCTGTTCTGCCCCAGCCGCTATCTGCCTCCCTGCACACTCGTTTCACCCCATTGCCCTCTCCGTAGCGTCCATCTAGATGCACCCTCTCCCTACAGCACCTTCTCCGGGCTCCAGCATGGCAACAGGGTCATGCAGGACCTGCTAGGACTCCACGGGCCTCCAGTGCGCTGGGGAGCAGACCACATCCTTAGTGTGGCCTGAGGCTCTGTGCTCCTCAGCTGTTTCCTCCCTCTGTGTGTCCACATGGGTCTCTCTTCCTATCTCTCCCAGGCCACCCCTCCCCATGCCCATCCTGACCCTCTCTCCCATCTTTCTGTCCAGAGGCTCCTCGTGGGTCAGGCCTGGCTGCGAGGCCACTCCCTGGGGACAGGGTGAGGAGGGATATGCTTATGTTTACAAATTCCTAGTGCATGGACCCTGCACTGACTGTCCGTGAATTCTTCCTTCCCCACTGATTTTCATACCCCCAAATTCTCCCATGTGAACACAGTCCTGCTTTGTGGTTATCTGATGTTCCTGGGATGGTGTCGACCATGCAGGTCCTGGGGCTGAGTTATCTCCTGGGCAAGGATGCCACACCCCAAGGAGGGCAGCCCAGCCTGCTGTTCTGGGGGCCCACAGTGAGCACGAGGGGCTGGGCCACCTTCATGGCCCCATCAGTCCTGAAGAGACCGCAAGGCCTGGCCTGCATGCCATCCCTGCCCCACCATTGCTGGCAGGGCCATACTTACAGGTGATGATGTAGAGGTGAGCAGGCTCACTGTGCAGTTGGTCACCCTCAGCACTCTGCACAGCGGTCACTGATAGCTGGTAGCGCCGTCCTGGCAGCAGGTCCCGCACCGTGTAGGACGTCAGCCTCCCGTTGGGGACGTAGCGGCTCTTGGTGCTCTGGCTGGTGGTCACGTTGATGACATATGCCTCCAGCAAGGTACTGGGAGTGGGGATGTCCCAGACCACATGGGCAGAGGTGGCCGTGACTCTGGTGGCCGTCAGGTTGGCTGGCGGCAGGGGCCCTGATAGGCACGGAGCAGGGAAGGGAGGTGAAAGGGGCCACCACCAAGTTTAAAGATCTGACACGACTGCTGAAGTCTCCCGGAAGCCCCGTGTGGTCATGATGGACAACCTTACAGTCCTAAAGGGTGGTGTAGAGGGGTGTTTGCAGCAGCACCTCCTTCTGCCCGAGAGACTCCCCAGCATGCTGCCGGGAAGAAGCCATGGAGGTCCCAGGCCTGCGCAGCCTATCAGCGTCTTCTCCTTTTGATTGCCTAAGCCCAGCCATGTGCACCCTCCTCTGGGGTGTGGGAGGGGGCCAGGCAGGCAGGCAGTGGGCCAGGGTCCCAGCACTCAGGGTCAGTGCCAGGACTTGAGCCGGCCCTCACCACACTCCCCCACCCTGCCATGGGCTGTCCATGTGCCTACCCCAGCTGGGCTGTCCTGGAACCTGGAACTTAGACTCTGCCCAGATCTTTCCTCTCTGCTCTCTCTGCTCTCAGGGTCCCCTTGTTCACGGGTTCCTCTGGTGTAGACAACATGACACACTGGCCCCCTCCATGTTGGGGTGGGAGGGGTGGTGAGGGCCAGGCCTCCTCCCCACCAGATACCCTGAAGACCAGAGAGTGGACACTGTGGACATCACCTGCATGCCCTCTGGCCTTTCGCCCAGGAGCCTTTGGGTGTTGGGCTTCCTGGGATGCCTGCCCTTCCTGGCACCTGTGGAAGGGACCTATGGGGTGCCAGGGCCACTTTGGTAGGACTTGGCTGGAGGGAGGTGAGAGCTTGCAAAGGTCCCATAAGACCAGAGGTTGTGTACTCACGAGTCCACACATGCAGTGGGGTCGAGGCCAGGCTCTCAGTGGGAGGCTCCTGTCCCCCAAGCCCGCTGAGGGCAGTCACCTGGATGGTGTATCTCCTTCCTGGCAGCAGGGACCTGTGGGTGGGAGGGCAGGGAGAGGCTCCGCTGCCAGACTGTAACTGCTTCCACACAGGCGGGCCTAGCTGTGGGTGATCCTGCAGGCGGCCTCCTGAATGACCAGATTTGTGGCCTGAGACCTGTGGGTTCCTCACGTGGAAACTACTCCCTGATGTGTCTCTGTCTAGTACAGGGCAAGGGTCAAGAATGGCTCACACCTGCCCGGGATGGCTGTGGTGCAGAGGCCGGTGTTCAGGCAGGAGAGGCCAGAAAAGGGCACTTGGAGATCACTATGCAGAAGAGGGTCAAGGATCAGGCCTCACTGCCCTCCTGCAGGGCCCTCGGCAGGAGTTCCCGGCAGAGTTCCCAGCACCCTCGTGCATGAGAGGACCTCGCTGCCCCCACAGCTCTGTGCAGTGTGGTTCATGCTAAGCACCCATTTCCTCCTGGGTACCCCGAATTGACAACAGGTGGGGGTGCCCCATGCCCAGCCCCCGATAAAAACCCTGGGTGCTGCGTCTCTCACAGGCTCCCCTGAAAACAGCACCTCACACATCGTCATGCCTGCTGGTGGCCTGTGTGACTCCATGGGGAAGGGCCCTGGAAGCTCACCCCTGGCCCACCGACTTCTCCCTTCCTGTGCGTTGCACTATTTCTCTCTTGTGAATCCCAGCTGGTAGCACAGCCTCTGCTGAGTTTGGGGGGGCCCTATTGAGTCATGGGTGGTCCTGGGGGCCCTGACTCAGTCACCAGGGCCTCATGTGCGTTTTTGTCACACCAGTCCTTGGAAGTGGGCAGTCCCCACAGAGCAGACCTGGGCGTCTGAGGTCAGAGGCAGAGCTGACTAGGTGGGGGTTTCCTCAACTGGCAGGCACAGATTCCCCAGCCAGTCTCCCTCCCCCACTCTCCTGTCTTCCAGCACCGCCCTCCAGCAGGTGTCAGAAGCCTCACTGGCTGGCGAACCCGAGTGGGCCGAGGCTGTGAAGTCTGAGCCTTCACCGTGGGGCCACTCCAGCATTTACTTCAATCCTCAGCCAGTCTCAATGACTGATGTTCATGTGAGTTGTATTTACTTTGTAGTTTTGTTGTATTTGTAATAAGTAAACATAAGATGTTTACATGCCTACTTTAAGGTTCTAACATACAATTTGAACAATATAAAAATTTAAGACAAGTGTAGGGGTGCCCTATGTCTCCCTTTCAGAGGGGCCTGCGTGACTCCGGCTAGGATAGCCCTGTACCACTTTCTGGGTGGCTTGGTCTCATTATCTGTGCGGGAGGCATGAACCCCAAGTTTTAGAGTGTCCCTGCTTTGTTGGGCACTTTCAAAGACCTGTCTGGCAGCACCTGTGACGGGGAGAGGCAGGACTAAGGGCCGGAACAAAGGGGGACTCTGCTTGTCAGGGCTGAGCAGGTGCTTGTGAAACACAGGAGGCGCACACACACCCCTGCTTCTCAAGGTGGGCGGGGAAGGTGGGGAACGGCAGGGGAGGGGCACAGAGGGAGAAGGAAGGAAGTCCTAGAGCCCCGAGGGAAGGGAAGGCCAGCCCCCTGCTCTTACCCAAACGTGAACCTGTCCACACTCTTGTCCATATCAGTGGATTGGTCCTCCTGGGCCTCAGGATGCTGGATGGACACACGGACGCCACTGACAGTGGCATGACGGATCCTGTGCAGAGCCCACCGCACTGAGATGGTGCTGGCTGTCACATTGGTGACCTCGAGGCCCTCAACTGGGCGGGGTCCTGGGGGGCAACAGGCCCCTTAGCTGGTGGTGGCACCTCCTCACTCTGGGGGAGGGCAGGTGCTTGAGACCATGAGACAGGACTCAGGAAGTGTGCTGGGTGGGGGGTCACCGAGAGGGGTCCAAGCGAGGCGCTGACCCATCTGGGCTTGCTGGCTGCGGCCTTCAGCCACAGAGGGGCTAGGGTCAACCGGATAGGCTCCAGCCTGGGGTAGGGGTGCAGGCAGCTTCACCAGAGGACTGCGGTCTTGAGGCTGTGGGGTGGGGCCCTTGGGACACATGGACCATGGGACTTCCTTTTTCTTTCCCCTGGCTGTTCTGGTTGCACTGACAGTGAATATTTGGGTGATGCTGCAGCCTACCGAGGATAGAAGCTGGGGAAATCTTGGGCTACTATGGGGAAGGGTCTGGGTAGACCACAGGAGCCAGGAGGGGAGCCCTTGTTTCCTGGCAGCGCAGTACTCAGTCCGGTGGGCAGCATCCCTCCTGCCCACCCTGGTCTTCTGGGGAGACCCCACTCTCACTCTGATGGTGGAGGGATAGGGATGCCATTTCTTCCTAAAGCCAAGCTCAGGCTGAGCCCACTCTGCCCCACAAGCTCACTCTGGTCCTCCTGCTGGCCTAGGTGCATTCTCAGTGCCTCTTAGCTGGCCTTCCCATCACACACCTCTCCTGAGTCTCTCATCTCATCCCTTCCTTGGCCCTCAATGTCCTCAGGGTCAGTGTCTGGCTCGGGCTGGCAGGTGATACCCGGGTACCTTCCTCCTTCCATGAGGTTTCTGTCCATGCCTCTGAGCAACCTGGCCTCCCTCCTTTCCTGGCATGAGTCCCCATTGGTGGGTCCTGGCTGTCTGGCTTCACAGTGCTCTTGGGGATGGCCCTGCCTGCCTGCTTTGACCTGTGCTAGTACCTGGTGTGGTGGGAGCAGAGCCTCTGTGTGCTGGCTATGCTCTGAACCCCTACCAGCTGCCCTCATGGACCCTCCATACTGCCCAGGGGACCACTGCCCCATCCATGGTCTTTCCTCCAGCCTCCAGCACCCCCTTCCACAGTCTCCCACGCCTATCTGGCCTCCACCTACCATAGGTTGCTCCCTGTGGAGGACCAGGCCCTCCCCGTAGATCCCAGAAGCAGATGAGCCAGGTAAGGCCCCCAAGGCCTCCCTAAACTATGCTTCCCCCTCCTGTGCAGCTGTACACAGAGAGGCATCCGCCCTGGCAGCCCCCTTCTCTAGAACTGCCACCAATATGCTCTGTCCCCACCCTCTCAGAGTTGCTGTCTCCCCCCTCAGCATGTTGGGGTGACCTCCTAGGCACCTTGTCCCTTTGGCACCCCCCCCCCCAGCATGGGCTGGCCCCTGGCAGGTGCCTTCTTGGGGAGCCCCCCAACTTCTCCCATGGCCTCACTCCTAAGCCATGGTGCTCTGGGGCCCTGGCCAGTGTGCCTCTCCTGGTGGCCCCAGGCACATCCATGTGGGCACTCACGTGTGCGGGTCAGCAGCACCACTGGCCTGCTGATGTCATTCTTGTTGTTGGCATTGCGCTTGACCGAGAACACAGAGATGTTGTAGGCTCTGCCGGCTGCAAGGGCGCGCAGCTGGTGCGAGGAGCGGCTCCGGTCCACAAAGTCTGTGCGGCGGTAGGCACCGTCTGAGGATGTGTAGGTAACTGCGTAGCCATCGAGCATCTGCCTGGCAGCCTGACCTTCAGGTGGACGCCAGGAGATGGAGACCCCACTCTCTTCCACTTGCTCCACCTTGAGGGCCGTTGGTGGGAAGAGCTCTTCAGGGTTTCCGTCAAGAACAAGGGAGGGGTGGTTAGCTGTCAGCCACAGAAACCCTGGCTGCCAGCCAGGCGTCTCACCTGGTGGCTCTCGGGCCTGTCCCCCCCAGGGTGGAGGTGGGCAACTGCTGGTGGGGAGCCCGCTCCTGTTGCCACAATGGGCCATTTCACCTGGTCTCTGGCCAGTGCCTCCTGGAGGGCCTCATGAATGTGTGCGCAGGTGACTGCCTTTGCCCTCCATGGCAGGGTGTGTGTGTGTGTGTGTGTCTCAGATGTGTGTGTACCTGTGACTGTATTTATGGCTCCTGGGCAGTTCTATACCCCTTCCTGCTGCTTGGGCAGAGCCCACTAAGCGACTGCCTAGACACTTTGCCCTGGGGGTGCTCAGAACTTTGACCTGTCCCCTGAGGGGTCTGTGCCCTCTGAGGGAGGAGGGAGGTCCACCCACTGTGCTGGCACATTTGCCACCTCACCTTTGGCACAATCCTTGCCCGTGTAGCCCACTTTGCAGGTGCAGCTGTGGGACCCATTGCTGGCCAAGCAGTAGCCGCGGCCCCCACAAGGGCTGGAGAAGCAGGGGTCACTCACTGGGGAAGAGGAAAGGAGCAGTGAACACTGGGGCCGTACCTGCTCCCCCAACGGGACCCTTGCTGTTAGGGGCAACAGGTCCTTCCTGTGTGGGTGTGTTTGTGGGGTAGATGTGGCTGGAACCATCATAGGAAGCGGTCTGAAGAGGTGAGGGAGGGGCTGCTCTCTGAGGGGAAATGCAGGGCTTGCCAGAGGTCTCACCGGGAGGCTGGGCACATCATCCCACTACTACTCCCAAGCCAAGGTAGCCTGGTAGGTGGTGACTCAGGGTGGGATGAGCACAGGGCTGGCCTCTTCTGGAGAGCAACTGGCAGCCAGGGCAGTCTCCCTCTGCACTGGGCCTGTGGGCATCGAGGGGACCTGAGCTCCCCAGGCCAGGGCCAGGACCCGCAGGTTCCCAGTGAAGCCGCGGGAGCCCCCTTATCACTGTCATGGCCACTAACCGTGTTCCAGGTGCGCATTTACCCACCCCAAGCTTGTACAGTGAGACTCCTTGGCCACAAATGGCCCCCATTGTGCTTATGCTGGGGCTACCAGCACCACAGTCCCTGGGCCTAAGACCTCACCCCCAGCAGAAACTTCACCAGCCCAGCAGCCTCGCACAGCCCACACAGCCACACAGCGCAGTGCTGCCAGCCAAGCCCAGCGTCAGGGCTAGAACAGGACCTGCCCCTGGGACACTACACACCCATCCTAGGAGGAGAGCTGAGACCAGCAAATTGAAGAGACAGTTGCAGAGAGTTGCAAGTCCTATAAAGAAGGAAAGTGGGCAGAGAATTCCCAGGTATAAGGAGAGGTGGGCACTGGGACGCTGGGGCTGCAGCGAGCTCCGCCCACCCAGGCTGGCCATGGAGCCAGCCTTGTCTCTTGGGGTGAAGTGGGGCCATTGGAGGGGCAAGTGCAAGAGGTGGGTAGCTAGCATCAGGGGACCCAGCAGAGGCCTGAGTAAGGGGCCTCTGGAGGAGCTGGGGCTTGGCCTCTGCCTCCCTACCTGTCTCACAGTGGTAGCCGAAGAAGCCCTCTGGGCAGACGCACAGGTAGGCCCCACCACCGTTCTCACACCGGCCTCCATGCTGGCAGGGGCTGGAGTGGCAGCCATCCACCTCTGGAGAACACCCAGAGAGTTGGCCAGAGCCGCCAGGGGGTGTCTGGGGGAGGGAGGAGAGGATAGCGGGAAGAAGGAAAGGGGGATCGAGGAGAGATGCCGGGTGTAGGGGGGTGGTTTGCTGGGGAAATCCCCCTTAGCCTTGGAGCTCCCTTCCCGGGGTCCCTCCCCCTGGGGGGGCCTGTCTAGCTGGGCCAGGGGCCCAGCCATTTCCCTCTGCTCGCTGAGTGGCCCAGGGTCTACGCTTGTTGAAAACAGGTTTGTCCAGGGTGTCCAGGGCATCACGAATGTGGGTGAGGGCCCAGCCACTCAGGGGACCCACCTAAGCACAGCGCCTACCTGTCTCGCAGTGGACTCCAGTGAAGCCTGCAGGGCACTGGCAGACAAAGGCCCCTGGGAGGTCCCTGCAGGAGCCTCCATTTCTGCAGGGCTGTGCTTGGCACTCATCTGTCTCTGCAGAGACAGGGGCACTTGTTTGTCTCTGCAGAGACAGGATAGGAGGCTGCAAATCCTACACAGACTCCAGAGAGGTGGGACACAGTCCTCACACGGCTGTACACAGGGCTGCATGGCCCTGCGTGGGCTCTATGTGGACCTCCAGGGGCCTCCACAGCCACCAGGATTTCATGTGTGCTCTGAGGCTTTAGCCTAATGCCCACCCTCTCCACTGTCCACCTGACAAAGGCCCTATCCCCAGGTCACTCCCGCATTTCACTGTCCAGGCTTCTCAGGGGCCTGGGCACATTCTAGGCCTGGCTCTCCCTGGAGCAGGGTCTCTGTCTCAGGGCTTAGTGCCCTACACAGGTGTGCAGGGTACAGGGCTCATCCACCAGTGTACCCCACAGGCCTCCTCTCCCTCTGCTGGATTGGAGCACAGGGCCAGGAGTCAGGGTGTGACTCTCTCCACCCCACCTCCTCTAGCCCTGGGGCAGAGGCTGCAGAAGGCAAGAGGAGGTCAAGGTCAGCTTCCTCAGCTGGGCTGTCAGTCTCCCTGGGGAGGTGGAGGCTGAGATATTTGTAAAGAGAGGTAGGAGTCAGAGAGCAGGCTGTGCTGGGCCAGGCAGTCCGGGGGGGAGGGTGGGTGGAGTAGCGCCCTGCCGTCTTACCAGACCACAAAGGGCCTCCTTCCTGTCCTGTGAAGCAGGAGCCCCTATGCAGGCATGGGATCCACACTCATCAGCTTCTGAGAAGGGAGCCCCGGTGTACAGGCACCAGGAGAGACACCAAGAATAAAGCGGTGTTGTGACTAGAGGCAGTGGTTTGAAGCCAAATATGATGGATGTAAGTTAGCTTTGTTCTGAGGAGCCGGACACAATTGTCCAGCACCCCTCAGCGCCTGGAGAGGCCCGAAAGACCCTGGAGAGGAAGGGTTGGGCAGTGGGCCCCCAGGGGGATGCTCATCATGACCTCGAGGGCTCTTATAGAGCGTGCAGGACTTTACCTTGTGGCTGGCAGGTGGCCAGGCCCCATCTTGCCAGTTCACATGCAGCTACCACATATGAGCCCAGTACCTCTGGGGACAAGGCCTTCACTTTAGGATATTTGCCACAGGCTTGTTTTGCATTTTAAACTGGGAATTAGGCTCTGGAATTCCAAGTGTTCAATTTAGAAAAGTTGAATTTTAATGCTTAAAATGTAACGAAATAAATGGTAGTAAGTAAAACACCCAGGAGCTAGAGTGCTTACTATCTTGTCAGGTCACATGCACTTCCATGTCCCTTGTGATGCGGATTTTGGGGCTTATGATGTCTTTGCCTCTTTAGTATTTTAAATTTCATGAATTACCTAAACAATGTATGTTTTGTTTTTGCTATTTATGAATTTTATTAAAGGATATAGTGATAAATGTATTCTCCTCTCACTGAAAATGGTATTGATGAGCTATCTCCATGCTGCGGTGGGGTGGGGGTTCTCTGTGTGAACACAACAATAATAGTCAGCATCCACAGTGGGAATCTCTTGTACTCTGTCCATTCTCGATTGCTGGCATTTGGGTTTGTTTTAGACTTTTTGTTATTATTTTAAAAAAATGCTTTTATTTCCTTTCATAGCTCCTGGTATAAATGTGCCCATTTTCTTAGATTTAAACCTAGAAGTGGAATCTCTGGGACACAGTTTCTATGCATGGTCAAATTGATAGGCAGATTACCAAGCCCTTTTCAAAGTGTTTCTGACAATTTACGCTTCCTCCAGCAATTTATAAGCAATCCTGTTGATCCACATTACAACCAGTAGATGGCTTTCTAGACTTCTGCAGTTTTGTCAACTGAATGCACCTCCCTGTGCTTTTGATTTGCATTTCACTGATTACTAATACTTCTCTTGGCTATTTTTTTGTTGGCTTTATTATCTCCTCTTCCATGAAAGTCCTCCTCAGTGTTTTGCTGATTTTCCTACTGGGTTTTCTTTTCTTATTGATTCATAGAGTTCTTTATATATTTTTGAAACCAGTCTCATATGTATGTATATGTGTGTGTATGTGTGTGTGTGTGTGTGTGTGTGTGTGTATATACATATATATGTATATATATATAACTTCTTATATAGTCAAGTTTGTGTATTTTTTTCTTTTATAGTTAGTGCATTTTTTGTGGCTTAAGAAATCTTTCCTTATCCCAAGGCCAAAAAGATACCACGTAAAATTTTGTAGTTTTAGAAAGACATTTAAGTCCTTAATTAATCTGGAATGAATTCTTGTGTGTGGTGAAGAGTAGGGAACAATGTGATATTTTTCTAAATGCATAACCATTTTATTCCAGCTGTTGTGAAGATTTTCTCATATGCTTTTATAGAAGTTTATAATTTTAGCTTTTATACTATGTCTGTAATTCATGTCACATACATAAACATCATATTTGGTGCTATTATATATAACATTGTTCATTTTATCTTATTTTTCAAGTGTTCACTGCTAGAAAATATTAAGGTTTTGTATATTGCCCCTCTCCTGTGACTCACTTGAATTTGCTTATTTATTCCATAGCTTTTTTGGTAGAATTTCTTTGGATTTCCCATGTGCACGACCATGTCATCTTTCTTCCAGTAAATGTGACTTTTATTTCCTTTTCTTGTCTGTGGCCCTGTCGGGGACCTCCAGGACAATGCTGGAAGGAATCAGTGAAATGGACACACTGCCTTGTTACTTATCACAGCAGTATGCCTCTCACAGTGAAGTACTTTGTTACCTACTGCTGTTTCGTTGATACTCTTCATCAGGTTACAGACAGTCCCTTCTATCTACTCTTAGTTTATTAATAGTTTTAAGAAGTAGTTGAATATTTTCAAATGATTTTTCTGCATCTATTGAAACGATTATATGGTTTTTTCCTTCATATCCTAATATAGTGAATTACACTTACTGATTTTCAAGTGTTAAACCAACCTGTACTCTTAAGATAAACCCCACTGGGTCATGATATATTATCCTTTTTTTGTAACAATGTGTTTGATTTAGTAATATTTTGTTAGGATTTTTATGTCCATGTTCATGAGGAATATTAGTTTATAATTTCATTTCTTTTTCTTTCTTTTTGTGGAGTGCAGTGCAGAGCTTGAACTCATGACCCTGAGATCAAGACCTGAGCTGAGATCAGGAGTAGGATGCTTAACACACTGAGCCACCCAGGCACTCCTAATTTTATTTTATTTTATAACATCTCTGTCTTGTTTTAGTATCAAGACAATACTGATCTCACACAATGAATCAAGAGCTCTTCTTCCTTTATTCTCTGAAGAAGCTTGTGTGGGGTTAGTATTCTTTTCTTCAGTGTTTGATAGAATTCATCAGTGAGGCAATCCAGTCCTGCCATTTTCTTTGCAGAAAGGCTTTTAATTACATATTAAAATTCTTTAATGATATAGGGCTATTCATATTTTCTATTTATTGTTCTGTCATTTCTGGTAATTTGTGTCTTTTAAGGTATTTATTCCTTTTCTTTAAGTTGTCAGATATATTGGCCTCAACTTGTTCACAGTATCTCTTCCTTGTCCTTTAAATGATTGCAGGATCCTTAGTGACATCTTCTCTTTCATTCTGATATTGCTAATTTTTCTTTTTTATTTCTTGATCAGTATAACTGTAGGTTTATCAATTTTATTGAACTTTTCAAGGAACCAGCTTTTGGTTTCATTGGTTTTCTCTGAATATGTCTTTTATAATTACATTTTCTAATTGTTGTTGATATATTAAAATGCAATTTTCTTATAATAACCTATATCCACTAAACATACTACATTTTCTATCATTTTCAGTAAGTTGCTTATAGATTAAGACAACCATATTGCTTATAGATTAAGGCTTGCTTATAGATTAAAGACAACAGATACTGACATTCTTACTCCCTACCTTCATATTTTCATGATTTTAATATCTTTTTCTTACTTTATTGCATTGGCTACACTTCCAATATAATATTGATGAGGCTTAGTGACAGTAGGCATCCTTGTCTCCATTTTTTTTTTTTAAGAGATGGAGAGAGAGAGGTGGGGGTGTAGGGGGAGAGTGAGAGAGAGAGAATCTTGATCAAGCTCCATGCTCCAGTATGGAGCCTGACACAGGGTTTCATCTCACAACCCTGAGATCATGACCTGATCTGAAATCAAGAGCCGGACACTTACCTAACTGAGCCACCCAGGTTCCTCTCGTTGTCCCCAGTATTAAGAGGAATGTCTTTCTATTTAGGATAATGTTCATTTGAGGTTTGAGTAGAGGCACAGTATAAGTACCTCAGAAGCTAATTTCCATTTTCCTGTTGGTAGCTCAGCATGACTGAGTCAGATCAACAGAAGCACAGGTTTTGAATTCCAGATCCTACCTCTATCAAGGATCAGGGGACTCATTGTTCCACAGCTCTCTTGATGTAACCTGTATTCTATCTCTATACATGTGTAAAGTTAGTGCTTGGCCACACATAGTGTGACGAGTCTGGTTATGCCCAGCCTAAGCACACCGCTCTGTGGGATGATACACACTTCGGGGGTTATGCAGGCTCTGCTACGTCTCTCTTTTAAGTTTTTCCAACAATAAGTCCTATATATTTTATACGACATGTTATTAGAGGTGTGTATGTGCATGTGTGTGTATGTGTGATGTGATTTTTATCTGGTAAGGAAGTACTTTTTTATTCCTTATTTGGTAAGAGTTTATTTCATGAATGGGTATAAATTTTGTCAAATGCTTGTTATGCATGTATTGAGATACTTATATGCTTTTTCTCCTCCAGTTGGTTAATATAGCAGGTTTTCCTGATATCAAACTAATCTTGCAACAATCCAGCTTGATAATGGAATATATAGTCTTTATAGACTGTTGAATTTCTGCATCGATGTTCATATGTTTAACAGATCCATCATTTTACTTTCTCCAGCTGTCCATATCTGGTATTGGTATCAAGTTTGTACTGGCCTCGTAGAATAGATTGGCACGTATTCTTTATTTTCTACTCTCTGGAAGGTCCTGCATAATGCTGCAATGATCTGTTTCTCTGCAATTTGGTAGAAGTTACCTATAACATTGGTCTTGGAATTTCTTTGTGGGAAAATGCTTCTGCTTCAATTCCTTTAGACATTTATAGGATTATGTAGGCTTTCTAAATATCCTTGAGTCATTTTTGGTTGTTATATTTTTCTGTGAATATTATGTCCATTTCTCCTAAGGTTTCAAATCTACTTGTATAGACAAGTTGATAGTATTCTCATCTTCTTAATCTCTGCTATATCTGTGGCTATGTCATCTTTTTCATTTATAAGGATTTTTATTTGTGCTCTCTGTTTTTGCTGATCAGTTGATATAAGTTTGTCCATTTTCATAAGCTTTTCAAAGAACTAATTTTGGTGATCTTTTCTTTATACTTTGGATTTAACATTTCATTAATTATGCCTTTTACTTGTATTGCCTTTTTCTTTCTACTTTTTGGTATCATTTGTTGTTCTTTTCTTAACTTCTAAACTCCAACATTTAGCTCACTAATTTCTGAACTTTTCTAACTATGTACTTAAAGTTCCCACAAAGCACAGGTTTTGCTGCATCAGACAAGTTTTTACATAGAAAATGGTCATTAATACTCATTTTAAATTTTCTTACTGTCCGTATTTCTTCTTTGATCTATAAGCCATTTCAAAGTATCTTTAAAAATATCTAAACATGGAGATTTAAAATTTATCTTCTTGTCATTAGTAACTCAATTTTTTCTGTGTGTTCAGAGAATGAATTAGTTCAAATTGTTAGTTGTATTATTTGAATCTTCTTTTTGCTGATTTTTTTTGGGGAGGGGGCTTCTTAACCTGAATTGAGAGAGGTGGTTCAAAATCTCATAGTATTATGGTAAATTGTCAGTTTCTTCCTGCAGTCTATTAATTTTTGTTTTATATATATTGATACTATTGTATGAGATGCTTGAATGTTTGCAATGATCTTCTTGGTGATTTGGAACCAATTATCATTGAAAGAGACCTTCTCATCCTTAATGATGCTTTACATTTTAAGAGAGTATATTTTGGCTGATATTAGTATAGCTAAGCCTGCTTTATTTTGATCTGTATCCACCTGATATTTTTTTTCCATATTTTACTTTGTCTTTTTAAGTTTTTAAGTTTATGATTTAAGAGTATGATTTATGATCTAAGAGTGTATAGCTTTTTTATTTCTTTTAGACTTATTTATTTATTTTAGAGAGAGAGGAGAGGGGGCAGAGGAAGAGGTAAAGAGAAAATCTTATGCAGACTCTATGCTGAACACTGAGCCTGATGTGGGGCTCAGTCTTACGACCCTGAGATCACAAACTGAGCCAAAACCAAGAGTTGGATGCTTAACCAACTGAGCCACCCAGGTGTCCCTAGCTTGTTTTGTTTTGTAATAAATCTGGCAATGGTCTTTTACCTGGAGAATTTAGCTCATTCATGTTTGTCTGCATTTTTTTCTACCATGATCTTAATTCTGCCCTTTTTCTGCTTTTTTCCTCTCTCCTGTTAGAGAGTGAAAAACTTTCCTATAATATTTGATAATCTTCCCTTCTCTTACTCCTTACAGAATGTTCTAGGTTTATCTTACTATTTGAATACTATCTCAAAAAAAAAAAAAGACCTTTTTTGGGTAAGTCTTGAAGCTGTGTTTGCAAGAGGGTATTATTTTTGAGTAATAGTTTGAATAAAAATTTTTAGGTCTTAAGTTTATTTACTTCCGTATTATCTTGCTTGGTATTTGCTGAGCTTCTTGAATTTGTGGGTTGATGTATTTCCTCATTTTTAGAAAATACTCAGTCATTATCTCTTCAAATATTTCTTTTGCCTATTCTGCCCTCTCTCTGGGAATCCAGTTATGTGCTTATTTGTTTGATATTTACCACAGATTTTGTGTGCTCCCTTTTTAAAAAAAATCATTTATAAGTAATTCCTAATTCATTTCTTCTTTCCAATCTTTGGTTTGAATAATTTGTTGACCTGCCCTTGAGTTCTGTGACTTTTTCTTCTGTAGTATCCATTCTATTGGTAAGCCTATCCAATTTACTCTTCATTTTAGATGTTGTATTTTTTTATTGTGTTTTTGAAAGTTTTCTTTCCTCTGCTCAAATTTTCTATTCTCTCATTCATTTTGCTTCTCTTTAACATATTGATAATGGTTATTTTAAAGTCCTTGTCTGCTAATTCAAACATGTGGTTCATCTGCAGGTCTGTTTCTATTGACTGTTTCTTCTTGAGGTTATATGTCATAATTTCTTGCTTTTTAGACATACTATACACAAGAACAGAGAGACCAAAGTAGAAAATACCTATCCCTAGGATCTCCATGCTCTGCTCTGAGTCGGAAAATTAGCCTGAGCAGCTGATCTCTGATATTATATAACCCAGAGGTGAGCTGGCCTGGACCTGGTGCACAGGGCTCGTTAATGCCAATTCATGATTGATTTTAGATGCCTGAAGGTTGGAACAGACCTCTCCCTCCGGGGTGGACCTGGGAATCTCAGCCTTATGAGGGTATGAAATTTCTCTGCTTTCCAGACCAGCCACTGTCTTCCCATGCACTTAATAAAAATCCTGTGGAGAAGAATTGGTGGGTGCTGAGCACTTGCTCTATATCTATGTGACTCCTGATTCCAACCCATCATGCTTGCTCACATAATCATTGAAGGATTAGTTGGATTTCCCCAGCTCCTCAAAGTGCTCTGTCCACACTGGATTTGCTCCTAGGCTGATAGCAGTCCCCAGTCTTTCTCACCCAGGAAGGGCTCATCTGTACTTCTTTGCATACTGATATGCATATCTGATAGGTTAAATGATATCATTTTACAGGTTCTCTGGTTCCTTGAAATTACAGTGAGAGTGATGGTGTTTTGTGACTGTCTCTATGCTCACTGAACGGATCTCCTCAGTATTTAAAGTCTACCATTTCATTATCTTATATCTGATGGCACTGTTGAGAAGTCTGGTGCCAATTGGATTATCGTTCTTTTGAAGACTCTTGTTCTTTTTTTCTCTAGATAGTTTAAGAATTTTTTTCTGATTGTCTCTGATATTCTTAAATTTTGCTATAATGTGCTAATGTTCCTCTTTTCTCCTGTTTGATGTTCTGGGCCCTTTCAGCCTGTGGTGGTTCATTTGTTATTCTGTGAACTGAGCTCCATAGTGGCTCCAACATTTCATTGTGTTTTTATTTTTCTTTTTCTTGGACTCCTGTTATCTCAGTGTTGACACTTCTGTCCTCCACAGTGCCTACATCTCATTCTCCCAGATCTCCCTGCTTCTCTGTGGGAAGAGTCCTCAAACTGGTCTTTTAGCTCATTAACTTAGCCTTCATCTGTATCCATTTATAAATTGTGTCTGTTATTTCAACTATTATAGTTTCTCAGTCCTCTTTTCCACTCTCTTTTGCTAAAAATGATTTATCGACCCTGCTTCTTACGACTAGTGCCATGTTTCCTTCCGTGTATCTATCATGCTTATATATATGCTTGTCCACCTTCTAAACTTCCACTCCCAGTAGTATATGTTGTTTGGATTTTATTGTTACTGTCTTTGGAGAGGGCTGGGCTTGGAGAGATAGGAGGACAGGAAAGACCCTCGGGACTAGGCAGCCCCATCTGTCTTCCAGAATTCCTCACCTGTGTAGGGCTGCACAGCTTGGGCTCTGCAGGGCATTGGGACAGAGCAGTCTTAGGTGTCCCTGAGCTACTTTGTTTAAAAATCCTTGTTTGGTGAAAGATGTGTTAACATCACACAGGTTTTCTGATGAACAGAGTTAGGGATGCTTAGGCTTAATGCAGCACACCTGCAGTTGTGTTAGTGACCCTGAGTCTGCAGGGGTATGGGGGGGCCCTGCCTCCAGGCCATGTACCCCGGCACACTGTGGGAGCCCGAGGTGAAGCTCTCTAATGCAGCACTCCTCAAATAGCTCTGGGGGTCCTGGGGGGCTTTGTTCAAATGCAACATTTGCTTCCATGGGTCTGGGTGGTGCCGGGGTAAGAGGCCCTGAATCCTAATCTGCCTCTTGAGGACTCTGCCTTTGGGCTACCTCAGCCTCAGCTGCTTCATCTGCAGGGTGGGCATATGGGTTGGATGCCCTGCTCTAAGAACAGGGAAGACCTAAGTGAACAGTCCAGAGTGGAGCTGGCACTAGTCCTCACCACCCTCCCCATAGGGTCATGGCCTCACTTTGCAGGAAGGTGGGGGAGGGCCAGGGTCAGAACTGTGGTTCCTGTGCTCCTTAGTGGCCCCATTAGGAGGGTATGGACCCCACTGGCTCTGCCCACGTGCCCGCCCACCCTGCCCCAGAAGGCCTGCAGATCACCGTGGCACTGTGGAGGTTCGCTCCAGACTCCCTGTGGCTGGCAGACTCGGACGTAGTTGGGGAAGCTCAGGCTGTAGCCTTGGTCACACTTGTACAGGGCCACGGATCCCAGCCGAGTGCCATTGAAGCGCAGTGTGGCATGTTTCACCTCTGCTGGGGTGCCGCAGTCGACCTCTGCAGGGACATAGAAGCCTTGTCCTGCACTGTGGGGCACCTGCCTGAGGCCCCTCCCTTTGCTTTGCCCTCTGCTCTACCAGGCCACTGGGCCTAGAACCCCTGTTCCCTGCACAGCCCTCCCAGGTGAAAGTGCCTTGACTTCCAGGAGTGGCTGCCCATGGTTTTCTCCTTTCCCCTCCCTCCTCTCAGCTCCGTCTGGCCCTGCTCTGCTCTTCTGGGATTAGGAAGAAATCCCATGCCTTCTGCCCCAACCCCCAGCCCTCTCACCCGCCTGGCATCGGCGTCCCATGTACCCTGCTCGACAGCGGCAGGAGAAATCTGTACCCAGGTCCTCACAGGTACCCCCATTCATGCAGGGGCTCCGGAAGCAGGGGGAGGGGGCTGCAAGGACAGAGTGGGTCATCATCGCTGTGTCCTCCCCAAAGACCTCTAGACTTCATGGGAGCTCTGCCTCCCACTCCTCCAAAGCAGGGCCACCCCTGCCCACTGGGAGCAGCTGCAGCCCCCAGGTTCCCTATCTGTGCTGCCCCCATCTGGTCTAGCCTGCTGGCTTCCGCCCACCTTACCTATCTCACAGTGCCGCCCAGAGAAGCCTGGGGGACAGTCACACTTGTATTTGCCAATGTAGTGGAAGCAGGTGCCACCATTGTGACAGGGGCCTGAGGCACAGGAGTCCGGCTTCCCTGGAAAAAAAAAGGCCCCCATGGGAGTCAGGTGTCATGCATCCATACCCAGAGCCCCTCCCCCAATCTCCAACATTCCAGGGGGGTGCTCCTGACAAGCAGACGCATGGTGGCTGGGGCAGGACTTGGCTTCCCCCATCCAGGCTGACTCCAGCTGGCATGGAGCCGCACCGATCTCGCAGTGCCTCCCGGTGAAGCGGTAGGGGCAGCTGCAGTGGTACTCGCTGCCTGCCTCCCTGCACGTGCCCCCGTTGCGGCAGGGCCCAGAGCTGCACAGGCGTGGTCGGGCTGTGTGGACAAGGATGGGAGAGACAGAAGAGGGTGAACAGGGCCAGCTCCCGGCCATGCAACACCCATGACACCCTACTCATGTCTTCTCAACCTGTAGGCCCCATGGGCCCACCCATCTTCTCTTCTCTGTCCCAGGACCTGGTGACCCGTGGCACCTTCCTGGTGGAGAACTGACCTGCATGGCAGGGAACACAGCTGCAGCTCATAGGACTAGAATCCACTGCAGTCTAATTTTTGTTTTCAGCACCTCTAGTGGCACCAGTGTATTTTCTCTGGGTCCTAACACCCTCCCACGGCCCTGAGGGGCTCACATGTAGTGCCTGTGCTGCAGACATCTGCGTATTTAAAGGTCTGCCCTCCACCCCGAGGAATGGTGCCTTCAGAGGCCCACAGAGGAATTTAGCCCCTCAGCTTCCTCGACATTCTTCGGAGCGACTTGCAGCAGGAAGGGGGCCTGCCTGCCGTCCTCAGCCCTTCTCTCCCCACCATCCCACACCCTGCAGGGCCTCACAGGCTGCATGCCCAAGTTCCAGCCACCCCCCCAAAAGCTGCCACCACCCCATGTCCCACTTTGGATGCCTTTGTTGAAGATGAAGGTCCTCGGCCACATGTGCAGAGAACCAAGACAAGGAAGTCTTCTCTTTGGAAACACCCTCCTCCTCCTGTAGGCGTGGCTGAAGCTGAGGGGTGATAGGGACCTGCCCTCAGAGCCACCATGAGAGCAGAAGATACTTCCAGGTAAAGCCACTGAGGCCTCTGTTCTTGGGACAAGCGAGGGCAGCAAGAGGCCCAGAGAGGTGTGTGTGGTCCAGGTGCTGAGCTCCATGAGGCAGGCATGAGCCTGGGCTCTGAGGAAAACCAAGTAGTGACCAGGGGGCCACAGAGCAGAACCACTAACTGAACAAGCAGCACCTGGGGCAGGGACGGCTGTGCAGGACCAACACACAGAAGCTGGGCAACACACGACCCACTAGAACAGCAATTGAGAGTAGGTGGGGCCCTCTCTGCCCTGCCCTGCCCTCCTAACCCTGCCACCCCAGTCCCGCCCTGCCCTCCCTTGCCCTCCCCCACCGCCCACCTTTCTCACAGTGCCTGCCGTGGAACCCTCGGGGGCACTCGCAAGTGTAGGAGTCCTCGTGGGCATCACAGGAACCTCCGTTGAAGCAGGGGTCTGAGTCGCAGGGTGACGGCAGTGCTGCAGGGGCAGAGGGTGGTCACCCTGCCATCCCAGCTGGAACCAAGGGCACTTAAAATATACTCTTTGCGGGGAAGGGTCTTAATTCTTTACACCAGGCTCTAAGGCCCTTCCCTGGAAATTCTTTTATTCTCGATTTTTCCAGAATTCACCCTACCTCTCCTATGAGCTAGGATTGAGCTGTGGCACACAGATGTTTTCGTGCCAGCATCTCCATCGTCTTCATTATCCAGTATGCAAACCGTTAGTTATTTGTACACTCACAAACACAGTGGTATTTAGTTACATACTGAATCAGATAGGCGTGAAGTAGTTTAATAGCTAAGCTAGGGACTTAGGGAGAGCTTGTAGGCGTCCAGAGGTGCTTTTCCAGCTGTGAGCTTCCCGCAGCTGAGGGGGTAGACAGCCAGGCCCCTATTAGAGAGGGAGACACCAGGAAAGGCGCACCCATCCATGGGGCTACTTGTGCGCCAGTAGAGAAGCCCTGGCCTCTGCCTGCTCTGCCCCCACTTTTTCCTTCTACCACCCCCTCCCTGGTTTCTAGGCAGGCCTGTGCCTGTACCTCCCACTCACAGTGGCTGACGTTGTGGTCCGTGTGGCAGACGCAGAGGTAGCTCCCACCATACTCCATGCAGTAGCCCCCGTCGGGACACTGCGTGTTCATGTTGCAGGGAGTGGCTGTGACTTCTGCAGGGAAAGAAGAGGCCCATTCGTTTTCCCAGGGACTTCTCTTTGAGAAGGATCAGGTGGCCCCACCAGGATGGCCTAGTTCAGGCACTGGTGGGTGGGCCCTCTCCTGGGTTGGGAGTGGGGGATCATGGGACCACTAGTTAAGGGTCTGGATCGATAGTTTGGGCCCAGACCCAAGACACCAGCTATACTCTGGTTTGGGGGATTTTCAGGGGCAGGGCAGGAAGTGTGCCCCGCTGCAGCCCTGGGCACTTACCAAATTCACAGAGGAGCCCAAAGAAGCCTGGGGGGCACTGGCAGAGGGTGGTGTTGGCCCCTAAGCATCTGCCACCATTACGGCACTCACAGTGGTCAGGGGTTCCTGTTGTAGACCGAAGGGGAGCCTCCAATGTGGGGGTGCTGGAGGCCTGGGACCCTCTCTTGCTCCTGACCCTGCCCGGCTCCTGTAGCTACTTTCCCATGAACACTGCTGTGCAGACACACATGCACACACACTCTTTCTTTCCCCCACCCACTTGTGGGTGTTTGAACACACCCCTGTCTGCCTCCCTGTGTGTACTACCCGCAGGAGGACCCTGTCCTGGACTGTAGCCCTGGCAGCCCCAGCCCACTCACTCTCCCTGCAGTCGGGGCCGGTGAAGCCCTGGGGGCATTCGCACACATGGCCCTCATCTGCATCCACACAGGTGCCCCCATTCTGGCAAGGGGCCGAGAAGCAGGGATCCGGCACTGGGTGGTTTCCTGCAAGAAAGACAGAGGTCACCAGAGGCTGCACAGAGAGCATGGGGGTAATGGGGCCAAGGACCCCCTCGTCCAGGCCCACAGCACTCAGTTCTCAGTGCAAGTGGGATTTAAGCCCAAGGCCCACTTTCTGGAAACTGGTTTCTAGTTGCCTCTTACCATCTGAGCCCCCTCTGTGGAGCAGAAGGCAAAACAAGAGTATGGAGAGCCCACGGTGTGCACCAAAGGGCGCAGCTGAGACCAGGGGGCTCCAAATGCTTATAATCAAGCATAACATGGTTGGAATTTGCCAGATACAGTTTTTGTTGATTTCTAGTTTAACTACTGTAATCAGAGAACACAGTCCTTTTCAACTGATTGAGCTTTATTTTATGTCCTACAGGATGGTCTGTCATGGTGAGCACGCCGTGAGCACTGGGAAAGGATGTGAGTGTCGTAAACGTCACTTAGGTCAGGTGGGCTGATGGTGCTGTTTGCATCTTCGAGGTCCCTGCTGATTCCTGTGAATCACTGAGAGCGGCAGGTTGGAGCCACTGCCTGTAGTTACAGATTGGTCAATTTTTCCTTGTTTTCCCTTCCCCTATGATTTTGATGTATGTTCATAGGTGCAAGTACATTAGAATTGCTCTGCCTTTTTGATGACTTGACACCTTTGTCATAAAAGACCCCTCTGTTCCTGGCAGTATCCCTTTTCCTAGAATTTTCCTAGAGTTTAATTTGTTTGCTATGAATATAACCACTGCCAACTTCTCTTGATCAGTGTTTGTCAACCTGTTCTTTTTCATTGTTTGGGTGCTCGATTTCTTCATGTGGTTCAGAATTTATCTTTTTAAATAGTTTATGGCAAAATTGACTTTTGGTCGATGTACACTTCTATGAATTTTAACACATGTATAGATTTGTGTTGCCCCTACCACAATTGGGACACAGAACATTCCATTACCCCAAATACATCCTTGTTCTATCTTCAGGGTTATAGACTTCTTCCCCTCCTGAAGCCCGAGCAACTACTGATCTGTTCATCACCACAGCTTTGTTGCTTTAAGAATACCAGAAGTGGAAGATTACTCATGAACAGTATGTAATCTTTTGAGGCTGGCTTCTTTCACTCAGCATAAGGCCTCCAAGATCTGTCTCAGTTGCGTGATCAGCAATCATGTATCCCACGAACAGCAAAGAACATTTGGGTTCTCAGGTTTTGGTGGTTGTAAATAGACATGCTATAAACATTTGTGTATTTTGTATGAATGTAAGTTGTCATTTCTTTAGGGTTAATAGCTAGGAATGAGATTGCTGGATCATATTATAAGTGTATGTTTAACTTTATGAAAAGCTGCCAAGTTGTTTTCACGGTGGCTAAACATTTGGCATCAGCACCAAAAATACGTGAGAGTTCCCACAGTTCTGTGTCCTCACCAGTCAGCACTTTTTATTTTAGCTATTCTGATAGGTTTGTGGTGGTATCTCATTGTGGCTTTAATTTGCAACTCACCAATGACTAATGATAATGACAAATGACTACATTTATTCATCTGCTCCTTTGCCTTCCAGATACCCTTTTTGGTTAGATGTCTTGTTTAGATCTTTTGTCCATGTTTTGGTTGGTTTCTCACAGTTGTGCATGGAGAGTTCTTTCAGAACTCTCTGTTCTGTTTCAGAACTCATCTGTTCCAGATGCCAGCCCTTTGTCAGACTGAGTGCTTTGAGCACCTCTCGAAGCACGCAGCCTGTCTTCTTGTTCTCTTGACTGTGACTTTCATAGAGCAGCCTGTGTCACTCTGATGAGGCCCACTTCTGTTTTTCTTTGCTGGAGTGTACTCTCCATGTCTTATCTAAGCATTGTTCATGTAACTGCAGGTCACACAGATTTTTCTCCAGTGTTTTCTTCTAAGAATGTTATGGTTTTATGTTTTTCATTCAGGTCTATGATTCATTCTGACCTAATCTTGTACAAGGTGTGAGGTTGAAGTTGAAGTTCAGTTTCTAGAAGAGTGTCTAATTGTTCCAATACCATTTGTTGAAAAGATCATCCTTTCCCCACTAAATTGCTTCCATGCCTTTAAAAACACCTTGGCCATACTTGTACGGGTCTACTTCTGGATCCTCTCTTCTGTTCCATGGATGTATGTGTTAGTCCCTTTGCCAATACCACAGGATCTTGATCACTGTTGCTTTATAGTAAGTCTTAACACTAAGTAGTATGATGCCTCAAAATGTATTCTTTTTCAAAATTGTGTTGGTTATCCCAATTCCTTTGCCTTTCCATATAAATTTTAGAACCAGCGTATTCAAAGCTACAGAAAACTCTGCTGAGACTTTGATTGGAATTCTGTTAAGTCTATCAATCAGTTTGGGGAGACCTGACATATTTACTATGTTGAGTCTTCCAATCCATGAACATGGATGTCCTTTCATTTATTCAGATCAGCATACAAGTCCCATACATGTTTTATTAGATTTATACCAAAGTCTTTCAGTTTGGGGGAAGCTATTGTAAATGTAAAATGTTTTTAATATTTTGGATCAGATTACAATGCCCAATGTAGGGAATTCAAGAGTTCATAGATGACTGTAGGGTTGCAGCCTGAGATCCCCCCTCTCTGCAACCTCCCCATAGTTTCCAGTGCTCTAGCGCTGCCCTTTTTGTCCTTTGGCAAGAGAGCTAGGGCTTTTATTGCCCCACACTACTACTTTCTTCCTATGAGTGCACTCATGTCTTAGCCAAGTGGTGGGTGGATAGAGAAAAAGAAAATGATGGAAGTTGCCCAGTCTTGCGGAGCTGTAGGACTTCCACTTGGAGAGGAAGTTTCCTCCTGTCAGTTTGGGCCCCCGAGGGAATCCCCCCCTTTGCTGCTATTGTTGGTCCTGCTTCTCATGCCCAATGAGTGGCTGCTCTTGGAGCTCTTTCCATCCATCTGATGCTCACTTCTGGTCTGGGAGCTGCTTTGAGTCCAGGCGGGGGGGGGGGGACACCAGAGGGAAAAAATCGTGAACTCACCACTGGTTCTGTGGTGCTTCGAAGCTGGTCCTCTTCCCCAATCCACCTGCTACTATTAATTTTTCAGAGTCCTCAGATAGCTACTCCATGCATTCTGTCCAGGGTTTCTGGCTGCATTCAGTGGGAGACACAAGGTAGAATGTGCTTACTCCATCTTATCCCAAACCAGAAACCCATTCCAATTTTCAAATTATTTTCAAATTATTTGTGTCTTTTTATATTTATAGCCGGTTTCTTGTAGATAGTATATAGTTGCATTTTGCTTTTCAATTCAATTTTACAATGTCTGCCTTTTCATTGGTGTGTTTAACCAATTAACATAACTATCAATATGATTAAACCTACCATCTTGCTCTTGGCTCTCATTTGTCCCAATTACTCTTTATTCCTTTTGAGTCTTGAAGTTGAAGTTCAGTTTTTAATGGAATTAAATGGAATTGGATTAAATGGAATTGGATTAAATGGAATGGAATTTAATGGAATTAAATGGAATAATAATATTATTATTATTGGATAAAGTGTTTTTAGGATTCCATTTTATTTCCAATACTGGTTTGTTGGCTGTAACTATTATTATTATTTTTTCTTTTTCCTCTGAGTTTATAATGTATATCTTTAACTTATTGTAGTCTACCTTCAAACAGCATTACACCACTTCATATATAATGCAAGGCCATTACTAAATTATTTCCATCTTTCCCTTTCTATCCTTTATGCCAGACATTGATAAACTATGGCTTGCAGACCAAATCTGGCCTGCCATCCATTAAAAAAAAAAAAAAAGCTTCATTGGGAAACAGCCATGTCCATCCATTTATGTATGTCTATGGCTGGCTGCTTTTCCATTGCACTGGTAGAGTTGAGTATCTGTGACCACATGGCACATAAAGCCCAATATACTAATATCTGGTTCTTCACAGAAAAAGCTCATGTACTCTGCTTATTTAAGCTATTGAGGTCATACATTTTATTTCTATAAATGTTATAAACCCATAACATATTGTTATTTTTTGTGTTAAAATTATCTTTAAAGAGATTAAAAAGTAAGAAGAAAAGTATTTTACAGGCATACCTTGGAGATGTGGTGATTTCAGTTCCAGACCACTATAATAAAGCGGATATGGCAATAAAGTGAGTCAAATAAATTTTCTGGTTTTCCAGTGCCTATAAAAGTTATGTTAACACTACACTGCAGTCTATTAAGTGTGTAATAGCATCATGTCTAAGAAGATGTACACACCTTAATTAAAAAATACTTTGTTAAAAAATGATAACCAACACCTGAGACTTAGTGAGTCATAATCACTGACCACAGATCACCATAACAAATATCACCATAATTTAAAATTTTGAAATATTGCAGATATGACACAGAGACACAGTGAATGAATGCTATTGGAAGAATGAACCTGTTGGGCTCGCTTGGTGCAGGGTTGCCACAAAGCTTTAATTTGTACAGAACACAGTGTCAGTGAAGGGCAATAAAATGAGGTGCGCCTGTGTGTTTACCCAGGCATTTACTGTTTCTAGAGCTCTTCATTTATTTGTGTAGATCTGGATTTTCTTCTGGTGCCATTTTTATTCAGTCTAAGGAATTTCCTTTAATGTTTCTTATAAATAAGATATGCTGGTGATGAATAATTATCTGTTTCTGCTATCTGAAAAATATCTTAATTTCACCTTAATTTTTGAAAGATGATTTTTCCTGTGTATAGACTACTAGGTTGACAGCACACTGTCTCTGGGCTTGTGTTGTTTCTGATGAGAAATCTGTTAGATTCTTACTTCTCTGTATGTACTGTGTCTTGTCTTTTTCCTCTGGCTGCTTTTCAGGTGTTCTCTTTGTTCTTGGTTTTCAGCAATTTGACTATGAGGTGCTTCATGTGATTTTCTTCATGCTTTTCTTGGATGTGTGGGTTTTAATTTTCATCAAATTTAGAACAAATTTGGCTCTTACTTCTTCATTCATTTTCTGTGCTCCTCTGGTCTCCTCCCTCCTTCTGGGACTCTACGCATACATACACCAGACTGCCAAGCAACCCCACAGGTTGCTGAGGATATGGTCGGGTATAGTCTCTCCTTCCTGTGCTGCTTGTTGGGCTGTTTCTTTCTTCACATTCACTGATCTTCCCTTCTGCAATATCTAACCTGTTGTTAATATAGCCAGTATATTTTTTAAGTTGATATTTTATGTTTGTTTGTTTGTTTGTTTTTTTATCTCCTAGAAGCTTGTTTTCTTCTATCTTCTACTTCTCACTGTGTCTTTTTTCCTCAATGGTCTTGAGCACATGGAGCATGTTCACAGTGGACGATTAAACATGCATATCTGGGCAGATAATTTCATCATCATCTCTGCCACCTGTTTCTATTGATCTGCTTTTCTCCTGGCTGTGGTTCATATATTCTTGATTCTTAGTATGCTTGATAATTTTTGGTTGGGTATTTGGAGGTCCTGGATTCTGTTATATTCCTTTAAAGAGTATAGGATTTGATTCTGGCATATGGTTCAATTACTTGGGATTGTTTTGAACCTTTCAAATTTTCCTTTAATATTTGCTAGGACAGGTCAGATTAGTCTTTATTCTAGTGTTTATTTTTCCATACCAGCAAGATAATACCCCAGTAAAGACTCTCTCCACCTTGGCCATGGGCGTGAGGAGCTCTGTATGCACTCTGGCTGTAGAGAAGTGAGTCATACCCCCCCACCCCCATGCTGAATGAAAAGGGAAGGGGTCCCTCTGCAAATTCTTCTTGCACTCTCCCCAGTCCCTCTGAGTAACTCCATCCTTTCTGGAATTCTCCCCACCAATTGCAGCTACCAAACTAGAATCTCTGTCTCCATGACCCAGAGACTCAGAGAAACTGCTAGAGCCTGGATCTGCTTGCTGCACAGTGGCCTGGAAATTCCCACAGGCAGAATATAGGGTGCCCTTCCTTTCAGTCCCTCCTCACAGGGGTAGCAACCCTGTGATGCCTGTGGTCCAATGGCAGAAAACAGTCATTTCATATATATTTTAACTGCTTTTCTAGTTTTGATGGTGAGGGAAATTCTCAGAGCAGTCAATCTTTCTTGGCCAGAAGCAGAAGAATGGGTACTCTTTTTTTTTTTTTTTTCAATTATCTCCAATTTTTGCCCACCTTCCTGTTGAATCTGGGTAGAATGACCAGACTGCCACCTTGTAATGGGACCAATAAGCTTTTACTAAGGGTGGAAGTGTCAGTTCTGTTGTTTCGTATTGGTTGCTTTTCTTTGTATCATTGTTTCTGTACAACAGGTGGTTTCTTTGCAAATCTTTTGAAATCACTGATCTGTTTTCTAACATGATCTTAGTTAAGTACACAGATATTAGATATTTAGATAACAATCTGGGCAAGGTGAACTGTGACCCATCACAGTGATTTTAAGCAAACAAACAGGTAAGGTTGCTGCACTCCCCTCCTCCTCCTCTGCATGGCAGAGCCTCACCCTCTCCTCAGGACACGGGCTGTCCTGTGTGTGGCCCTCTGACCAAAGGCTGATGGAGGGCATAGCATCCATCTATATCTTACTTATGGGTAAAATTTAATTTCCTTCTTAAGTTTTTAGGCTCAAACTAAATCTGACAAGCTTCTCATGAGCTTCTCCCAGGGGGAGCAGCTGCCCATGCTGTGACCTTTGCTTTGCTGGCACAGTGGCCGAGCGAGGCCTTTGGCGGTCAGGGCAATGTCAGATGCTAACCTGAATTTATTCTGTGGGTTGTAAAATCGAGTTGGCCTCTTAACTGATCTACCAAGTCATAACCAGCATTTAAAACAACATGAAGTAGCAACTAGCAGATTTCATCACATGTAATAAAGGCCAGTTTTCTTGCCAACTACTGTGGCTTATTCCCTTGCATGTTGAGGGGTCTGGAGTAGGAAAAAAGGATGTTAATAAGCTAAGAATCTCCTGAGCAGGAAGAAAGGCCATGAGAGGGTGGCCATCTTGCCCTGCATCTCATAGATGGCTACCAGGACTGGAGGGGACTAGAGGGGACAGGAGGCACACCCAGCCCTGCACCACCCATGGTGGCAGAGTTGGGACCAGCATGGAAGCTCAGGGGACAGACTGGTACAGGCAGGGCTGGGGAAAGTACCCCCCAGGACAGAGGTGAGGCTGAGCTGGACAGTGAGGGAAAGGGGCCAGGTGGCTGCGAGGGACTACTGTTCTGGGGGCTGCAGGCACGGGCTGTTACCTGTCTCACAGTGAGGTCCCTCGAAGGGCTCTGCACACAGGCAGGTGAAGTTCCCCACGAGGTTGACACACGAGCCCCCGTTGAGGCACGGGCTGGAGGCACACTCATCCACATCTGGGGGCAGCGGAGGCGGGATCTTGGCTCAAGCCAGCCTTTGGCTCCTGGGCACTAGCCTCTCCCGCCCCCCCAGGGCTGGCCCCTCACCCGTCTCACAGGCCACACCCGTGTAGCCAGGCAGGCATAGGCACACCACTGAGCCCTCCTCCGCCTGGCACCGGCCACCGTTCTTACATTCTCTGGTGTCACATGGAGACAGTGCTGCAAGGACAGAGCGGTGGAAGGCATCGGACCTCCGGCTGGGCCCCTGGGGATTCCTGCTGAACCCCATTCTGGAGAGCATCAGGCTGTTGGGGGGGCCTGGCTGGATAGTCCCCACTCAGCAGCCCAGCAACTGGCCACACGGGGTCTGTTTCAGCCCATCCCCCGTGGTAGGAGGCTGTGTGCATGCTGGTTGCGGACACAGGGCTGAGTGTTCTCAGCTGCCAGCACAGAGCGGGGTTCCTCTAGGTGGGGCAGAGTGACACAGCCTGTGACAGGGTCTTGAAGGTGGTGCACGTGCAGATGTGCAGGAGGGGCCTGAATGGCTCTGAGGTGATGGGTTATGGGCAGGCAGGTGATGTGTTGCATGGTCTGGTACAAAGGCACTCAGCCCCCATCAGGTGGGAACCCACCGAGGTGGAGCTCGCCTCTGGCCACCTTCACCCAGCATGCCGGCCCCTCAGGCTCCCTGGTGGCTCCTGGCCTGTGAGCCCTGGCAGCTGAGCCAGGGGGGAGGGGAGTGGGAGGGACACTGCCTTCCCTCAGCTATGTCACATGTCCTGATGACAGTGCATGCCCCAAACAACTCAGTATAGGAGCCAAGGGCTCCAAGCATGAGGCCCTCCTAGACTTGTGGGGGCCAGTGGGAGGGAGGACAGGGGACGTGTGGAGGTGCTTTGGTGGCCACAGCGCTAGGTGACTCCTGTCTTCTGGGTCCTGACCCCACCAAAGAGCAGTGCTGGACGCCTGTGGGGAGGAGGGGCTCCAGGTGAACAGCACACATGTCCCTGCTGTTGTGTGCTCTGGGGGCTCAGGTGGGTCCTGAGACCAGTGAGCCTCCATGGGGACCTGGGACCTGTTGCTGTCATCAGAGTGGCCGTGAGGAGGCCAAGGCACAGGGCTACTGGCTATAGCCCCGGGCCCTCCTAGGGGCCTTGCTGGGCCCAGACATGTATATATACACTGGGGTCCCAGACTTTAAAACATTTCTTGTGGCTCTAAGTCACTCTTAGAAACAGTTCTTCTAGATTGAGACATTCTTGTACAATTGTTATTTGTACACACTTGATTTAACCATGTGTTATACGTGTTCCTAAATAATGGTTACACATCAGTAAGTATATTTAGGGGAATGGCTGTGGGTCCAGCTCAGTGGGGATTAGAGGACATGCTGCTTTGATTTTAAGGGACTCTCTTTTTTGAGCTCCCCTAGCAGCTTCCCACAGCGAGACTAGGGGCAGCAGTGGGGGTTCCATCTTCCTTTACCAGGTGGGCAAAGAGCCAGGATGTGGGGACCCCAGAGAGGGCTGGGTGAAGGGCAGGAATTGGAGGCTGGATCTGCCAGCATTGCTTCAAAAGAGCCCCACTCAGAAGGGGGTGGCAGAGTGGGGTGCAGCTGCAGTCTGGAAGCAAGGGAGGTCTCAAGAAGGACCCCAACCCATGTCAAGGCTGTGAGACCCCAGGGGCTGGAGAGAAACAGCCAGCAAGCCAGTCCAGAGCTGAGGGGCAGTGATGACTCCAATTGTACCTGGGTGGCTGTCGGGCAGGCCCCGTGGCCAAGCTGGAACTGGACACTGGCCTGTTCCAAGGTGCCATCCCTGGTCTGAACACCAGGGCCCAGGAGGCATGAGTGCCATGGTCAGTGTTCCTGCTGTACCCATGAGATAGGGCTTTCCTCTAGAGTCTGGGCTCTGTCCCCAGTGGGCCCACTGCCATGCCCTCTGTTGATGCTGACTCAGGGCTCCCACAAGGCTGACCAACCCCCACCCCTGGTTAGGCAGGACCATTCTGGTCATTCTTCCACCAGTGGGGCCAGAGGACCTGGGCATGCTCCTCTTACGTGTCTCACAGGTGGGTCCCCTGAAGCTGGCCGGGCACTGGCAGCTGAAGCTGTTCACACCATGTGTGCAGGTCCCGCCATTTTGACACGGATGGGAAGCACATTCGTTCACATCTGAAAAATGGGGCAGCTGGGGCCTCAGTGGAGGAAGCCAGGTTGGGGAGGATCTGCCCGGACCCATTCTGGGCCTCACTTCCAGGCGGGGGTCGGCTTCAAAGGGGCAGATGCACCCCCAGCCCACATGCTCACCATCAGGGAGCCACAGCGTTTATGTACTCCCACCACCCCCTCGCTACCCCATCCTCCCACCCCACAGCACCCACACCATGGAGACAGAGACCCTGGACCTTTGGCCCTGAGGCCACTGGCTGTGCTGGCAGTTTAAACTCACCCAGGTGACACCGCCTCCCCGTGAAGCCTGAGAGGCAGGAGCAGGTGTAGGAGGGGTTGCCCGTGACACAGTCGTCGATGCACTTGCCACCGTTAAGGCACGGGCGCAGGGCCAGGCACACAGAGGCTGTGGAAACAGGAAGGAACGAGCCGTCCCTTCCCTCCCCGGACCCAAAGGGCCCATCTCGGAGGAATGGCTGTGCGGTCTGCTGGCAGCCCAGCATCCGCAGTTAACTTCCCAGTTCTTCCCAGGATGCCCAGTGCACCTGATGTCTACTGCCTGCCCACATGTCCCGCTGACACCTGGATGCCCAAGCTGGGACGTTGGCTTCCCCTGCACCCATCATGCCCACAGCACCATCTTCTTCTTCTTTTTTCTTTTCTTTCTTTCTTTTTTTTTTTTTTTTAAGTTTTTATTTGTTTATTTGTCAGAGAGAGCGAGAGCAGCACAAGCAGGAGGAGCCTCAGACAGAGGGAGAAACAGGCTCCCCATGGGGCAGGGAGCCTGATGTGGATCTCAGTCCCAGGACCCTGAGATCATGACCTGAGCTGAAGGCAGACGCTGGACCAACTGAGCCCCCCAGGCTCCCCTCCATAGCACCTTTTTATGACTTTAATCCATCAGCTTCTAGATTTTTCTGAGGAACTAAGAACACAAAGACCCAAGGGTGCCCAGCAACACAGGAAGATGGGAGTGTGCCTCATGGGAAGAACATCCATAGACGTGGAAGAGGAGGGACCCCCGTGGGAGCCAGAGGTGGGTCAGGGGCCCTCAGACCCTCCTAGGGGGGGATGCAATCTGATCTCAGCACTGCCGCCAACTGTTGCCTAAACGTAGGCCCAGCTGCCCCTCCAGATCTTTCCATGGAAACAAGAGGGCCGCCCTCAGAGCTCTGGAAGGCAGGGTTTCTCGTTTCACAGCCTCCTGGCCAGGGAGGGCCTCCAGCAGTTCCTGGGGCCCACCTAACCCTGTGCCTGGGCGCTTCAGGACCAGCCACCCTCAGAGCCCAGCTCAGGGGGCCCTCCCCCTCTGGAGAAGTAAGGCTATTGACATTGGCAGGGAGGGAGCACAAATTGGCAGGTAACTAGAGCACCCCAAGGTCTCGGATCTCCTGTTGCTAGGGGGCACCCGGGAGATCTGGCCTAATCAAGGGGAGCAATAGGGGACACTCCTGAAAGTAGCCTGGGGGCCAGAGCACCATCAGGGCAAAGGGCGTCTTTTGGATTGTTTCTGCGCCTTGTGCATGCACTTCTACTCACGTAGCCACACTGTCACTTAACCAGTTGTGGTTTGGCGACCCTGTAGAGTGTGCTCTCTGCATGGGCCCAGTTTTGGGACCTGCCTTTCTCAAGAGCTAGACTTCCAGATGTGGATGCACTCAGGGCCTCTCAGGTGGGACTCGGCCCTCCCTTGCCAGCAAAGCCAGCGTGTGGGCTCTATCTCCTGGGCTTACAGTGTGGCCGTGGGGAAGCAAGGGGGCTCCAGCGGGCTTCTGTGTGCACTAGTTGGGAAGGCCCAGCAATGCCTCCTCATCTACTCCCCCTAGAAGTCTTAGATAGCAGAGGAAGCACATCCGCGTGGGAAAGGGATCCCTGGGGGACTGGCCAGACCCTCCTCTGAAGATCCCGTTTCTCAGGGTCTCACAGCCTACAACCTTTCTAGAAAGGGGGCATGGGCCTGCCCACACCTAGACCCACACCTGTACCTACACGTGCACCCACATGTATAGCCACAGCTGCTCACACCAGTCCCCACGTGTACCCACACCTGTCACCCACCGCTCAGGCTTGCGTCCACACTACACTGATGCCAGCTCACGGCAGCCCACATCCGCACCCATGCCTTGATCCTCAGCAACCCAAGCCCCTGGCTCTTGGGCTTCTTGGTTGGGAGTTCCCCCATCCCCTAAGCTCAGACTCGGGCTGAGGCGTACTTGGTGCTCCAGTGAGTGGGTGGGCTCAGGTTCCCCAGGCATCTCTTGCTGGAGCATCTTCCCTGGTCCTTGGTGAGCCTTTCTGCCCACCAGCGTGTGCCTGCCCCCCAGGCCCTGGGCCCTGAGAAGTGTGCGTCTGCCCCCCTGGCCAGTCCCGATCGGCTGCACCTGCCCTGGGTTAGCTCTCAGAGACTGGTGTTCTGAGAAGCCCTCCGCCTCCTTGTGGGTGGGAGGTGAGTCTGCTAGGATACCAGCCTCACTGTGGCCTTTGTGGGGCCTGTGGTTAGCTCTCCACAGAGTGGCTAAATCAATCCCCTTGTCTCTGTTTATAAGCATCATGTTTCAGGAGCTTCTGTGCCTCCTCCAGGGCGCCCCCAGGGGGAGGGGCCAGGATGCATCTTTCTGCCCTGGGCGGGGGGACCCTCCCCCTATCTACTGCACGTTCTGAGCTTTCAACTCCCTCCACTCAGTAGATGCCTGGGGTGTGTAACAAGTGTCAAATCCCAGGAAACAGCAAGCCCATGGCAAATGTGGGGAAATGGGTGAAAAGAGTATCTGACTTCTAGGTGGTCCTGGGGACACAGGAGACCTGGGTGGTGCTCCTCCCCCACCAAGGACACAGGCTGCGAGAGAATGAGGGGAAAGCGTTGACTCCCGGCCCCAAGAAGGGGCGGCCCCGACTCCTCCACTTTGCACCACAAACCTTGGTCTCCAGCAGATTCCCAGGCCCTGGAGCCGGAGCCGAGGTAGGGAAGCCTCCCCAGGAGGAGACAGGGCTCAAGGGGCAAGTTGTTACCTGCCCACGTTCATGGCTGGGGGAGAGGGGTGGGGGAGGCCAAGCCCTCCTGGCCAGCAGCCTGCCCTGTCCCCAGCCTCCCTCTCCCTCCTCCCTCCTAGGGTCCCACCCTCTCCTGTCATCCCCGCACTCCCTGAGCCCCCCCAACCCACAGCCCTGAGCCGCTGGCTCCATCCTCTTACTTGTATGGCTGCAGCCCCCCACGCGCACCTGGGCATCATCGATTCTGAACGCCCAGCGCCCGGGCACGCCCACATTGGTGGTGGTCTCCACCTCCGCCATGTCCGCTGTGCGGGAGCCGGGGATGCTGAAGTAGCGCTGCCCATCACCTGCATTGAAGCCGGCCTGGGGGTGGGGTGGGGGATGGAGAGTTGAGGGGGCAGGCATGGGTTGGTCTGCAGGTCTCCCTAAAATTCCTGAGACCTACCTCCCTGCGGTGGCCATAGTCAAAGAGATCATGTGGAAGATGGCCTTGTAGTCCTGGAGTTTTATGGGTTTGGGGGTACCCTACCACCCTCCATGTTGTTACTGTTCTGAGCAGCAGCCTCCCAGCTGGGCCACAGATCCTGGCCACCAATACAGTTGGGCCCTAGCATGCTGCCCTCACACACCTGCAGGGACTCCCTCACACACCTGCAGGGACTCCCTCCCTGGCCTCTTGGCTCCTGTGGAGACCAGGGGCAGGTGTGACTTCAGAAGAAAGTAGATAGCTAGGAAGGAGATGAGGGTATTCCCATCCTGAGGGAGCACTTGATGGCCTTGGGGACTTGCACTTGACCCTCCCTTGACACCTGTGATTTCCTGCTGGCCACAGTTCTATGGGCCACAGGGCAGGGCAGACCCCAGGACAGGTAGCGTGCACAGAACCAGGGTCCCATGTGCCTTGGCTGCTGCTGGCCCTGGGAGGCCAGGGCAACACGGGGCAGGACAGAAGTGCCTTTGACCTGAGGATGTTTCTGAATCTGGCCTGGGGTTAGCATCAGAAGGCCTCACATTGGCGTCTGCACAGTACTGGGTGTGTGTAGGGGGGTCTGTCTGGACAGACAGGACAGTCGTGGCAGTGGGGAGCCGGGCCCCTACCTGGGCTGCGATGCCCCCCAGGCCCGTGGTGTCGCCCCCGCTGCTGGCGTGTGTGCCCGTGGTCCATGTGATGGACTCATAGTTGAAGATGGTGAAGGAGAACTTGCCGTCAGTGATAAGCACAGTCTGGAACGTGTTGACCTGCCAAGGAAGGAGGCCTGAACCAGGTTCTGGGCTCCCCCATCCACGCTGCAAGGCCCTGCCCCCTTCAGCATGCCTTCACACAATGTCCTCATCCACTGACCCTTCCTCTGTCTTCCTAACTAGCTGCTCAGCCATCTGCTGTCGAGCTGATGGCCTCGTCCTCATCCTCCACTGTGTCCCTAGATCCTGAGGCCCTGGCATAGGTCAGGACCCCTAAGAATGGTTAGCTGGTGAGTGAGACACACTGAGGTGTCACCAGGGCCCACAGACGCCAGGTGCAGACACTGCTCCCTGAGGTGGCTGGGGCAAGAGTTAGTGTTAACTGGGTAAAATCCCCAAAATTGCTTCTTGTGAAACAAAAAATGTAAAGAGGGAAAGATAAAAAGAGGAAACAAGGAAAAGCAGGGTTTTTGGTTTTTTTTTTCATGGATTTCTCTTCCACGAAGATATTGAGTGGTATATACATGAGATGTTATTTCAGACTGGGGAAGGGGTGGGATTAAGAAGAGATCTTGGGACAAATAGGAAACTGTCTTAAAAAGAAGAAATTTAGAACTTTATATCACTCATGAAATAAATACCACATCAAGTAAGGCTGTGAACAGAACCATCAAAACCCTAGAGAAAAATATAGGCGAGTGCTTGGAGCCACGTCGAGGAAAGACTTTAAGTGTAACAATTGTTAACTGCAAAAACCAAAAAGGAGATTTATATATTTGACTACAAAAACCTCTGCATATAAAAAAGTGCCATAAGATCAAACAGAGTGGCAACACAGCAAAGTGAAAAATGTATTTATAACAGAGGGGGCAGGTGAAATTATTGATATCCTAAATTGAAGGAGAACTTCCATGGGCCAGGAAGAAAAAGACAACAGAAAATTGGCAAAGTTTATGTGAACAGAGGCATTACCACGGAAGACACCTCGTTGATAATGCAGGACAAATTCAGCAGCACTAGAAGCTGAGAGGTGAAGCGTTAATAGAGAAAGGGCTTCCGTGTCTGCTGGAGCGGCTGGCAAGGGCGCCGCATGCTGGGCCCCCTGGCTGGGCACGGGGAGACCCGAGCTTACACATCTGGCTTGTTCACGCCTGGGAGGGGGGCACAGGCTTGAGGGGCAATCAGGCCTCTGTGGGCAGCAACCTTTTCCCGCTGGAGACTCGTGCCAGACAACGGCCCCCAATCTAGCAGGGCCTGGTAGTGCCCACCGCGGGACACCTTGCCATCGGTGCCACCCGGCACTGGGATGGTCTGCAGGTGTGCACAGTGGGACAGCACTGGTCTGTCCTTTCCCTTACATAACCATGAACAGCAGGAAGACTGAGTGCTCCCCTTCGGGAACACAGACCTGCTGCTAGCACTCTGAAGACAACCAGGATCAGTGGCCGTGAAAGCGGAGTGGTGGTGAGCTGAGGAAGGGCAAGCCAGCGGCCGGTGTGGCTAGAGGTAGGGTCCAGTGTGCGAGGAGACCCAGACCCCGCATGGAGTTTCACGCTCTCTCCCTGCCGAGCAGCTGGCTCTGGGAGGCTCCCAGGTTACAGACCAGCACCCAAACCCAGAACTCTGACCCCTTCCAGGGATGCGTGTGTTGCCCGATAATCTATAACCCCCATATCCGGGCCTGCCAGCCTGCAAACTGGAGAAGTTAGGGTTTCCTCTGTCGGCGTAGGAGGGGCTCTGCTCCTCCTCCTCCCAGGGGGCTGCAGAAGTGCCACGGATTTCCACGTGGGAGAAGGAGGAAAATGCCCTACTACTGCTGAGTAAAAAACAAAACACAAAACAGCGCGTTCTAGCCGGCTCTATTTGTTAAAGTGTGTCAGGATGCAATAGGTGTTTGATGGGATTGATCTCTTGCTAGCAGACTTACTGATTCTTTTTTTTTGTTGTTACAAAGATGTTTTTCTTACAAATTGATAAGAAAAACAAGTGAAGCTGACAAAATATTAGTGGACTGTGCATGAATAAATTTCATGAAAAGTGTAAATATTTATTTGTAGTAATGTTTATAGAAAAAGCCCGTCTTCCCCTATTCACTGTCATACTGCTTTTAAGATATTCAACAGTGAACATCTCGGGCCCTCAGTGTCCCTGGTTGATGTGCTTGCTGGCATTCTCTTTGTCATCTTGGCCGCTGGAGAACTCAGGGTTTGTGCGGGACTCACGTGTCCCTGCCTGCAGGCCCTGTCTCCCACTCACACTGTTTACCTGAGTCACCATTGCTAGGGACCCTGGCTGCACCTCCAGGTTCCCACTGGGCACCCCTACACCCTGAGTGAAAGCCTCACCTGCCCCCACCCTCTGCCCAGGCATGTGTATGATGGGAAGCCCGGCCCTGGCGTTGACTGCTCTGCCTCTCCCCTGCAGCCCAGGGTCCTGACACAGCTGTCCCTTGGGCTGCTCTGAACCATCCCATTCTCCCCGCTCTGGAGCCCCATATGGCTTGCAGAGCAGTCTCCATGAGAGTTCCTGCCTCGGGTTGTGCTGTGCTGAGCACTTCTCAGCGCTTGGCATCGAGAGTGTGCCCCACAGGAAAGAAGTGCCCCTGCTGCCTTTGTTGTTTGGTGTTATCACAGAATAAAGGATAAAACAGAATAAACTTCCCACTTAGCCTATTGAGCATTGAACAATTCCAGATGGAAATCCTGACACATGCAATCTGCATCTCTCCGGTGTGTGAACTACTGTGTCAGGGCATTTGGCATTTTCCTATAGAGGCAAGTGTTTTCTGGGAAGGCTGGGAAGGTCAAGGCTCTGTCCTCATCCAGCCTGGCTCTGTCACCCTGGGAGAGTGACTTCCATCCCTGAGCTGGGTGTTCCTGTCTCAGGCATGGACCAGTGATTATGTCTGGCCCACCTCAGCCAGGTGCAGCCCCTAGGGGGAGACCCTTGACCCCAGACGGACGTTCTCCCTACCCCAGGACAGAAAACTCACAGGGGAAGAGGAGCTGCCTCCGAAGAAGGTCACGCGGTACCAGGTGGCTATGAAAACCCAGGTGGCGGAGAAGTCCAGGAGCTCAGGGAAGTATCGCCTGACATCCTCTGTGGCTCTGCGCAGTGTGGCTGGGTCAGTGGCCTCCCGGTAGTACACATCACCTGCACGTCGATTGTCCACATCTGCCCAGAAGGCTGCCACTACGCAGCGGTCCTTGGCGATGGGAAAGGCCACTGGGGTGAACTGAGAGACCTCCTTCAGGAAGGAGATGATCCCATTATTGTTCACCTGTCAGAAAGTCAGAGAGGGGACCAATGGGCACCTAGGGGTGGCAGGTGGGCCTGACGGCCTCCCCTGCCTCACCCACCAGGCACCCTCCAAGGGTGACCTGGCCTTGGGCAAGGCATCCCCAGGATGGCTTGACAGTTCCTGGTCCCTGATATGGGACCTCTTGGCCTGCTCCAGCCCCTTGCAGACAGGCTGTGTGCTTGGGGACAGGCTCTGGTCTGTTTGCTGTACCTGACACCCAGCAGAGTGCCCAGACCTGGGTTGCTGCTGTGGTGTTGGGGAGCTCCCACTGTGGGCCTTGGCTTTGGACAAATGGGGTGCTCAGGGCCTGGGTCCCACTTGAATCAGGGACTTTGAGAGGGCACAGTAGAGTTCCAGCCTCTGAGTCAGGTCTGGACAGGTGCATAGGAAGCATGTAAGGTAGGGGGAGGAAATAGCACCCACAGAGCAGAGCTGGGGATGGGCAGGAGCCAGTGTGGCCAGGGGAGGCTGGAAGGGCCTTGATTGCTGGGTTGGGGGTGGGGTGGTCTATTCTCAGGACTCCAGATGGTGGGGAGCCCCAAAATGCTCCTAAGAAGAAGAAGGGGAGCAGCATCTCTGCAGTAATACACAATAGGTCACCGTGCTGATCCTGCCACTCAGTTAGCTGTGCAACCTTGAGGCAAGTTAGCCTGGCCTCTCTGTGCTCCAGATGTTTACCTGTGAGAAGGGGATAACACTAGTACTTGCCTCCAGGATGCAGGGCAGCCTTGAATGAATTAATGATCACAAAGTTGGGCTCTAGACTATCATGATTTGCTCCTGGCAAGACTGTGGTCAAAGCTGTGCTTTTAGAAGAGACCTTCTGGACTTCTCCTTTAGGTGAGATCCTGCTCTATAATCCAGACCAATACAAAAGACTGATAAGCATACCTCTCTTCTGAAAGGCACAAAAGAGCAAACAAGCAAGTGAGGGAGTTTCAGTGTTTGTGCTCCAAATTGAGGACAGGGAAGGACTGGGGCAAGCCTGGCACTCAAAGCTCCTTTTGTCCTGAGGGCATCTGCAGACTCACAAGCAACAGCTGCAAAGAAGACCTGCAGTTTCAGCAGCCTCATGGAGGGAAAGGGAGAGAAACTTCAAAGCTCAGAACTCACTCAGGGTTGGGGATAAACCCCCACATTAGGCAGGGTGAGCTTGAAGTACACAGTCCCTGTGCAGTCTCATACTCTGCTGTCCCCTCACTTAAGCAATCCAGGGCCCCTCAAACCTGGACTTGGTTTATGGTGGCTTTCAAAGGGTAGCATTCCAAGGTTCCAGGCAGAAGCAAATAAAACCCTCTCTGGCAGAAGATAGCAGCATCTTAGACCTCAAGCTATTCATATAAGTAATTTTTCAAATACAAAACCCAGGACACATTCAAAGATAATCCAGCACACAAGGAAGCAAGATGCCACTAACAGGAGTAAGTCGAAATGAGAGAGACATTGGATATCAGAATCATCAAAGGCTATAAAATAGCTAAGTTTACCATGTTCCAAGAAAACACAAACTTTAAATTTTGTCAAGAGAATAGCCAAAACAATCTTGGAAAAGAACAAAGTTGGAGGATTTATACTTTCTGCTTTCAAAACTTACCACAAAACTATAGTAGTCAAAACAGTGTGACACTGGCATAAAGATAGAAAGATAGGCAGAATAGAATGGGATGCCCAGAAATAAATCATCACATATACAGTCAAAGGATTTTCATCAAGGATGTCAAGAGCAATAGAGATAGGACTGGCTTTTCAACACATGGTGCTGGGAAAAATGGATATCCACATGCAAAAGAATGAAGTTGGACTCAACATAGAATAAAAGCTTCATGACATTGGTTTTGACGATGATTTCTTGGACATGACACCAAAGGCACAGATGACAAAAGAAAAAAAACCACAAACTGGAGTTCATCAAAATTAATATTTTTTTAAAAAAGATTTTATTTATTTATTTGACAGAAAGATCACAAGCAGGCAGGGAGGCAGGCAGAGAGAGGAGGAAGCAGGCTCTCCATAGAGAAGAGAGCCCGATGCGGGGCTCGATCCCAGGATGCTGGGATCATGACCTGAGCCAAAGGCAGAGGCTTTAACCCACTGAGCCACCCAGGCACCCCTAAAAATATTTTTTGCATCAAAAGACACTATTAGCAGAGTAAAAAGGCAACCCACAGAATGGGAGCAGATATTTGCAAATCATATATTTAATAAGGGATTCTTATCCTAAATATATAGAGAACTCCTACAACTAAACAACAACAAAAAGCATCCTGATTAAAAAATGGGCAAAAGACATCAATAAATGTTTCTCTGAAGAATACATACAAATGGCCAATAAGCCCAGGAAAAGATGCTCAACATAACTAATCATTAGGGAGAAGCAAACACAAGCCACAATGAGCTACCACCTCACACCCATCAGGATGGCTACTATCAAAAAAATAGGAAAGAACAAGTGTTCTTTTCCAAAGATATAGAAAAACTGGAATGCTTGTGCACGGCTAGTAGAAATGTAAAATGACAGAGTCACTGTGGGGAACAGATGGCTATTTCTTAAAAAATTGCAAATAGAATTACCATACCATCCAGAAATTCTACTCCTGGGTAAATATCTGTATTAGTCTGCTAGGGCTGCCATAACAGAATATCAGACTGACTGGCTTAAACAACAGAATTTGTTTTCTTGTAGTTCTAGAGCTAGATATGCAAGGTAAAGGGGCCATCAGAGTTGTTTTCTAGTGAGGTCTCTCTTCCTGGCTTTAGATGGCTTCGTCCATGCTGTGTCGCCACATGCCTTTCCTCTGTGTGCACATGAGGAGGAAAAGAGCTCTCTGGTGTTTCTACCTCTATATCAGATTAGGGTCCCACCCATACAACCTCATATAACTTTAATTACCTCTGTAAAGGCTCTATCTCCAAATACAATCATATTGTGGGGTTAGGAATTCAATAGCTGAATTTTGGGTGGCACACCATTCATCCACAACAATACCCAAAATAATTGAAGGTAAGGCCTTCAAAAGATATTTTTACACCCATATTCATTGCAGCATTATGCATGACAGCCCAAAGAAATCCAAGTTCCAACACTGCATGAACGAGGAAACAAATGTAGTCTATCTACACAATGGAGTATGATTCAGCCTTAAAAAGAAGGAAATTCTGACATGTGCTACAAGATGAATGAAACTTGAGGGTATTATGCCAAGTGAAATAAGCCAGTCACAAAGAGACAAATGCTATGATTTCACATATATGAGGGACCTAGAGTAGTCAAATTAATAGAAAGTAGAATGGGGGTGGCCAGGGGCTGGAGGGAGGGGAAAAGTGGGAGTGTCTGATGGGGACAGAATTCACATTCACAAGACAAAAAGAGTCTGAAGGTGAAAGATGGAGATGACAGCACAACATGAATATCCTTAATACCACTGAACTGTACACTTAAAAGTGGTTAAGGGTGCCTGGGTGGCTCAGTGGGTTAAGCCTCTGCCTCCGGCTCAGGTCATGATCTCAGGGTCCTGGGATGGAGTCCCGCATTGGACTCTCTGCTTGGCAAGGAGCCTGCTTCCTCCTCTCTCTCTACCTGCCTCTCTGCCTACTTGTGATCTCTGTCTGTCAAATAAATAAATAAAATCTTAAAAAAAAAAAGTGGTTAAGATGGTCAGTTTTATATTATGTGTATTGCCCATAATACAAAAAATATGATTTGAAAAAGGGCTGGGGGGCCACCTGGCTGGCTGGCAGTAGAGCATGTGACTCTTGATCTCAGGGTCATGAATTTGAACCCCACGTTGGATGTGGAGATTACTTTAAATGAAATAAATATTGTTTTAAAAAGGGCTGGGATAAAAAAAAATCATCAGGGATGGAAGTTATCTTTTATTATTTTTTTAATTTTTAAAGAAGATTTTATCTATTTGACAGAGTGAGAGAGGGAACACAAGCAGGGGAAGTGGGAGAGGGAGAAGCAGGCTTCCTGCTGAGCAGGAAGCCCAATGTGAGGCTGATCCCAGGACCCTGGGATCATGACCTGAGCCGAAGGCAGACACTTAATGAATGAGCCACCCAGGTGCCCCAGAATTATCTTTTAAAAAGGCCATTTTAAAGAACTAAATAGAAATTCTAGCACTTAAACTAAGTAAATAACAAATTAAGAACTAAGTAGATGGATTTAAGAACAGATTTGAAGCAATTGAAGAAAGAATAAATGAACTGGAACTAGAAGATAGGTCAGAAGAAACTATCCAGAATTTAGAACAGAGACAGACGGAGAGTAGAGAAGACTTATGTGAAGTAATAAGATGATCAGATAAATGTATGGTTTGTAGTACCAAAGGGTAAGGAGCTACAAAGGCAATGACTGAGAATTTCTAGAACCAATGAAAGACACCACATATTCAACAGTCCCAGTGATTCCCTAGCTGGAAAAATAAAAATAAAGCAACAACTAATGATTGCTAGAGATGCAGAAAATGAATGACAAGAAGACATTTGTAAAAGGAGAAAACATATAAATTACCATCAAGGATCTTACAGGTAGAGTGACAGTTGATTTCTCACAAGCAATGATGGGAACTAGAAATCTGGGATCATATCTTTAATATGGTGAAAGAAAATAACTGCTAACATAAACTTATACCCAGATAAAATATCCTTTATTACTGAAGGCAAAATAAAGATAATTCAGATAAATAGTAAGTAAGTAAATAGTATCTAAACAGCAGACCCACATGAAAAAAAATTTAAGTTAGAGGGAAATGTAAAGTCAGAGAAGCAGGAAGGAAAAAGGGCAAAGAAGATGCTATGGACTGAATGTCTGTGTCTCCCCAAAATTATGTTGAAACCTGACCCCCCACTGTGATGACATTGGGGGAGACCTGTGGGAGGAGATTAGGCTATGAGGGTGGAACACTCATGGAGGAGACTATAAAAGAGAGCCCTTATAAAAGAGAGCCCAGAGATCTCCTCTCTCCTTCTGATGTATGAGGACACAGCAGGAAGATGGCTTTTAACCAGAAAGTGGTGGTTCACCAGATACTAAATCTGCCAGCCCCTTGATCTTGGACTTCCCCATCTTCAGAACTGTGAAAAATAAATGTTTGTTATTTAAACTACCCAGTCTATGGCACTTTTGTTATAGTAGCCAGAACAGATTAGAACAGAAAGTATGAGAATAAATCTAAATGAATACTGACCATATAAAGACATAATATAAATAAAACTTTGTGGAATTGTGTAAAAAATATGTAGAATTAAAATTAATGATAATATCCTATAAATTGGAAGAGTATTAAAGTGTTCCAAGCTCACTGTATTTTCCAGGAATAGGATAAAAGCATTAGTTAATTTATTAGTGAATATTGATAAATAAAAATGAATATTGTACTGCCTAGGATAATCACCAAAAGAACAAAAACAGTGTAATAGTCCTAACTGATAAAGGGATATGACTGAATGATTAAAATTTTTGGCATATAGGATGGCAAGAAGGAGAGAGAAGGAAAGATAAAGTAAGCAGAACAAGTAGCACAGAAGATAGTAGACCCAAACACACCTCCATCAGTAACACATTAAATGAAAATGAATTAGATGTTCAAGTTAAAATATATACCCTCCAAATGCTAACCAAAGGAAACCTATGGTTTATAGTTATATTATTATCAGACAAAACAGATCATAAAGCAAAAAGTAAGCTAGAGACAAAGAGGGCCACTTCATAATAATAAAGGAAGATATAACAATTTTGTATTTTTATATATCTAATAACAAGGTCTCAACATACATAAGTGAAAAACTGACAAAAGGAAATAGGTCAATTCATAATCATAGTAGAACATTTTAACATACCTTCTCTAGTAAAGTAGGCTAGGCAGACACAATAATCTGTGAGAATACAGAAAATTTGAGCAATGCAGATGGTAAGTGACCTAATATATAACACAAATAGAATATTATTTTAGGGGCACCTGGGTGGCTCAGTGGGTTAAGCCTCTGCTTTCGGCTCAGGTCATGATCTCAGGGTACTGAGATCAAGCCCCGCATCAGGCTTTCTGCTCAACAGGAAGCCTGCTTCCCCATCTCTCTTTGCCTGCCTCTTTGCCTACTTGTGATCTCTCTCTCTGACAAATAAATAAATAAAATCTTAAAAAATTTCTTTTAAAAATATTTACCATATACTGATCATATAACAAGTGTCAACAAATTTCAAGTGATTACAAAAAATATGGAGTTTGTCCTCTGGCTACAGTGCAATTATATTAAAAATATTAACCCCCCAAAGGTAGGAAATTTCTGTGTGCATGGAAATTAAGAAATATAAATAACTTTGGACTGAAAGACAAAAAAAGGGCTATTTAGCAAAAACTTGTGAGAGTGTGGTGCAAGCAGAAATTAAAGGGGAATTTGTAGCCTTACATGGTTATCTCAGTATGTATACTTTGTGAATAAACCAAAAAGTTAGTAAATACCCCACATACTGTAAACAAACCAAAACCAAAACAAAACAAAACAAAAATGGGAAGAGAAAAATAAAAAATTAAGAGCACAAGTTAATGAACTAGAAAACAAACACTGAAAAGAAAATCAGCAAAACCAAAACTTGTTTTTTTTTAAACTACTAGTAAAACAGATACATTTCTGGTGGAATTGGTCAAATAAATAAGAGAAGGTATCAGTTGCCATTATCAGGACTGAAAAAGAATATATGACTTTATACTCTGACATTGTTAAAAAAGATAAGGGGATATTATAAATACTTTATAATAAGAATAAATTCAAGATTTTAGATAAAATGGAAATATTTCTAGACAAATGCAGCTTACCAAAACTGGGTTAAGAAGAAATAAAGGAGGAAGGGATGTTAACATAACAGAGTAATGTCTTTCTGGAAGAGAAAGGGCAAAGGTTTCCATGGACTGGGTCAAGAGAAACTGAGAAGACTCACCAGGATCTGGGGAGATAATGTTCTCCATAAGTAGGGGTGTTGGGTGAGTAAGAGGTGGGGAGTGAGGATGCCCACTGTTTTACCTGTTAATAAAGCTGAGCAGTGAGCGGTAGGCTTGAAACAAACCATCTGATCAGAGCTTTGATTGTTGTTATAATGACAATGTGGCAGTGACCCTTCAAGGCCCCACTAAAAAAGCAGAAGGGCCTTGATGACTAAATCAAAAGATTCTGAAAGCTGAAAGAATTGGTTCCAGCAATGAGGATGTAAAGGGTTTTGTTTGCTTTCTTGGTTTTTTTTTTTTTTTTTTTTTTTTTTAGGATTTAGAGTTTTGAGGGTACCAGAAACATTGAAAGTCCATTTGGTTGAGCTGTGTGAGTGGCAAATGCAAGGCCTTCCTTATTAGTGCAGTTACTGTTTGTGTCCTTTGATCTTTGCTCCCTCCTCCATCCTGACTTCAGCTGCTTTACAAAAAAAGCCAAGTATGGTAGGGGACTTGAGAGAGGTAAAGGACTCAAACTTTTATAGCTCTGTTGGTTACAGGCACCCAAGTTGCTATCCTACCTGGTTCATTAGGGGAAGGTGGTGCCAGGTGCAGAGGTGGCTGAGGGCTCAGAGGACTGTGGAGGAAAGTTATGGTGACATGTAGGCAACAAAAAGTAAGGGGGTCCCAGGAAAATTAAATAAATGGCATTCACCCTAGAAAGAAAGTGAACCTGCCTCTGTTTGCAGAGGATATGACCTATTATATTGAAAATCTCAAAGAATCCACTAAAACAACAACAACAACAACTATTTGAAGCAATCAGTGAGTTCAGCAGGTTGCCAAATAAAAGATAAATATATAAGTATTAATTGTATGTCTACACGTATACAATGAATGACCCAAAAATGAAGTCAAGAAAACAATTCCATTTATAATGGCATCAAAGAGAATAAAATGTGTATAAATTTAACCAAGAAGGTACAAAACTTGTGCCCTAAAAACTAAAAAATATCATTGAAAGAAATTAAGATCTAAATAAATGGAAAAACATCTCATACTCATGAATCAGATGCCATAACCCTGTTAATGTTGTTAAGATGGTGATATTCTCAATTGTGTCCTAAAAATCAATTTCTTATACACCAGCAATGAACAGGGAGGGGCATTTGAAATTAAAAACAATTCCATTTATGTTAACACTACCCCAAATGAAATACTTAGCTATACACTTAATGGAATCTGTACAAAATCTGTGTGAGGAAAACTACAAAACTCTAATGAAAAAGACCTTAGAAAAACTAAATAAATGGAGAGAAAATTTCATGTTTGTGGATAAGAAGACTCAATGTTTCAAGATGTCAGTTCTGTTTGATCTATATATTCAATGCAATCCCACTCAAAATACCAGCAAATTAGCTTGTGGAAATCAATCAAATGATTCTAAAGTTTATATGGAGAGGCAAAAAGACCCAGAATAGACAAAACAGTACTGAAGGAGGAGAACAAAGATGGAGGACTGACACTACCTGACTCAGCTACAGTAATCAAGAAAGTGCGGCACTGGTGGTAGAATAGACAAAGGACCAATGGAACAGAATGGAGAGCCCGGAATTAGACCTCTGGGTCAATATAGTCACCTGGTCTTTGACAGAGGAACTAAGGCAATACAGTGGACAAATATCATCGTCTCAACAAATGATGCTGGCACAAGTGGGCATCTCCACATACACACATGCACAAAATGAATCTAGATGCAGACCTTACATGGCTCACAAAATTTAACTCAAAATGGATGATAGACCTAAAAACAAAGCACAAAGCCATGAAACTCTTAGAAGTTTAGGTAGGAGAAATCTAAATGACCCTTTGTTTGGTGATGACTTTTTAGATATAACACCACAGGCATGATCCATGAAAGAAATACCTAATTAGCTTGACTTCACTGAAATTAAAAACCTCTGCTCCATGGAAGATAGTATCAAGACAGTGAGAAGACAAGTCACAAAATGGACTTATGGGAGAAAATATTTGTGAATGATATATCTGATAGAGACTGTTAGCCCAAAATACACAAAGAACTCTTAAAATTCAACAATAAAAAAACCCACAAAACAACCTGACCAAAATATGGGCCAAAGACCTTAATAGACACCTCATCAAAGAAAATAAACTGATGGCAAATAAGCACATGAAAAGATACTCTGTATCATATGTCACCAGGGAAATTCAAATTAAAAAAATAATGAGACACCACTATTCACCTATTAGAATGTCCAAAATCCAGAACACTGACACCATCAAATGTGGCTGAGGATGTGGAGCAACAGGAACTCTCATTCACTGCTGGTGGGAATGCAAAATGGTACTCCCTTTGGAAGACAATTTGACAGTTTCTCACAAAATAAAACATACGCTTACTTTAGCATCCAGCAGTTGCACTTCTTGGTATTTAACCAAGGGAGTGGAAAACTTAGGCCTGTACAACAACATGCAAACAGATGCTTATAGCAACTTCATTCATAATCGCCCAAACTTGGAGACAACCAAGATGTCCTTCAGTAGGTGAATGGGTAAATTGTGGTCCATCCAGACAATGAAATATTACTTGGTGTTAAAAAGAAATGAACTTTCGGGGCACCTGAGTGGCTCAGTGGGTTAAAGCCTCTGCCTCCTGCTCAGGTCATGATCCCAGGGCCCTGGCATTGAGCCCTGCATCGGGCTCTCTGCTCAGCGGGGAGCCTGCTTCCCCCCCCGCCCCGCCCCTGGTCTGCCTCTCTGCTTACTTGTGATCTCTCTTCTCTGTCAAATAAATAAAATCTTAAAAAAAAAAGAAAGAAGCTCTCAAATCATGAAGACATGGAAGAACCTTAAATGCATATTACTAAGTGAACGAAGCCAATCAGAAAAGAACAGAATAGGCAAATTAATAGAAACAGAAAGTAGATTAGGGATTGCCTAGGTCAGAGCAGAATTGGGGGGCTGGAAAATAACAACTGAGGGGTACAGGGTTTCTTTCAGAGGTAAGGAGAATGTCCTAAAATTGTGGTGATGAAATTACCATTCTAAATACACAAAAAGCCACTGAGTTTTAAGAGAGTAAATTGTATGGCATGTGAATTATATCTCAGTAAAGGGGAAGGAGGGAGAGAGGGAGGGAGCAAGTGAGGCTGGGGTGCGGGCATCAGCCTGGAGCTAAAGTCTACATAAGAGGGTGACCTCCCCTGTGCACATCACCCCACTCCCTGGGGTCCCTGAGGCAGAGAGCATGGTCTCCTGACTCATGTGCAGTGCTCTTGTAGGAAAAGACAAGGTTGCAGTGGGGGACAGGAAGTTTAAGAGACCTCATGGGTGGGGTCCAAGTGTGTCATTGTTGCCGTCATTCTGCCAAGAAGTATTGGGGTTTCTCCTTTTGGGGGAGTCCAGGAGTTGCCAGGCCCACAAGGCCTCTCTAGGGCAACAGCACCCCCTGCCTGAGGCAGGACCCAATGGAGAGCTTGCAGAAGCCAGGGTGATGCATGGGGGCCTCATGAATCCAGCCCAATATCTCCATTTGGGGTGGGTCAACTTGAACTTGACCAGTAACCAGAGAAGGTCCCAGCAGGGTGGGTGGCCAAATGGAAATGGCACAGAAGCTAAGTTGTCTCAGTTTTACATGAAAAAATGGCAATTACCCATTTGGGGGACCTCATTTTTCACTCCAGGGCCCCAAGTAAAGCCGCTGGCTCAGGGGGTCTTCCAGTCACAGAGCGTCCCCTGAGCATCCCGTGAAAGCCTGTCTGGTTTGCTGATGGCCTAGCCAAGCTGGAGCCTAATGCCGTTCCCAGGAGCCATGGCCCCATCTCCAATGGGGAATCCCGTGGAAAGTTCAGGCGGTGCTTTGGGTGGAATGAGAAGCAATCCCCCTGGCCCAGGAGGGATCCTTGACTAAACACGCCAAGGTTTCACTGACCTCTGGGTTGCGGCAAATGGTCTAGTGGAGGGTCAGCAGACTGTTCGTGAAGGGCCAGATAGTAACTATGTTTGGCTTTGGGGACCACATACGGTCTCCATCACATACTCTTCTTTGCTCTTTTGTTTTTGTTTTTATAGCCCTTTAAAAATACCAACAACATTCTTAGCTCCAGGGCCATACACAAACAGACCTTGGGCCAGCTCCTGGGCTGTCCTGTGCAGACCCCCGGTCAGGTTTTGTAAGGAAAGCTCTGCAGGGACAAGGGGGCACCGCTCACACCCTGCCCGTGGCTGCTCAGAGCTCAGTGTAGAGACAACCCTACCACCAGACAGCCTGCTGGCTCCCCTCTGCCATCGGCCCACAGCCTAGAAGGCACAGCCAGGCCGACCTGATTGATGATGCTGTGTTTGGGGCCTGTGAGCCTGGGCGCACCCTGCGCGCACCCTGCGGCCAGCAGGGGCAGTCTGGGTTGCTCCCGAGGGGCCCACAGGGAGGGGCATTCTCTGATGGGACTGATGGAGAGCAGGCCACTAATGGAGACCTCTCCCTGGCAGAGGCTGGCCCGGGGAATCCCTCCTTACACCAGAGATGGCACCATGGTTCCTGCTGGTGCCTCGTGGAAGGAAAGGCCTCAGTGCTGCTGGTGCAGAAACTACACCGCCCACCACCCTTGTCTGCGTGGAAGCTGGCCCACTTGCCATCTTGCCCAGAGGGACTACTGACCGCTCCCAGGCCCGGCGTGGGGATCTTACTTTTCTCGGTGCCGATGCTGACCACCCACTCCACTGTATCCCTACAGTGACTCTTCTGGGTCATTTGTGCCTGACAGAGATGCTCCCTCTATGTTGTGGGCCGTCATGCCCTGGTACAAGGGTCTGGTGACCGTTGCACACTCCCCACCATCCACTGGCATCTGGCATTGCCGAACCCTGGTTCAGCCTCCCCAGACTTGCCCAAGAAACCTCTGCCTTTGCTGCCTGTGGGCCTGGTCTGCCACCTGCCCTGTGCTGGGTCCACACCCCTGTCTGTGCACAAGAAAAATGGAGAAGCCCCTGGCACTCAGCCAGTCACAAATGATTCTGCTGTGCCTGACACAAAAATTTGTTAATGCCCAGAGGGCACGACCTTGTTTTGGTCTTTCCAACACAAGGTCATTCTTGGCCTTGGGTTCCACTTGGGGTGCTGAACAAGCCTGTGAGTGCTCCAGGCCATGGCCCATAGACCTCAGCCAGCCCACACAGCAGCGATCCAAACCAAGTCAGCACCAGATCTCAGGCCGGAGGGGGGATCTGTGCCCCTTAGGTCGGGTGTTTGCGTGTGGGGGCAGGTGAGTCATGGAATGTCCATCAGTGGAGCTGGGGATCAGGGGGTCAACCATCCCTCTCTGCCTGAGACCAACGGGGGCTCCTGAGCCTTTCAGGGCTGAGACCCCAAAGCTTCCCAGTAAAGCAGGGTGAGAGGGTCGCCCTAATGGGGTCACTGCTTTGGGCCACTTACGGCCTCTGTAGTTATCAGTGGTGGCATCTCTGAACTACTCCTGTGCATCACAGTGGACAAGAGCCTGGCCTTGGGTAACGTCCTGGCTGAAATAAGACCCAGTGGCCTCTCTGGGACTAATGTCCAGCGGGCTGCACCTGCAGCTGGGGACAAGGCGGAGGCCCTGCTGTGTCAACTGCCATTGCTGCTCCGAGCCCGGTGGATAGCAGCCTTAGTTACACGCACTGTGAGCCCAATCACATCAGTGTGGTCCTGGCCGCTGTGGTCCAACCAACTGGAGGGACTGATGGAGTGGCAGACCCATATGAAAATGTGAGTTTGGCCAAGAACAAGTGGGGTCAAGGAAGTGGGTTGTGGGAAGAGGCAGTCTGCCCTGGGTCCTGAGCGCCTTGAGTGTTTTTGCTGGGTGTGCCAAGAATGCAAGGCTCTGCTTTCCCTGGGCCGTACTTCAGGGTTGTGTTTGCAGAGATCTGCCCTGAGGGATGAAGTGTTGTGTCCTTGTGGACAGAAGGCAGGTTTCCCCAAGTTCAGTGTTTCTTGGCTGTGACACGAACACACAGTGGGGGCTCCTCTGTTCCCCGTGGGATGTGGGGAGCAAGAGGCCCTGATGCAGACAATGGGGTTTTGCTGCCTGTTGCACCATAAGGAGCAGCATCTATGTGTCCATAGAGACCAGAAGTCTGGGGTCTCCGGCCAGCACCCCCAAGTCCATAACAGGCTGACATGAGCCAGGGAGGAGAGCCAGCAAATCCCAGACCTCCACAGTTTCATGTTATAATAACCTTGAAATTGTATATAAAACGGAAATTTTCCTAGAGAAATACAACTTATCAAATGTGAGGAGAAATAGAAAACCTATTTTTAAAAAATATAATTATTGAAGACATTGAATCAGCACAAACTGCCCCAGGGAAACTCAAGTTCCAGATGGCACTACCAGTGAGTTCCAGCAAACACGTAAGGGGTAACTCCAGAAATACATCAGCCTTTCTAACTAGAAGAATTCATTTCACAAGACTGGCACAATCGTTATACTCAGACCAAAGCCAGGGCATGGATGAACAGCAGGGCAGTCTCACTGATGCCAAAAGTTGCCACAATCTTCAATAAACTAGCAAATTAATCCAGCAATATATAAATAGGAGAAACAATTCATCACTACCAAGTTGGATTTAAAAAAATGATTTATTTTAGAGAGACAGAGAGAATGAGAGAGAGAGAATGCAAACGGGGAGGGGCAGAGGGAGAGGGAGAGAGAGTCTTAAGCAGACGCCAGGTTGAGCATGGACCCCGCTACAGGACTGGGTCTCCTGATAGTGAGATCATGACCTGAACCAAAACCAAGCGTCAGGTGTTCAACCAACTGAGCTACCCAAGTGCCCCCTGAAGTTGGATTTTTAAAAAAATATTTTATTTATGTATTTTTCAGAAAAAGAGAGAGAGCATAAGCAGAGGGAGCAGCAGCAGAGGCAGAAGGAGAAACAGATTCCCGGTTGAGCAAGGAGCCGGATCTGGGACTCGATCTGAGCACCCTGGGATCATGATCTGAGCTGAAGACAGACGCTTCACCAACTGAGTCACCCAGGCATCCTGCCAGTTTGTATTTTTTGAGGAATACAAGCTAAGTTTACATTAGAAAACCAATTGATTTAGGGCGCCTGGATGGCTCAGTGGGTTAAGCCTTTGCCTTCGGCTCAGGTCATGATCTCAGGGTCCTGGGATCGAGCCCCACATCAGACTCTCTGCTCAGCAGGGAGCCTGCTTCCCCCTCTCTGCTTGCCTCTCTGCCTACCTGTGATCTCTCTCTCTCTCTCTCAAAAAAAAAAAAAAAAGAAGAAGAAAAGAAAACCCATTGATTTAATCAATTTAAATGATTAATTTAACAGATTAAGGGAGAAAACCACATGATCATCTTACAGGTGTAGAGAAGACATTTGATAAAAGTCAACATCCACTTGTGATAAAAACTCTCAGAATACTAGGAATATAAGGGAACATCTTTAATTTGATCAAGGGTGTCTTTAAAATAAACAAGAACAAACAAGGTGTTTCAAGGTAAAATACGGAAGTTTCTTTTTGAAATTGGGAGCAAGATAAGGATCGTGTTTACACCATTTCCACTGGACAATTCAATGGAGACCTGAGTCCACACAGCAAGGCAAGAAAAATGAAACAAAAAATAAAAATACATTACAGAGAGGAACACTGCTGCCTTGAATTCCGTGCAACATGAATGCGGTTGTAGAAAATCCAAAAGAATCCCCACATAATTTAGTAAAACTAATAAGAGGCTTGGTTGTTAAATGTAAAATTAGGAAACGTAAAAAAATCAACCATGAATCTACATACCAGCAGTAAATAGAAATTCAAGACACCATTAACAACAGTATAAAAATATTAAGTACTTCAGAATCAATCTAACAGAAGATGCTCAAAGCTTCTCTGCAGTCAATTCTAAAGCTTGACTGAGAACATTAAAGACAACGTAAATCAATCTAGAGGCACGCCATGTTTCCAGATTGCATGACCCAGTGTTGTAAAGAAACACCGTTGACCTACACGCCCCTATATATTCAAAGCAGTCTCAAAAAAATCCCGACAAGTAGGTGTATGCATGTAACCTGATAAGCCAGTTCCAAATTTTATATGAAAACGCAATGCCAAGAATGACCCAGACCCTCTCCAGAAAAACAGGACAGATGGACAAACACTAAGATAGCCCACAGTGCCGCCCCGCCCGACTTGGAGAGCCCGGAGACAACCTCCCCGCCCTGCAGGACACTCGTTCCCACAGCAGGGGCGCTGTGGAGCAGCACGTGTCTCCTTTCCCTGCCTCTTTGATCTCCCCCAAATACAGAGCCCACCTCCAAGGGCTGTGTGGCACCTCATTGTGAATGACAAAGCAATTCAGCAATGACACTGTTGGAGAAAACATTCTTGACTTTTGGGGTGATTTTTACAATAAGGCACAAAACCCTCTAATCATAAACACAAAGAAGGACACATATTATATTAAAATTAAGAACACCTATTCACTGAAAGATGCCATTAAAGAGGGTGAAATAAGGCATAGAAGGGAAAGAGAAATTTAAAGTGTTTGTGACCTCGGTTTGTCAAGAACTCGCACAGATCAACAGGAAAAAGTTAACATAGACAAGAGGGGAAAGACTTCACAAACGAGAAAATCCAATGGTCAGCGAATATATACAAGATATGTTCAGCCTCACTGATAAAAAGGAAATTAAAACCATGTTAACATATCAGTACACAACGACTAGACGGTAAACATGTTGGTGGGGTGTCGTGCGACGGGAACACCCGCGGGCCGACGTGTCTAATCAGCTGAAGACAGGTGCACCCCCATGGCCCAGCGGTCTCACTATGTACAAATGTGTGTGAAGGGTGCCCAAATACATGGTACAGAATTTTCATACGTAGCTTTGTTAAGAAGAGCCTAAAACTAGAAACTCCAGATGTCCACCACAGTCAAACAATTGTGGTCTCTCCAGATAATTAAACGGCAAAGGTGAACTAAGACAATACCCCAAGTGGGTGACCCTAAACATGCCTGGAGCAAAGGCAGCAGGTGCAAAAGAATGGCCTCCCTGCGCTTCCATCAGAGTGTCCAAACAGTCTTCTTGGGGATGCATGCCGGGAGGGCGGGGAAGCGGGGCTAGGGCAGCACCACAAGGAGCACGGAGGGGCTGGGGGCTGCTATAACGGGGTGGGCCCACTGAGGCTTGCACCGCATTTGTCCCTTTGCGGTACATGTCATGGGTCCCCTCTTCTGCATGTGTTCAGGGAGAGAGTTAAGAGTGAGAAGACACAGGCTTTTGGAAAAGGTGCCCATGGATGGGAGGGGCAGAGTCCACGGCAGCAGGCAGTGAGGGCCCATGGGCTTCAGCTGGAGCTGCAGGCGGCCATGGGTCACCTGCCTGGGTGGACACAGCCTATACTGCCCTCCCTGCATCCCTCAGCTGGCCTATTCCCCGCTGTGGCTCTTGCAGACCACTGAGTTCTCCTCCCTCTTGGAAGTCAAGCCCGTCACCCAGGTGTGTGTGGTGCGTGCAGAGGCCTCCAGCTTGCCCTCACCCCAGACTGCTGCTGCCCTGCCCCTGCCCCCCGGGCTGTGGGCCTGGAGCCCAGGGGTCCAGGCAGGAGGCAGAACAAGCTGGCCCTGTTTCCCTGCCAGGGCCGGGCTGGGCCAGGACCACAGCCGAGAAGGTGGTGGGGGCCCCCGGCTGAGCAAGCAGGCTGCTGGCAGACACTCTCACCTGGGCAGGAACCACACTGGACTTTCTTTCTCCAGATGGGAACATCTGCACGGTGGGGGTTGGGGGTGGGCACAAGCTGGACCGGAGGGTTGGGTCAGCAGACCCAGAGCAGGGAGCTGGGGGGTGAGGGGCTCCATGCAGCAGCCCCTCTCTACCCCTCAGCAGGGTTCCTCTCCTGCTTCAGGGCAGGGCAAATGTCACTTGGCAAAACACTGATTTTATTATTATTTTTCTATGTGTACTTTATAAAACATGTAATGAAGATACAGAGGCTGAGGAGGGAGGATTGGACCTGGAATCCCCCTCAGATACCCCCCTGTTACAGGCGAGTGTCTTAGCTGAACGAGGTAGATTTCATCCCCATGTGGGACTTAGAGAAGTGGGGGTCCACCTGCATGCCATTTAGCCACTGGCTTCCTAGAAACTTGACCATGGGCCTGGCCTGGGTGTTTGCTGGGCCCTCAGGCCTGGTACAGCCACCCTGCCTAGGCTGGCCATGAGGACCTGAGGCCCATGTGGGGGACTCCCCCAGCCCTTTGGGACTGTCATGGAAATACAGGGAGACCCCAGGGGCAGAGAGGAAGGAGGACCCTCTGATTTGCCCTCCCAGCCCTTTCCTATAGACTCCACTGACCGGGGGCTCGCTCTGGTCACCATGTGGTCTCCCCAAGCCAGGCCTCTCCCACACGGGCTGCCTCGTTAATGTGCAGGCACCTGCTGCTGGAACGAGGCCGTCCCCGGGGTGTCCCGGCTCGGGGTGGGACTTGCACACTGGCCTGTGTGGCAGCAGGAACTGAGTGCAGGAGTGGGCTGCCGGCAGCTGCGGCCCTCCACCCCCTGCCTGTCACCTTCTCTCCCAGAGGCCTGCAGTCAGTCCACAAGGGGGCGTCCCATCCCCTCGGAGCAGGCTGATGGTCCCAGGAAGGGAGCTGCTGCTCAGGTCCCCAGGGTGGCCCAGAAGCCATCGCATGCAACAGGAAGTTGCAGTGACTCTGTGACCTGTGGGGTGGCCCTGGGGGGAGGGGCACGTGCCTGCATGCATGTGTGGCCGTGTATGGAACATGTGTATGAGTGGGAGTGTGTGATGAGTGTGTATGAGTGTATGTGGATAAGTGTGTATGTCTATGAGAGTGTGCGTATGTGTGTGATTGTGTGATGAGTGTGTATGTGTACAGTATGTGTATATGTATGTATATGATTGTGTTTCTGTGTATGAGTATGTGGATAATTGTGTATGTCTATGAGAGTGTGCGTATGTGTGTGATTGTGTGATGAGTGTGTATGTGTACAGTATGTGTATATGTATGTATATGATTGTGTTTCTGTGTATGAGTATGTGTATAAGTGTATATGAGTGTGTGATTGTATGAGTGTGCATGTGTAGGAATATGTTTGTGTATGTGTATACAAGTGTTTATATATGTGTATGTGCTGAGTGTGTGCGTGCGTGTGGCGGTGTGTGTGAGTATATGAGTGTATTAGTGTGTACGTGCGTATGTATATATAAATGTGTGTGTAAGGGTATGTGTGTATACATTTCAGGTGTACATGTATGTGTATAAGTGTATCAGGATGTTACATGTATGAGTGTGTGTGGGTGTGCAAGCGTATGAGCGTGTGAGTGTGTATATATGTATATGAGTGTATGTGTGAGCGTGTGAGTGTGTGTGTGTGTGTGCCTGAACGTGTGCGGTGTGGTGTGGGGCAGGCCGGAGGGAACCCCCCCTTCCTGCAGGCCCAGGCCAGCCCCACACTGGTTCAGGAGAGGCACAGAGGGACGGCACTGGCAGTATTTCCGACTTGGATAAAACCAGGAAAGAGCGGAAATGTCCTGGAGAGTCTCTCCGAGGAAACTTCCAGCCCAAAGTATGTGACGTGTGTCTGGCTGGTCCCTGAGCCAGGAGCTCAGGGGCTTGCAGTGCCACCCGTGCTGGATGGAGCAGCTGTTCTGTGCAGGGCTGGGCGGGCCTGGAGGGGGGCCAGGGACCCCGAGGCCACAGCACCCCAGCTCTGCAAACATCACATCCAAAAGGGTGGGGCCTTGGTTCCTGCTTTGACTTCTCTGCCAAGAATAAAACAATAAAGCCCCTGAGGCCTTTTATAAGCTTGTTTTGAAAAATGTAGGCATGTTTTTTATTTCCTGGCAGCTTTCTGTGTAATTAGGATTCCTCCCACGGCACAGCTGGGGGCTGGAGTCCAGCCTGCAGGGCAGCGAGTGGGCAGGGCCCCCGGGGCTCACAGGCCAGGTCGGGTCTGAGCCCTGGAGAGCCCGAGCTTGCTGTGCACCCGGCTGGGGAAGGAGGGGAGGCTGGCCCTTGGCTGAGCTGGGGCAGAGCCAGAGCAGGCCTCAGGAAATAGCACCCAGGGCTACTGGGGGTGGGGTGGGGAAGGAGGGGGACCCAGGCAGGCAGATGGGGAGGGGAGGGAGCTGCCTCAGGGCCCACTTCCTGGGCCTGGGCACCTGGGTGGAGGGCTTCCCAGGGAGGGTGGGAAAGCAGAGCTCAGGGCTAGAGCAGCCGCTCCCTTCCTCCCTCCCAGGCCAAGCCCTCCTGGGCTAAGAGCCCCAGGCTGTACTTCCTGCGGGTTTCCCCCCCTTCACCCCCCCCCCCAGTCAGCCTCCGGAGGCTGCCTGTGGCCACCCTCTCCTCTGCCCTCAGATAGCTTCCCGTGGCCCCCACCCACAGGCGCTGCCTCTCTGGTGTCCCAGCACCTGTGCCCCACGTCCTGTCCCTGCTGCTGTCATCTCTCTTCTTCCTGGTGTAGATGACAGCTCCCGCCCCATGCCACCGCCCTGACAAAGCCTCTTCCTTGCCTCTCCTTGGGTACCCCACGACCAGGTGTCCCTTCAGGCCCAGAGCCCAGCTCCCCAATGGCCCCTGAACATGCCTCCCTGTGGAATACAGGCCCACGGCATCTGGGCACCAGTTTCCTTCCTCTGCGCCCATCACCTGCCTGAGCTGCGGCCTCCCTGTCTCTTCTGAGACCTTGCTGCCCCTCAGCCTGGTCCACTCCTCGGACAGAGGCCCTTCCTTTCAGCCACCCTGCATCCCTGCAACCACGTGGGGTCCACTGCCCTCCTATAGCCCCCACAGTGGAGATGGACCCCACATGCAAATCCAGTGTGTCCCCTGCTCTCCACATACACCCAGACTCTCACCCTGCTAGTCCCCCTTCTGGGGACAGCAGTCGCACGTTTGGGCCCCAGCCTCATCCCAAACCCCGACTGAACAAGCGTCTGAAGCTGGCTGTGCCCATGCTCCTGCTGACCAGAGGAGCCTGCAGGGGTCCGAGGGGCTGTGCCTGCTCTGGTCTACCCCCGGGCCAGCTCAGAGGACGGTGCGGTCCCAGGCTGCCCCGCTGCGTGGAGGGTTTGGGCTGAGGGACCCAAGCCTGGATCCCGTCCTCGCCCCACTCCTCCTGCCAGCACTCAGCCTGTGCAGTCAGACTTCTGTCTCTGCTGAGTCCTGGGGCTGAGGAGCAGGGCAGTGGCTCTGCACACAGTAGGTGTTTAATGAATGACTTGTCCCACTTTGTAAAGAACCAGTTTATGGACAATGAGACTCTAAGGCTGCACGCCCCCCCCAGCCCCAGAGACAAAGGATGGGGAGAAACCAGCTGGTGCCTTCCCCCAGTTGCCTGCTCACCGACCCATAGGAGCGGCCTCCCTGGGGGCCAGGAGAGGACGGTGCCCACGAGGATGCCTTTCTGGGTGTCAGGGGGCAGTAGGGAGATGCATTCCTTCAGACCCAGTCAGCCCACTTGGAGCAATGTATTGCAAGGAAAGGACAGGACAGGAGACACGTGTAAAGGAGCAGAGAGGCGGCACCTGTGCCCTTGTCATTAATTCACGGGGGCCACTGAGACCACCCACTCAGTCAAGAGTCAATAGAGCAACTGATTCAAATAATTCTGATCTAGCCACAGGATGGAATATTAGACTGTCACCAGAAAGCATGTTTCTACAAATTTAAGGCATGGGAAGTGCTCATGGCATAAAATAGTGAAAGAAATATGGGAAACAGGAATTGTGTGAAGCAGCAAAACCAAGATCTGTCTTGTGGACTCTAAGTATGCTCGAAAACGGGTCTAGAATTTCAGCAAAATGTTAAAAGTACTATTTTTGGGTGGTGGGATTGTGGATGTCTCATCGCACTGACCAGAATGCTAACAGACATTGGCTGAGCAGCTTCCCATTGTGGCCGCCTTCTGGAAGCTGGAACAGCACAGTGAACAAAATAGACAGAAATGATTTTGTTTTAGAGAGGAGGAGGGGCGGAGGGAGGGGAGAAGCTCAAGCAGACTCCACGCTGAGCACGTGGGAGTGCAACCTCACGCCCCTGAGATCATGACCTGAGCCGAGACCAAGAGTCGGATGCCTAACTTGTGGAGCCCCTCCTCAGACACCACCAGGAATGATTTTAATACGAAAACCAAAACACGGCTGCTAGCTCTTGCCTCAGTGCAGGGGCTTGGCTGAGGGTTTGGAATGAGAGCATGAACAAGTCGATGCGGAAGGAATGCACCAGGTTCTGACCGTGAGCTGTGGAGGGACAGGCTTTGGCGGGCTGGTCCCTTCCAGCTCCCCAGTTCTGGCCTCGTGCCATCCCTGAGAGCTAAGGGGTGGGGAGCCCCGAGCCGTTCTCAGAGGGCTGGGCTGGCCTGCCGGGGGCCGGGTGTGTGTCCAGGTGCTCTGGGCAGCACACACAGAAGGCTGTTCTAGCAGAACATTCAGGCGTTCACTCTGGTTTGATAGACAGAAAAACTGTAAAAACACCACAAGGAGCGTCCTCCTACTCTATTCCCACCTGCCCGCCGCTTGGATGTGACTGGGTGTGGGCTCTCCCCTTGTCTGTCTGTCTGTCTGCACACAATGTTTCCTGAGCTGCTTGAAAGCGAGGGGCAGACACGATTCCCTCTGCCCACAACCAAAGACTCCCTCTGCTGGAAGCGCACACCCCAGGTCAGGAAAGTGAAGTCTAACACGCTGCCGCTGCTGTCTACACTCCTTCCCCTCATTCCCATATGACATCCCTTGTAGACTTCTACCAGCGCAAGCTCCCTGCTTCCCTCTTTAATGGATGAAAACCTGTTCCTACCAGTCTTTTCAGCTGATTGACCCCATATGGCCAGAGAGTCCTCTGAAGCCCTCTGTGTCCTCCTGCCACATCCTGACCATTCTTGGAGCACGTCTTACTTCTCAGGAGCTTGATTCCCAGGCCCCTTCTGCACTTTCCCTGCCTGGGGCGTATTGTCTCCATAGAGCCCTAGTTCCTTCCAGGGAGACTGACGTTTGGCAAGCAGGAGCCGAGCACCAGGAGAGTCTGGTGCTCTGGGGTAGTGTAGCTTCCATTTCCCTGAGTGGAGAGAGCCAGGAAATGCGTCCGCTGTACGTGCACATGCATGTGCACACACGCACACACACACATGTGCCATGTCTACTGCCTCCTTTCAGAAGACATAAATACATGTTGTGAGTTTGTCCTGACGCAGCTTGCAGGACACAGGTCCACAGGTGGAAGGCAGACACCAAGCAAGGAAACAACCATGGTGGGGTCAGGGGCAAGCACAGGGGACACAGTGGGGGAGGGGAGAGGGGGCCCTCTTCAAGATCTGCAAGTTTGGGGAAGAGCCCTGGCTGCAGGAATGGTGAACGCCACCCCTGAGTGGGGCCTGCTCTGTGTGGCTGGAGCAGAGGGTGCTCGAAGGTGTTCTGGGAGCCAAACCACCCAGCTTCGAGGCTGGGGGCTGAAAGGAGAGGCAGGATCTCATTCATGTTTGGCAGTGCTCCTATGGCCGGGCTCCTGGGGCAGGACCAGGAGACAAAGGCCAGCGAGGAGGCACCTACATGCACCATGCACCCTGGCGAGTGGGGACGGTGGCCAGACCCAGGGCTGTGACCGTTCTAACACTGGGAAGTGGGATGTGTTTCCAAGGCTCTGACAATGAGGGGACGAGGGAAAGGAGGGAGGCTTCGGAAGGTGATGGTGGGTCCAGGGAGGAAGCAGGACCTCTGTTTGGGTCCCACTGAGTTTGAGATGGAAGGATGAGGAGGCAGCTGGACAGGGTGATCAAAAAGGCCCTGGGATCTGCCTTCCGAGCCTCAGTTTCCCCATTTGCCCTTTGATCGTCCAGGCGCAGGCACAGGAGGCACCAGCCAGGATCACATGCTACGGGGCAAACACCTTCCCCTCTCTCACGTAGCATTGATCATAACCTGCCTCCCTCCAGCTGCCCTGCCCTCCATGACCACAGTGCCCGCGGTCCTGCCGGCAGGTGTCTAGACACTGCTCCCTCAGGAATCCCACTGTCTTTCTCCCTGAAGAAAGAAAGGACACAGCGTGCCCACTGCGTCCGTGCTGACAAGTGTTATTCCAATATTCTCTTTGTTTCAGGAAAAGGCTTTTATGGAGATACATGTTTGGTTAGCCGCTGTAATGTTCATTTCTGATGAAATGATTTATTTTCCTAGCGATCTTTCCACATTAGAGCCATTTCTCCCAGCTATTTTGGCAAGGGTAGACGTTTTTGGTAGGCTATTAAGAGGGTCGACCATTTTAATAATATTTTCACCTGCGACTTTGATCGGAAGGCTGAGCTTGGCCCAGATGTTTATGGTACATTTTGATAGTGTTCTGTGAGAATAGTATCCCCAGCTGTCCCACGGCTAAGAGGCAAGAGCCTCATCTGGTCCCTGCAGACGCTGAGGACGGCTCTGCCCTGTCCACTATGTACCGCTGGAAGTTCGTCCTGTCCCACGGGGACCCTCAGCAGAGTGACTTCTACACAGAGAATGTGTGCCCCTCCCACCACTGCCATCACCAAATGCTGCTGCCCAGGTGCAGAAGCCTTCCTGCACAGGTGCAGGGAGAGGCTGCTGCCAGGCTGTGCTGTGGCTGCTGGTGGAGGGAGAGCATGACATTGGCAGAGGCCACTGGGACAGTGCTGGGTGAGGATGTCCATAGTGCAAAAGATGTGAGTGGGGCTGGGGGTGGCCTTGAAGGTGGTGGGGAGGAGAGAGCTGATGGAACAGGTGGCTGCACAGAGCGGGGTATGCAGAGGGTGGTGCTCGTGTGGGTGGATGACAGGGCAGACAGTGGCAGTGGTATTGAAAGTGGCCAAGGCCACGGCTGGTGAGACAGTGTTGGAGGTAATGGGAAGTACCATCAGGCTGGCCCAACACTTTTCTAGCCTTGATTCAGGGGACGGTGGGTGCCAGTGCCCAGGGGTCCTCACAGTAAAGGCACCAAGCAGGGATGAGATGTAGCGTTTCATGCTCTCTGTGGCCCAGGGTCCCTCCCTGGGAGCAGCACACAGAACCAGCCCTCCGGCCTCGTCCTTCAGCCGGAGCAGCTCCTGCTGTCCTGAGTCCCTGGCCCCAGAGCTCCCTCTCCAAGTCCTGTTTGGGACCTATGGGCCTGAGTGACCAGCTCCTGGACTCAGGACCAAGGGAGAAAGGGAGACAACGGCCAGAGGATACACTACCCCCAGCTGCTGCCAGACGCAGGAGGTGGTCTGCAGAGAAGCAGGCCCTGCCCTGACTGCTGGGCATGGGTCCCAGCCTCCTGGCAGTGGGCCTCAGGTGTCAACTCAGGGCAGGGCCTGACCGGGAGGGAGGGTGAGACCGTGGCAGGCCCAGTGAGGAACTGAAAGGGTCAGGTGCCTCACTCGGGAAACTGAGGCCCCAGGAAGCACGTGGCTGCTGCCACACTGATGTTTCTGAAAGAAGCAGGACAGGGCCGGACTCCCACCACAGTGCTGGGGACCAGTCGCTGGGCAGACGCGATCTGCGCGCGGTGCCCAAGCTCCTGGCGGGTGAGGCTGGGCCGGGGCTCTCGCCACGCTCCCTTCGCCCAGGTGGCCCGACTGCAGTTCGAACCCCACCCCCGCCCGCCTCTCCCGCGGGCCGCTGTCCGGCCTTGGCCGCCGGAGGGAGGAAGCGCTGTCCTCATTCCACCTCTGGCCGCCGCGGTGCCAAGTTGCCGGCGGCGGCGGCGGGAGTCGGGACGGCGGGCAGCGGCGGGGCGCAGCGCCCTCCCCGGCGCCCTCGCGGCTCGAGGTTACTCACGTAGAGTCCGGAGTGTTCGGCGCCGAAGAACGGGAAGGGCACGGAGAGCGGCCGCAGACCCGAGCCGCCGTCGTCCTGCTTGGGGGTGACAGCGTCGCCGCGCTCCGCGCCGAAAGGGTAGAAGTCGGCGAGGGCCACCGCGCCGCGAACCCCGCGCGCCCCTAGCCCCAGGACCGAGGCCAAGAGCAGCGCCCAGGCTGCGCCGCGCTGCATCGCCGAGGATCGGCTGCCGGGACGCAGCGGAGCACAGCGGGGCCGGAGCGGGGGCGCAGCGAGGACAGCGCGGGGACAGCGCGGGGACGCAGCCGGGACGCAGCGGGGCCGGAGCGGGGACGCAGCGGGGACAGCACGGGGGCGCAGCGGGGACCGCGCGGCGACAGAGCGGGGACGCAGCGGGGACAGCGCGGGGGCGCAGCGGGAACGCAGCGGGGACCGACGGCTTGGCAGCTCGTGCGGGGCCGGAGCCGGCGGGGCCGGGCGGGGTGCGAGGAGCGCGGCGCGCAGTCGGTGGGGTTCCGCGCGCTCGGCCGATCTGCGCTCGGGTCGGGGCTCCGCGAAGGAAGGAGCGGTGCTGGACCGCGCTCAGGGCCGGCCCCGCCCCAGGGGCCGCAATTTAAATATCCAGCCGGGCGGTCACCGGACCTGGGCGGGGACTGGGCGGGGTCATGCAAATAACACCGCCCTTAAAGTGCCAGGCCTCTGGGAGGGCGGGGCGCTCGCGACGCGCCCGGCTGAGCCCGCGCTGGCTTTGAGGCGCAGCTCTCTGGTCCTCCGGCTTTGCCGAGGTGAGAGATTCGCGGACCAGCGTCCTTGGCGGGGATCATCCTCCTCCTCCGTAGGTCCCCAGTCGCCAGGCTAGGGCGGGCCCAATGGAAGCACCTTGCCCACACAGCAATTCTGAGACACACCCTAAGTCCTACCTGACCCAGGTCTGGGTCTCTGTCCTGCTAGGGGACCCTGTCACCCCCTGAAGACAGTGGTCAGTTGGGGCCACTCCGGCTTAACAGTGCCTGGATACCCTTGTGGAAGTGGCCAGAGGTCAGCCCCCTGCAGCCCCCAAACTCTGGGCCTGTGGACACTTACTTGCTCCTGGCCCTGGAGGTGAGGTTTCCCTCTGTTTTTGTGAGGGCGCCTGGCCTGGGGGACTTCAGGGCATTAGACAAGGTGTTTGTGCCCTGCACAGCCACATCAGGAGAAATTCCTGGGGAGGTTTCCCAACTGGTTCAGGATCCTAAGGGAACCTCACAGCAAGAGACTCTTCAGCAGACTCCTGGGTTTAGTGGCTGTCAGTGGGGAAGACAGGTCCATGTGGGCCTGGGGGCAAGTGGATAGATGCTCCTGGGCTTGGTGGATGGAGCCCACAACCCAGATTACGTGTCCCAAGTTCGTGGCCATCCCAGCTCTTCTGCCCTGGAACCACTGACCTCACACCTTGTTCTGAATGTTTGTCCCTCCTCAGGCTCAGTGCAGGGCCCTCTCCCATCCTCCCTGCCCTCAGAATCTGGTGTTGGGGGGGGGGGATGTTGACTGTGAGCCAAGCCCAGAGCCCCTGAAGACAACGGGGCGCCCATCAAGGATAAGTGGAAAGAGCCAGCACTACCACTGAGTTTCTGGGAGCTTTTATGTCTGGCTCTGTATTTTTCTGTGTGTCCTAGAATGTCTTCAGTGAGCAACTGTTGTTTTGCAGTTAGCCAGGAACATTAGTGTGACTTTGAAGAAATAGTGGACAGGTCCTCAGAGTGTGACGGTTTGACTCTGTGGGTTACAGATGTAGGATAGAATCAGGGAAGAATTTAAGGAGGCACCACCCCCAGAACAGGTCCCCCAAAACTTCTCTCTAGTTCCACTGAGCTCGGTTGCAAGAGGGCCAGCCCTGAGGCCAAGCTCCTGCCTTGGGGACGCCCCAGGACAGCAGGACAACTGCATGCTTCCAATGAAGGATAAGAAAGATCAAGCCCTCCCATCTCTGGAGGACAAAAGTCAGATATGACATCTGATGGCCGGGCTGTGCGGGGAACAGAATCCCAAGTTCACATGGCTCTCTGCAGTAACCCAGGGAGGAAGGGCACGTTCCCACTTGCTCATGTTCGCTTACACATACACACGCATGCACACTCTCACACACACGGACACGACACTCAAACACCTACACACCCACACTGCATCACAACTGCTCACACACACCTGCTCACACACCCAGCAGCTGCCCACCTGCCCACGGGCGCCTCTTTTGCTCCCCCTCCTGAGCACATGCGTTCAGGGAACCTAGTCAAGGCCCAATTCTGGGCTAGATTTGGGGGGAGCAGGACTGTCCCAGAGCCCAGCATACCCATGGGCATACAGTTCCCACTAGATGCGTCCAGAAAAGGACTGTTTCTCCAGACATGGTGGGAGTGGTTGCCCTAGACAAGGGGTCCCAACCAGGCCATACAAGCATGTCCCCTGGGTGGTTTGGTGAGGACATGCTTAGGCCTGGGCCCCACCCCAGAGAGCAGGTGCCTGTGGGTCCAGGTTGGAGCCAGCCACAGGCAGACCCTTGGCTCCTGGTCCCCAATGAGGTCTTATCTACTGGGGCCCATGCCTGGCTGTCTGGGCCAATTTGTACCTGGTCTGGGAGATGGGGGGTTAACATGAGGCCCCACCACTGCTGGGCAGTACATTAAAAAAAAAAAAAAAACAAGCCCCAAACAACCAAAACCCAAAACAAAACGAATCCCCCCCCACCGCCCCAACAACTCCACAGGCAAAAAAAAGGGAAAAAACTTTTTTTTCAGGTGCTAAAAATATTATCAGGAAATACTTTTCAGCAATGTGCTGTTTTAGGTTCCCCTCTGGACTCAAGGGCGCCTTTGTCTCTGCCACAGAAAGTCCACATTTATCAAAACCAAAGTCGTTTTTATCAAGCAGGCTCATGTTCCTGCGGCCAGGAAATCTGAGCCTCCCCAACAGGCCTGTGACAGCTTAGTTCAGGGCCTGGGTATGTGTGCAATTTCGATGGAAGAGCCCTCAAGCCGACCCCGGGATACCCCAGGACTTGGGGCTCCATACAGGGCAAGATAGGGAGTGTCCTTCCCCACAACGCACCTGGTGGGGTCCCTGAAGGGCTGGGGTCAGGGACCCTGGGTGGGGCTGCGTGTGGGGCGGGGCTGCGCGCGGGGCGGGGCTGCGCGCGGGGCAGAGACTGATGGTCTGCCCCTCCCACAGCTCCCTCTCAGGGGTCCCCAGACCTATGTGAAACAAGAAACACCTAACCCTAACCCCAGGTAACCCCCGTCCCTACCAGCTCCGGGAACAAGGCTAGGAGGTTCTAGGGCCATTGGGTCCAGCTCTCATGGAAGCCCACCCAGCCTGGTTATTACACGGTGAGGCTGGATGGGGTCTTGGCACAGTTGGTCCACTGAGGCAGAGACGGGCACATCTGGCTCAGGGTGACAGCATTCCTCACACGAAGGGACTGTCCTTGAGTCCTGGGCCCACTCGGCTTCTGCCCTAACGTGAGGCAAGGAGGCACGGCCTCCAGGGAGCCCCCACGCAGCTGGACACCCACAATGGGATGGCCGCTATTGGTCTTAGGGAAATGACCAGAACAGGCTTTCACATTTACTCCCTGGGATGTTCACTGCTGCTTCATTTGGTCAAACAACAGAGAGGAATTAGAAACACTTTGAGCCAGAGAATCGGCAGGGACACGCAAAAAATGGTTACAGGTGGGCTCAGGTTAGGGCTCTGTCTTCCTTTCGGGTGATGAGAGACCGCTGGGTGCGGGTAAGCGCCAGGCAGCCTCACCTTCCTGCCCCTGGCGCAGGGGCGAAGCCTCCACTTCCGGACTGTGCTGTAGCCTCCAGCGACAGCCACCACAGGACGGCTCTTGTGGGGCCCAGGGACTGGCTTTTTGGTGGGAGGTTCAGCAGCTGGTGAAATCATGCTTCGGTGGCATTTTTAATGGTGTGGGACAAAGCTCAGAGTAAAACGTTGACTGCGAGTTTTTAGAAAGGGTATCCGTTGCAGCGCTACCGTGTCTTTGGCCCCCCAGCCACCGGCCTGTACATGTGCCAGGAAAAAGAACTGCTCACATTTTAGGATCTGCACTGATGGCTTATGGGTGGTGGTTTTCTTATTATATGTTTTTTGTAAAATTTTTATTTGTGGGACGTCCGGGTGGCTCACTTGGTTGGGACTTCTCCTCAGGTCATGATTTCAGGGTCCTGGGATCAGCCCCATATTGGGCTCCCTGCTCAGTACGGGGGGCCTGCTTCTCCCTCTGCCACGTCCCGTGCGTGTGTTTTCTCACACTCTCTCTGACAAATAAATAAAATCTTCAAAAAAATTTTTTATTTGCAGTTATTTAAAAAATATGAATGTTTTAGAAGCCCGAATATCAGTGACCCTGATTCCAGCTGGCCTCCTTGGTCCTGTGGCCCATTTCCTGCTCCAGCTGTGGCGGGAGGCTCTGTCTCCCTGAAAGGCCAGGGCGCTTCTGGGGGCCGGGGTTTGTCTCCTCAGAGTGCCCCTTCACCCTCTCCTGCCTGGTCTGCATCATGGGAATCACGGCCTTCCTTGGGCCCCCAGAGTGGCGCTTTCTCTGTGGCTCTCCGGCTCCCCCCGCTCCTTTTGCCCTCACCATGCTGTGGGCACTGGGCCTGTTCGCTGACTCCTGGTAAGGCTGTTGCCCCAGATGCCTGGCGGTGGCCCCTGTGAGAGCTATGGCGTGCTAGTGCCGCCCCCTACTGCCGAGAGCTCTTGATGGTGCCATCTGGGCCATACTTCACAGAGGATTCCCCATGCCGCTGTGGGGTGGAGTTGCCCCATTTGATGGGACTGAGGCCAGAAAGCCCATCCAGGATCACACAGCTGCAGGGGGTGGAGCTAGGGTTGGTCCAGGGCTGATGACCCCCAGACGGATACTGGGGCTGCCGGGCTCTTCCAGGCTGGAGGTCTCCACACACCTCAGCCAAGGAAGAAGCTGGGAGCCTTTCCCCTCAGCATTCAGGGAGGGCATGGGCAGCCATCCAGCCCTGGCCCCCGTGCGCTCAGCCTGACCCCTGCCCCCTGCCCCAGGACCTCACCTCCAGGAGGGTGGGGTGGGTGGTGCGTGTGAGGACAGGAGAAGGCCCAGCCAGGCTCCAGCACCCCAGGCACTGGGCCTCACCTTGCTTGGTGTCCCCAGCCCACCTCTTGCTGGGCCTGCAGCCTCACTGGCCACATGGGTGTGGGGCCTCTGGGCATCACCTGACCTCTTACTGACTGTCCTATGGCCTTGGTCCAGAAGCAAGGCCTTGTGGAGTCCCCGTCTCCTCATGTGTCAACAGGTGCCCCAGGGAGATGCTGGGGGAACAGAGCCTGGTTCCTGGTTCCATGGGAATTGTCAGTGTCCTACTACTGGGAGGCTTAAGAAAACACCAATTTACTTCCATTAGGAAAATCTTTTTTCCCCCAAGTATATGACTCTATGTTGAATAAATAGAAATAGCATCTCTTACATGGATCGAACTATTCATTAAAATATGCAGGTCTCGGAGGTCTCACAGGTGCTTTGAACAGGTCCTGTGCATGTGGGGAGAGCATGGACTTCGCCAGAGAATGCCGGTCGGGTTATGGGGAGCTTTCATTTTATTTATTTTTAATTTTTTAAAAAACATTTTATTTATTTATTTGACAGAGACACAGTGAGAGAGGGAATACAAGCGGGGGGAGTGGGAGAGGGAGAAGCAGGCTCCGTGCCGAGCAGGGAGCCCGATGTGGCTCATCCCACGACCCCAGGATCACAACCTAAGCAGAAGGCAGATGCCCAACGACTGAGCCCCCAGGTGCCCCAAGGGAGGCCTCCGTTTTAATACTGGGGAGCACCCTGACCCGTCTGGTGTCTACAATGCACCTCCCTCTCACCCAGGAGCATCTTTGTAGCTCTTCTGGGCTGGGAGCTACGGTCCAGAGGGACGACCCATGTGACAGCTGTGGGTGCCACAGGCAGGCTGAGAGGAAAGTGCCTCCACACACCCCCATCTCCAGCCTCTTGTTCCTTCCTCACACCCCCATCCCTTGGGTCCTTCTGCTGGGGGTGGGGGTTTGGGGGTCCATCTGCTACCTGAGGGCCACCTCTTCCCTCTCATGGCCCCACTCGTGCCCATTCTGCAGAACACTCTCCAGCAGTCAGTGTGCGGCCACCTGCTCCCCTCCCCTGCCTGTGATCCACCCGGATGGGCGAGTATCACACGCAGATACCTGCGCTAAAACCTTCTTTGCCCACAGTGGCCATTGTTAATTGTCCCCCAGCTCCTCCCCTCTGAGCCTGAGCTGAACTTTAGAATCCTTTTCAACCCAATCCCCCAAAATCGGGCAGAGCAGAGGGCAGACCGAAGCCCGCCGATCTCCCTCCAGCCACTGCTTTTGTACACTTCATGCCCCGTGGTAACTCCATCCCTGTGTTCACGCAGAAAGCAAAGCCTGACCGGCAGCCTGCTTTAAGCTGGGGTCAACCCGGCAACAGACAGCTGGCGATGGCCCATCTGGGCCATGGCTACAAGGCCCGAACTCCCTTGGCTGTGCCCATGCCCCGGAGGGCAGCCAGCACCTGTGGCTGCAGACCCTGCTGCTCAGCCGTGGCCCCACACCCTCTATGCGAGAGGCCACTGGGACCAGTGTGAATGGGGGCAATGAGTGAAAATGCCAACAGGCCACTCCGCAGAGGCTCAAGATGGCTGCCTCGTTATGTTCTCCCAGCAAGTCGGGCTGGGTTCCTGCAGGAATTTTCCCAGAGTTTATAGGCTGGAAAAGTGGGAGGCTCTCTAACAGCCTGAACTCTCACAGGCTGGGGCTTCTTGTGGCCCGTGAATCACGGGGACTGGTTTCTGAGTCATTTCCAGCCACCTGCCGCTGGGACGGGCCTGCAGTTCCTGGATACAGAAGGTCCCGTGGCCTCTGGACGTGGGGAAGTTGTGGCTGGGCCTCGCAGGACATTATGTTTTTGGCTCCAGTTGGAGGAAATACTTTCCATGTGTTTCCCCGTGTTTATAGAGCCAAGGGCACGGAATGCAGCCTACGGCCACGGAGGCCGGCCTGCCGGGGCCTGGCTCCCAGGGTCGGCCCAGACCAATGTGTCCAAGCGGAAGCAGGGCCAGACAGGTGCGGGCTACGGTGGCTCCCTGCGGTGGAGGACTGTCTTGGAGCACAGTGTCCTGCGGGCTGGGAGGAGCGCTATGCTGGGGGAGCGGCAGAGCGCTGGTGACACAGGCCCCCTGGGGCGGGAGTGGTGGGCTCGGGGCTGGGGCTGCCCGCACCACACTCTGTGAACAGCGCGAGGCCCCGGTTTTCCTGGCGGGGGCCTCGCGGGCCCTGACTGCTCACGGCTGTGATGGGCAGGCTGCCTGGGGACATTCTGCAGCCGGGCTCACTTTCTGGCCCTGGTGGCCTGGCTGAGGCGGGCTTGTTGACGACGAGGCACCTCCTGGTCCAGCTGCTTCTTTGGACTGGCCACCTGGGGGCGGGGCAGGAGCTCAGGTTGGGGGACAGGTCCCGCTGGCAGGGCCCCCAAGCACGGGGTTGTGCGGAGCTCTGTGGCTCCTGAGGAGAGGAGCCGTATGTGGGAGAGAAACATTGGATGGTGGACAGGCTCACCAGCTGCTAGACAGGGACAACGCCCACGTGTGCGGGTCCTCAGGACAGAGGCATTTGTGTGCAGTGGACAAAACCCCTTCCCCTCAGGCCATGAAAGCACTCAGGATGATAAGGAAATTCATGCTCCTTGGCTTCTTGGTTTGGGGCATGGGCTCGTGGGTTCGGGACACTAATTTGGGGGCGACACTGGGTATCACTTTACTTTTCTGGGTCTCAGTTCCCTCAGGTGTCAAATGAGGGTTTTGACCCCATGGCTCTGAGGTCTCTGACAGCTCAGAGCCCAAGGGTCAGCTCCAGCAGGTGCGTGTGGGGGGTTGGGGGGACAGAGCAGGTCCATGCCCAAGGCCACATACACCACTGTTCTTGCCTCCTGACTCTGACCTCTGATCCAGGAACTGTCACCACTACTTGCCTTAAGGGCACAGAGAGGGTGGTGACCTGTCCCGGGATCCTCGCTCTGGCCCTCGCTTGGTGAGCCGTGGGAGTGACAGGATGGAAGGGTGAGAGTCCCAGGGTTGGTTGGATCTCCCAGCAGTGGTTTGGGATCCTACTGCTAGAGGGCCTTCGGCCGGGGATGCTGGCCCGTCTGCACCCCTCTCTCCACCTGGACACGGAGGTCTGGGCCCATGTGCTCCTCCAGGCTTGTCACTGGCCGTGGGTGGGTGGGGTCCCGGCACCACAGGGCCTATGTAGGCTGCAGCCAGACCCCGGGACGTGGCTTGGCCTCCGGGGCCAGGTCTTGCTGCTGCTGGGCTGCCAGCTCCCAGAGCCGTGGGGCTCAGGCCGGTTCCCTCTCTGCTCTCTGGACCTGCTGCCCTCCTACCTGCGTGTTGCATGGAGTCTTCCTGGGCAGGTGTCCTGCCTTCCCCTTGGGGCTGCTAGTCCTTCCTCCAGCCCCCAGCTGGCTGCACAGGCCCCAACCTGGCACTGGCAAGCAGGTCTAGAGGTGAGCACATGTTCACACTCCGGTGTTTTAATGGCATCCTAGTTTCTGCCTGGCTGGACCGGGGGTTTCTGCTGGTGTCACAGGCCGACTCTCGCCCCTTGCTCCTCTTGCCAAGTCATTGTGCAGAGGGAGGGGTCTGCCCAGCAGGGGCAGATGCCCCCAGCATGCAGAGGGGCAACCCCGGGACTTGCCCACAGGCCTGCCTGACCCTGTGTTTCACGTGCTCTTCTGGTCCATGCCTGGCTCACGAGGTCCCCTGACCATGCTACCAATCCCATAGGGCCTCGGAGAGAAGACCAGGAGGGGTCACTTGAGCCCCTGCTGCTGGTTCCACCTCTGCCTGACTCGAGCTGTGACCCTGGTAGACCCCACTGTCGTCTGGGGCTATGTCTTCTCATCTGTGTGGTGTAGGAATGGTCCAGCCTGTCCTTCCCATCTGCATAGGCAAGTTCGTGGGGTGGTGGTGGTGGTGGTGTGCAGCACCCTTCTGAGACCCAGACACTCCTGGACTCCCCATCCTCTCCCCCATCCCCAGGCTGGAGCGCAGGAAGCTCCTCTGGCCCACTAACCTGCAGCTGCTGGTTTGGCCTCAGGGCCCCGTCCCTGTCCTGCCTTGGTTGTTCCTTCTTGGCTCCTGGCCAGGCCGTGTCCCCTTCCTTCCTCAGCGTCTCCTGCTCCATCTGCAAGAGCCCAGACAGCAGAGCTTGCGGTGGCCTCCTGGCAGGTGGGTGGGGTCAGGCCAGCCTTCACTGTGGGGAGAACATACAGGGCTCTGAAAAGGGCTCTGTGTCCCCTGAGAGCAGGCTGGGGAGGGAGAAGGTCCTGCACCGGGGAGAGGGCTGAAGAAGGAGAACAGGGTGGCTTCCTGAGCCTGGCAAGGTGCAGGGCCCCTCCCAGCATCCCCTGCCCCATGGAGCCTCAGTCCCCTGCACTCACATGCCCCCAGCCAGCTCCCAGACCCTGGACACTCACTGATCCCATCCCAGCAAGCCTGTGTGCCCACCATCTGTCTTCCCTGGAGGTGCAGTTTGCCCACGCAGAACCCCCTCTTGGTGAACCTCCCCCCACGCCAGGCCCAGGGCCCCGGGGTTAAATAACATGTGATGGAGGAGGCAGACACTTCCAATGGGAAGGCTGGTAGGGGCTCCTTTCGTCTGTTGCAGGTGATCCTCATGGAGGAAGGCATTGCCGCCCCAGGTCATGCCTTGTGGGTGCCTGACATGGACGGTCTCATCCCCAGAAGTCCCTGAGTGGGCAAAAGGCCAGTCCGCAGCTGGGGTAGGATCAGAACCCAGGGCCTGCTCTCTGAACCAGACCCGCTTCACTACCCTGCTATATCCGCCCTGTGGGTCCCTGTGCTGGGTGGGGGTGGGGTGTCTCCAAGGGCCTCCAGGCTGGCCCTCCCTTCTGTGTCCTCCTGGCCCACCAGGAAAGTTTGCAGTCAGTGATAGGAGGGTAGCGTCACAAAAATAAGGACTCTTTTCTTCATCAGCGGTCAGAAAAACAAAGAGTCCACTTCCACTGAAAGAGGAAGTCCTGTTTCTTTAAAAATCCAGCTACGCTCCTGGAATCGTATGTTAAAAAGAGAAAAGTGAAATCCAAAATAAATAAACGGCCACATCCGGGTTTCCCCTCCTGAGACACCAATAAAGGGTTTATGGGTTTGGGGGCCCCTCACAGCTGACCTCCTGGAACTCATTAGCTGTTCCTCCCCTCCCCGACCTGGGCTGCGGGGGCCCCCCAGCTGGCTCTGGTGCCCTGGGCAATACCACTGTGGCCAGGCCACTGCTCCCAGCAAAGGCCACGGAGGCTCCTTCAGCCCAGCGGCTCAGCGGCTGGCCCGCCCTCCAGGACAAGCAGGATTCCTGGGACCGCAGGGGCTGGCCAACCTTCATTCCTGGGAGGGCAGGTGGCTCTGTAGGGACAGGCTGGCCAGCGGCTTCCAGTGACTGTCCTGACCTGTAGGCCTCCGGGCCCACATCCTGCCCCTGATCCCGTTCCCAGGGCATTTGGCCCCACTGCCACCCCACTGAGCTAAGCACATGTCCCACTTGTCCCCAAGTCCATGTCAGCTGGACAGCGTGTGTCCAGTGGCCAGGGCCTGCCCCAGGAGAGATGTTCGTGCGTGCCTGGGAACACACGGAGGGACCGACACTCTCCTGGCCGTTCTGGGCCCACAGTGCCCTCGCCTGGTGGGGCGTGCTCTCCTGTGGGGCGTGTTGCTCAGTGCTTGTTGGAGAGCTGCCGGAGACCAGGGCCGGAGACTGCATTGGGCCTGGGCTGGCCTTTGAAGGCAGCTGTCATTCTCACAGGGACTTGACTGCTCCTTACTCGAGAAGCAGCCCTGTCTCCTGACCCTGCTGTGGCTGGTGGCCTGTCTTTCACTCCTCAGTGGTGTCCACGCCTTTTGCTGTATCCTCTGTCCTCCAAAGTCTGCGAGCTTGGGACGCCCAGCACCTGTCATTCAGTCCATGGGCTACCACTCAGTGTGGTGAGGCCACGCCATCCCCCGGCCCAGATGAGAGTGCCTCACATAAAGCTGGTCTATGCAGGCCTTGGTGAGCAGAGGAAGCAGTGGCCAGCTCGGGGATCTCCCTGTTCCCAGGGGGCCTCTGAGAGACGGTGGCCAGACGCTGCTGCCCGGAGCAGCCATGAGCGAGGAACGCCCTCCCTTCTGGGTCTGGTTCTCTCTACGCAGGTGAGCCCACATTGGCACAGCTCCCCCACACCTTTGCCAGGGCCAGCGCCACAGAACACTGCAGACAGCAAGCAGTGCCGCTCCCTGTGCCCCTCCTTTGTGCCCACTCGTAGGGACAGGCGATGAGGGTCTCTGCCCAGATGCGGCCCAGACATGGTCCCTGAGGCCCCTGGTCATGGTCTGGGTGGTGTCCAGGGCAGCAGGACACGTGCGTATCCTCATCTCAGCGATGCCTTGGGAAGGCCACCCTACTCTGGGGACCGCTGCCGAGGCCCTCAGCCACTCCTGATACTGGGACTACTGCTTTCCCACTTTGTGGATGGGGTCACTGAGCGCCTCAGGCCCCAGGTCGTCAGTCCAGCAAAGGCTGTCCCCAATAGGCAACCCCAATAGGCCCTCCCCTATTTCCTCCATATTCCCCACTCTAGTCCTCGTCCTCCCTGTCTCTGGAGTGGGCTTTGAGGACGTCAGAATCCCAGGGCCCACAACATGGCTGGCGCCCTCCGTGGCAGGCAGCAGAGCTGGCTGATCTCACACTCACATCCCTGTTATTGTTTCTGGGGGGCTGAGGCAGCCCTTCCAGGACAAGGGAGCTGCCCCTTGGACAACAGGAACGCCATTTCCTTTCTCTCGGCACCAGGAAAGTGCTCTGGCAAACTCCACCTCCAATTTCAACCCGAATGGCTTTGCTTTGGCCTGTTTCGTACATGGAGACCAGATCCATTCACAGCTGGGGACAGTGTAGCTGTCAGAATCCCTGGCCAGTGGGTCCCTGGGATGGGAGACCGGCGTCCCCCCTTCACCACGGGTGCGTACCCCACCAGTTGCCCTGGTGCAGTCGGTGGGGCCCTGACCGGGGGCCATTTCCAACATGGACAGCAGAACCCTGGGCTCCAGGGGTCGGCAGTGAGCCCGGCCACAAGGCTCCCCGCAGGGCTCTGGCTCAGATACTGGCATAAACCCGGGGCCATTTGCTATGACCTGTGGTGCCTCCCCAAGGAGAGCAGAAGTACCCGGGGTGTCACCAACAGGGAGGGGAGTGTTGTGGGTCACCCTCCAGCGCCAAGGCGGCCCTGAGCTCGGAGAGGGGTGGCCGGGTGTAGAGCGGGCGCTTTTCTCAGCACCAGGTGCGGGTGCAGCGCCTCCCGCAGCCTGCGGCGGCCGGGACCCCCCTACCGGAAGCCCCTTTCCCCGCCCCCTGGAGCCGCAGGCCCGCCCACCAGCCCCGCGCCCGCGCGCAGCCCCGCGAGCTCCCCCTGCAGGCGGGCCGGCTCTTGCGCGGCGTCTGCTCCCGCGGGGTGCGCCTCCCTGTGCGCTGCGCCGCGCAACCCGCTCTCTCGCCTCTGGCTGCGGCTGCTGAGAGCCTGGGCCGGGCCTCCAGGCTCCACTGATGTCTCCCCCTGAGCTGCACGTCCACAATCATCCCTCTGTCGTAGGGGCGCTTACTGTGGTCAGGCCTCGGGCCTCTGACCCCTCCCGCCTCAGTTTCCGCGTGGTCTGGAGGTTGATGGTTGTCTGGTCTGGGCGGCTCTGGGTGTGAACACCTGCCTCAGGCATCTCCCAGAGCCTCCCTTCAGGCCCCCTAGGCGGATGATTGCCTAAAGGGAATGCCCTGCCCTCTGGGGTCACTCACCTGTGGCAAGGGCTCCTTCGTGCCCCCTGCCTCCGGGCATCTGCGCTCCAGGCAGGTGACCTGCTCTTCCAGCAGCTTCCCTCTCTGGGCCAGGCCCTGGCCGTGACTTTTGCTCTCATCCAGGGCCCTGTGCAGGACGTCCAGTTGCTCCTAGGGAGAGGAAGGCATAGAGTCTCCTGGAAACATGGCTCCCTAGGAAGGAGAAGCCCAGGGCGTCTGCTTGGGCCACAGGTCACTGGGAAGAGGCAAGAACAGGTCAAGTACAACGTGCACCCATCAGGTAGTTTAGGACAGAACTGCGGTGGGGAGGGGCCGGGGTGCAGGACTTGCTGCGAGGCTCCACTTGGCAGGTCCTCTGCTGCCGTCAGAGTGGCCTCAGAGGACATACCTGGCATCCTCTGCCCCCTGCTTCCAGCCCTTGGGATGAACGTGACAGTCCCCCTGAGCTCATGGAGACTGTGGTGCTCAGCCCCCCTACCCCACTTTCCCCACCTTCTGCCTCTACCAGCACCTGTTCCCCTCCCCCCGCCCTTCCAACCCTGCTCAGGAGTGCCGGCCCAGCACACCTACCCCTGCCCCACAGACACCAATAGCCAGGCCCCTGGGATGGCCACAGCTCCTTCTCCTGTATCCATAGCATTTGTCCCAAATGCTGGCATGACTGTGGCCCTGCTCCTGGAGGAGGCGGTTTCAGAGGAAGGAGGGGGCGACCCCCTGGCGGACCTCATGGGTGACCCCTCGGGAGACCCCATGGGCAGAGCTGGATGTACTTCCTTTGGTCTCATGCTGTAGTACTTTAGAAAATGGACAGTGGGGAGGCCAGTGCTTACGCCTAAAATGGCAGGGTTTCACCCTTCCCTGTGAGTTTGGAAACTACCATTTTCTGTCTGTGCACATTTCTAGGAGAAAACAGAGGTTTCCTTCAAATATGGCTTAAATATTTCATGGTATTTTAGAGGCCCAAACCACTTATGTGAAGCATTGTGCTCCTCTTATAATGACTCAGCTGTTACGGAATCCAAATTAGCCATTATAATTGAACGGGGAAACCCTTCATGCACATTGCCTGCTGCGCCACGAGTTCTCCTTCCTCCTGTGGCTTGGGTTCCGAGTCCTGGTGCTGCTTGAGATGTGGGTTAGGCCAGTGTGCCTGCACACCCAGGTGCAATCTGAGGGTTCAAGTAGCCACAGGAAAGCGGGAACTGCAGCTCCACACAGGTCCTGCCCTCTGGGGGCCCTCGGGCCAGTCCCAGGAGAGCCTGGTGCCAGGCAGCACTTAGATGTAAGGGGGACTTGGTTCCCCGGACTCTGGGCTCCTCCCCGTCTGCCTGCTGGTTTGTCCATCCTGGTGTAAACCCCTCCTGCTTTGACAACTCCAGCCTTATCACCAGCTTTACTGTTGTTTTTCAAAATTTCCATTAAAAATATCAAATGCCTATTCTTCTCCGTTCACTTTGTAATCATCGTGCCCTGTTTCCCTCCAAACATACCATTAAAAGAAAAAAAAAAGACAAAACCAAACCAACAGAGCAAAGAACCAACAAACAACCTACAAATCAGGAACATACACACAGATCCAGCCAGAAGCTGATCGAAAGACCTTAACTGCCTCAGAGCCTCACACTCTCCCCAGTAAGATCTGTTGCAGCAGCAGGAGGAGGCACACACGTCATCATTCTTTTTTTTTTTTTTTAAAGATTTTATTTATTTATTTGACAGAGAGATCACAAGTAGGCAGAGAGGCAGGCAGAGAGAGAAGAAGAAGCAGGCTCCCTGCCGAGCAGAGAGCCCGATGCGGGGCTCGATCCCAGGACTCTGAGATCATGACCTGAGCCGAAGGCAGCGGCTTAACCCACTGAGCCACCCAGGCACCCCCGTCATCATTCTTTTAAATAACCCTTGCACTAAGAAGTAAAAATGAAAACTCCTAGAAGACCGGTAAAAAGAAAAAGCATTCACACCAGAAATCCGTGGCATGCCCACCACGCCACAGGTGGGGAAAATGGGATAACATGGAATGCTCTGCCGAGAGACAAAGCCCGCACATAAACCCGTCACCTACTCGTTTTAAGAAAGGAGAGAGATCACAACACTATTAATAGAAGCCACAATGAATCACTGTAAGTAAAAATGAGAGGAGAGATAAAGCTGATTCTTTGAAAAGACCAATAAAACAGACAAACGGCTGGTGGGTAGAATTAAGAGAAAAAACCGGAATCTCCAACAGCACGAAACAGATGTGGCCACAGATACTAGTACAACAGAACCTCGGGTGTCCAACAGTTCCAGCTCCAGGTAGGACTCGATATGAACAAAATGTGGAATAGACAACACACGTGGGGCCTCGGCGGTGCAGTTGAAAATAGGAGCTGGAGGCCCTCAGATGGTAAATTTCAGAGCATGCGGGGGCGGAGTGACTTCGGGCAAGGGGACGGGAGGAGCAGGCCCATCCCACGCATACTTTCAGGGAAGCTGAGTTGGGCTGGGCAGTGACATAGGTGAAAGAAAAAGGTGGAAAGCCCACCAGTTCATTGTATGAAGAGAAAATCATCGGAACACCCAAACTTGGAGAAATTGGGCACCCTGCAGGGCTCAGGGCATCACATCTGGCCAGGGGGACCCTGCCCACCTGTGTGGCCCGCCCTGCCCCATCTGCCAGCCCAGGAGCTGCTGGAACTGGACGGATGCTCGGTTGGGCACTGGGACCAGGGTTCTGGAGAAAAGGGGAGACGTGAGCAGATCGCAGGGTGGCTCTGGACAGGTTCAGTGGCACTAGTGCCACGAGGACCCCGAGAGCCCCTCTCTCCTGGGAAGCTGTGACCCGCCTCTGACGGGGGTGGGACCCCACTGGTCACCTCTCCCTGGGGCGTCCGTGTCCCCCACCACACTTGCTTGGAGGCCGCCAGCTGCCTGCAGGACCCTCGCGTGGGGGTGTGGGGCATGTGTCCTGATGCTCTGGGCCCGGCTCTGCATGGTTGATCTGTTGAATTCCCAGGGTAGCCCTGGAAACAGGGAGGGATTTGCTCTCAAACAAGAATCTTACTGTTTGCATAGCACAGCCTACCATTTAATTAGAAAAATATGTTTTTAATTAACTTTCTCTTAACAAACACATTGGCTCATGTGAAACAGGGGAGAACCCAGTCCATGAAAGTGAAAGCAGTCATGTTGGATGCAGAAAGTGAAAGCAGTCATGTTGGATGCTCTAACCCACGCTGGCAGCCTGGCCACCTGAGTGGCAGAGGGTGGCGGGGGTGGGGAGTATGGCCACGGGCCGGAGCCCTGCTTGGATCTGCTGTTTGTCAAAAGGGCCTGGGGCCTCCAGTGGGTCTGAATTCCCCTCCCACGTGCCCACCTCAACTACCCGCAGGTTACAAAAGTTGGAAAAAGCTTCCTTAGGGTTGGAGAGCAGAGACTTTGGGGGTTCCTACGACTTGGAGGCAGATGGAATGAAGTGGCCTAAAAATAGGAGAATTATCAGAATTCTAGGAACAACTTGACACGATGCTGGTAGATTTTAGCACCTACACGTCACTGAAAAATGGAGTAAATCCTTAAGGAGAAAAATCCACATGGATAGAGAAGATCTGAACAACATCCAAGCCATCTGCATCCATGTGAAGAAGCCTCACAGGGAAACCTGCCAGAACCCCAGGGACGCTGACACAGAGAGAGCCCAGGCTGCAGGGGAGACCTCAAGGCCTCCAGTCCCCCTGGCAGGCAAGTGCCGGGGGGAGGAACCCAGGACACCCCCCAGCACAGCCAGCTGTGCCCCTGAGAACGGGGCCTTCACCTCCCAGTCCCTGGAGTGGGAAAGTTCTGTAATCTCTCTGTGCTGCCTCCTCCTCGGTCCTGCCAGCTCCCCATGGACCCCACAGCCCCCGGGGCTCCCCTTTCTGTCTTTTAGTGTCAGCCTGAAATATCTGGACAGGGACATGTGAAGTCCCGGGTGGGTCCTCCCCACTCCTGACTTGGAACAAGACCAGATCCCCTTCTTTGAAGCCACACAGAAGAAAAACATCTCGACAGTAGCAACCAACTGTGGCTCAAGAGACAAGTCAATCTGAGGGAGCGAATCTGAGGGTCTTGAATGAAAAGAGAATGGAGTTAATGCAAGAAATGGGAACAAGCGTCTGAAGATGTGTACTGACTGCCTCAAGAAGGGGATGCCACGGTGGGAGCCAGAGTGGGAACAATCGAGATGAAAAACACAACGACCGACCCAGGGCGATGAGGACAGAGATTGGATAAGACACGGCAGTCAGATCATCTAACCTGGGTGAAGACCGTGAGTTCTCAGGGACATGGGTGGGGGGTCAGGGACAAGAAGGTGACAGCAGCAAAAGGGCAAGGCCCAGAGAGCATGGTTGGGCTGCAGGGAATTTTGGGACAAAAGAGTGGGGTCGGGGAGAAGAGATGTTTTTTAAGTGGAAATCACGTGCCTCAGCTGAAGACAGATTTTGATTTTGCAGAGAGCTCCACAGGCCCAGGCTCAAACAACAGAGGGAGCAAGTCGATGTTTTGGCACATTTTTGAATTTCAGAGATAAACGGGCCTTCTGGCTCCCACTCTGGAGGGAACAGTTCAAACAGCCCCCAACACACTTACCTTCCTTGAACCCATCTGAGAATGAGGTCATAGTGCAAACACTGGATGAAATCCAAGTAGACTCAGGCCCTCCCAGAGAGCTGGGCTGCGAGCTCACTCACCCATGTCCCCTGCACAGGCGACAAGCCCGCGGACTTGGGGCACTGACTGCCGATGCCTGGTGTCATGGGCAGAGCTCCCGCACCGCCTGGATCTGCGGCCCCCAGATCACCTGTGAGCACGTTACGTCACGTCGCAGATGTGATCATCCAGGTGGGCCTGACTGACCCCAGGAGCCCCGCAGGCTGGTGGCAGGGGGCAGCAGTGGGGTTCAGGTGTGAGGGTCTTGTGGCCATTGCCGTGTTTTGAGAGTCCCTAAGAAGGCCCAGGCCCGGGGCCAGAGATGCCTCCAGAAGCCACTCTGTCCTCAGATTGGGGGAAGGCTGCCAGGAGCCTGTGGGGGCTTCTGCCAAGAGCCTCAGGTGAGGGCGCAGCCTGGCCCATCCCGGGGTGTGGAGTCATGCCGGCAGGGCCTTCTGGCCTGCAGGAGTGGGAGCCATAGATGGGTGCGCCCTCCATCTGTGGTAATGGCTGTGGAGTGGGCAAAAGGCATACATGGTTGGGCTGCTGTGAGTAGAAAGCCTTTGGGGTCTGCGGAGGGCAGGGGGTTCAGGTTCAGGGCAGGCCCTTCATGGACCCCCACTGGGCACCTAGAAGGAAGGTGGAGGCAGGCAGTCTGGAGCAGGTCAGGGCCCCTGCAGAGAGATAGTCTCCATAATCCTCCAGGCACAGGTACAGAAGCCTAGCAGCTGGGGGGAGGGCTGCCAGAAGGGGTCCCCCTGCCCAGCACAGGAGCATCTGCTGTCATGCGTACTGTTGTAACACTCCCCCACCACTACGAAAGGCCAAGGGGAGCAAATAACCCTAAGATAAAGGGATGGAATGGAAGTCATGAGGAAGCATTAAATCAGCAAGTGTTCTATCAGCAGTCAGAGAGAACCAGAGTGTGGAAATTACTGCAAAACTTGTAAGTGGGGTAAGTTCCCTTGGAAAAGGCAGAGACTCCATCCAGAGGGGCTCAGAGCCAAGGCCAGGCTGAGGAAATGACTGAAAACCTACAGGGGTGGGGGAGGGCAGAGCCAGGACTCAGGGAAGGGCAGAGGAGCCCTGTGGGAGGAGGCGGGCGCAGTGGAACTCCAGGCAAACAGCATTTAGTGGCACTCGGTCCTCCAGGTGCTAAGTCCGAGTGGCCAAGAAACTTCAAATTCTGAAGAACATGCCATAGAAATCTATAAACCCAAGACTCTTAGAAATGAAAGATGTCCCCCGCCTCAAATGTAGTGGCAAAATTCAACACATTATTCCTAGCTTTGATGAACTCTGGAGACGGATCCGATGTGGAGTATCATATTTAAGATGTATTTCAAAGTGTGTAACGTGCAAACAGAAAACGTTATTTTCAAGTGTGCACAGAAGACACACATGTGAACGCAGCCTCAGCCCACCTGTTCCAGTTGCTCGGGCCCCGGCGCCTCTCAGGTATCTTACCAGTCTGGCCACAAGCCCAGCCAGACCCCTGGGCCTCACCACTGCCCCTCCAAGCCCTCCCCAGCAGAGGGCCTTTGAACCTCGGGACTCCAGGTGTCTTCACAGATTCCAGGCTGGGTCTCAGTCCCAGCCTCCCGAGCTCCCTGGTGCTTTCTCTGCAGGTCCACCTCTGCCCCCGTCCCTCGCCCCACAGGAGGCCCCTCCTCATGGGCTCTGGGTCCCACAGTGGACCCAGGACTCTGAGGACCACCAGGCTCTGCACCTGCTCTCTGAGCCCTCTGAGGGGTGGGCTGCCTTCAGGGCCCCGAGGGCCTTGGCCAGCCCACCACTCCCGCATACCAGCTGAGCCACCTCGCCTTCTAAGATCTGGCAATGCCAGGTCTCTGGGTCTGTGGGGCTAAGACTGCCTGTCCTGTCCCACAGGTCCTGTTCGGCCCCTCTCCTCTGCTGCTCCCATCAGCGTCATCTTTCCAGGGCAGGGCCAGGGACCCTGATTCCCTGAGATACCTCTGGGGAGCCTGTGTTCCCTCCCCTCATGTGCTGGTCCCTGTGCCCCCGAGGGCCTCAAAGAGCTTTCTGGAAGTGACAGGCTGGAGCTTCAACCGCCCAGACCCCCCTGCTCCCCAGCCTAGTCCTACAGGGTGGGCGGGGGTCGGGTGCTCTGGCCCACTCCCAGCATTGTTTTGACTTGTGACCTTGTGTGGGGTGCAGGGCTCCCCTGTCCAGCCAGACCTTCCCCACCTCCAGCCCAGCATCTTTCCTTGAAAGCAGGGGACCCAAGGCCACCTTCACAGCACAAAGCCTGTATGTGGGGACATTTACCCCAATTCATCTTATGTGACATCTTACATCTGAGTGACACATAAGCCTGTCCTGCAGTGGCATAAGTGTGACCCCACAGAAGGCTCCAAGGCTGGGCCGGTGTCACCGTAGGTCTGCCGGTGTGGCCACAGAGAGAAGGATGGGCTGGGGAAGCTGAGGGTCCGCCACGGGGGCCAAGTCTCTCCCTACCCAGGTCTACTTCCTCAGTCTGTAAAATAAGGGTAGGGACCACCTCCACAACAGCTCTACCAGGGACCCTAATGAGCTCTGTGGGGCCCCCATGTCCCTCGAGGCCACCTGCTCTGTCCCAGTTGTGCCTCTGCCCAAAGGGACCCCCGTCCCCCAGAAGCCCTCCCAGTCTCCTCTCGCCCTCTGATCTCCCTGGCCAAGGGCCCCACCTGCAGCCTCCGCTTCTCCCAGCTGGCCGCCCGCACGCTCGCCAGGTGCTCCAGCTCCAGCCTTCCGAGCGCCTCCTCTCGCAGGGCCCGCGCCGCCTGCACACTGCTCCTCTCACGGTCCGCCTGGCGCCGAGCTGTGTGGCAGAGGCTTGCCTGGCTCCCAGGCTCTGTGGGGTGGCCACATGCGGGACTGCCCCTGCCCGTTTCACAGGCCAGGAGACTGAGGCTGGGTGAGTTTGAGTGTCTGGCACCTGGAAGGGGTTGCTGGAGAAGCCCCCCTCTGACGACTCCCTGCTCCTCCCATCTGAAGCTCAAGGATCCCTGGGGGCGGGTCTGGGGTCCTGGCTCCCTCTGCCTACTTCTCTTTCTCTCCCCCTTCTTTCCTTCCACAGACGTTCCTCCTTTGAGACTTGCTAGGCCCTGGGCCCACCTTCCAGGCAGACCTGCTAATGGGGGGGGGGGCAGAGGACAGTAATGCAGTTGGGGTGACTAGCAGAGCAGGGCACTCTCTGAGGGGACAGGGACAGGGTCAGAGACCTGATGCGGAGATGGGCCTCATGACTGTCAGTGAAAGAGGGTCCCTCCACAGTCTGTGCAAAGGCCTCTGTAAGAGGCCAGTATGGCAGGAGGACATAGAGGCCCTGTGGGGTCTCTGGGCTTTATTCCCCTGTGATGGGGAGGCTGCTGTTGAGAAAACAGCCAGCCAGCTGGCCCGCGCCAGCCACATCCCAGGGAGGCACACAGGTCTGGTGTGGCCCAAGCCTGAGCAGTTCCCAGGACTGCACACACCCAGCAGCAGGGGTGAGGCACCCAGGAACCCCTGAGGTGGTGGTGGGCCCTGCACAGCGCTCCCTGAGGGCAGGTTGAGGGAAGGGAGCTCACCTCCCTCAGCCTCTGCCAGCGCCATCTGCAGCTGCCCCACACGGCTCTGGGCTCGGGCGCTCTCGCTCTCCGCCTTGCTCAGCTGGCCGCTCAGGCTTACGGCTTGGAAGTGCCAGTCATCCTAGGTGAAAGGACCCAGATCAGGGGGCAGCCTGGGAGGGAAGGGAGGGCTGAGGGGTCGGGTGGGAGGTTTGGGGGGGTTCAGCGCGCTGACCTGGACCCCTGTGGGCATCAGAGTGACTCCCATTTGGAGGAAGAGAGGAGCTGGGCCATTTAGGGCAGTTGGTCTGTGGGACACCATGGTATTTACTGCTATTTCTCAGGCCAAAGAAAGGACAGTGTGAACACTGAGGGGCCCAGGGACCCACAAGGCTCCTCCAGGGTCTCAGCATGCCTGGGATGGATGGACAGATGGACAGCAGAGCGATGAGCAGCTTCCTCCCATTTTAGGGGCCCCGGAGCATTTCCTCTCCACCCCCTTACTCGTTCCTTCTGGGTATCCCGCAGCTGCTGTGCCAGGTCCCACAGGGCGTCCCGCACGGAGGCTATGTCCACCTCTGGGCTGGGGTCCCCGGGTGCAGGGGAGGACCATCGCGGCGGTGAGCGGGACCGGCCGGGGAGGCTGGCCCTCTGCTGTGCAGAGCGAGCCTGGATGCCATCTGAGCCTGCAGGATGGGGTCAGCTGAGGGAATGGGGTGGGGATGCAGTGACAGCCCCCATCCCCAGGGAGTTGGGGGAGTCATGGGGGTCTAGGCCCCTCACGGTGTGGGTCGTGAGGCCTGTGGGGGGCTGTGTCCTAAGTGGGTGCCAAGCCAGGACAGGAGCCCACCTGAAGCCACCGAGGACACTGACCTTTACTGGGGGAGCCCGAGAGCCTCTGTCCCTGGAGCCCAAGGCCACGGCAAAGCGTGGACCACAGCCGGCCCAGCTGGCTCTCCGCATCCCGCCTGGCACCCTCAGCCTGAGCGAGCTCCTGCTCCAGCCTGTGAATCTGGCCGCAGGCCTTGTCCAGGTGAGCCCGCAGCCCCTCCACCGCCCCACGGGCCTGCTGCAGCCTCCTGGTCGTGGTGCGAAGCTCGGCCCGGAGAGCGTGCTCGGCGCCCTGGCTCTGGCAGAGACGTGCCTCCAGCCGCTGCTTCTGGGCCTCCGCTCCAGCCTCTACCTCCACCAGCCTCTGCTGCAGCCTCAGGACCTGCGGGAAGGATGTGAGGCCATCCCAGAGTCCCCTGCCCTCGAAGCCCTGCCCCAAGGCCTCTCGTCCTGACCTCTCCTGAGGGAGTCCCTTAGACCCTCCCCATTAGCATATCACAGTGAGGGGCCCTTGGACCCACCTCCCGGTCCATGTTTGGCAGTGGGGACCCTGAGCCCAGGTGGGGAAGGACACCCATGACCATGGAGAACATCCTGGCAGAAACGGGAAAACCCCAGGCCTGCCCCAGTTCCACTTGTAGCCAGCTCCGTGCTTGTGGCCTTTGGGGGCACAGGCTGGGTCAGCGTCCTCCTGAGCCCAGGGCAGGGGAGCCTCAGAGTGCCTGACACAATGACACGGGTTTCTAAGTGCCAACACAGTGGGTCCATTGAGGGCTTCCCAGCCCCTACAGCCTTGCCTAGCCCCTGGAGCACGGGGGTCGAGAGGGGGAGGCTCTGGGCTTGGGTGGCCTGCTCCCCTGCCTCTCTTGGCCTGGGCCACTCTTCCTCCCTTTTCGAGTTACTCCAGCCCCCTGGGCACGCCCTCCCTATGGGTACTCTGCTGGGCCTGCTCCCCTCTCTTCTCTGGTGGCCTGGGCTAGGCGCAGAGGGACCCTCCTTGACCCACTGCCCATCTGTAGCAGCCCATCCCGTCATTCCCGGTTAGACTGCCTGTCTGCTACTGCAGACCATGCTCACGGCCTGACCTGTGCTCCATGCCCCTGGGATGTGTACCTTCAGCCACACGACGTGCCCTGTAAACACTTTTGAGTGATGGCAGGACCGATAGCAGCACTGTCACCCCAGGGAAGTGACAGGCTTGGAGGCCACAGAGCCTGCACCAGACTGTAAGTCCTAGGGTAGAGGCCTGGGCCGGGGGCAGGGCTGGGCCTTGTCTCGTTTCCTATCTGGGTGGCCACAGTGCCAATGACTCTATTCCCAGGTGGAGGTGAGGGGCTACAGGTCACACAGTGGTCATACAGGTCGTGGGAGGGGAGTCTGTTTTCTGGTCAATGAAGCCACTGTCTGCATGACTTTGGGTCTGAACTGGGGGATCCTGGGCAGGCCAGGCTGTGAGCAGGGGTAGGTACGAGGCCACCTGGCCACCGGCAGCACACAGAACCAGGCCTGGACAGAAGGCCTTTCCAGCTGCTGTAGGGGCAGGAGAACACGGGCCTGCAGGGAGAGAGGTGGTGGTAGAGTGTGTGCATGTGAGCACATGGTCAGGGCCAGGGGGACACACGTGGGCAGGTGTGGGTGTGGGTGTATGCTCTGAATCCTGAGGCTCTTTAAGAAATGGGCATTTTAGGGGTCCCTGACTGTCTTCCAGCTCAGAACGCTCCTGTCACCTGGGTGAGGCTGTCCCTTTCTAAAACACAAGAATGCTAGGAGATGCAGGGGTCACCACTTCCATGGTGTTGGGTCAGTCAGAGCCCCTGTCCCTCCACCCTGGCTGCATCCAGCCTCTCTGGGAAGTGGGACAGATGAGCACGTGGACCCACGGAGTGCACGTGGGCAAGAGCCGGGCCGGGTGGCCCTGGACCCCAGCTCCTCAGGCAGCACTGGTGCCTCCTCTGCCAGCTGCTCAGCTCTCCTACCTCCCTCCGGGCACCATCGTGGGCTGCCTCGGCCTCCGCAGCCAGCCTCTGCATCTGAAGCACCTCCTGCTGACTCTGTTGCTGCCGCTGCTGCTGGTGCTGGGTGCCCTGTGCGCCCTGGACCTGCAGTTGGATCACCTCTTGGCTCTTTCTCCGGTTCTCAGCCTCCAGCGTGCTCACCTGTGAGTGAGCATGGGGTTGCCAGGGTCCTCCTGGACCCTGCCTCTGCTCACATGTTCTGGGGCGTCACCCTCCTTTGATGCAGCGCCCACACTCTAGGTGTCGGAGGTGGGGGTGCCCTTGGAGCCAGGACACCATGTGGGCAGGAGTGGGCTGGGGTCGGTGTCAGGGGTGCTGCTCTGGTCTCCTCACCGGCTCTCACTCACAGAGAGCCTCGTTCCACACCTCTCCGAGCCTCCGTGGGCTCACATGAAAAGGAAGGTACTAGAACCTTCCTTACAGGAGGACTGTGGGGGTGGAAGGAGGGAGGTGAAGGAGATACCTGGTCTGGAGGGAGGAGAGGGCATCTCACGACCCGCTCCAAGTCTGAGGAAGTCTGACAGGGCCGCAGAGGCTTGAAAAGGGTTCCAGCCTCAAGGGGCATCTTGGGCTCTTGTCTGAGCCGTTATGGGCCACCCCCCTGCCCCGCCCCGCCGTGAACTCAGCACAAGTGGCTCTTGACTTTGGAAGCCGAGGTGGATAGATGAAACAGCACAGCTGCTTTCTGAGCCCGAGGTGGCCATGCAGGGAGGAAGCCATGAGGGAGCCTGGGGGACGCCCTAGCTGACAGCCAGCCTGGCCGTGGGGCCCATGAGCCTGTCGCTGCAGGCCGGCTGGGCCCTGCCCGCAAGGCCCCACTGTGGAGTGTTCTTGGCACGTGCCCTCTGCGCCCTGGCTGAATTCCTGATCTGCAGGGTCCATGAGCATCCAAGTGCTTGTTCTCAGCCATTAGGTCCATACCCTCGTGGGGCACATGGAACCAGGAGCCCCAAGGGTCTGGGTAGGGCCCTCTGGCAGGCAGCTTCCAGCATGGGGGCAGAATATTCCAGAGCCACAGGAAGCAAAGCCCTGTCCTGGAGCTCCTGCTCCAGCCAGTGTGTGCCCTGGGGCCTGGGGGTGGGGGTGGGGACACCTCTGTGGGCTCAGGGTTGTAGGATGGCGGCCCTCACCTGTCTGCCCAGCTCCTGGAGTTCCCGGCGTGCATCTGCCTGGGCCTGCTCCACCTCCCTCAGACTGGCCCGAAGCTCACAGGCCTCCTTCTGGGCCACGGCCCGGGCCTCCTCCAGGACCAGCACCTTCTGCTCCCCTTCCTCCTTGGACCTCTGGAAACTGAGCCATGGGTCACAGGCAGGGGCTCCCGCATCGCTTCCCACACAGAGACTTCTTGCCACCCACTGCACTCTGGCCTGATGCCTCTCCTGTGGCTTGTTTCTCCAGGGTCCCAGGGCCCAGCCCCCTTGGGGCTGCCTCCCTATCACCTTTGGGGTAGATGAGGGCTGAACGCCCAACTGGCTCTGTCCCTTTCCGTGTCCCCCTGCCATGCTCCTCTCTCCAGCCACACTCCCAGAGACCCAATGTCCAGCAGCAGCCCCACTGCCACCCTACTGTGAGGGCTGTGGTGCCAGCCTCGCTGTCCCCAGAGCCCCGGACCAGGCCCCTCAGCCTCAGTCTGCTCTCCAGCCCTTGGCCGTCTCCTGCTGGCCACGTGGGACCAGTCTGGCATCGAGGGCGGGACCGCTGTGTTAGTATCTCGGCCTTCCCCTCCCGAGGGGTCAGCCCTTCAGACAGGCAGCCGGCACCCTGTTCGGCTCAGTGAGTTCACCCCACCACCATCTGGCCCACGGGAGATCGGGAGATGGTCCCACATCCCACATCCTTTGTCCCCGGGATGAGTCTCGGGGCCGTGCAGGCTCCAAGGGGAGGTACCTGGCCTTCTCCTTCTCAGCCCTGCATATGGTGGCCCGCAGCTCAGCATTGGAGCGCTGCAGCACGTCCTTCTCACGGGCCTCATCTCCCAGGGCCCGCTGGGCCTCCAGGACCTCCCAGCGAAGTCCCTCCCGGCTCTCCTCGCTCTCCCGAAGCTCCTGGCGCAGCACAGCCAGCCCCTCCTGGGCCTCGTCCAGCTGGGCCCGCAGCCTCTCAGCCTAGGGGAGGAGCACGGGCTATACGGCCTGCTGGGGGCAGGCAGCAGGGGCTAGGGGCCAGGCTCTGGCCTTGTGTTTCCAAGGGCTTAAAGGAGAAGCAGATGACCTGGATTTGTCCACCCGGGGAGTCACCTCACCTAATGCCATGAGGCCACGGGGCGGTTCATGAGGGCTGATCCCTGAGCCCCAGGAGGTGACTCTCTGACCCTCCTGGCCTTGGTGTTGCCCCACCCCATCCTTGGGCTCCAGGGATGCTGGTCACTGGTCAGCCCACACATCCTCCCACACCCAGGTCCGGTGGCCTCTGCTTGATGGCCTGCCCCACCTGCTGTCCCCTTCAGTGATGGTGTGGCATAGGGCCACTGTGCACCCCGATGTGGGCAGCAGGGCCAGGGCCCTGAGCTCCCAATCCCTGCATGGCTGTGGGCACACCCTCCCCCTTGGCCGTCATTTCCCTATCTTATGGGAGGCCGGGGGAGGCTGGGTCTATGGGTAGTGTCCCTTAGAAGGTCCTCTGGGGCCAGGCTGTCCAACGACTTGGGCAGCAGGCACTGTCCGTTGCATGAGTGCTCTATGCATAGTGCCCCACAGAAACACGGACACCCTAAATGCAAGGGGAGAGGGGTGGCAGGGCTCCAGGTGGGAGGGCTCTGGGGCCAGCGGGAGCCATGTGCCACACAGCCACCCCAGTCTCAGGGCTCAGCTGCCTAGACTCTAGCTTCTACAAGCAGACCCAAGGATTGGGAGACGCTGTGGGTGTGAGTCCTTGTCCCCTGTCCCTGTCAGACCCGTTCCAGGCCCAGAAGGGAACCCCCATCGCACTGTCCTCCCCACACCAGGACCCTCCACGCCCTCCTGGGGCTTCTAAGCAGGGCCTGCCGATTCTGGGGTTCTATGTGAGGCCAGAGCTTGGTAGGGCTGGGAGCTGCTTTCATGCTGCCCTGGGACACGGGGTGCCTCATGTCAGCACCACGCCCTCCCCCAAGCCCTGGAGGGGGCCCTGGAGGAGAGTGCAGACCCGGGGAAGGGCCAGCCCACCCTTCAGCACGTGGGCCACGGGGTCAGAGATTGCCAGGTTGGGCCAGGACCTCTTGTCTCCTGCCTTTCTGGCCTGCGCTCCGGTCCTGGGCAGGACCCTCTAGAGAGTGCTCCGTGCAGGCCAGGCTGGCTCTGAGGAGGAGGTGGACGAGGCCGGCAGCGGGCCGAGAGAAGGGAAGCCACAAGAATTCTGAGCAATGTCAAGGCGCTGATTTGCCAAATGCAAACCCCGCTTTGCTGGCTGTTCCAGCGGGACATTGCCCAGGCCTCTGGCCAGCCTGGCTCCTGTGTCCACCCGCGGTTATTGTTGTTCTGTTTTGGGGGAGGGCCTGAGCCCCTCCTCTGCTCCCCCTCCACCCCCACATATGGGAGCCACAACCGTGTGGAGCGGTTTCCGCAGAGCTCAGCAAAAATCCACCAGGAAGGTCAAGGACCAGCAAAAGGCCCTATCCATCTTACGAGAAACTGTTTTCATTTCCCAGGGCGAGGAGATGAAAACAAGCACAACAAAGCAGGAGAAGGGCCCCTCCCCCTGTGCGCCCGCCTGCCCCCCTCATGAGAACAGCGGCCTCGGACAGGAGTTTTACAGTCAAATCACTTAATGTGATTATAATAATTATTTCTTTACTAGAAATCGTATAAACAGTGTCTTTTGAAACCTCCTGCAGGGAGGGGGCTCCAGGACTCTGCACGGCCAGAGGGAAAGCAGGGGAGGGGCTGTGACGGGGATCTGACCTGTGTATGTGTGTGAGCACACGCATGTGCGCTCTGTGCACAGGCGTGTATGGATGTAGCACGGGTAAGGATGAGGCCTTTGCCTCTGCACACGTGTGTGAACGTGCGTGCCCAGGTCCACGTGCGTGACGGGTGCGTGTAGGCGTGCATGGTAGCGTGTGTGGCTCGTTGCACATTTGTGTGAGCTCTGCGGTGTCCATATGTGTTTCCCTGGGAGGGTTGTGTCTGCACATGAGTGCACGTGTATATGCACGTGCGTACTGTCATGTGTGTGCCCGTGTGTGCATGGGGGTGTGTGTGAGTACGAACCATGCTGTGTATTCACGTGTGTGTGCGTGCACACGCGTGTGGCGCTCTAGGCAGGGCCGTGAGAAGCCTGGACCGTCCTTCAGTTTAAAGGCTGTGGAAACGTTGTGGTTTCCATGGCAACTGGGCCAGCCTGGCGCCTGGGAGGCTCTCTGGGGCTGCTGCTCCCGGGCTTGTTGTCCTGCCCCCTTGCCTCAGCCTCCTGCTCCTCCACTCCCTTCCAGGGGGCTCTTTTCCTTTCTGGGGTTCCCTTTCCTTTCTGGGGGCTCTTTCTCTTTCTGGGGCTTCTCTCTTTTTTCTGGGGGACCCTCCCCTTTCTGAGGTTCCCTCTCCTTTCTGGGGGCCCCCCCTCTCTGGGAACCCAAACTTCTCAGGAGGCCTGTGCTTTCTTCTTTCACTTCTCCAGAACAAATGTGCCCCCAGTCTCCCAGCCCCTCCCCTGCAGCCCCTAGTTTTAAAATCTCATTTTGTTTCCCCGTGTGGTCGCTGACCGGGCCTGACTTTGAAATCTGTTGAAAGGAGACCTTTCTCTTTGGGGGCCAAAGTAAACAGCCTGTCATGTTAAATCATGCTCTCTCCCTCCCCCTCCCTCTACTGCTGGGGCCTGCCCCTGGGGGGCTGGGGGAGGGCTGAGGAGCCCCTTTCCTTTCTGCTGCTTGGTCCGTGCTTGTGCTCCCCTGAGCTCCCGGTCAGCATGCTTGCTGCCTGCGGCCTTGGCTCCTTGCCCAGGGAGAGCACAAATCCTACCCTCCCACGGCCCCACCTGGGCTATAACTTACCCTCCCCCTGCCCAAATCCCTGTGCCCTCCTGCCCTCCCCTCTTCCAGGCTCCCCAGGTCCTGTCACAGCTCCCTCAGAAACACCTCCCCGATTTGCTTGCCTGCTGTGTTGAAGCTTGGCCTGCCTTGCCCAGGACTCTCCCCACCACAGGACACTGTCACGTGGCTCCTGGGGGCCTTGTGTTGACCTCGACTCCTTGGCCAGGTCCATGCATGGCCGCCCCTGGAAACCCCACAAAACCCCCACACTTCTGCCCCTCTACCCCAGTCACCCCCAGGCAGCATCGCCCCACCTGATACCCGGTCCCCTGGGGTCTATACCCCATGCCGCCTGTAGGCGGGGCCTGGCCAGCACCACCTCGCCAAGGCTCTTCCCAGGGCTAGTAGGATGGAGGGGTCTCTGGGCCGAGGGTCCAGCTTTCCCCTCCCTGCTCCCTGAGTCACACCTGCCTGTCGGGAAGGCCTTCTCTCCCCACTCCCGGCATCCCGGCTCTCCTGGAAATGCCTCTGCCCCTCCCCCCGACACCCCCTTACTTCTCTCCTGGCGTTGCTTCGCTCTGCTGCCATCTCCCGAAGACTCTCGCCCAAAGCCGTGGCCTCTCTCTGATGGGCAGAGATGGCATCCTCAAACTGGGCCTGCAGGGCCTTCAGCTCCGCTGTCGTGGCGCTGACGGTGGCCTGGAGGGAGCAGCAAGCCGGCCACGGCATCCACGGGCAGCCCGAGGCTTGGGCAGCTGGTGGTCAGCTGAAGCCCATGCGGGCAGTCAGACGCTGTCCTCACATGGGCCGTCCCAGGTGGCCGGGGACAGAGCCCGCTCTGGGACTCCAGGTCAATGTCCTCACGCCAACAGTTGCCATTGCTCCCGATGCCAGGTACCCAGGAGACAGGGTGAGGAAGCCCCGGAGGGGTCTCCCCACAGGGAGGGGCTGGCCCTGCCACCCACGCCTTTCCTCTGGGGTCTCCAGCCCAAGGCCAGGGCAGGGTCGGCTGCAGTGGCCCAGTCAGGGACTCAAGCACTGACCTCTCTCATCCCTAAAATGTTGTTGTTGGGCCCACCCCGCTGAGGGGTCAAGAATAGCCATTTGGCAGCGAGAGGGCCCTGCCCTCAAATGTCATCGACTTTGGGACTCCTGGGGCTGGCAGTAGGCTCAGCGTTCATGCCCAGGAGCTCAGGACCTCCACCCTCGCTGGCTGGCTGGGCATGGGAGAAGCCCCCCCGGGTCCCACGGTCCCGTGGTTGGGGCATCCTCTGCAGTCAGTGCAAGGGGCTCACCCTTCCCAGACAAAGGGCCTCTAGTCCTACTCTGTGGGACCCTACCCGCCAGCGTAGGGCCAGAAAGGCAGACCCCAGCTCAGAAGACATGGCAGTGGTGGGGAAGGGGGAGGCCCTGTCCCTGAGTCCGGGTGAACACAGGGGCCCTTCAGCCTTGGTTCCCTGAACTTTCACATAGGTGGGGGCCTTAGGGGACACCCACGTCACTGTCAGCCTAAACATGTAGTCACCACAGATGCATCTGGAAAATGGCTGCTGGACCACCCCCGTAGAGACCATGCAGGCCACTCAGGCAGCCCAAACATTCCTCTGGGACATTGCTCGCCCCGAATCTGCACTCCTGGGGCCTCAGGTCTCAGGAGGTTCCTGTCCAGCACTCACTGTTGGGCACGTGGAGGCAGTGAGGGGCCTCTGGGCCCCAGGCTCAGCAGCCGTGCTCGAAGCTTTCCTTGTCCTTGAGTAAGGACAGCACCAGCTTGCCTACTTACCATGAGGCCTACCTGCGTCCCTGCCAGGATGACTTCCTTCCTCCTGCCTGTTCCCAGGGTGGTCTGGGCCTCCAGGGTAGGGGATGGTTCCAGGAGGTGCAGGTGCCCACGCTACTGGCCCTATGCTGCGTCTCTAAGAGGTCTCCCCACTACCCCTGCCAGGACTCGGTGGCTGCCGCAGAGCAAGGGTGCTGGTGGGCTGGGGCTCCATCAGGCTTCACTGGGGCCTCCTCCACCCTGGGCCCCTGCTGTCCCTCCCCCGTGACAGGTATCACCTTGGGTGGCCGGGTCTGGCTGTGCCTCCAGGACAGGTCTCCCCTGGAAGCCCTGGGAGGGTTGTGAGCAACCACATACCTCCAGCCAGCCCCTCCACCCACCAGTGGTGCTTTCTGATCCCACAGCCGGCTTCCTTTAGCTGGCATCCCTCCTCTCTCAGTCCTCAGTGGGTTTTAATTTTCCAGGCCAAGGTGCCAAAAGGACCCCTAACGAGGTCCCTGCTGGCTGGCGGGCCATCCCCAGTCCAGCCAGAGACTTGGAGCCAGCATGAGGGAATCCTCCTGAGCCAGCCCTCTCTGAGTTGGGGTGTCAGCTCCCGAGGTCTGGGGGGGGGCATTCCTGGTTCCCTGACCATGGATGGGACTGTGGGCAGCTCAGTGGGGATGGGAGGAAGGAGGGCCTCCACTCCTCCCAGCTGTGCCCATGGAAGGGCCACCCAGGCTAAGGGTGGGACGGAGCGTGGCAGGGACTCCAGGGAGGGAGGCTCCTGGATGAGACTTTCCTGGGTGCCAGGAGCCCCTCCAGGCAGCTCTTCTCCTAGTGACCGTGTCAGGCAACCATGGGGTGGGGGGAGGAGAGTGAAGAGACACTCTGGCGGAGGCCCCGCCATGGCACACAGCTGTGGGTGTCCCACCCATCGGTGGAGGCACAGGGCCCTCAGGGTCATGGCCCCCACTCCAAGTCCTAGTTGCTGCTGCCTGCCCTGACCCCTGACATGGGCTCCTGGTGGAGTCCAGGGTCCCAGGTGACCCAGTCGGTTGCCCGAGGCAGCCTCAATGCAGTGGTGGGCCAGTTCCTACAGGGTCTCTCCCACTCTTCATCCCTCAGGGATGCCTCTCTTCCGGCTCAGCTTGGGACTCTCTGTGGGCATCCTTCCTAGTGAAGGTCTGCCTCGGGCACAGTGCTGGACTTCCCAGGTTGGGTTTCTCCTTCAGAGGCATCTAACAAGCTGGCCCCAGAGGCCTCACACTTGTTTACTGCAGTTCCATTCCAAGGGCAGCTCAGGTGCACAGATGGGCAGAGCTGGATGTCTGTGGGGCTGGCTGGGGCCCAGGTCTGGGTTCCGCCCTTCTCTGTTGCTGGCTTGCCTGTGGCCTCAGGCCCTCCTCTCTCTGGATTTTTCCTGGCCAAGCCCACTGCTGGGGAGCAGGGACCGATTCTCACAGCCCCCACCCACCCCCAGCTTTGGTTCTTTGGGTCTTTCCTTCCCATTAAGACAGTGTTTCCTTCCAGAAGGAGACCTGGATATTTCCCGAGGGACATTCAGGCTCAGGGGGCCAGGATGGAAGGGGCTGTGTCTCTGGGACCAGGCAGGAAGAGGGTGCATCTGGGGATCCGCCTGCGCCTGCCAGGCTGGGTGCTCAGGGTCTTGCTTGGGCCCCCAGGGCTCACCTCGGCTTGTTCATGCCGGCTCTGGGCCTCCTGCCGCACCTGCTCCAGCTCCTGTGTGGACCTGAAGAGCTCTTCCCTCAGTAGCTTCCCCTCTTCTTCTTTCAGGGACAGGGCCTGGAGGAATTTGGGGGACATGGTGCTTGTGAGGCTCAGAGGCCTCTTTAAGGAGAGGCTGCAGCAGAAGAGTGGGTGGTAAAGCCTCTGCCAGGATGTGGTGTGCTCCTGATTGCACACCCCTGCTTGGGGAGGAGCATCACCCCAGAGGCAGCCCTTGTCCTGAGTGGGGTCGATGGGGCCTTTTCGCTCTGTGTAACATGGCCCAACCTCTGTGCCTCTGCTCAGTCAGCTCTCTACACACTGGCTGACTGATCAGGTGGATGGATGATCAGACACAGAGATGGATGGTGGATATGGATGGACAGATGAGTATGTGGATAGAAGGAAGGATGTGATAGATAGACGGTCAAGTGAGTGGTTAGATAGATGGATAGTCACATGAATGTATGGGTGCATGGTGCATGGATAGTTGGATGGATATTTAAGCAAATTGATGGATAGATATGTGGTTAGGTGTGTGAATGGAAAATTAGGCATGTGGATAGATGGCCATGTACATGGGACATCAGCTGGGTGTACAGATAGAAGGATGGCAAGTCAGGTGAATGGATGGATGATGGACAGATAAATGGAGGGACAGTAAAGTACATGGATGGATAGATGGGTGGATGGATTGGTAGATGGATGGGTGGATGGATGCATGGATGCATGGATTGGTGGGTGGATGGATGGATTGATGGGTGGATGGATAGATGAATTGGTGGATGAATGGATGGATGGGTGGGTGGGTGGATGGATGCATGGATGCATGGATGGATTGATGGGTAGAGAGGTGGATGGGTGGATGGGTGGATGGATGGATTGATGGGTGGATAGATTGGTGGGTGGATGGGTGGATGGATTAGTGGATGGATGGATGGATGGATGGGTGGGTGGGTGGGTGGATGATGGGTGGGTGGATGGGTGGATGGATTGATGGGTGGATGAGTGAACAGATTAGTGGGTGGATGGATTAGTGGATGGATGGATGGATAGATGATGGATGTGTGGAAGGATTGATGCGTAGAAGGGTGGATGAGTGACTGGATGGGTGTATTGATGACGGATGGGTGGATGGGTGGATGGATTGATGGGTTGGATGGATTGATGGGTGGATGGATGGATGGATGACAGATGGGTGGATGGAAGGATGGATTGATGGGTGGATGGGTGGATGGATGGATGGATTGATGGGTGGATGAATGGATGGGTTGCTGGATGGATGAGCAGGGGGTTGGATGTCTGTCTACCAGAACTTCTGTGGAAGACCATAGTTGCAATAGCAGTGACCTAGAAAGGTTGCCCTCATAGCCCTCTTGCTGGGTGAGAGAAGGCATGGTGATGTCGATGTGCATGTTTCCTGCTGCCTCATAGTCCCCTGTCACCTGTTGCATCTCATGTTCCAGCTGGAGGAGACTCTCATCCCTCTCACGCTTCAGGCTCTGAATCTCATCCTTCAGAGCCTCCCTCTTGGCTGCATTCTTTGCCACCAGCTTCTTCTCCTGTTCCAACCGGCGAGCTGCCACTTCCTTCTCCTCTGTCAGAGACAGACTCAGGTTCTCCTGGGCCAACACAAAGGGACAGGCTGTGATGGCTGCATAGGCCAGGACATGTGAGACCAGCAGGTCCTAAGTGAGACCTGGTTCATGGGACAGACGGCAGGGCAGGACAGGTCCCCAGAAGTTGGCCACTCCAGCTATATCACACTTGTCTCACATGATGACACCAAAGCAGGACCCGAGTCTCTCCATCTGCCCTCCCACGTTTATGTAGTGGTTCATAACCCCCTCCAGAGCCTCCACATTCATGAGATGTATAATATGTCAAGCACGACCTGCAGGGAAACCTCCCTCCAGCTACTGCCCTCAGACTGCAGCCAGGTCAGCTTGCACGAGGTCTGGGCTCTTTGGCACACAGGCCCCAGGCTCTGGTGGCTCAGGCTCACTCAAACTTGGAAGAGTCCTCTTCTGGCCCTAGCCACGACATGGCTGGGGCACCTCTGTCTCCTGGCTGGTCTCCTAGGATCCCGCCCCCAGCTGTCTGCTGCATTTTAGGACATGGTAGACCCCAGGGAAGTGACCAGGCAGCTGGGTTGCCCAACAGAAGCAGACCTTCTCCCTCTGGAGCCGAGCCAGGTCATCATGGTGGGCCAGTGCCTGACTCTTCAGGGCCAGCTTCCCCTCCCGCTCCTGCTGCGCCACTTGCCGCTGAAGCTTCTCCATGTCCCACTGCAGCTTTGTCTCCTGGACCTCCCAGGAACTTTTCAGCTGCTGCATTTCCACTGTGAAGTGACAGGTGCATCAGGGGCTGGCTACGAGGCCCCCACAGCATGGAACCCCTGTGGCCCTTATGAACCCCCTGTGGAGTGCCAGCCCCATGGAGGGACAGCCACCTGCTCTGAGGAGGCTGCCAGAGCCGGGAGACAAAGCACTCCCTGCCTCACTGTGTGCGTCCTAAGTTCTCACCTTGTACTTGCTATGCCAGGCCACCCCAGGCAGGGCGGGCTGACCAGGGAGCATAGGGGAGGGGCAGGGAGCCAGCTTGCTGATCTTGTGGCCACAGCCCAGTTTGGTGTCTGGGTCCATCCCTGGAAGCAGGTGGGGTGGGTGCCCATCCCTCCCAGACAAGAGTGGCAGGAGCTGTCCAGCCCTGTGAGCTCCAGGCCTGTGTCTGCCTCCCTTTGAGGCACTGGGGAGTGGAAGCAGCACATCTGGGGACTGAGATCCTCTGACGGGGGAGAAGATCAGAGAGAGCCCCCATGGGGAGCACCTTGCAGGGCCTGCTGAGCAAGCCGCATGCTCTGGGCCTCTTCTTCCAGCTGTTCCCTCTGTGCCTGTAGCTGCCTGGACAGCTGCTGGGTCTCAAAAAGGCTGTTCTCCAGAGAGTCCCTCTCAGCCCTGCAGAAAGTCATCAGACAATGGAGCCTGTCACCCGGGCAGTCCTGGCGATGAGTGATGGCGGAGAGCTCATTTCCGAGACAGTGGGACAGACCCGCCAGGCCAGTTTCACAAATCACAAGAAAAACAGAATAAACATCTCATTCATTTTAAATCTCTGTAACCAAAGTAGGCCCTGCACAAAATAATCTTTTGGATGGATTAAAAAGCTAAGTGAAACAAAACAAAACAAGCAGCAAATAAACAACTCAGAACAATAAAAATAGTAGAGGGGCACTGGTGGCTCAGTCGGTTAACCATCCAACTCTTGATTTCAGCTCAGGCCATGAGCTCAGGATGGTGAGATCAAGCCCCAAGGGTCTCAGCCTTCTGGAGTAGAGGCCCGGCAAACCAGCCAGGGTGCAGGCAGGGGCCAGGCAGAGACCCCACCAATCTCTCTGGCCAGTGAGTGGCCCAGCACCCTGCGAACTGAGAATGTGACTGTGGGGCTGCCGCCTCATCAGGGCCCTGCTGTGGGGGCTGTAGGACCTGGAACCCTGGGGTCCTCCGTCACTGTCATGTAGCCCACTGCAGGAGAATCGAGCTACAGCAGGACTCCGCACCCCTGCTGGTTGTCGGCATCACCTGGAGCTGGTTAAGGCTGCCGCGGTCACACCCTCCAGCCCACAGAGCCTGCCCGATAAACACACCCTGTGCCTGCTGGGGGTCATGTGTGCCAGGCACAGGTGGCTTGATGAGTCTCCAGCAGCCTTGTCAGCAGAAGCTCAGACTACTCACTGTGAAGTGCTGTTTAATGAGCGGCGGGCTCTGTCTGGGGACCACTGGGTTGGCAGGTGCAGGGACCTTGGGCCCAGTGGTCAGGGCTGGGCTTGGAGAGGGGATCCTGGGCTCCTGAGGCCTCTGCCCAGCCTCTGCCAGCGATCCGGGCAGCAGATATTGGCAGGTGATGGGCCTCTAACCCCTGCTCTTCTGAGTACCCGTGGGGCCTGGGAGGGGGCAGCAGGCAGGGATCTCCACTCCTGCTGACCCAGAGTAGCCTTTGTTAAGTTTTCTGTTCCAATTTCTCTATCGCTTTCATTTGCAAAAGAGGTTTGTCTGTGAAGATGTTTAAGGACCTGGGACTCGAAGGGTTCTTGTGATTCCCCAGATTCTGGAATTCCAAGAGGAATCCTTTCTACAAAAATACTTAGATGTTCTCAAGAGAGCCTGCAAGTTTGGGGCCAGAAAGCCACCAGCTTTTGGATTTCCAGAGACCTTGGAACTAGCTCTGCCCATGGGGCAATAGCCAACAGGCACCCTGTTCTCACCTCCAAGTGCCTATTTCAATCCTTCTGCAAGTGACTCCTGATGGTCTTTGAAGCTCATCTTGGCCTCAACCTCATGGTTCCCTGGGGCTGACACTACCCCTGGCTTCAGGGGTGGGCACGTGACTCCATCCTGCCAACCTGAGCCTTGCAACTCCCGGGATTGGTTCAGAACATCTAATGGTTCATAATGGCCAATGGCACAGATTTTGGACTTGTGGGGAGAAGGGCACTATGTCTGCTGGAGGAGGGAGTCTGGAGTGGCCATTGACAATTTACCACCTTTTACCCTGAGCCTGCCTGAGAGCAAAATTCCCTGAGTTAAGTAGCACAAAGCAGGGAGAGACAGGATCCTGATAGCACTGTGGAAGCACTTGGATCCAGTCTTGCCTGAAGCCATGTGTACCCTGAACTTCTTAGACCCATGAGCAAGACATCCCATGCTTCCCTTCTGCTGGTCTGAACTGGGTTTCTGGTTACTTGGAATCTGGCCAGTAGAGCCACTTTGCTCAGGAGGGCTATCCCAGGGTTCTCACTAGATTCACTTCTAGATGCTCCTCCTATCCAGGCACTGTGCTTGCCTCTCGTTCACAACCTCTCTCCCACATAGACAGACTTGCTCTGATCTACAGTCTTGGAGTAGGTCCCTGTCCGCTGCCACACTGGAGGCCCTTCAAGGATGAGGCTGTGTGGACACCAGTTGTTGGAAGCACCCCGGGTACCTGAGGTCAGCTGCTTCCTCAGCTGTGAGCTGGACCTGCCTCTCTAAGGCCTCCTGTTTGGCCAGCAGCTGGGTCCGCTCATCAGACAAAGCCTCCTTCTCTTGCAGGGCCCTCTGCAGAGAGTCCACCTGGGCCTCCTGGTCCTGCAGGCTCTGGGCCAGCTGCTCTTCCAGGGCCTGTTTCTTGCACGTGACCTAGGGGAGAGGGCAGGGACAGTCTGGCAGAAAGTGGGACGGTGAGGGAAGGGTGAGAAAAGAAGCAGTTTTGTGCAGAATGGTGCAGAGGAAGAGAGGGGGAGGAGAAGGGGAGGAGAGTGGACAGGAGAGTGGACAGAAGACAGGCTGGACCTCAGAAGGGAACGTGTGTGTTTTCACAGCAGAGGGGCCTCCTCTCCTGAAGCAAAGGCAGAGAAGTCCCTGATCTGAGCATTCCCAGGGAAGAGCCTGCTCCTGATCTAAATGGTAGCCTTGGTTGGCCCACAAGTGTCCAGGAAGCAGAAAACATGACACAACAATGACAGGAGAAGGTGGCAGAGGACCAGGTTGCTGTAGACAAACACTTCCATCAAGAACATCACAAGACTCTAGACAGGATTGGACACAAGGATCTGTGCAAGGCTTCAGAGAGCTACCAGGGCAGTGGGGACTGAAGGAACTGAGACCTAGAGGGAGGGACACAGAGGACTGAAGCCACTACTTGGCATCTCTTCTCTCCTCAGAATTTGTTCGTCTAGAAGTTTTGGCCTCCATTTCTCAGTTTCTAAAACAGAGTTTCTGATGGGACTATGGCCTCAGGGCAACAAAAACTCAAGTTCAGAACCATCATAGAAGAGGGGCTGTAACAAACAGTCCAACTTTCAGTTGCACTCACACAGGGCCTCACCCTGGTAGTGGAATGGAATCAGAACTAGATCATCCATCATACAAGCTGAAGCCCAGGTCTGAGTCACTAACACCAGGCACCGTGGTGATCATTTACCTTACTGCCCACCAGACCCAGAAGTAAGTCTTCCTGGAAGAATAGAGTCATCAAGATCATCAAGTTGTTTCTACAATTTTTGACCCATGATATTTGACATTTAATCAACATTACCAGGCATATCAGGAGATAGAATCATATAGCAAAAAACAAAGCAAAACAAAACAAAAAAACACATGAAAGAACATAAAGTAAATACCGTTGTCTTCCTGGCCTCTTGGGTACTCAGATATTGGAGTTGTCAGATACAGAGTTTAAAGTAGCTGTGATTCAAAGTTTGAGAAGATGGATGGCAAGATGTGGAATTTCACAACAGAACTAGAAACTAGAAACAATCTAATTTTAAAATACAGTGACTGAAATTAATAAATATATGGATTCAATGCCAGCTTAGACAGAAAAGAGGACTACTCTTCTGGAAGATAGACAAAAGAATGTATTCAGACTGAATCATGAAGAGAGAAATGGATGAAAAACACAGGAAAGAGTGTGACAGACACATGGGACAAGGTAAGAAGGTCCAACATGTGTACAATTGAAGTTGCAGTAGGAGAGGAGAGGGAGAATTTGAACAGGTACTACACAAGAATATCCCAAATCCAGTAAAATCCATCAAGCCACAGATTTAAAATGAACAATAATCCTCCAATAGGATAAATACAAAGAAATTATCACAGACACAGAGCATAGTAAAGTTTCTGAATACCAGAGATAAGAAAGACACCTTTTAAAACCAGAGGGGAAGGGGTGCCTGGGTGGCTTAGTGGGTTAAAGCCTCTGCCTTTGGCTCGGGTCATGATCCCAGAGTCCTGGGATCAAGCCCCACATTGGGCTCTCTGCTCAGGAGGGAACCTGCCACCCACCCCTCCGCCTGCCTCTCTGCCTACTTGTGATCTCTGTCTGTCAAATAAATAAATAAAATCTTAAAAAAACAAAAAACAAAAACAAAACCAGAGGGGAAAACACACATTACCTTAAAATGAGCAACAAGAAGACTGACATCTGATTTCCAAGCAGCAACAAGAAAAGTCAGAAGACAGTGGGATGAATTCATCAAAATGCTAATGGCAATAATGGCTATCCTGGTATTATTCTATAACCTATTAAAAAATCCTTCAAACATTGAGACCAGAACTTTCTGCTTCTGATAATGGTGAAGGAGGTGGTTGAAGACCAGCCCTCCCATCTGGGGCAGCTGGAAAATTTTGCAGTGTACCTGCAACATAAGAAACTGTATGAGGGCCCGAGAGCTGCCAAAGCAGTCAAGATCCAAGCAGGTGTGCGTCCAGCTGAGCCCAACACTGTACCACAGATCTCCCTCGTGGTACTGGCCAGCTCCTAAGTAGCTCAAGGCTCCTTTGCAGCCTTGAATAAGGCCTTACCTAAAGGCTGGGGACTTGACTTATGGTTTCAGCAGGCTTACGAGACTAGGGAGACATAACCTTGAGTTCAAAGCTACCGAAACAGTTGGGGAGGTAAAGATATCAGAGAGGAGGGGAGACTCAGATTCTGTATTGTTTTTAAAAATGGTATTCTTTTTCTCTAAAAATAAAATAACTCCAAACAAGTATGGGGCCAACGGACTATGAATTTGAATGAGAAGTGGGAGCCAAGGATCTGAGAAGTCACACAGAACTTCGGGCAGTTTTAACAGAATTGGGAAAACAAAACCTGGAGGTAGGGCTCACCAGAAGGTAGAAGCTTTGGTCAGTACCCAGCATGTCCACTGAGGGGCCTGCGAGAATTGTGTTGTACCCACGTGCACACCAGAAACAGGAAACTGTTGCTCTTCACAGAGGCCATGATTGTGAACACGGAAAACTTAGAGCTCACCAGTGAACTTGGTAAGGTCACGTGACTCAAATTTCATAGGTGAGACTGTACTTCTCTACACTAGTAATGAATAGTAGGAAAATAAAATTAAAACAGCAAAGCAATTCACAATATCAACTTTAAGAATCAATTTAATCAAATGCGGGCAAGACATTTACACCAAGCACAAAACACAGCTGAGAGAATTAAGAGAGATACGACACCTTTACGGAGGGACACCATGATGTCGTGAAGGTGTCCAGGCTTCTGAAATTGACCTGTAAAGTCAGCACAATCTTAATCGAGGTTCTAGCAAGCTTTACGGGGGTGGGGGGAGCAGGGAATGACAGAAATTTGCAAGCTGATTCTGAAATGTACATGGATATGTAAAAAATTTAGAACAGTCAAAAACCATTTTGAAAAAGAAGAGTAAAGGTGCGCCTGGGGGCCTCAGTTGGTTAAGCATCCGCTTTTAGCTCAGGTCATGATCCCAGGTTCCTGGGATCAGGTCCTGCTTCGGGCTCCCTGCTCAGCAGGGGCTCTGCTTCTTCCTCTCCCTCTCCCTCTGCCTCTCGCCCCAACTGTGCTTTCTCTTGCTATCTTTCTCTCTCTCTCAAATAAGTAAGTAAAATCTTAAAAAGAAAAAGAAGAATAAGATTGGAGGACCCATGCTACTCAATTTCAAGCTTTATTGAGAAGTACAGTAACCAAGACCGTGTGGTCTGGGGGAAGGAATGAGGAGATTGCACAGGTCAACAATCTGATCTGTGCCCCTACGTGCAGACATATGTTCAATTTACTTTCAACAAGTCACTAAGGTAATTCAGGGGAGAAAGGACAGTCTTTAAAAATTGGTGCCAGGACAGCTGGATATTTGTATGAAAAATAACGGACTGCAGGTCTTACTTTACATGACACTCCAGGGGTTCACACATTTTGGGGGCATCAGAATCACCTGGAAGTCTCCTTACAACCCAGATTTCTGCCGCCCACCCTGCAGTTTCTGGCTCAGTCGGTTTTGAGCAGGGCATTTTGAGAATCTGCATTTCTACCTCATTCCCAGGTGCTGCTGCTGCTGCCCTAGGGAGAACACTTGGGAGAACCACTGCCATACTCACAGACCCCTATGTTAGAGTTGGGTGAAGACACAGGCGAGCATTTGGTTGTCCTTGGGCTACATAAAAGTGTCTGAGACAGTACCTAGGAAATCCTAACCACACATTTTTTAAAAACTTGGCAAATTGGATTTTACCAAAGTTTAAAAACAACAGTAAGAAAATGTCTAAGCAAGTCACAAAGGTGAGTGAACTATTCCAGGTACATCTGTCTGACAAGGCACTCGCGTTCAAGATACATCAAAAGTACTTATATGCCCATAACCAAACACCCAGTAAGAACGGGCACAAAAGTTGAACAGACACTTGACAAAATACGGTATGCAACTTTCCAGCAAGCATAAGAACAAGTGCTCAGATCATCTGTTATCTAGGACATGTCAGTTCAAACCACCATGGTATATAACTTCACACACACACACACACACACAGAAGAGCTGAAAAGCAGAAATGGGTGATGCCAAGTGTGGACGAGGCCGCGAAGCCACTGAAAGCCCGCCCCGCCCCACACCGGTCCGTTGCTGGCATTAGAGAAAGCAATGCAAACAGTTCAGAAAATCACTGGCCCGTTTCTTTTCTTTTCTTTTTTTTTTTTTTTTAAATATTTTATTTATTTATTTGACAGAGAGAGATCACAAGTAGACGGAGAGGCAGGCAGAGAGAGAGAGAGAGAGAGAGGGAAGCAGGCTCCCTGCTGAGCAGAGAGCCTGATGTGGGACTCGATCCCAGAACCCTGAGATCATGACCTGAGCCGAAGGCAGCAGCTTAACCCACTGAGCCACCCAGGCACCCCTCACTGGCCCGTTTCTTATTCGGTTTGACACCCACCTGCCCAACGGCCACATTCCCCTCCCTATACATGTTTGCAACTCATACACCTATGTCCGTGGCCGCCTTGTGCATCAAAACACAGACTGCAAAGAACCCAAATGCCCAGCAGCAAGGAAATGGGAAAGCGAATGTAGTTTATTTCTATGTGAAGTGTTACCAGGCAGTCAAAACCCTGAGCTCTCACTACGACTAAGTGCGATGGTGTCCCCCGACATCGTGCTGAGACGGGGCCCCAGCTCTGCGGCTCCCTTTACCAGAAGCTCTCGGACAGGTGAAACCGTGCATGGGTGGGGTGCGTGGCACAGAGACTGCCTGGGGTGGGGTGGACCTGAGGCCCTGGGGAGACCGTCCTTGTCTCCTTGGTGCTGGCCATGCCGTGCATGCAGTGGTCACAACTCGTGGACCTGCGCGGTGGCTCTTGAGTGCAAATCACACTCCAGTGACAGGAGGAGGGAAGAGATGGGCTGGAAAGGATGGGACAGAGCCTGAGGGACAGAAGGACTCAGAGCTGAGTCCCAGAGCACCCAAGACAGCTGGTGGTCCTGGGTGCCCGAGACTATGGGCGCAGCGTTCCACATGGGCAACAGGCTGGGATTGGAGGAAAGCAAAGTGCTCCAGGGTCACTCCCCACAGAGCCTGCCTTCCTCCAAAGGCCGAGGTCCGGGGAGAGTGGGGGAATGAATGCATGAGCAAAGACGCAGACAGAACAGGGAGCACAGAGAGGTCCAGGGAGGAGAGAAACAGGATAGAGGAGGAAGCAGTGACATTCCTGACCCCCAAGTGTGTGGGAGTCATGAGACAGAGCCTTTCGGTCCTCTGAGGGGGTCCTAGGACAGGCCCTGGACATGGGGGACAGGCTCCACGTACTGATTCTCTGCATATCCCATCCCCATCTCCTCCCCACCAACCCCCGACCCCCACACTGGGAAGCCGGTGTCAGAGCGGGCTTTGAATCTGGCCACGGCGGTTAGCGGTTAGCTTTGGTGGCAGAAGGCACTGCAGCAGCCATCCTGAGCCAGCGTGACTTCAAAAGGTGACCTGTGGCCTTCCATGCCCCAGAGAGCCGGGTGGGGCAGCCCTGCTGGGTGGGAGCAGGGCCCAGGAGCCCGGCGGACACCTCACCTGGTCCACCTGCTCCTGCAGCTGGGCCTTCTGCAGCTGGAAGCGGGCAGCCTGCCCCAGCTGCTGCTCTAGCTGCTGCTCCAGCTGCTGCTCCAGGCGCCCGCAGGCCCGCTGCAGGCCCCCACGCTCTGTCTGCACCAGCTCCAGCTGCTGCTCTGCCCGTACCAGCCGCTCCTGCGCTCCGGCCTGCTCCCGCTCCAGTGCCTTCTGCTGCTCCCGCAGCTGGTCCCGTTCCTGCTCCAGCTGCCATGGTGGCGGGGGGCGGGGGTGGTGGTGGTGGGGGTTGCAGGCAGGGAGGCAGATGTGTTCCATATGCCGGCACCCTCAGTCCCGTGGGCTGAGCACCCTGCCTGGCCTATGCGGGACCTGGCAGTCTCCTGTACCCCAGTATGCCTCCTCTCTGGACCCCTGCTCTCTTGGCAGGAATGGAGAAGGGGAGGAGGGTGGTGGCGGGGGGTGGGGGGCTTGCTTCTCACCTGCAGGACCAGGTGGCTTAGGTTGCCTTTGTCGTGAGCCAGCGCCTCCGTCAGGGCCGCCATCCTGGCCAGAGAGTCCCTTTGCTCTGCTCCCTCTGACTTCAGCCGGGTCACAAGCAGTTCCAGGTCAGTGCTGCTGGACTCGGCCTATAGGGGGACAGCACTGTCACTCTGATGAGACTTCAGATCTGCAAGCAGACCTATCCAGGCGGAGCTGTGGTGCCAGGAAGGGAGGGAGCTCTGGGCAGGACAGGGTGGCGAGGCCTCTGAGGTGGGCACTGGCCCCCTGGGTCCTCAGGCTGCAGCCAGATGTGGTGGGGTAGCCCCACGAGATGCACGGAGAAGCAGGTGTGGCCAGTGGCCAGGCAAGACAGGCCTGCGCCCACCAGCTGGGGACCCAGAAGGCTGTTGGTGGCTTTGGGAATTTTGGTGATGGACTGAGGGCCCTGGAGGGTGAGGAGACAAGTGAGTGGGAGGGGGCAGGGCAGCGTAGACCGTGGGGGAGAGCAGGCAGGGTGGGTACCCGGGCCAGGGCTTTGCGCAGGCCCTCCCTCTCGCTCTCCAGAACATCCCTCTGTAGCCGGGCTGAGTTCAGTGCCTCCTGGGCTGACACCAGCTCCTTCCTGAGCCCCGAGACCTTCTCCTCCAGCTGCTCCAGGCGCCCTTGACTGCAGTCCAGAAACCAGAGGACAGAGACTGTGAGGTCACCTCAGAAGGTGGGGGCCACAATGGGCAGGATGATGGTCTGCAGATCCCTCTGAGCCCAGGGAGCCCCAGAGGAGTATGCACAGCCTTGTAGGGTCCAGAAACTCATTAGTCCTGTTTCAGGCCTGGGTGGGTGTTCTTGGTCCATACCTTGACAGCCTTGGGTGAGGAGAGTGTGTGTGTGTGTTTGTGTGTGTGCGCTCACAGCGCACTCTGGCCCTGGGGGTGGGGAGTAGACCTTGCTGGGAGGTTGGAGCAGGGGTGAGGGGGCATGGGTGATGCCCAGCCTGGGGGAATCTGGAGAACCCTTTGCCGCTGCTGTCCGATCAGGTGCCCCCACTCCCAGCCTGGTGAGGACATGGCCCTCTTTGTGGCTGGGGACACAGAGGCTGAGAGGCGTGGCAGCCACTCTGCCTGGCACACCTGGTCTCTAGCTCCCTGCGGCCCCGCTCGGCCTGCTGCGTCAGCTCTTCCTTCTGCTCTGCCCACAGCAGGAGGCCCCTCTGCAGCTCCTCGGTCTGGGCCTCCAGCCTCTGCTTCTCTGCATCTGAAATGGCCGCCTTCCCCCTCATCTCGTCCACCGCAGTCTCCAGAGCCCTTTTCTCTCTGGTGGCAGGGGAGGCGGAGGGTTGGGGCAGCCCCAGGACTGGATCTGGGGAAGGGGAGCTGAGGGACATCCCCTAGGTAGAGTCAAACATAAGGGGAGTCCCAGGAGCATGGCAGGGCCAGGTGGACGCCAGGCCAGGGGGGTCATAGAGGGCAGCACGCTGGGGAAGCATGGTGGGGGACAGAAGAGACCCAACCAGCTCGGGCTTTGGCAGGCCGGTCCCCTCCTGGAGGTCTTCTCTGAGCCCTGAAAGCACTCAAGGGTCCTGCTCCCTGGTGTGTGCCGTGCTCAGCTCTCTGCCACACAAAGGCCAAGTTCAGCTAGTCCTTGCAGAGCTCAGCGGGAAGGAAGGGACCCCTCGTCTGCTGGCACCTTGTTCACCTTGTCCCATAGGAGCCCTGGGCCCTGGAAGTGTAGCAGCCTTGTGCAAAGCTGTGCTCACAGGCTGACCCACCCCTGGGTCCTCTCAGCATGCCACCCCTCAGCCAGGAATCTGGACTTCAGCAGCTCCCCCTCGGGCTCTGGCCCCTGAAGCACCCAGTCCCGAAGCCTCCCTTTCCCCAGTGCCCGTGGGATCTGGCCCCTCTGCCCCACATGCTCAGATGCCCACCCACGCAGGACCCCCTGTCCGGCTGCTGCAGCTTGTCCCCCAGCAGCCAGACCAGCACTTCCAAGCCATGGGTGTAGGAGGCAGTGCCCCCTGCTAATAGCCGCCCGGCCCCTACTGCCCTCTGCTCCATGGGGAGAGGGTCCCCCAGCCTCACCCTACTCATCGCAAGGCTCTGTGCTCCCCCACCTCGGCTCCTGTCTGCCCCCGGGAAGGCCTCCCCCCGTCAGAGGAAGGCTTCAGCCCTCCAGGTACCCTCCTCCTCCACCACTCCGTGCCATACCCCATGTCAGGCTGAGCTCTTTTGCCCTTGTCTTTCCCTGGGCAAGCGCCCTGATCCTCCAGCCCAAGCCTGCTGGCCTCCCACGTCCCAGCTCAGGCAGCCTGTGGCTTTGGGAAGTTCCACCTATCCCCTCACTCAGGACTAGGTGTCCGAGGAGATTCTTGTCCTGTGCTCCCCAAATCCCACCAACCCCAGGGCAGTAAGATGCCCACAGAAGCCTCCAGAAAGCCTCATGGCGAACTGTACCACAGGTCGCTAGATCCACAGGGCAACCCAGGAGGGTTCTCAAGCGACCCCAATGCATGTGGAGGGAAGGGAGTTCAGGGGGATTTATGGACCATTTCTGAAGGATGGACAGACCCTTGGGAGGAGTCCTGGGAGTCAGACAGGAGGCGGGAGGCTGGAGAGAGAAGTGGAGCACAGAGGCAGTCTGAGGGAGGCAGGGCATCCGCTGAGCCCCGGCTCTGGGAAGGTGTGTCCTGGGCAGAGGCAGCCCAGGTGGGCCCAGCTGAGGGCAAGGAGACTCAGAGCAGGTGGGTGGCCATGGGCCTGAGGGGACAAGGGAGGGGGCCTCGCCTGGAGCAGTTTTGGTCCTGGAGGTGGGGCCCCCTCTCTCCCTCCTGCTGGCAGCACCCCTGGGCTGGCACTGCCTGGCCTGACCCACTCAGCCCTCCCGTCACCTTCGCAGGAGCTCCATGGTTGCCCGGCAGTGCTGTGCCTCCCGGCTCTGCATCTCCAGCTGGTGCAGGAGGTCCTCGCGCTCCCGCCCCTGCTCCTGCGCCCGCTCCTGGAGGAGCCTCCTGGAGGCCTGCAGCTCCTGCTGGCTCTCGGAGAGCTGCTCCCGGAGCCTGGCGGCCACCGCCTGCGACAACTCCAGTTGCAGGCGCAGCTCCTGCCCAGGACGGGGGTGCAGCGTGAGCCCGCGCTGACCCTTGACCAGACTCTCCCCAGAAGGATGCCCTCAGGACCAGAGCCAAAACTCCCTGGCCTCGAAGATGCACCGGCTGTGTCCAGACCCTTCCCCGGAGCCACTTCCTTCTCAAAGGCCCCCGGCTCCCTGTGCTGGCACCCAGGCTGCCCTCCCTGTGGCCCCCAGGGATCCAGCTCTGGGAGAGCCACAGCAGGCCTAGAATGGCACTTTGGCCCTGGTGGGGATCCGGGCACAGCTTTGCCCCTGTGGGCCGTGGGTGCCCACCTGTTCCAGACGCTGCCGCCTCTCGATGGCTGTCTGCACAGCCTGCAGTGCAGGCTCCAGGGTGTCCAGGGGGTGGGCCTGCAGTGGGGACATGCCCCGGTAGGGGGACGCAGAGCGTGCGGGCCACCCCTGCTGGCCCCGTGCCTCCTTGGCACCCGTCCCACCGCTCCGTGCCGGCTCCGGGCCCCCGGCATCTGCCTGGGCCACCTTCAGGGTACGGAGAGGAAGGGACAGAGGGAAGGAGCTCAGGGCTATGGCCACGTGGGGACCCTCCAGATCCTGTGAGTGGTCAGCCCTCAGGACCCCAGTGCCTCAGCTGCTCTCCTATGGGAAGGACTGAGGGCCTGCACCTCTGTGATGCTCTTCAGAATGCGCTGCAGGGACTGAACTTCCTCCTCCAAGGCGTCCAGCTGGGCTCCAGGGCTCCGGGCCTGCCATGGCCGGAGCAGCTGCCTCAGCAGGGCTGGCCCCGCACCCCCACCCTGGGCTGGCCCCCCGCGGAGAGCCGCTTTCCCAGCCCTGCGCACCAGCTTCTGAACCTGTGTTCTGAGGGAAGAGAGGGTGGTCTCCTTCTTTGAGTTTTCCTCTGTGAGCTCCTTCACCAGCAGGGTCTGCTCAGAGAGTCTGGAGAAAAGGTGGGGCTGGGGAAAGGGTTGTAAGAGCAGAGAACAAAGCCCAGCACGTGGACACGGGGGCGCCCACAGAAGTGCAGGCTGTGTCCAGATTCCCCTGTGGTGCAGCCTACACCCCGGCTTTGGGCGAGTTGGCCTTGGTTCCTTGTCTGGGCAGGAACTTCTCATCTGCTCCAGAACCATCAGTGGCCCCTGCCGTCTCTGCAGAATCAGAGTTCAGCATTCCAGGCCCCCACCACTACCATGACTGGCTTTCCAGCATCATAGCCAGTGGCCCCCTGAGGCCATGCCCCTGTCCTTCCACTGAAAGTCTAACAAGTTATGTCACTATCCCTTCCTTCCCAGGAGCCACCTCCTTCTCAGAGTCCTCTGGGTCCCCCTTCCCGTGGCCCTGCATCTTTGGTGCAGGTCCTGGGGTGCAGCCGCTGCAGGCTACCATGCTCCTTTGGGGCTGGTCTGGGGTTCTTGGACTCAGCTGGCTCCCTGAGGGCAGGCCTGCAGGTATCTGTGGCCAGGCGGTCCTCGGTTCTGAGGAATTGTGCTTGGATTCAGCAGGTTAGGCCTCCTCTGGGGCATTGCCTCCCCACTGTCTGCTGGAGCTGCTCTCCTGAAATTTCTGAGCTGCCAATGTAGCTCTGTCCAAAACCTCGTGGGCTTGTTCTGAGCCTCGCAGACCCCAGGAGAGGCCCTGGTCTCTTCTGCACCAGGACATACCTGGGCCCCTCCATCTCCCTCAACTTCTTAAATGCTCTACCTCCAAGCGGGTGCTCACCTCTGCAGGGATGTGTTCTCTGCCGGAGAAGTCCCTGGGAGCCAGCCAGGAGGACACCGTCCAGATGTGCCCCTGCCACATTCCCCGAAACCCTCAAAGTTCGGGCGTTCTAGCTTGGCCTCTGGGGCATGATTCGGGATGCAGGAGCTCACCTTGGGGACCATCCCTTTGGTGCCAGCAGCATGTGAGGTGCCCTGATGTGGGAGTACTGGGTGCGGGTCAGGAGGCAAAGCAGCACGGGCCGTGTGTGTGAGCCTTGGACCCGCTGCTGCTCAAGGTGGGGAGGGGTAGGTGTCCCACCTCCAAGCTTGCTGTCCCCAGCACCCACCTGGCCTGGAGTGCCACCTTCTCTGCGTCCCAGTGGCCCTGCAGCTGGAGCATCTCCCGCACCTTGTCCCGTAGCTGCCGCTCCAGCCGTGCAGCCCGCTGGGCCCCCGGCTCCAGGCTGCCTGGCCCGCTGCCAGCAGACAGCCGCAGGTGGGAGTCAAGGTTCAGGCAGGCTGTTTGCAGGCGCCAGGCCATCCTGGCTGCCTCCGCTCGCATGTCCGTGAGACCCCTTCGAGGCAAGGGCGGCACCCCCAGCTGAGCCTCAGGACCCAAGGTCATGAGCCACCCAGATGGGCAGGATCCGGTCATGTGGGCCCTTCTTTCTGCCCACAGCAGACCTCTCCCCTGCCATCCTCAGAAGCCCCCAGCACAAGGCCTGGATTGTGGCCACATCCCAGCCAGGGAAGGGGATCCGGGGCTGGGCCAGGCCAGATAGGACCGCCTCTCTGACCTGCTGAGCCTGTCTCCTGCTGACATGCACTTCAAGGATCCCAGAGCAGAGGGATCCGAGGGGCCCCAACACTCTGCCTAGGGATACCCTCTCTGCAGCATCTCCCAGCTGGCCTGCCCCCTTGCCTTCTCTCCCCTTGCACCCCTGCCTACCTCACTCTGTCTGTGCTTCTCCCCCATCGCCCACCTCTCCTGTCCATTCCTCTGCACCCACAAGGTCAACCTGATGCCCCATGTCCCCCACCCTGGTGGGCCCAGTGCCCTCACCTCTCTGTGGTCGCACGCAGGTCAGCCAGCTGTATGCGGAGTGCGGTGACCTGTCTCCACAGGGGAAGGAGTTCCTGGGGCCCCCCTGAGCGTGTGCGTGTGCTCTGAAAACAAGAGGCTGGGGTCTGCTTCAGGCATGGTTGGTGTGAGGAGCCCTGCAGCCCCTCCCCACAAGCCCCTCTTCCAGATGCCAAGCTGGGTTGGCAGCCACGGCAGGGAGCAGACCCACAGGGAGCAGCCCGTGGTCCTGCAGCTCCCTTTCCCATGGGCTTACCTTCTCAAATAATGCAAATCCCCTGCTTCCTGGGGTGTGGTGCTCACTCCCCACCCTGAGGACCTGGACCTGGGCAGGTGACCATAGCTGGGTCCTGCCTGGGACCAGGACTCACCCAGCCTGGTCTCCCTGCAGCCCTCCGCAATTGGGTCACCTCCCTCCCCCAGTGCAGGGAGGGGAGCTCCCCTTCCTCCCCCAGCACCAAGAGAGCAGCTCTGGGGGAGCCCATAACATGTCCAGCTGTGGGGCTTGGTCCTCGAAGGTCCAGGGACCCAGAAGCCTCTACCACTTGGAGCTCACAGAGGGGAGGTTGCAGAAGCTGCCCGCTGAGACAGGGCTAAGTGAATTCGGGTAGTAATGGGGAAGCAGGAAGCCACTGCAGGACTGTAGGGATGGGAGAGGGGACAGAGCTGGGGGCAGTAACAGGATGGAGCCATGTACGTCCAGCGGTGTCTGCCTTCCAGGGAAAGGAGCTGAAGCCCAGGGGTCCTGAGTCTCCACACCACCTTCCCTGGCCCCAAACTCAGCTGTGCCCTGAGTGCTGACCTCCTGCACTTCCAGAGGGCGCAGCACGTGCCCAGCGCTGCCCCGCACTCCCTCTGCCCTCCCTGCTTGTTATAGGTGCCCCTGGAATGCTGCTTTCCGACAAAGCGCCCTCACTTCCTCTGGCTCTCAGGACACATACACCCTCTCTCCTTCATGAAGCCTTTGCCATCCCCTGTCCTGATCCCACATCCGAGGCCCCCCCACTGAGCCCAGGAACACTTGGCTGTGTGCCCCCAAGTCCTCCGTGTGCTTGCCCAGCTCCACCGACCCCCCATCGTGATCATCAAAGAGCAGGGATTAGACCTGTGCCCTGGAGGAGCGGATGCCTGGCCTGGCTGCCCAGGAACTTCAATTAACTATGTTAGATTCCAGACTTCACAGCTTCCGGAATGCAAGGCCGGGCTGGCCGATGTGGGGAGGAACAGTCACGCCAGGAACCGGCGAGGTCAGGAACACGAGAGCAACACAGGCAACCTCCTGCCAAACTCAGTAACTCAAACACATTTCCTTGACCACAGTGGCTCCAGGGACCGAGAGAGAAGCCTGGGGCCCATCCAAAGGGGGAATCTGCCCACACTCAGGAGTGAGAACTCAAAGCTGCTTTCCAAGTTGGGGTGCCAGCGAGGACTGACCAGAACCCTTGCGCCCACATACACACGCGAGCACATGCACAGCCCTGCCTGCAGGGTGCCGTAAGGAGGTACCGTGGATGGAATGTCTGCGTGCCCTAAAATCTGAACGTTGAAACCTAATCCCCAGTGGGACGGGGTTGGGGGTGAGGCCTTCAGCTTCCACCCTCATGATGGAGTTAGTGCCCTTGTGAAAGGGGCCCTGGGGAGCTCCCTTGCTCCCTCCACTGTGCGTGGGTTTGTGTGTGTTCATAGTGAGAAGGAGCTGTCCCCTGGCTGCACGCTGAATGGCCTCACACCTTGACCTCGGACTTCCTGTCTCTAGAACTGTGAGAATTAATGTTGGCATGACATAAGTTCCAGTCTGTGGTTCTGTGACAGCAGCCTGATGGTAAGATGCGAAGGAAAAATATCTTCCCTATGGATATGGGGTCCCAAGTCAGCCTATATGCAGTTTTCAGTCTGAATTCATACAACCTGGGGTTTAAAAAGGACTCAGGCTGAAAATTTACTTCACTGGGCCCCAAAGACTGTCAGATCCCCTACGCACCTGTCAGAAGCAAACAAAAATCCCTTCTGGAAGATGCCACCTCCTTTCCAGGTTCCAAAGAACTTTCACAAAGTTCTAAGAAAAATAAACAGCTCTTGGCTTAAAATTAAAAAAAAAAAAAATCTCTAAAGACACAAGGAAACAGAGCACTATGGTTAAGAGCCAGAAGAAACAATAGAATCAGACCTTAAGGAACTTGAGATGTCGGAACATCAAACACAATGGAGAACATACCTATTTTCAGGATGCCTCAGCAAGTAAACAAGAAGCTTGAACATGTGAGTTAAGAGTAAGATATTTGGGAAGGAATCAACCAGAATTCTTAAAGATGAAAACCAGGATATTTGGAATTTAAGCAAAGCAGACAGGGAATAACAGCGCTTGGACACCAGAGACAGACATGCTGACCAGGTAGGTGTATTTGAAGACATTGACTCGACTACAAACCAGGGTGACACAAAGAAGACATGCCAGGTTCAGAAGGCTGAGGGAGTTGGGGGTCCTGAGAGCAGTGGGCCTGCTCGGAGTCGGGAGGAGCAAGGATGAGCACAGGCAACGCTCAGAGATGTGAGGGCTACTTTCCGAAAGTAACAAAGACACAGCAGATGAGTCCGAAGCAGAATAAATAGAAATCTGCACAGAGACACATCCTAGTAAAACCTCAGGACCTCAAAGTCAAAGCCAGGATCTTAAAGCTGTCAGGTGGGAGGGCAGATACATCAAAGGCCCTGGGGGCCAACCTCCTGCCGGAGGACAAAGAAAGGGTCTTTAAAGTACTGAGAGAGAACACCTGCTGACCAGCGAGACTTCCTCTCACAGCGGCCGAGGGGGAGATGAAGACCCTTGACCAGCCAGTCCAAGCTGAACTAGAGACCTGTCTTCCAGGACATTCATCTCCACTCGGTGGGCCCAAGTCCAGCTGCAGGAAGAGGTGGAAGCAGGGACGTGGGGCTGCCTCTCACAGGCCCTCTGCCGCATGCAGGGGCCGGCCCTGCTGTCAGCCACCACCCTGTGGTGACGGACACGGCCCATTCAGTGACATGTGTAAAGGTGCACTCTTCCTCTGTTGCTCCTCCCCGTCCACTCAGCAGGAGGTCCACCCAGCCTTCCATGGGACAACAGCCACAGATGGCTGGGCACGGGGGATAAGCCCTCCTGTGTGGCAGCTGTGGCCCGGGCCTGCGGGGGCCCAGCCAGCTGTCCTTTCCGCCTGATGCTGGCCAGATAGTGCAGGACAGCCCCATGAGGTGGGTTCTTTTGAGGGACATCTGTGTGGGGTCAGCCTGGGGCCCAGGGACACTGGACCCCCTTGGCTTTGGCTTTCACCTGGAAGCATTTTCCAGGCGGTGTCTGAGAGGAATCCTGCCAGTGGTGTCTAGGAAGGCCATGGGGACACCTGACCCTCCCTTTGGGATGACCACAGCTACAGAGGCCCACCTTGCCCCAGGCTGGGCCCCTTTCAGGGGACTGTGTCCAAGGACAGACCAGAGCAGAGGTGTGAATGCCTCTTTTCACTCAGGGGCCACAGCCTAGCCATGGGAAGACCTGGATCAGGCAGGGGAGTGGGGCATCATCTTTCCCAAGCATCTCTCCCAGTTCACATCAGGGGTCTTGCCGTTAGAGAACAACCCTGAGGCTGTGGCCTGGGGCACTGTGCCCTGAACCCCTGCAGGGCTTAGGGTTTCAGAAGACTGTGATCAGGCAAGGCCTGGGAGGGCCCTGCTGGCACTGGCCGTGGGCTGGGAGCAATGGCGTGGCTCCTGGCTCCTCCGAGTGTCCCCGACCCTGCAGTCTGAGCAGGAGTCAGGCCTACGAGCTCGCCTTCTCTTTCAAGAATGGGGCAGGCTGTGCAAGAGCAGGACCCTGTGCCCTCATTCTACTTTCCGAGTCTGATCTTGAGGTCCCGCCTATTCTCAAGTCCCTCCCTCCTCCGGTGCCCCCACTCTGTAGACTGCTGTGGCCAAGCTGGGTGGGGAACGTGGAGTAGCAGGAGGTCAGTGGCCTTGCCTTCCAGGAGCAACCACAGCGAGAACCAATTCACCCTCTCCCAGCCCCCCTCTGCATCCTCCCTGCCACCAGCCACAAACAGTGGAGCCCATGTCCCCCGCCCACGGGCGCAGTGGGAGAGCACCTGTCTACCAGTCCAGTGCTGGGCCTCCCTCAGCTCCAGCTCGCCCCGAAGATGGAGCATGCCATCCGCCGTCCTGGCCAGCTCCTCGGCCAGCCTGTCGTTGGCCTTCTTCACCTGTTCCAGCTGTTCCCGCAGAAGGGCATTCACCTGGGAGAGCCCCGTGCTCCTGGATGGGCCGAAACCACAGCAGCGTAACAGTGGGCAAGTGGCTTCTCCTTTGAAAGGCCCTCTGAGAGCCCAGCCCTACGCTTCCTGGGCCCCGCTGACCCAGCTCGGTGTGAAGGTCCCCAGGCCACACCTAAGAGACACGGACCACCTGCCACGGGTCCCCCACGGCTCCCCAAAGGGTGCCAGTATCTGAGTGCCCCCGGCACCCTCCTCCGTCTCTGAGATGCCTGCTCTCCCTCTCCTCCCGTGCTGAGCGCTCCGGCTGTGCTCCATGAGTGTGGCTGGCTCCGTCACAGGGGCCGTGAGCCCTGAGACACACGAGAAGGGTGGCACTGGGAGCTGAGGGCACCAGGCCTGGGAGGAGGGCACAGGGCAGTGGAGAGAGGGAGTCTACACGCCCTGGGAAGGGGGCAGCCCCCCTGTGACCATGGGGTCCTTTCTCCACTGAAGCCGGCTGTGTGGGGTGGAGTGTCTCTCTGAGATCCAGCCCTTCCAGGCAGGCTGCAAGGCCACAAAAGGGACCTTCTGTGCTCCTCTTTGCAACCTGGGTGTCCTCTCCTCCTGGGCTGTGACCCCTCCCCCCTCCCCCGCTGTTTTTGAAAACTGGTTTTCAAATGCTTCTCAGCACTTTCCTTCCATTTCCAGAGTCCCTGAGGATGAAGCAAGTAACGGGAAGTATTCCATAAATGTTCTAACCTCCCCCAGGTCTGGATTTGCCGCTGGGTTCAGGGGTGTAACCCCTCCTGTCTGTCTTCCCTGTGGTGTGGAGATATGCCCTTCCCTTCTGGGGACGGGGTCCTGGAGCTTGGGGGTCAGGGCCACTTCTGGAGAGCTGGGGTTACCACCGGGAGGCTAGGGCATGACACGCACTGGCTGCTGGTGAGCAGAGGAGTCCCTGACCATGTAGCCGAGGGGACCTGGGAGGCAGGGCCAGAACATGAAGAAGGGGGGTCTTGAGGGCAGCCCCCATGGGCACCCCGGGACTGGCTGCGCTAACAGGGGCCACAGTCAGCTCAGGGGCCTGCCTGCAGAGCTGGCCAGGGCACCAGCCTTGGCGTCATCGGGGGCCTGGAGGGGGCACACTCAGGAGCACAGGGCCTGTGAGACCCTCAGACCTGTGGGACCTGCACCCCACACCTGAGGCCACAGCCGGTGGGACCCCTCCCCACCCTGCTCTGCCCACTCCTTCCACTGCCTCTGAGGCCTGCAGCCAACGTGTCCAGGCAAATTTGACTTGGAGTCACTTTAGGAAGAGACTGGCCAAAGGCCCCAAGGCACAGTGGGGTCTGCCACCTCTGGGGTGACGGCCGAGCTCCCAATAGCCTTGACTGCCTCACACATCCTGACTCACCTCTGCTCAGCAGCCTCCAGACGGCCCAAGGCCTCCTCCAGGTCCACGCTGTGCTCCAGCTCGGACCTCCGCAGCCGAGCCTCCGTGCTCTCCAGGCGGGCCTGTAGCTGGAGAGGAACAGAAGCCCCCACCTGGCCAGTGGCTCCCCAGCCCCCAGGCGGGGCGGCTGTGGATAAAGCCCTCCCCAAGGTGGGAGAAGGGGTGTCCCTCTGGCTGCCAGCAGGGGCCTGCTGAGGCTTAGGCCCCTCCCCACAAGGGGGCCGAGGCACAGGCATTCGCCCCTGACCCTATGCCCAGTGCCTGTGGCTGGCTGAGGAGGGGTCTCCAGGGCCTGCTTCTTAAGGGACAGGATGACTGAACTGGGGTCACTCTCCATTGAGAGAGCTGAAGATAGGGGTCCCACCGCTCCAGCTGCACCCCTCCCCCACCCCAGTGCTGGAATCTGCGTTCCGAGTGTCTCTTCTCACAGGTGGGCAGGAGCATGGCCACCACCACGAGTGGGCTTCGTACCCCCACAGGCCTGGTGGAGAGGGGGGTCGTCTGAGCTGGACCAGGCCTGCCTCAGAGCCTGTGTCCTTCCTGGCTCCCTGCTGGGACCTGAGCAGATGGGGAGCCTGGAGCTCCAAGGGGAACAGGAGGTGCTAGGGGTTGCCCCCAGCTTGCCCACCCAGAGCACACTTTGGGGTGTCTGGGGAGGAGAACTCAGGTCCAGTGGGCAGGCTGGAGGCCTGGGCAGGGGCTGGGGGTGTCCACAGAGCAGGTACACTGGCCACCCTGACCCCCGCCCCACCCTGTCCATCTGCTCAGGGGTGATGCTGGGGAGGCCTGGCCCCTTCAGGCGCCTGCACAAGGGGGAGGCTGGACGCCCGTGGGAGCTGGCCATGTGCGCTGAGCTGCGGGGTCTGGGAGTTCAGTTCTGACTCATGAGGCTTACTAATCTGTCCGCAGGATTTCTGGCTTCTCTTCCCACCCCTGGTTCCCAACATCTCCCCACCCTGTGCTAGGAAGGTCCCCCACCCCCACAACTGGGCCCAGGCCACAGACAGCCCTGGAGGGCTGGAGCTTGCTGATGTCCTCCTGGCCCTGACGGGGATGAGGACACCGACCCTCGTGGTCCTGCCCTGAGGGGTGCAGTAGGGGTGGGGCAGCAGGGAGAGCGGGTGTTTAGTGTGGGGGCTGGTGATGCCCTTGGGTAGCTGGCATGGGTCACTGGTCATGCTCAGAAGGGCCAGCCCTGGTTCAGTCTCGGCTCCAACACGGGCAGCATGGCCCTCGGCAAGTCTGACTGCTCTGAGGAAAGTGGGGTCATCTATCCTGCCACGTAGTGCAAGGAGGACTCTGAAGACAGCAAGGGTAGGGTGGGCCAGATGCATCGGAGGCCCTGAGCACCCCACACTGGGACCGGGCATCCTGGCTCAATCCCACTCAGGAGCCATGGGGCTCAGAGGGGCAGACCCTGGAAAAAGGCTCAGACCTGGCAGACTTCCTCAGCTTTCTGGCATGGGTTCCCACCTGAACAACAGGAGCTCCCCCAACCCCACACTTTATAACCACATGGCCTCTTGCTGCGGCGGAAGGCACTGTAAGTGCTCTGGGGACCGAGGACTGAGGACCCACTGGTCACAGCTGTCCTCTGAGGTCTGTGGTGGCCTTGATTGTCAGGAAAAGGTCAGGGGGGCAAAGCCAATTCTCTACAGGCTCTGTCTGAGGGTTGGGGCCCATTCCTAGCAGACCCCAAAAGTGAGGTGCTGGGCCCAAAGGCTCAGGATGACCAGGTTCTCCCCACAAAGTCCCCAGGCAGCCAGGACACAAGTCCACACTTCAGAGACCAGGGGAGAGGAGCACTAGGAGGAAGAGGGGCCTGGACACCCATTCTGTTCTCACCCTCCCCTCTCCAGCCCGTTTTCCGGTCTGTGGCTTGGGGTTTGGTTTAGATGTGCTGTGGCTGAGGTCCCCAGTCACTCTGTGTCCTAAGACTCAACAATGGTCCAGGCCCTCTGACCACCAGTCCCAGCAGGTGACCGCCCTGCCGCAGGCCAGGCTGCCGCCTTCTGCTTGTGCCCACATACCCGGGGCACATGCTTACCCGCTCACTGAGTGCATGGTACCTGCCGGCCAGCTCATCCTGCTCAGAGCCTGCCTGGGTCAGCAGGTTCTCCAGCCTGGACAGCTCCTCCTGCAGGAGCTCGTTCTCCTCCTGCACACGGGCCGCGACGGCCAGCGGCTCCTGTGTCCCTGGACGGGTAGCACCAGTGTCAGCCCGGGTGGCTGAACCAGGGTCCCCCTATCTCCTCAGCCACCACACCCTGTCCGGTGGGCCTCTGGGCCCCACACTGGGCTCCCACGGCTGGTCTGCCCTGCTCTTCCAGGAGGGTCCCAGGTCTGACCTGGGGACCCTGGTTGGGGGATGTGGGCTTCATGCTCCAGGCCTTCTTCCCTCTCCTGCTGGAGGACTGGCCACTGACAGCTGCCCTACCTCTCACCCACATCTCTAACCCCAACACAGTCCCAAACCAATTAGAGTGGAGGGTGTGGGAGTGGCCTGGACTCTGGGGACCCCCGCCCCCTGTGAAGCAGTGAGAACTACTGATTTGGGGTAACCGGATCACATCTGAATAGTGAGCTGCTTTTCTAAGCACACAGTGGGCTTTCTTCTTCCTTGGCACACACCTTTTGTGAGTGACTGGTTCCCTCAGGAGGCTGGACAGACCCTGACTACAGAAAGGGGTCTCGGGACACATACATGAGGGAGTCACCTGCACTAGCAAGGGCCAAGTGGCCTGATCAGCTGGGTGGCCTGCTGTGGGGACCCAGCTGGGGGCCAGTCCCTCAGCTGCAAAGCCTCTACTTGTGGCAGGGGATGGGGGGAGGTCTGGGTGAGCAGAGGTCTGGAGGGGACCTGCGGGCTGGGTGAGCAGAGGGCTGGGCGGGCTGGGGGGACTAGCTCAGTGTCTGTGCTTCCTGGGTTTTGACCTTCAGGATTTTCACTCATCTAATGAAACAAATACGATGAAATCCAGATGGCTGGTCACAAATGTGTCACAAACAGAAATGCAGCGCTGGAGAGTCCTTGTGGCCTTGTGGTAAACATGCTGTGGGTCTTGACATAGGACCCCTGTGGTGACCCCTGTGGGAGGGTGTGGTTCTGTGCCCCATCACACTGCAAGATGACTGGCCTGGAGGGGCCAGCCGAGGAGGACACTACAGGGCCGGTGAGGAAGCTGATGGCCCTGTGGCTCCCCTGGTGCTCACCCCCACCTCCATCGTCACCCCTACCACCGTCCATCACCTTGGTGTGGTTCGTCCCCCAGGCTGCCAGCCACGATCTCACGGATTCGGGCGGGCACAGGCGTGGGCAAAGCCCGCCGGCCTGCCCCACGAACGGTCAGTGTCCGGGCTTCTCTAGTGGCCATGGGACTCAAGACAGTGTCCTCCAGCCTCTGAAAAACAGCCATGCAGACACACTGGAGGCTGGCAGCCTCCTGGACAGCTGCCAAATACCTCCCCACAAGCCCACTGGGGTTAGTGGGGCCACTGCAGGGCTCCCCCGCCCCCAGCAGCAGTGCCCTGGAAAGGACTGCCTGAGGCTATCTCTCAAAGTACATGCCTTGGTTTCTCTACTTACAGGGTGGGACAGCACCCTGCCTGCCTGGGATGTGTCCTGAGCCTTGGGGGCCAGGAGGACACATAGCCTAGCTGCTCACGAGTGCCCTGCCCTCTGGTCCTGCTTCATCTCTGTGGGGGCCCGGCTGAGTGTTCATACTGGGCCCCTCCAGAGAAACTTGGAGGCAGTTGCCCTTGCTTCGGTTATGGGACCTGATCTGGCACCCCCCTGCAGCACACAGTCTCACCACTTTGGCTATGGGGGTTTCTGAGAGGGACTGGCAACTTGTAAGAACCTAGACCCACCCACCCACCTCCCTGCCCACTAGGAAGGGCATGAGGAGGCCCTGGGAGAGGGTAGGACAGGAACCAAGGGAGGGGCTGTGGGAGGAGAGTGATGACAGCCTTCCTTCCTAGCCTGTCCGGAGTAGCTGACCTGCCGTGGGAGATGTCTCAGGAGGCCTGGAAGCAGGCAGGAAATCCCAGGGTCCTGGATACCCAGAGGCTGGGGCTGAGGGGTCCTGGGCTCTGCTGGCACATTGCTTTGGCCCTGGGGATTCTCTGCATCATTAGGTGAGCTGAGCTGGGGGAGGGCCGGGCATCACCCTCCAAACCCCGGGCTGGACAGGGACCTTCTTGCCGGGTCTAACTGCGGCACTGGCCCTGGGAAGGACATTCAGGGGCCTGCGCCCTCTCTGGACATGTGAGGCTTCCCAGGGGATCCTGGAGACAGATGTCTGCTCCCAGTGACTCTCCAGGGCTGCAAACCGGGCTCCTCCTGTCACCCCCTACCCAGTCCCAGATGTGCTCAAACTCACCCCTCCTCTAGCTTTCAGGATCCCTTTCCTTGTGGTCCCTCAGAGCCTGCTCGCCCACCCTGTGACTCTCCAGATCTCCCTCCCAGCCTGGGGTCCCAAGGAGTGACCTCCTACTGCCGGTCCCCTCCCTCCTCTGATTTCCTCCTAGCTCTCTCTGAAGACCTTCTCCAGTTTCAGACCCCTTCACCTGGCTCTGTCCCTCAGCCCCTGGCTGGTTGGAGTGGAGGGCTTCCTGGGCCTACCCTTGTTCTGCCCACTCCACTGCCCTGGTATTTCTGCCCACATGCCTCCAATTCTCCTTGGACACAAGGCATGTTCCACTTGGACCAGACTGCAAGAGTCACCCCCAGACCTGGGCTCCTGCATGACACTTGGTAGGGCCCCATTCTGATCCCCAACAGCAGCCCAGTTCCTGGACCATCACTGAGCAAATACCACTGACTGACTTCCACTGCCCTCCCCCTGGAGCGAGAACCCTAGTTTTGGCCCACCTGGGACCCAGCCCTTCTTCAGGCTGGAGCCTTGCTTTGCAGGATGTTTGAGTTTGACTCAGCAGGGGGCCTTGGGAAAGCGCCATCCCCCCACATCTCCCCCAGATGACCCCCTTCAATATTACCCCGGGTGGGAGGTGAGCAGCCTGCCTTGGGGGCCTGGGAGGACGTGCTTGCTACCCTTTCTGGGCCAAGCAAGGCACGGGTGCCAAGACCATCAACCGCCTCTAATGTCTTCCTGGGAGGCAAGGCGGCTGAAGGGGCTCAGCCTTTGTCTGCCCTGAACCCTGTATTTGCACTCGGGGGAAACTGAGGCTCAGCGGGGTAGCGAGACCCACCCCGGGCCCCGCTGTAAGAACAATGAACTCCAGGAAGCTCTCCCTCCGAGGCCCGGAACGGCTCTGCCCCTTCGCCCTCCCCCACCCTCCCCGCTCCCTCGGGCATCCGAGGCGCCACCCGCTAACGGGAAGGCAGCAGCGCCGCATAAACTTGACTCATTCCTAACATTTACAGAGGGTCACTTATTAGCCGAGACGTCCCAAGAGGCGCTGGGGGCGTAATGGGTTCCAGCTGTGGCCGGGTGCCTGCGATGGACCGTGGCCCAGCTGGAGCCGAGGGGGCGCGGCGGGGGGCGCGCGGAGGGGAGGGACCGTGGGGTGTTGAGGGAGGGGAAGGGGCAGGCCGGGAAGGGGGAGGGCGAGGGGCAGGAGGGGAGGGCGGGCGGGCAAGGGGAGGATCGGGAGGGGGCGGGTCCGGGAGGGGAAAGGGAAGAGCCAGGAGGGGGCGGGGCCAGGAGAGAGGCCTGGTCTCCATCCGGGGCGGATCGCGGGGCCTCGCGGACCTGGGGGCCGGACCTCGCTGCTCTCTGCCTGTTCCGGGCAGCCTTGAGTCTGTCTCAGAGAGGCTGCTCACTCCGCCCCGGGACCTTCCTCCCCAGCTGGCTATTTGTGGCTTGACTCCGGTGACTGGGCGTCAGCGTGTCCCGGCAGTGCACAGGGAGACTTCGGGCTATCCCACTCCCCGCCCGGTCCCGTACTCTCAGACGGTCGGAAGGCTGGACATCGGTTTCCCCAAAGACCTCAGACTCTTTGACCATTACCCTTCCTCCTGCCCCCAGCGCCCTCCTCAGCTCAACTTGCGCTAAAGGCGAGCTCCCAGCCCCTGTGTGGCCCTGTCCATGGAAGCAGATCCCCGCCTACGGGGCCAGGCACCCCTTGGTCACGGTCACTGCTCCGCTCCCCACCGCAGCTATGTGGAGGGGATAGCCTGCACGCGTAGGAACCTGGGCTCCCCTATCTATCCCCCACCCCGGATCAGAGTAGGATTCCCCATGAGAATCGGCCTGGGGTCCCTGTCCTGCCACAGCCAGCGCAAGCTGTGACCCTGGGTATGTCTTCTGCCTCAGCTCCTCCTTTGTGAAGTGGGAGGGGGCATCCTAGAGCCCTGGGGGTGCTGCAGCTCTGTGGAGGGTGCGGTGTGGAGTCTGCGGGACAGGAGGCCTCTCCGGAGGGCAGGTGACCTTGTAGGTCAGGAATGGAAATCACGAAGAGCAATGTCACTACTTCCTCTTGCTGGTGCAGCATCAGTAAGTCCCTGAGTGGCCCCTCTGGACGTCCAGGCTGCTAGGGACACGGGGACACAGACAGCCTATGACCCAGGCGGAGAGAAGGATGGGTTCACAAGAGGAGCCTGGCATCTTCAAGATGGAGAAGGTGAGGCTCCCTGCACCCGACTGAGGGGGATCTTTGGGTGCCCCAGAGTGAGCCCAGGGGCGGTTAGGGAGGGGCACCAGAACCTCTGATTAAAATCACCCTGGGAGAGAGCGTCCTGAGGACGATCCCAGCTCAGCCAGGTCACAGGCTGCAGCGTCCTGAGGCAGCCGCAGACCTAGGGAGGGAGAGTCCAGGGGCTGTCCTGGGCCGCTCTGCGCGTGGACCGCCCGCCGCTGCCAGGGCCTGGTGGCCGAGCTCCCACAGTGCCGCCGTGTGGCCGCTAGCGGCACTGCAAGAGGCTGCGCCTGTCCCAGCCCTTGAGCTAGGAGGCTGCGGCAGGGGGTGGGAGACGTGCAAGGGTGCAGGGCTCACTGGCCCCGCCGAGAAGCAGAGAAGTGAAGGTCAGGTCGGGAGCCTGTATGAGTGGAGTGAGGCAGGGCACTCACCACTGAGGATTTCTTAGCGAACATTGTCACACCCACTCTTGTCTACTTTATGGGTGAGGGGGCTCCCCCAAGGTCATGCACTCACAAAAGGCAGTGTTAGGACTGAGCCACCTGTTGGTCCTAGCACCTTCCTGGTGGCTGGAGACTGGGTCTCAGCAGGCATGCTGGCCTCAGGTGTCCTCCCCAGTGTGGCACGTCCCTGAGCCCAGGCAGATGGGCTCTTGAGGCCCCCACCCCTGTTCTCCTCCCTGTGTGCCCACTCCAGCCCTCCCACACCTGTGGGCGCCACAGGCCTTCCCGCATCCCTTGGCAGCAGGCTTTGGCCTCTCCAGGAGCGGGCACAGCTGGGAGAACATATCTGAGGACAGGGCCTGCAGCCAAGGCCAGCGACCGGACGTCTGCTTGCCATCTTTCCGTAGCTTGGCCTGCGGCAGAGAAGGGCCCTAGCCAGGGTGAATGCCTGCCAGGTTCCGTTTCCTAAGGAAAAAGAGCTTCTCTGTGTCTGGGGTAGCACCTGGCCACTGACTGCTGTGTCTCAGCACTGGCCAGTGTAGATTTCTACGCATTTGTGGAGCCCTCTGGGGCACTGGGTATCACCCCAGGAGCAGGGCCGTGCTTCTTATGGGGGGCTGTTTGGTCCTCAACTCATAATAAATGGGAGATGTGGGCCAGGCACTGAACAGGCATCTGGGGGAGAGGGGGACAACTTGTCATTTATCTCTGTGTCCCCAGCATGATCAACACTTGGCACAGGTCACCATGTGAATGGCGGAAAACCCAGCCTAAGGAGCAAATCACCAATTATGAAACAATTTATATTAAGGAACTCTTGGAAGGGCAAGGGCCCTGTTGGTCTTGTTTGCTCCTGTGTTTGCAGTGCCCACACAGACCTCCTAGAGGAAGTGACAGGTGAGCTATCCAACAGCTAGTGGGGACACAGATCAGGTGTCCAGGTAGAGGGAAGAGTGGAAGCAAAGGCAGTGGGGAGGGTTCTCAAAGTCTGCGTGGGGCCTGGGGGAGGAGGGCGCAGAGGACATTATGGAAGGCCTGAATGCCTGGCTCCTTGGTGGCTCTGCTACCACAGTCCCCTTGGACCCCAGGGTGGCGGCAGGAAGAGCAGTGTGTCTGAACAAGGAGGGGGATGTGGCCTATCTGATCAGCATAGCTGGTTGATCTAACCAGGTCTGCTGTGACCTTGGCTGCATCAGGACAAATGGACAGAAGATTCAAGATGGGCCAGCACCTCTGTCCCTGGCTGGATTGGAAGGAAGACAGGCCATGGCCCTTGGCAAGTGACTAATGGGGGCTTGCCACACTGTGATGCTCTCAAGCCATCCCAGCTCCTGTCCCATGGGTGGGCCCCCTCAGCTTCCATCCCATCCCATCCCATTCTGTCCCATCCCACCTCATCCCACATGGCTCCAGCAAGCCTGCCTTCTCCTTACGCATCAGTGATTTTTCTCTCTCTTTCAGACCTTTCTTATAGACACAAACTGTTTTAATTTATACCACTCTTAAAAAAAAAAAAGTGTTGCTCCTACATGCCCCATGAGGGGACCTTGCAGTCAAGGTCACCCGTGATCTACATGCTGCTAATCCCAGTGGTCCGTGGTCTCCACTTCCTTGATCTGTTAGCAGCAGGTGGGTCCCACCTCCTCCCTGAAACACTGTCTTCCTGACACCACCCCTCCCAGCTGTTCTCACGTCATTGGTCTTGGTCTCCTTGGCTGGTTCCTTCTTGCCTCCCCCATCTTTGAGTGGGGAGTGCTCCAGCTCCTCTTTCTATGTACACACACACCCGGCTACTCACTTGCCAACAACCCCAAATGTCTATTTCCAGCATGGAGTTCCTCCCTGAGATCAGATCCGTGCATCTACTCACCTCCCCCGTCTCCCCACCTGGATGCCAGTAGGCTTGTCCTCACCAAGATGTTCCAAACAAAACCTCTGAACACAGTGTAGTCAAACGAGGTTTTAAAAAAACAATATGAAAATCCCCACATGTTTGGAAATCAGGGTGTTTATACCTCTAGAGAACCCATGGATAAAATCAAATGGAAATTAGGAAACAGTTTGAACTGAATAATGACAAAAATTATTATGACAAAATGTATGGAAGGTAGCAAATGCATTCTTTAGAAAGAAAAGCAGACCTTAAAAAAAGAACCAAAAGCTAGTGGGAAATGATACAGTTCCTGTGGTAAACAGTTGGGAGGGCTCCTCACATTAAACCAGGAGTTACTGGGGGACCCAGCAACCCCATTTCTGGGTGTATCCCCAAAAGGAGTGAAGGTGGGACTGGAAGGGAGATTTGCACATCAGCGATCCAGTAGCGTATTCACACAACCCAGCCATCTGTAAACAAGTGAGCGGAGACATACAACATGGTCCAGCAGCACAATGGAGCACAATCCAGGCTTGCAAAGGAAGGACACTGTGACCACGGCGAGCACATGGATTCCCCCCCAGGGGACACTGCGCGGAGTGAAATGGATCAGGCACAGAAGGAGAGTTAGTGTCCGACCCCACCTCTGAGGTCCTGAGAGGAGCCAAATTCATGGAGGCAGGGAGCAGAAGGCAGGTGCCAGACGCTGGGGTGGGGGTGAGGAGTCTGTGTTTTATGGGGACAGAGTTTCTGTTTGAGAAGGGGAGAAAGTTCTGGAGATGCTGGCGGTGATGGCTGCACATGTGTGAATGGGCTCAATGCCACTGAACCGCACACTTAAAAAACGGTGAAAACGGTAAATTCTATGCCTAGATACACATATATTTACCATAATTTTTTAAGAAGTTAAAAAAACCTTTTTTAAAGATTTTATTTATTTATTTACCTGAGAGAGAGAGAAAGAGAGAGAGCATGTGCACGCACGTGTGCGGAGGGAGAGACGGAGGGAGTGAGACCGGAAGAGGGAGAGAGATTCTTAAGCAGAGTCTACACTGAGCACAGAGCCCAATGCCAGCCCCGATCCCACGACTGCAGGATCATGACCCAAGCTGAAACCAACAGTCAGACACTTAACCGACTGAGCCACCCAGGCACACCGGTAAACAAATCTTTTTTTTTAAAAAGACACCTGCAAATTAATGAGATAAGCACGCATCTCAAAAAGTCAGATGAACAACAATCCCAAAGAACTGAAAAGCAAAGGATAATAAGTCTATACATTAATGGACGAGAAGGCAAAAATACTGGAAAGAGGATCAACCAATGACTGAAATCAGAAAAGGAAACGTGGTATCGCTCAGGGTGACCGACCCCTCTTGGCCTGTCCCGGGTCCCCAGAATGTCACGCGGGAAGCCCCGGCTCTCCAGCCCCTCAGTTCCAGGGTCCGGTGGCCATCTGCTTCAGGTCCTCAGACATCAGAACAACAACAAGAACATACTGGAAATAACTTCTGTCAGTAAGTCTGGAAATTCAGATATTGTGGACAAATTCCCAGGAAATATCATTAATCAGAACCTATACCCAAAAGAAAGAGCATCTGTTTCGGTAGCTCTTAACCCAGAATCCAGGGCCCTCTGGTGTTGGCCCCCTGCCCGGGCTCTGCCGTCTCTCTGCTCTGGGCCCGGACACCCCAAGAACCCAGCTCTGAGGAGGAGGCCTGGGGCCAGGCGCTCTGGGGTGCCCTGCCCAGGCTGCAAGGGGTGCTTCTCTAGGCACCGGGGTACTTTCAGGCCCATTCCCCCGCGAGGCCCCCCATCCACAAACCGCCCCTTCCCAGGCCTCGCAGTTTCCCCACTTGCAGCTGGCGGGGCTGGAGGAGCCCTGTGGGCCCGCCTCCCCGTCTGGACAGGCCTATCTGAGCATCTCTTGGCGCCAGCCTGCCTGCTCACCCCCGGGTGCCGGCACCCGGATCTCCATCACCACGATGCAAATAACAGGTTTGGCTGGGTGGGCGGCGCGGACCTCGGATGCGACTCCTTGTGACTTCCAGGTGACAGTTTCCCACAGGTAGTGGGGACTTGCGGGACAGTCTTGTCCGCCAGGCACCTGCACGCACTGCCAGACAATGGCTCCAGCCCGAGTTTCTCCCTCAGACGCCGGTAACCATAGCAACGTGCTTCAACCCTCAAGCCTACGTTTTCCTGGAATCCAGAGGGGATGATAGATTCCTCCCCAGCTGACGGCTGATGGGAGGGTGCGATGCCTGGCTGAAAGAGTCTGGCAACTGTGATGTGCAAGCCTGACCTCCCTCTGCCTGTCCTTCTCTCCGGCCAGAGAGCTGAGACTCTTGGGAGCCGGACAAGGTCACCAGGCCCGGCCCTTGTTTTGTGTTGCTGCATCGCCCAACTCAAGGATCCTGTCCCATCACGTCGTACCCTATGTGGGCACCATGTGTGTGTGCACGGGGGTGCGCATGTGCGTGTGCATGTGGAGGGTGGTTCCACCATGTTATGTAATCACGTGGCACCAACCATGGGCGATCACTCTTCTCTGACCACGTCAACCCCATGTCAACCCCCTACAGCACACGCTGAGATTCTAAGAACTGGGTTAATTAACAACTGAGTCAGCCAGGGCACCGAGGGTTCACTGGCATCCCCAAGGGGTCAGTCAGGGTGGGGACGGCCTGGTCCAGGTGGCCAGAGCCAGGTGATGGCAGTGGGGGGCAGCTGAGGAGTGGGGATGGCGGTTCTGGGCACGGGATTGACTCTGGGAAGTAGGGGAACAAAGGAGAAAGGGGCAGGGGGAGAGTTCGTGGTCCCCACTGTTGTTGCTGTTATGCACACGGGAAAGTTCTGGAAGTCACAGAATAGATCCTGGGATGAACCCTATCTGCCCAGCAATGGTGGCTCCCACACTCTGCCAGGAAGAAAGCAGGGAATGAGATTCCAGCATGTGGGACCCTGGTGTGGAAGGGTAGTCCATCACTCCCTACCCACAGTGCGCAGGCTGTGACCCTGAGGCTCGAGAAGGGGGCTGGTGGCCTGAGCTCACCCAGGCATGAACAGGGAGGCCGGGTACTCGGCTCAGGTCTCCCCATGCCTAGGCCACTCTCTCCCCAGGCCCCTCTCCTGAGCTGAGGCTGCCCCGGTGTATGTGTGCGTGCACACGCGCGTGTGCGTGCTCGTGCTGACCACGCGAGTGCTCGAGGGCCCCTTGGAGCTGGGGAGGTGTGGCTTCTCTGTGCACCCTCCCAAGGTGCCCTCGGAGCCTACTCCCAGGAGGGTGCTAGAGGGCGGGCACCCCACTGACCTGGATCACGGTGTCCAGCCCCAGTGGAGACCGCTCTGCAGTGGCATCCCCGTGGCCAGGCTCGCTGGAGGCAGAGCTCATCTCAGATGGGAGCACAGGACTCGGGAGAGAGCCGGGGCTTGGCTGCCCGGTGAGTGTCCTCCTGGTGCCCTGGCCGGGCTGGGACCTGCCCCAGTGCACCCAGCCCCACACCTGTGTAGCCCCTGGCTCCTCTGGTTGGTAGGTCGGTTGGGGCGTCCAGCTGCCCCCTCTGGGCTGGCGACCAAGCAGCCAACTAAGCCAGAGGCGTTGTTGGGGCAACCGCGACGCTGAGGATTGAGTTTCCCTGGAAACAGGAGTGCAGGCCCTGTTGCCATGGGGACTAAGGAACGCTGTTGTCTGCAAGCGGTCTCCTGGACACTGGAGACGCCCTGGGTGAAGCTGTTCACCTGAAAGACCACAGCCAGAAGGGGCTGGCTCTCCCCCAGGCCTCCCCCTCCCCTGCCCTTGTGGGGAAGGGCTCCCGGTCTTCCAGGGGCATTTTCCCTGGGAGAAATTGTGTGCTTGGGGCCACGCATCAGCTTCCTCCTAAGGGAAAATCAGAAGCTATGTCTTCCTTCTCTCTTTCTTTTTCTTCTTTCTTTCTTTCTTTCTTTCTTTTTCCCTTCCTTCCTTCCTTGCTTTCTAAGATTTTATTTATTTATTTATTTGACACAGAGAGAGAGAGAGAGAGAGAGTGAACATAAACAGGGGGAGCCAGAGAGGGAGAAGCAGGTTCCCACTAGGCAGGGAGCCCAATGTGGGGCTTGATCCCAGGACCCTGAGATCATGACCTGAGCCAAAGGCAAACGCTTATCGACTGAGCCACCCAGGAGCCCCTATGGCTTTCTTTTCTAACATCTAGAAAAGAACTTTCACGTCAGTAGTGGGAATGTGTCCAGCAGATGGGTAGACTGAGGCCTGGAGAGGAGAAACCACCTGCCCGAGGACCAAAGGAGACCCCCATCATCCTAACCTTGCACTTGGACGCTTCCCTCTTGAGCTCAGTCTCAGGGTAATCTACTCCACAGGTGATTTGTGCCACACTCGTTGTGCCCCTGTCACTGAAAAATTTTCCAGAGCCACATAAAGGACCAGCAGGGACACCCAGAGCTCACTCACTGGGGTGATGGGACCCAGGCCCAGGAGCAAGTGAGGGACAGGCACAGACCTGTATCCGTCCCAGCCTGGGCCTCCTGGGGCCTCTGGACTAAGTCTGGCACTGGGCATCGAGGCAGACCAGTGTCCCCTCCCCACGCCTCATTCCACGCTGGGTCTCTCCCAGCAGAGTCCCTCTTGTATAGGGACAGCAGCTGGAGATGGGCCCAGCAGCCGGGAATGACTGCCCCTCGAATGAGAGGAGACCTATATGGGACTCTGGGGATGTGCCGGGGACCCCCAGAGCCTGGGCTCCTCTGAGGCCACTCGAGAAGATAAGAGTCAGCCTGCCTAGGCAAGGCCAGAAGGGACCTGGTGGTAAGGGGGGGTGCTCGGTGGGAGGGCTGCTGAGGGACTTCGAGGGACCAGGCTGTCTCCTCAAGATGGAAATTCAAGACCGGGTCACCTGTGCTTAAAGGAAGCTGTCTTTGAGAAGCACGGGATCTTTGTTCCGGAATCCTCAGGGCCTCTGCTGGCCGCCCCCCGGGAGGACAGCCACCGGAGTGCCTCACGCAGGCACAGGCCAGGCTCCCCGGCTGGACGTAGTCCCACTGGGCCTGCAGGGCTGGCATGGGGCTCATTGGACAGGCAAGTGGATGGGCCCTAGCCAGTCCTTTCGCCCCAGGCCCCTCTGGACAAGCATAACTTCCAGCTTCTGAAGGTAAAAACCGAGATCCAGATTCGGAGCCCAGGGGACCCATGCTGTAGCTTGGGTACCTTCCAGTACCCTAGGCTGCCTATAGCATCCTCCCCCCAGAATCTGAGCCCAGGGGGTTCGGAGAGGTGTGAGGCAGGTGTCCTCAGGGAGGCAAAGGGAGTGGCAACATTGCTCAGGGGCTGGGCCTCCTCTGACCCCGACGAGGTGGGCTCTGGGGGCATAGAGGGTAAGGCCTGCCTCCAGCAAGTCTTCCCACCCGGGGAGCTCAGTGTGGGACATCTGTGTGGTGGTGGCACGAGGGGGCTATGGAGGCCAGCGTTATTATCCGCCATCTCTCTCAGGAAACCAGGAGAGTCGTGGCTCCATGGTGGGAGGGACAGCCTGTCATGCCTTTTGCCCCTACTCCCCAACCCAGCATTCACCTTGGCTTATTCTCCCCCTTAAGCCCTCGGGCCACACAGAGAAGCCCGGCACAGGTCCGCCTTTGCCCACACCCCTGTACCCTTTTCTCTAGGGAGATGCCCAGCCCCTCGGGGCTTCCACAGGCCCCATGGCCCGACTGCTTGGTGTCCATGCTTGTGGCTCCTGGTCCTGGGCTGTCAATGGACGAGAAGGAGAACCTTCAGGACCAGGCAGCTCTGGGCCCGGGCATGGCTCCTGGGGAATGTTCTGGAGTGGATGGAGGGTGTGATAGAGGTCCTTAGCATGCAGGTAGCACCTCTGTGGGATGGGCAGGGGCAGGGCTCAGGAAAGACCACAGCTGGTCCTGACCCAGAGCAAGAGAATGGCCTCGAGTTTTTCTGTCTGCTGCCGGCCCTGGGGGTACCAGAATTTGCCACATCTGATTCAGACCCTCCCTGAGAGGGGAAGGGACCTCAAAACTCGCACCAAAGTGCTGGCCTCCTGGTGTGAAGGCCAACCCTCGGTCACATCTCTTATATTCGCTCTGACAGGCGTGACAGGGATGGGTGTGGCCGGGCCTGCCGTGGATGGGACACATTGCCCTGATGTGTCCTCTGAAGATGGGTCACACGCAGGGCAACCCCGGAGGAGAGGAACGGCCTGCCTCTGTCCTAGCCCCGCAGGGCCTCCTAGCAGCCGGGCCACCCTAACTGGCTCTAGGATCTGTCCAGGTGTTAGTCTGCTCTCCAGTGACTCTGTCCCCTGAGGACCTGCCTGCCCCCACCCCCGGGGGCAGCTGTCCTCGGTGACAGTCCATCCGGAGGGTAGGTGATCACTCAGGAGAGGAGTGGCTCCTGCCAGCAGCTGTGGTTCAACTGACCCAGGGTCATGGCCTCCATCAGGTGTGTCCCTTGCAGGTCCTGGACAGGAAGCAGGCTGCACACTCTGTACTTATGTTAAATATAGACTCCCTCTGGACACTTGGGCTCGGGCACCGCCCAGAGCTGCGGACTTCTGCCCATGGGGGGAGCGCCCCAGGCTACTGGTCACTGTCGGTGTGTCTGTACCCCTGAACTAGGGGACAGAGGTAGCGGCTATGTAACTGAGTGGTTGGATCTGAGACCCTTGGAACCCCTCTCCCCACGGCCTCTGCCAGCCCCCTTCTTGGGCTGTGGCCGCCCCAGCCTCCTTCCTGCCTTGCAAAGCTTCATGGCTCAGCTGTCTGCTCCCTGTTGCCTCTGCCACTGGCTGAGAATGGCCACCTCCTGGGTGATGGTGCTGGCCCACACCTGCTTCTCCTTGGGGGACCCCGAGTGTCCACAAAGAGCCGGACAGCAGCCTACAGCAGACAGATGAGCCCTCACACCCCAGTCACCAGCATACACGCACCTTCCACAGGAAGGTCTGCCTACTTTCTCCCCAGCGCCTCTTCAGTGCCCTCTGTCCCCCCTGGATCAGCACCCCTGTCAGCTGCCCTGTGGACTGTCACCTCCTGTGTGCAGTCCCACGCGTCCCTTGCTTGATGGTGTGGTATAGGTAGAAGGGTGTGATGGGCTTTATGCCAGAGCTGGGCACCCCTGTGCTGGTCTCTGCAAGAGGAGGCAGTTGGCCGGGTAGCCAGCCCCAGCCCCAGGCTCCCGGGCAGGTGGTACAGCCCCCGTGTCCTCCCCAGACTAGGGGAGGGAAGGCCGCTCTGGGGCTGCTGGGAGAGGCCACCTGCGAAGAAGCAGACCCGAGGGGCTCCTGGGAAGTGATGGGCTGGGGGTCAGGAGGGATGATGGCCCATGGGACCTAGGGGACGAGGGGAGGTGATGGGCAGTGATGGGCAGGGGGTCAGAGGACAGCCCCTGGGGCCGGGGGACGAGGAGCGCTGATTTAAGTCCTGTGCTCTGTGCCTTCCATGTCTGGTGACTCTGCAGAAGATCCCTTCAAGAAATCACCAGAAACTAAAGGTCAGCATAAGCCCACAGGCTGTTGGTGCTCAGACGGCTGGGCTGTGGCACCCAGTGACAGGGATGTAGCCACGTGGGAGCCCTGCGGAAGCCAAGGGCCAGAACCTTCTCCTTGCTCTGACCCCACCACGTGAGAAATCTCTGAAGGAAGCCCGGGCGGGGGTGCGGGCTGTGATCCAGTTGGGGGCTGGGGACCCCTCCTCCTAGGGCCTGGCTCCCTTCCCTGCAAGCCCCCCCACCACTTTGGGATCATCCCTCCCGCCTAGACTGTTCCCCTGCAAGCGAGGGTCCCGTGCGGAAGCGTGGGGCCCAGCCTTTTCTGAGCCCTCCTTCCTACTCTGTGGGTTTGCTCCTTGCCCCTCAGGCCAGACACGTCCAGCACACAAAAGCTCCAGCAGCTTGGGCTGACCGGCTGGCCGGTTGGTCAGACTGTGGCCCGGGGATGGCTGTGAGGAGCTTGTTTCTCTCTCCCGCTGTGGTTTCTAGTTTGCCGGCTCCTGCCTCGTCTCCCTGGGCCCAGCTTCCTGAGTGACCGTGGACCCTGGTGCCCCACGGCTCTGGGGTCCGTGCCCTGAGGCCCCTTCACCGCAGCCCCACCCCGGGAGTGCAGGCCCCCCTCCTGGGGCCAGGCCTTGACCCCGTTGTCTCTATGGCTCTTCCCATCCCTAGCCACTGGGGTCCACGCAGGCTACACCCTGTCCCCCTAACCCACCCCAGCTGCTTCCCGGTCTCTGTGCTTCCCATAGGGCTTTGTCCTCAACCCCAGCCCGTGCCACAAGCCCACAGCCTGGACTGGAGGCTGGAGGCAGCTGGGAAAGGAAGCAGGGCCTTCTCAGCAGAGCTCCAGGGAAAAGCGGGGGGCTGGGGCCGTGGGTGACACCCCATTTCCCTGCTGCTACTGCGACCTTCCTGGGGTGAGTAAGGAAGAGGAGGACCAGGTGGGGCAGACCCACAGGCCAGGCCCGTTAGGCTTGGATGTTCCACAGAAGCAACGAATGCGCCCTCACAGCTGCAGCCCACGCCAGTCAGACATGCATGTCATATTCTGGCCACCCTGACTGCGTGTCCTGGATGTGGTCGTGCCACAGACCAGTGTCCAGCTGAGATGGGGCTGCCCATGACCACCAGGCCACTGCTGACAGTGGGGCTTCAGGGACCCTGGGAGCCAGGCCTGGGTGTGTCTAGCTTGGCATGCACTGCTGTTCCAACCTTAGGCCCACAGAAGCCACGTGTGGGAGGGACCCTCCAGTGCTGGTCATATTTGGACTGCTCACTTCAGCAGCTCCTGAGTCCATGGCACATGGGAACTGCCCAGCCCGCCAGGGGCATTGTGCAGAAAGGGCTGCTGGTTTCTGGGCAGCTGGTGGCTGTAGAGGTGTGGGTCACCATCAGAGCGTGGCCGTGTCTTGGTGGCCCATCCCGTGCAGCTTCCCTGTTTCTCTGCCGAGGGCTTTGCGCCCAGGCCGGCCAGCGGCTTGCCCAGCGGCTCCCCCAGGGTCTCTTGGAGAGCAGCTCCTGGGTATGTCTTCTCTTGAGGTCTGACAATTCTGTGTGAGCCCCTGAGTGGAAGCAGCTTCTGGCCAGTGCTCTGGGCATATGGGCTGAGTGAGACCAGGAGGGCCTGAGAGAGAGGCTTGCCCCTGGGCACAGAGGAAGGGGTCCCCTTGGGACTCCGTGGCTGATTCAGACCTCACTGACCCTTTTGGGAGATCACACTTGGCAGCTCGGGCAGCGTCTGCTTTTGTGTGGGCTGGCCCAGAGCTGTGGCTGGTAGACGTGGTCTGGGCAGGAAGGCCTGGGACGTCTGAGTGGCAGCCCACGCTCTCCGAGGGGGCTGGTGAGCATGGGGGCCTCAGAGGCCACATGGGGTCTGCCGCCAGACTCCCACGGTCCACTTCGTGGGCTGCATGTGGGTCCCCCTCTTGTAGCACAACCAGGAGCTCCAGAAGTACAGGATCAGGACGCTTGCGCTGATCTCCCTCAAGACATGGAAGCTGCATGAACCTGTGCTGGGGGCGGCATGTCCACCAGCTGGCAAACTCCTTCGCTGGCTGCCCACCACACGGACCCCCGTGACCCTTCCGGGCCCCTCACCGCCCCACCCTGGGACCTGCAGGGTGGTGGTCCTGGGTGCTGTGACCTGCAGCCACTGAACTCCATGGCTCCTCTGTGGTCAGACACTGCCCAGTGGGCCAGGGCGGCTCGTGCGTCTTCTCTCCCAGCCCTGCCCTTGCAAGAGATCAGGTGCTAGCGGTCTGTGGGAAGTCCAAGGGCAGACACAGAACTGCCGTGGGGCCTAGGGCCCGGGGCCCTGAACCCCAAGGAGCGGGGGATGTAGAACACATGTCACAGGGAGTGGTAGTGGAGGCAGTGAGGGCGAGCTGACCAGCAGTGGAGGGGAAAGCAGACAACTGGCCTTGGGCACTTAGGTGTCACTCTCCCTGAGGAGGGGCTCCTGGGACCGGGGGTGGGGTACACAACATTGGGGCCGCCCCTGAGTCGGGGAGGTCCCTGCAGCGCCATGCCGAGGGGGGCCACCTGCTCTCCTGGGGGAATTCAGGATTGCCCTGAGGTCCAAGGAAGCTGGAGAAACGTGATATTACGGGTTGCAGATGGTGGAGCCAAGGCACAGGCAGGGCCAGAGTCAGGAACGCGGGACCCAGGTCCTCCACAGCAATGCCCCTCCCTATAGATCAGAGTCCCATGAAAATGGAAGGGCCATGCAGAGTGTGTGGTGGGGAGCAGAATATGGTATGGATGGGGTGGGAGGCTGGCCAAGGGCATCAGCATCCTTGACACTGAGCGGCTGCCCTGGGAGAGGGACTGACGTGCTCTGGACAACCCCAGAGGACAGGACCAGGTCAGGTCTGAGGAAGGAAACTCATCTTTTGTTTGATGGTGCTATGGGCTGCACTGTGAGGTGGTGAGATCTTTGTCTTGGGAGGTATGAAAGAGAGAGCCAGGCCCTGGGGGTTCCAAGGACCAGAAAGTTAGCACCTTGGATCTGGGTTCTTTTTTTTTTTTTTTTTAATATTTTATTTATTTATTTGACAGAGATCACAAGTAGGCAGAGAGGCAGGCAGAGAGAGAGGAGGAAGCAGGCTCCCTGCGGAGCAGAGACCCTGATGTGGGGCTTGATCCCAGGACCCTGGGATCATGACCTGAGCCGAAGGCAGAGGCTTTAACCCACTGAGCCACCCAGGTGCCCCTTGGATCTGGGTTCTGCTTGCAGCTCTGGGTATCTGAGGCCCAAGTGTGGGTGGAGGAGAGGGTTCACCCTGAGGGCTGCAGGGCTGCGTCTCCGGGAAACCTCATTAGGGGCTATCTCCAAGTTTACTGTTTGCAGACACTGGGCGTGGGGGGTGGGGGTGGGGTGGGGTGTGTGTGCATATAGGGCTGGCCCAGCAGGGCCAAGGGTCAGTGGGGGTGGCTCCCTGGTGACTGGTTGGGACTTGCCCACCTGAGCAGGGAGACAGGCTGGGCCAGGCAGGGCTCCCAGTGCTGTGCTGAAGCGGCCAGCAGGGCGAGACTTTCCACCCGGTAAGGAGCCCAGGAGATGTCCCCTAGAGCTGCAGACCCAGGTGGGTACAGGCTCTCTTAAGTTTGAGCTAGGGCCCGGGGTTGGGGTTTGGAAGTGTGGCACTGCAGGGAGAGGAGGCAGGATTCTCACCCAGGTGGTGGGTGGGCAGGTGACCCCCCCATTGGAGGCTCCCCACTTCCGGCCGGGCTTAGGTGCCTCAGTGGAATGTGGAGGTTGTTGAGGGGGTGCAGACCCCCTAGCCTGCCATCCAGGCTCCTCAGAGGCAGCTGCAGCGGGCTCTTCCTCCGGGGGCCTGGGGAGGCTACCTCCCGCTCTCACCTTTGTCATCTGAGCAAGGAGGCTGCCCTGTGTCCCTCCCCCAGGCTGGTGGGAGACCTGCGTGTCACAGAGTTTCTGTGGCCGCTGCACAGGGATGAGGGGCACCGGGAATGGCCTGCAGGAGGTGGCCAGGCCCTGGAAGGGGCATGGCCTGACTCTGGTATTTCTCTAGGGCTCTCTGGAACAGCTAAGAGGCAGTCAGTGTGACAGGAGGGAGGAGCCAGAGCTGAGTTGTGACCCGGCCCCTCCCCCTGCCCTAGGCTCCCAGTGACATTCCTAATGGTTGGGGACTGACTCACCCCCTCTTCAAAGGCCCGGCCTGGCTCAACTATTTAACCCGGTGGCAGCTCCAGAATTCTGCTCTGCGGGGAGCTGGGGCCCCGCCCGCAGACCTGCTCCTCTCCGGGGCCTGCGCACGTCCTTGGGTCCTCAGTCCCTGGCTGCCCCTGTGCCCTGGCCCCAGCCATGGCCGTGCAGGTGTCCCTGTGGCATCACTACCTGCAGGCCATCCGCTCGAGGGGGGCGCCCCGGGCACAGGACTACCAGCGAGCGGAGAACGTGCTGCTAGTGGTGATGGAGCGGGTGCACGAGCTGGACCCCCGCTTCCTCGTGGACTACTCCCAGGACCTGGAGGCCTTCCAGTTCGCCCTGCGCTCCTCCGAGGACCCAGTGCGCATGGAGGTGCCCCTGTGGGTGGACGCCGAGGTCCTCCTGGTTGAAGAGGCGGGGGCCGCCGAGGCAGGGGATGGCCCCACGTCCTGCTGCCTGGGTGTCCCCAGGGAAGGGGCCAACCTGGAGCGGTGGACAGCTGAAGACATCTCCAGCATCTCCTCGGAGGGGAGTGGCAACTGCTGCAGCCACATTGTGCCCAGCAAGGTCCTGCGTGTCCTCAAGGACCTTCTGGTGGCGGCCATCGTGCACTGCAAACACCAGAGCCTCATCGCACCAGGTAGCCACCAAGCGACTGTGGGAACACGCATGATGGCAGTGTGTGTGTGTGTGTACATGCGTGTGTGCCCATGCACGCACAGTTGGGGTCTCTCAGTGTGTGTGTTGGGGCACATGTGTGATAACAGTGTGTGCATGCATGCGTGTGCGTGCACAGACGGGGTCTCTTGGTGTGTGTCGGGGCACACGTGTGATGGCAGTGTGTATGTGTGCACATGTGCGCATGCGTGCACAGACAGGGTCTCTCAGTGTGTGTGTCAGGGCACACGAGTCGGGGGACATTGCTCTGAGGTCCTTTCTAGCTCCAGACACGTCTGAGAAGACAGATCATGTGTTTCCATGTCACCTGATGACTTTGGTGGCCACAGGGGACAGGCTGTTACTAGTGAAACAGCTGGAAACGACGCCTGCCAGGGCACCATCTTCCCACCAACCTGCTAGATGAGGGTCTAGCCACAGGTCTGGGCGAGTGGTCCTGTTACCAGCTCTGGTTCAGCCCGCTGTCCTTACAGATGTCCCTGAGTGCAGTCCCTGGTCACATCGCACTGGGAAGACTATGTGTGTGCATGTGTGTGTGTCTGGGTTATGGATGCATGTCTGAGTGTGTGCACATGTGTAGGTGGAAGTGTGTGCACATGAGTGAGTGAGTGTGTGTGCAGGATTGTGGACACATGTGTGAGTGTGTGCACATGTGCATGCAGAAGTGGGAGCACATGAGAGCATGTGTGGACGTGTGTGTATACCTGCACAGTTTTGTTTCAGTGCATGGTCCTGTTGCTACTTGGTGTCCTGGGCCCTGAGCAGGCTCCGTGCTGGAGTCTGGCCTTAGTGTCTTGTCTGGGTGCCCACATGGTGTGACTCGGGGTGGGGAGCCCCCGGGGGGTGCAGGGCTCCTGGCTGGACTACAAATGGCAGGCTTCTCTCCAGTGGGGGCCGCCTGGACTGTGAGAGTCCCGGGAAGAGGCAGGTGCAGAGATCCGGACAGCAGGGCCTCCTCCTGGGGACCAGAGCAAATATATTGGGTTGTCCTGGCAGGGACTGGGGACCAAAACAGAATGTCCAGCCTCCCTTGGGAAGGACAGGCCCACGGTGGCGGCTGGTCCTCATGTCTGCCGTGATGCCAGAGTGAGATGGTCAGCCCATCTCGGGGAGAGTGACCCGCCCTGGGCTGCTCAGAGTGGCTCCTGGATGGACTTCCAGCCCCAAGAGGGGACAACTCCCAGCTCTGGCCCCTCCCAGGCCTGCCTGGTGACCTGGGGCCGGTGGCCACCTTCTCGGGGCAGCTGGAGCCTGTCATTAGGTGTGGCCAGCTTCCAGCCCCTTTCACATCTTCTCTGCTCATCTTCTGAACCTCTCAATTACCTCAAGGCCTTGTCTGTCTGCCTCTGTGACCTAACATAGCCACTCCCACCTGGCCTTAGCCCCTGCCAGCCCTGTGCCCGTCTGGGAGCAGACCCACCTGCTGGGGTGTGTCCAGTCTGGGCCATTTGGGCACACTCTGAGCTGCTTCTCTTCACTATCCCTGGGTCTCCACCGTCCTCAGTTCCTGGCTGAGAGAGCAGAGGAGTCTGGGACCACACCCACCTGAGTTGAGCATGCAGGGAAATTCCAGGCATTGCTTCCTGACATTTACCTTAAAAGGGAAACACAGCAGCTCCCTCTAGGTGACAAGGTCCAGGATGCTCCCACCCAGGGCAGAAACCGGTGAGACCAGCCTAGGGGCTAAGGCAGGGTGTGGCGTGACCGGGCTGGGGCTGCAGGTGTGGCTGCCTTCCAAGCTGCCTGCCTCCACCGCCAGAAGGTGTGACCAGCAGTAGATAAGGAAATAAAGCCACCACCCGCAGCTCAAACCCTGAATTGGGAGGGGCCAGGGATCACCCAACTCCTTCTTCCTTTAACTGACAGGGAAACTGAGGCTCATGGGGGGGATAGAGTGGCCCAGGTGGCAGGACCAAGACCTGCTCTGGGCTAGGTCCCCAGAAGTGGCCTAAGAACTACTGTATAGGAGACTTGGGGGAAGGGTCTGCCTAATGGGGGACCAGGCTCCTTCATACAGGACCCCCAGTGCTGCGAGGGGCTGTGGTGGGCTGTGTGCGGTGGGACAGTGTGGCAGTGCAGCTCCCACGCTCAGTCCCATAGAGACCTTTCTGCTAGGCACTTACTGGGGACTTCCTTTGGCACATGTCTCCCAGAAGGTTGGTCCCTGACCTCTAACCAGCGCCCTCGCTGGGCAGCGCCAGGGGAGGGAAGGGGTGACCGCTCTGAATCCAGTGTTGGCTGGTGTTGGTCAGGGCTGGTGATGTGAGAGTTCCCCTACTGTTCAGATCCCCTTTCCTTCTCTGTGGTATCAATATGTTTCGGCGGGGTGGCGGGGAGGGACAACTGACATGGAAGTCCAGAGGGCCCTGGGTTACATCAGAGTGCCCCTACTGTCCTTGGAATGTCCCCTCCTGGCTGGTCTGGGGGCTTTGGGTCAGGGGAGTGGGTGCTGGGCTGCGTCAGCCATGAGGGATGTGGGAGTATCTTTACTCCGATGTGCTGTCTGGGATGCTGTTCTGGGGACCCAGGGTATGGAGTAGAACGAGGGAGGGCAGGCTCATTCATTGTCAGCCCTCGGATCCAGACCCTCCTGAGAGCTGGGCACCAAGCATGTCCAACATCAGGCCTTCGGGGACATGTGTGCTACTCCTGGACCATCCCAGGCCGTCCTGCACCTCCTCAGCCCCTTCCAAGAGGTGTGAGGGGCAGCCTGAGATGGGGACTCCGGGGCATGGCGGTCGTTGCAGGGTCTCTGAACGCAGACAGCCTGAGGGAGGAGGAGCTCCATCTGTCCCTGCTGGTGTCCAGTGGCTGGAGAACAGTGTGCTTCCACGTCGTGCCTGTAGTACGAAGAAGGCAGAGGGTGCCCGCCCTGGAGGGGGCCCAGCTGACACATGGGTTCCCTGAAGGCAGCTTGAAGAGGATCGTCAGCCAAGAGGTGGCGCTGGTACCAGCTGGTGCCCAGCACTGGAGGTAGAACACCCCTCCTGGGGTCTGGGGGTCCTGGGGAGCTGGCAGGAAGGGGGCTGCCCCACCACTGTTCCCCTCACTCTGAGCCGGAAGGTCTGCGGTGATGTCCCCCCTGCCCTAGTCATCCATACCAATGTCACTGGGATCTCTGAGGGGCGGGGGATGTGGGATCTGGCCGGGATGCTCACTCCTTACTGCCAGCTTCAGCTCCTTGCAGCTGCAGGGAGTGGTGAGGGGGGAGCTGTGCCCCCACCCCACGTGAGGAGTGGGCAGGGCAGGCTGTGAGGAGAGGCAGGGAGAAACTGGGAAACGCAGGAGGCCGCCTGGAAGGGGACCCTCACGACCCAGACTGACACCTTTGTTTCAGGTGGGAAAGCAGGAAAGAGGACAGAGACTTATCTGGGTCACACAGGGTCCTGGGGCGGCCGGGAGGGGTCCCCGCACAGTGAGGGTGACCAGAGGAATTTGCTAGCATCCTCCCAGATGGGATATGGTATGTCCCCCACCCGTGGGGTTAGCTGCTTGTCCCCTCCCCAGCCAGCCTCCTGTGGACCTCCAGTCTCCATCCCTCGGTGAGGTGCTTAGGCCCCTTCCTCAGATGCACCTGAAGGAAAGAGAGGCCCTGAGTTGGTGTCTGTGAGATGGAAAGAGAGAGTCGGGGGTGGGGGGCACGTGGCAGAGGCTGAGCTGCCCTTGAGACCCCCAAGCCAAGGGCAGGGACTGAGCCCCCTCCAGCTCCAAAATGGCTTCCACAGCACCTTGCAGGCAGGGGTGCTGTGATTTGAGGGCGGTGACCCACCCACCAGCTCCTACGGCAGGTGCTGCTTCTGGGAACAGGGCACCAGGTTGAAGTAAGGCGGGCGGGTGGGTGTTGCTCTTACAGGTAATTCTTGGAAGTCGATGATGTTCATGGAACTGGCTATGCCCTCCTGTGGCCTTCTGCCCCCAAAGAAAGGCTCCCCTGAGCGCCTCTGAGCCCCTCACCCTGAGCAGGGCTTTGTCCGGGCTTGCGGGAAGGAAGGGAGGGTGGGCTGGGCAGTCACGTGTGCAGGCCAGCAGGGAACGGTCCTTCCCCTGTCCCTCCATCCAGACTCTGGGTGTGCAGGCAGTCGGCCGTCCAGTACTGAGACTCTACAGAAGGGGGCCCTTGGGGGAACCTCAGATTCCACCCCTTTGGCGGCTCAGCAAGTCCACAGTGAGTGCCACGGGGGTGCAGTGCCCCAAGCTCTTGCGTGGCCGCCCGGGGAAGGCTGGACTTCCCAATGGGGCATGGAGTGGACGTGCGAGCCCAAGGACCAGAACTGCCCGTCCACCCTGGGCAGGTCAGAGTGGCACCTTCCTGTCCACACAAAACGGACAAGATGGCCTGGAGGCTCCCTCCACCTCTCCATGTTGTGGGGCCTACATGTCTCTCCAAGAACACTGGCCTTTCCCATTTGACTGCCCAACACGTGCAGGCCTGGGAACCATGGGGAGGGTGTGCTAGGTGCAGCCGCTGGCCTTGTCGTGGCCTGGACCGTGCGCGGGTCCTCTCTCGGGGAGGCCACAGAAGCTGGGGGCTTTTCTTCCTGGGGCGAAGTGGTGGAGGCAGGCTGCCCCAGACTCCTGGCTGGGGCCACAATGCTAACCGTCTGTGGTGTGCCTGTCCCGGCTCCCAGGGTCTCCACTGACTACTTGCTCACCAGACTGCTAGGTGCACTGGGCTCCTTCCCGGGCCACCGCCTGGACAGCCTCTCCATCCTGGACCGGGTCAACCACGAGAGCTGGCGTGATGGTGGCCAGAGCCCTGGCCTGACCTTCGGCCATCTGAAGGTGCATGGGCCAGGGGCGGGGGGCTCTCGGGCGCAAGGCCCCTGGCGGCTGTGAAGGTCACCGGCCGGGTATACCCCTCTGAGAGGAAGCAGCCCTGTTTGCAGCTCTCGGCTGCTCACTGGGCTGGTGGGACTTGGCTGGAGCCATGTCCTCCTTGGCCTGTGTGGGGTCTGCCCATAGTGAGCTGTGTTGGGGTTGGGGGGGCGGTGTAAGGCTGGTCTTCAGGGGGGCTGGGGGGTGTGGGCTGGCCTGTCAGGGAGCTCCCTCTGACCCATTCTCCATCCCTTGCAGGCCTCCATCCCACCTCTGAGGGGTTGCCATCTTCTGTGGGGGGGGCGGGGCTTGGGGTCTGGGACACAGTGGCTCCTGAGCCCCACAGTAAGCGAAGGATGATGGGGGTTGGTGGGAGGAGGGGTAGTGAGGGCACAGAGAGGTAGCTGCAGTGGTGTGGCAGGGGAGGGGCCTCTGGCTGAGGGCCTCAGGGAGAGGGAGAGTAGAGGGTGCCTGGTGCAGTCAGGAAGCTCCATTCTTAGGGCTTTTTCACACACACACACACACACACACACACACACACACACAGGCGAAAGGACAATGCCCAAGGGTAGGGTTCTTCTGCTCAGGCTGCCTTGCACAGTAGGAGGTCATGATCATCCGAGGGGAGTGGGGCAGGAGGCAAAGGGCCAGAGGAGCTGAGGGGTCCTGGGATGGGAGCTGGGTGGGGGCGGGGTACCTCGGCCTCGGGGAGTTGGGGAGGGGCCAGAATGGAGACTGTAGGTGGGAAGGAGCTGAGCCCACCCTGGGACCTCCAGGGGAGGCAGGGAGTGTGGGGGAGAGGTGCTGGTGGGACAGAGGGCTGCAGAGGCATGGAGTGTGGGGGAGGGGTGCTGATGGGACAGGGGGCTGCTGGGGGGGGTAGGCTTGGATGAGGGGGTTGGGTTGCAGGGGCCAGGTGTGAGGCTGGTGGGGAAGCCAGGAGGGGTGGGCTGCCCTGGGCTGGAGTAGGCCACATGCTCTGGTGGGCTCTGACCCCCAGTCCTGCCTCAGATTGTGTTGCTGTGGGCCGCAGTGCTCTTCCCGGAGCCAGAAGACTGGGCGGAGCTGCAGGGCGCCGTGTACCGGCTGCTGGTGGTGCTGCTCTGCTGTCTGGCCACCAGGAACCTGCCGGACTTCCTCCACCCCGAGCGGAACCTGCTTGCGGACGCCGGGCTGGACCTCAACGCCCTGTACCAACGCGTGGAGCACTTCGCCAGCCAGCCAGAGCCGTCCCTGCGCATCCACGTGACCCACCTGGGCCGCAGCCCCCCGCCACGCCTCGGCAGTGGGGTCAAGGCGCTCCTGCAGCTGCCTGCCAGCAACCCGGCCTACTGGGCCACTGCCTACTTTGACGTCCTGCTGGACAAGGTGGGCGTGGCGTGCTGAGGGGGTCTCGGGCAGGCCCAGGGGGACATGCAGGTGGGCACAGAGCTGGAAGGCAGGGCAGGTCGGCCCTCTGGACAGCAAGAGTGGGACATCTGAAGGCCAGACAGGCCATGAGGGCCCCTGCCCACTAGTGCCCCTGGAGGCCAGGTCTGAGCCAGCCTCCGTTACCCACCAGAACTGCCTCTAAAGCCACACATGGCAAGAGCTCGAGCCCCACCTGCCTACCCTGGGACTCTGTTCCTCGTGAATGGGTATGGCTGTCCCTAGGCCTCACAGGGACAGTTTCCTGCTGCCTCCCTGCACTCAGGAGTCCCACGCTGTGTCCCTAGGAGTTTACCCCCTATGGCCTGTTCAGGGCTTACTTGGCCGCTCTCCCAGCCACCCCCCAAGGTGCCGTCAGCTCTGCTAAGCCCTCCCTTCCCCTACTCCCACCGAGCTCATTCCTGTTCCTTTCCCCCAGGGCCGACCCCCACCCTCACCTAAAGAGCCAACACAATCTCCTTCCAGGACCCATGGGGGCTGGAGGGATGAAAGCAAGAGGGGAGTTGCCTCCTCGGCCCTCCCCAAGCACCTGGTGGGGCCTCCACCAGGTATCCTCCCCAGGTGTCAGGCCCACCTGGGGAGGATACCTGTGTGTGAAGAAGGGCACCTAGAGGAGAGGGCCCTGGGGGGGGGGGACCGTGCAGGTTGGGGAGGACCATACAGGCAGAGACCCAGAGGCAGGAAGTGCTGGTGGTCAAGGAGCATGTGTTGTCCCACACTTTGTCCAGGCCCCTGTGATGGGGCCCCCAGATAGCTCCGTGACCCCACTATTCCCCGTCCCATCTGCAGTTCCAGGTCTTCAATATCCAAGATAAGGACCGGATCTCGGCCATGCAGAGCATCTTCTGGAAGACCAGGACTCTGGACAATGAGGAGTGCTGAGCAATCCCCTGATTGGTCTTTACTGCCCATGGCCTGGCCCCACAGCCCTACGGAGGATCCCAGGCCATTTGCAGAGGAGAATGGGCTTCACCTGGAGGCAGGTGGTGGGTAGTAGAGATGTCCATAGGGACCACCTGTCCAGGGATGGCCTGGAAGGAGTCTGAGCATGCTGGGCAGCAGGCCCCCGGGAGCAGCAGCCTGACCCCCCAGAGCCCAGGATGAAGGTGCCTTGTGCTTCACAAGATGGATATTGATCCATTCTGTGTGATGTTATTAGACTCTCAGAACCGGGCATCTGCATGAGACCTGAAGCTCAATGGCTTGTGCCCACCTATGTTGCATGCTGCTTTGTGGCCACGAAATACTGTATATCTGACCTTGAATAAAGGAATGCACTGGATACAGTGGGGATGGCACCTACCACTTTCTGTACATCTGCATGGAGAATATTTCCCCGGGAGACATAGAAGTAAAAGAAGCTAGTGGGCGGTTTCCAACTTTGTCCATTTCCTATAAACGATCACCCTCTTCCCCAAATGTCCCCACCTTCTAATTCATCGAGGGAACTGAAGCCGACAGGGGATACCTGCAGGTCCTGCTGCCCACCTGTGCTAGTCCCATCATGGGGGTGGTCCCCCTCTCCTGTGTAAGGTGGCATCTCCGGGCATCTGACACCACCCCCTCCATCTGTCCTCAGTGCTCCATTTCCCCACGCCACATTCTCTCATCACCCCGTAACAGCCAGGCTGCAGCTCCTTCCCCACTGAGCTCTCATGTGAGAGCCTTTGTTTTCTACTTTCCACCCTCTTTGCCTCTCAGTGACATTCATTCCTCAGTTGCTGAGTTGTCTCCCGGAGACAGGCTGCTGAGCTTGCTCCCATGGCAAGTGCATGGAGCAGCATCTTCCCCAGCTTCCTCCATAGCTTCCAATGGCCGTGGGCCAGAAGAGCCACACATGGAGGACAGGAAATGCCAGGTCCTTTGAAAGTCATGGGACTCAGGGCCTGAGCTGACATTCATACAGGGGGACACAAAATGCCATTAGAGAGGGGGCTTGCAGAGCACAGAACCTCGGTCCAATCTGATTCACAGTGGGTACAAAGGCCCACCCTATGATCATTTCCTCAGTATCTGAGTATGTATCAGGATGTCTCTTAGTGGTAGGAAAGGCCAAGGGAAAGACTTCAAAAAGCACTTCTATTCTCATGGCTAAAATAGTCTAACAAAACGTCCTGTATCCCAGGGGCAATAATGTCTTAGCATCATCCTGAAAGACCCTATTTCACCAGTACAACCTTAGCAAAAATCAGATGAATAAAAAATGAGATACTTAGATATAATCCAGCAAAATATGTAAAATATCTATGTGAGGAAAACTACAAAACTCTGATGAACAAAATCAAAGAAGAGGTAAACAAATGGATATTCCATGTTCATGGATAGGAAGACTCAACATTGTCAAGATGTCAGTTGTCCCCAACTTGCCCTATACATTCCATGCAATCCCAATCCCGGCTAGCTATTTAGTGGCTGTTGACAAACTGATTCTAAAGGTATAGAGAGAGACCAAAGACTCTCTCAGAATAGCCAACACGATACTGAAGGAGGAAAACAGAGTTGGAGGACTGATGGTGCCGTTTTCAAGACTTCCTGAAAGACTTCAAGGCTACAGGCATCACAACAGTGTCATATTGGCAGAAACAAGAGACAGATGGGTCAGTGGAATGGAATATAGAGCCCATACATAGACCCTACAAATATAACGAACCGATCTTTGACAAGGGAGTGATGGCAATATAGTGCAGCAAAAATACTCCCTGTGACCACTGGACGTGCACATGCAAAATGATGAACCTAGACACAGACCTTATGCCCTTTTCAAAGATTAACTGAAAGTGTATCAGAGACACAAATGTAAAGCAAAAACCTATAAAACTCCTGGGAGATAACATAGGAGAACCTCTAGACGACCTTGGGTGTGGTGATGATGTTTTAGCTACAAAACCAAAGGCACAATCCATGAGAGAAATAATTGGTTAGCTGAACTTCATTGAAATGAAAATCTCTTGCTCTGCAAAAGATGATGTCAAGAGAGTAAGACAAGCCACAGAGAGGGAGAAAATGTTTGCAAAAGGCATGTCTGACAAATGATTATTATCCAGAATATGTATTTTTTTTTCTTAAATCTTGAAACACAGCAAGAAAGCAAATAACCTGATTGAAAAATGGGCCAAAGACCTGACCACACACCTTGCCCAGGAAGACACACAGATGGTGAAGAAGTACATGAAACGAGTGCCCACATCACATGTCATCAGGGACATGCAAACAAAAACGACAACGGGAAACCTCTCCATGCTGATGAGAATGGTTGAAGTCTGGAATACTGCTGACGCCAAACGCCGGCAAGGATGCAGAACAGTAGGAACTCGTGTCTGTTGCTCAGAGGAACGCAAAATGGCAGCCACTTGGAAGAGAGTTTAATGGTTCCTCACAAAACTAAACACACTATTACCACGCAATCCAGCAATCGCATTCCTTGGTATTTACCCAAAAGAGCTGAAAACTCATGTTTGCTCAAAACCTGCAATGAATGTTTACAGCAGCTACATTAACAAGTAATCACCCAAACTTGGAAGCAGCTAAGATGTCCTTCAGTGGGTGAATGGATAAATGGACTGGCCCACCAGACACCGGGATATCACTCAGTGCTAAAGAAAAATGTGCAGTTGACCCACAGAAAGACGTAGAGGAACTTAAACGCTTATGACCAAGTAAAGAAGCCAATCTGAGAAGGCGACATTCTGTATTCTGGGAAAGACAACATTACAGAGACAGTAAGAAGATCAGTGGTTCCAGGGGTGAGGACAGAGGGAGGGAGGGACGAACAGGTGAAGAATGGAGGATTTTTAGGGCAGGGAAAATACTCAGTATGAAACCATGCAGATGGATACGTGTCGTTACACATGTGTCCAAACCTGCAGAGAGCACGACACGGAGAGTGAGCCGTAAAGTGAATGATGGATTTGGGTGATGGTGACATGTCCACGCGGTTTCCTCAGTTACAACACACGTACTGTCCGCTGAGGGACGTTGGTGATGGGAGGGGGGCACTGTAGCCAAGGTGCTCTGGTGGGTGGTCTGGACTGCGCGGAAGTGGTCGGCACAGGCTCCTGGTGGCCGAGCTGTGGAACATGTGCCCTCCAAGTCCTGTGCAGGAGGGACTGGAAGAGGCAACAGTGTGAAATCCTGGTCTTGCCCCAGGCTGAGGTAGGCCCACCTGCTCTGTGTCACGATGCAGGCCTCGTGGTCCTTCATCACCCAGACGGGTCCTTTACAGTATCCTGCTGGCTTTCGACATTGATGACATCATACTGATAAGGCCTGGGGAGCACTGACTGGCAAGAGCTTCTGATGCCTTGTAGGACACTTTTACTCCAAAGGCTGGGAGACAAATGTGACCGTCTCAGAGTTGTGTCAGAGCTGAAGGCTGGAGAGGCTCAGTGGTCTGGGCATGCCAAGACATTGCTTCGGAGGAATAGCAGGGATTTTTAGACCAAGCTCCCCTCCTGTGATGAGCGAGGGCAGGGCCAGGTCGCCCCCACTGGCCTTTGTAGGTCGCACGCACCTCACTGGGAATGTCTGCGCAGCGGGTGACTTGAGGCTGTCGGTTCTGAGTAGGGCTGGAGTGGGGATGGGCTCATGCTGCAGCACAAGCGTGGCTCTGAGGGTGTCCCTGGGGGAAGGGGACAGCACGTAGTGTCTCTGAAACCCCGATGTTCAAACCTGCAGCAGGGAACAGCTCATCAGAATGCAGTGGCTGTAGTGGGCCACGGTGGGGGAGGAGCCTCCGGCCACGGGACCTTTGGAGGCTACGGGACCTGAGCTGCCCCTCATGAGCCAAGGGTTACAGAGAGGCTCGCCTGTGCAGCGAGATAGGATTATAATAATAATAAAAGGCATGAAGATTGGAAAAGGAGTGAGACTCATATTCACAGACAAATTGCTTGTCTACATAGAAAACCCCAAGGAATCCACAAAGAAACTGCTAGACTTTGTGAATTTGGCCAGGTTAGAAGACGGGTGAACAGAGAGAAAAGTTAATTGTCCTTGTATACATTAAGAATAGACAACTGGAAAGAAAATTTTTAAAATACCATTTACGATAGGGGCAGAACTGTCCAACACCCAGGAATACATGTAACGCGGGGTATGTAAGTCCTGTGCACGAAAACATCGCTGAGTATAATTTAAAAGACCCAAATTAACGTTCATGAATAGGAATTTATATTTTGATGATGTCCGTTGTCCTTAACTTGATTCATAGATTTATTTCAATTCTTATCAAAATTCCGACAAGCTGTTCTGAAGAGAGAGACAAGATGATTCTAAATTTATGTGGAAATTCAAGGCATCTAGGATAAGAAAAGCAATCTTTGAAAGGGAGAGCAGAATCGGAAGGTTGGCACGACTTGCTTTCAAGACTCTGGGAAGCTGCGGTGTGGGCGGCCGTCTGGGCCTGGATGGAGGCAGCGCCCCTGGGAGGAGAGGCCAGAGCGCGTCTGCAAGGATGATCAAAGGACGAGGGGCTGCGTCCATCAGGTGGGCTCAGGAAAGCCTGTTTAAGAAACGTTGCCAGAACACAGGCTGTCGGGGTGGATAAAATCGAACCTGCCCCCTTTCCACCCCATGCACAAAATTAATATAAAGTGTGTCCTGAACCTCAACACTAAAGCTGACACCATAAAGTTTCCAGAAGAATACAAGAGAGATCTTTGGAAACTCTACATCATCAAAAGCGTCCTGACAGTTTATCAACGGCACAGACCACAAGAGAAGACACATAACCGGGAACTCACGGAGGGAAAAGACCTGCTCTTTGGACGACATGATTAAGAAAATGACTAGGTAAGCTGGGGAGTGGGGGAAAATACGCATCACCTGCAGTGCCAGGACTTATAAAATCATGGCCATACATTTACAATGAAAAGATGAAAATCAAATAAAAGGAGCAAAATACTTAGGCCAACAAGTCAGAAAAGACCTACAGATGACCAGTCCCCACCCGGAAAGACGGTCCATCATGAGGCATCAGAGGAATGCAAGTTAAAACCAGATCAGACACGATCTCACCCCCGCTAGAAAAAAAGACACCCCAGGTGTTGGCGGGGATGGAGCAGCTGGGGCTCGAGGGCACCGCCGGTGGGGATGGCAAGGATCACAAGCCCCAGGGAGCGTCGTGGCATCTTCTAGCGCTAGAGCCGGACCTCCTGTGTGACCCCAGGACGCTCCAGAGCGGCACAAAAACAGATGCCAGGACCATGGAACAGCCCCGGAAGGGAGACAAAGCGCGTCCCTGCTTCTCGCAGCAGCATGTGTGACTGTCAGTGCCACACAGAAGTAGCAGACACACGACAGAATGTGCTGTGTGACTCCGTGGATATGACACGCAAACACCTGCAGGACTGGCCTAATCAGATGGGGGTAGGGGACGCTGCCTGGTGGGGGCACGGGGGACCTGCGCTGGGTTCTCCTCCCCATGTCTGCTCAGAAAGAGCCAACCTGGACAGGGCTGCTGTCAGCACGAAGGTGGCCCACAGGGCCCCGTCCGATTCTCTCTGGAAGAGCCGCCCTCCACCCAGTCTTCGACTTGGGGGTTTCAGACCCTCGGGCCCTCTCTGCTCCTGCACACGTCTCTCTTGGTGGCCGTGAGCACCCGGGGTGGGCTGAGTCCGTCGGCTCAAGGCTCTCCCCAGTGCCCGGTGGGCACCTGTCTGAGTGATGGGGGCCGAACCAGGCCAACCCAGGCCCTGCACAAAGACACGGGGCCCACTAGGCTCTGGGTGTCTGCCTCAACCTGGGAGAGGCCCTGCCCGGCCCCCGACCTGGGGATCTTAGGATGGGTGAGGACTTGGAGTATGGCTGTGGCTGTGACTGAGCCAAGGTGTATTCTGAGACTCCTATAAAGGGGGAGGAAGGGAGCCAGGCACAGGCAGAAACCCCAAGTGAGGGGGCAGTTAAGGGACAGAGGACCAGAGAGGGCCAAGCTGAGGGGGTGAGGGGCTGGGCTGGGGGCCACCTTGGCTGTCCAGCTGAGGCCCCTAGACTTCTGGCACCTGCCAACCTACACGCACGTGTGGTGACCTTTAGCCCTCTCGGCTTCTGTCCTGGCCCTGCGCCTGGGGTGTGTTGGTGCCATAACATGTGTGACTCAAGTCACGAGTCAGCTCGGGAGGCGTGTGTGCAGTTGTCCTTTGCAGGTGTGAGATCTGGGGCCACAGTGTACAGTGACAGGTCCCCCATCTGTCTTCCAGCCCCCCGGGGGGGGGCAGGCAAGGCTCTGTCCCCCAGCAGTCCCCGAGCCAAGGAGCCTTTGGCGGCCATGGTGACTCCCTGCCAGATATCTCTGCCACCCACCCTCCATGCAGTGAGGACAGTGCCCAGTGATTCTTTATTGAGTATTCTGGGTGGGCCAGGGACCTGGGGGCTGTGTCTCTCATGGGAGGTTCTGTGGGACCTGAGCCCACGTAGTCCCCTTATGGGAGGTGCCCCTTAGAGAGGAGAAGGACGTCTGGGGCTCCCGTGTGCCTCGCCTCTGCGGCCCGGCCATGTGGCGATATCTGTGTGCTCCGGGTCCCCCATCCCCACCCCTCTGGGAGGTTGGGCCACAGGCCTCCAGGTCACATCTTGCTCCGGGGGCAGTGCTTCAGGGCCTCCTGCAGGGCGTGGATTACATGATCCACGTTCTCCCGGGTGGCGTTGCAGCCCAGCAGGCCGATGCGAAGCACCTGTCGGAGGGGCGGGACGTGCAGATGTCAGGCAGGCCCTGAACCAGGTCCTCCAGTGGGGACGCCCCTGTCCCGGTCACACAAGGAGCCCCTGGCCCTCTGGCCATGCAGAGCTCAGGAGGAGAGGCCAGGATGGTGGTCAGTTAATGAGCACTCAGGATCGCCTGCTTGGAGGGCACAGCCGGACCCAGGCCTGGGGCCTCCAGCCTGGTCGGTCCACCCGCAGCAGAGGAAAGCCATTTCTGGGTGGGATTGGGGGTGCTGCACCCCATGACATCACTGAGCTGGGGTGAAAGGGGGCAGGAGCTGTCCCTCTGCCCGGATCCCCCCTAGGGACCCCATGACTGCCGGCCTCAGCTGGGTCCTGGTGTGCACTGTGCTCCATGTGGGGGATGGGGAAGGCCGCTTCTGTGGCAGGTGGCAAGCAGCCACTCCCCTTACCTTCCCCAGTGAGGGCCCAAGGCCGCCCGTGATCTCGATGTCAAAATGGTCCATGACATAGTTGACGATGTCTCTCCAGTTGTAGCCAGCGGGTGCAGCCACCGTGGTGACAGTGGGCAGCCGGATGGCCTGCAGGATATGCCTGACTCAGCCACCTTCCCCATGGCGTGTGGCCAGCACCAGTGGATCTGGCCCAGCCAGCCCTGGTCTCAGGGTCCAGGGGGGCCGGGCAGAGATGGGGATGTGCAGGGAGTGGGGGAGCAGGGACCAGAGGACAGTGAGGTCACCACCTCCCCAGCAGCCCGAGCACGCTGGGTGTGTCTGTGTGTCTGTTCCCTCCGACAGGTCACGACCCCCCTGGGGCTAAGGAGCTTCAGTTTCCTAAGAAGCCTGGGCTGACTGGCTGGTGACCCTACCCCCCCACCCCCCGCCTGGGGGACTGCCAGGGCTCTGGAGGCTGATGGGTGTGTTCTGGCTCAGAGATCACCCATAACTACTTCAAGTGGGGAGGCTCTCAGGGAGAGTGGGGGCGTCAAAGTGTCCTAAGATTCAGAGGTCAGGGAGCTGTGGCTGTGACAATGACCGCCCGGGTGACCACAGGACATTGTGTCCATTCATCAGGGACTGGGCAGAAGCTCTCCCTACCCCCCCACGACCTCTGCCCTCTGCCCTCTGCCCTCTGCCGTCCGCCCTCCTTACTGGATCCTTCACGAAGAGCTGCAGACCCAGTCCCTGCAGGCGCTCGTGTAGGTATGCAGTGACCTCCCGGTGCTGCCGCCAGCTGCTCTCCAGGCCCTGGGAGGGCAGAGGGTACCCAGTGGGCAGGGCCGGGGAGGGTGGGGGGGACACCTCCCTCGGTGGTGAGAGTGGAAGAAACTGGCTCTCATCCATGACTGGGAGGTGTGGGGGCAGCTTCAGACCATAGGGGGCTCCTGGGCCCCTTGCTTGGCCTGGACTCCCATCCCCATTGAGACCCCCTGAGTCCCCAGTCTGGTGGCCTGGTTCTGCCCCAGTAACCAGAGCTGGAGCCACCTCAGGACAGTGGACATAGTCTAGGTCTGGGGGACTTGGGAGGGGTCTGGCCAGTGGACGGACCTTGCAGCTCCTGGAAAATGTGAGGTGGGAGCCCCTTGCTCTCGGTGTGGAAGTGGCCATGGGGCAGGAAGGGGCTTCCGAGCTCCCCACTGTATCTTGTCTTCCCAGCACATGGACCCCCACAATCCCTAGTCCATGGGCCTCGCCCTCTCTCAGCCATACACCCCCGAACCCTTGGCTAGCCTGGGTGTAGGGACGACCCAGCTTCCAGAACACCTCAGCTTCTCCTCGCCCAGCCCCAGGGTGCAGCTCTGTGAGCAGACCCAGAAGGGCAGACCTCGGCGTGAGGCCGGCCACAACTCCAGTGCTCATTCCTGCCCCTGGGCTGGTGGCAGGCCGTGGCCCCTGGGAGATATTGGATGAGAAAGCCCTTTGTGCTGGGGGCAGTGTCTTCTGTCCTGTGTCCTGCAGAGCCAATACGCCCGGGGCCATGAGAGTGTGGTCGTGGCACTGGACAAAGTCACCACCCACCCCCAACCCCCACCCCCAACCCCCACCCCCAGTCACACACGCCTGTCCCTGCTCGGCCCCTGCCCAACCCTGGGAGCTGGCAGTGGCTCTAGGACAGCGCTGAGCCTGCTGGAGTCAGTCCCTCTGACACTCAGGACCACCAGCCAACTCCAGTCCCTCAAAGCCCCTCACGCTCAGCTGGGCCTTCATGGAGCACCTCACTAAGCAGCCCAGGGGGCAAACAATGGTCCACACCTGCCCCGTCACTGTGTCTGACCCCAGGGCTCTGTCGTCCTCGGCCCCCTCTGCTCGTAGCCAGCCCTCCCGCCCCTCTCCCAGTGCTCCTTCGTGGAGCCCAACCTGTCCAGCTCAGAGCCACTGTCCTGCGATGCTCTTCTCCATACACTCAAGCCTTGCTTCTCTGCAGGAAGCCCTCCCATCTGTTTCCTCAGAAGGGCTTGGGGGTCCAGAGAAGGGGCCTTCCTGGGGGAGCCGGCCTCATCACAGGGACTCCTGGAAGCTGCTGCCCCAAGATCTGCCCCTGCCCCTGCTCCACACTGCTCTCTGCCCCGTGCCCCCCTTACCTGTTCCGCAATGAGGGCCAGGCTCTCTCTCAGGCTGAACAGGCTGATGACTGGGGTGGTGTGATGGTATCTGGAAGACAGGACGGGGCTTGGTCCAGCGTCACTGGGCGGGGGGCAAGTCAGGCTCTCTGACAATGGGTCCAGCCTGCTTCCCAGGGGGCTGCTGCCCAGTTTTGGGCATGACAGACTCTGAGCTAGAGAAACAGCTGGGTCTGGAAAGAGCAAGGCTCAGAGCAAGGACATTGGCCAGATAGCTTAGGGCGCGCTCCCCCTCCACCTGGCCTTTCTTAGCCCCAGTGGCCCCAGAGTAGGGCACAGTTCCTGGAGCCCCTCAGCCCCACGTGTGTCATAAGGGATCTTAGGTTGTAGCCAAAGCTGCTTCACAAGGAGCCCCCAGCTCAGCTCCTCTTTTTGAGAGGTGGGTAAACTGAGACCCAGGAATGGGAAGATGTGGCTGGGCCAGGTCCAAAGGGCCCAGAGATGCATGGGGACTCTGAGAGGAGAGGGCCCAGTGGAAGGGTGATGGCGGTCGTGCTGCTGGACATGAGCCCCCAGGCCCAGGGGCATCGCTGGCCTGACCCTGGTGAATTCTGGGGCTCCAGCTGGGGTCTGGGCTTAGAGGCCGGTGTGAACAACTGGTGAGAGGCTGGGTGGTGAGAGGCCACCAGACGTGCGCCCCGCCACGGTCCTCACATCCTGGGTTGGTCGTCACAGCCCCAGATGTTGGCAAGCCACTTCATGTCCAGGTAGAAGGAGACAGGCTTCGTCTTCCGACTGTAGATCTTATTTCTGGGAAGGAAGGACCAGCCTGAGTGCGTGCCTGTCCGGATGGAGCGCCGGGAGCAGTCCCGTCAGGCTCTCCTATTTCGCAGAAGTGAGCCAGAGGTGCAGGGTCCCCCAGGACCCCTGTGGTTGTGCTCTGGCCCAGGGGGGCTCTGTGCCTCCCCAGACCCCGTGCCTTCCTGGGCCAGGCACAGCTGGGGACTTCGGCTCTCAGGCCCCCTGGTAATGCAGCGGGCCTCAAAGCCTTAAATTACATCAATTGTCCATATCGATGTGAACAGATGGGCCTCTAGCTGAGCTCTGAGCCCTGCACTCGGACCCAGCCACCTCCATGGCCCTCCCACAGGCAGCTCAGTCTTCCCACACCCATGTGCAAACCCTGACCACATCCGAGAGAGTCTCTGAGCTGGTAAATGGCCGAGGGCTGCCTACGGTAATCATCTTCTGGGGCCAATCCCCCGTCCCTGCCCGACCTGGCTCAGGGTCTGGACACTGGGGACGTGGGAGACACTGGGGCTGTCGGACAAAGCGGGTCCATGCCCACCCCATGAAGCATCAGCTCCTGGATGCTGAGCTGGGGGTAAGGGCACAGGGCATGGCCACGGAGCCCCCAGTCCTTGGCTTGAAACTGGGGAGCTTCTAGAAAACCAGCCCTGCATCCTCACACATCATGATGAGAATCTTCTGAGGCTACTAGGCTCATACCCGTGAGACCCTCACTGTGCCCCAGCTACCCGCTGCCCTGTGAGCTCAGAGCTTCAGTGCACCTGTCCAGGGTGTGCACCTGTCCCAGCTGAGTGGTGAGCATCGGTGTGTCTGAGCATGGCCCAAGGAACCCCTCCCTCCCTTGTTCTGACCTTCCCTCCTCAGGGGCCAACGGCCTCACTGCCCATCCAGCCCCAGGTGGGAGGTCCCGGGTCACTCACTTGGCCTTGTCACTGAAGGAGAGGAGCGAAGTCCCTGGAGGCGAGTTCAGGACTTTCTGGGAGCCTGAGTACAGGACGTCAATGCCTGTGGAGAGGAGGGGCGCGTGCTCCTGGGGGGCCGAGCTCCACCCAGGGCGGGCTCATTGCAGGTGCCGTCTGAAGCAAGGTGGACAGTCTTGTCGGACTCAGCCCTTGACCTCTGCGACCCGACGCTGTGTCCAGGGAGATGGAGTTAAATTTTAGGCCACCTGTTTGCGGTGGACTGGGTAGAGGAGAAGCCCACGCAGGTGGCATCAGGGGTGGTGGGCATGTGGGGGTGGCCGAGGGGATGGGGAAACAGGTTTTCTTGCTCCATCTCAAAGTAAGAGCCTTCTGACTTCTGCGAAAACCGAATTTTTTTTTTTAAAGATTTTATTTATTTATTTGAGAGAGAGAGATCACAAGTAGACAGAGAGGCAGGCAGAGAGAGAGAGAGAGAGGGAAGCAGGCTCCCCGCCGAGCAGAGAGCCCGATTCGGGGCTTGATCCCAGGACCCTGAGATCATGACCTGAACCGAAGGCAGCGGCTTAACCCACTGAGCCACCCAGGCGCCCCCGAAAACCGAATTTTATGTGAGAGGCTGTGAGTCTGAGCATCGCGCAGCCTGGCAGGGACAACTGTGGGCTGATGTGGGCTACTGGCTCACGTGGACAGCAGCACTGTCCACGGTTTACTCCTGAAAGTGCACAACTGGAAAGAACCCAAAGGTCTGCCACCTGGAGAGGGGGAGCTGTGGTACGTTCAGGGAGTCAGAGGACACTGACGGACAGACATGCCAAACGACATGACTAAAGCTCGCCGGCCTGAAACTGAGGTCCGCAGCCTCTGCTGAGGACGGGCTGGAGGGTTAGGGCAGATGTGTGGAGTGTGTCCTGGGTTCACCCCAGCTTCTCCGGGGACCTGGGCTGGAGCCTCCTCTCTCCCACGGTGGGCTGGCTGGCCTGGGGGGCACAGTGTGGGCATCCTGGATAGCCCTGCCACCTGCACTGTGTCCCCAGGGCCCCCTCCCTGAGCCCCTCCTTGCGCCCCTCCTTGCAGAGCAGCGATCTGAGGGTCAGCCCAGAAATCTCTCCCTCACCTGCCCAGAGCTCCCTGATGGAGATGGTTTTGGGGGAAGTGTGGCCAACCAAGCTGGGTGGGTGGCCGAAGACAGGCACCACCCATGTGGATCAGGACTTTCCTCTGGGGGGAAATGCTGGGCCTGGAAGGCTTCTCTGCAAACAGTGCTGGCTACACATGACAGGCTGGTGGGTTGCCGGCCAATGGGGAAACTGAGGCCCAGCCTGGCTGACAGGGGCCCTGGCACTTCTCCCACGCACACCTGAGGGGCTCTGAGCACCTCTCCAGATGCTGGAGGGGCTTCTCCCTCCCACTTGCTCCCCACATCGAGGCCTGACAGCTCAGCGGAAACACTGGGGTGTTGATTAGCTGGTGGAGGGGGAGGAGATGAAATTTCCCTGGTGCCCTAACCCACAGTGTGGGCTGACGGCGAGCTTGCGGGCACAGAGGGGCCTGCAGGCTCCGGGCCCCCCAGCAGCAGCGGTACAGGTGCGTGGCTTACCTTGCTGGTCCATGTAGATGGGGGCCCCGCCCAGGGATGCCACTGAATCGACCAGGAGCAGGCAGTTGTACCTGGGCGTGCAAGGCAGCAGAGTGAAGCCCGGGACATTTCGGACTCTCTGGGGTTTTGGGAGGGGCCTCGAGAACCCCCAGAAGGCCAGCAGGAAAGCTCAGGAGCCTTTGGCCTCCTCCAGGGTGCACCCTCCTGGACGGCCAGACCCCCAGGACCAGCTCTGTGTGGGAACCAGGGTGAGCAGAGGGGCGGAGCAGGTGTCCGTGAGGGGAACCCGGGGAGTGTGGCGGGCCCGGTTGGCCTGCACATAGGGCCCCCCCCACAGGTGTGTTTGAGGGCCGCCGCACTGAACTGTGATCCTGCTGGACCGCTGGGGCTCTGAGCGGGGCCCGGGGACCAGAGCACACGAGGCTGGGCTTCCCTTCTGCCAGGGAAGGACACCCAGGGAGGACAGGGTTCAGAAACAGCTGAAAGCTTTGACTCTCCTCCTTTTCCATGTTTTCTCAGGAATTAAAAAAAAAAAAAAAAGGCATGAGGCCACCTGGCCAGCTCAGTCGGTGGAGCGTGCAACTCTTGACCTTGGGGTCATGAGTTTGAGTCCCACGTTGGGCATAGGGATTACTTAAATAAAAGTTTTAAAGGCATAGAACATAGCCCACGCTGGGCGCAGAGGGGACAGGTGGATGTCCTGGGGGGTCATAGCCCAAGCTTGATTTACTAGACAAGACCCCAAGGTACAGGCTGTCCTGGCTTAGGGTGGTGCCAGGTATCCCCCTCTCCCCCAGGGTGCATAGCAGCCCTGCCAGGGCAATCCTGTCTGGCTGGGTAGAGCTTCTTTTCTTGCACCCTGTGGTCAACTCTCTAGGACGGGCCTGCCGGTCCCACCTGACGACACCCTAGGTCCTGCCCATCCCGAGCAGGGGTGGGGAGGCTGCAGGAGGGTAGTGGAGGTAGGAGGCCGCTCTGGGGCCCTCGGATCTCAGGACAAGGTCGGGGCAGGCCCAGCAGCTCCTGGGACCCGGGGAGCAGAGGCCGCCTCAAGCCCTTCCTGGGTCCTCCTCTCTGGTGGGCAGAGGACCCCCAAGGGGCCTTATGCTCTGTGACAGAGGCTGGAGAGGGCGTAGAAGATCAGAATGGGATCTGGGTCTTGCCTGCTGCCTCCCAGACTGGAGGGACCTGCCAGCGGTCCCAGCCCCCAGCAGACTCCCATGCACTTGGCTCTGCCCCCAGCGCCTTGGATGGGCTCACCTGTGGCAGAGCTCCCCGTAACCGTCGAGGGGCTGCAGCACGCCGCTGGATGACTCCCCCTGGGTCAGAAACAGCAGCACTGGCTTGTGTCGGGCCAGGCCCTGCGAGGGACAGAGGTGACTGTCGTGGGCAGAGCCAGCAGGCTCGGACTCCCTCTGGGCCCAGAAAGATTTTTGCTGGGGACAGCAGGTCAGAATCCACCCCCCCACACTATCCTTTCCTCCCCATGGACGGTAGAGATCTGGGCATCGGCAGCAAGCCTCGTCTCCTATCTGCGTCCCTCCCTGCGCTGAGCCAGAGTCTGGGCTCTGGGAGGTGGGCTTGTCCAGGAAGACAAGGACTTTCTTCCAGAGACCAAGAAAGGATGGCGCCAGCTTCCCACCTCGTCCTGTTGGGGCTGCTGGGAGGTCCGCTGAGTCCCCAGGGTCTTGGCTGGTTGGGATGGACCTTTCCTGAAGGGGCGTCCTGAGCATCAGGGCATGTCCTGCCCCCCATATCCTGCCTTCAGCCCACAGGACCAGGATCCTGACTCAGCTTCCCTGCCAGGCAGAACCATCCCTATCCCTTTCCACCAGCTCCCAGGTACTAGAGTGCTCCTCCTGTCCTGGTCCCCCGGTGCTGGGAAGAGCTGAGGTTCTGCCACCAGCCCTGGTGTCCTAGCCCTGAGCCCCCTCTGTGGGCTGGCCCCTCTCCTCCCTGGGGCCCTACCTCTTCCAGCTCCTGCAGCGTGTAGTGGCCTCCAGGGTCCTTGATCATTGGGTGCACTCGGGCTCCTGGGGGAGGGCAAGGGCAGAGTGAGTGGCGAGTGCCTGGCCCCCCAGTATTGGAGACAGGGTCTGGCTGAGCCAGCAGGCCCTGTGAGTGCAGGAACCCACCCACCCCAGCCCAAAGAAGAAGCCGGAGGGAAGTGGAAGGTGGGTATGAGCATGTGGGGCCAGCTGCACTGCCCCTTCCTGGGGTGAGCCTCCCCGAGCCCAGCCAGGCTTCTCACCCAGGAAGCAAGCAGGCATTTGCACAGGCCCGGGTGCCCCGTGCCTTCCCAGCAACATTTGGGGACCGAATGGAGGAGGAATGGGTGAGTGGGGGCTCTGGGAAGGCAGGCCCCTGCTCCCTTTCTTGGACCGCTGCAACCCCCACAGTGCGCCCCCCACATAGCCAACCCCCAGAGAGCCATAGGTGGGCAGGAGGAGGTCCCAGGACCCCCAACCCCATGGGGGATCCCAAGGCCAAGGTGCGGGCTGTGGGCAGAGCATCTGCCCCTTGAAGCCTCCCTCTGAAAGCCAGTGTGTGCACTTAGGGGACCAGGTGAGAGGTGGGAAACCTTGGGCCACTGGGGGTTGTCCATTAATGAGGACCGAGTGAGGCCATGTGTGGAGCTGACCATGCAGGAGCTGCGAGATGGTTCCAAACACCAAGGTCAATCATTAAACCCACGGCACACTCCTGCTTTTGACTCTTGTCTCTCCAGAACATTGTACTCGGGAAATGAAAGCCTTGTCCGTGCTGCTCCAGAAAGAGGGTTGTTTCTGAGATATCGGTACTGGGAGGGGGTTTCAGCCTCTGGCACCTTGTCCTGTCATAGGGTGGAGGTGATGCCTGGGAGCCCAGGAGAGCTGCAGGGGCTCTCAGATTTGTGCTGAAATCCGTAGCTTCCCCCAGCGCCGTCTCCCCACGGAAACTTCTGTCCTCAAGCTCTGGGAGCCTGGGAGGTGGGAGTCTCTTAAGCACCCTGATGCCCGCTAGGAGAAGGCAGCCGCTGGCCCAGCAGGGATGTGGAGGCACAAGGGGGATGGGCACGCCTGGGGAAGGGCCACGATGGCTCAGTGGGGTGGGTGGGCTGGGTCTGCCAGCTTCACCTGGGAGGCAGGCTGGAGGTCGTGGGGAAGGGGGAGGCAAGGGCCCACACCGCACCCTGTGCCCCACATGTTACCGATGCGCTCCCCGATGTCCGCAGCCCGCTGCCCCCAGATGCCATTGGCCCCGACCAGGAAGGAGTCCCCCGGCTCCAGGAGGTTGAAGAGGGCTGCCTCCAGGGCACAGTGCCCTGAGCCGCTGATGGCCAGCGTGAGGGGGTTCTTGGTCTGGAACACGTACTGGATGCCCTGCTTGATCTCATCCATTATCTGGGGACAGAGGGCACATGGGTCAGGCCCTGCTCCCCTCCCTCGCCCAGCTGAGGAGGAGGCTTGGGGACTGGCCGCCGCCCCCTGCTCGGCCTACCTGGAACATCTCCTTGTGCATGTGTCCGATCATCTGCAGCCCCCCAGCCGCCAGCACGCGCGGGGCCAAGTTCGAAGGGCCGGGCCCCAGTAGAAGCCTGTTGGGGATGGACAAGGGCTTGAGCAGGGCCTTCGGGGGGTGCACCAGCAGCTGGTGGGAGGCCATGGTGCGCACCCGGCCCGCTGCCTGGGGCCCCAGTGCCGCAGTGGCCCTGGCCAGTGCTCGGAACATGTCCCAGGGCACCTCGAGCTGGTGTCTGGAGGCGAGGCCAGTCGATGGGCTCCCACTAGAGCTTTGGACTTTTGTTGTTTGCCGTCGTGACCTGACCCCCTATCGACGTGTTTCCCGCATGTCAGGGCCTGACAGCCGGGGTGTTGAACCCTTGCTAGGGAGGAGGAGCCTCTGGAGTCCAGTCAATGAGAAACAGAGCTTGGCGCATTGCCCTCTGCCCTCCCCGCACCCTCCCCCAGCTCCTCTCAGCTGTCAGGTGCCCAGCCCCAGCCAAATGCATCCTGCCAGGCTCAGGGGACCCTAAAGGTTTTCTTAAAGGACCAGTGAGCAGCTATTTCTGGCTTGGCAGAGCTCCTCGGTCCTGCTGTGATAGTGCAAAAGTGACAACAATGTGGTTGCTGAGTGCCAATAAAACTTTACTTATAAGACCAAATGGTGGGCCCAATTTGGCCCAAGGGCCATAGTTTGCTAAGCTAAGGGAAAGGCTCAGTTTAGAAAATATGTATGCCCTGTGTGTATAGACGCGTGCGTGTGCGCATGCACACACACACACACACACACACACACACACACACACACTGAGGACATGTTCCTTCCTCATCCTTCTAGAAATAAGTATTCCTGTGCCTCTTCTTTCCCAAGGGCCCTGAGGTTTGGTGTTCAGTCCCGTAACCAAGGGCACGCTTGCTTACGGAGCCGTCTCCGATTTGCTAAGCTGACAGGTGGGTAGAATAAATGCAGGTCACGAAGCAGGAAAAGGGGCCAGACCCAGACAAGCCAGGGACATGGGCACAGAGAAGCTGCTCATGTCCCGGAAAGGAGGAGAAGCCCGTGTCACCAGCAGCCAGGAGAAGGAGGCGCCCAACTGGCTGTTCCCTGCGCAGCACCTGCTTACATTTTCGGGGGGCCTGGCTGGAGCAGGGACAGGACTTCCTGTGTTTAGGGCCCTGACCCCGTGGCCTTAGTAACCAGGGGAGCATCAGGGCTTCCTGTAGCATTCTTCACGGTCACCAAGGAGGCAGCACCCTCCCCCTGGGCCTGGCATGGGATCTTCCCACATGACAGCTCGGTCCCCAGCTCAGCAAAATCCCTTCATTCAGCTCTTGTTGCTGGGTCTGGGTTTGTCTGGCAGCTTAGGGGTGCAGGGACCCGAAGAGCCTTAGCCGGGCTGGACAGGCATGGTCTGGGCCCCTGGGGACCTCCACAGCCTTGCGGAAGTGGTGGTGCTCTGTCCATCTGATGGCTGAAGAAACAGGCAGAGGGAATAAGCCCCACAGGCTACGCAGAGGGCAGCCCAGCTTAGCCCCAGGGCCCAGCCCCGGCCCCAGGGAAGATGCGGTTCTAGCTGGCCAAGGGCATCCACACCATGACCGTTAGCCTCAACTGCCCCAGCATAACAAGGCCTAGTGGGAGCTCCCTCCTTCCTCCTCCCCTCCTCTTCCTCTTCTCCCCCTTCCTTCCTTCTTTTCTTCCTTCCTTCCTTCCTTCCTTCCCTCCTCCCTCTTCCTTCCCTCCTTCCTCCTTCCCTCCCTCCCTCCTCCTTCCCTTTCTCTTTCCCTCCCTTCCTTCCTTCTCTCCATCCTCCCTTCCTTGCTTCCCTCCTTTTTTCCCTTCCTTTTCTTTCCCTTCCCCTCCCTCCCTTCCTTCCTTCCTTCCTTCCTTCCTTCCTTCCTTCCTCCTCTCCTTCCTTCCTTCCTCCAACCTCCCTCTTTTTCTCCCTCCCTCCTTCCCTTCCCTCCCGACCTCCCCTCCTTCCCTCCTTCCAGAGCCCTTGCTTTGGACCAGGAACAGGACCCTGCCGGCTGCTCCCACTGATGCAGTGTCATCAAGAAGAAAACCAGAAGCCTAACAGGTGAGGGAGGAGGGTGGGCCAGAGGAGTCCCAGGTTTGCATGGCCTCCAGGGAGATGAGAGCCTGGAAGGGAGGAGAAGCTCAGGGGGCTGCCAGGGGGAGGTCAAGGGGGAGTGGGAGGCATGGGAGCTGGGCCTGGAGAATGAAGTGGGCCCATGCCAGGGCCCGGAATGCAGGAAGTACCCAGAGGAATCTGCAGGGGCCAGGGAATAAAGGGGGGCAATCTCCCTAGCTAGAGACCCATGTGTGGGGTGCCTGGGCAGAGCCCCCCTAAGAGAGCTGGCGGCCTTGGGTCCTGCCCTACCATGGCCTATGGGGCCTGGTGGTGATCTGGGGACATCTGTGTGACCCCAGGCTTCTGGAGTCATAGTGTGGAGTCAGCCAGGCCCAGCCCTGGCGAACCCTTCCTCCAACCCGAGCTGATCACCATGGGCACTTCCTGCCTGCAAGAAACCAGGGCCCCACTCTCCCCCAGGACCAGCCCCCTCACTCAGCTGCCGACCTGGCTCCTTGTCTAGAGCCCCATGGGCCCTGGGCTCCTTCCTTCAGTGACAACCCTCCCAGCTGGGGGGCTGTACCCCCCACCCCCAGGCACACGGACCCTTCATTCCAGGCTAACAAGTGCATCTGTGCCTTTGCATGTGTTGTTCCCTTTGCCTGGAATGCTTGTCCCTTTCTTCAGCTTGGCTTGCTCTCCTCTCAGGGCTATGGCCAAGCCTCCTGTCTAGGAAGTCCTCTCAACTGTGCGGAGCTCCTTGGATGCCCTTCCATCATGTCACATGGGTCATGCTGTTTATGGTCTGCCCCCCGCCCCTCAGGGCAGGACCCACTCCAGGCAGCACCACATGTGCGGCACGGCACGTGGGAGGGCGGGAGAAGCCGGGGCCCAGGGTTGGATGTCCAGTCCTGGCAGGTGGGTGGGCGTGTGCTGCCCAGGGAAGCTGGGGAGGGGTGTGGGCCTTGTTCCCAAACAGGAAGATGCCCTGTGTTCGCATACCTGGGAGGAGGCTGTTGCAATCCCGAGAGGCGTTTCCTCAGGCCAAGAGCCGATTGGGAGCCGAGGAAGCCTGCGAGGACAGCCAGCGGAGGGGCAGGTACCCGACCTCTGTCTCTGGAGTCCCAGAGATAAAGGCCACCTGGGCAGGTGGGCCAGGCAGGTTTAAGCCTGGATGCCAAGACCAGTGGCAGTCCCTGCTCCCCGGGGGTGGGTGTCCCATGCTTCCTGTGCATCCGCCAGGGCTCTGGGTGGGGCATGAAGTCCTCCGCCTTGCTCCTGGGCCAGCTCCCTGCAGACTCAAGGGGGTCTTCCTTCTCCGTTCAGTTGTGGGCCCCTCGACCACCACCTGCCATGATACAGTTGGTTTTTTAAATTTAACTCCTGGTTTTCCATAACTGATGTGAAAAGGACAAATGACTGCTTTGCCCATGGGCCTGACACCTGCCAAGCCCCAGTGCAGTGTCAGGAAGGCAGGGTACGGGCTGTCTGTCCCCTTGGTGCTCCAGCAAACGATGAGCTCGTCTATGGGTGGCACAGGCCCGTTGCCCCTCTGCCAGCGGCCTGCTCCTGCCGGGTATCCAGGGGTGCTCTGTTTTAAATCTACAACTAGAGCCAGGCTGTTGTGGAAAGGCCAAGAGAGGGCCTCATACTCCCCTTTCCACCGACAACCTGCCTGGTCCCAGATCAGTGGGGGAGGGAGGGATTGGCCAGGAACCAGCCATCTCAGTCTGCTTGGCCTGCCTGGTGTGCCATGCAGCTCCGGCTCAGGGTGTCCAGGCCACAAGCAAGTAGCAGGGTGGGGTCTCTCCCCGTGGGTGTTGTGCAGAACCTATCCCACTGACGGGTCCCTGAAGAGCATGGTGTCCCTGGATAAGTGCTTAGTGGCCATGGGCAAACGTTCCTGACATCATCTGTCATCGTCAGTGCCCCTGCTGCCTGCTGAGCTGCCCCTGGGGGCTCAGGGAGTCCTGGGGTGCAGGATACAAGGGTCTGCATGTGAAAAGCCTGGCCCCAGGCAAGCAGCAGCTCAGAGCGCATCCCAGGGCAGCTGTCACACCGCTCGGGTGCTGACCGTGGCCTTTGGTTGCAGCTGCTTCTGTCCTGCGCAGCCCTGTGGGCCGGGCACCGAGCAGGCAGTGGGGAGGCTGGCCCCTGGCCACACCGTAGGACCCATGGCTGCTCGGTCACGATGGCATGTGTGCTGGATGAGACTGAGTGGCTCCACCGACAGTGACTCTGTGTCCCTGGGCCACCCAAGGTGCCTGCTCGGTGCATCTCGGGCCTCGTGGGGGCTCTGCCCCTTCCCATCTGGGGCTCCCCGGGAAGCTATTTTTTCATCATGTGACAGTTGTGGCAAAGCAGGGAGGATGCAGGCTGACATCTGTCCCAGTCCGGAACCTGGGCCTGCCTGTGATGTGGGGGCTGTGGCCAGACTGCGTCCAAGGGCCCCCTCACACCCCCCCAAACTCCCGCGTCCCAGCCCCTCCTTGTGGGGCAGCTGCAAGACCGGCTTGGCTGGATTTACCAAAAACAGAAACATTTAAGGAGTTTCATATTTCACGCCTGAGAGATGTTTTTCGCTGACATTTGGATTTAAATACTGCTTTTAACAGAGGAGCAACCTGGGCCAGGATCACCCAAGTGCCCCACCCTCTCACACCCCAAAACCTGGGAGAGCGGCGTTTTGCATCCTCACAGAGAAATGGTGAGAGCTGGCTCAGGCCGGCTTTCATGTACGTGGAGCAAGCAGGCCAGGCATCCTGGAGCCCGAACTGGATGGGTCCCTCACAAGCCTTAATTCCAAAATTCAACTGGAGGATTGTAGAAACCCTGGACACGAGATTTTCTGGAGAAGTCTGATGGAACTCTGGCACCTAGATGCGCATGTCTGCCCCGCCCCCCAGCTCCACAGTGCGGACACCAGCCCCCTCTGGCCATTCTCCTGCAAGCGGCAGGTGGCATCCTAAATGTGTGGTGAAGTGAGGGTGCCACCCTCGGGCATCCCCAGGTCTCAAGACTCCTCCTGAGGGATGGGGGCCTGGCTCCTCATCCCCTCCGCCGAGGGTTCGTCCAGCTGGTCCTCACGGAGGTGGTGAACTCGGGTCCCAGGGAGGGGACGCTGGCCCAGGCCCCATAGTGGGACCGGCGGGACCAGCTACACACACACACGCATTACATAAGGGAGTTCCTAAGGCCTGGGAGTTCCTCGGGGGTCTTATGGGCACCTGCTGAACCACAGGCCGGACTGCTGAGCACACATACAGCCCTCGCCGGCCTCCTCTTCCTTCAGGACCTGCTGCCTGGCCCCTGGCCCCGAGGCAGGCATCTCTTCCACAGCTTCTCCTGGCTCCTGCCCTTCCCACACCCTAAGGGTTTGACACTTCAGGTCAGCAAACATACAGAAGGGGAAGCGATCCTTGGCTATGTCTCTTGTGTCCGGGCCCGGCTGGCGGAGGCTGGGGCACCCCCGACCCAGGCTGCCTCGTAGAAACACAGCCCAGCGCTTATGGGAAGAGGCTCCGACGGACCCCTCACAGCTGTGAGGACTGACCCCCTGGCCCTGAACTTTCGTCCTGTTCCCACAGCCCTTCCACATCTGACACTCAATGAGAGCTTCATGAATGTCCATTCCCCTGAACTTGGTCATTTTCTAGAGGGAGACTGCGTGTGGACGATGTTGGAGGAGCAGAATGGACAGATTCTTCTTGGGTCTGGGTCCTGGTCCTGATCCAGGCTCGGACGCCCTCAGAGCTCTGTCTCCCTCAGAGTCTCAGGGCTCTGTCTGTGGTGGTGTGGGCCCTCGCCCTCCCCTGCAGCTCTGCAGATGATCGCCCTGAACCCCTTATCCGGATGCTCTCCAAACCCAGTGGGCTCTGCTGTTCTGGGGAAATGAATCCCATGCGTTCCTGAGATATGCTTTTACAGATGAATTTAAAATAAAGGTCTTTATGCACTCACTGTAAATAATTTTGAAAAGGAACAAAATAAACTTAAAACAAATTAAATGCCTAGAAACCCTCTATTTACACGAGGCCACTTTCATAACAGGAGGAGGTCACTTTCTTGTGCCCATTTTGCCAGATGTTTGCCCAGGTCACAGCAATCACTCGGTGTAGACTGGTGTTTGAGCAGAGTCAGTGCCATTCTTGGGTCCCTGACAGAAGGACACAACAGGCCAGAGCCACAGGCTATCACGTGTTCTTCTAAGTGCTCCCGGACACTCGGAGTTTGGCCCCCATTCCAATTTCTTTTTTAAAAGATTTAATTTTTTTAAAGTCCCTCTACATCCAACATGGGTTCAAACTCATAACACCAAGATCAAGAGTCGAATGCTCTACCGACAGAGCCAGCCAGGCGCCCCTCAAAGCATTTGAGCTTTGACATATAGCAAGCTATGGCCTCCTTCATCAGCTTGGCCTGGTTGCAGGTGTGTTTGGTTTAGCTGCAGCTTCAATTGAGTATGTTCCACAGTGTTTCTACAGCAGATTTCTTTTCATCGGCTTTGCCTGACATTGGGAGCTGTTTGTCACCTGCTGTGCAGAAAAGGGTCAAGGATCAGGCCCCACTGCCCTCCTGGGGGGCCCTTGGCAGGAGTTCCCGGCAGAGTTCCCTGCACCCTTGTTCATGAGAGGACCTCGCTGCCCCCACACCTCTGTGCAACCTGGTTCATGCTAAGCACCCATTTCCTCCTGGGTACTCCAAATCGTCAGCAGGTGGGGGTGCCCCGTGCCTAGTCCCCAATAAAAACCCTGGGTGCTGCGTCTCTCACAGGCTCCCCTGAAGACAGCACCTCACACATCGTCATGCCTGCTGGTGGCCTGTGTGACTCCAGGGGGAAGGGCCCTGGAAGCTCACCCCTGGTCCCCCCACTTCTCCCTTCCTGTGCGTTGCACTGTTTCTCTGTTGTGAATCCCAGCAGGGAGCACAGCTGAGTGTGGAGGGCGGGGCGCTAGTGAGTCACCGAGCCGGGTGGCCCTGGGGACCCTGGCTAGCGTGCACAGTTGGCTTTATAAAACTGAGGAAATTGAATGTTTTCCCCTAGCACAACAAGTCCGTGAGCAGACCCACATTCCTGTGCCTCATTTGTGTCCCATTCTGGGAGAGGTGCGGACATTTGGCTCGTTAATTCATGCTTTCGTTTAGGTGTCTTCTCTGTGTCAACCGTATGAGGCCAGACTTCTCAGTGGACCCACAGGAGGGGAAGGTTCAGAGCGGGTATGTCTGGGGTCGGAGGTCACCCAACTCCAAAAGCCTGTGCTTGGACCCCACCTCCCAGGGAGTGGCGGGCCTGGGAGACCTGACGGAGAAGGTGGGACCGCCAGGCGCCACCCCGCGGGGAAACAGTGACCCCCAGTGGCCAGATGGAGGCCCGGCGGGAGCTGCTCCTTCTCCCTCAGAACAAAGCTTTCTAGTTCTTCTGCAGGTGAAAGCCGCCCAGGATGCTTGCTGCGGGTAGGGCAGAGATGGGGATAGGGGTCTTTGCGCAAGGCTGCCAGCAGGCAGGAAGTCCCAGGAGGTAGCTGGATACTCACTGTGCTGCACGAGGAATTTTGAGCTTGGCTGTGCTCTGGGCATGAGCAAGGACACATCAACCTCCTGTGTCCCGTGTCTGTGGGGCCCCTTGGGGGCAGTGAGGGGGACACAGGGAAGGGCAGGGTGATTATCTTTACATTACCTTCAGTGGGAGTCCCGATGGAAATCCCCAGGCGCCGGGGCAGAGCACCGTCACCCGCCTTTGTCTCTTTGACCTGGGCCCTGGGCCCCCACTCCCACTTGTCTAATTTCGCTGGACAGTTTTTTTTTTTTTAAAGAGTTTATTGATTTATTTATTTGAGAGATAGAAAGACAGCACAAGCAGGGGGAGGGGCAGAGAGAGAGGGAGAAGCAGGCTCCCCGCTGAGCAGGGAGCCCAATGTGGGGCTTGATCCCAGGACCCCGAAACCATGACCTGAGGTGAAGACAGACCCTTGACTGACTGAGCCCCCCAGGTGCCCCTTGTGGAGAGGTGTTTTTTTTTTTTTTAACATTTTATTTATTTATTTGACAGACAGAGATCACAAGTAGACAGAGAGGCAGGCAGAGAGAGAGAGAGAGGAGAAAGCAGGCTCTCCGATAAGCAGGGAGCCCGATGCGGGGCTCAATCCCAGGACCCTGGGATCATGACCTGAGCTGAAGGCAGAGGCTTTAACCCACTGAGCCACCCAGGTGCCCCCCTTGTGGAGAATTTTAAAGCAAATCCTACACTGCGTCACTTCACCACCATCTTGCGGAGTGAGTGCATCTAAACAAACAGACATTTTCTGAAACACATCCCTTGGTCGCATCTGGCTCGCCCAAGGTGTCTAGACAATGTCTCTCCAAAGGTAATTTGTTCGAGTTGGATGCAGATGAGGTCCCGGTACTGTGATGAGAGCAAGCCCGCCCTCTCATATGCACATACATGTGCACATGTACATATGTGTGTACCTATGTGTACACGTGTGCATGTCTGTACGTACCTGTGTAGGGATCCCACCCCACCTCCTTTTATTTTTCCGCACCACTGACGTCTTAAAGAACCCAGATCTTGGGGTGCCTGGGGGGCTCAGTCAGTCAAGTGTCTGCCTTTAGCTCAGGTCATGATCCCAGGGTCTTGGGATCGAGACCCACATTGGGCTCCCCACTCAGCAGGGGAGCAGGGGCTCCCCTCTCATCCTCCCCCTGCTTGTGTTCTCTCTCTCGCTCAAATAAATAAATTCTTTAGAAAGAAAAAAGAACCCAAGTCTTGGCTCGGGAGTATTCTTCCTTCAGAGCTCAGCACTGCCCTCTGTCCCCTGGGCCTGGAGGTATCTGCGGACCTCTGCCAGCTTCATTCCATCCTGGTTCTGTTTTTGTCTTTTATAGATTTCACCCCAGGATCGGGACCCGGTGGGTCTGGGGGCTTTCTGATGCACGGCTCTGGACATGCGGGTCAGGAGGTGTCCCCTCGGTGATGCTGAGGTGAGGGGGTTGTGGGGACAACCTGTCACCCCTTATTTTCCAACTGTGTCATAGAACGGACAGTTTTGAGGGCAAGGGGGACAACTGGGACAGGTGAATGAAGGGGCTCCTGATTCTATTTGAATCGGGGCATGAGATCCTTAAAGGGTCCCATAGTCTTCTGGCCCAAGGGAGGGAACTGAACCCACCAGGGGGAGGCGATTACCCAGAGGCCCTGGAGTGAGGGGCAGCTCAGCTCAAGGACAGAAGCCAGCTCTTTGCCCCAGCCACCTGGCCAGCCTCTGCTCTGAGTTTCTCTCCTGTGCCCCGGGCACAGACCTCCTGTCCCTGGAGCCTCTGGGCAGAGGGGAGGGGGGCCGAGGGTACAGGGCAGCAGGGACACTTCCCCCAGGGTGTGAGGCTTGGGGCCCAAGGCCAGGTGTGGTTTCCTGGTGGGAAAGGTCAAAGCACTACAAGAAGTGTCACCCCAGAGCAGGAGACATCCCCTTCCTCAGAACAGAGCCCTCCCTCCAGGCTCAGACTTTCACTCCATCACCCTGGAAGACCTGAGGGTCAGCTCCTGGCCCTCCTTGTCCCCCTGCCTCTGCTCTGCTTTGGTGGGGGGGGGGCTGGGAGCTTCTGCACACCCCTCTGGGCTGCCCCTGCCCCTCAGACCCAGTGTGGGCGGAGGGGTGCCCTGCAGTTAAGAGCATCTTGCTGACCTCTCCGTGGGTACCCACTCCCAGGGAGCCATTGCCAGTGGGGCTACTGAGCTCCTGAGACTCCAGACATGGCCCAGGAGGTGGCAGCCAAGGCCCAGGGAGACATCGGGGAGATGTCGGGACCCCTGACAGGAAGCTTGCTCTCCCCACCTGGCCGGGAGCACAGGTCACAGGGAGTGCTGGGGGTCCTGGGACACCCTCTTCTGCCAGATCCAGCTGAGGCGGGGGCTGAATCCCAGAGCCCAGGTGGGAAGTAGGCTCCCGTGTATTCTAGAAGCCCAGGGGGTAGCGAGTGGGCCCTCGGTGCACTCTGTCCTTGTACTTTACAGAACTTAACTCAGCCAATCTTTGACTCCCCTAGAGGGAAGTCTGGTGTTATTCTCATTTACGGATGAGGCGAATGAGGCATGAGGCGGGTCATCAGCCTGGACCTATCTCTACCGGGCCAGCGGGCCACCATGGGATTCCATCAGTGGTGACCAGCTTTGGGCTGTTCTGAGGTAGGTGCTGGCCGACAGGGACCTGGCTGGTGTCTCCCTAGGAGGGAGGCAGTTCTGCTCTGCTGGGACAGGGTGTGGGGCCCCCCAGAGAGAGACTGGGCCAGGCAGAGGCTGCTCCTGGAGGCAGATGGGGGCCTTGTGCTGCTTGTGGCTGATGCAGAGCCCTTACCTGTCACTTCTCATTGTATTCTGGGCTCTCCCTCTTTTTCTCCTTGCTCCCAGACAGTGGCTTAGACCTCGAGGTCACTGGGATCCCATTCCCAGCTGCTCTATCCGAGGCAGCATGCTCGTTAGGGCTGGCACAGGCCATGCCCCAGTCCCTGAACACCCCGCTGGACCCCTGCCTCTGCTTCACCATTGCCTGGGGTGCCCCTCCACACGGCCCCTCCAGAGCTCACACCTGGGGTGGGGGCGTGTGGACCCCTCTTGAGGAGGCCCAAAGCCCTGGGGAGAGCAATCAGCTCACTCTAGCTCCCAGTGAAGTTTTGCAAACAGCACTGTCACCGTCCCTGGGACTTGCACTGGGCTCCTGGCTCCCGCACACAGCCTCTCAAATAACCAATGAGAGAGGAATTGATCCCCAAACTCCTTCCTCCAAGGTCAGACTCTCTCCTGCCAAGATCTAAGAAAAGATTTAATTTCAGTCACTTTTGCTGCCAGTTTCAATTTTGCGATGTCATCCTCTGCCCTCTGAGGCTGAATTCTGCCCTCCGCATGCCGTGTTTCCTGGGCTGAGGCAGAACTGAAGACCCTCCCGGGGTCTCTTTCCACTGAGCCTCCCCGGGAAGGCTGTGGAGCATGCACGTGCGGTTCCGGTGTGCAGAAGGGGTCCCGAATGATTGCCTGAGTCCTTGGGAAGATGACAGGCACATTATCCTGTGGGAAGAAACACAGATTTGGGTAGGGGGACACAGACGGGAAGATCCCAACACAAGCGTGTGAAGGAGAATGGATGACCCCTGAGAAGGAGAACTGTGTGTGTCGGGGATGTGGCCTCAGGCTGTCACAGGGTTGCCTCCAGGGGAGGGGGCTTCTGGTGGCCCGCGTGTAGCTGGCCGTGCCCATGCTCACGACCCTCACAACCAGCGACACAATGTTGGTTGGATGAACGTGGGACATGCACGCAGGGGCGGCCACTGGACCTGAGACACTCACATGATACCAGAGGAGAAGGAAGTCTGTTCACACTTCAGTGGAACAGAAGCCAAAGAACTTTGCCAATGCAGCCGCCCCCTGCAGAAATCAGTGCGGGGAAGCCAGATGCCTCCACCACTGTCCGGTGAGGCTCAGGCCCGGGTATTCCTCGGAGCCCCTCACGGTGGTCTCAGTGCAGCCATGAAAGTGACCCCTGATTTTACAGTATGTGTCAGTGTCACCAGCACTGCTTCTGGTGGGTGACACCCGTCTGGTGGTCCCTCATGCCATCACAAGGTCCTCAGAGGAGGGAGATGGAAGGAGAGCAGACACACAGAGAAGGCAGGGACATCGTGGTGACCGTGTGTCAGGCCACACGACAGAGGCAGGAGCTGCGAGAGGACCATGTGGCCCTGGAGCTGAGAAGGAAGTTTCTCCCGGAGCCTCTGGAGGGACTCCATCAACCCCCAAACTCTGTGGGGAGTCCTTACACCAGCCCCGTGGCTCAGGAGCAGTCAGCAGAAATGAAGGATGCCAGTGCGCGCTCAGACACGGGTCCTGGCGCGGGGGACTGGCCCTGGAGCCCCCGCCTGACTCGGGGTGCGGCCCCCCAGCCGAGGCCGCCCTCGCCGTCCTGAGTCCTCACGAACCGTTTCTCAGCGTCATCCTTCTTCATAGTTTTTCAACATTTGGTTCCTCATTTTCCAAAACATCAAAGTTAATACCTTCTTTTATAAACAGCCAAACACACTGAAGCCTGGACTGAAGCTCTAGAGAGAACTCGATATTGGGGGTACAGGTCCGTGATCTTTCACCGACGTCATAAACCTTTCTTCCTTGCTGAATTTTTTTTTTTTTTTTTTTTTGTCCTTTAACTCTGTCACTGTCATTTTTGTCACGGTCTTATTCCAGAGTTTGGCCTGGCAACATGGGCTGTGCTCATTAAGTGTGGCTTCTGGAACCCCTGTACCCCCTAGACAGGTCTTCTGCCCTCATGACCGGCTCGCTTATCAGAATTCTTGCTTCCGAACCCCGGCCCACAGGGGGCTGGGATTTCACCAGTACATAACCATGCAGCTATCAGCACCCTGTGAGAAAATCTTGGCGATTCACATTTTCTTGGAAAGTTGTCCACTTTTTTAGATTCCTCACGTTTTGTATAAATATTTAACGTGTTTATTTCCATAGCTCTATCTCCTCCTTTTCAAGTCACGCATCCTTTTGCTCTCCGTCAGAGGAGTGTTTCTTTTCTGTTCCATCACTTCAAGGCTTAGCTCCTTCCTTCGACTCCCCGCGGCTGCGGTTTATTGTTGTTATTGCTTATTATCTGAGCTCAGAAGCTGAATAGAGAGGTCCATTGTTTTCAGTCTTTCTCAAAGCTTCTTGCCTCTGCCTCTTGGAATGTGGCCGTGCCCCCCACTGGCAATAGGGACCATCTCCCTCATCTCCAAGTACAGTGCGGCTTCCCCTTTTCTTCCTCCTTAAACCAAACACATGTTTAGTTTCCAAGGTGCTTGGTGTTTTGGTGTTTTGTCCTTGGACTATCCTTCTCTGGTTCATTTTCCTTTTTATTACCTTGGACTCAGGAAAAGACGGTGTGTACGATTTCTTCGATTGACTGGTATTTGCGGGAGGGGCCTGAGGCCTAATTAAAATGACGTCAGTGTCCACGGGCCGTTGTGAAGGGCCGGCATGCATCGGTGGCGGTCCCCTCAGGAAACTCGCTAGCACACTGAAGTGGGGTATCGCAGAGTCCACGGGGGGCATCTACTCAAGGTGGCTCCAGGCTTGAGCAGGGCTGAAGCCTAGAAGTCAGCTGAAGCCTAGAAGTCAGCTGCACTCGGGATCCTCACCGGTGCTGGAGGGCACAGGGAGGGGACCATACTGGAACCGGAGTAGGCCGTGGAGGGGCCAAAGCCCTCCACAAGCGTGGCAATCCACCAGGGGTGCTCTGAAAAGGGAGGAACTGGGGAAACCTGCTCCTACCTGCACCCCGGCCTCTCCTCCTGCCTCTCATCTCCTGCTGGAGCCTCCCACTGCCTGAAACCAGCCCAGACCAGGGGAGGCCAGCCTCCAGGGACAGAGTAGACAGAGGCTGACCGGGGAGGGGGAGCCAGGTCTGGAGGGGGTCCCACCCTGCAGACTCCTAGGCATTGCCACGGCATAATGTCCCCCCTGCCTTCACTGTAAGTCCTTGTGGAAGGTGATTCTGGCCATCAGTCCCGGGCAGCAGCTGGCTGTGTGCTGGATGGCCTCCGCACACAGAACCCCAAGGAGCCTCTAGTTCCCAGTGCTTTCCCCCAGCTTTATGTGCAGGCTGACCCAGAGTCCCTCCAGGAGTCACTGGGGAATGTTATATCTTCTTCCTTTCCACCCTCACTCTAGCTCAGGGGGGCAGTGGGAGGGTCCTGACTTAGCTCCCACCTAACAAAGAGCATGTTAAGGACATAGAGACAGTCCCTCCTGTTCCCTCACCCTACATGTCCCACACCCAGCCCAGAACTTGTAGGGTCTTTGTGGATGCGCGGAGGAGGGCAAACTATGGCAGGGTCTTCAGGGGTGAAGGAGAGCTCCATGTGGGGACTCTGATTGACTTTTAAGAAGCCAGTGACTTCCTTCTGGCTGGGTCACCGCAGGAGCCCCCAGAAGCTGCTGCTCTGTGGTCCCAGCCCCCCACAATGGGCTCTGGCCTCAGCCCAGCTGCTGAGCTGCCAGCTGCTGTTATTCAGACACTGAGTCAGCAACTGGCTGGTGAGCAGAGCCCCACAGAGCTGTCCACACACAGTGCAGATCCCCTCTGGGCCTCCCAGGCCAGAAGCTCGGGGCCTGCCAGTCTCTACCCTGCTCTGCTCTGTCCCACCCACTGCTCCAGGTTCCTGAGTTTGAGTCCCAGCAATGCAGCTCTCCTGCAGGTCTGTTCACTCCTTCATAAAGGAGTACAGAACATTGGTCGTACCTCCTAGGTGATTCGGCAGTGACGTGACATTAGGTACTGATGAGAGGCAGGTGTGTTCTTACAGAGATTTCCCCGGCCTCATCCCAGCCCCGCCAGCTCTCCCAGGAGGGGCTGGGAGGCTGCTGCCAACCAGGGCTTCTGTTAATTAAAGCCTGGCCTGGGAAACCGGAACCTGCTTTCCCCCTCCCAGGGTCTGCCTCACCCTCCATGGCTCTGGCCCTTGAGAAGCTCCTAGAGTCTAGATGTGAGTTTTTAGTCAAGGTTCTGACTGAGACTGACTTCATGTACCCTGATCCTCTGGGGCCTTTTCAAGTCTCTTAGCCTCAGTTTCCTCATGCACAAAATGGGGTTGAAAACTGCCTCCTTGTGCAAGAGAGCATGTGTAAACCAAGCTCAGTTATTCAAAGGTAAGCACTTTGGAAGTTCTGCTTTCTGATGCAGGTGCTGGGAGGGCCCGGGTTCCTGGTGAGAATCCGGAGCAGGGCTCTGGAGGCTGGGCCTGAGGCTCTCTGCTGGCTGTCCCTCTGTGGTCCTACATGCCCAATGTCAGGCAGCCCTCAGGTCACCCCGGTCGACAGTCCCAGACCCTAGGACCTGAGTCTGTGGTCAGCTCCAGGGCCCCAGCTCTACCGAGTCTCCTGAGCCAGCGTGTGGGGCTCTGTGGGGCCTCCCTCCACTGCACCCAGACCCACAGCACCCCATCTCTGCAGCCCCATGAGCTGCAGGAAACCTGTCCACAGCATTACCGAGGTCCCTGAATGCTCTGCACAGGGGCTGGCCTCCCAGCCTGGGGAGTCTGGGCCCTGACAGCCTGGTTCTCAGCTTACACAATGCCTGTTGACTCCTTTGTTTTACTTTTCCCCAAACCCAAACAAGGGCATTGTCCCCACTCTAAACACAAGGACCTGAGGCTCTTAAGAGTTGGAACAGATGAGAACTCAGGATGGGAATGTTCCATCCAGTGGTGGAGGCAGAAAGGCTGCATGGAGGAGGTATCCTAGGAGGGCTTTGGAGGGTAGGAATTCTCAGTGCTGAGGGAAGTCTGCAGAAGCTAAAAGAGAAAGTGTGACCTACAGAGTGGGCGAGGCCTGCAGTGGTGCAGCTGGGCAGGAGTCTGGAGGGAGAAAGTGAGGGCCGGTGGGCAAGGGAGCTTCCGCCAGTTAGAGGAGCTCTATGGCCACAGGGAACTGGGAAACTGTCCTACCGAGGCTGCCCATAGGGCCTGGACCTGCAAGAGTGAGCTGAGCAAAGTTGGGGAGAAAAGGGTCCCTGCTGGGCTGGGTGGATCCTGCCCAGACACCAACTGCATGGCCTTGGAGCAAGTCCTCCCCTGGCTTTCCCATCATGGCCTCAGCTTCCCTATCTGGAAGAGGCAGCTGAGGGCCTTCCAGCGCAGGTCTGGAAGCCGGTGGCAATGCAGGTCTAGCCCAGAGTCCCCGCGGCTCTGGACCCCAGCAGCAGGAGAGCCCCAGGAAGGCCAGCGGCCCGCAGGTGCGCAGGGGTCCACGGGGGACCGCTGATCCCTGCTCTGCAGCGCAGGCTGGACACGCCCGCTCAGCCTGGTTGCTGTGGCAGCCTGGTCCCCCCAGCGGCAGTGCGGAGCCCGAACCGGCTGCCCGGGTTGCTGAGGCAACCAGGGGCTCCTCCTCTGGGCGAGGCCTGCACGGGGCTGGGCCTCCAGGGCCGGGCTCCTGTCCCCCAGGCGCTGGAGGCAGATCACCGGTGGTCCCTGCACAGCCCGGCGCGGGCCGGGGTTCGAGGCCTTGCAGCATCTTCTGAATTGCACCTGTCCCCTCAGACACCCCTGCGTCCCCTGCTCCTGGGACTCCCACCCAAGGGGAAGGGTAGCCAAGGTCTCCCTATTTGGGGCAAGGACAGCTGTCTCAGCACTTCCCCAGCTGTCCAATGTCGCTTCTTTTCGGGTCACCTGTCTTGTCACTCTGCTTTCTATTTATTATTATTATTATTATTATTATTATTATATTTCTGGTGTTCTGCAGCTTTGGTTTTATTTTTCTTATTCTGGATCATGTTGATTTTCCACTGAGCGTTTTCTTTCTGCATTTCTGGAAAATTCTAAGCCAATATCTATTCACATATTTTTTCAATGTCTTTCTATTCCTCCTTCTGGAATTTCAAGAATCTTTCCCAAGCTCAGGTCACAGGCTAGCACCCGGTTTCCCGCTGTCCCCATGAACCCCACTCCCCTCCTCTGCTTTTCTGCTGTGTGCTGGCCTGACCCAGACTCCCTGGACCCACAGGGCAGGAGGATTGTGGCTCAATTTTCTTTCCAGTTTGCTTGGACAAGGGTGACCCCAGTGGGACAGTCACTTTCCTGACCTGGTCCTTCCATCCTGGTGCCTACAGAGCTCTCCCAGCCGACGGGGAACCTCCTTCCCCACTTTATTCTCCATGTCCCCTCTGCACCTGCCAAGTTGCTGTCCAGACATTACAATCCCTCCTCATCCTGAGTGGCTCGACTTGGCTGTGGCCATCACCATAGTTTTGAATTTCCTCTTGGCACGTGGCACTTAGGGGGATGATCTTTTCCGTTTGCAAGCCTGGCTTGTGTGTTTTGAATTTAGTGACAGATTTTTCCACAGGTTATTTTTATTAAGTTAAACCATTTGAAATTACCATTTTTCATGTAGGTCAAAAATAGCTGAACATTAGCGATTTCATGATTAAACCTAATATTTGGAGTGCCTGGGGGGTCTTTCCAGATTGTTTGTCTATACAGAAGTCTACAGCTCAGATAGGATTCTAAAAACTTTTTATTTCTAATATTTATTAATATTGTCAATTCAGAATGGTAAAAAAAAAAAGAAAGTAAAACTGAAAATGGGTCTTAGTCTCCACTTTTAGAGACATTGAAATAAAAGAATACACCCAACTAAGATTAGAAAATTCAACCTGGGCATACAGAAAAACAATATATAAATTTTTAATAGTGAAGGCCTCCCCAGCCCCTTTCCCCCAATGGCAGCCCCAGCCTTGGCAAATACTGTCTCCAGTTTTTTGTGCTTCCTTTCAGGAAAACAAAGGTGGGGGCAGATTTGATGCACACGCTTCTGTGCCCCTTTTAAATAATTTAACATCCTGGTGATCTTTGCATAGCCACACATAACTTTTGAGACTCACTGATTTTTAGTAGCTTCAGAACAATCTGTCCTGTATTTATCCCAGTTCGTTCAACCAGGACCCATGGGGGAACACCTGGATTATCTCCAGCTTTGGGGGACAATCTTTGTGTGTAGAAACTGCAAGTCCAGGCTTACTGAACCCAGGATAGGAGCAGTTTTGGGGCACCTGGCTTGCTCAGTTTATAGAGGAAGCAATTCTCGATCTGGGGGTGGTGAATTCGAGCCCCACATTAAAAAGGACAGGAGGACTTTAAATGGGGAACCATTTTGACAAACTGCCCTGCCGAAAAATAGTGCCTCTGGCCCTGGCCATTGCCACATTGTGGAGGGGCACTTTTCCCCACAGCCTGGTCTCACTGGATCTCTCCTGGCATTTTGCACGGTCTGATAGGTCAACAAAAAAACTCACTATTTCAATCTGCATTCCTTTAAAGGTGATGACCTTTGCTTGGTGAGCCATTGTTTCTCTGTAAAGTGTCCCTTCATAGTATGTGGCCATTTCTCTGGTGGTTACTTACATTTTTTGCTATTAGTTCGCACAGGCTTTTTATAGTTCTAGAAATTTCCCTCCACCTTCCCATGTTCTGAAATATTTTTTCTGTATGAGGTTGGTGTTTCAATCTTGCTTAGGATGTTTGGGCTATACAGATGCCTAGTTTTTCTGCGGTCCATCGGGTTTCTCTAGTGTTTTCAGGTTATGGGTCCTGATTTCTCCATACCGAGATACTGAATATGTCCAATCACACTTCATTCTACTTTCCTAAAGTTTCATTTTTTTTTCACAGATAAATGTTTACTCCATCAGAAATTTTTCTTGATGCCATGTCAGGTGGGAGCTTTGTGTGTCTCTCACAGTGGCCTATACCTGTTACTATTTTCCCCACATTATTTGACATGATGCCATAAACTTTTGATCTATTTCTTTCAGAATTTAGAATTTTTAGCGTTTCATCACATGTTTTAAGGTCTAACAGGGCAAATCTTCCTCATTTGTCTCCTTTTAAACACATTTCCTGGCTGGTCTTGCATGTTTGCTTTTTCCATGTAAACTTTTGGTGCTATTTTAATTAAGACGGCATCAAATGTGTACTTTTAATTTAGGGAAAACTGGGCTTTTAACAATATTGCCTCTTCCTTTCCAAAAGTATGCTGTGCTTTTCCATTCCTTTACCTCTTTTCGGTGGATTTTAGTTTTTCTATTGACTTCTTTACAAATAAGAAACATGCACATTTCTTGTTGTTTCTGGATGTTTTACGTTTCTTAGTGTTATTGTGCTCAGACTCCTCCGTAAGAGGCTCCAGCCGGTTACTGTCTGCTTTACGGAAGCTGTTGTCCTCTCCATGATGATGCTTCCTAGGGCCCCTAACTTCCTGCTTCCTAACTGCCCCTTCCTACTGCCCCTAACTCACTGCTTTTCCCTCATTCCTAAAGTTTTCTAGGTAGACAATCAAGTTATCTGCAAATAATGATAATGTTGTTTCTTCCTTTCCAATATTTTTACCTTTTTTTCTCTCATTTGTCATTGCAGTGGCTGACACCTCTCAGAGGAATGGAGGTGACCGACAGTGCAAATCGCTCATTGTCACAGGAGTCCTCTTGGCGTCCCTCCCTTGTGGCACGTGGTTCGTTCGGGGCTCACCGCGTGCCCAGCCCTGCTGTTGGCATTTCACGTGTGAGGTCGGTCCTGCTCTTATCCCTTCTGAGGAGCCCGTGATGGACATAGCGGGTAAATGAACTTGCCCCGGGGTCACACAGCTGATGGAGACGGAGCCCAAAAAAGAGCAAAAGAAAGGGAATCCTCGTGTGGGTTGCAAGAACATAGGGGAGTGCGTGGGTGCAGAGCTAAGATGTGAAGGATCTGGTTGTTAGCCCCATCTTGTTGCTGGAGGGAGGGGCCCTGATTTCCACCATCATCTAGTGGAGAGTTAGAGAATAGAGAAAGAGAAAGACTTGCAGAGGATAAGAAGGGCTAGCATGCAGATGCTAGGTGTCCTAAGGTCAGAAAAATATTAAAACTGACAGGAGAAAATATTTGAAAAACAAGGGAGGTTAATTTTCCAGAATGAATAAAAAAATCAACCTCAGATTATAAGCTTACAGGAAAATCCACACCTTTAGAAAGTTCTAGAAGCATCCTGGGAGAAAGAACATGGAACAAGAAGCCAGTGGACATGGGAGTTCTCAACAGCATACAAAGAGACCACGAAGTCACTTTTTTTTAATGGAAGGAAATAAACTTTGTACCTAGAATTTTATTTCCAGCCAAGTGGAAAGTATAATAAAGGAATTCTCAGGAATCTAAGGCCTCAGAATGTTTTTCACCCCAAAACCCACATTAAAATATTTTCTATTTCCTAAACAACAGAAATGCAAGAGAATCTGTCAGCGGGATGGAAAATAAGACCAAGTTCCCCCGAATGAGTATTAATTATTTTAAATGAAAGCAAGGACCAAAGAAAAGGAAAAGTATATTCACAATAACTCAGACTGTAGTCCTAGACAGGATCAGTGCCTGGGAGTAAAGGATATGTGACCAGGCTAAAGAACTTAAATGTTAGGGAGAATATATGACTACCAAGGGGACATAGGTTACATTAAAATGGTGTTAAATTCAGGACAGTTCCCATAGAATAAAAATAAGAACAAGGATAAACCAGCAGAAGGATATTCACTGTACTCAATGAGAAATGGAAGTAGGTTAGAAAAACTAAGTCTCAATGTAACAGTAATTACTATAAAGGTATGTGCATTAAATTCCAATCAAAAGGCAGAAACCAAAAAAGAGGTATAAACTGATTAGATTTTAAAATTCTAACAATGGTAACTTAAAAGAAAAATGTTCGGGGTGTCTGGGTGCCTCAGTCAGTTAGGCGTAAGCCTTGGGCTCAGGTCACGATCCCAGGGTCCTTGGATTGAGCCCCATGTCCAGCTCCCTGCTCAGGAGACTGCTTATTCCTCTCCCTCTGCCCCTCTTCTTTCTGCTCTCTGTCAAATGAATAAATAAAATCTTTTTTTTTTTTAAAGATTTTATGCATCCACTTGACAGACAGAGATCACAAGTAGGCAGAGAGGCAGAGAGAGAGAGGAGGAAGCAGGCTCCCCGCTGAGCAGAGAGCCTGATGCGGGGCTTGATCCCAGGACCCCGGGATCATGACCTGAGCCGAAGGCAGAGGCTTTAACCCACTGAGCCACCCAGGTACCCCTGAATAAATAAAATCTTAAAAGAAAAAAAAAAAAAGAGAAACACTTTAAAAAAAAGATACAGAGGGGCGCCTGGATGATGGCCCTCCGGATGAGGGCTCAGCTGAGGCCTTGGCTCCTTCCAGGGTCTGCTCCCTCTCTCTCCCTCCCTTGCTCCCTCCCCCTTAGTCAGGCCACAGTGTCATCCTAGTGTTACTCAGTCCTGTGGTTTCCCTACTCCTACCTACTCGTTTGTAAATAGTCTTTTTATCAAACAGTCCTCAAATTACCCAATTGGAGTGTGCCATCTGCTTCCTGCCAGGATCCTGACTGAACACAGACTGTTCTTAGACAATAACATGATTAAATTAGAAATTGGTAACAACAAGTTATAATAAAAATACCAAAGCAAGCAAGCAAGCAAGCAAGAAATGCTGTTAGGAAGTAAGTAACATTATTAAAGAAGGCATGGGTTTGTAACCCATGAGTTTAAAAGAGATCATTAGGGACATTAAGGAATATTTAGCTCTGAATGATAGTGAAACACTGTATGTCCCAATTTGTGAGACCCAGTAAGTCAGTGCTGGAGGAGGAATTCTGCAGTTTTAAATATACCTATCAGAAAATTAAATAGTTCAAAAATAAATGAACCTAAGCACTTAGCTCAAGATGGAGCAACGTATTAGATCCGAAGAACCAGGAAGGAAGGAAATAATAGATAAGGGCAGGAGTAACTGAAATAAAGGGAAAGATGAGAAGATGAACAAAACTAAAAGTTGGTCCTTAGGAAATATTAAAAAGGAAAAATAAAGCAAATAAATAAAGTATAGAATAAAAAGTAGAAATAATTACAGAAGCAATTAATAGAAAAATGAATATATGCTAGTAATTTTAAAAGTTCGATGAAATTGATTAGTTCCTAGAAACACGTAAAATTTGGCTCCAGAAATAGAGAACTCGACCAGATCAATAAATATGATGAAAATGGAAATGATAAAGTTACCCCCCCATAGTTTTATTGTTTCTACCAAAAGCTTGTAAAAACAATAAATTCTCTTTCACGTAGGTAGTTCAAGGAAATAGAAAGGGAGAAATTGCTTGGGGGCCTTTGCCGGGCGGGGTGAGAGGGTGGTCTCCTTTGCAGAGTGGGTATGTGCCTATGCCCTTGTTACTTTGGGGGCATACGCCACACAGATGCTGCAGATCGAGGTGAAACCCCCCTCCCTCACTGGGTCGCATGAGGATTAGGGCAGCTCCTGGCAGGTGTCAGGCGCTGGGGGAGGCGGAGCCATGGGGATGCAGAGAACACTGGGAGAAGAGCTGGGGTGGAAAGGGACCCCAGCGTCCCGCTTTCACGATGGCATGACGTCACTGCACCCACCGCAGTTCCGGTGGGTGAGCTGGCCAGGGGCTTTGTCAAAGTTTCTACCCCTGGGGGGCGAATGGAGGTTGCAGGCAGCAGAGATGTCTGTCAGTCATTCACAGTGGCCCAAAAAGCGCCTGGGGAGGCTGACGAAGGCCGGGTTTGCCCGTGTGGCCCTGGAGCAGCGTGTGACTCGGTTCTGGGAAGTGAAGCTGGAGAGAAAGGCTGTGGGGACACTGGGGGCTGATGACCTGCAGAAGTGGGGCGGGCGGAGGGTGGGGGCTACACCCAAGGCATGATGGGAGGACAGGTGGCAGAAGAGATGTCATCCCCGCTGGAAGAGCGGTCTGCGATGCTCTGGTCCCCTCTAGTGCTCTGACCGAGACTCCAGATGCTACTGAAAATTCACCTGTTACACCCAGAGTCAGGGTCCCTCCCTGCCCCCACCCAGCGCCCCTCCCTGGTGCAAGGAGCCCACCGGGGCTTTGTCCCTCTGCGATTAAGCATTTGTGCTGCCAGCCTCTCGGGTGGGCGGGCAGGTGGAGATTTCACTGGAAAGGGGTCAGGGTGGGGGAAGGCCCAGCGCGGGATCCGTGGCAGGTTCTGGTGGGCGGGGGACTCGGGGCTGAGCGCCGCCCGGTCACTCTCCCCTGCGAGGAGGCTCCGGGACTGCGCCCGGCGGAGGGGGCGCCGCGTCTGAGCCCGCTGTGGGTTTGCCCCTCTGCACCTAGCAAACCGCTGTGTCGGCGGTGGTGATGTCACAGCTCGGCTCCGGCCCCCTCCGGCCCCAGCCCCCTCCCCGAGGCGGCCGCGACGCCCGTCCTTCTACCCGCGCGACAAACCAGCTGGCGGCTGGGTCTCTGGGCGCAGCGCGCAGCCAACCAGCGCGGCGGGAGGGGCGCGGGGCGGGCCGGGCCGGGGGCGCGCAGCCCGTCACGCGGTGCCGCCGTCACAGCGCCAGGCTCAGACCCGGAGCAGCAGCAGCTCCGCGCTCGGGGACCCGCGCCCATGCCCGTGCCCATGCCGGGCCGCCAGTGACGCCGGGAGGTAAGGCGGCCGCCCGCCTGGCCTCTGGCACCTGCGCTCGGCTTCCCGCACCTGCATCGACTGCGCGCGGCGTGGGGAGCTCACGCCCGGAGCCGCGTCCTTGTCGCCATCGAGGCGCTGGCGCCGCGCGCGCGGCCCCTTCCCTTCCCCCGACCCTCCCCCGTCCCCGAGAACAATGGGGCAAATTCAGGGGTGTCCCCTTTTCATTCGCGTCCCGGTAGGGCCTTCGGGAAAGGTTCCCATCGCTGCGGCCTCTGCTGTGGAGGGATTGTCGCTGGGAGGGGCAGGGTCGCCGCGGGGAGGGTGCGCGCCTCCGGTGGCCTCTCGAGACGACCCCTCCCTCGCTTCCGCGCTCTAGTCCTTTCCTGGAGAGGGGCCACCAAGCTAGACCGGCGGGCAGTGGAGAAGGGGAGAGCGCGCGGATGACGGCGCCGGGGAGAGCGCGGGGCATCTGCCCGAGTCCCCGGGGTGGGGGAGGGCGGATGCTGGAGCCCGGAGCATAACAGGCGGGCGGGGCGGGCGGGGGCTGCGGCGGGAGGCCAGCCTCGTGCGTACCTCCGGGACTGCCCTTCACCAACCCCCAGCCGTGTCCTCCTCCGGAGAGACCCTAGCTCCCTTCTAGAAAGGCCTGGGAGGGGCCGTCAGCGGAGGAGGCCTGTGTCTACGCAGCCAGCGCCCGAGTAACAGGTGTGGCCCGGCGGCGGGCGGGGAGGGGGGCTGCGGGACCGCCCGACTCGGATGACAGGGACGAGTATGCCGCGACGACCCCTGGACTCCCCTTTTAGGCTGCGGCTCACCCTCTCTCCTTCCACCCCAAACCAGCGGCGCTGGCTGTGCGTTGGGGAAAGGGTGGCGGCGGCATCCAGGCGCGGAGGGAGGGTCTGCAGTCGGCCGGGGGCTAGGTGGGCGGCGGGGGCGGGGGGAGGACTGCGGGCCGCAGGGGCGAGGGGGAGGGGAGGGAGGGAATGCCAAGTCATGGGGCCTGCTGGGCGCGGGCGCGACGTCGCCCCGGCGCGGACCCGATGCGCGTCCTCGTTCCCAGGAATAGCGACTTCCCCTGAGAGACTGGTGCCCCCTCCCCAAAAGGCAGCCCCCTCCAAGGGGTACCCGCATTGCTGGGATTAAAGGCCTATTAGGGCATCGCACCGGATCTTGCGGCTGCGGGAGTAGGTGTGGAGAGGTCCCTGACGCGCAGGGCTGCCCAGGTCCTAACCCTGGGGAGGACTCTGCAAGACCCAGAGCGCAGGCTCCCGCAGAGCGGTGCCACCGACCCGCCCTCCCTGCCCTGCTCTCGGTCTGGCTGAAGGGGTTTTACCAGGGCAGCAGTGCCCATCTGCCTCGCCTCGGCCTGAGAAGGCAGCTGCAGGTTTGCCGGGGAGCTCTGGGGTCCAGAGTGGGGGGTTGGGGCTCTACCTGCGGCGGCCATTTTGCAGGTGTGGTTGGCCACCCGCCTTACTGGGGCTGTAGGGTGAGGGTGGTCAGGTGTAGAGCAGCTGTGGCCCCTGCAGTGGGGTGCGGTGTCTGCGGTGTCTGCGGTGGAGGGTGAGGGATGCTGCTAGGGCCCGCCCATCTGCTTTCTGTTGGAGTGAAGATCCAAGAAGTGTTGATGGTGGCAAGGAAGCGACTGGCTGTGGAGGGGGACAGTCAGCCTCTATCTGGGTGGGAAGTCTGGGGAGGGTATTGGGTTCCAGATAGGGAGCAGATGAGCAACTCTGTCCCACATTAAGGGAGGATCTGAAGACAGGTGGTGTCGTCTGTGGGGTGTGGTCCAGGGGATAGAGATGGGGATCAGCTTTGGAGTCAGGGCTCCCCAACCCAAGATTCTCAGTGGGGAGGGGTTGTGAGGAGGGCCTGCTGAATGTCTGCTGTGTGCCCCCTTCCCCCACACTGGGATGCCCCCACAGACTGACCCCCCCAGGGGCCTCACCAGCCAGATGGAGACTGAGCAGAGCTAGAATTGATCCAGACTCCTAGGACAGAGGGCCCTGCCACCCTGCCTGGTCTCCCTTCAGGCCCCCCTGGTGTCACCACTGCTGACCCAGGCTAATGATGGCCTTTGAAAGTAGAGGAAGAAGGTCCTCCTGTGGGTTCTGTGGAGGGAGAGATGGGATTGGGAGAGGCACAGGGGTGGGGGAACAGAGATAGGTAGGAGGTGCTGATGGGAGCAACATAGCTTCAGGAGAAGACTCTGGGGGGGCTGGGGGGTCTGTGTAGTCTCACTCAATTTGCATAGGCCAGCCAAGGCAGGGGAGCTGGGTGTGGCAGGGGGAGGGGATGCTCTGATGGGGGCCTGCTACCACCTGACTGGGGACCGAGGAGGGGCTACCAGCTTTGGGAACTATGCCCTGGCCTTTAAGGATCAGGACACAGCCCTCCATGCCTGAGACCCCTACTTCTAAGAGTGGGGAGGGGTCTGAGCAGCCACCCCTGGGGTGGAGACTGGTGGGATAGGGGTCATGCAGCAGCTAGTGACCCCCAGGATGAGCCCATGCTCACCCTCCTGCCCAGTCCTGAATGCTTCCTGGAGCACTGTCCCATTTAGGGTTCTTAGATCAAAGGAGTGGACCCCACCACCTCCCACCTCTACTGCCCTCCTCTCCCCATCCACACCCAGGAGCATCATACAGCTCGGTTGGGGCTGGACCACACCCTGCCCCAAACCTCTTGGCTTGGCTGGGGTGCCGAGGGCAGAGCCAGGCAGGTGGGTCTGTTCAATACCCTGTTCTGTCCCGTTAGCTGTGGGCCTCACCCCATAGGCAGGGCTGGGGAAGCAGGCAGAGGGTAAGGGTCGGGGTTGTGGGCACGTGATTCACTGCCCCACCTGACCGAGCAGGTTTGCAGTTTAACTCCTGAACACCATGAGGATTCTGGCTTGGGACGCTACCCCCAGCTCAGGGACTCAGCAAAAGGGTCATTGCACTGGGAGTGGAGGGGATACTGGAAGAGTGGAGGGCACAGCAGAGGCTGAGCCCCCTGACCCCTCTGGGTTCCTCTCCAGCCCTTCCTGTGTGCCTCTGTGGTCATGTCCCCGGCCCCCAGCCAGCTTCCTCTGTGGTTTTGTAATCTGAGCCCCTCGTGAGCCCCTTGCCAGCCCCGGAGGCCTCACTAGATGCCATCCCTGGGATGGATCAGGATTTACGGGCCGCCTGGGTGGCTGGGCATCTGAGAGGAGGGGCTGTTGCTCTGGAGAGCCTCTGCCCCCTGCGTTTAATCTCCTAATAATCCTGACCTGCTGGGTGGCTGCCCCCCCCATTTGGAAGGGGTGGGGATGTGCCGGGTGCCAGGAGGGCCAGCCAGTCCCCCCGCCCCCGACCTCCTGCTCTTCCTTCTCAGCCGGCCTCACATCGGTCACCTGGGGCACACCCACACACATGCAGCCCCTTACACTCAGTCTCACACACTCCCCCACGCACACTTACAGACTCTTACCCCTCCAGTCTTACACACACTCATACGCATTGTTACACACGCACGCATGCTCATATCCACTCACCCAGCCTCACCCTCTCTCGCACTTACAACTAGCTTACACATACAGCCACACACCCACACACGTGCTCTCACACACACACACACAACCCCCCACATACTCTTACAGTTTTACACACTGACACGCTCGCATGCACCTCCATGTGCACCCCCTTCACACACGTGCCCTCATTGTTTTTGTTCCCACCTCATCCTCTTCCCTCTCTGAAGCCTTCCACCCAACCTCCACAGGAAGTCCCCACACCCCCCAGATTCTGCCACCTTGAAGCTGCCTGCAGCCCCCAAGGTGTTCCTCCAGCCCTGGTGGGCAGTGGCCTGGGGGAAGAAAGTCAACATTTATTGGCTGCAGAATTGGGAGACTTCCTGGGGTGCTCCTATGACCCCAGCCAGGCAGGTGGTGCCCCCCCACGGCTTCTCAGATCTGTAGGCGAAGGCTCCCTAGACCCCAGACTTTCTGCGGCCTCAGCAACCCCCACTCCAACCCTCAACCTGCCCTCCACCCTGCTCTACCCCCCACTCCTCCACCCCACCCCTCTATCCCATTCTCAACCTGCCCCCAACCTGCCCCTTACCCTACTCCTCTACCTCACCCTACTCCTGTATCCCCTCCCACCCTACCCTACTCCTGTACCCCACCTCACTCCTCTGCCTCATTCCTCTACCCTAACTCACTCCTCTACTTTCCTCCTGTACCTCCACTTCCAGTCTGCCCCCCACCCCACCCCTTCACTTCATTGCACCCCTCCAGCCCACCCTCTACCCCTAGCCCTGACCTGCCCCCTACCCTACCTTCCAGCCTGCTCGCTCCCTTACTCCTCTACTCCACACATCTCCGCCCCACAGCGGCACCTACCCCTGCTCCTTCACCTCCACCCACCCCCACTCCCTCCCCCTCTTCCACCCCTTGACCAAATCCTCTGCCCCACCTGCCCCTTCAAATCCCCGTTCTACCCCTCCATCCCCCCTGTCCCCGCCCACCCCAGCCAGCGCAGGGCCTCACACACAGTGGGTGCCCAGCCAAACCAGTTGCTTTAGCCCAAGCGGTTCATTTCCCATGGGCCCGGAGAGAGCGGCTGCCACCCTGGGCGTGTGCAGGTTGTCTGTGTGTCTGCACATCTCCCATTCAGGCCCCAGCAGGTCCTGGGGCAGGTGCCAGTCCTGAAATGCAGTGCTAGGGATGGGGTGGGAAGGGCCTTCGGGCCCCTGCAGGCCCCTCTCCCTAGAGTCTGGCCTTCGGCCTCTAGGAGGGAGGCTGATGGTGCCCAGGAGGAACTTGGAGGGGTGTCAGGAGCCCTGTTCCCGCTCTTGGGTCTCAGCCCTGCCAGGAGAGTTCAGGTGGGCCTCAGTTTCCTTCCCCATCTGTCATCAGATCGGCCGGGATGGTAAGGGGCAGGGCGGGGCCATCACTGTCCAAGGCCTATGGGTCTCTGGGGACAAAGCTTCTGAGGGGCCGTCGTGGGTGGGACTGGGGCCTGGGGTGACTCAGCTGCTCCGTGTCACCTGGTCCTCACTCTCTGCCACATGACCACAGGTCCCTGGTGCCCAGAGGGTGACAGGATGAGTAGGGACGTGGTCACCGGACCCAGACCCAAGGAGAGAACTTAGGGCCTGCTCTTCTTTGCGTGAGCTCTGACCTTAGGCAGGACAGACCTCTGGAACATTTGATTTCCCCAGCTCTCTGTCATGTGCTCTCTTCTGCCAAGTCCCCTCTTTCCTGGCACCCACACCCGGGAGCCTCTTCCAACCTGTGTCCCCCCCAGCTGCCCCCTGCTGTCCACAACCCCGGGCCGGATGGCTCTGTTTCTTGGACACAGAGCTTCTCCTTTTTTGGCTTCCTGGGCGACTTCCTGGAAATGGGGCTGAGTCCTTGGCTGTGGGATGGGGTCTCGGCTCGGTCCTTGCCCTGGGTCTGTGGTATGTCTGGTGGCACGTCTCGGTGTCGACGTCCTGGCCTGTGGGCCCACGTGTTACGAGCAGCCATCCACCCCTTACACTTTCTGTTTTCTTCCTTGATGTTAGGCGCTGGTTGTCTTGTCTTGGTCTTGTTTTTTTCCTCTCGTATGTCGTGTCTCCTTGTTTATGTCCTATTTTCTGGGCAAGTTCTGGGCTTCCTTTTTGAGTTCTTTTTGGGATCATGTGTTTCAGCACTTACGTGTCCATCTCTAAGAGCTCCCTCTTCCTTGTCCCTAACTGTTCCCATTTCACAGCATCCTCTTCCTGTTTTGGAAGCACACTATATTCTGAGTGTTCCTAGAGGTGTTTCCTGTTCATTTGCTTGTTTCTTCTTCTGCTCTGTGGTTTATTTCGAGCTCCCTGCTGGTTCCCTACAGTCTTCACCTTCGAGGCTTTTCACTCTCCTGGTGTATGTGGCAGGCCCTGAGGGCCCCTTCCTGCTGGGGATGCCTGTGGCAGGGGGTTGGGGGGTTGAGCACGCCACCCCTGGTTTCCCAGGGTCGGAGTGGGCTTCCAGGTGGAGCCTAGCACGGGGCGGGGGAGGTCTGGAGGGCTGGGTGCAGGGTCCATGTAGTCCCGTCCCGCTCCTCCAGGACGTGGGGTGCCAACGTCCACACTGGCGCTCTCACTCTCACCACACGTCTTCTCCCGTGCCTGGGGAGCCCGGGCCTGGGGGTGTGGCGGCCATGCCCTCTGTGGGGGTGGGCGGCTAGGAGCGGATGGAGGTCCCATGGGTCCGTCTGGTGGTTCTGCAGACTCACACCTGGGTCATCTTCTGTAGCCTTGCATCCTGGAATGTCTTCCCTCCACGGGCCCCACTGAGCCCACAAGCCCAGAAAACCCGGAGGGCCCTGCTATCATGCCGACCTCCTCCGGGCTGTTTCTGGGCCAACCCCCACCCCAGCCTCTAGAAGGATTGTTAGGGGCCTGAGGTCATTGGTGAGGCCTCTCCCCTGCCCTTCACCATGGGGGTGACCCACCAGCAGGCTATGTCCTCTGTTTCATGGGCCTCAAGAGCGAGCCTGCAGGGGCCCCGGGGCGGGCCCGGCATGGGCTCTAATGTACATCTCTTGTAAGACTAAGAAAGATGAGTTCTGTTTTTCCCCAACACTCGAGGGAAAATCAGTGTTTCAGGGAGAGGTGCCGTGTGGGTGCTCCGTTCCAGGCGGTGCTGCTGGCCTGGGGGGTAGATGGGCGCCAGGTGAGGGACGCTGGGGAAGCTGCGGTGCTTGGTGTGGGTTTGCGCGGGGGGCCAGTCCTGGGTCTCAGGCCGCCTTTGCCCATCCATGTGTCCGTAGAGGTTTGGCTTTTCCTTGAGCTTCCTGCCCACACTCCATGTTTACGCAGAAATGTGAAGTCGTCAGTATTCACTGAGGGGCCAGCCCCATCCCCTGTGTCCCCTGTGTCCCCTGTAACCTGCCCACGGCAGGTCCTCAGCACATCTTCACCGAGTGAATGGGCTCAACCCCCTCCTTCCCCGGAGGCCCTGACTCGTGGCTCCAGGTCTCCCTCTCCCGTGGTCCTTATTGACGGTTACTTCCTCATCCACGTGCATGACCACTGTAGCCTGGCTCCCTTGTCCTCTCTGTCCTTGCTGCATGTCTCACGGTTGCAGGCTGGGCCTTTTCACCCTCAGACATAACTTTTGGCTATTTTTTTGGTGTTCTTTTTTGTTGTTGTTTGATTTTTGTGTGTTCTTTGTGTGTTCTGCATATGAACCCTTGTCAGTTAGATGTGCTGCAGACATCTCCAGGGGGGTGAACTCTTCTTCACCTATTAATGGTATCTTGATGTCTGGACTTTTCCTTTTGGTACCTTCTGTGGGTTGAATCCTCGAAGGAGAATATGGAGATACCACTTTTCTTCATTATTTTATCTTCCAAAACTGTTGTTCACATTTAGGTCTTGAGTATGCATGGAATTTGATTTGGTTTGGAGGAGGAATCTAATTTTGTGTTTTTCCATATGGCTAGCCAGTTGTCTTCGTCTGTCTGGGTTGCTGTAACAGAATACCATAGACCGGGTGGCTTGTAAACAGACAGTGACTTCTCATAGTTCTGAGACTGGAAGTCCAAGATCAGGGTGCTGGCAGGGCCAGGTTCTGGCAAGAGCCTACTTCTAGGTTGCAGACAGCCAACTCTGCATTGGAGAGAGGAAGCATGCTCTCTTGGGACCTTTATAAGGGCACTAATCCCATTCATGAGGCCCACCCTCTGAGCTCATTTATGCCTGACCATATACCAGTGTTCCCCACTTCCTAATCCCTTCCCACTGCGGGTAGGGTTTGGGTTAGGAATATGGGGTCCCAAAATTCAGGCCATCACAGGTTTTCTCAGTAACATAGCTTCAGTACTCCTTCCCCTTCCAACAGACCTGCAAAGCCCCCTTTGCCCACTCTCAGAAGGGCTGTGTCTGTGTAAGTCTCTTTTGGGGTCCCTTCTATTACACGGGTGGTGACTTACCTTGTCCTGGCCACCCCATATTAGTTACTGTACCTTTATGTTAAGTCTTGATTCCAGGAGGACATGTTGTCTTCTACCCTCTTGTGTTTCTTCAGATGGGTCATTGGTATTCATAGCATCTCACTCTTCCAAAGGAATTTTCAACATTTTCATAAAAAATCTGGTTGAGATTTCATTTGACCATACATTGAATTTTTTATTCATTTGAGTGAAAATAAACATTTTAAAGATATCGAAATTTTTCCATGTGTAGGTTATAGTTCATTTATTTAGGTTTTCTATATATTTGTGAAGGCTAAAAATTTCCTCATAAAAGTTATATGAATCTGTTGTGACATTTATTATGATAAAGGTACTATATGCTTTGGATTATCTTTTAAATGCACCTTAAAATTTTTTTTTAACTATTTATCTCTCGTGTATTCCAACATGGTTTGTATCTAGCAACTTTGTGTTACCTTCCTACTAAGTTGAATAATTTATCTGTGGATCCTCTTGATTTCTGTGTAGATAAGCAAATAGACTGCAAGTGATGACAAATTGGGTTTCTTCATTTCCAATCCATATTTTGTCATTGTTGTTTTTTTTTCCTGCCTTATCACTCTGGCTAGCACCACTGTTCCAATGTGAAATAGAAGTGATGACAGGCATCCTAAACTTGTTTCTGAATTTAAAGAAAGTGTTCCTAATATTTTACGATTAAGTATGATATTTGGGCAGGCTTTTAGTAGGTGCCTGTTATGAGAGTAAAGATTTCTTTTATTTCTCATTATTGCCAAGAGTTTTATCATAAACAGATTTTGAGAATTATTGAATGCCTTTTCAGCAACTATTGAGAACCTCATTTGGCTATTTCTCCTTTAATCTGATATGTGGTGAATTATATTAATAGAGGTCCTATGTTAAATCGCATATATATCCATATTGGTATTTTTAGAATAAGCCTACTGCATTAACCTTTTTATTTGCTGCTAGGCCTTCTTGCTAATGTTTTGGACTTTTATATCTATGTTCATTAGTGAGATTAATGTCTGATCTTCATTTCTCCAATTTTTTTGTCTGATTTGATGCCAAGGTCGTAATCTCTCTACCCCTGTCTCCCTCTTTCCTGTTCTCTTAAAGAGTTTGTATAAGATTGGAATTAACTGGGTTTTTTGAGTATATGTTAGGGCTCACTTGTGAAAAGTCTCCTGCTTTTTTTGGTAAGTAGATTCTTAAACTATTAAATCAGCTTCTTTAACTGTTGTAAGAAAACTCAAGTTCCGACTGACTAATTTTTCTCCTGGTTATAGATCATCTTTTCCTGCTTCTTGGCATGTGTAGTAATTTCTTAAAAAAGACTATTTATTTGAGAGAGAGAGTGCACACAAGGCAGGGGAGGGGTAGGGGGAGAGGGAAAAGCAGACTCCTCTGCTGAGCAGGGAGCCTGACACGGGGCTCCATCCCAGGATCCTAAGATCATGACCTGAGCTGAAGGCAGATGCTTAATGGACCGAGTCACCCAGGTGCCCCAATTTTTTTTTTAATTGGGTTCTAGACACTTCTACATTGTGGAGTGTCTAAATTATGCTTTCTTCTCTGAAAGCATGTTGGGCTTTGTTTTGGCAGGTAGTAAATTACTTGAGCTCATTTGATCCTTGAAGTCCTGATTTTAAGAGTTTCTCTGGAGCAGATGTCAGAGGGATGGTTAAGCCCACTACATAAGTGTGATTTCTTTGGGATATCCACTGAATGTCTGGAATGGAGGATCAAGAGAACTATTATGGTACAGATAACCTTCTTATTTGATGTGAGCTTTGGGAATCCCTGTGTCTTCCTTGCCTGCACTACATGGGGATGGACGCATCCTCTACAAAGACTCAAGGCACTCCTATGCTTGACCTTTGCTACTTAGCCGCTCTTTCCCTTCCAGAACTCTGACCCACAATTTCCAGCTGCCTCAAACTACTCAAACTCTAGCCTCCATCTCCTCAACTCATCAAAGCTGCTGAGCTATTGGCATCCTACCGTCCAAACCCTGAGGTCTGGAAATTGCCTCTGGGCGGATTTGGAGTGATTGTAGGGTTTCCCTTGTATATTTCCCTTCTCTCAGGGATCACAGTTCTGCATGGCCTGCTGTCCAGTGTCTAAAGACAGTTATTTTCATACATTTTGTCCAGGTTTGCTAGTTTATTGTTTATAGGAGGAGTTTAAGTGTGGTCCTATAACTCCCATCATGGCTGAACATGGAAATGCTCCAAGTGTTGCTTGTAGTCTTTTCATTATCATTCACTACTAAGTTTATTTATATCTCCATCATGATTTCTTCTTTGTGTATTAGTTATTTAGAAGTTTATTTTTAATTTTTATAAACACAGGTTTTTTTAATGGTCTTTTATTGATTTTTAATTATCTTCAAATTACAAGATGCATTTGGTACAGAGTCTTTGACATTTATTAGGAGTTGTTTTGTGACCTACAAAATGGTAGAATATTGTAGATTTTCCATATGTGTTAGAAAAGAATGTGTTTCTCTAATTTACAAGAAGAAGAGAGCACATGTGTTCATTAGTTCATGATTATCGTGTTTAGACCATCTACATCCTTGTTAATTATGTCTGTTTGGGCTGTCAATTAGTGAGCAATGTGTTAAAATTTCTGCCATGATGAATTAGTGAATTCTTTCATGGTGCATGACTCTTAATTTTGGTTTTATGTTTTTATCATGTTGTCTCTGTGGGACCATTCTGAGTAATTTTTTCCAATACGTTTTCCAGTTCATTAATTCTCTGCTCAGCTTCATTTAATTTGCTGATTAACATGTCTGCTAAGTTTTAAAGTTTGAATGGTCACATTTTTATTTCTGAACGTTCTACATGGTTCCCCCCTCCATATTTTACAGCATTATTTCTCATTCCTGTTTATTTCTCTAAGCATTTTAGGCATGCATATTTTATGATCTGTATCTGATGATTTCAGTATCTGAAATCCTTGATTGTCCAGGATTAGGATCTAATTCTAGTTCTCTTTTCTTTTCCTTTTCCCAACTCTTGCTCACAGTGAATTGCTTCTGTGGTGTTTGGGTAATATGTTTTGTGAGCTCACCTTTGACTGATCTTCATCTGTGGGGATCTGAGAAGAGGAAGCTGTTTCTAAGGAGGATTTGTATTTGTGTTTGTGATGATGTCCTATAGTTGCAAACAGCCGAGACACACTCCGAGCTGACTTCTCAAACTCGGGTTTCACTGATCATGCAGGTATTGCAAATTTGAAACACAAAGCTGCATGAAGACAGGTCTATGGCCTCGAGTTCTCAGAAACACTGGCTTTTTCACCACATGAGGCTGAGATCCTTCAGAGTAAGTCCCCTGTGTCCCTCTGATGACAGATGGCTTTCTCCCAGCCGTCCATGCTCCGGGGTTCTAGCGTTAAAGGATTGAACTCTTTGTGGTGGTTTGGTTCAAGTTCCAACCTTGTGCTTGAGGCCATGCCTCGGTCCTCCATTCAGCAGGTGAGATCCGCTTCACCATGTTTCTGGTGTCAAGATATGCCTGCAGCTTTCTCCCTGGTGGGCTTGCCTCTTGGATTCAGCTCTTCCTGATGCTTTTTCTCCCCTTCCTCAGACATTCTCTTATTTTATTCTGAAGTTTGTTATTTATCCTAAGTTTCTCAGTGATTTCTAATGGGAGGGAGTTCCGTCCACCATGTTGCCAAAAGTGGAGGTCTCTCATTCACCTGTTTTTCTGTTGGTTTGACAAATGTTAATTTTAATGAGCAAACTGAAGGTCTTTTTATTTATTTACTTATTTACCCGAACCATTTGGTAATTTTTTATTTTTATTTTTTTAAGATTTTATTTATTTGAGACACAGCAAGAGAGGAAACACAAGCAGGGTGAGTGGGAAAGGGAGAAGCAGGGTTCCCGCTGAGCAGGGAGCCTGATGCGGGGCTTGATCCCAAGACTCTAGGATCATGACCCCAGCCAAAGGTAGCCGCTTAATGACTGAGCCACCCAGGTGCCTCCATTTGGTAATTTTTTTAAAAAAATCTTTAAATATGAGCACAGTTTCAAAGAGTCAGATCTATGTACAAAACTTATTTAGGAAATCAGCAGGTTTTCCTCTCCATCCCCAACCTCTTCCAGCTCTCTTAGCTGTTTTTTGCTATTTGATACTTTTGGCTCTATCTTGCTAAGTAATGTGCTTATTCTGCCAGTTTTGGGGCTCCTGTTTAAGAAGTTGCATAAGTAGGATTATAAAAAGTGTACCCACTTTTATCTTTGGACCATCTTTTCTCAGCGTTCTGTCTGTGAGGTTCATGCATTTATCTTTTCTTCCTTCTGAAATGGCACTAACATAACGGTAAAGGTAAATGAAAGAGACCTAAGCCCTTCTGGAATGGTGGAAGACAGAGAAATCATGGCAACGCATTTGGGAAAATGAAAAGCAGAACCCTCATTCTAACTGACGGCAGATTCAGGAAGGTGAATGCCGAGGAGGCTGGTGGGGAATTGGGAAGTGCCCTGTGGTGTCCCCACAAGGCTCAGGACCTGGGTCTCCCACTGCCTCTGGCAGTGAGGGCAGGATTCTAGAGGGCCTGTCCAGAGTTCCAGACTTCTCTCCCACTCCTCCATCTCCTTCTCCCCCTTTCTATCCAGCCTGTTGATCTCCTCCATTTTCATGACTTTGTGTTCACAAGTGATGCATTCATTTTTCTTGCCTGACCCCTCTTCAGATGCACACATCCAACCACCTCCCTGAGTTTTCCATGTCTCTCCAACCCCCTGGTGCTGCTGGATTGAACCAGGGTTCAGGGGTCAACAGGAGACAGCCCTGCTCTGGCAGAGCCTCGGATGCTGGCTCACATCCACTGGGCTGGTCTCCAGGCAAACGTGAGTCCTGAGGGTCAGCCTGGCGAACCTGCAGCTTGCTGAGGGACGTTGGGCCTGAATCTACCCAAGAAACATGTGAAGACCCCCTGATCCCTGCAGGCTTGTGAGTCCTGCTTTAGCTGCCTCCCACAGTTTTGATATGTTCTATCTGCATTAGCGTTCAGTTCAAAATATTTTCTAATGTCTGATGAGATGTTTTTCTTTGTCCCATGGGTTATTTAGAATCCTATTGCTTAATGTCCAAGCAGTTGGGGGATTTTGTAGGGTTTTGTTGTTGTTGTTTTGTTTTTTTGGTATTGATGTCTAGCTCAATTCTACTGTGGTCAGAGAACATACACATTAGGATTTTAATTTTAAATTGAAATTTGTTAGAGTTTGATTTATGACTAGTGTATGACCAATTTTAGTACATCTTTATGTGCAATTTATCTATCTATCTATCTATCTATCTATCTATCTATCTATCTATCTATCTATTTAGTAGGCTTCATGCCCAGAGTGGAGCCCAGCATGGGGCTTGAACTCACAACCTGGAGATCCAGACCTGAGAGCTGAGATCAAGAGTCAGTCATGTAACCAGCTGAGCCACACAAGTGCCCCTTTATGTGCACTTTAAAAGAACGTGTATGATGTATAGTTTCCCTTCTCAGTATCTGATAGAAGAAGCAAACCAAAAATGTTTATCTTTTTATTTTCAACCTTTCTGTCTGTTTATTTAAAGGTGTCTCCTGGGGGTGCCTGGGTGGCCCAGTCAGTTAAGTGTCCTACTCTTGATTTTGGCTCAGGTCGTGATCCCACTTGGTGAGATGGACCCCATGTCAGGCTCTATGCTCAGCAGGGACTCTGCTTGAGATTCTCTCTTTCCCTCTGCCCCTCCCCCAATGCAGGCTTGTGTGCGCACGCACTCTCTCTCTCAAATAAATAACATCTTTTTTTAAAAAGTTGTCTCTTGGCAACAGAATAGATTTTTTAAAAAATCTGTTTTGATGGTTATGATGTTTTGCCAGGAGAGTTCAGGCCATACTAATTGGGTTTTTTTTTTTTTTTAAAGATTTTATTTATTTATTTGACAGAGAGAGATCACAAGTAGATGGAGAGGCAGGCAGAGAGAGAGAGAGAGGGAAGCAGGCTCCCTGCTGAGCAGAGAGCCCGATGCGGGACTTGATCCCAGGACCCTGAGATCATGACCTGAGCCGAAGGCAGCGGCTTAACCCACTGAGCCACCCAGGCGCCCCTAATTGGGTTTTTATCTGCAGTTTTAAGTCTTCATCTTCCATTCAACCTAGGTTTTTTTTTGCTGTTGTTCTGTTCTTCCTCCTTGGTTGCCTTCTATTGGATTAATAAAACGACATACCTTTTTTTCTGTTCTTGCTACTAACTTGTTAGTTATACATTTTTTTCCTGCTTTCTTGATGATTACCTTAGCAGTTGAAACATGTATCCTGGAAAGTCTAATATAAATTGTTCCTTTTCCACTTATCTGATGATGCTGAAACCTGACCTTGTTTTATGGCTTCCATCATTGCTGTTGAGAGGTCACTTGTCAGTTCAATTTTTGTTCCTTTAGAGGTTATCTGTCTCTTCTTTTCTGGCTGCTTTTAGGACTCTTCCTCTTTGGCACTCAGTCTTATTATGATGTGCCTTTGTGTAGCGTTCTTTGTATTTATCCTACTTTGTGTTTGTAAGACTTCTTGAATCTGTGGGTTGATGTAGTTTAGCAATTTTAGACAATGGTCATTATCTTCTTCTTCTTCTTCTTCTTCTTTTTTTTTTTTTTACAATTTTATTTATTTATTTGACAGAGGGAGACAGCAAGAGAGGGAACACAAGTAAGGGCAGTGGGAGAGGGAGAAGCAGGCTTCCCGCTGAGCAGGGAGCCTGCTGTGGGGCTTGATCCCAGGACTCTGGGATCATGACCTGAGCCAAAGGTAGACACTTCATGACTGAGCCGCCAGGCTCCCCTGTTCATTATCTTCTTAAGTATTCCATTTCTTCTTTTAGCTTGCAGTTACTTGCATGTTAGGCCATTTCACTGTGTCCTATATTACTCTGACTCTACTTTCTATATTTTCCATTCATTTTTTTCCTGTTCTTTAATTCCTCCAGTTCATGAACACTGCTTTCAGCTGTGTGTAATTTCTTGAGTTCTTAATATCAGTTATTGTGTTTTCAGTTCTAGAATTTTCACTAGAAATTCTTTTTCATAGTTTTAGATCTTGCAAAAGTCTCCGTTTTTCCATTTATTTTCTCTTTATTTTGAATATATACGTCATGGTTATTATAAAGTCCTTGTTTGATAACTCCTAGATCTGGATCATGTGTAGATATGTTTCTTTTCTTCTTTTCGTGGTTTTTTTTCTCCCCCCAATTTGTTTTGAATCCTATAGTCCTGTCTTTTTTCGTGCCCTGTGACTTTTGATTTAATAATCTTGCCTATTGTAACACAGAAGAGGCTCTGGATGGCTCACCTTTTTCTTTCCAAGTGGATAGAGTGGACAGTCATCCCTAATTCAGGCAAAGACTTAGTTGACTGAGTCAGGGAGGCATCGCAGTTTTGCTAAGCCTTGCCCTCCCTGTGGTTCTGCTTTTAGACTCTGTGCCTCTCAGGGCTTTCAAATCAGGCCCTGGTATGATTACTGGAGCCCCTCCTCCCATTGGATCTTGAATGCTAATCCTTGTCTCCTTAGCACCTGACAATGCAGAAGACTCCTCTTTGATTTGCAGAGGATTTCTGTTTGGATTTTTAAACTCCTGACCCTCATACCTTTGCACTTAAGAGGAGAACTGTCTGAGTGAAGCTCCCTACTTCTTTCTCCTGGGATTTTGACCTCTCAAGTTTGCTTCTCTTGACCAAAAACTCAGTGTGTTTCTCCATCCCTCAGCAACAGCTCCCTGCCTGGGAAGACTCCAGATTCCCAGCCTCTTGCCCCGTGCCCAGAATGCAAATGCATTTAGGGAGAAAGTGCTGTGGCGTGTTGGAATGTTGTCTCCTCTCCCAGCAGCCCCCATCTCTAGAATCTTGGCCTGCTAGTCCGAGTGGCTTCCGTAGCTCTTTGATTCACATTGTGAGATTTTACCCAGCTTCTCTAGCCAGACACAGTGGGAGGGAGCATGGCTGTGTCTCCAGCCCTTCTGCCTAGAAGGGCTCTGCTTTCCATACTCTGCGCTCACACCCGCTGTCCACCCTGGAGCCATAGCATAGTGTCCATGTGTTCTTGTAATCCTCTCACAGGTGAGGTTCTAGCTCTTTTTAAATATGGGAGAGCCAGTTGCTCCAATGCCAGTCTCACCCAGTTACCTGAAATGCTGCCTTATCATCCATTAGTTGTGTCTGTCTGTCCGACTGTGTGGTCATGCTTCATCTTTTCTGTTGGTTTCTATTCATCTGTCATTGCTGGACTTTGGAAGTCATGACAGCTTTATAGTAAGTCTGATAGCTGGTAGGGTATGTTCTTTGTTCTTATTTTTCACTGGTCTCTTTGGAACGCTTGCATAATTCCACTGAAATCTGTTGGAATATTTTGCTTACTGGACTAGCACTGAATTAACATATCTAAATTTGGGGAGAACTGAAAATTGTGCAATATTGAATTGAACATCTGCTTTCATAAATATTTTCTTTATTCCTAATTATTTCCTATTTCAGCACTGAGCATTGCTCACTCAACAGATATAGCCTCCTTTTTTTTTTTTTTTTTTAAAGACACGAAGGCATGTTGCTAAATGCTAGAAATCTCATTTCAATTTACATTCACACCAGGAATTCATGACCTTGCTCTTGCCCTTCCCGCCCAGCTGAATAGCCTAATACTTTTCTCCATCTGGAGTGCGGGGAGATTTCGCTGCCTAAGGAAATGCAGATTCCCAGGGAGCCACGTCCCTCCAGTCCCCTCCTGGGTGGCCGTATTTGGAGGTGAGAGAGGGTGAAACTGTTAAAAAAACCCTTAACTTACAATGTGTGGGTAAGGGTGTGTGCCATGGCTGCAGGGGCTCTGGCATGTGGCCGGTGTGACTGCAGCCCCCAGTTTTGCCCCCACCCACCTGGGCTTTGGCTCACGTCTTACACTTGTCCGCCCTCAGTGGCCGGCTGCTCTGGGGGCATCCCTCTCTCCCTGCGGCCTTTGGATGGCTGTGCTTTCCCATGGGGTGGTTCTTTTTTTTTTTTTTTAAGATTTATTTATTTATTTATTAGACAGAGATCACAAGTAGGCAGAAAGGCAGGCAGAGAGAGAGGAGGAAGCAGGCTCCCTGCTGAGCAGAGAGCCCCACGGGGTGGTTCTGCTCCACATCTAGCCTGTGCTGGGGGGTCCTGACCCTGGGTGGGGACTGGGAGTTTAAAGCCTGAAGTCTGCATTGATCCCAGCCCCTGTGGGGCTCCCTCCATCTGCAAAGAGAGACAGGCCCCAGGATCTTTGTCAGGATCCTTCTGCTCTTGAGAGTCTCAAGCCCTCTCCCCTAAGCCTTTGCTCTCCTTGGATGCCTCTAGTGATAGGGGTTCACAGCTGAATGGGCACCTCGGTTCATTTTAGGTGGCAGCTGGTCTTCATGTCAGGCTGAGTTCTGTTTTCTGGAGCTCCTGGCCATTTCTGGATGGCCCACATCTCTCTGCCTGAGCTTGTCCTCCTCCATGTTCCCAGGGGTCCTGTCCTGCAAGCCCCCAAGCCCCCTTGGGTGGCCGGCTACAACATTAGGCTAGCAGCCTGTTGGAGGCCTGTGGAAAGGGCTTTCAGAGTAGCCAGAGCAGCACCGTAATTCCCCAGGGAGCTGTTTGCTGGCTTTCCTCAGGGTCCCGGGCCCTGGAGGTGAAATCGCTTTGGGGTCATCAAATGGCCTCAACCCTGTCATTTCACAGATGGGTAAACCAAGGCTCAGGGGTTAAGTCACACGGTGGAGACAAAGGCAGGAACGGGACTGGGTCCCTGGTCCCTGGCTTGCACCTCCTCCACGTGAGGTCGATGCCAGGAATATCCCCGGTGGCTGCAGCCCGAGTTGGGGGCTGTGGGACAGGGTACTGAAATGCAGCGTCTGTCCACTTGCTTAGGACTGTCTGTCCCATCGTTTGGATTTGCTGAGCGAACCATTTCCTTCCCTGCTCATCTGGACACCAGGTTATTGCTGGATCCAGCTGCCAGTGAGAGCCCCAGGATGTAGGGTATGGGAGGACATTCTGGAACCCTGTTCTATTTGAAAACACCCTTGACAGGTTTAAAGGCCCAGCCTATGTCAAGGTCAGGCTTTTGGGGGGATGATCTCCACCATGACTGCTGTCCCCACTGCTGGTGGAAACCCACACACCGCTCGTTCCCACAGGGGGATGGAGATTGGTGTGTCCACCAGGTCCCTGGCCAGCGGGCTGGGCCAGGGTCCCACAGGGGGATGGAGGTTGGTGTGCCCACCAGGTCCCTGGCCAGTGGGCTGGGCCAGGGCACAGAACCGCAAGTCAGAGCATGGTGGGCTTCTGTGGCTCCCGCTGAGCACACCTGGCACAGCCCCTAGTGCTGGGCTGCCCGACCCTCTTCATCCTGGGCCTCAGGGTCTGGATGTCGCTTCGTTGTGGTGGGGAGACCACAGGGCCCCAGGTGCTCTGAAGAGGCCCGGCCTCAGAGATGTGTTTGGCAGCATTTTTCTGTGGAAACAGATGCTTGAAGGTGGTTCTGTTCCTGGGACCCCCTAGAAGTTTCCCTGGGAAGGCAAGGCTGGACTCTGGCCCTGCCGGGACCTGTGCCTGTCCACTGATCCCAGCTGCTGGCCTCACAGTGGCCCCGGAGCCTTGGCGTGGAGTCAGAAGGAGAAGGACTGGGTCAGGGGCCAGGTAAGGGGCCGTGTCGCATCTCCCTGTCAGCCACCTGCCAGAGAGGGCGGCTCAGCCTCAGCCTCAGGAGACTCACCTGTGTATCATCAGGACTTCAGCAGCTCTAGCTTTGGTACAAACAAGATTTTTCTGTCGCTTTGTGGTTCCTCTGAATATTTGCCTGCCCGCCAGGTGGGGCAGGAGGCTCTGCATTGCCCCAGCACCATGGGACTGTCCCCCAATGCCTGTTACTATACTCCTGCCCACAGGGACACTTGGCCCTGCCTTGGAGCCCGGGGCAGCTCTGTGCCGTGCCTCCCTCCCTGCCCCTCCCTGGCCTCCCCAGGGTCCCTCGGGCTGCTTCCCTTCCCTGCCATCCCGCACACCCCAGCAGAGACCCCCACCATTCCCCATGCTCCAGCAAAGACTGTCCCCCCACCACTGTCCCCACTGCTCCTCAGCAGTTTGGATGTGTTTCTCTATAATCTCTGGGGTCTGTGTGAGATGCCCGTGCCATTTCCATTCTCCACTGTTTGTGGTCTGTCGTTCTCTCCGGAAGCTTCCGGAATCTTCCCGTTAGCCTCAGTTTGCTTGGTGTGTGACTTTCTCCTGCCGGCCGGGTGAGTGGTGAGTGCTTGAGTTTGGAGACTCGCGACTGGTGGTCCTGGGAGGTTTCCTTGAGTTCTCTCTCAGTGGCTCCTTTTCCCTGATCCTCAAATCTTATCTCTTCCCTTTCATGGAAAATTACTTAATTTCAACCTTTTGGTTTACTTTCAAAGTTTGTGGTTTCATATTTTTAATTTCCAAAAACTCTCATATTCATTAGACAGCCCTTTTGAAAATAGCATTCTCCACCCATTCGTGGGCATAGCAATTTTTCTCTCTGAGAATATTAATTATAAGGAATTTAGAAAATACTTTTCTTCTCTTTCCTGCACTGTTCCTTGCTGCTTGCTCCTTTCCTAGTGGTTTCAGCGTCTATATTTCTTGCTGGAGGGTGTGGTCCTGGCAGGTCCCCCCGGCCATGAACTCCGCACGGGGATCTCAGGGCTAGGCATCTTGGGGGTGCCTCAGCCCTGTCCCTTCAGCAGGTGCTCCATGCCTGCCCTCATCTGGGCCTCGGGTCCCCAGGCTGGGCAGGGCTCTCTCCTGCCAGGTGGTGGGGGAAGTCCAAGCCCTGGATGGCCACAGGGGAGGGTGGGGCCCTGGGGGTCTTCCCTAGTCTGCCAGGGCCTCTGAACCACAATTCCACAGAGTGGTGGCCTAGAGAAGAGAGACATATTGTCTCCCAGTCTAGAGGCCGAAAGTCAGAGGTCAGGTGTGGACAGGGTGGCTTCCTTCTGGGCTTTGTCTGCTGTCACCTTAGCCATTCCTTGGCTTGTAGAAGCATCGCCCGGATCTTTGCCTCTGTCTTCACCTGACACTGTCCTGGTGTGTGTCTGTCCAGTTGTTCTCTTTCGTAAGGACTCCATGTTGACTCCAGGGCTTACCAGACTCTTGCGTGACCTCATCTTTACCAGTCACATCTGCAAGGACCCCATCTCCAAGGACCCCATCTCCAAATAAGGTCACATTCTGAGGTCCTGGGGTTTAGGACTTCAACACAGGGATTTTGAGGGGACAGAATTCAACCCATGGGAGGTTTAATGCTGGCTTTCCACCAACACCCATTTTGGTCCCACCCGGACGCCACTTTCAGAGGCACCAGGAGCCTTTCTGGGTCCCACTGAGTGCATTGGCTTGTTTCTTGTTAGGCTCCGGATTTCCAGGCTTGCTAAGCCAGGCTATATTTGTGGTGTTTCTCATCTGTAGCCACCCCCACCGCAGCCCCCCGTCCCTCTGGATTGGCACCACACGCAAGCCTCCTTTAGCGGGATTTTGGAAGGGAGAAGTTTGCCGGCCCCCAGAAGTAGCTGTTCTGCCTTGCTGGGTATTGTTTCTAATTCATGTCTCCCTTTTTCTCAAGGTCTCCACGCTCACTTGGGCTCCCAGCACTGCTAAGGGTGACCCACAAAGGCCGGCACGATGGCCGGGGCCTCGGTGAAGGTGGCGGTACGCGTCCGCCCCTTCAATTCCCGGGAGATGAGCCGAGACTCCAAGTGCATCATCCAGATGTCCGGAAGCACCACCAGTGAGTACTGGTCATGGGTGGCCATGGGCGGTTCGTCACTGGGACCTGGGCACCCCCCCCACCCCGGCTCCCTCATCGACACATGGGGTACCGATTCTCTGAGCTGGTGGCAACAGATGACCACCAGTGGGGGTGGGTGGTGGCTCCTACAACAGTTCTGAAGGCCAGTGTCTAAAGTCAAGGTATTGACAGGGTCTTGCTGCCTCTGACCTTCTAGACCAGACTCCTTCCTGCCTCCTGTGGCTTCAGCTGGTTCGGCTGTCTGGGCCTGTGGCCTGCGGTGGCCGGTGGCCTTCACAGGTGGAGGGCGGGTGGGCTAGGTGGGTGCTGGGCCCTCAGGAGGACACTTGCTGTCAGCACTGGGCCTTGTGGGTAGAGTGGACAGTCACTGAAACCAGTCCTCCACAGTATGTGACCTAAGTAGCATTTAAGTAACGACTTGAAACGCAAAAAGAGAACAGAATGCTGATCCCCGGATGTAGGATCCACCCTGATCTGGGGTGATCTCACTGTGACAGCTAATTCCATCTCCAAAGACCCCGTTTCCAAAGAAGGTCACCTTCTGAGGCTCAGGATAACATGAATTGGGGGCCCACTTCCCACCAGCACGTGAGGTTCTGGATCTCATCTCACTTCAGCTGCCCCCCACTTATACATATATATGTCAGTTCATTCCAGCCTGTTCTTTTCCCTTGTTTATGACCGTAAGTTGTCTCAAACATTCCTGAGGAGAGGAGGCCTGCAGTCCCCATGCTAACAGGCAGGAGTTAGGGAGGGAATGACAGTGTGGTGCTCAGGAAGGCAGGTGGGCCCTGACAGCTTCGTTAGCACACAGGCTGCTGGAGGGAAACAGCACCCACTCCCTGCCTGGCCTTTGCTCCCTGGCCTTGAACTTATGGATCCTGTTGTCCCCGCATGCAGACGAGTGGAGAGATTCTTCCAACCCAAGCAGAACCCAGGCCGAGAAGTGGAGCGTGGCCAGACTCCGGGAGACCCTCCTGCCCCCCATCCACCTTTGCTTCTAACACAGAAGTTGGGGGGACTTGTTTTGGTCCCATGAAAACTGAGGCAGTGTCTGGGTTATGTCTCCAGCTGACTAACAGTTTGCCCCCAGGCCTGTGACTTAGAACGAGAATTCCAGGCTCAGCCAAGTGGTTAGCCCCTGGTGTCCCTCGAGCAGTGACCACGACTGTCACCGTAGGCTCAGGGGCCACAAGCCGTACCGTTTGCTGGCTGTCATTTCCCCCAGAGGCTGTGGGATGGATGGCAGGCCTCACCCCCCACACACCCATACTCCACCAGCTCTCCAGGTGTTTAGGGAGGGGCTGGCCAAGGGGAGAGGCACTCAGAGAGGAAGGCAGCTGCCTCCCTAGGCCTATTTAGGGGGTGAAGATTCAGGGGTCTTTAGAATGTTCTGGGTACCTTAGGCTCTGTGGGAAGGTGTGGGGGGAGGGAGGTGGTCTTTTCAGACTCCTTCATCCTGGGTGGGCAGGTTGTGGAGGTCCTGCTCAGAGCTCGCTCAGGGGCCACTGGGCACAGTGTGGCCATGTGCATCTGAGGTTTTGTCACAGTGCTTAGGAATGGTGTTGCCTCCACTGGGTCCTTGGAAGCAGACCCTGATGTGAGGATTTGGGTGCCAAAGGTTTATTGAGGAGGTGGTCTCAAGCTATGTGGGGAGAGAATGTGGACATGGGGAGAAGCTGTGGAGGATGCTGATGCATAGGGTGGCTGCCCCAGACAGCAGGTTTGGGTCACTGGGACCCTCTGGCATAGAGAATGTATCTCCACGTTGTCCTCCCCCAGCATGAGCCGAGGGTCAGTCCAGGGGCTTGGTTTCCTTATGACCTGAGCAGGTGCTCAGGGGGTGAAACTCATGCCTAAAGGTTGGAAGCCAAGGGCTACACAGGAACTGTGAACTCTGGGTAGGACCCACGGCATCCTGGGTGAGAACAGTGACCCCTGGATACAAACTATGACCTCGGGTGAGAACTATTACCCCAGGTTGGAACTGTGACCCCTAGTGAGAACCATGACCTCTGATGGGAAATATGACTACTGGTGGGAACTGCGACTCCTTATGGGAACTGCAACCTCTGGTGGGAACTGTGACCCCTGGTTGGAGCCATGACCTTTGGTGGGATTTGTGATCTCTTGTGGGAACTGTGACCCGCTGGTGGGAACTGTGACCTCTGATGGGATTTATGATCTCTGGTGGGAATTGTGACCCCTGGTGAGAACCATGACCTCTGGTGGGAACTGTGACCCCTGGTGGGAACTGTGACTTCTGGTGAGAAGTGACCCCAGGCTAGGAACCATGACCTTTGCTGGGAGCTGTGACCCTGGGTGGGCAGAGGACATGTGCCCAAGGAGCCGACAGGGTCTGCCATGTCACTGTCAGACGATCCCAGACGTCAAGAGTGATGGTGGGGACCCCTGTTCCCTCCTCGGCCAGGCCCTGGCAGCACCACCCTCACCTTAGACAGTAGCTGAGAGTCCGGGCAGGAGTGGCTCACAGGTGACCACACCCCCTGGGAGCTGGCAGGATATAGAACAACACATCAGAGTCAGACCCTCTCCCATGGAGCTTGGGAGTGGTCTCAGATGGGTGGGACAGGTGCCAGGGAAGCAGACAGCTGGAGGAGACGATGGGCTGTGGGGTTGAAAGCTTTGACTGGCCTCTGGCCCGAAAGACAGAGACGCAGAGACACAGACAGACAGGAAAGAAGTGTCAGAAGAATGGATAATTGAGATAGTCATTCGGGAAGCTGTATTCATCTGGGAGAAATCAGAGCAGTGATGGTACTGGTAGAAAGTGCTAGAAGCCATGTCAGAAGTGTGGGTGAAGGCTGGGGGAGCCCAGAGGAGAGGGATGCCCTCCATCCCTTGGTGCAGGAAAGCTTATCTGTGGAATGGGGTCAGCGGCCAGGATGGGTTTTCTTCCTGGCGACGCTGGGGCACAGTTGTGGGGGGGTCCAGGCTGAGGTGGGAGTGCATGGAGCTATTTGGGCGGCAGCTCACAGCCACGTTTTCAGTGTAGGTGGGGCCCATTAGAAGGGGTGGGGATGGTGCTCTGTGTGGAGGCTATGCAAGGCCTTAAGGCCAGCTCGTGTTTTCAGCAGGGAGCACTTGCCCAGCAATATGGAGACGCCGGGGAGCGGACCGCGTGACTGCTCTGGCCACGCACGCACTGGCTCGTCAGGGCCCCGTGCCAGGCCGTGAGTGTCAGGGTGGGAGGCCATCCAGCCTTCCCCGCTCCACCCCCTGGGATGTTGACACAGTTCTTGGATCTCAGATCCAGGTGCTCACAGGAGATGCCGGGTCCCTGAATGGGCCGCTCAAAGCTCCGTGCTGACACATACACATTAGAAATGTTCACTGCTAAACATCCTTTGTCCTCCTGTATTTATCACCTGAATGAACAATGACCTTCCCTTGAATGGGCCAAATCTGCTGGTTTTGTGAGCCCGGCAAACTGCATGGCAAACACTTCCGTCCACCCCTTGGCAGGCCAGTGGAGGTTACCGAGGGGTGCAGACGTCCTGTGTGTCTCCCCACGTTCCCACTGTGCAAGACAGCAGATGTGGGGACATCTGGCAGGGTTTCCCGTCTTCTGAGTCCTTCTGGTCCCACAGAGGAAGGCTCTGGATGGGGATCTTTCTGCCCCTGCACCACTGAGGCCCTGTAGGCAAGGCTGGACCTGCGTCTCCTGCCTTCTGTGTCCCCCATGGGCCAGCCAACACCCCAAGGCCCTCTGCACCGGGGGGAAGTCCGTTTCCGGGGACAGATGAACTGAGACAGAAGTGATTTTGCCAAGGTGTCCATAGGTTTGGTTCCCTCTGAGACTCTGAGAGAATGTGCTCCTGACCTGTCTCCTGCTTGTGGCAGCTGCAACAGGCCTGGGCTGGCCTCTGTCCTCACGGGGGCTTTACCCTGTGCATGTCTGTCTGTCTGTCTCTGGTGGACCCTACTTCTTATATACAGACCGCCCTAATTGGCATGATCTCATCATTACTAATCTCATCTGCCAGGACTGTATTTCCAAAGAAGGTCACGTGCTGAGGTTCCCAGTGGATGTGAATTTGGGGAGGACACTCCTTACCCAGGACAGTGCCTATGGAGCAGAGGGGACAGACCAAGGCCACAGGGCCAATACATCCAGGGCCTGCCCCTAGCCCAGCCAGGCTCCCCAGGCCCATGCTCAGCCTGGCCTTCCTGCCTCCAGCCCTCCTCCTGGATCCTGGCAAGCTGGTCCCAGTGTGATTTCAGACAGTGACCACCATTCTAGAACATTCCAGACCCTTCTCCTCTGCTCTGGGATCTTTCTCCCAAAGGCCCTTGTCAATCAGCAGCCCTCTGCACAGACCCAGGTGTTGCAAACACCTAACTCATCTAAGCCTCCATTTGCTGTCACTGTTCTAGAATGTTCTAGGCTCCAGATAGAGTGAGCCTGGGAATGGAAGGCCACAGAAGGGAGCTCGGCGGTGGCACCACTGCAGGACTGTTCACGGTGTCCACAGAGGAGCCCTGGAGGCTGGGAGCTGAGGCACCAGCCTCAGCCCAGAGGGCAGGTGCCTGTCTCTCCTGCCAGCCCCATCCAGGGAGGTGCTACACAGCCCGGAGCCGTCTTCTCCCCTGGAATTGCTCCCTTAGAATTCTTCTCCCTTAGAATTGCAGTGGGTGTCCTGCTCACAGAGTCGCAGTGGTGGCTGTGTGTGTTGTCCCCGTCGTCCAGCATGGATGAGGACAGTTCCCGAGGCATGGATGGGGAGACCAAGGCTCTGTGATGTGTGTCATCATGTGTGGCTGCATGGGAAGAGCAGGGTGGACATGAGGCCCCTTCAGGTCATCAGTAAACATTTTCTGGGCACGGGCCTTAGGAGGCTGCCCTCTGGAACCCCAGGGCAGCAGGACTGAGGCTCTTAGTGCCCTTGGTGACATGCCAGTGGGGAGGCAGGCAACGCACACATCAGTGCCCGATGGAGCCGGACCAGCAGGGACAAAGGCATTGTCTTGCAGCATTAAGAAAGGGTGCAGTGACGGGGCGGGGGGGGGTGTGTGTTTGGGGGGGGGTGTGGGGGCTGGGAGCCACATCTGGTGGAGGGAGCTGACCCAGTGGGTTGGGAGAGGGGAGGAGGTGAGCGCTCCTGTGCACGAGGGATGCTGGTGCTGAGGGGTTGGACTCTATTCCCTGAGAGCCCAGTAGTGTTCTGGTCTGCTGCAGTGGACCGTCTCCCCAGTCCTGCGAGTGTGCCACGGTGGGCTGCTGGTAAACCAGCTCGCCCGTGCATGGGCTTACATGAACACACATGCACACACACACTCTTGCATGTGCACACACATGCGCAACATGCTCTCACATGCACACATACACACATGCGCACACATGCTCTCTCACACACTCACATGCACATACACTCTTGCACCACACATGTGCACACACTGACATTCTTGCACGTGCACACACTGGCTTCCATCAGTCCCTCCCTGCCTCCCTTCCCTGTCCAAGCTGGGGCCCCCACCAGCCACATCTCCATCCCTGGCAGGTGCCTGTGCCTTGTGCACCCTCTATTGTGCACTCTCTGGAGGGGCCCTGCCCATCCCCCCCTTCCTCCCCCCCCCGCCACCGCCCCGGCCTGGCGGGAGCACACCCCAGGAGGACCCTTCCTTCCTCCTTAGTGCCACACAAGGAGAAACTCAAGCCCCTGAAGGGAGGGCCTTGCTCTAGCGGAGCGGCCCTGTCCCAGTGTGCCTGGTGAGGGTTTGGAGGTGAGGAGCCAGGCCCAGGTGGATCCTGGCTTCCAGTCTCACTGCGTCTGGCTCAGATCCCATCTGTAAAGGTCCCAAGATCCCATGGGACCCCCAGGAGGGAATGGGGAGAGGTGACAGGCAGTCTTGAGTGCCAGAAGACCTCTGCCTGATGGTCCTCGTGGCCGACTCTCCTGTGGCCAGCTCCTGCCCTTTGTCCTTCACTGTTGGCTGTCCCCGGTCACTCGGTACTCCTTGAGCACAGCTGTGCTCTGTTCCTAGGAGCCCCCCGCCACTGCTGCAGGGAGCCCGCAGTCTAGGAGAGGTACATAGCAAACTTCCCAGCACCAGGACACGGTCAGAGCGAGGTCGGCACCCAGAACCGGGCAAGGGTCTCACGGGACAAAGGAGAGCAGGCTGGACAGGGTGGGGGCCATCGGGGGCCTGGCCCGGGCTTGGGTTAGGAGGTGCTGTGATTGTTGTGATTGTTGTTTCCACGGCACTGGCATTACCTGCGCTTGGGGTTCCAGTGGCTGCGTCCCCAGGTCCCCTCAGGAATTGGAAGCAGGGCGGCTTTCTGTCCTTGGCCTTGCTCCTGGAGGCAGCATGGATGTGAGCTGCGCTTGGCTCCAAGGACAGCACTGTGACAGTCAGTCACCTGCTCCATCTGCTTGCTTCCCAAAAGTGCTGGGTGATCTCCCAGAACTCCTCAAACCTGGGGTCTGGGGCCCAAAACTGAGTCATCCCTGGGGACAGGCTGCAGGCAAACCCCGTGCCGGGAGTGGGGCACTCAGGCCAAGCAAATGGCTGTGAGGCCTGCCTATAGGGCAGTTGCAGGTTTGGATGTTGGCCCAGCAGGCAGTGGGTGGGTGGCCTGATGGGGTTGGGGGCCTCGGTGGCTCCTGCCTGACCCCCAGATGCATGTGGCCTGTGGCTCTGGCACGTGGGAAACACTGACTGGAGCAGGGTTCCTTGCCGGCCTGGGGCAAAGCAGCCTGGGGTGGGGGCCTGCCAGGTTCTGTGGATGGCACCAGCTGGTGGCTGATGGCACCACCACGCTTTTGTGGCTTGAAAAAATGACATTCTGGGTGTGGTACCTCTGGCCAGTGTCACATGCCACTCACTGGGGGCGGGGGTAGGGGACTGTGCAGAAGATGGTGCCAGGGAAGCCTGTGAGAGCAGTCCCGCAAGGCACCAGCAGCATGGGGCAGGAGGGCCGAGCTGTGTGACTGCGATGGAATCCCATGGTGCACGGATGAGCCATGCAGTAATGGTGGGCACACAGGGAGCAGAGCTCGACCCCGCCCACGGTCTCCAGCCTCTGTGTGTGTCTCGGACACGTGTGTGCAGAGCAGAGGAATGGGGTGGGGAGCAGGGCTGGACCGAGGCATGGAGGTGGGCTGGGGGGGTCTCCTGCTGACCCAGCGTCTGCAGGAAGGAACCCGTCTGGGTGCCATGAGGAGGCATGTATGGGCAGCAGGGTCCACCTGATGGAGGAAAGGGGCACACATGGCCTGTCTGCCTGGAATTGGAGCCCTGGTCCTGTCCCCCTGGTGGACTGGCTTCTCTGGGGACAGAGGCCTCCCTCTCTTGGGGTACCTGTCTGGGGGGTATGTACCACATGCTGATGGCCTGTCCCCCCAGCAGAGGGTTAACTGCCATGCCTGTCCCCCTCTGCAGCTATCATTAACCCCAAACAGCCCAAGGAGACCCCCAAAAGCTTCAGCTTTGACTACTCCTACTGGTCACACACCTCGGTAAGCCCAGGGCTGGGGCTCGCGGGAGGTGGGGGGTGGGCCGCAGCCGTGTGGATACTCGACCTATCCCCTGACCACTCTGAGATGTATGTGTCTCTAAACAAGGCTGCCATTGGGGCAGGGGAAGGAGGGACAGGTGTGAGGCCCAGGGCGGGGTGGGGAGGGGGCTACTTTCCCAAGTTGTGTATGGAAGGTCACCCTCAGTGGTGACATGCGTTGTTAGGGTAACCCCCTGGGGCCTGCGTAAAGTAGTTCTGTTAGGAGAGCATTCCACATGGTAGCCTGGACCCTGGGCTCCCTGGGCCTCCCGTCCTGCCCTCCCAGTCCCAAGGCTGCCGGCCATGCCTTCATTTTGAGTATTCTGTCTCCTGTTCCTGCCTCTGACCCTGGTACAGCCCGTTCACTCTGCAGAAATGCCCTCTGGCCTTCCCCTGGGGAGTGCACCCTGCCAGGCAGGGTTAGGGCCCCTGTGCAGGGAGTGTGCGAGGGGTGGGGGTGCAGGGGTACATCTGGCCTCCTACATTCATGTGGCCTCCTGTCTTCCAGCCCGAGGACATCAACTACGCCTCCCAGAAGCAGGTATATCGGGACATTGGGGAGGAGATGCTGCAGCACGCCTTTGAGGGCTACAATGTGTGCATCTTCGCCTACGGGCAGACCGGGGCCGGCAAGTCCTACACCATGATGGGCAAGCAGGAGAAGGACCAGCAGGGCATCATCCCACAGGCATGCGGGGGTTAGGGAAGGCGGCAAAGGGCCTCATAAGGGCAAACCAGATGGGTCTGCACCCACCGAGGTGGAAGGACCCCGCAGGGTGCCCTGGGAGAGTAGCCACAGGAGGACAGGAGCCAGGAGGGAAGGTAAACCGGGAGGGCAGAGGGCAGTGCGGAGCAGCAAGGGGCAGACCTGCTCTGAAGAGGCTGGAGCCCTAGGCCCTAGTGCAGGGTGCTGTAAGGCCTGGTCGTCTGGGCAGAGAGTTGCCTGGATGAGGGGTGGCCTTTGGGTAACTTAAGGCTGAGGCAGATGCCTCAGTACTGCTGGGACCCTGGCCCCCACCCCACCAGCTCCCCTGGGCAGGCCTCGGGATCTGCGCTGGTTAGCGCTTGACTTGGCCTGGGCAGGGGAGAATGCCAGGTAGTCTGTAGCATGAGAGACCCTGCCCACCCTGTGTAGACAAGGATGGCACGCAGAGAGTGGGAAAGGATCAGATATCATCCGAGAGGACTCCAGGACTTAAGCAGAAGACAGCTGCTCTTAGGGTGCAGGCCTTCTCAGTTTTGAGATGGACTATTGGGGAGCAGGAGGGGCCTGGAGAGCTCAGGCTGCCCACAGCACCTGGGGGCAGGCCTGCAGGAACAGCACCATTATCCCCATCGTCTGACACTGTGTCCTCGGCCCCGCAGCTCTGTGAGGACCTGTTCTCCCGAATCAACGACACGACCAATGACAACATGTCCTACTCCGTGGAGGTAGGGCTCCCCGAGTGTCTGTGACTCCAGCACGGAGGGGGAGGTGGTCCAGGCAGGGACAGCAATGCTTTTCTGGTTTAAAGCAAGTCCCTGCCCCTGGTTGGTCCCTGAGCTTGTCACTTGTGCATGCATGTAGCAACCCACTCAGGGTACCCACTCAGAGCATGGGGACATGCTGGGCACAGAGATGTGAGGGGTGGTCCCCTGCTCAGTGAGTGTTGATTAAGTACCACTCTGTGCCAGGTGTGAGGACAGGTGTCTCCGCGCTGCATAGCCTGGTTCTGCTGTGGCCACAGTGCCCCTGGGGTGTTTCCACTGGACGGGCCCCCAGGATGGGGGGTGGGTAGGAGGGGGAGGCCAGCTGGAGGGGATGGGCTGACAGCCCAGCTCCTGCACTCACACGGGCTGGGGGTCCTTTGCGTGCCTCCCCCTACCCAGCAGGCGGCCCCCTACCCCCTACCCCTGTCCCTGATGACAGCCAACCCTGTATCCCCACCTTGGGGGCGTTCCCTGCTGGTGGCCCCCACACCCCCGGCTCCCTGCCTGGGGGTCCCTGAGGGAATGTCCCTGCCCTGCAGGTCAGCTACATGGAGATTTACTGTGAGCGCGTCCGCGACCTCCTGAATCCCAAGAACAAGGGCAACCTGCGCGTGAGGGAGCACCCACTGCTGGGGCCGTACGTGGAGGACCTCTCCAAGCTGGCCGTCACCTCTTACAATGACATCCAGGATCTCATGGACTCAGGGAACAAGGCCAGGTGCGTGCCGGGTGGCTGGTCTGTCCTCCCCGTGCCTGCTGCTGCATGCCCCTGTGGAAGGCCTGGTCCCTGGGGCACCTGTTGGTCTGTCCAAAACCTCCCCCCTCTCTGCCGTGGCGGGGTGGGCCCCGGGGGCCTGAGGCCATGGAGGGCACATGCCAGCCTGGGAGGGGTCTCCAGATCCCCACCCCGTCACCTATGCAAGGGCTTTTCCTCTGGGGGGGGTGTTGGTTTGTTCCCTGGGGGGCACTGGTGTCATCTGTGGTGGCTCCCCAGGGGCCCTCCCCGTGGGCAGCTGCCCTGTCAGGCTCCATGGTCAGGAGGGCCAATCTTGCCTTCTCCGAGGGCAAATGGCTCTCTGGATAGGGCACAGGGTAGGGGCTCTCAGCGAAGGGCCGAAGGAAAGGCATCGCAGGGTGCCTTCGCAGGGTGGGGCCCTGCTCTGCCGTGATAGGAGTTAGGGCCAGCTTGTGGCTGGGCAGGGCAACCCGGGGAGCCAAGGGGAGCAGGCCCAGCTGGGTCATCAGCCACTCTCACTCCCGACCACGGGATGACAGGTAACCCTGTGTGGCTTCTGTTCCCCCCAGGACCGTGGCAGCCACAAACATGAACGAAACCAGCAGCCGCTCCCACGCGGTCTTCAACATCATTTTCACCCAGAAGCGCCACGATGCAGAGACCGACATCACCACGGAGAAAGTGAGTGTGGCCTTGGCAGACGGCAGCCGTCTGGGCAGGGGGCGGGGCTCAGTCCCGTCAGGCAGGACAAGGAGGCCAGGGCAACCGCCGACCCACAGGGCATGCGCCGCGTCCCCCACCCTGGGCGCCAGGCCCTCACCACCACCAGCCTGTGGCTAGGCCTGCAAGGCCAGCTTATCTCGACGTTGCGCCCTACCCAGCATCTACCCCAGTCCACCTCCTGCCTGGTAGTTGTGGTGGGGACAGGGGGCCCAGGAGGGCTGGCCCCAGAGCTGCACCGCAGTGGGTGCTGGGAGCCCTCGAGGGCTGGAGGCCGTGGGTGGGATGAGCGCCTGTCACAGGGGTGACCGTGGGGCCTGACCAACGGGCGGGAGCGGGGGCCCTGGCATCCATAGGCACAAAGCTGAGGCTGTGCTGGCCGGCGCCACCCCGCCTGCGGCTCCAAATGCCTTTCCCACACGTCTTGGCCTGTGTGGTGGCCCCGGACCGACACCTTGTCCAGACATGTGGTCTCTCTGCTCCCCAAGGGGCAGCCTGGCTGGCTCACAGCTTCTTCCTGTCCCTTGGTGGCTCTGTCTCTGGGTGTCAGGTTTTCTCCGTGTCATCTCCCCTGACCCATGGTCCAGGCCTCTTCCTGGGGGTGTCCCAGTCCCCTCCTGACTGGCAGCACCCCAGGGACTGCAGGGTGTCTGGGAGAAGTTAGCCCCACTTAGGCCCCGGCCATGCCAGGGTCACCTCAGCCTGGTGCCCTCCTCCCAGAGAGTCACGATGGCCCAGTGGGGCCTGGGTGGGCAGAGTGTGGAACTGGAATAGGGTGGACTGGGCTGGGGACCACCTGCTGTGACACCCTCCCACCCCCTGCCACCCAGCATGGGCTCTGGGCACCAAGAGGGTCTCTGGCTGTTAAAGTCTGGGCAAGTCCTGTCTGCATCTGCAGTGGCCATGGATCGGGAGGGCCTGGGTTTTTCTGGAACCCACGTGGCAGCATAGCCCAGGCCGTGGCAGTGTCCCCTCTCCCCCCCCCACTGCGCGGTCACTGGGCCAGCCAACTGTGCCCTTGTGAGGCAGTTGAGCCACTGGGGCTCTGGAAGTGGATTCAGATCCCACCATAGATAATGAGCCCATCTGTGGAAATAGGTGACAGGACACCCTGGGGAGCTCTATGGGGAATTCCGTGCTGACAGATGAAGAGCGCCCTGTGTGCTGAGAGCAGCACAGCAGCAGCAGCAGCAATTTTAGGGGCCAGGGGCACACAGCCTCTCAGGGATGTGGGCTTTGACCTCAGGCAGAGCCTCAGACAAGCTGTGAAGGGAGGGAAAGTGCAGGGTCAGAGACCATCAGGCCCAGGGAAGGGCTTGGCCATGTCCCCACAGTGGCCTTGCGGCCTCTCCTGCATCTGACACAGTTGCTGTTTCAGGTGAGCAAGATTAGCCTGGTGGACCTGGCTGGGAGTGAGCGGGCCGACTCCACAGGAGCCAAGGGCACACGTCTCAAGGTAGGGGCCGGACTGGCGTGTCTGTGACCCTGCGCCTCGCTCACCTGGCGGGCCGTGTCTTTGAGGCTGGCTTGCTCCAGGGTGGGCTGGGCAGGAGGGCTCGTCTTGGGGCTGGAGGGGGTTGGGGCCACCCCCACGCAGGGTGAGCCTGGGCAGGGAGAGTAGGGGGCACAGGAGGAGGTGAGAGGAGGCCAGGAGTCAGAGGGCTGCGCCCGGCACACTGGCTAGGGGCCAACAAAGACAGAGACCCCAGCAGGAAAGCTGGGCCTTTCGTGGGTCCTCACAGTGACTTGGGCACTGGTGTGTGGCTTTTGCTCCAGAACACAGGCTGTGAGGCAAACAGTCTCTTGTCAAAGACGTCTTCGGTGTCGGGAAGGAGAGCCTTCATGTTCCAGCCTCGCTTTGGTGCCACATTACCCAGTGGGTGGGAAGAGGCTCTGGAAATTGTACAAGCTGGGCCCCAGGGCTTGTGTGAGATGTTACGAGGACCCCCAGGGAGCCTGGAAGAAGCTGGGCAAGTGTACTCCCCTGGCCAGGGTGGGCCTCTGCCTGGCTTCTTGCCAGAGCCCCCTGTGCTCCAAGGAGTCCCGGATGAACAGTCAGGGCTTGGCGGCCTTAGCCCCTTGTCTCATGGTGTGAGGCCCCAGGGGATCACTCTGGAGCGAGAGGGTCCTGAGGCTTCCTGATGTCCTGACTGTCTTCTCCCCAAATAGGAGGGAGCCAACATCAATAAGTCTTTGACCACGCTGGGGAAGGTGATCTCTGCTCTGGCTGAAATGGTGAGCTAGCTTTGGGTTTCTAGAACTAGATGGATGGGATGGGTTATGGCTCCCTGTCCTTCCTTCTGGAAAGATGCTTGTCATACCTGTGCCAAGTGCTATCTCTATCAGGGTGCCTGGGTTCAAGGGAAATCTCGGAGATGTGAAGGGTGTGTGTCCCTAGGCTACAGATGGTGTCAAAATTTCCCCACCAGTACTGGCCATTCACCAAGACACCTAGGCTTTTGTCCAGAGAAGGACAATTCTTACAAGGCCCCAACCTTTTTCTTAAATAGTTTGGGGTGAGGGAAGAGCTGCTGGGTGACAGCAGCCTGAGAGATTGCTCTGTTGTTTGGCCTGTCAGGACCAGGGTGGCCAGCGATGGCCAGGTGGTGAGTGATGGGCCTTTCGCGGGCTCTCACGGTGACTTGGCTCACCCAGCAGATTCCTTTGCTCTCTGGAGCCCACTAGTCCTTCCCTCCCCACACACCCTGGGTCCCCAGCCTCACTCCAGGTCCTCAGATTCTACCTTTCTTTTCCAGGACTCTGGGCCCAATAAGGTAAGCTGCTTTCTTCAGTTCTAGGGGGAGGAGTCTTCAGCCATTGCACTGGGGCTAGAAGCAAGGAGTGCCTTTAGCCCTAGTTGTTCTGCAAAGGTCTTGGCAGTAAAAGTACCTTTTGTTTGTGCACCTAGCAGACAAGCACAGTGAGCCTAATTCTGAGTGAAGCTGTGTGTTAGAACAACACAGCCCTGCAGGGGCCACAGCACGATGGGGGACATAGATGATAGACATAGAAACAGAATAATGAATTGGTATAAATCTCACAAAGGAAAAAAATGGACTGTGAGCATGACCCATACACAAGGTAGCCTTTAGTCAGTACGGCCACATAAGCTTTATAGGACAGGTAGCTTTAGGGCTAAGACCTGAGGAGTGGGGAAGAGCCACCCAGGTAGAGGGGTACTCAGCTGTGCCATGTAGTTGGAAAGCCCAGTGTGGGGAGCTGAAATGGAAAAATGCTGATTTATGTAAGGAATTGCGTGGGAAGAAATGTGAGGAACCATGTGGGGAAGCATGAGGAATTACGTAAGGAAATGAGAGGAAGAGTGTGACCAACTATGTGGGGAACTGTATGAGGAAATGTATTAGGAACTGTGAGGAAACGTGGGAGGAACTAAGCAAGGATCTTAAGAGGAACTAACTGTAGGAACAGTGTGAGTATTTGTAAGGAACTATGTGAATGATTTTGTGAGAAACTGTATGGGAAATATGTGTGGAATTGTGAACAGTGTGAGGAATTATGAAGTATTGTGTAAGAAACTGTGAAAACTGAGGAACTGTGAGAGGAAGTATCTGAAATGGTGTGGGACAAATGGAATTGTATGAAGAATTGTAAGGAACTACGTGGGCAACTGTGAAATACTGTGCATAGGATTGTGTAAAGGATGTGAGGAAGTGTGAGAAATGGGTAAAATGCACATGGAACTGTAAAGGACTGTATTGTGGACCACAGAAAATTGGAATTGCGTATGGCACTCTGTGAAGAATTGTAACTGTGACAAAATGCATGTGAAAGTGTATGAAGAACTATGAGTAATTGTGTGGACTGTCTGAGGAACTGCGGAGAATGGTATGGGGAGCTAAATAGGTAACTGTGTGAGGAAACCAAGGAACTGTGTGGGAACTGTGAGGAACCATGTAAAGACTATATGAGGAACTCTGAGGGAATGTGAGAGGAAGTGTATGAGATGGGGTGGGAATTGTGTGTGGGAACTGTGAGGAACTGTGGAACCATGTGGAGAACTAGGCAGGAAACACGAAGAATTGTGAGGAACTGTGGCGGTATAGGGAATAGTTGGAATGGTGTGGGAAAATATGTGGTAATTGTGTGTGGGGGGGAACCTCGAGGAACTGTGTGTGGACCTGTGAGCAACAGTGAGTGACCATGTGAGGAGCTGTGTGGGGAACTGTCTAGGGCAAGTGTGAGGTACTAGGAGGGGGAACCATGCAAGAGTTCTGGCATTGTATCAAGTATTGTGAGGAACTGTGTGGAATGTGTGAGGAACCACTGAGTGGAACTGAAATGGGAGAGGAAGTATGTGAAACGGTGCGGGGAACTTTGTGAATTTGGAGGAGTTCTATGTGGAACTGTATGAAAAACTGGTGACTTATGAGAGGAATTGTGAAGGATTATGTGAGGAAGTGTATAGAGAGAACTGTGTGGAATTTTATGAGGAACTCAATGAGGAACCTGTGGGAACTGTGAGGAACTATGAGATAAACTGTGTGGCAAACTGAGGTACTAGGAGGAACTGCAAAGAAATGTATCAAGAAATGTGAGAAAATGAGAGGAACTCTTTGAGGACCAAAAAGAAACTGTGTGGGAAGAGTATGAGGCAACTTTCTGTGGAAGTGTGTGAGGAAGTGTGTAGGGAACTGTGTAAGATTGTGTGGAACTGTGAGAGGAAGTGTGTGAAACTGTATGAGGGAACTGTGGTGAACTGTATGTGGCTGTGAGGAACTGAGTGGGAAACTATGAAGAAACTATGTGGGGGAACTGTATGGGGAACAGTTTGAGGAACTGTGAGGAATAGTTTGAGGAAATAGATGAGGAACTGCATGACTCTGAGGATTTCCATGAAGAATTATAGGAACTGTGGGAGAAACTATGTGAGGAACTGTGAGAGAAACTCTGTGTAAAGAATCGTGAGGCACTTTGCAGAACTGTAACAAGTGTGTGAAACTGTGTGGGTGGACTGTGTGGGAATTGTGTGACTGACTTTTGAGGAAATTTTTGGAGAACTGTGACGAACTCTGGACTGATGGGGGGAAATTTGTGGTGAAGTGTGAGGAACTGGGTAGAACTGTGTGGGGAACTATGTGGAGAATTGTGAGGAACATATGTGAACTCTGTGAGAAACTGTGGAACTGTGAGAGGAAGTATGTGAAATGGTGTGGGGAAGTATGGGGGTTGTGAGGGAACTATATGGAAAACTATGTGAGGGACAGTGCGCAGTCCCTCACACAGTTCTTCTCAGTTACTTACAGAGTTCCCCACACAGTCTCAGTGCAGTTCTTCACACTGTTCCTGGCACAGTTATACACACACACTTCCCACATAGTCAGTGGGAAAAGGAATGTGAGGAACTGTGAGAAACTTTCTGGGGAAATGTATGCAGAACTGTGTAATGGACTATGTCAGGGATTTATGTGGAAAAGTGTAAGAAACTTTGAGGGAATCTGTGTGAAAGTGTGTGGAAAATTGTGTAGGATCTGTGTGAAAATATGTGTGTGGAACTGTATGTGGCACTGTGTGGACTGTTGGTAATTGTGAAGAACGGTATGAACTATGAGAAAGTGTGTGGAACTGGGTGAGAAACTCTGAAGAATAGTGAGGAACTGTAGGTGGACTTTGTGGAACTGTGAGAGGAAAAAATTGTGTGGGGGAGCTGAGTGAGGACCTGAGAGGATCTGAGATGAAAACCATGTAAAGCACCAGGTGACTCCTGTGGAGAACTGTGAGGAATTGTGAGGAACTGTAAGGAAATAGATGTAGACTTTATGAAGAATTGTGAGGAACTCTGTGTGCACTGCGTAAGGAAACATGTGGAATGCTGTGGGGAAACTGAGGAACTGAGAAGAATTGGGGGAAGAACCGTTTGAAGAACTGTGTGAGAAGTATGCATGGAACTGTGTTAGGGGTGGTGTGAAGGATTATGTCAGGAACTAAGAGGAATTATGTGAGGATCTGAGAGGAACTATATGAGGAACCGTGTAAGAAACTGTGAGAAAATCTGTTTGAGAAACCATGTGGAACTGTATATAGAGTTGTGCAGTACTGTGGAATTGGAAGAATTGTGAGGAACTGTGTGAGGAATTGTGTAAAGTTTGTGTGAAGAAATGTGGGGCAAATGTGAGAAACTAGATGAGGAACTGAGGAACTGTTGGGAACTATATGAATTGTGAGAAACTATGTGGAACTGTGAGAGGAAGAATGCAAAATGGTGTGGGGACAGTGTGAAAGTGCTGAGGACGTTTTCAGGAATTATGAGGGATTGTGGGATTATGGGTGGAAGTGTCAGGAGCTGCCTTGGGACCGTGTAGGGAACTCTTTAAAAAACAGAATTATGTGAGGGACTTTGGGGGGTATCTATGTTAGGAGCTGTGAGAAGCCCTTTGGGGAAATGTGTGAAGAACTGTGAAAGACTATGTCAGGGACTGTAAGGAATAGTGTGGAACTATGCAAGGAACTCAGAGATCTTTGTGAGGATCTAGGTGGAACTATGCAAAGAACAATATAAGGAACCAAGAGAGAGGAACTGTGTCATGAATTGTGGGAGGCATTGTGTGACAAATGGTGCAGAATTGTGTGATGGACCTGAAACTGTGTAGGGTGCTGTGGGGAACCGCGTGAGGAAAGAAGGGACTGTGAGAGAACATGTGAGGCACTGTGGGAACTGCGTGAAGTGCCGTGGGAGGGGTTGCAGTAGAAACTTCTTCAGGATTGAGTGTGAAAGGTTTTGAGTCTCAGGGCCTGGAGCAGGGAGCATGGAGGCATGTAGATGATGAGGCCAGAGAAGGGCAGGGGCCTGATCCATTGTCAGGAAGTAACTGACTGTGGTTGGATGGGGAGCAGCGGAGGGGTTTCCAGCACCACTCACAGTCTGATCTAACCTGGCATGTGCTGCTCAGGCTGTTGCCTGGAGAATGACTGGGGAGCCGGGTGGCCTGGTGTGGCAGTCAGGAGAATGGAAGTCAGTGTCGCAAAAATCTGGGTGTGAAGTGACAGAGGCTGGGAAGGCAGAGGAGAAGGGAGAGCAGCGGCTAGTTCTGGGAGGGGCAGGAGCATGACTGAACAACTGCTGATGGTGGATGGACAGAGCGGCGGAAATGAAGGTGACTCCTGGTCATCGCGGAAGGGACTGCGTGATTATGGGGCATTTATTGTGAAAACGAGGACTATGACGGATGTGGCAGAGGATTGAGCCTCAGGAATGAAGTAATCCAAAGGTCACATAGAAGCACAGTTTTCACCCACCAAGTCTCAACGGAGAGAAAAAGGCCATCAGTCCTGAGGAGCTGTGAGGAGAGGGACACTCAAGCCCCACCGACAGCGAAGCCAGCGCAGGATTTCGGGAAGCCATCCTGACCTCGTGTCTCAGGAGCTTTCACAAGTTATGTTCTCTGAGAACCAAGGGAGTGCCCATCGGAAATCATCCTGAGGAACAATGATGGAAGAGCTTCTGCCCAGAGAAGTGACTCAGCCCTCATGGAAGCCCCTGTGTGCGTCGCCCCAGGTGGGGAGTCTGGGGGGCAGGCGCCATGTCTGCTGCCCCTGCGGGTGCTCAACAAATACTTTTAAGCAACTGTCTACAAGAACTAGGTGACACTGGAAGTTGAGTATCCATGATCAGCGGACTCCTTCGGTCAGTCAATTAGTCGTGTCTGTAAGGAGCAATGGTTCCTAGCAGCCAGCAGAGGCTGCTTCATCCTGAGGGGAGGGGTGGGGGAGCAGGTTCTAACGAAGGGGTCTGTGCCTGGACTGCAGGGGAGGGAAGGTGAGTTCCATGTGGAGAGAGAGAGGTGAGGTGGGACCTTTTCTTTTTAGTCAGCAGAACCAACAGTGCTGCTTGAGGAGGGGGCGATGGGCTCAGGTCCATTCTTCTGACAGAGTGGAGGGAAGGCAATGGCTCTGTCCGGCTGTGTGGCCCAGACATGCGACGGGATGGGCTAGGGAGAACCTGAGGGGATGGGACAGCAAGTCTGGTTCTGGCCCTGAGTGTGGGCGGCTGGGGGTAGCACCGAATGGGGCAGGTGGGGAGAGGCCTTGAGGACTGGCCTAGCCCTGCCCTCCACAGCAGCCTTTGGCTTTGGGGGCCCACCCCACAGACCCTGGCTTCCCCTCCAGCGGGCTCAGGGTTGACCTGGAATGTTCTTCCCTCACAGAACAAGAAAAAGAAGAAGACAGATTTCATTCCATACAGAGATTCTGTGCTGACCTGGCTCCTCCGAGAAAACCTGGGTGAGGACTCTTCGGGTTCACCTGTCCCTGGGGTTCTAACTTCTGCCCTGAGCCATTGTCCTGCCTTCCCTCCCAAGAAGGGGTGTCTGACCAGCAGGAGGCCTCTCACTCTTTCTGGGCCTAGGCTGAGGCAAACCTGGGGGATCCTTCTGGAGGGCCAGGGCTGGTGGCCAGCAAAGGGCTAACGAGAGCAAGTGCGGGGAAGCAGGATGGCCCAGAGGGCCACAGAACACATACACCTATGTTGGGGCTCCTGCTTCAAGCCTGTGACACCCAGACCAAGTGCTACTCCTTGCTGGGACTCAGTGATTCCGGGAGCCCTGCTTGCTTGCTGGGTTTTTGGTTGGTGGCATCTGTCACCCTGTCTCCCTGAGTTCTGAGCCCCTAAGACACAGATAGGGAGATGGAGCCTGAAGGATCCCAATACTGATCCCTTTCCTCCCAAGAATAACCTCGGGGGTCCTCCCTGGCTATGTTCACAGATTGGGAGGCTGATGCCCAGGAAGGTAAACTGAGTCTTGGGCTGACCTGGTGAGCGTAAGGCAGACCAGGTGGGCCCCATAGCCTTCCTCAGCTTCGTGGCCATGGTATAGGAGCCCCAGCTGGCTGACCCAGCACCCCAGAACCAGCCTGGCTGATCTCTGCTCAGGCTAGCGATGGGTGCCATGTCAGGCCTCCTGAAGGCTCCTGGGGTCCCCCTGAGGGTGGATGGGAGTGTCTTAGGAATGTGGTCCTTCACTGGGGACGTGGACCGGATGGACGCTTCTGCCAAGAGCCACAACCAGGCCCAGCTCCAGGGTAGGGCTGGGGGAACCCCCCGTGTAGTCCAGTCTGGCACCTTGGTGTGGCATTGCACCCCAAGCCCTTCACACTGTCACCTCGCAGTTCGTGTGGGGGCCACACCCTGGGAACATGGCTCCTAGGACACACGTCCCTGAGGGGTGCCCTGGCTGCTGACCAGCCCGCAGCCCCTGCCCAGGGCTCCCCACATTCTGAGCCTTCGAGTGATCCATCAACCTTAGAGCTGAAGCTGAAATGCCCATTTCCTCACTCAGTGCGCTACCGGACACCAGGCTCCGTGCTGCCCTGGGCCAGGACTTGGACATGAAATATTAAAAAATATATTCCGAACGAGGAAGATAAAAATGAAAGAAATCGTTGCATCTTGAATTGAAATGAATGTTAAATTTCTAAAGAAATTATCCCGACAGGGGCGCCTGGGTGGCTCAGTGGGTTAAAGCCTCTGCCTTCGGCTCAGGTCATGATCCCAGGGTCCTGGGATCGAGCCCCACATCGGGCTCTCTACTCAGCGGGAGCCTGCTTCCCTTCCTCTCTCTCCCTGCCTGCCTCTCTGCCTACTTGTGATCTCTGTCTGTCAAATAAATAAATAAAATCTTAAAAAAAAGAAAAAAAAGGAAATTATCCCGACATTGCAGGAAATGCCATAAAGTCGGCCCCAGTCTCCTCTCGTTATGGGGAGGGGGCCTGGCTGTTGTGAAGTAGCCACAAATGTGAGAAAAGCACACTCTAGGAGAAAAATGACTGGGCTCCCCTCTGCAGTGGTGCAGGCCAGATCCCCTGTTCACACAGTGGACCATGGCTTGGTTTACCCATCTGGGCCTTGGCTTCCCCAGCTGCAAAGGTAGGAGCGGACGGGGGAGAGAGGCCCCCTCACGACCTGGCCTTCTTTCCACAGGCGGGAACTCAAGGACAGCGATGGTCGCGGCTCTGAGCCCCGCAGACATCAACTACGACGAGACCCTGAGCACGCTGAGGTGTGTTCTGGAGTGAGTGGGCCCTGGACCCGGCCTGGCTCCAGGAGGGCATGGATCCCTCTCTCCCTGAGTCAGAGGCACCACTTCGGGGGGTCACCTCATCTGGGGCTCCTTGAGGCTCCAGTGGCTGCTGGGGGCACCTGGGTCTTCATGGGCCGTTCCCTTCCCACCACCCGTGGGTCCGAGGGCCCAGGACCAGGTACCAAACTAGGTCTTTAAGGAGCAAAGGCGCAAGGGTGTGTTCCAAGGGTCCCTCTGGCAGCAGGGCGGGCAGCTTGGGCGCTGGCCCTGAAGGAGGCTGCTTGGCTGACTGGGTCACATGCCACCAACTGTAAAAGGATGAAGGGGTGTGGGTCCCTATGTAGGTACTTGCACACATTGGTGACACTTTGGAGTGCACGAGCAAAACACACACACACGTGGGTGTCGTCACATTCCCCCAGCTGTCAGACTTGCCCCCTCTGCCCCGGGGAGAACAGGTCCAGGTGCGAAGGCTCCGCCTCACAGAGAGGTACCCCCCATCTCTGTTCCTCCTGGTGACTCAGTCCCCCCAAATGTGGGGCAGGGCTAGGTGACCCCCCTGTAGGGCTCTGGCCAATGGCCCCACTGGCTCCAGGTGGGGTGACCTGCTCTGTGTCCGGCCCCTGGGCCCCAGCTGCTGAGGTCCTCCCCACCGTGGCTCTGCCCTGGGTAGGGCTCTGGGCCCCCTTGGGCCTGCCGGCCGCGGGCATAGCCCACAGCTCCCTTGGCCGTCCAGGTATGCCGACCGGGCCAAACAGATCCGCTGTAACGCCGTCATCAATGAGGACCCGAACAACAAGCTGATCCGTGAGCTGAAGGACGAGGTGACGCGGCTGCGGGACCTGCTGTACGCCCAGGGTCTCGGGGACATCACCGACAGTGAGTGTCTGGACCACCTGTCCTAGGCAGGGCGGGCAGGCCGGGGTGGCCTCCCTCCTCAGGACAGCCACCTGTTGGCTGGCTGGGGGCCAGTCCGGCTGCCCTCATGGCATGGATCTGAATCCCAGCCCAGCTCTGAGTCCCTGGGCAAGCCACCTTGGGGGGAGGCTGCGGTTTTGGCCTCGGCCAGGGTGGACAGCATGGTTTGGGTCTGGTGCTGGCCCAAGCAGGCCGCAGACGGTTTTCCTGGAAGCCACATTGGCGTATTGGGGGTGCTGGGGAGGCTGCGGTCCCCGGGTGTCTGCTGAAGACCCCTGCCTCCCAGCCTGGTGCCTGGCCTGTGATGGGTGGGCCTCAGGCCCTCTGGAGACAAACCTGTTTTCTGTTTCTCTGTCTTTCCTCCCTCCCCGACTCCTCCCCTCCCCGTAGCCAACACTGTGCCCGGAGGACCCAAATGTGTGTATCCCCCTTGCTGCTCCCTGTTTCCTTGCTTCTGTCCCTGCTCCGCGGGGTGTAGGGCAGCACGGCGGGGAGGCAGCTGCCCAGCCCTCCTCTGCCATTCCCCCTTTCAGGGGCTGGGCAATAGGTGTCTTGGTAGATGCGGGCACCCTGCCTGGTGCACCTAGGCTCCTGTCTCAGCCCATGTCTGTATGGAAAACCGAGGCCACAGGGAGGCCTAAGTGGCTGAGCCCAGCCTGTCCTCCCAGAGGCCTGGGAAACTCAGCCTGGTAGCTAGTGCCTGAGGGTGGGGAGCCCTGAGGGGCCTCAGGAGACCGGATCTGCCCCCTGGCTCCCAGCTCCAGACTCCCTCGAGCCCCCCACACCACAAAGCCCCTTCCCCCGGAAGTGCCAAATGAGAATGCTGCCAGAGCCTCCCAACCTGTGTCCCTTTGGCCTTGGGTCTGGTTCCCTGTGGCATGGTCCTGCGGTTTGTGGCCTCCCTGACCCAGGGGCACAGGACACCTTCGTTCTCCCTAGCGCCCCGTGCTGTCCTACGTTTGCTGCTGCTCTGTTGCGTGCCTGCTTCTGCCGGGGGGGTTGTTCTAACCCCAAGTCCCAGGTCTTGGAGGGGGCATGGAACCCTGGGGCAGCCAGAGCAGGCTCTCCAGGGTGGAGGAGCAGGGGCCCTTTTGGAGTCCCACAGTGCATCTCTCCTCCAAGGTGTCCTTGGGGCCAATCCCTGTGCTCAGTGGGGCCAGACAGCTAGCGCAGCATGGTCCCCGAAGCATGGCAGAGAGGATGAGGCCAAGTGTCAGGGCCTGGGTGCAGGAGGGCCACAGGGCAGCGACAGCCAAGGGAAGGAGACCCGGTGGGGGTGCAGAGACTGCTGGAAGGCCACCGGTCTGGGCAGGGTGGGGAGGTAGAGAGGAGCTAGAGGGGGTGCCCTGCTGCCGCCAGGGTGCTGGGAGGGCTCTGGGGGCTGGGTCCTCTGGCGGGGAGGCGGCGGCAGCCCCGCATGTGCTTGTCCGGCGCTGGGCCCCCGGCTGCACCTGCTGTTGCTTTCTGTTTCCTGCCTCTCTTCACCCACCTCTGGCTTTTTCCCAACTTGGTCTTTCTTTTCTCTCCCTCCCATATGTCTGCCCGCCCTCCCCTCCCCTTCCTCCCGTAGACATGTCCGACCTTGAGAACAATAACCGTAACCGTGGCGGGGCGGAGTTGAGTCCAGCCCCTGACAATCTCTCCACAGTGACCAACGCCCTGGTGGGCATGAGCCCCTCGTCCTCGCTCTCGGCCCTGTCCAGCCGTGCCGCCTCCGTGTCCAGCCTGCACGAGCGCATCTTGTTTGCCCCGGGCAGTGAGGAGGCCATCGAGAGGCTGAAGGTGAGGGCGTGGCCAGCGGGGGTGGGGAGGAGGCAGTGTCCCTTCCTGAGGGGCCTGGGATCCCGGAAGGGGTGTGCTGACAGCGCCGGGTAGGCTTGCTTGGAGGCGCAGTGGGCTGTGCCGGTGGGAGCAGAGCGCATGTGGGTCTGCCATCCAGCACCAAGAGGCTGCATGTGCTGAGAAGGGCAGATGGGTCCCAGGGGCTTCTGTGCTCCCTCCCTGTGCTCTGTGCTCACACCTGTGGCCCTGCGGGCGGCCGGCTGGCTTTTAGTCGAGGGGCTTGTCATTCCTTTAGTAAATGACTGCGGGGTGCTGGGCTGTACGGGGCTGGGGCTGACTTAGCAGGCAGACACACAGAGGCTGGACTGTGGCTTGGTGGGGGGTACTGGGTGTGTGGGGGACCCTGGGGTGCAGGACCCACTGGGGTGTGGGGCTGGGAAGGAAACCAGGAGCTGGGGCTGATGTTGGAAGTGCTTGTCGTCTGTGTCCCGGCAGTGGCCAAGGGACATCTGTGCCTCAGAACCAGTCTCAGTGTCCCATGTGTCTCTCTGTGTCTCTGAGTGTCTCTCAGTGTCCCACACGTCTGTCAGTGTCCTGTGTGTCTCTCTGTGTCCCCGCATGTCTCTCAATGTCCTGTGTGTCTCTCTATGGCCCCACGTGTGTCTCAGTGTCTTACATGTCTCTCAGGGTCCTTACATGTATATGTGTTTCTTTTTCTCCAGGTTTATTTTGCCTTTTTTCTTTATTGTCTGGCTGTGTCCACAGAAGAGACTTGTGTCTGCGGATACATTAGTCCTTCAGCCCTTGACATTTCAGGCATTGTGCTGGCTAGACAGACCTGGGAATTGGGGCCCCGGTGCCCTGCAGACCTTTGCCTGGCAGCCGGGCCTCTGTCTGCTCCCACCCCAGACCACCAGCCTCACTCTGCTCTGTCCTACTGCCTAGGAGACAGAGAAGATCATCGCCGAGCTCAATGAGACATGGGAGGAGAAGCTGCGGCGCACGGAAGCCATCCGGATGGAGAGGTGGGCAGTGGGGAAACTGAGGACTCCAGCACCCCAGCCCTGGGCTCCTGCTCCTGGGGGTGGCTGTGTCCCAGCGGGGGACAGGCTTGTGTCCTCTCACCAGAGACTCCCCCCGATGCCCTCATCGCTGATGGCCCTATTGACCTGATCCCTGGTCAGGTAACAGTTTTCTCCAGGCGATCATGGACCAATGGGGTGCCCCTGGGCCAAAGGGCCAGAGCCTCACCAGCTCCTGCTCAGCGGATGGGTCAGTTGGGAGTGAGGATCCTGCAGCCTCGAGGCTCAGGCTGACCCAGACACTGTCCCTTCAGGGAAGCCCTGCTGGCCGAGATGGGCGTGGCCATGAGGGAGGACGGCGGCACCCTGGGGGTGTTCTCTCCCAAAAAGGTAAGTGCCGGTACTAGTTCTGGGGTGCGGTCCTAACTCGGACAGGCCAGGGTTGGGACCCACCCCGCTCAGCCCAGGAGGGTGCCACTGGAAGGATGGGGGGTGCAGACCTGCCGGAGCCTGTGCTAGCCAGGACGGTGGGCAGCACTGCCCTCTTGGAGCTCAGCCAGAGTGGGGTCTGGCTGTCCCAGCTGGGACTCTTCCTCTCCCGTCCCAGCTCGCTCTGCAGACCTGGCGCTGTCAGTGGGGCCTCACGTGGAGCCGAGAGCCAACCCCTTTGGCAGTTCAGATGGCTGTAGCATGAGCATTTGGGGAAAAGTCTCTTTGATAATTCTAGGACCCAGGACCCCCATTCCCCCAAAGAGTGCCAGACCCTTAGACCTCTTAGGAGCCAAGTTTCAAGCTGGGAAGCCTCCAAGGAGGTGGTGATAGCCTACTCTGACCGTAGCTCGGCTCTCTGGGCCTGCCTGCCCTAGAGCAGCTTTGTTGTGGCTGGCTTTCCCCCCAGGTGTTGTTTGGGACAGAGGGCTTCTGTGTTGCCAGGACCTGAAGCCAGAGGCATGTGGAGTGCCCTCCGTGCCGCTGGAGACACCGTGGGGAGGGAAGCGCGCGTGCTGGGTGATACATTCATCAGCCCGGTGGCCACTCCCTAGGTGCGGGGCTGGGCTCCTCAGGCTGCTTCTGCCCTGTGAGCTCCAGGCCATGGAGCTAAGGCCCGGGGACAGTAGGGGGCCGTGTGGGCAGGCTCCACACTTGGGGCAGGCTGGGGGGCAGGTGATAGGCTGCTTCATAGCCCTTTGGGATCGGCCTGTAGTTTTCACTTGGGATGGACTCTTCCTGGGCTCTCAGCCCCTGCCCCTTCCTGGAGGGCGTACCCCAGGGCTGGTGTACAGAGCTGTTGGGGCACATGGCCTCGGGACATCTGCACCCTGGAGGCTTGCCGTTGGTGGCAGAGGCAATAGTATTCCCTCTTGGGTCGGTTGGCCCTGGTCTGGGCACTGCCCTGGGGGCATCTGAGGATACCTCTTCCTTAGAGGGCATTCTTGGGACTCTGGCGAGCACAGCTCTCATTGCTTAGGAGAAGGGGTGGCTGGGATGGTTGTCCCCAGTGTCCGATAACATGGGGACGGTCACAGTCCTGCAGACTGGTGGTGGGGCGCACTGGGGGACTTGGAGCTTGGTGTGGAGGCTGCTTATTCTAAGGTGCCCAATGGGAAGCCAAGAAAGCTGTCCTAGCTTCCACTGGGTTGCAGGACCCCGGCCTGGGACACAGTGTGGGGTGGCATTCCTGAGTTCAGGAAGTGTGTCTAGGGCCCCAGTGGGTGAAGCCTGTGGGGTTGCCCAGGAAGGGGCAGGTGACTGAGGGCAGTGCTCAGACAGGTTGGTCATCTTGGGTACACCCGTGGATGGGAGGGGGCCTGAGCTGGGGGGCTGGTGGATGGGAGGGGGCTGAGCTGGGGGGTCTGAAGGGACTTCTTTCATAGCCTCTGCTCCTCGGCCTGCAGGTCAGATCCCTCCCCAGCAGCACCCTAATCCTTCTGGACTCACAGATCACTGGGGCTCTCAGCTGCTGGGTGCTTCAGTTTGAATGGAGTCCCATAGCTCCCTTTAGGGTGGAGGAACAGACCCAGAGCCTGATGCCTTTGTCCCTGCGGGACCCAGCATGCACCCTACAGACCCAAGAGCCCCCCACAGCCCCCAGCACCTCCCTGGGCTCCCAACTCCCCCTGAGTGCCTCCCACATAGATTCTGAGCTCCCCGGGCCCCTCCTCAGGGAAGTCAGGCTAGGAGGACACTGTGTCCCCATGAGGCAACTTCGGGCTGGTGGTGGTCTGGCCCCCGAGGAGAGAGAGGTCAGGTGGGTGGTCAGTGCTGGGCCCCCATGCCTCCCCAGGAGAGGTAACTGGGCTCCTCTCTCCCCAGACACCACATCTGGTCAACCTGAACGAGGACCCACTGATGTCTGAGTGCCTCTTGTACTACATCAAGGACGGGATAACCAGGTGGGGCTCGCGGGGCTCAGACTTCCCCCACAGAGGGGCTGCCGAGCCTGGTGTCTTCTGGAACGCTACTGTCTGCCCATGCTAACAAGCATGGACACAAGGCTGGGGCCACTCTGTGCCACGGGGCTCTCCAGGCCGGGCTGTGTCTGGGGCGTCCCCTGTGGCCTGCTCGCATGCACCCTGGGCATTTCCCGACGGAGTCCAGCCAGGCTCCCCTGTGGGGGGGCAGGGGTGGGCCCGGGGGTGGCTGCCTGGATGCACTGGGTCTGGCCAGTGCTGACTGCGCCCCCCTCCTCTGCAGAGTGGGCCGTGAGGATGCAGAGAGACGGCAGGACATTGTCCTGAGTGGGCATTTCATCAAGGAGGAGCACTGCATCTTCCGGAGCGACTCCCGAGGGGGCAGTGAAGGTATCTCGGCCCTGGGGAAGTGGCTCCAGGGAACTGAGGCTCTGAGTGCTGAGCTGTAGACCCAGGAGCCCCCTCCCTGCCCCCAGAGTGGGCTGGGGGTCTCCCTGGGCAGGAGGATAGTAAGCTGTGGGAATGAGCCTAGATCTAGTGTGGAGAGCTACTTCTAGACCCCACTTTCCTGTTGGGCTTGGAGCTGCCGTCTGTCCACTACCCAGCTGGCCTGCCCACCTCTGTCCCCACTGCCTGTCTTGGACATGGTCCTCTTGGGGAGGCCCCTGCTGTGTCCCTGTGCCATCACAGGCCCCATGCTTCCCCAGCACCAGGTGTGCTCCCTGACAAGCATCTGGCCCGAAGCCCACTGTGACCAGGACACTTCAGGGTCACTGCCTTAATCAGTGTTGGGGACATTGGCTCTCCCAGAATGCTGTCCCCAAAGCCTGCCCTCCTCTGGGTGGGTGGACTCTAAGCTCCAGGGGGCTCTGGGACTCCTGGGGACAGGCCAGCCATTGTCTCCCATCCATGCCCACCTGGAGACCCTGATGGCCCCCCGGTTCTCTGACTTGGGCACACGTGCCCCCTCCATCGGGTGTCTCCTTCCTCGTCTGTGTGGGAGGTGCGGCCCTCCTGTGGGGCCCAAACAAGGTATTGTCTGCCAGCTGTCGGGCTTTGCAGCTAGCAGGGAGGGGACAGGCCTGATGGGGGCCGCACCTGGGTGGTTGGGTGAGCCAAGCCGTGCGTGTGGTCAGAGAGGGCATAACCACCCGGAATGACAGTCCCTCACAGTCCTCCTCTTAGTCTTCCCCTGTCTGTCCTATAGCCGTGGTGACCCTGGAGCCCTGTGAGGGTGCAGACACTTATGTCAATGGCAAGAAAGTCACGGAGCCCAGTATCCTGCGGTCAGGTATGGCTATGCTGCTGACCTAGTGAACACATCTATTCTGAGGGGCCCCGGGCACACACAGGCTGGCTCCTGTCATGCTCCAGCAGTTGGGGAGGCAGGTGGGCAGGGAAGGACCCTCGAACCCACGCTGCAGGAGGGGCCTGAGCACAGCCCCCGGGGGTGGAGGAATGTCCACGGACAGGGCACGGGGTCAGGATGGCCAGGGCAGTGGCCCCTATCGGGTAGGGAAAGGACTGTCTGTTAGAAAAGTGCCAGGACTGTTTAGCAGACATCTCTGGCTGCTGTATGGGGAGGCACAGAGGACGTGGATTTGGGGAGACAGCAAGGTCTTGGGCCACGGGGCAGGTGGCTGGAGGGTCCAGAGTGGGGACCTGGGTGGCTCCCAGCAGCGCCCTGGGGTGGGCCAGCCGGAGGAAGCGCGTGTGCCCCGCTATCCCCTCTTCCTCCCTGCCCCCATCCCTGGAAGCCTCCCCCAGGGCACAGCCCCCTGCCCCATTGCCAACCTGGCTTCTGTCCCCCAGGAAACCGCATCATCATGGGAAAGAGCCACGTGTTCCGGTTCAACCACCCTGAGCAGGCGAGGCAGGAGCGGGAGCGCACGCCCTGTGCGGAGACGCCCGCCGAGCCCGTGGACTGGGCCTTCGCGCAGCGAGAGCTGCTGGAGAAGCAGGGCATTGACATGAAGCAGGAGATGGAGCAGAGGTGAGGCCCAGGCCAGGGTCCCTGCACCCATCCTGCCGCTCATCCCCCTGTGCGCGCTCACCCCAGCCTGCTCTTGCAGACTCCAGGAGCTGGAGGACCAGTACCGCCGGGAGCGGGAGGAGGCCACGTACCTGCTAGAGCAGCAGAGGCTGGTGAGGGCGGCTGCTGGGCCCTGGGCCAGGGGCAGGGTGGGGAGCCGGGGTCCCCGCTCAGCCAGCCGTCATTGTGGTGCAGGCCCTGGGGCCCACAGAGGGAGGCCCAGGCGGGAGGGGCGGGGACGGGGTCCGGTCCCCGCGTGGGTCCACAGGGCTTCTCCCGTGGCCAGGACTACGAGAGCAAGCTGGAGGCCCTGCAGAGGCAGATGGACTCCAGGTACTACCCCGAGGTGAACGAGGAGGAGGAGGAGCCCGAGGATGAAGGTGAGAGGCTCTCAGTGGATGGGGCGAGGGCCTTGGGCTGGGGAGTGGTCTTGGACAAGAGGAGCCCCCACGCTGCTCCACACCTTCACCCTGGGCCCCCTGGCCCAACCTGAGGAGAGGCCTCCTTGTCGCTGGGAGGTGCCCATGGCAGCAGGATTGGGGAGCAGAGGCTGGGCTGCGGCAGGGAGGCAGCTGGGCCCTGGCACTCAGGCCAGTCTCGGCGGGAACAGCCTGGATGGTGGGGAGGTGGTGTGGACAGGGTGAGGCTTCTGCTCTCCCATCCTGCCAGCACGAGGCTGGTGCTCTTATCCGGGACCCAGTCACTGCTCCTCACCTCAGGACCCCCTTTCTGAGCGTTAACTCCGGTAGCCCACCTGCTGACCTCAGCCGCTATGGGCATGAGGGGGGCCACCGGCGGGGCAGAAGGGGCAGAAAAAGACCCGGGGTTCATGTCCAGCTTGGCCCGCGGTCAGCTGGTCAGTACCTTTGTGCAGACGTGACCTTGGCATGCCCTTGTGTGGAGCCGTTTATCCGATGAGGCTTCTTCCCTCGGGGCAGGGGCACTGGGTGAGAGGGGCCGAGCCTGGGAGCCCAGACAGGCCCGTCCCGGTGTCCCCGCGTCTTTCCTCCTGTGGGCCTGGGGGGCAGAAACATGTGAGCTGAGACAGGGCATGAGGCTGAGCCCCGGTTAGCCCTCCTGCCGTCCTCCCACGGGCACCTACACCTGCCAGGGGCCCCCCATGTCTGTAAGGGCGCTGCCACGGCCCTCTCTGAGCTTGACGGCCTCTCCTAGTGCTCTGGCTCTGGGGCCCATTGGGCCTTTCAGGCCATTCCCTGGGGCAGACCTTCCCACCGGTTTCCTTCTTTCTGAGCGCTGGGAACAGTCAGTGTGACACTGGGGGTCCAGACACAGAACCCCGGGTTGTGGCCAGAGTGGGGTATTGTGGCCTTTCTGCAACGATTGCCCACACCTCTCCCCACAGTCCAGTGGACTGAGAGAGAATGTGAGCTGGCGCTTTGGGCTTTCCGCAAGTGGAAGTGGTACCAGTTCACATCACTGAGGGACCTGCTGTGGGGCAACGCCATCTTCCTCAAGGAGGCCAATGCCATCAGTGTTGAGCTCAAGAAGAAGGTGGGCTCCTGCCCCACTCCCCGCTCGCCATGGCCACACGCACACAGGGGGGACCCAGTGCTGGGCATCCCTGCCCCCTGGGGGAGGGTACAGCTCCTACTCCTGACCTGGGGCCCTGAGAGCGGGGGTGGGGGGCAGGGAGAGGGAGGCCCCAGGACAGACCCCGGCGGGTGTGTGGCCTCAGGCTCAGGGAGCACTGAGGAGCAGGAGCAGCTTTCTCTCCGACTGCTGTTCAGAAGGCTCCAGTGCAGCCTAGAGGTGGGAAGGAAGCGCTCTGGGGCCTGGCCTCCATCCACTGAAGGGCTGACGTCCGCCATCCTCCCCCCTGGTGCAGGTCCAGTTCCAATTCGTCCTCCTCACGGACACTCTCTACTCCCCGCTGCCACCGGATCTGCTGCCTCCGGAGGCCGCCAAAGACCGGGAGACTCGCCCCTTCCCCCGCACCATTGTGGCCGTGGAGGTTCAGGACCAGAAGAATGGGGCCACCCACTACTGGACGCTGGAGAAGCTCAGGTGTGGGGGGGGCACACCCTCTGAGCTCCTATGTCGAGGGAGATGTTTCTCCTGCTGCAATGGCTTTTACAATCTGAAGGAAAAGTGTGGTTATAGAAGCTGCCTTTTCCCTTTGCCGACGCAGTGGTGAGGTTCAGTGGGCTTTCATGGAGGAAATGGGGGATGAGGCTCACGATGCTGCAGTGGGGGCTGCGTGGGGCCAGCACCGTCAAAGCAGGCCCCGAGAGGGGGGTGGGGAGTCTCCAGAGCCAAGCTGGGCTCTCAGAAGAGTTCAGCAGGGTGCCTCTCCACCTCAGGACCCAAGGGATCCCAGGCAGGATGGCAGAGGGGCTCGGAGGGACCTGGAGGGGTCAGACGGGGTGGGTGCAGCTGTCGCTGTGAGAGGCGTCTTTCACAGCCACACCTCCGTGCTCCCCACGTGCTCGCTGTAATGTGCGACTCGATCTGGAGAGAGACTGAGCAAGACAGAGGTCGATGCCATCAGAGGAAAGTCTGATGCTGCTGTGGTCCCCTGGGTGTGGGGGCTCCGCACAGAGGCAGGGGCCGTGCCGGTGGGAGGGCTCGGGGCATAAGGAGGGAGAAGGAGCAGAGTTGGGCGAGGCCTCGGTGGGCAGGGCCATCCACGGGAACTGGCCACTTGGAGCTATCCTGGTGGGGTCTGGGCACAGGGCTGCCCAGGCTGCCATGTGCCTGACCGTCGGGAGATTTCGGGCAAGGGTGCTGCTCTGGTGTGTGAGCGAGGTAAGGGCGGGTGGGTTGGTTTGTGTGTGACAGGTTGGCTCACCCATGTGTTGTTCGCGGGCTGACCCAACTGGCAGGCCCCAGGGATATCACGACGTTGTCAGCTACGGAGAACAGAAGATGTCATTAATCCATGCTCTCAGTCCTCCCCAGACCCAACCACATGCACCCCTCCATATTCACACTCGCACACCTTCCTCTCTGGTATGGCTTGTTCACATGCGGACACACGCAGGGACATGTGCTCCCCTGACTCGTGCGAGCCAGGGCCCATGCTCACGGCCCCTTCCCACCGTCCTTGGGGCCATGCTGGGACTCGCGTGAGGACGAGCACCACATTCCTGTCACTCCTGAGTTCTAGGGGGAAATGACTGCATTCTCTTTCTTCTACAATGTGTTAGTTTTCCTGGGGATAATCATTTTAAAAATATTTTCTATGACTACATCCGATCACCAATCTGCCCTTCGTTCCCTTGGGTTCTAAGGGCCTGGCGACACGATCCCCCACCCCAAGCTGCCCTACCTGGGCTTTGGCGGGCCTTCTCAGTCCCCTTGCCTCCCATTCCAGACCCGGTCTGCCTACTCACATTGCCTCGCTGTCCCTGGGTCAGCGTCGAGGCCATTTAGTGGTGCCTCGCGTGCTCACTTGGAATTTGCTCATGGTTGACTGAGTTTGAGGAGTGAGGAGGCTCCGTCACCAAATCACACTGAGCCTTGAGCTGCGGCCAGAGCTGGGCGGAGCCTGCTGGCCCGGCGGGAGGCATGGCCTGCCCCACGCTCCACCCATGGTGACCTCTGTTACCCCCTCCCCCCCGCAGGCAGCGCCTGGACCTGATGCGGGAGATGTACGACCGGGCGGCGGAGGTACCCTCCAGTGTCATCGAGGACTGTGACAACGTGGTGACTGGCGGAGACCCCTTCTATGACCGCTTTCCCTGGTTCCGGCTGGTGGGCAGGTGGGCGCCTCCTTCCCTCCCTGGGCTGAGAGAGAGAGAGAGAGAGAAGGTGGTGGGGGCAGGGAATGGGCCTCCTCCCAAGGCCGAGACCCCTGGCTGGGGGACCCCAGCAAGAGGCCCTTTTCTACCCTGACTCCCCTGTCCTCGTCCTTCCTGGGTCTGAGGCACCTCCCCAGCCATTCTTGTCCACAGGCCAGTGGGCCCTGTAATTTGGGAGACCAGGAGGGGAGGGGATCTCGGCATTGCCACCAAGGGCTATGGCCGCCAGGTTGCATGTGTCCACGGGTGTGAATGTGAGTCACCCGGTCCTCACACAACCTCAGCCACACCTGGCCAGGATCATGCCAGCAGGTGCTTTCCAGAACTTTCCGTAGCCTTCCACTGACCACATGTGCGGTTTCTCTCCAAGCCTGGGGACGGGGTGCACTTTGGTTCTCTTGTCTTTTGAAGCAACATTCCAGATGGTTTGTGTGTTTGGTTTTGAACAGAAGCCCCCCCCACCCCCCGCCCCCCGTCCGTCCCTGCGAGTAGCTGGTGTTAACTTCTCTCTGTCTTGTCGTACTAACCTCAGTTCAGTCATCTCTGGCTGCAACAGCTACCCTCTTCTCAACACATGCATGAGCGAGCGCATGGCTGCTCTCACCCCCTCCCCCACCTTCTCGAGCCCCGACTCCGACGCCACCGAGCCTGCCGAGGAGCAGAGCGTGGGGGAGGAGGAGGAGGAGGAGGAGGAGGAGGAGGAGGAGGACCTGGAGGACGACGTCTTTCCGGAGCACGCGCTGTGCGACGGCCGGGACCCGTTTTACGACCGGCCCCCCCTGTTCAGTTTAGTAGGAAGGTTGGTGAGGTCGAGGACGGCATGCTGGGAAGGAACCAGCTCTTTTACGCAGGAGCACTGCTGCGGGCACAATTCGACCGCCTCCAGGGCAGCTCCCCGGACCCCCAGGCCAAGGCAGGCCGCGGGGCTGGCCTCCCCGAGCAGAGTGCGTGAGGGAGCGAGAGGGCTCCTGGCCATCCTGGAGTATGCCCAGCGGGGACAGTTAGGGTCCCAGTCACGGAAGGGGCCATGCACCCAGAGCACGGCCCTCTGGCTCCAAGTGGGCGGAGCTCCTCCAGCAGACAGGCTGTAGAACCCTGGGAGGGAGTCCGTGGGGGCATCTGGGAGAGTGGGGGTTTGCGTCTCTGCACGCACCTCCCGCTGAGGCGGCTTCACCCCCCTCAGTCTCCTTCTGCTGTTGCCCCAGAGGGGGTGGCTCCCAGTTTGCTCTCCCTGCCACACCCTCTGGGAGAAGGAGCAGAAGCCGGAGGAGACCTTCCTGGAGGGCAGGAAGGAAGAGCTGGCGCTCAGGCAGGGGCCGGTCTACTTCGCAAGCCTGGGGCCCAGTGGACCCTGCCTCTGCCCGAGCCTTTCTCCGTCCAAAGGTGAGGACATTTCGTTCCTCCTCACCTCCAGGCTATCCTGGAGAGACACAGCACACAGGGCCCACACTTCTTGGGAAGTGCCCTTTACAGAGACAGCCCGTTACAGTTTCTGGACAGAAGAGGGAAGCCAAGGTCAGGAGATGGAGCAGAGGCCCCAGGGCACCCCAGACCTTGCTGGCAGATTGGGCAGAGGCAGCTGCCATTAATGGTTTTATGACCGTGGAATGGGAGCAAAACAGGAGAAGGAAAACTCTAGAAACCCAGCTGCAGTGGTAGGATGTTTGGCTCACGGGACAACTGCATTTAGATTTGAGGAACATATGAAAAGCGTAAGATGGTTTCAACAGTGACCTTCTCTGAGTCTGAGATCGTTTCCTTGGGCTAAGCCAGTGGGAGCCTTTGCAGGTCTTGACCTTGGAGCACCAGGCCTGGAAACTGAAGGCTGAGGCTGGCCCCAGATTAGGAGGTTCACACAGGGAGCCCTTGGGTGCAGACCCCAGAGCGAAAGCCCCCACCACCCCGACTTCTCTTGGAAGGAAGAAGGTTCCCGTGGGTGTATGTCAGATTTATTCTGACCGGTTTTCCGTGGGAGTGACATGCTGGCCTCCTGGATGCAAATGTGGGCTCTCTCCCTCAGAGATGCCCCGCGTCTGGGCCTTCCTGAGCCTGACAGGGGGCTGAAGCCCCGGGGGCCCGATCCACGCAGGCCTCTAGAAAGCCCTGGGTTGTGGGCCCGGGGGTCGCTCCACTGTCAGATATAGGAGTGGGCTCAGGGCGCAGGGGAGCGAGGGCACCGGGAGAAACGGGGTGTGGGCTCTGCAGTCTCAGCCAGAAAGAGCTGGGTCCTTCCAACGTTTCCCCCTCTGTGGATCTGAGATGTTACAAAACAAGCAAACCAAACGAAAGTCATCAGTGAGAGGCCAGCCCCCACGGCGGGCGGTCTGTGAGGGGCTTCATTTGGAAACGTCCCCATCTTTTTGGTTTGGCAAGAATTGGCTTCTCCCGCGCGGCAGCTGTGCAGGCCAGGCCCTGAGAAGGACCCCATCTTTGGTTCCCTTTAATCCTTCTGGTAGCTGCTGGCTCTCTCGCCAAAGCTTAAGCAGAATTGGGGTGCCCACTCTTGTCTCCCTTCGGAAAGGCTTTCCTGGCCCCAGCATGCGTCTCTGCACCTCACCAGCCTCGTGGTTAGCCCCGCCTCCTCCCCTCCCGCCACACGCAGCCCTGGCTCTGTGCTCTGCCGCCTCCTCTCTCTCCGGGCGGGTTTCAGCCTGCTTCAAGGTGCCCTCCCCCCGTGGATGAGCGCCCCCCTCCGGCGTGGGCCTCCCACATCTGAACCCTGGGCTCCTCGCCCGTGGCCAGGGTTAGTCCCCCAGTGGCCTCTCCCTCTGGTGGTCTGGGGTGTCAGGTGAAGTGGGGAGGTGGGATGGGCTGACCCAGGCAGAGGAAGGGGGTCTGGGGACTCTGGTCCACCCCCCACCACTGATAATCCTCCTGGCCAGGAGCACTGCTTGCAGAAGCTGGACACCGGGAGCTGCAGGGAGGAGGGTGAGGGGCTGGCTGCCAGGGATGGAGGGTGCAGGGAAGGAGGGCAGGGGAGTAGGAGGGGGACCACCCAAGGGAAGCATTCCAGACTCTGTGGAACAATGCTGACCTGTTTTGGGTCCACACTGTGTCCCCTGGGCTGGTGTGGCCAGTCCCTCAGCTCCCAGCTCAGTGCCTTGTGCACAGGGCCGATCAGCCAGAACTGTCACCGGTGAAGCTATGAGCCCCTCTGTGTGCAGTGGGTGGGCTCTGACTGGCAGGGGCCCTCTGGACAGCACTGGGCAGTTCTGGCCCTTGGTGGCTGAGGCTGATGTCAGACTTTCTGGCACTTATGGGGCAGTGCAGGGGAGGCCAGCGTCTGGGCTGTGGGCTGCATTTCCTCATGTCCTGGCTTCTGTGGGTCAGGCTGATCTCTTCCTGGACTGTGGGGTCTTTCAGGCTTCCAGCCCTGGGGATGGTGGCTGCTGGACCCCCAAGGTCCCTTCTGGGTGATGTGCTCACCACCATCTCATGATTAGATCCTGGGGATTTGGGGGAGAGGGACAGGAAGGAGAGCAGGACCAGCATCCAGCACCAGATGCTCTCTTGCCTCCTGGGGGTGTCCCCCCAGCCCACACGTGTGCCCCAGGGGAGCGTGTGCACACGCATTCACTCATTGCTGGGTTAGGACCTTCAGAGCCGGGGAACGGGGTCGGCCATGGGCCACAGGGGTCTTTTCATTGGGTAATCCCCCACTTCCCACCACAGGGTCCCTCAAGGCCCTAGTCCTGGGAGGCCCGGCCTCTGGGAGCACAGATAGGATGGGTCTTGTGTAAGGATCTGAACTCAGGCTTTGCCGTGCTCAGTGTCATGAGGGCTCAGAATTTCCTTCTCATCTGACAGAAGGAAATCCTAAAAGATCAGGAAAGAACTGGTCTCCTAATTAGCAGGTGGGCACTGCACCCGCCGGAGCCGGAGAGCAGCCAGGCTGTGGGTTTAAACCCCAGTCCCCAGTGCCTTCCTCTCTGTTCTTGAGCCTGATGTACAGATCTGCAAAGGGGGCACTAACACCCTCATGCACCAGCTCTGACACACACCTGGGAGAGGAAGGTGCAGGCACCTGAACTAAGAGGATTGAGGGTCAGGGCAGCTCCGCGTCCGCTGCCAGCATGTGAGGAGTGGGCGTCTGGGAAGTGACTGGTGTAGGTAGGCTGCTGCCCAGGGTGGGTGGCCCTGTTGCCCAGGGTCAGCCCCCAGCCAGCTCAGGGTGCAGTGAACAGCTAGGACTCCATCACGGCTTTTTCATCCACGATTTGGGCCTTGGAGTCACGAGTGGCCCAGCCCCCATCTGGTTTGTGGGAACCTCAGATCTGCACAGTGATGCAGGTTCTCGGGCCCACGGTTGGCAATGGGACAGAAAGAGTCATTCGGGACGAGCCCAGCAGGTTTTGTGATGCAAGGTCTCAAGGAGAGAACCAGGTCAGGGCTGGCCTGGACTGGGCTCTGCCCTCCGCCTCCGTCTCTCTCTTTCCTGGGCTTGGGGAGGGACGGGGAGGAGCATCAGGAAGTGGGTGGACATGGACCTGTGAGCTCAGAGAGGGGTAGGGGTTACCTCTGGGGTGCTGTGGGTCGCAGTCTGGATAACCCCTGGGCCCTGATGCCCAGATCCAACCCCTGAGGTATCAGCCCCTGAGCCTTCTAGGAAGGCAGCCCTGGCCAGGGGCTCTTCGGCGGCCTGACTCTGGCTCACCTGGCTGGGGGCTCTGCATGGCCCAGGAGGCTGTCCTGATTAAGGACCCTCGTGCCAGTCACGGTGCCCTCACTTGCCCCCAGTGGGAGGTGTCCCCCTGCTTCTCAGGGCCCTCCTGCTGGTTCTCTGCAGACTATAGATGGGGGTGGGCACCCATCTGTGCCTGGGAGGCCCTGGGAGCCTCCTCAGCGCCTCCCTGCCTCCTGACACGGGGCCTCCCATGGTGGGCCCTGCCCTGGGCCCGAGGCCTGCAGCTCGGGGCTGTCCTGCTCGGTCCTGTTAGCTCTGCAATGTGGTGGATGGCCGGGGCCCCAAGGGGGCAGAGCAGGGTCCGGGCCTATTCCTCAGCCAGGATGCCAGGGGCTCAGGGAGGGCAGGCCACATCGTGTCCGTGCCAAGGTGGGTGCTGGCCGGCCTTGGCCAGTCCCTGTCAGCGGGGTGCCCTGGGCTGCTGCAGCAAGGGGCTTCTGCTCCCTGGGCCTTGGGCTCCTCTGTGAGTGGGGCCAGCGCTGGCTTCTGCCAGCCGTGCCCATGCCTTGTCTTGGTGGGTTGTCAGGGGCAGCAGAGCCCCCACGCTGGTCATTCATCAACACTGCTGCTCCCTTGGAGCAGTCCTTCTCTGGGGTGTTCCCGGAGAGGGCTCTTTGCCAGGGAGGAGAGGGGCTCCGGGAAGCCATCGGGCATAGACACTCAGGGTGACACTGAGCCCCTGAAGCAGCACAGCCTTTCCCTTTCACTGGCGCTTATCTCGGTCTGGGGGTGCCCAGCAAGTAAGGGAACGTTGGCAGAGACCGACCCACTGCTGAGTCAGACAAACAGATGGCTATAAGGGGTTACACGATGGGGGTGCTGGGAGCAGAGAGTGCCTGGGGTGTCCTGGGACGGGGGTGCTGAGTGGCGGGCTCGGCCAGCACTGAGGGTGTGTGGAAGTCTGGTTGGAGCCCTGAGCCTTCTCTGGCTGCCGTGGGGGCCGCGGGGGAAGCACAGGTGTGGCTGGCCCTCGGCGGGGACGTTTGGGGTGGAACAAGAGCCAAGTGGTGCCCAGCTTTCTAACCTGTGGGTGGAGGCCCCACAATGGAGTGGGGTACCAGGGCCTGGAATTGGGGCCCTTGGGGAATGGCCTCCTTTATGTCTACAGCCGTAGGGAGTCCTTTGGGAGCTCAGGTGTAGGGTGAGGCCGGTGGCTCAGCCTAGGTGGTGTCTGAGCTCTGAGCAAGCCGAGAGGGGCAGTGGGTGGGGTGACATCTCTCTCCCTTCTCCTCCCAGCACCCACCTGGCCTGTGCACTGTGACCTTCCCTCCCTCACCTCCCCTTCACCCCCCACTCCCACTGTTGCTCTTGCTTCTGTACCTCCTTGGTTCTCCCTGACTGAGGCTGTAGGCCTCCCTCCCCCACCTCTGGTCCTCCTTCCCTTCTGTGTCCAAATCCTTCCCATCTTTGCCCAAGCTGGACCTCTCCCCTGGGACCCCCCAGCCGCCTCAAGATCCTCCTGGGAGCTCGGGGCTGTTGAAGGCTGTGCCCCCACCTGTAACTCTGTGCTTGGATGGGAGGGCAGGTTGTGGACAGGTCCTGTGGTGAAGGATGAGCAGAGCGGCGGGGTTTTGCCAGGGTTGGGCTCACTAGGCCCGCCTGTCCTGTGCCCGGAGTCCCCCTAGGCAGGGTACCCCTGACCAGGGAGGAGATGTGCTCCACACCAGCCTGCACACCTGGCCCAATGGCCCAGGTATTCCTCTTGGCTATCCGAGTGACCTCTGTACATGGACTAGCTCAAGGAGCTGGGCAGACTCCTCGGTGACACGGCCCCTACCCAGCCGGTCCTGCCACTCGCCAGGGGCACAGCTGGGCCGGTCGGATGGGAAGGGCCTCGGGTACTCTGTGAGTGGCTGATGGGGACTCACTGGGCAGTGCCGGGCAGTCTAGGGGGTCCTCAGGGCTCTGTTCAGCCCACTTCCCTGGCACAGAGGTGGGGGTAGTGCCCCATTGGCCAACTCTGTGAGCTCCTGCCTTCTGTGTTTCTGGAAGGGTCTGAGAAGGAATTGACCTCTGTTCTGCCATGGGAGCCCTCTGTGGGGTGCTGAGGCCAGGGGTCACTGGGAAAGGGGTGGGAGGCAGAGGGACTGCGGGCATCGTTGCCAGTGTGAGGGTCATAGCTCGGCGTGGCCGGGTCCCCCGGTCCTCCTCCTCCTTGAAGCAGGCTGAAACCTCCCTCCTCAGCTCTCAGACAGCGGGTATGGCCCTGCGGGCTCAGCCCTGTGCCAGCCCCACTCGCACTTCCTCTCTGCCTGCCCCGCGCACGCCCTCCTCCTCCTCTGTCCCTGTGCCTCCTCCTGTCTCCTGCGCAGCCCACGGACTGCCTCCCCCGCCACCGCCTCACCCCACCCAGCACAGCCCCCGCCCACCCTGCCTGCCCGTTGCCCTGGCTGCTTGGCTCCTCGCTCTGCTTCGCCGTGTTGTGTCGTGAGCCCGGGCCGTGCTGCCGCCAGCGCTGCTCCCAGCCCGCACCGGGAAGGCCCTGACCTTGGCCTCTGCTCCCCCAGGGCCTTCGTGTACCTGAGTAACTTGCTGTACCCCGTGCCCCTGGTGCACCGTGTGGCTGTCGTCAGTGAGAAGGGAGAGGTGAAGGGTTTCCTTCGCGTGGCCGTCCAGGCCACCTCAGGTGCGTGTGGGGCAGCCCTGGGTGGGAGGTCCCCGTGGGCACCACACCATGGCCAGCACGCCGCTGACCTCCTCTGTTTGTCCTGCCCCCCGGCTAGCATGCAGGCTGCTGGCACCCAGGAGGGCCTCCGGGAGCAGCTCCTGCTGCCCAACTCCAGGTTCTGTCCTTTCGGACTCTCCTGGGTCGGGTCTGACGGGTCAGGGGCAGGGTGCTGATACTGTGCAGGCTGAGCCCACTGTACCTCAGGGGCCCCTTGTCTCCCATCGGGTAGTCCCAGGTGGACCCAGGCCCCAGCGTGGGGCAGAGTGCTGCTCTGTCCTAGCTCCCTGCTGTGTCTGAGCACAGCACAGGTGTGCAGACTCCTGACCACTGCCACCTCCACAGCAGCAGCTCTCAGAGCCTCTTTCCAGGCTCCCCACTGGGTCAGTCCTTCAGACCCCTTGGCCTCTCTGGAGCTGGCTTTTCTGCCCAGAGGCCATGGACCCTCCACAGTGGGCCACAGGCCAAACCCCCTGGCTGCAGAAGCAGGTACCTCCTGCTGCTGAGCCCCCTCCGCCTGGCAGGGTCCCAGGACCCTGAGCCACAGAGTGAATGCCTTTGAGCCTGGGTGTGCTTCCCTGTAAGTGGCATCCCATGGGAAGCTTCCCACCCAACAGATGTGTTGAAAGACCATTTCAGAACATAGCTGTGAACATGCTTATCTGAGCAGAAGCCGCAGACCCGAGGGCCTGTGCTCACGCTCTAATGGCCTTTATGGCCTTCGTGGCCCTCGGGTCCTCGGTCCCCGCCCCGTGGTCTCGCCCTGTGGCTTTGCTCTGCCCCGTCCCCACGGCCTTGGCAGCCTGGATGCCCTGGGGAGTCCGACGGCAAAGCATCTCCAGTACAAGATGGGGCCGGGCTGCTCAGAGCATGAGCCCCCCACCTGCATAGCCCTGTGCCACCCACCTCCAGCTGGATAACGCAGCCACTAAAGGGGGCTCTGGTTGTACTTTTGGGACCCTTTTACCAAATTCTCACTGGCCCACAGTTTCCAGGTGCTCTTCATAGTGTGTCCTAGTCATGTCACTGCCGTGCCAAGACCTCCGGGACCCCCTGAGTAGGGGGAGGACAGAAACAGGGATACTCAGGACATCCAGGGCCATCCTCATTCCTCGCAGGGAACCCTGTCCCTGTAATCCTAGGGGTGCTCTGTCCCCTGGCTCTTAGCCTTCTGCGACCAAGCTGAGCCTCAGTGAAGTTGGTCCCACCAAGCGGCCTGCTTTACGGGCCGGTGCTGTCTGTTTGGACACACGGCACTCTCACTGTCTAACGCTATGGCGGACAAGCAGCAACTTCAAAAAGCTCCAGTGCTCACAGAAGTCCCACCTGGCCTGCGAGGGTCTGCTTGTTGGACCCTTGAGCGCCAAGATCTGCTGTGCTCAGGTCCTAGACCAGCCCCGGGGCCCCTGGGAAGTTGGGGTCAAGAGCACAGCAGGGCTTGTCCCCCCCGAAGGCCCCAGAAGAGGAGGTTGGAGCCCCTGGAGGGTCCGAGAGGCCTCCCAGGGTGAGGTCTAGCCAGAGTGGCTGGAGTCGGGGGTGGGGAGGAGATGGAAGCCAGGTGTCCCTGGGGCAGCAGGACAAGGGGTGGGAAACAACGGGAAATCCGGGACTCTGTGAAGGGAGGGGATTGGGGGGCATGTGGGGAGCAGGTATGGAAGCTGAGTGAGGGGTGTGTGGGTGCTGTTGAGGGTCCAGATGGAGGACAGTGCGGGCCTGCAAGGGTGGTGGCAGAGGGACAGTTGTGATTCTGGGGGTGAAGCGAGGAGGGCCCTGTGGTGTGGGCTCAGCTGGAGCATCTAAGTCTGCAGTGGGTGGTGGCGGCCGGGACTCAGTAGAGGGGCAGGGGTCATACATAGCTCGGTTTTGAGAATGAGGAGTCTGTAGCCCCGTCAGGGCTGGCTGTGCTGAGGAGGTGGCCCCCTCTTGGGTCCAGAGGCACACAGGCTGGCAGGCCATGTGCCCGAGACGGCGCCCTGGGTGTTCTGGAACCATGGTTGGCAGCCCTGGGGGACCCCAGTCCTGGGTCAGAGCCCGTCTCAGTTCCTGTGCCTTGCCCCTGCCTGGTGGCTCCGACTGACTTTGCCAAGCCCTCCTGGGGACCAGCAGGGCCCTGACCATGCACTCGGTTCCCATTGCAGCTGACGAGGAGGCCCCTGACTATGGCTCTGGCGTCCGGCAGTCAGGGACGGCCAGAATCTCCTTTGATGACCAGCACTTTGAAAAGGTAGGCGCAAAGGTTGGCCTGGCCTTCCAACACCAACGACCCTCTTCCTGCTTGACCCCAGAGGGCCTGGGCATGCCTGCACTGCTCAGGACCAGCCTGGCAGGCCCTGGGTCCTCCTCAGCCTGGTTCCTCTCTTCCCAGGCCTCGGTCTCGGTGCCTCTCTTACTGTCTGACTTGACCTGACCCATGGGGTCCATCTATCTCCTCACCTTGGCCTCCCCTGGGTCTGTGCCTGCTTTCCCCACCGGCCTTTGGCTGTATGGGCCTCCACACGCCAAGATGCCCCCACTGACCCGCCCTGACCCAGCTTGCTGTCCTGGACAGTTTCCATCTTTGCCCTCCCCTGACACTGCAGCAAGAGCTAGAGGGGCCCCTCCACACAGTCCTGGGCTGGCCCTGCGCTGGTGCCAAAGGACAGGCACTGCCCCCTGCCGGGTCCTCACTCAGAGGAGACGGTGTTTTCCAGCTGCGCCCCCTGTTCTGCTCTCAGGCCCAGAGTAGAGGAGGGGAGGGTCCTGCCCGGTGCCCCCAGACTGGGCTTCACTCACAGGAGGCTCTTGCCCTCTCCATCTTAAGGCTCTTTCCTAACCCATCCCCACCAGGCTGCCCGGCACTCCACCTGAGTCATTCCCCACCTTCCTCTGCAGCCCACGCAAACTGAGGCTGAGGGCGGTGGGCACCCACTAGGCAGGGGCAGGTCTAGATCACAGGTCTGCAAAGGCCCTGGCCTGGCTCTGGGGTCCTCAGTGGGCTGTCGTGGCCTCATCCTGAGCTGGTTTCCTCTGACTCTGGCCCCCAACCCACCCAGTTCCAGTCTGAATCCTGCCCAGTGGTGGGGATGTCCCGCTCAGGGACCTCCCAGGAAGAGCTGCGCATTGTGGAAGGTCAGGGCCAGGGCGCAGACGCTGGGCCCTCAGCCGACGAGGTCAACAATAACACCTGCTCAGGTAGGGGGCCACCCCACCCACCATGGTCCAGAGGGCCCACCCCCTCTTGGCTCAGCTCCCACTGCCAGGGTCCCCCAGGGAGGCCGTAGGACGTTCCCGGGACAGTAGCCGTGTGGGCTCCTCGCCCGATCCCGGGCTTTAAGCCCTGCGGAGGTCCCGCCACATCGCTCTGCCCTCGGCCCCCCACAGCCGTGTCTCCGGAAGGCCTCCTCCTGGACAGCCCCGAGAAGGCCCCCCTGGACGGGCCGCTGGACGCCGCCCTGGACCATCTGCACCTGGGCAACACCTTCACCTTCCGTGTGACCGTCCTGCAGGCGTCCAGCATCTCTGCTGAATATGCCGACATCTTCTGCCAGTTCAAGTGAGCCCCGTGCCCCGTGCCAGCTGCCGGTCCCCACCCCGCGGCCCCTGTGCCTAGCCAGTGTCTCCTCTCCTTTTACAGCTTCATCCATCGCCACGATGAGGCCTTCTCCACGGAGCCCCTCAAGAACACAGGGAGGGGCCCCCCACTCGGCTTCTACCATGTCCAAAACGTACGTCCTGAGGGCCCCCTCTCCCCTCCATTGCAGCCGCCCCAAAGTTGAGCCTGGCAATAGTCACTGCGTCAGACCTTGTCCCGGTCCCGAACCCCGGCCATGAGCTGGGCAGGGCCCGGGTGTGAGGGCACAGGGACTCAGGTGCCAGGCGGGAGCGCATGCTGTCGCTGGGCAGTGGGGGCCTCAGTGGGCTTAAGCCTGGGGCTGGGGGCCCCTTGGGCAGGTATGAACATGAGGTGTCTAGGGTACCCAGCGTGGCGCTGGCTAGTGTGGGGAAAAAGCAGAGAGACAGAGCACACAGAGGGCCCCGGGGTGTTTGGGCACAGTCTGGAGAGGTCGGGGAAGCCTTAGGCAGCACGTGTCCCCAGCCTGGCAGTCAGGAGAGCAGGGGCTTCCGAGTGGAGTCGCTCTGTGAGGCCGGAGAACAGGGCTCACCGGCTGCTGGGGATCACCTGGCCGTAATGGTGCCTTCAAGGGGTGAGGCCTCGCGTGCCCGCCGAGGAGTGTGAAACAGACCATGGCCAGTACATCTTGTGGGTGTGTGGCCTGAGTGGTCCCGGGCCCACACTCAAAAGGGCCCCCCAGACCAGCCCGTCCTGAGCCTCGGGTTCTCAGCCAGAGAAGCAAAGTCAGGCGTGAAGGTGTGCACACCTGGTGGGCTCATTTCCTGGGCGCCCTGAACAGAGCCCATTGACTGAGCAACCTTAACAAAGCCACGGCCCCTCCAGGCAGGAGGCCAGAAGCCTGAGATCAAAACCTGGATAGGGTCGTTCTGTGGAGACTGTGAAGGAGACTCCGTGCCAGGCCTCTGCTGGGCAGGCAAACGCCCTCTTCTCCCTATCCTCCTGTGGTCATGCCTTTGTGTCTGTCTGTGTGTCCTGATATCCCCTTTCCATGAGGACACAGCTACATTGGCTTAGGACCCCCCGGTGCCCTTGTTCTAACTTGGGATTACCTCTACAAACCTCCTATCTCTGAATACAGATCTGGGCGTCAGAACTGCAACACAGGAATGGGGAGTGGCGGGAACACAATTTCACCCATACCCCTCGATGAGCAGGCAAGGGCCCAGGAAGGGTCCCTGCAGGCCACAGAGGTGCCCTCTGCCCTCTGTCCCCTCTTGAGCTCCGTGTTCTGAAAGGGCACTCTCGGGAGGTTGGCCTTTGGCAGGGCTAGCAGGACGAGGGAGGAGCATCACCCCCTTGTGGGCAGAGGTCAGGCCCAGCCAGGGTCTCCAGTCTGGCTCTCCGGGGAGGCCGAGCTGTTAACCTCTGCGACCCTCCTTCCCCTCCCCCGTGTCATGGCCTCACCCTCCTGCCTGCCTTCCTTACCCGCCAGATCGCGGTGGAGGTGACCAAGTCCTTCATCGAGTATATCAAGAGCCAGCCCATCGTGTTCGAGGTCTTTGGTCACTACCAGCAGCACCCGTTCCCACCCCTCTGCAAGGACGTGCTCAGGTCAGCACCCCCAGGTTGGGGTGGGTCGGAGGGCCCTTCTCAAGGGTGCAGGCCCTCTCCCTTCCTTACCAGTGAAGCTGCCCTGACCCAGGCAGGCCTCCCAATGCCCACCTTCCCCATCGCCAGGGCAGCCGGTCACCCAAGGTCAGCAGGATCCAGGGGAAATGAGAGATGTCCCTCCAGGACTGAGCAGCAAGGTTCTTAAAGAGGACTGCTGTCTAGACTTTGCCCTCGTAGCTGGGGGCTGTGTATTGGGGCCAGGAAAGCAGGGGCTGGGTGGGGGAATGGCCAGGGAGGCGCATGAGGCAGACTGCTCCTGTCGCCTGCAGAGAAAGCCACCCCGGGCCCAGTTATTCCAGGCTCCTGGAGTCATTGGACCCCAGACAGCATGAGGGAACATCCTTCCATCTCCTTCATCTCCTGTGACCTCCCCTGGGCTCTGTGGGTGGGTCAGGTGTCCCTTCTGCTGTTCCCACCCCTGACCTGGTGCAGGGAGAGCTGCAGACAGGCTTCTGGGGCTAGGGGAGCCTCTTGCCACTCCCATTGCGCTCTCTGCTGTCCTGCGGGACCCGGAGCTATGCAGGGGGTCCAGAGTGTTGGAGAAAGAGAAAGGCCGTGAGGGGTGCTATTTCCCAGGCATTTGGCCCCACAAAGCTCATCTGTCCTTGGGGTGCTGAGGGAGGCTCTGTCCTGGAAGCCCTGGACGGAGAACCAGAGTCCGATCTCACCCAGTTCTCACGGGCTTGGTCTGGGGTCCCCATGGGCCTCCTCCCACATCCAGGCTGGTGAAGGCCTAAGCCTGGGGCCTTTCCTGGGACCTGGGAGGCAAACGGGGCCCTGGATCAGGCAGTGCTGTGAGCTCCTGCTGCTGCTCCTGCCCTTGGCTCCAGCACTGGCTTGGGGGCCTGGAGACCTGCCCACAGCTGCCTCACCCCGGCGCCTCTCTCTCCACAGCCCCCTGAGGCCCTCACGCCGCCACTTCCCAAGGGTCATGCCGCTGTCCAAGCCAGGTACCCGGGGCTCTCCTGCGTCCACCCCTGGGGGAGCGAGGGGCTCTTGCTGCCCTGATGCGTCCCCACACCTCGCCGGGATATGGCAGGCCGAGTTTTCCACCCGTGGTGCCTCTCTCCTGTCATCCCGCAGTGCCTGCCACCAAGCTCAGCACGCTAGCGCGGCCCTGCCCTGGGCCCTGTCACTGCAAGTACGACCTCCTGGTCTACTTTGAGATCTGCGAGCTGGAGGCCAATGGCGAGTGAGTACCCTCACCGGCTATGGCCAGGCTGCCCGGGCCATAGCCTCGGGCTGGTGTGCATGGCTGTCCTTGCCTGGCTGACTCTGTCCTCCCTGGACTGGACTGCCTCCTCTTGGCCAGAGGCGGGAGCTGCTTTTCCTGTTCCCACCCTTCATCTCCTCTGGGCGCACAGGTATGTGTTGGGGAGTGTGGGGGGTGGGGGGTTTGCCTCACGCATCTCTTTTTTGCAGTTACATTCCTGCAGTCGTGGACCACCGTGGCGGGATGCCATGCATGGGGACCTTCCTGCTTCACCAGGTGCGAGGTGCTCCCTGCCCCTGCCAGCCTGTGTTCCCTGCCGTGGGGGCCCCAGGCCATCTGAACATGTCCTCTCTCCTGGTGCTGGGCAGGGCATCCAGAGACGGATTACTGTGACCCTGCTGCATGAGACAGGCAGCCACATCCGCTGGAAGGAAGTTCGAGAGCTGGTCGTGGGTGAGTGAGATGGGTGCGGGCTGCCTTAGGGGCTGGTGCTGGGTTGGCAGGAAGACCCCTGTCCAGGCCAGAGGTCTGAGCTCTAACCACAGCTCTGCCCCGAGGCTGTGTGACTTTGGCCAAGTCGCTGAACCTCTCTGTGCCTCAGTCCCTCCCCTGGAGAGGAAAGTTCGGGCCAGGGTGATGCTGCCCCATTTCTGTGGAGTCCCCTGCTGTCAGCTACGCTGGTGCGGATGGCAGAGCTGGGCCCTCCCACAGACCTGCAGGCATGAGGCTGAGGGCACTCACCCTCTGAAGCCTGTAGGGGAGCGCCGGTCCTTGCCTCTTCCTGCTGTCAGCGGTGTGTGGGGACTACCTGGCCCTCCTCGGCTTAGGGACCCATCAGGTGGCCTCTTCTTGGGAGGACCTGGATTAGGGCCCACCCCCTCCAGTGTAACCACAGCTCAGCTAAGTATATCCACCAAGACCTTGGCTCCAAATAAAGTCACATTCTCAGGTCCTGGGGGTCAGCACGACGCATCCTTTGTGGTGGTGGTGGGGGAAACACAGGGAGAGGACACACAGTTCAACTCATAGTGGTCGCCATGGACCTTGGACATTTTCCTTCAAGTTTCTTTTGCCAAGCTGTGAAGAGTTTGTTTTCCAGTTTCCCTTCAAGGGCTCAGACGATTATCCGTCTTTCCCCTCCCCTGGAGCTGATGGGTCCCCCCGGAAGCCCCTTCCTGGGCCTTTCTGTGGTCAGGAGGGCTGCCGCTGGAGGGTGCTGTCCTGGGTCTCATGGGGGGCCGAGGGCGCGGTCGCAGGGATGCCACTGCCAGAAGCCATATGCTGGGCCCCAAGGTGCAGGACTCTGAGCTTCTGGGGGCCCAAGACAAATGCTTTTATTTTAGCCATTGGTATCTGTGTTCACACAAATCCTAAAAGGCTGGACAGAGCTAGCAAATCCTCCTCTGAGATGTTTAGGGCAAGTTTAGGGAATCAACCTAAAGAATGAGATGCAGCATGTACCCCGCCGGCGCCCAGACCTCGTGCAGACGGGAGGGCTCGCCCCATGTGTGGACAGAGGAGGGGTGCTGCTGAGAGGAGGGGGGATAACTGTGAACACCAAGGCCCCACTCCAGGTTAAGGGCTCTGGGCGCTGTCTCTCTGGGCCTCTTAAACGAGATAGACCTGGGAAGGGGCGCCTCTGCCCAACAGGGGCCCCCAGGCATCACGCTTGCCAGCAGGGCGCCTGACCACACAAATGGGCAGAGAGCTGCTGATGTTGTGCCCTAGGGGCCGAGGAGGTCGGGGGCCAGCCCTGGAATGAGCTTTTTGGCTCTAGTCAAGCCACAGGGCACTCCACCTCCCACTATGGGGGTCACACCTTGGGAGCACTTTTGGGGGACCCCACACCTGCCTTCTCCCAGAACCCAAATGCTGCAAGAAGATTCCAGGAGGTGGGGCAAGCAACTCCAGCATACATGGCCACAGACCCCTGGCCAGGGCCTGGGCTCCGCCTCACCCATGCGTACGGGGGACAGAAAGCCAGTCTTCCTGCATGGCTTAATGGAGAAAATTCAGTGTCTGTTTCTGCCCTGAAGAAGCGGAGTGTTCTGGTATCTAACACTACTGGGGCAAGAAACGACTCACAAAGCCACCAGCAGGGTTCTTGACTCACAGCCATTGTGGCACCTCCCCCAGACAGGACCCCCATCCCAGGGGGCGTCTTAGGGGGCTCAGCAGGAAGTGTGCCCTGCAGAGAGATTAACAACCCAGATGGTCCTTCCTTCCCCCCTTTCCTTTCCTTTCCTTTCCTTTCCTTTCCTTTCCTTTCCTTTCCTTTCCTTTCCTTTCCTTTCCTTTCCTTTCCTCTCCTCTCCTCTCCTCTCCTCTCCTCTCCTCTCCTCTCCTCTCCTTTCCTTCCATCCATCCATTCATCCCTCCCTCCTTCCCTCCCTTCCTTCTGTCTGTCCATCCATTCATCCTTCCCTCCTTCCCTTCCTTCCTTCCCTCCTTTCCTTCCTCCCCTCCCTCCCTCTCTCCCTTCCTTCCTTCTATTCCTTCCCTCTTTCCTTCATTCTCTCCTTCCTTTCCTTTCCTCTTCCTTCCTTTCCTCCTTCATTCTCTCTTCCTTCTAGTATAAAGAGAAGAAGGATCATTTTTCTTTTTCTTGCTAAGATTTCCTTTCCTAACAAGGGCCTGTGCATTCTGGGCTGAGTGGTTAGAACCTATCAGTTGGGTGCGAGAGAGACCGACATTGAGAGAGAGAGTTATTTATGGTTGATAAACTAGAAACTGAGATTGTGGGAGGACGGAGGGCAGGATGGTACGCTGAGTGCCGGCGCCCGGGATTGGCAGAGACGCTGCCGTGGCCTCGCTGTCTGGTGCTCCTGTGGGCCCATGGGGAGTCGGTTCCCTGATGTGGCCGCAAGGTTCCGGAGTGCTGGTCCAGGCAGGGACCCAGCACCCGCCTGTCCTCCTGGGAGGTGACTGTACTGTGGCCTTTCCTGTAGGTCGAATCCGAAACACACCAGAAACTGATGAATCCCTGATCGACCCCAACATCTTGTCTCTCAACATCCTGTCCTCTGATTACATCCATCCGGCCCAGGATGACCGGTGAGTGCCCTCAGGGCAACAGTGGATTCTGTTCCCAGCTCCCTGGAGACAGGGTCCAGGTCAGGACCCGGGGGTTGTCCTCAGCCCGCCACAACTGCAGTGGACCGGGCTATATGAGGTCTTGAGCCTGTCCAGCCACAGAACTTTCAGGCCTTCCTTTCTGACACCTGCAGAATGGGTGCTGGGAGGGGAGGCCTGGCCTCCGAGTCCCTTGGTGTGTGTGTCTGCACGTTGTCCCATCACAGCTCACACATTCGTCCAGCCTGTTCATTTGGTCATCTGGCGGAGGGGCAGTGGGTGTTGAGGATGGCTGAGCTGGGTTCTGTCCTCAGGAGTTTCGGGGGGTGAGCGGGGACACCGGGGTTGCTGGGCAGACAAGTAGCCCCGAACATCCCCAGCCACGCTGCTGTGGATGGTCTGGGCCTCGGGCTGGGGGTTCCGGTGGCCGTTCCAGGGTGCACAGGTCAGTGGTTCGGCCTCCGGGCACGGCTTGGCACCTGCTCCTTGTCACTGGGCTGCTCCTTTCCCAGCTTGCGGTTAATGGCCAAGACCTGGCAGCTGGGGCAGCCCCAGCTCCCCCTGTATGTGAGGAGGGCAGGTGGGGTGTGCCAGCACCCCTGGGATGCCCTCATTCACCCCCAAAACACCAGCCTTGCTGGGCTTGGCTGGGGGGGTGTGAGGGGTGGCATCTGAGGACTGACGGGGGTGGGTAGCTCGTAGCTGTCAAGACCTGTCCTCTTGGTGGGGATGTGGGCTTGGCTGTGTCTGAGATGCTGCTCTCCAGGGGCTTGGGGAAATGACGAGAATATTCCAGCATCCCAGACGGCTCTCCCATGGGCAGACCTGGCCTGCAGAGAGACGCTGAGAGCTGACCCCGGGAGCTCGCACTCTGGCTGTCTTCACTGGTTCCTGTGGCAGTGTGTACAGGAAAAAATGTCTTTGAGGGCTGGGAGTGCTTGGAGGGGACCGGGGATCCTCCACTTGCTAGGAACGCTAGTACCCATGAGGGTAAATGTCCTGGGGCGTCAGGTCCTGCCCTTCTGACTCCTGAGCCCCAGTGGAACCTGGCTTTGTTGTGGACACCCCGGGGAGTGTGCTGTAAGGAAAGCATCCCCCGTGCAGGCAACTGGGAGGGCCAGCAGTCAGAGACTCCCAGAGGGGCAGCTGTGACTCTGGTTCCAGCCCTGCCCAGAAACCTTCCCGAGGGATCACCTGCACTCTTGTCCTGGGGTGCAGAACGCCGGGAGGTGTCACTATGATGAGCGGGTTGGGGGTCCCGCCTGGCAGAGTGGGAAGCTGGGGGGCACTGTGGGGCAAGCCGGCTCGGGGGCTCCTCTGACCACGAGAATGCAATCCCATGAGGGCTGCCTGCAGGGATGTGGGAGCTAGGACCCCAGAGCGGAGGGCAGGCCTGGAGGGCTCTGCCTGCTGAGTGAGCTCAGCATTCCCTCTGCCTCAGACCCTTCCTTTGGCCCAGCAACTTCTAGATTCTTGGGGCAGAAAGGGAGTGGGGAGCAAAACACAAGAGGACAGGGTTAAGGATTTTCCTTCCAAGCCTCCTGCCCCGGGTGGTCTCCCTACATGGAAGACCGTGTCTCTGAGGCTTCCCTCTGTCAGCTGCTGGGGAGGCCCTTGGGGGCCTCAGCTCTAGGCTGAGTTCTGGTAGTTAAGGGGGCTCTGGCTCCCGGCTGGACCTCAGGGCCTTAGCTAAGCAGGTCCAGCCCTGATCCTAGAGGCCTGAGGCCCCATTACTGATGGAGCTTTGGTTCTGCTTCCTGGGGGCTGTGGGAAGTGAGGCTGGCTGACAGGCAGCTCTGGGGCCATCGGCCCTGTGTCTGAGGTCAGGGCTGCCGTGGGTCAAATGTAGAGGAAGGCCCATCTGTGGGCTGGGACGATAGACCTTGCCCAGAGCTGCTTTGGCCTCAGGCTTGGCTCCTGCCCATGATGGTATGGCCCCAGGACCACTCCGACCCCCCAGCCTTCCTTCAGGAAAATCTGGGGAACCGTCCCCACCTGGGGGCCCCAGGCAGATGCCATTCGGAGGCTCAGCGGGCCAAGCCGGCAGGTTCCCCTTCCCTGGGACTTTTCTCTTCCTGGACCCTGGCTGATGTCCTCAGAGCCCTGTAATGGGCCACTTGAGTGGACCCTTCTCCCCCGAAAGGCGCTGAGGCTCAGAGACCCCCGAGGCTTGGGCTGAGGGGTGTGAGCTATCAACCCGCTTTGCCATGGCCTCAGCCTCCTCCCGCTCCAAGGCCCTGTGCTTCGTGGCCTCCCCAGCTCAGACTGGGCCTGTCACCACAGACAGCTTCTCTCTGCGCTGCCCCTCCCCTTGCTGCCGCTGTCCCGCTGCCCTGCCGTCCCGCTGCCCTGCCGTCCCGCCGCCCCGCAGCCCCGCCCCGCCGCCCCGCTGCCCTGCTGCCCTGCTCCGCCGGCCTCACTAACCTGTAATTGTTTGTGTTTTGCAGGCAGTTTCTTGATTCGGACATGCCTAGGTATCATTTGTGCCCCTTGGTTTTATTTTGGCCTCTTTCCTTCCCCAGCCCCACACCCTGACATTTATTTTCAGCTTTTTGGATTTCTTCTACACTTGCTCCCCTTTCCCTCCTGTTTCTCCATCTTCTTTAGTTTTATTTCCTTGGAATCCTTTTCTGATTTTCTTTGTTGCTTCCTCTCCTCACCCCACCCCTCCCTCTTGGCTGAGTTCCTTCTGCCCATCCTCTTGATTTTGGCTGCTTCAGTAGTTTCCTGCCCCTCCGGAGACCCTGGCTGGCCTCCTGCTCCTGCCCCCAGCCTTGCCCGCCGCCCCGTGCTGACCCCGCCCCCCGCTGGAGCCGGAGCAGGCGCCCCCCGCATGCAGGCTGGCCAGCACCAGCCCTACCCCTTGTAAGGTGAAAGAGAAAAGAGGGAGAGAGGGGCTGTGGTGGGCCCAGGACGGGAGGGCAGACGAGAACCAGCCCTGCCAGGGACCTCCACGCTCCACACCTTCCAGCCCTGAGCATCAGCCCCTCACCTGGCCGGGCTGGGGGCTCCAGCTGCGCTCTTGGCCTTGGCTGCCACACACCCCAGATGGCAGGGGGTGGGCAGTAAAGTAAGTTGTGAAGGGCCCATCCGGTCTCTGTCTGAACCCCCCGAGGCAGGGGCTCCTGGGCAGGGGGCTGCCTCCCCGACTTGAGTGAGGTCCCTGAGCAGGCCCACTGGGTGCAAGGATCAGTGAGGCCCCAGGGGCAGACAGCCTCAAAGTCCCTAATCAAGACCGTCCGTGAGACTCGAGTCTGTTCTGAGCAGAGGGTCAAGGTCATGTCCTTCTGGGTCCCGTGGATGGTGGTCAGGTGCTGTGGGGGTGGTCCTGCAGGTCAGCTGTTTTGAAAGATAAATGAGCATTTAGAAGGCTTTTAGCTTCTGGAGCCTTTAGAGCCTTTCAGCTGCCTGGGGGGGTGGTGCCTGTTCCTTCTGTGGGAGGAGCCCCAGGGTGGGGTGGGGGGCACCACAGGCCTGTCTGAGTCACGGCTGTGAGGGTCACTGTGAACGGGCCCTGGGCCCCACGGGCTGTGGCTCCTGCTGGCGTGACCCCGAAAGCATGCGCACACATGTATCTGTGTGGTAGACACAGTTTGTGGACACTCTGTGTTTCCAGAGGCTGTTGCTCGCCCTCCCTGGGGTCCCTGTCAAGGGAACACGTGTGGCGGTGGCTGCTTCTGAACAGGGGGCACAGACGTGCAGGCCCAGAGCAGGGAGGGGGCCTGGTAGGGACCTGGGCCGGCCAAGGCCGTCGTCCTGCTCTCAGAAAGCTCTGGGCCCGGAGCCCCTTGCTCGGACGCATCTGCTGGACAGGACCCACGTCAAGAGCTGTTTCCTTGATGAGTAGAAGGTTCCAATCCCCTCAGTGTGATTGCTTGGCACGGGGGGTGGGGGGATGTGCATGTTCTGTTCAAGTTTGCGTTTGCACAGCCAGTTCTGTAGGATAGAGGGGTGCTCACTGGTCCTCGACCCCCCAGCTGCACACCTGCAACTTATGCCTCCAGGAAACTCCTGGGTAAAGTGGGGACAATACTGCACGGCTAGGAGGGGGTACCAAGGAAGGAATGGGCACTGATTTTCTTTTTCAGCCCCCCAACTTCATGAGACCCTCACCCCTGCACCTGAGCAGAGAGTCCAGACCCCCAGTTCCAGATGAGGGCTCATCGGCCCCAGTGGGCTTGGCCTGAAAGAGGAGGCCCAGGGCACGAGGGGCAGTGGGGGTCAGAGCCCCTGCCTCCTTCACGGGGCCCAGCCCTGTGGGGCAGGAGCCACTGTGGGGGCGGTCCTGAGAATGAGTGGACAGTGGGGTGTGGTCCAGGGAGGGTCTCGCCCTAGATGTGTGGACTGGGGCAGCCTGGCTGTGCCCTTGGCTGGCAGTGCCCTTGACTGTCTATGTGAGTGTGGACAGGTGGCAGAAGCTTCTGGAACCTCGTTTTCCTTCCCCCCTCAGAAAGGGGATAATTTAACCCCTGCTTGAAGTTGCTGTGGCAGAAATGAGGTGACAAAAATCTGTTAGCTGGGAGGCTTCCACAGAACTGTGTAAACGTGGGTCACATGTTCATTCTGCCCCTCATCCCCTCACCCCTTATCCCCTCATCCCTCACCCCCTTAACCCCTCACCCCAGCTCCTCACCCTCATCCCCTCACCCGCTCATCCTCTTACCTAGCCACTTACCCCTCACCCCTTCATTCCCACACCTCCTGACCCCTCACCCTTTTATCCCCAGATCTCCTCATCCCACATCCCTCCTCTTCACCCCTCATCCCTGCACCCCATCCCTTTATCCCTTCACCCCTCATCCCCTTTTCCCCCTTATCCCCCTTATCTCCTCAGCCCTAACCACTCATCTCACCCCTTCCTTTCCTCATCCCCTTAGAACTCACACTTCATTCCCTCATCCGCTCGTCCCCTAACCCCCATCCCCACCCCTTCACCCCTTCATCCCCTACCCCTTTCATTCCCTCACCCATTAACCCCTTATCCCCTCACCCCTCCACCCCCTCCCTCCCTCATCCCCTCAGTCCCTTCATTCTTCCACCTCTCACCTCCATCCCTTCATTCCTTTATCCCCTCACCCCCATCCTTTCACCACTTCACCACTTCATCCCCTACCCCCTTCATTCCCTCAACCCTTTGCTTCTCACCCCCTCCTTCCCTCACCCCCTTACCCCTTCACCTCCTCACCTCCTCAGTCCCTCAATCCTGGACTCTGGAGTCTGAGGACTCTCCAGCTGCACAGTGCATGAGGCCGCTAAGCCGTGCACAGGGCTGCAGTGGGCACAACAGAATCCCATTCCCCTGCTCTTAGCTGTGGGGTCCTACTGAGCACAGGGTTTAATTTTCAGATTCTCCACAAACCTGTTCGCGTCAGCGTGCCCCCTTGCCTGCCCGTTAACCCACCGTGGCTGTGATGCTCGTCCCAAGTGCTGGGTACAAGTCACCACACAGTTGTCGGAAGGTGTATCAGTGGGCTGTGTTTCAGCTGGCATCCGTGAGGAACGACCAGGTGCCGCCGTTGGGTGGGTGAGGCGGGGGATGACCCTCTGCCTGCCCCTGGCAGCTGCTGCCCCACCTGTGCTCCGCGGGGATACGGCGGGCACACAGTCTGTTAGATCAGGTCAGGCCAACGCGGGGGGCCCCCATGTTACCCTCCAAGGGGACATGAAACACCCACCACTATTGTGGTGGCCGGGACGGCCACTGAAGCTTGCTGGGCAAGAATCAGCACGGAAAAAACATCTCACAGCCTATGACATATTCTTTGTCAACAGAACTTTGTAATGTGTTTTCAGGTTTCCCCCGTGTGTCCTCACTTGTTTGAGGATTGAACTCTAAGTCCTGGAGCTGAGTTGGGGGTGGTCCTGTTTCTGGCCCCCCGCTGTCCAAGCCCTGTGGCTGGGGGCGTCAACACAGACCCCCTCCCCACCCACCCCTGCTGGTCAGAGGGAGATATTGGCTGGCAGCTCCTGCAGGGGGCTCGGAGGAGGGGAGCCTCCGTCCTGCACTCTGCAGTCCACCATGGAAAGAGTTGTGCAAGTGGGCATTCTCCTTCCAGAAGAAGGGTCCTGCGGGAACTCCTAGGGCTCTGCCCTTGGGGAAGCGGAGCCCTGCCTGCTGCTGGGTGTCCTGGAGAAGGGCTCAGGCCTGGGAGCTGTGGGCAGGGCCTCCCTGGGTCAGGGACATTCGGGTCCCGGCCTGACATGGATCTGGATCCGAAGGGTCGGCAGGGTGGGCCAAGACTGTGGTGAGGCGCCAGAGGGAGCCCAGGCGCTCTGCTCACGAGGCGACCCTGCCCCGGTGTTTCCACCTCAGTGGGTCTGGGGTGGGGTCTGGGAATCCGCAGTGCTCTGACCCAGGGACCCCTCGTGTGACTGGCACATTTCTCCTGAGAGTGTATCTGCGGGACTGGCTGGGTGTCCAGTGGGGGTGGAGGGAGGGGTGCTCCCTTCCTGGGGTGACTTGATGCCCAGAGAGGTCCCGAGAGTCCTGTGTCTGCTCCCGAGTGGGGGTCCTGGTGTAGTAGCCCTGACTTCGTCTGGCTGTCTCGGTGATGGGGGACAGCGATCCCTGGTCCCGTGCTGTGTCCCACAGCCTCACACCCTCCAGGGCTGTGAAGGTCCCACGCAGGCAAGCTGGCTCTCGGCCACCCCTCTCCGCCCCAAGCATTCCTGGGGGTGTCCGGTGAGACCTCCCTCTGCAGAGGCCCCGGGGGCTCGTGAGTGCTGCTGATGACCCTTCCTGTCTGGGGCTCTAGGGTCTGACCCCCCTTACTGTGCAGATGCATGGCCGGCTGTAGGCCAGGGGCCGGTCTACAGGAGGGATGCCTGGGGTTGAAGGCTGACCAGGGTTTTGAGAACAGCCTGTGCGAAGCGTCATGGCTGTGCCAGGTCAGACCCCAGCCATCTTGGCGCCTGGGGAACGCCTGGGGGAAGGCACCTTCTTCAGCTGTGTACATGGGCCCAAGGGGATGCCCACCCATTGCCCGTCCCCACCTCAACACACAAGACCCACAGGTTCGGGTTTTCAGCGAGGTTTTGGGTCTCAGCAAGAGCCACATCCCAACTTGACTGAGGGCCTCTTGGCCAAGAGCATCTCCGAGGGGCCTTGGTGAGTGAGCCTCATGTGGAGGTGCACTCGTTTCTCCTATGGCCCCGGCCAGTTGTGGCAGAGTCCATCTGGTCCTGGGGTGAGGGCTGCTGCCAGGCCCTAGGGTTTTGGCCGCCCTCATTGGGCTGGCTCCGGTTCCATTGGTGTGTCCCACTCAAGGGTGAGGGGCTCCTGACGAGATGGGGGTCCAGCTCTTGGTGTCTGAGTAGGAGCCTGCCCTGGGAGCGCCACTTCTTCCTGAAGGACAAATAGAGAGTGCACATCAATGTAGGAGAGCCCTGCTGGTCCCCAGAGCACCGGCAGTGGGTCAGAAACGAGCAGCATCCTTTAATGACATTGAGGAAGGTGGACAGAGGGGACGGCAGCGAGGGTTTGGGGCTGGCTGGCCGCCCCGGGTAGGGGGCCCTCAGGCTGGCCTTTCCCCGTGTGTAGTCAGGGCCTCTTGGAGGCGAGGACTAGTAATAAGAATTAGTAAGAATAATCTGGGCCCTGCCCTTAGCACCTCGGATGAGCTCCTTCAACCCACAGGACATCTCCATGAGGCAGGGATGGTGACTGCCAGTGGCTGGTCCAGGAAGCAGGGTACAGAGGTGTCTGGTGATAGCCAGAGGTCACACAGCTGTGCCACGGCATTTGTCCAGTCTGGGCTGCATTGGACCTCTGGCTCTCCCTGAGGGCCTGGCCCACAGGGACTAGGGTGCTTGGGGGCCCCTGGGACGGAGGCGTCCCTCTAGGGGTCGGTCACGGGTCCATGGGTACCCGCCTGGTCCTGCTGGGCACAGACTCAAAGCTCTGGCTGCAGACGCGGGGACTGGGGGTCGGAGAGGGCCCCAGACGCTGCCCCGTGAGCCGCCTGGGCAGCTGGCGGATATGGCGCACTCCCCCGCTCACTGTGGGTTAGCTTGTACCCGGCCACGTGACGGGGCTCGTTCTGACGTGTCCATCTCTTCTGTGTGTACGTGTGTGTCCTGGCTGCCTCCACCTTTAGCATTTCATTCGGAAATGACACTAGGTACAGCTCACTTTTCTCTTCCGCACTCGCTTGGTCTGTCCTTTTCTGCTTTCCAATTTCCTTTCTCCCCGCGCTCTCCGCCAGTCTGGTCACCCCGCTGTCCTCACGGCCCTTCCTCTGGATCGTTGTCCTTGGTGACGTGTGTGTATGTGTGTGACAGCGGCCCTGCCCCATCCTGCTGCTTTGCCCCGTGTCCCTGGAGTGTGCCCTGGAGAGCCCAGGAGGCCGCAGGCACAGGATGCACGCTGGCGCGGCCTTGCCCCTCCTGGTGGCCGTCTGCTCCCAGGCCGGACCAGCCTTTCCAGGGGGGGTCTGGCTGCGCTGGGGCGTGTGCCGCTGTCTGTCCGCAGTCTGTGCTGAAGTGTATCTCAACTGTGTCTTTGAGGATGCTTGGATGGAAACGGGGCATGGCTGGGTGCTGAGTGGTGCTGGCCGGGGCTCGCAGAGTGGCCACACTCTGGATTGAGGCAAATTCCCTGCCTCACAGAGGATCCTCAGATGGGCACCCTGCCTAAATAGGAGTCTAGGAGCTCTGCCATCGGGCGGTTGACAAAGACAGCCTGCTCCGGAGTGGAGACACTGAAGACTAACGTCCTGGCCTCCTAGGGACTGCTTATGCTGCCCTCAGAGGGCATTCTGGGCCACGGGCGTCTGCTCTGCTCACTTTCTTCTGGGGTTAGAGATGGGGATGGGGGAAGAGCCCACTGCCTGCTCAGTGCTAAATGGAGAGGAGCCTGGCTGTGGGGGGTGTGTGGTGATGCCATCTGCCATGGGCCACCCCGGCTTCCACTCCAAGCATCCTCCCCCAAGGGGAGGAGGTGGGCCACAGGGTTTTGGCCAACATGGGCAGGTTGATCCCTCCTTACTCAGACAGGGCAGGAGGGGGCGGTCCCCATTCTGCCCTCTCCCCATCTCTCAGTCCTCTGTCTGCCTCCACCTCCCCTCTTCTCCCTCCCTCTCTTCCCCTTTGTTGCCATGACCCAGCCCACGTGCCTCCCTCCCTCCCTTCCTTCTCAGCCCTCTCTGGCCCCTACTCCCATTCCTGCCTTAGCGCCAGTGCTGTGGGCTGCCCCGCCCGTCCATGCACAGGGGAAAACCCCTCCAGCCCGAGTAAGGAGGAGCCTGTTCTCCACACCGCCCGGGCTGCTCTCCCTGTGGCAGCCCTCACGTCTCTGTCTGTCTGTCCATCTGCATGTCCCCAGCCCACGAGCCCAGCCTGTGGGCTGCCATGTTTTACCTTGTCTCCGCTTCCTTCCAGGACCTTCTACCAGTTCGAGGCTGCGTGGGACAGCTCCATGCACAACTCTCTCCTGCTCAACCGGGTCACCCCGTACCGAGAGAAGATCTACATGACTGTCTCAGCTTACATCGAGGTGAGAGATTCCTGAAGCTGCCGTCCCCCCAGCCGGAGCTGCTCGCCAAGGGGCAGGGAGGGTGCTCAGTGGCCCTGGACAAGCCCAGATGTCCCTATGTCTTCTCCGAGGACTTGTCAAGTCCTTGTTCCATTCCCTTACTTTCCACGTTGCCTCCCGCTCACCGCAGGGTGCGGCTTTGCGCTGGGGCTGCAGGATAGCTCCTTCCAGGCTCCACGTGGGCTGGAAACGGGCACCCCCAGAGTCTTGGGCTGCACCCTCCCTGTGAAGCACAGAGGTGGTGGGGCGGGGGAGAGGCCGAGAGCAGGGTTATTGCTAGGTGGGGGCACTATTGAGGAATAAGGAGGCTTGGGGAGGTAAAGGCACCCCCTCCCCTCTGGGCCTGAAACTCCAGCTATGATATGGGGACCCACTTGCCTATCTCTTGGGATGCTGGTTTGTTGGGGAGACGCTGCCGGTCTGGCCCAGCAAGGCCCCGGTGCACACGGGCTTTGTCGGGGTGCTGTTGAGCTTCAGGAAAACAGAAGAGCCAGCTGTATGAGACACAGCCTGTCGGCACCCGGGGAAGTCACGGAGAGGAGAACGTGGGTGCGGAGCTGGGATCTGCTTCGACCCTCACAGGGTTTTTGGGAGTGTGTTGCCTGATCCCATGGCCAGGCAGCTGGGGCCCATGTCTAGGATCCTCAGGGTCCCCGCCACCAACACCCAGCCACCTGCAGCCCAGGGAGGTGGGATCCTGGCTTTCTCCCAGGAGTCAGCTGGGGGGAGCAGAGACCTCCCGCCTGGGTCTGGCGCCATGCCAGGAGACCATGGAGGTCTGAGGCTGCCAACCAGTGGCTTGTGCGCCCCCCCAAAGATGGTTAGAGGGGGTCTGGTGCCTGGGTCCTGTGGGGATGCTCCTGTGCCTGAGCCCCTGCCCTGTGCCCCATGGCAGATGGAGAATTGCACCCAGCCAGCAGTCATCACCAAAGACTTCTGCATGGTCTTCTACTCTCGGGACGCCAAGCTGCCTGCTTCGCGCTCCATCCGCAACCTGTTTGGCAGTGGGAGCCTGCGGGCCTCGGAGAGGTGAGCCTTTGGTGGAAGTGGTGGGGGGTTGCACAGGGAGCAGCTAGGAGAGGCGAGCCTGCAGTGGGGGTGGTGGGGGGCTGCATGGGGAGTGGCTGGGAGAGGCGAGCCTGCGGTGGGGGTGGCGGGGGGCTGCACGGGGAGTGGCTGGGAGAGGCGAGCCTATGGTGGGGGTGGCGGGGGCTGGGGTGCTGCTGTGTGGACTCTGCATGGGGAGTGGCTGGGTGTGCCTGGCAGAGGCTCAAGTGACTGGCCCGCTGCAAACCATCCCAGATGAAAAGGTAGACCAGCCACTCTCCTAACCGTTCCCCTGCCCTGGGACCCTCTCGTGGGTGGTCCTGGGGCCCAACTCCACCCCCATGGCTGGGAGACCTCCTCCCCAGGGACCTCGGGGATCATGCCAGCAGGATGGGGGGCTGGGTTGGGAAAAGTGCACTCTGGACAGAACCTCTTGCCTCCTGGAGGCTGGCAGCACCCAAGGGAGTAGAATGTCAGACCCTGGACCAGCCATCCCCTCTTGCCCTCTGACCAGTACCTGCATTCCTGGGGTATGGGGGTGATGGACAGGAACGTCAAGGCAGTGAGGAGGGGGCTTTGTCCCAGAAGCGGAGACCACCACAGGTGCTAGGCCTCCTGTGCTCACCTCCTTCCCACGCTATCTTGTGGGCCCCAGTGTGCAGGACACCCGGGGCACAGACAGGAGGGTGGAGTGTGGGGTTCAGGACTTAGTGGCCTCAGGCTGGCTATGACCCAGGCATCCGGGGGTCCCCCAGAGGGGATGGGATACTGTCTGCCGGCTGGGCCTGCCTCCACGAAAGGTTGGCAGTGTGCACGCAGCAAAATGGGGCCTGGAGGGGTCTGGGATGCGGACTCCCCAACTAACCAGTCCATATGGGCTGCAGTCCAGGGACCCCATGTAAGGCCACCCAGCAGGGCATGCAGTTGGACTTGTCCCCAGTGTGCATTGGACAGGCCCTTGCTGGGCCTGGTGTCCACACGTCCTCTCTCTGCTCCCCGTAGCAACCGAGTGACGGGCGTCTATGAGCTCAGCCTGTGCCACGTGGCCGATGCAGGCAGCCCAGGTAGGCCTCTGCCCTGCTCTCTCTGACCGGGTGGGGGCACTTTGTCAGGGAGTCGGGGTTCTCTGGGGTCACACAGGTCACCTCAGCTAAACTGCCATTTTGGGGGGTCCTCCCTTTTGAGACTCAAGTGCTCACATTTGAACTTATGGGGTTGTCCCAAGAGGCCAGAGGACAGTGAGGGGAGAGGCAGCACTGGGGGCTGGATGACTTCTGTGGGCAAGGCGCTCCCAGGGGTACCAGACTCCCTCCGTGGATAAATCCCCACCCTAAGCCCAAGGCCTGGAGCCAGGGCGGGAACGTGGCCAGCCCAGGGTCCCCTTTCTAGGGATGCAGCGGCGGCGAAGGCGAGTGCTGGATACATCTGTGGCCTACGTCCGGGGCGAGGAGAACCTGGCTGGCTGGCGGCCCCGGAGCGACAGCCTCATCCTGGACCACCAATGGGAGCTGGAGAAGCTGAGCCTACTGCAGGAGGTGAGCTCGTGTGCCGTGGGCATGGACAGCCCAGGCCGCAGGTGCATGTGGAAAGCAGGGTGCTGGGAGGGTGCTGCGGCAGGGGTGGACTGTCCCTCCACTCACTGTGAGCACAGACGTGGGGGACGCGGATGCCGGACGGAGGGTGGCCGGGTGGCTGGGCTGAGTCCCAGCAGCAGCACAGCCCGTGGGGAGACAGTGGGTGGGCTCTCGGGTCCACATGACCCTGGGGTGCAGTGGCTGAGCCATGTCCCGCCTTCTGCAGGTGGAGAAGACCAGGCATTATCTGCTGCTGCGGGAGAAGCTGGAGACCACCCAGCGGCCTGGCCCCGAGGCGCCATCCCCTGCCTCCAGTGAGGACTCTGGGTCCCACGGCTCATCCAGCGCCTCCTCCCCACTCTCTGCTGAGGGCCGGCCGTCCCCTGTGGAGGCTCCCAACGAGAGGCAGCGGGAGCTGGCCGTCAAGGTAGCTCAGGCAGCACTGCCCTGACTGTGGTCCCTGCGGGGCTCTGGGGACTCAGCCTTGTCCTATTAGGGCAGGAGCTGGGACAAAGAGGGTCCATAGAGGCCTTTTGCCTGCCCCTCACTCCACATATTTTGGAATTTGGCAGTCTTTTACAGCTTTCTCCCCCAAGCAATGATCTGCTTCCTTGAATACCTGTGCTGATGGGGAGCTCACCCCCTATCTCCAGAGCTGGCTCTTTGGGCAGCTTGATGGGCCACTGGGAAGACCTCTTAGGCTGGGCAATGCTGTCCCCCCCATCTTTGCCCTGGGCCCGGGGCCTGCTCCCAGAGGCTTCCCTGGCTCACCCATCACCTTGGAGGCTGTAACCGCTGTGTCCAGGCCTTTAGCCAGTCCTCCACATCCAGGGGCCGTGCTACGGTGGAGCCAGGTCCGGGGCACCACCCCCAACTGGACATTTGCTCTCATTACAGTGTTTACGCCTTCTCACGCACACGTTCAACAGAGAGTACACCCACAGCCACGTCTGCGTCAGCGCCAGTGAGAGCAAGGTAGGCAGCAAGGGGCTGTCCGCAGGGCTTTCGTCTCCAAGAACAGTTCTCACCCCTGTCCAGAGAAGGAAATAAGGGTTTTCTTAGAAACATACTCTCACAGCCCAAAGGGGCACCTCCTAGCCAAGGGCCTGGTCTGGTCTGTGTGTGGGGTCCGTGGAGCCCTGGGGCCTTCAGGGCGAACCAGGGCTAGGCCCACCCAGGACCCTCCCTGCTGCCTCCAGCCCGGCCCTCAGCTGCCTCTGTCCTGGGTGCTTGGGCCCCAGCCTTGGAGCTGTCTTCCCCTACCAGAGGGCCACTCATGCCGCCTCACCCACCCTGGCACAGAGCCCACCATGCACAGCCCCCTTGCAGCCTAGACTTCCTGCTTTGCACTAGCCTCACCTTCTGCCTGGAAGGGCCTCTCCCTGAGGCTCCTGGATTGCCCATCCTATAGTCGGGGCTCCAAGACTGCACATTGGCAGAGCCTTCTCTGACCCCGCTGTGGTCCCTGCTCCCTCCTTGGAGTGTAGCTGTTACAAGTCCCTCCTGAGGCCAGACAGAGCCCACAGCCCGGGGAAGGGCAAGCCAGGGCCTCGTGGGGCTGGGAGAGGTTCGAGGGAGGCTGGGAAGGGGGTCTGGCCTGCCATTGGAATGGGGCGCCCTAAATGGAGGTAAAACATGAGCCGAGGTGCAGGAATTAGCCACTGCGGGGGCATCCACACCCCGTCTGCCCCACGAAAGGCTCGCTCTCCACAGCTCTCCGAGATGTCTGTCACCCTGCTCCGGGACCCGTCCATGTCACCTCTGGGCGCGGCCACGCTCACGCCCTCCTCCACCTGCCCCTCTCTGGTTGAAGGGCGGTATGGAGCCGCAGAGCTGAGGTGAGTGTGGACCCTGAAGAAGTTGGCAGCGCCACAAACCCGCCAAGGACGGTGTGGCTGCCGCTCTGGTGCAGAGCATGGGGATGAGGTGGGGCAACAGTGACCCGGGAGGGCCGCACACAGCTGGGCAGGGCAGGGGTGGGGGAAGGGGTCCACCCTGCACCCTGGCCGGCACGGCCCTTAGCTGCTCTCCAGTCATCTGACTCTCCCGAGGACGTTTTCTGCTGAAGCACTGATTTCCAGTGTCATGGGAACTAATGCCGGGAATGGATCAAATGGCACAAAACCAAAAACCCTTTTCAGGGGGATGGGCTCACACAATACTCAGTAGGATAGAAGGTGAGCCCTGTAGCAGTGGCCGCAATGCCCGGCCGTCTCTCCCGCCCCCCAGCCATGCTAGCACCGCCCACACCTGAGCCCTTACATTTTATATCCCTCAAGGTGTCCACATTTCGTCCAAGCCCTCTGGCCTTCCCCGGAGATGGGCCTTCCTGGCCATGGGTCAGGCTTTTCGGACCTGGCAGGCCCCAGTGCAGAGGGCCCCTGAAGACATGACAGCCTGGGCTCCGCGGGCCATCTGGGGAGAGGGGCTGCTTTCACGAGAGCGGGGGACAGAAGGTGCCATGGGACGGGGGCAGGGCACTCTGGTGCAGCCCTGGAATCTGGTGGCCTAGGCCCTCTAGCCCCAGCTGTGGGTGTGTCTGGGTGGACAGATCCTGAGAGGTACCCATGGCATCCTAGGGGGTGACGCAGGGGGTGGGAGGAAGCCCAGGCCAAGATGGTGGCCCGGCCTGGCCAGGGCATCTCCTTGCAGGAAGGCAGAGGCTTGGCTTTGTTTTCCCAGGACCCCTCAGCCCTGCTCCCGGCCGGCCAGCCCAGAACCCGAGCCTGTGCCAGAGGCAGATTCAAAGAAGCTTCCCTCCCCGGCTCGGGCAACAGAGGTAGACAAGGAGCCCCAGCGCCTGCTGGTTCCTGACATCCAGGAGATCCGGGTCAGGTATGTGGGGGGCCCCCAAACGGGGGCGCTTCTGAGGCCCCACCCAGCCAGCTCTGTCCCCATAGCTCCATGCGAGGGAGACAGGCTGGGCACCCCGACCTTGGGCGGTGGCAGAGAAAGAGCAGACAGCACAGAGAGGAGGCTGGACCAGGGCCAGGCCCGGGGCAGGGGACCCGACGGGTGCCCCTGCAGAACTACGGTTTCTGTGCATCTGTGCGTCACTAGTCTGACACCTGTGCAGCTCCAAGAAGGCCACACTCTATGGGTCACGCTCACGTGACAGGGAATGACTGCTTGGGGCAGTGTCCGCTCTGTTTCACTTTCTCTGTTGTACAGATGGGGAAACTGAGGCTCAGACTGGTGGTTCTGGTCTCCGACCTCCCAGGTTGGGGTTCTGCCAGGCATCTCCCAGCACTTCGGCCCTAGCTGTTCTTGGGGACCCCTGTCTGACCTTCCCAGTGGCCAGTACTGCCAGGGGCCTGGTGGTGGGTTGGGCGCCCACGTGGAGACCCCCCGCTCCCTGGGCCAGGAGCTCAGGAGCCAGCAGCTGTCCCTGCCCTGCAGCCCCATCGTGTCGAAGAAGGGCTACCTGCACTTCCTGGAGCCGCACACGGCAGGTTGGGCCAAGCGCTTTGTGGTCGTACGACGTCCCTATGCCTACCTATACAACAGCGACAAGGACTCCGTGGAGAGGTTCGTGCTCAACCTGTCCACTGCCCAGGTGGAGTACAGCGAGGACCAGCAGGCCATGCTCAAGGTGCGGCCCGGGAGACAGGATGGGGGTCCGGGCAGGCCGAGGCCTGCAAGCCTCCAGCAGGGCTCGGGGAGGGGGCTGGGCCTAGTTCCCGGTGGACCCTATTCCAGCTAGCTGCCAGACCACGGCCCTAGTGTTCTGTCTCGCACAGCATCCCTCTGCCTCTCAGGTTGGGGGTCCCCTCTGCCCACCTGTGGGGCTCCTCATCCCATGACAACCAGCTGTGATGGGCTGTGGTCCTGTGGGGACGGGGGAGCAGGCATTGATCCACTCCCATTCAGGAGAAGTCAATACCCAGTCCCCTTCTCCTGGGGCCACCCAACCCCATGGGGTAGGTCATGTAGTGGGCCTGGGAGTCCGGCTTTCCTGTCCCCTGGCTTTTCTCCTCTCCGAGTCAGCAGTGGCGCTGGATGTGTGTGCCGGGGACCTCAACCCCTTCCGCTGGCAACCTCAGTGCCCACTGGCTGATCTTTGATTCCCTGTGGTGGGCTTTGGGGACACAATCTCAGCCTGCCTCCCCACACTGTTCCCCACCACAACGGCTCAGCCTTTAGCAGAGGAGGCCAGGCCCAGCAGCTGAGCCATGTCAAGGGGAAGGAACCTTGTTTGTGGGAGTAAACTTGTCTTCGGGGGGCACAGAGCAGTGGCAAGGTTGCCCTGGGACATGCGAGAGATAGGGTGTCCTGACCGCAGACCCTTCTGTTAGGAGGCCACACCTGTCTGCGTCCGAATGGGCTGTGCAGGCCACAGAGAGTGAGACAGCCTTCCCAGCTCTCTCCTGGGGGTCTTCTCTCCCGTGTCCTGCACCCCCCAAGCTGCTCCAGCCGGTCCCGGGGGAGCACGACCCTGCATGCTGACCGGGATGGTGGGGAGGCCTAGCGCCTTTTCACAGCCTCCTGCCTTCGCAGACACCCAACACATTCGCCGTGTGCACGGAGCACCGCGGCATCCTGCTGCAGGCCAACAGTGACAAGGACATGCACGACTGGCTGTACGCCTTCAACCCTCTCCTGGCCGGCACCATACGGTATGGGCTCTCTTGGCAGTGCCTGCCCTGCTCCTTGGGCGTGGGAGCAGGTTTTGAGGACCTTAATGGCTTGTTTGGCTGTTGCTGCTGGTAAAGTGTTGTACTGGGGGGCCGTCCTTGTGTGGCTGGAAACACAGCACACGGGCTCAGGGGAGCCCTGCTCCCCTACACCCCAGCCTTCCAGAAGGTGGGCGGGCTGAGTCCCAGGGACAGGAGCCGGTCTCCGGGTGAGGGGAAGCAGAGGGGATGTCAGCTACGTGGAAGCTGGCAGCCCAACCATGGCATGTCTCCCCACCCTCCCACAGGTCCAAGCTCTCCAGAAGGCGGTCTGCCCAGATGAGGGTGTGAGCCGGAGCCCTCCCGGACAGCCACAGGCCGGCCCCCCCAGCCCTCATCACCACCCATCATGTCACCGCGCCCAGCCTGCCCCTACCAGCCAGCCAACGAGTTCCCTCTTGGGGACCGCGTCGGGCCCCGTGAGCGCCACCTTTGGCCCGGGACCTGCACCATACGACCTGTCCTGCTCCCAGCAGAGGCCGTGTTTGTTCTTTGGTCTTTCCAAGCGTGCCCTGGGTGGGAAGAGCTGGGAGGTGCTGGAAAGGCAGAGGGCACAAGCCACAGGGGCATCGCTGCCGTTCTAATATTTTTTTAAGCATAGACAGACTTATAATTAATATACATTAGTTAGTGACATTGAAACGGTCCACTCAGAAATTAACTATAAGACTGTGTTCTATTTATAAGTATTTATTTCTAATGCCTTCACATAGACCTGTAGGATTCAGATGGACCCTGTCCCCCGCTTGCTCCCACTCACATCCCCCAGGGCTCATAGGGAAGTCCATGGTGAACGGGTGTCCGCACAGGCCAGGCGCCTCCTGGTTGGCACCATGGGGCACGCCGGGGCAGGCCTTCATCCCGGGTGGGGAGAGTGTGAGTTTCAGGGGACCTGGTGCCTGCCCCCCGAGCTGCGCGGAGGGGGGCGTGCAGTCTTCCAGCAGGAGGTGGCATCCTATCACTGGGACAACGGCCTCGGAGATGCAGTTTCTCCCTGGGAGCATGTGGAGCAGAGAGAGACCGGGCAGACAGGCCCCTGGGCTGTGGGGCTCTCCTGGCCGGGACTGCAGCTGGCGTCATGTGTCCTGGCCGCCGGGGTGCAGGTGGCTGGGGTTCAAGGTGGTCCGGGCAGTGAGGGGTTCGGGTGCCGCTTCTGCAGCTGCGGTGAGAAATGGGGTGAGCTCCAGGTCGTTCCTGGGAAGGAAGTGTGTGACCTCCCCCTTTACCGCAAGAGAAGAGTTTCTGAGAGTCCCGGGGTCAGGTGAGGGCAGCCGGCCGGCCACTGTCCTCAGGGAGGTGCTCCTGTCCTGCCCCCAGGGGCTGTCCTTGCGCTGTTGGGAGCTCTTGTTCCAAAATCTACTTCCTTCTCTGTGCAGACGCCACACCCGAGGCCCAGCCCCCACAGGGCAAGGGTCAGCCCCAGGCTGAGAGTCTGGTCAGGCATCACACCCAGACCAGAAACACGTCAAAGAGACTGCAGGGCCCGGGGGTCTTCAATGACCTGTTCCCACACCCAGTTGGCCTCCTTCCAACTCAAGGAAAAACAGCAACCAAACCACAAAACCCCTGTCCTTGCCATGGCCCCCTGAGAGCAGGTTTTATTCAGAGTTCAAGGGGTTCCGGGCCCAAGTTCGCAGCCGGCCAGTCTGTCCACACTGTTTTCTGCTGTCTTTACAGGCCCTGCAGGGCGTGGCTCATAGACCCCTCACCTCTTCACCCAGTTTGGATTACCGTGTCACACCTGGTCAGGGGTTCCAAAGCCCGCCCCATCCAGCCCGGGCATCCCCGATAGACTCCCATGTGACATGTAGACCCAGCCCCCATTCTGTGCACCAAGGCTGGGAGGGTGTATAGCTGCATTCCTCCAGGGATGTGTGGGGTCGGCTCCCACACCGGGTGAGAAGGTTCCAGTCGGGGGCACTCCTTGGGGAAAGTTATTCAGGCCCCTTCAGCGCTGCCTCGGATGTGGGACTAGGCTGGTGGGCACCCGACCTGAGCGGCCACTGGCAGTGGGGTGTGGCCCGCCAGCCACCCCAGCCGCCCCAGCCCGGCCAGAAGCAGAGAGGCCAGCGTGCCTTCTCCACCCCCAGCCCCAGGCAGTGCCTCAGTGGCCCCCTTTGCTCTCTGCTCCCCGCCACCACCACCAGTGCTTGGGAGGCACCCCTGGAGTAGTAGCTACTTCACTAAGACGCGCGTCCTGGGAGGCCACATCTGCAAGGCACAGGGCTCCGTAGCCTTCCTTGGAGGCCCCGGATGAGTGCTCCCATCCCAGACTGAAATCACACGTCATCCAGAAACTGGATGTTCCCAGGCTGAGATGCAGAGAGCAGGGGTGCAGCATGGTCCAGAGCAGCACTTTTTCTGGCTTTTATGAGGGCCTGGAGGGCAGGGAGGAGGACCACAGAGGGCAGAGGCTGTGCTAAGGTGAGCTGGTTCCCAGGAGCCCCGCGTGCCCACAGGGAGCCCGGAGGTGCTGGGCCCTGGCCACAGCCCACTCAGGTCAGCCAGCCTGCAGCTGTGGCCTTGGAGGGTCTGAGGCGCTCGCACCCAGGACGCAGGTGTCTGAGGCCAGCCAACCTGCAGAGCACCTGCCTCGTGGGGTGGGCTGAAGGAAGGGGGCCTGCGCGAGGGTTTCTGGGAACCACCCTAAATTCGGGAGCCTCCACAGCCATGGAGGTTCTTCAAGGACTGTTTAATTTTGGCCTGATGCCCCTTGGTAGTTGCTGGGAGCCCTAGCCCTGTTGTCACAGCCAGACCCTCGGAGTGCTGGGGAGAGAAATCCGAGGCAGAAAAACTGGTCTCTTCACGTTGCCCTTGCCAGAAGCTACCCACATGTCACGTTAGGGAGCCAAGCATTTAGCAAACTGGGATGTGGGCTTCACCTCTGTGACCCCGGGGGGCTGATCTGGGGGCCCCTGAGGGTCTGCCCATTGTGGGGTGCAGGGAGGAAGGTCAGACCTGACAATTTCCCACTAAGTGGGGAGAGACGGAAAATCCAGAAAGCCACGTCTCTGGGAGGTTTTTTGTTTTACCGCTTGAGGCCACTCATTTTGGTTTGAGGGACAGCCATCCTCCACGAGAGAAGCTCTCTGCCTCCTCCAGGGGAGGGTGAGCCCAGGAAGTGGGGGGCGCTGGGCTCCACTGTGTCCAGGCCAGTCCCCGGGGGGTAGCTGAGAGGCTCCTGAGTTCGTTCCAAGTCATCACTCCTTCAGTGCCCGTGTCCCATTCACCCATCGCGCACACACACACACACACATGCTCCCGGGCCCCGGGGGGCTGCAGTGAGGGGCCCTCCCTGAGGGGCAGGTGTGGCGAACACTTGGGGAGAGTTCCTGAATGCTGCCGGTCCAGGTGTGAGCGGGGTCAAGCTGCTGGTCCTCTGTCAGCTCCCTCCCGCGCAGGACTCCAGAAGGCGCCCTCCTCTTATCCCCGGGATCAGCAGAGGCTGTGGCTTCCTGTGGGCCTGCGCTTCCTGCCGCTCGCCGTCCCCTCAGCTTCCCGTAGCTTGTACATATGTGGTTGTGGCACACCCTGGGCCCCCGCGCTGTAGCCACCATCCCGATGTAACGACTCTAGTTCCCTGACGTCCTAAACCTGAGTGTTAGGCTCTAGGTTCCTGTACTGTGTGTGTGCACTTAAGATTCTGTCCAATTAAGAAATAAATGTGGCTCCTTATGCAACACCAGACCTGCGGGCCTCCACAGTGGCTTTATTTGTGTGTGAAGTCTGTTGGATGGGGCTGGAAATGGCCGCTGGGGCCAGATGTCCAGCATTGCCCAGAGACAGCACCCACTGCTCACGGTGGGGAAGGGGGGGTGCTGACGAGAGCCCAAGGGGTGTGAGGGACAAGATGATGTTTATTGTGAGAGCACCCACCTGTGTCCCTTGGTCACTGGCCACACCCACCCGCGTCACTCACGCACCCTTGGGCGCGCTGGGCAGCCCCAAGCTTTCCATGTGGTCAGCATTACCCCCTACCTGAATCAGACGATGGTATTACAAGGAGATAAAACTACAGACCATTAGGCTACATCCACATAGAAAACAAGTATTTTCAAATCTTTCACTAAATGGAAGCTAATGATGCGTAAAAATGATAATACTGTCATGACCAAGCAGAGTTTGTCCTGAGAAGGCAAGGTTGGTTCAAAAATGAATCCGGTGAGTCATCATATTAAACAAACAAAAAATCATTCTCTCTGTGGATATAGAACAAGCAGCTGACAAAATGTAATGCCCACGGCTAACTACGCCTTTAACCAATAAGGTCGTAGAAAAGACCAATGGGACGATAAAAATGTACGTGATCAATCAGAAGAAATGAAAAGTAAGGGCACAAAGAGCAGTTGGACAAGAAGAACATAAATACTCGGATAAGAGACTTCTGTGCAAATTGGTCCTTAGCGATGCCAACTGGAAATGGACCAAACATCCTGCTTCAGTCCAGAGAGGCAACAGTGGTGTTTCGATAGAGAAATGTTCCACCAAGAACTGCTGACTGGAAATCCGAGGTATTTGGACAATATCTACCTCGTCATGGGACCACACAGTACAGGGCAAATGAACGAGAGCAGTTGACATCGATCGGGTTTCTGGATGAGCCGAGGAGGACCCCAGGGGGCTGCAATCGAGCACCAAGATCCAGGGTGTGAGGGGCATTTGTGAGGACCCCAGGGCCCCTTGAGTGCGACCCTGGCAAGGTTGTTCTGATCTCGGGGTGAAGGTGTTCACATTGCGGATGGTCAGTCGCAAATCCGGGTGGGCACATAGGGAAGAGGGACAACCACGGGTGGGCGTTTAAACTGCAAATATCAGAGCTTGTGAGGACTGGCCGCGAGCCTTCGGTCTGGCTAGGCCATCTTTGCTGATCTAAAGTGCTCTCCCAAGACCGGGGCACAGTCCTGCACGGTGAGGCAACTGGCGGCAGTGGTGGCAACACCCAAGACGGAGCTTCTTCCTTCCTTCCTTCCTTCCTGACACCGGCATTCCCTTATAGTGTGCTCGCCACAGGGAACCTGGGCTTCATGCCTGCGTGGACATCCGCTCTCGCTGGCTAAGCCGCCTCTTCCGAGAACCCACCCGCGGGAAGGTAGCTCTCAACTCAGTGGGATTTTCATTCTGTCCTCTCCCCTCTGCCTGGGACAACCGTGTGATCAATCAACTTGTCTGGAGAATGTTACTTATTGGTTCATCAGGAGACATTATTCTGTGTGCTATTGGCTTGGAAACTACCATCACTCTAAATTATAATTCCCACAGTGGTCCTGTGTTAAATAAATTATTGGCAAAGACGAAGATCTGTCTTTGAGCATAAATTTGCCTCAAAACATCCAGAACGTGGTAAAATTCATGTGAAAATGACCTCAGTTCTTCAACAAATAAACTGCAGGATAAGAGTAAAGGGAATCTGAGGAAGAGACATCCAAGAGTCTCCTTATAGATTCTGATTTTCCTAAATGTTGAAAACATTAGGTCATCAACTCAGACTGTAGAGATCTTAGCAGCTACCATGCCTCACCCTAACGGGAAAAGCTGAATAAAACCAGAAGCAAGTTTTCTCACACCCATCAGAGAACTGAGGTCACCGGGCCGAATGTCACCCAGAATCGAGAGCAAGGAGCGCAGACAGCCCCATCTGAGAGCTGCTTGTGGGTGCAGAAGCCGCTGGGGCCGGGGTGCGTGGGAACACTGGGATAGCGGCATTGACTCTACATTGCTGGAGGCCGAGTGTGGCCCAGCTGGAGGTGAGGAACTCCTGGGGCTCGGGCTTAGGGGGCCCTCACACTCCCGTAGCTTTTATCAGAAGGATCCTACGAAGTTCTCACTGAGGAGAGAAGAAAAATCCCCTCATGTCTCTATCAGGAGGAACAGAAGAGTAGTCCTTTTAGAATATGCACAGAGCTTTCTCCATGACAAAGTCTTGGGGGACAGGGGTCAGGCTAGGAATAGAGGGGAGCTTCCTCAACTAGGTAAAGAACATCTGTCAAAATCGTACAGCTGACGTCATACTTACTGGTGACAAACTGGAGGTTTCACCTCTTTGAGCAGGGCAAGGAGGTCCTCTCACCAGTCCTATTCGACACCATCCTAGAAATTCGATGTACAATAAGACAAGAGAAGAAGGGGCACGTAGATTGGGAAGGAAGAGAGAAAACTGTTTTTTTTTTGCAGATGACAAGATCATCTGGAAAAAATCCTAAAGAATTGGCCCAAAAACTCCTGGAACTAAGCAGAGATCATAGCAAGGTCACAGGACTCAGAGACAATACACGAAAGTCACTTGGTTTCCTATTAACCAGCAATGAACAATTGGAATTCAAAATTAAAAAACAAAACAAAACAGTAGGGGCGCCTCGGGTTCTCAGTGGGTTAATCCTCTGCCTTTGGCTCAGGTCATGATCTCAGGGTCCTGGGATCGAGCCCCGCATCAGGCTCTCTGCTCAGTGGGGAGCCTGTTTCCTCCTCTCTCTCTCTGCCTGCCTCTCTGCCTACTTGTGACCTCTCTATCTGTCAAATAAATAAATAAAATCTTAAAAAAAAAAGAGAGAGAGAGAGAGAGCATGTACATTTGAGCACGTAGGCAGTAAAGCTCAAACAGAAAGCACACAGAATCTGTACGTAGGACACTACAAAATTCTGACACAAGAAATCAAAGAAGACCTAAATAAATGGGGAGCATTCTGTGTTCCTGGACTGGAAGTCTCAGGATGGCTAAGATGTGAACTTTTCCCAATTGGAGCCATAGACTCAATGCATTCCCAATCAAAATCCCAGAGAACTATTCAGATATTGACCAACTGATCCTAAAATTGATAGGAAAAGGCAAAAAAAAAAAAAAAAAAAAAAAGACTCGGAATAGCCTGTCCCGTACCTAAGAACAACGTAGCAGGACTCCTGTTACCTGACTGCAAGCCTTATGATAAGCTCTCAAAAATCAGGACAGCAGGGTTTTGGCGAAAGAACAGACCGGTTGATAGAGTGGAATAGACCCGCGCAGACAGAGTCAGCTCCTGTTGACAAAGGAGCAATGGCAACTCCATGGGAGGAGGACCATCTTTGTAACAACGCGCCGGAGCCATGGGGCGCCTCAGTGCAAAAAACAAACAAAACCATCTTATACTTTCACAGAAGTTAAGAATTTAAGTCAAAATAGACTTTAGACCTAACTGTGAAACATGGACTGTAAAACTTCTAGAAGTACTTCTCAAAAGACATCATTAAGAAAACGGAATTGAAAGGCGCCTGGTGGGGCTCAGTTGGTGAAGCCTCTGCCTTCGGCTCAGGTCATGATCCCGGGGTCCTGGGATCAAACCCCACATCGGGCCCCTGCTTAGCAGGGAGCCTGCCTCGCACCTCCCCCTTAGCCCCCTCCCCCTCTCTCTTAGCCCCTCCCCCCTCACTCTTGCTCTCTCTCTCTCAAATAAATAAAATCTTTAAAAAAAAAAAAAGAAAATGGAATTGGATGAAAATATGTGTGAAACAATTACAGGACAAGGGGCTTTATCCATAGTATATATGGAATATGTGAAAAATCATTAGAACTCAATCAGAAAAAGTTGGAATAAAATACAGAGGAGCAGAATGTGGCCATATTCAGTCGCCGTTGGGGAGATGCAGCAGGGGGCCACAGGGAGAAATGAGCAGTGGGCAGAAGCCGTGCTTCAGGCTTCACGGCCCAACTGCTGAAGATAATATGCGTTATCCACACCCCCACCCTGGGCTCCTGGGCCACCGCCACCTTGGGGAGCTAAGCCATACCCTGCCCTTGGCCCGAGCTCTCTGGCCGTGTGTCTGTGAAGACTCGTGCATGAGTGCTCGCGACAGCTTGCTTCATGGTAGGCAGAAACCAAGAATACCTGAAGTTAGTCACCAGGAAAGTGGATGGACGAGCTACGGTTTGTCCACAAAACGGACCTCCATCCAGCAGTTAGAAGGAATGAGCACAGCCCACAGGCCCACACGGGGCCGCCAGACTCAGCAGCGTGACCAAGGCATGCGACGGCCTGTGAGAACGCGGTGACAACAGACATCCAAGGAGTGGGTGCCCCAGCCAGCGGTGGGCTCAGCAGGAGGCCTGGGTGTGGACTGTCCCTCTCCGCAATGGCCTCAGTTTTCTGGCTCTGTCCCTCTGTTGCACGGCACGGAAGGGCGCTCCTAGGGCCCACTTTATCTAAGTTTTCGTTGAAAGTTACAAAGTACGTGGAATTATGAAATCAGTTCCCTTGATCACCCAGCATGAGGCACTGCCACACTCTAGCTGGGAGGCTCGCGTGTTCGCGGAGACACAGTTGTTGTGTCTGAAACCACATCCCTGTGTTCTCACTGGGCTGGGCCCCACCTGCGGGGGGGCCGTGGGGGTCCTCTCGGTGGCACAGGTGAAGGTGGAGGGGCAGAGGTGTCTCCTATACCCCTGGTGGTGTCTAGACAGTGGGGTCTTTGCCGTGCAGAGCCCAGCCACTGTGTTCAGAGCCCACGTCCATGGCTCTACCCGGCCAACTGCAGGCCTCAGGCATTGGGACACGGGGGAGAGGGATGAGGCACCTGTCCCCCACAGCTATCTCGGCACCTCACTGTGCCCACCGCCTCAGGCTGGCCCCCTGTGGCCCTTGGCGGTGCTGCACCCAGCGGCTCTCTCCCCTCCCCTCCCCTCTGCTCCCTTCCTTTCTCCTTCCTCCCCTGGCAGTACCACTCCTCTCCCAGCCTCTTTCCCTCTCTCCTCCCAGTCCTGGGGGACGGGGCTCAGGGCACAAGGCCCTCCCCAGCCTGGCAGCCCCTTCCCCTTGCAAGATCCCCTCCACACCCCTTCCCGGAGTGGCCTTTGTGCTGTCCTCAGCCATTTCCCTGGGCCCATATGACCCCTCCACCAGGGCTTGGCTGCCCTTGATGACCCAGTATTGCTGCTTGATGTCTGCTCTTCCCTGAGCAGACTGCGGTCACTGTGGTGTGCCACAGACCTCCAGGCCCTGAGACCACGACCCCTAGGCTTGTGTCCCTGAAGCCCGGTCAGTGTTGGGGACAGTCTCTGACGGTGTCTCTGCCCTCAAGAGCCATGCCCCACAGGGTGTCCCCAGGAGGTCTATGCACAGGGAATCACTGCTCACGGAGGGAACAGGGAACGAGTCTTTTTTTCCAAGGCCAACGCATTTGTGCATCTGTCAGGAGACACCTGAGCTGCTCACTTAGAGATGCATTTTTATTTGTCTCTATTGCCAGTCAGAAAAACTAACCTGTGTGGTGTGGTGGGGCCGCCTCTGCAGGTTCAGCTCCCCGAGGCGTCCCCAGCAGCCAGGCTGGAGCACCCAGGGCTCCCTCCCTCCCTCGCATGGGAAGGCCCAGCCCAGCAGACAGCTGCCCACAGCACGGCAGAGCCGGAGATCCTCACCTGCCTGGGTGGGGGGGGGGGTTGTGGGGGACAGAGAGCAGGTGCGGGGAGCTGCCCAGCTGCATCCCAGGAGCCAAGAGCCCCAAGGGCTGAGTCACGGAGCTCCAGTCATGGCTTTGAAGTTCTGGCCCGTGTCCAGTCCCTGCAGCTGGGCAGGCAGGGGCCTGGTGTGTCTCTTGCCCCAGGGAGGACGCCTGGCCATGGGGCATCTGCTGTGGAAGTTCCCGGTTCGGCTCCCAGGCCAGCAGCAGGTGTGGCAGGAGGTAGGGGCACAGGTGTGGCATTCGCAGGGCTGTCTGCCCAGGTGGCGTCTCCCACAGCTGCCCTGTCCTTGGGGCTGGGGCTGGGCCGGGCCCTGACACGTCAGTTCAGGCGTCCTGCTGGGCCCTGCTCCTCAGGGAGCCCCCAGGCCAATGGCCGGTCTGAACGTGTCCCTTTCCTTCTTCTTCGTCACCTTCGCCCTCTGCCAGGCAGCCAGGAGGCTGTCCAAGGCCCTGCTCCCGGAGGGCACCTACGCCAGCTTCGCCCGGGAGGTGGTGGGCGCCGCCCAGCTGGGGGCTTGCTGCCTGGAGATGCGGGTGTTGGTGGAGCTGGGCCCCTGGGCTGGGGGCTTCGGCCCCGACCTGCTGCTGACACTGCTCTTCCTGCTCCTGCTGGCACACGGGGCAACCTGCGATGGGGCAGCAGCCAACCCCACCGTGTCGCTGCAGGAACTGCTCTTGGCCGAGGCCTCTGTGCCCTGCACGCTGCTGGCGCTGGTGGCCCAGGGGCTGGGCATGCAGGTGGCCCGTGTGCTGACCCGGCGCTACTGGGCCTGGGAGCTCAGCGACCTGCATGTCCTCCAGAGCCTCATGGATGCACACTGCAGCTCAGCACTGCGCACATCCGTGCCCCATGGCACGCTGGTGGAAGGTGCCTGTGCCTTCTTCTTCCACCTGAGCCTCCTCCGCTTCCGGAACACTCTGCCTGTCTACAGGGTGCCCCTCATGGCCCTGCTGGTCACCTTCATGGCCTACACAGGTGAGACCTGGCTTCGCTCCCTGGGACATGTCAGAGCTTTTGCATCCGTCTGGACACCCAGGACAGAGGCGGCAGCTGAGGGGGACCGCTGGCCCCCAGGGACAGTGGACAGCCCTCTTCTGGGAACTTGGTGGTGGCAGAATGGGGTTCAGTAGGACTGGACATAGTGCACTGGGGTGGGACCCTCAGCCCTGGTCAGCGCCTTCCTTCCCAGCTGCGCTGCTCCATGCTCCGAAATGTTCCTGTCCATGTCAGGAGGTCTGCAGCCGGGGCAGGTGGGTTGCCCGTGCCATTTCTTTAAGACCCAGCCCACCTTCTGGTCTGGAAGCTCTGGAGTCCTCTGCTGCCCTTTCCAAGAGTCCCAGGTCCTGCTGTTTCTTCCTCCCCTCTCCATCCCTTCCCAAGTGGCTCCAAATGTCCCCAGAGAGGGCAGCATCCTCCCATCATCCCCCCATCCTCCCATCCCCATCCATCCTCCCATCATACCCCATCCTCTTCCTATCCTCCTCCCATCCTCCCATCCTCCTATCCTCCTCCCATTCTCTCCCATCCTCCCCCCATCCTCCCATCCTCCCCCATCCTTCCATCCTTCCAACCTCCTCCCATCATTCCCCATCCTCCCATCTTCCTCCTATCTTCCCATCCTCCTCCCATCCTCTTCCCATCCCCCCATCCTCCCATCTTCCCATCCTCCGATCCTCCCATTCTCCATGCCTATGCCTGGGTCCTCAGCCTCTGGACCAAGCTCTCCTGGGGTTGTTCAGCCACCATGGACACCACCTGTCCTTCCCACCTGCTGGAGAAGCGGAAAGCTGAGCTCAGCTGCAGGATGTCCAGGCTGCTGACCTCACATCGCAGCTATCCCTGGACATGGGGATGGAGCTGGGCCAGAACTTAAGGTGCCAGGTTGGGGCTGTTGTTAAATCCCCAGGGGACTCCACCATAGTTCTGTCTGTGGGATCTGCTCTACTAGGAGGGCTCTCCAGGCATGGATGCCTCCTCCACCCCAGAGGACTGGTGTGCTGGGAGGGACAGGAGGCTGGGAGTGGGCTCCCTGGGAAGGGTGTGCTGTGGGATGTGCCGCAGGTCACTCAGTGGGTGCCTCATGCTTGCTCAGGCCTAGGGCTACAACTGGAAGCCCACGTGTGCATTTGGGGCAGGCTAGGCCCAGTAGGGAAGAAACCAGCACTGAGGGTTGACTTCCTGAGACACTGTCCACATTCTGGCACAGGACAGACACTGTGTGCCCAGGAAGGTACCACTAGAGCCCACGTATAGGTGAGGAAACTGAGGCACAGGTGAGCAGAGACTTGCCAGCAAGGCTCTGTGTCCAGACTGCCTGGGCTCCAGCCCTGGGAGACACGGGAAGCTCCTGATTCAGCCCTGCAGCCATCCAGGACACCGCTCCCAGAGCCTGGTCTCCACCACCAGCTTTAGGCCCTACATGGCCCACTTGAGGCCGCTGCTCCTTGGCAGTGGTCTACCCGGTCCAGGGAGAAGGGATGCTTGTGCTCTCTCCATGTCTCTTCGTCCTCCCCATCCCTCCTCCCTTCTCTTGCTTCCTCTCTGGGCTCAGCCCTTCACTGCTGTTGCTCCGTCTCTGCCCTTGTCTGTCTCCCCATCTTACCATCTCTGTCTCTCTCTCTCCATCTCTGTCTCTGTCCCCCTTTCTCTCAAGGACAACCTCCCACAGGCGGGTGGCGGGGAAAGTGGTGGGAGAGGAGAGTTCATCAGGGGCGAGTGGTTGGGATGGGTGGTAGATGTTCGTGGAAAGACTCCGGTCCTGGCTGCTCCCTGATCCTGTGGAGCTGGCCTTGGCTGACAGCCCTCCCACCTGTGTCCCCATCAGCACAAGGGTCAGGAGGGCTGAGCTCCAGGCCCCCGGCACAGGGCTCTATCCCAAGGAGAGGCGGCTGCCGACAGGGCTCCACAAGGAATATCTGTTTCCTTCCACAGCAGGGCCTTTCACGTCCGCCTTCTTCAACCCCGCCCTGGCTGCCTCAGTCACCTTCCAGTGCTCAGGGTCCACCCTGCTGGAGTATGCCCAGGTGTACTGGCTGGGTCCTCTGACAGGTAAGGGTCACTGTGGACAGTTGGCAAGGCCATCCATGGATGGTGGCTTGGGAGGACACTCGAAGCATTCCTAGTGGACATGCCTGTGGTCCGGCTCACGGGTGGGGAGTCAATTCAGGGATGGCCGGCTCTGGGGTCCCTGATGTAGGTGAGGGAGATGCGGGGATCCTTCTCAGTTCCTGTTAGGGACATCAGGGCTGGGGCCGAGTGGCCCGTCTTGGTTTAGATGCGGTCATGAGGGTCTGGAACCAGGAAGGATGGGGGCGGGGCAGGGAGGGCAGCCTCATGGATGTGCCCAGGGGCGTCTCACAGATCCTGAGCTGGGGTGCCCGTGGCGGGAACTACCAGAGCCCGTCCAGGCCACCCTGGCCCTGGGGTCTGCCAGCACCTGGTCTTAGCCCCTGGGCTTCCCGCTCACTCTCCATACTTAGTGGATGGGTCTGTGGGGTCCATGGAGCTCTGGAAGGTTCCTCCACTTCCCTCTCAGGGAGCACAGCCCTGGTGTCCCCAGGGGCTCCCAGGCAGCCAGCGATCCCTGGAGTGATGAGAAGGCTGGGGTTACGATTGATAACTTCACGGTCCACTTGAGCGAGGTCTGAGACATAGCAGTCTCCCCCTGGGCCACACATCACCCCAGAGGTCCCTGAGAGCGGCCTGACTCGCCTCAATGTCTCTACATCGCGGGTAGGAGGAATGCGCTCTCCACCCTCCTTGTGGGGGAGCCACAAAGGTCTCTGCGCACACTGGATGAGAACGCGGGGGGTCTGAGAGTCCCACACAGCCCGCCCCCCACAGCTCTGTGGGCCTGGGGCCTCCTGGGGTCCCAAGGCTTGTTCTCCTGGTCAGGGACGTCCCCATCTCTTGTGCTCAGTCACAAATTCGACAGCAGGGTCTGCATGGTCCTAGGGGCGTAGACGACTCAGGAATTCCTGGACAGCTCCCTCTTGGGGGACATTTTCCGTTTCTGGTCCCGGGTGACTCCTCTGTGGTAGAGCACAGCTCTGGGGACCCTGAGAAGCGGTCCTGGCCGCAATCTTGGAGACCTCAGTGTCGGAAATACGTGTCTCTCTGATCCAGCTTGATGGCGTGTCGGGCCATGGATTAAAGTCAGGGTGGGGGTCCCTCTCCTGCATGTGGGGGCCTGTGGCCTCTGCATTTGTCTCCTGGTGCCCGTAGCCCCAAAGAGCTCAGCACGCAGTCCAGGTGAGCACTCAGACACACGGGTGTGGGGTCCTGCTCACTCTAAGGGCTAATGGGGCCCCTCCCTGACCTCCCGGTCTCTGGCAGTGGCCATTAGTCCTCTGTCCTGTGGCTGCACCTCTCCCCTCTCTGCCTGTCCTCACGTGGCATCTGCTGTGAGTCTGTCTCTGCGGCTCTTCGTGGTAGGACACCAACCACACTGGGGTTCGGTCCACGCTTCTCATCAGTTCAACCGCTTAAGGATACAAAGATGCTTCTTCTTCTTCTTTTTTTTTTAAGATTTTATTTATTTATTTGACACACAGAGAGAGAGAGATCACAAGTAGGCAGAGAGAGAGGGGGAAGCAGGCTCCCTGCCGAGTAGAGAGCCTAACGTGGGGCTCCATTCCAGAACCCTGGGGTAATTATCCGAGCCGAAGCCAGAGGCTTTAACCCACTGAGCCACCCAGGCGCCCCAAGATGCTGTTTTAAATAAGGTCAGATTTGGAGGCTTGGGGAAGGACATGAATTCGGGGGGGACGCCATTCAACCCAATAGAGCCTCAGACTCCATAACTGCCGCTGTGAAGTCCAAAGCCACGAGGGTTTCCTCTGGAGGCCTCGTGGGGGGAGCGGGGAGGAACCTGGGAGGGCAGCATCCTCTGGGCACATGCCTGCTTTGTCCTGTCTGGGGAGGGGACTCCCACGCTGGGGTGCTCCTGCTGCCCCAAGGCCACAGCCTCTCTCTGCCTCCCTCCAGGGTTGGGATGGGAACTGCCATAGGAACAGGGCTCCGGGCCACTGAGCTTGTTACACACCATACAGCATGCCCTGCAGGTCAGCATGGGGTGCGTCCACATCCAGGGTACCTGGGCCATGCCCTGCTGGAACTTGGGGGTTCTTTGGAATGAAGCGGGTGCCTTCCAGCCTTCTGCATTGCCGGCTGGGGATTCTGCTCCCTGGGTCCCACTCACGTGTTGTTGTCCCCTTGCTTTTCGACCTCCCCTGTGGCATTGGTCTTTCCCCGCTGGTGGGCTAATGCCCTTTACTGAATCCCTGTCTGTTTGGAGCAGCTGGGCCACCGGTGATGAGGCACGGGAAGTGGGGGTGGCTTCCTGGGCTGTGACTCTCCATGGACACGTGTGCCCAGGGGACCCTGAGCTCATCACTCACCTCCCTGGGCTGTCTCTCCTCCGTAGCAGGGGTGGTCCCAGCATCCCACTGAAGGTAAGAGAGGCTCGGCGAGTGAAGCATGGACGTTTGCGGGCCCGGGACCATTCTTGGGAGCCACGGTGGCTGGGCATCCATGGAGCCCTGTCCTGGCCAGGCCACCCCTGACCTTCTCAGGGCCCACACACCACAGTTTGTGTCCTTAAAGGACACGAACATGAAACTTCAAATGTGCTCCCCTCTCCTGCCATGGCCAACACCTTGCCCGTGACCGGGCCGGCCATTCGGGAATCCAGGATTCTCTGTCTGCAAGTTCTGGGAAGAACCTGGGAACCAGGGGCCAGGCCCTGCTCCTGTCCTCAGCCCCCCTGCTTTTCCCCTCCTTGGTCCTCACCTCCATCTTGCCCACACCCCCAAAACAGCCATCCCCACGGATGACAGATCACTCTCAGGAGGCAGTCCTGGGAGGAAGGAGGTCAAGCAGGCCGTGCATGTGGCTCAGGACATTGGTGCAGGGAATGCTGGGCCCGGGTCCCCAGAGGGTGGTCTGGAAGGACACAGGCTCCTGATGGGCTGTCCCCTCTGCTGGGGAAGAGCCAGAGCAGACCAGGGCTCCCAGATAGAGACATGCAGGCTGGCCGAGGTCCCGATCTGTAGGATCCCCTGTCACACGGACAGTCTGGCTGGGAGGCCCCAGTGAGCCTCCCGGGCCAGTGGTCTGACCCTCGGTTTCTTGCAGGGATGGTGCTGGCGGTCCTACTGCACCATGGCTGCCTTCCTCGCCTTTTCCAGAGGAACCTGTTGTATAGTCAGAAGAACAAGTACCGGACTCCTAGAGGGAAGTTGGCCCCGGGGCCGAGAGACACCCCGAAGCCTGCAGGGGGATGCAGAAGCAGGGGGACCACGCGTGAGGCAGGGCGGCAGCTACTAGGCTCCGGCTGAACCAGCATAGTTGACAGCGTCCCTGGTGGGACCCTGGGGCCCCTCTGAGCTGAGGGGCCCAGACCCACACACCCCTCCTCCCTGGAAACTGTTTGTCAATAAACCGTTCATGGAACCTGCCTGTCTCCCTAGTCTGACAGAGGCTTCTGGAAGGGCAAGCAGGGGCGAGACCAGTCCACAAGGGAGCCTGGGCTGAGTCACCTCCGTGTCCCACAGGGTGTCTCTTGTCTCTTTTTTTCAGAATTAGAACCAAAGGTAAAAGCCGGGAGGGTAGGCAAGAGGTCCGGGGTGCGTCCCCCAGAGCCTGGGAAGACCCGAGGGGAGAAGTTTGCACAGAAGGTGCTGGCTGTCCTGGACACACCCCAGATCCCGCTGCTGGGGGAGGCTGGAGCAGCCTCCTCCTGCTGAGGCTGCAGGCGAGTGGGCTGGACACCCACTAGCATGCCACACTCTCAGCAGCTTGGCCGTGGCTCTGCAAAGCCAGGCAGAGCCCTGCCCATGACGGGGGCTCCTTGCTAGGCTGAGAAGAGCCATCTCCTCTCTCAAAGACCAGGGCTAACCTGGAAATTTCCACCCCAAAAGGAGAACGTCCTCCTCAGCTAGGGGTTCCTGGAGCCCCATTCCGAAAGTGAGGCTGGCAGGGTCTCCAGCCCAAGGCTTCGCCCTCATCTCAGGACAAGAAGGGTGAGAGACAGAAAACAGGGAGGTCCTGGGTGAACTTTTCTCTCGTGAGGAGGCCATGTCTTCCTGCACTAGCTTCCCAGGGGATGGGAGAGAAAGAACCCCCTACTCCACTTCTTGTGGCTGCCCCTTTACCCCCTTTAAATCCTCTCCCCACCCACCCATCGGTCCGGACCCCAGCCTCCCCTGACCCTCCTCTGAGTGGCCACCCTGGGAGGGGTCAGTAGGCCCCCCGGGCTAATCCTGACCGCCAGCCCAGTGTAGCTTCTGCAGGGCTTGATGGGGCTGCATGGAGGCTTCTAGAAGAAGGACCATGAGCGCACAGGGGTGGTGCTGGGATGGGGACCAACCAGCTCCCCTCCAAGGGGATCTGTGTGGGATGGGGGTTGGGGGGCCACAGAAAATGTCGCAGCCCCAGGAAGGAGGAGAGGCTCCTCAGGGTACCCGAGACCAGAGGCCAATGGCACTTCCGTCCCCATAGAACGTCCTTGCAGTCTCAGCACAAATACTTTCAGGTCAGAAGCTTCTTGTGCTCCCTCAGCAAATTCAACCAGTAAATTAGTACAAGACCAGTGAATGTGCTGACATTGCAATAAAGTATATCAGCAAATTATTAGAATTCTTGGAGTTCAGGATCTTTATTTTGGAAAGCATTGTAAAGCGAACTCCACAAGCTTGGAAGCATACATTAAATTTAAGGAACACTGCATTTGATGGAAAAGAACACAGTTTTTAATACGAAGCTTTGATGAACTGACAACTTAAAAATTACCGGGGAAAAAAAAAGTTTAACAGGAAGGATGCAAGAGTGGTTCAATATTGGGCCATTCGTTCTTTAATATAATTCACCCTATTAATCGACTGAGGAATGAAATCGTACAGTTATCTGCACTGACACTTAAAAGGCATCTGGGAAAAGAAAACATCCATTCCCTGTCCAAAAAGGTGACAGATCATGTCTTAGTTACACACAGCACGTACACCCGATGCGGCACCTCGCTCGGTGGGAACAGACCGTGGACGTTCTAGCTGAGTCAGAAACACTGCCAGGCGCCCACATCCCATCGAGGGTCGGCACCCAGGACACGAGCTGATGCAACTGGATGAGAGGGAACAATGAGAGGAGTCGCATTCTTGTTGGCAGATCACACAACAGTGACACAGGAAACAGACGATGCAAAATCTGACATGGGCTGTAAGAGATAGCTTGTTAATGTAGCAGAAGCCAACACTAACAGGCGAAAGACGTCCAGTAGGCTTCACACAGCCAGCAATGAGCAGAAAAGTAACAATGACAGCAAAGCTATAAAGTGCTTAGAAATTCATTTAATAAGGAAGGCACAAAGCCTGGGTCCAAAGGAAATTTTTAAAAATTTCTGAAAGACTTGAAAATAGGGAAACTCATTCTTTGTTCTAAGACATCCCAGATATCCAGGATATCCCAACATCCTAAAGATGTCCATTCTCCACAAGTTAATATATACATGTTAATAAAACAATAATAATAAAGTTATTTGCATAAAATTATATAATAAAGAATTATAAATATATAATAGTAATACTGTGAATTTTGTAAGACTGATGAATCACAGACCTGTACCCCTGAAACAAATAATATATTGTATGTTAATAAAAAAATAAATATCTGTATTCCCAGGAAAAAAATAATGGAAAAAAAATATAACAAATAATAAAGCCAAAGTTGTTTTTATGCGAAACACCAGTTCTTTTCCATCAAATGCAGTGTTATTTACCTGCAAAAACTTGAAAACAGGGTAAAGTTCTTTCTAAACTTGGGAGTAGGGGAGATCTTTCCAACCAGGACAGAAAATCCAGAAACAAGGAAAAGCATCGATTCCTCTAACGATACCCTAATAAAAAGGAGACTGGCGTAGGGCACCACATCGTAACAAAGTCAAATGACAAATGGCAAACCAGGAAAAAACAGTTTGCGACCTTTGTCACAAACAAAGGGCAAAAATTAACATACAAAGAACTCTAAAATATATTTTCAAAGGGGCGCCTGGGTGGCTCAGTGGATTAAGCCTCTGCCTTCGGCTCAGGTCATGATCTCAGGGTCCTGGGATCGAGCCCCGCATCAGGATCTCTGCTTGGCAGGGAGCCTGGTCCCAACCCCCCCGCTTGCCTCTCTTCCTACTTGTGATCTCTGTCTCTCTGTCAAATAAATAAATAAAATCTTTTTTAAAATTGTTTTCAAAAACAGAAAGAAAATAAAAACGCAAAACATGAACAAAGGGTTCACACAAAAAGGTACATGGGTGGACTTGGACACAGGCTGCAGGCTCGAGATCGCTCATGGTGGAAGGAACACAGGCCGTATTGGTTACCAGTTCTCCCTCCCAGGCGGCTACAGATATAAAGCACCGAAGTTTCTCTGCATGGAGACGTCAGGCCTCCGGGAGCACTCATGGTGGGCCTCGCAGGAGAGGGGAGAAGCTGCAGAGCAGCCTGGAGTCTGGCAGGAGGACACAGCATCTGAATTCTGACAAAATCTTGTCCTCAGCCTGGTTATCATTTAGGAGCTATAGGACCTGACCTACCCCTTTCTCGAGGCCCAGCCCAGGTGACCGCATGCCCTGACCCACCCTTCCCCGGGGCCCAGCCTGGGAGCAGGCCTCTCTGTAGTGGAAGCTGGTCCCCAGCAGCTGAAGAGAGGCCCAGAGGGCTCCTGAGCATCCTTGAGGGGACAAACCAAAGCCCAGGTGGCCCTCAGCGCCTCCTGGCCCAAACTGGGAGTACAGTCCCAGCCCAGACCTCAGAGCTGGCATCTTGCCCAACCCTGTGGGGGCTGCGGCTTTCATGCAGGCCCTGAAGCTGCTGCGGCAGCCCCAAGACCTGTAGGCAGCTCTGGGCTGGACCCTGCAGGGCACAGTGGCACCAGCCCTGGACCTGCCCCAGGGGACAGCCAGGCGGGCAACTCTAGCCTGGGCACATGTTAGCACCTGAGGGTCACAGTGGCAGGGCCTCCCCAGTGCCAGCCCCTAGTGCTGATTGCAGGCCACGTCCCCCACCACAGAGACCTTTCCTTGCCCACAGGGGTGGGCCCTCACGTTGAATGTGAGTGCACACCGGCCCTCCATGGCCGGGTCTCCCCACATTTCAGACAACCGACGTTTCACCCGCCTGTTCCAATCTTCTATCAGACCATTACTACACATCGGTGTAGAACCTGCTCTCCTGCTGTCTTACTGCGCCCAGACCATCCAACCCCCAGTAAGCAGAGCCCAGTCCAGGGTCAGGATCTATCCTGGGCAGGACCCCCTGCAGCCTCCTGGGGCCACCAGGCACTGATCTGCTTGTTAGCTCTGTGCCTACAGTGCACCCCTCAGGGAACCCCGCAGCCATCTGCGGTCTTGGGCTGTCTCATTGGCAGACATTGTGGGGATGTTGTGAGGCTCAAGGGTGCGAGGGGAGGGCGTCCAGCCTCTGCCCCTCTCTGCGAGGTGGCAAAGCTCCCACATACCCTCAGCTCACCGGCCAGGCACTGGGTCACCAAGTGCGCTGAGATTCGCATTTGCAGTTCCAATCACCTTCGGACACTGGAAGGGAGCTCTTCTATGGGCACCAACACGTCCTACTTGGATGAGGCCCGTAAACACCATAGATGTTTGCACGCAGCCATTTCTTTAACAGACCGGTTTTCCATCATCCACCTGTCTGATCATATGGCCAGATCACCGGCCACCACCCATGAGTGAGTAAAAACCCAAATAGAGAGGCCAACAGTGTGCAATTCTATTCATGGACTGACTCAATTTTACCTTCTTTGGTCAGAGTGGTGGCCCCAGATGCAGCCCGATCACCTTGGAACTGCTGTCCGCACACCAGGCAGTCCTTTGCTGGCCGAGAGCCGCTCACAGGGCCTGTGCACGCGCAGCAGGGTAACCTCGCCACTCCTCAGGGGCTCCCTGCTCGCACATACGCGTACCTGTTGGCATTCCCACAGTAGCACGCACCTGTCCAGATATGCAAGTTAAATGTCCACCTGGTGGACTCCTCTGGTCACTGGGCTCCCACTGCAGTGTTTCTGGGGCGTCACGCAGGATGTTATGGGCATTTCGGGTTTCAAGATTCTGTCCTTCGGTCATTCGCCATCTTGATCACAACCCAGTAGCCTGTCTCTCAAATGGAAATTTTCTGGTCCGGTATCCCGGTGGTCGCCACTGGGTGGCGCTCACTGCCCCTGGCCGTAGTCGGTCGTCCTCCACCTAGGGCTGACTGGGAGAATCTGTCCTTCTGCACTCCAGCTTCTAAGGGGACATTGATGACAGCGGCCATTCCCTTTTGGCCCACCAGGTGTCCTATATGTTTTCAAAGGAATAACCTCCGAGGGCTTGGGCCATCTTACTGGCCCCCACCAAGCACACCCAATAAGTGTTGGCACAAGGGGGCATCGACATGCCTTCTGATTTTCCAGTATCCACGTGGCATCTGTCCCCACCGCACGCTCAGGGCGGCAGACACAAGCCGGTCACATCAACATTGCAGTACTCATCAGACGTCCACATCAGTGCTAACCCCAACTTCCATTCTCAGGGCCCTCCCTACCCCGTCTACCTCCAGCTGCTGTTGACCCTGCATCAGTCGGTTCTGGAATCAGTGCGTGGGGGTCCCGGGCCCACGAGCCCCAAAAGTGAGTGCCTCTGAGGTGCCCCACCTTCCCCTGAGTCCACTGCTGAAGACGCAGGACTGTGGCCAGACCACTTCCTTTCTACAGAAACACCTTGATTTTTGCCTTCGGTGTCACTACTATTAAGTGACCATTTACGACTTCCACCGGAACCTCGCAGCTTATAATTCTTGGACAATGTCCTCAAGCCACAAGTGACAGTTACGAGGGCTAGGGCATCATTCTGTCTGTGGGGAGTGAGTGTTTTGTTTTTTGTTTTGTTTTGTTTTTTTTAAAGATTTTATTTATTTATTTGACAGACAGAGATCACAAGCAGGCAGAGAGGCAGGCAGAGAGAGAGGAGGAAGCAGGCTCCCTGCTGAGCAGAGAGCCCAATGTGGGGCTCGATCCCAGGACCCTGGGATCATGACCTGAGCTGAAGGCAGAGGCTTTAACCCACAGAGCCACCCAGGCGCCCCTGGAGTGAGTATTTTGTTGTTGCTAACACACGTAATCAAACAACCCAGAAACACAGCCAGATTTTTATCCTCTTAAAATAAATCCAATTTTTTTTTCTTTCTCAGTTTTATTGTTGTTATTAAGTGTACGATGTCCAGAGACCTGATAAGATGATAATTCCAAGGTGGTGTTTTATAAATGTGTGTTCTACACGTGTGAATCTTAGTGAATAGTCTCCACCTTGGGTGGTTTCTAGACGACAGTAGAACCTGCTCTCACTGCTGTTCCGTGGTCTCTCCCACTAATCCAGAATCTGTGATACGCGGTCCCCAGGTAAAGCACGTCTGGTCGTCTCTCATTCGGACTCACTGCTGTGGTGAAGGGACTCTGAGATGGCTTGAGGGGAGGCTGGACAGAACTGGAATTCTGGGGACAGCGGTGTGCACGCAGGGCGCCCCGTCCCTTCCCACAGTCCTGGGCCCAAGGACAGTATCTGGGGGCACCCGGTCTTCAAGGCAGCGGACAGGAACTTGGATGTGGACTGATGGGTGTTTTGCTCTAGTCAGGAGACCGACAGTTTCAACCAACTAAATTTCCGTGAAAAAGCTGGGGAAACGCTGTCAGAGTGGGTCATCCTCGCCCTCAGCCTTCCTGGCGCAAGCATGTACGCAGCTGTGGGAGGCCTGCCCCGTGGCCCGGCCACCTCCCCCTTTTGCCCCAGGATCCAGCTCCTGGTGATGCTTGTCCTCCATGGGCAGTCCGCCTCCACCCTTGTTTCTGGGGGAACTCTTTCCCCGCCCCACTCTGACGGGACCCAGTGCCCCAGAGCACACTTCGGGGGTTCCCACAGGAATGAGGGGGCCCTGAGGGTGTCCAATGGGGACCTGAGGCCCGCCACGACCCCAAGGGCTCAAATGGGCTGGCTCTCCTCCAGCCCACCTCTCCTAGCCTCCTGTGGGGACTCAGTCCCAACCTCACCAGGGAAGTGCCCCAGGCCGCCCTGAACAGAGGTCACAGGTCAAACCCGCCCCTCTTCAGCCAGGCCCACCTCAGGCAAACTGTGAAGGTCCCCAAGTTTTCCAGGACCCCTGACCCGCTCCCCTGCTCTCAGGTCTGGTGCTTGCATCGGTAAACCATCTTCCTGGTCTTCGGCTGCAGCCTCCACATGGGTGGCTGTTTTATCCACGGAACCCCGCTGTATATTGTGGGTGGCCACCCCTCCCTCTCAGCTTTTCCTGTCCAGCGCACTGTGGCAGCACTGTCACAGGGCCCTGCAGACCCCGCCACACTTCCCCAAGTCTGAGGCAGAGCCGCTCTGGCATTTTAGCCCGGAGATGGTGAGCAGCTGGCCATCTTCTTGGACGGACCTCAGAGTCGCAGACAGAGGGACGAGAGCCTGCAGTGCCTGGACCCACACGGTCTCCCAGGAAACTCAGAGGCTGTTCCTCAGAGTCACTCAAAGGGAGAGCACGGGCAGGATGGTGCTCCCCCTGCACCAGGAGCTGTTGGATGATTCCTCGAAACTCTGTGGGATGGCTAAAGGAGCACCCACGAAGCCCCCCCTGCCATTGTCCATGGCTTGGGAGTCACCCAGGAGTCCTGGCCTCGTCCCACAGACGGTGCTATGGCTCAGACTCCCAGGGCTGGACCAGGAAGAGGGCAGCTCCTCAGCCCTGTGATCTAGGGCTTGGGGGAGAGTTGGGGGTGGGGGGGAGGTGCCTGGGACAGGCACCAACACCAGGCTTCAAAGGCACACATGTAAACTTTAAATATCTAGACAAGCATGTGAGTCTCCACCTGTTGTCATGTCTGATGTGGGAAACAAAGGCAGAAGAAAAATTGTTAAGTTTCCTTACTACCTACAGCCCACTGACAAGTCCTTGAAACGGGCAGAGCCACCTTCCCCTGGGAACTCGGCTGCCTCCATGTGGACACCTTCCTAAGGGCACAGGCAATCTTAGCTTGACCCCAGGATCCTGTGAGTCTACTTTAACTATAGAAATTCCTTTGGAAACTTCCTTTATCACTACCCCCACAAGATACATGTTGGCTATCACCCACAAGCATACGACCCACCGATTACATCTGGAGGGTCTCATGACTTGAGTTTTTACTAAACAGTAATAAATGACATTTTCCAGCAATAGTTAGCTCCCTCAGGATCCTGGAAACCTCATTGCCAAAATAACTGGGAGGCTTTGCTCTCCCTACCCGCCTCCCAACTTTACAGTATATAATGAGCCCCTCCTCAGGACCCCGGGGCAGCTCTTCCTGCCTACGGGTCCTGTCCCCAAGCTTTAATAAAACCACCTTTTCGCACCAAAGACATCTCAAGATTTCTTTCTTGGCCTTGGGCTTCAAACTCTGATGTCTTTCCTACATCTGTGTCCTAGTGTTAGGTGTGACCTTGGATCTGAGAGTCCTCAGGCTACAAGCGAGACCACTGAGGCAGAGAGGAAAACAGGCTGGTAACCACGCCCCCTGAATTTGCACTCCTGCTGCCGGGTGCAAGGACCACCTTCCTGACTGCTGGACCAAGGGCCATCCTGCACAGGCTCACTGGGCTCCTGGGCAGAGGCCAACAGACAGTGGCAGGCAGGCTTCCAGAGGCTGCAGGGGGCTGAGAAGGGGGCAGGTAGGGAGTAAAAATTGGAGGAGAGAAGGGTGTGGAAAGAAGTAGGAACCTCCTTGGTTAGCGTGTCCGGCGGCCAGCAGGGGGAGCTCGCCTGACCAGCACAGTTTGTCGATTGCAGACCTGCAAGTGACAATGCAAACTGACCAGAAAGAACATTAATAAAGGAAGAAAATAGTTTTATTCAAGCCCAGATTAGAACAGCTTTCTGGGAAACACGACCTTCACAGGGAAGAAAGGGTTCCAGAGAATGAACAGTTTTTACAAAGTTTATATACCTTTTTACATAAGGAGCCACAAATCGACAGGTCAGAGGTACATTCTTGTAAAAGTTCAAAAAGATTATAGCTTAACATATAGGCAGGAATCATGAGTTTTAAGGTCAAGGAATGCAGGGAGTAGCAACATTGATCCCTATGTTAAGGACGAGATAGTTTTCCTTTAGGCCACTCATTTATAAAGCGAGTGTACAAAGTATGCTTGGCAAGCCATAAACCAGGTTTTTGGTTTAAACAAAGTTATCTTGAGGCACCCGGGGGGTTCAGTCGGGAAGCGTCTGCCCATACCTTGGGGTGGGGGTGGGGGCATGTCCCTGAGAAGAGACAGGATATAGCAGGCCACTTGGTTAGTCCCACCCCCTTCTCCAGAGAGTGCTTCCCTGAGGGCAGGTGGTCCCATCTGCCTCCTTGCTGCCTGGGTCCCTTGCTTCCTCCCCGCTGTCACACCCCTCTGCGCCTGCACAGGGTTACCCTAATTCCTGGAAGCCCCCGCTTGCCCTCCTTAGCCCTGCTACTGCACAGTGCTGCACTGAGGCCTCCCGTGGCTGGCGGTCATCACGGTCCCACACTCCCGTGATGGCCTGGACAGTCCATCCTAGTGCCGCAACCCATCACAGTCCCAGCCCCCACCACAGTGGCCCTGCAGGTGACAGGTGCAGCCTGGGGTGCAGCCCGGAGACCCTGTTGCTCTCATTCTGCCTGTGTGGCTGGAGACGTACCCCTGAGGACTCGCGGATTGGCCCTGCCAGGCAGATGGCTCTGAGGAGGCTGGGGCAGGTGGCAGTGGTGGGTGGGAGAGGGGAGAGGAGGAGGGTGGGGGGAAGGGGACAGGGGTCTGGGTCTCCCAATCTCCCTCTAGTCCCCTGAGGCTCTCAGGAGCATCCACATCTGCATCTTTGGGCCAAGTCTGGGGACCCCAGTCTCCAACATGAGCCCCTGGGGGCTGTCTCTTGCCTTGGCTTCTCAGTGGAGGTGTCTGTGCTGATCCTGTAGCTCCATTCCCAGGCAGGCCCTCGGGCTCCAGCCGGATGGGCACATACTGATGGCCACAGCATTGAGGGAGAGCCCCTCCCGTCCTCCACTAACAGAGGGGGTCACCAGGCCTCTCAGCTCAGCCTGTGGGCATCCCCGGGCCTGGCCCAGAGTGGAGGATGGGGCTGTGGGGTGGCAGCTGCTGCTGGTGCTGGGAGGTGTGATGTGTGTAACAGGACAAGCGGCCCTGAGAAGCACCCCAAAGGTAGGGACTAGACCTCTTCGACATGCTTCCGGAACACAACTGAACATTTATTACAAAGGAATGTCTTTAAACTTAATTAGCGTCTGTGTCTCTGTAAACGTGCATCCCACAACCCTGGGATCCAGGCTTCTGGATCCTGGGCTTCTGTCTGCAGTGGTGTTACAGGCCTGAAGAGAGACCTTGGAACTTCGATAGATTTTGGTGTCTAATCATGATCTATGTGTGTTTTTTTAAACACCCTTCTCAGTACTTGCCAAGGAGTGCTACCTGGGTGCTCAGAGGGTCCTTCCCTTCCTGAGCACCTGCAGGGGTGGAGCACAGAGGTTGGAGGTCAGCCTAGCATAAGTCAGGGTCATTCTGGAGCTTGAGGCCTGGGGTTGGGGAGGGGGCACATGCCGCAAAGGAAGCAGCCCAAGGGTCCAAGCCAGCAGAGCAGGGAGAACAAAGATCTGGGGGTGATCCTTAAATTCCTTGCTTAAATTCTACTTGCTGAGCAATAGTCCCCATCCCCAGGACTCATGAATTTGAAGCAGTACTGTGACCAGGGAGGCTGCTTCTTGTGGGTGCCATGGTGGGGGAGGGGACTGTTTCCTTGTGGGGGACCTGTGCAGCCTGCTGCAGGGCCATGTGGGGTCCCTCCTGTGGGGCTCTCCTTAGCTGCCCCGCTGCAGACACCCAGGTCAGGTCAGGGTGGTCACCTGCAGGAGTGCCCCGCGTCCATTCCCGGAAAGTCAAGGCCAGGTGGGCAGTCCCCCGCACAAGTCAGCGACATGCTGGATGGTGGGGCAGGCTGCACTTGCCTGCTTGGCTGCAAGCTCGGCCACCAAGGCCACGTGCACTGGGAGGACACAGAGCACGAAGGTGGCCAGGTTGACAGCCATGATGTGGAGGGCTCTGGGGATGTGGTCGGCCCCCTGGGGCGGTGCCCGCGGAGCTGAGGCTGAGGGTGAGCAGTGAGATGGAGACCCAAGGCAGGGAGAAGGCAAAGGTCTTGATGGCCCGGGTGTATCCCTGCCCAAAGTGGAAGTTCTCATCTGCAGACGGCAGGGACACAACCAGGGCCACCGTCCCGGAGACCGGCAGTCAGAGGCCAGGCCGGTGAAGGCGGCCCAGCGGGGGCTGCACCAGGCCCGAGCCTGCAGGGAGAGCAGGAGGTGGTGTCGCAGTCCGAGGGATGGCCACAGGGAGGCCCGTGCTCCGGTAGGGGTTGACGTGGTAGAAGCCCTGTGGGACCCCACACAGCGGGCCCTCGAAGTCCCCTAGCTCCTGGCCCAGCATGGGCAGGACTCTGGGTGGGCTCAGCAGCCACAGGAAGTCGGTCGCTGCTGGGTTGGCCATGTAGATGCAGGTCTTCATCCACCTGCGCCGGCAGCTGCAGAACGCCCAGAGCCCGAGCCCACTGAGGGGCAGCCCCGGCGCCGGATGAGCAGATGGAGACCCTGGTAACCTGGGACGGCACACGCCCAACTGTGTCTGCTCTGCACCCATCGGAGCTGTTCCTCGACAGGCTTGTGGGAAGCTAGTGACCAGCTTCACCTGGGGGCAGGGAGGGAAACGCCGCTGTGGCTGGTCCCCTACTCCTTGACCTCCCCTCTCTCTCTCCCTCCCCTACCACTTCCAGTAACAGCCCCAAGGGATCCCTGTCTTGATCCCAAGAGGCTCCACTGAGGCTACCTCCCCTGCCCCACCCAGAGGGACCGGATGCCTGGATGAGGACAGTGGCCCCCACCAGGGAAGGGGGCTCCGTGGGGGCTCCTCTCTGGGCTTCTCCACCAGCTCAGCCCAAGACCTTTGTGACTTTACTGTCCCTTCTACTCCCCAACATCCTGTGGTCCTGTCTGAGGACCATCAGCCCATGGCCCATGGAGGGGGGCCCCAACACTCCTCTGGCAGGGGCTATAGGCCAGTCTACAAAGAGGGAGGACCCCCCAGCCCATCAGGAGAGCAGTGAGATCACCAGGCTGAGCTTGTCTTCTCTCCTGACTCTGTTGGTCTTCCTGCTTCTGGGTCTGCGTGTCTCCCTCAACCCAGCCACCCCACTCTACCCTTCCACTCACTGTCCACCCTCCTCCTTGGGGCCCTCCTTTCCCCTCCCTCCCACCAAAGGCTCTCTCCCAACCCCCATCTCCCCCATCTCCCCCATTCTCTCTCCTCCCCCTCCTCTCAGCCTCTGTCCCCCACTGCCCCCCACTGTCTTTCCCTCTCTCTCCCCCAGCTCTATCTCTGTCCCTTCCACTGTCTTCCCATCTCTGTCCCCCCAGCTCTACCTCTGTCCCTCACTCCTTCCCCCCCAACTATCTTACCTCAAACAGTTGCTAACTGTCCCCCAGCCCTTGCCCTACGCCTGCTTGAGGATCGCAGTGCGGTCCTTGAGTGGGAAGCACGGGGCTTGATGCAGGCCAGCCTGGGGCCCTGCACCTGGGAGCCTTTTGCCCAGCTTCCACTGGCCAGCAGGGAGAGGACAGGTCAGGGATCACGGAGAGGACAGCAGGGGCCACAGGCTTGGGGGGTACTCACCAGTCTGGGAGGCCTGGGGTCTTGGGGAGCTGGGCTGGGCCACTGTCCGTGCAGCCAGACTGGAGCCCAAAGCCATGATCACAGGCTCTGTGCTCTCTGTGCACAGGTATAGTCATGTGTCTGAGGGCATCTGGCAGGGGGACACCCCTGCTCAGAGCCCCCTGCTCTGGTCCCTGTGTGCCTGGTTCCCGCTGTGTCTGCCTACCATCTGTGACACCCTGCACCACATTGCTTCCTGACCACAGCCCTGGGCCACCTCTGCAGCCATCTGAAGCCTGGGGCTGGAGAGCGAGGACACTTCCAGCCTGCAGGGACCGGCCTCCCACACGGGGCGGAGCAGGGCCTGCATGCGGCTTCCAGGAGGCCGGTTTGGGCCAGGTGGTGCGCCCCACCTCTACACATCCATGGTTGGCACTGGCTGGGGAGATCCTGGACAGGATACCTGCCTCCTTCAGGACGGGAGAACCCAGAGACCCTCGGCCACAGCCCCCTCCCCCACAGCCAAGGAGAGCTGCCGCTCAGGGTTCCAAGCACCCAGCCCGACAGGGTGGCAGGCTGTAGTGGATCCTGTGGGGTGCTGCCGGGGGCCCCCATAATGACCAAGGCACATGCTGCCTGCCCTTCCTGCCAGAGTTCACAACCCAGCCCAGAGCTCCTCTGGACTTGCTCTCAGCAAGTGACACAGGGCATCAGGGACTGTGTGTCCGTGGTAACCTGTGTTCTCGGCTGCGTCATCTCAGCGCAGAGCCCCCACGGGTACGGAAGCTGCTCCCTTGGCCCTCCCCGCTCTGCTAGCACCATTGAGGGTAGGATTCCCAAGCACACTCCTCGGGAAACCCCTGCATGCAAGCCTCCCTCTCAGAGACTTCTGGAAGCCACCCCGAGGCAGGGGTGTGAGCCTGCCGGAGCACCAGGGTGGCCCTGCCCTTGGCTGTGCCGGCAGCCCCAGGGAGAGGGTCCAGGCCTGGGGCTGCAGAGGGTCTGCTGACCACCTGCAGGAGGAAGGGCATCAGAGGAAATTGAGACCTGGTCCCAGCTCGGGAGAGCCTGGAAGGAAGCAGAGGCATGTGGGGGAGCCCATCTTCCCATGAATCAGGGACACCTCACAGAGGAACAACATGCCTGCGAAGCCATGATGGGGGTGAGCTGAGGGCAGGTGCTGGGAGGACGCTGGGAGGGACGGCCCGCCACACAGATGCGGCAATGGGCGCCAGCACATCAGGCATCTTATGTGCGGCAGGGGCTCTGAAAGAGTGGTGAGGACACCCCTGCTCTGAGAGGTGTGTGGTCCCAGTCCTGTGAGGGGGGTCTCTTGGTCGTCAGTGTCATTTCTGCCTTCCTGTGTACCCTTCGGGGGAGGCAGGAGCTGGAAGACCCCTTCACTGCCAGCTCATGAGATGGAGAGGCTGCTTCCCCCGGCGGGTTTCACGTGGTCAGACTTGGGGGGCCGCTATCTGGATGGTGACTTGGGGAATGTGGGCAGTAGTTTCCTGAAGCACTGACCTTCTGGTCGGATGGACACTGTATTCCACTGCCCCCCTCCCTGGGGCCCCTGGGGTGCCCAAACCCTGCCATGCCCCTGCACAGGGGGAGCTGGAGGCTGGGCAGCAGCCCTACACCTGCACCCATTCCCCAAGACCCTGCAGAGCCCCCTTGCTGTGGTACTGCCTCTGGTTGATACACCCTGGCCCCGTAGAAGATAGACACGTGTTCTTAGGGAAGGTTTCTCTGGTGCACAGCAGCGGGTGGGTCCCTGATAACAGGAGGCCAAGCTCAGCTCTGCCTATGGGTTGCCAGCCTCCTCCCTTAGATTACTTTCTCCTGAGGCCAGCTGCAGCCAGGGAGAGAGAGCCTTCATGGAGAAGCAAGCTGCCCCAGAGGAAAGAGCCACAGACAAAGGACATCGTCCGGATGACACACAGACTATTAGGAATCAGGTGACACGGTACCCCCAGGAGTACCTTCCTTCTGTGTGCAAATTCCTGGATATGTACAGCTGTGTCTCACGCAGCTCTCTGGTTGGACACACCCCAGTCCTGGGCCGTTCTCTGGGCCCCTCCCCATCATGGCTCTGCTCTCCACAGCCATCCTGATCTGTCTGCTGCTTGGAGACCACAGATGCCACCACCTCCTGCTTCATCTGCCGGAGGTGAAGACACCTCCCTTCACTTGCTGCTCACACTTCCTCTGGCTGCTGCCAGGCCCTCACCAGCCTGTACCCTCCAGACCCTCTCCAGGTGACTATGGCATGGGACAGAACAGTGTCCCTAGCCAGATAAAATACCCTAGATGTAAGCCTAGCAGAAGGAGAACGAACTGGTGTCCTCCCGTATTCTGGGCCCTATACTCCTGTTGATGCAGCCTCAAAGTGAGCCTGCTTTCAGATGCCTGTTGTTTGCTAATTAATGGTGAGCCCAGTCCTGACCAGTGTGCCCAACTGCCCCGTAAGCCATCTGGGCCAGAGTGGGGGGGTGTTAGGGCAAAGGTATTCCACATGGTCTGGCCCGGCCCAGAAGTCTCTCAGAGTGTGTGGGCCATGATTAGTGTCCAAAAGTCAGTTCTTTGGATGTTTAACATCTGTGATTTTTGCCTTGGCTCCTTTTCTTGCTCCTTTGGGAATTTTGTGAAAGTCCAGCTGCCTGCACTTGCTGGGAGTCAGGAGCGGCCTGAGGGACAGAGGGCGCACCCATCCCCTTCCCCAGCCACAGACGGGGACCAGCAAGGGGGAGCCGCGGGGGCCCCCCTCAGGAGGCTGGTGTCCTGGGAGCATAGCCAGATGCCTCCGCCACCCAGCAGCTCTAGCCCCACCACCAGGAGACCCCACAGAGGTCTCCTCCCAGCGCCCCTGCCCTCCCAAGGACAGCCCTGGCGAGCCTACAGCACCGGAGAACACCTGGGAGCTGGGCCAGTCTCAGCTCCGACCCGTGCAGCTTGCACTGCTCCCTGGGCCCAGAGTGAGGTTCAGAGTTCTTAACACAAGGCTCAGGAAGCTTCTGTCATGGGGCCCATCAGCCTTTGGTCTAAAGTTCTGTTCCTCTATGGATGCTCCCCACTGGCCCTTGGATGTCCCCCTCCTAGAGCCTACAACGCTGAGCGAGCAGGGAGGAGGGGGTGGAGCTGAGTCCCAGGCCCTATTCTGCCTCTCTCCCTGGATCCCCAAATCTGGCCAAGGACGGCCCTGGATGTCTATACCTGGCCCTGGCTTGCTGCTCAGCCCAGTGGTCATCCCACCCTACAGTGAGAAACCTTCTCTGGACCCTGTGGTCCCTTGGAAAAGGAGAACACTGGAGGGTCAGGGCGGTAAAGATTGGGGCCTGGGAATTGTCCACTTGGCCACGCCCCCAGAAGGGCGGGGCTGTGACGAGGGGCCTGGTGCCAGGTGTGGAGGGTGCTGCTGGAGGTCGTGAGTGAGAAGCACTGGATGGGGTGAGGGGTGTGGGGAGTCATGGGGAGCCCGGGATGAGGTTGGGAACATGGGGCTAGGGGTGCAGAATGGGGGCAAGAGAGGGAGGTGGTCTGCCTGTGGGGGGTCAGCCCAGCAGCCTTATCCTTGCTCACACCTCCCCTGCTTCCAAATGGCTGCGTTCCCCCTGGCCCTGCTCCACCCGACAAGCCTGGCCATCTTTATGCCTTCTCAGGACAGAGTGCTGCCTGGCCCGGCCCTGGTGCATGTCGCGGGGGCAGGGTTGGCACTCCCTACCCAAGGTGACGAAGGGCAGGGGTCCCCAACAGCAGGTGGGCATCTGAGCCCCAGCATAGGACAGCTGTGGATTGAGCTGCACAGGCCCCATGAGCGCCCCATCCCTGAGCAGAGGTCCCCTGAGCGTGGACCTCCCTGAGCAGGGACCACTCCCCGCGGGGCCCCTGAGGGACTGCCTCAGCTGCAGGGGCCCAAAGCCAGGACATTTGGGCTCCAAGCACACAGATAGAAGAACAGGAGAGGGAGGCTCTTTGGTGCCCAGGGAGGCAGGTAGGCTGGGGTTCGAAGCCAAGCCCCTCGGGCCAGCACCACAGGGGGCCCCTAGAAGGCCCCGGTAGTTCCAGCCTGAGTGGGGGGACCCAGGCCCATGCAGGGAGGCCAAGGAGGGGTTAGGGTACAGCTCACACCGGCCTGGTCACCCCCACCCCCGCCTGAGGACTTCCAGGTTCTGCAGCCCCCAGGCAGGGTCCTCCAGCTTCCCTGAAGAAATCATGAAGGGACCGTGCCCCCTCGACAGACCTTGGCCCCTTCCCCACTGTCCCCCAGTCCACTGCCAGCCCATTGCATCTGTGCAGCCCCTACAGGGGGTTGAGCGGTCTTGATTCTTCCTTGGCAGGAGGAAAGCAGGCCGTGGGCCTTTAGCATGGCCCTTCTGGAAGCTGCCCGTAGCCCCCTGGAGACCTGCAGATGGCTGGGAGTGGGCCAGGGAGTGGGAAGCAGGTGGGGGGGCCCAAGGAGAGCCCCTGGATGGAGAGTCCTTGAGAGCCACCTAGAAAGACATCCCAGCCTTCCACCATGAGAGTGTGGGGGACACGTGCACTGCACACACACAGCCTTGACAGTCCAGGCCCAGCCCTGGGGGACAGCAGAAGGCTACCCACTGAGGCCTCACAGCACAGAGCAAGCATGCACTCCAGTACCCCAGCGGTACCAGACTCTGGGCGCTCCCGTGTTGGCCCTGTCCAAGATTGGCCTCACTCAGCCTTCAGGCCTCCTGCTCTGGTCCTGACCCTCTTCTATCCCAGGGGTTGGGACGACTCTGCCTCAGGGTCCGTGCCTGCACCCTTTCCACCCTGCCAGGCTCCTGGAGCATGCCCAATGGCCACAGCGAGTTCAGGGATGCCCCAGCAGGCAGGGCCTCCCAGAGAGCCTGGGACCTGGCCCATGTGTCCACGACTTGTTCTAGGCAAGGGTCACAGAGAGGGAGTTCTCATTCCTGTGGGCCTTGGCAATGGGCATCGAGGCCAGTGAAGATGCCTCCTGGAAATCCTTGGCCATGAAGTAGTAGCAGATGGCGTCCAGACAACAGTTGGCATCCGAGAGCTTGCCTGTGATGACGAGCGCATAGCAGATGGCAGAGGTGTTCAAGCTCGTGGCCACGACCACCATCAGCACCACGTGAATGGGTAGGAAGCAGACCACGAACACAGCCAGGTTCGCCCAGACCATGCGGGTGGCCCTCCGGGTCGCCTCTGCCTGGTCTGGGCTGGCTGTCGGCCTCTGGCCCAGGGCGGTGACCACACGCAGGGAGCAGAAGACCAGCACGGCCAGCGGCAGGAAGAAGCCCAGCAGGGAGAAGAACATGGTGTTGTAGCTTTGCCGGGACGCATTCGAGAAGCAGAAGCCGCCCTCCTGCATGCCCAGGGCCCAGCGCAGCCCCAGCAAGCCGGCCACCAGTGCCCAGAGCGCCGCGCACACGGCCACAGCCTGGCGAGGGGAGCGGAGTGCCCTGGCACGCAGCGGGTGCTGCACGGCCACATAGCGGTCCACGGCGATGGCCGTGACCAGGCAGATGCTCATGTACCTGTTGGCCAGGTAGGCGCCCTGGGAGACCTGGCAGAAGGGCGTGTCTGTGGTCCTCTCCTTCAGGGAGTGTAGGAAGAAGGGTATGGCGCAGAGCAGGCAGAAGTCGGCCACTGCCAGGTTGACCATGTAGATGCGGGTCTCAGTCCACCGCCGCATACGGCTGCAGAACACCCAGAGCGCCAGGCCGTTGAGCAGCAGCCCCAGACCCAGCAGCAGCCCCGTGTAGGTGGAGAGGACGGTCTTGACCAAGGGGGGACCAGGTGAGCTGTTTGGAGACACAGGTGCTGTTGCTCATGGTCCCGCTGCTGAGGGCGAGAAGCAGAGGATAAGGATGGCAGGCAGGGAAGGGGGGCGTGGGGCTGGCACGGCCCCACCCACCTCCAGCCCACATCCAGGAGCCAGACTCGCCTTCCCCAAGAAAATCATAGAAATCATCAGGAGCTGCGTGTCACCCTCCAGGCCAGACCCAAATCCCCACGCACTGGATTGAAAGGGAAACCCAAAGCTCTCAGAGGCTGGGTCGGTGGGAGTGGGGGGCCGTGGCAGGGGGCAGGGTCACACAGCCAGGTGGCCCAGAGACAGAACCAGATCTCCTCCCCTCTCCCCAGCCCTCCTGGCCTGTGACACATCTGCTGCTGGGCAGAAAGGAAGGTGGAGGAGCTCATAGTGGTCAGTGTGCCAGTGCTCAGGTCCCGAGGGCCTAAGCCCGCTGAGAGGGCCCCCTCTGCCCCTCCCTGTACCTAGCCACAGGAGGTGCTGATCTGTGAGCCACCCTCACACCCCCGCTGTCTCCCACCCGGCCGCTCCTGTCGGCAGAGGGCCAGGCGGCAGGGCGCGGCTCAGGACGGCTCCCCGGAAAGCCTAGGACTCTGGTCTCCCTCCCATGCTGTTGCCCTACATCCTCTTCCTGGGGGACAGCCGCTACAGGCCCCAAGCCCAACCCTCTCACCAAGGCCCCGCCTACCCCAGTCCTATGCACCAGGGTCCCACTTGGAAGGACCCCTTGAGTCCTCTGTGGTCAGAGCCTTGATGGCAGCCCTGCCCCTTCAGGCCCAGACCAGCGGGTCGGAGCAGGCCTCTGGGGAGCCCTGGGCATCCATCCCTGTCATCGTTAAGGCCACCATAAGACCTCACCCTCCACCACCCCGTGCAGTCCCCTCACTCCCCGGACACGCTCCAGAACACAGCCCCAGAGTCAGGGTAGACTTGGTCAGGGCTCTGACACCCACGGCATGGCCCATGATCTAGGAACTGGACTCTGAATTCACCCCAAGCTGGGCGGGCCTCAGGCACTCCAGCAGAATGGGGCACTGGTGTCACACTCGTGGGATCACGGGGCACCTGCATGGGTGGCCTGTGTGCCCAGTGTCTGGCACAGGGAACACTCCCATCAAGCCCCCCCACCCTGGTTCCTTTGGCTGGGGGGCTGGGGGGACAGGGTGGGAGTGGCCGCCCCCCCCCCCAATGAGTACCAGGACCTCTGGGGGCTCCCTGCTCTCCAGGAGTGGTATGGAAGGGAGGGTTCCTGGGCGGGCTCTGCGTTCCTGCCTCCTCCCCACACAGGAAAGGGAGAAATATCCAGAACCATTAGGTTCATTAGTGCCTGGGGCTGGGTGGGTAGGAAGGGAGCTCATTTCCTCACTGCAATCCCCTGGGGACCTCCAGGTCACAGTCCATTAGGGAAGCAGGAGCACAGATTTCAGCCGGAAACAGAAATATTCTGCCAAATTATCCCACTTCATCCCTTTTGAATTTGAAAATGGCACACTTGCCAGCAATTAAAGATGTATGAACTGTTCACTGCATGTAAAGACTCCACACATTGCTAATGATACTCTCCTTTTTTTTTTTTTTTCTTAAAGGATTCTGGTTTTCTCTCTGTTCTGACACCCAGATTCAGAGGTCCCTCAGACCACAAGCCAGCCAGGCTCCACGGACCCCCAGTGCCTACTGGAACCATCCATGGGGGTCCTTCCTCCTTTCCTGCCCTGCTCTCACAACTGCAGCTCACCCAGAAACACAGGTGACCTGCCAGGCGGACTCTGCTCAGGTCCCCCCGCAGTCCAGGATCCTCAGAAGCTGCTGGGAACATGCCGTGATTGTGCAGAATCTGGGTCCTTCCATGCTGTGGGCCCTGCTCTGCCCACCTGCTCTGGGTCCAGGGCCAGTCCCTTGCACCTTGGCCAGCAGCGCAAGCGGCCGTGGGCTGGGTGTCCCGTCGCACACTCCTGGGAGCATGGCTTGCACGCAAGATTCAGTGTGCCCCAGGGAGAGGATGCAAACTTGGCAAGGTGTTGAGGGCACACACTGAGACTGGGGAGAGTTGCCCAGCTTCCGAGGCTCTCACTGTAAAAGCTCAGGAAATCCTGCCCCAGGGTCCAACCCAAGTGGCCTGGGACCCCCAGAAGCCATCAGAGTCAGCACATGCCCCTGCCTGGGTCTGACCCTGACACAGGGATCTGTGCCCAAGGCAGGGACCCAGCGGGTCTTCTGCTCAGATACGCAGGCTTGTCACCTCCAGTAGACATTCTGCAGCCACCGCCCTAGTGTCTGGGGCCCCATGGGCACAGGGCAAGTGCTTGATAGCCAGAGGCTCTGAGTTTCCTGTGGGGGGAGGCTGGGGGTGGGTAGCACCTCCAAGGCCCCACTTCCTTCCTGAGGCTGAGCTCAGTCAGCTTCCCCACCTGCGTGGAAAGGTGCCCTCGGTTCTGCGCTGACAGACCTTTGCAATGACCTGAAAGTAGCCCGTGGTGGCATTTGGGAGGCCCCAAAGCCTCCGCCAGCGCACCCCGAGGCCTCCGCCAGCCCTCCCTGCTGTCTGGGAGCGGGTGCCATGGAGTAGGAAGTCGGGCAGAGGGTGGGTTGCAGACCCCTGGTGCCTGAGCGCTGTAGGGGCTTCTGGAGCTGGTACTGCACACAGGAAATCCTCCAGGATCCAGGCTGGTTGTGTGTGAGTGAGATGGATGTGTGGCCAGACACACCCCTATAGCAGGAATACGGCCCTCAGACACTTTCTCTTCTGTTTTCTCAGATCCTGGTCATAGCCCACAAAGTGGGTTTCAGAGTCTCAAACGAGGTAGGAGTCTTGGGCTGCCTAGGGTAGTTTCTGGGAAAGGAAGTGGGAGCCAGCACCGCCATCCTAGACAGAGAACCAGCATGTTGGGTGAGAGGGAGCGTCCTGGAAACAGCCAGGAGAGCAAGGCCAGCCAGTCCTCCCTGCCCGCAGCTCCGCAAAGTAAGCAGCTGGCCCAGGGCTGGGCTCCCAGGGGCTGCAGGGTGGTGTTCCCTGCCTCCATGGCCAGCATCCCAGCAGGAGGGCCACCTGTGCACCGCTCCCCATCTCCTTGCAGGACCCCCCCCCCCCAGACAGGGGACTTCCTGCCGCTCTGCTCCTCCCTCCCTTCCCCCAGGTGTCTCCCCTCAAGCCCACCTCTTCAGAAGCCAGATCTCCAGACCAGGCCACCCCCTGCCCCCTGCTCCTCCAGGCCTTCTGGCCCTGCCCTCACTTAGCCCCAGGCACCTGTGGGCCTCCATGTGGGCCCTGCAGTCCACCCCAGCATCTCTCCTGGCACAGCGTGAGGGGCGAGGGAATGCTCCCATTCCCAGAGGTAGGAACTGAAATCCAGAGGAGGGAGGGGCTGGGTGGCGCTCCCCTAGACCCCGTCACCAGAACTCCCTGCACAGAGGCTCCTGAAGAGGGGTATTTTCTCCACCCTCCCCCACCACAGTGGCCCCAGGCCCATCCCCCCAGGCCCAGCCTGACCGGGGTCCCAGCATGGTTCCTCCCTCTCTCCCTATCTCTCTGTCCGTCCGTGGTGTCCCCAGCCATTTTGAGCACCCCACTCGGTCCGGTTTTCTAGAAAGAATTTCTCATGGATTAAAGTAGCAGGCTGTGTACTTTGTTCTAGCTGGTGGCAGGGACCTCCTGCTCTCAGCCACATCAATGCCTCAGCGCAGGGCACAAAGGAAGGCCCCCTGAAGCGTGCTGACCAGTTGGTTGTGGCCTGGAGGGGAGCACAGGGTGGGCTGGGGCCTCCGTGTGGACTGTGAGGTGGGCTCCCTCCCAGGGGCAGAGGCCCCCTGCACCCCCGGGGTTCACAAGGCCTGGGAGCACAGGGATGGCTCCAGATTGCAGCCCAGGTCCATTCTCTTGCTGGTGGCAGCCTTGAACCACCAACACAGGCCTGGCAGAGCAGGACTTGCAAGCACCACCCCCCACCCCGTGGAGCCCCTGGGAGCCTCCTCCCCCAGTCTGCCCTCCCTCCCGGCCACCACCTGCGGGACTCCCAGGTCCCTCCCCTGCTTCGCACCTGCAGATCCCACGTGCTCCCCCTTCCTCCTGGTCCTCCACCCCTCTGGCCACTTGGGGCTACTCCGCTGATGACAAAATGCGCATCCTTGCCATGTGCAGCTGGGCCTTCTAGGGAAGTGAATGTGGCCGCTGAGTCACTGCACAGAGCTCCAGTCTGCAGCCCAGGGGCGGGCACAGGAAACGCTGCAGCCTCTGGGCACTCCTGCCCTCCCCAAGCTCCCCTCTCTCCCCTGGCCTGCTGAGAATGATGCCCCCGCCCACCTGGGTCAAATGAGGAATCAAAGTGCCAAGGAAGAGGGCAAAGGGCCCTGAGGACAACGGGCAGTGCAGCCTTGACCCACCCATGGTCAACTCCCCAAGCTAAAAGGTGCATCTGCTCTGATCTCACTGCTCCCCCTTTGTGCCCACCCTTAGGGCCCCCGCCTGGGCGCCGCACGGGACGTGGCAGTGGGACGCAGGCCACTCATGTAGGTGCCCTCATGCAGAGTGGGGCATGCACTCCCATCGGTTCCCTATTCCTGGGTGTTCACAGAAGTCAGACTAGGACAGGAGGCTTCTTGGAGGAGGTGGCACTTGAGCTGGGCCTAAATGGTGGGAGGAGGTGGAGATGGAAGGGCTTTCTGAAAGGTGGAAGGGTGCCCATGGGGCAGGGAAGGAGCACGCTAGCCTGGAGGAGGAGGAGGAGGAAGGGAGGCAGCTTCTCTCCCACAGCCTGAAGCCCACAGCAGGCAGGGGAGGTGGCCAGCTGCCTGCTCCGAGACATGACCCTTTCTGCGGGTGGAGGGGAAGTCTGAGTGGAGCTCCCCAGTGCTGGACAGGCCACTTCGGAGCCGGACTGGTGGCTGGGTAGAGGTTGGTCTTTCATGACCTCCCCTCCCTGCCACATTGGAGCCTGAAGCAAAAGAATGCCAGTCCCACCACCCGCCCTTAGCACGGGGCCAATTCATGTTCACGTTCATGGAGGGTTGGTGCCCTTGATTCCGTGTAGTCAGACATAGCATCAAAGCCCCGTCAGTCCCCATGACTGGGTGCTGGCAGCCTCTGAGATGTTCGGCCTGAGGCCAGGGCCGCCCTTGCCGCACCCTGGCCCCAGCCCTGGCCCAGGCACCTTGTGTCTGGAAACTGTGAGGCCTCTGGAACCTGGACTCAGCCACAAGTCTAGTCTATCTGCGGAGCTGAGCAGAGAGAGGACCTAAGCTTCTGTCATCTCCCCACCATGGACACTTTCTGTTCTCCTCTTCCCAGAAACCTGGTCTGGGAAACCTCTGCCCTCCCACCAGTCTGGCCAGATGAGGGTGCCACAGGGGGAAACAGGGGATGGGGAAACCTGTGGGGGAGGGGGTGCTGGGGACACCATGGGGTGGGAGGGGTCATGGGTGGGGTCAGTCCCACCTGCCATCCATCTCCTGAGTGCCCCTCCCCTCCTCAGCAGGGGGGCCCTGGCCACCCTCTCCTGCTCTTCCTCACAGACCCTCCACCCCCATCCAACATCCTCTTGCCATGAGAGTTCCTCCTCACTCTTGGCAGACTAGTGTCCCTCTCACGCACAGGAAACACTCCGGAACTCCTCCCCAGAATGGAACTGCTGCTGGCCTGTCCCTAAGTCACCCCCCCCAGCACTGTCCCCCATTAGGAGGGCTTCTTCTCTCCAGTGTCCCCTGGCCCTGTGGTCTCCCCTTAGCATTCAGACCCAGCTCAACTCCCCAGAGGGAGAGGACAGTCACACCTTCCTGGCTACATTGCCCCCCAAGGCCTCTCCCCTCTGGCATCTACCCTGTACCCCAGGAAATGGCTGGGGTGCATGAAAGGCCAAGGATAAGTTGCCCCCAGCCTCCAGCCAAAGCTCCAGGCCCAGGCCTGTGGGGAACAGCCTCCGAGGGGGCTACTGGAGGATGGCTGCCCTGTTTCCAGAAGCTGGCACGCACATCTGTGGTGGCAGGAAGAGCCTTGCGGTCTGACACTCAGCTCTGACACTCCTTGGCCTCTAGACCTCTCATGCTATCTGTGACCTGAGAGTCGCACACGCCAGGGCTCGACACAGAGGCCACGGGTCTAGGACGGCTCTCTGGAGCCCTGGAGTCCTGGGGTGGGCAGCCCTGGCTCTGGTCATCCAGTGCTCCTGGTCTTGCTCTCTGCGCTTCCCCTCAGCACACCCTCGGAAATCTTCCCCCTGGAGCCCCTTGTTCCCTCTTCACCCTGCGCCCAGGAGGGCACTGCTGGGCCGCCTGAGACCCCACAGCGCCAGACAGAGGGTCTGGTCAAGCCAGGCACCCAGACAGCACATCCACAGTCCTTTCCGGATGGAGATTGGCCCAAGCCAGTTGTGTGTGGGGGGGGGCTTTGCCAGAAGGGAGAAGCCACCATAGGACAAGGGACACCGGGCAACTTGGGGATATGAGGGCATCCTGAGGGGTCCTGAGAGGGTTCTGAGGTCCTAAGGGTTCCTGAGGTGTACTGAGGGGCCCTGAGGTGGTCCTGGGGTCCTGAGGGGGTCTTGAGGAGGTCCTGAGGAGGTCCTGAGGAGGTCCTGAGGGGTCCCCAGGTCCTGAGGAGGTCCTGGAATCCTGAAGGGTCCTGAGATCCTGAGGGGTTCCCAAGTCCTGAGGCAGCCTGAGGTCCTGAGGTCTTGCAACTTCGGCTGGGTTGCTCCTGCTCCCACTGCTGGCATCCTTTGTCACATCACAGGGGTGGCTGGCATGGGAACAAGGGGATCTGAGGGGCCGATGGTGAGTTGCTATCCTGTCCCTCCCACTCCCAATGCCACAGCCTAGCAGACTCACACAGGCTTAGCATGGGAGTGCCCTGGGCATTGCCCTTCCCTGTCCTTCCTTGCATCTACCCCATCCCCTTCACCAGCAGCAGGGCGCAGCCTCCCACAGCCTCTGTCCTCAGACACTTGGGACTAGCCTCCGGCAGCTGTCCACCCCCTCGCCTCCCACCCTCTCTGCTTGTGCTCAGTTTCACCTTTCCCCCTAGCTGGAAGATGCCTCGGGGCATCTAGACACCTGCAGGTGACAGAAGTGTCCCCATCTGGCACATCCCATGCCCCATAGCTGCATCCAGCAGGGCAGGCTGCTGCTCTGGGGAGATGGCAGCAGGTGCTGGCCCCATGGCTAACCCCAGGGCCCCCAGCTGCCCTGGGATGGCTCACTCACCCCTGCACAGCTTCTGCTGCCTCCTCAGGGCTGGATCCTCAAGGGGCCATCCTCTGGCCTCTGCTGCTGCTCGGAGCCCTCTGGGACCCTGCCAGACAGGGGTGGTGGGGTGGGGTGGTGCTGCTCCAGCTGCTTTTCACAATGCTGCTGACCCCCTGAACTCGCTCCCTTACTCTGACAGACCTCCTTCCCCTTTCTCTGCCCAAGGTGCTCTGTGGCTGCGAGGCTGGCCACTAGCCCCATGCCAGGTCCCCTGGCTGTTCTCACGCCTGGGGATGCTGCCTTCTAGCACCACCCTACCTCCGTCCCCGGGTAGGCAGACACGGTGGTCCTGGAGCCCAGAGCCCACCTGGGAGCTGTCCCCACTCACTGCGCCCACCCTCCCCAGGAGGCCTCCTCTTCCAGGTGGTCCTCCCAGCTCAAGCACCTGCCTGCCGAGACTTGCAGGGCTGGGCCCAGGCTGAGAGTGTGACGGGTGGAGAGCCCAAGCTCACTCCACCTGGAAGTCACCGTGAATGTCCACAGCTGACATGGATGGAGCCCGAGAAGGGCAATCTCCCCGGAAAGGGCATGTGTCTTCAGGAGGGGTCCTACCGCCCACCTCTTAGGGCAGCCGGCCTCCTGCCTGGGCTTCTCTGAGCCAGTCTGAGGGCGCGGGGCCCAAGGAGAGGCTTACTTTTCCAACACCCGTAGAGATGCCCAGACAGGGGTCCTCAGCTTTCCCAGACCAACACTGCTGAGCACTTCCTGCTCGTCCATGTCATTCCCCCTACCGCTCTGAAGGACCACTTCCTCTGGAAGTTGGGCAGGACACCAACGGAGAGCGGAGAGGAACAGATTCACAGAAGAGGAACCATGAACTAGAGAGGGTTCATTGGAGATCTGAAACAATGCTCAGCATATTCATGAAAGGAGAAATAGAAATTAAAAGTGTCCTGCAGCACAATTTGTCCCTGTCAGATGAGGCTATATCCTGGCATCTGACAGCCATCTCTGGGGGAGATAGCCTTGGATGTCATCTGTTGGGATTTAACGTGATATGAACCCCATCGGAGGGAACCTAGAAATCACACAAACTTAGAGATACCTTGCCTGTTGACCCAATCATCCTGGTTCCAGGAATCTGTCCCACACACAGACCAGCCCAGTGAGGAAGAGGAGACTGGAGTGGCTATTTCTTGCCGTGTGGTAGGGTAGCACAGCCTGAAAGTCACTCAGGGCCCTGCATGCATGAAGTGCTTGCTGTTTACACCGCGGGGCACCAGGAGGTTGTAAAAAGGAAGGAGAAATATTCTATATGTTACTAAATGGTTTTCTCCAGGGTAGATTGCTAAGTAAGAAAAAGCACTGATGTGTCTTTATTGATTTACAGCACGCCAGCAGCTTGTCTTTACAAATGGAAGGATAAGCCATTAAATTTGTTTTGAATTAAATTATTACCTACAGGGAACAGGCAGAAAGAAGGTGAAGGGAGACTGGATAGAAACTAGACTTCTATATATACGAATATCCCTTAGTTTGTGGCTTTGGCTTTAGGGCTACATAAATATTTATGTAATTACTAAATTAAATTGAATTACATTTTTAAAGGAAATTTTATTTTTTTTAGATTTTATATTTTATTTATTTGAGAGAGAGAGAGAGAGAGGGAGGGAGAGAAATCGTGAGGGGGGAGAGGTTGGGGGAGAAGCAGAATTCCTGATGAGCAGAGAGCCTAACTTGGGGCTCAATCCCAGGACCCTGGGATCATGACCTGAGCTGAAGGCAGAGGCTTAACCCCCTGAGCCCTTGAGGTGCCCCAAAGGAAATTTTTAAACTTGAAAGCAAGATAAAACCAATAAACTTGCATTATCACCTGACAGCACAGTCCTAGCAAACTCTTCCAAGTGATTTTAAAATCCAGTATTTGACTGTCATCTGTATAGCCCGACTACGAAAAGGATGTCAAAAATGCTTCATTTTCTGTAATCATTTTCCAAATAAAGTTAAAACCCAGTTTTGTCTGTACATGTGCATAATGCAAGGATGTTTTTAAAAATACATAAAAGCATCTTAAACTGTTTTCAGTAATCACACTGTTGGGGATTATTTGGGGATTTGGGGATTATTGTGTTGTGAATAATTGTAAATGAATACTGACTCTGGGCATTGTTGAAGTTTCTGTGTGGGATAAATGAGACGCAGATGTATTTTCAAAAAGGTCCAGGGAGAAGCATGCAGATCGGAATCTGGGTGCATAGTATCAGTAGGTACTTGGACTGTGTCATTTCTTGGAAAGGAAAGTTAGTATCTTAGTTCTGACTAAGTTCTGACTAAGTTCTGACTGACAAGACCTAAAAACCAGCACCCAGGCACCCAGATTTTGGTCTCTAGATACCACTTCTCTTGAAGAGAAAGTGGGGCTCCTGAAGGCAGCGGATGCTTGCAGGTCTGGCTTAGGAAATGTATAGAACACCTGGGATAGTTGTTCATCCTAGAGAACAAAGCAGATCAAGATTCTTGGCCAAAGTCTAAAGGATTCAGGAGTTAACTCAAATTTGCTCCCACTGGCCAAAGGCAAGATGCTTTGCATGGCAAAAAGTAGAACCATTTCCATGAATGGGGACACAAAAAAGTGCTTAAATCCATGAATTTGTAATTATACTTAACAGACAACCATTCCCTTCCTGAAGAGGCTGGCCACAAAAACAAAAACAAAAACAACAACAAAAACAACAACAACAACAAAAAAACCCCACCTGAACTTGATTAAACCCCTGGATCTAGATCCCAAGGACAAGAGCAGAGAAGGCACAGAACAGGACCCATGAATTCCAGGGGTGCAAGCAGCAGACTCCGGTCTATGGGCCACTGTGCAGGGCTGGGCATCAAAAACAAGAGTCACGAGGGGAGAGAAAGAGATGACTGAGAAATCTCTCACTTAAGAGACTCGACCATGGGGCGCCTGGGTGGCTCAGTGGGTCAAGCCTCTGCCTTCGGCTAAGGTTATGATCTTAGAGTCCTGGGATTGAGCCCCCGAATCGGGCTCTCTGCTTGGCAGGGAGCCTGCTTCCTCCTCTATCTCTGCCTGCCTCTCTGCCTACTTGTGATCTCTCTGTCAAATAAATAGATAACATCTTTAAAAAAACAAAAACAAAAACAGAGAGAGAGAGAGACTTGACCACATGTCAGTTAGTGGAAGGAAGGGACCTTAAGTACATCCTGTTAAGCGGCCGGTGTCCACGGACACTTAGGGTGCCGGGCCAAATCGCAAGTCACAATCTAGTGTCATAGCAAAGTCCAGAGACGGAAGAAAGGCAGCGGCTGCTCAGTGTTCCATTTTGCCCCACGGTTACACAAGGCAAGAGTCAGATGCCCTGTAGACGGGCAGGAGGACCATCTCACTCCTGAGGAGCCCTGAATATAAGGCTCCCACCTGTGTATGGTGCGGGGGGTCAGGGGCAGTGGGGCAAACCTGGGAGTGAAAAGTACTGAGTCAGAGTTGGAAAAAGAGCCTCAGTCAAGAACCCTGGGAAGCAGGTCTGACCGCAGTGCGTGCCTACCAATGCAGGTGTTCGAGGATCGGAGCCCATCAGCCAGGACCTGAGACCTCACCCCAGGCCCACTCAGATGCTATGGGGTACACAGACCGCAGGGCTGGGTTGGGGGTGCTGCTCCTGTGAGGCCTGAGGGCCACAGCTCTGTGACTGCTGTGGGCAGGTGGTGGAGAGCACACACAGGGTTTGGGCCTCTACTCGGACTTCTCAGGTCCCAATCTAAGGCAATTATTTTTAAAGGCGTATATGACCATGGGGGAGAGATGAAGACTGACTGCATGTCTGATAAAACTAAAGTCGTGTTCATTCTGGCTCAGGTGTGGCAATGCTGTTCTGCATGTGTGTTTTTTCGATCCTTATCTTTTATTCACACTGAAATTCTTGTAGATGACATGATATGATGTCTGGCATTTGTCAAAATATTCTAAGCTAGTAGATGGAGGTAGGTGAAATAGGACCAGTCATGATTTGGTCATTGCTGGAGTTGGGGGTGAGGGCACATGGGGTTCATTATTATTTTATTTGTATCTGTTTGAAAATTCCCACAATAAAAAAGTTTAAGAAAAGGATGGTCAAATACCCACTACAAGTCCTTAAGAAGCAAGGAAAGGATCTCTGTGACTTTTCTTTCAACTCCATGGTAGTGTAAAAGGGGGTCTTCTCAGTGGTCCTAAAATGATGAGAAATCCCTGCCAAACACAGGCAGGAGGGTCAGACGGTAGGAGAAACCACAGACCAGAAGATGCATGCCCAGGAGAGGACTGCTGACACACAGAGGGAGGCCAAGGGCCGCCCCAGCAGGACGGCAGTCTGCATGGGGCAGATGCAGCTTTGGGGGGCACCTGGTACAACAGAGCCCCCTCCTCTTCCTCACGCACATGTCATGCATGTACACACACACACTTACACGTGTGCAAAGCCATATGTGTATATGCACATACGCACGTATACACTCCTCTGTACATGCACACACCCACGGCACACACACAAACACACATGCACATACAAACACATAGACAAACATATACAATTACATACACATATACACTGTGAAACTGAATAAAGTAAAACTCTTTTAGAATGGAGTTGGGAGTCGCAGGGGAACCTCTCCAGGGCCCCCACTCATGGCCATTTGCAGACCCCACAAGAAGGGACCAAGTTGTAGGTGGATGGATACTACTTTACTACCCCACCAGCAGGAAGAAAGATTTCCTTCTGGCCCTGGCAACAGACCTGCCAATGAGAGACAGTCACTGCCCAGCCAATGAGAGACAATCACGGCCCCGCCAATGAGAGACAGTCACTGCCCAGCCAATGAGAGACAATCACGGCCCCGCCAATGAAAGGCAGTCAGGGCTCAGCCAATGAGAAGCCAGTATACTTCAACCCCTCCCGACCCCCTCACACACACAAAAAAGCCTTCTCTCCTTCGTTGCTAGTCTGAAGAAGGACCGGCTTTGCTGATAAGGTGACTGTGTTCTGTTCTGAGGTTGACGCGACACATACTCATGCTGCGCCCCTGCACAGGAGGACGCCGGGCGCACACACTTCTCCGTGCTCGTGGGAGGGACCCTCGGGTGGACAGGAGGCCAGTCGGCCCCTGCGGGGCTCAAGCCGTGGAGGGCACGGGCTGGGAACCGCTCAGCACCCCGGATGAAGCCCATTCCCTTGGGACTCGGCGCTCGTGGCATCTGCTCCGCCTGGAGAGCTGCCTGCAGGGCTGAGTCCTTCTCAGAAGCAGGAGGCTGGGCTGCCTCCGCCAGCCCCGGGGCAGCAGGGTCCACCTCACGGGCTCCAAGCCTGCAGGGCACCGAGTGGGAAACGAACGCCCAGGGGAGCAGGGAGGGGCTCCAGGCCGCGAGGGGTGCACAGAGGAGAGCACCGGGCTCTTCTCCAGCGCGAAGCTTAGGATGCAGCCCGCAGCCAGGACCGAGGCCAGCGGAGGAGCAGCTGCGGTGAGGGGCTGGAGCTGACCCTCAGGCACCGGTGGCCCCGGAGGGTAGGAGGGCCATAGAGGCGGTGGTGTGGGGGTGAGGGTGATTTTGAATGGGGAGAAAGGGAGGGGCCGCAGCGGTTGGGATTGGGTCTTTGGCTAGAGTGAGGGGGAGGGCAGGGGATGGGCGGGCTTGGGTTGGGCTGCCTTAGGGTAGGGTTAGAGCCAGACCTTAAGGGGTCAACAGAGCAAAGCTTGAGTTTTTACTTGATTTGCTCACTTAAAAACTCTGGAGTTCAAAGTCCTTTTTCGAGAATCTTGTTTGCGTTGTGATCAGAGAAAAACTCCCTAAAGGCCTGATATACACGGGAAACCGTATCAGATTTCTTTTTAGACTTAGAAATCAGAGTTTGGTTCAAACCAAAAAGCTGATCTGTGACCCATCATGCCTGGGTTGAACACCTGCTTTGTACACAAACAGCCTGAAGGAAAATCATTTTGTCTTTGAGACGCCGACCAATGCCCCTATCCCTGCATTCCTTCACAATGAAAGTCCTGATTCTCCAGTGTGCTCATCTATAGTCTTCCGAGCTTTTACAAGATGCAAAAAGTACAGCCTGGTAAAAACTTAATTCTCCAGAGCCCTTTCTTTCCTATGCAGGCACATTTCCTGGCAGCTGTCCTAACCTGGGCTCAAATAAAACTCTCTTTCTTCTAAAGATTCTAAAGGTTTGTTCATTTTGCATTGAAATTCCTCCCTCTCTCTCACACACACATGCTCACGCACAGTTTGGTCCACGCTCTCTCACCCGCTCCCCCTCACCTGGAGCACCCCACCTCAGCTCTCGCCTCCCCAGCTGCCCTCTTGCACACACACACCCCCCACTGCTCCCTACCAGCTCCAACCATGCCTGCCTGTCCACTTGGATTTCCTCCAGCACATACTTGCTGAGCACGCCCCTGCCAGGCCCTGGGCTGCATGGGTCAGCCTCCTTCTCTAGTCAGTGGGAGTGAAGCTGCCATCAGGGTGGGGCAGTCACACTACAGGGTTGCAGCAGCCACACCGTCTGGTAGCCAGAGGCACGGTCTGAATGAGAGGCCATACCTCCTCAGGGAGCCCTGCTTGCTGAGTGTGCAATGACTCAGGTCGCAGGCTGTACTGAAGGTGGTCCTCATGCAGACTCTAGCTCCTCACACGCCCTGCAGTGCCTGGGCCCTGAGGGCTGGGTCTCACCATGGTCAGTCCACCGACCCGGCAGGCACCTAACAGGCATTGTTGTACTTGACTTCCAGCAGCATGGGGCAGAGTTCTTCATTTTGAAGTGTTTTAATAAAGCATTAGACCTAAGTGTCCAGCCAGGTACATACTCACAAATTAAAGAATGGAATCTCCAATGATCTTTGGGAGCCCCTGCATCTTGCCCAGATCCCGAAACCCTCTCACAGCACCCCTCCACCCCCCACATCTAGCTCCTGAGCCACATCCTTTCTACATCCAGTCAGTCATCAGTAAGTTACATATGCATACTGTAAACCCAGTAGCAACCACTGAAAAAAGAGTTATAATAAATAAGCCAAGAGAGGAGATAAATGGAATATGAAACAAGACATTCAATCCAAAAGAGGGAGAAAAAAGATACAAAGAAAAGATGAGATAAATAAATAGAAGACAAATGTGAGATGGTAGATTTAACCCAAACATATCAACATTTCCATTAAATGTAATTGGTCTAATGCTCCAATTAAAAGGCAAAGATTTTCAAACTGGGTTAAAAAAGCAAAAAGTGGGGGCACCTGGGGGGCTCAGTAGGTTAAGCCTTCGGCTCAGGTCATGATCCCAGGGTCCTGGGATCAAGCCCTGCATGGGGCTCTCTGCTGAGCAGGGAGCCTGCTTCTGCTTCTCCCTCTCCAGCCTGCTTCTCCCCCTGCTTGTGCTCTCTCTCTCTCTGTCAAAGAAATAAATCAGATCTTAAAAAAAAAAAAGCAAAAAGTGATAATGTGTCTAACTGACACATACTTTAAACATAAAGGTAGGTTAAAAGTAAACAAAATGAAAGAATGGAAAAAGAAAATGCAAACACGAATTTCAAGAAAGTTGGAATGGGTAAATTAATATCAAAATTAACTTCAATACAGGGAATATTACCAGGGATAAAAAGGGACATTTCTTTGATAAAAGGATCAACTTGTCAAGAATGTCTAACAGTCCTGAATGTGTGTTACCTAATAAGGAGTCAAGATATGTGATGTAAATTAATAGAACTAGCAAATAGAGAAATCCACAACAATGATGGGTTATTTTGACCCATCTCTCAGTAACTGAGAGAAAACTGATAAGGGTATAGCTGATTTGAACAACATCAGTCAGCTTATCCAAGCTGGTACTTAGAGAATGGTGTGCCCAACAACAGCAGATTATGTATTCTTTTCAAGTGCACATGTGAACATTCTCCAAAATAGGCCATATGCTAGGCCACAAAAAAGTCTCAATACAATTAAAAGGAATTAAATCATATAGAGTATATTCTCTAAATACAACACAACTAAATTAGAAATAAATAACAAAAAGATACATAAGATATCTAAAGAATTCCCAAATATTTGGAACTTAAACACATAATTATAACTAAGTCAAGAGTCAAATAAGTAATCAAAGGGAAACTAAGAATTATTTTGAACTAAATGATAATGAAAACACAACTTATCAATATTTGCAAGATAAAGCTAATGCAATGTTTTGAGGAAAATTTGTAGCTTTGAGTGCTTGTTTTAGAAGATTAAGTGTGTAAAGCCATTGATCTAAGATTCCATTTTGGGAACCTAGGAGGAATATAACAACAAATTAAACCCAAATAAGTAGAAGAAAGAAAATAAGAGAAAGTAGAAATTTAATATAGTACAAAAATAACCTATATATAACCAATAAAATGAAAGTTGGTTTTTTTGAAAAGATTAGTTACACTGATAAACCTCTGGCTAGACTGACCAAGGTAAAAAACACCCCACAAATTACTAATATCAGGAATGAAAGAGAAGGCATTAAGATCATATAGACATTAGAAGAACAATTAACATTATTAGTAACTTCATGCAAATATATTTGACAACTCGGTTGAAATGCACAAATTTCTTAAAAGTCACAACTTGCCAGAATTTATACAAGAAATATAAAATGTCAATAGTCTTTATTTATTTTTGTAGTCTATATCTATTAAAGTTGTTGAATTCATAATGTAAAACCTTTCCACAAAGAAAACTCATGACCCAGATGATGTCATTGGTGAATTCTATCAAACATTTAAGAATAAAATAATATCAATCCAAATACTTTCAGAAAATAAAGAAAAAGAACATTATCAACTCATTTTCAAAGGCAAGCTTTAACCTCATTCCAAAACTAGACAAAGACATTACAAGAAAGGAAGAATAAAGATCAAATCATGCATGAACATGGATACAAAAAATCCTTAATAAAATATTAACCAACTGAATCCAGCAATATATAAAATAGATAATACATCACAAACAAGTATCCCAGGAATGTCAAGGTTTAACATTCCAATGTCAGCGAATATAATTGACTACATTAATTAATCAATCAAGTAATAAAGTATTTATATAATCCTCTCAATAGGTGCAAAAAAATCATTTGATAAAATTCAACATCTATTTATGATAGAAACTCTCAGCAAACTAGGAATAGAAGGAAATTGCCTGACAACTTGCCAATGGTCTAACAAAGGGCATCTACAGAAAAAAAAAAAATCACACCTAATGGTAAAAGACTGAATGCCTTCCCACTGTGATTAGAAACAAGGAAAGTGACTCTTGCCACTTTTATTCAAAATGGTATTAGAGATCTTAACCAGCAGAAATAAGGCAAGAAAAAATGCATTCAGATAAGAAAGCAGCAGAAAGGAATTTACAATAAAAAAAGCCCTAAAACCTAAAAACCAAAGCAATCCAACCCCAAAACTATGAATAAGTGAATTAGCAAATTTATAGGACACAAAATTAATGTACAAAAAATGTATTCCTATATACTAGCAGCAAACAACTGGAAAAGTGAAACCCAAAATACAGTATCGTTTGCAAGTGTCAAAAAAACAGAAGTAGTTAAGAAAAAGTGTAAGGGTCGCCTGGGTGGCTCAGTGGGTTAAAGTCTCTGCCTTCAGCTCAGGTCATGATCTCAGGGTCCTGGGATTGAGCCCCGCATCGGGCTCTCTGCTCAGCGGGGAGCCTGCTTCCCTCTCTCTCTGCCTGCCTCTCTGCCTACTTGTGATCTCTCTCTTTGTCAAAAAAATAAATAAAATAAAGTGTAAAATGTATATGCTCAAAGCTACAAAATATTGCTAGAGAAGTTGAAGAAGACCTCAAAAACTGGAGTGGTATACCATGTTCATGGATTGGAAGGGATCAGTTCTCCTCATGTTGATCTATGTGATCAATCTAATTAATGATACATCAAGCATCATGTTCTACTGCTTTTGCCTCCTAACTATACCTCAACACTGACCTCTTCTCTCTGCCTCTACCACCTCTCATCTGTCCAGGACACCATCATCTCTCCCTTGATGTCTGCAACAGCCTTCTGCTTCGTCCCCTCCCCATCCAGAGACTTCAACCAGAGAGAAAGATGTCAAATATACACAAATCAGACCCTGCTTAAAACTGTGCAGTGGCTCCCTACCATCCAACACATAAGACCCAAGCTCCTTAAATGGACCTCAAGGCCCTTACCTACCTTTCCAGCCTCAGCTCCTGCCACATTTGCTGAGCCTCCTCCCCACACTGTAGGCACAGAGAGCTTCTTTCCATTCCCTGAGGGAGCCCAACTCCTCTGTCAGCCCCAGCCCTGCACTGCTTGCCCCAGGCTGGTCAAAGATCACCCCCATGTGTCATCCATCCCTCACCACCAGGATTATCTGCATGACCTGTGTGCAGTCCTCTCGAATGGATCGTGCATGCCTCAGGGGCAGGGGTGCTGGGCCTCTTGGCCACATCCATAGCCCCCCAACACATACTCACAGAGGGGCTTCAGAATGAAGGCACGGGGGAGCAGGTTAGAGAGAGATGTGTTGATGCCGATGGGTCTTCTCATTGGGGCTTGGTGGATGAGGGATGAGAGCACATCAATCAGATACAGACAAATACACACATACATCCCAGTGCCCTGACATCACACTTGTCCAGGCCCCAGGAACACACAGGGGACCAGGACTGACCTGACAGAGTCAGCCCAGCCCAAGCCAGGGCTGTCTCCATGTATATTAGCTGCTTCTCCTGGGTGATTTGCGAAGGGACAGGCAGATGAGGGTGGGCACAGGCTGAGCCCTGGCCCTGTGTGTTTGGGGAGGGTGGGGATGGGAGGGCGGGTGCTTTAGGCAACTGTGCACAAGCCTGGTGACTAACCCTCCATCCCTCGTGCTCCCCAGGACCCGAGCAAGCAGGCTCCCAGACCAGATGCGAGACTGTGCTGTGCTGGCACAGCTGGCACCCACTGGGAATCAGAGGACCAGCCAAAGGGTCCTAGCCAGAGCCCCGAAGCTCAGGTCCCCTGAGCAGGGGCTGGGCCCGAGCTGCAGAGCTGAGTACTCCTGGGGGCTAGAAGGCCCAGCCTGCCCCCTAAAGCCCCTAAAGCTCATCCTCAAAATGAGCAAAGGATATCTCCTGGATAGAGCAGCCATGTCCGAGGCCTTGTGCTCGGGTCCCCCAAGCCCCAAAGCATCCCCAGGAAAAAAGTGACTCTTGCGTTCATTTCAAAGGGCAGCAAATCTAGCTTCCATCTGTTAAATATTAGAGGAGAAAAAAGAATCTAGGAAGACCAAATGACGCAGACATGGGACTCTAAGCAAGAAGAAATGATGATTAATGGAGAGAGAGACAGAGAGACAGAGAGGAAGGGGCCTGGAGCATTTTGAGAACCTTGCCCCAGCCTGGCTGGCCCAGGGCCCACTCACCCAGCTCCATCCCGCCTCTCACCCGGGAGGCCCTGCCCAGCCAGGCACCCCTCTGTGACTACTGCACTCAGGGAAGTGGCATCTTGATACTCACCTCAGAATGCCTGCCACCTTTAAGGCTGACCCAGGCCTAGGGGCGGGGGGGGGGGGGGGGCAGCAGGTGAGGCCGATGAGAGTAAGACCCAGGACCGGGCAGGACACGGCTCCCATGGGGAGGGCACAGCTCGCCTGCCTGAAGCAGGAAGTGATAAGAAGGGAGCCTGAACAGGTGGTGTGGGGCAAAGTCTGCCAGGAGGGCTGAAAGGGTACTGTTCGGCTGCACACACCCAGACCTGCCTGTCTGTGTTGGCGGGGGCCACCAGATGCAGCTACACAGCCCCCACGGGCAGGCGCACAGGACTGGGACTCCCCTGGGGCCTGGCTGCTGGACTCCCTTGGCATAGCTGGCCACTGCCGCTGGGGTCCCTGGAGCTGCAGGCCAGGGCCATGGCGGGGCTCCAGTCCATAACGGTCAGCAGGGCCAAATGGTGAGGCAGCCATGGGCCCATCCACGTAGGGCTCTGTGGTCTGCAGCCCCAGCTCGGCCTGGTGCATCCTGTATGGGGCTTGGGAGTGGGGGGCAATGCCAGATTGCCAGATGTGAGAAGAGAGGTGGAGGCTGGAGGTTTCTGATGCATGGGAGGTCCCACCGTGCGGTGGAGGGGGCATGGGTCCACATTTCGTTGCTCCCTTTCTCAGCAGGATGAGCTGAGCTGGTACCCATCCTGCAGGCCAAGGACTCCAGGGCAAAGCAGAGAGCCAGAGCCTGGACATGGGACACACTGAGCATGGTCAGAGCCCAGGCTCGGCTTCCACAAGGACACCGAAGCCCAGAGAAAGCAAGCTACTTCTGGAGGTCATTGGGCCAGAAGGGAGCACCACCGCAGGGAACCAGGCAGCCACTGAGGATGCCCTGGGGGTCAAGATCAGGTGAAAGAGCCACATGAAGGAGGGGGGCGCAGACTGGGGGCTGCTGGGCAGAGGACACGCATGCTGAGGCACTGTCTCCGCTGGCACCCTGCTGCCAGGGCCGGTCCCTAAGCCCAGCGTAGCTGAGGGCTGGCTGCCTCCTCCAGGCTGCCTTTTCACCGGTGGATGCCCTCTGTCCTCACTTGACCTCAGAGAATGGGTCACAGCGTCACAGCAAGGGCCACTTCCAATCCCACCCCATGCCACAGAGAGGCCAGCCCCACCTTCTAGAAGCATCCTGCCCATCTGTGGAGTGGGGTGGGGCGGTGAGCAGCACTTTTCTCTCAAGCCCTGTGCCACAGCACCCTACCCTCCTTGGGAAGGGTGGCGCATTAGCTGGCTGCCCCGGGTGATGGTGACCCCACGGTGCTGGGGAGTCAGAGAGATGGGAGGTGAAGGAGAGAGGTCTGGCTGAGATCATGGCCTGCTGCATCCAACTGGGTAGGGGCCTGGGAACCTGCAGGGCCTCCTCCTTCCACAATAGGCAGCTCCTCAGGGTCACGCCAGGCAGCAGGGGACGGGGCGGGGGGAGGGGGTAAGCCCAGCATGAACAGGGAGGAGGATGTGAGCCGTAAGCCGTGCCAATTCTCTTTTCCAGGCCACCGCCTCCTGCTCCTGTACCAGGGCACATGCCCACCCCTACCGGCCCTCCAAACCTCTCAGCACCGCTGTCTGCCCCCCAAATCAGCCATGCCCGCCTCACAGGCCAGCTAGGCCTGTCCCAGAGGCCGTGGTCACTGGCAGCACACGAGTGGCTGGGCGGAGGGCCCCCAGGGCACACAGCATCTGGCTTTCCCCTCCTCCGCAGCAAGAAGACGAGACTTGTCTGTAAACCACTCAGTACTCATGTTTATTTATAAAGTTATTTCCTAAAAAGGCTGCACATAAATAGTTATCAACAAGATCGTCATACTCTGCTCTCGTCTGCTGTAAGGCCTCTCTCCAGAGCCAGGTGCGGGTGCCGTGAAGGGACACCGTGGAGGGTCACCGGCAAGCTCTGCGGCCTGAGCCATGAGGAACAGAGACGCCGTGTGTGCGGCTTCCCCTGCCCTCCCTGCGGCACCTGCTGCGCCTCTGGCCCTGGGCCCCGCAAGACGGGCTCTTCGCCTGGACCCGTGAGCACGTGCAGTCATCCAGCTCAGGCCTGGCCGCTGCGGCACCAAGGTTGGGGGCATCATGGGAGGGAGCCCCTAGGAAACCCCAGTCGCTAGAGCTGACACGGCCGGGGTGGGGGTGTCACCCGGTTAGGTTTTCATAACTGCCATGAAGGAGGCCTGCAGGAGGAAAGATGGCAAGGGCTGGGTGGCGGCTGCCCAGGATAGCAGCTGGGGCCTGCCCCCCTCGTGCACCGGGCTACACTGCCACAGCTGTGACTGCAGCTCCCGCCCCTCAGCCCTCCTGCCAAGAGACAAGTGTGCCCGTGTCCCAAGCCCCACACCTACCTCCTGGAGGAGCTGCCCCAGCCTCTCCTGGCTGTGGATGGAGCGCCTGCGGGAGAGAAGACACAGTAGCCTGGCTGGCCCCCAGCCCGAGGAGCAGCTGCACTCGCCTCCTGCCGCCCCCCTGCACACTGACATGCCCTGCCTGCTGCTGCGCTGTTGGAACAGGTCGGAGCTGGGGTGGGTGGGCCAGAGGGGATGACAGGGAGGGGCACACAACACGCTGAGGAATCCCCCCCAGCCCTAGAGCCCCACCTGTCTATCCTGGTGGCGATGGTCACCGTGAAGGCCCCTTCCGTGTCTGGCAGGTAGGTGGAGGGCACGATCCTGTAGGTCCCTGCTGACAGGTGGCAGAGCTGGCTCACTTCCTGGGTGTAGCGATGCGGCACACAGCTCAGCACAGGCTCCTGAAGCAGCAGGCCGGGTGCACTGCGGCTCCCCCCGTCCACCGGAACCTGGGGGACGCACGGGCTCAGACAGGGGAGGCCTGTCCACTGGGCCACCATGGCCAACAGGAACGGCTCTCCTTCCTCAGTTTGGGCCTTCAATACCTGTCTGAGGCTGGGCTGTGCGGGGTCAGGCAAGACAGGGGCACTCTGCCTGGATCTGGATCTCCCACATCACACACCTGCCCCTTCCCAGCGGGGAGACCCGCCCAGCCTGCCAAGCTGGGCCCACTGCTCACCAAGGCCCCATAACCCTTGTTAGATGTGCAGCCCTGCCTGGGGGACTACCACCATCACCACGGCCCAGGGCTCTGTCCCAGGACTCATCTGACCGGCTCCTGGCACTGGCACTTTTATCAAAGCTCCAATTTTTATCGAAGCTCCCCGCCAGATGCCCCAGGGGACAGCCCGGGGCGAGCAAGACTCCACAATGAGCCCCCCGCTCTTGGGGAGCACAGTGGCTCTGTCCTCCCAAAGGTACACAAGCTTCTCAGAGACCTGCCCTATATCCACAGCCCAGGCTAAGTGTGCCCACCCCACCACACCAGCCATCGTCCCAGCCCATGCCCTCCTCGGGCACCCTCTGGCTCATCAAGCCCAACTTGAGGTGGAGCCCCCAGGAGGGGCACACGTGTGGGTTGCGAGCCACTTCACTGCTGTGGCATCTGGGCCTGCGACCTTGGACCCTGACACTGTGTCTGTCTCCCTTCCTCCAACCACAGGTCTGCTCAGCACAGCACAGCCAGAGCTGAGGTGCAGGAAGGAGATCTGGGGTAGCATTTAAGATGTACAGGCCTGCCTGGGCCTCAACACCCGCTCCTCTTCACCCCATGACAGCTTTCTGACCCAAGAATTATCTAAGCCTTGCACTGGGTGGCATCTGTCACGCCACCATGCTGTCTTTTGTGGCCCCCCCCTCCCTTTCCTGCTCCGCCAGGCGAGCCTGTGCTAGGGTCCCCTCCTGGCCCCCAGAGGATGCCTTCTCCCTGGAAGAGTGGCCCCAGAAGGGTGGGGCACAGGGAAGAATGGGGCTACGTGGCTTTGGGGCAGCTCCTGGGCAGACCCTTGGGTCTCCTGGGCGGGAGGCACAGCTCAGGGGAGCAGAACTGACCTGACACTGCTGCTCTGAACTGGGGGAGTGGACGGGGGGCTGTCTGAGCTGACCCAGGGCCCCAGTGAATTACAGACTTCAGGAAACTAGACATGGATCTTGCATGGGACCGGCCACCCAGCTGTGCCCACACAACCGAGTCCAGGCCTCTGTCATGCCTGGCCACCCGTGGGGACACAGTCCCTCTGAGAGCCTCCCTGCCCCCCGGAGCAGGAGGAGCTTGCCTGGAAGATGTGGAAGCCAATGGGATGGCACTGGGCGTCCTGGCAGTGCTGGCGCAGAGTGATGCGGACGCAGCGGGGGCCTGGGCCCTCGGAGACAGACAGGGGGAAGCAGGGGTTGCTAGGGTAGGAGGCAAAGTTCCTGCTGCCCCCTGCCGTCTGGCCACTTCTCCAGGAGCCCCGCAGCTGTACTGTCTCCCACTCGCCCTCGGGCAGGGCCTCCCCAGGGGCAGGGCTCCCGGCCGCCGGCTTGATGGCACTGCCCGGGAAAGACACACGGAAGGGTGGCTGGCAGCGAGCTCCGGACCGTGAACACACACACCCCTCCCATGAAGCTGCCCTTTTCTCCTAGAGCTCCTCCATGCCCCTCACCTGAGGGAGATTCTCCCGCTAGAGAAGACCCGCAGCAGAAACTGCCCCGGCACGTCCTTCAGGAAGGTGCTGGGCACAGCCAGGTAGTAGCCCGGTGTGAGTTCGCAGCGGAGGTGGACCTCCCGGTCGTAGGCATGGCACACAGTGCCAGCAACGGGGGGTGTGGACAGGACCCTGGGCAGGCTGACCCGCCGCTTCTCCACCTGCACAGAGGAGGGCTGTGGGCCACCAACCCGAGAAAGGCCCCGCCACCTTCGCCCAGTGGAAGGGCCTCTCAAATGACTTCACGAAAGAGCACCTAGACCTGTGGGTCCTTCCCAGCATGGCGGGGGCCGGTGCAGAGTGCTCCCCAGGCCAGGGCTCTCACTCAACCCAGGGGTCAGAGTCCCCTGCTCTGGGAGACAGCAGACCAATCTAGATGGGGCTGGGCCCCGTTCCCTCCTGCCAGTCAGCCAATGGCTGCTTCTGCTTCGTCTCCCTTTGTCGGACAGACACGGGCCGGGCTGGGTGGAGCTGGGTCTGTGGGAGCCCCAGCAGATAGGTGACCCGGGAGGATGAGGCAGGTAAGGCTCCCGGTGGTCGCTCATGTCCCAGCACCCCCAGGCCCTGAGCAGGGAGGCAGGCCCAGGAGGAGTTACCTTCCAGATATGCAGGCCCACGGCCTGGTAATCCTCGCTCAGGAAGCTGGCCGGGCTCCTCGCGGCACACTCGCCCCTCGCCGGTGCCCGAGCCCGGCCTGCCCGGCCCATGGCGCGCACCCTGGGTCTCTGCAGGACGGCAACAAACACCTCGCTCGGTTCTGAGACCCGCAGCCAGAATTTGGGGTTGCTGGGAAAGCCGCTGTTGTTCCGACAGCCTCCTGCCGACTGCCCCTTGACCCAGGCCCCAGGCAGTTCCTGAGTGTGGCACAGCGCCTTTTCTAGGGGAGAACCAGCAGGCAGCAGCCTCAGGAAAGGACTCCTACTTAGGCTTCCCTGCCACTCTCACCAGCACCAGCTACAGCACCCTAGAGGCAGGAGCCCCGCAGTCTCCCGCCACCTCAAGCTGCCTGGGATGGGAGGGGATGGAGCGCTCACTCGGCACACAGGGTGAGCAGAATAGGCCCTGGGGCGAGGGTTTTGCTGGGAGCCCCCAGAGGGATGCGGTGGCCCTGACATCCGGAGGCAGGGAGGCTCTGAGAGCCCGTGCGGGTCGGCGTACCCCTACAAGGGCCTGTCCCAGGTGTAGGCCTCCCCCTTACCTGAGTAGAGGCTCTGCAGGTAGCCGGCCTCTGTGATCGGGAAGCCAATGGTGACTTCATCAAACTCTCGGAGGAACTCCTCCTCCTCCACCCAGAACTCCCCTTCCTGCAGCTGGGACAGCAACTCGGACTCATCGGCTGGGTCCACCTGGCTCCACCCTTCACCCCTGGAAGGCAGTTTCCTTCAGCGGTGGCCCGTCACCCCTGAGCTGACAGCACTGATGGGGGGAGCTCCGTGACCTGCCAGTTTCTTGCCGGCCCAGCTCAGATTGGCTCTGCCCTGGCCATACCCACCTCCCTCTCTGAGGCTCCTACCTCTAGCCCTGTCTGTCCAGGGCTGTTCCCCTGAGCAGACTAGTGAAGGCTGTGCCTGAGCTGCTGCTAGCCTCCTACACCCAGGAGGAAGGGTTCGGATCTGCTGACCAATTGCGGTTGGCCATGGGGCGTGGACCCAGGGCCCTCGCTCAATCCTGGTCCCCGGCATCAGTAAAGGTCTTAAAGCTAAGCTGCACACTGTGATTCAGGTGTCCCACATGTTCTGTCACCCATAGCCCAACTGGGCATCCACCAGCCCGTGGGCATGTTCAAGATAGGAGCCCAGGGCCTCGGTCCTAGCACCAAGCCCCAACCAGCCCTCTAAGGCCATCTGGGGCCAAATGCAGGACCCAGGGGCCACAGGCAGGTGCCAGGGGGCCTTGTGGGAGACAACTGCACTGCGCTGACCAGCTACAAACCCGCATGGGCACACGCACATGGCTGCAACGGCTCTTCCCTGCCGCTTGGGGCCCCGGACCCCTGCCCTCCCTGACAGCAGCACAGTCCCGGCCCTCAGCCACACTCACCCCTCTCTCCAGGGCCCCTGCCAGCACCGCCGGCCCCAGGGATTCTGAATACGCAGCAGCAGGAGGCTCTGGCCGGCCCGGCCCTGGAGCTCTTGCAGATCCGACACAATGAAGGCATGAAACTCCCCCAGCTCCCTGGCACCTGGGTGAGGAATGGCTGGGTTGTAGGCTGGAAGTCCCCAAACTGGGCACACGCACCAGTCTGTCTCCACCCCCATGGGATGCACGAGCCCACCCGACCGTGGCATTGGCAGCGCCTAGCTCCCAACGGACAGCTGGGGCTCCTTTCCTGACCACTGTGGACAAGTGAGCTTAGGAGTGGCCTGAGCCAGTGCAGAGCCCCGGCTGAGGACCTGGGTGTAGACTGTGGCTCGGCTGCCAAGGGCCCAGCTGGCCATTCCCTTCTCGGGGCCTCGGTTCCCGCTGGGGTGGAGGAGCAAGGCTGGCCAGCTGACAAGGCAGTGCAGGGCGGGTTCTCAAATGTGCAGCTACAAGGGTTGTCAACAACAGGTCTGGGGCAGGTCTGGGACCTCCAAGAAGAGCAATCTCCTCCTGGCCAGGCTGGCTAGCTGAGTGGGCAGGGGGGTACTGCACAGCCAGAGACTGCGGGACCAAACACTGCTGGGGGGCAGACTGGAGGCCCAGAAAGGAAACAACCCTATTTGCCCAGAGTCCCTTGGGTCACACCATATGGAAGTGGAGGAGCCAAATGGTGACTAGAGCCCCACCTGCGGAAGAGGGGTGGCAGTCCAGAAAGAAAAAGAAATTTCTGGAATGTCTTTAAAAAAGCTTTCTTTAGGGGTGCCTGGGTGGCTCCCTGGATTAAAGCCTCTGCCTTCGGCTCAGGTCATGATCCAGGAGTCCTGGAATTGAGCCCTGCATCAGGTTCTCTGTTCAGCAGGGAGCCTGCTTCCCCCTCTCTCTGTCTCTGCCTGCCTCTCTGCCTACTTGTGATCTGTCTGTCAAATAAATAAATAAAATCTTTAAAAAAAAAAAAAAAAAAAGGAAAGAAAAGAAAAAGCTTTCTTTAGAATGGCGCTGCAGCCACCACTCTGGGTGTCTGCCCAAATCCCCAGCGCCGAGACACCTCTGCGGGATCCAGCTGAGCGCTGGCAGCAACCCCTGCTTTGTCTGGGGGTTTCTGCAAAGCCTGGGGTGCTAAGAATGAGCCCTGCCCCAGCTTGGGGGCGGCTGGTGCCAAGCCTCAGGGAGAGTTCTGACGCCGCACTCTGCACAGTCAGCATGGCCCCTGTGGGCCTCCCCCCACCCCCTCGCAGAGTGGTGGCAGCCTGACCTGTGCCCAGCCCAGTGGTGTTCACTGTCCACACACACTGTTTATTTCAACGTCTGTGTCCTTGGGCCAAAAAACCCATTATGAGAATCATCCTAAACATGCAGGCTGTTAAATACGGAAACATTCAGTAATTCTGTCCCTAATGTGAAAGACTGGAAAGCCCCGAAATGGGCGGTGTTAAGGGGCAGAGTAAGAAGACACATCAGCCTGGCTGACAGAACGAGACACCTGCAGTCCACACAGTGCCCGAGAAAGCAGAGGGAGCACAAGGTACAACACACACGCCTGGTTGTGGAAAAGCCCTGAGGGTCACGGAAAAGTCAAAATAGTTCTGTGTGCGTGGTTTCTTCCTTTTGAGAAACTTCCTTTAATGAGCACGGAAACCACTCAAATGAAAACCTGAGTCTGATTCTGCCAGGGTGTCATGGGACCGAAATGCCGCCATCCCGGGTTCTGGAGTTTCCGGTGGCGGCCGCCCCGGCAGAGGTTCCAGCCTCAACCTACTCCCGAAGTTGGGGAGAAAGAAAAAAGTCAAGGGAAAAAGGGACCCTCCCTCTGGAGAAGGACAGGTGGCAGGGGAAGGTCACACACCAGACACCGGGTTTTAAAGACAAATATCTTGTTTTCCACTCAGTCCCGACGGGGCCCTGAGAACCAGCCCGTGTGCGGCTGTGGGGCACAGGGGCACAGGCCCATCCCATGGGCACCTGCCTGCCGCCTCACCTGCTCTGGGGCTGAGCACCGAGCAGCTTATCAGACACCGGTCCTTGAGGCTGAGCAACTGCCGACAAGTCCTGTGCTCTGAGCCGCCGGGCCTGTCCTGCTGGCCACTGGTTCTGGCCAAGTCCTTCAGGCTCCACCTTTCTGCCAGGCCCCCAGTGAGGTCCACCAGGGCATCGGCCACCTGCCCCGCCCACAGGTGCTCATAGGACCCGTAGACCCTGGGGAGACACAACCATAGGAAGTGAGCCTCTGGCACGGGGACACAGCGGCCTGCCTCTCTTCCATCTGCAACACCCTCAAATCACCTGACTCTCCACTTCAGTAGCTTCTCTTTACTCCTGCCTCATCCTCACCAAGCACAGACATCATTGGACTCTCAAAGGCCACACTGCACAGTGGGCCCAGCCCCGCCCTACGGCCTCCAGCGTGGACACAAGCGGGAGGCAGCATGAGGCGTGAGGCTGTGAACACGCACTGCTCCACTTCTCCAGATCGAACCCCATCCTTGTCCTGGGATGGAGGCACTCGCACACACATCACTGCAGGCCTGCCTCACTCCCTTTGTGCAAAGGCCTGCTAATCACAGCGGTCTCTTCCGGCAGGCTGAGCACTACATCCTAAGAGGGCCATTTTCCCCTTCAGACCTGGCGTGAGGGGCACGGCCTTAGGCAGGACCTCGATAAGCAAGCACAGAAATCTGGAGGCTTTACTCCTCCCACCTGACTTTGAAGCGAGGACAGGGAAAGAGGGAGTGGGTAGCAGGGGTGGAGTTGGTGGGGAGGGGGCGGAGACGGGCACTACAGGCCCTGTCTCAGAGTTTCTGTCTCTGGACAGGTTGGTCCCACCGCAGGCCTGGCTGCCAGGTTCTGGGGACTGAGGAGGGCGCTCAGCCCAGGGAGAGCGGAGACGTGCTGCCCAGGAATGGCCTAAGGCAGCTGTGGCTCCCCAGCCCACCCCAGCCTGGCCCCTCCAGCCTTCGGCACGCGTACTTGGCATAAACTTTCTCCAGTAGGGGAAGCCAGAACACATCCTCTCTCTGGCACCGGGAGAAGCAGAGTCTCCCTGCAAGACAAGGCAGACGGTCATCTACGGTCACCTCCAGCCAGTGTCCAAATTGCCAGATTCGACAAGTAAAGGAGCCGCGGTACGTGTGGTCATGCCAGCTCGGCTGTCCTGGAGGGAAGACCTACCACGCACAGGGAAAGGCAAAAGGAGAGCATGAGAGACAAACCATGCAGTGTTTCCCATGCACTGTCACAAGAGCAGCTCCACGCTACCCTGCTGCTCTGCCCGGGGCCTGACTTCGCTCCACAGGTGGATGTCCATGTGGATGCAAAACCCAGTCACCACATAAAAAACTAACAGACTTTCCAGTAAAACATCTTAGGACCACACTGAGGGAGCCGAGTGTCTCTAAAACCTTAAGGCCAACAATGATGTCCTACTGTCCCAAATAAGCTCTTGACCTGAATCCAAAACAAACATGACTTTTACAGGCAATTCTCGGCAAAGCTGGCTGCGGATGGCGGTCACAGTGACCCCCCAGCTGCAGGTGGGGCAGGGGCGGGGGTCTCAGGAGTTCTGCCAGCGCCTGGACCCAGTGCGTTCACTGCAGGCTTTGGAGTTCTGACCCAGAATAAGACACAGGTAGGGTCTGCACCTACACAGGCTTGTCTGGTCCTGCTCTGTCACTTACTGACTATGAACATGTTATCAAAGGTTTTAGCGTTGTTCGCAAATGAGGGTCAAAGCCAGACAGGCCCTGAGCACAAAGGCCAGCAACTATGGTGTGATTAGCAGGGCCTGGGGACATGGGAGTAGCTCCAAAGGGGTCACTACTGTCAATGTTGCTGCTTTAATCAGTAAAGTCCAGGCAGGAGCCAAACAAAGCTGTGAGGCTCCTGGAGAAGCCCGCTGAGCAGGTCTTTTATACCTGTGCTATCACCCTAGCACCTGAAACAGTTTTAACCACCTTTTGCCAATTTATGTTCAAAACTGTTAAAAACAAAAAAAATCAACTAGCTAGGGAAACATACTCCAAACCAGGGGTGTAGGACCCGTCAGCCGAACCTTCCCTACTCTGGGTAGCTGTGCTCATCTTTGCATGAGCACAGCGCACAGCTTGCATGAGAACCCAAGGCTCAGAAGGGCAGAGCAGAGGGGAAAGCCCACGTGCTGGAACCCTAGGGACACCTCAGAGCCCCTGTGGCCTGAGCGCAGAGCTGTCTCTTCCCACCAGCCACACCAGACGGCCACAGCAGAGCCCACAGAGCAGGAGCTTCAGCTGCCCTGCCTCAGGCTTCCTTCCTGCGCACAGCGGACAGGAAGACAGCGGAAGAGCAGCCCCACCCGCCCCAGATACCTGGTCCAGGAGCTGCTGGCTCTTCTGCAGAGCGGCGCAGGCACAAAGGAGCCAGCAGTCTCCCAGCAGCCCTTGCTTCACCTGTCCGTCCAGTGGGTTATCTCCAAACAGTTGGGGCGTGGCACAAATTTCCTGAAATAAAGAATATCACCCAGTTACATCATGCCTGAAGACTAGTCTCTAAAACTAAGGAGACAGGATCGAGGCGACAGGCCTGGGGAGGAGCTCTTCTGGTCACCCATATTGCTTAAGAGGAAAGGAGAAGCAGCTGGCCTCCCATAGCCCCTCCTGGCTTTAGATCACCCCATCCGGCTTAAGTCCTAGGGTCCCTGTCTCTTTCTGTCTACCTTCCTAAAATGGCAAAACTGCAACTCTAGATGAGTCCTTCTCGAAACTGCTAACTTGCCCTAGAAAATGGTTTCACTTTAAATTCGTAATGGCAAATCTCAGACGGATCCTGCTTAATTTCCCCAAACCCAGACTACTTTATACTTTCCCCTTTCCCCTCCTCTTAACACTTCCATGCCCCCACCCTTTCCCACAGCCCTCTGAGCTGATGACCTTGCCAGAAGCTTCCTCAGAAGCAACCCCCGCCTGACCGCCTCTCCTGCCTTCTTTAGAGCCAGCGTTCCTCCCATGACCCCCTCCCTCCTCCACCCCTGCAGGAGAATTCCACCAGCATAAGGCAGAGAGAACCCCCATCTTCTGTAAGATACTGCCTCCCTCTGCATTATCTCCCCTTGAGTCTTCCCTTCTCTGACAGGCTTCTTGTGAAAGAGCTGCCTTCCTTACTTCCTCCATCCTGTTCCCTAAGCATGGGCCCCTCCAGCCTCTGGGCCAGTCACCTCTGTGTTGTCAAATCCAAAGGGCTCACTCTGTTCTCATCTTTCCTGACAGCATCACAGAACAGTGGCTGTCCCCTTGCACTCCCCCACAGTCCCCTCTTGGCTCCCATGGTTCCATGTGTTCCTGGCTGTCCTTTCACCTCACCGCCTGCTGGTTCTCCAAGCTACCTGCCAGGACACCTGCTTGAACCCTCTAGGGAATGTTAGGAGCCCTCAAGGCTCAGTTCCAAGCCCTCTCTTCTTTTTCAGACCCACTTTCCCCTGAAATAATGTTTGGGGCCCTCGGCCCTGTTATGGGCCCCATTCCCAGATGTCTGGGTCCTCTAGCCCAGAACTTCCTGAGCACCTAACTCTCAAGCCCACCTGCCTGTGGACAGCTCTGCTCACACCTGTGCGAGCAAAATGGAATGCCAGAGTTCCATTCCTAGCTATCCCCCACCTCCCAGTGTCCCCCAGCACATCAAACAGGACCACCATCTACCCAGGTGCCCAGGCTACAAATCTGGAAATCGTTCTTTTTTTTTTTTTTTAAGATTTTATTTATTTGACAGAGAGAGATCACAAGCAGGCAGAGAGGCAGGCAGAGAGAGAGGAGGAAGCAGGCTCCCTGCTGAGCAGAGAGCCCGATGCAGGACTCGATCCCAGAACCCTGAGATCATGACCTGAGCTGAAGGCAGAGGCTTAACCCACTGAGCCACCCAGAAGCCCCTGGAAGTCGTTCTTGATCCTTGCTTCATCCTCACCCTCTACTTCCAATTGGTCACTAAGACTCATTAACCCCCCTCCAAATTATTTCTCAAATCCATCCACTTCAAAGCCCCATCCTACTGGGTGCCATGCTACCCTGAGCCCCTGCACCTCTCTCTAGGACCACTGCATTCCTGCCCTGTCAGTCCACTTCCTAGCCAGCAGTAAAAGTGAGCTTCTTCAAACATAAACTCACTCAAATCCCTCCTCTACTAAAACCCTCTAAAGGCCTCCCACTGTGCCTAAAATGCATTTTTAATCCCAATTCCACTGGCACTTTCGTGCTTCCCGAGCACCTCTGTGACCTGAGCCACGCTGCTCCGAGGGCTGGTGACAGACCGTGCAGCGGTCTCCACCAAGACCGTGTACTTGCCGGCAGGGGAGGGCTCTCCCCGAGGTCTTACTTATTAGATGAACCATTTGTAAAGATGGTCTGCACTAGCGCACGCAGCACTAGGCCAGAGCGTCCCTCTCCATGGACAGCGTCAAGCGTTCCCATGCGGAAATGCCGGTGCACTCGGTGTGAACAGCCTTGCCTTCCAGAAGAGCAGGAGCGCGGTCCATCCCGGCAAACGCGGGAAACAGAGACCGGCCGCCTGTGGCCGGAAGAGCCGTGCGGCCCAGAGGCTCGGCCGGCCGGACGCCCGTCAGAGGAGAAGCGGGGCCAGGCTGGCGTCTGCTGCACCGGACTTCTCGCCCTGCCCGAACCGCCTTCGGAACCGAGATTCGCGCTGGCTCCCTCGCGGGGCACCCTCCCCCCACCCCGCTCCTAAGGGCCGCAGCGGCACCCCGCCTGAGGCAGCGCGCGGGGCCCGACCCAAGGTTCGAGGTCCGGCCCGAGGTTCGGGGCCCTGCGCGAGGTTCGAGGCCCAGGTCGAGGTTCGGGGCCCGACCCGAGGTTCGGGGCCCGCTCCAGCCGCCCCACCTGCGGCCGCCTCCATGTGATGTCCTCGCGGAACTGGGCCAGCGGCGTGGAGAAGCTGGAGAAAAGCGAGGAGTCCGAGGCCGGGAAGTCGGCGTCCCGGAAGAGCTCCCTGGCCGGCGCCCGCATCCTGGGCGCCCCGGGCTCCCATGGGCTGCCCGCGCCCCCGGCGCGGAGCGCGGCCCCGGAAGGAAGGAGAGTCCACCCCACGCCCCGCGCGCGCCCGCTCAGTCGCCCCGGTAACCGCCGGACCACGTGACACCGCGGCCCAATCGCACTCAAACGGCGAACGTGCCCTCCCCCCGGGGAGGTGTGGCTCCCGAGCTCTGCAGTCGCGGGTCTGTGTAGTTGCCCCGGCTGCAGTTCTCTTTCCGGGGTGGGGTCTGGGGGGTTGACTGGGCCGCTACTGATACCCCGCGGGCCGACGGGCACCGTGTGGTCGAGCCGGTGCAGCTCGTTCCGGGGCGTCGGGGCCGCTTAGGGTCGCGGGCTCTTGGGGCTGAAGGGACCTGAGAGGCCTGTCCACCGAGGTCGGGCCGCGGACTACAGGTCCCAGCATGCAGCACCGCCTCCCGGAATGCTCCTCTCCTGGCGGCGGCGGCGGCGGCGGCGGCTGCGGGTCGGGCCGCCTGGTCAGGGAGGAGTCCGTGAGAGGCTCACGAGGGAAGGCGGCGGCGAGCCGCTGCGGTGGCCAAGGGCTGGGCTCTCGGCTGCAGCTGGCCGCGGGGAGGGCCTGTCGGGCTTGGGACGCTGTCTCCTTAGCGGGGCAGACGACGAGGCGGCCGCAGATGGCAGGATATATGGCCCTATGGGCGGGACAGTGAGGGACCTGGACGTGCGGTTACGGCTGCGGGCAGGCAAGGACAGGGATCCCGGGCCCTGCCTCAGTATTTACACTCGCTGCGGGAACCGGCATTTCCCCATTCCTGGGAAGGACGGAAGTCAAGCCTCTGGAGGCTTGTCCGCCGGCCCCGCGAAGCCTGCTTCAGTGGCCTCGGAGCCTTCCCAGAGGGCTGGGCAGGGGAGGAGAAGCGGCTTCAGCCCTTGTCGTGGCAGCTCTCCGCTGCTACTGGGGTTCCAGTAGCAGATCTTGCGTTCCAAGCTGCCTTTATCTAACCCCCAGACAGGAAGGGTAGTCCAGTCTGAGGGGTTCTGCTATGGAGCGGACAAGTCCCTGCTGCCAGGAGAGAGGCAACCAGATTCCCGTGACAGCGGTAGCTCCTCCCTACTACGGTGTCACACTGTGGGAGCCCCACCCACCAGGCTATTTCGGAGTCCTGGAGGGCTCTGTTGAGGTTCTGGAAAACAACTAGGTATCTCAACTCCTGTCTGTGCGATGTTAGGACTTCACGACTGTTCGGCATTCCTATAGCGTTATCTCCTGCAGAAGATGCCAGTGACTCCTTGGGAGGCTGGCGGCTGCACTGGAGCCGAAGGGAATCTGGAAAGGCCTGGACTTGGCTTCACGTTAGGTTCTGACGAAGTAAGTGACATTTCCTATGTGCCCTGGGTTGCTGGACTGTTCTCTCCAGGTAGCACACTGGGGAGAGTCCTAGAGGCTTGGGTGTCCAGTCCACCATCTGGAGAGCAGGCAGCTTCCTGCGGACATGTGCGACACACGTGACCATTTCCTTTCCCGAGCCTGTGGGTGTTAACGGGTTCTATGGAATCTGAGCCCTGCCTCCTCCCCTCCAGCCCCCCAGGTTATCACTACTCTGGAGTTTTTGTGCTCCGTGACTTTGCTCACACTTATGCCCGGATGACTCCCTGTTGTTTTTCAAGGGATAGTCTCTGACTTCACCACTTGGGGCTGGGGGTTGTCTCTTCTGAACCCCCACATCTCTTCCTTGTTCAGTGGGCAATAACCAGGCCCTGTATTCTCATGAGGACACAGAGAGTAGAAACCTGATTTAGTTGCTGCAGCTGAAGTCATCTGGGGAGTCCAGACCTCTCCTTAGCTCAGGGCCAGAAGTTTTAGAGAGGAGCACGTGCCCCAGCTCAGAGCAACAGGACACAGGGAACAGTCCTCTGGGGGGGGGGGGCATTCCCCCACAATCTGCCCAGGGCACTCAATGGCGCCTTCTTTTGTAGCCAGCTTTAGCTGCTGGCGTGTGGAGGGCTGGTGACAGAGACTGCTGCAGTCAGCTCGTGACCACAGGGGGACAACCCAGAAGACAAAGGCCTGCACACGGAGACTCCAGAACAGAAAGAGCCCGGTGATGTCCCCGAGCCCCTGATCTTGTTGGTCCTAGGATCGTCCACCTTGGGATTATGATTTCATAGATGATAAATACAGTTTTACAGTTTGAGTAAATTTTGAGTTGAGTCTTTTGTTTCAGCCCTGTACACCTCGTCCAGAGGCCTGTATGCATTGACTACTGCTGTGAGTCAAGTTGCCCCAAAACTTAGAAATTTAGACGTTTATTAGGTCACAGTTTCTGTGGGTTAGGAAACCTGGCGGCAGGTGGCTGGTTCTGGCTGAGGGTCTCCGGGGATGGCAGTCATAGTGTCGGCCAGAACTGAGCCAGCCGGAGACTGGCTGGGGCCGGAGACCTCCACTCCTTGTCATGTGGACCTTTGTGAAGCTGCTTGAGTGTTCTCACCACTCGGGGTTTCTCCTGGAGCAAGCGATCCCAGGGGAATGGAAAGCGGACGCTGCGGGGTGGTTTTTATTTTTTAAAGGTTTTGTGTATTTATGTGAGAGTGCACAAGTGAGAGCGTGCAGGCAGGGGGAGCTGCAGAAGGGAGAGGGAGAAGCAGACTCCCCAGTAAGCAGGGAGCCTGATGTAGGACTCAATCCCAGGACCCTGGGATCATGACTGGGAGTGGAAGGCAGACACTTAACCAACTGAGCCACCCAGGCGCCCCTCCAGGGTGTTTTATGACCCATCTCGGACGTCCTCCATTGTTTCCACCACGTTCTCTTCAGTGCAGTCCACACTCAAGAGAGGGAGCATGAGAAGCTGTGCACATGCGTTAAGGCCCCTGTAGGCCCTAAGGGGTGGGCTGGGAGTGTGGTTTGTGCAGGGACCAGATGAGCCATGTGGGAGCCTGGGGAGGGTGGGGGTGGCTGCCCAGGGCTTTTACTTCGAGGGATCACGCGTTGTGAGGTGGGCTTGGAAGGAGGCCTTTGAGGCTAGGATGGAAGAGTGAGCCCAGGGATCCAGGTTTTGAACCAGCGAAGGAGAAAGAGATTTAGTTTCTTTGAAGGTGCTTGGTGACTAGTCACGTGAGTCAGAGAGAGGGCGGGTGCTGCAGGATGGTGGTGCCAAGTGAGGCAGCCCTGGGGGCCCTGTGGACTTGTAAGAAGGACTGGCTTTGTGCCCCATCAGTTTAGGAAGCTCATGGGACTCCTCTAGAAAGAACGGTCTTTGTTCAGGGACATGCCTTGACGTGGATCAGGGCAGGCATGCTCTCCGTCACATGGCCAGGCCAGGTCTGAATCACAGGGCAGTTTCTGGCCCACAAAACCATGCAGGCCCTGGGTCCCACCCCCAGCAGCCAGAGAGGGGCCCAGTGTCCTGGTCCTGTGGGCAACAGGCTACACTCCGGGCAAGGCCTTCTCTCTGGGAATCTCCAAATGAGGGAAGGGTACAGGTGCGAGGCTCCCCGGCCTAGCCAGGCCCACAGCCTACAGGAGCAGCCCCCTAACATGCCTGTCCGACAGCCAACTCTGCCGTCAGGCCACAGGGATGACGGGAACCCAGTCAGCCACCCCAGCAGGTCCAGAAGCTGTCTGGACCAGCAGCGCAGGGGTCCAGAGCCTGGACTGCTTTAAAGTCACATGAGCAAGGATTCTCCTGACTGCTCTTGGCCTCTGTGTCAACCACAAGCCCTGTGGTACAGAGTACCCAGGGTGGTCGTGACAATTAAGTGAGAAAGAATGCAAGGTACATTGGCTGCCCTTGGCAGGTGGGGGGATGGTCATTGAGGACGATAGTCCTGGGTCGTGGAGGGTGGTCCGTGAGAACATGGACTGCTTCTCTGTGGGATCATTTGAGGTGGAGTAGGAGTTGGGTCCTAGAAACTTGGGTCTCTGTTCCCCAGATGGAAGGTTCGAGCTGAAGGAATTCCGAGGCAGGGCTGGAACAGGGCCCTTTCTGCCATGCTTGCACCATAAGAAAGAGGGTCCCACCGCTAAGGGCTCGAAGGTCGAACTCATTTGAAACACGATGAGTATTGAGTTTGTGTGGTCCTTGCCCATCCCAAAAGCAGGTATCACTGCCCCATATTAGGACAAGGAGCCTGAGCTTCAAAGGGAGGAGGTGGTGGGCCAGGTGTGCTCTGCCGTGGGGAGCACAAAGACCGCACCCCAGCCAGCCAGACCTAGCTCACTTTGCTCACTGCAACAGAGGAATGGCTTCTTTTCGGTTGGTGTTATAGGTTAATATTTTTTCCAAGCACCTAATAGGAATTTTCCCCCCAACTCTTGCTCTGGAGGGTCCTAGGGGTCATGCATTCAGTGTTGCCATGAACACAGTGTCGACCATCTCCACTTGACTCCAGTGCCCTGCGGCTGGCGAGCCATCTGGGCTGCAAGCTGTTCTCTGCGTCTGGGTGTGTGCCGTCTTCCCCTTGGCTTGCTCACCTTCCACCAAGGAGAGGTCTTCCCTGGCCTGGGTAGGCGGGTGGGTGGTGAGCTCCTGAGCAGCCTGCCCCAGGCCTGTCAGAAGCCCTCCCATGGGCTGTGCTGGGGGCTGGCCAGCGCCCGACCGCCCTGCCCAGGCCTGTGTTTCGTGGTCATTTCCCTGCTCTGGGGCTTTTGCTCTCCCAGTGTGTCTGGGCTGGGGGCGGTTTACCAAGGAAATGGGCGGGGGGCCGGGGCAGCTAACATTAGGGTTCTGTTGGCAGAAAGACAATCTGTGCTGGGTGTGCAGGGTAAGCAGGAGCAGGGCCAGGAGAGCTGATGGGAAGAGTGGCAGGGGGGAGCAGAGGGGAGGCAATGCTAAGGAAATGAGGCTGGGGTCCGGGGGTGCCTGCTGTGGATGGAAAAGCAAGCTACAGGCAGAGGGAGGGCGCCTCAATTCATGTGAACATTGTGTGGCTTTGTTTCACTGTAACCACCTGGTCTTGAGGAATCCCACTTCACATTTCCTCTGTACTTACCCTTCAGGCTCCTTTGCTAACTCTAGAACATTCTTTGTCCCGTGTTCCAGCCCATGAAGCCTCTCTGCATCGTGATCTTTCTACTGAGTGTTCTTTTTGGGGGAGAGAGGGGTCATTTTTTTATTGTAGTGATGGTTCTTTAAAACAGTTTCCAAGCCTCTGCCTGGTTCTTTTCCATGTGTCCCAGTGTCCTGCAAGTGCCCATCCCTGCTTTATGGCATATTTCAACCCCTGCACCCCCGCCATTGTGGCTGAAATTTTCCTTTCCTGTTGTGATGTCGTCCTCTGACCACTCTGCTTGCTGTTCCCTTGGGTGTGAATTTGGTCTGGCTGGTGCTGACCCGCTCCTGGGGGTGCCTGGCTGAGCATTATCTTTAGACCTGAAGTTGTGCCCCAGGCACCTGGCCTTAGGGGAGCGGCCTACCCCCAGTGAATCCCTGAGAGAGTGGGGGGCACTCCGGAGGCAGGCTGGACCACACAAGACACTGCCTGAGGGACCCTAGGACCAGAGAGGCTCCCAGCAGCGTGGGGCACCATGTGCAAACCTGCACCCTCCCTCCTACCTTCCTCGAGTGTCTGCTCTCCTCACAGGCCCACGAGAGCCACTGCTAGAGGCCATTGCCATCCTCTTTCTGGACATCATGCCCCTGTCTCCCTGGACACCGCTCTCCCACCTGGCTGGCTGCTCCCTTCTTCATCGCCCAAATGCAGCTGTTCCCAGAGTTCTGTCCTCAGCCCTACAGGGGTCACTTCTGCCACTTGCCACCCCCTTTAGTGCACATGGTGGAAGTGGCTATGCGGGCCCCCTGGTGCGTGCCCTTGCCATGGCCAGTGTGAGCCCCTCCTCAGCTCTCACTCATCTCTGGCAAGATGTCTGGAATGTTGCAGATGTCATCTCCTTTGTCAGCGCGGGTGGCCCCGAGGAACCACAGCAATGGGAAGCCCACCCCACTGCCCGCCTATAGCAGGAAGGAGAAATCCCCCTTGTTGAAAACGTTGGTATTTCAGAGGGTTCGTTGCTGGAGAGTGACTCCACCTGTGGCCGAGAAGCCGGTCCTGAGGAGGGTGCCCCTTGATCAGAACAGGAGACACGTGTGCCGTGGTGTGGGGCGGGTGGGGCCGTGACTGAGCCAAGCTGTTGTGAGGCGGTGGCACGACATGGTCAAGGCCAGCCCTGGTGACTCACGGGCAGATGGTGTGGGAGACGGTAGTGGGTCTGGGGGAGCAGCAGCATGTTGAGCACGGGCGGCATGGAGCAAGACAGTACAGGGAGGAGCTGGGCCATGATAGTATTCCGGGGTTTCAAGCAGCAGGGAAGAGGAGTGGCAAGAGGCTGGGAATGCAGGGCCTCGCAGGGCTGGGAGCACTGTGCTCGCCCCAAAGGGTAGCTCGGGGCCAGGACAGACCATGACAAGGACAATGTCAAGGATATGGGCATCGCTTCCCCGTTGTGACAGCTGGGAGTCGCTTCTGCAGAGCTGGGAGAGAGCAGACAGGCGCAGCTGGGTAGGAGGGAAGCCGAAGCTGGGGCCTAGCAAGGCACCATGGCTCTGGCCGTGGAGCTTCGAGCAGATCTGCGTTTTTGAGAGTCAAACTGCCGAAGAGACCAAGAGCCCAGGACTAAAAAGTGTGGAACAAGAGTCTTGAAAGTCACCTTCCCTTTTGCAGGGAAAAAGCTGAAAAGGCAGCTCAGCACCCTCAGGGCTTTTTGCTTGATACCTGGTTCAGGAAGAGAATGGACCCTCGCAAGGGAGGAGCCAGGGCCAAAGAGAGCCTGGAACCCAGCCCCTACTGGCAGGACTGGGTCCCTTGCAGGGTGCTGGGATTGCTATGTGGGGGGGGCTGCTGGGCGCATCCCATGTTCTCCCTTCTGCAGGTATGTTGCTACAATGGCCCTGTCCCTGTTCCCTGCAGGACGGGTGACTGACCCAGTTTCACAAGTTTCTGGGTTGAGTGGGCCCCACTTAGCCCTGGTGCACAGCCCTACATTCACGGAGACCACCGAGATGCCAGCTGTGGGCTGCACTATGACAGCAGGGGGACGGGGCCATCTCCTTGGGGAGAGGGGGGAGGAGGGTCTAGAGTGCAAAAGAATCGATGGGATATTGGTGACCCGGTGGCTGGTGGTGGTGCTGGGGTTCCTGGCCCACCATTTCCAGTCTTCCCATGTCCCAAAGCAGGGCTCTGGGCCTGGGACTGGCCAGTGGCGCTGCCCTATCAGGCTGAGCCCATGTGCTATCGTAAGCAGAGCCTGGGCTCAGCCTGTGGTCTCAGTGGCTGCCTTGTTCCCACAGCCCACTGCTTAGTCAGTCACCTGTAGTGGCAGACACCTGAGTGGGGTCCCCGCCTTGTTCCCCCTCCTGGGCTGCATTTGTAGCAGTAGCTTCTGCACCTGTGCGGGATGTCTGCGGCCCCTCACGCCTGGCCATCCAAGACCAAACTCACCCCCACCACACACCCCTGCTTTCACTCCAGGTTGACACCCCAGGCTGCAGGGCAGGATCTGGGGCCTCTGAAGGCAGACTGAGGAGCGGTGGAGCACAAGGAAGACCCTTTGGCCCCTTCAGTCTTCCCCTGTCAGAGGACAGGCCATGCACAGCCCCTGGCCCCCACCCCAGGGGAACCCAGTGCCCTCGGAAGATGAGTTGGGTGAACAGGCTGGGAGGTTGTTTGCAGAGTGGAGGTTTAATGGGACAGTCATGGTGACCCTGTTGCAGAGGTCCCCCAGTAGCCCAGCTTGGACTGCCAGGGCCCCTAGGCCTCTCCCAGCACGGTGGGCCTAAAGAGAGCACCAGCCCCACCTGCCCTCTTCCCTGTGGGGTGTTACAGCCACAAGACAGACTGTCCTGTCCCACTTCCCCTGGGGCCCAGGACCCCGTGTTCCCTGAGGGGCTAAGGCTTTCTGGGGACCCCTCCCCAGGGAGGTCCACCCTTTCCTCAGTGTCCCCTGACCCTATGCTAAGGGCATGTCTGTGTCCTTGTCCTCTGCCAGGGGCCAACTGAGACTGCCGACCCCCGGGGTGGGGTGCAGGGCTCCGTGGTGTGGAGGCGCGCTATGGGGACAGGGCAGCCTGGACGTCGCGGCAGATGTAAGGCACAGTGTGGCAGTAGCCGTGGGGACTGTGGGGCTATCACCCCAAGGGCAGTGCCCAGCGGTCAGTGTCAAGACAGGGAGGCATGGCGTGTGCTGGCTGCTACGGGCCTGCAGTGCAAGAGAGCTGGGGGGACCAGGTCCATGGGCAGTGCCAGCCATGAGGAGGTCCCTGGGAGAGTCTGCAGGAGGGGGCATGGGCCCCAGGGAGCTCCCGGCCAGAGCCGAGGCACAGTCAAGGCATGCCCGGGCCGCGGAAGGCACAATCGTGGTGTCTGGGAGGTCAGGGCTAGGCAGACACGTTGACGTCCCTGAGAGAAATGGCGCTGCTGGGGGCCTCGTCGCCAAGCAGCAGGGCCGGCGTGTCTGCGTCCACCTCTGAGTCTGCTCCGGCACTGGCCTGCTCCGCGCTAGGCTCGGCGCTGGGGCCCAGGCCCTGGGACAGGATCTGCTGGATGGTCCTGCGCAGGTTGGGGTGCAGCCGGCCCTGTGTCTGGTAGAACACCTCCAGGGCAAAGGATTTGAGTGCGCCGGTGCAGAGGTCCTCATACAGCGGGATGGTATACATGCGGGACATCTGGGGAGGTGGGCACACTGTCACCCTGGCCCCGCCCCAGCCCGCCCCGACCCCCACAGCCAGCCTCCCAGCCAGCTCCCAGCCCCAGCCCCACCCCCAATACCAGCCAGGTTCCCGTCCCTCCCACAGCCCGGCCCCCACCGCCTGCCCAGACCTGCCTGCCCTCACTCATGCCGCCAAGGCCTCTCACCTCATACACCACTATGGGCCTTCTGCAGAGGCCTCATTCCCAGGGAGCTTGGACTCAGGGGCACTGAGGGGGGACAACCCATGTGGAACGGGGGTTCGGGGGGGTCTAGAGCCCCTGGAGGCCTGGGATCCTCAGACAGCCCTGGGACCAGGTCAAACATGGGACTGCCTACAGGCCTAGGGCCACGGAGGCCTAGACTTCCAGACTATGCTCCCAGCTCTCCCTCTGGAGGACTGATGGGGTCCAGGCTCCTCCCACCTGGTGTGCCACCCCCCATGGCAGCCCAGACCCTGCATGTCCCCCACCCAGTTGTCCTGGATGCCCAGGCTGTGGTGGCAGTGTGTGGGGGGGTTGCTTGTGCAGGGGGCCCGCACCTGGCTCTCCAGGAACCGCCGGACCCGGTGCAGGTCGGGGTAGTAGTCGTTGCGGACCACGATCTGCAGCCAGCGGATGCGGATCTCAGCGTTCATCGAGTCCAGCAGGGACGAGTAGCACTTGGACAGGCTCATCACCACCTCTGTGGGGCCACAGGCAGGTCAGGGCTGGGAAGGCACACCCCACCCCAGCCACCCTGGCAGCTGTAGGACCCACCCTGGGGCAGCGGGGACCCATCCAGGAGCCGGTCCAGGAACAGCGCTGTCTGGAAGGTCCTCCACTTGGAGATGTCGATGGCACTAGCTGAGGCGGCTGCCTGGTCCAGAGGCTCTGCGGTCCACAGCTGGAAGAGGGCCTCCACGGGCCGGGTCAGGCTGGATCCCTGAGACAGGTCTGGCTCGGCCAGTGGGGGGCCTGTGGCGTTGAGCCAGCGCTCAAACTCCAGCCCTATAGGGGAGAGAGCGTCCTGGGGTCCCCCTGGGTGTGACTGTCCCAAGGCCTGGGAGATAACATCCTGGGGTCCCCACCCAAGCCAGGAGACCCCAGACGCCGAGGGTGTCCCTGGGTGTGGCTGTCCCAGGGCCTGGGAGCCCCAGGGAGAGGCAGCTAGGGCAGGCTGGGGTCAGCTCTGGCACCTGCCACATTGAGCCACAGGAGTGGCCTCTGTGAAGGAGCATGAAGGGGTGGTGCAGAAGAATCAGGTTGGTGAATAAGGTACCCCTGTCCCTCCATGCCTCTCATGGATACCAAACAGGCACTTTAAACCCAATCTTGGCACCAGGGGTGTGGTGGGGGGCGGTGATGGCAGGAGTCGGTGTGTATGGGGGGTGGTCTGCACCATAAGGGGGCTGGCCAGCAGCCAGCTGATAAACTGACAGTCTGCTCTAAAGCCCTGGGCCACTCTGGGGGCAGGTATTGTCCACCCCTCCCACCCCAAAAACTCTTGGTGTACTTATTAGCCTTCCAGAGCAGAGCCACCTTGTCCAGACCACCAGCCATACCTCGTTGCTCTCCAGCTAATCTTGGCCTCTCCCTAGATGTCAGACCCCAGTCTCTGATTTGGACCCCAGCCCTTGGAGCCCCAGAGACATCTTTATGGGCATCACACAGGTGGGCCAGGCCTCAGACAGCTCCAACACAAACCTCCCTCTACCCAAGCAACCATACCCCAAGCCCTTTGCACATACTGCCTAACTCAGTCTGCTTGACCTAAATTGTGCCTCCTCAGAGAAGCCTCCTGGGCCCCACCAGGATAGGAAGCACAGGCTCCTCTCCGTATCCATGGTGTCCCAGTGTGAGGCTCACACCATCCAGCTGAAGGAGGGACCTTTCCCTAGGGGGGAAACTGAACCCCGGGGGCCTTTCCCTAGGCAGAAGCGGCAGCCTGTGCAGTAAATCTCTCTGCCATCCTCACATCCCCTCTGCTCCCCCAGTTGGCTGAGGGCCAGCTGGCCACAGACATAGGGAAGGCGGTGGGCCTCACCTGCCCGGCAGTCCACGCTTTGCTCCTTCAGCTCGGGAAAGAAGCTCAGGAAGGAGTCCAGCAGATCCTGAGCTACCACGCTGGTGAACTTGTACTTCTCCACATAGGCCTACACAGGTAGAGCAGGGCTCAGCAGGCCTGGGGGCTGGGCACACCATCCCCCACCAGAGCCGGGTGGGCACAGAGGCACTGTGTGGCCGTATGGGCCTGGCCAAGTGGCTGAAACGGAGAGGGAGCTAGAGGGAGGAGGTGGTGTCCTGCCCTGCTGCACCCAGGACAGGAGGCAGCCCTGGGAGGTGGGGAGGAGCTCGAGGTGGGCAGAGGGCAGGGCCTGTCCCAGGGAGAGCGCTGCTTACCCGGAGAAAGTCATCGAAGCGCTGGGGGTCTCCGCAGAGCTGAGACAAGTAGTACACGAAGCAGTAGCCCTTCTCATAAGTAAACAGGTTCATCAGGTGGCTGGGGTTCACCCCTGCAAGGGGAACACCCATGGGTCTGGGCAGTGTCCCTACCCCAAACAGGTCTCCCGGGATGGGGAGGGGGACCTGGTGGGGGGGGTGTCCGTGCTGTGGAGCAGCCTGGCCTGGCCTTGGCAGGGATTCAGCCAGAGACACTCTGGCCAGAGAAAGCAAGGGGTGTCAGGATAAAGCTCTGCAGGGTGATGTCTGCAGGGCCTGGGGCGAGGCCTGGTGGGAATGGGTACCTGGCTCCAGCTTGACCTGCAGCTTGCTCACTGGACTGTCCTCCCCAAGGAGTTTCATCTGCCTGTGCAGGGCATCCAGGCGGAAGGCCGTCTCCAGACAGGTGAAGGCAGCCCCTGGACGGGACAGGGGGACAGTGCAGGCAGCCTGAGCACCTGGGCAAGTTTGAGCCTACTTGCCCCAGCGACTCCCCACCCTGAGCCTCATGGGGCAGACCCAAGGCCACCCTGCTGGACACACGCATGCTGGGGGACAGGCTGGGCTCTCATCCCCTTGGTGGCACCAGCTTCCTGCTACGGGCCCTCCCTAACCCCACCCCACCCCACCGCCCAGGCTGGTCACAGGCAGTACCGTAGGTCTCGGTGGTGATACGGCGCTGGGCATAGGTGGCCAGGCCCTCGCTCAACCACATCTCCTCCCACGTGGCATTGGTGACCGCGTTGCCGAACCAGCTGTGGGCCACCTCGTGGATGACATCGATGACCAGGAACTCGTCACTCTCCAGGATGGAGGAGATGATGAAGGTGAGGCAGGGGTTCTCCATAGCCACGATGGGGAAGGAGGGGGGCAGGAAGACAATGTCGTACCTGCTCGGGGTGGGAGGGTGGGCAGATAACCCGAGACCGCTGTGGGCCTGGGTGGTATGTGGCTCTTCCTCCCCAGTAGGCCCCCGTTCACCCCTTGGGAGGGCGGGACTTGCCCTCTGCCTTCCCGAGACATACCTGCCCCACAGGTACGGCCCGTACAGCCGCTCGGCTGCGCTCAGCCACTGCTCCACGGCACCCGACAGCTTGCTGGTGGCCGTAGGCAGGAGGCACGGCTCGGCCCACACCCGGCTCCTATCACAGGGCGGAGAGGGCGGGCAGAGGCTGACCGGCCCCCCAAACCAACTCCCTGACCAGGTCTCCCCTCTCCTATGGGCCCGAATGCCCCGCCTCACTCGAGGGCTACCCGTCCCCCCCCCCCCGCCCCCGCAGGCCCTTCCCATGGCAACGGCCAAGACACATGCTGACTTGGGGGCTGGGATTCTTCCATCACTGACTTGAAAAAACCCACCCAGGTTGGAGGGTGCGTGGGGCTGTGGTGCGGCTCCAGCAGGGGGCAGGCTTGAGGGGGGCCCTGAGGAGGCCAAGAGCCCCTAGCTTCTGGGTTGGGGATGGGCAGGTGCGAGGGCCCTGGCAGGGATGGGCTCTGGCTGAGGCAAGACAAGGCCCCATGCTGCGGGGTCCCCCCGGGGCAGCCACAGATGCAGGCCCTATGCCCCACCCGTGGTAGGACTTCCCCAGAGCCTGGGCTCCCCCTGCGGCAGCCACCGCAGGAAGCAAGCAGTAGTGGCCCTACCTGGGCCCGATGTCTGCCGGCTGGAGGTCCCCGGCCACAAGGGCCACGAGGTAGGCGGGCACGGGGTGCTCCATGTGGAAGTGGTAGACGCCCTCCTCCTCCACGTAGGTGCTCTGCGTGGCGCTCATCAGCACCTGCACCCCCGACGGGGCCTGCGTGCGAGGAGCCCCCACCCATCAGGGCACCTTGCATCCTGGATGGGGAACCCCACGCTCTGGTGGAAAACCCTACAACCCAGGCCAGGGAACCCCAGATCACGACTAGGAACCCCACATCCTCCAACAGGGCACGCCCTATCCAGGACGGGCAATCCCATGCCCCCTGTCAGGGTGACCTATGGCAACTCCACACCCCAGGTCAGGAAACCCCATATCCATTGCAGGGAGCCCCACATCCCCGACGGGGAGCCCCGCGACCTGGGCTGGACAGCCACATCCCCGTCAGGGCACCTCTCATCACAAAGAGCCCCAAAGCTCTGCTGGCAACCCCTCTCTGACTGCCCCCTCCCACACTGGGCTCCTTCCTGGAGGGTGGTGAGTAGGCAGGCCGGGCTGCGGGATGCTGACCTTGACAACAGCCGAGTAGGTGCACTTGACCGCGGGCGTGTCGAAGCAGGGGAAGAAGGAGCGGTTGCACACCGAGTGGCCCTGGGTGAAGACGAAGGGCTTGGCGTTGCCATAGGTCAGCTCAGGGTCCAGCCACCAGATCTGCAGGCAGGCGGTGGGCAGGCCATCAGCCGGGGCCACCCTCCCCACCACAGTGAGGCACCAGGGCCCCTGTCCCTGGAAAGGGTCACATGGGGATGCCAGGACCCCCCCTGCCAACCATGCCTCACTCCAGGAAGCTGGGCAAGTTTGCAGGAAAGAGCAGGGCCTTATGAGCGGCCCCAAACTTGTGGTCCTGCTCAGGCTTCTTGGCCCAGAGCCTCTGGGGGCAGCAGATGGAGAGGAAGACAGCGAGGGCCCGGGAAGAGATGGCCTGCTTGGGCTCCTCCAGGGCCAACAGCCGCTCCTGGTCACCATCACCTACCCAGCCCTTAGTGGACCCAGAACGCAGCCAGCAAGAGGCTGGGCACCCAGGAGCCAGCCCAGGGGGTCTCCTGGCCCCAGCCCCTCGTCCAAGCTTCTGAAGGGAAACTGAAGCAGTGTCAAAGACTCAAGTACAAGTTCTTACAGGCTGGCAGCAAGGAAAGGGAGCCGAGAACGTGAACATGGGAGAAACCGGTGTTTCCTGATGACCCCACATACCGGAAGGGAGCTCCTGAGCCCAGGGCCACCCCTGAGCATGGGACCAGGCACTTGGAAAGGATGGGCTGGGCGGGCCAGGAGTGGCCACGGGAGGGCTGCTGGGGCCTATGTGTGGCCCCCTGACTCTGTTCTCCCCACATTCCCCTCTGCTGGCATGTGATCACTGGAGCAAACTAGATTGTTCCTTGTCTGCTCCAGTGACCAAGCACACAAGCCTCCACCCAGGAAGCACCCCCACCCAGCCTCTGCAAGTGATGAGCCCGTGGAATCCATGGCTGTGGGCTCCCCTGCAGTGGCTCATGCTGAGATCGCAGGAGTGGTGGACCACCAGACCCAGGAGGGGCCACCCCCCCCTCCCCCGCACCACCACCACAGACCACGGACCCAGGTGGATTTCCAGACCGTGCAGGGCTGCAGGGCTGGTTCTGGCCAGACTCCTGGCCAGTGTTCACCAGTTTCTTTTGGAAACTTCCTTTTGGCTGCTACGTCTCTGTCCCCTCACTTTGGGAAGCTGGCAGTTGTATTTTCTTTTCTGATGACCCCCCAACCCCCACCCCAGGCTGCCCCATTTGTGCCAAAGGCCTGTCCGGGGAGCCTGTTCGAAACTGCAGAGTCCTGGGCCCTGCCCCAGAACTGCCAGGGGCTAGCACCCAGGAATCTGCATTAAGGAGACTGCAGCAGATCCTGCTTCAAGTGGTCCTTGGACCATGCTGGGGATAGGTGCCCACAGTCCCCCAGAACCTCTCCCACCACAGCCTCCCCTCCCACTGACCCCTCCCTTCCTTGGGGCTCTCCGAAGGCTGTGCCCGGCTCAGACTCTCTGTTCCCACCACCAGCATCCACTTTTCAGCCCAGCCAGAGGGCCCAGCTAGCACTGCTCTCTCCTTAGCCTAGCTGAGACCAACGGGGGCCATAGTCCTCCCTGGGAGTGGGGGGCTGGCGCAGACCCCCAGGCAGGCAAGGCCCGGCCCCGGAGGTGAGCTGCCAAATTCTTTCAGGGTGCAGGGTCCAAGGGGCTGGTGAAGGGGAAGGCTGCTGACTCTGGACGCCGCAGGGCAGGAAGAAAGCTGTTCTTGCTGGGGTGGGGGCAGGGTATGGTGTTCAGGAATGGGATGCAAGAGACAAACTGCCTCTGGAGGGGTGGGTCCCCACTCCCAGGAAGCTGCAGCCTCACCTGGCACTGGGACAGGTTTAGGGATCTAGGCCTGAGTCCTAGAACAAGCTAGGGAGAGGAAGAGCCTGAGCCCTGAGGTGTTCCTGCAGGATGGTGGAGGCCTGGGGTCAGAGGCCAGAGCCTCCATCCTCTGCAAGTGACCCAGCTGGCGGGCCACGCCCCTAGTCCCCATGCCCACAGCTGCACCATCTGTGGGGACCATGATGCCCCTCTCCGCTCCAGTCACCCAGGGATGACGGCTGCTCTCACTGGCCTGCCCCGATCTCCAGCGGCCTGGCGTGGGTCCTGGCCCCACCGTTCTGCTGGTCATGGTCTTGGACCAGACGCAAAGGCTGCAAGCTCCCAGATTGAGGTCAGGGAGAAGCACCTCTCTGTGTTCTCACTGCCATGCAGGAGACACATCTGCCACCCGTCAGAGCCCCAGATAACCTGCGCAGGCGGCAGGGGCCAACCAAGCAGGCACACTCGGGGGAGCTCAGGGCAGGCACTGTGGTGGTGGGGCCTGCTGAGGGTTCCACAGAATGACACAGGAAGCCCACAGGTGTGCATCTGGTCCAAGCTCTTCCCATTCGGATGTCACCTTGGTGGCTCCTGGCCAGATGCCACCACCCCACCTGTCCCTTTGCATGCTACAGACAGTGACAGATGGAACCCCCAGGGCCTCCCAGAGCTGCGTGCATGCTGTATCCGTGAGGGGAGAGCGGTGTCGCATGTGTGCTGTCCACATGGGAACCCAGGCAGGCTCCATGCTGCAGGATTGAAAGGGCCTGCTCCGTCTTAAGGGCCTCATTGCAGCAGACCTGAGCCACCCGGGCTTTCTGGCAGAGCCTCTGGGGCGGTGGGTGCTGGGTGCCCAAAGCCCTGCAGAGTCCACGTGCCTATCTGCGGGGACATCCTGCCAGCCCCTGCCAGTCCTCACCCACAAGGCCCAAGGCACAGAGGCAAGCCGGACCCTGTGTGGCTCTGGCAGCTCAGTCTCTCACGCCACCTCCAGAAAGCAGATCAGCTGCCCCTGGGTGCTCTGAAGACCTAGGTCACAAAGAGGCCCTTGTACCTCTGACATCACCCACCAGCCCGCCCCTGGTTCCAGGCTCCAGCAGAGGTCTGGATTGGCTCGTAGCCACTGGAAGCTGTCCTTGTCCCAGGGCAGGGACAACCCCAGCACTACTGAAAGGAGAGGTCTCCCTGGGTGGCATGCTGTCCCTTGCTCCCCCTCCACTGGGCCAGCACCAGGACTCTCACTATTTCTAAGGCTCCTAAAAACTCCCCAGGCATCCGCTGGAAATCACTGTGGGCACCTGAACAGGATTCCGGGGCCAGGTGGAGGGTGCCAGGCCGGAGGCCGCAGGCTCCCTGGGGCTGGGCTGGCTCCGCCCTCTCTGCAGGTGCCCCAGGGGCAGACCGCCGGTTAGAGCCCCCTTGGCAGGCAGCGCGGGGAGAGGCCGCCTGGAGACCACCCTGAGCCCCGGCCCCGCGGACTCACGGCCGGGGCGTCCGTCGAGGTGTAGCGCAGGATGACCTGGAAGGGCTGGTGCGCCTGCAGCTCGGGCGGCAACGTGACAGTGAGCGAGGAGCCGTAGTCGGTGAACGGGTCCACCCTGAAGGCCAGCGGACAGCAGGCGGGCTCAGCGCCGGGCGCCTCGGGGAAGGCGGGCAGCGGCGGCGGCGGCGCGGGCCCGGGCCCGGCGGCCGCGAACGCGAAGGCGCAGGGGGGCTCGGCGGCGGCGGCGGCGGCGGGGGCGCGGCGGAAGGCGGCCGAGTGCAGGCGCAAGGCCGGGTGCGCGTCGAGCACGAGCGCGCGGGGCGCGGGCTGCAGCGCGCACAGCTCGAGCACCAGGCAGCCGGCCAGCTCGCGCGCCTCGGGCCGCAGCTCCAGGCCCAGCTGCAGGTGGCGGAGGCGGAAGAGCTGCGCGCTGGAGGCCGAAGCCACGTCCAGGGCGGGCGGCGGCTCCGGCGGCGGGCGGGCGGGCGCGGCCTCGGCGCCGGGCGCCTTGCAGCAGCAGCACTGCGCCGCCATAGCCGGCCGCGCTAGGTGAAATCCATGGGCGGCGGCCGCGCCGGGCCGCGGACAGCGGGCAAGGGGCGCCGGGCGGCGGCGGCGGCGGCGGCGGGGCGCGGGCACAACAGGAAGTCGCGCCGGGAGCCGCCCGGCCCGGCCCCGTGCCGTGCGCCGCCCCGCTCGGGCTCCGCTCGGCAGCCGCCGGGGGCGCTGTGCGCCCGGGCCGGGCCGGGGGAGCCGGGGGAGCCGGGGACGCCGAGCGCACGGGACCGGGGCGGGCGGGGGCGGGCGGGAGAGTCGTGCTCGGGGGACCCGTGGTCAGGGGCGCTCTGCTTGGGGACAGGCCGGGGAGTGGGGAGCGGGAGGCGCCATGCGTGGGAAACCTGGGAGCGGGAGACGGCATGTGCCGGTGCGCGGGCCATATGGGGGGTTCGCCGGGCTGGGAGCCGGGGGAGCTGGGTGCGGGGCACCGGGGGCAACGTGCGCGCGGTGGCCAGCAGACCGGGGGTCCTGGGCGCGGGTGCCGGTGTGTTGTGTTCTGGAGGACCAGGGCGCACCGGCTGCCCAAGCGGCCTCCCAAGCCCTCTGCCCTTCTGCCCGGACTCCTCAGGGTTGCTGTGGGCCGGTTCCTGGGGGCAACGGCTGCCTAGTGCAGTCTCTGCTTCTTCAAAGCCAGGAGGTGCATACACGCGCCCCCCCTCCCCCCACCATGAGACCAGTGGTCTGTGTTGTGGCCCATGCTGGAGCTTGGGGGCCTTAGGGCTGTGCTGTCTGATAAGGTGGTTCTAGCCACGTGTGGCTGTTTAGATTGAAATGAAATACAATTATAATTTTAGTTCCTCCCTGGCATAGCCGTGTTTCAAGGTCTCTACGTGTGTGTAGGGTACTGGCCAGTGGCAACTGTGTTGGTCCGAGTGGATAGTCCATCTTCACAGAAAATGCTGCAGGGCCCTGGAGGCCCCCCTGTGAAGCAGGTGAGTGCTGGGGCCTTAGAGGGATCCACCCTGCTCCCCACCCCACCTTGCAGGGTCCTGTCCAGAGACCAGGGTCCGGAGGAGAGGGCTACACACCAGGGAGGCCTCCACTAGAAGCCATGAAACGAGAGGGGCCACCAAGATGGTGCTGTTATGATGATGGAAGAATTCCGATTTTCGGGGAAAAGGAGTTCTGGGGCCTGGAAGGGCATCCAGGAGTCTCACACACCGCTCTCCTCTGCTCATCCTGAAGTAGCATTTAATCCTTCTGGACTCTGTCTCTGCCTATAACCCATGCGGTGGTGCCTGCCTTCCTCCCTGGGAGCGGTGGGAGGGAGGACCATGTCCACCAGTGTGGAGTACTTGCACTGAAGCATTGCTTTAATTTTCCCATGCATCCTCTTAGCTGGGGTAACACAACCCCAGACTCCCCAGGAACCCCAGGGCTCCCGTAGTCACCTGGAAGAGGAGATCAATTCTATGTCTAAGACTCAGGAGAGAGCTGGGGTCTGATTGGTCCTAAGTTCACATGGCCCAGCGCCTGCCCACGTGGCACGGTCCTGAGGCGCTGGGCAGAGGGTTTTAGATTGTACTCCCAGATTTAGGAGCTTCTCTGAGCCCCTTCCCCAGGCCAGTTGGCTGGGGCTGGAGGAGCATCAGGATTACATGTAGGTACCCAGATGAGCCTGCCCTCATCCCCTCAGTCAGGTTGACCAACAGCCGGTGCCCTCAGAAGCCATCAGGGGCTTCCTGTCTTCCCAGTTCCCTGAACTTGGAGAAGCAGGGGTTACCTCTCATCCCTTCTCTGCTGGAGGGCCCTGCGTATCTCCCCAAGGTCAACTCTGCACACAGGACGGGTGGAGTGGGGCAGCCTAGCTGGTCCACAGCTGTTACGCCCCACTTCTCCTGGGGTGGGGGTGCCTGCTACCCATTTATGAAAGGAACCAAAACAAGCCAGTTTTAGAGCAAACAAAGCTGTTTTGTGGGACCAAAGTCAGCCCACTTAGGCACCTTGTGAACTGTGAGGCCCACAGGTGGAGGAGTGTGGTTGTCCTCAGTCTCTACCCTGTCTCTGTCCTGCAGGGGACAGTGTCTTCAACACAGCCCCTTCCCTGTGGCGAGTCTGTTCCCCTGCAGTAGGAGGCAGCATTGCACTCCAGCCTTCTGGAAAGCCACTGTCTAGGGAAGGGAGGTTGGGAGCGGCTGCAATGCACTTCTCCCCTCTCTCCACCCCGACCTGACCCAGGGAGACGAAGGCGGAATCAGGGCTATCAGATGCTGGGGTCTCTCCCACGGAAACTGTCTTCTGGTGATCAAATCCTGGCTGGCTTGGGTGGGCTGAAGTAGTAGACACTACTTATGTAGTAGTAGACACTGCCTATGCCCAGCCTTCCCCTAATGCTCATGGACTGGCACCCCCCTCCAGGGGCACTGTGCCTGGGAGGGGGCAGGTCCCTGGCCTTACCTGCTGGGAGGCGGACGTGGAGGCAGGCAGAGGTCCTCAGGAGAATGGGGCCTCTGGTGAGAGCGTCTCAAACAGAACCAGTGGGTAAAACACTGATGCAGCCCACAGATGTCTTTCAACCTGGCCCAGCACTGTCACCCTTGCACCTTCGTTACCCAGAGTCACATCAGCCAGCCAGCGGTGGGAGGGTGTCCCAGCAAAGATGCTGTGAGCGTGCTGGGTTAAAAACTTGGGACTCAGGTCCTGGGAAACTGCTCGGCTCACCTCTAAGCCACTGTAGCCTTGCCTGCCGAGTGGAGACAGTGATGGCAGCTTCCTTATGGAAGGGGTTGGCGGCAACGCGATGTGAGCACTGAGGGGCCTGGAGAGAGGCGGCCGGCAAGTCCTGTAGAAGGTGGTAGAAGATGGCTTGGCCGAGGTGAGCTGCAAAGGGGTCATGACAGGAGCAGCATTCGGGGCGGGAGCTGGTGACTGGTGACACTGCGAGGGGCTGGGTCTTGGCCTACAATGAGTGGTATATGCTTGCAGCCAGGGACCGACAGAGGGTGTCATTCCTGCCATAGTCAGGACCCAGGTGCAGGTCTAATGGCGGGGAGAGGGGGCCCCTTTCACAGCCATCCCAGTGTCTTACTCACAAGCTGTGAGCGTCCCATCCCCAAAACTCCAGGCTCTGCTGGGTCCGAGGTTTGTTCCCAGCTACAACGCTTCTCCCCAGTGACACAGGTGTCCCCCAAGATGGCAGGCTGAGACACCACCTGGCCATTCCAGGCTCTTCAGGCCATGGAGGCAACATGCACATCAGAGGCTGCTGGACTGGGTACAGTGACTGGTCCTGATTTGAAGGAGCAAGAGGGCTGGGGCCAGGAGGAGTGTGCTGAGCTTGGGACGTTCTCCCGATGCCTCCCGTCCTCCCTGCTGAGGACGACATGAGGGAAGCCATAGCCCCAGGCAGGGCCACCCAGGGCCCTTTGGAATGGAGCCTCGAGTCCCCTCACCAGGAAAGACCAGGACCAGCGAGGTGCAGGCTGATAACATGAGTAGTGGGGATGGGAAACAATAAACACTAATTATGGTATTTTATTAATTACCTTGATGTATATAGGGAGGCATATATTAACCAGGGGCTGTATTATCTGTAATTCACATTGTAACCCGGTTTCCCTCCCCCCCCCATCTTATTTAATTAAGGGTGTCGATGGTGATTACTTTTCTAGGACAGCCTGTAGACCCCAGGATGCAGGTGAGATGTGTCTGAAGCCACAGGCTCAGAGGCACAGGTGGTGAGTGCAACTGTGACATGAGGCCAGGGCTCGGTGCTGTTGTGGAAGCTGTGAGGTCAGTACGGCCAGAGGCGGGCACAGGTGCTGGGTTGTCACCAGGCAGCCTCACATCCCCGCCTGTGTTGCAGCATTTCCAGGCCTGGGTCCCATGCTGGATTCTGATGGGACCAGGTGAGATTTGGGGCAAGCCCTATGGCTCTAACAGGTGGCAGGCACAGGCTTTGCCAGCAGAGCTGATGTCCTCCTAGGAGTTGCCCACATCAGAGTGACAGGCAACCAGGACTGGGGAGAGGGAAGGGGTCTCCCTGACTCCTGTACTTTCCTACCTTCTGACCTTGGCTCCTTGGCCTTGCTCTGTATATTAAATACCTTTCTGCCTAAAATTCCTCACGTGGTTTTGATTTTCTTGACCCAAGCCCTGTCTGGTAAACCTGCTGACTGAGGAAGGGGCACATCCAGTCCCCTCTTCAGGAGACACAAACCTGCAGTACTGTCAAACGGGCTCGAGCTGCATTTCAGGAAGAAGCAGAAAATGAAAATTCTGTGCCACAGGAAGGAGGACAAAGACCCCCTCTGGTCGGCACTTCAACTACCTCCAATTCCATGCGCCCCGCACTCGGGGCTGGCTCCTCTCCAGGGACTGAAGGGCTAGGGCTCATTCTGGAGCTCATCTCCTCCCGTTCCGGAGCACGGTCCTGAGGGCTCCATGGACAGGCGGGGCAGGGACTGCAGAGCCTCCTCGTACTTCTGCAGCTGAGTCCAGAAACCCGGATTGGGCTCGGCTACTGGGCGGGCGCTCTTCACCGCCTGGGTACGAGAGGCAGAGGTTGAACGCAGCGCCACAAGGTCCTCTGCGCCCCTACCCCCGGCAGGCCCGCCCCACCTGGACGCCCCCCCACCAACCTGGGAGGCCAGCCCGATATGGGAGGCCGGTCCCACCTAGACGGCCGGCCCCACCTGGGAAGTCCGCCCCATCTGGAAGGCCCGTCCCACCTGGGTGGCCCGTCCCACCTGGAAGGCCTCCGCCAGGCTGAGGCCGCGGTGCCGCATGAGGTAAGCGGTGCAGACTACGGCCGAGCGGCTGCGGCCGTTCTTGCAGTAGACCAGGCAGGCGCCGCCGGCGCGCACCGCGGCCTCCATGGCGGCGCAGGTGGGCTCCAGGTGAGCCAGCAGGTCCTCGGCCGGGTCGTCGAACACGGGCACGCGCAGCTCGGCCACGCCGGGCGCGCACGGGCCGGGCTGCTGGCGCGAAACGTTGACGCACAGGGTGACTCCCGCGCGCGCCAGCAACTCCGGCGCGGCCGCGGCGCGTGCAGTCCCGAGGAACAGCGAGGGGGCGACGCGCACGAACGGCGGCGGCGCGGGCGAGGCCACCCCGGGGACCTCGCGGCGGTCGGCTGGTCCCGGGTCCATGACCCGCGCCCGAGTCGCAGCACGAGTTTAGGCGTTCGGGCGGCCAGTGGGGCACCCCCGGGGTCCTAAAGGCCTCTGAGGGTCCCACCCGCAGGGCCCCGGCCGCCTCCGCATTGGCCGGGCAGGGCGGGCTCGTCTTCTGATTGGCTGCGGTTGGGGGTGGTGGCCATTGGCTGGGCTCGTAGGAGGGTGGGCGAGTGGGATTGGCTGCAGCGTGGCGGGCGGGGCCGGAACGTGGTGATGAATGGGTGGTTCCTGGGAGGCCGGGGAGCTGCAGTCCCGCGCGAGAGCGCGGCGTTCTCTCCCGCTTGCTGGGCTGGGCAGGGCAGGCCGCGACCGGGGCGGATCTGTGGGGCTGGGCTTCTAGAGCTGCAATGCCTGACCCTGCTCCCGGGGTTGGGCGTTGGGGATAGGGGGTGGCTCACAGACGTGGGCACCTGTCCTGGAGCGGTCCGGCCGTGGAGGGGGCGGGCAGCAGGGCCCTGGCTGGGCTCGGGGAGGTGGGCTTCTCCTCCAGCTACCGTGCGGAGCACAGGGGTCCTGTCCTCCGTATCGTTTGGTTGGTAGGCTGCCTGGCTTCGCTTCTTAGGAACTAATAATTGTAATGCCGGCCGAGGTGCCTTTTAGTACAGCTTTGTTTGTTCCCTTGTCTCTGCTTCCTAATTGCCCTTTGTAATTTCTGCATTTTATTTTCCCTTTTACTGTAAAACACGGTTCATATGAAATGAAACTGTTTGCTGTTAAATTTTCATCATTTCTTCAAATACAAGGGTTTTAATTTTTCTTAAATTTTGGTTCATCACTCTAACTTTTAAAAACTAACATCGTTTAGGGGCTCGGGTGGCTCAGTGGTTTGTCGTCTGCCTTCAGCTCAGGTCAGGATCCTGGATTCCCGGGTACTGGAGTGGAGCACCGAATTGATTTCCTGCTCGACCAGGAGTCTCCTCCCTCTCCCTCTGCCAGACACCACTGCCCCCGCTGCTTGTTCGTGGTCTCTCAAATAAATTAAAACACACACACACACACACACACACATCATTTAGGGGCGCCTAGGTGGCTCAGTGGGTTAAGGCCTCTGCCTTCGGCTCAGGTTGTGATCTCAAGGTCCTGGGATCGAGCCCCGCATGGGGCTCTCTGCTGGGTGGGGAGCCTGCTTCCTCCTCTCTCTCTGCCTGCCTCTCTGCCTACTTGTGATTTGTCTGTCAAATAAATAAAATCTTTAAAATATATATATTAAAAAAACCCACATCATTTAATGTTGACATGAGTAAGAAGACTTATTCAGGTTTTTCTGATGGCCAGTGTCATTCCGGGATGTCTTTCCTGGATTGGTTTCAGTGAAAGTAGTGGTCTTGCAACCCTGTATACAATAATATTGCACTTTGTTTTATTCTAATAATAGTAAAGTTTTTTTCTGATTCATTTGTAACAAATCATCACAAACTCAGTAGCTTAAAACAACAGAAGTTTATTTTCCCCTTTTTGTTTGGGTTTTCTAAATTTCCCTTTTCTTTTCAGGACACTTAGTCATTTACTTCAAGACACATCCTAATCCAGTATGACCTCTTGGATTATTTGCAAATACTCTGTTTCCATATATGGTCATTCACAGATACCAGGGTTTAGGATTTAAGCTTAATGTTTTGGGGGATGCCATTCAACCTGCAACAGAGGGTATGGTTTACCAAGTTTGTAGGACTTTACCATCTTTCTTTCTTTCTTTCTTTCTTTTTTTCTTTCTTTCTTTCTTTCTTTCTTTCTTTCTTTCTTTCTTTCTTTCTTTCTTTCTTTCTTTCTTTCTTTCTTTCTTGATTTTGTTTATTTGACAGAGACAGCAAGAGAGGGAACACAATCAGGGGAAGTGGGAGAGGGAGAAACAGGCTTCCCACTGAGCAGGGAGCCTGAAGTGGGGCTTGATTCCAGGACCGCTTAAAAGACTGAGCCACACAGGCGTCCCTCTTTCTCTTTCCATAGCAAAGGAATTTTATTTTATTTTTAAGATTTTATTTATTTTAGGGAGAAAGAGCAGGAATGGGGAGAGGAGTAGAGGAAAAAGCAGGCTCTGCGCTGAACAGAGCCCCATATAGGGGACTCTCGATTCTACCATCCTGAGATCCTGACCTGAGCAGAAATCAAGAATCAAAGACACCTAACCCACTGAGCCATCTAGGCGTCCCCCAAAGGAATTTTAAAGACAGTCTCATTTGTGCTTTAAATTCCCAAACCCGCAATTGGAGGGAGTGTGGCAGAGAGATGGGACCTCAGGGGAAAAGATAAGAGGTAAAGAGAGAGGGGATCCAGGAACCAAGGTGGGTATGAAAGAAGAGGTGAATTGGGAGGTAGAGGGCTGGAGGAAGCACCCCAGAATCCTAGACAGAATCTAGCCACTGGGAAAGGACTGGGCCTGGGCTTTGCGTATCCCTTTCCCCTTGCAGCCTGGGCGGAGGATTCCAGGCCCGGCGCCAGAAGAGAGCCCCACCCCTCTCAAAGCCTCCAATGGCTTCAGTGGCAGAAAGCCCTTGAGCTGTTTCCCCCTGCTGCGCCTCCGCTTCCTAGCCGGATTCCCTGCACTGCGCTCTGGAGAGCTCCCGCGCCGCCTCTGAGACCCTTTCCAGGACTCGTCCCTCCGCAGTCTTCTCCAGTGACGCCTCGGTCCACACAGCGAATCCTTGTCTCCGTGACCTGGAGCCCATCGGTCGCCCTGTCGCCCCAGCGGACAGCTCCCGCTCCGTGTCTGCTACAGACTTGCACGGAACGGACGAAAATCGGCTTTGGAGTCTGGCAGAGCTCCATCAGACCTTGGCTCTGTGGCGTGCGGGCACGCGGCGCTGGGCAAGCGAATCTCCCTGTGCCTCGGTTTCCTCCGGTGTCCCACACGCACAGTCCCCGTGCTCTGTTCCCGGAGGAGTTGGAGCTTTTAGCGCTAACCTCCGGGGAGGCCCTGTCCCACAGCTTGCTCCCCGTGCTCTGCTGGAAGTGGACGTCGGGGTCCGCGGTGGAGACTTGGCCGGCTGGTTCGCCGCGCGGCTTTCGGGACTCAGAAGGAAGCCCAGCAAGCGCCGGAGCGTGGGGGACTCGGCGGGGGAGCGCGCTCGGGGCCCTGTGAAGTCACAGAGGGACGCCCCTGGGCGGGGCCTGGGCGGGCGGGCGCGGGGATTGGCGGAGGCCGAGAAGCGGTCTCCAGGGAAACCCGACGCTCTGGGCTGCGGGGCGCAGCGCGGGGCTGCTCTGAGCTGACGGTTCTGGGCCCACAGGAACGCTGGGTGCGAGCTCTGCGAGCTTCGGTGCGGCCCCGCGGCAGGGGTGCGGTCGGGATCCCGGCGGGAGCGCGGGGAGCTCCGTGTCGCGGAGCTCGTGGGCGGCGGCGGCGGAGGCCCGTGCCTGGCACCCGACGTCCCCTGGGACTGGCCCTCTGACCCCCAGGCCCGGGGCAGGCAGGCTATTTGGGACCCGGCGGGCTTGAGAGGCTGTGAGTGTGAGGTCCGGCGAGGGCCGCGTCCCTGCACCTGTCGGCCCATCCTCGAGGGCTGGCTCCAGAGGCCCGTGGGGGAGGGGGCGCCCGCTGTTTGTGGCCCCTCTGGGGCCATTAGCAGGCATAATACTGAGCCCAACACAGGACCCTAAGAGGGTCGTGGGAGGGTGGCTCCCTGCCCTTAATGTGGTTCCCGCCGCCCGGGAGGGACCGGGACTCCTTAGAGGCGCTGGCGAAGGTTTCTCCCGGAGTTCCCAATAGGATGGGGTATCTAGGTTAGGGGGAGGGGGCTTTGTTTCTCTGAGGCGGATGGGGGCTGTGGGTCAGTCCCTGGACGTCGCCAGGAGCCCTGAGGGCGAATGTGGGTCCGTGGCTTTGCTTCCAGGTTCGAAGACGAGAGGCATGGAGAATAGTTATTCCTCAGCCTTCTATTCTGAAATCCCAGATGTTAACATCTATGAAAATCAGCCGGTGGGGAGGGGCGTCGTGCCTGCTGCCACCCAGGACCAGGGAACCCTGGAGATGTCCAGGACAATGGAGATGCTCTTTACCAAAAGGTGTGGGGTGGGGTGGGGGCTCCCACTGGGTGGTTCCTGCCTGACCCTGGGGACCACTTAGCTGGGATCCAGCATTGGGGCAGGTGTTAAAAACCGCTAAAAGTTATTTTGCTCCTCAAAACTCCTCTCTGGAGAGATAGGAAAACCTTAACGTTGTATCAGCAACCACTGAAGAAAATTACAACAGTTGGTAAGGAGCCCCCTGCCTGATGTCTGCACACTCCTCCTAGCTCGCCCACTCTGCCTTTCTGTGTCACCTCCTCATGGCCTTAGGAACATCGGCTTTATACTGTGGCCTTTCCAAGTTGGCACAGCTTCTTCACAGTATGATAACCATGAGAAGGTCTACTTTGGGCCAGACGCTGCCCTCAGAGCCTTATCTTGGCCTCCTGTGAAACCCACCCTGTAATCCTATTGTATTTGTCCCTGGTACAGACTGAACTGTGTCTCCCTGGCTCTTCCCCAGCGCCAGAATCCATGTTAAAGGCCTCACCCCCAATGTCATGGTGACTTGTATTTGTCAACAGAAGCCCAGCACAACCTCCCACAGATCAGCTGTCCTCCATGCCCCCCACCCAGCCCTGGAGATGGAGGGAGTAGATTTAGATAAGGTCGTGGGGTCCCATGGTACGATTACTGCCCTCATAAGAGGAAGAAGCTAAAGCTTTCCCTCTTGGCCTCACCAGGACACAAGTGAGCAGGTGCCTTCTGTGAACTAGGAAGCTGGCCTTCATCGGGAACGGAGTCTGCCCGCACCCCCAGCCTCAGGGCCCCCTCCAGACTGAGAAACAAATGTGTGCGGTCCAAGGCCTCCAGTCTGTGGGGCTTTGCAATAGTCTGAGCGGACTGACAGAGCCCTCTTTTTGCAGAGGAGGCAAGTTGCTGAGTCACAAGAGGGGAAGGGACCAGTCTGGTGGCAGAACTGGGTGGCCAAGCCCTTGTTCACCTTGCCAGCTGGCCGCCTCTGGGGACCCTGCCGTGGGCCTTGGAGCTGACTGGTTGTGTTAATGACGTTCCTGATTGATCTTAAAATCATCTCCATTTGTTTTTTAAAGGAACATTTCCCTTGGTTCCTGTTTGTTGAACTAAGCAACTAGGGTAGCCAAGTGGGAGGAGAAGTGGTGTAGGAGTTTGCTGGGGCTGCGACAGGCTGCCACAGGCTGAGCAGCCTGAACACAGGAAACCTATTGTCTTTCAGTGTGGAAGCTGCAAGTCCAGGGTCAAGGTGTGGGCAGGGTGGTTTCTGTTGAGGGTGAGAGGGAGACTGTGCTCCAGGCCACTCTCCTTGGCTTGTAAGTGGCTGTCTTCTCCGTGTGTCTACATATCACCCTCTTCATGTGCTTCTTTATGTCCACACTTCCCCTTGGCTGAAGGACAGTAGTCACACTGGCCCAGGCCCATCCTAGACTGTCCACCTGACAGTGGCAGAGGTCCGTAGACCAGAGACACCAAGATGCAGCATCTCCAGAGAGCCCTTTCGACTTGAGAGGGAGGCAGAGAGAGAGGCCTGTGTGTGTGATGGGGGTAGGAGTAGGTCCTCTTTTAAGTCAGGATTTGTACTTTTAGATAGCAAGAGCAAAAAAGAAGCAACCTCACCTTGGTGCCCATTCTCGGCCCCATCCCTGCGGCCATCCGTCTGTCTGTCCTACGGGTCAGCTTGCTGCTCCTCTCCTTCATTAGGCCATTCACGGGTCCATGCAAGTCTGCCAGTGTCCACCTCCTGCCCGGCTGTGCACCAGCTGCCGGCTCCGGAGAGAAGCCCCTGCTGGGAGCACTCTGGGCTGGTGGAGGGCACAAGGCTTGCCCCGCAAACAGGTGGAGCAGGGTGGCTGTCAGCCTCCCGGTAGCAGAGCTGGGTGCGCCTCCAGGAAACTGGCTGCCATTTAGGCACGTGGGACAGACACAGGGTTGCGCACTTCCTGTGTGACCTGGGGCCATCACTGCACCCCCGTACCTCAGTTTCCCTTTTCGCAGAATGAGGGTAGCAACAGCATCTGCCCCGGGGGGGGTTGTTGGGAGGAAGAACTGAGATGGCCTGGGGTTCTCCACACTGTCATTCCTCAGGCCTGTGTCAGTGTGTCCCTCCCCTGCTCTTCACCTCCCTAGAGACATCCCAGAGGCCCTGGAGGAGGAGGAGGAGGAGGAGTCTGAGGATCCCTCCGGGGAGCAGGACCTGAAGGAGACCTACATCCAGCTGGTCCAAGGCGTGCAGGAGTGGCAGGACGGCTGTGTGTACCGAGGGGACTTCGGGCTGGACATGAAGCTGGGGCATGGTGAATTCTCTTGGCCCACGGGCGAGGTAACCGGCTCCCACTGCTGCTTCCCTCCTGGCCAGGCTCAGCCAGCCACTGCTGTCTTGCCTCTTCTTTCTTTCTTTCTTAAGAGAGGGAGAGAGGGAGCAGGGTGGAGGGGCAAAGGGAGAGAGAGAATCTTAAGCAGACTCCATGCTCAGCGCAGAGCCAGACATGGGGTTGATCTCACAACCCTGAGAGCATGACCTGAGCTGAGAACAAGAGTCAGACGCTCAACTGACCGAGCCACGCAGGCGCCCCTGGTCTCTTCTCTTCTAAGAGGGGTGTGAGGTGAACTTGCAGACCACTGGCAGGAAGGGTGCTAGGCTAACCTCTTTCTCACTGGAGAAGTGTCTAGAGAGAAATCTTATAGACTTTCAGGGTCCCTCCGGGGCTTTCTCCCAGGGAGTGGAGAGAAATCCCGCCCTGTGCACACACACCCAAGTGACCAGAATGCTAAATGCCTGCCCCTTGCAGTTCTACACAAAGAAGTGTGCAAGTTAAGATTTTTTGAAAAGTTGGGTGGACTCTGATTTGCTCCCACAAAACCATGTAAATTAGATGGGTGCTGGTGGGAGAGGGACAGCCCCAGTCCTGTGCCTCTCTACTTGGCAAGTGTCCTTGGGCTGGACGGGCTCCCCAGGAACCATTACTGAGCTCACATTCAACCCCGGGGAGACTAAAAAGGGCCTCTGTTGGTTATTGGAACTGAAAAGTCCATCCCTGGGGGTCATGTTGCCCTAGGCTTGGCTGGATCCACGGATTCCAATGACTCTGTTGGGCCTCCTTCTCCCCATCTTCATGTGGGAGGGTCCAGAGTGACCCTCTACCATCTGGCAAGCCCACGGGAGCTGCATCACACACTCCTGGGAGAGAGGAAAGGCCCACTCAGGGCGCTGGTCTGGCTGGAGTGTGGGTCCTGTGGCCAAACCCAAGTCAGGGCTCGGGTCAAGGGCAGGAGTCCTCAGGCTGGCCAGGCTTGGTACCATGTGTCTGGGGGCTGGGGTCAGTCTACCACCAACCCCATGGGTAGTCCTCTCTATGACCAGAGGAAAGAGAAGGGACAGCAAGCCAGCAACAGTTCCCACTTCATTCCTCCAGAATGTTCTGTGAGCACTGTTGGACCCAGCCCACTCCTGGTGTGGACAGAGGCTGTCAGCCATGTACCAGCAGCAGTCTGGGGGTTGGAAAGGGCTCAGAATGGGCATCACATTCTTTTTTTCCTCCCAAGACCCCTGCAGAGGGGCAGGCTCGGACAGATCCGCCCCTGACATCTGTGGGGCTCGGCACAGAGCAGATAGAGGCCTGTACCCATGGCTCAGGATGGAGGCCTTTAAAAGCAAAGCCACTCTAGGGTTCCCAGCCAGGGTTCATAGCCTGTCCCTGGGGCCACGCAGGGGACCCTGAGGCTGGTGGCCTCCCTGCTGCCTGGGCCAGCCTGCTGCCTAGGAGCCCAGGAGGATGGAGCTGAGCCTGGGTCAGAGCTCCTGCGTGCAGCCGGCTCCCACCCAAACCCTGTCCTGGCTGCAGCCACACCTGTGCACATTCCCTGGCCTGGGCCAGGGCGGGAGGGAAGGAGCGACCGTGGCCACCAGGGCACCCACCCCCGAGCACCTGCTCTACACAGGTAAGGGACCACCTGTAATGGACACCGTGCTCCCCGACTTGGAGGGGACCTGTGGCTGGCGTGGCTAGCACCACCCCCGGGGGCTGCTCTGCTGCCAGCCTGGAGGGCTTCCTGGAGGGTCCTGGGGGGTGGCAAGGAGTGGCTTCTCAGGCCCTCCAGCTTGGGCTCTCTCCACAGACTTACCGCGGGCAGTGTTATCGCGACCACCGCCACGGGCTGGGCACCTACCTGTGGCCTGACGGCTCCAGTTTCACCGGCATGTTTTACCTGAGCTACCGAGAAGGCTACGGCACCATGTTCCAGAAGACCAGGCTCTTCCAGGTGAGGGCCGGGCTGCCCTTTGTGCAGGGGAGGGTTGGGATGCCCTGTATTGGAGGGGGTGGCGAGGCTGCTCCATGTGCAGGGGAGGGGCAGGGCTACCCTTTGTGTGGGGGAGGGTTGGGGTCCTCCAGGCCACCGGATCAAAGGATATTTAGGTTCTGGGGAATTTTATTTGTGTACCAAGTGGTAGCTTTGTTATTTGTGAAGATTAAAACATACCAGGAATAAGATACAATAATAGGGCTCATGAGAAGAAGACGAACCCGGCAAGAAGACAGGCTTCTCCCAGATCCCGTTTTCCAGAGCAGGGCTGGATATCAGTCTCTGTGTATCCTTTAGAGTCAACTGTAAATGCACCATAAATGTTTAGCTTTTATGCATAAACCAGATCATCTCACATACGGCGTCTTGAAACTTGCCAATGACATACCTTTCCTCCTCTTACGTCCTCCCAGGAAAACCCATTCACATTGGTTTACCCCTTCTCAGGTGTAGAGCCCTGTAACTAGGACTGCCATCAACACACAGGAAACTTCCATCCCCTGACATGACCCATGCCCCTTTGGGACAGTCCCTTCTCCCACCCGGCCCTCAGCCAGTCCTCTTGCCTCTGCAAGGATGTCCTGTTAAAAAAATGCAGTACGTAGACCTTTCACTTAGCAAAGGGCATCAGAGATCCACCTGCATTGCCATGAGTCCAAAACTCAGTCCCCAGCGCTGAGCGCTCTGGCAGCGCCTGGCTCGGCCACCGTTGTCCCCCCAGCTGACGGGCTCTGGGCTAGTTTCCAGCTTTGAGCGGTTGTGAATCAACCTGCTACACACATTTATGTATGGTGTCTTGTGTGCACGTGTAGCCCCGCCCTCCAGCCCCCCATGACCCTGAGATTCAGACATATTTGCATATGTCAGCAATTCCTTTCTTTTACTAGGAAGCAGTATCCCATGGTGTGCATATGACACAGTCTTCGTTGCTTCGCGGAGAGCCGCACATTTGAGTTCTTTCCAGTTTTTCGTTCTTATGAATGAAGCTGCTAAGAACACTGGATTACAAGTCCTCATGTGCCTGTCTTTTTTTTGCATTTGCATAAATACCTGGGCGGGGATTGCTAGCCACGTGTTAGGTGTGTGGCGCATTTTACAGGACATACCCCAGTGGTTTTCGAAAGTGGCTGTGCCACATTCCATTTTAGCCCATCAGATGTTAACGTTGTCCTTGCTCCACGTTCTGTCCACCCTTGGTGTTGTCTGCTGTTCTCATTTCAGCCACTCATAGGCTTATCAAATTTTCTTTCCTAGTTCTTGTTTTTTTTTATATCCTAGTTATAGAATCTTAGCTTAACCCAAGGTGACCAAGACTTTTCGTCTGTGTTCTCGCCTCCATGTTATGGTCTGGGTGCTGACATTCAGGTCTGTGATCCATTTTGAGGTAACTTTTGCATTTCACGTGACACGGGGATTGGTTCTCCTCCCTTCCCCTGCCCCCACGTGCTGGTGTCCAGTTGTTCCCGGGCCGTCGGTTGAGAAGACTGTCCTTTTTCCACTGCTGGCCTTCGCGTCTTTGTCAGAAACCCCATGCGGGACACAGGTCTGGTTGTTTTTCTTCATGCAGTGTCAGGATTGGCTGGTGGGGGACGGGGTCTGCAGTCCCATCGCCTCCCTTTGCGTGATTTTGGAGAATATCAATGACCATTATTTCATGAGAGGCTGCAAGATGGCGACATTCTAAATCTACAATTCCTCCTTTTATTGACCAGAATTCCTTGATTTATGACACCCTTCATCAGCTGTTTGGTTACTTGGAGGTAGTTTAATGGGAAAAGCAAAATGACCCCTGACCATTTCCCTTTCTTTGCCGGTTGTCAGAGTTGTAAGGTGATTACCATCTAATGTTCTTCAGTGGTGATCCATGGAGCTTAGGGAAGGGGTTTCGTGTCTTTACAAACTCATGGATTTTAACAGATTTGGTTTCCCTCCATACATCACAGTTGCTAAGCTCTTCAAGGCCTGGTTGGTGCTCTTCCGCCCGCGGGAGCCCCTGGAGTTTGGCTCTTGCACTTGACACAGCTCCAGCTGGCTTTGGTGGTTTTCTCACATTTTGCTATGAGGAGTCCCCAGTTTTCCCCCTGGTTTTTTACTCAACAGCCATGGTATTGTATTTGCATATCTTTCCTCTCGGTCTTAAAAATCATTTCTAACCATTAACATTTCTTACCTGTTTTACATCATAAAATATGTATGACAGTTTCAGAATAATAACATAGCATTGTGACCCCCACTATGACTCCTGAAAGCAACTCAGTGCTCCTTTGCCTTCCTTTTGTCCCCGCAGCTGACCCCTCAGGAATGTGGAACACAGTCATGGAACAGAATTCCTCTCTGCTCAGTTAATCCAACACCTGGATGTAGAGCTGCACTCACTTGTTTTGCTTTCATTTTTTAGGATCTGATTTTTAAAATCTTGCTTTAATCTTGTTTTGTACTTATGTAAAAAACCTGATTTTTTTCTGAAGGCAAACCCAGCAAATGGGGTCCACCCAGAGGAGCTGGGCATCCATCCCTACTCTTCTCTCTGGTGTCCGCTCTTGTCATTGGTGATTGTTTCTAGTGCTTTATTTTCGCATGTGCACACACGGGCCGGGCGAGGTCCTCCCACTTAGACGTGTGCTCTGCACGCTTTCCATGGTTGCCCGACGTTTCCCGTCATCCGGGCATCTTGTGTCCTTATAGCTGGTTGGGAAGGATTGACCAAAATGGGAGCCTTTCTCCAGTCTTTGTTGTGCCAAAGGGCCCAGCGGTGAAGGTCTCGCTCGTTAATCATTCTGTGCTTTTGTTGGAGATCTTTCGGATACATTCATTCCTGGAAGGGTATTGTTTGATTGCAAATAAATGTGTATCAAAGACAAATTTTTAAGCCTGTGTCGTGTTGCATCCTGTAGACATGACCATTATTAGGATTGTATTTTATTAGCATTGTAGCTGTTAGTATTATTATGGTCTGCTGCTCTGCAACCGTCGTGAATGTATGTGTGACCATAGCTTAGAGGATGTTGGGATTATTTCCTTTTGATAGATTCCTAGAAGGGAAGCTCTTGGGTCAGCTCTTGGGGTACGAGCCTCTGGACTCCTCATAGATCTGCAGCAGCTGCTTTTCCAATTGCCTGCCTCCCTGCACCTCTTGCCTTGCCTTGTCCCCAGTCTTTCCCTGCCCATCCATCTTGTGGCTCATGCCTCCTCAGTGACCGGGAGCTTCTAGGTTGCATGTGCACTGCCCCCCCCAAGCCACTTTCACAGACTGTGGTGACACTTTCTGCCCTGTGGCTGCCCCGAAGATTCTTCCAGAAGTCCTCTGCCTTCCTCCTTCCCCGAGAGTCCTGCACAATGAAATCATCCTCAACGCATTTTGCTCATTCTTTTCTCATTTCTTTGGCCTGTTCTAGACTGCAAGCTCTTGTGGGCAGGGCCATGTGTCACAGAGCGTTATATCCCACGTGCCCAGCCCTGGGGCTTGCAGCTGGAGAGCTCTGACACAGCAGCCCTGGTCTGTTTCACAGATGAGCACACAGATCCTGAGAGGGACATAGATGCCCCCACTGGGTCAGCCCCCTGCAGTTTTGCCCAGGCTGTTTCCTTGGTCCTCCCGGTGACCTCCAGCTGTCCTTCAGTGCCAGCACAGGGGGCACGCAGCTCTCCTGGGAAGGGGGGCTTCTCTCTGAACTCCCTGTGCTGGAGCCCTTCTCCCAATTTCCTTTTTGGGGGGTGGGTTGGCATTGTCTTTCAAGACCCTCCTGGCCGTTCCCGCTCCATACATCCTCCGCTCAGCACAGACAACATCCCGCCCAGTGGGAGCACCCAGGGAGGTCCAGGAATCACTGTGCTCCGCTGGGTTTGCTGAAAGGGAGGGTTAGCTTTCCCCTCCTCCCCCTCCTGCTCTCTTCTTCCTCTCCCTTCTCCCCCTCCTCCTCCTGCCTTCTCAGTTCATGCCCTCTGGTGTCTCTCTGACCCAGTGCCCAGCAGCTCTGCCCCCCATGCTGCTGGGGTGCCTGGGCTGGGCCCCCCGGTGTGGCAAAGGGTTCCCTGAGATGAGCCCACACGTGATATCCCCCACACACTTCTGCATGGAGACCCCCGGGGGGTATCCCCCCCTTTCCCAGTGAGGCTGCCCCTAACTACCCCTGGCCCACAGCACCTTTCTCCACCAACGTGTTCTGTGTTTATACATTTGCTTTTGGCCCCTGGGCCTGGTGCCTGCTAAGCCTCCACAAATATTTGTTGAATGAATGCATACATTTCTTAGGATGGTTGAGTTTTTTGATTTGAAGAAGCCAGTTGCAGACGGCCCCGCTGAGTTGTCTCTTTGGCGCCGGTGAACCCGGCTTGCAGGGGCTGTACAAAGCAGACCAGCGGTTCGGGCCGGGCATTGAGACCTACCCCGACGGCAGCCAGGACGTCGGGCTATGGTTTCGGGGGCAGCTCATCAAGCTCTGCACGGAGGTCCCCGGCAGCTTCTCCATACACAACTACCCCGAGTACTCGGGCTTCCTCACGCACGCTCCTGCTAGAATCAGCCTCTCAGACGAGGAGAAGACGGAGTGGGGCCTGCTTGAGGAGCACGACCCCTTTTTCTATGACTATAAGCGATTTCTTCTGAATGATGACCTAACCCTGCCTCCAGAAATGTACATCTACTCGACCGACAACAGCCACCTGCCCATGACTGCCTCTTTCCGCAAAGAATTAGATGCCCAGATCTTCCTTAACGATATCCCTCCGTTTGTTGAGGACGGAGAGCCATGGTTTATAAAAAATGAGACCCCCTTGATGGTCAAAATCCAGAAGCAAGCTTACAAGTACAGGTAAGTCCTCACACTGTTCCTCCTCACTATGCGCCGAGAAGACCAGCTCCTCCCTCCCTCTGACTGGCCTGTGCTCGGCGCTGGGCCCCCTGGGGGTCCCTGGGACCTGGCTGAGTAATTTGCAGGCTATCTGTCAGGTTAAAGCAAATGTACTTCTCCTGTTTGATGCAAGCAACCCAGTGAGGGAGGGGGAGGGAATGCCACACTGGGCCTGTGTTCTGGGACATGCTGGGTTTTGAGGAGAGGGCTGGGGCAGGCAGGTGCTGGGGCCATCGATGGTGGCACAGCAGACTGGGACGCGGGCTCCTGCTCACCAGCAATTGGTGGAAGGAGCTGTCAGGAAGTTGCTTGATGAGCATGGAGCCAGGGCAGCCCCTAGAAGAGTGTAGAGCCTAGCAAGGCCCTGTGGAAGAGGGTCAGCTCCTGAGCTTGTGGGGCTGAGTTCAAATATGGGTTCTGGGACCCTATACATGTTTCCTCTGTGCCTGTTGGAACTAGCACATCAGCCTCTGCAGGTCACGTGTGTGACCAGGTGTCCCATACATTGGAATCTGCATGAAGTCCACGCAAAGAGAGGGGACTGCTGTCACCCTGATGGATGAGTATGGCTCTGACCCGAGAGCCAAGGTTGGGGACCAGGGCAGCAGTCGTCGGGGGGCTGGCCGAGCCTTGGGCTTCTTCAGAATGGCTGGGAAGGATGGCGCTGCTCTGTTGATTGCCAAAGACCCTCTTCCTCTCCATCCCAGCCCTGGAAAAGTTAGCAGCTACCTGATGGAAACTGATCTTTTTAAGTTAAAATTTTCAAGAGTATTTTCATTTGTTTACTTAACTTTGTCCTCTGATATCACTAAACTATTTTTAAAAACTCATGTTTTGTGAGCACAAGTGGCTGGCTACTTAGGGATTCATGCATCCTCCCCATCCCTTCCCGTCCCTCCCTCCCCCATCCATCCCTCCACCCACCTATCCACCCACCCACTCCTCCATCCACCTGTCCATCCGTCCATCCATCATGCTGAGATGGATGACATCATGACATCATGCTGACATCAGCTGAGCCAGTAATTGTTGGTAACTGGGCACAGAAGCTGTCATAAACCCATAGATTCTTGACTGTGGAGGAGGTTATGTGCACACAGGAGGCTTCAGTGTGCTGGTGAATAGGCCATGGGACTTGCATGTTATCTACTCAAATAGAAAAGCAAATGAGGGGCGCCTGGGCGGCTCAGTCAAGTATCTGCCTTCAGCTCAGGTCATGATCCCAGGGTCCTGGGATCAAGCTCTGCATTGAGCCCCCTGCCCGGCGGGAAGCCTACTTCTCGCTCTCCCCCACTCCTCTGCTTGTGTTCCTTCTCTCACTGTCTCTCTCTCTGTCAAGTAAATAAATAAAAACTTTTTTAAAAAGAAAAGAAAAGAAAAGAAAAGAAAATGAGCAGAGTTGGGATGTGAGGGCTTGGTGCTGGCCCCCAGACCCATGTGTGTGCCCGGCCTCCTTCCTGCCCAGGGCTGGTCCTGGGAGGGCCCCCTTCACACACACATGAAGTGGCCGATGACTCAGGGATGTACGGGGCCCATGGTAAGCTTGAGCTTTGCACCTGGGGGCCACGGGTCACACTGCAGTGCTGCGTCCGCACTAACTGTGACTGCCCGGTGGGATAACCCCCAAGGCGCGTGGGGCCTGAGGAGTGGCCTGGAAGGGGAAGAAGAGGGCCTGGGGTTGAGCAGGGTGAGGAAGGAAGAGAAGGAGTATGGAAGGGAGGGCCCAGCGTGGGCATCCAGAGTTGGGCCCTCACCACTGAAGCCCATTGTGTTGCCAGGAACAAGAAGGCTCACACCAGCTGGAACATGGGTGCCATCTTGGAGGGGGACCGGAGAAGCTTTGCACGTCGTGGGCCCAGGGAGAGGCTTGCCGAGGGCATGATCCTTAGGGCCAGGGAAGGGAACTATGACTGGATCTACGGGATCCTCAGGGATGGCCTTGCCAGCGCTGACGTGGCCGATGCCAAGGGCTACACCGTCCTCGCCACGGCTGCCGTGAGTCCCCATGCGGGGTGTCCCCGGGACTGTGGACCAATGGCAATCTGGGGTCCTCTCCCTTCTGCGGGGCTTCTGTCCTTCCAGCCCGTAAGTGGGATGTACAGGGTCAGAGGACAGAAGGCTGGGGACCTTGTTAGTGCAGGCCTCACTCACCTGCTGTCCTCATGAGGCTGGCTTCCTCCCTCTAGGTTCACCGTCACAACAACATCGTCAACCTTCTGCTGGACAATGGGGCCGACGTGAACAAGTACACAGACGAGGGCCTCACGGCACTCAGCATGTGCTTCCTTCTCTACTACCCATCCCAGTGCTTCAAGCCCAACATCGCCGAGAGGACAGAGCCCAAGCCCCAGGTCAGCTCCTCGGCCTGGCCTGGTGTCTGCAGCACCCATCCCCCAATCTCTGTCCCCCATCCTCCATCCACTTGTCCTGCTCTCCTAGCAGTGGTCCCCAGCCTCCCCATCTTTGTGCAGATCGGCTTTAGGTAGGGTGAAGGGACACTAAGGCCCACGGGCAGGGAGCAGGAGGCAGGGATGGAGCCAGCACACCTGCTCGGGTGTCCTGAGCTCTTGTTGCAACGCCAAAGGATCTGTGTCCCATCCTGGCCATATGCACAGTGGTCAGCTGGAGACCCTCCTACAGGCCCAGGGAAGGAGACGTGGAGGGAGGGAGGGAAGGCTGGCAATTTGGGAGGGAGATCCCCCTTCGCTGGGTGTGAAGAGTGCTGCCCAGAAGTCCCCGGTCAAGTATTGGCGTGAACTCCTGCTTAGGCTTGTTTGGGAAGCACCCCCAGCCATGGGACCATGGGGTCCCATGGTGGTCCTGCGTTTCACCTGTTCGGGAGCCCCACCACCGCCACAGGGGCGCCCTGTATACCTCTGTTCCAGCGCGGGCTCCCAGCAGGGTGGTGTCCGGGGGCCTGCTCTCCGCAGGGCAGGGCAACCCCCAGGGCTGGTCTCCTGAGTGCCGGCTGCGGGACTGCATCTCCACACCCCTTGGGAAGCCCTGGACCCTGAGGGTCAGTCCTGTGAGGCCAGCAGGCCTGGGACTGACCTCCGCCCAGCAAGCCTTCCGTGGGGGCTGTAGCTTTCTCTCCTCGTGGTCAGGGCCCCTCCTGGGTCGGTGAGGGAATGGCACTAGAAAAGGTCCCTAGTGGGACCCTTCTCTCACCTAATCCCTGTCTCCTGAATTTCTTCCTTGAGAAGAGGCTTTTACTGAGCCGTGGCCTATGCCCTGCGGTGGGCAGAGTTCCTCAGTTACCAGACCGTGGCCCCTGGCCCTGCTCCTCCTGGGCAGGCCTCGGCTCCTGCCTTCAGTTCTCTGGGGGGGGGGACCACACCAGGTCCTGAGGATTTCAGGGTGGGGAGTAGGTGGGGGGAGCAAGTACACGTGGGAGGAGGCTAGAGCCCGTGGGTCCCGCTGCCCTGGGTGGGGAGGGGGAGCAGGTGTGGTAGAGGTGAGGAGGCCAGGTCCCGCAGGGTCTTGCTGGCCTGGGTGAGGAGGAGGAGCAGGTGCACGGGGTTGGTTGGGGGGAGAAGAAGGGCAGACCCCACAGGGTCCCGCTGGCCTGGGTGGGTCCTGTGTGCAGGCAGCCGGGAGAGGTCTCCCAGGGAGGTGGGAGCTGAGGAGCCCACAGGAAGTCGAAGGTGGAGGGTTTGAGAACCAGCTGTAGGGTCCCTTTGCTTTTATGGGCCCATTCACGTGTATCTGGTTTGTGAGTACTCTCTCCTTCTTGGCCAGAGGTGGTTAATGTACAGTAACGACAACTTTGAAGTTTCAAGGTGACGGTGTGAACGGGGGTGGAGATCACTTTGGCCCCTGTGCGGTCACCCCTTCATTGGGAGTACTGTCCCCACAGCGTCTCCAGGGGGACGCTGGCTGTGGGGAAGCCTCATCCATTATTGGGGAGGCAGCGAGAACCTCAGAAAGCATTTATTCGTGCACTTAAAATACTCGTAAAAATCACTCCTCTACTTTTTTTTGAATTTCTTACTCTGAAACACACGACATGTAACACAACATAAGAGAAGGAATACGTGTGGGAGCGTGCGGGGATGGTCCCGACTAGGCAGCTGCCAGCAGGAGGCCCCCCAACTGCGTCCCCAGCCTGCCATGCCCCCCCGCTCTGCTGCGCACAGTTCAGAGAGAATTCCATCCACATCAGCGGGCTTCAGCTGTCCCCTAAAGCCACATTCTTAGCCCACCACAGACACCCTCATCTCACCTGAAAAGTTAAACAGCAAGTTTTGAGTCCTCTGGGATCCCCTGGAGCTCCCCCGCCCCCAGCGTTTTTGCCTCAGGGATCTGGGATGGGCCCAAGAATCTGCATTCTTGGCCGTGCTGATGGGTCCTGGGACCACGCTTAGAGAGCAGAGGCTGTGAACCGGGCATGCAGGAGAGCATCTGTGGGCAGGAAGGTCACACAATCCTCATCGCCAGTCCTGTCATCTAAATGTCTCTAGGGCTGGGGCGCCTGGGTGGCTCAGTCCCTTGAATTTCTGCCTTAGGCTCAGGTCATGATCTTGGGGTCCTAGGATCAAGCCCTGCATTGGGCTCCCTGCTCAGCCAGAGGCCTGCTTCTCCCTCTGCCCCTCTCCTCGTTCGTGCTCTCTCTCTCTCAAATGAATAAAATCTTTAAAAAAATAAATGTCACTAGGAGCGACATTAAAAAGAGGTAAAACAGGTGGAATTAATTTTAGTCATCTATTTTATTTAACCATGTGTATCCACAATTGATTCTCTCTGTGTGTAAAATCAGTATCAGGACAGGGCAACGTTCTGCTTTGTCTGCTCATGCGCACCCTGGATCTGGACAGGCCCCAGGTGGAGAGCTCCATTGCCACATGTGGCTGGTGGCTGCTGTATGGCTTGGGTCTCTGTGTGATGCCCCCAGATGTTTGCGTCTGTCCCTGGGTTTCTGCAAAGCATTTTAGTGTTGTCAGCTGAGACGCCTGGAAGAAGGCTGTCCGCCGTGAGCGTCGGTCCTTGCTCGAGAAGTTGGCTTGATGCGATGGGCGCTCCAACTTCTTTCTGCACATGATTTTTTTTTCTCTTTTTGTACTTTCCAAAGGAAGCTTCAAATATGCCAGGAACTCCCAACCATGTCTTCTCATTCCCCGAAGTGGCCAAGGAATCTGTGTATTTAGAGGAATTGGTGCCCAGCCTGGGCAGCCAGGAGCAGAAGTCCACTGTGTCGGGCAGCGAGGAGGACCGCCTATCTGTGGGCACCCAGCTGTCTCAGGAATCCCCCGAGCTGGGGAGCAACCCTCAGAAGTGGGACCCTCTGTCACCGCGGGACAGCATCAGCGAGCTAGAGAAAGAGGTGGATGTTGTGGTCAGGAGTCTGGATGGGCAGACACTGGGCAGCCAGGAGACGACCTTCGAGTCCAGCATCTGTGTGCGCAACTACTCCATCACACTGTCCCAGGACCTCCTGCAGAAGAGTGCCCGGGCCCACAGCATGCTGAAGACCTCCTCCTTCAGTGCCCCTGGAGCCACAAATGGTACCATGAGGAAGATGGCACAGGCCATGACCGAGTAGGTTTCTGGAGTGTGGGCATCAGGGCCGAGGGTCCCTTTCGGGGGTGGGTCACAGGCTCAATGGGCCAGCATCACTTCCCCAGCTGCCAGGACTTTCTGGACTTGTGTGTCCCACACCCCCGATCCTGCAGGGATACCATGGGGTCTGTCCTGCACACGGTCTCCAAGGCTGGGGGCCTGGCTAGGAACTTGGGGACAGTGGCAGTGAGAATCCAGGGAGTGTGGTCTGGCTGCCGCGGGGCGGGGAACACCGTGTAGGGCCCACACACATGCACCGGTACACACCCACAGACATGCTCACATATACTTGCCTGCACACACTCACTCCCCTACACTGTGTGACACATTCACGTGTGCACTCACACACCCGCTTACACAACTCATCACACACTTGACCCCTCACTCCCCATACACACACACTCGCATGCCCTCACCCCTGCCCTCTCAAAGTGTGTCCCCAGGTGTCCCAGACCCTGTCAGGGAGTCTGTGGGTGGAGGTGATGTCCTGATGTCCCAGACTCATGCAGAGTTGGGAGCCCTCCAAGTGCCGGATTCTGATGCAGCCCAGCACACATTTTCCATAAAAATAGATTGTTTTGTTAATATGCAATGGGTTTATTGTTACTTTTTAAATGTATTAGTATTCAAATTTTTTTTCTCAGTTATACTACTGTAGATGTGGGCAGATAGAACCTGCATAAACAAAGCTCTTTAGGGTCCTCCGAAGGTGTTAGGGGTAGAGAGGGGTCCCACAAGCAGCACATTTGAGAACGACTGTTCTAGACTCACCCTGCCTCTCTACTGCCTCCTTGTTTGCCCCACCTGTGCCATGCGGGAGTTGGGATCAGCAGGATGGGCCAGACTCTCCATCTGCCTGCTCACTTGGCCATTCTTTTTTTTTTTTTTTTTTTTTTTTTTGAGTGCACAGAGATTCAAGACATTTAATTGATCTATTATTACACTGTTTCAATTTGAACCACTGGTACTATTCTTTGCAGTTCATAAACATGTTTTGTTGCCTGGTAGGGCCCAAGGTTTAGTGTAATCTAATACAGACAAGCTCATAGCTGCTAATTCCTCAATAGCACAGCTTAAAAGAAATAACCAGAAAAGAACTATTACAACTGAAAGGAGTTACTAACAAATTTGTATGCATAATTTTCCTTAGATCATACTCCCATGTCTTCTGCAAAACACTAATGGCCACCAGGTATCATTTATCTGTTTTCTCACTCTTTTTTTTTTAAATTTTATTTTTTATAAACATATATTTTTATCCCCAGGGGTATAGGTCTGCGAATCACCAGGTTTACACACTTCACAGCACTCACCATAGCACATACCCTCCCCAATATCCATAACCACACCCCCCCCCTCCCAACCCCTCTCCCCCCATCAACCCTCAGTTTGTTTTGTGAGATTAAGAGTCACTTATGGTTTGTCTCCCTCCCAATCCCATCTTGTTACATTTATTCTTCTCCTACCCCCTTAACCCCCCATGTTGCATCTCCTCTCCCTCATATCAGGGAGATCATATGATAGTTGTCTTTCTCCGATTGACTTATTTCGCTAATCATGATACCCTCTAGTTCCATCCATGTCGTCGCAAATGGCAAGATTTCATTTCTTTTGATGGCTGCATAGTATTCCATTGTGTATATATACCACTTCTTCTTTATCCATTCGTCTGTTGATGGACATCTAGGTTCTTTCCATAGTTTGGCTATTGTAGACATTGCTGCTATGAACATTCGGGTGCACGTGCCCCTTCGGATCACTACGTTTGTATCTTTAGGGTAAATACCCAGCAGTGCAATTGCTGGGTCATAGGGTAGTTCTATTTTCAACATTTTGAGGAACCTCCATGCTGTTTTCCAGAGTGGTTGCACCAGCTTGCATTCCCACCAACAGTGTAGGAGGGTTCCCCTTTCTCCGCATCCTCGCCAGCATCTGTCATTTCCTGACTTGTTAATTTTAGCCATTCTGACTGGTGTGAGGTGATATCTCATTGTGGTTTTGATTTGTATTTCCCTGATGCCGGGTGATATGGAGCACTTTTTCATGTGTCTGTTGGCCATCTGGATGTCTTCTTTGCAGAAATGTCTGTTCATGTCTTCTGCCCATTTCTTGATTGGATTATTTGTTCTTTGGATGTTGAGTTTGCTAAGTTCTTTATAGATTTTGGACACTAGCCCTTTATCTGATATGTCATTTGCAAATATCTTCTCCCATTCTGTCAGTTGTCTTTTGATTTTGTTAACTGTTTCCTTTGCTGTGCAAAAGCTTTTGATCTTGATAAAATGCCAATAGTTCATTTTTGCCCTTGCTTCCCTTGCCTTTGGTGATGTTCCTAGGAAGATGTTGCTGCGGCTGAGGTCGAAGAGGTTGCTGCCTGTGTTCTCCTCAAGGATTTTGATGGATTCCTTTCTCACATTGAGATCCTTCATCCATTTTGAGTCTATTTTCGTGTGTGGTGTAAGGAAATGATCCAATTTCATTTTTCTGCATGTGGCTGTCCAATTTTCCCAACACCATTTATTGAAGAGGCTGTCTTTTTTCCATTGGACATTCTTTCCTGCTTTGTCGAAGATGAGTTGACCATAGAGTTGAGGGTCCATTTCTGGGCTCTCTATTCTGTTCCATTGATCTATGTGTCTGTTTTTGTGCCAGTACCATGCTGTCTTGATGATGACAGCTTTGTAATAGAGCTTGAAGTCCGGAATTGTGATGCCACCAACTTTGGCTTTCTTTTTCAATATTCCTTTGGCTATTCGAGGTCTTTTCTGGTTCCATATAAATTTTAGGATTATTTGTTCCATTTCTTTGAAAAAAAATGGATGGTACTTTGATAGGAATTGCATTAAATGTGTAGATTGCTTTAGGTAGCATAGACATTTTCACAATATTTATTCTTCCAATCCAGGAGCATGGAACATTTTTCCATTTCTTTGTGTCTTCCTCAATTTCTTTCATGAGTACTTTATAGTTTTCTGAGTAAAGATTCTTAGTCTCTTTGGTTAGGTTTATTCCTAGGTATCTTATAGTTTTGGGTGCAATTGTAAACGGGATGGACTCCTTAATTTCTCTTTCTTCTGTCTTGTTGTTGGTGTAGAGAAATGCAACTGATTTCTGTGCATTGATTTTATATCCTGACACTTTACTGAATTCCTGGACAAGTTCTAGCAGTTTTGGAGTGGAGTCTTTTGGGTTTTCCACATATAGTATCATATCATCTGCAAAGAGTGATAGTTTGACTTCTTCTTTGCCGATTTGGATGCCTTTAATTTCCTTTTGTTGTCTGATTGCTGAGGCTAGGACTTCTAGTACTATGTTGAATAGCAGTGGTGATAATGGACATCCCTGCCGTGTTCCTGACCTTAGCGGAAAAGCTTTCAGTTTTTCTCCATTGAGAATGATATTTGTGGTGGGTTTTTCATAGATGGCTTTGATAATATTGAGGTATGTGCCGTCTATCCCTACACTTTGAAGAGTTTTGATCAGGAAGGGATGCTGTACTTTGTCAAATGCTTTTTCAGCATCTATGGAGAGTATCATATGGTTCTTGGTCTTTCTTTTATTAATGTGTTGTATCACATTGATTGATTTGTGGATGTTGAACCAACCTTGCAGCCCTGGAATAAATCCCACTTGGTCGTGGTGAATAATCCTTTTAATGTACTGTTGAATCCTATTGGCTAGTATTTTGGCGAGAATTTTTGCATCTGTGTTCATCAAGGATATTGGTCTGTAGTTCTCTTTTTTGATGGGATCCTTGTCTGGTTTGGGATCAAGGTGATGCTGGCCTCATAAAATGAGTTTGGAAGTTTTCCTTCTATTTCTATTTTTTGGAACAGTTTCAGGAGAATAGGAATTAGTTCTTCTTTAAATGTTTAGTAGAATTCCCCCGGGAAGCCATCTGGCCTGGGCTTTTGTTTGTTTGGAGATTTTTGATGACTGTTTCAATCTCCTTACTGGTTATGGGCCTGTTCAGGCTTTCCATTTCTTCCTGGTTCAGTTGTGGTAGTTTATATGTCTCTAGGAATGCATCCATTTCTTCCAGATTGTCAAATTTGTTGGTGTAGAGTTGCTCATAGTATGTTCTTATAATTGTCTGTATTTCTTTGGTGTTCGTTGTGATCTCTCCTCTTTCATTCATGATTTTATTTATTTGGGTCCTTTCTCTTTTCTTTTGATAAGTCTGGCCAGGGGTTTATCAATCTTATTAATTCTTTCAAAGAACCAGCTCCTAGTTTCGTTGATTTGTTCTATTGTTTTTTTGGTTTCTATTTCATTGATTTCTGCTCTGATCTTTATGATTTCTCTTCTCCTGCTGGGTTTAGGGTTTCTTTCTTGTTCTTTCTCCAGCTCCTTTAGGTGTAGGGTTAGGTTGTGTACCTGAGACCTTTCTTGTTTCTTGAGAAAGGCTTGTACCGCTATATATTTTCCTCTCAGGACTGCCTTTGTTGTGTCCCACAGATTCTGAACTGTTGTGTTTTCATTATCATTTGTTTCCATAAATTTTTTCAATTCTTCTTTAATTTCCTGGTTGACCCATTCATTCTTTAGAAGGATGCTGTTTAGTCTCCATGTATTTGGGTTCTTTCCAAATTTCCTCTTGTGACTGAGTTCTAGCTTCAGAGCATTGCGGTCTGAAAATATGCAGGGAATGATCCCAATCTTTTGATACCGGTTGAGACTTGATTTAGGACCAAGAATGTGATCTATTCTGGAGAATGTTCCATGTGCACTAGAGAAGAAGGTGTATTCTGTTGCTTTGGGATGAAATATTCTGAATATATCTGTGATGTCCATCTGGTCCAGTGTGTCATTTAAGGCCTTTATTTCCTTGTTGATCTTTTGCTTGGATGATCTGTCCATTTCAGTGAGGGGAGTGTTAAAATCCCCTACTATTATTGTATTATTGTCGATGTGTTTCTTTGATTTTGTTATTAATTGGTTTATATAGTTGGCTGCTCCCACGTTAGGGGCATAGATATTTAAAATTGTTAGATCTTCTTGTTGGACAGCTCCTTTGAGTATGATATAGTGTCCTTCCTCATCTCTTATTGTAGTCTTTGGCTTAAAATCTAATTGATCTGCTATAAGGATTGCCACTCCTGCTTTCTTCTGATGTCCATTAGCATGGTAAATTCTTTTCCACCCCCTCACTTTAAACCTGGAGGTGTCTTCGGGTTTAAGATGAGTTTCTTGTAGGCAACATATAGATGGGTTTTGTTTTTTTATCCATTCTGATACCCTGTGTCTTTTGATTGGGGCATTTAGCCCATTAACATTCAGGGTAAGTATTGAGAGATATGAATTTAGTGCCATTGTATTGCCTGTAAGGTGACTGTTATTGTATATTGTCTCTGTTTCTTTCCGATCTACTACTTTTAGGGTCTCTCTTTGCTTAGAGGATGCCTTTCAATATTTCCTGTAGAGCTGGTTTGGTATTTGCAAATTCTTTCAGTTTTTGTTTGTCCTGGAAGCTTTTAATCTCTCCTTCTATTTTCAATGATAGCCTAGCTGGATATAGTATTCTTGGCTGCATGTTTTTCTCATTTAGTACTCTGAATATATCATGCCAGCTCTTTCTGGCCTGCCAGGTCTCTGTGGATAAGTCTGCTGCCAATCTAATATTTTTACCATTGTACGTTACAGACTTCTTTTCCCGGGCTGCTTTCAGGATCTTCTCTTTGTCACTAAGACTTGTAAATTTTACTATTAGGTGACGGGGTGTGGACCTATTCTTATTGATTTTGAGGGGGGTTCTCCGAACCTCCTGGATGTTGATGCTTGTTCCCTTTGCCATATTGAGGAAATTCTCTCCAATAATTCTCTCCAACATACCTTCTGCTCCCCTCTCTGTTTCCTCTTCTTCTGGAATCCCAATTATTCTAATGTTGTTTCGTCTTATGGTGTCACCTATCTCTCGAATTCTCCCCTCGTGGTCCAGTAGCTGTTTGTCCCTCTTTTGCTCAGCTTCTTTATTCTCTGTCATTTGGTCTTCTATATCGCTAATTCTTTCTTCTGCCTCATTTATCCTAGCAGTGAGAGCCTCCATTTTTGAGTGCACCTCATTAATAGCTTTTTTTGATTTCAACTCGGTTAGATTTTAGTTCTTTTATTTCTCCAGAAAGGACTTTTATATCTCCCGAGAGGGTTGCTTTAATATCTTCCATGCCTTTTTCAAGCCCGGCTAGAACCTTGAGAATCATCATTCTGAACTCTATATCTGACATATTACCAATGTCTGTATTGATTAGGTCCCTAGCCTTTGGTACTGCTTCTTGTTCTTTTTTTTTGTTGTGAGTTTTTCCGCCTTGTCATTTTGTCCAGATAAGAGTATATGAAGGAGCAAGTAAAATACTAAAAGGGTGGCAGCAACCCCAGGAAAATATGTTTTAGCCAAATCAGAAGAGATCCCAAATCGTGAGGGGGGAGAAAGGGGATAAAAAGGGGTTCAGAAAGAAAAAAGAAAAAAAAAAGAAACTAGTAAAAAAAGGAAGCCGATAAAAAATATAAAAAGGAAAAAAATATATACATATTAGATAAACTATTTAAAAAACGTTAAAAAAGAAAACGGTAAAAGTTAAAAAAATTTAGCAGAAGGAGAGAAAAAAAAATTGAAAAAGAAAAAAAAATTAAATTAACTGCAAGGCTAAAGAATCATGGGGAGAAAGCCATGAGTTTCGTGCTTTGCTTTCTTCTCCTCTGGAATTCTGCCGCTCTCCTTGGTATTGAAACTGCACTCCTTGGTAGGTGAACTTGGTCCTGGCTGGGTTTCTCGTTGATCTTCTCGGGGAGGGGTCTGTTGTAGTGATTCTCAAGCGTCTTTGCCCCAGGCGGAGTTGCACCGCCCTTACCCGGGCCGGTCTGAGTAATCCGCTCGGGTTTGCTGGGTTTGCTTTCGGGAGCTTTTGTTCCCTGAGCGCTTTCCGTAGAGTTCTGGAAGACGGGAATGAAGATGGCGGCCTCCCGGTCTCCGGCCCGGAGGAGCCGATAGCCCGGGGCCCCACTCCTCAGTGCGCCCTCAGAGAACAGCGCCCAGTTACTCCCGTCACCCTGGCCTCCGGCCGCGCTCCGAGCTGACCGAGCCTGCGACCGGTTCAAGGTAACCCCGAGCTGAGAGTCACTCCTCGGCTCTGTCTCTGTAGCTGGCTTCCCCGTTCTAATACCGGTAAGCTCTGCGACACTCAGACACCCCGATCCTTCTGTGACCCTGTGGGACCTGAGGCCGCGCTGACCCCGCATGGGCTTCACCCCAGTTAAGCCTCTGGAGCGATGTCCCTCAGCGGAACAGACTTTTAAAAGTCCCGATTTTGTGCTCCGTTGCTCCGCCGCTTGCCGGGAGCCGGCCCCTCCCCCTGCGGTCTATCTTCCCGTCGCTTTGGATTCACTTCTCCGCCAGTCCTACCTTTCAGATAGTGGTTGATTTTCTGTTTCTAGAATTGCTGTTCTTCTTCTCTTCAATCTCCTATTGGATTTGTAGGTGTTTGCAATCTTTAGATAAGCTATTTAGCTGATCTCCCGCTACCTGAAGTAGTCTCAGCTGCTACTTCTCCGCCATCTTCTCCTCCTTCTCACTTGGCCATTCTTAATGCCTGCGTGGCTCCTCATCATCTTGACCTTCCTGCCCAGTGGGGCTGCCATCCCGGCCGGCCAGGTCCTGGTCAGGCTTCCCCACTGATGCTGGCTCTTTGCCCCTCATCAGAGCTGTGTGTGTGTCAGTGTGTATGTGCACACCTATGGACATATGTGTGGTATGTTTGTAGTATGGGCATGTGTCTGCATGTGTGCATGTCTGGGTACGATGTCATGCCCTGTGTGTACAAGGTGCTCTATGTTGTCAGTTCCTGGCCACCCAGGAGAGAGGGCTGGTCCCCACCACACACCCTGGCTCACAGATGACCCCAGCAAGGCTGGGCGGGCACCCAAGGCCGGAGCAGGGCAGGGCTGCAGCTGGACTGGAGCTGGGCAGCCAGCTCAGGGGGCGTTGGCAGTGGGGGGCTGCCCTGGCACCAGGCAGGGGCCGGAGGTCTTGGAAAGAATGCTGAGGGACTGTGAATGCTGGGGCTCCTGAGCCGCCTCTTCCAGGGAGTGCCACTGCTGCCCCGGGGTGCCGTCCTGTGCCTGTCCCCCGGCCTTGACCCTCACACTAATCCTTGCAGACACAGGAACAGGTGGCAGACCATCAAGCTTCTGCTGCACCGGGGCGCGGACCCCAACCTGTGCCGCGTGCCCATGCAGGCCCTGTTCTTTGCCGTCAAGGCCGGGGACGTGGCCGGGGTGAAGCTGCTACTGGAGAACAGGGCCAGGACGGACATCCAGCTCCCTGTTGAGGTGGGACCCCCTGCGGGGATGTGGAGGGGTCCTGTGAGGCCGAGGGGGTGGGCTGACGGGGGCTCATTAGTGGCAAGAAGTTAGAGCACTTGGTTTCGAAATGTCCTCACGGTACCGTTTCTTCTCTGGTGATGAGAACACAGGCTTTTTGCGGTGCTGGGGGTGGGGCCCGGGTGGAGTGGAACAGGGGGTGGGGGAGTTGTGGTGGGGGCCTGCAGGGTGGTGTGCCTGGGGGCGGGGGGTGTGCATGGGGCGGGTCGCGGTGGGCAGTGAGGCTGAGAGACTTGTCTGGCTTCAGCTGCTGCTCGGTGTCCTGGCTCAGCGGAAGGTGGGTCTCTCCTCGCCAGCCCCACTCCCCCCCGCCCCCCCCCCCGGCCAGGCCGTGCACCCCTTCTCTTCTCTGTATGGAGGTGTCCTGAGTGCAGGACGGTAGGATGTCTGCGGGAGACCAGGGATAATTTCAGGATAGCCTAGGGGCAGCCTGTGAACGCCAGACAGATGTCGTTCGCGTGCTCATCCATCCCACTTCCTGCTCAGGCATCTGACACTCCCGCAGTCCTCTCTGCAGGCACGGTTCCATGCTATTCTAAGCTTCGGGTGGACACTGAGCAGGCCGGAGAGCACCTGTGTGTGGCGGGCTGCTGTCCTCCCGACCTTTCAACACGGGCACCAGCTGTTACCCTGAGACCCTGCTTTGGGGGTTCTGCTTGTGGGGAGCAGACAGCCCTCCACTTTGCCCCTGGTCCACTGCGCGCTCCTGGCAGGATGCTCACACCTCCACGGGGCCAGCCCAGAATGAGCAGAACCTGGAGATGGAGATGGTCCTCCTGCCAGTGTCTCAGCACATGGCCAGGGGCTCCGTGGGTGGAGAAGGGACCGGCCTGGGCAGGGTCTGGAGTCGGGAGCTGCTTGGCCATCCATGCTGAGGGCTGGGCAGGAAGGGGAGTGGCTCTTCTCAGAGGAAGGTAGGAACAGTTGGTCTAAAGTGAAGATGGGGCTGCTGGCCTGCTGCAGGCCCGGCAAACAGGAACACCTTGTCACGTTCCCACATATCACCATGAGGCAGTGCTGTGGGGTTTCTGAGAGGGGTGGGGCCCTGGGGGTGCCGCTCACCTGGGAGCCAGCCCTCACCCCTACCCATGTTGCCTCTGCAGCTGAGGGCCCTCACCCCCCTGCACATCGCAGCTGCCCTTCCCGGGGAGGAGGGTGTCAAGATAACGGAGCTGCTGCTCCACGCTGTCACGGATGTGGACGCCATGGCTGCCGACCAGGACGATACGTACAAGCCCGGCAAGGTGCGCGTCCTGTCCTGCGGGGTGAGGGGGGGCTGTTGGCCCCCGGGGGCCTCCCCATGCCCAGTGCTGACTGCTCTATTCAGAACGTCACTTCCATGTCACGGTCCCTGACAAGGGCGATTACTGCTCTGTGGGCTCACAGCTCACCCAGTCTGCCTCTGTCAGCATTCATGTGCTCCCTGCCTGTAGGACCACAGTGGGGTGGGGGCCCAGCTCTGACCCTCCCTGGGGCCCGTGGGTGCTGGTGGGCTGGCCAGAGGGTTCCACGGGATGGTGCTCAGACCCGCCGTCGGTGAGCAGGGCCGTTGGCTTGTGCTCCTCTGTGGGAACATGTCTGCGTGGGAGGTCACACCTGCAGGTCTCCGGGCCCAGCCTGGTGCTTGTGGGGGAGGCTTGGGGGCCGGCACGTGCCCCCCCCTGTCTGTACGCAGCTAGACCTATTGCCTTCAAGCCTGAAGCTCAGCAACGAACCAGGCCCGGCCAGCATCTACCACAGCAAGCCCATGGCCCCACCAGTTGAGGGGGGCAGGACGGCTCTGCACGTGGCCTGTGAGCGGGAGGACAACGACAAGGTGAGCTGGGCGGGGAGCATGTGTGCACGTGCCTCTGTACACGTGTGTGAGTGCCTTGGGTATGCCCAGGCAAGTGTATGCACACGAATGTGTATGTGTGTGTTCTGTGTGTGCGTACCTGTGTGCGTGCACACGTGACTCTGCAAACTTAGACTTGTAGGCCAGAGCGCACCTGTCTGTGGGCACATATGTGTGCAAGCTCTGTGTGTGTGCATGGGGGATGCGTGTGCACCTGTGTGTCTGTGTATGTGGGGAGCCCTGCCAGTCCCCATCTTGGCTTCGGGACCCTGGGGTGGCCTTGTTCCATAGAGCCCTGGGCCGTGCCTCCTGTCCACCTTGGGGATTAACCGTCAACAAGGTGGGTGCAGGAACCTGTCACAGGAGGCTGAGTGGCTGTGGAGGGCGTGGGTGCAGCTGTGAACCAAGCCTTGGCTTTGTGCTACAGGCCAGTGCAGCCTGGGTCAATAAGCCTCGGAGCACATAGTAAACTGGGCCTCAGTTTACCCACCCACAGAGTGGAAATCATAGCCAGCCTCTCGGGCCTGTGGCATGGGTGGTCTGCCACCACACAGGGTTGCAATCGGGCACACCTGTCCTGTTGTGAGGGTGTGACAACCTGCATTAGGGTGGATGTGGGGTGGTGCTGCAGGGGCAGGTGGAGGCACCAACATGCCTCCCTGCCCCACAGTAGCCCTGGTTGAAGCCTTATTGAGCTCACACCACCACTCTGAGCCATCATGTGTGTGTCCTGGCAGGGAGGAGAGCACGGGGACCCTTTTCTAGAAGCCCCTCAGCAGACTTGGCCTGGCTGGGGGTGTGCGGGGGTGTGGGGCCAAACCTGCTCACTGGGTCTGCACACCTGCAGGGGGAACTGGAGCCTGGAAGAGTCCTTGTGAGGGGAATCAAAGCTGCAAGCTCTTCCAGAGCGCTTCTGGGAGAAGAGGCAGGAGAGAAGGGGAAGCTGCGGTGTCCCCAGGGAGAAGGGCAGGGAGAGCAAGGATGGGCCCTTCCAGCGTGGAATGCACCCCTGTTGCTGAGCCTGGGCTTCTCCTGTGCTCTGGTGTCCTATATGGTCCCTGAGCCCTGGGGCAGGGCATGTTCTTCCGACCATAGCTACCATGGGTCAGCCTGGCTCCTGGAGTCACATAGTCCCGACACTCCCCTCCACTTTGCGAACAAGCCTTAAAGCAATTTGTGCGTCATGTGTCCTTCCTGTTTTGTGCTGGAAATGATGTATGTTGAGCAAACGTTTTCCTGTTTGAGGATCTACCCAACCCCCCACCTGTCTGTGCATCCATCCAAAATTTAGAACTGTCTCTGTGTGCCATGCCAGGAGCTGGTGTGTGGGAAATACCAATTCAGCGACGAACTTGGTTTTATGGCATTTGAGTTAATGATCTGTCCCAGGTGCTCCTGGGAGTCAGGGCACCTCTTTAACCTGTGGCCCCACCTTTCTCTCCCCACAGTGTGCCAGAGACATAGTCCGGCTCCTCCTCTCCCACAAGGCGAACCCCAACATGCTGTGGAGTGGCCACTCCCCGCTCTCCCTGTCCATTGCCAGTGGAAATGACCTGGTGAGGTGTCCTATACCCACAGCTGGGGCCCCTGCAGGGTTCCTGCCTCAACGTGACTGCCTCCCTAGTCAGGCTTTTGCACTTGCTGTTGGTGGGGGTAGCATGAAGACAGCACAGTGTAAGGGATGTGGTGGTTCCTCTCCCTGGTGGATGGAGCACCTCAGAGAGAGAAGAGAATAGAAGGGAAGGTGGGTGGTGGGGATGACGATTCCGCTGGGTGGATGCTCCCTCAGGATGGGCAGATGACAACCCCTGCTTACCCCGGGCACTCACCCCTCAGGACACTGGGAGAGGAACCTTGGCCAGTTACACCATCTTCTGCTGCCACCAAGGATTATGTGTTCACCATCCATGCATCCACCTGTCCATCCATCCATTCCCTTGCCTGCCCCTCCCCATCTATCCATACATCTATCGATCTACCTACCTACCCACCCACTCATCCATCTGTTCACCTACCTACCCACACCTACCAATCAATACATTCTTCCAGCCTTCCACCCAGCCATCCAAACACACATCCATCCAACCCACTCTTCCATCCATCCATCCATCCATCCATCCACCCACCCAACCAGCCAATGACACATCCATCCACCCACACAATGACACATCCAACCACACAGCCATCCACTCACCCACACAGCCATCCACTCACCCACATCCACCCACCAACCCATCCATTCAACCATACGTCCATCCAGTCCATCTTTCCATCCATCCATCCATACAGCCACACGTCCATCCAGTCCATCTTTCCATCCATCCATCCATACAACCAACAAAACATCCATCCAACCAACAACACATCCATCCAAACCATCCAACCATCCTTCTAGCCATCCACCCATCCAATCCATCTAATCCATCCATATGTCCATCCATACATCCATCCTTCCTTCCATCCATCTTTCCTTCCATCTGTTCTCCCATCCGTCCATCCATCCTTTCACCATCAACCATCCATTTGTCTTTCCATCCATCCATCCATCCGTCTGTCATCCATTCTTCCACCATTCCTTCTTCATCCGTCATCCTTCCTTCCTTTCCTTCCTCCTTCCAGCAATCTATAATACATACAGCCATTCATCCTTTCCTTTAACTGTTGTCTTTTTGAGTATCCACTAGGGCTAGGCAGATACCATTCTAGGTATTAAGTGTTAAATAAAATAAGGTCTGTGCTCTCAAGGATCCTACATTCTCCTGTGGGAGACAGACCATAATCCAGAGTGCCACAAAATTTTAGGTGGTGGTAAGTGCTCTGAAGATAGTAATAGCTGGATAAAGAGTAGAGAATGATGGAGGGTGCACCATTGTAGCAGGTGACCAGGGGCTGCTCTGGCCTGTGGTGAGGTGACATATCAGCAGAGACCTGATGAAAAGGGAGGCACTGTGATGAGGGTTGTGGGGGCTTCTGTGGTCCTTCTCTCCATCCTCCTCCCTTCATGTGTACCTTGAGTCATATACTGAGCAAGTTAAGAGGGGCACCTGCTCTGTGCCTGGTCATGTAGGTGGGTGAGGCAGGGTAGAGAGCTGCCTTCTGGGGGACGGAAGCTCTTGAGAGAGCCTCACACCTATGTGTCTCCTGCCGAGCCAAGATGCTGTCACTCCTGGCTTCCTGCTGGTACTTGGGCCAGTGGCTGGGGACACAGCAGGGAGCAAGTGAGATGTGTCCCATTCTGCGTCTGGTGACCACAGTGACTCAGGTGCCTGGGTGCAAAGGCAGACTGGTCCCAGGGAGGAGGGCTGATGGGATGCACACCAGGCAGTGTGCTGGCCCCTGGGGCTGGAAAACAAGATGTGAGCTGGGAGCAATTTAGAGCAAACAGACAGTGTGCAGAGAAAGTGCCAGCCCTGGGCTGCTGGGGTGGGTGTCACAGCCATCCGTGGGGAGCCACTGTGTGCCCTCTCCCTGCCCCAACCTCATCCCCTGAGCTGGGACAGCAGTGGTACCTGCGGTGGGTGGGGTGGGGGGGGATAAGAAGTGTCCAGGTGTGGCTGCCACTGTGCTTAGGACGGCAGAAACCTCTAGCTACTTCCTCCACGTACAAGGAGAGTGGGGCGGAAGGGGTGCTGACGGGCTTCTCTGTGACCAGATTGTGAAGGAGCTTCTGTCCCATGGAGCTGACCCCAACCTGCTGCTGACCAAAGGCTTAGGCAGCGCCCTGTGTGTTGCCTGTGACCTCACCTATGAGCACCAGAGGAGCATGGATAGCAAGCTGGCCCTGGTGAGGGGTGAGGCTGGGGTGGGGGGTGGCGTGCAGGGCAGGGGGCCCTAGCATGTAGGGGTCTGGGCATGTATATAGGAACCCTTGGCTTAGGCTTCATTCCTGGCAGGTAGGGTTTCAAGTAATCTTGCTCGGTACTTAAGAAAGAACACAGAATTCCTGCCTTTTATGTTATATGGGCCTGAACATGTGACGTACAAACCCACTCAACAGGCCAGACAAAGTCCTCTGGTTCATCTCAAGGAAGACGTGGGCCATCACTTTGGTTGGGCGGCAGGACCATGGATTTTCTGAGTAGAATGGGCATTGGCGAGGGATCCTGGTCAAGGACGTGCTGGAATGGCATTGGTCCGGCCCTGGGTGGGAGCCTGGGGGGGTGCCGGGCCCTGGGCGAGAGTTTTGGGGAGGTGCCATGCCCCAGGCAGGGGTCTTTGGGGGCACCGTGTCCTGGCTGTTGGTAGCCTTGCTGTTTCTTCCGGGTGGGCTCAGTGTGACCAGGAGGGCACTCTGCTTTGTAGGTCCTGCATGCTGTGCTGTTCCCTCAGAGTCCCCGTCTGTCCTCCCAGCTGCTCTGGCCCCGCCAGGCCCCCAACATGGCCCCTTGTGTGTCTTCCCCCTCCTCACTCCCAGCTGGGGCCTGGGGTCTCCCACGGCAGTGCGGCATGGGCAGGCCCTCCCTGTGCTGTGCCCTCGCCCCTTCCCGCACCTATGGGGGGACAGCTCTATGTGGGCTCCTCGCTATCCCGGCTCCTTGAGGGCCATGGTCTAGTTCCCCGAGAGCTGGAGGCACCAGACGGGGGTTGAGAGCCTGGATTTCTGGAGGCTGTCACACTTGACAGTTCCACTTTAGGGAAAAAGAAGTAACCCTTTTCCATGAGATCATGTTTCTGGATCTCATTTTAAGGATCCTCCCTTGATCCTGATCTCCTGTCCTCTAAGCACCCAGAATTGCCCCCACATGTGCTTTTGGGGCCTCTCTGTGGTTCTGGATCTGCGGGTGGGTAGGTCAGCTTTGCCCCAACCATGCCATCTGCCTCCATAATTATCTGGGAAGTGGAAGGACTCTCTTTCTTGACCGTTAAATCATCTTGTCTTTGACCTTTTTTTTTTTTTTTAAAGATTTTATTTATTTATTTGACAGACAGAGATCACAGGTAGGCAGAGAGGCAAGCAGAGAGAAAGAGGAGGAAGCAGGCTCCCTGCCGAGCAGAGAGCCCAATGCGGGCATCTCGATCCCAGGACTCTGGGATCATGACCCAAGCCGAAGGCAGAGGCTTTAACCCACTGAGCCACCCAGGCGCCCCTCTTGTCTTTGACCTTAGGAGCCTTTCCCTGGGTCCCCTCAGCCTCTGATGCCTGCTTTGCTTTCTGGTTCATTAAGGGGACCCTCACACACCTGTGAGTTCCTGCCCCTGCCCCTGAATCACCCACCAGTTGGCTTTTCAGTGATTTAATTACATACAACTTACTCAGTACTACTATTTATCACGACAAAGGCATAAAAGTTCGGCAAACAGCATGGGAATGCCATATCCCCTCTCTTAGATGCATGGGTTATTCACACCTTAGCCGCCTACCTCCCCACCTTCTGGGCTCCCTGACACTCCCCTGTGCCTGCCACCCAGCACTGTGCCAGCCCCAGCTGGGGTTGGCCTTAGTGTTGTCATACCAAGGAAGTCCGCATTTATTGGACATGTGATAGGGATGTGGGACACCAGGCCTCCCCCAACACTTGCCCTCCTGCCGTTGGCAGCCCCCCACTCTCCTGATGTGGCTCATGGTCCGATAGCGTCCTTCAACCCCTCCTACTCTGACGTGAGCCTGGAGCTTGTCCTGTCAGCTGGCCTCTTGCTCTTGGGACGGTGGTTGTGTCTCTGAGGCCCAGATGACGACAGAGACTGTGCAAGGGCTGACTTCCTGTCTGTGCTTCCCCAGGAAAATGCACCCCACCCCAGGCCCAGCAGCTGCAGCTAAATGCCCCGCCTGCGTGGGCTGTGGGGTGCCCAGGGGTCTCCAACAAGAGAGGCATTTAGCCCCTCAGTTCTGGCTGCAAGCAGGGTCCACACATCTGGGGACAGGCTTGGGGCTTCCCGCTCATGGGCACTGTGCTCCCCTGGCTATTGGGGGACTGCTGAGCACCCCCCAGTGACAGCCCACTGGCATGTGGCCGGGAAGTAGGCCATGTGCAGTGTGGGCGGCCTTGGCGGGTGACAGCCTGGTTTTCGTCTGCTTGGACGGGGCCGCACTGAGCCCTGTGGTTCTGCAGTTGGGCTAAGATTCAAGCTGAGACTGTAAGACCCTGGAGCCTCTTACGGACCCTGCCCCCTCCCTCCTCAGGGTGGAGGTGGGCCCCTCTCTTGGGTGCTGTTTGCTGTGAATGAGCTCAGTGGGAAGAAGCCCGAAGTTGCCTGTGCTCGCTGACCAACGCACTTTGTCCCCGCGTGTGCGCACAGGCACCCGCAGTCCCTGAGCTCCCCGGATGTTGGGGGTGCGGTTGGAACGTGCTTGGTGGTTGCTGTCCTCTCGCTTTTGGTCTGGGGACTGGGACCATAACCAGCCTCAAGTTACAGACCCACAGCAAGTCCCTGGTGTGGTGGGGGGTGGGAGGGGGCTCCCTGAGCAGTGGCCCAGCCTCGACCTACATTATGCTCTGCCCTAACTTGTCATCTGTGGGGTCAGCATATCTATCCTGTCTGTCTGTCTGTCTGCCGACTCTCCTTATACCTGAGAGGGTGGCTTCCCTGCCTTCCCAGTGAGGGCAATGACAGCCCTTGCTGGCTGTACCTGCTCTCCGGCAGGGGGCCCTATCATCGGGCTGCCCCTGCCACCGCCGCGGTGCAAAGACTGGGAAGCCGCAGGTGAAGTGGGCCACAGTGTTGGGCACCCTGGTTCCGAATCCTACTTTCTGGTGGCCCGGGAGTCCACACACATGTGACTCAGGCTCTGCTCTCCACAGATTGATCGGCTCATTCATCATGGGGCTGACATCCTGAACCCCGTGACGCTCATGCAGGGGGACAGGGTGGCTGTGGGCACGGCTGTCGACTACGGGTATTTCAAATTCTACCAGGTATGGCTCTGAGTGTCCCACTGGCTATGCGGGGAGAGGGGTGGGGCCCTGAGAGTCCCTTGAGCAAGGCTGGGCCACAGGCCCTTCCTGCCTCTGAGCGAAACCCAGCCTGAGCTGCACCCCAGCACACCCTACCACCGGGGCGCCTGTTGCCAGCTTTCTGAGCACTGTTCCATGCTGTCCTCACCCTGGGGAGGTGGGCTCCCCCTGTGCTGGCCTGGATCCGTGTCCCTCCCGTGCTGGGTGGCCAGGTGGTGGGCTGGGGCCGTGCGGTCCCTGGTGGTGATGGGATGCTGTGCCACAGGACCGGAAGATCGCCCACTGCCCCTTCCACATGCTAATGCCAGCCGAGCGGGAGCTGTTCCTGGCCCGCAAGAGGCTCCTGGAATATATGGGCTTCCAGCTGCGCCGCGCTGTCTTTGCCAAGGAGAGTCAGTGGGATCCGAAGCTGCTGACCCTGAGCAAGAAAGGTGGGGGTCACAGGCCGTGACGTCTGTCCTCATAGGCCATGGCACAGGCCTGACGCCCGAGACACGGAGAGTTTCTGGCTGAGCTGGTTAAGGCTGCCACGCCGCCCTCTAGTGGGAAGCAGCAGGGGCTTTGCTCCATGACAGCTCAGTGGCTCCAGGACCCTGCTTTGCTCTCTTGTGGGCGGGGGTCATGGGGGCAGACCCCACTGCTCCATGGGATGCCAGTAGTTGAGGGTAACCTCAGGACACTCTCGGCCTGGGGCCACAGGCTCCCGAGGTGGGCTGATCAGCTCTGGAGCAGGAGGAAGAGGGACCCGCTCTGCCCTCTGCTTGGAGAGCCACCTCCCAGGGGCTGAAATGGGGACCGTGCCCCTGCCTGGTGTTGCCTGGTTTGGGGGGTGCGGCCCTGGGTCCTGAGGCCCCACGTGGGCTGGCCAAGGGGCAACACACGGCAGAGCCAGCCCGAGGCAGTGGAGTTTCGAGCAAGAGAGTGGAAGGAGGGGCTGCAAGGTCGTTAGACTTGGAAGGCAGGCTTATTGTTTTTTTTTAAGATTTTATTTATTTATTTGACAGGCAGAGATCACAAGCAGGCAGAGAGGCAGGCAGAGAGAGAGGGGGATGCAGGCTCCCTGCTGAGCAGAGAGCCCGATGTGGGGCTCGATCCCAGGACCCTGAGATCATGACCTGAGCTGAAGGCAGAGGCTTTAACCCATTGAGCCACCGAGGTGCCCCAGAAGACAGGTTTATGGATCCCCAGAAGGATCTGGAAAAAACTTAAGTGCATGCAGGGAATTTGCTTCTTAGATGTAGTAATGGCAGTTCTAACAAGAGCCGGACTCCTGGTACAAAGCCATCTGCTGAGAGCGGAGCACACTTCCCCGGAGAGCAGGACATTGTGTGAGACCAGCCCCTTAGCATGCTGGTCAGCCATCTGTGTCTCCTCTCTATAGTGGGGTATCCCCAGGAAGTATAGAGTCATATACCCAGGACAGTGGCCTTTGCACTCACGTCACCAAGGGGGCTGGGGTTGTGTCTGCCAGGAATCACACAGGTCACTGCTCTGGCCATGGTTGCATAGGACAGGCTCTCCCTCTGGATGGTGGCTGCTGCTTCTACCTAGCTCTGCCTCGGTCGCCAGACCCCTGTGCCCCAACACAGCTTGACTCCTGCACCCTGGCTGTTCCACCTCTGAGCTCTGTCCCCTCTGCTCCCTGGTTGCTTGCAGCCAGAACTTGGAATGCAAGAATGGTTTAACAACAGCAAAATCAGTGTAATACACCGCATTTTTAGACTGAAGAAGAAAGCCACATGATCATTTCAACTGATGTAGAAAAAGCATTTGACAAAATCCAACACCCTTTCATGATAACATACAACAAACAAGGAAGAGAGGGGCACTTCCTTAACCTGATTAGGGGGTCCTACACTGCTGTGATGTACCCACAGCATATATCAGACCCCACAGTGGGGGACAGGATGCTTTGCCCTATGATCAGGAAGAAGACTGGAATGTGTCCTCTCACCATTTCTGTTTGATGTTGTGCTGGAGTTGTTAGCCATCGTAACTAGGCAAGAAAAAGAAAGTCATTCAGATTGGAAAGGAAAGACTTAAACTGTCTCTTTTTGCAGAAATTATCCTGAAGATTGAAAATCCTGGGAATCCTTTTAAACTGCAACTAATATTCAACTTAAACATATAAATATTAAAATACAAAATATAAAATGATTACACTATTAAAACTAACAAATGCATTAAGCTAAGGTTGCAGGATATGAGATCAATATGCAAGCAAACCAAAAATGAGATTTAAAAAACTTTCATTTACAGTAGCATCAATAAAAATAGAATACTTGGAAATACATTTAACAACAGCCATGTGAAACTTGCACTCTCAAAACTACAATATGTTGCTGAAGTTAAAGGAGGCCTCAGTAAATGGGAAGACATCTCCTTATCTGAATCCCACTGCCTCCTTTGTACAAATGGAGAAGCTGATTTTCACATTCATATGGAATTACAAAGGTCCCAGAATAACTGTAGTGATCTTGAAAGAAAAGAGCGAAGTGGAAAGACTTACACTTCCTAAATCGAGACTTACTGCGAAATGACAATAAAAAGAGTGTGGCACTGGCAAGAAGACAGACATATGGACCAATGGACTGGAACACAGGTCCCAGAAATAAATACATGTGCATGTCAGCTGATTTTCAACAAGGATGCCCACACTTTGAAATGAGGGCAAGAACAGACTTTTCAACAGATGGGACTGGGACAAGTGGTTATCCAGACACCATAGAATGAAGTTTGACCCTACCTCACACCACATACAAAAAACTGAATTCAATTTGGATTGAAGACCTAACTGCAAGAGCTTAAACTATAGATCTCTTCAGAGAGAATATAGGGACAAATCTTCAAATCCTCTGAGTTGGCAATGAATTCCTAGCTATCGCACTGAGAGCATGAGTGATGAAAGAAAAAAATGGATAAATTGGATTTCATCAAAATTAAAAAACTTTCATGCTTCAGAGGACCCTATCGAGAAAATGAAAAGATAATCCATGGTGTGGGAAGATATATCGAAAATCATATATCTCATAAGGGACTTGTATGTATGATAAATTAAAAAACTTTACAACTCCATAATAAAGACAACTGAATTTAAAAATAGACGAGGACTATGGGTAGAAATTTCTCCGAAGAAATACTACAAATGGTGAACAGCTCACGAGAGGATGCTATCATCAGTTTCCAGTCCCGTACACATCAAACTGCCCTGAGCTGTCACTCCACATCCACGAAGATGGCGATAATCGGGAAGTCAGTAACAGGTGCTGGCGAGGACGTTGGGAAAGCAGAGCACTCCCACCCCACAGGTGGGAGCAGAAAATGGCACAGCCTCTTCGGAAAGCAGTCTGGCCATTCCTTAAATGTTCATCATAGAGTTACGATATGACCCAGCAATTCCGCTCCTAGGTATACACTTGAGAGAAATGGGAACATATGTCCACACAAAACTCGTGCTCACACGTTTGTAGCAACATTTAGAAAAGCCAAAGAATGGAAACAACCCAAGTATTTATCAAAGGATTATGGATGAGCAAATTGTGGCATATCCCTGCAATGGGATATGATTCATCCAGAAAAAGGAATGGACTGCCAGTGCATTCTAGGACATGGATAAACCTCAAAAAACATTGTTTTAAGCAAAAGAATCTAGTCACCAAAGACCACACACATACCATTCCATTCATAGGAAATGTCCAGAATAGGCCGATCCGTAGAGACAAAGTAGGTCAGTGGTTGCCTAGGACCAGGGGGAAGGCAGCTGTCAGGGGCCAGGCTCCCATCTGGATGGATGGGCATGTTGTAAAGTTGAGGATGGTGATGTCTGCACACTGCAAATGTGCGAGCCGCTGTTCTGTGCACTTCACGTGTGTGGACGGGATGGAATGCGAATGCTAGGTCATCAGAGCTGCAAAAGTCCCACCACCTTAACACAAGGAGGTGCTTTCCTTTCACCCTGCCCATGTCCTTCAAAAGAACTGACTGCAGAGCTGCCGCCCCTTCAGCCCCACTTCTGGTTCTGCATGACTGTCACCTCTCCTGGTAGCTTGGCTCTGGGACCACGGGGTCCTCACAACAAGGGCTTTGACTCGGGGTGTAGTGTTGCAGAGCAGGCTCCTGGTCCCATGCTTGAGCCCCCAGAAGCAGCTGCAGTTTGGCCCCAGGTGCTGGTGGGCACAGGGAGGATGGGGGAGAAAGGAACAGCTCCCACCATCTCTCTTCTTGGGGCCGGCAGGTTTTTGGGAGGTTTCTGCCACATTAGAGGTTAGGTGGCCTTCCTGGGGGGCTGACATGCTGTTTGAGGAGAGGAAGGTGGCGGGTGGAGCAGAACCTGAGACTGTCATTGGGGGGGGCCTCACTGGCCTTTGGTCCCCAGCCCACGTGTTTCCTGCTGCCAACTGCCTGACAGCCAGCCAGGAGTCTTCACTCCGGAGAGCATCGTGAGCTAGTCAAGGCCAAAGCCTGGCCTCTTAACTGAGCCAGCCGATGGCAGAGACGGATGCAGAAGCAGAGGGAAGCCAAGGAGGGGAAGCCCCGTCCCCAGAGGTGGATGCCCCAGTGCCCCAGACCCTGCTCTGTGTCCTCCGACTTGCTTTGGGCTATAGAAGGCTTGGGGTCCCCCCTGGTTCTCTGCAGTGCTGGGAATGGGCCCACCACAGGAGAGAGGTTGAGGCAGGAGGCTCCGGGTTCCTGCTGCCCGCAGGCATTGCGGCATGGCTAGGGGGACCCACGGTTCTCTGTCGCTGCAGTGGAGCTGACCCCCTACCAGAGGCTGAAGCGGAAAAGCACCAGCCCATCCAAGTCGCTGCGCATCGAGGAGCAGGAGATGTAAGTGGCTAGTGGGGCTGTGGGCTGGGCTGTGTGGCTGGCTGGACTGCCCCTGCCCCGGACAGCCATGGGCACAGGCCAAGATAAGGGTGGCAGATGGGGTCGCAGGGCCCTTGTGGAATGGCCCGGGGGGTTTGAGCCCTGGCTCTGCTTCTTGAAGGCACTTCTGCCGTCACAGCAGCTGGGCTGCCCTAGGGTCCTGCAGCCCTCCCAGTCCCTTCCCCCCGGCTCTTCCCTGGGATCATGGCTCTGTACACAGCCTGCTGTTCCAGAGCGGGGTCTCTAAATAAATGGGCACCTCGCTATCCCCGTGAGCATCATGGAAGTTGCCTGCCCAGGAAACCCTGGTGGGTGAGGAGGGGGTGCTGAGTGGGGACAGGCCAGGGGGTGGTGTCCACCCTGGGGGCTCACCTTCCTCCTGATGCAGAGCATGTGAGTGGGCCGGCAGGGTCAGCTCCACCTGCGCTGTGGCCCAAAAGGGTCCCCAACGCTGTGGCATTGTGTTGTTCCAACCACGGTGTTGTGTTTCCGGTTTGAAAGAGCTGGACATCCCTAGACGGATTTCAGGTCCCCGTCCGCATGCGAGTGGCCACCCAGTGAGGAGGACGGTGGGCCTGGCACCAGCACCCGTCTGTGGGGGACGGCAGGGCCCGGAGGGCGGGCACCCGCCCGACTGCCCCTGTGGCTCCCGTGGCTCCCGTGCAGGATTCCCTTCTTCAAGTTCTGCTCCCAGTGTGGCCGCTCCGTGGGTGTGCGCCTAGTTCCCTGCACCCGCTGCTACGGGATCCTGACCTGCAGCAAGTCCTGCAAGACCAGGGCCTGGGGCGACTTCCACAAGCGGGACTGCGGCTCCCTGTCGGTCATCGGTGAGTCTGCACGCCTGGCCGTGGGGGCTGCCGTGGGGGCTGTTGTGTCTGAGGACATGGGCCTGTGGGGTGGGGAGGGGGGTGAGGTCTGTATTATTCCCCAAAACCTCTCGGATTCCAGCTGCTTTCCAGAACTCCCAGGTGGGCCCGCTGTGTAGACAGGGTGGGGCTGAGCACCCTCTCCCCTCCCCTCCTCTAGGGGTCATGAGCCCCTGGCTCCCTGGAGGTGGGCGTGGCCAGGGCCTTGCAGAACCGGGGCACCATTCCTGGGCTCCTCTGTACACGTGGGGGCCCTGGTGGGCACCAGTTTCTTTGGACCACAGCGCCCTTGGCATTGGCACTGGTTCTGGAAGCTTCTTCCTAGCCCACCCTCCCAATGTACCCTCCTTTGGATGATCTGGGGAGGAGCTGTGGGCACATGCATGGTGACTCAGGACCAGGGCTCCACTGTTCTGAGGGCAGCTGATGGGGAGCAAAGCTGTGTGCACAGCTGCCCCCTGGGACTTGACCAGGTAGGGAGAGGGGCAGGTGTTGCTTCACTCTTTCTCCGAGCCTGTCCTTGGTATGGACGGACAGAAAGGCTGGGCTGACTGCTGCCCTTGGGCCTGTGCCACTGGAACCCTTCCTCTCTGAGCTCTGACACTCCGTCGTCTCCAGGCCCTTTCTGTGAATTGGGGCTCCTGTGGGGTGCACGTGAGCCTGGACAAGGCACCCCTGGCGTGGAGAGCCCAATCTGGGAGTCTCCCCACTTTGAAGAGACTGAGTCATCGCCATGCATGCCACACATGTGCAAGCATGACGCCAAGCAGGGCTCGGGCGGGGCTCTTGTCTCTCTGAATGTAGTGGGGATCCTGGGACTCGCAGAGCTGGGGGGACGCCCCAAACTGTGGCAAGCTGGTAGGGCCCCCAGGGGGCGCGGGGCTCCTCTGCATTCCTGCAGGGGCCTCTGCCTCCCCGGGGACAGCCCAGACCCCTCACCTTCCTCCTCCCTGCCAGTTCCTCCTCCAGGACCCCACCTGGAGGACTTGCACCAGAGGGCAGAAGAAACTCAATAACGGAGCGAGCATCCCTGGATGCCTGAGGCCAGGGAGGGCGCAGCACAGGCCAGGTGGCTCTGATCCCCACCTGCGGGGACCCACAACCCGGGGCCGCCTCCAGGCTGCTGGCCCTGGGTTCTTCTGGCCTCATGAAGGCTGTCTGCACCTGCATGGCAAGGGCCCCTCCTGATCTCAGAATAAAATGGTCCCATGGGGGGTGTTTTTAACCCTCTGTGCCTTGCTCCGCCCGCCCCTGCCACGCCAAGCCTGGAGTTTCCGAGGGTCTTCCTGACTACTTGGTGCCTGGCATCTGTCAGTTGACGGGAAGGTTGGGTGGATGAGGTTCCGGACTGGAGCTCTAGAGATGACTATCAGAAGGTCACTCCTGCACCCCTGAGGAACGTTTGGGGGCTTCCCAGGGGGTGTCCCTCTGCATTCCTGCTGGAAGGCTCCAGGCCCCCTGCTGGTGCCCGGAAGAGTTGCGGGGTGGCAGGGGGAACGCATCCATTTCTTCTGGGTGCATTTATTGAGTGTCTGTGTGTGTCAGGCAGCCTCCGGGGCTGAGACGCTGGGTAGGAGAATTGAAGTGATTGAGACAGAGGGGGTGTGGGCGTGACTGTGAGGAGCGCTGCACATCGATGGTGGTGGTGGTGGTGGTGGGTCTGCTTTCACAGAGAGGGTGGCAGAAAGGGGGCAGGGAGGACTGAAGACTGGGGTGCCAGGCCGCAGAGCAAGAAGGTGGTGGGCATGGCCAGGGAGGAGGAGGGGGGCGGGGTGGGGCAGGTGGGAGAGGAACTTGGGAAAGGGAGGGGGCTGAGCTGGGGCAGGGACCCCAACTAGGCCAGCTTTTTGCCGGTCAAGGCAGCCCTACCGGCAGCCATGGTTTTGCCTGATTTCCTGGTGCTCTCATAAAAGATGGGGCTCCTTTTGTGGGAAGCTTCCTGGGGGGCTCCCAGAAAAAGGGCTGAGGAGGGCACCTGAGCACCTGTGTAGCTCTGCAGGTGTGTGTTGGCCAGTTCTGCCCCAGGCTGTGGCTGTTGGGGGGACTTCCCAGGGAGGGGCCGGGGCCTGGGTGGGGGAAGCCCATGGAGAGGTGTGGGTGGCTCCCACCTCCAGAGTGCTCCTAATGAGCACCTCCTAATTTTGAACTTCTTGTTAATTATGACATTCAGAGATATGTGTCCACACAAAAGCAAGAAAAAATTGGATGCCAATTATCCCCAAACCCGGAAGTTTCCATTGCCAATACTTTGGTGTGTGTGCTGCCAATCCCATCTGTGTCTGTGTACACACACCACACACATCACACACGCTGTCCGTCACACCCTCCCACACCACCCGCCACACCACAGACACGCACCACGCGCCACACAGCACATACCACGCGCGTGATGTGGGAGCGTGATCGGTATATTCTAAACTTAACCACCCATCTTTCTATGCTAGGATATATTTTTCTGCAACGTAATTTTCCCCAAATGAAAATAGTATTTTTATTCTGATGATGCATGCAATCTACACCCATTGTTAAAAAAAGGACACAATAAAATAAATGAAAACTGAAAATCCTCATCGTACTGCTCAGGAACAGATCCCCTGAACAGATTAGATTGTAATCTGTGCCCAGGTGCACACCAAGTATATCACACGCCCCTATGCACGTGCACACATGTGTTTTCATGTGTCCATTTGTTTTTGATTAAATGGCTCCTTCTGTGATTTTAACCTGCCTTCCTGGGGCACTGCGTGTGTCCTACCATTTTCCTGGAGGAACAGAGGCACCGGCCCACCACCTGCCCCACTGGACGTCTACTGTCTCAGGGCTCACTCGTGGATGGGGGACACACACACACACACACCTCCCACCTAGTTTTCCTTTGGGCAGAATTCACAGAGGTTGCATTTTCAGGTTTTAGGAGCGTTCCCATAATCATCTTAGCTTGCTTGCTGGTGAGGCCAGTGAGAGTGGCGCCCCCGGGACACCTGGTCTGTAGGGAGCATTGCCAGGAGCTTCCACTTCCTGTCTTCCGGGGACTCACGCAGGAGCTGAAGGTCCTCTCCACACACGGATGCGGGAATGTGGCATTGAGGTATTTCCTCGGGTCCCTTACTGGAGACGCCTGCCCTTCCAGCCTCCGGAAAGCTCTCTCCAGACCCTGCCGCCCTCCCTGCAGCCTGTTTCAGGGAGGACCTTCTCTCCCTTTGAACTTCGCTACATGGAGTTGTTCACTCGGTTGTCAAATTCCATCTGTCCTGTCCTTCAGGGTCTGGTTTGCTGGCAGATTTAGGAAGCAGTCACCAGACTAAGATTATACAAGGTTCGATCAGATTTTAATCTTCATGCATTATTGTTTCACTTATAATTTTATAGTCAGCCCGGATTACTGTGTAAGATCTGAGAGCCAGCTCAGATCCGTGGGAGCAAGAACTCCCCACGGGGCTAGTGTTGACTGAATCCCACTCAGGGGCAAGTCTCCCAGGGATGCTCCAGGCTGTGGCTCCTGCAGCCTCGGAATGCCCTGTCCCCGCCATGGGACAGTCTCACCAGGGCTCTATGTCCCTGCGGAAGACGCTAGCTGTTACTCTGTGCTTCTTCAGATGACTTGATTTGGCCTGTTGGGTTCAGAAATGTCTTGTTGACACTTTGTAACTATTCTAATTGTTTAGTGTGATTGGGAGACATGTGGCATCTTCAGTGGCTTGAGGCTTCCAGGCAAGTCTGTGCTGTCCCTGTCCGGTTGAGTCTGACAGTTTCCTGAGCAGAGGCGTCCCCACTGGCTGCTCTCCCTGTCTCTCCTCACACCATCCCTGGGGAAGTCTGCTCAGCTCTCCCCAACTGGGCCACTTCCAGAACCTCCTGCCCCCACCACCATGGCCCTCCTCTCTGTCCCTGCAGCCAGCAGAGGCCAGCCCGTGCTGCTCCTGCACTCACTTGTGTCCCATCCAAGTCCCCTGCATGGCTGCTCCCCTGTACCCATAGCTCACTGTCCCCCTTAGGACTGCTCCAGCCCCCCATTCAGCCCCCAACTGGCCCTTGCCCCCAATCCCTGTGGCTCTTCCCCTCCTGTTCCCAGAAGGCCACTGTGGAGTCCTCTCCAGCTTCTGGGTCATAGGAGCATTGGGTTGTTACCCCTGACTGCCATGCTCCCAGCTCCTGAATATCATAGACAAGATAACTGGATCCCTACCATGCGGGAGTCTGCGTTCTAGAAGGGAGAGCCATCCTGTGGGACAAACGCCTCCTTGCCAGACTCCAGCAGGACAGGAATGGTGCTTCCAGCAGAGTCTCCCAGGTTGCAAGGACGCCAGCTTGTGCAGGGCTCCTTGGGGCCAGGGAGGGGTGGCCCCACCAGGAGGGCACAGGCCCACCTCCCTGCATGCATGCGGGTGGGGGGGTGGGGAAGGGCACAGGCCCCACCTCCCCCGTGCCCCTGGGGGTACACAGGCCCCATCTTCCCTCCTCCCTGTGGGCCTGGGGTTTCCCTGGCGTCCATGGCGCCGAACCTGGCCCCGGTTCTCTGGGTTGGAGCCTGTGGCTCCTTCTTCAGTGGGAAGAAGCCTTCTTCCCCGTTGCCAGTGGCAGTGCGGCAGGCTTGTGTCTACGCGGGATGCTTCTAGCCGGTTTCTTGATACAGGCGCTACATTTTAGGGATTGTACACCAAAGTTAATCATCCCAGCTTAAATCTTTTCCTCTGGACTTCCCTTAACATACTGGTCTGGGTGCCTTTGTGTGTTTTCCCTTCCATGTGAAGCGCCCCCACCTGCCCACCCCCACCCGTGGCCCCTCTGTCATCCAGAACATTCTGTTCCTCAGGAATCCTGCTGCTTGTATCTTGGGAATACCCGGACCCAGGCGCCTCCTCCCTGAGCCTTACAGGGCGCTGGGGCATTGGGGCGGGGGGGTGGGTGCTGAGCGCCTCATCACCCTGCTCTGTGCCAAGGTCTGTCCGGGGTGGGGGGAGGGCTATAGGGAGGCTGGCCTGGCAGGACAGTACTGTGTCCTCCCTGCGGTCCGATCCCCCCCCACGGTGGTCCACGGAGACCCCAGCCAGAGCAGGGCGCAGCCAGCCTGTTGCAAGAGCAGTGGGCAGCTGGTCTGGTCTTCAGAATCTCCGTGACCAAACTGTCTTTACTTCACTTGGAGCCAAGGCCCAGTCCTGCCAGAGTGTGGATCAAGGGGTGCCTGTCTGGCCACCTGTCCTGGGGAAAGCTGCAGTACACAGCTCTCTCCTCTCTCTCTCTCCTCCTCTCTCTCTCTCTCTCTCAGAACCTCACAGGTTCTGTGAGGCTGAGCCCCTCTCCCTGCTTCTGCTCTGTGAGCATGAGGTGTCCCTGAGGCTCTGGGGGGACCCGTTTCCTTTTCCTCTGACCATAATGTGTGCAGCCTGTTGGCTCCCTGTGAACATGGAGTTGGGGTCACTTGGGCCCTGTTGCAGAGTCAGGGTCCCACTGTGCCCAGGTCAGGCCCCATGCCAAGCCACTCCCCCATCCCCATGCCCCTGCTTTGTGGGCTCCACTGTCATGGCGAGCTGGCCTCCCTGGGACTTGGGGGTGTGGGAGGACAGCAGTGGGGGTGTGCACTCAGAGGGGATAGGGCACAGGGCCTGGTGATTTGTGAGGGCCTAGTCACCTTGGAATGGGAACGCCTCAGCAGGCCTGGCACAGAGGTCCGTCTGGGTGCTCCCCTGAGCCTCGGGACCGTGAGGGCAGGAGTGTAGGCCAGCCAGGCAGTGATGTGGGAAGGATGGGTGCTCCAGGGAGAACCTGCTGGGGCAGGGGCAGAGCGCAGCATGGAAACACCCAGCATGTGGGGGACACTTGTGGGGGATGGGCTGCAGAGAACATGCCCTGTGTCTCCGGGAGCTGTGGGAGAGCCCTCAGGGTGGACGTGGTCAGCGATGGAAGTTGTACTGGGGGTGGGGTGTGATCTCACGGCTGGTCCTGCTGTGGGGAGTGCTTGTGGGAGGAGGGGGTGGCCTACAGAACAGGGAGTGGAGTGTGAGACTTCCTCCTGCTCCGCTGGACTGTGGAGGGGATGTGTGTGTGTGTGTGTGCATGTGTACATGTGTTTGTGCATGTGTATATGTGTCTCTGCATGTGTGTCTGTGTGTACATATATGCCTCTGTGTCTGTACATGTGTCTCTGTGTGTCTGTGTGCATGTGTGTGTGTACCTACACATGTGTCTCTGTGTGCGTGTGTCTGTGCAAGTGTGTGTGCATATGTCTGAGTGTCTGCGCATGAGTCTGTGCATGTGTGTCTGTGTGTGTGTGTGACTCTGCGCACGTATGTCTGTGTGTGCATGTGTGTGTTCATGTGTGTCTCTGTGTGCATGTTTGTGTGCAGGTATATCTTTGTGTCTGTACATGTGTCTGTGTGCATGTGTGCACGTACCTGCATATGTGTCTCTGTGTGTGTATGTCTGTGCATGTGTGTGCATATGTCTTTGTGTCTGCGCATGTGCCTCTGTGTGCTTGTCTGTGTGCGCATGTGTGTGTGCATGTGTGCATGCATGTGTGTCTCTGTGTGTGCATGTGTGTGTAGAGGGTAGTGCTGAGCAGGTGGAGTGCTGGGTTAACAGGGGGCTCATCCAGGCAGCTCCCGAGGGCTAGGTTTGTTGAGGCTGGTCTGGGACTAGCCCACCCACCTCCTCTCTCCCTGCCACTCCCCCGCTTCCTCTGGTTTGGGAGTGTGCCCAGACAACCCCCTTGCTCACGCATCCCCTGACCCTTGCTCCTGTCTTCCTGAACCTCTGGGCTCTACTTGGTCACTCACCTGGGCCCTTGGCACCCTCTCTCTGGTGGGGAAAGACATGCCCTGCTCCCTTCCCGGGTGCTAGGAGGTCACTGCCGGGTGCAGGTGAGCTGGGGCAGGTGGGGAGCAGGACGGCAGATGTGTGTGGGGTGCCCTTGGTGACCAGATGTGTGGCTTCACAGCTTGGAAGTGCCCACAGCTCCAGGGGACCTGGCCTACAACAGAGCCTGGCTCAGTGGGGGAGCAGTGGGTCAGGAGGGCACTGGAGAAAGAGGGCCTGGCAGGGGGTGGGTGAGGGATGCTCCGGCTGGGGAGCCAGTGTGCAGGGCCACGGGCATGCGGCATCTGTGGTGGTGTGCTTTGGAGAGGGTGAGACCCAGGAGGGGGAGCGAGGGCTTGATGGGCTCCACTTGGATCAGGGGAGCCCACAGGGCCAGGCAAGGATGAGGCATTTGAGAGGAAGCCCCATCCTCAGGGTGTGAGCGGAGGGACAGGGCTGGGGAGATGGAGGGACTGGGCTGGTTGCTATGACCCCTCCCCGGGCCCTTGGGAGAGTGGGTGGCACCCTGAGGGGTGGCCAGGTGAGGTCAAGGAAGCCTTGGGAGGAGATGCCCAGGTAGCCAGGAACAGAAGTGATCCAGGGCGTCTGAGAGAGGAGCAGCCCGAGATGAGCTCAGGATGGAGAGGGACGGTCTGTCTGGAATGTTAGTGATGGACTCCAAGGGCCTGGAACCCACGGTTGTCAGGGTTCCACCCAGAATCCAGTGTTCTGTGACCTCCGGAGAGACAGGCAGTGGGGTGGCCTGGTGGGTCACAGGAAGGACACAGACAACACAGGGCCAGGAGCTGTGGGTTCCTTTCCTGCCACAGACTGGAGGCACCCCCCACCCTGTCGTTGGGAGGCAGGCACTGCCGTGTCCCCTTCCTTGGGCCCCGGCTACAGACTGACCACAAGCCAGTGTGTCTGGCTTAGTTTTGTTTGTGGTTTGGGTTCTTTTATTTTGAAGAACCCACCTCTCCCCACACTTGAAAAGCTTCACAGCCCCACAAAACCTGTATCTGGGCTGGTTTCACCTTGAACATCTTAAAAAATCCACAAAACAATACAAGGATCCCTGACCTACCACCACTCGGGTGGGACACCTGTCCTCACTGATGTCCACCCTGAGCTGTGCTCATCCCATGCCTGGTTTTTAAAGAACTGGAATGAGAGGCAGCCAGCCCTCCACTCCTGTCCCCTTAGATGGTTTCATTTTTCCTTCTTGTGTCCCTAAAAGGCATGTGGGACTGCTTTCTATTGTAAGATTTTACACTGCATAGCGCATTGGAAAATCTCTTTCTGCGTTCTGATGATAAGGAAAATTGAGCACTTTTTCATATGTAACTAATTATATATCCTATTTATTATTTAAAGATTTATTTATTTGAGAGAGAGCATGGCAGTGCGTACACACAAGCGGGGGGAGGGACAGGAGGAGAGAGAGAATCCCTGACTCGGGGCTCGGTCTTGATTGCATGACCCTGAGACCACAATCTGAGCCGAAGTCGAGTCAGATGCTCAACTGACTGGGCTGCCCTGCCATCCTCTTTATTATTTCTCCGGCATTTGGAGTCCCGTGTCAGGGATTGGGCTCCATGGGAGTGGGATTGCGGTGCATGTTCTCGCTGGGATGGCTCTGTTCTCGAGTGATGTGTGCCACGGCCTGTGCTTTCGTGTCTGGCCCATCTTGTGCAGGACGGAACACTGGAGTGGCCACGGATCCCATGGTGTCCTTGCGGCTTGAGGCTCTTTGTCTCCAGGGACGCTTGCTGTGCCCTCGGGTCATAATGTCCCCTTGTCTTCTCCGTGCTTGAAGCGTGGCTTTCCACAGTTTGCTTCTTAGTCTGTCCCCAGTTCACATGTTGCTGGTGTGAGGTAGGGGACTGCTTGAGCTTCGCCATGTAGCTAGTCGAGGACCCCCCACGGGTTATTTTATGTGCCCTTCTCGCCCACCCCCTGGCAAGCCCTTCATCTTCTCCCCTCCTCAGACTTGCCTTTTCCAGAATTTCCTCCAGAGGGACTCAGACAGGCCTGGTCTCTGTAGCCTGGGGGCTGCACTCAGGCTGCCAGCCTGTGGGTGAGGTGCAGGGGGCTTTCCTTTCTCCGAAACAACCAGCTCACTGAGCCCCTGACCTGCCTCCCTGCCACAGCTGCCCAAAGGCATGGAGCTCCTGCCAACCTGCCTCTTGTGCGGGCCCCACCTCCTGTGGGGTCCTCATTTTCTGTGGGGAGGGCCCTTGCTTTCTGTGGGGGGCTCTCTACCTCTTGTGTGGTTCCTGCCTCCTGTGGGGTCCCCATGTCTGTGGGGTCCCTGTCTCCTTTGGGTGGTCCCCATCTCAGCTCTGGCTGATGCTTTTCCCAGTCTGCTGTTTTCTTTTAAACAATGGGCTTGTTCTAACCCGAGGGCTTCCGTCTCTCTGACCCCACACAAACTTCTGTAGACGGTTTGTCCGCCAAACTGACGCTCTCGGGCTCTGGCTCTCAGTGGTGGGTGTCTTTGGGGCATGCTGTAATTTTTAATTTAAGTTCCCATCGTGGGTGATATGGGACGCCTTCTCCCAAGGGCCTCTTACTCTGCCTGGGTCGGGGAATCCTGCCTGATAGGGCTGAGGACCAGCGGGACTCCGCTCTGGGGAGATGGTTTCTGGGCAGAGCCCCACCCGGCAGCAGCGCCCCCTCCATACTCCGGAGCCCCACGACGGCTACTGGCTTTGCGGCGTTCCTTGCCTCGTGCAGTGTGCAGCGCGCAGAGCTGTCCGCCGAGCTGTCCGCAGGGGCGGGCTCATCGCTGTGAGCATCAAAACCAGACATTTCCTGGTGTTTCCTCCCAAGGCTCATGCTTGATTGGGACAGTCTGTCTGGTTCCCACTGCTGCTGCTGTGTGGTTTGAGGCTCCTGAGAGGTTCCTGGCTGCCTCCCTTCTTTGCCTTCCCAGGTCGGGCCCAGAAATGGGTTTCTGCTAGAAACTGTGCAGGGTCCTGCTCGCATTTTCAGGCCCCGCAAAGGAAGGAGGGAAGCATTTCCCTTCACCGAGGTTGCCTGTCACTGGGTCCTGTCCGTCCGTGCCCCGTCACCAGCCCTACACCCACCCCCACCTTTGACCGATTGGACCCGCGACTTGCCACCTATCTTGTTTCCTGCAGGAGCACAGGCCCCCAGTTCCAATCCTTCCACGTTCACTAGGAGATCTGTTGTCTACCCTGAACTAGAGCTAGCCCTTTGATTATACGTGCAATTTCTGGCCAGAGGGCTTGTCTCCAGGTAAAGGAGCCCTGGTCTCCTGGAGGGAAGGAGGACATGACTTCCCACGCATGTGTGCATGTGGAGCCCTGCACCGGCCTGCCCGCTGGAGGGGCTGGCTGCTCTCGGCCGCCAGCAGGGGCTGGTCCTCATGTCTGCGGCCTCCTGGCTGTCTCCAGGGGAATGAATTGGGACCCAGAGCCAGGGAGCGGCCTCTCCCTGACCTGGTCCCCACCTGCCCGTGGCTGGTGCTAGAAGCCCACCTCATTTGTGTCCTTCCCCCACAGGGAAAACAGGATTAGCTGTGTTCACAAAGAACTTCCAGAAGTCCTCAAAACACCTGGGCAAGAAGGCGAGCCAGAAGCCTGAGCCCCCAAAGCCACCAGGCCGGCCGAAAAACTACTCCACATACAACCAGGAATGAGTGTCTGGTGATCCACGTGTTCCGTGGACTCTGGAGGCTGTGTCCCAGCCCACCCAGGGAGGGAGGCCGTCCCCCAACCCCACCCGCTGGGAGGAGTTGGACCACCCTGCCATCCCCTGGCTCTAGGGTGGGCGGGCTGGTGAGCCCCTGGTCGCTGCTGGGTCACAAGGAGCCACAAGCCCTAGAAAAGCCTTGTTTTTCCCTCCCAGGGCACGTCACCCCCCACCCCTGCACAGGGGAACGGGGTCCTGGCCACTGGCTCCTCGGCACATAGGCCCACGGAGGAGAGGCTGTGCGAGGCCTTTCCAGGCAGACTAGCATGGCCGCAGTTCCCAAATAAAGTGACCTTGTGGCAACTCTTGCTTCCGGGCAGAGGGTGGGGCTGGCAGTTTTGCCCCGGGTGCAGGCCCTGTTCGGCCCTGGGGACAGACTGGACCATCGGGATGTCCAGACAGGCCTGGCCTCAGAACCACGCGGTCCCCACACTCTGGCCTCCTGGGTGTCTTGGAGGTTACTTGGAGGAACTGGAAGCTTCCCGGGGCCAATGAAAGGATGTGAGTCCAGAGCAGAGAAGGAGTAGACAGCAGGTGGGTCCTGGCCTCCTCCTTCTCCCAGGCACTGTGTGAGCCCAGGGTGGGACGGGGAGACCCAGACCAGGGGTGCTGTCTGGGCACAAGAACCCCTTCCACGTGCCTTAGTCACGTCCTGCTGTGTGCGGCCCAGGGGCATGCACCCGCCCAAGCTGTGCAGGAGGGGTCCGCGGCAGCCATACAAGCTCTCCAACCTTTTATTCGTACAAGGACTCAAGAGCATAGGACGCCAGTTGACACCGTGCAGCAGGACACAGCAGACCTGGCTACCACCTGGCTGGGGGCTGTGCTGGGCCGCCTCTGCAGGGAGACGTAGAGTGTAGGCCCCCGACGGGACAGCCATGTGCAGCCATATGCTGCCATCCAGGCACGCAGGCAGCCACCGCCCCAGAGACCCTGAGAGTCCAGCTGGCCCTCACCTACAGGGAAGGAGGCCCCAGGCCCTGCCCCCCGGCCTGGCATGAGCAGGGTTACTGTGGGGTGGGAGTGCCTGTGGGAGTGTGCTGCCCAGTGGGGCATAGGCTGGGGGCCCTGGCCAGCATGGGAGGTGAGGCAAAGCAGCGCTAAGTGGCCTTGTCGGGCCCTGGTGCTGGTTAGGACTGCTGTCCCTGGCCACAGTGGCTCAGCATCCCACAGACCCTCGAGGGTCCTCTTGCCTGAGCCCTTTTCTGGCGGGGTCCAGCCCCCTCCCCAGGGCCCAGGGCAGCTGGGGCCAGGAAGGGAGGGAGGGAAGTCCTGAGCCTGGGGGAGGGTCTGGACAGCCCGAGTGAGCAGGGGTGGCCCCCAGGTCCGGGAACCCCCAGCCCTTCTAAGCTCTGGGAGGAGGAGCTGAAAAGCAGCTCTGAGTGAACAGATGGAAAGCGTCTATGAATGTCTGTACGTTTGGAAAAGCCCTTAACTATCAAAGCCCCCCAGGCCCCTACAGCTGGCGGGGTCAGGAGGGACCCAGGTGGCCCTCTGGCTCTCGGGGTCAGGCCCCCTGGCCGAGCTGAAGTTTCACCGGCCACTCAGATCCTCTGGCCAGGTGTGGCCTCCAGCACTGCCTGCATCACCTGAAGCTTGGGGCCCCGGGTCTGGTGGGGATGAGGCAGGAGCACAGGTGGGCAAGCCCTCTGCACAGTTGTGGGGCCCTGTGTTCAAGGGGGTGCCCAAGTCTGCGGAGGGCCTAGCCTGCTCTCCTGGGGAGGCCAGGATCAGCACCCCCAGCCCCGCACGCAGGTCACCCAAGAGCAGTGCCCAGAGGGGTAAGGCTGTGCCCATGGCGGCCCTTGTGCACCCCAGGCCTTTGCAGCTGGTCCTTGGAGAGAATGAGGTCCACATGGACAGTCAGCAAGGGTTCCAGCCCAGGTAGAACTCCCCTGGAGGCTGAGGGGCTCGGCGGATGTGTGTGTGTGTGTGATCACGGGGGCCTGGTTGAGTCGGAAGGTTCATGCATAATCTCAGAGGTCCGCTTGCCCCTAAATGGCAGACACCCCGCTGCCCTCCCGGGGATCCTGAGGCGCCCAGGGCTGGGCCTTGGTTTCTGGCACCTGGAGCCCAAAGTTCTCCGTGGGAAGAGGCAGGAGAGGAAGGCACAGGCTCACTCTCTCCAGGGGGATGCTGCTCAGGGAGCTGGGGGGAGAGGCGCAGGTGGGCAGGCGGGAGGTGGCCACCGGCATCCCCCAGGTCCCTGAAATACATGGCTTTTGGGGACATTGTTCCTGGCTGACCTGAGGGCCTCCTACAAAACTAAAAGCCAGGGTGGCCGGTGGAGCCAGGAGGGAGGGCCAACGCCCTTGCCCCCCACCCCCTCCAGTGCAGTCACAGAGCCAGGGTCCCTTACTGTCCCTCCCTGTCCTGCCCTGGGGCCTCTAGGCCATGGAGAATTAAATATCATCTGTTCTGCGTTTTGGCAAAGTCAGTTCTTGGCCTCGGTCCCTGGGGCCTGGGGCAGTTACCGCCACGTGGGGCTGGCAGCTGAGAGGACCAGGGTGAGGAGCAGCAACAGCAGGGACACACAGGGCTGGGGGCAGCTTGCAGCCGCGGTCTTCTGGCCCTCCCGTTCTGACAGGCCGGGGAGGGCATGAGTCAGGGTTGTCCGTGAGCTGGAGCTCTTCTTGCTGACCCTCCGGTCACAGAGGTCGTCCGGGCAGCTATCACCACTGCCCGAGCCACTGCTGTCGTCACCTGGGGAGGAGAGGATGCTCCAGTAGGCCTGCCCTGCCATGGACCCTGAGCACCAGGGACCCAGAGCCCAGCCTCCCGCCATGGGGGCCTCCTGTGCTCCACCTGGACCTGTCAAGTCCTGATGGACATCCTGGCCAGGCAGCTGTGCTTGGGGATATGGGCGTCTATGTGTGTGGGGGGGTGCCTGGTGTCCATGCCCAGGGAGCAGCAGCAACCAGAGCCACCATGCGGGCCCAGGGGCTGGGAGGGACCCTGCTCTGTGCCCTTCCCACACACCACCCTGTGGCTCCCAGTCCCTGGGGCCCCGCCCGCACTGGCGTCCTGGAAGTCCACGTCGTTGCCACTGTAGGCGCCGCGAAGCCGATTGGTCATGACCTTCAGCTGCATGATCTGTTGGCGGACGGTCATGTCGGGTTTGGTGATGTCCACCTCCACCTCGGGGTTGTTGATCTGATTGGCCAGGCCATCGCCCATCACTTCTGGGAGGTACCTGGAACAGCCGAGAACAGGCCCTGGGTCACTGCCTGCTCCCTGCAATGGGGTGCTACTCTGGCATGCCCTCCCACTTCCTCTCCTCCTGTCCAGGTGCTGGCAAACCTGAGACCCCCGCAGCCTGTTGGGGCTTCCAGGAGCCCACAGAGCATGGTGTGGATGCACCGAGTGGGGCGCACGCCACTGGGGGCTGGCCCAGGCCCTTGTCTAGGCTTCCCGTGTCCCACTGCATGCCCGGCGTCAGGCATGGCCCCGTGCACATAGCACTTGGTGACATAGGCCAGATGAGGGGCCTGGGTGAGGCTTCTGAGGCCAGCCGGCCTATGGGCAGCTGGGGAGCACCCACCTGCCTTTGGCCATGCCATTCCAACAGCGGTCATCACTGGCGCTGCTCATGGCCAACTTCTCGCTGCACAGCACACCGGGGAGGCTGATCCAGAAGTCTTGGGCATCCCGGAGCTGCACCTTGGCCCCCGAGACCTGCAGGGCAGCGGCCAGGCCATGGGGAACCCCACTCAGCATGCCCTCCCGTCACCTGCCCACCCCAGGCCTGGCCGGCTGAGGGCTGCTCACCAGCTTCTCCAGTGCGCCAGTGGGAGGCTTCTCCTGTAATACCAGCTTGCCCGGGTGCCGGTTCTCCTCGGGCCCAGAGCCCTGGGGGTTCACCTTGGGGTTCCCACAGCCCTGGATGACCTGGGGGAAGACCATGGGGGTCCTGGAGGGGCACAAGGCCAACTCTGGGCTGCCCCGCCATGCCCGCTGCACCTGCCTGCCCACACCTTGGCCGTGAGTATGTCCTTGTTGTCCTGGAGGGCGTTGATGGCTTCTGCCAACCACAAATGCACGTTGCCGATGACACTCTCTGCTCCCGAGGGGCCCCAGAACTTGTCAGTGATGAGCACCATGGAATCTGGCCCAAGTATGAACATACGCACAGAAAGCATTTTGTAAATATGCACGCTAGCTACCTCACGTCAACATGCTAGCTCATGCACATGCTGACACACATGCACGCCGGCCCACCAGGCGTCCGCTCACGAACACGTTAGCTCTTATGTGTGCTGGCTGGTGCATGCACGCAACACGTGTACAGAACCTCATGTGTGTGTTGGCACGAACTGTACTGGCCTACCATGTGCCCGTGCCAGCTGACATGTGCTCAGACCATATCCTAACACGCACATGTGAGCACACGTCAGCACACGTGTGTGGGTTAGCCGCGCCAGCACACATTAGGGCATACACCGGCTGGCATCTGGGCCTGCTGGTGCACCTCCCGTCAGCCATGTCTGCGCACACGTGTAAATGTGCACGAATGTCAGCCCACTACGTGTGCCACACATGCATGTTAGTTCAGGCATGGGTGGCCTGCCCTAGGTCACAGGTGTGTTGTATGTGTGCATAGCAGGGCACTTGCTCGGGGGTCGGGAGGGGAGAGAGGATGAGGAGTCATGACCCCAGAGGGCTGCATGCCAGGTAGCAGTTGGAGTCATGCTCTGTTCTGAATGGCCTCCCTGTCCCATGACTCCGGGCCCCTCCCCCTCCCAGGGCCATGGCCCACGCTCCAGAGGGCAGGCTGGCTGTGTCCCTGCACCTGCAGACCCCTTCTCTGGCGCGTGGTGGTGGGGACGGCTCACCCAGAAGGTTCCTCCACTCGGCATCGAGGTCGGCCTGGTTGGCCAGGCAACCCTTGAGCACGTTGCGGCAGTAGTCCGGGCAGGGCCGGGCGCCAGGGACCCCCAGGCAAGGTGCGCAGTATGCCAGCTTCATGACAGCCCTCGTGCACTCTGGACCCAGGGGCACCTGGGGAGGCAAGGCCGCCTGAGCCCCGCCTGGCAGCTGGCCATGTCCAGCCCTCCAAGGATCCCCAGGGTAGAGGGCTCAGGACAGAAGTCAGGAGGCTGCAGCTCAGCCCCAACCTGTCTTGGGGACCCTGTCTCATCTCAGAGGGTCAAGCAGGCTCCCAGGGGTCGGGCCATCCTCCTCACTGCAGCCATCCCAGCGCATGAGTCCCTGGAACAGCACTGTTCCCGAGCCTCATGAGAAGTGTGTGTGCGCCTCCCCTCCATGCTGATGAGGGGACTGGGGCTCGGCTGGGAAGGGGACTCGCTAAGGACTCCAGCTTGAGAGGGAGGTGGCTTACGCCCAGGGCTGTGTGGGTCTGACTCGGGCTGCCTCTTTGGGGAGGTATCCTGCTGGCCCTCAAGGCCTCAGGCCCAGCCTGTTCTGGCCTCCCGACATTGTCCACCCCACTTCCCCGCTCCCGTCCACCCGACCCCTGCGGTTGGCTCAGCATCCAGCTCCCTGTTCTTCTCCTCCCACCCCATCCGGCTTGGGACCCAGCCCGACAGAGGAGGGACTGCTGCCCACATCAGAGCTCTATGCCCGGATGGGACGCGGGATGGAACCGCTGTCTGCAAGCCCAGGGCAGAGGGATGGGGGTGGGGCTGGGAGGCGGGGCCGCTGTGCGCACCTGGGCCACCTTCCGTACCACGTCGCCGGCCACGCCCAGGCCCTGCACGAAGGCTCGAGCTGCCACAAAGGCACGGGTGGCGCGCAGGCGCAGCTCGCGAGGGGCTTCTCCGAAAGGCCGCAGCGTGTCGGCCTGCTTGCCCAGGCAGTCCAGGTAGTCATCCGGGAGGAGCAGCTGCGGGTGCAACTGCCGGAAGAGGCGCTCCAGCAGGCGGGCCCAGAACTCTGCCAGCGTGTCCTCCAGGTGCAGGTTGGCGCCGCGGTAGTAGAGGCGCAGCTCGGCGTACAGGTCCCGGAAGGCCCTGGCGCTCTGCGCATACAGCTCGCCCAAGGTGCCGGGGAAGGCATCCTGAAGTGCCCGCTCCGACTCGTTCAGCAGGTGCTGGAAGTGATCTGGACCCGGGGAAGTGGGTGTGAAGCCTCCCAGGGTCTCCTGGCCCTCTGCCCACTCCCCAAGTCTCAGCCAGAGCCGGATTCCTGGGGGTGGCAGGCTCTGCCCAGCATCCCCGATGCTCTGGGAGAATCAGAGCCCAGGCTGTGGAGGCTGGAAGGGCCCTGGGTGCCCCGGGACTCTCAGACCTCCCCCCTCCTCGATTGCCTGGGGTGCAAAAGCCTGCCTGGGGGTCCCTCCTGGGCCTCAGGGTCTCCAACTGGGACTCCAGTTGACATTTTGAGGCCGGCACAGACACAGGGTGCTTTAGTGACCTACTGGGATCACCTGTAAGGTGGGTCCTGAGCCAGGGGGTGGGATCCACCTCCATTCTGCCCACTGCCCCCTGCACTGGCTCCAACCCCCATGTGTCTGGCTGTCCTTCTCTTTCTTTTAGATGCCCTCCCTTGGGTTCCATAAGCCTCAGCTCTTGTCCTGCCCCCAGAAGCTGGCCTGCCTGATGGCCCGGGGAGGGTCTCCTGTCACCTTTGGGATGTGCCCAGGACCTGGACAGGCGTGCTGAAGCCCTCTGGGGGAGAGCAGGGCATGAGCATGTGGAGCAGACCTCCATGGTTTTGGGGAAATGCCCCTGCACCCTAAGTGCCCAGAATGGGACCCTCAAGAGCTCCCACCCCCTCTGGCAGGGAGAAGTAGAGTCTGTAACCACACAGACCCTCCACTCAGACTTGTCCCTGAGAGCTATGGCCACCCTCCCTGCACAGGCCCTGGGACCCTGGGCAGGCTCCCCAACATCTACCCCCGTCCCCCAAGGCCTTGGGCTGTCGGGCTGGCTGGGGCAAGAGATCCTCCACAGCACCACAGGTGGGAGTGGGCAGCTCCTGGCCAGGCTGTGGAACGGTGAGCAGGGGTTCAGGGGCTAAGATCATGGACCTCAGTGCCTCTTGGGACTGCCTGATGACTGCAGACACACACTCTCCCTCTTCTGTCCACTCAGGCTCTGCCAGAGAACCTTCCCCCTCCAGTTAGACTTTAGGTCACTTCCTGGGGGCCCCACCCCAGCTCCCACCTCATTCCCCTGAGGTGACCACTGTGGGCATCATCATACCAGCCAACTCCATGTTGTCTCAGGCACTTGCTCTCTGCCTGGACCTGGTGTGAGACCTGGTGAGAGTCTCCCAACCACCAAGACGCTGCCCTGGAGACAGGAAGGCCACACCCGGGGCCCCAACCGCCTCTTGCTCCCATAGCAGGGCAGCCCCAGCCTCAGTCCCGTCCTGGCTCTGCGCCACCAGTGGTCGGGGCAAGGCCTGTCCCTGTCTGCTGGTGACAAAGAGACACTTCTAGAGAAGGTCCCCCCTGAGGGGCTGGGCCTGATCTCCCCAAACGGACATGCGTACTGCTGTGCACACCACAGGATGCACGAGGAGGCCTGCACACAGCCTTCTGCTCCTGCCTCGCCCAGAGAGCTGCCCTCGTGCCCAGGTCCCCCCAAGCCCAGGGGCCTGCTCACCATCGAAGCTCTGCAGCTGGGTGGCGAGCGTGGTCTGCAGGGCGCGGCTGCTGTCCAGGAGGGCAGCCTCTAGCTCAGCACGGCTGCGGTTGGCCAGCTTCTCCTCCATCTCGCTGGTACAGCAGGTGTAGCCCTGGGGGCAGACCCTCAGGTGCTCTCCTGTGGGGAGGGGCTGCTGTGAGGGAGAGGAGGGACCCCGGAGGCTGGGCAGACCCTGGAATGGGACACAGCTCCAGCGGGGGCCTGGGTTGATCGTGCAGTCCCCAGCGCAGGACACAGGAGTGGGGCTGCCCTCTGTGTATGGCCTCCAGGCCCTTGGGGGCAAAGCCAACGGGGGTGGCATAAAGCAGGGGTGCAGGAGGCTGAACCCTAGGGCCGGAATGTCCACTGTCCTCCCAGCCCCTGAATGCCCCCTGCTGCCACCACACAGTTGAGGTGACCATCCCAGGGGTCCTGGCACAGCTCAGGTGATGTGTGCCCCAGCACAGAACGGCCTCAGGGCGCTGGGTCTGTGCAGAGGGGTGGGACTGCCAGACTGCTGGCTTCCCAGGGCAAGCTTCCAGGCCTGCAGGGTGCCCTTGGCCTAGGCTGAGGATGGGGGGGGAGGGCTACCCCCACCACGAAGGGCAGGGCAGGACCATCAGAGCCTCCTCCTACCCCCAGTCCAGAGGTGCACTTTTCCAGTGAGGACTGCAGGCCTGAGTGGGGCTACTGACTGGGGGAATGGGGTGCGTGGTGAGGAGTGGTCCTGCACATGGGGGCCTGGACACACCTGGGTCCCCATCAGGTGTGCGCCCCTTCCTCTGTCCCCAAAGCCCTCCTCACCCCTTAATCTCCCAGCAACGCACCACCCACGCTCTGTCCCGGGGACAGGGCCAGAGGCTCAGTGCACACAGCACCGTGGAGCTGTGCAGGGAGGTGTGTGGGCCACACAGCAGGAGCCTTTGAAAATGCGGTGGGGCCAGTGTTAACAACCACAGCGATTCTGAGGCGGGTGCTGGGACCCCATCTTACAGACCGGGAAACAGGCTGGCGGAGACTCGGTTTCCTGTCCAGTCCATGCTATGCCTCGAGGAGCCAAGTAGCTCTGTCAGGCTGCCTGCTGTCAGACCTCCATAGCCCTCCACTCCCCTCCCCACCCTACTGGCCGTGGTTCTGGCCCCAGGGCTGTGGAGGAGGCTGGGCCCTGAGTGGAGGCGGCGGTTTAACCTGAACAGGGTCTGTGGAAAGCTCACCCTGTGCGCTGTTGTGGGGGGCTGGATCAGCCTGGGCAGAGCCCTGGGGGTCCCGAGGCTGACCTGAGGGCTGGGGGGCTCCCAGGTGACCCTCAGAGGAGGGTGAGCAGGAGGCCTGGAGGGCACAGGCAGCTTCCAGCAGAAGCTTGGCGTTGGGGGGGTGGGAGACAAAGGTAATTATCCTGAGGCTGAATTAATCCTAAAGAGTTGGTGGGAACCACCAGGTCAGACTGGGCGGGAGTGTGTTGGTCTCCCATGCTCACTCGCACAAGCCTGGGCTGGGTGAGCAGCGGACAAAACAGAGCGGCTGTGTACATGCCCTGTGCCGACCATGTGCTGTGCGATGCTGCGCGGGCTGCAGGCCCTGCACACTGGGTGGGACTGGAGGGAGGATGTCAGAGGTGCCTGGAGGAGACCACTCAGACACAGTGGGGGAGGGGAGGTTTGGGAGTGTGGAGATGGAGGGAGAAGGCCAGTCTCTCCTTCTTCCCCTTCCCACATGGGCCCTGAGCAGTCCCACTCCCCAGGCCCCAGGTGCCCTCAGCTCTCAAACACCCTCACCCTGCAGGGGCTGCCCATCTGGGGAACCACCACCCCTGCTCCCAGGGCCTAGAAGTGATGCTAGCGTGTGTGTCTGAGGGGGGCTCTGGCCCCCACCTTGGGATAGGGCTGAGGGGGTGTGACAGTTGGGGGTCTGAGACCTGACCCCCGGGGTGAATCAGGGCTTTCAGGGCCACCTGGGGTCAAGGGTCAGAGCCTGGCTCCCCAGGGCCTGAGAGCGAGGAGGCACCCACCCACATTCCTGCACCCCTTCTCATGAGGGCTGGGTGGGTAGGGGCCTCCAGGCAGGAAGGGCTGGGCCGAAGAACGCCTCCCATCCCTCTTGGGTCTTGGGGCCTTTGCTGACTTGTGGGTGTGGCCCTGGACCCTTGTCAGCAGGCAGCAGGACGCTGGGCAGGATGAGGGTCCTCTTTATGGGGTCCCCTTGCATGAACTGGCAGAAAGCTGAGCTCCCTGTCTCAGCATGCTCTCTCAGGATCCTCTCTCAGGATCCTCTGCATACCAGGGTCTAGGCGGGCTGGGGGGTGAACTGGGGGCGTGCCCTGGGACGGGGGCAGGTGCCAGCCTGGGCTCTGCTGCACTGGGCACTCGGGCTGGCTGGGTGGGCACAGGCTGCCAAAGCGAGAAAGCACTGGAAGGCCATAGGGATGGACAACGTCTGTGACTGGCTGCCCTCCAGTACCCTGGGGTAACCGACCAGCTCCCCGAACCTGCTAGCACATGTGGGCAGCAGAGAGATGGGGCTGCAGATTAAACCTGGGGAGACACAGGGAGCACCCCCCCCACCCTGTGGGCAGGCTCTGAGTGGGCCCCTGGGCACTGCCAGCATAGCCATCACTCTCACCCCAGTAACCTCCCCGGAGCCTCCCAGCCCTGCCTGGCCACCTCGTCCAGCCGCCCGGTGGCCTGCGCCGTTCCAGCTGCCCCAGCACAGCCCCCGTCCCTCCCTCCCTCCTCGGACACACGGGAGTGAAGACACGGAGCCAGAGCCCGGGCGCCGGCCTGAGGCCCCGGGCGGGCTGGGCCGAGGCGGCCCCCATCCGGCTGCAGGGCGGATGCAGAGGCTGGTGCAACAGTGACAGTCAACGCAGAGCCCAGTGCTTTCCTCCTGCCCACTCTCGCCCGGCTTGGCCTAGTGAGCATATCACTGATAGCCCTGGACGTCAGCCAGCTGGACATGGGCTCTGCAGGGCACCTCCTGCACCCCCCCTCAAAAATAGCAAGCCTGCGCCTCCTGGTCTGGTCAGAGCCAACTTGTGCCGGGGTGGTGGGGCGCCAGGAGGGAAAATGAGCTCCCTGCCCCTGGCGGTGTGCAAATCCCACTGGTGGCATTCTGTACTCTGTCATTCCAGACCCTCTGCCCCCCAAACCCCCATCTCTCCTCTCAGCTCAATACCTGCAGAGGAAGGAAGGCTTGCCCAGGAGGGAGGGAATGCTCCTCCCAGCCCTGGGAGGCATCGGCGGGTCCACTCTTCCCACTGACCCCTCCCCCAGCCGGCCAGCGACCATCCCTCTTTTCTCCCTCAGTCGCTTTGCTGTTTTTGCAAAAGCTGGCCACAGCCTTCCCTAGTTTGTGGGACATTTCCTCCCATGGGTGATCTAATTTTGGGGGGGGGAAAGGGGGAGGGTGGTTCATTCCTCACCCCAGTTCCTGTGGCACTGCTCCTCCAGGCCCTGCCCTTGAATTCCAAGATGCCCTCTGATCCTGCTCCTCAGGGTTAAGTTCTTGCACCCACTTCCCTAACCCCATCAGCAATGGCTTCTCTTCCTCGGCAGCAGACCACCCATGTCCATCTTCTCCCCTCCAGTCCCAGACTTGCTGGGGTCACCCCAGATCCCCGACTTCTCTTCACTAAGCCCCTACCAGTCTGGGGCTCCAGACATCTTTAGGGCCCACACCCTCCTGCCACCTGCTGAGCCACGGCTCCCACTGTCCTGTCTTAGCAGCCTCCCAAGAGCGTCCCCACCCAGCAGCCACCCTCGCCAGCACTGTCAACCCAACGCTTTAGACCCTCACCCCAACAGTGCTCATTCTGTCCAGTGCTGGACACAGACCTCATGTGTCCAGGCCATGCCTGGCAGCCACCTGTGGTGATGGCGCTAGAGCCCTTCCATGGAGACTGCAGAGGGAAAGTGGCGCCATGCCAAGCCCATCTCTCCAGAAGCTTCTAAGGCTCACATAAGAGTATGCAGACTGCTGCTCAACCTGTCTTTAAAGCCACATCCCAAAGACTCTGCACCAACCGACCCAGCCACCCCTAGCACACTGATTCCCTGTCGACAGTTCGCCTGCACTGGCCGCCTTGGGGCGGAGACACGGTTGTATGGACAGCCCCAGGTACCAGGACACACCACGTGAGAGGCCCAGCTCTGGAAGAGCAGGAAGGGCACTGCTTCCCCACCCCTCCTCTTTCCTTAGTTCTGGACCCTCCATCGGGCCTTGCTGGCAGGCCGGGTGTAGCCAGGTAGAGAAGGCTTTCCCAAGCAGTACTCTTCTCTGGACCACTGCCCCCTGCCCACTCCTGTTCCCAGCTGCCATCCAGCCCCGGTGGCCATGGGGTCCCCCTGGCATGGCCACCAGCCTGCTGGGGGTGGGAGGCACTGAGCACACAGAGGAAGATTCCCGGGTCTTCTGTCCGGAAGCCTTTGCCCCTGACTGGTCCCTGAAAGAGGGCCACACTTGATCATCCGGAAGGGTGGCCTCGGACCCCCCCCCCTTGCAGAGGACATTTCAACCGCAATCTCTCACCCTCCCTCCTAACACATCAACAGCAGCAGTAACCCCTCCTGCCTCCTCCTGCCTCCTCTGACCCAACCTGCTTCTCTACCCCTCACCCACCACCCAAAGCCAAGCACCCCCCCTTCAGGCAAACGACAGCGTCACCAAGGAGCCCTCTGTCACTTCCACCACGCACTAGGACCCACAGCCAAGGGGGCATCACTGCGGACACTTCCTCCCTTGGTGGGTGGGAGGGGTCGGCCCCCCAGGCCTGCAAGGGGCTGCTTTGCAGGTGGTGGAACAAAGGCTGGGCGCCTGGGTGCCCTGGATAGTCCCCATCGGCCAGTGCAGAGCCCTGCGCCCCGTGGGGCAGGAGCCACAGCTAGCGGGCAGTGTGGAGATGCACAGGCGCCGGGCAGCACCGGGGGGACTGGGCGCTGGTGCAGTGGGCCCGGCGGCGCCCAGGGGGTGCGGGGGCTGCAGCAGGCAGGCAGGGAGGCAGAGAGCAGTAGGGGGGCCACGCGGGGGAGGGGCGGGGGGCTGCGGCAGGCGGGGCAGGGTGGGGGTGGGGAAGGAGGGCAAGCGATTGGCGGGGAAGGGGCCTGCCGCAGCGGGCGCGGCAGCAGAGGGGACTCCTGGGGGCTGCGGCAAGCGAAGGGGAGGGGGATGGGTTTGACGGAAGAGGAAGGGGGGCTTGCTGCAGGAAGGGGGCTGCGGCAGGCGCTGGGAAGCACAGGAAGGGATGGGGGTGGGGAGGGGTGTTAGGATGCTGCGGGGCAACGGGCAAAGAGGGACCTGGGGAAGGGGAGGTGGGGAACGGGAGGGGAGAAGAAGTGGGGTGGTGCTGGGGTGCGGCGGTGATGGGGTGGGCATGGAGACTGGCGATGGGGCTCCTGATGGGAAGAGGTGGAGAAGGGGATGGGACGTGGAGGAGGGCCCCCATGCGCTTGTGGTGGGGATGAGGGTAGGCGCAGGATGGACAGAAAATGCGGCCAAGGCGGTGGTGATGGGGGACAGGGGTGGGGATGAGGATGTCGAGGCGGAGGGAGTGAAGGTAAGGGTGGCAAGCCTGAGGATGGGGATGCAGGTGGGGGGGCGGGGAGATGGAGATGGCTTGGGGCAGACGGCTGGCTGGAGACCCAGCCTGGATCTCAGCCCCGCAGACGCCACCCGCGCTGTGGCCCGAGAGCCCTGCGCGGCGGTGGCTGCGGCTCCAGCGGCGGCGTCCCAGGCTGCAGTGGCGGTGACGCTCCGGGCGGCGCGCGACTCCGGGTGCGGGCGCGTGGGGGCCTGGGGACCCGGCCGGGGGAAGGAGCAGGAGCAGGACCCGGCCGGAGGGCTCAGAGGAGGCGCGGGCGGACGCGAGCCGGGAAGGAGCTGCGGCCACCGCGGCCCCGGCAGCCCCGCCACCGCACTGGCGCGCACGGCGAGGGCGGTGGCTCCAGGCGCGGGGACGCGCCTCCTCCCGCGGCCCCCGCCCCGCCGCACTCGGCACCGCCCCGTCTCCCAGGAACCCGCGGGCCTCCTGCCCGCGCCCCCTGCGGTCTGCAGACCCCTCGCTCCCCGCGGCGCTGCCCCTCCCGGGGAGGGATCTCCAGCTCCGGCTGGGAGGACCGGATCGGCCCCTGCAGCACAGCCAGCGCAGGCTTGGGGCTCTGGGCTCAGCCACCCCAGGAGGCTGAGGGCGGTCTGAGTGGGGCAGGGTGTCAGGTTTTCCCCTGGGGATGTGGGAGAACCTCTCCTGCCGACAGTGGCCAGATCCCCAATGCTGCCTGGGTACTCAAAGCCACCATCAGTTACCCCACATCCCCTACCTAACTCCCTCCAGTCCCCCAGTCTCTCACCTGGGTGACCTCGGCCTCCATCCCCACTGCTGATGTCCTTCCCGTAGGAAACAGTAAACCCGGCCTGGGCACACAGTCCACCGGCCCAGCCCCTACCTCCTCCCTGGGCGCTGTACCACACTGGTCCCACTCCCTTCCTCCCAGGACACCAGGATACCTCTCACCAGTATCCTCTACTTCTTGGAGCCCTGGCCCTGGTCCTGCTTGCCCCTGGCCACCACTCCCCCTGGAGAACACCACCCTTGCGCCCACCCAGGCCAGGCTTCTCTCAGCAGCGCGGCTGTGCCCGTCAGCCAGCCAGCTCGCGGGGACATGTGCCTGGCAAGCAACTCTTGATCCAAGTCCTCTCTCTAAGGCCTCGGCATCTCCGGGCCCCAGAAGCAGGGTGGGTTCAGAGGTAACTCAGAAGGTTGCTCTCTGTGCTGCCTGCTTCCTGCTCGAGGACCTCCTGGGCAGGCCACCCTGCCAGTGGCCACCAGGCTTGGGGGTGCCTTGGCAAGGCAGTGGGCCTCAATCACGTGGTCACAGCTCTGGGTGAGAGGACGGGCCCCTCCAAGTAGCCTCCCCAGCATTCAGCTTCAAGGTTCCCAGCTCATACCATGGCCTCAGAACAAATCAGGATGAAGAGGACCCTGGCTTTGTGCTACCTAGGACCCTAGGTCTCGGCTGCAGGGCAGGGAACGCTTGGGGCCCAGGGTTGAGTGTCCCCGGAACCTCTCCCATCGGGCCAAAGTTAGCCCTGCTTTCTCAACCTGGGCCCAAGTTGGGCTGCAGAGAGCATTCTGGTGGGTATGTGCACATGCCAGTCCCTGCTGGGGCTGGGCAGTGGTGGGGCTCTGCCTACCCTCCCTTGGGGCCTGGGCCAGCTGAGGGGACCCTATGACAAGTCCATAGGGAACAACCTGGAACAGCAGGAGGGAACAGAGAAGCTCAGAGACCCTCTCAGCTGTGCTCCCTGCAAAGACACAGCGCAGGCCCATCCATCCACTCCGTAAATGCCCAACAGGCAGAGGGAGCACAGACTCTCAGCTGCACCAGAACCCCGAGCAGACCCTCTAACTGAGGGAGCTCGTGGGGGCACACTGTGACCTGGGTCCGCTCTCAGCTCAGGCCCCATAAATACTGGGGGCTAGAAAAACAACTGGGAAGGGGTAGAGGGCTCAGCTGATCCCCTCTGACCCAACCACTTCCCACAAAGCTTGGTAGCCATGTCCAAAGTCACAGCCAAGCTCAGCCTGGCATCCCAGCCCGTTGCCCCTACCCAGCTCATGACCTGCCACTTCCACTAACTCTGGTTCTCGGTGCCCTTCCCTCTGGCTCAGCCCTCTTCCCATGCCCACTCAGCTTGCCCTCCGGGAAGCCTTCCCCGTTCCCTAGGGGCCACCGCACCTGCTCAGGCCGGCAGCTACCCTGGAGCCTTCCCCGGATCCCAGCTGGCTGCCCTCCCAGGCAGCAGGAGCACCACACTGCCTGCTGCTGGGAGCCTCCACTTCCCTTCTCTTGTCTCCCCGCCCAGCACCCAGGCCAGACCTGGGTCAATAAACAACTGGGCATGAGAGCGGTACAGAGGGATTCTTTGTCCATCGCTGCCATTCAAGGCTTAACCCCAGCCAGGCCCCAGAACGGCAGTCTCAGACTTCCCTGACCCAACCCCTCCCCGGGGGCCACGGGACAGCCAGCGGCGTGCTGGGGCCACGGGGGGGTTTTCAGGGTGAGTTTGCTCCCCACAAGGGCTCCCTTGTTCTGACAGAGACCCGGGCACCTTGGCGGGAGATGGAGGATGGGCCTCCCTTGCCCCCATGCGCTGTAAGACCGCCCCTGAGTCTAGTCCCAGGGGGATCCCGGAGCGGGAGGGTGGAGGTGGACGTGGGAGCAGGCATGCTCCACCAGCCCGGCCCGCCCAGGCTTCGTACAGCTTGGGCAGCACCTCTGCCCGCCCTGCCCTGGTTGCCCCAGCGAGGGGCTGGAGACAGAGGCCAGGACACAGGTAAACAGCAATTTTAGATAACCTGCGTTATTTTTTAGTATAAAAGAATCTGGCCCCGAAGAACTGAAAGCAAGGACGGGAAGGGAATCTTGCACACCCTGTTCAGAACTGCTTTACTCCTAACAGTCAAAAGGTGGCAACAAGCCAAGTATCCATGGAGGGAGGGATGCGTAAAAAAGTGTGGCCCGTCCACAAGAAGAGATATTCCAGGAGCAAGTAGGACACCTGCTATGATGTGGATGAACCTCGACCCTGAAAACGTGCTGAGGGGGAGAAGCCAGACTCGAAACAACAAATCCGGTCTGACTCCACTGACATGAGGCCCCTGCAGTGGTCAGACCCACAGCGACACAGAGCAGAAGCATGGGCGCCAGGGGCCGGGGCGGCGGGGAGTCCGTGCTTCATGGGGACAGAGTTCTAGATGGGGAAGATGAGAACATTCTGGAGACAGAGGCTGGTGACGGGTCCAGGACAGTGCGAATGCAAGTAATGACTCTCAACTGTACACAAAATCAGCGAAAATGCAAGTAATGACCCTCAACTGTACACAAAATCAGCGAAAATGATGTATCTTTTTATGCACATTTTATCATCAAAAAAGCAAGCCCGCCCCATATGTGTAACACATTTACACTAAATATGTAGGGCACACTTTCACTAAAATCTTATTTGCTGTTTACTTCAAATTAAAATATTCAGGACAAACCTCCGCTGTAGGGTTACTCACTATCCCAAACACCAATTTAACTGGATAGCTGGTAGCTCTACCTGCTAAATCTGTCAGCCCTGGGGCACCTGGGTGGCTCAGTGGGTTAAGCCACTGCCTTCGGCTCGGGTCATGATCTTGGGGTCCTGGGATCAAGCCCCACATCAGGCTCTCCGGGGAGCCTGTTTCCCCCTGCCTCTCTGCCTACTTGTGATCTCTCTCTGTCAAATAAATAAATAAAATCTTAAAAAAAAAAAAAATCTGTCAGCCCTTCCGGGGATATGGGGAGAGGCCTCATGGAAGCCACACAGATTCCCTCCCTGCAACGATCAGTCACATGTCCCCCGCTGGGGTCCTCAGACCTACAGCCCCAGCCTCCTCAGAGAATACTGGACCTATCCCAATGAACAAGAAGATACCATTCTACCCATCTTACAGATGGGAAAACGGAGGCTGGGAGAGGTTACCTGACTTGCTCAATGTTTCAGACCTGCTGCCTAATGCCACTGGCCCATGAGTCTCCCTGCCTTCATCGAGGTGGGGGAAACAGGAGCCCTGGGGCCCACCGGTGGCCTGAGAGTCCCAGGTATGGACATGAGGCCTCTCCTGGAACATGAGGGCCTAGTGGGCTTCGCTGGAGCAGGCCTGCCCATTTCTGTTGCGGGAGGGACACCTGGCTGGGTGCTCCTGCCAGCAGCATAGACCCACCACTACAGACAGCCCCCATCAGGCCCTGCTGAGCACACAGAGGGCTCCCAGACCTCCCAGACCACCGGAGGCCAGTCTGGTGGCCTCCCCAGAGGTGGAGCCCTGACCTCTTGTGGGTCCTGGGAGCAGGTGGGAATGTTGAGGGCCATTCCATTCCCTGGCTTCTCCTGCTCAGTTTCTCAGGGGCCAGTCAAGCTGTAAGCATGTCAGAGGAGGGTCAGGGCCTTCAGAAAGGGGGGAATTCAGGTCCCCCAGGCATCCAGCATCTTGGCCCTGCCCTGTCCAGCCCTGAGCAGCAGGCAGAAGGGCACACAAAGAGGCACACATTTCTGGACAGAGGTGGGATGGTCCTGCCCAGGGCAATCGTGGAGCGGATGACCAAGGGGACAGAACGAGCTCTATCCCCAGACAGTGGCCACAGGGATGCTGAGAAGGCCCCACACCCTCTTGTGAAGAGTGGCCGCTCTAATGCAGGCCGCCAGACTCCAGGCCCGGCTCCAGGCCCGGCTCCAGGCCCACCAAGGGTGCAGGTCCTGCCGGCACCATCTCCTATCTCCCTCCAATCTTACCCAGGGCCTGCGCTGATTTCTGGTGCCTCCACCCACAGTTCTCTTCTGAAAACTGGCTGCCATCCTCCAAGGCCACCCACAGTCCCTCGTCATGGGCTACCCTCCAGGATGGGCCCGGCCAGCTCTCCCCACGGTGTTCAACTACCAGTGAGCAGGGCAGTCCAGGCGGGAGCCTGTGTGGGGGAAGGCAGCGGCAGTGGGTAACTGAGTGAGGGCAGAACACTCCCTCTGCCTAGACCTCTGCCGCTGGCCGGGGGTCCTCTGCTTTCCCACCATGGGCACCTCCCCTCCTGTGCTGCGAGAAGGCTGGACTTGGGGACAGAAGGACTGTCTCCCCAGGGCCCTGCAGCACAGGCTCAGGCTGGGCACAAGAGGGCAGTGATTCTCACAACTGCCCCGTGCGGCAGGCACTGCTATCAGCCCTCTCTTACAGAAGAGCACTGAGGGGCTCAGAGGTTCAGCGATTGGCTCAAGGTCACACAGTAAGTGAACGTGGAGCCGGCACTCGAACCCCAGCAGACCTGGTTTTGGGTTCCTCTGGAGACCTGCTTCTTTCCTAACACGGTAGCCCCTGGGAATGGCCACTGGATTCGAGGGACAGTGGCTCTGGGACCATGCTTGTTAGGCTAGCATGCCATTTCCCTCAGAGCTGGGGCCTCTGCCTCTTGTGTGGCATTGCTGACTTTCTGCAAAGAGCCCGCTCCTCCCTTCCTCTTCTAGCTGTGGGCAGGGTGCTCTAGGACCTCCAAGTGCAAGCTCTCAGCATCAGAGAAAGTGGGACCAGTGAGCAGCCCAAGGCAGGGGTCCTGGAAGGGCAGCCCAGGAGGCTGGGCCCTGGGGTGCCCCATGGGGAGGGGTCTTTGCTCTACAGCTCCAGGTTGGGGGTGTGACTGCAACCCCCCTGCGTCTGTCTGAATTCACTTGTTCATTGTCTTAACTTCTGACTTATAAAGGAACACCTGTCGTTGTGGCTGTGGACCTAAGGCTCACGGGAGAACCCCGATTCCTGTCCGGACCCTGAGCCTGTGGCACGGTCTGTGGCTGGGTTTCGGCAGGGAGAACAGCCTCAGTGCGCAGGAGGAGCTCAGGGAGCACTTGCTCAGGGATGCAGAAAGACTCAGGTTTGAGTGTCTCCATCACCCGCTCCGCCCTTGCCCCCGAAGCCTCTCTCAGGTGCAGTCTCTTCTCTGTGCCCTGAACCTCCGAGACTGTGTGCAGAAGCCTGCCCACCCCTCCACAGGTGTCTAGGAAGCAGAGGATTCTGCAGCCGATCACAAAGGCGAAGTGCCGCTTCGATCACAGGGTGAGAAAACCAAGGTGCGGTGGCGCGCGTTGCAGGCCTTCCCGGGATCTGCACGACTGGGCAGCATGTCCAAGACCCGCTGGGATCGCCAAGTGGCACGGAGCTGCCCACAGCAAATGGAAAGGGCTGCAAATGCATTGGCAGCTTCTCCCGGCGACCACGTCCCAGATTCTGGGGCTCTGCCGTTGCCGTAAACACTGCATTTCTGTTAGAGGTGAGCATAGACACGCTGTCACTTTCTCAGCCATGTTCACCAACTCCTTGACTCCTTCCCCTGGGCCTCTCCACGTACCCCAGTTACGAACCCTCGCCTCCAATGACCTGCCTCTGCACCTGTGTCCGTCCACCCACCTCACCCTCCTTCTACAGCCGACCCCACCACCCACCCTTCAGGGCTGTCCCGCCCTGGGCAAAGATGGGTGCCCCTGCCCCTGTGCTCCACAGGCCACTCCCTCCACCTTGCTCTGAGCTTTGCTTGAAGTGTTTCTCACGAGGGGCTGCTGGGATTTCTGGAAGCCGCCTCCTAGCTGTTCAAGAGTGTCCGGCACTTCTTAGGGTCCCTGGCCACCCCAGCCCCACCCCTAAGTCTCTGGGACAACCAAAAATGCCACCTAGTAACTGTTCCTTGTCGGAAACACCACCTCGTCCTAGGCCTGGGGCTTTAGGGCTGTGTGTCTGGCCCATAGCGGCCCTTATGTCCCCCAGCCCCCCAGATGCACAGCGACAGGGAGGTGCCAGTCCCTGGGTCACTTAGAGGCTGGATGCCGAGACAGCTGCAGTATCGGGCCTGTGGCGTGGGCAGCCCGCTGCAAGCCGGAGGAGGTCAGGGAGGGTGGAGCTGAATGACAGCCTCATCCTTTTAAAGTAACTCTGTTAGTCCAGTGTGTCCCATGCTCCATGACAACGGGGGGTGCGAGTGATCATCTGAGCCAAGCCTGGCAGTGGGTGGCATCATCTCTCCCCAGGGCCCGGAGGGGCCCACAGGTGGGCGGGATGGATTCCCTTGGCCCCCAGAGCCAAGGATGGGCACTCAGGGCCCCGATGCTTGAGGACACACTCAGATGTCACACACAGCTCCCCATGGTGGCCCAAATGGCTCCATATGGCACCAAGGACACGCTCAGACACAGGGATGGGCCTGGATGGCTACTTGCAGGTTGGGAAGTGGGTCCTCAGGGTTGGCCTGAAGGTAGGCACTGGCCACTGAACCCCAGATTCTCTGCTGATGGGGAGGGAGCCCGGGGAGGCACCCTAGTCAGGGCCCAGCTGTCCAGCAGGGAGGGAGTTGTGCTGGCCTGTCCCTCCAGGTATTGGCAGCACTGGGGACTGACCAGCCGGGGTACAGATGAGGCTCAGATCTGGCCAGGGTCTGCAGGCTCTGGACTGCTGAGTTTGGGATGGTCTGAAGGCCCCAACCGAGTTTCTCACTAGCTTTTGATCTTCTGGGAGGCAGAGCCCATGGCTTTTCATCATGTGTTCCAGAGACCAGCAGAGGGTGAGCACACATGGATGAAGGGACGGCAGGGTGGGGGTCCTTGTCCCCCCACCCCACCTGGCCAGCCTCCCTCGTCCCTCACAGCGGGGTAGGGCAGGGGGGCTCAGGCACTTGGTGCTCATCAGCACGACCAGCTCTGACCTCAGGAGGCCCTCCTGTAATCCCAGTGGTCGCAAGGGCATTGACTGGGCCTCATGTGGGCCTGTAGGTTTCCTGGCCCCTTTCTCTACTGGGCCTTCCCCAGGCCTCCCTCCCCCGACCATGAAAACCAGGGCCCGTCTCTCCTTGCACCTGCGGGTGCTCTGGGGCCTAAACCCCCAGCTCTCTGTACTCTGGCTGACCTCATCCTTGCACTCGGGACCACCTACCCAGCACCCATGGGACAGGGCCACACAGTGTCCCCTAATGCCCCACTGAGGCGGGTGGGCATGGCCTCCTCCACTGCTTCCCCCACTGCCCCACTCTTCTCCAGGGGATCCCTCTCAGGTACCCACCCATCACTCAGTACCCACACCAGATGCCACTCGAGGGACAAGACTCTGAGCTCTGGGGACTCCTTTCTGGGACCCAGTTTCCTTATCCACAAACTAAATGACTGGACCAGATGGTCCTCAGCCTACCCTGCAGACACTGTGGGAGGGACCACTGAGCAACAGACTAGAGGAGGCCAGGGTGAGGTCGAAGGAAGCAGGGTCTTGGCTCCTCAGTAGGTGGGATGGAGAGGCACAGAGCTGAGGCTCCTGTAGGGCCCCCTTTACCTGCCAGCTCCAGCCCACTTCCTCTATTCTGGTCCTTGTGTCCCCTGCAGGGCCCCGGGGGGAGCTCACAGCACAGCACCCCTCCCCCTGCTGAGGGTCCCAGGCAAGCGCCACCCCCCCACACCCCCCCCCCCCCCCGCCCTGTGCTGAGGGAAGCTCTCCTCGGGGCTGTTAGCTGACCCTCCCCTAGCACCAATGCCCAGTGCTGTGTCTGGTTTTCTGTCTTCCCACCCTCAGCCCCCACCTGGTGGGTCGCAGACAGCCTGGTCTTCCCTATGAGACACAGTGGGGATGGCAGGCAGGGCCCTGGGCCTCTGGGGGGCTGAGGTCAGGGCAGACAGCAAGGGAGCAGGATTGATGGAGCCCCTCGGGGCTGCCCTGTCACCCAGCCAAGCCTCCAGAACCCAGGGAGCACTTAGCGCAAATGAGCAGCGCGCCTGGGCTGCCGTACCAGGAGGTGGCTGTGTGCGACCGGCTGCCCTCCATCTCCCTGCGGCTCCAAGCCCTGCTTGGCCTCCTGGCCCCTCAGCCCCACTCCCTCCTCCCTGGCATTCCACCTGGGGGCTCGCCTGCTCTGAATGCTCTGTCCCCTGCTTGGGGGCCCTCCAGCTTGCAGGTGGGGACCCCGAGCCTGCCCGAGGAACACTGGTGTCACTGGGTAACAACCACATCAGCCAGGTGCCCCCAACCCCACAAGGGTGGAAAGGCTGGCCCCCTTTGTTGCCAGCCCTGGTTCTGGGCCATGACACAAAGGCCACATGCTGGGGGCTCATTCAGGCACTGAGTGTCAGAATGCGAGGCTCCCTGGCCCTCCTGCCCTGACTGGGATAGAGAAGTTGAGGGTTACAGGGGCAGGAGACGAGCCACAGACCTGGTGGCAGTCAGGGCCCAGACCTGTGGTCTCTAAGCACCCCCACACCAGGGATGTGTCCTAAGAAGGTTGCGGGCGGGCGGGGGTGCAGAGCAGGCCAGGAGTTGGCCTGACGCATTGCTGGGTCACCAGGGCCCCTGAGCCTGTGGCAGACATGGGGACCTGGGAGGCATGGCCCTTTCCTGAGGGGCCATGGTCACAACACACTCAGGGCCCAGGATCACCTAAGAGCATGGAGCAGATGTGCGGGGCCACCAGCAGCCACGGGCCACACCGTGGCCCCTGACTCGTGCCACAGTCCTAACCCGCAGGATATGGGATGGTGCCCATATCTGAGTACGCAGTCTTTGCAGAGATCACTGCTTACGACAAGATCCCGCAGGAGTCGGTGGGCCCCTAATCTGACAGGACTGCTGTCTTCACTTCTGTAGGGTGAAGTCTGGAGGCCGCACAAGAAGGCCTGCAAAGAGGAAGCCAGATACCTACAGGCGGAGAAACCAACGCCAAGGATGGCCCGCCCACCCCCAGAGAAGCCCGGAGAGCTTGGAGCAGACTCTGCCTCTTGGCAGTGGGAGGAGCCAGCCCTGCTGCACCTGGATCCTGCGCTTCCAGCCTCCGAGCTGCCAGAAGAGAACCTCCGCAGTGTAAGCCGCCAGTGTGTCTTCGCATGGCCCTGGGAAGCCTGTGCGCTCCCAGACCCCCGGCACCCAACCCAGGCCTGCCACACGGGAGGTGCCTGGAATCATTTCCTGCTGAGGCCTGCCCAGACTTGGGGAGCACCGCAGGGAGAGCCCCAGAATGTGGGCGGCTGGGGGATGCCCAGGGAAGTGGAGTGGCAGGGCCAAAACCCCTGGAGAGGATGGACCCGGCCATGTGCCATGGGTGTGCACCGGGAGGACCCACTTGGTGGGAGGGTGTGTGCCAGAAAGGTGAGCCAGCCAGGAGCTCTTGAGAGGTGACCCCAAGGCCGCGGGCAGATAAGGGGATGGGATGAGGCTGACCTGGCCGCCTCAGGGGCTCCTAGACCTACCTAGGATTCTAGGATTCTTGCTGGGAGAGCACGTGTGCACCCTCCCACCTAGAGCTTCCCTGGCATCCACCGCCTGTCTGAAGACGGTGGAGGAGGCTGGTGGCCTGGACCCTGCCCCACAGTGCAGAGGACACAGCTGGGAGGCCAGGCCTGCCCTCACCTCACACCTGGCTACTGTGTGCTCCCACCTGGGAAGGCGGGATAAGGCCTGGGGTGGGAGGAAACATCCCCCAATCTGTGCGCCCCACCCCCCACAGGAGACTTCCGGCAGCTCAGGGCACTTGCCCAGGCCTGTCTTAGACAAACAGTAGCAAGAAAGGCGGCCAGCCACTGTGACAGTGAGGAGGCAGGCTCCAGGGTGGGTGGCCTCGGGCTGGAGCCCTCCTGCTGCTGGGCCCGTTTCTTCTCCTAGATGTGGGCAGTGAGCTGACCCCACAGGGCTGTGCGGACAGCTGCACATGATCAGGGATGGCGCCAGCAAGGAGACAGTGACCGGCAAGGGCTGAACTAGGCGGCAGGGTCCAGTTCCTCCAGGCCCTGACACAGGTTGGAAACCCGTGTCTTGGTGTGAAACCACACTGCACCAAAGCAGGTCTTGGGAAGAAGACTCTGGGTTACGAGAGAGGTGCCCAGCCTCTCTCTGCCCGGGCATGTCCAGGCCTGGGAGTGGTGGATGCTGGTCCCATGCCCGACCTGATTCCTGGTGGCCCGGGGTGAGCCCCTCTCCCGGCCTGTCTCCTGTCCAGGGCCGGCTAGACAGACACCTGTGCCTGTGGGTGTGGATATCCCAGCTTGGGCCTGGACACGCCCACATCAGCCAACTGGGCTCTCCTCCTGGCTCTGAGGGCCCAGCCTGCTGCCAGGCCAGTGTGTCCCCAATCCCTCTCCCAGTAGGCCTCTGTGGCCCCAAAGGCCTTCCAGCTCAGGCTTACACTGTTCCTTCATTACTGCCTGCAAGGAACCAGACCAACGTCTCCTGTCTCCTAGGCTCACTTGCCCAGGCATTTGTCTGTGACTCCTGGGGGACCTGGCCCAGTGTGGTGCAGGGGACATACTGGCTGCTCCTTGCACTGGCCAGTAAGACACAGCCGGGCCACCCTGTGTCCGCCCAGGGGTCACCTGATTCACACCCTGGTGCCTAGGAACGGTGCCTAGGAACAGCCCTTGTTAGCAGGGCAGGAGCAACACACCACGAGGCCCACTGAAGAGCTGGCCTTCAGCAGACAGGCATGGAGGACCAGGCGGAGGACAAAGCCCAGCTACATAGAAGGCCGATTCACCCACAGCCCTGTCCTGATGGAGACAGGGAGGCCAGACCAAAGGCTCAGGGGGAGTTCGGCTCACAAAGGTTCCTAGCTGGCCTCAGAAACGGAGCCAGGCCCCAGAGAGGCATCGGGAAAAGGCAGCTGATAGTCGGCTGTGGCCTGGCCTGGGATTTCTATTCCTGGCCTCTGGACTGGAAGGGCTTGAGACCTCCAGAAAACTCAGGAGCCCAGGACTGGGCAGCAGTGAATGCCACAGGCTTTGGGGTCAACAGACTGGGTTGCCATCCCTAGTGGCCTGTCTCATGTGGTCTACGTGCTCTTAGCAAAGTTACGTGGCTTCCCTGGGCCTTGGTTTACTCATCTGTAAGTCAGGTCTAAGAACACCTGTCCTCATCTGATGCGTCAGGGAGACAGAAGTGGGAAGAGACGTGCACTGAGTCTTGGTCCTAAAAAGGGCTCTCAAGCGCTGGACACCGCTGACTGAGGGGGTCTGCCCGGGCCGGCAGAGACTTCGGGGCAGGGGTGAGGGGCAGAACATGCACCAGAGCCAGGAGGCAGTGCATGGGGCCAGTGTCCCTCCTGGGGACCTTTAGGGGGCTTGTGACTGTTACTCTGTCATACGTGAAGATGCAGAGGCAGAGAAGCCAAGTGGGTCAGGAAGCTGGCGCAACAGGACTGCCTTCTGAACCCAGGCCCGGGGAGGATGTCCTTCCTCTCGCAGGAGCACAGCAGCATGTCCGGCAAGGTGCTCAGACCGTTGCATCATGCGGGTGGCCCTTGCACATCCTGGCTCCCTTGGGCCTCCCCACCACGTGCCTCCCCCCTGTCTCAAAGCTGGGGATGATGAAACCACAGGTCCTTGAACAGTGGAGGGCCAGAGTGGCGGCACAACTGGGGGCCAAGGACGGCCTGGAGACGCAGGCCATGAGCCAGGTGGCTTGGGAGAGCCCCCAGCCCCCAGCTCAGGGACAGATGCTGGGTGGGTTCTCTTGGGCCCAGCCAGGATGGCCCTCCCTGGGGTGTGGGGGGCAGGGCTGGGGCTTCTGAGGGCTCTCCCCTAGAATCCCTTGCCACCCCCGCAGTCAAAGCTGGTGCACAGAAGCCATAGTTTCTGTCGGTGGGCCCAAGTGTGGTCCCTGCTGTGGCTTCCGCAGTCCACAGGAGCCCTGCTGGCAAGGGGGCAGAGGGGCAGCTAACTGGTTCTCATTGCATGGACAGGCCCCTCCGGCCTCCAACCCCCAGTGCTGTATCCCTAGACTCCTCCCACTTTGCCCAGGCCCTTGGTCAGCCCCCGCCCACCTTGCATGGCTCAGCAGAGAGCAGGACACAGGTGGGTCCCCAGACTGAGAACCTCCCCAGTGTCGGGAACTGGGCCAGCTTTTGTGGCTATGGCAGAGAAGTGTACAGACAGAGGTGGTCCCTGTCCCCAGCAGCCCAGGAAGGGTCAGAGCCATGCAAAGGTCATCACTCAAGTGTCGGGAGGCAGAGTGGTGCTGAGAGATGTCCAGGAGCCAGGAGCAAGCTGGGAACCAGGAGCAAGCTGGTCAGCACCGGTGGGCCTATGTGCCTGTGTGAGCCAGCATGGGGCTCGGCGTTTGCCCCACGCCCGGCAGAGGGGCCCTGGGCAGGCTTGGACTGGTGGCCCTCACTGGCTCTGAAGCACACTGGCCAGAGGGAGTGTTCCCCTGTGGCCTTACTGGGCTGCAAAACCCCCAGGACCGCTTCTTCCCCTGTAAAACGACGACAGCTGTCATCACCGAATGCCAGGCCCAGCCACCCAAAAACATCACAGGAAGTCCCAAACAGGAGCCCTGGGAGCCCCGGGAGCCCCGACATTCCCCACTCTCACAAGCTCACTGACATTTCTGGTCCCCCAACGGAGGCTGGAAACACAGCCCGCAGAGTCAGGGCTCTCTCTTGCCTCCCTGCCTCCCCACCCTCTCCCCCACCACCTGGGCCAGCTGAATCAGGGTGGGTTTTCACCAGGTGGCGACCCCAGGGCAGGGAGCTGGTGGCCGGGCGCCTGGGAGAGGAGACTGAAGCCAGGGCTCCCAGAGAGGCCGTGTGGCTCGGGCCACCAGAGGGCGCCTGGCCCACAGAGGCCAGGCCCAGTCACAACAGGAGGGGACACAGGGCTTGCTGCTGCCCCGGGAGGTCACCCTGTATCCTTTGCTCCACGTGGCGCTGGCACTCATCTCAGTGCCTGGCCCTGTAGGGCCCTCTGGAGTTGCAGTGTTCATGGGAGCTTTAGCTGCAGGGGGTCAGGGAGAGGAGCTCCTCTGAAGACCTTGGCCCTAGGATGGAGAAGGCTTGGGGCGCCGGGAGGAAGGGGCCCTGGTAGGGAGGGTGGTGACCCTGCCCGGAGCACAGTCCCCAGCGTTCCAGGCCCAGGGGAGGGCGGCACTCGAGCCCTGACCTGCACGATGCTAAGACAGCTGCTGAGTAGCCATCCTCCTCCAGCTGGACAGAGAGACAGACAGCACCCCATGTGCACCCATCATACTCACAGACTGAGATGCACTTTGATCGCCCTGGGTCCCTACTCCACTGCGTCCAACTGAAGGGGAACAAAACCCAGCTCCCAGCCCCAGCCCAGCCCCACCTCTGCATCCCGTTTGCCCCACTGTCTCCCAGCCGTTGGCGGCTGCCCAGACTCTGCCACTCTGTCTCTCGGCCTAACCAGGACAGAGGCCTGTGGATTCGATTAAGTTTAGGATGGTCCCTAAGGACACAATGGCCAATGGCAGTGGATACAAGAAAGAGAGGCACAGGGGAAGGCTTCCATCCAAGATCTGGGGCTTGGTGGGAGCAGTGGCTCAGTGGACCTTGAGACCCAGGCATGGGGCAGGATCCAGCGGGAAGGCCAGGGACACCCAGGCAAAAGTTCCTGTTTGTGTGGGAGGAGGGGCAGTGGTGGGCAGAGGGCCCCGAGCTGGCCCCAGGCACCCAGGCATGTCCACTTGTCCCACCAGAGAGGCAGTCCTGCTAGTGATAGGAACTTTCAGCAGAGGGAGGCCTGCTTTGGGGTCCCTGTGAGGGGGGGCTCTCCAGAACATTGGAGGATGGGCAGATATGTCAAAGGACCTCTCAAGGCAGCTCTCTCTGTGTCCGACCTTCTGGGGGTCAGGAGGCCAGAGCCCGGCTGCCTTTCTCCCACTCCCCAGAGAGGCAGGGCCATGGGCCTCACAATGTTCCATATCTCTGTCATTCAGAATTTCTGCAGTGGTCATTCCTCGTCCCCCCGGGGTCACCATTTGAGCAGAGCTCTTACTTGCACATGCCTGCCCCTAGTTTGGGAGAAATCCCTCCCTGGAGGAACGCTGGTCTGCTCTGCTGCTGCTCCCTGGTCCCAGGCACACCACACAGGACCCAGTGCGCTTCCCCACACGTTTGCAGTTTGAGGAGCCCAGGGGTCGGGGTGGTCCTTTGGACACTGTACTCCACCCCCCACCCTCACATACCCTGGCTCCAAAGCTCCTCAGAAGCTCACAGGGAGAGGGTGAGCAGGACTGAGGGCAGCTGCAAGCCTGAGGATGCCTGGGAGGGTCGATGCTCTTACAAAGAAAAGACAAGGCCCCTGGGCGGGATCCAAGGCGCCGACCACCTGCAGCTCGACTCCCAGCCAGAGGCAGCCTGGAGTGCCCCGCCAGCGGGCCAGCGAGCACAAGTTCCCAAGGCAGGAATCCGGGTTTACAGGCATTCCCGCTCCAGGTGGCAGAGGTCGTGCCTCACCCCCACCCCAGGCACCGGGCTAGCACTCCACCTCGCAGGGGCCCCACTCCCGCCAGGAATGGGGGACCTCTAATTGAACCCAGCTAGGCTGCCGCTGCTGGGGATCCCACAGGAATCCTCAGGCCCGACCGGAGGCGGCTCCCGGAGAGGCCCTAACAGCCAACTGGGAGTCCCCAGCCCGAGACCGCCGTCAGCTGCGCCCGACAGCCAGCCCCGCAGCCAGCCCAGCGCGCCCGGGGGCTCCGACTCCCGCCCCGCCACCGCGCAGTGCCGAGCCAATGGCCGAAGACGCCCAGCTCTAGCTGTGGCCCTGGAGGACGCTCCCCGCCGGGGACGGCCCGGCCCACAGCCCCACGAGGACAGCTCCGCGGGGGAAGGGGCCGGTGTGCGTGCTGGGGGCTGGAGGGCGGCGGAACGGAGCGCAGGAGACCCGGGCGGCACTTGGAGGCGAGGCCCCGAGGGGTGCAGACGAGCGGGGTACAGGCGGCGCGATCTGGGCGCAGGGCAGACCAGGGGAGAGCAGGAGAGCGCAGGAGAATCCCCAGACACGCCGGGGTCCGGGGCCCCCGGGCCGCGCCCTCACTTACCGGAGATCTCCGCCTGGGGCACGTCGCTTAGGCTGAAGCCCTTGGCGCCGTAGATCTGGCGGACTTCGCTGCAGCTCCGGCTCTTGCTGGCAGGGTCCCCGCGGGCGCAGGCGGCCAGCACGGCGGCCGCGCAAAGCAGCCACCAACCTCGGGCCCGCAGCTCCATGGCGGGGCCGGGGCGCCCCGGCCGCACGCCCGCCCGCGCCTCTCTCGGATCCCGCCCGGGGCCGCGCAGCCCCCGCCCGCGAAGGGCAGAGCCAAGGTCCCGGAGCGTGCGGCTCGCGGTCCGCAGGCGGCGGCGGCCGAGAAAGCGGCGACAACAAAAGCCGGCGGCGCGGGGCGCGCGGGGCGCGAGGTCCGGCCGCTTGGTCTGGCGGCACAGAGAGCGGCGGGCGAGCGCGCAGTCCGGGCTCGGCGCCTCCCCTGCGGGCGGCCCGGCCCCTCGGCAGCCGGGGAGGGGGCGGGGCGGGGCGGGGCGAGCAGGGGCGGGGCGGGTAGGGGCGGGGCGCGCGGGGCGGGGAGCTGCGCTGCCGGGCGCGGCGCGGGGCGCGAGGAGGGGCGCGAGGAGGGGCGCGCCAGGCGCTCTTCCAGCTCCGCGGGTCCTGGGCCCCGCCGGCTAGCGGGAAGCTGCCTACGGCCGGAGGGAGGCGGGGCCGCCGGGGAGAGCGCGGGCCGCGGCGGGGTCCCCGGGGGCGGGTCCCCCCAGTCCAGTGCCCCGGGTGGCGGCACCCCACTGTGGGGGCGGGGGCGGGGGCGCTGAGGCAGGGCTTCCCCCGCCGGACATGACGTCACGCCGCCCGCGCGCCTATCAGAGGCTTCCCCGCCCCGGGCCGAACTGGGCCTCCCTCCGGTCTCCGCCTCCCTCGCTCCCGCCCTGCCTCCGTGCACCCTGGCTGCGCGCCCCGCTCCTCCCCTCCCGCAGCGCCTCCTTCTCCTCTGCGCCCCGCCCCCTCCTCGCCTGCACCCCTTTACCAGCCCCTCGCCCCCTATGTCCACTGCAGTCGGCGCCCCCCCCCCACGGCTCCAGCTCGCACCTGAGGTTTTTGTGGGGGCGGATGGGGGGCTGTGCGCTGGAAACTAGCTGGGAGACCAGACCCCACCCTTCCCAGCCCTGCAGACAGGCGGCCGACGACTTAGTTATTGGAGACCGTCAGCGGGCTTTTGGTCCCTCCGCGTGGGTCCCGGAGAAACAAATGTGACCGAGGCAGAACGTCCGTATTGACTTGGGGCGCTGGGCGGTGGCAGGTAGCCTCTCGGGCCAACAACAGGTCAGGTAGTCTGGGAGGTGAGGCGAGCGTGCAGGTCAGAGGGCTTGACGGGGAGCTCCTGGTGAGGCTGGTGGGGTTGACAGGCCCGGTGCAGGCTGGTGCAATGAGTGGGCAGCGCCCCTAGCTGCAGAGGGAACCGGGCCTACGGGGGTGGGGTGGGGGGAATCTGTGAAGAGGCAGGTAAGAAGACCAGGGCGCTGGTGTCTGGAGGGCTTCTCCGTTTCTTTCTTCCCGGGCTGCTGGGCCTCTCCCCTGGCCTCCTGCTCTCTCCACTGCCATGTGGGCAAAGGCCTCAGAGACCACCAGGCCATGAACCTGGATGCCTAACTGGCAGAAACGGGAGGAAAGCAAATAATCCGGCACCCCTGGTGGTACCCCTGAGGAGGACCCTGAGATGACCCGCAGCGTGGCCCTGAGTGCCTGGACTTGGACCTCCCTGCTGGGAGCAGGCCCCTGGGGTGCCACCCACACCTCCCTGCCTGGTCTGCAGGCCATCAGCTGGGTGGGCTGTGAGCAGGGTGGGGGGACCGCCATCCCTCCCCTGCCTCCCTGAGGGACTGACTCAGCTGCCCAGAAGGGGCCTGGGGTCTCCTGCCCCACCTCCCAGAAAAGCCTGCTCCCTTCACCCAGAGACACTGAGTCATTGTATGGAGGGAGGCTATGAGGACCCAACCCAAGTATACAGACCTCCTGCCCTCCCCACGCACCTGCTGCCTCATCGTGTTGGTGACTCATAGAGCCCCCACCCCCCCACAGCGCGCACATACACACAGGCTTACTCCTTGCCCACGCCTGGCACAGCCACCTGGACACCTCTCCCTGCCACACCACATGCCTGCCTGGCGGAGGCCACCCCTGGGAGGGTTAGGAGCACTGGCTCAGGCCCCGTCTATAGCCATGTGCTTCCAGGTCTGGCGGGAGCCAGGACTGAGGCTTCAACCTGCTTGAGGGTCTTCCTGTCTTGTTTTGGTGATCACTGTTACCACCTCTTAATCTAGCCAGACTGGGAAATTCCTCAGGGTGGGGTCAGTGTCCAGAGTATTGCTGGGTCTTCAGACAGCAGTGTGGCCAGAAGGTCCACGGGCCATGCTTCTATGGCAGGTTTCCAGGATGGCCCAGCTGGGGCACCTCCAAGGTGTGGCATGGCTCCATCCCCTCGAGAAGGGCTTCCGGCTCCCTGAATCGCTGCAGTTAGCCCTGGGGGCAAGGAGAGGAGCTGTGACGGGGCCTCTCTGTGGGGTTGGCACGTGGCCAGGAGGGCCGTAGGCGGGGTGGTCCTCCTGGCTCTGAGGGGGCCGCACTTGCTGGAGAGCACTGATGACAAGGAACAGGGAGGCTGAGCACAGGGGGCAGCCAGCAAGTTTGTTGTAGACATGTGGCCGCTAGGTGGTCACTGCTGGAGGTGGCTCTCCCGAAGGCTGCCTATGTGGGGACGGGGGCTGCGGGGGCATATTGGGGGGGAGGTCCTGGCTGCACCCCGGAATCCCTTGCCATCTTTCTGTCCAGTTGTCTGACCCACAGAGCCTTCCTTGCCCCCCTCCCCCCACCAAGGGGCATACTTGGGTTTTACAGACCTGAACTCCATCCTGGGTCATCTGCTCGGAGCAGCTGCCTCATGTGCTGGCCAAGAGCTCCTGTTCCCGAGACCCAGGCTGCCTCAGTGGGCCACCCTTCCTGCCAGATAAAGGACGCCCGTCAGCCAGGCCTGGGCACAGCTTGGCAGAAGCAGCTGGGGTCACACTGGGGAGGGACCACCTGAGCCTGCCAGGTCCATGTCACCCTGTTCTCCAGCACCCCCATGCCGTCACCACGGCCTCCGTTGGCTGGGCAGGAGCTGCAGTGGGGATTGGGGGGTTCGCCAGGGGATCCCTGGGGGTGAGGGTGCAGGGCTGACAGAGCCCTCGCTGTGTGTGCCCCTTGGCCCAGCTGCGGGGATGGGGCCACCCCTTCCTGCTTGGGGTGTCAGCCTGTCCGCTTGTGGGTGCACACGTACGGCAGCAAGGTGGAAGGTTCGAGTGGGCCATTTGTTTGCCCACTCATAAAAACGAAAATTGCCTGGGTCCTTGAGCCAGCGGCATGGGACAGACGCTGGATTGGCCCTGCTGTGAAGTGAGGAGCTGGGAAGAAAGGGGCCATTTAGGGTCATCTCAGTGGGGCGCCTGTGGGCTCCCCCACATTTCCTCTTCTGGAGGAGCGGCCTGAGTCCTGGAGGGCACGTGTTGCAGCTCAGGGTCCCTCTGCCCTCCGCTTCCTGCCTCTGCCCAGGAGGAGCCTGGGCACGTGGGGCCCCTGATTTCGACCTAGGGGTGTGAGCCCGTTGGCGGTGCTACTGGGGAGCAACAGGGTTTTTTCTCTGTTGGGCCTCATGATGACTTTTGGTAACCCAAAAGCAAGTTTCCAAGTAGACCGAACAGTCAATAGTTGCTTCTATCCATGTATGCCTGCTCAGAATGTTATTGCTAGCTGTGTCCCCTGACAAGGGCTGAGTCCTGCTGGCGATGAGATGTGTGAGGTCAGAGGGCATAGGGCAGGGGTGACTGGGCTGGAGCACCCCGATCCATGGGGGCCCTGGGAGTTGGTGTGATGCCCTGGGCCAGAGCAGAGGACACAGGGTCCTGTAGCTCTGCAGGACGCTAGGGACCCTATTGGGGGGAGGGACAGCCTGCTGGAAGCAGTGGGCACCACAGGGTGTGGCTGATGGACAGGGTGTGACCCTGGGCCTGGGTGAGGCTTGGCCGGGCAGGGCTTTCTGCAGTGGCACTCAGAGTCCCTGATGGACAGAAGCTCAGGCTGGCGGCCTCTGAGTGGCTCTGTAGGACCCTAGAGACAGGAGGCTAGCTGCTCTCTGGCCTCCGCTGCCCCGTCTCAGGATGGTGGCATTTGGGAAAAATGCTTTGAGTCTCTCATGTCAGCTCATTAGGAAGGACCTGGGCCCAAGACCACCCCCAGGGATGGCTTCAGTGTGCAGTCTCTGAAATGTGGCTTTGGTCTGGCCCTGCTGGACAATCAGTGGGACTCTAGAAGCCCCATTCCATCTACCCCCTCCTCCCCACCCCCTGCCACTAAGCCTAGGCCTGGTATGCGCTCCAGAGAAGCTCAGCTCTGAGTCTTAGCTGCACAGCACCCTTGCTCCCCAAGTTTGGCAGACGGCCCTTTGGGGCAGCATCTGGGGGAAGTTTGGAGGACACAGAAAATCTGGGTGCCATTATTCTGCAAAAGTGGTCCTACCCTTACCAAGCCCCGCCTCTCTCCAAACCCCAGCTGGGGCAGTGGACTTCAAGGCAAGGCTCCCTGGCAGCCTGCTGGGCCCAGCAAGCCCTTTGATCTGCCAGAAGTCTGGGCATGCCTCTCTTATCCACGCCAGGGGAGGGAAAGCCGATGGCGGAGCAAGGCTTGGTCATCCACATGGGGTAGGGGCCGGCTGCACCTCAAGGAGGAGCTGCTGGGGGCAGTTTCTCAGGTCTGAGCACACACCCAGCTGGAGGACAAGGCCCACACACTCAGCTCTGGCCTGGGGCGGGTTGCGGTCTTCCCCGGGCTGCCTTCCCCTCCCTGGCTCCTAGAGGAAAGGGGAAGCCCAGTCCCGGGGTGCCCAGGCGCAGGCTGACATGTTGGGACACAACACCCATTTGTCTGGCGCACAGACATGTATGCCTGGCCCCCTTGGGCGCCTGGGCCTCGGAAGCTCGCTGCTTTCCTGTTGGGATGCCGGTGCTTTCCTGCTGGGCTGCCGGTGCTCCCCTCCACACACCTCCGCTGTCTCGGGCTCTGTGGCTTCTCAGTGTGCGAGCCAGACCAGTTCCAATCACAGCCCGCCTGCAGAGCAAAGCCGGGGAGCTTGGTATGGCTCTGCATCAGGTCTGGCCTGCTCCCGGCCTCATGGCTGGCCCGACTGTCTGTTAAATCAAACCAAATTCTTCACCATTCTCCAGACGTATGTGGATTACCCCCAGAACCGTCTCTCAATCTCAGGGCAGGCCTGAGAGGTGGCCTCCAGCTGCAGAGGTTGGGAGCTGAGGGGCTGTGTGTCCCGCAGATGTGGCTCCTGAAACCTGGGGAGGGAGAGGGGGGTCACTCTTTGCTGGGTGAGGCCACCCACTGTCCTTTTATCACCCTTCCCAGGGTGTGGGCAGGCCTGCCCCCAGGGCATGCGCGGTGTCCAGGTGCCCTCTCAAAGCCCAGTGAAGGACTTCCCTCTGGATGAGCTGGCTGAAGACAGGGCGGCCCAGGCACCGGGCCCCATCCTGCCCATACTGTGGCAGCCAGGAGTCCACCTCGAGGTCGAAGGAGGGCCTGGTTTCCGCTTGTCATTTTTAAAAAGGAACAAATCAGCATCTAAAACAAGCTACTAACTTGCTCTTCTGGAGCCGTACTATTGTTTAAAACTGGGTGAGCTGGGTCTGGCCAGATGCTCCCTGGTGCTGGGCATGTGACAGGTCTCAGTGGCATCTGTGTACCCCCTGCTATTGGCCTCAGGGATGTCCAACAGCATCTGGGTCTGGCGGGAAGTCTGCTGCCTCAGCACCTGCAGAGCGTCCCACCACTCTCCACGGTGTCCAAGGACATGACCTCATGCGGTCAGCCCCAAGCGCTTTCTGAGATCCTGCAGGTGTGGGACCTGTGGTCACCTTGTGGGCCTAGATGCCAAAACACGAGAGACTTGGTGACTCCACGAGGCCACATGGCCACTGAGCTGTGCTCAAGGAACTGACCTCCCTTCCTGATCTTTGCTGCTCCTGATGAAGGGGCCCTGGCATATGGGGCTGTTGTCCCAGGGTCTTCCCCAGGGAGGCTGCCAGAGAGGTGAGGGAGTCGAGGTGGGAGTCAGCCAGCCCTGGAGGAGCAGATAGCAGTAAGGTCCCGTCTCTGTCCCCCACAACGGGCCAGGAGCCACAGGGGTGGGCGGGGAGGAGGAGATGTCTGTGGCTCCGGGGTCCTTGCTGGCAATTCCTGATCAGGGGCAGGGAGGAGGACCTGAGGAGGACCCAGGCCCATCTGTGAGCCCCACGAGGCTCAGAATAGCCTGCACTGTAGGAGGCTGGCTGGCGCAGGGTAGGGCTGGGGTGTGGGGAGGAAATCTGGGGGCTCACAGTGAAGACCCTTCTTTGGAGAGGGGCCCTGCCAGACGAGGAAGATCTTGCCACCTTGGCACAGGTGAGGCCGAGTCCTGAGATGGACCCTGGGGTGAGACACTGACAGGTGGAGCTGAGAGAAGGTTCCAGCCCCCTGTGGCAGGTTGAGGGGAAGTGCCGGGTCTGTCTGTGTGTGTATCTGTACAGCAGTAAAATCCTGCTGGTGGGAGGGGGCATCTGATGCTGACCCACCAGCCCACCCCAGGGACACAGGGCTGAAGCGGGGAAGTGGGACTCATGAGGTCTGCGGGATGGGGTGGTCTTTTCAAGATAGGGCCAGGCTACTGGCCTCTGAGGCAGTGGAGAGGGTGGGGATGGTCTGGCCAAGTGGGTGAGGGAAATTGGGGGCCCCCAAGCACAGCAGGGATGTCTCCATGGATAAAGGAGGCAGGGAGCCAGAACCAGACACAGCTGAGAAGCTAGGGAAGAGGCCGGTGAGCACAGCCTGCCGCTGGAAAGTGGCCCGTGGGGTCAGCTCAACCCACGTCCCCAGCCCCTGGTCAGTTCTGGTCCACTTTTGCTAGGGAGGAGCAGGTGCTGGGGGGAGGGCGGCCCTTCCCCAGAGGCAGCCGTGGCAGTGACGCTTACCTTTCAGTGAGGGTCTGGCAAAGCTGTTCCAGAGAAGGGGACAGACAGGGCAGCTCAGCCTTCCTGAGGGCCCTTGATCAAAGGGCTCCCCAGGGCTGATTCGAGGGCTGAGGCTGGTCTGGCTAGGGAGGGACAGGAACTGGAGGAGGGAGCTGGGGTGCTGCCCCGCACCCCCCTGTGCCCTCAGCCTTGGCCCAGGAGCCTCTCAGGGTGCCGGCCTTGCAGGGAGATTAGGGGGCTCTCTGGCAGGTGGGGGCTTCCTGAGGAGGCATGTTGGGAGGGGGTTCAGCCAGGGGAGGGTGGAGCTGGGGCAGGGGCAGGGCCTCCAGCAGCCCCTGACCCTGAAGACACAGCCCTTAGCCTCCCCAGAGCCCACCCCATCACTCCCTCCAGCATGTGGGCGCCTGGCTGAGCCACCCGGGCACCCCACATGGTCTCCCGCTGCCTCTGCTTTCATGTTCTTATAGGAAAAATGGGCACAAAACATGGTTGTTCCCTGATTGGCCAAAAAAAACCCCCAACAAAACCAAGGGGCTGACACTTCCCAATTTAAAAACTTACTGCATCGCAACGAAGCAAGTTGAAACAGCCTGATACCTCCCTAGAGGTAAATCTCTAGACCAATGGACGAGAATGGAAAGTCAGAAACAAGGCCCGATACATTGATGGTCAACTGCTTCTCAACAAGGGGGCCAAGACCGTCCAACGAGAGGAAGACTCGTTCCTTCAACGGATGGTGCTGGGTCCCTACCTCACACCACACACAAAAATGAGCTCGAGATGGATCAGAGGAACATGCACAGAAGAGCCAAAATGATAAAAACTCTCAGAAGAAAACCCTGGGGGAATCTTTGGGGCCTTGGATTTGGCGACAGTTTCTTAGCTACGACGCCAGAACCCAGGCAGCCAAGAAAAAGCTAGATACATTGGACTGTCAGCGTTAAAAACTTCCTGGCAGGGAGAGAGTGGAAAGACAGCCCACATGCAGGAGAAAATGTTTGCAGATCACAACCCTGAGAAAGATTTCATATTCAGGATCTAGAATGGACTCTTCTGGCTTCGCAACAGGTCAAACAACCCTCTGAAAAATGGGCAGAGGACTGGAGCAGACATTTTTCCAAAGAAAACATGTAAGTGGCCAAAAACGCATGAAAAGAGGCTCCACGTCATCAGTCACCAGGGAAATGCAACTCCAGGCCCCAGTGAGATGCCCATCATCCCCACTAGGACGGCTGGGATCAGGTGGAAAATAGTGTTGGCCGGGGGTGTGGGGGGGCTGGCACCCTTGTGCCCTGCTGACAGGAATGGGAAATGGGGCAGCTGCCGTGGGAATCAGTTTGGCGGTTCCTCGAAAAGGAAAGCATAGACTTATCGTTGGATCTAGCCATTCTGCTCCTGCGTGTATACATGAAAGAATGGAAACCAGGTACTCAGACAAAAACTGGTGCACGAATGTTCACAGCAGCCTTAGTCACAGTAGTCAAAACTGGAAACAAGCACATGCCCATTGACTAATGAAAAGATAAGCAAAGTGTGGCCCACCCACACAACAGAGTATTATTCAGCCACAAAAAGGACTAAGGTTCTGACACACACAGCGGCATGAACGAATCCTGAAATCGTTAGGCTCCGTGAAGGAAACCAGACACAAGGCCACGTCGTGCGTTCCACTTACAGGAAAGGTCCGGAGCGGGGCAGCCCACAGACACGGGAAGCAGCTGAGCGAGGCCCCGAGCTAGGGGAGGCAAGAAGTAACCCCAAATAGCTAAGGGGCTTCTTTCTCGGGGGATGAAAATGTTTTTGTTTTTGTTTTCTCTTTTTTAATTTACTGGAGAGAGAGAGCATGGGCAGGGAGGAGAGGGAGAGGCAGGCTCCTTACTGAGCAGGAGCCCGATTCGGGGATAGATCCCAGGACCCTGAGATCATGACCTGAGCCTAAGGCAGACACATAACGATGGAGGCCCCCAGGCACCCCCGGGGGTGAAAATATTTTACAGCCTTATAGAGGGGGGTGATCATACAGCACTTCGAATGAGCTCAGTGCATGAACATTTTCAAATGGTTAATTTCATGTTATGTGGATTTTACTTCAATAACAAAACAAAGCAGAACAAAGCTGGGCTGTCCTGAGTGTAAATCGAAGTCTTGAAGCCGGGTGGGACACCCACATTCTTGCCGAGGTCCCAATGTGTGTGTTCCAGAACGCGGCAGCCTGGGACTCGGAGCAGCTGTCGGGGGTCCCCACTGCAGCTTCAGGCCCTGGTCGGATTGTGCTTGTCACTGGGACGCTGGAGTCTGTCCCAGGAAGCCTGGGGTTGCAGGGACAGCAGGAGCCTCTGGTGGGTATGGTTGGTATGGGGGGAGAGGAAGTTCCCTGGGAAGAGCTGAGCTTCTCAAACTCTGAGTTGAGGGCCAGGGGTTCTGGGCTCTGCTTTTGGTTTCCCATCCACATCCAGTGGATTGCTACCTTTGCAATGCACAAGATCCACGCCCTCCCAGTGTCAAATTGCCACAGAGGCTTCCCCATGCGCACCCATCCTGTTTCTCACCAGCCCAGAGAGGTCGTGGGCCACACACAGCAGACCAGGAGTGTGGAGAGGAACTAGCCTAGGTGTCAGTTACTCTGTTCACCTCCCCTGCAAGCCGGCTGCCCAGCCCAGGCGGGGCCATGGGGGAGTGTGGCTGCATCCGCCAAGCCCCTTCCTTGTCCTCACCTCTGGCTCCTGAGCTCAGAACTCCCAGTAGGGCCTGGGGCAAGGGGACAGTCCCTTTTGCCCAGGCTGGCAGCACCCGAGGGCAGCATCCCTACCTGGATATTTGCCCCATGCCTGTCCAGACCCAACAGCCCGGCCCCAGGATTTGTGTCTACCAGGAAGACTGCCAGTGACTGGCCCCCCAGAGCCTCTCTTAAGTGGGTGAGACACACCCTCAAGGCCAGGTTCAGAATGAGGCTCGAGTGGGAAGCGCAGACGTGTCCAGCTTCTAACAGAGAAGTGGGTCTGCTACTCTCACTGCCTCAGGAAGACCCCCAGCCCCAGGCCCACTTCCTCTGGCCTCAAGCTCCTTCCCACCCTGTCTGCAGATTTTCCAGAAGGAGCTATTCTCGACAAGTGCCCGATTCTCCAGCTGCACCCTCAAGCCATCTGGAATTGGGCACTGTAAGGTAATCGTGGGATGCGAAACACACAGAGGCCTCACCTGCTGGCCATGCCCCCTCCAGTGCTCAGAAACACCCGGAGTGACCCTGGGGGCCTGCAGTGATGCCACTTGTACCGATTAGCAGGAGCACTTGGAACCCCGGTGCTTCCATGTTGACACGCCTGACTGGACCCGCAGTGGGGCTGTCCCATCAGCTGGGACAGGGACCACTGGCAGCAGCCCCTATTGGAGAGGGGGAGGGGCTAGAGGAGGAGGAGGTGAAAGTGGCCGAAGATGGCTGCTCTCAGCCACATCTGGCTTGTGTGACCAACACACCAGCATTTAAAGTTTTCTAAAAACCTAAAAAAAGCCCCAACAAAACTCCAGACTCTAGTAATGCATGTCTACATGATTGTTCAAACAAAATTCCGAATTCAGAAATATATGAATAATAAAGACAGAAAGTCCCTGTTCATGCTTTTAATTCATAGCCTCCCTCCAGTGTGATTGAGGTTAACACAGCAGGTGTGCCCTTCTAGAACTTTCTCTGGGCTTTTACGTGGGCACATCTGTTTGGGCTGAGCAGGCATACTGTTGGACTGTTGGGCAGCTTTCTTTTCTGTTTTGTTTTTTTTTTTTTGTTTTTTTTTAACTACACCCAAAGTCCTTGTGATCCTTTGGCATTTGTACCTGTGGATCGCCTTGGTATTTGCAATGCGTTGCCTACATTCTGCAAAATGGCTGCATTTTCCTTCAGTGAATCCACGCCTCTGCTCTAGAGTGTTGTTATTTTGAAAAATTGACATTAAAGCGGCACCGGGGGCTTTCTGTGAGCACACGTCACTGTTTCTACAGGACAGATGCTCCGAAACACGTCCGCTGAGCTATGGGATGTGGGATAGTCCTCTCAGCAGATACTGAGGACGGAGGAGTAGAGCGCGTTTCCTTCAGCCCATGGCCTGTCTGCGCAGGCATGCCGCCATTTCCCCCTTCATCGTTGGTCTTTGTCTTATTGATCATGGAGGAGCTCTCTGTGGATTAAAGATCGGGCTCTTGCCTGCAATCCATGCTGCAGACCTCCCTCCTCCCCCCTCCTCCACAGATGATAAGCCAGTAAATAGCTCCCAACATACATAGATCTATTTCTGGGCTCTTATCCTTGGATTTCTCTGTATATTTCTCTCTGGGCGGAGGCCACGCTGACTTGAACATGGTAGTTTTATAGGACATATATTTCTTAGCTTTGAAAATTTCTTGCCTATTCATTCAAATGTTCTCCTCCACAAGAACTTTGGCTTCAACCCGTCAAATCCCATGAATAACAGATGGGAATTGCCCTGAATTGGTAGATAAGTGCTTAAGAGAACCGATTTTTTTCCCCTCAAAATTGAGAATTCAATATATTTCAAATTTCTCTTTTTATTCACTTTTTTATTGCCTTTCAGTAAAGTTTTATACTTTTCCTCATGTAGACTTAAATTTTTGGATTTATTTTTAGACATTTTTGACTGTTAGGAGCAGTATTTTTGACAACGTATTTCCATGGGTCGTTGCTGTGTTCAAGACAGGTGGTGACTGTGGAACACTGATCTTCCAATCTGACTCACAATCTGACTAGATCACCCAACTAATTCAGTTCTTTTCTGTGTTTTAAGTTGGCTCCATGGCCACCATGGGGCTCGAACTCACGGCCCCAAGATCAGGAGACCCTCATTCCGGGGACTTAGCCAGCTTTGCGCCCCAATTATCTGACTAGTTTTAATAGGATTTCAGTTGACTGTCTTCTGATTTCTTGGTAGCACCTACAATTAGCCAGAACTTGACCTTTTAATTTCCAAATATTTCTGTCTTTTCTTTCTTTTTTTTAACATATTATTATCTCCCCTGAGATCTCCAGTAAAATATTGGTAGATGATGCAATGTTTTAAAATACTGACAATCATGAAGACACTTGTTTTTTTCCTCCTGACTTCTTTTTAAAGTTTTACCGCTCATCATGATGTTGGCTGAAGGTTTCTAGAAGAAATCTTTATCAAGTTAGAGAAGTTTACTTCTACACTTTCCTTGCTAAGATGTTTGTTTTTAAAATTTTAGTGGGGAAGGACATGGAGTTTTTCCACTTCTGCTTTGATGATCGTATTTCTCTTCTTTCCTCTCACTGTCATGGATTATATTCCTAGAGTTGCTGACGCTGAACCATCCCGCACTCCAGGGTTAAGCCCGACTTGAAATGGAAGCATCTTTAACAACATCCTTGCTGTGGTTTGCTACGGTCAACCTCCAAGCCCTTCAGTTCTGACCGTCTGGCTGATTTCTGCTTGGGGGGCTTCCATGTCCTTGTGTCTGTGGGACCAGTGCTCATGTCCCTATTGTGGCCGGCTGTCGGGGCTGTATGTCCACCATCTGGCAAGTTCTCTGAGGAGCCGGCGGTGTCCCATCCTCCCTCTATGCTTCCCATGGCCTCTTAGACTCCTTCAGCATCATGCATGATCCTGACAGCACCGTCTTGCCGCAGGGAGCCTGGTGGCCTGGGCTTTCCCAGGATGACCTGGAAATGGGTGGGGGGATCTCCAGGTGGGCTTCCACACCCTCCACCTGCTGCAGAGGAGGGCTCCTGCCCGGAGCCTGCTGTCCTTCCTCCCCCATCTTTAGACAGTGGGTCACTGTGTAAGGTAAGGCTGGATGACAGAGATGGCCCCTTGGGAGGCCTGGGTGCCACTGTGGGCACAGTTTTGGGGGCTCTCTGTGCCTGACAGTCTTCTGCTCCCTGGGTAGATTTGCACGATGGGGCATGTGGAGGGTATGAACAAGCTCACCCCCTAGTCTGAGCAGGAATCACTGTTCAACGTTGTGGACGGTTGGTTCCTGGGCCCATAAACAGGCTTGGTGGCTGGTGGTGACACGAGGATGTGGGGCCCATCTGCAGATGGCACAGGACCCTGCAAGGACCAGTCCCATCCTCCACTGAAGGCCACAGAAAACACGCTAATGCAAGACGTGGGGCCTCAGGGAGGAGTTCTGTAAGCTCCTGGCCACGTGTCTGCATCTTGGGGCTCCTGCTGCCTGTCCTGGGAGCCCAGCCAGGGTTCTTGGTCCCTCCAGAGCTCTGATGCTTGGCGTCTGCCCATGGAGGAGACCATCCTCTATCCTTCATCCCTCAGTGCATTTTCCGGGGGACTTCTCACGAGGCAGGACTTAGTCCGGCATTGGCTGTGACCCCAAGGCCTTCTTCATGCTCCCTCCTCGACCCACACAGCAGTCGGCAGCTCTCTCTCTGTGCCCCCAAATACTGAGCAGAGCCTGCCTGGGCCTTTTGGGTGTGTGTGGGGGCATTGGCTGGTCTGTGTCTGTCCTGCACACCGGGTGGCGGGGGACGGGGGGCTCAGGCAATTGGCTGGCGGATTCCTGACCTCTGCCATGGACAGCAGGGTGGAGAGCAGGCCTCAGAGCCCAGGATCCCTGCACAAGCTGGGGTGCATGGCCCGGCCTCCTGGTCACCAGCCCTGGGGAGGGGTTCTTGGCAATCCCCACCTGGCCACCTGTGGCCTGGGCTGGCTTCTCACTCCCTGCAGGGGTAGCACCTCATTGACAGACAAAAGTAAGATAAATAGGAAGTCATCAAGCTGGGGAGGAGGCCCCGGGAGTCTGCCCGACATGGAGCAGATTCTTTAAGCCGTGACTGTGATGGCTGTGGCAGGATCGGTGGCACGCAGGCCGAGTTTCTCTTGAAATGTACAGTGGTTTTGTTTTTTGTTTTTTTTTTCTTTAAATTATAGGAGGAAGGAGTGCTTGGCACACTACAGCTTGAAACTTGCCAAGCCCAAACTATTTGAAAAAAAAGAAAAATCATGAGATTTTTTTTTACCCAAACTCTAAAAACCCTTTGATTCTGATTGAAGTTCAAGGTCTGTGCAGATGGCCCTGAAGCTGAGCCTGGCCACTGGGCGGAGGCGGAGCCACGGGCCGGCCCCCCAAGGTGACCGCAGAGTGGCCCTGGGAGGTGGCTGAGGTAGGGTTCCACCCCAGCGCCTGCCCCAGAGGCTCTCTAGCAAGGGAAAGCAGAGGGCAGTGGCCAGTGCTCAGTGGGTTGCTCCCAAACGCCCTCACCCTCCTTCCCCGACCTGAGAGCACAATCGTTTGCATTCAGAGGAGGGCGTGGGTGGTCCCAGGCCCCCAGACGTCTAGGGCTCTCCCACATGGGGGTCCAGGGGGACAAGGCCCAGGGTTCCCCAGATATAGGTTGGAGGGAATCATCCACCCAAGATGCCCTCACTCTGACACCAGTGTTAGTCTGTGGTCCCCAAGACCACCTTCAAGTCCTATGAGTCACCTGAACGATGCTCAGAACTCGCACTCAGGGAAAGGAGCAGCTGGGGGAGGGGTGTGGCATAGAGCTCAGGACACACCACACAAGATGCTTCCCTGTCCACGCGTGGAGTCAGCACAGTGTGCCCTCCAGGCATCAACGTGAGGTCAGCACGCACGGAGCACGCCGACGGGACGCCCCTGTCCCGAGTCTTTACTGGGGCTCCGTGGCCCCATCACAGAGCACGATTCTCGGATCGATTGACTGTGCAAGCAGCTGACCTCAGTCTCCAGCCCTTTTTGAAGACAACTGATACTGACCTGAAGACCCCCACCCAGAAGTGCATGGTCACTGCCTGGTGTGCCTGAGGCCCCGGTCAGGGGTGGGGAGGCGGGAACAAAGGCACTCCTACTGGGCTGGATATCCCTATCCCGAAGGCTCAGAGAAGCTGAGGGCAGACCTCGGTTGGGGCAAGGCAGAATTCTCCACTCCCTAGACCTGCCCCGGGAGACCAGCCTAGCTGCTTCTGCAGTCCCCAGACTGTGCTGTTCCCTGGCTCGAGCCCGGTGACCCAAGCTGGCTCTGAGGGCTGCCCTCCACTGGATTCCATGGAAGCAGGGGCGGAATCCTCAGAGTGTGCGTGCTAGGGGCTCCCGAGGGCCTGGGGTCTCTGGTGAGGGGTTGGCCTGTCTTCTAGCTCAGCTGCACCTCACTGCAGAAGGCAGGCAGCATCCCCCAAGTCCTCACGGTCATCCCCCAAGTCCCCCTGAGGGTCCCAGATGCATGACTGAGGTGAGTGCCAGGGCTCAGCCTCAGGAAAAGGACCAGGAGCCCCATCCTGAGTCACGGTGGGTCAGAGAAAGAAGAGGCCACTGGCTCCCTGTGTTGAGACCCCTTCCCCACTTCATGAGAAGGAAAGGGAACAGTGGAAGCAGATTGTTCTGGAATCTTCCAGGAGAGAGGCTCCATCCACCTTGGGTGATTGATGACAGAGCTGGGGCTGCCTGCCAGGGATGGATGCAGGGAGAGGAGCCGGCTGCCAGGCATGGCTGCAGGGAGAGGTGCCGGCTGCCAGGCATGGCTGCAGGGGGCTCCCTGCCAAGTCTTGGTCCCACCCCTGCCTGCAGTGCAGGCCAGCTCCATCCCCACGTGGTGGACAGGACAGCCACACAGGAGGCTGGGGGCTGGCAGCTGGTGTAGCGTCCTGGACTAGCCGACCAGCCGGGCCTCCTCCTCCCTCCACCGCAGTGCCTCCTTCTGGGCACTGATGAGGATTGGCTCCATCAATGGTTTGCAGACATTATTTTTAGCAGGAAATGCTTAATTAAAAGAATAACTTACATGGACCCCCACCTTGATCTAAAAAACCGACGAGGCTGAAGCTCACTGTGCTGGGGGAGGGGTGGGGTCCCCACACTCCAGCCTTCCAGTCCACTGTGTCCATTAGGGCTCAGAGAGGTGAAGACAGGAGGACATTTATACACATACTAGGAGATTTTTGGAGGCCCACCCACCCCGGGGGTTCTTCTCTGTTAGGGAGGTCAGCTGACTCCCTTCAGCCTTTCCTGAAACTCTTAGATTAGCACTTAGTTGAATCCCTGGGGTCTACGGCTTAGTCAAGTAGACACGCATGACACTGAACGTTGCCCCAGGGACATCCTGGCTCCAGAGCACTGGGGACACATCTGCAGGTGTCTCTGCTTACCTGGATCTCAGGATGGACCAGGGTTTGGCGGGCACTGCCCCCATGCCTGTGCAGGGCTCTGCCCAAGGGTGGACTGGGACCCTTGCCCCACCTGAGCATGGTGGTGGGATCCGGCCTGATGAGAACATAGTGATGGGGCAGAGAGGGAAAGGGACCGGTGAAGGTACATGTGTATCCAGAGAATCTCCCTGGTGCAGAGGACCTGTCTGCTCAATTTGCTCTGGACGCCAAAGCCTGTGGCCCCTGCAGCTATCCTGGGGGTGAGGGATGGGGGTAAGACAAGGCTGCAGAGGCCTGTGTGGTGGTGCTCACCTTCAGGGTAAGGCCATTCATTCTGCATTGAAGGCACCTGCTCTGTGCCCTATGCTGTGAACCCAAAGGGCTCTCGAGTTGGAGCCCTGGCCTCCCCAGCAGCAGCTGCAGACCATTTCAGAACCTTTCTAACGAGCTGATGTTTCTGAGTAAATAAGAAGTCCCTCGGTCAGCATTCAGGGATGCTAAAGGCTGTGCAGAGCAGCGTCTCCTTCCTGCTCAGGCAGCTTCCGTGGTTCGCAGGGAGGGGTCTGGGAGGGGACGTCCTGCATTTGCAAACCTATAGCCGCATGGACTGGATGCACACACTGGCCTGTGCGCACACGCACCTGCTATTCCACCCTCTCGATCACCCAGGGAGTGCGCTCTTCCCACTGTTGTACCCACGGCTTTTTATCTCAATCCGCCCCATGATGTTCTCATTTCCCTAAATCTCCCCGCGAGTCCATGCGCACGCGCGACCCCGCACACGCGCACCCCTACGCATTCGCGCGTCCTTGGACCTGCCCTTCTCGATGGACGCGTGGATTGTTCCCAGTCTTGTCCTCAAGTCATTTTTCAGAAGTTGAGGTCCAGCTGAAGGGTCCTTCCTGACAAGGAGGGAGTCATTTTGGTCTAAGGCTCTGTCCCCTCCGCTCCCAGGGCTTTCAACAACTGACACCCCCATACCAAGGTGGGCGGTCTCTGCCTCCCTGGATTCCTGGCTCCCGCGGGCATCCACACACCAGTTCACTCCGGCTGGTGGGGTGGTGTGCGCTTCTCTCCAGGTCTTCCCTCTGGAGCGGAGTGGAGGGCCCCCTGCTCCGGGGCTGTCGTGTTTCCTGTGGTGGGAGCTCGGGCCTGCTCTGCGCAGGAGCCTGTGCCTGTTGGGTTGTCTGTCTGAGCTGAGATGCTAGCCTTCTCATTACTTAGTCCCCGCTGTTCTTACCCTGGAGGTCAAGGCGGAGTGGCAGCGGTCTGTTTGCAGGGCCTCCGGGTCCCCTTCCCCACTCGGAGAATGGGTGAAGGACGGGTCTGTGTCAGCTACTCCTCACCTCTGTTGATTTTTAAAAACTCTTTATTTTGGGGCGCCTGGGTGACTCAGTCCTTAAGCGTCTGCCTTTGGCTCAGGTCATGTTCCCAGGGTCCTGGGATCGAGCCTCTCATCAGGCCCCCTGCTCGGGGGAGGACTGTTTCTCCCTCTCCCACTCCCCCTGCTTGTATTCATTCTCTCGCTGCATCTCTCTGTGTCAAATAAATAAATAAAATCTTAAAAAAACAAAAAACAAAAAACAAAAACCCACCTCTTTATTTTGAAATAATTGTAGACTGACAGGAGAGTTTCCATGGACCCTTCAGACCCCCTGCCCCCTCGGGTCACACATTACATAACCACAGTGCATTTGTCCAAACTGACCTTTAGCCTGGGTACAGTCCTATTCACTAAACCCCAAACAAGACAGGCCATGCCGGGCCTCCTGCCGCCACCCGCCATGGTCCTCAGAGCAGACTTTTTATGCCACCCCCCGCTCCCCAAGGCAGCAACCTTGCCCTCTTCCTCAGTGCCCCAAACGCCAGTGGGTCCGTGTCCCCACTGCAGGGACACCTGCCTGGCATCAGGCAGCGTCAGGCGCCCGGGTGGGCTCTCCTGCTCTACCTGTCCCCACAGACCCCAGCCGCCGCTGCCCTGAGCCACAAGAAGGCTTTCCCTAGCCCTCTGTGCTGAATCCTCCCCGGCCTCCAGGATTCAGCCAGGCCTGGGGCAGGTGTGGCCCCCAAGGGCATGCTCCCCCTGGTGTCTGGACTCCTGGGCCTTCTACACAGCCACCCCCCCCTCCCTACAACCCTGAGTCCTTAGCACTTCTTAAAAATGTCGGGCATTTCCTGTGAAGAGCCCTGCTGCCTGCTACGGTGGGGGCTGGGGTGGGGTGAGGTGGGGAAATCGTGTGGGTCTTGGGTCCCCAGAGGACCTGACTCTGTCAGATTTCGGTCTCCAGGGCTGTCTCCCCAGCTCAGGACCCATGACTCCCTTCCGTGGCTGGAACAGCAAACGGTAGTCACTGTGTGTGGCCAGTGTGAATCTCTTTACCTTGTTACGATATAAAACACAGGATCTGATAGAAAAGAGCAGTTTCATAGCCAAAGATCACATCAGAGATTAATGCAACATTTTGTAAATCTGGTCTTGAAGGTTCGAGCCTTGGTACGTTTCCACATGATATTGTTTCCGCGTCTAACTTGCACTATGCAGGGTCTCCTTGATGTTGTGTGTGGAGCGAAACTTGGGGACTTTCACTTGAAAACACTGCATGGAGCAGTCATTTCAGGTAGACGCATGGTTCCCAAGTGCCCAGGACGCACCCCACTTGTGAAGGCTCCACACTGTAGGGAGAACTTGTTAACTTGAAGGAAATCACGGCAGGACTCATGGTCCTCCCACGGTCCTGTCCCGGATGCTGGGGTCCGCTCCCAGCCAGTGTTTGTACCTCCCAGCTATGCGTCCCACCCTCTGCCCTCAGCCCTCTCTAAGCTCTGCCCCAGGGGGATTTCTGGCCCTGGCCTCCCCTCCCCCCAGGCCACATGCATACCCCCCAGGCCAGGGTCCAGGACTCACATCTTCCAGGGAACCAGGTGCTGGGGCAGCCATGAAGGAGGCCAGGATCCTCAGGTGACACAGGACAGTGGATGAGGCCGGGGAGGCGGGGGTGTGAGCAGAGAGGCTTGTGGGAAGGCTGTGAGACACCCATGGGGTGGGCAGGAGAAGTGATGGTGGGCTCCAGTGGGCATGAGGATACCACACTGAGGCCTTGGCTGGGGGGGTTCCAAAAGAGGGGAGGGTCACAATGAGGGCACGAGGGAATGAGGAGTCTGAAGGGTCTGGGGTTCATGCTCCTGGCGAGGTCACCCAGGTGGGCAGCTGGAGCTCTGGGCCCGGCCAGGGGTTACTCAGCTTGCAGAAAGTCTCCTGGGTCCAGTGTCAAGCTCCTCTGGGCCAGAGGACAGGGGCTGTGGGGACCCTGGTTGTGAGAGGGGTCCCTCTGTTCCCTTGTCTGTTCAGTGAAGACACATTGCAAAAAGGAATCATTGAGAACCAGAGGGCAGAGAGGGAGGTGGGTTACCAGCGGCTGGGACCTAGAGGGCAGGACCCTGAGCCGGGGGTTGAGAGATGGCAGGCAGTGGACAGGGGAACCAAAGCTGCCATGAGTTTGGGGAGAAGAGAAAGGGAGCCCCACACTGGGGACTCGGAGCCCAACCCCCTGTACCCTGCCTGGGGAGGAGGACAGGCAGGAATCTCTGGAAAGACCCAGGGGGACACACAGTGCAGACCAGCCCCGGGGCCAGAGTCTGTGGGCACTGGCATCAGGGCAGGGCAAGCCTGGGGCAGGCAGTGGGCTGTGTGGGCGGGCGCTGTCTGCTAACCACGGTGGCTTGGCCTGTGCTTGGGGGATAGGGCGAGGGTCTTTGGGGACTCCATCCTCTCCAGCCTCGGTCTACCTGCCTGTCCCATGAAGGGTTCCTGGGCCGGGAGAGGTAGAATCTGCTTCTACCAGTGGAGCCTCTGCCAGAGGGACCCCTATGCCCACTCCCGCCCCCACTATGGTGAAATGCTTGGGCCCAGGGTGGCCTCTGGGAGGGAGGGGGCAGGAAGACCATCCCCAGCTTCCTGTCCACGGGCTGTGCTATGGGCCTGTGCCTCAGGGTCACTGACTGAGGTGGGGCTGGAGACCCCTGCTGCCCCCAGGGAGCTGGGTGGAGCCGACAGGTGGAGGTGCAGCGTGGGGTCCCGTGCCCGCGATCTCGGCACCTCCTTGCTGGCTGGGCTGCGTCCCGACTTCAAGTGTGTGGCCAGGCTCCTGGGTGGTTAGGAACCCCACTGCCCCCTCCAGCTTCTCCCCCTGGACCCCCTCTGGCTTCCCTGCATCTCGCTCTGGGTTTTACTGGAGTGTGAGCTGTAGCTGGACAGGTGCGCAGACAGGCGTGTCCCGCGGGGCGAGTTTCGACAAGCAGGACGCATTCCCGAACCAACACCCACATCGGGAGGCCAGATACAACCAGGCCCCTTCCTGGGCACTGTGGCCCCTGCCCCAGAAAGTCGAGCGCTGTCTGGGGTGGGCTTACTTGCGGGGAGGTTCCAGCCCTGCGTGAGTGACATTCTCTGTGTCCCGTCCTTCTCCCCCGCACCCGGCTGGGGCTTGGCTGGGGCTCTGGGAGTTTCTTGTGCCTGTGCTGAGAAGTCCGCCTGAATTAATGCATTAAAACAACACCATTTTCTTCTTCCAGCTCCAGAGGTCAGACATCCAAAGTCAAGGTGTCAGCAGGGCTGGCTCCTTCCAGAGGCTCCAGAAGACAAGCCCTCTTCTGGCCTTTTCCAGCTTCTGGAGCCTGGTGGCCCCATCACTCTCCCGCTGCTCTCTGACACATCTCCTTCACTGACCTTGTGGCTTCACTCTTGTAAGGACCCACGTGATGACACCGGGCCCCCAGAGAACCCAGGACAGTGGCCCATCTTGGGATCCTCCCCTTGGCCCCACAAAGGTCCTCTCTGCATGAGGGGGCCTGTGCTGCTGGGTCTGGAGCATTCACTGTGGTTGTCTCAGGCGGCATGATTCTGTCCCTCTCTGGGGCTGTCGCCAGCATCACTGCTGAGGACGTTCTCACCCCTGCAGGTGGACGTGTGTGCTGCTGTCTGGTGGGGACACTCTGGGGCTGAGATTGCCGGGCCAAAGGCAGGTGTACATTCAGCTTCCTGCCGGGAACTTTTGGGGGCTCAGGGCTGGTACTGCGGGACTGGGATATGCTGCTGTCCATGCCTCTGTCCCCTCTGGGTGTCCCCCCATCAGCTCTTCCAGAGCCCCTGGGTGAGCTTCCCACCAGGTGCAACATGAGATGTCCAGATTGCAGGGGACAGCCCTGTCCAGAGACCCCGGGCCCAGGGTCATGTCCTGTCTATACAGGGAGGGGCTGTGGGCAGGGGTCTCAAAGACCCTTGGGAGACGCAGTCCATGGAGCACAGACAGCAGGACCTGTGACTGTCTGTGCGTGTGTGGCCCCAGCACGGTTAGGGCTGGGGGCATCCCCGTCTGTGCACATGGGCACCCCTGAGGCAGGTGCACAGTCTCCCTGGCCACTCCCCAAAACAAGTACTTTCGGGCCCGCGCGTGCTCCTGAGAGGGCGCTTTCAGAAGCCAGGCCGGCAAACACCCCACCCCCAGGGGAGTGTGCATGCCTCCCCCAGGCCCAGGCAAGGGCTCTGACCAGGGTGCGGAGCTGGCTCCTGGGAGGCAGGTCACCCCATTTCTTTAGGGGCAGGCGCTTTATCTGGCAGCAGGCAAATATTCGCCCAGAAGTGAGGCCTCCTTCTCCTGCCTGACTCCTTCTGCCCACGGCCTGGCTCCTTTGATGTCTGTGTCCCAGGTCCTGGCTGGGCTGGGCTCTGTCTGGGCAGGCACGACAGCCCTACCTTCTGGGTTGTGGGGCCGGAGGGCAGGGACGTGGGTGCTGCAGCTGCAGGGGACCAGAGCAGGGCCTCCTGCTGCCTCCTGGCCTCAGGCTCCCCCTCTTCCAGTTCACACACTTCTCTCCTTTGATCCTGAATCCCTCCACCCACTGCCCTCAGTCCTCAGAGGGAGGAGGGATGTCTGGTGTAGCACACAGGCAGGGGGTCTCTGGCTGCTGGTCTGGTGCCCTCCTGGCCTGGCCTGAAGGGACAGAGCCCCTGGTCCTTCCCTTAGTCCTTTTCTTCTTTCCTGGTCCAGGAGGCCAGCTGTCCCGGTGGCCACACAGCCTGTACTCTTGTGGGTGCCTCTCGTGGTTCACGCCCTGTGGCCATGTGGTGGCCCTGTGGTGGCTGGGTCCCTGGTGGGGCTGGAGGCCGTGGTGGCTGTGACCACTTTGCTGGAACGGGATGCTTGGAGGGCAGGAGTGGAGTCTCTGCAGAGTTCTCCCACTGGCCCGATTCCCCTGGTGGCAAGCCCAGCTCTTAGTGGGGGGGTGGGGGGTGGGGGGCTGCCGGTCCTGCTCCACCCCCACCATGCCCTGCATCAGGCGTTTGGGACATGGGTCTGCATCTGCTGCCAGTTCCGTGCCTCCCTGCCTTCACACGCATGTTAGTGGTCCCGTGTAAAATAACACATTTTGCACGTCCAGAAGGACTTGGAAAGTACTGCATGAAAGTGAGGAAATGGGACTGGAGACGAAGACATCCGATTTGAAAACCTGCAAATTTTATAGGTGTGCTTTTCCAAAAGCACGTCAGCAGAATGGAAAGCCCACAGCTGCCTGTGGTGCAAGAGCAGGTCTTCATCTCCCAGGAGCAGGTGACTCACCTCTCACTTCCCCACTGGGGGTGGCCACGGCAGAGACCATGCGGAGGAACGCCCAGCTCTTGGGGCCAAAAATGCCACAGGCTTGTTTTGAATTAGAAACTTTATGGATATTCCAAACTGTAAGGATGGTGATTTCTATGATGAGAATTTTTTTGCAATTTCTAAATTTCCTGTATTTTCTTTTTTTTAAAAAAAAATTATTTATTTATTTCAGAGAGAGAGCACTTGAGTGAGGGCATGCATGAACAGATGGTGGGGGGTAGGGCAGAGGGAGGGAGAGACTCTGAGCGTGAGAGAGTCTCCCTGCTGAGCGTGGAGCCCCAAGTGGGGTTTAATCCCAGTACCCTGAGATCACGACCCGAGCTAAAACCGAGAGTCAGATGCTTACCTGACTGAGACATCCAGGCGCTCCTTCCTGTATTTTGTTTATAATCAGAAAAAGGAGGTATGAAATGCTGAGGTGAGGGATGTCCCCCACCACCCCCTACCCCCACCTGTGCAGGCAGGTGCCGGGCCCCAAGAGGGCCAGGAGAGTGTGAGGATCCGGCCTGCAGACCGGGTGCCATGCGTGCTGATGTGGATTGAGAGCAGGGGCCTCTCCCATGGGCCTGGGTCTCTTGAGTCCCGCCCCACTCCCTGGAGGTGAGCCCCACTGTGATCCCCAATGTTCATGCCCCACACACTGCTCGGACCGGCCACCAGCCCATCGTGTGGAGGGCCTGGTGTTTAACTCTTGCTGCCTCTCCTGTGCTTGGGGGCCTTGGCCAAGTGGTGCCTGGGAGTCCACAGACCGGGGTCTGACCCTGGCGCTGCTCTTGGCTGCGGCTCTCTGGCAGGTTGCCGACCCTCTTGGACTCCGCTCCCCTCACCGGACAGAGGTGGGCAAGATCCAGCTTGTAGGGTGGATTAGGGTGGTTGTGGCAATTGGATCACATGCCCAAGTGAACAGTGGACGTGGCCCTGGGCCTTAGGTCAGGGCTTCTCAGCGGATGCAGCCATGAGAAAATGCATGTGATTGTGGACAGAGCTCTGGCTTGCTGCACTGGAAAACGTCTGGGGCTGCTGGTTCTCTTCTGCAGAAGTTTGGGGGCCACGTGGCAATTCCACGGACTCATCGGAGACCCGGGCTCCTCTAGCCTTGCTACTCCACTGTGCTTGGCACAGCAGCTCGTGGCAGCCTCATGGTTAAAAATAGTTGCTGGGGCTCCCTCCTTCATGTCTGTATTCCAGGTGGGAGGAAGGGGACAGGCCCAGGGCAGTGGGGACGCTCGGAGCTGACTTGGCCTTCTCTCCTGGAAGCCCTCTAGTGCTTTCGTACTGTGGGGCCTTTGGGCTGCAGGGATGCTGGGAAAAAAGTTTTGGCATTGCTGCCCCATACAGTCAGAGTTCCATCCTGAGGATGGAGGCCTGGTGAGCAGTGCATGCCACCACTGGTGTTATCAATGGGGAAGCACCCCTCACAGCGCTGGGCATAGCGGGCAGCCAGAACTCCCAGGAACGGAGAAGGTGCAGCCTGCCTGGGAAGGGTGCTGGGAGGCCCTGGGCACTGGGGCTTTGCACAAAGTGGCTCCTTTAGTCCTTGAGCGATCCTGAAAGCTGGCAGGCAGTGTCCGCTGCACTCCACGGGTGAGGTTCAGAGAGGTTGAGCAGTTGCCCTGAGTGACTCGGCAGCTAAGTGATGGGCTGGCCTCGCCCCAGCTGGCCCGACAGCACACCCAGCTCTTGCTCCAGCTGCTGCTGCAGCCCCCGCCTACCCCCTCTGCCCACAGCTGACCATGGCTCTGGAGAAGGCCTGCCAGCCGAGTCCCCAGCCTGTGGCTTCTCCCACCTCTCTGGGGACATGAAGGGGTGGCTTGGGTGGGCTGCTTCCCCGAATCTGTTCCAGCCAGGGCACGGGCCACCTGTTACCCTGCGTGTCCAGCGTGGACACCAGGAAGGAGGCTGGGGCCTGTGTACTGTCTTTCTCGCACACCCTACTAAGGACCCCCCTCCCTCTGGAACCAGTGCCTTGCCAGAGCTCACAGACTCCAGAGACAGGGCGGGGATTGGCAGGGGGAATGGTGCCCGAGTCCCTTGGGGACTGCTGGAGACATGAGCATCCTGGGCTGGGAGGCTTGCAGGAAGATGTTTGGACACAATAGAGGGGCAGCGCCTGCCTGGCCTGCTCACCCCAGACCTCATGCAGTGCCAGTGGCGTGGGCCCAGGGGGACACCGGGATGCGGGTGGAGCCTGCTCCCTTGTTCCTGCTCCGTGATGTCCATCTCCCTCAGCAGAGCTGGCCCACCCCCCCCAAGCCCCCGTTCTCTGGGCACCGAGCAATGCCAGGCATCCACCTGCTGTGCCTGCCCCTTGTTGGACCACAGGGGTATGGCCTCCGTGCATGGCTCTGTACTTCAGTCCACCGCAAAGGGACTCAGACACGCTGCAGGACATTTGGAGATGAGGAGAACTGACTGCCGGACACCAGCAGGGCTGGCATTTTGGGGTGTCTATGGCGAGGCCTCCCTCTGACGAGGCGCTTCTGTCCTGCTTCTGTGAGTAACAGATGATGGGCCGTGGCTCCCAGGCCTCTTTCCTAAGCGCTGGCCGGACATGCCAAGGACCTGGCCGCATCCCTCTGGTCAAACCCTATTTTTAGATGCTCCTCAGGAGATGGGGCTTCGGGGAGTGAATGTAGGCCATGGGGCTGGCATCCTCCCAGGGGTTCAGGCTGTACAGAGGAGGATTAGGGAGCGATGCCGGGCAGCATTTCCTGGGCTCACTTTGAAGAAGTAAAAACAATGCACAGGCCGTGGGCAGAGGGCCGGCTGAGCCCGTCCAGCCACTGCGGACTGAACGGGCCAGAGAGGAGTGCTCAGCCAGGACGGCCCCAGGGCCCTGCAGTGGGACGCACCCTGGCTGCGGGGGGGACGCCACTGTCCAGTGCCCTCTTGAGGCCTGAGTGGGGGAGATGACTCTGCAGGCGGCTGTCCCTTCTCTGGCACCGCCCAAGCTAGGTAGGGGAGGTTTTGCTGGCCGTGGGACACTTGCTGAGGCCTCTGTTAAGTAACTGATCTTTCCAGGTCCCGTGGCGGGGAGGGGATTACAAGGCGGCATCGTGCCCTCTCTGGGTCTGCCTACTGCCCCTGCTGCCAGCTGCCCCAAGGGCTGCTACAGCCCAGCCCCCCTCCCTCCCCTCCCCCTCCCCCACACCCTTTGCTCGGGCTCTGCCAACCACCACACCCTGCACTGACGCATGTCACGAAAGTGGAGACCCTCCAGGGTAGGACCCAGGCCTGGAACGCACTGGGCAGGAAAGCGGTGTGGGAAGGGATGGGTGGGTCAGGCACTGGCACAGGGCAGGGGGCGGGGCCTGCCTACGTGGCCCCGCCCATTCCGCCCCCGCCCACTCCTGGCCCCGCCCCCCACCCTCCTCTCTCCTACCTGACCACCAGTGGGTGGGAAAAGGCAGTGTGCTGAGGTTTTAGCGGGTGAGGCCTAGGTGAAAGATCCCGGCCCTCTGCCTCTTGCTTGCTCACTGCAGGCAGGAGATAGAGCAGAACGAGAAATAAGAGAAAAAAACAGTATCTTCATGAAATCTGCCCACCAGCGCAGGCTTGTAGCTCTAGCCCTGGACTGCTGGAGTCCTCAGTGTTCCCTGGAGGGCACACCTTGGGGTGGGGGTGCCTGCGGAGTGAGGGCACCTGCTCTGGAAGGAGGGGGGCAGCCCAGGCCGTGTAACTGTTCCCCGGGCCCATCCCTCTCCCTGCGGGACCCTGAATGTGCTCATTCCTGGGGCAGCCCCTGCTTCTAGAGCTCAGCCTGGGGCTGAGCCTGCATGGCCTGGGGGGCTGGGACCCACACCCCTGTCTCCCCTGAGACCTTGGGAGGCTCTGGGCTGCAAGGCTGAGCAGGTGGTGTCTACAGGCCATAAGCGCACTGTGATCTTGATCCTGTGGGAGTGGTGGCACTCCTCTTTGGGCTCCTGGAGAGACCCTACCGCTCAGCTGGCTGGGGTTTGCCTGGCTCATTTCCCTGGGGTGGGGCAGTGACAGGGGTCCTCAGTCGTGGATTCTAGGACCCCAGACCCCAGACTGGCTGCTTGGGTGCTAGTGCCCAGGGCAGGAGGTGTTTGTGACTTGTCTCTGACCACGTTTCAGTGTCCCCAAGCTTGATGGTCTGACCCCTTTGAGGACCCCTCCATGCCATTTGGGGCTTCAGGATGAAATCCAAACTTCTCCTCCTCCACCTTGTCACTTCTGAAAACTCACCCCAAACCTACTGTCTGGAGTCAGCACATTTGGCTTCAGGCCTCACGAAGGGAATGGAACCTCACGTTGCCTGTGGGTGTGGGCCTGAGCGGGGCCCTGTCATGCACAGCCCTGTGTTTGCCTATCGGCCCGAACTGGGCTCGCCTCTGTAGTGGTCAGGACAAAGGATCTTGCTGGAATGACAGAAATCCAGCTCCCAGACTGAGAATCTACCATCGTTGAGCCAGGGGCCTGCTCCCCACGTTCCTGTAGGTGTGCGACCTCAGGGCGGTTGGGGGCAGAACTCCGGACAGTGAGAATGTACCAGGGCCACGAGAGGGAAGCTGAGAGTCCACGCCCTCACCTGGAATCCTGCTGCACTGGTCGAGGGCTTTCTCTGGGATAGACTGGGTCACAGGCCCCTGGCAGAGTCCCCAGGTCAGTAACTGGGCTGTGGGAGCCACGGGGGGAGGCCTAGAGCTGGGAGAGGCTGTCAGAGAGGCAGGGGCCACAGTGAAAGGGGCTGGGACCAGTGTGGGGAGGCCCAGCAGGGAGCAGTCGTGGCAGCTATGCAGCTGGGAGGCTTTACTGTGGCTGGCGTGGGAGGCACATGAAAGGGGCCTGAGCAGGGAGGCCACAGAGCCCTTGACTCTGTGGGCAAGACAGAGGGAGGTGCTGGTGCTGCCCCTCTCTGCAGCCCCCACGCCAGATGCCTGGGTCCAGATCACCTGGTGTCCCGTTCCCCCCATCTGCAGGACCATGTCCACACTGCCCCGTGGTCGCCCTTCCTGGTCTCCAGGGTCTGGGTTCTCTACCCTCCCCTGCTCCAGTCCCCAAGCATCCTTGAATGCTCCTTTCCCTGCAGACAACCCATCACCCCCACCCCCATGTACTTGAGGGGGGACCTGAGGTGCAGTGCCTGTGTCTTCAGCCCCAGGCACCTGGGCAGCTTGTAGGCCACACCCTCACCTGGAATCCTGCCTTGATGAGTGTGAGCTCCCACCTGGAGCAGATGGGGTCAAGGTGTTGGAATCAGGACCTTGCCTGGAGGGAGCAGGGTGAGGGGAGGGTGCAGGGGGTAGGGCATGGGAAGGGAAGGGGCACAGGAGGGGAGGGGGGAGCAGCCAGGTTCCTCTGCAGTTCCGTGGTGTCCAGGGCAGAGATGGGTGGGAGGGAGCTACAGGGAGCAACCATGGCCTCTTCCGAGGAGACTGCCCTGCTGGGAACCGATGTCAAGCCCTCTGTGGGAGTCCTGGGCCTGGGGTTGAAGTAGAGGGGGACTTCCCTTTCTCCCTGGACACCCCTGCTTCCCTTGGTCCAGGAGGGAGGCTGGGTCTCACATAAGGGGTCCCTGCTGGGACCCTCACTGGAGCCTGCCTTCAGGGTCAGCTCTCGGGGATAGCCGAACCCTAAATTTCTCTGCTGCTGTCCCCAAATGCCCACTACCCAAGTCCCCAGGGGCTGGTGCTTCTGGGTCATCTCAACCACCCTGCATGACACGTTTATGGGATGGAGGGTGCCATCAGGGCAGCCTTTCCCCACGGTGGTACTGAGGTCAGAAGACCCTGCACCCAGGTTGGGGTCCCTTGGAGGGCAGCTCCCAGTCGCCGAGGCTATAGAAGCCAGTGTCAGGGGGAGACGTGCAGAGCCCCCCTTAGCAGACCCTTGGTTCCTCAGTGTGGGTTCTAGAGCACACTGGGAACTCTGGAAGTCCTGTGCCCATCCCAGGTCCAGCGTGGGCCCCGGTGACCCCCAGATGTGGTAGGTGCAGGATTATCTGAGCCCCTCTCCCCAGCATGCAACCCTCACCCCAGGCTTCCACCTTCCTAACACAGCTCATGTGGGGCCCTTGTGACTTCAGCGAGGTACCTAAACTAAAGGGGAAATTCCAATTTGGCTCTCAGAAGGGCTCAGCCATTCAAGACCAAACAGTGGATCAAGTATGCTCTGTCCATGGGTGTCCATGGCTGTCTGATGGGTAAGATGTGTGTTGCCCTTCGCAGCACCGTGGGGGGAGGGGGGGTTGTCCTGTCAGCCCAGTCCTGTGGTATCTAATTGGCGTGGAGGGCATGAACAAAGAACCGGATGCTCTGTGGCATTCCTTGGGATGGCCACAGTCAGACAGAAGCCTCCAGAAAGTCCCCCAGGTGCTCAGTCCTGTCCAGGACGCCGGGGTGGGGTGGGGGGAGGCCCATTTCACCATCCCTGACTTGTCCCCCTGAGCAAGCTGTTCCTCTGCCCATGGGGTCCTTCCTCCCATGTCCGGTCACCAGGGGGCAGGGCCCTTCACTCCTCCAGGACCAGGTGGTGCTTGCTCCTAAGCACCCTGTCCAGACACACCGAGGCATCTGTAGCTTCCTGTCCTCGGATGCATGTGGTCCCTTGGGGCCCCCCTCACCTGGACAGGCCCACCCCTCCCCGATGGCCTCCAGGACAGCCTGATGCCGAGGACCCCCATCATTCCCACTCACACATCTGTCAGCTGGCTTCTGGGATCTCTCCCCAGATGCTGCTCCAGGTACTGGACCCAGTGGAGCCCTCCTTCCCTCTGGACCTAGCTCCTACCTTATGGAGGCCTGGTCACCTCTGTCTGCTCGCTGCCCAGTCCCCCCAGCCTGTCCCTGCCCCAGGCTCTCTCCATGCTGCAGTCCAACAGGTCTTCCTGAATGCCAGTGGTCAGTCCTGCACCCGGGTCACCTTCAGGATAGAATCTGGTGTTGACCCTTCATAACATGGGCCAGTGTGATCTAGTTTCCTGACGATCCCTACCCCACAATCAGGGGCTTTGTGTCTCACTCAGGCCCCCAACGGTCCTGCCTTTCCACTACCCATGTCTTGAGGAACCCCCACATTCCTTGTTGGAGGTTAGGTCACTGGGGCTACGCTTCTGGATGCCTTGCTCAGTGCTGAGCTGGCCTGCGGGACACTTGCTTCCTAGTCCTAGCTCTAAAGTCCCCACCAGAGATCCCTTGGCCAGCCTGCACTTCCCTGGAGGCTGTGGGGTGCTGTCCCGGGCAGATGGTGCTGGCTGCCCTGGGGGCTCGGTCTGTGCAAGGCCTGCATGTCTGGCCGGCTTTGGAGCCAGCTTCCCTCCTGGGAAGCACCTGCTTGTGGGCTGGGTGAGGGCGTGAAGGTGAGGTCAGCCAGCAGCAGTGGAAGGGACCCACGTCCCTTTGGCCACAGGCCTTCCTGTGATACCCCCCCGGAGCCTGATGAAGCCTCCTCTTGTGTGTTGGAAATGGACGCAGTGCCCAGGGCCCCGCGGCTGCAAGGTGACCCTCTGTCAAGAGGTGTCCCTCAGGGCTCTCCTGGGTGGATGGGCCACAGCCAGAAGCAGGGGCGTGGTTGCCTCAGGTCAGACTTCTCTGGACAAGCTTTCCCAGTGGAGAAGACTTCTGGGACTCTTTCAACTCTGGAGCTTTGGGACTGGGGACGCCGTGAATCAGCAGCTGTGAGGTGACTCAGGGATCATCCGATTTATGACTTGGCCGTCTGAGAAAGCATGACTAGACTGTTTTAAAGTCCTGTGATTCATCGATCTTGAAGTGCACAAGCTGGTGACATTATGGTTGTGGGATTCTATTAAGGTCATGCTATTGTGTCTCCTATAGGACTGAAATGTGAATGCTCTGATGGAAATGCTGAGGTTACATTTATTTGTGATTTTAAGGTATGTGGTTCTTCTGGGGAAAGCAGAGCTGCTCAGAGACCTGACAGTGGTTTGTCACAGGTGACAAAGTGTTGTGGCTTAAGGTCTCACGGGCAGTCAAGTGTTTCTATTTCTGCTGCTGAAGAACGCAGAAGAGGACGTAGTTCAGTGACTGGGGACCAAGGTTTTTGGTACCAGAGGAAAGAGGGGCAGGCAGGGGAGCACGTCATTAGCAGTCGTGAGCCTGAGTTGAAAACACCAGGATGAACTCACTCGCTTTCCTTCTCCGCCATAGGAACCTCACAGCTCCCGGGCCTGCAGAGGCTGGAAGGCGGTGGCTGACGTTGGGGGGCGTGTGCCGGTCAGTGTGGCACCCCCGCTGCGGGCGCTTGGCAGGGACCCACGTCCAGCTTTGGGGTGGGGTTGGATGTGTTGGCCGGGGTTGGTTTTCAGTAAGGGTGGTCTTGGCGACACTCCTTCTTGTGAAGCGTGCGTTTAGCAGCTCTCAGGCGTGGTCACAGCCTTGTGCGATCTTCACCACTGTGGGATTGCAGAACGTCTTTGTTGCCCCAAAGAGAACCCCGCCAGCTGACAGCAGTCACTCTTGCCCCTCACCCCGGCCCCCTGCAGCTGCCCGTCTGCTCTCTGTCTCTGCACGTGTGCCTGTTCGGGAACGTTCACATCAGTGCAGTCATGCCACGTGAGGCCTCTGGGTCGGGCTTCTCTCTGTGAGCGTGTGGAATATGCAGGAGATTGTTTCCCAAAATCGCACCCCTGGTCTTCTCCCAAGAGCTCTTCTGTCACCTCTCCCATCTGACCTGTGGTCTCTTTTCTGCTCTCCTGGGCTTTGGGCAGACCTTATTGCCCACAGCCTCTGGTGGGAGCAATGGGGTGCCCCCCACCCTGTCCCCACCACTGCACCCCAGGGAACAGACCCTGGCAGGCCGGTCTGCAGCTTGTGTGCACACTGTGTGGTGTACACCGGGCCCTGCAGTCCCAAAGTCCCCCTCATCCCCCAAGACCATCTGCTTCAGTCCCATACCAGCCTTTAGACCAAGAGGAAGGGAGGGAGTAGGCATAACCAGGGGTCTCCTCTAGGCTGGTCTGGTCCTTCAAACTTACCAGCCCATAAACTGAGCCCATCCAGCTCAGCCTAGGACCCAGCTCAGCCCAGCCTGGCCCAATCCAGCCCAGCCCAGCTCAGCCCAGCTCAACCCAGTTTAGCCCAGTCCATCCCAGCCCAGCCCAGCTCAGCTCAGCCTGCCCAGATCCTGGACACCTCCTAAAGCATGGTGTGCTTGTGGGTTGGAGCTGGTGGCATGTGGGGAAGCGTGTGTTGGAGGCGAGGCCCGAGGGAGGAGGACCCCCAGGGCCATGCAGTTGTGGCTGGTAGGACTCCTCGGCCAGCTGTCCCCATGGTGGAGCCAGGGGGTGGGTGGAGGAGTGATGGGATGTGCAACAAGTACTATGTCGCTGATCACAGGCCTCCCAAATCCGCACATGCTCCCCAGTGCATGGAGCCAGTCCCCCGTTCAGTGACCCAATGTGGGTCACGGTTTGAGGTCAGTGCCATGGAAGTGAGCCAGTGCCACTGTGGAGTCTGGCCCTCCTAAGTGTTGAGCATCAAGCACTTCCCAGCTCACTGCTGATGTCACAAACATTAGGGTAGATCAGTGTTCCCCCCAGAACCTGGCCGGCCTCCAGGGCCACAGGTCCTGTGCTGTGGAAAGGGACAGATGGCCCCCTGGGGAAGAAAGGGCCTGGGCCCATGTGGGTGCCACGTGCAGGGTGCATGGAGAACCTTGCAGCCGTCGATGGGACAGACCTCTGGGCTTGCTTCTAGCTGGGACTCGGAGCTCACACCCCTGCAGGGCTGGGCTCCACACTGGGGCCAGAGCACGTGGAACAGGGCTGGCCACATGGGCTGGGGCAGGCAGGGATGCCAGACCCGGGCTCATCCTGGGGAGCTCTCCAGCCCAGTCCCCTGCTGCTGGGGTGGCCCGGAGGACCCCCAACACAGCCTGTGTTCTGTGATCCGGAAGAGCGCCGAAGCTGGGCATGCGGGTGGGCTCCCTCCCTGCCCCCTTTCTCTGTCCAGTGAGCACAGCCGGCTGGGTTGAGTGGGTCCGCTGTTGACCGCAGGCTCTGTCCTCAGGCACTCCTAGTGAGTCGGAGAGACATAAACAAGAGAGAAGAAAGAACACCAAGTGTGTTTAGTGGAACATGCTGGGGCAGGAGAGGGAGCTCATCCGAATTTCCAGGGCCTTCTCCCGGGACTGTGGGCGTTCCTGGCATCTTTGTCGCCAAGGCTCCTTGACTTAACAGTTCCTGAGCGAGTCTTGTTCCTGGCCACCAAGTCTCTCTCGGACACCGGCTTGCGGGCTGGCCATACTCATGCCTGCTGCTTTGCAGCCCTGGGGACACCCGGACCTGGAAGGATGTCTGGCTGCCCTGGGCCCACCTGCTTCCTGGCCTCCCCTCAGCCCTGGCCCCAGCCCGCAGCCTTTTGCTCTTCGGGTGGCTGGGCTGTGAGCAGGAGCTGAGGGCTGGTGGCGCTGCCCAGAGACCAGGCCTTGGAGCACGCCTCACCTCTGGGGGGGCCCGCGTCCCTCCTGGCGGCCAGTCACCTCCACCATGGGACAGAGTGGGGCCTGCAGGGACCACACGGTCCCTCAGCTTCAACACCTGCACACGCCCTTCCACGGGCATGGTTTTTCTCCGTAGTAACCCTCTCACTGAAGAATAACATAGAAGAGCTCACAAATCCTAAATGTGCAGCTTGATGCTTTTAAAAGAGCGACCGCACCCACGAGCCCGCCATCCAGACGAAGGCACAGAACGTTAGCTGGGCCCTGCGGCCCCTCCTCGCCTCCTCTTAACAAGGCGCCACGACTCTGACTTCTATTACCGTTGGGGGTTTTGTCTGGGTTTGGACTTTGCGTAAATGCGATCATACAGCGAGAACTCTTTGTGTCTGGTTTCTCGGGCTCTGACATGTCCAGGTTATTACCCTCAGGAGTTCATTCTGCTTTCATCGCCGTATCCAGCTGTGCGACCGTGATTGTTCTGTGGTCGATGGCACTCATGTCCAGTTCTGGCCACGGTGAAGGGCGCTGCCCCGCTCTCGTGCACGTGGCTCTCGGTTACCATACGCATGTACCTCTAGGAGTGGTGGGGAGGTCGCAGTTGGGGAGGCTATGCATGCGTTGGGGGGGGCAGGGGGGCATCTGGGAAGTCTCTGCACGTTCTATTCAATTTTGCTGTGAGCCTGAGATGCTCAGAAAATACAGTCATTAATTAAAAATACACCATGGAGAAAAGAGGCAAGACTGACATAGAATTTATCGTGACATTTGTTAGGCCTAGTATGGGATTATTTGTAAAAAGCGTGTGGGCGCTGGAGAAGAGGGCGTGGTCACTGGTCCTAGAGCACCAAGTAGGGTATGCAGGTGAAGAATTACGGAAAGTCGTGAAGCTTTATATGCTTGCATACGTATTTTCAATTATACTTCATTAGTGAAATATTTAATATTTTTGCATGGCCAAAGGGTTTTTCTGGATAAAATTCAAGTGCAAAGGAATTGTTTTATTTAAATCCACAGTAGTTTCTGTGCAGAAGTATGCCTCTCAGCTACCCTGGGCGCCCTCCCAGCTCCCTGACTCATCTCAGGCCCCGAGGGTGCTGGGCCGGTGGCTGTCAGACAGGGCTCACCCCCTGGGGGCATTGCTGAGCCACCTCCTCTCCTCAGGCCAGCTGCATCCCAGGGCAGGCCCAGGGCCCTCAATGGTGGGCCTCCTTGCCGACGGATGGGGCAGTGTTCGCTAGCTCTGAGCCTGTTGTATTGGTGCCTGGTGCTGATTTCCATCTGCTGCTTTGGGCCTCGTTGACCTTCAGAGCAGAGGTAAAATTTTAAGGTACAATTTTAAATCTGTGCGCAAATCTGTTCCCATCACTTTCTCCTCATTCTGGTTTTAGAAAAGGAGTCGTTTCCCCACATCATGGTTTATGCAAAGTCACTGGGGTCAGTGCCTGCGATCTGAGGCCTATACATGGCCTATACATGGCCCCGGGAGACTGAGGCCCAGGGCCCTGGCTTTGCTCCTGGCCTGTGGGGACTCAACTGTGGTGCCAGGAATGGGTGGGAACGGGGGTCGAGCTGCTTGGTGCTTTGGGCAAAGGCAGAGCTCCCGAGAGGCCATACTCCCTGGGACTCCTCAAGGGCTTTGTGTGGCCCGTAGCCCAGCAGCTCCTCGTGTCCTCACGTGATCCAGCTGGCAGAAGAGCAGCAGCAGGGCTGGGGGCCCTGTGGGGGTCTGCCCAGCTGGGTAGGGCCAGGTGTGCACAGGGGGTGTGGCTTCTGGAAGCTCTCTGCTCAGGCTGGGGCTGGGGTTCCCTCCGCCTGGTCTGACCCCTGAGAGCTTCCAACTTCCCAGACTTGACCCCTGTCATCTGCCTGTCTTCCGTTTCCAGAGAGGGAGAGTTTATGTTCCTGTCCTCGCGGGCGGCTGAGTCCATAGCAGGGAGAGGCTGCTGGCGTTGTCACCGAGGCTCTTCGTCCAGTCGTATAAATCAGCAGGCCGCCATCATCAGATGACTCGCTCACTGTGTTCCTGTTAGGAAGTGTGTGCCCAGGGACCCTTGCCTTGGTGGGAGGGGAGGTCGTCCTCCCGCTGCTGGTGAGGGGCCCACAGAGCTTCAAGGCCAAGGGCTGGCGGTCCACACCCGATCCTCCTGGCCACTGCTCGTCACAGCCCACGAGCCTTGGTAAGTTCACAGGGTGGGGAGCTGCCAGCTCAGCGTCTGGTAGTTGCTGCCCAGACTGACCGTGTGCTTTGGGCCCTCACCGTGTTGGCCCCCCTTCCATGCTCTGAGGACGGACAGAGATACACTGATGGGGAGAAGCATTTCTTCTTGCTCCTGGAAGCGAGCGGCAGGTGAGACTCTCTCTGCACATGGCCTACCATGGGCTCTATGGGCAAAAACCCAGCCTCCCTCCTCTGCGTGATACCCACCCGTGTCGAGTGTTGCCCTGTGGGGAAGCCCCCACCAGTGGGCCAACCGGACCCTTCTCTGCTGCAGCCGGCTTGGCCCTATGTACCCTCCCTGCACTTGGTGGGTCCCAGAGGCAGGGACGCCCTCTTCTGTCCTAGTCAGCAGCCAGTCCTCTGTGTTTGATAAGGATTTGTTAAGTGAATCGGGAGAGGAGAACCCAGATCCCAAACAGGACAAGCCACAGACTGGAAAGAAATATTTATAACATGTATAATGGACAAAACTTACATGGGAAGTGTATCAGGAGCTCCCATGACGCAGGGGCAAACTAGGACAGGAGACAAGGCCAGATGCTGAACCCTGTGGGCTCTCACCCAACCCCGTGGGGATCAGGGAGCTGTAGGCCGAGCTATGGTGTGTGACCGCGACATGGCCCCCAGGATTGCAAAGACACAGCGTGAATCCCACAGGGGCGCAATGGGAACTTGGCCACCTGTGAGCTTTGGGAGCTGGTTTCACATGGTGTCGCCTGGAAGGTGCACCCTTCGCCCTGCCCCCCAACTTGGCATCTTCATCTCAGCTCCTGACACGATCCTTAGCAAGATCCATGTGTGCATGGCACCAACATACAGGGCCAGACGGTCCTCGTGGCCTCGTTCCTCCCTTCTGGGAATTGGAAATGGCCTGCATGGCTGCAGGAGAACGGAAATAGCCCTTGGTATGGGAAGGGGTGCCCAGAAGCGGGGACTGGTCGAGGTCTCCCGGCCCTGATGTGCTCCAGGTGGCTGACGGCAGGCCTCTCTCGGCGCTGCCTGAGGACACTGCAGACGTGTGGGGGAAACTGAGCCAAAGTGCCATGGCATCTGAGGGCACAGGTGCGTCAGACCCCGTGCTGTGGGCGGGGGATGCAGGGCTCCCAGATAGCGTTGTCAGCCATTCCCCTCGGCGCAGCAAGCATGAGCAAACTTGGCATTGAGTTTGCAAACATCTAGTTGTGCATTTAAATATGTTTAAATATTACAATAAAGCCAACTTCAGTCAAGTCTAGAGCAATAGGAATTGTATTTTCCCTGCAAAGCTGTTCTGGGGGTTTCTCTCAGGGGCAGGGCTGGGGTCACTGGGGAAGGGACGCCCACACCCAGAAGGCTGGGCCTTCAGGCGTCCTCAGGGTTTTTGGGCCCAGGGGCTGAAGAGGAGAGACCCAGCTGTGGCCTCCCTGGGCCACTGAGCCAGGCCTGGGACTGGAGGTTCTGGATGGGACAGCCACCACCAGCCATCCTTGTTTCCTGTCCTGGGACCCTGGCTGCCTCCCGAGGCTTTGGGGTCCTGGTGCAGGGCTGCGTGAGTGTCCAAGGGCAGACTTGCTAGATGAATGCCTGCCGTGGGGCTGGGAGGCTGCCAGTGTGGGCTCCCCCAATGATAGCCTTCGATAACCAGGCCTCTGCCTCACCCCTCAGGAATGCGACTCGGCCTGTGCGGCCCTGGCCTTGCTGCTGGGCTGGCATCACGGGACCCTCTGGGCCAGGCCTCTCCTCCTGCCTCCCCCTCTGGCCCTGGGGCTGGGCTGGGACACCGCTCTTGCACACACGTCCGAGCATGGGCTTCTGGACTGTGGGGAGCAGCTTCCATGGGAAATGGCTCAGGGCCTGGCCGTCTCCAGATGTCTGCTGGACAGGGCGGGCCAATGGCCTTGCAGTTACCGCTGCTGTCAGCCAGGGCTGCAGGGTGGGGGGTGAAGGAATCACTGGTGTCACCAAAGCAAAGGGAGGCTCATGGCAGGAGTGACCAGCTGGTGCATGCCCCGAATGCCAGTCCTGCGCTGGTCAGAGGCCCCTCTGATGTTTGCTGGGCTTGGACCCCTGTCCCTGGGCACATGGCTGCTGGGCTGGGAAGGCTTGGCTGAGGAACCTGGAGAGATGGGGGGAGAGAGAGAGAGAGAGACAGACAGCATGTGTGTGATGTGTGTGGCCTCAGAGGCCTGGCTGTGAAGGTGAAGTGGGTGCAGACCCCTGGGACTCAGTGGGCAGGAGACTGACACTGGCCGGGAGGACCCACTTCGAGGGGATGGGGGGATCCATCCAAGAGGAGGTCTCAGTGTTCCCGGGGGGAGTTCAGAGCCAGAGGCAGCTCCGAGGGGCTGCTCCAGCCCTCCTGCCCCGCTGCCCCATCCCCGGGCTGGCCCTCCACCTCTGGGTGAGTGAGCCCAGGACTTCAAAGGCCCGAGGAGGCTCCCAATGCACTCCCACGGCCTTGAGCACAGAGGTTCCTTGTTTCCCTGCACCAGGCCCTTCCTGTCCCCCTGTACATAGTAGTCAACAGGAAGCCTTTGGGGCTGCCAGCCCAGGGGACCCCCCAGCACCACCGCCCAGATCAGTCCCTGGTTTCACTCGGGTCCTGTGCCCTGCCCAGGACACCCTCAGGCTGCCTCTGGGCCAGAATTCATGGGAGTGACAGGCAGAGAAAGGAGGCCCTTCTAATTCCTACGATGGCAGGGGCAGCAGTGGTTTCCAGAAGCTTCTACAGAGACCATCTGGTAAAGAACCAGAGAAATGGGGACCACCTTTGCCCAGAAACAGCTGACAGGTAGAGGCCAAGCCAGGACTGGAGGACCAGGCCAGGGTGGGGCCGGGTCAGCTCTCCAGACAGGTGTCATCAGGACTGGTCCCCATCCCAGGAAATATAGCGCCCCCCCCCCCCCCGGCCCCGGGGTCAAACTCGCCCCTCCCGGCCCCCTTCCTGCGTTGTCTTCAGCATGTATCCTGGGCTTGACTGCTTCTCAGTAGCTCCTCCCAGCAGCTTTACCATCAGAACAGGAAACAAAGTCCTCCTCTGTCCCCCCACCATGTCCCCAGACCTCACCCACCCCTCCTGGCCTGGTTTTCTCACCCGTGGCCATGCTGACTTCCTTGCTGTCCTTGAATGCTCCAAGCGCAGTGTTGCCCCAGGGCCTTTGCACTTCTGCTTATCTGTCAGGAAGGCTGTCCCTGGCACATGCACACACACTTCACCTTCTCCTTGTCTCTGTTACAATGTTGCTCCTTCAGTCACACCCCACGCACAGGTAGCAGAGACCGAGAGCTTAGCTGTCAGTTCACCGGACTAGTGTAAAGACCCCAGGGAGGGCAGGTGTCTGCCCTGAGTGTGTTGCGGGTCCCAGAAGACACTTGTTCAGAAGCTGACCCTCACCCCTGCTCAGCCTATCCGCATAAGTGGCTGAGCCCTCTCCTCCCATTAACCATGGCTGGACCTGGGAGTTGCAGGTTCTGTGGGCTTAGGGACACCCCAAAGGGAGCTGTAGCCCTGGGAAGCAGGGCAGGCCATGCAGCTATGTCCTGAGAGCTGAAAGGACTCTGTGTATGGGGTGCAGTGGCCTGGGGATCCCCAGTGTCCTGGGGGGCTGCTGGCTCCCACACAGGGTGTGCAGAGCTGGCAGCCCTGGGAGGCCCAGAAGACTTTGTGGGGAAAGCATGTATCACAGTTGGAAATGACATGAAAATTCATCCCTCGCTTTTTAAATTTAGGCGTAACAAATCTCTCCTGAACCCACAGAGACCCTGACTGGAAGGGAAAAAGGTGGTTCTCTGTCTTGGGGGCAGGGCCACATTCCCTCCTTAATGGTGGGTCCTACTCGGGGGCATGGTCCTCCTCTCCTTGGCTTTGGGGCCAGACTGGCTTACAGATGAGGAGCCCAGGTCCAGCCCAAGGGTGAAGAAGGGCAGGCAGGGTGCGGTCTTAGTGCCCCCTCGCCCCCCTTCCCCCAGGCACCAAGGGCCCTTTCTGGGACCTGGGGAGAGGCTTGGCTCTAGAAGGCCGGCCTCCGCTGCCGTGGGTGGCCCTGCCGCTGTTCTTGGCCGTCTCCTGAGGGCTGCTCTGAGGCCCAGCAGGTGTGGCTGGGTGGACAGCTGGGCTGCCAGGGATGCTTGTGGGGTGAAGTCAGCTGCTCGTCCCTGGCTGCCGGCCGCACCCGGAGCTATTTTGGGAGCTTAGAGCCCAGCCACGGTGCTCCTGTCCCCTAAGCTCCTGAAAGTCTGCTCAGGAGTGTGGACAGCAGCCCTCCTGTCATGCATCTGTCCCATGCCCAGAGCAGCTGGTTCTGGCATGGGTGGGATGGACTGCCTGGCATGGGGGAGGCTGGCCTCATGCTGGGCCCCCCAGAGGGGAGAGGTTAGCCGGGGTATCAGGGGCCACATCCTGGGCCAGTGGCTGCTTGGAGCCCTGAGCCTGTCCCCACAGGATGTTCTAGAGCAAGGCCCATGCCCTTCTGGCAGGGAGGGTCCCAGAGGGTTCCCCCAGTCTCTGTCTGTCCCTGGGGGAGGTGGGCAGGGTCGGGGAGGGCCTGCCACTCTGCAAAGCCAGTCCTGTCTCCTTTGCCTTGCTTTGTACATGCATGGGGTCACTATAAAGAGCCGAGAAGAGCTTGTTTATTCATCCCTTCTCACACGGACCCGATCGTGATCAGACCCCTGTGTCCAGCCCTTGTCTGGGTGGAGCCACAAGGGAACGCTGAAAGCAAGGGGCCCTGGCTGACTCTGGCTAGGGTGAGGATGAGAGTCCTCAGGCAGGGCAATGAGGAGCCAGTTGGCTTGGGCCCACCGGGGTATGTGGCCTTGGGGAGGACAGTGGGGACAGGCCTCCAAGCCTGGGCATCACGGGCACACCTGCCTCACACCCATTGGCGTCCCTGGGCCCACGTCGCCTCCTCTGGGTTCCTGTCACGGCAGCCAACCACCCAGGTCCCAGGCAGGCAGAATTCTTCGGAGAGGGCAGAGGCCACCCTCTAGGCTGCTGGGGTGGGGGTCGTCCCCTGGGCATCTTCTGCTGGGGTGAATACCCCAGTGCCCTCAGAGGGTGGTCCTGAGCCCAGGGAGGGCATGGTTGAGGGGCTCCCCAAGACTCCCTTTAGGGCTCAATGTTGCTCTAGGCAGAGTTGAGGAGCTGGGGACAAACCCAGGGGCCAGCCCTTCATCTGGGGCCACAGCTTGCTTTATCACAGTACCGGGTCTGCCACGCCCCGTGGGCCCCAGGTCCGCAGAGGAGCCTGAGTTGGGGCTGGGGACAGAAGTGCCTACTGACCATGCCTCCCCACTGCAGGTGAAGCCCTTCCTCCCGGCCCATACACCAGCCTGGGTAGAAGCCAGGGCTGTGGGATCTTCTTGGTGATTTAACATCTGGATAATTTAATGTATTTTCAGTTCTACCTCATTGCTTTCCCTCCTCCCACAGCATGCAAGCCATTCTTCCGCTTCTTGGAACGTGTGTGTACACATATATGTGTGTGCATACTGGTGTCTGTGTGTACTACATGCATGAACACACATGAATGCTTCAGTGTGTATGTGTGTGCCTGTGTGTACACACCTGTGTGTGCCTGTACATGCCTGTGTGTGCACATGCTTGTGTGTGTGCATGCCTTTGTGTGCATGCGTGTGTGTGCATGCCTGTGCGCACGTGTGTGCATGCTTATGTGTGCGCCTGTGCATGCCTGTGTGCATGTGTGCATGTACATGCCTGTGTGCATGACAGTGTGTGCATGTGTGTGCATGCCTGTGTGTGCACGCCTGTGAGTACATGCTTGTTTGTGCATGTGTGTGCATGCCTATGTGTGTGCACATCTGTGCATGTATGCATGAGCATGCCTGTGTGTACGTGTGTGTGTGTGTGTGTGTGTGTGTGTGTGTGTGTGTGCTGGGGGCAGTTTCTGGTCCTCCGCCCTCTTTCCTCTTAAAGACATAGCTCCTCTGGGCTGGGCGCACCTGGGACACGAGCAGCAATGGGCTTCCATTTCCCCCAGTGCCTCTGTCCGTGAGGACCCCTGCCCCGGGTCCACATCTTGAGCCCTTCCTTCTGAGGGGGAGTGTCAGCTCTTACCAAGTAGCTATCCCCACCTAGGCTGTTTCCTGCCCTTCCTTCCTGGGGGCCAAGGCCCTCCCTGGCCCCTGGTGTAGCCGCCTGGGGGCTGTGGGAGCTTGCTGGTCTGAGCTCCAGGGTGCTCTTGGTCACGGTCCCCCGAAACCCCGGCCATAGTGGTCTGACTCCTGGGACGTCCGCTCTGCAGGCTGGGCTGACCAGGTGGGCAGAGGCTTCTCCCAGAACATCCAGGGTCCATGCATGAGGCTCACGTGGTCTTGGGGAGGCGTGGGGAGGAAGCAGCCCATCCTCCACAGAGACATGAAGGAAATGTCTCATCACAGACACTTTTCTCCCCAGGGCTGCAGACTTTCCTCCCATCCCAAGGATGAGACTGGAGGAGGGGGTCGTGTCTAGATTTGGTTCCTCTTCATGAGCCCAGGATGGGGGCTGGAAGCAGGAAGTCCGAAGCTGAGGGGTACTGATTCTGTGCGGTGAGGGTTTCTGGAGCTCCTTGTGGCCCCGCGTTCTGGCAGAAGGACCTCGGCCACCAAGGTGGCCTATTGGCTCAGCAGGGCACTCTCTGGGGACATACTGCCTGTCTTCTGGCCCTTGTCTGGACCTCTCTAGGGGAGTGTGGTAAAGGGTAGGTTGCTCACTAGGGACAGAGTTCCTGATGCCTGGGCAGCTTCCGGCAGTGCAGGGGCTAATGAGCTCAGGTTGGGGTGGGGCCATTCTCTGCCCTCCAGGTGGGGTGATCCAAGGCCTTGGCTCTCAGGATGGCTGTGGTCCGAGCTGACGGTCATGTCCTCGGGCCTGGGGTCAGCCCTGCTGGGTCCTATGGATGGAGGGTGATGTCTTGCAAGAGTGGGTCCTGAGTTCCTGTGTCAGTGCTGGTTTAGCGTTTGAACAAGCCTGTAAGGTGCTGAAGTGGCCTTGGAGCTCCTTGGAGCTCCCCAAAGCCGAGCAGAGGAGCGCAAGGGCTGGGAGGGGAGGCCCCTCTCCGTGGCGCTAGGGCCCTGGGCACTGCCACAGCCCCAGGCCTCCCCCGGCCCCGACCCACTCTGCAGCCTGGCAGGACAAGCAAGAGCCTTGTCAGGGCTGCACAGCAGCCGGGCTGGCCCGTGCCTGTCCAAGCCACAGGGCGGAGAGGAGAAACCGGCAGAAGCCAGAGCCCAGCCAAGAAAGTCTCCTTTATGCTCAGGCCAACCCGAATCCGCAGACTTGAAATAACACAGTGAGGCTGTGGATTGTACTCCAGTGCCGCGGGCGCAGCCCAGAGACGCCAGCGCCCTGGGCCTCCCTGAAGCCCCTGCCCAGCCCAGAAGTCTTCGCGCTTGGGGAGGTGGGAAGGGCCTCCTGGTGCAGCCCCGTGGAAGAGGGAGGGGAGGCAGCTGGGAACCCAGGTCCTGTCCGGCTGGGGCCCTGACAGTACCCACGGTCCCATCTGCACCGCCCTTTGTCCCAGTGTGCAGACCGAGGGGGCAGAGCAGTAGCGCTTTTGGGAGGGCCGGGATCCAAACAGATTTTGCCCAGTTCCCCAGGAGAGCAGAGGCAAGCGCAGATGAGGGCAGGTGGCCTTGGTAACTGTGGAGGTGCAAAGGAGTTGCCTGGAGTTCTCCTTGATCCTGCAAAGAGGGGGTTCCCAGGGTGTGCCAGGCGGGTGGAGGGGCCACACATGGCCTCCGGCTCCCCAGGGTTGGGGGCTTGTGCTCATCGTTAGCCTCACTGGGATGCCGCGTCCTGTCTGATTATAGGCTGGTGGTCCTGTCTGATTATAGGCTGGTGATCCTCAGAGTCTTGGGACAGCTGCCTTAGGCTGTAAGCCGTTGCCTTACAACCACGGGCCAGCGTGCCGGAGATCCTGGCTTTGCTCAGAGGTGTCCCGAGGGACCTCGGGGCTGGTGCAGGCCAGCTGCAGAGTGTGAGGTCAACCCTGTTCTCTGGATCTATCAGCAGGGTCCCCTGGCAGACCCCAGTAAGCACAGAACACAGGAGAGGGGACAAGAGCTCTTGGGGTACTAGGATGGCTAGGGGTCTGAGGCTGGGCTGCTGTGGCCTGGGATGGCCAGAGACTCAAGTCCAGCCAAGGTTACCAGCGAGGCCTCTGGGAGCAGATAGACCTGGGCAGGGGTGCAGTCCCCCCACCTACCAGCTGGGCAGACCCGGGGAGCTGCTCAGCCACTCCAGGGGAGTCCCTGCCTCAAGGGGTGCTGTGAGGTACCTGTGGGCCACTGTTGCCCTTGGCCTCTCTCAGCCAGGCCAGGGGTGATGCAGACAGGGAAATTGGGTGGTAGGAGCTGGACTCACAAAGTGTGGAAGGGAAGAAGCAGGAGGGCCTTTGGGGAGCAGGGAGGGTTTGGCCGTGGCCCAGAAGGATGATGGTCGGACAGGAAGACAGGCCGGCTCGCCACCAATGGTGCCAGCAGCTCCAAGCGCCAGGAACTTACTCTCCAGCCACCTGTCGCTGTGCGGATCCCTGTGTTATTAAGCTAGACGTGCCGGTGTGGACGACGTGAGGCTGCATCTCAGCCTCCCCGCTGCGATGATGGTCTCTTTTCTGAAAGCAGAGGGAGCCAGCCAGGGTTTGAGTGAATGAGCATTCACAAGGGACACGGGGTTCAGGAATTCTATTAAATGTGGCCAGCAACGACGTACCGCGACCAACCCTTTGTCGGGGACTGGGGATGGGGGCTAGGGAGGTGGATTGGCTCGGAAGACTCAGCTGTTCCCTGAGAACAGGCGTTTTGAAATCTAAGTACCATGAAGTAAAAGAAAATCAATTTCCAATTACTTTTAAGCCCCAAGGTTACACCGAAGATAAGCTCCGGGAGCAGCATCACAGAAGCTGCAAGCAAGTCTCCCAGGTGCCTCCCCTGCTTCCCTGTGACCTTGGCCAGGAAACCCCTCCCCTGCGTGTCATGATGTCCGCAGCTGCTGGGTCACCAATGTCCCTTTGTTCCCAACAGACCCCAATGCTTCCTTAGTATGTGACGGACGTCCAGCCTGGGGGAGAACGCCAGGGCGGGGGAAGAGGGCCCCCCGCCCTCAGCCTCCCTGCGGGCAGGCAATGATGTACAGGGCTTGGCAGGCCCATGGTGGGCGGCAGGGACAGTGGTGTGACTCCGGGATGCAGTCAGAGCTCAAAGTGTGGCTGGCCTTGGCGGAAACTCCATTTCGTTTGCCTCAGAAATCAGCATGTCCACAGGGGCGCCCCAGGGTCTGGGGTTCTTCAAGGTTCCTTTAGTCAGATCAGCCTCACGTGAGTGCCAATGGCCTTGTTGTCCCTCCTCTGCTGGGGAAATTCCTCCTGGGGGCCACCTTGGGTCCCCAGTCTGCACCCGTGTCAGCAAGTGGGGGCCCTGCTCTTCCTTGCCTCCCTGCTCTCCAAGCTCTTTAAAAAACATGCGGTTTGCAATTCTCTGTCTGCCGTGGGCTGTCAGGACCTGTCGCCTTCAACGTGGAAGCACGTTCTCTATAATTTGGAGTGGAGAACACGGAGGGTTGGGGGGGAGGTCTCTGTCCCGCCTGAGCATGTGCCACAGCCTGTGATGAGCAGGGCTGTCATGGGCAGGTGGGCCCCTCCACGATGGGGGATGATCGTGGGGCTGTGGTGACAGGAGGGCCTCGCGCACACAGGGCATGGACAGGTGCGCACGGCAGGTGCCCCCATGCTATCATATGCCCCCTTTAGCCAGTTTCAAACTGTGGGAGTAGCCTCCCCTTTTATCTTCTGGCGAGTCTTCCTTAGAGTCACTGCTGACCGCACAACCAGCCACAGCAACACACCCATCCAAGGTCAAGGAGTTTCACTCTACCCGGAGGTGGCGGGCGTGTCCACGTGTGGATCACCTGGAGACAGCGCCTGGGAGAGCTGAGTGACGGCCATGAGTAGCCCGTGCAAGCCTGACGTTCTCTGGGACAGGGTGCCTCTATTGACTGTGTGATTCGGGCACATCTTCCATGAGCGAAGACGCCGAGCTTCTCCCGCACCCCGGCCTCCCGCGGCTGTGCTCCCCATGGGTTCAGCCAGCTGTACCCCCACTGCCCAGCCTCCCACTTCACCTCCCTGCCCAGTGCCCCACCTGGAGCCTGCTCCACCTTGAGGTCTCTGCCATCCCCCCACCCCAACTAGGCCCCCAGGTTCCGCTCTGGCCAAAGAGAGCCCCACCCTGCCTGCATTCTCGAGCTCACGCCCCATGGTCGCCCATCTGCTCCCGCCAAGTGGCCTTCTCTCCATCATGTCTGTCAGGTTACCCCCGCACACCCCCACACCTGACACGGTGTCAGGTCTCCACCGAGGCCACCCCAAGGAGGCCCGTATAATGTCTCACTTTCCAGAAGAGGCCAGAAGGTTCTGGGGCTTGCCTGAGCTCACAGTGGCAAAGCCCTGTGCTCGTGCACACTCTGAGCAGGGAGCAGGGCCTGGTACCCTCAGGACAGGGTGGGGGTTCCTGCCCCACTGCAGGGCGCTTTAAGCACGTACAAGTCAGCATTTTAAAAGAATGATCTACTTCACTTTAAGTCCCCGAAAATGGCATGCTTCTGGTTCCCCTGCGCTGCTGCCTGGACAGTACAAGGCCTCAGGGTCCACCTTGCAGGCCGTCTCCTGAAGGGAGACCCCTGAGCCCCAGCTTTGATTCAGCACATGTCATATGTGATAGACCCATGGCTTTCCTTGGGGACCCCAGGAGGTCCTGGGTTCCAAGGGCACTCCAGGCTCCAGAGATGGACAGAGGGCTGGGTGGGGCCTATACCTCCTAGGAGGGGGTGTTTCATGGCAGGACAGCCACGTTTGCCTTAAATCATACTGGGACCCTCTTTGACCCATCAGAGTCAATCCCTGAATGTCATGCCAGGGGGTCTGGCTGAGAACCCTGCCCTTAGGGGAAGCAGAGCCCTTGGGGACAGTCCCAGGGCAGCTGGGGGTGCGGCTCCCCAGCTGCCAGGACAGAGGGTGGTGACAGGCTAGGGGAGGTAGAGGGGCAGCTGCTCTTGTCCCTGTGACTGCCCCAGGCTACTGGCCCTTCGAAGGGCCGGGCAGGATGGCATTGCTGCCTTGGGCCTTAAACCCAGAGCCGCAGGCCTGAGCCTGTGACCCCCTGGTCCTCTGGGCAGGCAGGAGGATGGGGTCGGCTTTTATCCTGTCAGATCTCAGGGAGCCGACTCATGCCTTGTCATTATTCGAGGGGCCCCAGCTATGCAACCCCCACATCCCAGGCCCTGCCCCTGGGAAATCATGGGGACCTTGTTCTACACCACCAAGGGCAGCGTGTCAACCCTAAAACAAGTGTGATGCTCTTGAAAGGGCAATAAGGAAGGGCCCTTGGGCGGGGGAAGCAAGTGCCAGGAGCTGTGCTGTGGGGGTGGGAGCCGTCCTGCTCGTGCAGCCCCCATACCCAGCCAGGGCCAGTGCTGAACTGGACCTGGGTCTCCCCTAACTGCAAGATGGGGCTGGGGTCTCCGAAGGTCCCCAGAGCCCTGTAGCAGAGGTTTCCGTTCTTTGGATATGTGGGGCCCCACGAGTCTGACTTCCGTGGACCTGCCCACCTGGTTCAGCCTTGGAGTTGGTGGGGCTTGGGTGGGTGGGGAGTGGCAGGCAGGGAAGACTGTGGTGGAGCAGGGGGCCAGGCAGGACCAGGGTGAGAGCTCTCTGCTCACCCTGCTTCTGCCCTTCCTCCAGCCAACTTCCCACACAGGGCTTGGGGCAAGTGGCAGCTTCACAGACACGTGGGGTTGATTTTTGATGCAAATCTTTTACTCAGGAGAGCTGGGGCATCCCCAAATCTGTCATCTAATAAGATGACTGCACAGCGAGGAAGATTGACATTATGTTTGTCTTTAACTTGATGGGGCTTTTTCTCTGCCTCCGTTTCTCCATTTTAGGGACATGCTGATGAAAACTCCTTTATGGATACCTGTGTGGGCTCTGCTCCTTGTCCACTCACAAAACCCAGACCTGGGGGGTTCAGAAGATGCTCTGGCTAACAGTGCCACAATTCCCAAGGACCATCCCCAGGCCACTACAAATATATACATATATCCCGCAGTTGTAAAAGTAACCCTGGCTGAAACTCCCCAGGGAAGGCAGAAGCACATGAGGCAGCCGTCCAGGGCCTGGCCTCGCCCCGCCCGTGGAACTGGAGCTTCCACACAGCTGTGTCCAGGCTCTTGGCACCCAGAGATGCACATGGACCCAGACAACGGCTACCTTCCGCTCACGTCCTGTTCTGGTGGTCCTTCTGTGTCCTGCACCTACTGGGCACTGCCCTTCTAGTGGCCACGTGGCCTCTGCTGGGGGTCATGCTTTTTCGGGAGCTCAATGTCACGAATGGGGGTGGAGGACACTGTGGGTGCCCATCTTCGTCCTCTCTTTGGGTTATGTGCTTATAACAAGTCCCTAACCCTGCACTTCATGGGCAGGGGGCACAGGCCCTTTGAAGACCTGGAAGATTTCGTGCTGTCCCTCCCAGAAGAGGGACTAAACCTCATGCCCTCCAACCACCCCCCCACCTCACCAGTGCCGGCTTCTGTGGCTGTAGTCCCCTTTTCCCAGTGCTGGGGAGTAGGGGGGCATTTCCTGTCACTTCAGTTTCATCTTTAAAATGGCTGGAGAGGCTAAATATCCTTCCAGAAATTTCTGCCTTGCCTTGTACTGCCTAGGTCATAGTAGGAGTCTTTCCCTCCATGCTGGGGTCCTGCCTTCCCTGGGATGTGGTGACTGCCAGGACTTCTGCAGCTGTCAGCCTGGGGTTTCCGTGGACACCCTGATTCTGTGGTCCGAGGGGCTGGGACAGCACAGTGCTAGGCCGGGACTTGCTCCCAAGAGCAGCCACCTCTCTGCCCGCCGCCCCTCCCCTTCCCTCCCCTTCCCTCCCCTTCCCTCCCCTCCCCTTCCCTCCCCTTCCCTCTCTTTTCCTTCTTTCCTTTCCCTTCCCTCCCCTCCCTTCCCCATCCCATCCCATTCCAACCCATCCCATCCCATTCCAACCCATCCCATCTCATCCCATCCCTTCCCATTCCATCCCCTCCCCTCCCCTCTCCTCCCATCTCTTCCCGTGTCAGCACTTCTCTGCGCCCTGTTCAAAGCCGTTGTGGGTCCACCTCAGGCTCCTCGGGTCTGAGAAACACTCACCCTCACATTTACGCACTGGTTTGGCTGAACTTGAAATTTATGTTTGAAGTAATTTTCTTTAATCCTCTGAAAACATCTCTTTGTTGCTTCTGGTTCTCAGCATTTTGTTGGGCAATCTGGTAATCTGGTGCCGGCATTCTCAGAGGTTAACGACCTTTTCTGAGAATGTCTAGAACTTTCTTTCTCTTTGATGTTCTTACATTCCTTTTTAATGTGAATGTGCTTGTCCTCTGCTTGCCCTTTTTGTCTGAGACCTCGGCTTCCCTGAGGATGAAGACATTCCCACCGCCAAGTTCTGAGACAGTTGTTCCTTCCTTCTCTCTCTCTGCCTGTGCCACTCCTGCTCTGTAGACTCCAACCCTCTCCGTCTGTTTCCTGCCTCTCCGCCCTGTCCTGACGCTCTGGCTGCCTCTGCTTGCCCGATTGATCTCCCACCTCAGCAGGGTGTCCTGGCGTTATGAAGTCCGTCTGTCCTGCCGGCCAGGCAGCTGCTGTGAGTTCCCGACCCCGCATGATCGCGCCTCCTGGGTCCTGCTCAGCACTCCTGTGTCCCCTCCTATGGGATGGGGTTATGGCGGTTGGATAGCCAGCAAAGCCTCCTTTCCATCCCCACCCTGCCTCACTGGTCAATTCCAGACCGTTTGGTGGACAGTGATGCATGGGGTGGATTTTCCTGTTCATTTACACTGCAGCGGGGGGGGGGCGGTATTGGTGGCGGTGGCAATGGGGGCAGCCGTGGTGGGGGGCATCAGCACTGGGGCTGCAAATGGGTACCCAAGGGCGAGGCTGCAGGCTGAGAGGGAGAAGTGCGTGGGAGGAGGTGGATTCCTGGTTGTGCCTGGCAGGACCTTACCCCCTTGCCCTGGGCGGCCGTGTCCCCAGAGCCTAGCTGCCAACCCTCCTCGTCTCTGGGGGCCAGCAGGTGCTGTCTGACGCTAGGGCTCGGCACTGGAGAGCTCTGGAAGCATTTCACGGGCACATATTAATCCATTTGTGGAAAGGAGGTGGTAGGGCTTTGACATCGATGGGAGGCATTTGCTGTGTCTGCAGCAGGAGCACCAAGGGCCAGGCGGGATGCAGGGCTGGCTGGGAGGGCGTGGGAATCTCCAGACCCAGGGGCACCCTTGTCTGGGCTGGCGGGGGATCCAGCCATGATACCTGCTGTCTCTCTGAGGGCTGGGCAGGGGCTGCTCCCTGCTGATGGCTGTTGGGGGCCAGGGAGGTCACAGATAGTCAGGCCAGCCCAGATGCTGCTCCCTCAGGCCTTGCAGATTTGCCTGCTGTGTATAGCTCTCTCTCCAAAAGTGAACCCACTACCCTGGGAGGGGTTTGTAATGTTGTCATGTTTGTTGGAGTCAGAAGTAGGTTCAAGAATGACTTTTGGCCTCTGTCCTCAACCGTCAATACTGAGCTAACTGCGTTCCCTCTCAGTTCTTCCAATCTTCTCATCTTGGACCCCTGAGTCATCATGGAAAGTTCCAGCACACACACACCCCCCGTTTGTATCCACCACAGTGGCTTGGAGGATGAGGGACTCCTTGTCCCCAGCAGGTGTGGCCCAGGGTGTGGGGTGCTGAGTTACCAAACCCGCTTCTATCTGGATGCCAGCCATGTTGGGGATGTCTTATGCTGTCTTAATCCTGACATCCCCCATCTTCCCAAATGTTTCAGAGGGAGATTCTGATCAGCTGCAAGGCTCAGTGATGGAAGAGCTCCTATGAAGAGCCACACGGTGATTCCAGTGACCTTGGACCTATGCTAATGCCCTGCAGGCTCCCCGGGAGGATGGAAGATGGGGTGCTCTGGAGACCGCAATTTTCCTGGGATGTAGGATTGCTTACAGCGCCATGCAGACGACAGTGGAAGCTGCCCCGGGCCCCAGGCTGCTGGTCCCCGGGGAAGAGTTGGGGGCTGGAGGGCGAGTGTACCACTGTGGAGGAAGCTGGGACAGCTAGCACTCTGGGGACAGAAGAAAATGGTTACAAATTGTTTCATGTCTTAAAGCAAGGACATGTACTCGGCTTGAAGGACAAGCATTTACTGTTCTTGGTGTTTTTCTCTGAGTCTCCTAAGGAGGTGAGATTCTGAATTAAAATGATCTGGTTGACCAGCTGTACCCATCCACTTACAGTGGAGGTGGGATGACAGCACAGACCCAGAAGGATTCGTCCAGCTGGGTCTCAGCCACCCTCCAGCTGATGTAACTGAGACGATGCCTTTGCACCTCAGCACCGAGGGGGTGGCCCGCCAGTCTAACCCAGGATAGGACGTTTCCGTCATCCAAACACATGGATTGACTGCCCATAACAGCCGCTTCTGCAGGATCCAAGGGGGCATCTGGCCTTGGCTTGCATGCCTCCCCTGTCAGCAGACTCACTACTTTCCATGGGACCAGTCCCATTTGAGGCAGTGGTCCCCAAGTTCCACAAAGGAGCCCAACCCATAGTCATACATGAGTGGCGAGGTCTGGTCCGATGGAGTCACGTGCCAGCAGAGTTTGATGGCCTTCTTAAAGACGTATAGAGGAGGGGAGATCCCCAAGAATTAAAAAGAATTGTTCTAAAGAGCTGGGGGTATCTGATTGCTAAGATCTTTCCTCAGTGGCAGGGTCTCTGGGTTTAGCCATCACGAGCCTTCCGCTGACTGAAGGCAGCAAGTGACATCTCCTTAGCGCCATCTCTGCTCGACTTCAGAGGAACAGCAGCTCTCCTGCCGGCCCCCTTTCACCACCCAAGAGCCTCAGGGAAGACGCGTGTGTTCTGCTGGGGATGGCTCCCAGCCTCTGGCTTCCTATCCTGGAGCAACGGGCTCGCCAGCATGTTTGGCGACCCGCCGGCGTCCAGCCCACAAAGGAGCAGCCACGGCAGACGTGTGGCGGGAGAGACAGCTTAGCACAGAGTGAGCAGATTTCCGTAGAGGCAGCGACTGACATAGAACAGACGTGGCTTGTCTTCATCAAGGGCTTTGGAGAGAGACATGCAGCCTGGGATCAGAGTCTAACAAGATGCAAACAGTTCGCACATGACCGTCAATGAGAGGCGCCTGACATGACGTCTTGCAAATGGTGGCTGTGATGACAAGGCTTGTCTCCAGGCCGGCTAACGGGAGCTGGGTGTGTGCAGACAGCCTCTGTGAGCCAGCTTCGTGCTCCTGCGATTCATTTTTTCCAAAGTGGCAGCATTGACTAAAATGATCTCAGTCGTAAGCTACTATTAACATGCCGGAGCCCCCACATTCTTTTTACAAAAATAATTTAAAACAAATGTGTCAGCCGTGGGAGCCCATGAGAATGTTTGCACATTCTGGTGTGGAAGCATGTGGAAGGTTCTGGTGCCATCCAGTTCTGGTTGCCTCGTGCTTATGTGCAATGCAGTCAACAGACAGTGTGCAGTTCCAGTTCTGGCACAGCTACCAAGACTGTCACCTGTTTGTTTTCACTGGAGCCACCACCACCGCCTTCAGGTGTCCTGCTCTCAGACCTACCACGTGTCAGGGTTCTGTGGCTCTTCTGACAGATTGCTGAAAATGTGGTGGCTTGAAACAGCATGCATGTATTATCTTATGGTTTTGGAGGATAGAGTCTTAAAATTAAGGTGTCCCCAAGGTTGTGTCCTTCTGGAGTTTCTGAGAGTGAATCTGTTTCCTTGCCTTTTCTGGCTTCTGGAGCCTGCCACGGTCTTGGCTCATGGCCCCTCCTCCATCTTCCAGTCTCTCTGTCACCTCAGCTTCCATCTTCATGACCTTTTCTCTGACTCTGACCCTCCCACTTCCTGTTTCCCTTATAAGGATTCACATGATGACATTGGGCCCACCCAGATAATCTGGGATAATCTCCCAATCTCAAGATCCTTACCTCAATCACACCTACAAAGTCCTTTGCCATATAAGGTCACATATTCATAGCTTCTGGAGATCAGGGCGTGGATGTCTTTGTAGAAGCTGTTACTCTGCCAACCATGATAGGTGTGGGCAGTGGGTACGTTGGAGTCTCATCCTTGTTACCATGGGGTTACAAAATGCTATGAGCATCTTGGTTCTGTGAGATCCCCGATCCTAAAATGCATCCTTGTGCTGTACACTGAAGGTAGGAAGAAAAATTGGTTTAACCACATGAAAAGCAGCACAGAGGTTCCTCAAGAAACTAAAAATAGAACTACCACATGATCCATCAAACCCACTTCTGGGTATGTATCTGAAAGAAATGAAACCACTATGTTGAAGAGCTAGCTACACACTCCTGTTCATTTCAGCATCATTTACGATAGCCAAGATACAGAGACCACCTACATGTCTACCAACAGATTAACAGATAAAGAAATTACATCACATACACACATACACAGACACTGAAATAGTATTCAGCCATAAAAAGAAGAAAATCTTGTCATTTGTAAAAACATGGCTGGACCTTGAGGGCTTCCTAATGCCCTAAATGAAGAAAGTCAGAGACAGATGAATATCATGTGATCTCACTTATGTATAGGATCTGAAACACTGAATTCATAAAATCAGAGGACAGACTGGTGGTTGTCAGAGGCAGGATTTGGGGGGTGGGGAAAATGGGTGAAGGTGGTCAGGAAGTCCAAACTTGTAGTTATAAGATAAATAAATCCTGGGGATGTAATGTGCAGCATGATGACTGTAGTTAACAGTCCTGTATTGCATATTTACAAGTTGCTAAGAAAATGGACCTTAAAAGTTCTCCTTATGAGAAAAAAATTTATAACTGTGTGAGCTGGGGTTTGTTAACTAAATTTATTGTAGCAATCATAGATATACATATATATATATATATAGTCATTGTGTTGTACACCTTAAACCCATATAAGGTTATATGTCAATTATATGTCAATAAAACTGGAAGAAAACAACAAAGAACTCAAATAACAAGCTGACTTTACAATTCGAGGAGCTAGGAAAAGAGGAACAAAATAAACCCAAAGCTAGTAGAAGGAGGGAGAAAATAAAGATCACAGCAGAGATAAATGAAGTAGAGTATAGGAAAATCATAGAGGAAATACATAATATCAAAAGTTAGGTTTTTGAAAAGATTTTTAAAAACCAGCCTTTAACTAGATGGCTTAAAAAGAACAGACAGCTACTCGAGTCAAACATGAAAGTGGGGACACTACTACTGATGGGACAGAAATGAAAGGGATGATAAGAGAGTTCTATGAAGAGCTGGACACCAGCAGATTGGATAACTGATGTGAAGTGGACATATTTCTAGAAGCACAAAAGCTACTGAGACTAAATTACTAAGAAACAGAAACTCTTACTAGACCCATAACTAGTAGGGAGATTGAGTCAGTTAAAAAAAAAAAATCTCCTGACAGAGAAAAAGCCCTGGACTGGGTGGCTTCACTGGTGAATCCTGACAAACATTCAGAGAAGAAATAATACCAATCCTTCTTGAACTTTTCCCAAAAGTTGAAAAGGGGGGAATAAGTCTTCTTGTATAAGAGGCTCATGTTACCCTAATACCAAAGCCAGGCAAGAAAACTACAATAAGAGAAACTATAAACCAATATTCCTGATGAACACTGATGCCAGAATCCCCAAGAAAATACTAGCAAGCAGAATTCATCAGTGCATTAGAAGGATAAACCTCCTGGACCAAGCTGGTTTTGCTCCCGGAATGCAAGGATGGTTCAGCATACAAAACTTGGGCTGGCAATACTCCACATTAATGGGATGAAGGGGGAAAAGTCACACACTCATCTTAATCAGTGCAGAAAAAGCATTTGACAAAATTCAACACCTAGTCAACAAACTAGGACTAGGAGGGAAGTGCCTCCACATATTCAAGCCATGTATGAGAAGCCCACTCCGGACACCACATCCAGTGGTGAAAAACAGAGAGCTTTTCTTTTAAGATCTGGAGCAAGACAAGGATGCCCATTTTTGCTGCTTCTGTTTAACAGAGTATCGGAAGTTTTAGCCAGAGCAAGTAGGCAAGAAAGAGTGAGAAATGAAAGACGTCCAAATTGAAAAGGAGGAAATAAAATGATGTCTTCACAGATGATACGGTTTTATATGTCGAAAACCCTGAAGGTTCCACAAAAAGCCTATCAGAGCTAATAAGCAAATTCAGGAAAGTAGCAGGATACACAGTCAGCACACAGAAATCATTTCTATATACTCATAATGAACAATCTGAAAAGGAAATTACAAAAACAATCCATTTATAATAGCATCAAAAAGAATAATAACCCTTCTGGATAAACTTAACCAAGAACGTGAAAGAGTTGTATAATAAAAATTATAAAACATTTCAGAAAGAAATTTTAAAAAGACATAAATAAATGGAAACACATGCTACATTCATGTCCCAGAAGGCTTAAAATAAGTGGGATGCCAGTACTGCCCAGAGTGAGCCCCAGTTTTAAAGCAATATCCGTCAAAACCTCAACGACTTCTTTACAGAAATAGAAAAACTCAATCTAAAGTTAGTATGGAATTTCAAGGAATGCAGAGTAATCAAAACAACCTTGAAAAAGAAAGCTGGAAGACTCACACTTATTTGTTTCAAAATAGTGTGGTATTGGCATAAAGACAGAGTATAGACCAGTGGGATAAGTCATAGACCAGAAATAAACTCTCTCGTGGTCAAATGAATTTTGACAAGGTCTTTGACAAGACCATTTAATGGGGAATGGACAGTCTTTTTGGCAATTTGTGCTGGGAACACCAGCTATCCACCAAGGAGCGACACTGGACCCTTACCTCACATCAGACACAAAAATTATCCCTCCTCGTTCTGTGGGTAGGGCAGGCCTAGCTTCCCCGTGGTGTCTTCTCACGTGGCTGTGTCCAGGCAGTGGTGGAGGCTGTACCCCTGAAATCCCAGCTGGGCCGGTGTGTCCACACTGGTTCCGTAGGCCCACCTGATGCCTTGTCCTCATGGGATGGCTGGGCTCCCCTGAGTCTGCATGGTGGCCTCAGGGTACTAGGCTCCATGAATGCGTGTTCTAAGAGCCCCGAGTGCAAGCGGCAAGACTTCCTATGACAAGCTTGGGAGTCCCAGGACACGCCTTGAGCCAGCTCAGATTCCACGGACAGCACTTAGACCCCAACTGTCAGTGGGAGGAACAGTTACCCGAGACCCAGGGCCACCCTGTGGGACCATGCATCTCTCTGGGGTGTGGCAGCAAGGCAAGGGCTGGTCTCACACTCTGGGAAGCCAGTCTGGAGGTGCTGCTGTTGCCAAGAAAGGAACAGAGCAGAGAGGGGGGTCCAAGAAGTCAAGGAGAGTCCCCCACCATCCATGCCTGAAGCTTTCTCTCCTCCTGACATTTTGGCAAATTCCAGCCAAACCCTGCTTGTTGGCCTCTCTTCTGTCTGGTGCGGTGATGGGAGGGTCTCAAGGCAGGACCCCTTGAAGGGCATCATCAGGGTCTGGCTGGCTTTGGAGAGGCTCAGGTTACATTTTGGGGTGGGAGCCTGAGCTGTGGTGGCCACATCGCCAACTCACGTTGGGCTCTGGGTCTGGGGATGGACGACGCGGCTGGAGGCTGGACTCGCTCTGTGCCCGCGAGCCGACGTCCCTGCTCAGAGCTGGCTATGGACTTCCTCTTGTGTGATCGGGCTTGTACTTTCCATATAATGTTGACCAGCTTTTATCATTTTATTGTGTTTTTCCCGCTGTGACAAACTTGGGAAACGTGCTTCCTGTGATGCATGGAAGCCACACGGGGGCTTCGGAAATGGGGGGGAGCTGGCTGTGGCCGGCCGAGCGTCAGAGGGGCAAGTGAGGGGCAGGTGCCTCAGCCTGTGTGGGCAGCCATCTGAGGCAGTGGGGCGCACACTGGCTCTGCGGTCTGGGTCACCATATCATGCCTTCCCTGGAAGAGACCGCAGAGGTGAGCGCTTGGTCTTGGACGTGACGTGGGCAGGGCCATTTGGTAAAACCAGTGTGTCCAGCAGTGTAGACAAGGGTGGGGAGGCCCAGACTCATGGTCTGGGGTGACAGGTTGGGGGTGTGGGCGGGGGGTCAGGACTGGGGTGAGTCAGCCCAGGGGAAGGGGGACTCTGAGGCCACCCCAAGCAGGGGATGCTGGGGTCTCCTGGAACTGAGGCTGAGGGATGCTTGGCTATACTGGGTCCTGGCCTGTGGTGGCCTCTCACCACATGGGTTTGGGGTAACAGGCAGCTTCTGGCATCTGCCAGCCCTCTCTGAGACCAGCGGCCATCCCCGCCATTCCACCTAGACCTGTGTCCTCAGGGGACTGGGGCTGGTGCTCACTAGCAAGGTCCTGACCCCTTTCCAAGGCAGAAGGAGCTCCCGGCCCTCACCCTCTGCTTCTGTTGTCCCTTCACTGATGAAGACGTGTGTCGGGGAGGTGACAGTGTCCCCAATTGGGTGGGCCACTCTGTGTGCCCCTCACTGGCTTATGAGGTTGACCAGAAAGCAGAGGTGACAAGAAGTGCTCCTTGGGCTGCATAGATGTCCTCCGGGGGCTAACACGGCAGAGGGAGGGTCCACCTGCTTGTGTCCTGGTTTTCTTGACCCACTGCCCCTTCACTGAAGGAGACCCCACCCCCAATATCCTGGGATCCTGACACACATGCTCCGAGTTCTCCACATGCCCTGGGTGTCCATCCACAATGCTGACGCTGGACTCATGGTCCACGAACCAGGAGCTCGAGGCAGGATTCAGCATCCCCTGCTCAGGTTTCTGGACAGGCCTGCACCTGGAAGGGGTTGGGGGAAGTTCCATGAGCATGACAGTGACGTTTCAGACCTGACTCCAGAGTCATTTCATGATCAGGTATTAAGGCATTGCAGAGAAGAGAAGTGGTGTGTCCATGATGGGTTCCTGGTCCGGTCTACAACCCCATGCCTCTGTCACCTGGGATGGTAGGAATGTGGCCTCGCGGGACCCTATGAGGATCTCGGGACGTGGCTCAGGTCACAGAACTCTGCCCCTAATCCCCAGGCCATACTGCCCCCGGCCTCCATCTGCTTTTCCGTCGGACGGAGGGTAAGGAGTCCTGGCCCCACGTCCCCAGGCTCCAAGGACCTCCAGGGGTGTGGCCCTGCTGTGGGTGCGTGGTGCTTGTGGGAGGTTGGCTGGTGGCCTAGGGTGGGAACCTGCTCTTGGGTTCGGCCCCCTCCATCCAGGGCTGCCTTGCAAAGGAGTGCTCCCCCTGTCCTTGAAGGCCACACCCAAGAGTGGACATGAGGGGCGCCTGAGGCCTGCCGCACCAGCTGGCATCCTGGGCCCCGCCCTCGAGCTGGAACACTGGTCCACTGTCGCCTCGGCACTGGCCTCGCCCTGGAGGAAAGTTTCCTTCTTCCTGGGGTCAGGCAGCTCTGAAAGGTCACGTTTGCCTCTGGGTGTGGGTCCCCACCCTGCACACACAGAGTCCCATTCACCCTGTGCACAGCCCTGGCGGGGGACTGGCACCCACCCGGGAGGGGTGATTTCACTGCAGCCCCAGCCAGGGGAGCACTGACAAGGGGTCCATTTACCCACACTGCGGTGAGATGGGTGCTGCCCGGGGACCCAGGGAAACACCAAGGGGGAGATCGCTGGCCTCTGGGCTCTAGCCATGTCACAGGCCCTTGCCAGCAGCCTTGGCCGGCACCGAGGGAGCCTCTTGAACACCCACCTATCAATCCAGGAGAGCCCGCAGACTGTCCTGTCTGAGCCCCTGCACGCGTGTGCACTCCCACGGACGCCCTGGCAGGCAAGGGCAGGCTTTGCCCCCGGGGGGAGGTGCTCACTGCTCACCACTCCAGGCCAAGGGCTCTGTACCCTGCCCGGGGTGCTTAGCCATATGCTCTGGGTCTGGTTGTCCCTGAAGGGAGGGAACGCCCCTAGCATTGACGTCTATTGGCTTGACTGCGACAATGCTGGGGGTTACTTGTCCCCTTTGAGGCCACCTGGTAAGCCCCCCATCTATCCCCCACCTGCCCCATGCCTGTGTGGCCTGGGGCTGGGGCTGTGCTAGCCCGTCATTGGAGCCTGTCTGAGGCGGGCTGTGCCAGACACACCTGAGAGTTCACGTGCCAGCTCGTCTAATCCTTACAAACTCCTGCCAAGCAGGAGCTTTCTGTTTTCTCAGGTAGCAGATGGGGAAACTGAGGATCAGGTTGTGAGGTCTTTGCCCAGAGTCGGGCTGGGAGGGGTGGGGCAGTATGGACACGCCCACACACCAAGGCCCCTCCTGATGGCTCCCCTGCTGCAGCGAGGTGGGCGGGAGGTTCACACCATGGTGGGGGCCCATGAGCCCCCCCCCCTTGCAGGGCTCTTCCCCTCTGTGACCCCAGCCGCCTCGAGCTTTGCCTATTGGTGATGCTTCCTGCTGCTTTCCCCTGCTGTGCCCTGTAAATGTCTTGGCCAGTAATACTGCACTGCCCATCTTTGGAAGCCCCTGAGGTTGGGTTAGAATGGGTCCTAACCCAAGGACGTCCCACAGACTTGGACTTAGAGGTAGGGGACCCTGCACACACCCTCCTCCAGCGTCCATCATCCTCTATCCCCTGATGTAGCCTCCGTGACACTGCGATGTCACCTGGTTCTGAGACTTCCGGGGACCGCTGGGAGGGCAGAGGGCCAGAGTCCTGTGTGCGGCTGGGTGCCGACCGTCACCCTCACGACGGCGCGCGTGGGTCTTGGTCTCCTCAGCTGTCCAGGCTCAGTCTCCTCAGCTGTCCAGGCTCAGCCTCTGGTGCCTTTGAACTCCTCAGTCCTGTGATTAGATTTGCTTCCACGCTCTCGGGGCTGCTGGAGAAGCAGAGGGAGCTGGGCCAGAGCGGGGACGGGTGTCCGAGTCACAGAGCTCCACAAGCCAGGGGTCTCGCAGCAACAGAAGTTTGCCCACTCCCAGCTCTGGAGGCCGGACATCTGACATGTAGGTGGAGGCCAGGCTGTGCTCCCGCCAGAGGCTCTGGGGGGTTCCTTCCTGGGGGCTCCAGGTGTCCCTGGGCCTGGGACCGCTTCACTCCTGTCTCTGGTTCTGTCTCCACGTGTCTATCTCTCAGACCTCCCTCTGCCTCTCTTCAAGGACAGCTGGCATTGGATTTGGGGCCTCCGTTCAACCCACTTCAACCGCCAACCTGTGCATGCCCATTTGGATGGGGACAGTGTACGACATCTAGGGTGAGTCTCGAGACCTGAGTCTGGCCCGAGTGGCAATCAGAGCAGCCCTTGGCATGGTCCACACTGGGAGGAACTGTGCACAGTACTGCTACCTGAGCGGGGCCAGGAGGGAACACCACACTTTGAACACGATCAGAAAACAAGAGAACAGAGTGACTTTCACAGAAAGGAGATTACTATTCCCACAGGCAGGAAAGATGACAGAGGGGTCTTCCTATGAAGCAGATACAAATTGCACCCTACTGGAGAAAAATGCGGTAAGGACCTTAGGAGGATGACAAGCTGCAGCAGGCAGACAGACGTCCAGTGAGAAACACCCAGAAGTCAGGTGACATGATTCGAGAGAGAATTAGGAACAGTGGCAGAAAATCATTTCCGATGCCAAGACCCAGCTGGAAGAAACACAGCATGGTAAACACGGCAAAGGATGCTTGAAGAAACCCCAAAGGGAAAAGTAAGAAAAAATTAAAATAAACAAAATAAAAAGAACATGACTTGAGAGAAATGATGACGTTGTTGGTGAGATGATCTCGGACACGCACAGGAAATATCCCTGAATCCAAACAGCTACGGACAGAAGCCATAACAGACCCGGAAACACCTCAAAAACACTCTTCTAAAACAGAAAGAGAAGGCTTTGGAAAGGACTAGTCTTTTAAGGACCCACATACCCAAAACTGTCAACCCAGCACAAGCAACACAAGATGTAGTCTGCTACTTACTTGATTTGAAAGAAGAGGTATTTTAACAACGGAGCAAAGGCGCGTGTAATTCGCAAGGGAAATTGCTTTGTCGTCAGAGGGGTAGACGGCGAGCTGTGCTGGGAAGAGCAGAGGAACGGAGCCGTGAGCCGGAAATCGTCATCTGGAGATCAGCACTGGCTTCGGGGTCCCTGTGCACACGCTGCTTGCTGGACCCGCCGACCCCTGCAGCGCCACTCCGGGGAGCCAGGAAACGAGATCTCGGTGCCTGAAGGCCTTCGGGCCAGGGACTGGAGGTGAGGTTAAACTTCTAGCTTAGGAAGGAGATGTGAGTGCGGCCTCAGAGCAAGCAGGCAGGAGCATGGCGGACTGGACTACTGAGAAGGTGGGAGACCGGTGTGGGAAGCGGGAGCTGGGAGCTGTCGTCCGCCGTCCTTGCAGGCAGAGCACTGAGGTGCTGTCACAATGCTGGGGGTCGGGGTAAGGAGCTGACATATCTTCCACAAAACAGAGCTAATGCGTTTTAGAGAAGTAACTAACTAGGTCACTGAGTCTGGGTCTGAGCGTAGAGCTGTGTGACGCAAGCCCCGGGCACCTAGTCATACAGATGACAGTGATGAAGCTGTCAGGTCGCCCAGCTCGTGTCAGAAGGGCCCAAGCACTAACCTGAAGAGCAGCCCACAGCCAAGGCTGGAACTATTCGAGCTCCAGGGAGTGTAGGAAACCCAGAAGATAGAAACCTACAAAATACATTCTAGTCCCAGGGCTCTCTGTGTTGGTTGTATAGTCATCTCCGGCTGTGCGACAGATGGCCTCTAGGCCTGGTAAGACTTCGAGGAAACATGGCTCACCTGACGAAGGCATGAGCCAGCGGCCACCAGCCCATGCAGGATGCTAGGGAGGGGGTGCACTGGGCTCCTCCTGCCCTAGGCCCCTTGGTGACCCGCCTTCCTCCTACCCACCCATCGTCTGTTTGTCCTAAAACACTAGGACAGTCTTTAAAGCTCTCTCAGGAGGTGGCCCATGTGTCATGGCTGGGCTGGCTGCGGCTCCACTGCATAAACAACCTGGGGTAGAAGCCAAGGATCATGGTTACCTCTTCTATACCCATTTTAAGACACTCCCTAATGAAGATACCGAATTGGAGGGTCTCAGAAAAGACAGCAGCTTCCTTCTGGGCGGACAGCCCCGAGTGGACACGGCCAGTCCTTGGCGATAGGGGTAAGTGGGCTCACAGTAAGTAGGACACAGCCTGGGTGTCCCCCTCCCCCACCCAGTGGGGTCCAAGGTGGTTCATTCCGAAGCATGTGAGCGGAGGAAGGAGAGGGAGGGACGGGAGGGTATGCTCTGGGTGGTTCACCCGCTTCTGCTCACACCACCTGGGATGGAACGGAGTCACAGAGCCATACCAGCGGTAGGGGAACTGGAAGCCCAGTATTTATTCTGGGTGGCACTTGATTAGCAAGGGAGAAGGAGAGAATGCGCATCGGGCACACCCAGGGTTCTCTGCAGCTGCAGGCTGTGCCTTCCCCATCAGAGGAGTCGGTGTGAAGACTGAGGACACGACTGTCTTCTTGTCCATCCATACACAAGTTCCTCCCTGAGGAAGGATCAGATGGCCTGTGCTGTCCTGGTGTTGACTGTGCCTTGTGACTTCTTCAGTCAACAAACCATGGGTGGAAGAAAGGTATTCACTTCTGAGAGATGTTTACGAGTCAGAGTCTGGGGTCCCTGGGCCTCTTTCCTCTTCACCTCGGAGACTAGCCTTGTTTCTAGTGGAGGCAGCTTCCCCAAGCTGGGTGCCAAGGAAGGCGATGAAGACCAGACCCTCTGCTGACCGCCAGTGGACTCTGGCACCAGTGAGAAATCACTCTTGGCGGTGGCAGGCTGTTGGCCTCTGGATGTCGTGTTTAACGAGGCTTAACTCAGCCTTCCATGCACTATGGCATTTCTGTGAGTGTCCATGAGTGTGCGTGAATGTGCTTGCCGAGTTGAGAGTGTAAATGATAGATAGTTCAGAATTGTGCTTCTACCAGTTCATTGACTTCCAGGTCTTTCCCATTTCGTTCAAGGGCTTGTCTCCGTGTCCATGGCTGGAGGATGCACAGGTTCCCAGGTGCGTCACAACGATGCATGTACAGACTGCAGTCCAGTTTTCGTTGTTTCATGGAGTGATGAGAAGATAATCTTTGCACAGACATCTTTGAATTCCTTATTATTTATTTAAGTTAATTTTTGGAGATGGGATCTCTGGGAGGGGGCGTAGAAACCATTTAAGTCTCTTCATACACATTTGCTGACTTGCTTTCTAGAAATGCTGTATTGATTCGTCCTTGCATTGGCAAAATATTAGTGTGTGTCTTACCCCAAGCTCACCAGCACTATCATTTCTAAAAGTCTTGGCAAATCTGGTACATGAAACATGCTATTTTGCTCTTTTGTTTGTATTCATTGACTAACACTGAATTTAAATAGATTTTAGAACTATGTCTAATGACCATTTGGATTTTTTAATTGATTTTTTTTTGTTTTCTTTGTCCATTTGTTTCTATTAAAGTCTTAGTGTCATAACAAAGTAAGGAATTACATCTCAAATCAATGTATCGAAATAGTTGTATCTATCTGTATCAATGGGCAGAGTGAATCACCTGCTTGTTCACAAACCCCCTTGCCTTTCTCTTGAGGTGACAAGTTTTTAATTTTTTAATTTTAATTTTTTTGCTTCAGGTTTCCATTTAAGTTCCAATTAGTTAACCTGTGGTGTGATACTAGTCTCAGAAGTAGAATTCAGGGATTCACTGAGATGACAATGCTACCTCTTGGGACTCCTTCTAGTTCTTGTTTGTCTGGTGATTACTTTGGACTCCCCATGACATGCCTGGCATCTGGAATGACAGACTCCCACGGCTGTTTTATGCGCCATCCCCTGCTGTCTGTCGCCTGTGACGGCAGCAAGAATTCAGCCCCTCATGCCCTCTGATTGCAACATCCTTAACATCCCGGGTTTCGGCTCTCTCATTGACCATCTTCTCTCCAATCATCACCGTTGTTTCTCGAGTTCCCACTTTGTACAATGACGATCTTAGCTCCCCTCCCCTGCCGTCCAGCCCTTTCCACTCCTTCCTACTCCTAGCCTCTGGCGTCTGGTTTTTGACTGTCCCCTTGTCAAGGTGGATGGCCTTTGCATTCTGTCTTGAAATCATAATGAAATCTTTTCTACTTTACCCACAAGCTCAAAATCTAAACACTAAAAACCAACAGTGTTTATTGTGATTATGTAGATACTTATCTTAAGGTCAAAACATTATTTCAGAGTTAAGATTCCATTTCCTTTAATGGTCTAGCTATTTGGTTTTCCTAGAATTATTAGTTGCCATCCCCCTCCCTCCCACCCACTGTCTTTACCACTCAGCGTTTGTGCAAGGATCTCAAGGATGGTACCCGATCTTTGAAATGCCCCTCCTCCATGATGTTTCCTCCTGGAGCCCATGTCTGCTCACTTCAATATTGGGGTGCTGCTTGCTAGATGGCCCCATGGCTGGAGTCAGGGCATCGTCACCTCTCTTCCCTGAGGGGCACCTGCTGTGTCATGGAACTTCTCTCTCTTGGTTGCACTTGACTCCTTCATTTTTTGAGAATAATTTTTAACACAAGCAAAGAAAAAAATAAACTTCATCACAATTAAAAAATTTACATGTGCCAAAGGACCCCAAAAGTGAAAAGACTACCTGCAGAGTGGGAGAAAATATTTGTAAATCACATATCTGATAAGGGTCTAGTATCTAGGATATATTCAACTTAATTCACAGATAAGCAACATGATTGGAAATGGCAAATGATCTAAACAGACATTTCTCCAAGGAAGATGTGTGGATGGGCCATAAGGACCTAGAAGGATGCTAACACCGTTGGTCATTAGAGGAAAGCAAATTAAAACCACAGTGAGATGCCCCTCATGTCTGTGAGGTTGGTTAGGATCAAAACATCTGATGCTAAGTATTGTTGAGGACGTGGAGAAATTGGGACCCTCGTGCCTGCTGCCAGGATGCAAAATGGTGCAGTGACTTTGGGAGACAGTCTGGTAGCTCCTCCAAAACCCAAATGTGGAATTCCCATGTGACCCAGAAACTCCATTCTTAGATAGGTAGCTGGGAGAATTGGAAATATGTGTCCACACAGATCGTGTACATGAACGTTCATGCCAGCATGATCCCAAGAACCCCAGAGTGGAAACAACCCAAATGGACATACACCAAGGGACGGATAAATAAGATGTGTATCCGGGCGATGGAATATTCTCCAGCTATAGAAAGGAAAGAAGGGCTGATGCACGCTACGACATGTGTTGACCTTAAAAACGTGATGATGGATTAAAAAAAATAAAAAAAAAGACAGAACAGGCTACCTAGTCTAAGATTGCATTGGTTTGAGCGTCCAGAACAGGGAAATCCATAGAAATGGAAAGGAGACTAGCAGTTGTCAGGGGCTGAGGGATAGAAGCCCGGGGAATTGCTGCTGTTGGTTATAGGGTTTCAGTCTGGGGTGATAAAAGGTTCCAGAATCAGAATGCTGATGGTTACATAACCTTGAGGATTGAACAGTTTACAAGAAGGCTTCACAGTAGGCGAATTACCTTGATAAGAAAGATGGGCATCCCTGTGTGGTTTCCTGGAAATGTCTCTATTCTCCACTCATTCTACTTATTGATCAGTTGCCACCCAGGGTATCCGTCCCAGAGTCTCTCCCTGGTTTGTGTTTCCTGGGACATCCTCGGAGTTTAGTACCAAGTGGTGGAACACACGCAGCTTCTAAAACCTGGTTTTCAGCAGATGCTTGTTTAAACAGGAAAAAGTCACATTGCTAGTCTCAAAGTGCAATATGATATCTTCAGCAAAACGTGTGTGGCCAGAATCTTGGAATCCCACGGCCCACGCCAGGTAGAATGTTCATGTCAGCACAAGGACGGGAGAGGTGTTGCTGGGGCTCGGACGCATCTCAGGACACCTGGCGAGCCGGTGTCGCCGGCAGGAGGAGGGTTTGAGGTGTGGACGTGGTGTCTAACGTGTTATATTCACACGTAATTTGTCATGAGAATGGGGGGCTGTCATGTTTTATTTCATTCTAGGAAATGAGTGGGGTGTGGGTTGATATGTGACGTACTATAATTCTCTCTTCTAAAGTAACAGAAAGTAGGCTCCCAGGTGGTATTTCCTTGCAGAATAGGTGTTTCTGGGGTTGGATTATTCATGGGACCTGGGAGGTCATGACTGGATATAGAATTCCAGGTCTGGTGTCAGTCCATCGTCTTCTGGAGTCCAGCATTGCTGATGACGAGCTGGATGCCGGTCTGACTTTTCCTCCGGCTGACGGACCTATTCTCTGGATGCTTTTGGACATTTTCTTCCCCCTGGCCGTGTGGACATTTTCCTTGGCCATCTCCGAGGGTTACTTGGGCGGGCTGCTGAACCCCCGTGAGCTGCGGGTGGTGTCACTCCACCTCCCAGGGGAGGACGGACCAGACGCAGTGTCCTGAGTCTGCCTGGCCGTGCTGTCTGGCCTGGTCACTGCTCGCCACTTTGGAGGTGACCCCACCTGGCCTCCCTAGCGATGGTCTTGCTGACCTGCCCTTGATCCTGTCTCTGAAGTTCCTGACTTCTGTAAAGCCCATCATGTGTCCATGGCCAGGGCTCTGGGGGTCCGTGCCCAGGGCTTGGGCTGTGGCCAACTCTGTGCTCCCTGGAGCAGCAGCCACAAGAGTCCCAGTGGGTGGCACTCTCCAGTTCCATGTTCAATCCCGCAGTGGGCCGTCGTGGCCAATTCAGGCTCCCCCAGGAGATCAGTGAGCGAGGAACTGGGAAGAGGTTCTCACAGTCAGTCGGTCCCCAACAGCTGGATCCAGCTGCTCCAGCCTCTGCGGCCCTGCCCTCCCTCCCAGACCTCTGTGACCCTGTGCTGCTGCCACAGCAAGAAGCTCCCTGCCCACACCCTTCAGTGTGCAGGTGGGGGGACCCTCACACCGTCTGTCCCTCTGCCTGGCTCTCCCAGGTGCCCTTGATGTTCACGGGCCCCCTCACCTGCTCTGAACCCTCGGGGCAGGGAGGAGACCTCACCTCTGTGTCCCCAGGGGCTAACCACAACTGGGACCTACTGAAGACGGTCAGGCCTGTCCTCTCACACAACCACCTCCTCCTCCTTGTGACGAAATGGCGCCCTGGTGCCCTCTGTGTTGTTGCCATGGTGTTTGGTTGAAGGCAAATTCTGGGGTCATGACTCAAGTGGGGGCTGGAGGCCGTGAGGCACTGACCCTTGGCACAAAACTAAGGGGGCATCAAAACCTCAGCATTCAAGACAAATGCAATTTCAATGCGGTATTTCAGAAGATCAGATGCAAAGCATTCATGACAAAAAAAAAAAATACCAAAAATTTTAACAAGACAGGATTTAGCCAGAGCGGCGTGCCAAGCCTCCCGGCTGCCAGCACAGGTGGACAGGCCAGGGGCACAGAGCCTGCCTTCCTTCAGCAGTGCCCAGGGCAGTCGAGAAAGCAGGTGGGTGGTGTGGCAGCACATCCCAGATGCCTCTGCCGGGAGAGGCGTGGGTCAGGGGAGCCGTGCACTCTGGGCATGGGGCTGAGCCCCGGGAGCAGCTCCAGGGGGTTTGGGGTGGGCGGCACAGCTGCCCGGCCCAGGGTGCCCATCTCCTCGGGTTTTGTTCACCACATGTGTTTCCAGGGCCAATGCTGGATTATGGACGGTTGGGTAAGTTGGGAAGACAGCTTTTTTCTGTATCTCTATCCGGTCTCCTGTCCTGCCTGTAAGGGGCTAAGAGCGATGAGCAAAGGAGGAGATATTCAGAGGCGATAAGCACACTCTGCCTCGGAGTGGTGGGACTGTCACGTGTTTGTCTGAGTTAGCCCAGACTCCCCCCGCACCCCAGGGCAGGAGGAAGGGGGTTTGACTCTCCATTCCGGCACTGGCTGCATATCGCCGTGGACCCCTCCTGCTGAAAACACCACTCCAGGCAAAGCAGACTCATGAGAGCCTTGGCTTCTGGCTCCTGCGCTCTCCCCCCGAACCTCAGGCTTCTCATTGCCACGTAACCAGAAAGCCTAAGTAGCAGGGACATGACATTCATGAGCAGAGGCTCGGATTCTGTGGATAAGTGAGACCAAGGGAATTCGAGGGAATAGGAGACCTGGTATGCGCACTGGTGATGCGAGGAGGCTGTGTGCAGCGACCCTGGAGGGGCCCAAGGAGCCGGGGTGCTGCTGCCGGACGCCAGGCCAAAGCCCCTCCCATGGGGGAAGCATTAGTCTGCAGGAGAATACGTGTCTGCCATCTGAAGCCACCCCAGGTGCGGCAGTTTGTCAGGGTGGCCGAGGAAACGAACCCAGAGTAAAATGTCAACACTTTCCCAAAGACCGGAGAAAATGTTACAAAAATAGCAAGAAAGTGTTAACAGAGGAGAGGACTAATTTTTGTTAGGATTGCTTCCTTGCACATCAGCGCTGCTGGAGGCTTTGTAGACGTGGTTGGGGGTGATTATGGCCCAGCTTCGCCCTCCCACGTGCGCCCCTCAGGGCCTTCCCGACCTCCACAGCCGCCCCAGATGGCACATGCAAGCGCTGGGGTCAGAGATTGCCCCGAGGAAGCCCGTGTCACCGTGGGGACTATGACCCAGGAACCACAGGTGGACCCACGGTTTTCCAACTCATTCCTGTTTTGTGACTTTCTTCGGTGAAGCACATAAGATCTTTTCAAGTGAAAAGAGGCAGCTGCTGTTACTTTAAAATGAAAAAGCAAAATTGAACAAGGCCTGCCAGCATGTCCTCCTCTGCTTTACCGTCCTGCCGACACTGACCTAGTTCCATGATGGGGAGATTGGGAAGGCCAGCCTTGTTTTCTCTCCCATCACCCAAATGCCCAGCCAAGTGTTTTGGTAAACACCAGCTCTCCCTGCTGCCTTCCCCTCCAGGCACATCGCTGGCCTCACTAGTGTCTAATCTGTACTCATCCAGAGTGTCCCATTCCCAAGAACATCATCGAATAATGAAGATGTTGTGACAGGCTCCCACTGTCCTGGAGCCATGGATCCACCAACATATGCTGGACTCCCTGCTGCTGCGCCCACAGCCACTGCCCGTGCCATCGAGGGGCTTCACCTGCTGAGCCCCAAGTGGGAGCTCGTGATGCCAAACGACCGTGACCCTGCAGGCCTCGTGGAGCCTTCCTTCCTTGCCAGGGTCCATGGACACGCTCTGAAAAATGAGCAAGGCTTTCCACGGGGCTGGTGGCCTTTAGAGCCGTGGACACGGGAGCCATGTGTGGCGAGCACCTGGCTCAGGCATGGAAGCTGCCGGGGGGCGGGCGGGGGGCAGCAGGATGGTAAGGGAGCCCTGCCTGACTTCCTGGGGGCCAGGCCACTCTACCCAGGACACACGGGGCTCCTAAGGGGCCTGGCGGAAGCCACAGCCACTGCTGCACATGTGAACGTGTCAGGCAGAAAGTCTAACACCAAGACATTTGTGGCTTCTGGCCTGGGGCAGCCCTGCTGCTGGGGCTGAGGAGGGGGTGTGCTGAGCACGTGGACCTCTCTGCACTGCTGGGGTCCAATCTGGGTGGGGAAAGCACATGCAATACAGCTGGTGTGTGACAGGACGACCCCGTGAGCTCTGTGATGGAGGTGTGGAAGGCATCCCCATGCCCCCGACCCTAGGCACTCTGCTCTCAGTGTCCCAGGGCCCAGGTTCCCAGCTCTGCCTTCCCCGGGGACACCAAGCTCTGCCTGAGGCACCTGCCCAGTCCCCTGCTGCCCTGGGAGCCCGTTGGGGGCCCGGGGGGGACCAAGCCCTTGGCTGCTTCTGAGCCCCATCAGCCCATGCGGCATGGCGGACGGGCGTGGGCGCTGCTGGGGGTGCTGAAGGACGTGTCTTTGGGGTGGTGGGAGGGTCCATGCACTCCTGGCTGGAGCCTTCCTGGGCTCTTCGCAGCCCTGTTCTCCCCGTGAGTCTCCCTGGGGTCTACTGCCCACGGTCTCTGAGCTCTCAGGCCTGAGAAGGTCCCTCCCTCTTCTCTGTCTTATTTAAAACCCCTCCCGCAGCTCTGGCCGTGACCTGTCTTTAACTGGAGTCCTGCTCTCTTCGCCCTTTGGGAAAATTTGCCGAGGGAGCTCGCAGCTGCCCACCCCGCTGGTGGAGAGCCCTGGGCTCTGAGAACCCAAGCAGCCTGCTTGAATTTACACATGTGAAAGCGATCCGGGTAACGGCCTCACAGGCATGTACGTATATCAAAATTGGAGGCTAGGATTTGGCCCGACCGCTCCATCCTGTGCCCCACCCGCCATGCCCCCAGACAAGAGTCAGCCTTGGCGCAAGGCCACCCAACTGATTCTAAATGCAAACGGACACCTCCCTGGTGAGGTCCCTCCTGGCTGATGACGGCTCCCCAGGAGCGTGGAGCAGGGGCCCTACCAGGTTTCCGAGGATGCACTAGGCGACGTGGCGTCCTTGCTTCTTGCTTGACCCTTGCCGCCATTTGCCCATCTTCCCCCAGGCGGTGCCCAGGTCACCAGCTGATGTTTGCCATCCCTGGGTGTGTGGGGTCACATGGATGCAGGCCTCAGGGGCAGTGCATGCGTGGTGGGAGCCTGGACATAGAGCATGAGAGCGCTGCCTCTGCGGCTGTCCTGACCCTGAGTTACTACGGATGTCGTGGTGGCTTCAGGAAGGGGCTGCACCTGCCGCTGCTACTTTGGATGTGACTGGTGGTGACCTCGCCTTGGGGCCCCTGCACGAGCTGGTCCTGGCTCTCGGGCACACACATTCGTCACACAGTGAGGGGCAAGCATTAGCCCCCTGCCTGCCCTCCGGGCGGCCTCCCAGGCAGGCATGCGTGTGTGTGCGTGTGTGTGTGTGTGTGTGTGTCCAATGGCTGCTGCTTTCGCTTAGCGATGGCCTTTGGAGGTTTTCGATTGGGCTGGGGCTGTGCCCATCTTTTTCACGATTACTGACACTGTTACAGTAAACATTTGGGTTGTGCTTCCTTCAGCATCTGGGAAAGTCTGTCTGTTGGAGGGATTCTTAGATGTGGAATTTCTGGGGCAAACGCTCCTACCTCCACCCCAGTCCTCATTCACAACACAAACATCCACATACTAAATCTGCCACATTAAGGGTATCTGGGGCCAACATCTAGCTTTAGAGACCAGTGCTGCCATCCCCTGGGACCCCATCACTGGGCGCTCTCTGGGGGCGCGTCTACACAGAGCAGTGGCTGCTGAGGATAGGGGAGGATTGCTGTGGCTTTGAGACAGTGTGCGCCAGAAAGGGCTCCACTGAGAGGAGCTTTGTGAAGCTTCCTGCTTGTGAGATCCCAGCCGAGGTGGCTCCCCCAGCAGCCCACCACCAGAATGACTTGGATAGCTCCTGCAGGAGGCTTTGTAAAGCTGGGGACTCATGGGCCTGGGTGGCTGCAGCAGGGAGGGGATGGGCACGCCTCTAGGAATCCAGACAGCCCAGCAGAAAGAAAAGTCTTATGGGGAAAGCAAGCGGGTCTGTGCAAGCCCACACCTTTCTCGAGCTGCAGGAAGGCGCCTTCCGTGTCCTAACTGAGTCAGAGGGGGTTTCCACTTACCCAGATGACCCCCGGGACGCTGACTCAGGGTGGCAGAAGGGCTGCTGAGCCCATCCTTACCCTCCCCCCACCATGGTGAACGGCTCCTTCACCTGGCCTCCATGCTGGAGGGTGGCAGAGAGCAGGGGGTCCCAGGGCAGACTGAGCACCATGTAGCCAGGCAGGGAGGCGACCAGGCCACAGTGGAGAGAGTCCTCAGCTGTTGTGGGTGGTACAGGACCTTAAAGGACGCAGGGGATGCTCAGGGTTATCCAGTTCAACCCCACGCGTGCCAAACCAGTACTCAGCGGTGCGGAGAAACTCCTCCCGCCCTGTGACACTCCCGCCCCCCTGCGCTCCGTCTCCCCAGTCCCCGGGCTGCTGCTGCATCCTCAGCCCATGGGGTTTGCTGGGTGCTGTTGGGATCTCCCCGTCCTGCGTTCAAGTCCTGGAGCTGTGGCACCTGCTGGACCTCTGCCAGGGACCACCGTCTGGTGCTGCAGTTGGCCAGAGTCAGAAAGCCATTCTTTCAGACCTTTCCTTCAGAGCTAGGTTTTGTTTGTTTGTTTGTTTGTTTTGTGTCTTTTTTTTTAATGAATAATTCTATACCACTTACCATTTAAATATTTTTTTCAAAGCCTATTTAACACACGGTCACATTTGCTCTTTATAACCAGCAAATATTTTCGTGATTCAGATAATACAGTATTTTACAAAAGGTAACTTCTTTTTACCAAAAAAAAAAAAAAAAAAAACCAAACCCCAAACACTCTGATGTTTAAGTGAGTTAAAGAAATGTTCTGACAATACCCTTTTATTTAATAACAGCCATATTGATGTCCATAAAATGCACTGTTTTGAAGTATACGATTCCTAGGTGTTGGGTGCTGATACAAAGTTGTATGACCGTCGCTGTGGTTAATGAGTCCTGGAGCCCTTCCTGCCCTAGGAGGAGCTTGTCCTTACCAGCAGTCCCTCCCCGCCCTAGGAGGAGCTTGTCCTTACCAGCAGTCCCTCCCCACCCCACCTCCTCCAGCCCCCGCAGCTGTAAGCACGTTCTGTCTCTGTAGATTTAATTATTCTGGATTTTTCACATAAACAGAGGCTGCAGTATGTGGTCTTTTGTATCTGGCTTCTTTCATGTACTGTAAAGATTTTAAGGCTTACCTGTGTCGTACCGTGTATCAGAACTTCAAGCCTTTTTGTGATTGAATGATCTTCAGGGCAATGAATGTACCACATTTGGTTTATTCGTTCACCCACCGATGGGCTTTTCTGTTTTCACCCTTTGGCTCTTAGGGGTGAGGGGCCACGAGAATCTGTGCACAGCTCCCGTGGGGACATGTTTCCGTTCCTCTTGGATGTGCACCGAGGAGTGGAATCCCAGAGACTCAGGGCTACTTTTATTTCACACTTCGAGCAAATGCTGAATTGTTTTCCAAAGTGGTTGGCCAGTTTTCTAATCCCACCAGCTGGGTCTGAGGGCTTCAATTTTCACATCCTTGTCAACACCTGTCATTTTAATTTTTTTTTTTTTTTAAAGAAAACGTTAGCTCTGCTAGTGGATAGGAAGTGGCATCTCCTCGAGGTTTTGATCTGTGTTTCTCTAATGACAAATGGTGTTGAGAACCTTTTTATTTGCTTGTTGGCCCTTTGTACGTCTTCTTTGGAGAAATGTCTATACAGACTTTTTGCACATTTTTTATTTGGGTATCTTTTCTCTTGATTGTTGAGTGGTCAGAGTTCTTCTTATATTCTTGATGTAAGGCTCTCATTAGATGTATGATTTGCAAATATCTTCTCCCATTTTGGGAGTCTTCAGTTTCTTGATGATATCATGCACTACACAGAAGTTTTTAATTGTGATGGCATGCAACGTATCTATTCTTTTCCTTCTTTGTTTGTGCTTTTAATATCATAGTTAAGGATACATTTCTTAACCTAAAATCAAGAAAATTTATCCTGGTGTTTTCTATTAACGTTTATAGCTTTAGCTCATGCATTTAGGTCTATTATTCATTTTGAGTTAGTTTTTGTGTGTGGTATTAATGGTCCTACTTTGTTCTTTGCGATGGGAATTTCCAGCTGTCCCAGCGTCTATTTTTTTAAAGCAACTGACCACACACTTAAGGATTTAATTCCAGATTTTCAATTATACTCCATTTATTTATGTCTATCCATACACTGGTATCATTGTCTTGATTACTATTGCTTCATAATTTTTGAAACTGGAGAGTGTGAGTCCTCTTTGTTCTTTTTTTTTTTCAAAATTGTTTTGACTATTATTAGTTGCTTGCATTTCTATATGAATTTCAGGATTGGCTTGTCAATTAAAAAATACAGCTGGGATTTTGCTAAAGATCAAATTAAATCTGGATATCATTTGAGGAGCACCACTATTTTAATAATCCATGAACATGGGATGTCTTTCCATTATTAGGTCTTCTTTAGTTTTTTTACAATGGTGTTGTGGTTTTCAGAATACAAGTCTTGCACTTCTTTTGTTAAAATATATTCCTAAGTATGTAATTGTTTTTGATGCAATGAAAAATGGAATTTTAAAAATTCACTTTGGACTGGTTATTGGTAGTGTATGAAAACACAACTGATTAAAAAAAAAAATAAAAAAAAATAAAACACAACTGGTTTCTTATGTTAACTTTGTGTCCTGTAACCTGTTGAACTTGTTTATGAGCATTTGGGGAATGTTGAAGGGAATGGATGATGAATTCTGACAAATCCTTTTCTGTGTTTATCAAGATGATCTTGATTTTCCTCTTTTATCTGTTAATTTGTACACAAACACATGAATGTCTGTATAATATCTATATAACACACAATCTGTGTATATACATCTAAAAGATTTACATACAAACATATATATTCATATACATTTTTCTATGTCTTTTTAGGCAATTTTATTAGATGTATACAAATTTGAATTTCCTTTTTCTCCTTTATTGCTATCTCTAGGGTTAATTTTCTTTCCATTCCCCCCCCCCTTAATTTGTTCTACTTTTTTTATTTTTTATTTTTTTTTAAAGATTTTGTTTATTTGACCGAGAGAGAGAGATCACAAAGTAGATAGAGAGAGAGAGGGAGAAGCAGGCTTCCCGCTGAGCAGAGAGGCTGATGCGGGGCTCGATCCCAGGACCCTGAGATCATGACCTGAGCTGAAGGCAGAGGCTTAACCCACTGAGCCACCCAGGTGCCCCTGTTCTACTTTTCTAAAAAAAAAATAATTTTTCCCAATGGTTATCCTAAAATTGATATTGAAATCTGATATAAATCAGTGGTTTTTCTTTTTAGTCAATGTAAGGACCTTCAAAGTTTAATTCAACTTATTCTCATCTCAATTTGTTTGCTATAGTTTAGACACATTTATCTGTAGGTATCTTTTCATAGTTCCCATGACATTACTATTTTTGTTTCCTGTAGGTGATTTTAATTTTGATTTATTTGCATATTTTACTTTTCATTGCAATTTCTTTCTTTCTGCATTTCTTAGCTTTAATATCCTTTAGAATTTCCTTCGTCTATGATTAGAGCACTGAAATCTATCAGTTTTTTTCTGAAATGTCTTTTCTCATTTTTATTTTCAGAGGGTGTGTTTTGCTCTGTGGAATTATAGGTGAGCAGTTTTTTGTTTTTGTTTTTCTCCCCAGGGCACTGAGGGAGTCCTGACATTGTGGCCTTGTCTTCTGGTGCCTGCTGGTTCTGTTGCAACCGACTGGCAGTCCTGTTGGTGTTCTGAAGGTAATCTCTATTCTCCGGCCGACTTTAAGGTTTTGTTTTGTCTTTTCAGTGGTTCTGGTGTGGTGTGTGCCTAGATGTGTTTTCCTTTGTATTTATCATGCTTTGTAATACTTCCTGGTTCTGTCGTTTAAATTCTTTCAGCAATTTGAAAAAATTCTTGGCCTTTCTCCTCAAACATTGCTTTCACACATTCTCCCTGTCTTTTCTCAGGGCTTCTAAATTCATGCATATTAGACCCTCCTCCATGCCCTCTTCTTCTCTTATACTTTTAAAAAATGTCACCTCCTCTATCCAGGTATTTTCTCCCCACCTCCCCCAGCTCACTAATCCTCTTAGTGTCTCACTGCCTATTAAACCCATCTAGTTATTCCTTTTCATTCACTGCACATTTCAGTTCTAGAATTTCCATTTGATTCTTTTAAAATACATCCAAATTCTTTGGTGAAAGTGTTCATCTTATCATCCATTGTCTTGAATATGTTAATCACAGTTATTTTAAATTTTGTCAAATCCAGTATCTAAACTGTCTATTGTTCTCTTTGTACTGTTTGTATTTTCCGGTTGGTTTGCTGTCAAATGATCTTGTCTTTTGATATGTCTGGTGATTTCAAATTAAATGCTGGACACTGTGTTTTAAAAATTGATGTTTAATTGAAGTTCTGGATGGTTCTAACTTTTTACAGACAGGTTTGCTTTCATTGAGGCAAGCATTTGAGTTTACTTCTGGTAGGTTTTCCTACTCCAGTCTGGATTATTGACTGGGGTGGACTTTCTTCTTTGAAAGGGCTGATCTATTTCTTTCTGGTGCACTCATACTTCTCAAGTGTCCTTACTGATGCCCTGGGTTGCTTACCTCTCTCTGCCCTGCAGTCCTCTTTATGGGGATGGATAACAACTTTGGTCCCTCTGATCCTGTTCAAATTACTGGATAGAATCTACTGCTTAGATTCTGTTTGGCTCTGTTTGGGTGTCCTGGGGGATGGAGGCATGGAAAACTGGGGACATCTTTCCGAATGTTCCTTTCCTCTGGAATGTTGATCCCTAGCTCCTCGCCGTTCAGGAATTATCTTCAATTCCTTCACATCATTGATTTCTTGCATGTTGTCCAAATTTTCTAGTTATTTTCAGCAGAATGGTTAGTCTAAGAAAAATAGCCTGTCCTCCCTGGAAGTGGAAAATCAGTTCTTACTTGAATATAGTTGAGCGTAAGGGGCGCCTGGGTGGCTCAGTGGGTTGAGGCCTCTGCCTTCGGCTCAGGTCATGGTCCCGGGGTCCTGGGATCGAGCCCGCATCAGGCTCTCTGCTCAGTGGGGAGCCTGCTATCCCCTCTCTCTCTGCCTGCCTCTCTGCCTGCTTGTGATCTCTGTCTGTCAGGTAAATGAATAAAATCTTTAAAAAAAAAAAAAATATATATATATATATATATATATAGTTGAGTGTAGTAATCCTTTCCTTTGTGGTTTGTACTTTTCAGTTGTTGGTTTTATCAGAAAAGTCTTTGCTATCCCTACATCATAAAAGTATTCTCCAATTTGTTTCTCTAAAACGTTTCCAGAAACATTTATGGCTTTTCCTTTCATATTTGTCTTTAGCTCCTCTGAAATTGACTCCTAGTGCGGTGTTGGGAGAGGACTGCTGTGACTCGAAACAAAGTTTCAGGAGGAGAGCGAGCTACAGTCTCTACTTTCTGCTGAGGTCCTTTCAGTCAGGCTGGGAGGATCCCGCTGTCCGGTAATTCTTTTGTTTTAAAAACGCTGATGGCCTCTGATGAAGTTGCACTCAGATGAAAACAAAAACCAAAAAACCAAAAACAGTACAAAGCTGACTCTCTCGGGCACATTCCTCTCTGGATTAAAGGAGGGGGTTTCCTACTGGCTCACGAGACAAGGCAATCTACACAATCTGTAGAGCGCTTGTCACTCCTGCTGAGACCTGTCTTATTGGAAGGTGTCTTTTGGTCCCTGGCTGGTTTGTCACACTGAACCCAGAGGCGCAGAGGAGTGAGTGGCTCCCCCTGCAGGCGTGTGGGGGAGGAGCCTAGCGCTCTGCCAGTGCTGGCCCAAGAGGGGCCTGGGTGGAATAGGGTCGGCTATGGGGATGCAGGAGAGAAAGCTGTTTCCACCCAACCCCGATGCTGGGAACCAGCTGGGAACTGCCTGCAAACAGGCGGCCACAGGAACTGGACCCAGGCTCAGGGAAAGTGGGGGGGGGGCTCGCTGAGCAGTGAGGACCCAGGGCCTGAGCACACCGGAGCATTGTCCAGAAGGCCAGGGGTCTTTGCCATGCTGAGAAGGACCCTAGGGGCTTGGGAAGGGGCCTCCCGGCACCACATTCATTCTCCTGTGACCAGTGTGGCCCTACGGTTCCAGACCACAGCCTGGGACAGGCTGGGCAGAAGACTGAGCCATTCCAGGTCCCAGGACAGGGCTGCCCCAGGCATACTGGGGGACCTTTTCTCTGGGTCGCCCCACAGTGCTGAGAGGCAGAGAGCATCAGCAACTAGCCTAGAACTTTCTCATTAGCTTCCTGAGGGCTATTGGAATCTGACGACTGGACTTCCCACAGCAGGTCATCCCCTTTCCCCTGCGTGGGTACGAGGCAGGCTGGCCTTCCTAGATAACATGTCCATGCTCGACGAAGGATATGACCCAAGCTTGTAGCCAGAATCAGTCTTCTGATTCTTTCTTACGCCCCCTCTTCACTCCCACTGGCCAAAATGGGAGCCCTGTTGTGGGCAAAGTGGGGTCTTGGAGAGCGGAGAGCCCAAGCCTGCTGCATAAACCCACCAGCATCAGAGCCATGGCTCACAGATCCTCCCCTGAAGGCCTGGAGCTTGGGGGGTGTGAGAAGGAGGACTCCTTCCTGAAGCCACACTGGTCCTTATTCCTTTGTCCCGTGCTATCCATGTCCCTGCTCTGCTCTTGGGGAGTGGATGAGGGCATTGTGGGGTGGGACTGGCTGGTCAGGGGTGGGGTGGGAAGGGCAGAGGCTCACTTCCTGATTCTGCCATCCCTTCTTATAGTGGGTTGAACAGTATCCCCTAAATATGCATCTACCCAGAACTTCAGAATGTGACCTTATTTGGAAATGGGGTCTCAGCAGAGCTAATTAGTTCAGTTAGGAGGAGGCCATGGGGTGGGCCCTAATCTGACCACTGACATCTTTACAAGAAAAGATGGAGGCAGACACACTCAGGGAGAGCGCTGTGGGAACACAGGGCGGAGATGGGGTGGTGCCCCGACAAGCCAAGGAACACCAGGGATTGTCAGTGGTCATCAGAAGCCGGGAGAGCCTGGAGGGGATTCTCCCTCACAGCCTCAGAGGGAACCAGGCCTGTGGACTCCTGGTCTCAGGCTTCCGGACCCTGAACTGTGCAAAACCTAAGTTTGGCTGCTCTAAGCCCCTCAGTGTGTGCTATTCTGTTACGGCTAACACTTACCCACACCGTATGCCCCAGAAGAGGGTCAGGGCCATTGGCAGCTCACCTGGAACTCCCAAGGTCAGCGGGGGGAGAGTGGCCTTGGGCTGATTAAGGGTTGGTGAGACTGGGATGCTGTTTAAAAGGTGAGAGCCCGGGGCCAGATGCTCTCTGATGTTTGCAGTGAGGCCAGTGTGGTAAGGGCCAGGTCAGGGAGGGTCAGGTTGGGGAGGGTCAGGTCAGTGAGGTCAGGTCAGGAGGGTCAGGTCAGGGAGGGCCAGGCCAATGCAGACAGGGCTGACCACAGGCAGGGTTGCCACCTTCTCAGCAGAACACTGGCCGGTTCTCTGCAGAGGTGACTGCAAATGAGGTCATCCTCAGAAACCTCCAGAGGGAAGAATAGACATTGTTTTGAAATGCTGGGGTCCTTGGGCCTTTGACAGAGAAGGGAGAGAGAGGATGGGAGCAAGACCTCATCCATGGTAACAGGTGACCCAAGGCCCTTCTGAGATCATTGAGCTGGGCCTTAACTGAGGGGTCATAATGAAGGGCGCCCGCAAACAAAAACTACCCAAATACAAGGTCGAAGACTCCATCAAAATGGTGCTGGTGCCACTGGGTTAGGCTTTGACTTTTCCTGTGACTTCTGGGTATTTTTTAATAATAATGATGTGTCTCTTTGAAAATGAGTAAGCCCATTTTCTTTTTGAAGGGGTCCTGACGAGAGGGGATGAACACTGAAGGTTGTAGGTCACCAGTGCCCCGGTTACAGGGGAAGAGGGTATGCTGGTGGTGCTCATGGTGGGGGATGGTTCCACTCCCATGGTGAGACATGCCCGAGCAGCCTGTGGGCAAGATGCAATTATCTGTTGGCTTGGAGGCCCGTGATTCTTGGTTTCAGGTCAGCAGTTCCCAGAACAGTGCTCAGCTGACTGCAGACCGCATCAGGGCCTTTCATGTGTGCAGATCTGTGCCATGTGCATGGCGTTAGAATGGACCATTGAGGGAATCATATAAATATTTATTTGTTAATTTATAAAAGATGAACTGTTAATGAACTCACCCCATGTCAGCACAAATCATATACTTTTGATGAAAAATAATTATGTTTTCCAAAAAAAAAAAAAAAAAAAAGAAAAGGAAAAACGTGGCTTTAACTTTCTTCTGTTTTGGAGATCTCAGTACTGCGTGGCTTTGCCCAGAGGACTTTCTGTGTCTACTTCTGCATCCTGCTCTTGCCGCAGAGCGTCTGGGTGGAGGCCTATGAAGATCTGGTCTCACACAGACGTGTGGTCAGGAAAGAGAAGAGGGTCTTCGTTGTGTTTGCGGGTGATGATGGCTCTCGCTCTGGATGCTGCTCCAATGGAACAGTGGAAGTCTCCCGCTGTGGCTCCTGGAGGTCCCCAGCTTCCACCTGTCAAGCAGGTGTCAGGTGGCCTGAGCCCAGGGACTGCTGGTGAGGGAGCAGGAGCAGAAGGAAGGCAGCCCTGCTCTCCCCAACACCCCTTCCCTGCCTGCCTGTTGACCCGTTCCCTGCAGCTCCTAGGGCAGTCTCCGCAGAGCCCCGCATCTCTGTAGGTCCCTGTCGAACACAGCAGTGGTTTCTCAGCTTCACAACAGCCCTACTGGGGCTGTTACTAAACCTTGAGCTGTCGCCAATTCACAAATTCTCTTCTCCCTCAGTGAGGGGCCCCCCCAGGCCAAGAGTGTGGGGGCTGCACCGAGGGCAGAACAGGCCGACTGGGCTGGAACCCGCAAGGAGAGTGGATGTGTGCACTGGGGTGCTGCCAGGAGCCCCCCTTGTGTGTGGATCTGTTTTCATCCCACTGAATTGTATCTCCTTCAGTCAGCTGGGCCAGCTTCTCCCCCTGTCCCTGGATTCAACCCCTCCCCTGCAGGGTTGCCTGATCCCGGGTTCCACCCTCACCTCAGCAGGGTCCACATCTGTTCTCCATCTGTGACCAGGGCAAGTGATTTAAGTGGTTCCTGCCACTGTGGTTTCTGCGGGGTCCCCTCACTTGGCTTACTGTTAGGTGGCACCCTTTACCCCAAGTGTCTTGAGGGCAGGTGGGAGTGAGCACCCTGACCGCCCATGCCAACCTCTGGGGAAGGCCTGGCTGCCTCCCTGTGGCTGGAGGGCCTGAGGACGAGCCAGGAGAGCCAGCCCCACACAAACTCTGAGCATGCCACCTGATGGGAAGGAACCTAGTTTACAGTATCTCACCCTGATATCCTTCTACGAATTTTTTTGGCAGACACCAGGAGAATAAAACATGACTTCTGAAAGTGCTCCATGGCCTGAGAGAACCTGGTCAAATCTGTGTGTCTATGCTCTCAGCTGGTCTGTGGCCCACCCTTGTCACCCTGGATCACAGTGACCAAGAAGTAACTGGTCACTTCCAACTGCCTCAGGCTTATGACTTGAACCAGTAATGAATGGAAGTTCCAGTAATTAGAACTACACCAGAGCAGGAGGTAAGGATATGCATGAAGCTTCAGAAAAGCAGGCCATTGTCTCCTCTAGAAGAACAAAGATTGGCCTTACCTGGAACCAGTCCATGAGATGCTGCACTCTGATGGAGCAAGGACACTGGAACTAGTCCATGAGATGCTGCTCTCTGATGGAACAAGGATGATGGAACGGGTCCATGGGGTGCTGCACTCTGATGGAAGGAGGACGATGGAACCGGTCCATGAGATGCTGCTCTCTGATGGAACAAGGACAATGGAACCAGCCCATGGGATGCTGCGGGCTAATGGAACAAGGACAATGGACAGGGTCCATGGAATGCTGCGTTCTGATGGAAGGAGGACGATGGAACCTGTCCATGGGATGCTGCAGTCTAATGGAACAAGGATGATGGAATGGGTCCATGGAATGCTGCGTTGTGATGGAACTAGGACGATGGAACTGGTCCATGGGATGCCGCAGTCTGATGAAAAAAGGACGATGAAACCTGTCCATGGGATGCTGCACTCTGATGGAAGGAGGATGATGGAATCGGCCCATGGGATGCTGCAGTCTAATGGAACAAGGACAATGGAACGGGTCCATGGAATGCTGCACTCTGATGGAAGGAGGACGATGGAATCGGCCCATGGGATGCTGCAGTCTAATGGAACAAGGATGATGGAATGGGTCCATGGAATGCTGCGTTGTGATGGAACTAGGACGATGGAACTGGTCCATGGGATGCCGCAGTCTGATGAAAAAAGGACGATGAAACCTGTCCATGGGATGCTGCACTCTGATGGAAGGAGGATGATGGAATCGGCCCATGGGATGCTGCAGTCTAATGGAACAAGGACAATGGAATGGGTCCATGGAATGCTGCACTCTGATGGAAGGAGGACGATGGAATCGGCCCATGGGATGCTGCAGTCTAATGGAACAAGGACAATGGAACGGGTCCATGGAATGCTGCACTCTGATGGAACAAGGATGATGGAACCAGTCCATGGGATGCTGCGGTCTGATAGAACGAGGATGATGGAACCAGCCCATGGGATGCCACGGTCTGATGGAACAAGGACAATGGAACTGGTCAATGGGATGCTGTGCTCTGATGGAATGAGGATGATGGAACTGATCCATGGGATGCCATGGTCTGATGGAATGAGGACGATGGAAACTTTCCATGGGATGCCACAGTCTGATGGAACGAGGGCAATGGAACCAGCCCATGGGATGCCGCAGTCTGATGGAACTAGGTCCATGGAATGCCACAGTCTGATGGAACAAGGATGATGGAACCTGTCCATGGGATGCTGCATTCTGATGGAAGGAGGACTATGGAATCAGCCCATGGGATGCTGCTGTCTAATGGAACAAGGACAATGGAATGGGTCCATGGAATGCTGCACTCTTATGGAACAAGGATGATGGAACCAGTCCATGGGATGCTGCAGTCTGATAGAACGAGGATGATGGAACTGGCCCATGGGATGCCGCGGTCTGAAGGAACAAGGACGATGGAACTGGCCCATGGGATGCCACGGTCTGATGGAATGAGGATGATGGAACTGGCCCATGGGATGCTGTGGTCTGATGGAACAAGGATGATGGAACCAGCCCATGGAGGCCATAGTCTGATGGAACCTGTCCATGTGATGCCGCAGTCTGATGGAACGAGGATGATGGAACCAGCTCATGGGATGCTGTGGTCTGATGGAACAAAGATGATGGAACTGGCAAATGGGATGCTGCAGTCTGATGGAATGAGGATGATGGAAGGATGCTGCAGTCTGATGGAAGGAGGATAAATTGGGTCCATGGGAGGCTACACTCTGGGCCCAGTCAGGGACCACATCAGTGCCCGCTGTAAAGGTAAATGGGCACCAAGTGCCTCTTGACATATTCGGAGCCAGGACTCTAGGAAAGCTGGGGAGGGGGCTAAGGCCAGGCTAAGGTCCTCCCCAGGAAGGTTCCCCTTGCTGGCTCAGCTTGGGTTCTTATTTAATAAAAGTGGTGTAAGCACATGGAAAGAAAGGGAGAAAGAAGGAAGGAAGGTTGGAAGGAGGGAAGGGGGTAAGGAAGGAGGAAGGAAAGAGGGAATGAAGGAAGGAAGGAAAGAGAGAAGGAAGGAAGGAAGGAAAGAGAGAAGGAAGGAAGGGACTAAAAGCAGGAACAATGCATGCGGACCCCCAGAGTGCCCCCCTCAGCCCATGGCTTTAGTCTAGCCCCGCAGAGCCCATCGCTACCACCCGATTCATGTGTCTTTCAGAAAGATGTGGGTTTTCAGCAGGTACACTGCTGTGGTACTGTGCTGCTCTATGTCTAGACTTCTAGAGGTTTTTGAAATCTGTCATATGGGGTCTCATTGTCTGTCTTACACGCTCTGTGCCAGGTAGGTCTTGCACACTCACACTTGCTGGTCTGAGATCTGCACGTAATGGCTCATCATTTATAAACCAGATCTTCTGGAGAACATTTCCAGGACAACACTGGCCTCAGAAAAACACTGCTTAAATGCAGGAAATGCCAACCCCTCAGCCTTCTTCTGCCTGAGAGGCTTTGGTGGCTGTGTTTCTGGGTCAAAGGGCACGTGCACTGGCGATTTTGGGCTGCAGCCAAGCCGTTAGGATGTGGCCACACCCACAGACCTGTGCATGGCATGCGTGAGGGGCCGTTCTCAGGGCCTCGCGCTGGCATTGCCCAGCTGGCCCCAGTGCCAGGAGCGTCGAGTGGTGCATTGCCATCAGATTCAAGTCTCTCTAATTCTCTGTGAAGCTGAACGTTCTTCTTCGTATTTACTGTCTCCGGGCTGAGTTTCAATTCTTGCTTTTTTTCCTGGGCTGAGAAAGCCTCCCTCTGGGGCAGGACAATTTCATCAAGTTAATTACAGTGCCCAGCAACACGGCTTTCTGGGGTGAAGGCCTGAGGGGTCCGTTTGTGGCAGGACCCCGAGTCCCCCAGGTGAGCTCCTCATGAACTTCCCTGGGTGAGGCCTCAGCAGTTTATCTGGAATGAAAGTGCTCAGGGTCAAGGGCCAGCATCTGGGCCTTCTGCTCTGACCCCACAGCCGTGCCCCCTCCTCTGGGGAGCAGAGTCCCTCCTTCGTGCCCCATGGGCCTTGCCTTACAGGCTCCACCTCACCCCAAGGGTGAGCAGGAGATGCTCCCCTCGTCTACAGGGTGCTTCGTGTGAAGGGTCAGGGCCCAGTCATTGAGGCTGGGGGCCACTCAGACCCCAGGAATACATAGTACTGGGTCACTGCAGCTCAGCTCTAGGAAGAGTGGGAGAGGGAGGAGGTGTCCCTCTGGCTTTCTCTGCCCCTCCCACCTACCCGGGTCCCACCTACCTGGAGGGCTGGGTGAGATGCCCCTCCACCCTCCTGTTTGTTCAGGGTCCCTCTGCCTGGGTGGGTGGTTCCCACCTCTGTCCGGGGCCCTGGCTTGTCCCTCTGTGCAGACTCAGACCACATGTGTCTTGCCCTTCTCTTGACCTTTTTGACCGCCGCCCTGTGTTGCCCTCTGCCTGCCCTGTCCTGTCAGTAGCTCCCACTACCTGATGGGTATGAGTCACCGATGGTGTCCTCCCTGGAGCTGGGCTGTGCAGGAGGTCTGGCTGTCTCCTGTCCTGTCCTCTGCAGCAACCTGGGGCACAGAGTGTGCCCAGCTTGGGCTGGGCCAGGGTGAGGCCCACAGGGCAGCAGAAGGAACAGAAGGATCTGCCACGTGGGGTCTACACTCTGGTTTGGGGTCAGCGGGCTCGTGGCTGGATGAGAGCGTTGTTACCCAGGACCTCGTGGGCACTGGGAGCTACCACGGGGCGCAGGCTGAACACTGAGAGTGTGTGACCCCGTTTAAAGGTGGCAAAGCCGCCAGGAGGAAGGACATGGCAGCCTGGTCTATGGAGGAGGAAACTGGGGCCACAGAGTTGAAGTCCCAGGGAGCCCCCACTTCTGGCCCTGGGGAGTCCCCCACTTCCAGCCCCAGGGCATCACCCACTTCCGGCCCTGGGGAGTCCCCAGAGCCCGCAGGTCAATTTCAGCAGAAGCCAGGCGCTTTCCCTATGGCCAAGGCGGCCTCTCTTTGGAATCGCGGAGGGGGTTCTCTGGGGCTGGACCTCCCCCCGGAGGGAGGGGTGAGGGTGGGAGGAAGGAGAGAGGCAGTCAGCGCCCCCCTGCTCAGTGTTGAGTCCCTGGGCTCTATCCTCCGGACTGGGCACAAGGATGGTTCTAGAAGGCCTGGAAGGGAGGGGGTGTCCCAGCAGGGGGCCCATGCCCAGACCTGTGGGGGGAACGTGGCCTCTACAGCAGCCTACACCCCCCAACATGGGAACCTGCCCCCCTCCACTAGAGGGCAGCCCTGCCCCCATTCATGAATTTGCATCAGGAGCCTGCTCTTCCCAGCCCTTCCCCTTGGGCCACCCCTCCCCAGAGACGGCACTTATCTCTGATGCTGAATAGGTTGCTATTGTGGGCAGGGCTGCAGAATTTTAATGACTTGCAAAATATAGTTAATTATGTAAAAAGACATCTTCTGCACATTTTCATGTAAATGAGACAAATTAATTGGCGTTGTAGTTGTGAGAAGGCCCTGGTCCCAGGAGGGGTGGAGCAGGGGTCCTTGATGTTTCTGAAGTGGGTGCTTGCCAGAGAGCAAGGTAAAGAGGAGAAGCAGAGAAGGGTAATTCTGACCCATCCAATTAATCCCACCCCAGGGCCGCGAGGGCTGTAACCCAAACCGTGAGAACGGGCTGCCCGCGGGTTCTCGCAGCTGCCGCCATGCTCACTGAGAAGCCGGGGACCTTAAGGGTGCTGGAAACATGGCCTGGGGGGGTCACCAGGGCCCCAGGGAGGGGATCAACTCCTCCCTCGCCCCACTGGTCCTCAGCCAAATTCTAGAAAGTGGCCCTAAGGGTTGGAGACAGCCTCACCACTGTGGATATGGGCAGTGTCCACAACGGCTCCAGGTCGGTCAGAACTTTCTGAGTAGAAAAAAATCTGCCACTTCGCAGGACTGGAATACATGCTTCTCCAGGGAAGAGACTCGAATGGCCCAGAGCACGTGAGACGTGCGTGACAAGACGCTTGGCGTTGCTGATCATCGGGGAAGTGCCAGCCTCCTGCCTGCGAGGCTGGAATCAAGCCAACAGGCCAGCAGGGGCTGGCGGGCACGTGGGGGGCTGTATGTGTCCTGCGGGGAAGCCTGTAGAAAGAAGTTCTGTAGCTCTCCAGAGGGAAATTGTGGCCTCAGCGTGTGGCCCAGCGATTCTACTAGGGGTGTCTACCCAAAAGAATCAAAAGCAGGTATTTGCCCGCCCAAACTCAGAGCAGCATTACTCACACCAGCCGGCGGGTAGAGACTGCCTGGTGTCCATGGTGGGTGAAGGGATAAAGAAGACCTGGTCCGTCCACATGGTGGGAGGCGTGGTCTATCCACATGGTAGAGTTGTGGTCCTTCCACGTGGTGGGAGATGTGGTCCTTCCATGCAGTGGGAGACATGGTCAGTCCACACAGTGGGAGATGTGGCCTGTCCACCCAATGGGAGACACGGTCCGTCCACATGGCAGGAGACATGGTTCATCCACACAGTGGGAGATGACCCAGACATAGTGACTCAGGAAATTCTGCATCTGCCACAGCATGGATGGACCTGGAGGACGTCATAATCAGTGACTAAGCCAGACACAGAAGTACAGAGATTATATGATTGCATTCATACGAGGTCCCTAGAGTAGCCAAATACGTAGACATAGAGAAAGATTAGAAAGTCCCAGGGACCAGAGGTGGGGAGCTGGAGTTGGATGGGCATACAGTTTCTGCTGGGGATGATGGGACGGTTTGAGGTGTAGACAGTGGTGATGGTGGCATGACAGGGAGAGGTATCTCATGCCACTGGTCTGAACACTCAGGACCGTGATCATGATTTTTAAAAATACCTGCCTCTTGGTCAGCACTGGCAGAGACCGCACATCCTGGCCTGTGCCCTTCCATGCCTGTGAGAGGTGGACTCCTTGTCTGACGTCCCTGTGGAGGGTGTCTGGGTTTTCTCGGGGCCTCTGTCCAGGGCAGCTGGGCGTTAGCCGCCAGGAGCAGCACTGACCGCAGAGGGGTCAAAGCCCTTCCTCCTGGCTCTGCTTCAGAAGCCACCAAGGGTCCCTTAACAGCATTCCCAGGCCTGAAACAAACCTGATCTGCCCCTATTGGCTCATCTTTCTGAGGCCCCCGTGGCTCCCCCAGATCAGCTGGGGAAACCTGGGCCCCCGGAGGCCTTGGCTCTCTCTGGGAAATGCCGTGGGAGAGCCGCCAACAATGGGCTTCTATCTCCCGGGAGAAACTCGACCCGAGGCTCCGCCATCCACCAGCGCCACATTCTTACGGGCCTGACGGCCCAGCAAGCTGCACTTGGGAGGAAACCCGACCTTCCCTCGGCTGTCGCCCTGAGCCTCCCTGGTTTTGTAAATGAGAACAGGCCAACAACACCCACCCCGTCAAGGCCTGACAGACAGCATGTCTCCCTGGATCTTTTCAAAGAGTGTCCAGAGCCTCTGGGGGGTCATGGTGGAGCCCTGAGTGTCTGTGTGATGGTTCGCCTAGGGCAAGCCACACCTGCTGTGGTCTCAGGTTTCCAGCCAGAGCTCTGGAGATGTATTCCTGAGCAGCAGGCCTTGCTGCCACCCAAACTCACAGACCTGAGCCCTGGACAAAAGCCACAGTTCGTACCACAGCAACCAATGTGGATGGATACAAAGAAACTCATCTCATTTCCCAGAACCCCTGCCCCATGTACCCCGCCCTGTGTGAAGGGCGCTTCCCTAGCTAAGACCCAGGCTGCTGGACACAGGGCCTTCCCCGAGGGGATGGCAGATGCACCCCAGGACTGTCCTCTGTGCCCAGGTCCTGGCGCCCAGCACCAGGCCCTGTGGCCAGGTCCCTGGAGGACCACATGGACCAGGGCCCCCTGGGCATGGGCACCTGTGACTTGGCCTGTCCCAGCCCCTTCTGGTGTCCTTGGCTGGGGTCCCTACTGCGCTGGGCAGCTCCTAGAGGTGCTGAGAGACAACTGGAGCCCCGTCCCCAGCCTCAGCTGACTGTGGGCCCTGCAATCCTGGAGATCCGTGCTGTCCGTCTGCTGGCACAGCCTATCTGAGAGCCTGATGGACAGACTGTGGGGAAGGGGCACCTGCTGCTCTCCCTTCCTTTCAAAGACCCCAGACCCATACCCAGACCGGCTGGGGGCCACCTGAGCTCTGCAGGCCAAAGGGCTGCTGGGGCCAGAGCTGCCCACCCGGACCGAGGGTCCCCAGCGACAGGACTGCTCGGCCCACATGGAGGGGTTTGCAAGTCTAGACAGTCAATAGCCGTAACCGCACCAGTTTTCCTTTTGGCTGATGCTCCCGGGTGTGAAATCACCGGATCCACAGGTAGACCATAATAAGGGACTTTTACACATATAGAAGATGCTGGAGAGCAGTGCTGTTTCCGCAGCCCATGGCGCGTGGAAACCCAAGGACATATCAGCTCGCTTAGTGAGGACAAGGACGGGGGGCACAGTGAGTCGCCCAGGCCCGTCTCTCCCTGAGATGCTCATTGGCCTCTCACCCTTTCTCTTCTGTGATGGTGGCCACAGGTCCAAGGGCATTTGAATTTTGACCAATGTACAAAATATCATTCCTTGCTAATGGTTAGATTATTCCTGTTAAAGCAATTCTCACCAACACCGATTACCTTCTGTGCATTAATTAAAGAATTACTTGAGGTAGTTTGGGTTTTGTCTCAAGCTTATGGAAAGTGGGCTTGCCATGGAGCTGGAGCCGTGGCCTCTGCACTCCTGCCCCCCCTCCCCCTGCCACCAAGCCCTCCTGCCCCCTTAGTCCCTGTAGTCCTCCCTGGAGTACCTTGATCTGGAGGGTGAGGTGGGATGGCCCCTCCTTAGACAGACCCATAGCTCAGGGGGGAGGTCACAGGTCTGTGTTCTGCACCCACCTGGGACTGTCCAGAACCTATGCTGTGTCTGTCCATCTTGGTGTCACAGCCTAGTGTCTGGGAGAAAGGGGAGAGGACAGGGGAGAGATGACTGAGAAACACATCTGGAAGGGTGTTGGAATGTCCTGCCCGCTCCCATTCAGGGGAGGAGTGGCCTCTGGAAAGTCCCTGTGCTGCTCAGGCTGGGCCCCCTCTTCCAGGAAGGCCCCTGAGTTGCCCTGGGCACCGGTCCCAGCCCTGGCCTCCCCTACAGGATAGTGGTGGAGGCATGGGAATGCCGGGTCCAATGGGTCCCTGCAGAGCGGGCTCTCCCACCCTACTTTGCGGCTTGGTGGAAGTGAGAAGGCCAGTGAGTGAGCAGCTGTGTTGATGGGGCCCACTGACTCACCGGGTGCTGCCTTCCCCGCGGGGCCCCCGTGAGAGCCCAAGTCCTCACCGGAGCGGGCCATGTTGTCTGGCAGGTGAGAGACTTTCCAGAGCGTGCCAAGGGCTCGCATGGGGATGAGCAAAACCAACTGAAATGAGGGGAAAGGAAAGTGGGGTGCAGACGTGGGGTGTGGACTTGAGTGGTGTTAAGGGGGAGTGTCTCCCGCCCTGAGTCTTGGGACCCAGGATGACGATACAAGTCTTGTGGGAGGGTCGGCCCCTGAGCCCCCTACCAGCAGTCTTTGGCCTAGAGGGCCTGACCTGCTCACCCACCCAGGGCCACAGTGGGGCCCATACACGGGGAGACAGTCCCATGAAACGGCGAGAGAGGGCGCACAGGAGGGGCGCATGGCTGCTCTGAGCCCCAGCCTTGGACACAGAACCTATAGAGTGTGCATTCAGGAGGCTGTGTGCTGGATGCTGTCCCAGGGGCTGGGATGGGGGAAGGGGGGTGATCCACCATCTAGGTCAGAAGCAGAGGCTCAGAGCCAGGCCCCAGGGCGCGACTGCTGCGAAGAGAGACATGTGCGCACAGCAATGCCAAGGCCCTGCAGGAGGGCATGGATGAAATCTAAGGCGACCCCTGGCTCCCCCTGGGGCCCTCTTGCCCCCCAGGGGCCCTCCTGCCCCGTGGAGTCTCCATAAGTGGCCGCTTCTTCGCTTCTTCTCTGTGGAGCATCTACATACATGTCTGGGCATGATCTCCTGAGTGTAACCTCAGTTTTCATCAGCTGCCCTACGATGCATTTATGTGGGTGCTCTCCATGCCACAGCATCATGGGGAATGGACTCACTCATTCAACACCTGTGTTGGTCCCCACAGGGCCGTGGCACCCGGGCGCCCTGACGTCCTGCTGTGGGTCCCTGTTCTTGGTCCGTTCCGGGGAGCAGCCTGTGCTGTGAGCTCTGTCCAGCCACCAGCCCCGCGGGGTGTCTAGGCTGTGTGCCCCCACACGTCGTGTACACAGCCTGCAGTGTGTCGTGATGGGCTTGGCTGGAAGCTGCCGCTGGTGTGTCCCGGGCTGCACACTCTGCTCGGGGGAGCCCGTGAGCACTGACCTTGGCCTGGGCTCTGGCCCAGCCCCTGGCCCAGCACGGCTGCTCTGGCCACTTCTCCTGGCGCCTGTGAAGTCTGGCCTCTTTCCGGATGTTTCTGAGCCTTGGCCTTTCTCCCCCTGTGAGCTGTAGCCTCATGGTCTTTGTCGCTTTCTTTTCAGTAATTTTTCTTTTTCTCCATGACTCGAGGGAGCTTGTGTCCTCCGGGGGCAGATCTTTCTCAACTGGCCCAGCTGCAATCGTCTCTCCACCTGCTGCCTTAGGAAATGTTCCCTTTTCCTTCGAAATACTCACTTGCAGGGATTTCTCGTCCCCCGGAGCCTGCTCATCTTCACAGGGGAAGAGTGGGACGCCTCCTCCCAAGGTCACAGGTCATTCTCCCCTCTGACCCCCACTCACCTCACGGCCTAGAGAAGACAGGCCCCCACCCCTTACCAGCCCGAGTCCATGGGGGCTCTCTTCTGGTTCTGCACACGCTGACCCTCCCCTTAGCTGGCACCATCCTCCCGGGCTGCCTGCTCCTTCTGGGACCCCTGGGACAGAGGGCTCTCAGCTCAGCCCACCCTGCGAGCCCACCCAGTGCTGGAGCTGCTCCTGGCCTCAACAGGATTGGAACGCAGGCCTCCCAGCTCCCTTGCAGGATGCTTGCCACCAAACCGCTCACAGAACTGAAACGAACTTTTCTGGAAGATTGAAAACACCGGAGGCCCATGCCAAGGTGATCCATCACCCAGACTAGGCCACGGGCCGGCGGAAAGAAGGGCGTTCAAGCACATGGCACGCCGCCATGGGCCAACCCACGTGTGACCCAGCTGTTAGGGGGGAGGCTGTGCGAATCCCGGCACTGGAAAGGGGCTTGAAGAAACGGCCACTGCGGTTCACGCTCCACACCCGGCCCACGGGGAGCTCGCCTGCGTTCCTGGACTCAGGAGCTGATTGATCCTGCCCAGCTGGGCCGGTGGCTGCGTCAGGCTCTGTTTGCCTCCACAGAAGAGTCCCCAGGGGGCTTGCTCGCCCCTCTGAAAATCTGTGGTCCACTTTTGTAATCAAGGAATGACAGAGGATTCTAGAGTCGTCCGTATGGAAGGCGAACAGCTAGACGATCTCATGCATGAGCAGGGCACGGGAGGGTCACCACAGGCGGGCTAAGCAGCATCTCCCCACCCCCGACACTGTCGTGCTGTTACGGTGACCCTCCCTCCCTGTATATCTCTTTTTCTTTTTTGGGGGTGATGACACTGCGGATCTGCCATCTCAGCAAGTCTCAAGTTCGTGTTTTGGGCCGTGGTCAGGCTACTGTGCGTTGGATCCCCTTCCCCGTGGCTGGCTGTGGCTCCAGGCCCCGTAGCCCGCAGCTCCCACAGGCCCTCCCGTCCTCTGCCTGCACTTATGAGTTTGGCAGTCTCAGATTCCGCACGCGGGTGAGTTCACACCGCGTGTGCCTTTCGTGTCTGGCTTCTGTCCCTCAGCATTGTGTTCTCCAGCCCCGCCCATGGCATCGAGAGGGCAGGATTTCCTTCCCTCACGGCTGGATGACACCACCCTGTTCCTACAGGCCCTGCCTTCTTTCCCCGTCCACACGCCCCTGCACACCTCACAGCAGCTCTGCTCACAGGGGCCAAGCTGCCCCAAAGGCTGCAGTGTCCCAGGTCCATGCAGACTCCTCTCCTGCGCCTTCCTCCAGACCCCATCCCTGCCACCCTTCGGCTTCCGCTTCTTGGCGTGTGACCTCTCTCTCCCCAGGCATCAGAGTGCAGGGCACCGGACACGGAGGGCTACTCTGGCGGCGGCCACTTCTGGATCAGGCCAGGCAGTGTGGGCTGGGCAGGGGCAGAATGGAGAGGCTGTGGCTGGGCCAGCCCTGGGCCCGGAGCTGGAGGTGGTAGGTGAGGGCTAGAATGTTCAAACGGATGTCGGGGACATGGGTGACCCCCTCCAATCCAGCAATGTCTGGCTCTTGTGTCAACCCGAGCAATGGGCTCTTTCCAGAACAAATACATCCCCGAAGTCGATGGGCGGGGCCTCTAGGGCTACCCAGAGATGCCCAGAAAGCTCCCCTTGCCAATGCTCCTGATTGCATTTGCTCAGACTGGATTCGCTCCGTCCCAGCAGCAAGGCAAGGGGGTTCTTTATCACTGTACCCTAGTCAAGCCCCAATCGTATCTCACGGAGCTTCTCAATAATGTCTCTGTCCGCTTGCCTGCCGCCTCCATAAACGGACCAGCAGGAGCCCCGAAGAGGAAACTCTTGCCCACAGGCCTGGAGGCACAGAGCTGGTGCAGGCCGCAGGGGCGCAGCAGGCTAGGCATGCTCTGTCCCCCCTCCCCCAATCCTGTGGCACACATATGCCCACATGCAAGCCGGAAGCCATATTCTGGGGTGTGAGGAAAACGGGCCAAGAGTCATGTCTTTGCTGTGACTTTGCCAGCTGCCAGATCATTCAGGAGCTCAGTTCAAGCTATTTCCTATCTCCCTTCCCTCCCCACGTGCACCTGCACTGCTCAACAGCTCCCCACCGCAGGTCCTCAGAGCCTCGAGGATGGGGCGCCCCAGGTCCCCGCCTCTGCGGGGGCAGCTCTGTCCTGTGGTTGAATGAAATGCTAGGGACACAGGGCTGCTCAGGCCATGGACAAATCCTGTTTTCTGAGTTTGCTGTTATAAATTCAAAAGGGTGAACCTACCCTCTTTCCAAAGGGGAATTCTGTAGAGTCTTGCCGTGGTTTTAGTGTCAATCAGTTGTCTTGAAATTGCTGGTAGGGTTTTGACTACACTTTCCCGAAGCAGATCACACATACGGAGGAGCTCACGAAATGCAAGCATTCAACACAGTGTAAGTTGATGAGGAGGACACATCTGTGTGAGCAGTCCCCAAGCCAAGATACAGAACCTTTCCCATCGTCTGGCAGGCTCCCTCCCACCTCCTGAAGGTAACCCCCTTCCCAGAAAGGAGTCCCACCTACTTTAAAACTTCTCATAAATGGAATAACACCTGTACCATTTTAGGTGGAACTTCTGTCGTGCGAGACTGTGTGTGTGAGAATCCTGCTCGGGTATGGCTGGTGGTTGTGACTTTTCGTTGCTGAACAACCGTGCATGTAGGAGCAGACAGAGTCAGGCACCTGCTACCCACGGGTATGCGAACACTGAACAGTTTGGGGCCACCGGGATTGGTGTTCCGGCGCCCTGGGCTGACCTGCCACTCGGCACACATACACACACACGTGTGTGGCGAAGGTCCACGTACGTGAGCGCCCAACCGCAGAGTCAGAACGTGCAAACATTCAGCTTTACGTGGATGCTGCCGCGCTGTTTTCTAAAGTAGCTGGAACAGTTTTGCTCCCATCAGCTCTGCACGGAGACCCCGGTTGCTCACCATCCCCATCCTCACTTGTCTGAGCCTCTCTACAGGGCTTGCGGAGAGCAGAGGCCGGGCACCTGTATGTGGATACCGCCCGTGCAGTGTGCCAGGTGGGTCCGGCCAGCACTGCTGGAGCTCGGAGCCGTGTCTGCAAGCCCTGTGCCCTCGTTGCCACTCGCTTGTCCCCCTCTTCCCGATGGAGGGTTCTTGTTCTCTTAGGGACACAAGGCCTCGGTCCCGTGTACATTTTGTGAGCCCTTCCTCCACTCCGCATGTGGGCTTTTGCTCCTCCTGGTGTCTTGTGATGAAACCAAATGCGATGTTTGGAAGGAGCCAGGACAACAGAATTGATGGGAAGGAAGTGGGGTTTCGGCAGCCAGAGGCAGCCCTGGGCCCCTAGGACCAGCTCCCCGGCTTGGGGCCCCACCATCCCTGGGCCACATGAAGATGGGTCAGACTGGTGGGAGCAGGACCGAGCAGAACCTACCCTGGGCAGGTCCTCTGGGGTGGGAGGAGCTGCTGTGCAGCCCCGGGGAAGGGAAGTGAATGGGTAGGGCTCGGAGAGAGGAGTGCGTCACAGTGCCGTCCTCCCTGTCACAGGCCATGGCCTTGGGTGAGTGGCCCCTCTCTGGACCACATTCTCCCTGCCTGTCCAGCCAAGGCATTGATGTAGAAGGTGGCTGAGTGGCTCCAGGACCTCTGGCCCAACCGTGACCCTCCTCCTCTAGCGTCTCTCTGGCAGCTGACAGTGTGGCTTGGGGACCCCAGCCTCCCTGAGGCTGATTCCAGCTCCACCTCTTGCTGGCCCTGCAGGCCCCTGACCCCTCCTCACTTCGTGTTCTGAGCTGTAGTATGTAGGTGACAAGGGTCCAGCCCAGGGCTGTCAGTGTTCATCCTGGCAGCCAGGGGTCATGTCCTCAGGGTTTAGGAGCCACTGTGCTGGGGTCGACACCAAGCCTCTCAGTGTCTGCTGTGTGTCCTTGGGGAGGTCACTCAGCCTCTCTGGACCCCAGCCCCTCACCTGTAAAAGGCAGGAAACAGTCACACAATCATGAGCAAGGCAGTCTGCACGGCCCCAGTGCCTGTCACACCAACAGCAGGTATAGGAACCTTGTTCTCAACCCAGACTTCCCGGTGAGGCTGTCGAGCTCGGTGCTGATTGTAATGATCTGCTTGTAACTTTAGTGAAATATTTTAGGAAATAACAGAAAACACAGAGGATATTTGTGGAAGCGGTGTGACATCCTGGGACCTGTGCCCCACCTGCCTCCACACTGAATGAGGGATCGTGTGGCTCAGTCTTCAGATCTGGGTGGTGTAAGACCAAGAGTGGTTGTCTGCTCAGAGATAGGCGGCTCTAGGAGATGGGGTTGGAGTCAGCCACAGGATAGGGATTGTGGGCGTGGCCTGGTTGGCCAAGGGCAGATCCAGGATGTGTCCAGGTGACACTGGGGTCTATGGCTATGGGGACATGACCAGTTGTGACTGGGGTGACCAAGGGCAGGGCTGGGGTATGTCCAGATGTGATGGGGTGACACTGGGGTCCATGGCTGTGCAGACATGACCAGGTGTGGCTGGGGTGACCAGGGGCAGAGCTGGAGCATGTCCAGGTGTGATGGGGTGACACGGGGTCCATGGTGAGGGGACATGACCAGATGTGGCCAGGGTGACCAGAGCCAGATCCGGTGTGTGTCCAGGAGTGATGGGGGGAGCAGCCCCAGGCAGAGCAGCCCCTTCTCCAGGGTCTCCAGATTCCAGGCCTGGCTGTCCTGTGGGGTTCACAGTGCATCCCATTGCTCTGGGAGGACATCTTGTATTCTCAGAGCCATGCAACAGGCTTCTCAGTCTTTGCCAGTGTCTTGGTCACTCCCTTTTCCATTGTGCCACCAGTGGGGCCTTGGTTCATACCATCTGGTATCCTGCATGGAGCCCGGGACCCTTCCCGTGCAGCACTGTCTTCTCCTGGCCCCTGAAGGGTGACTCAGCAATGCTCCTTGTCCTGGGCCTTCAGAAGGCACCTGGGCCTGGGCCTGGGCCTGCAGCAGGCATCTCTGTGGTTGGCCTAGGGTTGAGCCTGGGTGCTGGTTAGAGGTGTCCAGGACAGGGGATGGGAAACCACACCCCCTATGCCCTGGGCAGAGGTGCAAGGAGCTGAGCAGGGGGAGGTCAGAGCTGGGAAAGCACCTGGTGGACTTGAGTTTCCTCAGAGTTGGTTCGGTGTCAAGGTCCCTTTTCTCTTTGCATGTGGTGAGATCCAGCCCCATCCCAACTGTGCTCAGGGAAGGGGGAAAGGCTGTGGATCAGGGCGGAGGCCAGCACAGCCAGGACCATGGCCAGCCTCCCAGGGTCAGAGCCAGAGCTTCTGGGAAGACACCTTCTGGTAGGTGCCCTACCAGCAGCCTGTGCCTCACTGTTTTATCTAGTTATCCTAGGTCAGTTACTCTTTCAAAAGCCCGACTAAATAGTAGAGATGTTGGGGGTAATGTTGCTTTATTCCTGACTTTGCAAAACTAAAACTTCATCCCTATTGTCCCTATCGTTACACACCTGCCTCAGCTGAGCTTGGTGCGGACATCAGTTTACCCCAGTCCATCAAGTGCAGATCAATGCTTTGTCTAAGGACTTAAAAGCCAAGACTGATTTCATTAAACTCCGTCATAGGTCTTTCAAGCACAAAGCTGTAAATCTCGTGCTTGCCTCAAATATTCAGCATTCGATATTCAACAAACGTGTTGAATAAAAGATTAACAGTTAGGAATGGATTTGACTGTAAGTAACAGAATAAAGAATGGTGGCTTATTAAAAAAAAAGGGGTGTATTTGTCTTGTGAAAATAAGACAAAAGATAAATATTTTAATATATAATATATAGTATGATACATAATAAGATTATGTAATCTTACTAAATTATTAATGTAAAATTTAGGTATATTTAAATATAAATATAGAAATAAGATGGAGGAGCCACGCATGGTTGACTCAGCAGTATCATCAAGGACTCTGGTTGTTTCTGTCCTATTTCTTCACTAGATTTACCATGTGGCATTTGTCCTCGTTGTTACAATATAGTTGCTGTACCTCCAGACATCACCTCTGAGTTCCAGGAAGGGAGAAGAGGAAGAAGAGGACAAAGGGTGTGTGTTGTTTCCTATTTTCAGGAAAATAAAAGTTTCATCCAGAAGGGTTTCTGCTTATGTCTCATTAGTAGGAAACTGTCAAATGGCCACGCCTTCCCAGAAAGAGGTGCCCCTGGTCATCCAGGCCATGCCCACAAACCCTATCCTGTGGCTCACTCCAGCCCCATCCATCTCCTAGAGCAGCCTATCTCTGAGCAGACAACCACTCTTGGTCCTACACCACCCGGATCTGAAGACTGAGCCATACGATCCCTCATTCAGTGTGGAGGCAGGTGGGGCAGAGGCCCCAGGATGTCACACCCCTTCCACAAACATCCTCTGTGTTTTCTGTTATTTCCTAAAATATTTCACTAAAGTTACAAACGGATCATTACGTGGGCAGCCAAGTCACAGGGCTGCCCTCCTCTCTTCATGTGATCATTCATGGTAAGAAATATCACACTCCCAGAATCATTATCACTTGCTCAGAGAGCATAATTATCCTAGCAAACCATTGAATTTCTACGGATGATTTTCATATGTCTTCACGGGAGAATTAGTCTTTGATTTTATTTTTTTGTGTTCTGCTTCGTTTGGTATCACAATTACATTAGATTTGAAATCATAGACTTACCGTAACTGAACAGAGAGTCATTGGGGAATTTTTTTTTTTTTATGACTCAGTATTTTAAGAGAATCCATCTTTATGGGTCTCTTACCTCTTCAGGACTTACCTGTGGTAAGTTACATATTTGAAAAAATCATTTAGTTTATGGAGATTTTAAGATTGTTTTCCACAGAGTTGCACATAGCATTCTCTTAACATTAAAGACCAGTCTCCTCTGTATCTGTGGGTAAACCTGTTATTTTTCCTAACAGTATTAATCTGTAATAAATATTAGATCAATAGATACTCTAATAGATTAATAGGTAATAGATTAATCTATAATAAATTTCTGTTCTTTTCCATATATACCAGCCCTGCTGAGGTTTTATGTCTTCTGTTTTTGTTTTTTTTTAAGATTTTTATTTATTTGACAGACAGAGATCACAAGTAGGCAGAGAGGCAGGCAGAGAGAGAGGAGGAAGCAGGCTCTCCGTGGAGCAGAGACCCTGATGCAGGGCTCGATCCCAGGACCCTAAGATCATGACCTGAGCCGAAGGCAGCGGCTTTAACCCACTGAGCCACCCAGGCGCCCCTCTGCTTGTTTTTTTTTTAATCTCTTGTTCTGTTTGTTTTTAAGGGGTCTACTCTTGAATTTGTGTGTCCATTCTACCCATGCCCCTTCAGTTTCTGTTTTATTAACACCTGCTCTTGTCTTTACTGGGCAGATTCTCCTGCTCTCTCCTGATGAATTAGCTGTTCTCCTAAGCTGCCCACTTAGTCACTCGACTTCTTTCTTGCTAGCTCTTGGCCCATTTAAGGCATGGATTTTCTCCTGATGACAGGGTCAGCCTCATGTCATAAGTTCTGGTGTGGGGCCCTGTGGCTGCCATGACTTCATTGGTCTCTTACAAGGCTTTATTTTCTCTTTCAGCACAGAGTTAAGAGTTTTTGGAAAGCTCCCAGCTGGTTTGATATTTTCCAGTGCTCCCCTTTTTGGGATCAATTTCTGATTTTATTGTACGGTGATTAGAGAACCTGGCCCAAGCAATTGAAACATTTTAAAAATATGTGATTTCCAAGATGTCTTTTTTGGTCCAGGATCTGATTTAATGCTCCAACTCAACTATCCCAGGAAGATATAATTAAATGATTCACAGGGGTTTGAAGCACTCCATGTGATGTGTTTGGGGGAGTGGTGTGAGCCACAGAGCCAAGCGTGTTAGTCACACTGCTGGGCTAGAACATTTCCTTCATTGTTCTGTTGCTCCTGGTTTCTTCAAGGCTCAGGGGTTGTTTTCTGCTGCTCCCCTCCGCTGCTCCTGAGCTCCATCCCTTTGTCATGGGACCTGTGCTCAGGGGCACCAGTGGGACGGGCTCAGCCACCCGAGGTAAGGTGGAGGTGCCGCTGACTCAGTGTCCCCACGGCCAAATGGAAGAGCAGTGGGAAAGAGTGGTCTGGAAGATGAACTCAGGTACCCCTGACCAAGATCGCATGTGACCACTCGCAGCACAGAGTAGGGGCTGGCTGTTGGCTGAACTACGATTTTCATATGAAGAAGCCCTTTGGATGCACTTCTCCACATTTCCAGGTGATCTTGCGCTGTTTTCTGATGACCATACTCGCACCTGTGTTCTTCCTTTATTGTGCGTCTACCTGGCTCATTCATTCATTCACGCTGGGTGCTGGGGCGCTGCCCTCTCCGAGGCCCCCCTGCTCACCGGCTTTTGGGTCCACCCTGTGGGTGTGGTTTCTTCTCTTCCCGCAACAACAGGGACTTGGACACCATCACCATTTGTGGTAGGTTGCCCTAATAGAGTTTTGCTTTATCTGCTTCTTACCTTTTATTATGATCCCAGTGCCTAACATTTCTGTGCTTTACTATTATTGCTGTTATAGTTCTTTGTTACATTGCTCAGGTTTTTCTTGCTTACTCTTCTTTATTTGAAAATGAAACATTTTTCTTTGACCAGTGGCTACCTTAAGGTATCAATGCACATAGTTATGAAGATTTCTCAGCCAGCACTAATGCTACACCAGTAACTGTTTTACTCCCTGTAGAGTAAGACATGTCAGCATAGTTAATTTTCTCTTTTCTTGTCCTCACATTTTGCTTGAATAATGTGGATGTTTCGAGCTCTGTTTTGTGAATATATTTCACACATTCTGCATTCTTTGCAATAACTGTTTTGGCCCCTGTACTCTCTTCTATAACCATATTAATTATCTAAACATTAATGTCTGGATTAATGGTGGTCTGGATATCCACCACCATACCTTATGTTCTGTATCTTCTCTTACCAGTAATCTTAATTTTCATCCATTTCCTGTTGATCTGACCTTTCAACCTGAGCCATATTTTCCAGTATACTTTCTAAGTCCTGCTGTTCATGAACATACCTCTTTGTCGCTCACATGCGAGCACTGGCTTGAGAGAAGAGAGAACTCATGGGTCACCCATGCACTTTCCACTCCCCAAAAGTTCCAGCTGCTACCTGGCCAAATGGCTGTGTTTGGGGTCCTGAATGGACATGGGCATAGTATGGGCATAGTATTCACATTTTCCCCTCCATCATGAGCCACCAAGGTTTCTCCACTGATGTGGATACCTGCAGGACTTTTTCGTGATTCTTAAAATGGGATCCCCTTGAGGTTACCTCTGTGGACCTTGATCAGCCCAGCATCTATATGAGGCCAGTGGCCATCCATTCACTTTGCTGTGCCACTGAAGTCATGTATCCTCGAGCTGTGGGTCCTATCTGTGTGTGTTTCTCTCACCCTTTCCTCCTCATACCCATGATCCTTGGAAAGGGTCTTTGCACCATGAAACTTTTTCCTTCTATTTCCCTACCCACCTCTTGGGAAGTAGAGGGAGGAGCAGCATAGCTTCTGAATATATCTTCTTTGTCTGCTTTCCCAAGTTATTCTGTCTTGCTCAGGGCCTGTGAGCACAGGCTGAGGCCTAGGGTTAAGGTGATGGTTCTCCACTTGGCCAGAATCATGGGCTCCCTTTTCTTACCCTGGCCTCCTCCCCACAGACCTATCAAGGCCCCTTCATTCACTGCTGTGATCTAGATCCTATGCAGCCCTCAAGCCCATTAGAAACATTTCTGCAGCTTAGAACCTCAATTCTGGACATGGTTGACCTTATTTCTTGCAGTAGTTCCAGCCCCATAAATTAGAGGTGGTGTGAGTCCTGTGAATGTCTGATGAAGCTGTCCACAATGTTACAGCTCACAGATGACCTTGGGGGATGAGAGTCCAAGGGAGAATAGAAGGAGGTAAGGAAGAGGACTGCCAGGAAACTCGAGCAATAAATGGTTCTTGGGAAGCAACTCTTGCCTGAGAAGTCTGTAGTCAGGACGTTCCACTCAATGTACTTAACAAAAAAGATAAAAAGTCAGATAATGGCAAAACACCTAATTTTCCTTGAGACAACAATTATACTCTCTGAACAAATAAGCACACAAAACGACACTATCTTTAAGTGTTGGAGCACAACCTAAAACAGAAATTAAAGAAGAAGGAATGTTTGAGAGTATCCTCGTCTGCATGGTATGGGCCAGGTGTAACTCATGCAGGAAGTGCAGTCTGCTTAGTGTCAAGTGTCAGAGGTGGCATTTAGAAATTGAGAAAGAAAGTCCAAGAAAGCTGGGAGCCCTGAGGGGAGAGGACAAATCTGCATTTAAGTTCTCCTCTATCCCGGTGACACATGCAGGGGTTTGGTGGGAAGTCAGAGCTGGTGGAGGTGAGTGGAGGATTCAGTTGCAGCTCATCCACCATAGGAGCCAGAACTTGGAGCGTCAATCCTGTCAAGTTACAGGGGGGTGGTAAAAATAGCAGATTTTCCATTGAAATTCCAGAAGGATAGCAACTGAAGAGCAAAGACTATGTCCTAAGACTAAGGGTTTTCCCTAAATCTACAGGAACAGTCAAAATAGAGTACCCCAAAAGAGTTTAAGTGAAGTCTCCACAAGTTCAAAGTGATTACCTAGTAAACTAACTGCTTATTAGAATGAAAGTTAATGGTTTTCAGAGAAACATAATGGAACCCAGAGTCTGAACAATGTATGATCAATAGTATTCTGTAAATAAAGATTCTTAGATATGTAAAGAAACAAGAAAATAAAAGCCAGAGACAAAAGAAAAAGCAATCAATATAAATATATCTTGATTTGTCCAAAGTGTTGGAATTAGGAGATAAAGTACTGCTATTAATATGTTCAAGGAACTATGGGAAAATTGGTCATAATGAGTGAATGGGTATAAGAAATCTCAACAGAGAAAGGGAAAATATAAAAAGAACCAAATAGATATTTTAATACCAAAGTGTAAAGTATCTAAAATGAAAGATGCACTGGAGGACTAACAAAAGATTAGAGGTGGCAGAAGAAAACATAAGTAAACCTGGAGACAGATTTTTAAAAAAATGACCACATTTGAAAAATAAGAGAGAGAAATATTAAAAAGCAAAACAAACAGTGCCTCAGTAACAAGTGGGTCCTCTGAGCTGCCTAGTGGGTCCTCTGAGCTGCCTAACATACTTGTAACTGGAGTAACAGAAAGAAAGAAAATATAGAGTGGGATACACAAAATATTTGGGGAGAAAAGAAAAGGCAGAAATTCCCCTAAATTTGTTGAAAAACACAGATTTATAGATGCAAGATCAATGAGCTCTAAACTGGATGAAGGTAAAGCAAATCACCCATAACCACACCATAGTCAAAGTGCTGAAAAGTAAAGAGAAAGAAAATCTTGAATGCAGCCAGAGAATGAGCCTCGACCTCCAGGAGAAGACAGTACGAGTGAACGCTGACTTCTTGTAATGATGGTGGCCAGACGACGATGGAACCACATATTCCAAAGAAAACGTGTCAGCCCCCAATCTTCTAGGCACCAAAACAGGTGACACAAACGATTTCTTCAAAATCTGACTTACCAACAGTGACACTAGAAGACATAGAAAGTCTTGGTAGCTGTATACATAGTAAAGAAATAGAATTTGCTCTCAAAAACCTTTCCACAAAGAAAATCCCAGGCCCAGATGCTTTCATTGTTAAATTTCATCAAATATCTGAAAAATAATGATACCAACTTTACACAAACAGTTTCAGAAGGTCAAGGAGGAAGGACACATTTAAATTCATTTTAGGGGAGCTAGGATGTCCCGAATGCCAAACCTGACAAGAAATAACAAATACAGACCCAAATCCTTACAAATACAGACGCAGAAATAACTTTTTTTAAATTAGAAAATCAGATGCAGGAATATATACAAAGAATAATATATTAGGACTCAGTCAGGTTTATCCCAGGAATATGAGGTTAGTTTGTCAGAAACCAATCAGTGTAATTCAGCACATTAAGAGAAAAAGGGGGGGAAATGTGTTCACCTGAATCGATGCAGAAGGAGCATTTACTTATGATAAAAATTCTCACAGACTGGGGTGCCTGGGTGGCTCAGACGGTTAAACGTCTGACTCCTGGTTTCAGCTCAGGTCATGATCTCAGGGTTGTGAGATGGAGCCCCATGTTGGACTCCATGTTGGGCATGGAGTCTGCTTGAGATCCTCTCTCTCTCTCTTTATCCGTCTCTAAAAAAAAATTCTCCTGCTAACAACAGAAGAGGTTTCCTTGAGCCAATAAAGGGCATTTCTGGAAACTTACAGGTAGATTTGCATGAGCACTGCAACACTGAGTGGTCTGCCGCTAGTCTCAGCTGTCATGCAAGGATGTATGTCTCTGCCCCTTCCATAAACACCGTGCTGTCGGTCCCAGCTGGTGTCACAAGGCAAAGTCTGGAACGAAAGAAGTAAAACTGTCTCTATTCACAGTCATCATCACTGTTTATGTGGGAAATCCTTAAAAAATCAACAAGAAGAAACTAGCTATAATAAGTGAATTTAGGAAACACACAGGATACAAAGTCAACATAAATAATCAACAGTATTTCTCTTTTTTTTTAAGATTTTATTTATTTATTTGACAGAGAGAGATCACAAGTAGGCAGAGAGGCAGGCAGAGAGAGAGGGGGAAGCAGGCTCCCTGCTGAGCAGAGAACCCGATGTGGGGCTCAATCCCAGGACTCTGGGATCATGACCCGAGCCAAAAGCAGAGGCTTAACCCACTGAGCCACCCAGGTGCCCCAATCAACAGTATTTCTAAATACAGCAGCAGATACTTGGAAAAATAAAATTTAGAACTCTTATGACAATAGTGTAAAAAATACACATACTTAGGAATAAATTTAACCACACACATGAAAACCTCTCTGCTAAAAACTTAAAATATTGCTAAGAAATTGAGGGAGAAGTAAATAAGTGAATAAGATACAGCTTGTTCCTGGATTGTAAGACTCCATATTGTGAAAATGTTAATTCTCTCCAAATTGATTCCTTCCCCATCACAATCCTGAGTCATTTTATAGAAGTTCGGTCGTAATTCTGAGAAGTTTGTGCAAATGCAAAGAATCCCAAATAGTCCAACAATCTAGAGGCATGATATAGTTAGATGGTTCACACTACCTGCTTTCCAGACTAAGTACAGGGATCGGGCTGGTGGAAAGCTGGTATAAATACAGACATTTACATTAATGGAGCAGAACAGAAGCTACACACACATGTGGCTGATTTATTTTTAAAATTGAGGTGAAATTCACATATCATAAAATTGATTGTTTTCCAAGTGCATTCAGCATATCCATACTGCGGTGAATGATGCTTAACTGATTTTTTTTTTTTTTACCAAGGTGATGAGGTGATTCAATCAGAAAAGGAAATTTTTTCCAACAAATAATTGGAACAGGCAGATAAACAGATGGAGATTAAAAAAAAATAAACTTCAGGTCTAAACTCACACCACACAGAAAATGTTAGAGATGGATCATAGACAAAACTAAAAAAGCAAGGGAAAACAGGAGATGGTTTCCTTAGGAAGGGCACAAAAACAATACACATCAAAGGGAAAACAGATAAATTCGGCTCCATTAAGATTACAAACATCTGTTTGTGCAAACACACTTGTTCAGAAAATACAATGCAAACCACAGACTGGAAGGAAGGATTCAGTGCGTCTAACATGGGACCTTTATCCTAAATATATAAAGACCCTACTAATCACCAAATCACTACAAATCACTAAACACTGTTTGGCATCATCAGACGTCATTAGTCATCAGGGACATGGAGGAAAAACCACAGGGAGATAGCATTTCTCTCCCCCTTCGGCGGCTGGAATGAAAAGTCCCTGGGCACACCCTGTACTGGGAAGAACAGGGAGTGGGTGGGACTCTTGAACACGGCAGTGGGGCCATGAGGTCGCACAGCCACTTGGGAGAACTCTTCGACCACTTCTTATAAAGCTCGATATACATCTACCCTCCCATGCAGAAACACCTTTTCTTGATATTGACCCAAGAGAAATGAAAATACATGACTGGGGAAAGACTTGTAAAAACATGTTCATAGCAGCTCTGTTGATAATCGCTGAAAACCAAGAAGTGGCTCAAGTATTTTTCAACTGGTTTGGGTAAGGGAGTCGGTGCTGTTGGCACAGGATGGAACCCGCCCTGGCAGTGAGAGGGGATGGGGACATCATGGGAGAGCCTTGGATATTTAAGGGAAAGAAGCCAGACCCAAAATAAGACCTCCATATAATTCAATTTCTGTGAAGTCCAAGAAGAGGCCAACCAAACAGACGGAGATAGACATCCAAGCAGAGGCTGCCTGCAGGGTGGGTCTCGGCTGGGGGCGTGTGAAAGAACTTTGTGGAGCTCTGACACGCTCCGTGTCGTGGCCCTGCGGGTGGTGGGTGTACGCAGTTGGACAGCTCATCCAAGTTGTGCCTGAATGCGTGTGCACCCTGCCCTTCCCCAACAGCACTGAGGTCACCTGTTACATAGACTGTCCTGTAACTTGACCTGTTCCAGTGACATTTTGAGATTGCTGCTCATGAACAACCACAGTGCTAGGTTCACGGCTCCAGCTTGGGCATCTGGGGTTGCCATGGTTGGTGTCCCCAGATCCAAGAAGGCTGCGGTGAGCAGGGCGGGCATGAGCCCTCCTGATAGGTGCCTCACCTGCCTTCCAGGCTCACCTTTGCAGACCACCCAGCTGTGTTTGTGGAATGGAACTCCATCCTGCCCATGGCCCCTACTGATTTGCCAGAAGCTGCAGACCTGATAAGAGCTGAGGAGGAGGGGTTTGGAGATGAGTCCCATGTCAGGCTTTGCTCGGAGAAGCAGAGGGGAGCCCTGTCACAAAGCTGGACCACCGTGGCCAGGAGTGGCTGGTGCCGTCTGCCGTGGGACCCATGAGACCCGTGAGACCCGTGACCCCAGCATGGAACTTGGGGGGGGGGGAGCTCAGTGGCACTACGTGGGCTCGGTCCCCGGGACAGGCCTGGGGATGCCAGAGGCAAGGAAGTGGCAGCCGAGAGCCCTCAGACTAGCAATCTGAGACCTCAGTCCCCATCATCGAGGTCCTCTGGGGTCACAGGGCCTGGGCGTGGCATCTGTCCCCAGCCTGCCTGGCCTGGCAGGAGCTGCCCCCTCCAGGCTGGCTATGGGGATAGCTGACCATGTCTTCCGGGGTTGGGGGTGCAGCTGTCCCCTGGGCCCTGATGTGTGTGGTAGGCTTGAGCCAAGTTTGGGGGGCACGGCCACATTACAGGAGAGGACACTGTCCACCCTCATGTCTGGCACCACTGCCCTGCATCCGGCTCAGCCCTGACTCCTCCAAGTGCATGCACCATGGTCCTGGCTACCCCGGCCTGAGTGTGGGTGAGCAGAGCTGTTCTCCCTGGTGGCAGGGGTGGAGTGGGCAAGGGGCTTGGGTTCACAGTCCTTGAGACCTTGACTACAGGCCCTCTGAACACTGGAGTACAGTGGGGGTCTTGGGTGACTCTGCCTGGAGAGGCTAGCCCTGCCTGGAGCTGGAGAGGACCCTCCACAGAAAGCAATGGGTGATGCTGCCTGCAGAGTGAGGGTCACGTGGGGGCTCGTGGGGGCCTCTCTGGGGCGTCAGGGCTATGTGGGCGGCGCTGACTCACATAGACAGGGTCCGGCTGCCTGAGGACCTTCAGGGGCCTTCCCCGACCCTGTCTCCAGCTGGGCCTGGGGGTTGGGGGGCCACAGAGCCCCAGGGCACAAAGCTGCCTCTGTGGCAGTGCCCGCCCGTGGGTAGCAGAGATAAGCCCCAGCGGCTGCTTCTGTTGTGTTGTCACACAGCAAAAATAGACTGCGTCAAGTTTCCCAGAAGGGCCCTGGTGTGGGTCTGGGCCAGGCTGCTGTCTGCCCTTGGCCTTGAGAGGGATGAGGCTAGCTGGGCAGTCAGGAGCAGGAGTGGGGCCCTCCCTCCTGCTGTCGCTGCCTCACACATGGTCCCATCCGGCAGACCCACCCCTTCTGTCCTCCCTTGGGATTTCAGGATATGAGGGCTGGGAGAGCCCCGTACCCCAAAGCCACCTCCACGGAATCTCTTGGAGGGAGCTCTCCGTGAATGCTGAGCTGCAGGGCCCCTGAACCTGCAGGGCCCCTGAACCTGTGGGCACAGGCCCCAGGCTAACCTGGCACTCAGGTCAGGCCCTCGAGGTGACCCTGGGCACAGGCGGGGGGCAGCAGGGCACACATAGCTGCTGGAACACGGCGGGTGTCCTGTCATAGGAATGGTCTATAGTTGCTGCGGCCTTGGCCTTGGTGCTGTCCCTCCTCCCCTGAACACCACCGTCCACTGTCTCCCTGTAGCCGGCCTTCCCACCGTGTCCACGCTGCTTCCCACCGTGTCCCCCACCAGGCTCAGGATGCACAACCCTGCATGTCTACCAGCTCCCGCCCCAGGCCTGCCCTAGCCTTAGCCCCCAGAACGCAAGGTGCAGGCCAGGAGGCGAGACCAGACAGGCCTGCGTCTCAGACATGGCAGCTCCCCTCACAGGGCTCTTACCCTGCGTACCCAGACCAGGAGCTCTGGGAGGTTCTCCTGGGCAGTAGGCACAACCGGTGTGCTTGGGGCTGGACCTGGGAGCCGATGATGGAAGAGACTGCCTGCTGCTGGCTGGTGAGGGCCTGCCCCCAGGGCCCCCAGCAGAGCACACACTGCTCTCTCTGGGCCACAGGCCATCACCAGACCGTCAAGGATCACCCCAAGGGGTTCTGGAATTCCAAATCCTGAAGTAGAGGAGTAGGTGGTGGGCTGCCATGCCTGGGAGCAGGTGTGACCACAGGGCAGGGGGACATGTGATGGGGACAGGCCTGGCCGCTTTGCACAGCAGCTCCCTGCAGCCTCCAGTGGGGAGAGGGCTGTCAGCCTGGTCTTCTCCAAGAACAGCCCTCCTGCAATGTGGGAGTTGTCCTCCTGAAGACCCTGACATGCTGTTTCACCAAGTGCCAACGGCATCCCTACTGTGTGTGCAGACTTGCTGAGGAACAGGGGCAGACAGATTGCCCCCAGAGCTGGGACACGAGGTGCCCCCACCCCAGGTAGCAAGGCTGCCCCTGGGGCATGGGGGCTGGGCTTGGGGAGGCAGTGGGGAGGGCGGGTCTAGAAGGACAAGTTTGGACGCTTTCCGAGAACTTAAGAGGTGAGCTGGGAGCTTCAGGGACAAGCCAACCCCAGGAAGCCTGCTGCGCGTGCATGTGTGTGCGTGTGTTTGTGTGTGTGTCGGGGGGCGGACAGAGAGGTTCTAGGTGGGCACGAGCAGTCCTAATTCCAGAGGGTGACAGTACTGTGCTGTGGAGTTATCCTGGAGGGCTTCCTGGAAGAGGCAGCCTGGGGAAGAAGGAAGGAGTCTAGGTGGGGATTTGACCACAGGTAGAAGCACACAAGGCAAACTGTGCAGCAAGACCCCAAGACTCAGGACCCTAGTGGAGTCTACGGCTTGGAGCACTGTGGTGGGCCCTTTCCAGCAGGCCAGGCCAAGGTAGGCTCCTTGCCCAGCAGGAAACTGAGGCAGCAGCAAGATGGACTGAGCCATGGGACAAGGGATGGGCCCAGGGGGGTGGGTCATCTCCAGGACTCCAGAAAATAAGTAAAGTGGGTGCTCCAGGTCTCCACCCCACTCCCAAGGAGTGGGCACCCCTGATGTGCTGTCCCCGAACCCCGCAGCTGAGCCTGAAGGGAAAGCCAGCCGTCAGGCAGCCACCCTGGAGGAGCAGGTCTGGGGTGAGCACCACTGGGGTGCCAGAGCAGGTGGGCCCCGCTACTTTCCCTCCTACACCTGAGTTCCATTTAGGCCCCATGGATGGGATGAAGGGTTGGGGGCTGCACCCCGTGGTGCAGGGGGGACCCTAGCGAGACTCACAGCTGGAGGACAAGGTCACAGACCAGCTCCCTCCTGGGGCCACCACTCTGCTATCATCAAGTCCTTGGGACAGAGCTGCCTTGGGCCCCTCCCCAGGCGGCTTCAACAGCCTTGGGTGGGGAGTTCTGGGAGACTCCAGGTGTCCGGGCAGCTTCCCCCAGGGTAGTCTGGAATTCCCCTGACGGAGGGTTCTGATACTGCAGGGCAGCGAGTAGGGCTGAGGCTGGGCCAGGTGGGGGGCTCACACCTGGCAGGATCCCAGACAGGGAGGGGGGACCCAGGCCTGGGTGGAGAGCCGAGGTGGACACTGAGCTCGCCACAGTGGTCCTCCCGACCCAAGAGCTCTGCTGGGCTTCAGGGTGAGCGGGGCAAGCCGGGTTGAGCGCTGGGTGGGAATGCACAGGTGCTGGGCTTCACCCCCTCTCGGGCACTGTCTCCGCCCACAGCCCCGCCCTGGTCCAAGCCCCTAGAGGAAGTCCACGTAGAGAGAGGGAGGTGGGTGGGAGGCCTGGCACAGCCACGGGGTGGGACCCCAGAGCGCTGCTCCGTCCCCGGGGGGTGGGGGGGGAAACAGAGGCGCTTGACTAACCAGACCCCACCCCGGGACTGCAGGTCCCACAGCCCCGCCCCCGCCCCCGTCTGTTTATGTCCCACTTACCTCCCGCAGCGCATTTTGGAGGTGGATGTAAAGAAAATTCTGATCTTTTTAAAATAGATTTCACAGAGGAGGTGGAGGAAGAGAAAGGAAGAGATGAGTTCATCGAGCGTTTCCTTTTAAAATAGGCCAGCCTGAGCCCGGGGTGTCTTTGGGTGGCCGGTGGTTTCGCCACACCTTCCGTCCCAGACCCTGGGGTGGTCATTTCTCTTAAGCCTACGCACTATTTCTAGGCTTTTTGGCCACTTTCTGGAATAATATTTGTGGCTGGGTGTGTGTGGTTGGGAGGTGGTGAGCTAGAGGGAACTTACAACAGTAGAGCTCAGCCTGCAGCCAGTGTTCTCAGGGGAAGTGATTGGGAGAGGGGCAGGCCTGCAGGTACTGAGTGGGTGTAGCTGGAGATGGCCAGGGAGGGGTTGGCCAGCCTCTGTGAGGGGGGGTGTCTCTGTGCTTGTCAGGAGACCCATGACAGCCGCTGTGGTCCACGCTGTCCCTCCCACACATTAGGCCCTCCCTGGGCCCCAGAACCTCCAGAGGAACGTGTCCCATGAAAGCTGTGACCTGTTTGCAGACCCCATACGTACAGACCCTACTTTACAAGGGTACTGTTTCCGGACTCAGTGAGGCTGGGGTTCAAGTGGGGGCTCCTCCTGGAGAGTCCATTTTGGCAGGTGGTTTTCCTCCCTGGCGATGCCCCACTGCCATGGTCCCCAAGCCATGACAGCTCCCTGTAGCACGGGGAGCCCACTGTGGACATCGCAGAGCATGATGCAGCCCTCCCAAGGACCAGGCCTGTGGCAGAGGGAGCTTCTGGGGAGTAGCTCCTTCCACCATGCTGCTGTGTCAGTGGGAGGTCAGCCAGCTAGCTGCCCTACTCTAGTCTAGTCTCTGCAGGAAGGCATTGTTTAGTGGTCTGGCATATTTTGTGGGCCAGTGACAGACACCTTTCTCAAAACTTGCTCAAAGAAATAGGATGATCGATTGGATTCTAGGATTGGAAACTGTCAGGGGCTTCAGGCATAGCTGGATCCAGGAGGTTAGACAAGGTTATCAGAGCCATTTTCTCTCCCTTTCTCGCAGGTTGACTTTCCCTGTGTAGTTTTATTCTCAGGTAGACTGTCTCTCCAGTTCATAAAAAGCTCCAGACATAGAGCAACGCTCTCTTTTCACCACACTTCTAAATCTCCCACAGGACTCATTGGCCAGTCTGGGTCACGTGCCTGTCCCTGGGCTGGCCCAGGAGTCAGTAGCTGGGCAGTGCTGATTGGCTGCCCTGGGTCACGAGCCCACTGCCACATTTACAGTCCCTCCAGGATCACTGGACTGGGGAGAGGGTCATTTTCAGAGGGAACTCTGGGGTGGAGGATGGGCATGCAGACACCACCCACACACACTCCATGTGGCTGGGGGTGGCCAGCAAGCATCCATGGAGGAGAGTCTACAAGGGTAAAGGCCCTATTAGGAAACCCTGGGGCCCCTCCTGCCAGCCTCTGCCTTTGGAGCCAAACGCTGTGGCCGCCAGGACCTGCACCTCGGCAAGCCCCAGCCAGCTTCAAAGGGGCCTGTCCCCCTTGCCAGCTTTGATCGCAAAAGGGGACTTGCTAAGAGTCATGATCCAAAGGAACGTGTAGGACTCCAGGTATGTGCAGATGCTGTCTCAGGGTGCGAATCAAGTTTCTCCCACCTCAGACGGCCAGAGTCACCATCTGAAGAGACTTGCATGTCCTTGAAAGCATTTTTCTTTTTATCATATTAGAAAGGCAGCAGCGAGAATTCTTCCTGTGTCTTCTCTGGAAGCCATGGGGGATGAGAAAGCAGGATGCTGTCATGGATGCCAGCCGCAGTTTGCAGACATGAGGGTCAGAACAGCGTTGATCGGGTGGATTAGGACTTCAGTGACTGAGTTCCTGCACAGCCAAGGCGCTCTGTGTCTCTGGGCCCCCTTGTGTGTGTCTTATCCCTTCTTACTCCACACATGCTGCGTGTTTGGGGGCAGGTGACCCCTGAAGGTCCCTCCAGCCCGAGATTTCAAGGTTCTAAGCTCCGGCACAAGAGGGCCTGTTGAGACCTTTGGATCAAATAGAATACACACTTTATAGTCATCTCTAAAAGCCAGCTTTCCAAATTCTGGAGTCTAGTCTGGGCAGAGAAAAGCAAGTGTTTCTTAAGTATGTATAAGACAGGCATGTTTCCTAGGGAGGATGGCGAGGCCTGGCCACCCTTCTTGAGTGGACTCAGCCAGCGGTCAGCAGGTGGGAGGGAAGGAGCGGTTCCTCTATGGATCTTGACTGTGGGGCCCACAGTTCGTGGGAGGCAGGGCCCAGGGAGGATGTGGAGAAAGGGGACACCTGGGGCACCTCATGCCAAGGCAGAGGTCCTTGGAAGTCAGGCATGGGGCTGTGACTGGGGTGAGGGAGTTTGGCCCTGGGGGGCATGATGAGCCCCTTCTCTGCTGCCGGGGGGATGCAGGGCAGTTGCAGCTGGGTCTTGATTTCACGGTGGTGTGGAAGTCAAGTTTGCAGCTACAGAGGGGAGGGGAGAAGGATGTCTGAGCCATGCCGGGGGCTCAGGCCTGGAGGGACCGTGGGTCTATAGGTTTAGGTAACACCTAAGTCATGTCCACAGTCGGCACTGTGGGGAAACCTAGGGCAAGGAAGAGCTGCCATCGTAGGGCCTGTGTCTCGGAGGGGGCAGGCCTGGTCCTGGGCACACTGTGACTGCCTAATGGGATTTGAGACTGAGGACCAGCAAGGGGACCCTGGGGCTGGGGGTCTTCTTGACGTATGCTCCCTCTCAAGCATGGATGCATACTCATTTCTGAGCGCTCCCAAAACACACCTCTGATTCCAAGGCCTCCTCAAAGTCAAAGTTGACTTCGCAAGGTCATGAGACTAGCGAACAGCTAAGATTCCACCCCAGAATGTCTTAGCCCGTGGATTTGAAATTGTGCCCTTCTCCAAAAACAGGGCTGACTTGCTCCTGGGGAAGGGCCTGAATTAGGGATATTCTGTGTCCTGCCTCCTAGGTGGCGGCGAAATCGTTCACATGCCTGTTTCAGAATTTGCTGTGAATAACTCTGGTTTTGAGACTCTGAGTTCAGAATATTTACTGGAGAGTGTGAGAAGACAGAAGGTCGGAATAAAAGAAGAAATGAGGTTTTTGGAGGTTAAACTCCGTAATCAGCAGGAGACAAAAAGAGAAGCTGACCTCGTCAGGAGCAGACGGTGTGGGGCAGAGATTGAGATCAGATACGATTCTCGGGGCCCTCAGGAAACAGGGCTCATTCTACTGTCCTTTCATCAGAGGGAGAGAGCACTCAAAGGGCTTTAAATTAAAATCAATTCCTGTTAAGTCTTTGGCTAATTTGGCCTGCAGTCCCTTTCAGCTCGTTTGAAGGTACCATAGACAGGGGGCGTTTTGGTTGGAGATCTGGAAGGACCCTTGGAAGTGACCTTGTCCTTCCTTCCTCCAGGGGTGGGGGGACACCCTTACCTTGCCTGGTGATGGACGTGGTGGCTCTGCCCAGGGCAGTTCCCGGGATGCTTTGGCCACATGCAGCAACATCTGTTCCCATCCAGCAGCTCCCAACTCAGGCTTGTTCTGCCTCCTGGGACCCCCAGCCCTCAGTGACCCCCCGGCATCTACATGCAGGGGATTCCTACTGTGAACGGCACCATGTCTGGCATGGGACTCACTTGGTCTGTCCCCTGCCCTCCGAGGAAAGCTCAGGGATGAGTGAGGAGAGGCTCAGAGAGGAGCAGTGGTGGGCAGCCAGTCACCACTTAGGGCTGCGTAGTGGGTTAGAGTGTCCCCACCCTTAGATGACAGGATCCCGTCACAGTCCCTGCTGACTGTGCGTGTGGCTTTACTTGGTATTTGCAGACTTAACTGAGGGTCTTAAGGTCTGATCATTGTGGGTTAGGGTAGGCTCCCAATCCAAGGACAGGTATCCTTAGAAGAGAAGTGGAGGGAGATCTGAGACCCAGACACACACAGGGAGAGGCTGAGATGACACTGTCACAGCCAAGGGAACAGGGCCCCAGAAGCCAGAGGAGGCAGGAGTACCCTCCCCCAGAGCCCCAGGAAGGAGCACGGCCCTGCCGGCTCCTCGGTTCTGACTTCAGGCCTCCAGACCCGGTGTTTAGTCCACCAAGCCAGTGGTTGATTGTTAGAGCAGCCCTGGGACACTAACATGGGCCACTCCTCGGCTCAGAGTCTCCGGGGCACGTGGCTGCCATGGAGACAGCCATGCCATAGGGCTTTGAAGGTTCCAGACAGGCATTTCCAATAATAGAACTTTCCCTCATCTTTGGTGACAGAGGCGGGATCAGGCCTGGGCCTAAGGGTTGACAGTGCTGTGCTGTTTCCCGACAGATGTCCCTGATCCTGCTGCTGGGACTGTGGTTGGGTCCCTGGACCCCAGGGCTGACCCCTGCCTGGTGCACCCCTGTTTGCAGGGGTCCCTCTTGGATTGGAGTGCCCAGGCCCTTCTAGCCACGACAGAGAGAAGCCTGAGGGGTGGAGGAAATTGGCTGGATATAGCTCCCCCTGCCCGTGCTTGCTTCATCAGACTGGGTGATCCTTGGGTGCGAATGGCCCGTGTGACTGGAGCTGGCCCGGCCCCAGCCACCGCTCACGCCCAGGCCCCCTGAGTCCTCGGGCCCCATGGCTCAGGCCAAGCATCCACCGTGTGCTGGAACTGGTGGAGGCCAGAACCCAGGACGAAGGCTCTGAGCTCACAGAGCCAGAGATCCAACAGTGGGGAGCAAAAATGCAGTGGCCCCAGGCATCAGCAAGCACTAAGAGGAAAGGCAGGTCGGGCAAGAGCCCTGGGGTCTCTGCCAGGAGACACATGCCATTCCAGGCCAGAGGCTTGCTGCCAGGAGCAGCTGTGACAGGGGCCCTCACGTTCTTTGGGTCCTCAGACTCCCCAGGGTTGGGTAGGGACTCCCAGCCCAGGCTAATGGTTCTGGTGTCCCTCTGCCCACTCCCTGTCAGCCTCCTGAGGGCCGTCGTGGTGCTGAGAACGCACCCTGGGCCTGGAACACAAAGCCACAGCTCATCCCATGAGTACGGGCCCCGTGACAGGGAGGTCCCTCCCATGCGGAGAGCGGGAGCCCCTGCCTGAGGCATGCTGCCAGTGGGGCCCCAGAGCAGATGGCTCCCGGCGCTCGGCCCCACCCACACCCCGATCTGCAGCCTGGGGCTTTTCCCCACCTCCTCACTCGGTCAACCTGTGGAGCCGCCAGCATGAGGCCCCTGGACAGCCTATTCCCATGGCCCTCGGCTCTGGACCACATGGCCGCCCACCCCCATCTGCCTCTCAGCTGTCTGTGCAGAACTCTGAGGTCAGGGGCCACCTTTCATTCATTTCCAGAGGTTCTAGTCTGGGAACGCAGGGTGCCACAGGGCACGCTCCAGGCACAGTGGGGGGCCTCCCGCTGCTCCCTGGGCGGGTCTGGCTACATGGAAACAGGGTGTCTCATTCCAGGTTTTAAGGATATTCCCGTAGTGTCAGCGGCACATCTGGGCTCGGACCCTCCTGAGCGAGGCCCGGTGGCCACACGAGTGGCTTTCTGGGAGGCCAACTCTAGGTGGTAACTTCTGCCTCGTGCTGAGGGCCGGAATGGGGTTTACACAGCCCCCCTTGCTGGCCTTGCCTTGGCAGTGCCTCTGCCCCCCAGTCTTGCCGTGTTCTAATCTCTCAGGTTTTCTGAACAGGGCAGTGTGAGTGGTACCCATTCCGGTCATTGACTCACCCAAGTGTTGTCAGCTGCTAATTATAATTAAATCTTTGATGAGCTGTTTCTTATCTTCCTAATTAAATAATTATGATTAATGGAGTGGAGGGCACCTAACTCTAAAATGTATCCCGGAAAGTTCTGTGCAGCTCAGGCCCCAATCGGGGTTGGGTGGTGAGGAGGCAGCCAATGGAGAGGCCAGCCTGCCACCCTGGGGGATGGTGTGGGGGTGGAAGGAGAGAGGACAGAGCCACTGCCTTTTCCCAGAGTCGGCTCCAGCTGCTCAGCGTAAGCCTGGTCCTTGAACCGGACGGGAAGTGTGTGAGTGGGAGGCAGCCCTGGGGCACGGGGCCTCCCATCCCCGACCCTGGGGACCTGTTCCCAGCCCGCTGAGTGTCACCAACCACAGAGCCTCCCAGCTCCTGGGTGCTCTCTCTGCAGGCCCGGGGGTGGGGGGCTCGTTCATGGGGCAGTGAGTCAGCCCACCCACTCTGCCCTGGACCCAGATGTGCTCGGTAGGGAGGTGCAAGGACAGGGGGTGCCAGAATCGGCCACAGCGAGGACTAGCGGGGACCCACGGGGCCTTGGTTGCCTTCTGTGTGCGGCAAGGGGCAGTGAGGAGACCTCTGAGGCTGCTCTGAGAGGGACCATGAAAGCAAAGGTCTCCGAGGGGGTGTGACCAGCCCGGGCCTGTGCTCAGATATCCGTGTGACCTCAAGGACAGCTGTGCGTGAGTCATGGTCTCTGGCTGGCTGACCCTCTCTGTGGCTGAGGGTCACGTCCTGCCTCTTCCCAGGCCTACCCCCTGCCTAGTGTCCCCCACTCCTGGAAGCCAAGTGCCGTCAGGACCTCCCTCACGCCCAATCTTCTTCCGTCCACGGCTCCTTGCTTCCCTGGAAATCTCCTTTGTGCAGAGACGGAGGGGGTCCGGGCTGTTCCGTCCTTACAAGTTCCAGAGTTGGAGGGAGGCCTGCATGCTCTTTTGCCCAGCATCTCCGTCAGCATTTCACCCCCAAACTGGTCCTGCTCGGAGGAGGGGGTCCCAGGGAGGTGGAGTGGGGAGGAGGCCTCGTCTGGCTGGCCAGCCCTGTGGGAGACAGGGAGGCCGGCGGTGTGACTGACAGGTAGGCCCAGTGGCTCCCACAGCATCGGGGGCAGGTCCCCTGAGGTTGCTCTGCCAGGAGTGTCAGCTCCCCTTCACTGTCGAGGGGGCCCCCTCCCCACCCCAGAGGTCAGTCGGTGGCGCCAGGGCCATAGGCTGCTGTGCTAGAATGTTCCTGGAGCCCCCGACGCCTGGGTCTGGAATAGCCCCTGGCGAAAACCCGCTCCAAGCCCAGGTCTGCAGCCGGTGTGGGAGGCCCAGGGAGGGGAAGCCGGGCAGCTGGTGAGGGGCTGAGCGGAAACAAGAGCCCTCTTCTCCTCCCGGGCTGGGTCCTGCTTGGCTCTGTCTCAACGCACAGACCAAATGTGAGACAGTCAACGCATTCAGTGGAGAACAAATGGCCCCAGCCCCCCCGCTCAGAGATTGGCGGAGGGGTGGGGGTTGGGGGTCGGGGATGGGGGTGTCCTGAGAGGGCACACAGGTGGAGCCAGTGGGAGAGACCCTCTGGGCCAGGTCTGCTGAGCTAGGCAGGGAGGGGGGCCTCCCAGGGGGAGGGCCCAGCATGTGAACGAGGGTGGGCCCTGTGGGGGTCTGTGTAGCCCTGAGGGGGGGTGGGGCTCATCTGCAGGAGAGTCCTCCTGGCAGACCTAACTACTGTGCTCCAAAAAGGGGCTGTGATCCTAAAACAGGCCAAGAGTACAGTTCGGGGAGGCAGGGGGTCTGGAAAAGGGCCCCATTCCGGAGCGGCAGGCAGACCCTCAGTCGGCCCGGGGCCCTGCCCCCACGAGCCTGGACCATCCCTTTCCCTGCAGCTGACCAGCCTCTGAGCCTTGCAGGAGAACATGCGGGGGTGGTAGACATGACCCTCCGTGGTCTGAGAGGATGGGAGCCAGAGCCTAGAGGGGGAAGTGGTGGCGCCAGAAATATCATGGGGCAGGGAGCCGCGGTGGCCTCTGGGTCCCGGGAGCTGCAGGCCACAGCCAGCGGATATCCGGGGCTCTTGGTCCTACCGACATGCCGGGAAATGAACTCGGCTTCCCAGAAGCCAGTCTCCAGGTGACTGCCACCAGCCGACGCCTGGGACGTTGCTGTGGGGCTCTGTCGTCTCTGAAGCAGGTGAGGCCATGCCTGGATGGTGGCTTGTGGATGCCATGAGGTGGTCAGCAGGTATCACAGGAAGCTGTTAAGGTTGTGATCTTGTTACGTAACACAGACGCGAATACATGTGGGCCCCAGATGGAGACACTCAAGAGCCAGTCTCTGTGTTTGCTGGCCCACCACCCGGGCCACATGTCCGTCTGTGGGCCTCTCTGCTGCTATTGGCTGGGAGTGGCCGCTGGGAGTGACCAAGGTTGGGGATGCCCCAGGGAAGGCGCAGGCAGCCCAGCACCACACTGGCCTCGGGCCATGTAGGGAGAGGGGTCCTGGGTCCTTCCCTTCACTCCTGCGCTTCTGAGGAAGCTGGGCTCGCCGCCTCCCGTCCCTGGGAGAGCTGGGCCCTGCAGAGCATGAGGCAGGACCATGGGGTGTGAGCCTGGTGTCCCAGGCGGGATAGTGGCTGGGGTGGGAAGACACCTCCCGGTGGCCGTGGCAAGCTACACACCTGTCCCAGCCTTCTCTGAGATGTGTTTTTGACACACTGCCTATGGTCTCACCCCATGCCTGTCTGACCAGCTGGAGGCAGGCAGGGGGACAGGAACAGCTCTATGGGGACAAATGCCAGGCTGCCCCATACCCGGATGAGCCCAGGGACCGAGTCCAGTTGGGACACAGCCCCACTTGCTCCAGGGAGGTGGGCGGAACACCCAGGAGAGGGCCCGCTGTTTAGGCCCATGGGGCAGCTAGGGACGGAAGCTGGCTGGCGGCCCCCAGGAGACAAAGGGAGAGGTGTGGGGTTCTGTGGGGAGAATGGAGGGCCTGCGGGGAATGGGAAAAGCCCTGGCCTGGGGTGCTACTCACAGTGGTTCCTCCTTGTAGCTCCTGGATCCTGACCGCTGGATGGTGGGGCCCACCCTCCTGGGGAGGAGCAGAGATGGAGGCAGGAGGCAAGGCCCCTACAGACGCTGTGGGTCTTTCCTCCTGCTTGTCTTGAAGCTGTGGCCATGGTGGCCTGTTTCCAGGTGGCAGGAGACAGGAGCCCCGGGTGGCTATCTGCATGACCCCCACTCTAGCAGAGATCCTGAGGAGGACTGATGGGAGGCTGGGCCTGCCCTCGGGGCACCAAGCCCAGTGCCGCCCTTGGGGAATTGTCCAGCTTCTAAAAGCCCAAAGAGGCATACCTCGGGGAGGCTTGCCAAAAGCCAGTGTCTTCATACTTCTGAAGGGACAGAGGGTCTGGAGAAGGTGGCCCAGGGTCAGCCCCGAAGCCTCCAGGAGGAGCAGTCCCCGGCCCAGGGGAACTACCACAGCCTGCCGCTGGCCACCAGCTCAGCCTTGTCCAGGCAGAACTGAGGACTCCTGGCTGCCACTATGCAGATGGCCAGAGGAGGGGACCAGGCTGGATGCTAACCCCCGGGGCGGCTCCATGCCCTTCTTGCCACCATTGCTTGTCTTGGCTCCTGGAGCTCCCCTCGAACCCCATTTGTAGTCTCTCCAAGACAGTGGCTATGCTCCCCCAGGTAGGGTCCTCATCGACGTGCTCCAGGGTAGATTTCTTCTGCAATCTGTAAAGATTCTGCCTTCGGTGCCAACAAGTAAGTGAAGCCACATGGGATGATTTGAAGCTTCTAGAAGCTTCTGCACCATAATAAGAACAGATGAGCTAAACCCACAGAGAACAGCAGGCACAGCGCTGGGACTAATTAGCCCCCAGCAGGAAGACATGGGGAGCCACAGTGGGGTCAAGGGATGAGGACAAGGGGCTAGAGCCTGGGGAATAGGCCCTCAGAGGGAAGATCTCAGGGAGCCAGAAATACTCTATTCTCAGCAGCCAGCTGTCAAGTTCTAGCCATTCCCCAAGCCCAGCTTCTAGGCCACCCCCAGGCAGCTCACCAGGGTTCTTGCTGCCCTGGCAGCCTCCCATCGCAGCCAGGCTTGTGTACTGTGGGACACACTCATGTGGGTCTCCCCATGGGAGAAGGGCAGACAGGTGCCTCCCATAGCCATTGGCCAATTCCAGCCCCATCCATCCTTTCCCTCCTGCCTGTGCTAGGTACAGTGCCTCCTGAGGGCCATGGCCCCACAGTCAAAAGCAAGTCTGGTGTCCACACAGTGCCGGTACTGACACAGTGGGAGCTGGGCAGGTCAGCAGGCACTGGCTTCATTCTCAAGAACACGGTCTGCCTCTCGAAGAATGCAGTAGCCACCCCACACCAGTCAATGCCCAAGTGGGTGGCACAACTGGGCTTGGGTCTGGCCTCTGGGCCACTGACCACCCTTTGCCCTCTGACTTAGAGAAATGGCCATGTTGTGAAGTGGACAGGTCACATGGCCCATCGGTGGGTCTAAGTTGTCCTGCCCTGCAGTGAGGGGACAGCGGGGAGAGTTCCTCCTAGCTCTGGGGTCTGGCTTTTTCCTGAACCCTTCCAAGGGGGCCCCCCTGTGAAGGGGCCTCGCATTCTGCTCTTGCACAAAGAGGACAAGAGGTCTGCTCATGCCAGGAGGGGCTCTGTCCCACCAAACTCTTCAGCTGCCTCCCTCCTCCCTCTTCTCACCTGTGCTTGCAAGAGAAGTGACTCATATGTCTAGGACCCCAGCAGGGCTGGGCTGAGGTCAGTCAGGGCTCCTGGGCCCAGAGGGATCAAACACCACCTCTTTCCCACTCCCTCCTTCCCTCCCTGTCCCCTCCCCTTCATTCTCCCTCCTGTCTTCCCCACTTCCTCCCCCCCCCCCCGCCCTCTCTCCCCCACTCTTCTCTCTTCTTCTTCCTCTCCCCACTTCACTCTTGCTCCCCCTCCCTCCTTCTCTCCTCCTCTCTAGCTGGGTCAGTGGCCTGTGCAGTGAGCTGTCCTCTCCACCCTGTACCCACCCTGGCTTCCTCTACATCAGGGTAGCTTCTGCTCCTGGGCAGACAGTCTGGCCATGGCCTGGTTCTTGCCGCTGGCCAAGGATGGTGGGGAGAGAAATGCAAGGGCCATAGCAGCCTGGTCCCCGCTCCCCTCTTGGTCTCTGTCAAGCTCTGCAAAGAAGAGGGCTAAAGTTCACATAACAAGTGTCCAATGGCATCGTCGCCATTCAGGGCCCTAAGGAAGCAGCCATAAGGTGCATGGTCCTTGGCCTGGAGGTGTGGGCAAAAGAGTTTGCAGCTCTGCACAATGCCCCTCATATTAGGCAGGAGCTTGGGGCCACTTTCCGTTGAGGGGCATAGGCAGAAGTGATCCGTGTCTGAAGTAGGCAGGGCCTGGCCTTTGTCTGTCTCTGCAGCAGCCATGGGCCACGTGTTGAGGTGGTGGAGCCTTCATGAGCCTGGGTTCCAGCGTGGAGCAAAGCCCCCCACAGAACCTACCCCCACTAGGATTGTAACCTGTGCAAAAAATATACCTTTTTCTATTCCCAGGATGCAAAGGTGATTCAAAAGTTGCAAAATGGGCACCTGGGTGGCTCAGTGGGTTAAGCCTCTGCCTTCGGCCCAGATCATGATCTCAGGGTCCTGCGATCGAGCCCCACATCGGGCTCTCTGCTTGGCAGGGAGCCTGCTTCTCCCTCTCTCTCTGCCTGCCTCTCTGCCTACTTATGATCTCTCTCTGTCAAATAAATAAATAAAATCTTTAAAAAAAAAGTTGCAAAATAATCAATGTGATATGTCACAACAGTAAGAGAAAGGATAAAAACCATATGATCATTTAAGTATGTAGACAAAGCATTTGACAAAGCACAACATCCATTCCTGGTAAACCCTCAACAATTAGAGGGAACACACCGCAACATAGTAGAGGCCACATGTGAAAACCCATGTATGTGAAAACCTGAGTATGCGAACAGCATACTCAGTGGGGAAAACTTTTCCCCTAAGTCTAGGAACAAGATGAGGATGTCCTCCCTCAACATTTGTATTCAACATAGTACTGGAAGTCCTATCCACAGCAATCAGACAAGAAAAAGAAATAAAGGGCATCTAAATTGGTAAGGAAGAAGTAAAACTTCCATTCTTTGCAGATGACAAGACACTGTATATAGAAAACCCAAATCATATATATATATATGTATGTGTATATATATGTATGTATATATATACACACACATATATATGTATATATACATATATATATATACATACACAACCCTAAATTTCCATAAAAACTTACTAGAACTGATCAATGAATTCATTAAAGTTGCAGGATATAAAATCAATGTACATAAGTCTGTTGCATTCCTATACACGAAAATGAAGCAGCCAAACATGAAATTAAGGAACTATGATTATATCAAAAACAATAAAATATCTATGAATAAACTTAACCAAAGAAGTGAAAGACCTGTACTCTGAAAACTCTAAGACACCGATGAAAGAAACTGAAGATGACACCAAGAAATGGAAAGACATCCCATGCTCATGGATCAGAAGATGGTAGACAATAACAAATATTGTTAAAATGTCTATACTACCCAAAGTAATCTACAGTTCAACACAGTCACTATCAAAATAGCAACCAATATTTTACAGTACTAGAACAAACAATCTAAAATTTGCCCGGAGCCACAAAAGACTTTGAAAAGCCAAAGCGATCTTGAAAAAGAAAAACAAAATTGGAGTCATCACAATTCCAGACTTCAAGTTGTATTACAAAGCTGTAGTCATCAAAACAGCATGGTACTGACACAAAAACAGACACACAGAGCAAAGGAACAGAATAGAGAGCCCAGAAATAAACCCACGATTATATGATCAATTAATCTATACCAAAGGAGGCAACAATATCCAATGGGGGAAAAACGGTCTCTTCAACTAACGCTGCTGGGAAAACTGACAGCAACATGCAAAAGAATGAAACCAGACTACTTTCTTCACCGTACACAAAATGGATTAAAGACCTAAATGTGAGACCTAAAACCATAAAAATCCTCGAAGAGAGCACAGATAGTAACCTTTTTGACATTGACCATAGGAAGATTTTTCTAGATACAACTCCAGAGGCAAGAGAAGTAGAAGCAAAAATGAACTATTAGAACTACATGAAAATACAGAGCTCCTGCACAGGGAAGGAAACAATCTAAAAACAAAACTAAAAGATAACCTAAGGGATGGGAGAGGATATTTGCCAACTGATCTAGCCTATAAAGGGTTAGTATCCAAAGTATATAAAGAACTGATACAACTCAACACCAAACTAACAAATAATCTAGTTAAAAAATGAGCAGAAGTTGGGGCACCCGGGTGGCTCAGTCGGTTAAGCATTTGACTTTGGCTCAAGTCATGATCTCGGGTGCTGGGATTGAGTCCTGTATGAGACTCTGTGCTCAGTGGGGAGTTTGCTTGTCTGTCTCCGTCCCCCTGCTCATGCTCGCTTACTCTTTCTTCTCTCTCACTCTTTCAAATAAATAAAATCTTTTAAAAAAATGGGTAGAAGATGTGAACAGACATTTTTCCAAAGAAGACATCCAGATGGCCAACAGATATATGAAAAGATGCTCAACATCCCTCATCATCAGGGAAATGCAAATGGAAACCACATGAAATACAACCTCACACCTGTTGGAATGGCTAGTATCAACACAAGAAGCAATGGTGTTGGTGAGGACGTGGAGAAAGGGGAACCCTTCATGCACTGTTGGTGGGAATGCAGACTGGTGTAGTCACTGTGGAAAAGAGTGTGGGGGTTCCTCACAAACAAAAATAGAGTTACCCTAGGACCCAGCAATCACAATACTAGGTATTTACCCCCAAAATGCAAAAATACTAATTTGAAGGGGCACACGCACCCCTCTGTTTATAGCAGCATTACCAACAATAGCAAAGGTGTGGAAGCAGGCGAGGATGGATGGATAAGGAAGATATGGTGCATATGCACACGATGGGCTATTCTCAGCCATCAAAAGAGTGCAATCTTACCATTTGCAATGACGTGGATGGGAATAGAGGGTATGAAGCTGGGCGAAATAAGTCAGTCAGAGAAAGACAAATACCATGTAATTTCATAAGTGTAACTTAAGGAAAGAAACAGATGAACATGGGGTAATAAAAAAGAGAGAGGCAAACCACAGAACAGACTCTTAACTACAGAGAACAAACTGATGGTTACCAGAGGGGAGGGAGAAGGGGGGATGGCTGACGTAGGGGATGGAGATTAAGAGCGCACTTATCATGATAAAGAAAGAAGGAAGGAAGGGAAGGAGGGAGGGAGGGAGGGAGGGAGGGAAGAAAGAAAAGGAAGAGAAAGAAAGAAACAAAGAAAGGGAGGGAAGAAAGGAAAGAAGGAAGGAAGGAAGGAAAGAAAGAAAGAAAGAAAAGAAAGGAAGGAAGGAAGGAAGGAAGGAAGGAAGGAAGGAAGGAAGGAAGGAAAGAAAGAAAGAAAGAAAGAAAAGAAAGGAAGGAAGGAAGGAAGGAAGGAAGGAAGGAAGGAAGGAAGAAAGAAAGAAAGAAAGAAAGAAAGAAAGAAAGAAAGAAAGAAAGAAAAAGAAAGAAAGAGAAAGAAAGAAAGAAATCCATCTTTAGTGGGCAAAGTGGCTGGGATCTCATGAGATAATCTGTTCCTGCAGCATAACCTAGGGAAGCCTGACTAACCCTCAGAGTCTCCCTGCAGCTGGGGGAGATTGTCAGAAATCACAAAGTAAGTAATCCTACGTGCTGGGATGGGAAGATGGGGGAGTGTCAAGTTTGGTGTGGGGACTCTGGGAGATTCCGCTCCTGGTATTGGCTCCTGAACAGGCAGATCTTGGGAAGAGATGTCCATGTGATTCGCACCCTGTCTGTGCAGGGAGTAAGGCCCCAGGTGTCATGTGTGTGTGCGTGGAATTGCATCGGGACCCTGCTGTCCCTGGCTTGGGGAGCAACCGAGTGGACGCCGAGGACCCCAACCCAGACGTGGGGAGAAAGCGGTGTTTGGAGAGATGGAGGTAGGATGGAAAAGGGACTCCTGTCCTCCATGGCCTGTGTAGTGTGTGTGTGTGTGTGTGTGTGTGTGTGTGTGTGTGTGTGTGTGTGTTGGCGAAAGGGCTCACAATTACCCAGAGGCCCCATCCAATCCATCTGTAGCACTAGCCAGAGGTCAGGCTCCAGTCCCCAGGACAGCAGCGTGGCCCACCTCCCCACTGCCCTGCTTGTGGGCCACCACAGCCTGAAGCGGTGAGCAGAGGGGCCCACTCGGGAAGCTAGCTGACCAGCTCACACACACCACCTGAGCGGCCGGTTCCCAAGCAGTGCTCCACATACATGCGTCCCTGTGGTCCCCGCTACTTGGGACCTACAGCCCTCCCCGCACACACCCTGTCCAGCAGCTTGGGGCTGGGGGGGCGTCTTCCCGGAGCCCCTGCTCCTGGTGTGTGGTTCCCCGAGAGTGATGCCGCAGAGCCAGGCCCCAGGAGAGCCCACGGACATAGTTGTGTGGCCGCAGAGCTGATGTTTGCAACAACACCTCACGGGAGAGGTTGCCCTGAACAACGCGGGCTGGAAGGAGGTTCGGGTCAGTGGCTTGCACCTGTGAAGCCGGACGCTCCCTCAAAGCACTGAGAATGGGCTCCAGGTTCAAGAAAGAACCTAGTCCAGCTCCTCATTCTTAGGCCATGAAGCGACAGCTCTGAGAACATGGGGAATGTCCAATCTAACCCCAATTCATAAAAAACCCTTCACACAAAAAACACAAAGGTAAGAATGTTAGGAAACACACTGATATTTTTACAATGCTGTCTGTGATGGGCAGTGTGTTGGGTTATTCTCTCCATGATTCTGCGGCTTCCAAGGTGTATAAGCAGTAAGACTTCTATAATTAAAAAAAAAAATAGAAGTTACTTATTTTATTTATTTTTAATTATTTTATTTTTTGGAGAAAGAGAAGTGGGGGAGGCATATGGGGAGAGGGAGAGAGAGAATCTCAAGCAGACTCCATGCCCAGCACAGAGCCCAATGCAGGACTTACTCTCACGACCCTGAGATCATGACCTGAGCCAAATTAGGAGTCGGATGCTCAACCCACTGAGCCACACAGGTGCCCCTGAATGTTACTTATTCTAAATGAGTTTATCAAGTTGCCCTAGTTTAATTGCCTTGTCATTTTACAGGGCATGTTTCGTCCAGTAATAATGGCATTGATCATAGTCACAAGATATTAAAAACAACCCAAATTTTCAATAACACAATACTGAATATATGGCAAATCCAGCCACTAGAATAATATGGAGCCTCTTGAAATGACTGAAACTGGTCCAGCAATGTAAGAGAGAATCTCATTTTCATACAAAAACCTTCATACAAAACCTTCTAAGGTGACATGCTCTGAAGTATCTCTCGATGGCGGATCAATAGTGACTTTCATCTTCTTTGTGTTGTTCAAAACATCCAAGTTTTCTATGAAAAAGCATATATTCCTTTCAGAATCAGGAGAGAGAAAAGCCCACTTCAGAAAAACAAAGAAATGTTTCCACAAGCATGCTGGGACCACTGGATGTCCACCTGGGAGAAAGGGAAGCTTCCGCACATCAGGCAGAAAATTTAAGTCAAAATGAACCTCAGACCTAATGCAAGAACTAAAGTCCCAGAACTCTTGGACAAAGAGATACGAGTAGACCTCCATGCCCTTGAATTGGGAATAATTCCTTAGATAAGACACCAAAAGCATGAGTGGCAAAAGGAAAAAAATAGATACATTGGATTTATCGAAATTTAAAACTTTTCTTCTGCCAACATCCCCATCGAGAAAATGAAAAGACAACCCACAGAATGGAGGAAATTATTTTCAAATCTTGTATCTGAGAAAGGACTTGTGCCCAGGATACATAAGTAACTCTCACAACTCAACAATAAAAAGATGAATAACCCAATTAAAAACCGGGCAAAGAATCAGAATAGACATTTTGCCAAAGAAGATGAACCTATGAGTAATAACCGCATGAAGAGGTGCTGAACATCACCAGCCATTAAAGAAATGCAAATCAAAACCACAGTGGGATGCCACTTCTTAGCCAACAGCATGCTACAAAAACGACAGACAGTAACAAGTGTTGACAGGGATGTGACCGAATGGACCTGGAAGATATTGCTCATAGGAAGGTAAAATGTTGTAGTTGCTTTGGAAAATTTGCAAGTTCTTCCACATCCTAAACATAGGGTTATCATATGACCCAGAGTGTCTACTCCTAGGGATACACCCCCAAAAGTGAAAACATATATCTTCCCGTAGACTTGCCCAGAATGTTTATAGCAGCATTATTCATAATATCCAAAAAACCAGTTGTCCACCCACAAATGAATGGGTAAATAGAATGTGTATCAAACGACAAGTATTATTTGGTAAGAAAACAGGGATGCTGGATGGACATATCTTCAACATGAACGAACCTTGAACATGTATTAAAGAAAGAAGACAGTCACAGATTGCATGACTTCATTTGTAAGTAACGTCCAAAATAAGCGAATCTATGGAGACAGAAGGTGTATTTGTAGGTGAAGTGTGTAGTATGTTGATGATATGTACAAAATCAAGGCATAAAAGAGCAAAGAGACAAAGGGAGGGAAGGGAGGTGACACCGCTCGTGAGTCACTACTATGTTCCAAATACGAGCCAGGGCTCCTGTTTGTCCTGGCTTCTTTAGGCCTTGGCACACCTCTGAGGGTGCACATGACCACCTCATCTCATTCTCGTCTCAGTATCCAGAGAAGTAGGATCTCAAAATCCCCAGTGGCTGAGCCTATGAAGCCCAGATTGGTCTGACCTGTCACCCCACTCGGCTTTTGTCCACAGCTTCCACAGCTGTCCTGGTATCAGGATCGGGGAGGTGATGTCAGAGCCCATGCTTAGTACACAACATGGGTTCCTCCTGCCAGAGTCACTGTAAGGAACATCTCAGGGCTCCAGACAGAACAGGCTGGGACTCAGGCTCCAGAAAGCCTGACTTTGGGAGACCTAAGACCCTGGGGTCCCATATATCACCTTGCAGTTTCCAAGGCACCACTACAGCCCTTCAGAGCTCCTGGAACCTCTTGATGCTCCCTTGTGCTATGGCATGTGGCCTTGTTACTCTCATGGGCGCTCATTACTGACCGCCTCTCTGGGCTGGGACAGAGACAATCAGAGACAGCTTTAGCCCTCACAAATCTTATGTCCAAGTAGGTTGGGGACAATGCTAAACATCTTTCATAGACTATAATGGTGAGGTGTTCCGAGTGCTCTGGGAGCATAGAGGAAGGGTGACTAGCTGCTTGGGAAGTCAGAGCAGGCTCCATCTACCAATCTGTTTACCTCTCTGTGCACTCGTTCACTCATCTGTCCATCCATCCATCCATTGTCCATCCATCCATCCATCCATCCATCCATCCATCCATCCACCCATCCATCCATCCATCCATCCACCAATCCATTGTACATTCTACCAATCTATCCATCCATCCATCCATCCATCTTTCCATCCATCCATCATCCATCCATCATCCATCATCCATCCATCCATCCATCCATCCATCCATCCATCCATCCATCTCTCCATACATCCATCCATCACTCCAACCATATGTCCATATGTCCTTCATCCAAAACTGTTTATAGAGTTCCTTTCACCTCTACTGCTCTGGATGCTGAGGATTCATCACAGAATAAGGCAAATTAAGTCAATTCTCTTCTAGATCTACCTTCTAGTGCATATAATGTAAAGCAAACATGTAAAACAATTCTACATGCAGAAAATCACCATGAGGAAAATAAAACAGAATAACAAATGGGAAAATCTGGCAGCTAGGGATGGTTTCTCTGGGGAAGTGGTGTCTGAGCTGAGGTTCAGGTGAGGAGGAGCCATCCATAGGAAAGTCTGAGGCAGTAGAGTTTCCAGGCAGAAGAGCTGACATATTCAGGGGCCAAAAGCGGGAATGGACTTGGCTTGTTTGTGGGACAGGACAAAGGTCAATGTGCCTGGCGCTTAGTGATTTTGAACAAAGGGGATGTTTTTGCTGAGTCTCAAAGAACAAGAGCTTGCCAGGCAGAGAAGCCATGGGAACAGCATACGTGGAAACCAGGAGACATGAAGGGAACTGGGGTTTGTCCAGTAAGACCAGGCACTTCTAAACATTTTTCTTTCACAGAGGAGAATACATAGCTGGGAAATCCCTGGGAAAGAAGATGGAGGTGTGGGGTAGTTAACCAGATATAATACATGTTATAAAGCTTCTGGGATTAGACAGTGTGGCATTAGCTCATTTATAGACAAATCAAGGAATAGAGTAGAAAACCCAGAAATGGGTCCACCACATGTGAAATGTGGTCAGGGTGACTTCTCAAGTGAGTGGGGAGAAGAGCTTTTGGATCAATGGCTTTGGGACACCTGGAGAGGCCCACTGGACCTACTCCTCACAACAGATCCCAACAGATTGGAGAGGAGACCATGCAAGTGTTGGAAAAAACCGTGACTCCTTTTATAACCGAAATCGGAGTAAAGGTTTTATAACTGTGACTCCAAACCCAACAGCAATCAAGTGAATATGAATATATTTGCCTACATATAATTAAATGTTTATATGGCCAAATACACCCTAAGCAAGGTCAAAAGACACGAAATATTTGCGACTAATACCACAGACGCAGGACTCCAATCGCTGACTCTCAAAGTTCCCAACAATGAAGACAAAGCCCAGTGACCTGTCGGAAAATGGGCGAAAGTTATTAGCAGTTTGTGGAGATGAACAAGCACATATGTCTTTTATTTTTTTTAAATATAACTTATTTCTTTCAGAGGGAGAGTGAGAGCTTGGGCGGGAAGAGGGGCAGAGGGAGAGGGAGAAGCAGACTCCCTGCCAAGCAGGGAACCCGATGCCAGACCCGATGCCAGGACCCTGGGATCATGACCTGAGCGGAAGACAGACGCGTCACTGACTGACACACCTGGGTGCCAGAGCCGCTGATCACATTCTGGCCACCTCCATGGGGTTGGGGTGCAGCCATGTGGGGGGGCACAAGGGCAGCATGGGGGCCCGTGTACAGTGGCATTCGATCAAAGTGGGGTGCAGGATGGTACAGAGAGGGTCTGTGGGCATGCATGGGCTTCTCATGTCTTCTAAGGGAAATGTTGCCCCAATAAAGCCCCAAGGAATGGAAATGGCTGCTGGGGGATGGGCAGGGAGGGGATGTGGAGGGGGAACCCCTGCATGCAGCCCCTCTCACTCCAGAGCCCTGGGAATGCTTGGCTAAACGAGACCACAAAGATGGTGTCCCTGGAAATGAACCTGGCTCCTAATCAGACAGGAGGCAAGAAATCTTCGTGTCACATTAAAATAGCAGTATTGAGAGTATGGAATTATAGAGAACTATAGTCTAAGGCCAAAAACAAACAAACAAGCAAAAACCCACCACAACCCCCCCAACCCAAAAACAAACAAACAAACAAAAAAACTTAAAATGTTCTTCTAAGAAAAAAGAATAATAGAAGGAGAAAAATAAGGAAATACTATCTCGCCTGATGGGAAACAGGAAGACCATCACAAGACCTAATTCTCTCCAAGGCCGGGTGCAGAGAAGATAAGAGCTGGGTTGGTCCGAGGAGTCACCCTGGCAACTGAGAAGCAGGCCAGGGGAATACAGTGGCCTCTGCTCGCCAGGCATCCAGCTGGAGGTGCTCTGCTGACTCTGCCATCCTTCCCCCTTCCCGGGGGCTTTGGGCCTCTGGGAAGAGGTGAACCAGGTGGCCAGACACTCAAGAGGGTGCAGGACCAGTGGAAAAGACCCCACAGTGCTTCTTCGCTCAGGGTCCTTATGGAGGCTGGACCCTTGGGCTAGTCCTCCCGGCCTGTCCCAGAACCCAGACTGGTCTAGACAACAGGGGAACACCTATGGGGCCCCTGCAAGGGGCAGGGGAGGCTGGGCGTGGGGCGGGGAGGAAGGAAGAAAGCAAAGCAGCTGATGCTTTCAGTAGGTCTGTGCTTAGACCTGCCTGACAACCACATACGCCCATTTTCCAGATGTGGAAACAGAGGACTGGGGTGACTCAGCCAAGGCTGCGACACTAGTGAGCTCATGGTGGGGGCACCTGGTCCACAGCATTCCCTGGGGAATGGAGGGCTGAGAGTGTGTAGACCCATGTTCACAACCCGCCCCCTCAGGCCTGGGCGTCAGGGGCCTCCCAGCTTCGGGTCAGCTCCAGGCATGATCTGGGGGAGTGGGACATTAGGAACTGCCATATCTCTGGGAGCCCCCGCCTGTGCTGCAGGCCAGCCCCTCCCCAACTCACAGACGCTTCCCGAAGCTCAGCACGGGAGGGCGGAAATGATGACAGGTGCCGCCGCCTCCGGGCTGCCTGTCACTGACCAGCTGCCTCCCGTCAGCATCCCCGCCCAGAACTCGCGTTCCAGCCCAGCCCCTCCCAGCAGGCCCCTTTTCCTGGGGGTGGGGCTCCCAACTCCAGCTGGAGTGGGGCTGACCCCAGGGGTCCGGGTTGGACAAGAGCCCACTGGGAGCTGGGGGAAAAGGCTCAGGAATGAGATGAATTAGCTCCGGAAAAAGCAAGTGTTGTCGGGGCCAGGGAGGCCAGGGGGCGGAAGATCGCTCCTGGTGGGGATGTACCAGGGCTTCCAAGAGGACACTGTCTGCGGATGGGCAGGGTCTTCTCAGAGGGACCAGAGGTGCAGACAGGAGGATGATGGGAGTGTCAGGCCAGCAAGAGCCTAGCTGGCTGGAGGCCAAGGAGAGGCCGGACTTGAGGCTGGACGGTGGACCTGCGGCAGGTCATTCCTGGGGACCTTCTTGGGAGGCCAAGGAGCTGGGGCTACACCAGCCCTGGTGGGGGGAGGGGGCCCTGAAGGTTCTGGGCTGGGAATGGCCAGATTAGACCTGGGTGAGGACCACAGTGAGCTCAAGAAAAGGGAGGGGGCCTGGAGCAGGGGAAGGTTGAGGTGGGGACCATCCCCTGGACGTGCCTGGACCTGTGAACATGGCGGGAAGAGAAGACACCTTCCTGTCACTAACCTCTGACTGATGGGGCTTCCGTCTTTTATGAGTGAGGTCACAGGAGGACTGATAAGGCCATCGAATCTCCCTGTCACACAGCCGTAGCTTGAATCCTGGGGGACCCAGCCCCGCCAAAGCCCTGTGATAACTCTTTCCACCGGCCGGCATGCTAACAGAGAGGCACACAGATCACCACAGTGTGAATTTAGCGTTTGAATATTTGGTAACAACTTAAGTGCCACGTGTTTCCTTTGCGATCCTTACATCTTATGCTGTGTGCAGAACACCCTACGTCTGGGGAGAGCTGTCAGTCTCCCCAGCTGCCCTGGGGCCCTGGCACGTGGAGGGTCAGGAACGCTGTAAGAGGACGCTCCCTGGGGACAGAAGGAGAGTCACCAGGAAGAGCTGAGCGCCCGGGTTGGAGGCCACGCCCTCGCCCATACCCAGAGCTGGCCTCCCTGGCTGGCGGGCACCCAGCAACTGGAGCCACTTTTAGCCCCGTTCAAGGCTGGGCATGGCTGGGGCTGGGCAGGCGTGGTGACCTCGTCAGGGGTCACCCCACACTCACAGGGGTCCAAGTGCAAGGAAAGGGCTTGATCTTGGCTAGGACCGGTGGGGTTACAGGGACAGGGGTGGCGGTCTGACCCTGAGGGTGATATGTCCTCAGCCCTTGTCCTCTGCTGTTGTCCCAGGCCTGGTCCCCAGGAAGCAACCTTGATGGGGTGTATTGGGGGGCCTCGTGGTGACAGTTCCACTCTCACAATAGACTGGGGGGCCGGAGTAGGGAAGGAGAGGATGCTGTGGGGGTGTCTGCCTCCTCCCTGTTGCTGGTGGCACCCACCACCCTGCGTCTCCCCTTGCTCTTCGGTCTTGTCTGTTCCGAGGCTGGTGGGGACCCCCGGGGACCTCAAGGCTCACAGAGACCACAAACTCAAAGGCATCGTGGGAGAAACAAAGCTCAACTGTGAAAGTCTTGGCGGTGTGGGGCCACCAAGAATTCCCTGTGCGTTAGAGAACTCCCAAGCATTTTGTATTCAGGGCTGATGCCTGGCGTGACTCCTTTTGGCTGCAGGATTCAGCTTCCGTTTCCGGGGCATGGGGGGAGATGCTGGGACAATGGTCAACGGCCTGCCCATTCAGTGGCCTGGGTCCTGTGGGTCAGCACTTAAGAGTGGGCACGCTGGGAATGACCCAGTCCTCCCTGGTTTGCCAAGTGTTTGCCCTTCCGGCCTCTCTAGCCACACAGCTGCCCCAAGGGCTCAGCACTGCAGGGTGGGTCAGTGTGGTCTCCTGGAAAAGGGAGCCAGCTGGAGCCACAGGGGCCCCTCTTCCTTGGAGGTTGATACAGTAGCCGCTGACTCAGCCGCTCACAGGCTCGCAGGGTAGTGGAGAGGGGTGGCGTGCGTGCACAGGCGTGGGCGTGTGACACTTCCTGGATAGCTCTGCCTCTGCTGCACTGTGTGACTGGGGCAGGACATTTCACCCCTGGGGCTGTGCATCCTCTCTGGGACCCATGACTGTGCCTCCTGGGCCCCATCGGGCAGATGCTAAGTGAGAGCACTGCACAAATCGTGGGCACAAAGCCTGCACACAGAGAACTCCTGCCTTGGGAGACAGCCCAGGTGCAGGCACACATCGGAGAAACCTGCATCCATGTCTCACACCTTCCACAGGTCATGGAACCAAAGGTTTTCTTCCCGCTTCAGGCCTGCTTTGGGCCTGCAGCCTCTCCACTGCCAGGGGCAACCCAGGCCAGCTGCATGGTGGAGCGCTTCCCTGTGACTGTGGGCTGTATCCCACCCCAACCCAGGCCTGCGCCGTCCACACCAACCCCGCAGCCATGGAGTCGGGGGTCAGGCACCCTGGGAGCTCCCGGAGGCCACCACGGGGTCCGGAGGGGCCTGGGCTGGGCCTTAGCTTTATTTCAGACCACCATCCTTCCGAGGCATGAGCGCGCTTTCTTGGGCTTGAGCGCCCCCTGCTGTTGGCTCCGGCAGAGGAGCCGATCCCAGGCTCCAGCCTCCCTCTGGCCCCTCTGTCCCTGGGCTTTCACACCCAGGAAGAATATCAAGAACGGGGGTGGGAGGAAGACCCTGCAGGCCTGGGATCTGAAATGGAGGGGTGCTGGCCGCTGCCGGGCCCCTGCAGCGTGGGATGAAGGGCAGACGGAGACCCCGAGCCTTCCTCCCCTGCCCGGCTCCTTCCTGGAGTCGGCATTTGGCTTTCGCTAGGAACTGCTCAGGGAGGTGGGGGGCTATCCCCAGGGAGGGGTGGATGTAGCCCAGTTGGTGTCAGATGTGCCCCTGCTCTTGACACCAGAGCCTATGCGTGTGCTGCGTAAACGGGCCCACCCTGATAATAGAAGTTGCTGGAGAAACAGCTCCAGCCCCTTGGAGCGCGGCGAGGCACACGACATCCCTGGGAGATCTGTACCACAGATGGGCCTCAGCACACGTCCCCACCATCAACAGGTGGGTCTAAGCATGACTATCAGGTCGCACCTGAATTAGGAAGGACCCGGCTGAGGACAACGTGCCAGTGTCTTATCAGATGGGGCCACCTCAGGACCACTGTTAACCAGAAGCATGAGCCCCGCAGTGGCAAGGAAACGCACCCCAGTCTGCTGGGACTGGGGCTTATGCTTCGAATAAGGGACCTATGCCCTAGAGGGGCAGGGTGAGCTGTGGGGACACCCAGGGCCTTTCTCCACTCCTGCCCTCTCCTGTCCCTCCTTACCAGCCCACTACGCAAGGACTGCCTCCCTCAAGGGCCATCTCCATCTGTCCCTCCTTTGTGCATCTGCTACTATGTGACCCCCCAGGCAGGGGGCGCCCAGGCTGGTGACCTGCCCCAAGGGTCTCTGGCTCCCGGGGTGGTGGATGAGCTTCTTCAGGGCAGGGTGCTTTGTTTCTCCCAGCGATGTGCCTGCTGGGGACTGTCCATGACACCCAGGAGGCACCTTGTCAGTCCTGACTCATGCTGGAGGAATGGCCGGCTCACGTGTCTGCCAAGCCGGGGTCTCCATCCCAATCCCTCAGCTCCCATCATTGCTCCATCTGAGCACCCACCCTCCCCAGGAAGGGGGTCACAGGTGGCAGAGGAGATGCAGGAACCCCTCTGAGCATCCCACCCTCGTTGGCTCCCAGAGGGCTTGGATGTGGCCGGAAGACTGAGCACATGGCTCTCCCAGACCATCCTCTTCCTGTCCCAAGTGCCAAGGGCGTTCCGTCCTCCCAGAGAGGCTGCCTAGCTGGGACAAGAGGCAGAGTGGCCACGCGGTGTTTGGGAGCATGGGGCTTTTCCAACAGAGATCGGCCCTGCCCCCGGGGACTCCCAGGACGTGCCCCGGTGGCCCCGCTGGCAGCCGTTGGCCAACCCCACTGTGCCCGTCCCGGTGTCCCCGTTAGCCAGTCCTCCGCCTGAGCAGAGTGAGACCTGCTCAGCTACTGCCCCTGATTCCCCAGATGCCCCGGGGACACAGTTTCCATGGAGAACGTACTGCCTTCCTTCTGATCCATCCACCACCCCTGCTGGGAGAGAAGCCCCTCTCCCACAGCCTGCGGTTTCAGAACCGGAGGGGGCTGGCTTGCTCCTGAGGCCCCTGCTCACCCGCAGTTCCCCAGCTTGAGTGAATGAAGCCAGCAGATCCTTGCGGCTCCTGCCATCTGGCCGAGTCACACCCTGTCCAGTCGGCCACTTTCCAGATCTGCTTATCACGGCCTTCCTGGGGCACCTGCTTCTAGTCCCCCTCTGCACCCTCCTTCCTCCTGCTGCCCCTGGGGCCGTCATGCTTCTGAGAATTCTTGGCCACCAGCCTCTTGGGACCTGACCCCTGACCTCCGGCAACCGTACTCTGTTCTGCTCTCCCTCCCTAGACCCTGCTGCACCTGGGGGTGCCCATCGCGGAGGGGCCACTCTGCCTGGGAAACCAGATCGTTATGGCTCACTGGCGGCTTTCTGTCCATGGCCTCCTCCCCAGGCACCCCAGGCCCTCCTGCTCAGCCAAGCTTTATGTCTCTCTCCTTGGGTCCACTGGGAAAAATCATTCCAACCATTTGCCTGGAAAAAATACCCACCAACTGTTGTGATGGTTTCCCCTGTCATCCCTGCTGCCGGCAGTCCAGGTCATCCTGGAGCCAGTGGCCTCAGGGCCACCCCCCCGAGGATCCAGATACCCCTCTTCTGTAGGTTATCACAGACTCTGGCCCCCACCCACCCAGCTGCAGCCACTGCCCACTATGTCCACTTCCCCATCTAATAAGTAGGCAGGTGGGCTTTGGGGGAATCTAGACCTTCTAGAACCCTCCCTGCAAGGAGTTTAGGACAGAGGAAGATAGGTTAATGTTTGGCCATAGGAAGGAGACAGATGTCTACTTAGTAAGGAACAGAAGAGTACGGGTCTGAGGTGAGTTGTTACCACACGACTGCAGAGAACATCTCTGTGCTTGTTTCTCTGTGCCCACGAGTGAAACTCTAGGCCTAGGAGTGAAAATGCTGGCCTCATTTCCCCACACGCTCACTGCCGTCTTGTGGACCCTAGAAATGAGCTCTGCTCAGGGGTGTCTGGAAGCCGGACTAGCAAGTCTTCATGCACTGGCCCAGAGAGGTAGTGAACATGGTCCCGGAACTGGGACCCCTGGTGGAAAACCAGAACCTGGGCCCATCCCATGAGCATTTTAGGGAATACACATTTATACCACATGGAATTCAAAGCTACCACTTAATGAGTCCGGGGCCAGTCCTGGGTGTCTGGCATGAACAGAGGCAGAGCCATGGGCCTGAGGCAGCTCTCGGGCCTGGCCCCAGGGCTTCCCACAGCACATGCCTGTGGGCCTTCTGAATGTGAGCTCAGGCAGCGAGCCTTTACCCAGAAGGGGCGGGTTAGTGCCCCTAAGAACTGCACCTACTGAAACAACCTGAAAGGAAAGATAACATTTGAAATGAATAAATGAAAAGTGGATAAACTAAAATCCTAAGTAAAGAACAAGACTTTAGGAGGAAGGAAAACAAACATCTAGAAAGGACTATGTAGGTATTTGGCATTTAAACCTCATGTGACACTTAAAAAGCAAAATAGATTCAGGTGAAGAGAGAATTCATGAAATGGAAGATAGAGTTGCCCCCCCAACCCCCTCCAATTCCTGTTGAAATTTTAACTCCCAGAACTCCAGAAGGCAGCTGTGTTTTTACACAGGGTCTTTAAAGGGTCAGTAGGTGAAAATGAGGTCCTTCATGGGGGTCCTACTCATGTAGGACTGGTGTCCTTATTGGGAGAGGGGATCAGGACACAGACACGCAAAGAGGGACACCCCCATGAGACACAGGGAAAGGATGGCTGCCCACAAGCCCAGGAGAAAGGCCTCAGGCAGAACCAGCCCTGCTGACTCCCTGGTCTGGCGCCTCCTGCACCTGAGCCTCCAGGGATGGAGCCCATTCATGTCTGCTCTTTCAGCTGCTGGGACTGTGGTACTTGACTGTGGCAGGCCTGGCAGATGCCACGACAGAAGGTGAGGGAGAAAGAGGATAAGCTGGAAGAAAGGAATACGGTCACAGCGCTGGAGAAACAGAGTCTGCAAGGCCCAGAGGGAGGTGCTGATGGCCGAGAGAAGGGAGGTGTGCACGGAGGCGGTGCCCACGGGTCTCCAGGAATGGAAAATCAGGAATCCTCAGGTTCGAAAGGCACATAGGGCCCAGACCAGAGCCCGTAAACCCAGGCTCACCCCGTGTGGGCACCGTGAACTGCCCGGAGCAGCCACGCCCTCACCTCTCAGCCTTTCTTCCCCTTCCTCGTCCGCACGCGGGCACACAGAAGTGAGCACAGAGAGGCGCTGTGCAGCCGGGTGCAGGACCTTGGGAATCGGGCCTGTGGAGCTGCACGGCCTCCTATGAGAGCCCTGTGCTGTGGCTAATACGGCTCCCGGTAAGCACACGCTGACAGTCTGGGTCCACGATGTGGTCCCTGCTCTGCCTGTCTGTGGGCGGGTTTTCTCATTTCATCTCCAGATGAATAAACACAGCAGGCGATTTCCACCCTGACCCACGCAGGCCCCCTCGGGCCTGCAGCTTCTCCTTCTAGGGCCTGCTGTGGGCTCCCCTCACCCGCTCTTCTCCCTTCCCCAGCTGCCAGAGCAGGGGGCCCACGTCCCAATTAGAAGGGGACCAGCCTTGCGTCTGTTACTGCTGTCGGGGTGTTGACAGCTCCTGGGCACACAGGCCCATCCCTGGCCGCCCTCCTGAGCCCTGGCCACGCTGAGGGGCACCTTGCTCAAACATGGGTTCTCTACTGTGTCCTGTGTCCCCAGACAGAGCAACAACATCCTAGACCCTCCCCTTCCAGGAGCTGGGTCTGCTTGCCAGCTCTCCCTCGGGCATTACCCACCCCGGGACCCCATGGAACTCAATGGAACTTTCAAAGTCTCCGTTCCTTGGTTCCCCAAAAGCAGAGCCTGTGAGGGACCCCCTTCCCTGAAAGGTAGACCCCTCCAAGGCTAGTGACCTGAACCTTCCGGACACTGAGTTCTGGCTGGAAACTCAGACATTGATTCGTGGGTTGGGAGGGTGGGGGCAGCTAGGTTTGCTGTCACAGCCCCCCGGCCCCTGAGGGCAGTGGTGTGGGGCCTTCGGAGTACCATGGGGCCCGGCGCAAATGCTCCGGGAAGGACAGCCCTGTGGAGGGCAGGGGTTTTAACTGTTTCAGTTTTGTAAGAAAAAAATAAGTGTATATACATTACTGTGAGGAAATAGAACAAAATGAGGAAATTATCAGTAGAATGTGGGTTTATGGTTGGTAGTTATTTTCTTTTAAAAATGTTTGCTTTATTTATTTATTCAATAATAAATATACATGGTTTTCACAAGGGACAAAAACTATTTTCCCCAAAGGCGTCTGTTTGTAGATGATGTGACTTCCCTGCTCAGCTCAGCAGAGACGCGGGGGAAGGTGTGGGGCGAGCCGGGTGTCTTCCTGCCCCCTGCCCCACGCCCACTGCAGCACTTCTCCCTGACAAGCCTCCTTGACAGGTGTCAGCTCTTCTGGAGAAGTCAGCCGCAGCCGGAACCATCTGTTGCGGGGCTGTTGGGGGGGGGGGTGCCACCACGTGGGCCTCCCCGGCCCCTGCTGCCCAGGCTCTCAGCCCTCACCCCCCCAGCAGCCACCGCCTAGCCTGCTTCTAGGGTTCCCGAAACTCTAAGGGGTGGAAGGGAGCTCTGGCCCATGTTTGCAGCCGCCTCTCGGAGCACTTGGGGCTCCCTGTCTGGAGACCCAGCTTAGGACCTGGGTCAGGACCAGCTCCTCTGGCTGGAGGCCTCTGTACCCGGCCTACCCTCAGTTAGGTCCCCATGACACATGCTTGTGATGCGGGGCCTTGGGCTAATCCTGAACCCTGAGGCCCGCACAGCCTCCCTCAGAAAGCTAAACAGAGCTGCCCTGGAGGGCACAGCTAGCCTCAGGGATGTGACTCTGTGCGGCGCTCCTGCAGACCTGCGGCTCTCCAGGCCGTACATCCAGGGACGTCTCAGTCTGCAGGACTCTGCAGAACAATTCCTTCATCTTGCTTCTATGATTTCATCCCTCTGGAAGGGGCACCTGCACAGTGTGACAAGGGAGGGCTGCAGAGATCTAACCCCAGGCTGAGACTCTGGAAATGTTCCTGCTGTGCTCGCTGCGCCTTCCTGTGGGTCCTTCCCCATCTCCCACCTTTCCTGGACATCGCCGTCTGTGGTGTCTTGTAGGGGCTGTGAAATTTGACTCACTTGACCTCAGACCCGCGGTCTGTCCCTCACAAAGGGACTTCAGTCCCTGTGATGAAACAGAGCCCATTCACCTCGGCCCCAACCCTGCCTTCAACCCCATCAGAGCAGGTCCTGTGATGCTTCCCTCCCGCATCTGAGCAGATTCTGTGATGCCCTGACCCCCCCCCCCCATTCTGAGCAGATCCTGTGATGTTCCCTCCCAATCTGAGCAGATTCTGTGATGCCCTCCCCACATCTGAGCAGACCCTCAGATGCTCCCCCTATCTGAGCAGGTCCTGCCCGTGCCCACAGCCCCCCTCTACCATCTGCGCACGTCAGATGACGCGGCCAGCCCTCCTGTCATGCTGCCCGCTGTGCTCTGGCCTGAGGCTCAGTCCGGCAGCATCTGTTTGGCTGGGGCTGTGAGGTGTCAGGGAGGAGCAAGGCTGGTCATCTGCCCTGCATTCTCTCCCCTCCCCAGCCGCCCGGTGAGCTGCCCCTGCCAGCTCAGCACATTGCCAGCTGAGGGCCTGCCCACGGGCCGTCAGGATCCCAGTGCTGCTCGGGGCCCTGGCCGAGGGCTCAGAGGCTGCTGCTTCCACCATGCTGTCTACTTGGTGGCCCACCCAGGTGCTGGTGTGTGAGGTGTGCCCCTGGCCCCACCCCCACCCTGTGTGGGGATCTCAGGACTGGAAGTGGGCAATCAGGGTCTGGCCTGCCATCCGGCCACATAGTCCCAGGCTCGGTGGCTCCGGGACAGCCTGCTTCCATGTGCTGATACCCTCCCTGAAGTGTGTGCAGACATAGGCCTCTGTGTGTCCCATGTCCCACCACACAGCATTCCTGTCCTGCGGCGGCCAGCCTCACTCCACCCCAGGTCAACATCGGTCCATGTCGGAAGCAGGAAGCTTCCCCAGAGCCCTGCCCCTGCTGTCTGCCTCTCCGGACCTCTGCCTTTGGGGCAGGCGGCTGGTAGACACTGTGCAGTAGCTGGGAGCCAGAGACCACGTGGTCTTCCCTGGCCTCCGCAGTCAGGCTGCCGGAGAGAACCAGCCAACCCAGCCCTAGAGGGTCAAGGCGGCCTGGACAAGAAGTCCAGGGCTGGTCTTCAGGTCATTTCAGGTGTTTACCACCACAGGCCTCTTCCTAGGGCTGTGCCCAGCCTCCAATCAAAGCAGGATCCTTCACAGCCCTGCAGAGAGAAACTCCCAATCTCCCCAGTCACTGTTCACATGGCCCTCATCTCCAGGGACCCCTGTGGCCACCGGCTCGTGCTGTTGAGAAGGGAAGCAGGAAGCCCAGCACTGGCTGCTAGCCATTGCTCCCCACTGCCGGCCGCCCCCAGACACCACCAGCCACTGCCAGCCTACAAACCCCTGCCAGCCACTGGGATTGCTTGATGAAGCACGTCTTGACTTGCACGCCTGGGAAAAATGCTTGCAGAGATCCAAAGGGAACAGCCAGAAGCAGGGAGCATTGTGGACTTGGAGAACCCTCTCCCTTCTAGGAGGGGAGTGTCCAGGTAAGCCCCAGTGGCCTCCCTGCTCTCCACGACACTGCCCTGCAGCAGCCAGGACAGGCGGATCCTGGTGCTAACAGCAAGGTTGTCCCCCTGAGCACCGACGTGGGGGTGCTGGCAGGACTCAGCACTGGTTGGATGCCCACACCCCCCACTCCTGCTTCAGCAAGCCCAGCACGTGCCTGTCATTTCAACTTGTAACTCGTCCTAGGAATCTCAATGGCTAAGCGGATGGCCATGTCTTGAGCAGAACAGAATGCTGGGTTGTCGGAAAGGCATTTGCAGTCGCAATTTGATGCTTATTCATGAGCTCTCCGAGTGGTGGGAGAGGGACAGGCTGCGGCTCACAGCAAGTAAATGTCATTCCTTCTATTCTGGAGTCCGAATTTCCCATTCCTTACTTTTATGTGTTGTAGGGAGGGATTGCTAAGGGCAGTAGGAAGGTCTCCAGATTTTGAAAGGCAATAATCTCTCACATAGAGAGAATTCTAACATTTTAAAAGTGCTTTTAGAGTGAAGTGCCACCCCTGTGTTCAGAATGATTCCATTTTGATAAAAAGCAAAACCCATCCAAGGGAATGGGGGCGCATACATTTTATGAACGCAGAAAAAGTGAGCAAGGATAAACAATAAGAAATGAAATCTTTGGAAATCTCTGAGGAGAAGCGTGGGAGGTGGGGCAAGGAGGTTGCTAACTTTTACTTTATACACTTCTGTATTGTTTCAGCTTGTGGGATTTTAAAGATTCCATAAAATAAGAAACAAAGAAGGAAAGAAAGAGAAAGAAGAAAGAAAGAAAGAAAGAAAGAAAGAAAGAAAGAAAGAAAGAAAGAAAGAAAAAAGGAAGGAAGAAAGAACAGGAAGGAGGGAGGGAAGGAGGGAGGAAGGAAAAGAGTGAGAAAGAAAGAAAGAAGGAAAGAAAGGAAGAACAATAAAATCCCATCTTTACATCATGTTCTCTTCGGAGAGGTACAATTATTTGCCCGGTGTTGCAGGGAGAGGCAAAGCAGGTCATCTTCCTGTTCCCTGTTCATGGCACTTATCGAGGTCCTACCGTGTGCGCATCACAAGGCAAGGCAGCAGGGACACCCCCTGCTCTCAGCGGCAGAGATGTCCCGAGGGCCAGGGCTTTGCGCCAGGCGGTGCTGTCCCTGAGACGCCCGTCAGGGCTCTCCCTCCTCCCAAACCACCGCACGATACCCTGCACACAGCAAGAATCAGTCCCCATTTTACAGATTCACCTATTTATTCACTTCTGTATTTATTATGTTAGCAGACATTGAGTACCTGCTGTGTATGGTGCTCTGTCTGCGGGACAAACAGCTGAGAGCCCGCACAGCCCGAGACGGGCGGCAGCACCGCATGCTGAGGGGTCCCTGGGGAAGGCCCTCTAAGAAGTCTGGTTGGGGGTCTCAGAAGTCTGGATGTAAGTGTCATTCAAGCTGAGTTTTAGAGCCAGAAGTGACCTGCCAGATGAAGAGGAAAGAGCAGCACAGGCAGAGAGAACAGAAGGCACGGAGGCTCAGAGGCTCAGAGCACAGTGACTGTGCTGAGCATCCATGAAGAACTGCGAGGTTTGGCACCAGAGAAGTGGGTAAAGACCACATCACCGAGGAAGGTGGGAGTGGGGGACTTTGCCTTGGCCGTAAGGCGAGACATAAGGAGATTGGCCATCGGCAGCTCTGCTCTGAGAACAGAGGCGTCCAGGTAGAAATGTCAGGTGGACAAGTGGACTTCCTTCCCTTTGCTGCCTCGGAAAGCCCGGTGAGGCGACAGCCAGGAGATTCTCAAGAGGCATAAGCCCACACCCACGAGGAACGTAGGAGACAGACCCCACTGACACTACCAAAGCAGGAAGTTGTCCCTGAGAAAGGGGAGGCTGGAACATCAGGGAGCGAGTCCAGGAAGCTTCCAGTTGCCCTGCACCACGGGGGAAAAGGTACTGCCTTGAAACAGAACACCCAGCAAAGCAGGGACCCCTGAGGCTTGTGATGACTGCCCTTCCTGGTCCTTCTCCCTGAGAGGGTCCCAGGCTTGTCGCTGGCCTCTGCCTCAACAGAGGCCAAGTCTGTCCCTGACGCTGGAGCTCCGGACACCCTGCTGCAGGTTCCTGCTTGAGACCAGGGGACAATGGCGCCGCTGGGGGCACCCATCTCTGCAAAGTACGGCCCCCAACCCCGGCCACTGCAGTCCAGGGACCACTAGCTGTGGGAAGAGGAGGGGGGGGGGTCTTTCGGCAACTTGGCCACAGTTCTGGGCAGGTGTCCTGGGCCCCTCCTCCACGGCCTTGTCCAGCACAGCTGCGGGGGCCTCTCCTCCCTGGTCACTTCCAGCTCAAGGATCACACACAGTGCCTGCAGCATTTCCCGTGTTCTCAAAATCTAGTCAGATCTTCAGACGGTGCTAACCCCCATGGAAGCTCTGACTCCCTTCCTGGGTCCTGAAGTGCTAAGGCCGAGAGTGGACAGCCCCTTGCTGCTTCTGCGAGCCGGGCTCAGCCTCCCGCCTGCAGGGGCCTCATTAGCTCAGGCTCATGACCAGAGGAGCAAACCCCTGATGGGCTGCAGCGGCCATCCAGACAGAGTCAGGCTGCATGGACGGACGTCCTGGCTGTTCCCCACCTGCTGTGCTGGGCCATCCCCGCCTGTCCTTCAGAGCAAGTCACTCAGGGTAACTGCCAGAAGCCCGGGCCAAGGAGAGGTGGGGTCCGGTGAAAGCAGCGGGTCCCAGCTGCCCATCCAGCCCACCGGGAGGAGGAGCCATCCGGTCTCTGCAGCGGGGCCTGGGCTGCCACCCAGCTGGAGAGATGAGTGACTGGTGCTGCAGACTGAATGGGCCCTGCCGCCCCCCACCCCGCATTCATTAATGAATTCCTCACCTCAGAGTGGTGGTGTTAGGACTAAGGGCTTTGGGAGGTATTTGGGGTTCCCAGGAGACCATGAGGTTGGGGCCCCAGGGTAGGACTTGTACCCCCATAAGAAGAAGAGAGGCCAGAGTACTCCTCCTTCCCTCCCTCCCCACCAAAAGAAGATGCAGAGAGTTTTCACCAGGGACAGAATCTTCCAGCACCTCGACCTTGGACTCCCAGCCTCCAGACCAGGAGACAGATGTCTGTGGTGTTCAGTGCAGCAGCCCTGGGCCAGCAGGCGAGAAGAACTGGGGGGGTGGTCTCTGCCAGGGGTTTGGAGGGTGATGAGGCCCTGAGGACCCCAGGAACCTCCTCTGGGGAGAACTGCTTGATTCTCTTGCTGAAGGCCCTGCCCTGGGGACACCAGGGCCAGCCCCAGCCTGTCTGGTGGGGAAGCGGCTCTCTGCGACGCTGTAGCCAGTGGCTGGCCGTAGGTGGTGTCTGCACGGGGCTTTCCCTTCCATCTGGCCTGACAGAAGCATGGGCACTGCTGCAAGCCCAGCTCCCAGGACGCTCACCTGCTCCCAGCCTGTGTTCAGAGCCTCGCCAGCCAGTCCCTACACACAGGGTTCTGGGCCTCCTCAGGGAGGCCTTGGCAGGGCTCCCTGCCCTGGTCTTGTTGGCATCTGTGCCCATGGGTGCGGCCTGCTGCTTGGCCTCTAACAAGTTCTTGAGCCTCCACCTGTGCAGTACCCAGGGCCTGGCACCCATGCTTAGCCAGACACCCCATCCCACAAACACGTCCCCAACCTGCCAAACCCGACCAGCCATGCACGGCACAGCCCCGGGGAATGGCAGAGGCATGATGACTCTGGGGGACCCAAACCAGCAGGACAGCAGCCTCCTGACAACCTTGGGCTGGCACGACAGACCCCTGTCTTTCACGGGAGGGGACTGAAGGCCCAGACCATGACGTGTCACATCCCCCATGATGACACCCCCACCACTGCTCACCGGGCTCCTCGGGTGGAAACATGGTGCTGGGGGCTGAGGTGAGTGGTGTGAAGGAAAGGAGGCCAGCACTGGGGTGGGGGCAGGGCAGGAGGTTGGAGCTGGAGGAAGAGTCAGCACTGCAAATCCCAGCCCATGGCTGTCCCTGCTTGCTCAACCTGCTGTGGGCTCCACACCCGTGGCTGGACAGGGGGCTAAGGCCAGGGGCTGGCCAGCCTCTCTGAGGACAGCAGCCCTGCAGGCCTCTATTGGACCTGAGGGCTAAGCACTGGGGGTGGAGGGGGGACACCGATGGAGAGACAGGTCTGGCCGTTGGGGCAGAGCTGGGCTGGACTGGCCCGCAGACCAGGAGCCATGGGAGCTGGATGCCTGACATCCTAGTAAAGACCGACAGCCCTCCACACATACAGAGCCTCTTCCCAGGGCACGCCGTGTCAGCACCAGGGTGGTACGGGGTCCCCATGACACCCTGCAGAAGGCCATGAGGGAAACGCGCCTGTCCATACCAGTACGCCCTTCACTCACCTTGACCATGACCAGACTGCGTTCTCTGTTATCCCGACTTCTCAGTGGGGCTCAGGGTGATCAGGGAGAACCAGACCCAGGATGCTGGGATGCAGGGAGCCCTGGTCACGCCTAATGCTGGGCCTGTGCGGGCAGCAGGGAGTAGGGAGCACTTAGGTCCATAGGCTGGGGTGCTGAGGAGACCCCAGAGGACTGGAGGCTCAGAGCCGTGACAGGCCTGGCTCAAGGGCACCTGCAGTGACCTCATGGCCACCCTCTACATGCCCCCAGCATCCTCATGATCCCTGTTAGGGGAGATCTGGTGTTTGGATTCTGACCCTGTCCCTTCCCTCCAAAGACCCGAGGCTTCTGTCAGGATCCTGCCAGAGACTCGCAGCCGTCAGCGCTGGTGTGGGATGCTGGTCACGTACAGCCTCCTCCCGGGATTGCAGCCCAGTGCTCTCTCCTGCAGCTGTTCCATGAGTTTCAGAGTAAGGCCTGAAGGTCCAAGGACGAGAGGTCCTCTACCTCAGAGCCCGGGGCTGGCCCCCACAGACCTCGGCCTGCAGCAGGGTGCTTGGACACAGAGTGGGGAGCTGCTTCCCTCTCCTGGCCAAATAGGACCCCAGGATAGGACCCCGGGGCAAGATCCGCGGATGGGACCCTGGGATAGGATCCCTGGAGCAGGAACCCAGTACAATGGGGACAAGGCTGCTGGTTACTAGTTCCTCAACATGAGAGCGAGAGGGCAGAGCAGAACCTTCTAGGACAAAGCTGGAGAGGGCTGGGACATGTTATTCTGGCCTTGGGGATGGGTGGAGGGGAGGGTCATTCATTCAGATACTGAGACCCAGTGGCCAAGCTCCAGGTGGCCCCGGGGGTCTCCGGGTGTCTCACAAACCTGACAGTCCCTTCTGGGCACACCCCTTCATGCCCCCACAACACCCATGCCAGCCCTTCCTCTTCTCCAGAACCCTGAATGCACAGAGAGGTCCAAGCAGGCCCTGCAGGAGTCGCCTCCCCCTGCCCCCAGCCGGTCCCATGCAGGGCCACGGGCACAGGCATGCCCGGATCTCACCTGTCTCCCAGAGCAGGGAGGATGGGAATGCCCCCTCCCTTGCGGAGCTGAGCCCTCACCTGTCCTGTCTGAGCTGGGTCACGGGAAATGCCACGAAAGAGACAGCAGCACAGGCCCACCTGTCGCTCACGGAGGCGGAGAGCATCCCCAGGGCACTGCTGTCTGCCTGCCAGGAATGCTTCATGCAGAGGTCACCCTGCGAGGACAGACCCTACAGGGAGGGGCTGTGGGGTGTCCCTGTGGAGCTGCAGTGGGTAGCCAGGCAGCTGGAGGGGGACAGGCCTCGTCCAGGATCTGGGTGCATCCCCACCCTGCTTCCTGGTCCCCCTTCTGAGGGGGCACCAAGGACTCCCGTGCCTTCTCCCCACACACAAGCTTCTGCATTAGAGGGAGAGAGACCAGGCAGAAAGCGGCCCTGCATGGGGGGTGTTGAGTGGCACCACTGGTCCCTGCACCTTGGGACCTCGTGGTCTGACTCAGCTTCCCCTTAGGATCCCATCCCAGTCCGAGAGCGGCGCCTTGCAGAGGGGCCTGAGCACTGCACCCCTTCCTCCCCTATCCGGGCAGGAGAATGGGGACACCCATCACTGCCCCGCCATCCCCACACCCCAGATACCTGCTTCCCCCTACAGCCCCACATCCCTCCCTGGAGCCTGTTCCCCTGAGGGGAGCCTCCCTGGAGGAGTGGCCTCCTCCTCATGAGGATGCTGGGGGCATGTAGAGGGTGGCCATGAGGTCACTGCAGGTGGCCTCAGCTGGTGTTTGCTGGGTGTCCCCAGGTCACCCAGTGGTCTCAGGCATGAGGTCCCTCCCTCCTGTCCCCTGCGCCCACCCACTCATGGCACACCCCAGGGAGACCTGCTGTGTCCCAGGCTCATGGACTGGAGGAGACACAGGAAGCAGCAGGCAGCACCCTGTGGCCGGAAATGATGTCCCAAGACAGGCACACAGAGTGTGAGGGGAACATGCCTTCCTGGAGGCAGCGGATGGCAGGCGGCTGGTCTTGAGGAACCAATGGGCTGGGCTGTCTGGGGGTGCAGTGGTCCTGCCTGGCCTGAGCACAAGCTCCGTCAGCAGTCGTTTTCGGCATCCGCATAGGAGCGCCCGTGGACCTTACTGCCAGGCCTTGGCTGGGAGGCTGAATTTTCAGAGAAAGCTCCCACTTTGCCACACAGCTAAGCCACTCTCATTCCTGCGACTTCCGACCTCGGCAGACTGTTCGCTCAGGGACACTGCTGTGGGATGCCGAGCACCCACAAGGCCCCCATCCCACTGGCCCCTCACGGCCCCATAGGGGACAGATGTCCGAGGACAGGGGTGCTGGGGAGGGGTGGCTGGGCAGGGACGCACAGTCAGGCTGAGTGTGGAACCCGCTGTCAGGCTCGCTCAGGGTGCTTCACCAAGCAGTGAGTGGCAGGGGAGTAGGGTCTGTGCAGATCCTCGACACCCACGGCAGAGCTGTACAGACCTAGGGGCTGTGCAGGCACAGGAGGAACCCAACTGATCAGGGAGGGCCGCTGGAGTGTCCTGGCAGGGGCTTTGTGAGCAGATCTGGGCTTCCATCTGTCCTGGCACCGCAGGCTTGCGTCCTCTGACCCGCACAGGTTTCTGCTAAGGGACCTACTGAGCCCAGCCTTTCCCTGTGGCTGTGAGAGGGGGTGTGGGCCATGAAGCACCTGTGAGGGACCCTGGGGTGCTCACCTCATAGGCCTATGGGCATAGCCTGGCGTGGGCAGGAGGCCACAGAGCAAGGACACTCCCACTTCCTTTGGGCTTTGCGAGTAGATCAGACTAATGGCCGGGGCTGAGCCCAGGGGACAGGCCTGCATCAGTGCTGGGACACCAGGCCCCTGAGGGCACATGGCCTGGGCAGCAGTCCCTCTCGGGTGCCTCCCACGGGCCCGCCACTCCCAATGCCCCCGAAGGCCACACAGGAAAGTTCTCTGGGGAGGAGGAACAGCACTGCCATTGCTGCTCAGAGGAGCCTGTGTCAGAATGGCATAAAACAGAAATAGAAAACGGAGATCACTGTAGTTGGACTGACCTGAAACAGAAGCCTGGTTCACACAGTTTACGGCACAAAGTCCTGTATCCCGGTTGCTTGCTTGTGATTGAGAGAGCCTGCCTGGGGCTGGGGGGCTGCCGGCCGCGGCAGGACAGACCACAGAAGGCGAACATCTCCCTGTTCCTGGAGGCTCGTCAGGGAGCAATTCAGACGGAAAGCAGCAGTATTCAAGTGTGTCTCCTCTGGCCTCTGGAGGACACGGGCCACTGATGGATTTCCGGCTTCTGTGTGCATATCAATAATGAAGGTCTCATGTGCTGTTCTACAAACCGGGCTGTGTGCAGGGTCTGCTTGCCTTTGGTGATGACTCTTGGCCTCCCCTGGCTGGGGCTCACCCCCCTCCCGCCTCTTGGGGCTGCCTCCTCTCCCCTTGGCCCTGCTCAAGGCCACTACTCTGCCAGGCCGGGCCCCATCCTGCTCACTTTAGCCTTCGGCTTGGCATTGAGGCGGAGGATGGTGGAGGCCCTCGGGAGCGCTGGTGTCTCTGGGCCAAGGGGGCTATGGACTGCCCCCAGCCCGCCTGCCAAGGGAATGCCCTGTGGAAACAGGTGGGAGCAGCCGTGATTTGGGAGCCCCGGTGGAAGCCAGGCACTGTGGGAGACCCTGAAAAGCCTTCTGAGCTGGATGCAGAGGGCTGAGGTGGCAGCCACGGCACCTACGCAGGTGTGCGGTGGGGGGGGGGGCTGCTGCAAGTGTGGGGGCCAGGCAGGAGCAGCTTCCCGGAGACACCTGCAGATACCTCCCCAGCCAGGAACTCAGCAGTGGACATACGGTGCTCAAGGTAACACATGCAGAAGGTGACACCGGGGAGTAGCCATGGGGCACTTTCCCAGGAGGCACCCCGTATGCCCAGAGGAGTGGCGCCTCCATCACAGGCCTCCCATTTCTCTACATGCCAGACCTGCGGGACTGTCTGGACTCCCTGCTTAGGCCCTGTTCTAGAATTCTCTACAACGTAGAAGGTTGCCAGCAGCCTCCCACTGTCCAGGAGCAAGGCCCTGTCTCCCGGCTGGTGACACGCCAGAGGACGTTCCCTGGAGAGCGGCTGATGGTCACCCAGGGCTGTGATACATTTAGCACCAATGAACAACCGGGGGGTGGGCCCCCTGAGGTAACTGTCTTCAAGTCCTCAGCTGGGTGGGGCAGTTCTGTGGATGCACGAAGGCTGGAGGAGCCTTGCTGACCCACAGGGACACCGGCCCAGGTGGAAGCGGGATCTGAGGGGCCCCATGAGCACCTTGCGACACATAGATAAACTTCCTCCTTCTCTGGGCCCATGAGGACATGGGCCAGGCCTCAGGTGGCCCCAGGGATGGGTGTGGGCTGCCCTGGCCCCTGGGGCGGGTAAGGAGTGGGGAAGCAGCATCCTGGGGGGCCTAGAAGCAGGGGCCTGGGTGGTGCTCTGCTGTAGCACCCAGTTTCCACTTCCAGGGGGCGCCCTGCAAGGCAGCCCGACCGACAGGTACATAGCCCACAGGACCGGCCTTTCAGACAAGAGCAGAGACACCTCCCTGCCTCAACCCCCAAAGCCATGCCCAGCTCAGAGCCTAGGAGCTTAACCCACAGCACTTGGGGGGTGGGGGTGGGGCAGGAGGGCAGGGGAAAAGGCAGAGGGCAGAGGCTGGGCGGGGCGTCCCACAGTCCTTTGGTCCTTCGGTGAGAGCAGTAACTACAGCTTTCTTTCATAATCCCAGGCTGTGGAGGCTTGGAGCATAGCAGGGATAGACCCATATATTTATATATAAATTGTGCATGGACATCTCATCTTGTGTTCTGTATCAATAGGTGGTGAATTATACATACACAATTTATATATAAATTATAGATCCTATTTATCTATAAATACATAAAGTGTTTTTCCGTATAGTAATATACTGCTTTTCTGCTTTCTCTTTTCACTGAATAATTCATGCCTCTGTTCTCTCCCTACAGGACATACAGATTCATCCAGTTCTTTTGGACGGGCTTGTAGAGCAGGCCATGGCAAGGATGCCTGTGATTTATTTTATTTATTTATTTTTAAAGATTTTATTTATTTATTTGACAGAGATCACAAGTAGGCAGAGAGGTAGGCAGAGAGAGGGGGAAGGAGGCTCCTTGCTAAGCAGAGAGCCCGAAGAGGGGCTCGATCCCAGGACCTTGGGATCATGACCTGAGCCAAAGGCAGAGGTTTAACCCACTGAGCCACCCAGGCACCCCAATGCCTGTGATTTATTGATCCAACCCACTTTTGATGGGTGTTTGGTCCTTGCCCAACTTCTCGATGTCGAACACAGAGCTGCAGTGCACACGTGCTTTCTGTCTTTACCCTTTAATATGTAAAATAAATAGATTTCTCAGAGCAGAAGCATCCTTGCTTTCTGAGTGAACAGTGTGGGGGCCCGTGTTTCCCAGCGTGCTAATGAACCCTGTCTGCCCCCTGACATTCTCCTTACGGTGTTTCTAGCAAAAGTCTGCTGCTTTCCATTTCTGTAATACTCTTGGCGGCCCTCAGTAATGGTGTGGGCCTCAAAAGTTGAAACATGGCTTGTCTATTTTACTAATTTTTTCACAGAATTAGCTCTGAGATGTCGTGAGCGATTCTCACGTGTGTTCCTTAATTTGTCACTTCCTGGTTTTGTCCCTTCAGTTCATTTCTTTTCGGTTCTCTTGGTTTATTTTGCTGCTCTGTTTCTAAATTTTTGAGTCAGAATTTCCAAGTGTCTGTTATTCTTTTTATTCACAGATACGTCTGTAACGGTGACTCAGGCCGTGGCACCCCCCGGGGAGGGTTCTGGGGTGGGTTTGCAATTCGGGTCTGGGGGCCCTTCTGTACTTTGCTGCTCTGTTGACCCCGTGTTGGTCTGAGAAAACATGTTTAAACTTCTAAGTGCTTCTCCTGATTTTGACGTTGCTTTTGTTGACTGGTTCTAATTTGTGAGCGATTTCTTGTGTGTCCTTGTTTCTTCTCTGTGATGTTGGTGTGTGATCTCTGTGGTTTCTGGCTTGGGGGGGTCTGCTGAGGGCCTGTCTATGACATTGACCCCTTCCAGGGAGGCTCGTGGGTCCCGGCAGGTGCCTGCGTCCCTCCAGAGGGAGGAGAGACAGCTTGTCTGTCTCAGACTTGCACGTGTCTGCTCCTGTGTGTGTCCTATGACGGGCAGTATGCACGATACTGTTCTATCCCACACCATGAATTATGATTTATAAATCAGTGAAGAGGCACCCGGCTATGGGGGCACGTGATGGACAAGGTCATAGCGTGCCGTACACAGTGGGAGGTGCAAGGCGTGGCCAATTCCGGGGAAGGTTTCCTGAGAACTTCAAGGGCTGAGTAGGATACACACACGAATAATCTCATTCTCTTATCAATTTTATTATGCTTGGATTCTAAATTCCTAACCATTTTTGAATCTACTCGATCTGCTCAGGACTGAGAGATGCCTCCCCTTCCCATTAGATTTTCTACAGTTTCCAACTATTTCTATAGCATAATACCATTTATTGGTCCCATTTTATGAATAATCACTTTGAAGTGGATTATAACCTTGGTCTTATAAAGTGACCTTTTTATCCCATTGCATGCTTATCTTCCTTCGGTGCAGATTAGCCTGGAATGACCACCTGGCCCTGCCCTTTCTCCTGCAGTGGTTTGCTGGGCCTGCTGTTTGTGGACATCAATCCGCCTAATCCCTCTGAGTGGCTTTGTTTTTAAAAATACCCGATCAGAGTTTTCGGTTTTCTGTTGCAGTATGGACAGTCCGTATTTGGGATAGTAAATTGATCCCTAGAAAGGGTGCACATTTTATTTTAAGGCCTGCCAGCGAAGTCCCCCAGGGGGATGGTCTTTGGCCAGAGCAACGCCTGGAGGCACCGGTCCCCTCGGTGGGACCGGTGAGAGGAGAGCTGGCTCTCGCTGCCCAGTGTTCCCTCCCCCGCCGTGCCCCTGCCATGTGCCCAGGGCTCTGCACAGAGGGGTGTGTGTGAGCCAACAGACATGGAGTCCCCCTCCCCCTGCCATCTCTAACCCTGCCTGTGGGTCTGCCCACAGCAGGTGCTCTAGGAGGGCCCTGGTGGGCACACTGGAGGCCACAGGTGATTCTCACCGCTTGTGTTCAAGCCTGGGGTGTTCCTTTGGGTTTTCAAAACCAGAGAGGCTGGCTTCTGTGTTGTTCACATGAAGGAGAAGGATGACACTGGCCAAGCCCGCCCCCACACACAGGTGTTTAGGGAGCCGTGATGTGGATGGGGTCATCCCCTCCTCCTCCTCCCTCGTTCCCCCTGTTCTCTCTGCGGTGAGGCAGCTTGGGCCACAGCAGCCCCGGAGAGGGGACTGGCCCTGTGCACCCCTCACACCAACACCATTGAGTAGGAAAGCCCCGTCCCTCTGGCGCAGGAGGCCCAGGCGGCTTTGGTCTTGGATGGCCTCAGAGGGCAGCGTCTACCACACGGTGGGGAGGGAGCTCCTGCATCTACCACTAGAGTAGAGGCTGGCAGGCTAGTGGCCCTCAGCCCCCACCCCCACTGCCCCTCACACCCCACACCTGCCAGGGGAGGGCACCTTTGGGGTAGGCTGGTAACCAGTAAGCTGGTCAGCTGGGCTTCCAGAAGAAAAGGCAAGAAGAACACACCTTGCTAAGGGGCTCTTGTCCTGTCCCGCTGTCTTGGACAGCGCAGAGCAGGATGGGTGAATGACTGTGTTTCTATGTAAAGGAGAGGAGTGGGAGTGAAGGCAGCTGTGGGTGAGAGCAGACATGGGTCAGGCCTGGCCAGAGGCATGGGTCCAGGGACGTCCGTCTGGGAACCTTGACCCCCCTGGCACTCCAGGCCAAGAGGCAGAGGACTGGAGGGTCGCTGACGGGTACCAAGGTCAGGGAGCTGGGAGGCTGGTGGCCCCATCTGCCTGAGTGAGGCCTGGGAAGGGAGCTCTGTCTGTCTGGGAACGGTCTGCAGGGAGCCAATCCCACCTGAACGTGCTGGGGCCTCGTGGGGCCTTGGCTCAGAAGGAGAGAGGGGACCTGTCACCACTCAGGTGAGCCTGCTGGGGGCGGGGGGTGTGGTGAGTGTGGAGGATGGGGCACCAAGGGCTGGGTTTCCAGTCAGCGCCCCCACAGGGAGAGTCCCCAGACATCCACCCAGACCTGAGGTCTGCAATCCTGAGTCCTGGGCATTAGAGAGGGCTAACCACACCCGAACCCAGGACAGTGAGACCAGCAGGAATCCTCTGGCCTGGGTTCCAGCTGCCATTTCCTTATTCAAGGCCAGTCCCATCACGGCTAATCAAGTGACCTCCTTCAGAGGGAAGAGGAGCTGGCCGGTAGGACAGGAGACAACAGCAGAGCAGAAGGTTCTGGTGGGAGGTTCTGGCCCGTGGTGCAGAGAAATTCCCAGAGTCCTATGCAGCCCAGAATGTAAGCCAGTTCCTGGACCCAGGCTGGCCACGAGGCTGACCCACTGCAGTGACAGGAGCGGCCCCATCCTCGGTGCCCCCCTAGCCAAAGGCGGGTTTCTGTCCCATTATCACACGACCCCGAGCTGGTATCTGGGGTTTGGGCTGGATATGGAACAGGTGGGCTTCTGACCTCACTTTTTTGGACGAGTGGTCCTGGGGGCTCAAAGAGACACAGACAGGGCCACTGAGCTGGGCCAGAAAGGATGGAGGACAGGAGAATCCCGGGGACCCCAGCTGGGAATGGCCAGGGGTACCAAATGCATGCTTTCTGCTTGAGTGACTGCCAATTTAATTTTAATGTAATCAGTATTAGTGCACAGTGTGATTAATAAGGTTCCCTGACATGTCGCTCCTGGCTCTCGCCTCCTCCCCCCCGCCCCTCCCTCAGATCTCCTTGGATGTCTGTCCTCACACCCTCCAGGACCCGTGTTCTCCAGGGGAGATCCAGAGCTGGCCTGACCCTCGGCACCCTGCTGACCCCGGCCAGGCCTGGGTGGCACTCCATGCTCCCTGCTTCCTCTGGGCTCAGGGAGGCTATCCCTCAGTGGTGCGGCCCACACAGGTCAGCTGGGGCATGAGGCGTCCGGCTTTCCTCTGCCCTCAGCGCACGTGCTGTAGGAGCAGGGGGCGTTCAGTACCTCCATCTCCCTGTGGCCCCCGATGGTCACACGCACCCTCACAGGTGAAGATCCTGGCATTCCGCACTGGCCCTGCACGGAGTGGGGGTTCAGTGAGTGTCACACATGGATGGGGAGCAGAAGGCCTCCAGCTGTGGTCAGGGTGACCTCTGCCCAGATCCCACCCACCTGCCCCCTCCGGCTTTTCCTCAGTCACCGTCTTCCCCAGAAAGCTTGCCGGTTCCCAGCACAGGCCCACAGCCCTTTGGTAGCCTCACTGAACCCTGGTGACCGGGCCTGTCTCTCTACTTCTCCCCTCTGGTGTCCTGGTCATCTGGGTGTCCTGGCTTCTGTCCTTCATGGTGCTGGCTCCTGGGAAACGGCCATAGAAAGCAGAGGTCCAGCTCTTCCTCAGAGGTCTCAGTGAGGGTAGACAAAATCACAGGATTGCGTATGGACGGGGGACCATGGACAGATGTGGGACTATAGAGAGATAGAGGACCATGGACAGACAGGGGATCATGGACAGATGTGGGACCATGGACAGACGTGGGGCTGTGGACAGATATGGGACTGTGGACAGACATGGAACTGTGGACAAACGTGGCCTGGTGTGGGCTAGATGAAAAGAAATGGTACCAGTGAACACTGGTGGCTTCACCCACAGCCTTCTGTTCATAGATGCCCAGGGGTATAGCCGCGGCCTCAGGGTCCCTCTGGAAAGGTGGGGGACCCAGTACAGGTTGACGGATGACATCATTCCGGATGGCGTTTCTCCCGCTGCTGGGACACAACTTCTCTCTGAGGAAAGAAAGCTTGTTCCTCGGGGTCCATCATGCTTGTTGTCTGTTTACAATGGAGCGGGTCCTGTGAGTAACAGCTGTACTGCTTTCATTTATAAAATAAATGTCTGATCACTGCCATTGTTACAAAGTCACACATTCGGAGACTGTAAGAAAAAGGTAGAAAAGAGTCCGTGGAAATCTCACCAGAGTTTGTTGTCCTTCTTTCAAAGTCTTTGCGCCAAATGCATGGAAATATAATTGTTTGAAGCACGGGATTCTAGTGTTAACACTGTTCTATCCATTAGCATTTGCACTTGTCCGTAGAAGTTACCTTGGATAATTTTCCACATTGATAAATATAGATACAGCTCATACATAGATTTGTACTATAGATAAAACATATATAATTTCTACAACATATAAATATGTATGTTTGCACACACACGACACCCCTCATTTATATACGCAAACACACGCATATATATTTCCATCAGCTTTAAGGGCCACATTAAATTATAGGTGTACGCGGCCTTATTTAACCAGCTCCATTTTGATAGACACTTGGCCTGGTTTTATTTATTTAGAATAAAAACTAATGCCACAATGAGCATCTTTGTATGCTCGTGTGAGAGCTCTGTAGACAGATTTCTGGAGGTGCCATTACTGGGTCAAAAGTATGCATAAATTAAGGTTTGATGGACGTTGTGGGGCTGGGTTTCCATCAGTAATGCAGGAGCATGGGGGGGCCTCTGCTCTGTGGGCGTCTGTGGACACCCATCATTGTCATACAGCCGCTCAAGGAGGCAGCAGATGCCCGCTTGTGACCTCGGATTCGGTTTTAAAATTATTAGTAAGATGAAAATCTTTTCAGATGTTTACTGACTGTATTTTATGCTTAAAAGAAGTAAAGTTTTGCTACCTCGCAAAAATTAATTTCAAAGGGATAAGAGATTTATATGTTTTAAAAACACATAAAAACAATGTTATGTGATGTAAGGGTAGGGAGGGAATGTCTTTCCTTAGCAGAACAAGGCCAGAAAGCTATTTTAAAACACAAATTTGAATGCATTTTTAAAATTCAGTGAGATGACAGACCTAAAGAAGTTGAAAGAGAGACAATGAAATGGAAAATTTGTTCTAAAACACAAACCAATATAACATGACATGTCTAGAAGGAAAATGTCAGAAAGGCACTAGAATATGTGGGTGAGAAGGCTCAGCGTGCCTCCAGTGAAGGAAACCGCGCCCGGCCCGCTCCTCGTTCCTCAGGCAACTCTGGGAGGGCCGGCACCAGGGGAGTCCACCGGGAGCGCTGCAGGTGCTAAGGACAGGCCTGGGGATGTTGCCAGGAGGCGGAGAATGCCCTGTGCTCCGGCCACCCAGGTTGGCTGCCCAGCAGGGGCAGGACAGATGGCTCCAGGAAGAAGGAAACGGCATGTCTCCCTGTGCATCCCTTCCTCCGGGGCGGAAGGCAGGTCAGCACCGGGGGGAGCACCTGTGAACTAGGAAAGCAAGACAATGGAGCCAGACCCGTGCCAGAGAAGCATCAGGGGGCCCGGGGCATTTGCATCATGACAACATGGATCACAAAGGTGGGGTTCATTCCCTGGGTGATTACACCAGGCGGGCACCGTGTGGGAGGGAGGGTGCCCTCAGCTCTAAGCAGAAAGGCCGCTGGGAATGGACAGGGCAGTGCCAGCCTGGCCTCAGGGCTGGGGCAGGGAGACTGAGAAAGGGATGCTGGGAACCTTCATCAGCCCCACTGCCTGGGCCTTCCCTTTCTCCGCATGCATGTAGGCCTCTCGGGGCTGGTGGAGTGGCCGAGGGACAGATGTGGCTGTGAGGCGTGGCTGCCAGACACGGAGTGGCTCACATGACCACGGATGACTAGGAGGGAGGTGGGCAAGGTGGAAGTGGGCCCTTAGGGGCCTAAGTGCACCCATGATGACAGAGCTACCCGTCCAGGAACTATGAGGAGACATTGTATTACACTGAAAGCATAAAGAGAAAAAGAAGTGATATTTCTAACAGATGTCCAGAAGACATTCGAGGCTATTTGATAACTGTATTAATAACCAACTGCAATGTGACAAACTGCCTCCCAAATTTAGCATCTGGAAACTACAACTGCATTAGCTTGCCGTCTCTGTGGCCAGGAGTCTGGGCGTGGCTGGGCTGGTGCCTCTGCCACCTGGCTCTCGGGGCACCCTCCCACATGAAGGCCAGGCGGAGGGTCCATGTCCCAGCTCACTCATGTGTTCTTTGTGGCCTCAAGGGCCGTTGGTGAGATGCTCTCTGCTCCCGTCTCCACCATGTGGGCCTTTCCCTGGGTCTCGCATGGCAGCCAGCTTCTCCCAGGACGAGAGCTCTGGAGACAGGGTGCCCAGGAGTGCAGCTGCTGTCCCCGACCTGGTAGGGTCCCCATCACCTCCACTGCCTTCCCTGAGCTAACCCAGGGGCTGGAGGGGCTTCAGAAGGAGTGTGGGCATGCAGGCAAGCCCTCCAGCATGCTTGAGGAGGCCAAACTTCTGTGAGAGGCAGGAAATGAAGATACCTTCCCCAGGAGAGTACGGACACCAAATCCAGCAGCAAGCCCATACCAATTGGCAAGGCCCAGAATGGATTATGACAGGAGTGAAGACCAGGTTTGGGGAAACAGACGGAACTTACTGGAATGAGTTATCATCATGTAAGCTCACTGCTGAGACAGACAGGGTGGGGAGGGCCTCCCCATAGGGCGGCCACCCCACCCTGGGGGCACCTGGCCCCTCCTGGGGTCCCCTGCTGTCCAGGTCAGGGTCTTCTAGTTACACTAGCATAAAGCCAGAGCCTGCCATGGCTCTCAGAGCCGCAAGCATCCCTGGAACGTGGGCCAGGGCTGGCCACAGAATTTGACCAGGAAAACCATGTGGCCTGGGACAGGGATTTGGCCTCCGGGATGGGGAGTGCGTGTGCTCTGGCCCTTCTTGCTTACGCAGTAGCAAGAGTGCTGGGGACTGTCCTCCTGGGGAAGGGCCACTCTGCATCCACCTTCATGGTAACTGTGGCCTGTGTGGGGCTTGCTTCAGTGGAGGGGGTGTGGCCTGAAGATTGCAGGGGCACAGGGCCGGGCACTCCCAGCTCTGCATATGCTCCTGTAAGTGCATGGGAAATTGGGAGCTTCCCTCTTCCACTGGATATTTTTAAAGCAGAAAATCAGGGGGGATGTGAACAACCTCCAAAATTTAACAAATTAATACCCACACGAATGTCTAGCCCACAGAGAAATTCACTTCACAACCCCTAAATGGTAACTGTCACACTCAGTGAGTTTCCGGAGGTGAGACGCTGAGTGAGAACCCCGTTTCCTGCAGGAGCAATTCCATCTTAACTCAATCTGTGCCACACTGAGTCACTCCAACTACGACTCTCCAGCAGAAAGTATCGTGACAAATGCATTCTCCCTTCTTATTTTATTTTATTTATTTATTTATTTTAAATATTTTATTTATTTATTTGACAGACAGAGATCACAAGTAGGCAGAGAGGCAGGCAGAGAGAGGAGGAAGCAGGCTCCCTGCTGAGCAGAGAGCCCGATGTGGGGCTCGATCCCAGGACCCTGGGATCGCGACCTGAGCCGAAGGCAGAGGCCTAGCCCTCTGAGCCACCCAGGCGCCCCTCCCTTCTTATTTTAATAAGAATTCATGATTTTCAAGGGCCCATGCTGCTGGAAGGGCTGTCTGCTCAGGCAGAGGCAAAAGGAGATGAGGTGCTCCGAGCCCTCTTGGAATTCCTGTAAAGAAGGGTCAGGCTGTTGCTAATAAGACTGAACCATTCTTCAGCGTAAAACATTAATAAGAAGTCAAAACTTCGGAGGAGAGATCTACCATGCATTTATTAGCAGAGAACATATAAAGAGCAACTCAGCAGCAAATAGCCAGACAACCCAGTGGGGAAATTAGCAAAATCCTTGCATAAATGTTTCACATCATGACCAATGATGGGAGCATCACAAGAGTGCGCCCTGTCCCTTGATACCACAGTAGCTGCGGCCGGCTGGGCTCGGGTCCCCTTCATCGACCCGCTGGCTGCTGTCCACAGCTGCCCCTTCCCCAGAGATCTGCCCTAGGCCAAGCAGAAGCCACCTGGTCCCCAAGGGCCAAACGCGGTCAGTGACTAGCCGGCGTGGAGCTCTAGCAGGTCAGCTCTGCCTCCGGCCAGCACCAGTTCCGGGTCCATGGAGCCACTGGCACTCGGGAGCTCCTGTGGGACGGGGGCTGACAAGCTTGGTCCAGCTTTCCCCCTGCCCGCTAATTCCCTCCCTCCCCACCTCCTGAGAACCCCAAGAACCCACCTCGAGCTCTGCTCCCAGAACACCTGCCCTGGCAGAAATGAGGTCTCTGGGTATAACGGGTTCGGGCCCTGTGCTGCATTGGGTCCCGTTGACCTCACTCAGTGGCACTGCCGCCAAGCTGAAGGCCGCATCAGTACAACGCACTGCAGTGTCTGCCTGGGCTGGCCACTCCTTACGACACATCCTTTTCCAAATGTGTCTGGGGCGCCAGGGGGACTCAGTCTGTGAAGCCTCTGCCTTCGGCTCAGGTCAGGATCTCAGGGTCCTGGGATCGAGCCCCACGTCGGGTTCCCTGCTCAGTGGGGACCCTGCTTCTCCCTCTGCCTCTGCCCCTCCCCCCTGCTTGTGCATATGCACGCACGCTCTCTCGCAAACAAATAAATAAGTAAAGTTTTTAACAATGAATGTAACTACTGCTTTACAACAATAATCATACACGAGCCTGCTTATGCTTTTCAACATTGCTTTGAAGTCCATCCGAAAGTTCGCAGGGACTCTAGGAGAATTTCGTTAAAAATCAGTTAATTTAGGAAAGGATTGATCTTTGAACTCACTTTGTTCTTCCTGCCTGGAGCGGAATGAGTCCCTCCGTATTTCTAAGACTTCGTTAGTATCCCCACGTCGTCTGTCCTTTTTCATGACGTGCCACTATTTCTCCACATGGTGATTCCTAGGACCCTCGTGGCCGGAGACACACAAATGTAGGTCAATCCAGCACTTGCCTGTGGCAGTCTAGCGGGGGAATGAGAGGGTTCCCGGCCACAAAGTCACGTGACCATTCTGCCAAGGGCAGCGGGTGGGGCGGGGGCGCTGAGAGCTGGGCAGGGACACTATCCAAATGGTGTTCCAGGTCCCTCTGGGAGAGGCACTCCGTGGGCTGACAGAGACTGAGACCCTTCCCACAGCCTCATCTACCCCCAGCAGAGGCTGCCTCTCACTCCAACCCCTGCAATCTCCACCCGGCTTCTTTCCAGCCTTGGTTGGGGAAGAGCCCCAGAGCCCAATGGGCCAGGCCATCAGGCCACAACCTGTGTTGTGTGACTACACCCATGCCCTCTCCTTCTCCCTCACCCCACCCCACTACCCTCGCCCCCCACATTCCCACTCCGCCATGCATGGCATTCGACCCGAGGTCTCTCTGGTCTTCGGGATATATAGGAATGACAGCTGGGCTGGGGCCAGGGTGGGTTTTATTCTGGTCCGTGCTCACACAGCTGGTCAGCAAGTCAGAGGGTCCCAGGGGATATGGATGGAAGGGAGACAGCGCCCATGGCCACCCGAATGTCAATGGGGTTGATGGGCAGTGGGCCGTGTGGGCTGTGAACAGGGTGCTGGGTGCCTTCTGGTCCAGCTGAGTCAGCAGGCAACTCCTTCTCCCCTCAGGAACCCTGCCATCCAGGTGAGGGTCTTGGAGTCCTTGCTGTGACCCTGACTCCCCCCGCCTGCCGCAGGCCAGGTGCCTGGACATGGCTGCCATGCCCACACCTTCACGTAGGTCCCTGCTCCCTAGTCATAGCACAGGGGCTATGGCTGCCTTCCCACCCTCTCAACTCTAGTGCTCCCAGAAGCAGACCCCAGACCCAGGGATGACTCTGAGCTAGAGGCCAATCAGTCTGGGCCTGTAGCTGGGGCGGGGGGACTGGGTGGGGAAGGACGAGAAGCTGAGCAAGGGCATGATTCTGGGTGAACCCCACCCGGCCTCGTCCCTGGGTTACATCCCCCGTTGCCGTCACACCTAGACTCCTGCCCCAGGCTGTCGTCCCTGGGGTGTGAACCCTGCACTAGGGCCTCCAGGGCCTTCTGTGAGGCAGAGACACAGCCTGGGCTGCTAGAGGCCAAAGGATCTGGAGCTGGGGGAGGGGCATGCAGGTCTGGGGCTGGGGTGAGGGGGTTAGGGGTCCCTGGCACCCTGCCCCATCCTGGGAGCTGGGGGAGGGGCACACAGGCCCAGGTTTGGGGGGTTTGGAGGTCCCTGGCATCCTGCCCCATCCCAGGAGTTGGAGGAGGGGCACACAGGCCCAGGTTGAGCGGGTGGGGCTCCCTGGCACTCTGCCCCATCTTGGGAGCCAGGGGAGGGGCACAGAGACCAAGGTTTCGGGGGGGGGTTGGGGCTCCCTGGCACCCTGCCCCATCCCTGGAGCTGGAGGAGGGGCACACAGGCCCAGGTTCCAAGGGCGGGGTGGGGCTCCCTGGCACCCTGCCCCATCCTGGAAGCTGGGGGAGGGCACACAGGCCCAAGTTCAGGGGGGTTGGGGCTCCCTGGCATCCTGCCCTCTCTCAGGAGCTGGGGGAGGGGCACACAGGCCCAGGTTCAGGGGGGTGTGGGGCTCCCTGGCAACCTGCCCCATCCTGGGAGCTGGGAGAGGGGCGCACAGACCCAGGTTTGGGGGGGTGGAGGTCTCTGGCACCCTACCCCATCCTGGGAGCTGGGGGAGGGGCACACAGGCCCAGGTTCCAGGTGGGGGTGGGGGTTGCTCCCTGGCTCGAGGTCACAAAATCTACTTGTCTACTCAGCATCAATTGCCCCCAAAATGAGCAGCTAAAACAATTATCTCTTAGTGTCCGCGTCTCTGTGGGTCAGGAGTCTGGACTCCGGCTCGAGGTCTGGCCTGAAGGCTTGAGAGGGAGAGCACCCCTCCATGCTCAGTCATGCAGTCCTTGGGTACTTGGCAGGACTTGGTTCCTGGTCACTTTGGTCGGAGCCCCTCCACAGGTGGCTCACAGCACAGCAGGCACTTTCAGGGGAGCTAAAGAGGGTGAGTGAGACAGCAGCTGGGGTCCTGCACACTTAACCCCAGAAGGGCGTCCCACTGGTGTGCTGTCCTCTCCTGCTTAGAAGCAGCTCTGGCCCTCATCGCTCATGGGGAGGGGACCCCCAGGCTGTGAAAGTAGGAGTCACTGGGCAGTCCTTAAACTGCCATTGGAGCAGTGGTGCCCCCCACTCCGTGGAGTGGACCTCAGGGCCCTGGGTGCCCGTGAGGGGCCCGAGGGAGCCAGACAGATGATCAAGGCCCTGCACTCGTCAGCACCGAGGCTCTCACCAAGGAGGGCCCCTCCCATCCGTCACCATGGTCACCTGCTGCCAGGGAAAGGCAGCTGGACTGGACCAAAGGCTTTGGAGAAATTCTAACCCAGAGACTTGCAGGACTAACACTCCTCATTACAGCGGGGCAGAGGTGTGAAGATTTTCAATTTTCTTTTTAATCAGTGCAGCGCCTACTGGGGAAACCCTGCTGGGTCAACTTGAAGAGCACTTGACAAGTCCAAGGTCCTGGAGAGACGTAATTAAACCTGTAGAAACACAGCGGGGACACACAGATGACAGGGAACACGGCCGCCAGCCACCAGCCCACGTGCAGCTCACTCCCCACTCAGACATGATCTGACAGGAGTCCTGAGCCTCCGCACTCTACTCCCGCGGCTCCTGCGGTGGGCCCGACGCCCGTTCCCTCCTGTCTGCCCCCTCCCTCCCCAGCCCCCTGTCCCAGCTAATCAGATGTCCCTCCATTCGAGGTCCAAGACTTATACTCGCGGCCTGCTGGTGCCTCTGCTTCCCTTCGGCAGACTCTTGGTTTGGAAACTGTGTCCACCCAATCTGATCTCTTCGGCAGCCCCAGTGCCCAGTGCCTGGGGCTGTCACTTGCTGACTGAGTCAGAATTTGGGTTTGGGATGTACCAGAATGCAGGGGGAGGGAGATGCGTCCAGCTGCCCAGGGCAGAAGCAGCCCATAGTGAGCAGAATCCAGCATCAAGGGGCAGTGGTGGAGGTCAGGTGCCCAGCTGCCGAATGTGGCCAGGAAGCACGCTGGAAAGTTTGGCCTGGCAGGAGGGTGCGGGGTCGGGGCCGGGTCATGGTGGAGGAGGACTGGGACCCAGGGAATGGCAGAAGGGCAGGATGGAGTAGCTGTGGGTCCTCAGGTGTGTCATATCCCTGAGGAATGAGGAACAGAAATGGACCACTCCTTCCAGCATTTTCTGAGAGCCTGTGGCCTCCCAGCCGGCAGCAGTGGGCTGAGACTTGGCAAGGCCGGGATGCGTGGGCCGGGCTGGTCACATTCCAGGAGGCGATGCCCTTGGCCAGCCCCAAGCAGGAGAAATGCATTTGCACCCCTGCCATAGCCTATCGGGCCTCGTGTTCCTGATCGGCCTCCTCGGGGCCTTGGGCCAGCCACCCAGAGTTACCACAAACCAGAGGTCCCAAGTGTGTGCTAGAACTGTAGACCCAACTGCTTGTCTACACCACACATAAGAATCTGTTTAAATTAGCCCACTGTTAAAAACACAGTTTCCGGGGAAGTCCCAGAAACTGGAAAAAACAGTCTCAACTTCATGGGGTATGACTCCTGCTCCCTGAGGTCACTCAGGTGAGACTGTACCCAGAGTTGGCCCAGACCTGGCGCTCCTCCCAGAAATGCCCCAGCAGACCCTTCTCTCTCCGTGCACTCCTCTGCCAGCACCTCCCCCAAGGAGGACCTGAGACCCACCGCCACATGGTGAGAGCAGCTCAGGGCTTGGATAGGGACCCACTTACAGTGGAGCCTGGGGTGCTGTGTGGTAGCAGAAATGCCCAGTGCACACGTGCACACGCGCTCTCCATGAGACCTCCTGAGCATTTCAGCGTGAGTCTCCCAAACCCTTTGGCATCAAGAAGAGATACTGGATGGGCCAGGAAACTGAGACTCAGGGAGGCAGGATGGTGCTGGGTACACAGAGCTACCCTGAGGAGCCAGTGAAGATGGGGGAGCCACCACACACTTCCCTCGTGCTTTGCAGCATCCCGCTGAGGAGCTCTTTGGGGAACAGAGAAGACAAAGGCTGAGCCCTGGGCACCCCGGGAGTGACTATCCCTGTGTGGCGGTCCATTCTGCTCTGGCTCAGGTGGGCCCACGGCTCTCCTCAGCGCACATGGCTGCCCAGACTCCCTCCCACAGGCGGCTTCCTCGTGGAAGGTGGCTCTCTGCCAGAGCCGCCTCTCTCCCCTCAAGGGTCCTCCAGAGGAAAGGGGACATCTCTGTGGACATTTACTCAGCACGACCTCAGGGGCTGAAAACACTCCTGAGAGCGGGGCCACTTGTGGACATCAGCAGGATGAGGAAGACCAGCCCAGACACGGGACTGGCCCCTGCCTTTTCTCACAGCTGTGTGTTGGGGAGAGCAGGGGATGTTGGTGCCTGTGGTGTCCAGCCTCCATGGGTGACTCTGGGTGAACTCTGGAAGGCCACGGATTCATGCCTCTTTACGTGACTGGGGTTAGTCATGGGGCTGAAGGGGCCCAGGGGTTGCCTCTCTGGGACCAGTGGGGAGCATGTGCTTGGCTGGGTGTGAACATCCAAGGAAAGGGCTAGAGAGGGTGCCTCCATCCCTGGACATCCCTTCCTCCCATGAGCAGTGGCCCCCTCCCTCATCCTCCATGACCAGCCTATGAGTTCCTGTGGGCCCTCCTGGCGACTTCCCTAGATGTCCCAGACACGGACAGCCCCTGGGGAAGGGCATTGAGCACAGGCTTCACAGAAGGATGTGGAAACCATGCTGAGGGGTGAGGGAGGAGGGGGGGCGGAGCGTGGGTGAGAATCACTGAGCCCCGCAGGATGCAGGACAGGAGACGGGCTGTCCGTAGTGTCCTATTGAAGCCCATTCCCCTGGAATGTCTCTCTCCCTGAGTGGCAGGAGGAGGACTGGGCTTCAGAGACAGATGCTGGTGGGGGAACGGTGCTGGGGGGGGGAATGCTGGGCTAGGTCATGAGGGGAGGGTTTGGGCCCCCCCCACAAGAGCCCACCATTTGGGGACACGGGATCTGGGGACACTACAGAAAGGTGGAGACCAAACATGTGACCTCAGAGTCAAGAGAGGCTGGGGACATGGGCATGCTGAACACTGCTGGCGGAAGCAGAGTGGCATGGCTTTCTGGAAGAAACAGACACCAGGCCATAAGCAAATGTATAATCCTGTTCAATGCAGCATTGTTGTAAATAGGGGGAAAGTGGACGTGTCCAGTAGGCATTTAATACTGCCCACTCTCAATATGAAAAAAACAGTAGAGAAAACCCATAAGGACACAGCAGACTTGAACATCACTAGCAGACAACTGGACCCAACATTCAGGGAACACGCCACCCAAAACAGCAGAATAGGCACTTCTTCAAGGGTACTTTTGAACCCAGACAGGCCATATTATGGACTGTAAAATGAGACTCAATAAACTTAAAAAGATTCGGGGAATACAGAGCACATTCCCTAGCAAAAATGGATTTCTTGACATAGAAATCAAGAGCAGAAGGACATGGGGAAAACTCATGCATATTTGGGAAGTAAGTGACACACTTCTCAACGACCCACGTTTCAGAGGGGCAGGCAATAGGAAGACAAGAAGACAAGAAATACAACGACCCAGGCAGCAGGAAGACAAGAAAATAACTGAACTAAATGAAAATGAAAATAGATCTATAAAGAACTTAGCAAACTCAACACCCAAAGAATAAATAATCCAATCAAGAAATGGGCAGAAGACATGAACAGACATTTCTGCAAAGAAGACATCCAGATGGCCAACAGACACATGAAAAAGTGCTCCATATCACTCGGCATCAGGGAAATACAAATCAAAACCACAATGAGATATCACCTCACACCAGTCAGAATGGCTAAAATTAACAAGTCAGGAAATGACAGATGCTGGCGAGGATGCGGAGAAAGGGGAACCCTCCTACACTGTTGGTGGGAATGCAAGCTGGTGCAACCACTCTGGAAAACAGCATGGAGGTTCCTCAAAATGTTGAAAATAGAACTACCCTATGACCCAACAATTGCACTGCTGGGTATATACCCTAAAGATACAAACGTAGTGATCCGAAGGGGCACGTGCACCCGAATGTTTATAGCAGCAATGTCTACAATAGCCAAACTATGGAAAGAACCTAGATGTCCATCAACAGACGAATGGATAAAGAAGATGTGGTATATATACACAATGGAATACTATGCAGCCATCAAAAGAAATGAAATCTTGCCATTTGCGACAACGTGGATAGAACTAGAGGGTATCATGCTTAGCGAAATAAGTCAATCAGAGAAAGACAACTATCATATGATCTCCCTGATATGAGAAAGTGGAGATGCAACATGGGGGGCTAAGGGGGTAGGAGAAGAATAAATGAAACAAGATGGGATTGGGAGGGAGACAAACCATAAGTGACTCGTAATCTCACAAAACAAACTGAGGGTTGCTGGGGGGAGGGGGGTTGGGAGAAGGGGGGTGGGGTATGGACATTGGGGAGGGTATGTGCTATGGTGAGTGCTGTGAAGTGTGTAAACCTGGCGATTCACAGACCTGTACCCCTGGGGATAAAAATATATTATATGTTTATAAAAAATAATAATAAAAAATTACTCTCTTGCTAATATAATATTCTAAATGCAAAAAAAAAAAAAGAAAATGAAAATAGAGCACGTGAAGACTGCTAGGACCACCACAGCCGCGCTTCCCAGCACCTGCGCCTGTGTCAGAGAAAACTGACGGCCACACACCAATGACTTTGGCTTCCACCTGAGACAACGTGAGCAAGAAGAGTGAACTAATTCAGTGTGAATGGAGAATGGGATGAGCCAAGATGGGAGTGAAAACCAGTAGCACGGAAAACAGAAAAAAACAGAGATAGTCCATGAAACCAAAAGCTAGTTCTTACTAAAAGTGACGTGTCTCTGCTCAGACAGATCAGGAAAGGAGAGACGAGACACACAAGACCAGTATCAGGAATGAGGAGGTGACAGGACAGACTGCAGATATAAAAGGATTTTAAGGGAATATTATGAACAACTTTATGCTAGTAAATCTGACACTTCAGATGAATAATTTTTTTTGAAATGACCAAAGCTCACTCAAACATTAATGTGTAACTTAATAACCATATATCCATCTAACAAATTGAATTTGTGGTTGAAAGCCTTTCCACCGACAGAACTCCAGGCCCAAATGGCTTCACTGATGTGAAAGGAAGAAATAATATTCCTTACGCAAACTCCTCCAGAAACTTGAAGGAGAGGAAACACTTCCCTGCTCGTCAGTGAAGCCATTATCTTGCCTCCAACAGGAAAGACATTACAAGACTACAGACCAGCACCTCTCATGAATGAAGCCATCACTACCCTTAACTAAATTTTAGCCAATTTATGAAATGTGTGTGTGTGTGTGTGTGTGTGTGTAGGTATTAGCCATGGCTCAGTGTGGCTAACCCCAGGCATCTGTGAAAAACCCACTGCTAACATTTCTTGATAGTGAAAACCAGAAATCTTTGGATGTAGGATCAGAAACAAGGCAAGGACACCTGCTCTCACCCCTTCTAGCCAACATGCCATTGGAAGGTCTGGTCAGTAAAATAAATCACAGAAGAGAAAGTAAAGGGATCTAGACTGGAAAGGGAGTTAAACTGTTTTTAGATAACCTGATCATCTCTGTAGAAAAACCCAAGAGTCCAGAAAAAACTCATTAGAGCTAATACCGGAGTCTAGCAAAGTTGCAGGGTACAAGATCAATGTGTCGAAACAAATGCTATCTTTCTATCCTGGAAACACACAACTGCAAGTTGAAATTTAAAGAACACCATTTATAGTAGTACCAAACGTATGAAATATTTAGGACAGATCTGACCATGCGCAAAACCCACAAAGCATCACTGAGAAAAAGTAAGAAACTAAAAATTGGATTGATGTTCCAAGTTCATGGCCCGAATCAGTGTGGTGAAGGTCTCAATGTCCCTCATTTTAATGTATGTTGTAAATGCAATCGCAATCAGAAATCCCAGAGTATCTTTTGAAGCAAACAGGACACGTTGATTCTAAAAATCCTTTTGGAAATGTAAGGGAAGTAAAAGAGCCAAAACAACTTTAAAAAGAAGAGGCGCCTGGGTGACTCAATAGGTTGAGCACATGACTCTTGATCTCGGCTCGGTCATGGGATTAAGCCCCAGGAGGTGTTCCTTGCTAGTGGGGAGTCTGCTTGAGACTCTCTCTCTCACTCTGCCCCTTTTCCCACCTGCTCACTCATGTTCCCTCTCTCTCTCTCAAATAAATAAAATATTAAGGAATTGCTTAACCAAAAAAAAAAAAAAAAGGAAGAGAGTCAGAGGACTAACACTATGTGGTTTCAAGACTTACTATAAAGCTACAGTAACCAAGACAGTACATGATCAGTGGGAAGATAGAGCTAGATCATTGAAACAGAACAGAATCCAGAGAGACCCACACACACAGGAAGCCAACTTTCTACAAAATGCAAAGATAATTCATTGGTGAAAGCAAAGTTTTCAAAAATGATCCTGGAACAATTGGATATCCATTTGGAAAAAAAAAAAAAAGCATTCTATACTAGGCAGGGAGGGGTGGGAGAGAAGGGGTACAGAGTCATGAGGGGCACAAGGAAGGTTTCTGGTGATGGATATGTTCATATTTTGATTATGGTGGTGATGTTATCAATTACACATGTGTCAAAAGTTACCAAGCTATACTCTCTAAATATGTGCAGCTTATCATAGGTAAAGGTAAAAAATTGCCCTTAAGACTCTATGTGGCCTATCCTCCATTCACCCTATGACCTTAATTCTGAAAACCCTGTCCCTTGCTAAGTCCACCTCAAGCACGGAGGATTCTTTGCTGCTTTTTGGCCAAGCCCTCACCGCCCCTCACCTTTGCACATGCTGTTCCCATGCCCAGAATGCTTTTCCCCACGGTCTGCCTGGCTTTATCTCTCACCAGCACAGGCTCCTTAGGTCTCAGCTCAAATGTTAACAATTCAGAGGCTTTCCTTAACCACCAGCTTAAAATCAAAGCTTTCCACCCCTCTCCCCCAGCATACGTACACATACACACACACACACACACACACACACACACTCTCTCTCTCTCTCTCACACTCACATGACTCCTGGCCCACTTTGCTCCTTCATTCCTGCCCATGGCACCTTCTAGGATTATATTCATCATCTGTGGCCATCCTCCCACACACTCTTACATGTCACCTCCACAAGGGCAAGTGCTGTTGTCCCGCTTGTTCCCTGCTGCATTCCCAAATCCTGGAACGAGGCTCACCACTTTTTAGACATTCGATACACATGCTGCAAATGCTCCTCAGTCAAGATCTCTAATGATATATCCTTACATAGCGGATATTGTGCTACCATTGCTCTGTTAGAAAAGGATGAGTTAAATTTATGTACCTCGCCCTCCCTGTGGCATGAAAGAGGCTCAGGGATCCCTCCTGCTGCAGCAAGCCAGATGGTGCTGTCCCAGAGTACTCAGGACATCCTGCCAACACATCGGGATTGTCTTACCTGCAGCCCCGGGCTATGCCCTGAGCTCAAGGTGGGGGGCCTCTTCACTGTGTGACCCAGAAGGAGACCCTGCCCTTCATCCCATCCTCCCTCTGCCCTCCTGAGGAACTGATAGCTCAGAAATGGTGGAGGTGGGTGACAAGTGGGAAGGGGATGATTTATCAATATTGCTGGTTCCACTGATTAAAAAAAAATAGGCAGAGAAGTTTAATGAATCAGAAAATTCTTCTGGCCTACTTTTGATTCATTTTGATTCAAACCATGTGCTCTCTCTCTCTCTGAACCTTAGCAAAAGCAAATAAAATCTGAAGAAGAAATTCCACAGGCAGGTAAAAAATCCACTTCCCTAATTTTAACTTGAACTTCGAGTTCAGTTAAGGCCAAAATAGAACCCAAACATGTATGTCTCTGCATAAGGAAAGATGTTCAAGATAGTAGTTAAGTAAATTAAACAGGTTACAGAATGAATGAATGAATGAATGAATGAAGAGACGATTTCAGGTACCCCACATAAATTATACATAGGCAAAAAAACATATTAAAAATTGTTCATTATAGTTAACCTCACAAATAAAGTTGCCAGTTACTTTATCAGTTATTTGAGAATAGCACAGAATTGCAACCCAGGTAAAGAAACCTACAGAAAAACCATAGGACAGAGCCCACGAGGTTCACTTAGAGTGGAAAAGAGGGTTGGGGCTGTTGGTCAACAGTCAACTGGGAGCTGGAAGTATAGTGGCTTCTCATTGGCTGAGCCTGATTGCTATGCATTGGCTGGACTGTCACTACTTCTCATTGGTTGAGCTGTGACAGTCTCTCAGTGGCTGAGCTGGCACTATCTCCCATTGGTTGAGCTGGGACAGTCTCTCATTGGCTGGGCTGTTGTCCGGCAGAAGAAAACTCTGCCTTCTCCTGCAGGGATAATTAAGTAGTATCCCCTTGCAAGGTGGTCTGTCCCTGTGGGGTCTGCCATTGTCACCCAGTGAGCATCCTGCTGGCCACCGTAGGCTATTCTCAGTGAGGTTTCCCTTTATTAATTTCCACACAGTTAACTAGATGAGGGTGGGACTGCAGAGGACTTGCACTGTTTTACGTTGTAGACTTCTGTAAAGTCTGAATTTTTTTTTGTCAAGGACATATTTATCATCACTGACTAATAACTGTATTTGGGGGGTGGGTGGGACACAAATAAAATGAAGGAAGGAAATAATTGCAGTTATTCCAGACCTTCTAAATATTCCAATTAGGCAATTATAAGAATAAATGAAGAACTAGAAGAGTCTGGGTTTTGTTTCTAAATCCTCTTTGTGATTTGAAGAATGCTTGGAACATAAGTATTGAAATCATCTCAATTTCCTCTAAAGCTCCCTTTTGGTATGCACTCTCATCCTCTTGACAAATGTTAGTTTGCATTTGCCTAGCCAGTGGACACACATGTGTGTTGAGGATAAGCTTGGGATCAGGAAAAACATTTCTTCCCTTTCCATTGGGAGCCCAGGAGAAAAGAGTAACAGTGACAGGGACTCATCCAAGGGCGGCTCTCTGCTGCGGGAATGTTTTGTTTCATGGCAGTTGGGGAGCAGAGAGCAGAGGGCAGTAGCCCATGGTGAGATGGGAAATTCCTGGAAGCCCTAAGCACTTCCATGGTGGGGATGATTGACATCCGACCATGGAAGCCTCACTTGGGTAAACATCCCAGAAGGGCTAGCCCGTTCCCCTGCCAGAGTCAGATTAGCTCATTTCCCTAAGACTTGGGTGACCTTTTGTCACCAAGTCATTTGAAGTGTGGGTACTGATCCACATGACTCCTGCAAGAATGTGGCCAGTTCTAGACAATGGTGGGATGACCTGGGCCACGTTGGGCCAGGAGGACTCCATGGGCATGAGTGGGGGTAGGGACAGACGTGGACTCACACTTTTGAGATTCTGTAACTTTAGGAACGTCGTGTTTCTGGCCCAATCCCATCGTCTGCCTATCTTCATATAAGTGCTCAAAAAGAAAAAAGTTCAAAAACAATGACTGGCTCCTGCTGTTTATAAAATGAAGTCAAAATTCCTCAACCCAGCACAGTCAAGTTTTTAGCCTTACCATTATCTGGCAAGTTTCTGGCCCTCTCTGTGTCCTCCTGGCTGATGTCAGATCCCACCTGCCCCTTCCTGGCTGGAAATACCCTTTCACTCAAACTGCCTCCTTTACCGTGTGTCTCACACCTCAAGTGACCCCCAGTGAGTGACACTGTTGTATTGATCCCCTCCCCTTGAGTGTGGCTGACAATGTGACTTGCTTCTACCAGTATGGGATGGCAAAGATGGCGGGATGGTCATTTCTGTGACTGTGTGCTGGAAGGCTCAGGTCCTGGCAGACTGGAGGGAGACATTTTCTTCCTGGCCTTGGAGAGGCGGCACTGTGAATTCTCTGGCCATAGGAAAAGAATCCTTCCAACAACCTGTATGAGTTGGAAGAACGGCCTTCCCTTCGGCGGGTAGGAACATAGCCCAGCTGACACCGGGGTCACAATCTGGTGAAACCCTGAACGGACAGCCCCGCTGAGCTGTGCCTGCGCTGTGACCTACAGAAACAGGAAGATACCAAACAGAGCGGTTTTGAGCTGCTGTGTTTGTGGGAATTTGCTAGATAGCTAGAAACTGACACCAGCCACTGTCCACTCATCAGGCTGTTCGTGTTCAACCACCCAGAGGAGCAGGTGCTCTCTCACCAATATTGCCAGCGCTTGGCATCCCAGGAACCCCCGCGACACCATGAGCAATGCCAGATGACGTAAAGCAGTCTCTCTTATGGGAGGACTTATCGAAGGAAGGCTGTAATAGATATTATTTAAGAGGCAAAAAGAATGCCTAGGATCCAACATGGTGAGTCCTCATGAAATAGAAGAATGGCCTTGCTCCACCTTTAATGGAAGCTTTCCAACAGAAAGGGCCTTGAGGAGTACCTGGGGGGCTCAGTCAGTTAAGCAGCTGCCTACAGCTCAATCATGATCTCAGGGTCCTGGGATCAAGTCCTGCATCGGGATCCCTGCTCAGTGGGGAGCCTGCTTCTCCCTCTCCCTCTGCTGCTCCCCCTGCTTGTGCAAATAAATAAACATTTAAATAAATAATAAAATAAATAAATAAATAAATAAATAAAATAATTAAATAAATAAATAAACAAATAAATAAAATTTTTAAAAAAGAAAAGAGGCCTTGCATCTGAGTCTATGGCAATCGGACCCCTGCACGCCCGCCCAGGGCTCCATCAAGTCAACGCAGAGGGAGGGATTTGTGGAGGACACATGTAGTGTCCTGTCTTGCTGGATAAAAAAGGGCCTCTGACCTCATGCGCTATAACTGAGAGCACTGTTTTCTTCTAATAACCCAAAGGAGGATAAGTATTCGATCTGACACAGCATAATTTAAGGAACCACCACCAGACACCCAAGAGGCAACCAAAACGTAATATGATCAGAGTTCATTCTTTAATCTTTCAGCCAAAACTCAGTGAATGAAAATACGTGAGAAACCGATTTGCCTTTTTCATGACTAAGCTCATTATATAAACAAACTTCCACATTGGCCCTGAAAACTAAATTCTCACTTCACTCGATAATGTTGATGGAATAAAGCAGCAAATTAAATCTCAACATAACAGACAACCCTATAATCACATTTTTAATCACTTGCCACTTGAGACTGAAGGAAACTCAGTATTCGGTCTCTTCAGAAATTCTCTGTCAAGTCCCCACATTTGTGCTCAAAGCCGAGAAGCCACCAGCCGAGCATGTACCCCGGACCCCATCAGAGGTGCTGCCCTAGGAACGAAAGGAAGGGTCATGTGTCAGCCCCTGCCGGCTAGGACAGTCAAGTGCTTCGGTTTTGAGGCTCAAAGTCATGAACTGAGAAAAGTAAGAAATTATTCATTTTGGTGGCACTGGTTTTAAAAGCACCAACTCGAGAGGCGCTTGGGTGGCTCTGCCCTTTCAGCCCAGATCATGATCTCAGGATCATGGGATTAAGCCCTGCATCGGACTCCATGCTCAGCGTGGAGCCTGCTTGAGATTCTCTTCCTCTCTCTCTAGTGCTCCTCTCCCTCTTTCCCAAATAAATCAATAACTTTTAAAATAATTTAAAAAAGCACCTACTCCAGGCATCATTGTTCTCCCTTTTGGCTCCCCCCCGTTGCAGCCGTCTGAAGTGACAGACGCCCGTGAAGCCCCCCAGGCCATTAACGGGGATCCATCCCTTCCACAGATCCCCTGCCTCATGGATTGATGGGCATCTCCTGCCCACTGCATTAGGGCAAGGAGACCAATGTCACCAAGATGACATTTGTCGACACTCAGGGCAGCTTGGAGATGGCTCTGTTCTCCTGGTTCTGCCCGTTAGCCGCCCAGAGCCATAGGGGATGAGCTTCTGAACTAGAGCTCAGTGTAGAGGCCATGCAGAAGGCCCCAGAATGGTGGAGCAGGAAGGGGTCAGCCCAGGGCAGCCTCTGGCCACATGGTTAGGACACAGCCCTCAGGAACCCAGCCCCTGACTTAGGGTTCAGGTCCCGGTTCACCTTTTCTGTAGCTTTGGAGAAAACACTGTGTTTCCCCACCAGCCCTGGGCGCCTTTCACCCTGGCTCTGTGTCTCAGCACATTTGCACGCACCATCTCACGTCCCCTTCCCTGTGCCTGCTGGGTGCCCTGCCTGGGGCCCTGCAGGAGCCGTGAGCTTGGAGGAAGGGGTTGGGTGAGGGGCGAGCCCCACGTCCTCCCACATGTCACACTCAGCTGTCACATCTCCTGAGTCTTCTTCCACCTGGATGAGTTCCTCTTCTGCCCTTGGCTTTGATGACCCACTGTCCAGGCCCCAAGGCCAGTCACTTCAGAGCCCGCCCTCCATGAGGGTTCATCTGATGTCCCCTCCAGGGTGCTGGATCCAGGCCCCACGAGGGGCAGATGGCTCCCAGGCCTGATCTGGCCTTCCTGCTGCATCATGCTTGCTGGAGCGCACGTGTGGTTTTGCTCATTGTGGATGGTTTTCACGTGGGTTGCTTGATTGAGTTGCTGTCCACCAGGCTTCCAAGATGTAAAGATACTGTATTATTGTGTTACCATGTAACTGTTGAAATGTTTCGTGTAATTAGTACTTATTTTACAGAAGATTTTTTAAAACAGCGTACATATCCCTCTTCTTGTCAGACCTGTCGTGAACTCACTTATTTATGTTGATGTAGACTTGGTGTTTCCTGCCTCACTCAAGAAGCCCTGACCCAGCGTGGCTCATTTGAATGCTAAGTGGCTGCAGATCTGGGGAGGGGGGCAGCTGGGGGGCTTCATGGAGGAGAAAGCTGAGTGGACTGTAGGAGGAGGCGTGGTCTTCCTGTCAGAGGAGGTGTGGAGGAGCGCAATGTGGCCACGGATCCCAGGGAATGACATGGTGCCACGGAAGACCACGGCCACCCTGGGGTCTGCAGGGGTCCCAAGTGGCTAGAATTTAGGAGGCACATGGGGGAGGTAGGAGAGGCAGGGGAAGAGCTGCAGGATGAGAATGTCTGGACATGATGAGCTCCTGAGAGTCAGAGAGGCTGAGAGCGTCCCAGGAGAACGTGGCTGCAGGAACCTCGTCATCCTCCCTCCCAGAGAGGAAGAGGCAGTGAGTCTGGCAGCAGGCTGGAGCAGGGCGCCTTGGGCCAGGTTCCTCCACACGTCATTGTGGGGGTCGCTCCATTACTACAGAGAACGCCTGAGTCCAGAGCCCCAAGCGCCTGAGCTCCAAGCCCCAGCAGGCACCTTGAAAATGCGGCCCATATCAGGGAAGAATGTAGGCAGGAATGTGCTCCAGAGAGAGCTACCTGCGGCGCACACACAGGAAGTCTCCAAGTGTGTGCTCAGGGAAGGGACTCAGCCCCTCGGTGAGTAGTGTCTGGGATCAGGACTGACTTATGGAGAAGCCCTCGGGGTCCCCACCATTAGCACCTGGCAGGAGCAGAGGCCATCGCTCATACTCAGCCTGGCCCTGCCCTGGCCCCCAGCCCAGGGCCCCCATCACAGCTGCTCCTAATGTGGACTCCGATGCTAAAGCAACACTCACCCCTTCCCACCCGAGCCCAGCTATCCCACAGCCCACACTGTCTCCCGGTGGTCTGTGCATTGAAACCACATCAACTCCCACCCCCTCCTTCATTCCAGGCCCCTTCCAGAGCCCTCCTGAGAGCCTCCCACACAGGGAAGCCTGGCGAGCGCTCTGCCCAGCCTACCGCTGCTCCCCTCTGGAAACTGCTCCCAGAGCTGTGGGGTTCCCCCTAGCATGCCCCTCAGTGTAGCCTCGCCTCTCCTCCCCCTAGCTCCCTTGGGATCCTCCCCCAGCTGGTCCTGCTCTTCTCATCTTCCCCACCCTTCCCTACAGGCTGGCATGGCCCCACCCCCACACACAGGAGTGCCCTGAGCTGACCCAGCACCTCCCCAGCCCAGGCAGCAGCCCTCCTCCATGTGCCCCTGCCACCAAGGGTCAGGAGGACCTCAGTGCCTCCACTGTGCCCCATGGAGGCCAGCTGGGCCATCCCATGATCACCTGCCTGGAGCAGATCTCAGGAGCAGGGGGCCTGCCTCTGCCCACCTGCCTGCCTGCAGGGAGGGCATGAGACCCAGGCTGGGACCCCTGCAGGGGTGGGGACTTGGAAGAGCAGGCACCCTGAGCCACCCAGGGACAGCATCAACCCCAGGGAGGAACCTGTGCATGCCAGCTGCTTGGGAGACCTTTCTATGGAAGAGCTACTGAGGATGCCTGCGGCTCGTGAGCACCCGTGGGGCGGGAGGGGTGGGAAGGCAGCAGCCGGGCAGAGGGCTGACTCCCCAGCAGTGGCCAGAGCTCCCCTGTGGTCTTCTGGCAGGAAGAGCCAGCACCAGCTCCAGTGCCTTGGGCATCCTCCTCTCCAGCTATCAGGAGACCTCTTGCTGCCTCTGCATCTGAATTGGGCCTGGGCAGCAGCCACCATGCAGTTGGGCCGTCGGTGGGCAGAACCTCTGCCCTTGACCCCCAGAACCCGAGACTGTGGGCTTACTTGCAAAGGCGACTTTGCAGATAGGATTAAGTTTCAGCGCATGAGAAGGGAGGTTATCCCAGGTCATCTGGGAGGGTTGGATGTCCTCACAAGGGTCCTGAACGTGGAAGGGGGCAGGCAGGCATAAGAGCCCACTGACTCAGCCACTCGTGTAGGCAGCCTGGCAGACAAACCACAAAAAACATTTATGGGCCCCCTGGGCAACCTCTGACTGGTCAGGCTAGCCAGAAAGCTAACAGGGACCCTGGCCCACAGCAGGGGATGGCTTGCATCTGTAGTGAGAAGGGCATCTGCCACCTCAGATGACTTTCCAGAGTCTCTCTGGCTTTCTGCCTGTCAAACCTCGCCTCTCTGCCTCTGCTCTCTCCCGCTTTTGGTACCAGGCACTGGGAGACGCCGTCCTATGACATAGCCGACTGCCCCTTTCTGTCACTGTCCCAGCTGAGCCAGCCACTGTCCCACCCACAATGGTGGGAAGACTATCCCTTCCAGCTCGTCCCCATCCTAGGACAACAACGATGGCAGTTTATCTCTGTGTGGACGTAATCACAGACCCTCACTGATGACCCCCCACACAGTCCCCAAGTGCCCACGGCCTGCCCACCACACAGCCACAGGCAGCAGAGCCAAGGCAATGGGCTGAACTTGTTGTTGGTAAAATATCATGGTTTATTTTGTTTTGTGCAAAATTCACAGAACCACGTGACTATATGAGCACAGCCCCAGAGCCCCCAGAGTTCTGGAGGTCGAGTGGTCGGCCTTTCAGGGAAGCCGCTGGGGAGCCAATCATACGAATTGAAGCTGTGGGCACACAGTGTGTCTGACTATGTGTCCGGCCTCCCCGCACAGAGCGCTGGGTCCTGGACACAGCCTGGCTGTTCATCAACATGACTGCAGGACACATGACTTCGGGGGTCCCACAGAGCGCGAGTCTCACTGCCCACGAATTTCGCCCTGGGAACATGGGACAATATCTGGGACATTTTGGGTTGGGGCCCAGGGGATGGAGGCCAGAGTGGGTGCCCACCCCCGGCGGTGCACAGGACTGCCCCACCTGGAGAGTGAGTGCACCCCACATCCACGGCGCTCAGACTGAGGAGCTCCATGCCCCAGGATGGTCAGCTGCTGGGGAGAAAGCGTGACTCTAACATGCAGAGACCCACAGATGCCTGGATGCCGCTGTGTGGGAACCTGTGTGGTCGGAGTCTATCTCTGTAACACAGCAGACATCAACAGCGCCCGGCTACAGGGCAGGGACTCGGCGAGGGTCTGTTCACGCCAGGCGGTTAACACGCAGCGTTCGCTTGAGGAAAGGAAATGGAGGGTAGGGGGTGTGGTGTCGTCTTTGTTCCTTTTTCTCACTTTAAAAATATTTCTTTATTCTCAACGTGTACCCATTATTCGGCCTGCTTGTGCAGTGAGAGGCGGACGTCCGCCTGGAGGCAAAGCAGGAGGGGAGGCCCTGTTTTCAAGGTCACAGCCATCCAAGGAGACAGGTTTAGCGTGTGTTTCAAAGGCATCTCCAGTCCTTTAATTCCGAGATGCTTGTTCTTGCTCTTGCCTGGCAGGAGCCCCCCAGCTCCCCACATCCCAGCCTCACAATACCTGCTTCTGGGATGAGTCAACGAATCTAGGACAACCAGCTAGAAGTGAAACAGGGACCTGCTCTTTTATCAACCTATTTCCACCAACATCAGGGACCAGAGAACCAAAAAGGCAGAGGGAGGAGGCCAGGTGGGCGGCCCGCCAGGGGGAGCAGGATGGCCGCTGCCCAGCTCCCAGCAGAGCCCCTCAAAGGCGAGAGAGCCTGAGGAGCCCCCGATGGCGGCGGGATGGGGCCACGCTGCCCAGACGCCTCAGCCAGGCTGAGAAACACGCTGAGCCCCGGTTCCCATAAATCCGGCTTTTATGTGGCAATGAATAGGGGTAAACAATGGATCTATTTCAGGCCGCAGGGAAACCAGCTCAGCCTGGGTCCCTCTCCTGCAATTAGGAGCCTCAACATGGCGGGTCTCCGGATCCCCTGCCGGCCCGTGAGCCTCACAAAGACAGCCCCCTGCCTGGGTTTGGGGGAGGAGATCCCGCCTTCCCCAGGGCCTGTTGCTGCCAGGACCCCCTCCCCTGCTACGGGAGAACGTGCACTGGGCAGCCCCAGAGGCCGGCAGGACCTGGCTGGTGGTCACTGCCCCATCACCCCATCTTGGGGAGCACAGAATCAGCCCTCGGCCTTGGGGGGGCTCTCCCTACTTCTCCCAGAACGGGAGCCCCTCTACTTGCCCCTTCACCCATGGTAGCCAGCGTCTGCTCGAGTTCTCCCGCTGAAGCAAAACCCCAGGAGGACAGCTTGGAAGTCACATCCACGTCCATCAGTCGCTATCACTGCATCACTCTGCTTGTGGACACCGGGCACGCACCCACCCCCAAGAGTGGACATCAATGTGCTGGGGGTAGCCAGACCAAGCAAGTCGGCCATTCATACACAATCGTCCCCATGCCACAGTCTGAGGTGGCATGGGATCCACCCCCACCCCCTGTCCTTTGTCCCCCAGACAAGTGTCCCTGTAAAGTGCATATTCTCCAGACTCTCATTTTCCCGCCCCCTGCCTGGCCCAGGAGAGGGCTTCGGAGGGGACCCTAGATTCACACTGTCCTTCCTCAGCAACAGGCCAGACGGGCTCCCTCACATCATGCCCCAGGCCCCACCTGTGAGAAAAATGCTGCTGGCCTCTCCCTCCCCAGCTCCCAGCCTTACCGCTTGGAAGCGGTCATGTTCACCTCTATTAGCTATTCTGCTCTTCACCCTACACACTTCCAAAGAATCCGTTTATACCTTGTGATGATTAATTCTGTGTGTCACCTGGGCCAGCCCACGGTACTCATTTGTTGGCTCAAATACCAGCCTAGATGTCACCGTGAAGGAATTTTTTAAACGAAAGCAGATGGCCTTCCATAATGTGGGTGGGCCTCACCCAATCAGCTGAAGGACTGAGGATGAACAACTGAAAGAGACGAAATCCTGCCTCCTCATGGCCTTTGGACTCAAGCAGACCCATCACCTCTCCCCAGGCTCTCCAGCCTGCCCTTCAGATCGCAGACTTGCAAGCCCTCACAATCGCCTTAACCACTTCCTTAAAATAAACCTTTCTCCCTTTCTCTCTGTAATCACATCCTGTTGATTCTGTTTGTCTAATACACAGCCTTGCTGTGGGCAGCCTCTGAAATGGTTCCCAGGGATGCCCAAGTCTTAGTGGACATGTTCTTGAGAAGTTCCCTCCCCTTAAATGTGGGAGGGACCCAGTGATGGATTCTAATAGAGACAGTATGGCAGACATAACGGGGTGCCCTTCCAAGATTGGGTTACAGAAAGACCTCTGTTTGCTTGCCCTCTCTTGGGCCCTTTCTGGAGTCAGAGCCTTTCCTCTGAGGGAATGCAGCAGCTGCAGTGTGAGCTACTGTATGGAGAGGCCTCTGAGACAAGGACAAGAGGGAGGCCTCTAGCCAATAGCCATTAGTGTATGAGTCCTGGCAACAGTTTGGTGAAGGAGGTGGGTCCTTCCCCGTGAGGCCTTCACAAGACCGCAGCCTCAGCGGACGCCCTGGGAGAGACCTGTAGTCAGAAGACGCACTGTCCTGAGCCTGGATTCCTAACCCACTCAGACAATGGGCTATTAAATATATTTCAGTTGAGGAGCTGTTGTTTTGGGCCATACACTTCGGGGTGACTCACTTCACGCGGATAGGAGACTAATCCGCCCCCATTCCTTTACATTTAGACCTTCTCTGCCGAATATGCCGTCCCCACTGTTTTCCCTTCCCATTCTTCCCAACACGGCCATATCAAAGTCTGAGTGAAATCAATGCCCAGGCCTCACAAGTTTACAACTGCATAAAGCACATTTACTTCTGAGCTAAAGAGTGCAACCTGATGACATTACTATGTTCTCCATCCATTTTTTCCAGAGTTGGTCATTGCCTTGCTTTTATTTATTCACTTTTGTAAAGTTTAGTTTTCCATGTACCGATGTATAATTCAAATGCTCAAATAGAATTTTTAAATGCCATCAATACTTTTCCAAATGTTCAAAAGTGTCAGATCATCTACTGTTTTCATTTTCCTTACCTTCTGACATCTCTCCCTGGGACCCTTGAGCTGTCCTCTGGAATCCTGCAACTAGACCTGCAGCCATCGCTCTGGGGCTTCCGTTCACCTCTCCCTGGAGTGGTGCAACCTATGTCCCATATTTTGTGGTTTCTCTGTGCACCATGCCACCGAAACAGAGGCCCACCTGCTCCCCAAGAAAGAGAACATAGTCCAGTCCTAATAGGTCTGAAAACCCATATAATCTCCCGATAGATAGTTGGTTGATAGAGTTTTTAGGTGCAGTGTCCTGGTTCCCCTCCAGACGTGGTGGCGGGGGGCAGGGGGCCTTGCCGCGTCCTCCAGTCATCCAGAGGTCAGATGCCATTGGAATTCTCCTTCCTTTCATATGGTTTGCCTTTGCAGTTTGAAAACTTGTAGGCTTTCCTTTTGTCTCCAGTGTCCTGAAGTTTCCATAGCTGTGCCTTCTTGTGGATCTTTCTCGTCCACAGGACAGGGTGGGGAGGCAACCCTGTCTTCCTGGATGCTCCCTCCTCACTGCTGGAACTTTCCTTGGGTTATGGTCCTGTTGTTCATGTAGGACATCCTGAACTGACCTGCAAATGTTGTGTCTTCCCTCTGCTACTGTCCATGTTTTTGTCTTTACACTTCATTTTATCAGAGGTTTTCTCTACTCTATCCTCCTCCCTTTCTGCTGATTTTTAAATTTAGATGATTATATTCTGAATTGCCAGTAATATTGCTTGTTTTCAGAATGCTACTTTTGTTGTGATGCCCTCTTGTGTTTCAGAGACACACTATCTTACCCAAGCCTGATAACATTCACGTGTTAAGCCTCCCCCCTCCCACTAAATTCAGGCTCACACCTTTAATTGTATTCATATCAATAATATTGATATCAATAATAGTTAATGCCAGGGGCATCCTAGATGTTATCCCATCACTTAGCCCATTTCTCAGATGAGAAGAGGCGTAGAGAATGTGTGTGCCCCACCTTGTCTCATAATCTGTCATAAATTAGGCTAGACTCATAGGTAGTAGGTAGGATCCCTTCTGAGCACTTCACTCCTGCATATCCAGATGGCAGGATGGATGGAGCTTTGTGGTTCTCCCGGCCACATTCGCTCTGAGCTGGTTCCCCTGAGGCCCACTCTCTACCTCTCCAGAACGTGGGTCCTTCTAGCCAACCCAGAGGGATGCAGGGGCTGGCCTACGGGCGCATGCATAGTCTGGGAAGTGGTAGTGATCCTTCTGTGGAGCACCCCCGAGCTGGGAAGGAGCCACTGTGCCTCACTGCACTGTCCATACCTGGCGTCGTCTGTCACTGGGGGAGAGGATGAGAGTTCAACAATGTGGCTCAGATGACAGGGAAACTAGTGTTTGTTGAGAGCTTTCCATGGGCCAGGACCAGCACCTTCGTTCCCCTTCCCGGCCCGAGGACATCAGTGCCCAAGTGCTCATATTTCCAGATGAGGATACGGAAGCCTGCAGGCACCAAGTAACTTGTCCAGAGCCTCACAGCTATCAGCCAAGATGCTCCCCTTAAACACTTGTGATCTGAAACCAGCTCCGTCTCCTGGCTCCAGAGCTGGGAAGGAGCTGACTAGGGTGCAGTCAGGGGGTGCATGGCTGTGCCTTTGGGGAAGGTCCCAACCCAAGGATCTTTTGGCTCTTCTTGGGTCTTAGAGAAACCCAAGAGCTTTTGAGGATGCAGGCCTGGGTGTCAGCAGCTGGGAGGAGCCTGCCTTTCATCAGTTGCCTGCCGGACCCAGGAGCTAGCCTGAGATTCTGCCGGGGATCCAGGCCTAGCCCAAGATCCTGAACTGGAAAAAAGCCGATGAGTGTCTTGCTGGGGGGCCGATGATTGTCCTTGTGGGGCATCAGGACAGCTGGGTTTGATGTCTTGGGTCTAAGTGGGCCGTCCCTCCAAGAGTGGCAGAGCGATAGTGAGGCTCAGGACAGAGCTCTCACCCTCTGAGGCTTCTCCCTAGTTTCTGTTTCTTGGTTATGAAACAAGACCAGTGTGTGAGGGCCCCTAGAGCCTCACAGTAGGCCTGGGTGACACAGGACACCTGCCTCCCTCTGAGTTCCTGGATTCCGGGAGGCAGGGACCCCAGCAGGCCCAGTGCATGTGCCCCCGACCTCACCTGCCAACCCCTCCTTCCCACTGGGGTAGTCCAGGGACCGTGGAGCAGGTTGCCATCAACCCGGGGCTGAGAGGCCAGAAGATGCTGAATGCCCCCCTGGGTTGCAGACACACGGACCCACCTGACTCAAGAAGGGTCTGTCGTCTGGGGCGTGTTTTCTTGATCAAAAGCAGAGGCACTAAAGCAGGGGAGACTCTGGGCACTAGGAATGTCCCATCCTACCACCGAGGCGGGGTCAGTCAGTGAGCTGCATGTCAGAGATGGGCGTGCCTTCCTCTATCACACCTGCAACCTCACATACTATCAGTCCTGCTGTGATCCTGCTGTCACCCTGGCAGGAGTCACACCTTCCCCCCATCCAGCCTGGAGGTCAGAGCTCACGCTCCTCCTCCAGCCCCCTGGGCTCCCCTGGACAATCCCCCAATCTGCCACTAGACCCCCACAGCCAACATGGCCATCAAGCTCCTGACAGCCCCCACAACCCCCCTCAGACCCCCACCATTCCCACACCCTCCCAGGGTCCCACAGCCCCCACAGTCTCCCCTCAGACCCCCACAGTCCCCACACCTCACAGCCCTCCAGGGTCCTATAGCACCCCACAATCCTCCCTCAGACTCCCACAGTCCCCATATCCCCCACGGTCTCCCACAGTCTCCCCAGCCCCCACAGTCCCCACAGCCCCCCATAGTCCATATCCCCCCATGGTCCCCACAACCCTCATAGCCCCCTACAGTCCCCCCTTATGCCCCCGCAGTCCCCACATCCCCCCACAGTTCCCCACAGTCCCCACAGTCCCAATAGTCCCCACATACCCTCATGGTCCCACATCCTCCCCACAGTCCCCACATTCCCCCACAGTCCCCACAGTTTCCCCCAGTTCCTATAGGCACAACAGTCCTCACAGCCCCCCTCAGACCCCACATCTCCCCACAGTCCCCCAGGACTAGAACAAATTTAGAACCACTCCCACCAGGCCAAGAACCCAATTGCTGTCCACTGTAAGTCCTTTCCTGTTGTACTTCTGGGGACATGAGAGAGGTGTTTGGGGTTCAAGGGAGTGGGTTTTACCTGCATTAACATTAAGTAGATTCTCAGTGAGAATTTCAGACTCAAATGGGCATTTGGGGTCCCGTAAAGGAGAGGTGCCCACGACGGAACTCACCCACATGTGCAAGGTGTTCTCCTCCCTGCCTTTACTCACTGCTCATGGAACGAGGTCCGGGACTGAAGGGCTGGCGTCAGGCCCAGAACTGGAAGCACACCGTTGGCATTCTCCCCCAAGCTTTCCGCCCACTGGACTTCCACCCCCTGCCTGTGCCCATGTCTGGACAGTGGCCCTGCGTGCCCACCTGGCTCTGGCAGCCTCTGGCCATGAGGACCCAGGACCAGAGCTGGACCAACATTCCGGCAAGCCGCCGTCCTGTCCCCGCAGTCAGTATCGAGTCCCTGGGTTGTTTCCCAAGGGCCATGAGTTCAAAGGCCCTTGGGGCTTCCTGGTGAGCAGACCCCTGGCCAACAGGCCCTTGAGCCCTGGCAGAGTGTCTGCCATAGCTCCCAGGAGTATGTACTGCCCAAGACGGCCAGACGGTTCTAAGGGGGCAGCCCTGGGAAGACTCCAGCCTGCCTGGGGGTAAATTAGCAGTGCGAAGCTCATGCAGGCCAGGCCTTCTGAACAAGACTCTGCAAAGGGCGTGCACACGGGCTCAAGGCTCACAGTGTGTGATGGAGGGAGGGAGGGGTCTACCCCTCCATGTGGGGGCCTGTTCCTGGGCCTCCAGTGTCTGCTGTTGGCTCCAGCAGGCCCCTAGCTTGGAAAGCCTCCGTTCCCTCCCCATAAGGCAGAGAGGATAGAACAGCTGGGAACTCAGCAGGAGCGAGGATTTCGGTGGGCGGTCCATGGAGGGGCCTGGTGCAGAGCCTCCTCTCAGAGATGTGTGTTGTGAGGACACCAGGCCTTTAGCAAGTGATGCAGGTCCATGGGTGGGGAGAGCACCCCCAGAGGTAGGGTGAGTAGGCATCTCCATGTTTCATCACACCTCCCCAGCACACTGGGTTCCTGCACACACACAGACGGCTGCGCTCGGACTTCCTCATAGGTGCAGACCCCAGTGTGGCTCTGTGTCCTTTGGGGACACCTGTGATGGGAGGACTGGAGAACATATGGTCTTGGGGCAGCTCCAAGCCCCCTTCCTGGCCCACAGAGGCAGCATCAGCCACGGGACGAGCTCCCAGGCCTCAGCTGCTCTGCAGAGCCCACCTCCCACACCCTCCATGCTTCTCAGAGACCCCAGGTCTGGACACCTGCCAGCCCAGCGGGTGCCCCCCCGCCATGGGGGGAGTTCACCCCCATGGACCACCCCCAGCCAACGAGACAAAAAGCAATAGATAAACATGTCTTCTCCTGGTCTGAGGTCTCAGAAGAGCCCTGGGTGGGCACTGCCTGCCCACAACTGTGCCAGGGCAATACATCCTGTTCCGACTTTGCCCTTCTGTTCACAGCCCCGCCCAGTCCTCCATCCCGGTTCCCGGGGACCACTCGCACACCCACTAAGATGTCACTGATGAAGTCTTGGGGTGTTGGGGTGCGACCCTTGCAAGCTCTTGGTATCCTGGAAGGAGGAGAATGAATGGGCAGCCCCCCACACTCTGCATCTCCTGCTGTTCTCCTGGGTGGAACCATGAGCCTCTCTCTCCAGGTCTCCCTTCTCCCATCCAGCCAGGCCCACACCTATGACCTCAGGCAGGATTCTCATACCTCCTTGGTGCTGAGGCCCTGGGCTGCCCTCTCAGGGAGTATTTCAGGGAGGAAGGCTCTGGTGCTAGGATCTTTGGGAACCTGGGGGCACAGAGCATCTGGCGTGGGCATGCTGCGGGGTCCAGGCAGCTATGACCACTCACATCTAATGACCATGTCTCTCTGTTCCAAGTCATAGGTCCTTGGGGCATAGGCCCCTATGTCCCCAACCCTGGCCCCAAGCCTGAGAGCAGGGGCCTCTGCTGGCAGTGGTCCACCCCATGTCTCTGGCAACATCAACTTCTCTCTGATGAGCCCCATTGTGGAGACTCTGGGTGTGCTGAGCCTGGAGCCCCACTGACCGGGGGAGTTCAGGGCTGTAGCCCACTGCCCGTCTGTGTCATGGCCAGAACCCTGCAGCTCCAGGAGGAAGCATCTTAGAAAAGACATGCTCCACCTCCAGGGTTGGGGCCCCTTCTTGCTGCCCCCCCCAACCCGCCCCAACGCCCAGAGCCAGACAGGGACGCACAGGCTCGCCAGACTTGGCCAATAAAAATACAGGTCACCCTGTGAAATGAGAATGTCAAATAGTCAATGAATACTTTTTTAGTATGGGGTCACCTGCCCTAGAATAGGGGCCCCCACTGCCCAGCCTCACACTGCCCCAGGGCCGGGGTCCCCTGGGCTCAGGAGAAGCCCTCTCATGGACCATACTGGGGCCTGGTCAGGAGTTCTCACGAATCAGCTAAAGGAAAAGGTGAGTTTTTAAAAGAATCGAAGGAGTCTTACACATTTTAGCTTTCAATTCTACAGGGAACCTTCTGGGACAATCTATTCATCCTTCCACCAAGGCACCTTCAGGCGGTCGCGGGCATTCCAGCGAGGATGGCGCCCCCTGGAGCCGGATTCTGGACCTGCAGGCTGGGATTCCAGGTCTGGGTTTCCTCCGAGGTGGGATCTGAAGGCAGGTCTCTGGGGATGTTAGGACGTTGGTTCCAATCTCAGCCTCCTCCTGGCCACATCTCACTGACACTAGTTTCCGTGGACCTTTCCAAGGCAAATTCGTTTTCATCTGCAAAACTCTCTTCTTGTTCATTAGATTTTATCATGTTTGAATCCTTTGCTTAAAATGACAAGAAGAGTCAGAAACTAGATTTGGGAATGGAATTCTTGAGTGTGAGATGCGTCCCCTCACCTTGCAGGTGCAGAGGGGGGCAGGGGCTTCTTGAGTGGACGTGGATTGGGCAGTGGCTGGGAAAACAGCGCACACAGCCCCACGATGGCCCAGATGCCCAGGGACAGCTGAGAGAGCTGCTCGGATGTGAACTGGGTGGCAGAGGTGGGGCGCTGAGTCTCCGTGTGTTCAGCCCATCAGCCCAGTCACCAAACCCTACCCTTGGGGCGCCGGGAGTGTTCCAGGCCCCAGACACTCAGGCACGCTCAAGGGGCCACAGACTGGAGTGCATATAGCTAAGCAGGAGGGCAGTACCACTTACTGGGGCCGAGGCAATGGGACAGAGTGACTGACGGTGCACTGGGGACGCAGAGGTTCCAGAGGGGCCAAAGTTCCTAGGCTCCGGGAGGGGCAGAGAGGGAGGCCCCAGAACTGAAGCTGTGCACACATTCCAGGGGATCAGAGGTGGGCTGGCCAGAGGGGAGCTGGCGGGCAAGCCTGCAGCCAGGGCTGAGGTTCCCAGGCCAGACCGGCCGAGCCGTGTGGACACCTCCAGAAGCAAACTGAAGCCACAGATGGGAGCTGAGCTGATAGCGGCTGTGGGGAGGGTCAGGGAAGAGGAGCATCCGCGAGGCACAGGCAGGGGAGCCCGAGGGTGCGAGGACCTCTGGCGTTAGGACTTCGTAATGAACAGGGGTCTGGATGGTGTCGGGATAGCTGGAAGGACTGTGACCCAGTGCATCCTGCTCATCCTTTCAGGAGATCTGCGGTGGGCTGGGGACTCGCCCTCGGGGACCCACGCTTGGGTGTCTGCCGCCTTGTGTGACCTCCTGAGTCAGACGGCAGGGGGCGCCCAAGGCCTCCTAAGAGGAACCTCTCCTGCGCACGCCCTGGGCTCCCTTGGCTTGCTCCTCCGCCACACAACCCCGTGGTTCAGGGGAGCTCAGAGGACAGCGGGCTCCCAAGCCAGCCACCTTGCTTGCTCCCCCGCCTCTCAAACACTGTCTGCAGAGGCCGACGCCACCCCCTCTCTCTGCCTGGAGGCCGACCTTTGTCCACTGTGTCCACCAAGGCCCATGTTGTGCAAGCAGAACTTCTCATTACAGGCAGGTGGGACCTCTGGAGGCCTCCAGTGCGTCCATAGGGAGAGCCCTGTGCAGAGCAGGGGCAGGGGCTGGGGGAGCGGGAGACCGGGGCATCCTAGCTCTGGAGACTGGGGGCTGAAATTCTGGCTACTGACCAGCTCTGCAGGTGGTTCTGAGGTGCAGTCAGGGTTAAGAACCTTTGCTTTACACAGTGGCTCCCACAGCCTAGCCTGAACCTGCCTAGCGCCTTTGGAGACATGCCAGCTATGCAGAGTCCCAGGCCTGGCCCCAAGCTCTGAGGCAGGACTCGGAGAGGTGGAGCCCAGCCGTATGCATGCTAACAGGTGCCCGTCAGGCGATTCCCACACTGCCCAGGCCGAGAACCTACCCATGCCTCAAGGGGGGCCAGCAGGACGGGCATCTCTCAGGAGCTTGTAGGGAATGCAGATTCCCAGGCTCTCCCCTAGCCTGCTGAATCAGAACCTGCATTTAACAGGATCCCTCGGCAAGCTGTAGGTCATGTGAGGACCGCTACTCTAGGGATCCCACTGAACCACAGCAATATGCCAGTACTCCGCTGGTTGTGTGGAGCCCTAGTGAGCGGCACAGTGGCAGGGCTGCTAGGGAGGGGGGAAGGCGCCTTCGTCCAGGGGGCAGAGGAGTCAGATCAAAGTGGGATTCTCCAGGTGGGGCCCTCTAGGTGGGTCTCTCCAAGTGGGTCCAGGAAAGGTCTGTGTACAGGCCAGCAAAGAAGAGTGGCTCGAAGGACTCAGGGAGAGAGAAAAGGTGTGGGGGTGGCCATGGGGGTGGCCACGAGGTTGTGGAAGTCCTGAGTGGTTGACCCAGGACAGCGGGTCAGAACTATTAGTGGTGGTTTTCAAAGTTTCCCCCCTTACATGAGAGTAATACATTAAGGAAAATCCGTATATCCAGAAAGAAGAAAAAAAACACACCCATAGTTCTACCATTATTGCTCATTACTTGTAGATTTTTTCTAGGTAGTTTTTTTCCCCCTAGATTTTATTTATTTATTTGAGAGAGAGGGAGCACAGAGGGAGCAGAAAAGAGCACAGAGGGAGAGGAAGAGAACACAGAGGGAGAGGGAGAAGCAGACTCCCCGCTGAGCAGAGAGCCCCACATGTGATCCCAGGACCCTGGGACCACGACCTGAGCTGAAGGCAGATGCTTAGTCCAGATAGGTTTTTTATTTTTTTTAATTAAGAAAATGGTTACAAAAATACAGTACATGTGATTTTATTTCCTTTTTCCTAACATCGTAGGAATGATTGATTGCACATTGTCTTGAGACATGGACTGCCGGTCATGGACAGTGGGCCACTGCCCTCTGGTGCTGTGATGGACAGCAGCACATCTGTCCAGCCCTCACTGCCCTCCACGCGCTGTCCAGCTCTGTGAGGCTGCCGCCAAATATGGAGGTCTCAGCCCTCATAGACACGCCGACCTTCACGTCCTCAGCCCTCCCACACCGTATCAATTCTGGCTCTACAATAAGCCCCGTGTCCCCCAGCACCCCCAGGGGCTGGGTTGAGCAGAATGTGGGAGCCAGGAGAGAGCCCGGGGGCTGACTTTCAGGATGGAATCGGGAATTGGTCCTCAGGCCTGCCAAGGTGCCGTCTTCTGTGTGGTCTGTGGAGCCCAGGGGCTGCCGGAGGCCAGGTTCCTGGTGAGCAGGTAGCTGATGCCACAGACCACTTAGTGGGAATAAACAGTAAGGGTTGTGGGGTTGGTTGGTCTTTCCTAAGTGACCCGGTGAATGTGGAAAAACAAAATGATGAGTGCAGAACTTAAAATTCCCAGCTCAGGAGGCAGATAAAAAAACAATCCTTCTGTATTGTGCCGAAGAGGGTCAAGGAGCAGGCCCAATTGCCCTCCTGGGGGGCCCTTGGCAGGAGTTCCTGGCAGAGTTCCCGGCACCCTTGTGCATGAGAGGACCTCACTGCCCACACAGCTCTGTGCAGCGTGGTTCATGCTAAGCACCCGTTTCCTCTTGGGTACCCTGAATCTTCAGCAGGTGGGGGGGCCCCCGTGCCCCCGATAAAAACCCTGGGTGCTGCGTCTCTCACAGACTCTCCTGAAGACAGTACCTCATAGGTCATCACACCTGTTGGTGGCCTGTGTGACTCCAGGGGAAGGGCCCTGGAAGCTCACCCCTGGTCCCCCGACTTCTCCCTTCCTGTGCGTTGCACCGTTTCTCTGTTGTGAATCCCAACTGGGAGCACAGCCTCTGCTGAGTCTGGAGGGCCCTAGTGAGTCACCCTCTAGGTGATTCTGGGGACCCTGACCCTAAAAGAATTCATTATCTCTTGCAGGTGCAGAGTCCAGATTTCTGAATATAAAACCCAAGGGCTAATTGGGTGAGTGGTTGCATCAGAAGGCACGTTGAATTTCTGGTATCTTGAGTCATTTGTTGTGAAGGGTAAGGTATTGTTGGGCAAGAAGGGGTCTCGTCCCTCCGATGGGGACATGTGGGGAGATTCTGAAAAAGGTGGGGACCTGAGACCCTAAATTCTGATGAGCATCTTTTGCCCGGAGAAGCCCCCTCCCTCTCCCCTCGGATGGGTTGGTCCCCCTTCCTGGAGAACCAGCAGTTGCCCCCAAAGTAGTTGTCTTGGGGGCTGCTGATTCTCCTCTGGACCCGTCCCAACCCACGACTCTGTTTCCAGGTCTGTGAGCAGACCCTGAGGCTCAGAAGTGACTTAGAAGGTGAGGCAGGTAGCATGTGTCCAGGAGGCTCCGCCTGTGACTGCTGGTGTCACCCGAAGCCCAGGAAACATATTGGGGTGGCTCAGGTGGAGATGATAGGACGTGCCGGCCTGGGGCCCCTCAGCAGAGCCTCTGGATTCACAAGGTGATGAGAAGTGGCTCTAACCATCTGTGTTTGTGCAAAACGTGCCCACGCACGACACTGAGATTCCAGCCCTTTCAGTCCTGGTCCAGGTAGGTGCCCAAAGGCTTGGGGAGACCAGGTGTGTGTTGTTTGGGTTTGTCACATAAGACCTGCTCTCTGCCACCCGGCCCACCAGCCAGATGACATGCCGCACACTACAGCTGTGTGGATTCCGTGGGTAGGGCCACGCGGCATGGCTGCTGTCTTTGGGCTTAATCAGAGCTGACACACAGAGCCCCTAGGTGTTGCCCACAGCATCCCTGCGGCTGGGACAGCTGCCTTCCTGACGACAGGCTTAATCACTGTGCACAAGTAGGGATGCTCTGGTCTGCAGGTGTGCCATGGGGTCAGACACCCTCACTTCCTTCGTGGCCTCTGCCTGACAGTGTCCTGTCGGCAGGGGTGCTGATCTGTGGCCGCTCATGGCTCCCCAAGCCCCCCCAACCCCACCCCATTCAGCTCTGCAACTACCTTATTCCTGTAAGGGGGCATGTCAGCCCCAATGTCAGACTTAAAATGTCTTTCCCAGTGGAGAGGAAATTGCATTTATTTCCAGCCCCGGTGTTGAGCGCAGTCCTAAAAATCCCAGCTGTGGCCTGTGCAGAGGTGTTTTCCTCCCAGTTTGCTCCCTGGATCAGATTCCTGCGACTGGATGCTCGCGATTCTGCCGCCAGCAAGGCCACAGAAGCCCTCAGTCCTCCGCCCCGGGGATGAAATATTCAGTTTGGCGGCTCAGGAAGGTGACGTCTGCCTCCTTGCCCCCCGGCCTTTTATAAAGAGGAGCCTGCGGGGCCGGGAGCAGAGGCCCATCCCAGCGACAACTGAGCACCCAGAGTGCCTGGCAGCCTCCCGAGGGGCAGACCAGGGGTCCCTGCCTCCCATCCCACAGGTGAAACTGGGACTGCCGTGGAAACTCTGGGAGCTTATCTGTTTGCCAGAGCCATTTTCCAGGGAGTTCCCCGAGCTGGGGGTGGCAGGAAGAAGCTGGGACCCTGATAGGCTTCTGGTCCCACCCCCTGGGTCCCTCCTGCTACAGGTGGACAGGAGTTTCCTCGGCTGGTGGAGGGCTGTGCCTGGGGGAGATGAAAGCCTGCTGGGTGCCAGGGGTGACCCTCTGCCTCCTGCTGGGACCTCTGGTGGGTGAGTGGTGGCTTTGTCCCTCCTGCTGTCTCCCTGGCTGCTTAGGCAGCTGGGGTGCAGGGGTGAGCGGGGGTCCTGTCCTGGGGGGCTCTGCGGAGTGACAGCCCTCATCTTCCTCTGTAGGGGCCAAGCCGGTGCAGGAGGAAGGAGGTATTGTATCACCCCCTTGTTCTTTTCTTGTGTGTGTTTGGGTGGGATGGGGTCGGAAGAGAGAGCCGGGAGGGAGCTGGCTTATCCTGAGCAAATGGAGCAAGAGTCCTGGGTCAGCTTTAAGGACAAACTGTGCAAGCAGAGGGACCCGAGGCTCTTCTCTGGGCCCTATCCCCCAGCCACCTGGGGACGCACACGCTCGGAGCCCCTGAGGCTTGGCAGTGTCATCCTCTACCTGGGACTCACCCCGTGGCTCTTCCTCGGAGTCGGACCACAGTGCAGTGGCATCTGAACTCTGGGGCTGAGGGCTGTGGTCTCCTCTGCAGTCCCACCAGGACGTCCCCACACCCTCACCATGGTGTTCCTTCCCTGCCCAGCGTCTCCAGGACAGGGGCCGGGATCCCCCCCTCCTCCTCTCCCTTCTTCTCCTCTCCCTGAGCTGTCCCCGCAGACAAGGAGTCACAAGAGGCAGACGCAGGTCATCATCCAGATGACAAGTTTTCGGGATACTTCCACAGAGGACCCAGGGGTGGCCCAGCTCCCAGCTGCTAGCTGGGGGGCCCCTTCACTGCCACGGCACTGCTGGGTACCAACCATCTGCCCTAAGGTATCCCAGAAGGGCAGCCTCAGGGCAGGACAGGTGGGGACAGTCCCTGAGGCAGGTGGTGGTGTTTTTCAGACCCCTATGCTGAGCTGCCCTCCATGCCCTACTGGCCTTTCTCCACCTCTGACTTCTGGAACTACGTGCAATACTTCCAGACACTGGGGGCCTACCCCCAGCTGGAGGATATGGCCCGCACCTTCTTCGCTCACTTCCCCCTGGGGACCACGCTGGGCTTCCATGTCCCCTACCAGCAGGACTGAGTTGCAGCCTGTATCCCTAGCTTCATGGTAATAAATTCCTGACTTAAGACACTCAAATGCTTCTGGTTTTCTTTCAAGAAATGGCCCCAGTCAGGCCATGTTTCCTTTCCTATTTGACAAATGAATCACAGCTCTCACTCAGGACTCTGCTGTAGGAGTCACCCTCTTACCTAAACTCACAGCCCCTCGGAGGGGTGCTGCAGGGCCTCTGGAGTTGCTGAGGGCCCCTGGAGTGCAGGGGGGAAACTGAGGCAAACAGACACCAAGGCACTGCCTGACTTATTGATAGGGACCCAGATCCAGGCAGCCACACCCCAAAGCCCCTGCCGTTGATCACGGAGGCCGACAGCTGCCAGACCCCCACGGCCACCCCTGGGTTGGGGGCCCTGCCTGTCCCCCCAGGACACCAGGACAGCAGGAGCTTAGCCTTTGAAGAAGGGCCAGGGCCTGGGTGCTCTCTGTCTGTAAGGGGAAGGCCCTCGAAACCTGGACGCCAGCACAGCAGGTCAGGGGCTGCGGGAGGAATGGGGCTACCTGCCCTGGGTGCTCTGGAGGGAGGGAAGGACCGGCAGGACATTTGCATGGTGTCTCTGGGACCATCCTCTGCACTGGGGCTGCACTGCTCTGCAGGTGGAGCCCCTTGGGCAGGCATACAAGCGTACAAGCCACAGACCCTGCCAGTCGCCTCCCATGAGGTGAGAAGAAATTGCTCTAATGAGCTACAACCAGCTTTTCTTTTGCAATAAAATAATGAGAAACACTGTGTATTTAAATGTAGATGGGGAGGCAACTCTCCTGGGACAGAGCACAGTCACCCAGACGGGTGCAGAGGGTGCTGGAAGGTGGGAGGTGCCCAGGGCAGCCTCCAGGGGCTGTCCCTCTCACTCCAGCCATGCCCCCTGCCCCAAGTGACACTCTGCAGGGGAGGCCTAGCCAATGGCTTTAGGAAAAGCCAATACCTTCTTCATCTCTTTCCCCATCTTGAGCTGGTGTGAATTTGGTTTCTGTAAATTAAGAGATAGCCATGTGAGAGGATGAGTCTCTCAGTTCTCAGGGGACAACTGGACTCGACCGAACATACCAGACAAAAGACATGCCTTACAGCGGGATTTCTGCGTTGTTTGTTAACATGTCGGTTCGCGTGTGTGCACGGTCATATTCCCCTTGGATGGTCACACAGCCAGTTAGTGCGTGCATTAAGGAGCCACGACCCAAGCCCCTTTCCGCAGCGGCTCCGGAGTAGCCAAATCCAGGCTCCCTCTGGGGAAGACCATATGGTGCCTGGCTGGCCCCCCCCACTCCTCAGTCTCTGGCCTCAGCAGCCCATTGCTGCCTCAGGACGCCCATTTGCATTTACGTTCCTAAGATGCCTCACTTTTGTCCTCATCTCAGAGGAAGAAGCCCCACCAGGAGCCATTCTCAGCTGGCTCCCCACCTGCTGAGCTCCCAGCCCCTTCATCAGGACTCCCATCTGGCTGGCTGCTGCCCTCCCTGCTCAGCTCAGCATCCAACAGGCTCAGTTCTCCTCTATGCACCTCTATCTACTCCACCCGACCCCTCTCCCCATTGCAGGCAGACCTCATGGGGGACCCTCCACTTCCTGCCGGTCCCCTCAGCCCCTCAACCCCAATGTCGCAACACTGAGCTCCTCACCAGAAGCAAGCATCACCCATGGCCACTGTCTTCTCATTCCTGCCTCAGTGGCTGGGAATGCCCCCCCCCCCATTTTGAAACCACTCAGAAGAGAAGCCTGTTGGTGGCCAAGGGGTCGTCGCGGCTTCTCTGGTCGGACTTGCTCTCCAGACTTCAAGGTGATTTGTGTCACCGTGACACCTGAGGCTCAGCCACACTCCAGCCTCTCCTCCCCTCTCCCTGAGCCCTGCACTGCCCACATGGGCCACTGTCCACTGCCAGTCTGGGCTCATTTCCTATCTCCCTGCCTTGTCCTCCCATCCCTGCTTCGCTCGTAGCCAAGCCCCCAGGCCTACCTACTCCCAAAAGTCTAGCTCAAGTATCTCACACTCTCCTTTCCTCACTCCCCTCTCCTTCCTTCCCACTCCCTCCTATCCTCTTCTCTCATTCACATACTTTTAAAAAATTAAATAAAATACATATAACATAAAATTTACCACTGTAACTGTTTCTAGGTGGCACTAACCACATTCACCCTGTCATGCACCAATCACCACCACCCGCCTCTAGAACCTTCCATCTTCCCCAACTGAATCTCTGTCCCCATGTAACACTGACTCCCCATCCCTCCCCAGCCCCCGGTGCCCACCCTTCTGCTGTCTGTCTCTGTGACTCTGACAACTGTAGGTACCTCGTGTCAGTGGAGTCATGCAAGATTGTGTGACAGCTTATTTCCCTCAGCATAATGTTCTCACGCCTCATTCATGTTGTAGCATCTGCCCTTTTACGGCTGGATAGTATTCCATTTTATGTACCTACAATACACAGCTCGCTCATCTGTTCAGCTGTCAAAGAACACAGGGTGCCTCCACCCTTTAGCTCTTGGGGATAGCAGTGCTCTGAACACGGGGTCCAATGCTTCACGAAGACCCCGTTTCCACTTCCTCTGGGTGTGTACCCAGAACGGCATTGCGGGATCGTAGGGTAGCTCTGTGTTTAATTTTTGAGGCACCCCCATGCTGTTCTCCACATTCCCACCAGCAGCATGCAAGTGTCTCTATTTCCCCTCATCCTTTCCAGCACTTGTTATCCTTGGGGTTTTTAAAACAGCACCTGTTCTAGGGAGTGTGAAGTGGTTTTGACTGCATTTCCCTAACGCTTAGTGGCGCTGAGCACGTTTTCATGGGCTTCTTGGCCATTCGTCTATCTACTCCAAAAAAAGGTGTATTTAAGTTACTTGCCTTGGACTGGGATTTGTTGTGGTTGAGTTTAGGAGTTCTCTCTATATTCTGGAGAGTAACCCTTTACGGAGTGTGTATATACATGTACCCATGTGTGTAATTTGCAAATATTTCTTGCGACTGCGCGGGTTGCCTTTTTACTCTGCGGACCATTCACATTCTCTTCTGTGAAGCAGAGCTGACCTACAATATCATAGAAGTTTCTGGTGTGCAACACGGCGGTTTGACGATTGCACACCATCTGTCCCCGTGAAAAGCTATTGTAATGTCATCGGCTGTAGTCCCCAGGCTGTACTTTTCATCCCCAGACTATCTTATTTTATTTTATTTTATTTTAATATTTTTTTCGGAGACTTTCACTTTATGGCTGGAAGTCTGTACCTCCGGATCCCCCTCTCCTGTGTGGCCTGCCCCCCACCCCGCTGCGGCGGCAACCACCAGGCTCTTTCTGACTCCGCATATTCTGTAAAAGCCATCTCTTGCGCTGCTCTGCGTGCCAGGCCGTTCGGGCCGAGCTGTCTGTGGCCGCGGGTCACCCCCGAGTCCCCGCGCAGCCTCCCCCGCCCGGCTGTCAGGAGAACCGGAGCCGCCGGGCCCTGGGTGCCCCGGGAACCATAGAGTTGGCCGTCCTCGGGCGTCTAGAGGCGCCACGGCTGGGCGTGCACCGGAAGGGGCGTCAGGCCGGCCGGAAGTGGGCCGAGGATGCAGGAGGCGCGGCGGAAGAGATGAAGCCGGCGGTGGACGAGATGTTCCCCGAGGGCGCCGGGCCCTACGTGGACCTGGACGAGGTGAGGAGGCCCGGGGCGGGCGGGGGATGGCGGCTGGCAGGCCTGTGCTGGGCGGCGCGAGGGTGGGCCCTGCGGCGACGGCGGGCTGCGAGCGCGGGCGTGGTCCCCGGCTCGGGGCTGTGCGCTCGCACGGGGACCCGGGCTTTGGCGCTGGTGCCGGGTGGGCAGGTGTCTCCCTGCTTCGTGGACACGGGGTGTTGCGGCCGACGCTGGTGTTCCGTGAGCTGGTGACCCCAGCCCCGGGTGTCGGGTCCGCTGCCCGCCGCAGGGCCTCGTTTCTCTCTCGGGAAGCTCAGGGGGCAGACCTTGTCTCTGCGCCGGGAGATTTCCGTACGGCGGCGAGAGGCGGGTGGCGGTACCGAGTGTGCAGAAAGCCAGAGGTATCGGATAGGAGCGCGCCCTCCCGGCTTGGGGCGGCCTAGCGCAGGCTGCCCACGAGGCGATGGTGCAGGGCCTGCTGGTGTTGGCGGACGGGGCAGGCTGCAGGAGGAAGGCCTGGAAGGAGTCAGTCCTGAAGGCAGGGCCGGCCCCGCCCCGCATCTTAACACCGGCCGCGAGGTGCCCGAGCCTGGGGGGAGACGGCCGCTGGAAGAGGTGGCTTGGCGGAGCATGAAGCGGCCCGTAGCTGTGCCGGGACAGGCGGGCTCTGCACCCCACTGATGAAGCAGGAGACCCCGGTTTCTCCCTGGGTCCTCCGACGGCCTCGTGCGGAATCACCGGAGGGCACCGTGAGCGGGGTGAAAGGCTTCCGGGCAGGTCGCTGTGGAGACTTTGGGATTGGGTTTGGAGGCAAGAGAGTGGAAGACTGCTCACAGGAGCCTTGTGGAGGGTCCGAATGAAGGCAGCATCTACGGGCGGAAGTAGGCACGGACTGGACGTGGTAGCGAGTGGTGGTGGTAGCGCGGCTTGCTATGGTAACAGGAAGGGAGGCGGGTTGAGAAGAGAAGAGAGGAGTCCGCGAATCCTTGGCTTTTCTCTTGGGTTTGGGTTACTTCGAGCAGCCATGAAAAGGAACATGGGAGACGCCAGCTACCCCAGAGCCAGGAAAGGTCAGAGCAGGCAGCCCTGGAAGGTCGGGGTCAAGGCAGTAGCAGGGACCTCTGCTCTGACCATCCCTGTGTGACTCTTACAGACACCCCAAATCTGGAATGGGTCAGATTGCCCGAGTTTGCTTGGTTTTACTGCCACCGTAAGCTGTGGCAGTGGGGGTGCTGTGATGGCACTCCCCAACCAGAACCCCAGGCCAGGAGGTCAGTTTCCCATGGAAATAGTTCCCATGGAAAGTAGTTCTCCGAAGAAGCAGAGGGCCATCCAGGGGAGAGAAATCCTCAGCCCAGTTTTGCACACGGTTGGGGCCACTGTCGCAGCAGCGTCTTCCAGGGAATCAGAATGTCTGCTCAAGGTTTACAGAGAAGTGGTGTTCAGGGCAACAGGATTCTGTTTAAAAAGCAGGAGGAATTGGGGAAGGTGAGACCCAAAGAGACCTTCAAAACAATTTCTTGGAATGCCACCTCTCCCACCTGCTTCCTTTGCCTGAAACTAAGTTTTGACTCCAACCTGGGAGTCCTCCCAACCTTTCCATTCCTCGCCTTCCTCTGCCACGGAGTGGGGTGGGCCCTGTAAGGCGCTGTCCCCATTCTCCCGGAAAACAGCACTGACACCATGTCCCCTTTCCCTTCCCAGGCAGGAGGCAGCACGGGGCTCCTGATGGACTTGGCAGCCAATGAGAAGGCAGTTCATGCAGACTTCTTCAATGGTAAGGATGCTGGGATTGAGGATTCCAGTTTTAATCTGAATGTTTCTTTTGTGTTGTAGAGTGGAATGCTTTGTGACATTTCCTGGAACAGGAAAGCCCAGATGTGGGCCATTCTCAGAGCTCAGTGCAGTTTATATAAAATGACAACACGGGCTGCCAGCGCCGGCAGCCAGCCCTTTTTCAGGAGACAGTCATGTAAAATGGCTCCCAGTCTGCACTCCAGTAGTCGAACTTGAGCTATAGCCACACCTTTGTCCCCTTGAACCTGTCACAGAGGCCAATCTGTTGCTTGTGACCCAGGACACAGGTGTAGCAACCCCTCTGGGCTTTCTCACCTCTGCTTTCAGAGGATCACTGGCTTTTCTTCCTCCTGTGTGTGGCTGGGTTCTGGTCTCTTGGCTGCCTTCGCAGTGACAGCCAGCTTTCCCCGCCCTTTTCTCTCAAAGCAGGGCTTGGTTGTACTGAAGAGCTTTTGTGCTGCTTCCCAAGAGCATGGATGGTAAGCGGTGGCAAACCGAGTTCTGCGTCCCTGTCCCACAGGCTGAGGGCTATTTCTCTTGCTGTCTTCTGATTTCCTGAGGCCTTATTCCTACAGATTATACTCTTACTAAGGGTTCAAATCATGAGCGGGAGCACAACACAAGTCTTCTTAGGACACTGTCTGTCATCCTTCTTTTGTCCAAGGTGCCTGCCACTACAGAGAACTGTCACCAGTTGGTGGCAACTGGGATACTACCAGGCCACATTGGTTTGATGTGCCAAATCTCCCCTGGAGCCTGAGTCCATGTTATTTTATCTGGTATCTTTTCAGCAAGTTGTTGCCTAAAAAGAGAAGCTGGGCTGCACAATTAGGTGCTTTCTTCCCAGGGAGCCTGGCCGCTCCACTGAGGTGACATCAGGCTCCTAGCAGCCTTGAGGATGGGGACAGCCTTTCTCTAAGGTCTCCAGAGCCACCATGTGAAAGCTGTCATTCACATGGGATGACCTTGGGGGTCCCTTACCATAGCAGGGTGGGGTGATGTCTAATACCTCTGGACCCTCTCCCACATGTGATGATCTCCTCAAGGTCCCACACGTCCTCTGGATTTGCAGACTGTTGGCTGTATTCTAGTGTTCGAGCTCATGTGGTTTCTGAAAATAGCCCTCTAATTCTGCAAAAAGGGTATCTGGGAGGGACCTGGGCTGCCCTGCTAAAGGAGCGTGAGCAACATGAGCATAGTGGGGACTTCCTCCTTCTGGGTCAGGCCTGGAAAGGGAAAGAACACAGAAGAACTTCGTACCGCATCGGTCTGCCCACCAAGACAGCTCATGAGGTGTGTGCTGCCCCATCAGGTTGTGACAGCCCCCTGTGTTCAGGAAGCCACTTGCTGTGAGAAAGCCATGAGCACTTTGGATAGAGTTTCTCCAGAGTGCTTGCTTCTAGAGCGGAGCTTCTGACCTCTGGTCCCCTGGGCACTGGGGTTCAGACCACAAACAAGGCTTGCTCTTTTCACTCACTGTGTTTGATAAAGTAGGGGAGCATTAGACATGGCAGCCCACAGGGACAGCCATGATGAGAGCCCTGGCAGAGGTGGGTAGCCTTGTTTCTAGGAGCACATCAGAGGGCAGTGTCTTGGCGGGTGGGAGGTGGTGGGAGGAGTTAGCTGGGGCTGCGGGCTGAGGAGAAAGTACACAGGGCTGTAGGACCACAGGCCAGCCCTGCTATGGTGGGACCACCCACATCAGTGCTGAGCAGAGGGGGTTGGGACACCGCCTTCCCTGATGGCCTGTGACATCTGGCATATGGAGATGCCACCAGGGCCTTCCACTCACCCTCCTTCCAGCTCACTGTTTATCCTGCACAGCTTGAACTCGTGGGACTATGAGTAGACCCTCAGTTTTTCTTTCCCCATCGTGAGATCAGGGCATGCTTATTGTAGATGGTTTGGGGAAGCCCATAGACAAGTAAATAGAAGGGCGCAGTGACCCTGAGTGCCACCCATTCTAGTAATTAGCATGCTATGAGTGTGTCGCCCTTCTTCCTGTGGGAAGGGCTTGGACCGTGTCTCAAGTGTGACCATCAGTCGTACTCCTTTAAAGACAAATGTTCCTGCCTGGCCCAGTTCTTCTAGCACCTTCCTCCCAGCTGCCCTCTGCATTTGCATGCTTGCTTGGGATCCTGTGCCTGCCAGCCTTCCAGCTGCCTCACCTCCACCTCATCCCCACCTCCATGCATTTTCTTAAGATGTTACCTAAATAGAAGATTTGCTTCCTACACCACTCTCTCTGTTGGATGGGATGACCTCTGCTGGATAAAATTGAGTTTGTCATGGGAAAAGTCCTTTATTTAGGTTGTTTACTGCTTTTTCTCTATTTTGAGAATGAATGACTCTGTAATTCATTTTGGAGTTATATTCTCAATAATTAACCTTGTGTGCCCCATTAATATGTGGTTTTGTTCGTTTACGTAGATTTCGAAGATCTGTTTGATGATGATGATATCCAGTGAGATGCCATCCAGCGGTGCATGTGGTCGTGTGTTTTACGAGCTGGTGTGGCGGCGCTCCTCAGAGGACAATTTCAGACGGTCCTAAAGAACTCATGGACGTTACTTGAAATTAGGAGATGGTTAACCAAGAAAGAGTAGGATGGTTTTAACTATCTGCACGAGGCCTGCTAGTCTCTGAATGTGACCGGCTTCTGTCCTTCAATTAAAAGGTGATGCCATCATTTTCAGGGTAATTTTAATTCTTGGATTTTCGAGCAGATATTACAATCCCTAAAAGCCTCTGCATACGTGTGGGTACCTATGTGTGTTGACATAGTGAGAGAAACATGTTGGTCAGCTTACAGATACACTGTGTGCTTTTTTCCCTGAACATGGGAGTGACTTACTGTGAGGCTCACAGCCTGCGAAGCAGTGTTTGTGTTAGATCAGTAAGCAGTGTGGGGCGTGCAGGGCCCCCCTCATGCCAGTCTGTTAAGACCTTATTCTGGTGGTAAGGTGTGTTTGGCCCTTCACCGATCACAATCAGGCCTGGGGTCCCCTACCTCAGCCCCTGCATCTGCATCCCGAGACCAGAGGCTTGAAGACTCGGGGTGACTAGACAGTGACCCTGACAGAGGGGCTGGGCCATTCCAAAAGGAATGTAACATGGAAGGGAGATAATTTGTCTCTCTTCTTGGCCCAGCTCAGCAGCAGATAATGGCTGTAAAAAATAAGGTTCCTAGTTTATGTCGATCTCACAGCAAAGAGTTTCTCTGGCCTGGAAATACCCATGCCATACGAGTACCGCAGCCCCAGGCTCTAGAGTTAGGCTGGGCACCTGCCAATCCCCTGCCTGGGAGATCGTGCCAAACAGCATCACCCTGATGGCCTGAAGACAGATGAAGTCCGAAGCTGGGGGAGACCTCAGCTCTACTGTGTTCTCATGAGCAGCATGCGGGTTTCCAGTCTGTCACTTAGACGGGGCCCCTGCCCTGAGGCCATGACAGCCAAGGCCCTGGGAGGACTAGTTTGGCAAGCTTCCCTGGGCCGGAGCGAGGGCAGGGTCATGGCCTAGTGTCCCTGCCAAGACCGGACAGATGTGCTCTGTGGTGTCAGGACCCCCTCACCTGAGGCTGGGCCTGGCCTGGGACTTGGGGCTAACTGTGTCCGAGGCTCAGAAGGTTGGGCTTCCCCGCAGGTGAACTGCACACTGTCTGCGTTCTGAGAGCAGCTTCCTCGGGTTTAGCTTCATTCATGAGCAGTTTTTACCATTTCCTACGTGGGGTCCTCAGAACAGGCCCCAAGGGGTCCGTGGGGATCACCAGGTATTGGGGTGAATTCTTCAGTGGTTACCCTGTGGTCCTGATCTGTTGTGGTTTATAGCAGTCCTGCGAGGCTTGTGCTGCACTGTGTCAGGTCTGACCCTGGCTCAGCCCTGCAGTGACCCCTGTGTTACATGTCTACAAGCTTTGGACCCTGCCCAAACACCTTGCTTATTGGGCCTCTGTTCCTCGTCAACAAACAAGGCCCTCGGTCCCTGAGGTACCCCCTAGTTCTTGGACCTGTGCTCTTTAGCAGGAGAGAGTGACCAAGGTGAAGGAAGAATGACGCACAGGAACTCAATGACACAGTGGGCCCCAGTGAGGAGCTGGCATGAGGACCCCAGGGGGCTCTGTGTAGGCCTTAGAATTCTGGACTGGTCTAGTCCAGGCAGCTCTGTGAATGGCAATCCCGTGTGTGTTGCATGTGGTGAGACCTGCTTAAGCATTTGAGCAGTAGACCTCCCTTTGCCTTCACAGAATCTGCAGCTTCCTTGGGACTGTGAGGCTCAGAGACAGAATTTACGCCCTCCTCTCGCCCCCCTCACTGCGCCTGGGCCAGCCCCATGAGGGAACGTCAAGGATGTCTGGGGTCAGAGCAGCTTCTGCTTATTTTTGTGCCTGTGCCGACTCCTTTGGCAAAAGTCTTGCCATCGTTAGTAATATATTTTTATTGATAATGACAAAAACACTTTCTCTTACTTCTCACACCTAATTGCCTTGATCTCGGGGACACATGCGCCCATCTGCCACATTTAGAAATGTTGTGGAATTATACCACAGTTGACCCCAGGCCTGCCTGCCAGCCAGGTCTCTAGCTTGGCCGTGAGATGGTGAGGCGCAGCTGGGCTGGAGTGGCTGTTGGCTCCTTGGAGAACTGGGTGAGGGCAAGGAAGACCTCTGGGAGTCAGGAGAGGACTCTTCAGTGAGGATGGGAGGGGCTTCTGCACCCTCGCCCTTGAGAATGGGAGCAGGGACTTGTTGGAGGGCTGGAAGGGCCAGTGAGTGGCGGACAGTGGCCCCAGCCACCATCCGGCTTCCTCTGCCATGGGCTTCTCCGGCCAGGGGGAAACGGGGTTCTGATGGTGCTAGCTATTCCTGTCCCGGTGTCCCCACTCCTGGGAGTTGTGTCCCCAAGAAGGCCTCCAATTGGCGCACCCACCCTTGGTCCTGCCCCCTGGGACCACTCAAACCCCTGCAGTTAGGGAAGCACCTTTCTGCCAAGCGGAAAGCATCCAAGGGATGGCCACTGCTCCATGGCTATGGCAGGGTCCTTGGAGAATAGCGGGCTAATGTTAACTGTTTGGGAATCCTTGGGATCCCAGGCTCCTGGTTCTTGGATGTGAGGATGCTAACAAGAGGGAGCCCTTTTTGGACCTTGTGACCAACCACGTGGGGGTGGGGCTTCGGAAGCAACTGGAGAGTAGGATTGGGTCCTACTGTCGCAGGACTGCAGTCAGGGCCTCTGAAGGGACCGTCTCCACTCCCCGTCCTCCGTGTCTCGTGGGCGGGGTCAGCGTTTGCCCCATGCCAGCCTTGGCCCTGGGCCTTGTTTGGAGCAGACATGCCTGTGGCCTTTGCAAGGATTCCAGATACTGCCAGGGAGGGGGGCAGGCCTCCGAGCACTTGCACAAACGCCAGACAGCTGGGCTAAGTGCACTTCCAAAACAAGTCACAGTTTTTAAAAAGCAACATCAGTGATTTTAGAAATCTTACTGCTGTGAATTCTGCCTGGAGCCAGAAAGGGAAAGTGCTGAGGAGAGGTGCTTAGATAAAAAGGCCCCTTGTTTCTCAAGAGGCTGAAGATGGACACTGAGGGGCAGTCACAGAAGCGAGGCCTTGGCCAAGGGCTAACGCGACTGAACACCGCTCCCCCCCCGCCGCCCACTCACTCTGCCTGCTCCCTCTCAGGGCACAGGCTCAAGGGGAATGAGCAGCTTGCCCACGAGTACCTCGAGGCCTGTCCTTGCTTCCGGCATCCAGCTCAGGTTGGCACGGAGGTCAGCTGCACAGTGAGGTCTGCAGGCGCCCATTGTATCGTGGGAACCATTATTACACCTGACTGGTCAGAAAATGAGCTACTCGTGGGTATGACTGTAATGGCTTTCATCACGTGTCATTTTGGGGAGGGCATGTGATTCCCCGGGAATGGCGAGTGCCCTGCAGTCCAAGATGATCATCCCTTGGGGAGGGGCGGTGACAGGGAAGTCTAGGCTGTCCTGACCTGTGCACTAGATGACTGTGCACTAGAGGGACAAATTATAACCAAGCAGTGGCTGCCACATACTAGATACTCAGTAAATGTGTGTCAAGCGTAAATCAGTATTTGATCTCGGTGGCTGCACTGGTTTGCATGCCCGCCGGCAGCATATAAGGGTTCCTTGTCCTCTGCGTCCTCGCCAGCACCTATAGTTTCTTGTGCTGTTGATTCTAGCGATCCTGAGAGGCGTGGGATGGCCTCGTCATGGTTTTGATCTGCATTTCCCTGACAGTGATGCGGGGCACTCCACGTGTTTGCTGGCCATCTGGACATCCTGGGAGAAACGTCTGTTCGGATCCTCTGCGCATCAGATGATTTGGGGTTTTTTTGTTGTTGTTGTTGAGTCGTATGAATTCTTTATATATTTTGGACACTGACCATTTATCAGTTATGTCATGTGTAAATACCTTCTCCTATTCGGGAGGCTGCCCTTTTCATTTTGTTGACAGTTTCTTCCACTGTGCAAAAGCTTCTCATTTTGATGAAGTCCCAATAGTTTATTTTTGCTTTTATTTCTCTTGCTTCAGGAGACACATCTAGAAAGAAGTTGCTATGTCCTGTGTTGGAGAAGTCACTGCTTGTCCTCTCCAGTAGGAGTTTATGGTTTCTTGCCTCACACTTGGGCCTTCATCAATTTTGAATTTGTTTTCACGTGTGGTGGGAGAAGGTGGCCCAGTGTCAGTTCTTCTGCATGTGGCTCTCCAGTTCTCCCAGCACCATTTGTTAAAGAGACTGTCTTTTCCCCATTGGGTATTCTTTCCTGTTTTGTCCCAGATTAGTTGGCCAAATAAGCAAGGGTTTATTTCTGGGCTCTTTTCAGTTCTGTTGATTGATGTGTGTTTTGGTGCCAGTACTGTACTGTTTTGATGACTACAGCTTTTTGTTGTTGTTGTTCAATCTTACTTATTTATTTGAGAGACAGAGCACAGCAGGAGGAGCAGCAGAGGAAGAGGCAGAAGCAGACTCCCTGCTGGGCAGGGAGCTCCATGCGGCACTTGATCTCAGGACCCTGGGGTCATGAACTGAGCCGAAGGCAGATGCTTCACCAACTGAGCCACCCAGGCGCCCCATGACTGCTGCTTTGTAGCAGTGTTGAAATTTGGGATTGTGATGCTTCTAGCTTTGTTCTTCTTTCTCAAGAAAGAACAGCTTTGGCTGTTCAGAGTCTTTTGTGGTTCCATACAAATTTTAGTAATACTTGTTTTAGTTCTGTGAGAAATGACCCAGTAATTCCACTATTGGGTGTTTACTCAAAGAAAATGAAAACACGGGGCGCCTGGGTGGCTCAGTGGGTTAAAGCCTCTGCTTTCGGCTCAGGTCATGATCCCAGGGTCCTGGGATCGAGTCCCACATCGGGCTCTCTGCTCAGCAGGGAGCCTGCTTCCCCCTCTCTCTCTGCCTGCCTCTCTGCCTACTTGTGATCTCTCTCTGTCAAATAAATAAATAAAATCTTTAAAAAAAAAAAAAGAAAATGAAAACACTAATTTGGAAAGATATATGCACCCCATGTTTATTGCAGTATTATTTACAATAACTAAGACGTGGAAGCAGCCCAAGTGTCCGTCAGCAGATGAATGGATAAGGAAGCTGTGTGTGTGTGCGGTGGCATATCACTCAGCCAGAACAAAGGATGAGATCTTGCCATTTGCTACAATGTGGGTGGACCCAGAGGGTTTTACGTTAAGTGAAATAAGTCAGAGAAAGATGAATACCCTAAGATTTCACTCGTATGTGGAATCTAAAGCAAAGTAAATGAACAAACAAAAAGACACAGACTTGTAAACACAGAGGACACACTGCTGGCTGCCAGAGGGGAGGGGTGGGGAAGGGCAATGGGTGAGGGGGAGCAGGAGGTGCTGCTTGCCATTCCAGAGGGGATGGCACAGGGATTTTCAGTGATCCTGTGACAGTGTGTGGTGACATGGTAGCCTGACACCAGTGTGACATTGTGCATCAACTACACTGAAAGAAAATAATCTAATTAAATTAGTGTATTTGATATGTAAGGGACTTTGACAGTAGGCAGCCCAGAAAGGTTCTGCGCCGGCCCAGTGTCCTCCCTGCGGCACCTTGTGGTGCACAAGGCACGAGGCAGGGCAGGTGCACGGCCACACGCACAGCCAGACATGGGCCGTGGGGAGAGGCTGGGAAACCTGGATTCCCCCCGGGCTCCACATCACATCTGGCTAGAGAGGGGCTTCCCTGGCAGACCCCTGACCCGGTGTCCCTAGAGGTGGGCCAGACCAGACCTCCCGTGGGCCAAACAGGCCCAGCCAGATAAAACTGCTGTCCCCTCATCTCCAGAAATGTGCAGGCTGCGCCCACGCTGCCTGGAGATGGGCCAGAGGCTTCCAGGGGCCTGGGCAGGATGCTAGGCCCTGGATTCCTGGCACCAGGGTGCACACCTGTGCTTTGCAGAGAGCTCCCCTTTCCTGCTCTGGGGGCGACAGGCCGTGTGGCAGCCTTCCTGCTGCCCATCCCCACCCAGTTCATTAGATCATTAGATGGGACGGATTGTGGACCAGAGGCTGCCCAGAGAGAAGTCCGAGCCCGTGGCTGGCCAGCAGGGCCTCAGAGCTGAGTTGCAAGGCTGTGCACTTGGATGTTGGACGGGCCAGTCCAGCCATGTGTAAGACGAGTGACAGAGGAAAGCAGGCCTCAGGCAGGAAGGAGGAGGAACAGAGCGGCCATGGCTCTTCCAGGCCCGGGATTTCCAGCACTGAGGGTCCTCACATCAGCCCAGGGGACCTTCTAGACTTGGGTCCTGGGGCCTCTTGGGACCATTGCATGGTGCAAACACATCTCAGTGCAGGGGCTGCCTGCCACACAGCCCATAGGGGACAGGGGACCCAAGCATGTGCTCCATGTGCTGCTTGGTTAGGAGACACAGATGGAGCACACAAGGCGATGTCACCAGGCTTCCTGGAGCTGCTCTGTCCCCTGGGTGGTCCTGGGACAACTGAAGTCTCTCTGGGTCTGAGCCTGTGAAGTGGGGGTGCCGAGCGTGAGTGACCCTGAGTTACACCCAGAACAGCCCCCTGCACACATGGCAATGCAGGCTGCTAGTGCTGTGAGCACATTTGTGGGCCACAGGGGCGCTGTGGCCTCTGTCCTCAGCTTCCTCCTCTTCCCTGAGTCACCTGCTCGTGCACACAGGGATTCACCCCAGGTCCCACAGCTATCAGGAGGCACCAGACCCAGTCCTCAGGCTCCGGCTGCATTCTGTCTCCTCAGAGATCACAGACAAAGCCAGGAGCCAGATGGTGAATTTGGAAGGAGCCGTACATCGCAGTACATCGTGCATCATACACTGTACATCGCAGACAAAGGGCTGAAGTACTGGTATTTACCAGTGTAGGGCACTTGTGCAAAATGGCAGATGAAGCCACGCATCAGACAATGATGGGCACGGGGGAACCAGAGGACAAGTCCCAGAACCAATGGCCAGTGCAGTAAATAGTTAAAGATACTCAAAATCTCCCAAAGCTGGTAAAATATCAATTAAGGCATCAAGCCATGACTGGGCTCACTCAAGGAGCAAACATTTAAAAACTTTTTTATTTTTACTTGAAGTATAGTTAACGTAGGATACGACATGGTGACCAGACAGTTCTATCCATGACTTGGTGCTCACCACATGAGTGTGGTCTCCATCTGTCCCCACACAATGTGTTGCCAGTGTCCTTGGCCATGTTCCCGAGGCTGCATCTTCCATTCCTGTGACTTCCTATTTCATAACTGGAAGTTTGTGCCTCTTCACCCTTTATTCTGTCTACCCCCATCTACCCCTCTGGAAACCACCAGTTTGTTCTCTGTTTATAGGTCTGGTGCTGCTTTTTGTTTGTTTATTTTTTTTTTTTTTATTTCACATAAGTAAGTGAAATCATATGGTTGTTGTCTTTCTCTGATTTGTTTCACTTAGTATAATACCCTCTAGCTTCATCCAGGTCACTACAAATAGCAAGATCTCATTCTTTTGTATGGGTGAGTGATATTCCATTGTGAGTGTATGGGTGGGAAAGGTGAGGTACAGAGAGTAGGTGCTGTTATTTGACACATTTATACCTGCTTATCTAATATATGGAATTTACCTTTTGTTGTGTAGGTATAGACATACATCTGGGGGAAAGTATATATGTGGTGTGTGTCTCTGCATATACAGTTCAACCGACCTCCTCCTGGGCGTCCCCTCAGCCCGTGGCTGTGATGATCCACCTGGAACATGCTCACATAGGCATCTGTGTGCGTGTACCACAGAAGGTGGAACTCACAGCCCCATGGGGCAGGACGGTAAATGAAGAGCCTGTGAAAACTGTGAGGGCAGGTGCCAGGACAGGTGTAGGCCCCACTCCTGAGGAAGCCCTTGAGGTGAGCCCTGGATGCGCGTAGGAGAAGGAGCATCGGGAGAGGAGAGTGGCCCAGGTGTATGCAGGGTCTGGAGACAGGAGGGCAGGTGGCCAGTGGGGTGGCCACGGGAATGGGGGAGGGGGTCCCCAGCATCACGGTGGGTGTTGGGGTGGAGGGCAGCACTCAGATGGCTTTCTTCCTGTCTTCTAGACCTGCCCCAAGCTGGGGTCCCACTGCACCTTCTTTGGCTCCATGGCTCCCAGCTGAAGCAGAGAGGGAAGTTCTAGCGTTCAAGGTCCAGCACCATTAAGTGATTTCATGGCTGAGCCACCAGAGCTTGGAGAAGTTGTCAGCATCAGGGCCTGGCTGAGACCTGCAGATGGGTGGGGGTTGCACGAAGAAGAGGGTGTACTGGGCTCTGCCAGGCATGGCTCCTGTCTCTTCATCTGGAGTCTGCCCTGCACAGCAGGGTTTTCGGCCCAGTGGGGACCTTGTCTCTGCTGTAGCAGAATGGAGATGAATTTGCACAATTGGAAAGTCACTTGTGGGTCGGTAGATCGAGGCTTCCCATCAGAAGGTACTTGTGTGGGACTCAGGATGATCTGTCCTAGCTGGTGGTCTTTGGATGGTGTTATTGGCTTTGTTCTGTTTGGTTTTTCTTTTTACTCTTTCAACTTTAAATTTTGTTTTGCTGAGACCTAATTTATCCTGTCACTAGGAGGGCAGAATTCTGTCCCCAACTGTGCCCACTGCAGTCAAGTAAATGTTGAAAGAACCTGCGGGAATTTTTGCTGAGACAGGAAAACCACCAAACCTGCTGTGAAAACAACATTTGGGACAGTTAGCTGTGTTTTTTTTTTTCTCAGCATCTCACTGATGATCTTAACAACCCAGCAGGATGGCATTCATTGAAAACCAACTTGGAGCACTGCACTTTCTGTCATTATGTCCCCAGGATGTTCCAGAAAGGCAGGTCATGTGCTATTTGCATGGATAAACGGAGGCTCAGCAAGGTGACATGACTTGCCCAGACAGACCCTCTGAGGACAGGAAGAGCAGGGCTTTGTCCAGGGCTGTCCCAAACCACCATGCTTGGGACCCTCACTTGCATATCTCCGTTCTCCCCTCTGAGATGTGTGACCTGGGGAGAAACTTCCCTGCCTGTTTCCCATCTATACAAATGAAGGTTAGAGAGATACATAGTTCAAGACAAAATTAATAATTTCTACTTGACAAAAGATGCCATTGAGGAATAATCAAGTAGACTGAAGAATATTATAGTACATTAACTGACAAAGAACTCATGCTCAAAACATATAAAGAGCTTCTACAAATCAATAATAAAAGCACGAACATCCTAATGAAACATGGGAAGAGACCATTTATAAAAGGAGGTATGCAAACGACCAGTGGCCACCCAGAAAGATGTTCAGCATCATCAATCAGGGTGATGGTGATGGGATATGACCTCACCCTCACTTGAATGGCCACAGCCTAAAATAACAACTGCAGATGTCAGGGGTCTCAAGATAAGTAGGCAAGGGAGCATCAGGAGAGGGAGAAGAGAGTGGCCCAGGTGTGTTCAGGGTCTGCAGGCAGGACCCTGCTGGTGGGCATGTTCAGTCTGCCTCTTTGGACAGTGGCTTGGCAGTGCCTTAGAAAGCTAAGCCTTCATGTCCCTTATAGACCACCTGTCTTCAAGCTGCACCTTCTGGCATTTGCCTAAGAGAGTTGAGTACATGTGTGCACCAAAAGAAGAAGGAGACTTTTTCAAGAGTATTCAGCAGCCTTATTTCCATGGCCCCAAACTGGACCCTGACCCAAGTGTGCTCCACAGTAAGAACAGCCACGTGGTGCCAAGAAAAGGTAGCCAGACACAGAGTCCATGATTAGGACTTTGTTCATATGAAGTCCTGATGCAGACAAAGCTCATTCAGGGGGACGCAGGTTAGATGTTGGAGGAGGTGGGGTGGGATTGACTGGGAAGGAAGGGGACATTTCAGTGGGGATGGAATTTTCTTTCTTTTCTGCAGCTGGTAGTTACCTGGTTGCCTTTAATTGTCGGTACCCATCAAACTGAGCACTTAGGTCTGTGCAGTTGATTATACGTCAGTTGCCCCTCAGTAATCTTTTCAAGGGCAGTGTACTAGTTTGCTTGGGTGGCCATGGCAAAGCACCACACGCTGGGCAGCTTCAACAACAGAAACGTATTTTCTCAGTCTGGAGATGGGACGTCCAAGATCAGAGTGTTGCCAGGGCTGGCTTCTGCAGAGACCGCTGTCCTTGGCATGCAGATGGCTGTGTCCTTGTGTCCTCACGTGGCCTCATCCCCATGCGTGCCTGGTGTCTCCTCCTCCTTCTGTAAGGACACCAGGCCTATGGGACTGGGGACCCACTCTTAGACCTCATTTAACTTCAGCTGTATCCTCACAGGCCTTGTCTCCAGACACAGTCACATGGGGGGGGGTGGTGTTGGGCTTCAACCTGTGAATTTGGGAGGGATCAATTCAGTTCACAACAGAGAGAGTTTTTAAAAGGGGAAAAACACCTACCTTGTGGAGTGGTTGTAAGGATTGCACAAAGGAAGTCAGACCTGAGCATGGAGCCCCACCAGCACTAAATAAGAGGGAGCCGTCATCATCACAGTTTGCTTTGGAAGGCCGTGCTGTTTTGAGTCCATTCTTAGGGACTGCTAACCAGGAACACATGTGGGTCCTAGCTTGTCTGGCATAAAATCACTGCGGCGGGACAGAGCACTTTATCAATTAAGGAATTCGCCTCTGACTACACTCTGTTCCAAGAGCTGCTTGCTGACCAAAGGCATTGCCCTCAATGGTAGCTCAGAGGAAAGATGGTCATCCAGCCAGATCTGGGTCTGGTCACTTTTGCCTGTCACCCCTAGAAGCAAAGTGCAAGGAACTAGTTGAGTACGGAGATAGGTGGACATTTAAGGAAAAAGAAAACAAATAGATTTATAGTTTATAATTTTGCCCTGCTCCAGATGTCTATATTCAGAGCCAAAATAAGAAAAGCTGCCCTTGTTCTAGTCAGCAGGCAGAAAACAAGAGTTTTCAAGAGGTTATTTCTTTGTAAGCAACTTTGTTGCCATGTAGTTCACGTGTAATTCACTGCACCCATTTTAAGAGTATAGGTGATGTTTTGACGAATGTATGTGTCCATCACATTCAAGATACAGGGCATTCCATTATCCACAAACCCAGAACATCCCTCCTGCTCCTCTGTAGTCAAACCCCTCCACCTGCAACATCTGACCTGCTTTCTGTAAATATAGCAAAGTTGTGCAATTTTAGCATCTCATGCAAATACACTAATACACTCTTGCATCTAGTATATTTCGCTGAGATGATATTTTCAGGACTCATCCATGCTGATATGTGTATCAGCAGTTCATTCCTTATTGCTGAATACTGTACCATTGTATGGATATACTGTAACTTTTCAGCCACTCATCTACAACAGTGTGTGTATTGTTTCCAGTTTTTGGAGACTGTGAATAAAGGGATATTGGCATTATGTACAAGTCTTTTCGCAGTTAGAGTTCATTTCTCTTGGTTAAATATTTAGGAGTAGAACTGCAGGGTCACATTGGAAATGTATGTTTGGCTTTACAAGAATCTGGTAAATGCTTTTCTAAGGCGGTTGTGTAAGTGTACATCTCCAGTAGTATAAAGTTCCAGTGATTCCACAGACTCACCAGCATCTAACAGTCAGAATTTTACACAGAGCCACGCAAGTGAATGTGTAATAATAACTATCACACTGTGGTCTTGATTTCTGTTTCCCTTATGATTTATGATGGTGAGTATCTTACTCGCTTATTGGCCATTAGTGTATCTCCTTTGGTGTAGTATCTATTAAAATGTTTGGCCCCCTGTTTTTGGAGAGTGATTGTCTTATCATTGAATCTTGAGAGTTTTTTTTTTTTTTTAAAGATTTTATTTATTTGACAGAGCAAGCACACAAGCAGGGGGAGTGGCAACTAAAGGGAGAGGGAGAAGCAGGCTCCCCGCTGAGAAGTGAGCCCTATGCAGGGCTTGATCCCAGGGCTCTGGGATCATGACCTGAGCCGAAGGCAGACGCTTAACTCACTGAGCCACCTAGGCACCCCAGTTTTGAGTTCTTTATATAGTTTGGATACAAGTCTACAAGTCCTTTGCCAGGTATATATGATAAAACATCTTTCCCCCTCTGTGGCTTGCCCTTTTACCAGTGTCTTTGTTTTCTTTCAACAGAAATTCTTAGTTTTCCTCATATAGATTTTGTACATGTTTTGCTAATGTATACCTGAGTATTTCACTTCTGGGGGTGATAAGCAGTGATAACATAAACAGTATTGTATTTTCAATTTCAAATTCCACTTGTTTATTGCTGGCCTATAGGAAAGAGATTTTCTTTTAAATATTAACCTTATTATATCCTGCAACCTTGTTGCACTAGTGCCTTGCTTACTAGTGCCAAGATTTTTTTATTATTGATTCTCTTGGATTTTGTAGAGATGGCTGTGTCATTTGTGAACAAAGTTTTATTTCTTCCTTCCCAATCAGGATGTCTTTTGTTACCTTTTTTCTCCCAACCTTATTGAATTTGCTAGGACTTCCAGCCTGATTTTGAAAAGGAGTGGTGAGAGGAGATGTCCTTGTCTTGCTCCTGATCCAAGTGGGAAAGCTTCATGTTTCACACTATTAAGTATGATGTTAGATGTAGGTTTCTTTTAGACATTCCCTATCAGGTTGATGGAAGTTCCTTTAGTTCCTAATTTACTGATGGCTTTTATCATAAATGGATGTTGGATTATGAAAGATATTTTTCTTCATCTATTGATATGATCACATGATTTTCCTTCTTTAACCTGTTGATTTGATGGATTTTATTATTTGGCCTAAAATGTTTAATTAACCTTGCATACCTGGGATAAATCCCAGTTGGTCATGGTGTGTAATTATTTTTTACATTGTTGAATCAATTTGCTAATATTTTGCTGAGTATTTTTGTATCTTTGTTCATGAGAGATGAGATATTGGTCTGTACTTTTTTTGTGAGTCTTCATTTGGTTTTGGTACTAGGGTAATTCTGGCCTCATACAATGATTTGGAAAGTATCCCTCTGAGAGAGATTGTAGAGAATTGGTACAGTTTATTCTTTAAATATTTGGTAGAATTCATCAGCATCTGGATTCAGTGCTTTATGTTTTGGAAGTTTATCAATTATTGCTTTCAATTTCATTAAGAGATACAGGCATGTCCAGATTGTCAATTTTTTCATGTGTGAATTTTGGCAAATTGTATTTTTCAGGAATTTGGTCCATTTCATTTAGGTTACCAAGTTATTGGATATCAAGTTGTTTTAGTATTCTCTTATTATCCTTTTTTAGTCCATGGATCTGTAGTGATGTCCTTTTGGTCATTTCTGATGTTAATAATTTTTGTCCTTTCTGTTTTTCTTAGTCTGGTTAGAAGCTTATCAATTTTGTTGATCTTTTTAAGGTGACAGTATTTAGTTTCATTGTTTTCCTCTATTGTTTTTCTGTTCTTAATTAATTTCTGTTCCAATTTTTATTATTTTTCCTCCTGTTTACTTTGGATATAATTAGCTCTTATTTTTCTAAGGTGGAACCTTAAATGATTGACTGTAGATTTTTCTTATACTCTGAGCATTCAGTCCTATAAATTACCCCCAAGCACTACTTTCTGTGCACCCACAAATTTCGGTGAGTTGTTTCTATTTTCACTTGTTTCAAAATATATTTAAACTTATTTTGAGATTTCTTCTTTAAGCCTTGTGTTATTTAGAAGTGTGTTTAATATCCATGTATTTTGGGATTTTCTAGCTATCTTTCTGTTATTGATTTCTAGTTTATTCCACTGAGGGCTGAGAGTAGACATTACATGATTTATGTTATTTTAAATTTAAGTGTGTTTCATAGCCCAGAATGTAGTCTATTTTGGTGAATGTTCCAAGCGAGTTTGGGAACAACATGCCCTCTACTGTTGCTGGATGAGTAATCTATAGATGTCCCTTATATCCAATTGTCTGATTGCATTGTTGAGTTCAACTGTGTCCTTACTAATTTTCTGCCAGTTGGATATGTCCATTTCTGGAGAGAGGAGTTAAAGTCTCCAACTATAGGGGTGCCTGGGTGGCTCAGTCAGTTAAGTGTCTGCCTTCAGCTCAGGTCATGATCCCAGGGTCCTGGGATTGCAGCCAGCATCAAGCCCCACATCAGGCTTCCTGCTTAGTGGGGAGTCTAATTTTCCCTCTGTGCACTACCACCCCCTACTTGTGCACTCTTTTTCTTTCTCAAGTAAATAATAAAATCTTAAAAAAAAAACTGAAGTCTCCAACTATAATAACAAGGGACTCATCTGTTTCTCCTTGCAGTTCTACCAATTTTTTTCACATGCAATTTGATGCTTTCTTATTTGTTGCATGCACATTAAAGATTGTTTTATTTTCTTAGGGAACTGACCCCTTTATCATATGTAATGTCTCTCTCTATCCTTGATAACTCTTCTTGCTGTGAAGTCAACTCTGTTTGAAATAAAAGTAGGTACTCCTGCTTTCTTTTGATTAGTGTTAGCATGGATTCTCTTTCTCCATTCATTTAGTTTTAATCTATATTTTAAGTGGGATTTTTATAGACAACATATAATTGAGTTTTGGGGTTTTTTTGATAACTCTGACAATCTGTATAATTTACTTGGTGCATTTAAACCATTGACATTCGGAGTAATTATTGATATGGTTGGGCTAATATCTACCATATTTGTTACTGTTTTCTATTGTTTCCCTTCTTTATTCCTATTTTTGTCTTCTACTCTTTTCCTGCCTTTCTTTTTTTTTTAAGTTCAATTAGCCAGCATATGGTACATCATTAGTTTTTGATGTAGTGTTCAATGACTCATCAGTTGCATGTAACACCTAGTGCTCATCACATCACATGCCCTCCTTAATACCCATCACCCATTATCTCCATCTCCCTCCATCTCCCTATCCGCAACCCTCAGTTTGTTTCCTGTAGCTTAGAGTCTCTCATGGTTTGTCTCCCTCTCTGATTTCTTCCCATTCAGTTTTCCCTCCCTTCCCCTGTTGTCCTTTGCACTATTCCTTATATTCCACATATGAGTGAAACCATATGATAATTGTCTTTCTCTCCTTGACTTATTTCACTTAGCATAATCCCCTCCAGTTCCATCCATGTTGATGCAAATGGTGGGTATTCATCTTTTCTGATGGCTGAGTAATATTCCATTGTGCCACATGTACAACTTTATCCATTTGTTTGTCGATGGACATCTGGGCTCCTTCCACAGTTGGGATATTATGGACATTGCTGCTATGAACATTTGGGTGCATGTGGCCCCTCTTTTCACTATATCTGTATGTTTGGGGTAAATATCCAATAGTGCAATTGCTGGATCATATGGTAGCTCTATTTTTAACTTCTGGAGGAACCTCCATACTGTTTTCAGAGTGACTGTACCAACTTTTATTTCCACCAACAGTGTAAGAGGGTTCCCATTTCTCCGCATTCTTGCCAACATTTGTTGTTCCCTATCTTGTTAATTTTAGCCATTCTGACTAGTGTAAGGTGGTATCTCATTGGGGTTTTGATTTATATTTCCCTTATGCCAAGTGATATGGTACATTTTCTTATATGTCTGTTAGCCATTTGTATATCTTCTTTGAAGTGTCTTTTCATATCTTCTGCCCATTTCTTAACTGGATTATCTGTTTTTTGGGTGTTGAGTTTGAGAAGTTCTTTACAGATCTTGGATACAGCCCTTTATCTGTTATATCATTTGCAAATATCTTCTCCCATTCTGTAGGTTACTTTTTATTTTGTTGACTGTTTCCTTTGCTGTGCGGAAGCTTTTTATCTTGATGAAGTCCCAAAAGTTCATTTTTGCTTTTGTTTCCCTTGCCTTTAGAGATGTGTCTTGAAGAAGTTACAGTGGCCAATGTCAAAGAGGTTACTGCCTGTGTTCTCCTGTAGGATTTTGATGGATTCATGTCTCACATTGAGGTCTTTCATCCATTTTGAGTTTATCTTTGTGTATGGTATAAGAGAATGGTCTAGTTTCATTCTTCTGCATGTGGCAGAAGAATGGCAGAAAATGTGCATTTTCCCAGCACCATTTGTTGATAAAGGATATTCTTTCCTGCTTTGTCAAAGATTGGTTGACCATAGAGCTGAAGGTTACTTTCTGGGGTCTCTATTCTGTTCCATTGGTCTATGTGTCTCTTTTTGTGCCAATACCATGCTGTCTTGATGACTATGGCTTTGCAATATAGCTTAAAGTCAGACATTGTGATGCCCCCAGCTTTGATTTTCTTTTTCAACATTCCCTGGTGATTCAGGATCTTTTCTGGTCCTGTAAACATTTTAGGATTGTTTGTTCCAGCTCTGTGAAAAAGGTCAATGTTACTTTGATAGGTATTGCATTGAATGTGTAGATTGCTCTGGGTAGCTTAGACATTTTAACAACATTTATTCTTCTAATCCATGAGCATGTAATGTTTTTCCATTTTTGTGTGTCTTCCTCAATTTTTTTCATAAGTGTTATGTAGTCTCTAAAGTATATATCTTTTACCTCTTTGATTATTTATTTCTAGGTATCTTATGGTTTGGGTACTATTATAAATGGAATTGATTCTTTAATTTCTCTTTCCTCTGTCACATTGTTAGCATTATAGAAATGCAACTGATTTCTGTGCATTGATTTTGTATCCTGCCATGTTGCTGAATTGCTGTATAAGTTCTAGCAATTTTGGGGAGGAGTCTTTTGGATTTTCCAGGTAAAGTATCTTGTCATCTGTCAAGAATGAGAGTTTGACTTCTTTGCCAATTTGAATAACTTTTATTTCTTTTTGTTTTCTGATTGCTGAGGCTAGGATTGCTAGTACTATGTTGAACAATAGTGGTCTATGTAGATTTTATTTATTTATTTATTGGCAAACTATTTATTTTTTTTTATTATGTTAGTCACCGTACCATCATTAGTTTTTGATGTAGTATCCCATGATTCATCATTTGTGTATAATACCCAATACTCCATGCAGTATGTGCCCTCCTTAATACCTATCACTGTGCTAACCCATCCCCCTAACCTCCTCCCCTCCAAAACCCACAATTTGGGGTGCCTGGGTGGCTCAGTGGGTTAAGCCTCTGCCTTCAGCTCAGGTCATGATCTCAGGGTCCTGGGATCGAGTCCCACATCGGGCTCTCTGCTCAGCAAGAAGCCTGCTTCCCTCTCTCTCTCTCTCTGCCTTCCTCTCCGTCTACTTGTGATCTCTCTCTGTCAAATAAATAAATAAAATCTTTAAAAAAAAAAAAAAACCCACAATTTGTTTCCCAGATCCATAGTCTCTCATGGTTTGTCTCCTCCTCTGATTTCCCCTTCCTTCATTTTTTTCCCTTCCTTCTCCTAATGTCCTCCACGCTATTCCTTACGTTCCACAAATAAGTGAAACCATATGATAATTATCTTTCTCTGCTTGATTTATTTCACTTAGCATGATCCCCTCCAGTTCCATCCATCTTGATGCAAATGGTAGGTATTCATCGTTTCCGATGGCTGAGTAATATTCCATTGTATATATGGGCCACATCTTCTTTATCCATTCTTCTGTTAAAGGGCATCTCAGCTCCTTATACAGTTTGGCTATTGTGGACATTGCTGCTATAAGCATTGGGGTGCATGTGGCCCTTCTTTTCACTAAATCTGTGTGTTTGGGGTAGATAACCTGGCAGTGCAATTGCTGGGTTGTAGGGTAGCTCTATTTTTAACTTTTTGAGGAACCTCCACACTGTTTTCCAAAGTGGCTGTAGTAGCTTGCCTTCCCACCAACAGTGTAAGAGGGTTCCCCTTTCTCTACATCCTTGCCAACATTTGGTGTTTCCTGCCTTGTCAATTTTAGCCATTCTGACAGGTGTAAGGTATCTCATTGTGGTTTTGATCTGTGTTTCCCTGATGCAAAGTGATGTGGAGCATTTTCTCATGTGTCTCTTGGCCATTTGTATGTCTTCTTTGGAGAAATGTCTGTTCACGTCTTTTGCCAATTTCTTGGCTGGATTGTTTTTTGGGTGTTGAATTTGGTAAGTTCTTTATAGATCTTGGATATCAGCCCTTTTTCTGTTATTTCATTTTCAGATATCTTCTCCCATTCCGTGGGTTGCCTCTTTGTTTCATTGACTGTTTCCTTTGCTGTGCAGAAGCTTTTTATCTTGATGAAGTCCCAAAAATTCATTTTGACTATTGTTTCCCTTGCCTTTAGAGACATCTCTTAAAAGAAATTGCTGTGGCCACCCCCAAATTATTGGAACTCATACAGCAATTCAATAATGTGACAGGATACAAAATCAATGCACTGAAATCAGTTGCTTTCTTATACACTAACAATGTAACTGTAGAGAGAGAAATTAGGGAATCAGTTCCATTTACAGTAGCACCCAAACCCATAAGATACCTAGGAATAAACAAAGAAGTAAAGGATCTATACTCTACAAACTACAGAACACTAATGAAAGAAATTGAGGAAGACACAAAAAGATGGAAAAGCATTCCATGCTCATAGATCTTCTGATCTATGCTGGGAGGGAGGAGTCAAGATGTTGGAGAAGTAGCAGGCTGAGATGACATCAGGTAGCAGGAGATCAGCTAGATAGCTTATTAAACCATTCCAAACACCTACAAATCCAACAGGAGATCAAAGAGAAGAAGAGCAGCCGTTCTAGATACAGAAAATCACCACTTTCTGAAAGGTAGGACTGGCAGAGAAGTGAATCCAAAGTGACGGGAAGATAGACTGCAGGGGGAGGGGCTGGCTCCCGGCAAGCAGTGGAGCAATGGAGCACAAAATCAGAACTTTTAAAAGTCTGCTCCACTGAGGGACATCACTCCAGAGGCTAAGCCGGGGTGAAGCCCACATGGGGACAGTGTGGTCTCAGGTCCTGTGGGGTCACAGAAGGATTGGGGGTGTCTGAGTGTCACAGAGCTCGCAGGTATTAGAGTGGGGAAGCCGGCTACAGAGACGGAAGCAAGGAGTGAGCTCTCAGCTCAGGGTTACCTTAAATGGTGATGCTTGGCACAGGCCACTGCTCTGTGAGCAGAGACCCCCACAAGATCTGGGGAGATGCCCCTGGAAAAGCACAGGGATCTGTGGGGTTTGGAGACTCCAGGTAGGGCTGTGTGCCAGAGACAGAGACACTTGGTTATAGGCTGGGTAAGCTCGGAGTGCAGCTGGAGGCCAGGGAGACAGGAGTGATTGAGCACTTTTCTCTGAGGGCACACTGAGGAGTGGGACCCTGAACTCTTGGCTCCTCTGGGCTGGAGATTGGAAGGCCACCGTTTTCATTCCTGTCCTCTGGAACTTTACGGAAAGAGTTCAGGGAACAAAAGCTCCTGAAAGGGACCCTAGCGGATTACTTAGCCTCGCCCCTGGTAAGGGTGGTGCAATTCCACCTCAGGCAAAGACACTTGAGAGTCACTACAACAGGCCCCTCCCCCAGATGATCAGCAAGAAATCCAGCCAAGACCAAGTTCACTTACCAAGGAGAACAGTGGAATTCCAGAGGAGGAGAAAGCAAAGCATGGAATTCATGGCCTTCTCCCCATGATTCTTTAGTTAATTTTTTTTGTATTTTTTTCTTCTGTCAATTTTTTAAAAATTTTTACTCTTTCCTCTCAATTTTTTTAACTAGGTTTTCTTAACAGTAACTTTCATTAAAAAAATCTTTTTTTAACCTTCATTATTATAGTCATATTTTATCCTTCATTGTATCTTAACTTTATTTTTTGTATACACATAGGGTTTTTTCTTCTAAAAAAATTTGGGATACAACTTCTTCTAATAGATCAAAATATACCCTAAATCTAGCACAGGGCTTTGTTCTAGTCTCCAGCCTGAACAAGTTCTCTCCACTTTCTTTTTCTTTATTCTCCCAACCAACTTATCTTATCTTTTTAGAAATTTTTTAAAAAATTTTCATCTTTGTACTCATATTCCATCCCTTCCTCATGTTTATCCTTATATATGTTTTCCATTATTTAAAATTTTGGGAGGTAGTTTCTTCTAAGAGATCAAAATACTCCCAAAATTAACTGGGTGACCCTGTTCTATTCACCAGTCTAATATATATATGTATGTATATATATATATATATATATATATATATATATATACACATATATATACACACATATATATACTTTATTTTTTCTTTTTTTAAAATTTTTTTTTCTTCTGAACTTCTTTTTACCCCCTTTCTTCCCCCCATGACTTGGAGTCTCTTCTGATTTGGTTAAAGCACATTTTCCTGGGGTGTTTGCCACCCTTTTAGCATTTTATTCACTCCTACATATATTTTTATCTGGATAAAATGACAAGGTGGAAAAACCACACACACACAAAAAAGAATAAAAGGCAGTAACAAAGGCTAGGGACCTCATCAATACGGGCATTGGTAATATGTCAGATCTAGAGTTCAGAATGATGATTCTCAAGGAGCTAGCTGGGCTCAAAAAAGTCATGGAAGATATTAGAGAAACCCTGTCTGGAGAAATAAAAGCCCTTTCTGGATAAATAAAAGAACTAATATCTAACCAAGTTGAAATTAAAAAAGCTATTAATAAGGTGCAATAAAAAGTGGAGGCTCTTACTGCTAGGATAAAAGAGGCAGAAGAGAGAATTAGTGATATAGAATACCAAATGACAGAGAATAAAAAAGCTGAGCAAAAAAGAGACAAATAACTACTGGACCATGAGGGGAGAATTTGAGAGGTAAGTGATACCATAAGATGAAACAACATTAGAATAATTGGGATTCCAGAAGAAGAAGAAAGAGAGAGGGGAACAGAAGGTATATTGGAGAGAATTATTGTAGAGAATTTCCCTAATATGGCAAAGGGAACAAGCATCAAAATCCAGGAGGCACAGAGAACCTCCCTCAAAATCAATAAGAATAGGTCCACACCCCGCCATCTAATAGTAAAATTTACAAGTCTTAGCGACAAAGAGAAAATCCTGAATGCAGCCTGGCATAAGAAGTCTGTAACATACAATGGCAAATATATGAGATTGGCAGCAGACTTATCGACAGAGACCTGGCAGGCCAGAAAGAACTGGCATGATATATTCAGAGTACTAAATGAGAAAAACATGCAGTCAAGAATACTATATCCAGCTAGGCTATCATTGCCCTAACATGGGAGCAGCCAACTATATAAACCAATTAATAACAAAATGAAAGAAACACATCAACAATAATACAATAATAGTAAGGGACTTTAACACTCCCCTCACTGAAAAGGACAGATCATCCAAGCAAAAGATCAACAAGGAAATAAAAACCTTAAATGACACACTGGACCAGATGGACATCACAGATATATTCAGAACATTCCGTCCCAAAGCAACAGAATACACATTCTTCTCTAGTGCACATGGAAATTCTCCAGAATAGATCACATCCTGGGTCATAAATCAGGTCTCAACCAGTATCAAAAGATTGGGATCATTCCCTGCATATTTTCAGACCACAATGCTCTGAAGCCCGAATTTAATCACAACAGGAAATTTGGAAAGAACCCAAATACATGGAGATTAAAGAGCATCCTTCTAAAGAATGAATGGGTCAACCAGGAAATTAAAGAATTGAAAAAATTCATGGAAACAAATGATAATGAAAACACAATGGTCCAAAATCTGTGGGACACAGGAAAGGCAGTCCTGAGAGGAAATTATAGCGATACATGCCTTTCTCAAGAAACCAGAAAGAAAGGTTGTGTATTTCTCAAATACACAGCCTTTCTCAAGAAACCAGAAAGAAAGGTTGTGTATTTCTCAAATACACAACCTAACCCTACACCTAAAGGAGCTGGAGAAAGAACAACAAAGAAAGCCTAAAACCCAGCAGGAGAAGAAAAATAATAAAGATCAGAGCAGAAATCAATGAAATAGAAACAAACAAACAAAAAATAGAACAAATCAATGAAACTAGGAGCTGGTTCTTCGAAAGAATTAATAAGATTGATAAACCCCTGGCCATACTTACCAAAGAGAAGAGAAAGGACCCAAATAAATAAAATCATGAATGAAAGAGGAGAGATCACAACCAACACCAAAGAAATACAACCAATTATAAGAACATATTATGAGCAACTATATGCCAGCAAATTTGACAATCTGGAAGAAATGGATGCATTTCTAGAGACATATAAACTACCACAACTGAACCAGGAAGAAATAGAAAACCTGAATAGACCCATAACCAGTAAGGAGATTGAAGCAGTCATCAAAAATCTCCCAAGAAACAAGAGCCCAAGGCCAGATGGTTTCCCAGGGGAATTCTACCAAACATTTAAAGAATTAATTCCTATTCTCCTGAAAGAGTTCCAAAAAATAGAAATGGAAGGAAAACTCATTTTATGAGGTCAGGATTACCTTGATCCCAAAACCAGATAAGGATCCCATCAAAAAAGAGAATTACAGACCAATATCCTTGATAAACACAGATGCAAAAATTCTCACCAAAATACTAGCCAATAGGATCCAACAGTACATTAAAAGGATTATTCACCACGACCAAGTAGGATTTATTCCAGGGCTGCAAGATTGGTTCAACATCCACAAATCAATCAATGTGATACAATACATTAATAAAAGAAAGAACAAGAACCATATGATACTCTCAATAGATACTGAAAAAGTATTTGACAAAGTACAGCATCCTTTCCTGATCAAAACTCTTCAAAGTGTAGGGATGGAAGGTACATACCTCAATATCATCAAAGCCATCTATGAAAAACCCACTGCAAATATCATTCTCAATGGAGAAAAACAGAGCTTTTCCACTAATGTCAGGAACATGGCAGGGATGTCCATTGTCACCATTTCTATTCAACATAGTACTAGAAGTCCTAGCCTCAGCAATCAGACAACAAAAAGAAATTAAAGGCATCCAAATCAGCAAAGAAGAAGTCAAACTATCACTCTTTGCAGATGATATGATACTATATGTGGAAAACCTGAAGACTCCAAATCTGCTAGAACTTATATAGGAATTCAGTAAAGTGTCAGGATATAAAATCAATGCACAGAAATCAGTTGCATTTCTTTACACCAACAACAAAACAGAAGAAAGAGACATTAAGGAGTCAGTCGCATTTACAATTGCACCCCAAACCATAAGATACCTAGGAATAAATCTAACCAAAGAGACTAAGAATCTATACACAGAAAACTATAAAGTACTCATGAAAGAAATTGAGGAAGACACAAAGAAATGGAAAAATGTTCCATGCTCCTGGATTGGAAGAACAAATATTGTGAAAACGTCTATGTACCTAAAGCAGTCTAAACATTTAATGCAATCCCTATCAAAATCTGATCCATTTTTTTTTTCAAAGAAATGGAACAAATAATCCTAAAATTTATATGGAACCAGAAAAGACCTTGAATAGCCAGAGGAATATTGAAAAAGAAAGCCAAAATTGGTGGCATCACAATTCCGGACTTCAAGCTCTATTACAAAGCTGTCATCATCAAGACAGTATGGTACTGGCACAAAAACAGTCACATAGATCAGTGGAACAGAACAGAGAGCCCAGAAATAGACCCTCAACTCTATGGTCAACTAATCCACATGGATGAAGGACTTCAGTGTAAGAAAGGAATCCATGAAAATTCTTGAGGAGAACACAGGAAGCAACCTCTTTGACCTCAGCCGCAGCAACTTCTTCTTACGAACATCACCAAAGGCAAGGGAAGCAAGGGCAAAAATGAACTATTGGGACTTCATCAAGATCAAAATCTTTTGCACAGCAAAGGAAACAGTTAACAAAACCAAAAGACAACTGACAGAATGGGAGAAGATGAACTATTGGGACTTCATCAAGATCAAAATCTTTTGCACAGCAAAGGAAACAGTTAACAAAACCAAAAGACAACTGACAGAATGGGAGAAGATATTTGCAAACAACATATTAGATAAAGGGCTAGTATCCAAAATCTATAAAGAACCTATCAAACTCAACACCCAAAGAACAAATAATCCAATCAAGAAATGGGCAGAGGACATGAACAGACATATCTGCAAAGAAGACATGCAGACAGCCAACAGACACATGAAAAAGTGCTCCACATCACTCGGCATCAGGGAAATACAAATCAAAACCACAATGAGCTACCACCTCACGCGAGTCAGAATGGCTAAAATTAACAAGTCAGGAAATGACAGATGCTGGTGAGGATGAGGAGAAAGGGGAACCCTCCTACACTGTGCTGGGAATGCAAGCTGGTGCAACCACTCTGGAAAACAGCATGGAGGTTCCTCATTGAAAATAGAGCTACCCCACAACCCAGCAATTGCACTACTGAGTATTTACCCTAAAGATACAAATGTAGTGACCCGAACAGGCACATGCACCTGAATGTTTATAGCAGCAATGCCTACAATAGCCAAACTATGGAAAAGAACCTAGATGTCTATCAACAGATGAATGGATAAAGAAGATGTGGTATGTATATGTATGTATGTATATATATATACACATACATACATACATACATACAATGGAATACTATGCAGCCATCAAAAGAAATGAAATCTTGCCACTTGCGATGATGTGGATGGAACTAGAGGGTATTATGCTTAGCAAAATAAGTCAATTGGAGAAAGACAACTGTCATATGATCTCCCTGATATGAGGAAGTGGAGATGCAATGTGGGGGGTTTGAGGGTAGGAAAAGAATAAATGAAATAAGATGGGATTGGGAGGGAGACAAACCATAAAGACTCTTAATCTCACAAAACAAACTGAGTGTTGCTGCGGGGAGGAGGGTAGGAAAAGGGCGGTGGGGTTATGGACATTGGGGAAGGTATGTGCTATGGTGAGTGCTGTGAAGTGTGTAAACCTGGCGATTCACAGACCTGTACCCCTGGGGCTAATAATACATTACATGTTAATTTAATGAAAAATGTCTATGCTGCCCAGAGCAATCTATACTTTCAACACCATCCTGATCAAAATACTAATGGAATAAAACAAAATTAAAATGAAATAAACTATGATATGAAAAAAAATACCAGTGGCATTTTTCAATGGAACAAACAATCCTAAAATCTTTATGGGGCCAGAAAAGACCCCAAATCACCAGAGGAATGTTGAAAAAGAAAAACAAACACAGGGCATCATGTTGCCTGATTTCAAACTGTATTACAAAGCTGTGATCACCAAGACAGCATAGTATTGGGACAAAACAAGACACATAGACTAATAGAACAGAATAGAGAGCCCAGATATGGACCTTCAACTCTGTGGTCAACTAATCTTCAACAGAGTAGGAAACAGTGTCCAATGGAAAAACGAAAGTCTTTTCAATAAATGGTGCTAGGAAAATTGGACAGCTATATACAGAAGAATGAAACTAGACCATTCTCTTCTGTTTATTTTGTTAGATTTATATTGAAGCATTCCATTTCCATGATGCTGTTGTAAATGGTACTTTTAAAATTTCAAATTCCAACTGTGCATTGCTGATCTATAGAAATATTATTGATTTTGTATTCTGAATTTTTACCCTGAGACTTTGCTAAACTTATTTATTGTTCTAGGAGGATATTTTATAGACTCCTTGAAAGTTTCCATATAACTGGCATTATCTACTAATGTTTAATGGCCCCAATGACCCAGAGAGAGTGCCAATATGGCCAGACTTCTCTGGGCTTAGTCTCATAAACCTCATCATAAAGGTCACCCCTCTCTGAGCATAAGACTGAGGCACTGTTAGAAGCCCTTTCTAGGGGCTCAGATAAACTGCATGGTCAGAGACTGAAAGCATTGATTTGCAGAGAAGCTATGGTCAGCAGTGGGAGCAGGAAACAGGCCAAGGGGCTGAGAGCCAGAAATGTCAGGGCTTCTGCCTAGGGTCCATTCATCATTCAACCCCTTGTACTCTTGATTGTGGGAGAGTTCTTGGTAACAAAGGCACATTCCTTCTAATTTTGTTCTAAGTTTTGTCCTAATTGTTCATGGCACTTTGGTTATTCTTATAGCTTTGTTCTGATTTGTTATGTCAAGTTGGTTATTCTTATAGCTGGTTTCTACATAGAAATTTTAGAATCATTTGTCCAGTAATATCTTTTAAAAAATCATGTTAAGAGCAAGACAGCATTGGAGCACCTTGGCTTAGTCAGTTAAGTGTCTGACTCTTGGTTTTAGCTCAGGTCATGATCTCAGGGTCATGAGATCAAGCCCTGTGTCAAGCTCTATGCTCAGCAGGGAGGCCTCCCTCTCCCCTTTGCCCCTCCCGCTGCTTGCACTCTCTCTCTCTCTCACTAGCTCACTTTAAAATAAATAAATAAGTAAAATATACGAAAAAGGAATAAGAGAGCATTGAGTATAATTATGGTGTTGCACAATAAGAATCTTTTTGTTAAAACTTCTCATCCATGAATATGGTATAGCTCTCCATTTACTTAGTTCTTTTATATATTTGAATAACATCAAAAGTCATATTTCTAAATATATTACATGTCACTTGTTATATTTATTCATATATACTGAAGAGTTTATACTATGATATTTTATTTTTTTTCATTATGTTAGTCATCATATAGTAGGTCATTAGTTTTGATGTAGTGTTCCATGATTCATTGTTTTCATATAATACCCAGTGATTTTACTTTTTAAACATTCAATAATATGTTATAAAATAGCACAAGAATAGACAAGTAGCCCAATGGGACAGAATAAGACTCTGAAGCACACCAACATATATAGGGACTCTTGGTTTATGACAAAGGTGACACTACATAGCAGTGGGGGAAAACATACTTTTTTAAAAAGCCAGTAGGACAACATGTGTTGGAGGGGATGTGGAGAAAGGGGAACCCTCTTACACTGTTGGTGGGAATGCAAGTTGGTGCGGCCACTTTGGAGAACAGTGTGGAGATTCCTCAAGAAATTAAAAATGGAGCTTCCCTATGACCCTGCAATTGCACTACTGAGTATTTACCCCAAAGATACAGATGTAGTGAAAAGAAGGGCCATCTGTACCCCAATGTTCATAGCAGCAATGGCCACGGTCGCCAAACTGTGGAAAGAACCAAGATGCCCTTCAACGGACGAATGGATAAGGAAGATGTGGTCCATATACACTATGGAGTATTATGCCTCCATCAGAAAGGATGAATACCCAACTTTTGTAGCAACATGGACGGGACTGGAAGAGATTATGCTGAGTGAAATAAGTGAAGCAGAGAGAGTCAATTATCATATGGTTTCACTTATTTGTGGAGCCTAACAAATAGCATGGAGGACAAGGGGAGTTAGAGAGAAGGGAGTTGAGGGAAATTGGAAGGGGAGGTGAACCATGAGAGACTATGGACTCTGAAAAACATCTGAGGGGTTTGGAGCGGCGGGGGGTGGGAGGTTGGGGGATCCAGGTGGTGGGTATTGGAAAGGGCAGGGATTGCATGGAGCACTGGGTGTGGTGCAAAAACAAGGAATACTGTTATGCTGAAAAAAAAATTAAATAAAAAAAAATAAAAGCCAGTAGGATAACCATATGGGAAAAAAATGAAACAACCCCTATACCACAAAAAAGTTAGTTCCATGTGAATTATAGATACTAATATAAAAGACTGAGGAAGAAAAGTTCTACTAGATAACATAGAGAAATATCTTTTTGTTCCACGTATGAGTGAAACTATATGATAATTGTTTTTCTCTGCTTGACTTATTTCACTCAGCATAATCTCCTCCAGTCCCATCCATGTTGATGCAAAAGTTGGGTATTCATCCTTTCTGATGGCTGAGTAATAGTAATATTCCATTGTATATATGGACCACATCTTCTTTATCCATTAGTCTGTTGAAGGGCAACTTGGCTCCTTCCAGTTTGACTATTGTGGACATCGCTGCTATGAGCATTGGGGTGCCTGTGGCCCTTCTTTTCACTACATCTATATGTTTAGGGTAAATACCCAGCAGTGCAATTTCTGGGTCATAAGGTAGCTCTATTTTTAACTTCTGGAGGAACCTCCATACTGTATTCCAGAGTGGCTGTACCAGCCTGCATTCCCAGAAACAGTGCAAGAGGGTTCCCCTTTCTCCGCACCCTTGCTGACATTTGTTTTTCCCTGTCTTGTTAATTTTAGACATTCTGACTGGTATAAGGTGGTAATCTCAATGTGGTTTTGAATTTGTGACTATGTCATAAAAAATTAATGATGTACTGTACGGTGGCTAACTTAAAATAATTTAAATAATATCTTTTTGGATTTAATGTGAACAGTGGTTCTTTAAACATGCTGCAGAATGAAGTAACCATGAAGGAAATGCCTGATAAACTAACTTTACTAAGTAAATTTAAGAACTTCTGTCAATAGGAAAAATTTTTAAAAATCAATACAAGCAGTACCTGGGTGGCTCAATGGGATAAGCCTCTGCCTTCAGCTCAGGTCATGATCTCAGGGTACTGGGATTGAGCCCTGCATCGGGCTCTCTGCTCAGCAGGGATCCTGCTCCCCCCACCCTGACCTGCCTACTTGTGATCTCCCTCTCTCTCTTTGTCAAATAAATAAATAAAATCTTTTTAAAAAAATCAATACAAGTGCAAAAGTGGAATCCAGAAAGGAGAAGATATTTGCAAATCATATAACTGGTGAAGGACTGATATCCAGAATATAGACAAAATTTCTACAGTCAGTATGAAAAAGAAAAACAATAGAATAGAAAAACTGAGAAAAGCATATATACATCCCCAGGAGGACATCCAAATTGCTGCCAAATATATGAAAATCTGGTCCCATTGGCCATTGGAGAAATGAAAATGAAAACCACAATGATATGTGGCTATATGCCCACCAGAATGACTAAAATTGATGAGACAGACAATATGGCTTGTTTGTGATGATGTGCAGCAGCAGGAACTCTTGGACACTATTTTTGGGAACAAAGATTGCTGTAACATTTTTGGAAAATTTGAATTATCCAAAAATATGAGCAATTCCACTCCTAAGAATGCCCAAAGGAATCAATTCACAGCAAAAAATTAAAAATTAAAAAAACCTGTAAAAGTATTTCATAACAGCATTATTTTAAATAGACTGGAAACAGGGTGCCTGGGTGGCTCAGTGGGTTAAAGCCTCTGCCTTCGGCTCAGGTCATGATTTCAGGGTCCTGGGATCAAGCCCCACATCAGGCTCTCTGCTCAGCGGGGAGTCTGCTTCCTCCTCTCTCTCTCTCTCTCTGTCTGCGTCTCTGCTTACTTGTGATCTCTGTCAAATAAATAAATAAATAAATAAATAATCTTTAAAATAAAAAAAAGACTATGGACTCTGAAAAACAACCTGAGGGTTTTGAAGGGGCGGGGGGTGGGAGGTTGGGGGAGTCAGGTGGTGGGTATTATGGAGGGCACGTATTGCATGGAGCACTGGGTGTGGTACAAAAACAATGAATTCTGTTATGCTGAAAAGAATTTTTTAAAAAATGGAAACAACCCAAGTGTTCATCAACAGTAAGATGGACAAATTATGGTATCTTCATTTAAGGAAATTTATATAGCAATGAAAATTAAAGAACTACTACTACACATAATCACAAGGATTAATTTCACAAAGAGATTATTACCCCAAAAAAAGTACAAAAGAAGAAAATTGTGTTCTTCTATTCATTGGAAGTTCACAGCAGACAAAACTAATCTGTGTTTTAGAGGGAGGATAGGTGTTAACCTTGCAGGGCGATGACTATAAGGAGGCAGGGGTATTGTGGAAACTGAGTAGGTTTCTTTCTACCTGGCTAGTGGTGATCTCCCTGAGTGGATATGGCTTGATATTTTTTCTGTAGATGCATAAAAACTGTATCTGTTTATACTTCATGTCTACCATTCTGTGACTAGGAAGGTGGATGTCACAGCTGGAGCTCTGGGTCATCTTTTCTATTAAGAGTGTCTTCCATGCCCTTGGTGTCATGAAGCAGAGCCCAAGGGAGCTCCTTACCCTGAATGAAACCAACTCATTTGCCTCAAACCACCAACCTGGCTCTTCTGTGAGAGAGGCCCTATTGTCAGACCTGAACCACTCCAGCCAAGCCTATTCCACCATGGGGAATGCCTTGACCATGCATTACATTATTATTTTAAACATATCTGTCTGGAAGTGGCATTTTAAGGATGACAGCCCATTTATGAGAGGCAAATGCTCATGTCTGGCCAACAGGAGACAGCAAGGCCCTGCATCTAGAGTACAGGAGGGTAAAGGTACAGTGTTTAAAACATTATTTTCTTACAAGTTAGATCAAGATGCACAAACATCTGACCTCTTTCCCACTAAATCTGGACAGCCCAGGGAACCATGATAAGTAATGGGCAGAAGACCCACCCCTGCCTTGATGCCCAGTGATTGCTCTGCCCAGTCTTCATGTGATTCAAGTCATTCTTCCTTCTCTGAGCACTTATTGGGTGAAGAAAATCCTTATTTTTCTCCATATATTTTCTCCTTGCATCCTTATTTTCTCACTTAATAAACATCTTGTCCATTAAATTCTTTCAAGCAACATTGATTGAAAGAGTAAATGAATGAGTTTCTTAACATATCCAATTCCATTTGGAAGTGGAAGTGGTTTTAGGGGCTCCTCACAGTTCAGTGTCTCTCTGAGACCTCCATCCAGCCTGCAGGGCACAGTCTTTCCCTCCAGTACATTCTTCACATGGCTGTGTGTTTCTGGCCCAGCCTCCACAGGGCCTCCTTCACATCCTTATTTCGCAGACTGTAGATGAGGGGATTGAGCATTGGGATGACCAGCGTGTAGAAGACAGAGACCACCTTGCCCTGCTCCATGGACTCAATTGCTCCTGGCTGGGCATACATGACAAAGACAGTCCCAACAAAGAGTGTCACTGCAGCCATGTGGGAGCCACAGGTGGAGAAGACCTTGCGTCTCCCAGCTCCTGAGCGCATCCGCAGGATGGTCACCATGATGTAGCCATAGGAGACAAGGACCACAGACGTCACACCCACAATGATGAGCCCACAGATGCCAAACAAGATAAGTTCATTAATGGCTGTGTTGCCACAGGCGAGCTGGAGCAGTGGGGGAACATCGCAGAAGAAGTGGTTGATGCGGTTGGAGCTGCAGAATGGGAGGCGGAATGTGAAGCTGGTCTGCACAACAGAGTTGAGGCAGCCTCCACAGTAGGTGCCCAGAACCAGGCGAGTGCAGGCAGAGTGGCACATGGTGATAGGGTAGCGCAAGGGGCTGCAGATGGCCATGAAGCGGTCATAGGCCATGACACCCAGGAGGAAACCTTCAGTGGTGACCAGTAGGGAGAAAAAGAATAACTGGGTGGCACAGCCTACAAAGGTGATGACCTTGGATGGGGAGAAGAAGTTGACCAGGGCATTGGGGGCAATAACAGATGAGTAGCACAAATCCAGGAAGGAGAGGTTCTTGAGGAAGAAGTACATTGGGGAGTGCAGGTGGGCATCCAGGGTGATAACCATGATCATGGTGAGGTTCCCCAGCATAGTCACCATGTACAGGGCCAGGAACACAGCAAAGAGCAGGGCCTGGGTCTCCAGGCCTCCCTTGAATCCCTCCAGCACAAAATCTTGAAAGTAAACCATGGAGAGGTTTCCATTTCTGGGGAGTGGCATGAACCTCAGTCCTCACCAGGGGAATTATAGTTCCAGTATTGGCAGATGAAGTAGGTCAAGCTAAACTTCCTGCTGAAGACTCTAAGAAAAGATAACTGACAAAAAAAAATCTGATCGAAGGTATAAGAGAATTAATGATTTAGTAAAGAATTACGAAACAAAATCCAAGATAAACACAGAGGTCTAGGGATTTCATTACTGAGAATTTATTTTTCTCTTGAGACATAAGGCAGTTTTGAAAATGGAAGTCTGAGAGGCCAGGTATCTAAACAGTGAGGTTTTTCCTGTCTTGAAGAGTTAATGCTGACAGTGGTTGGTTACTAGGGACCACCCAGGTTGCCCCATAGGAGTGAATTAAATAAGGAGTAGGTAGGCAGCTCAGCTTCTGACTGTTTCAATCACTGAAATTGTATCAAGTATTATATGGTTTCACTTACTTGTGGAGCATAAGGAATAACACGGAGGACATTGGGAGATGGAGAGGAGAAGTGAGTTGGGGGAAACTGGAGGGGGAGACAAACCGTGAGAGACTGTGGACTCTGAGAAACAAACTGAGGGTTTTGGAGGGGAGGGGCGTGGGGGGTTGGGTGAACCTGGTGGTGGGTATTATGGAGGGCACATATTGCATGGAGCACTTGGTGTGGTGCATAAACAATGAATGCTGGAACACTGAAAAGAAATAAAATAAAATGGAAAAAAAAAGAGGTGATCTGAATGCTGGTGTCTCTGACACCTTGCAAAAATAAACACATCTCAAGAAGACACATTATCCTAGCCCTCAGTGTTATCCATAGAAGTTTTGTGTATATACTGCCAAACACACAATTCAAAAATCGATGAGTTCCTGCAATATGAATTAAAATATCAGAAACAGTAGAAAAATGCAAAGAGGTTTCAGATTTTGGAGTTAACATACATACAACCAATGAATCATTGAACATTATATCAAAAACTAGTAATGTGGTATATGTTGACTATTTGATAAATTTTAAAAAAATGAAAGTTATTATGTTTAAAGGTTAAGAATTTTAACAGGATTGTGGAAGTAATAAAGAGAATAGTAGGTAACTTTTTAAAAGTACAATGACTAAAATTAGGAACTCAATGAATGGATTTTTCAGATTAGAAATTGCTAAGGAGAAAATTTGTAAACTAGAATACAGATCAGTAGGAAATATTCAGAATGAAGCATTAAGAGAAAAAGGGTTGAGAGCTACCCTATAACCTGGCAATTGCACTACTGGATATTTACACCAAAGATACAGATGTAGCAAAAAGAAATGCCATATGCACCCCAGTATTCATAGCAGCAATGTCCACCATAGCCAGACTGTGGAAAGAGCAGAGATGCCCTTCAACAGATGAATGGATAAAGAAGATGTGGTCCATATATACAATGGAATATTACTCAGCTATCAGAAATGATGAATACCCAACATTTGCATCAACATGGATGGGACTGGAGGAGATTATGCTGAGTGAAATAAGTCAAGCAAAGAAAGCCAATTATCATATGGTTTTACTCAAAAGTGGAACATAAGGAATAGGAGAAGGAAGGCAAAAATGAAGGGGTGGAAATCAGAGGGGGAGATGAACCATGAGAGACTGTGGACTCCATGAAACAAACTGAGGGTTTTAGAGGGGATGGGGTTAGAGGGATGGGCTAGCCCAGTGATGAGTATTAAGGAGGGCATGTATTGCGTGGAGCATTGGGTGTTATATGTAAACAATGAATCTTGCAACACTACATAAAAAACTAATGATGTACTGTATGGTGGCTAACATTACAAATAATAATAAAAATAGAAAAAGGATTGAAAAATCAGAAACAAAGGTTAGAGACTGAAGATATAGAGACATATATAGTATGAGTTCCTAAAAAGGGAGGAAAGAGAGAAATAGGCTGAATCAGAACTTGAAGAGATAATGACCAAGTATTATCTCAAACCAATGATTCATTAACCCTACAAAATCAAAGCAGGATTTATACAAAGAACACCACACTTAGACATATCATACTAAAAGCATTTAGAATGAAAATAAAGGAAAAAAAATGTTAAAAGCAGCCTGAGAAGGAAGACATAGTCACTCCAGGGGCACCTGGGTGGCACAGTCAGTCAGGCCTCTGACTCTTGGTTTTGGCTCAGGTTATTATCTCAGGGTTGTGAGATTGGGCCCCATGGGAGTACACACTCAGTGTGGAGTATGCTTGAGACTCTTTCTCCCTCTCCCTCTCCCACTGCCCCTTCCCCTAAAATCAATCAATCAATCTTTTTTTTTTTAAAGGAGACATAGTCACTTCAAAGTATTAACTTTAGAAGTAAGACTGACAGTTGGCTTACAGATTAAAAATAATGGAAGCCAAAGGAAAAGGATTACATTTTCCTTTGTTCAAAGAAAACAATTACCACTGGAATTCTATATCTACCCAAAATATCCTTCAAGACTCAAAGTGAATTTAGCAATAATGGTTTAAGACTTCAATACTCCACTTTCAATAATGAATAGAACAACAAAACTAAATATCAGCAAGGAAATAATGGATTTGGACAACATTAAAAACCAAATAGACCTCACAAGCATTTGTAGAACACACTATATCCAACAAGAGCAGAATACATTCTTCTCTGGTGCACATGGCACATTACCCTGGATAGACCATATGTTAGTTCACAAAGCAAGTCTCAATAAATTTTAAAAGATTTAAATTATACTATGTTCTCCAAACAAAATGAAATGAAATCATAAATCAATAACATAAAGCAATTTGGAAAACTTACAAATATGTGGAAGCTAAACAACACAACTTTAAATCACCAGTGGGTAAAAGAAGGAATCACAATGGAAATTATAAAGTATTTTAAGATTAATGAAAATGGGACACAACATACCAAAACTTAGGAGATGCAATGAAAGAAGGACACAGAAATTTATAGCTATAAACACCAACATTGAAAAAAGATCTCAAATCAATAATTTAACTTTCCATCTTGGAAAAGAAAGGAAAAGAACACAAAACTAATCTCAAAGCAAGTAGGAGGAATGAAATAATAAAGATTAGAGAAGAGTAAAATAATGCAGAAAATCAATGACACTAAAAGTTGGTTCTTTGAAGAGTTTAACAAACTTGACAAACCTTTAGCTAGATTGACCAAAAAAAAAAAAAAGTCAGAAGACTTGAATTTCTAAAATCAGGAAAGAAAGCAGAGAATGACTTCTGACCTTACAGAAATAAAAAGTATTATAAGAACATATTAGAACAATTGTATGCCAACACATCAGCTAACCTAGGAGTAATGAAAAATTCCTGGAAACACACAAACTAATATAACTGACTCAAGGAGAAATAGAAAATCTGAGCAGATGTATAACAAACAGATTGAGTCAGTAGTCAAAAAACTTTTCCAACAAAGAAAAGCTCAGGACCAGATGGTTTCACTCGTGGCCTTTAACAAATTTTTCAAAAATAAACACTGGATGTGGTACATAAACAATGAGTCTTGGAACACTGAAAATATAAAATAAAATATAAAAATTAACACCAGTACATCTCAAACTCTAAAAAAATAGAATAGGAGAAAACTCTTCCTAATTCATTTCATAAAGTCTGTACTGTTTTAACACTAAATTGAGATAAAGATATTGCAAGAAAATGAAGCTATCGATCAGTATCTCTTACAAATATAGATACATAAATCCTTAACAAAATACTAGCAAGCTAAATCCAGAAGACCTTTAAATGGATTATACAGCATAACCAAGTGAGAATTATCCCATGAATGCAAGAGTGGTTCAATATACAAAAATCATTCAATAAAATACACCATACAAATGGAATTAAGGGGACAAAAACACATGATAATCTCAGTAGATACAGAAAAACTACAAAACACTGCTGAAAGAAATGAAAGAAGACCCACATAAATGTAAAGTTATCCCATTTTCATGGACTGGAAGACTTAATATTGTCAAGATGCAGTACTCCCCAAATTTACATACAGATTCAATGCAATCCTATAAAATTTCTAATTGCCTTTCTTTTTGGCAAAAATTGATCCTAAATAGCACAAAAAAATTAAAAAGAAATTAGGAGGACTAACACTTCCTGACTTCAAAACTTACTAAGAAGCAGAACAGTGTTGTGCTAGTGCAAGGACAAACATAGACCAATGGAATAGAACCAAGAATCTAGAATAAAATCACACATCTGCAGTTTTCAACAAGGGGACCAAGGACACCATTCAATAGTGAAAAAATAGTCTTCAGTGATTGGAAAACTGAATATCCATATGCATGCAAAAGAATACATTAAGAACTTTTACACCACAAACAAAAATTAACTCAAAATGGACAAAGACCTAAATGCAAGTGCAAAAACTATAAAAATATTAGAGTAGAAAGAGCCATCAGTGTAAATTATTGTGACTTGGGATTAGTCAGCAGTTTCTTATATGATATCAAAGAACAAACAACGAAGTAGAAAAACTAAAAATAAAATAGACAAATTGAACTTTATTCTAATTAAAATCTTCTGCATCAAAGGACACTATCAAGAAGATGAAAACAAAACCCATATTATGGGAGAAAATATTGACAAATTTTATATCTAATAAGGATCTAGTATCCATGAAATATACAGAACACTTTCAACTCAGCGAGAAAAAGACACACAGTCAAATTTTCAAATGGGCAAAGGACTTGCATGGACATTTCTCTAAAGAAAATATACAACTGGCCAATAAGTATAAGGGAAGATGTTCAATGTCATTAGCCATTAGAAAAATGTGGATCAAAACCACTATGAGATGCCACTTTACTCTTTAGAATGGCTACATTTTTTTAAAAAGATAGAGAATAATAAGTGTTGGTGAGAATTTGGGAAAATTCGAACTCACATACACTGCTGGTACAAATAAACAAGTGGTGTAGCCTCTGTAGAAAATAGTCTTGCCATTCCTCAAAAAGTTAGATGTAGAATTCCCATATAACCCACCATAAGCTACATAAAGTTATGTGCCCAAGCGAACTGACAATATATGTTCACATATAAGCCTGTACACAAGTGTTCATAATAGCAATATTCATGATAATCAAAAGGTGAATGCAAGCCAAATGTCCATCACATGATGAATAGATAAATAAAATGTGAAATATTCATACAGTGGAACAATATTCAGCCATAAAATGAAGTTTTGTTTTGTTTTGTTTTGAGAGAGAGAGGGAGAGAAAAAGCAAGACAGTGAGCACACAAGAAAGCAAGGGGAAGGGCAGAGGGAGAGAAAGGGAGAGGGAGAATCTTAAGCAGGCTCCATGCCCAGCATGGAGTCCAACACGGGGCTTGATCTCACAACCTTGAGATCATGACCTGAGCCCAAATCAAGAGTCAGATGCTTAACTGATTGAGCCATCCAGGCAACCTGAAAGAAATAGAATTCTAAAACAAGATACTACATGGATGAGCCTTGAAAACAATATGCTAAGTAAATGAAGCTTGACACTGAAGACTGCATATTCTATAATTCCAGTTATATAAAATGTGCAGAACAGGGACAGAAGTATATTTTTATTTGCCAAAATATGGTTGGGGGAGAGGGAAGGAGAGTGCTGATGGGTACAGGGTTTCCCTCTGTGTTGAAACTATTCTGGAACCAGAGAGGGGTTATCGTTGAACAACACTGTGGATATAATAAAAAAATGAAACACCACACTTGTTTTTACAGTTTGAACTGGTAAAAATGTGACTTTTATGTTATGTGAGAATTGTTCCTCAATTTAAAATGTTAAGAATAATAAAAAAAAATAATGAGGGTGAAATAAGAGCTTTCACCAGCATTTTAAAATGAGAGAATTTAATTGAAGGACATCGAATATGTTAAAAGTCCACACATTCATGAAAAAAAACAAAACAAAACAAAACAAAAACCTTCATTGGCTATCTTTAGAGGATGATGCTGAGGGAATCCACACAGTGACCCTCACAATAATGAAATAATTGTTTAGAGAGATTTTCCCTTTATAGAATATTGCAACTAGTAAATGAAGAATTAATTGCAGAATTTGAATATTATCATGTTATAAATGATGAAATAACAAGTTTAGGTAAGATTACTAATGGTCACTAATATTACAAAACAAGAGATTCAGCCAGGTGGGCTTCTCAGTGGAAATACACACAACACTTATGAAATATGTCTGCCAAAAAATCAATCATGAGTCAGACTGAGACTCTAGACCTAATGGTTTACAGGAAATATAAGGAGCAAAAGAATATACTAATTAACACTACAGGGATGTGATTAGTGACATGAGAAGCTTTGTGTGATAAAATGACCTGTTTTCTTCAATAAATAAGTTGAAGTGATAATTTTTTAAAAAGATTTTATTTATTTATTTCACAGACAGAAATCACAAGTAGGCAGAGAGGCGGGGGAGGGGGGGAAGATGGCTCCCTGCTGAGCAGAGAGCCCAATGCAGGGCTTGATGCCAGGACCCTGGGATCATAACCTGAGCCGAAGGCAGAGGTTTAACCCACTGAGGCACCCAGGCACCCCTGAAGTAATAATTTTGAAATGAAAATATAGGGACTCCACATTGAAATACCACCTTACACCAGTTAGAATGGCCAAAATTAGCAAGACAGGAAACAACGTTGCTGGAGAGGATATGGAGAAAGGGGAACCCTCTTACACTGTTGGTGGGAATGCAAGTTGGTGCAGCCACTATGGAGAACAGTGTGAAGATTCCTTAAGAAATTAAAAACAGAGCTACCCTATGACCCTGCAATTGCTCTACTGGGTATTTACCCCAAAGATACAGATGTAGTGAAAAGAAGGGCCATCTGTACCCCAATGTTCATAGCAGCAATGGCCATGGTCGCCAAACTGTGGAAAGAACCAAGATGCCCTTTAACGGACAAATGGATAAGGATGATGTGGTCCATATACACTATGGAGTATTATGCCTCCATCAGAAAGGACGAATACCCAACTTTTGTATCAGCATGGATGGGACTGGGAGAGATTATGCTGAGTGAAGTCAAGTATCATATGGTTTCACTTATTTGTGGAGCATAACAAATAACATGGAGGACATAGGGAGATGGAGAGGAGAAGGGAGTTGAGGGAAATTGGAAGGGGAGATGAACCATGAGAGACTATGAACTCTGAAAAACAATCTGAAGGTTTTGAAGGGACGGGGGTGGGAGGTTGGGGAGCCAGGTGGTGGGTATTATGGAGGGCATGTATTGCATGGAGCACCGGGTGTGGTGCATAAACAATGAATTCTGTTACACTGAAAAGAAATTAAATAAAAAAAATTTAATATAAAAAAAATAGAGGGACAGCCAGCCAGTGAATTAGAGACTTAGGGGACATCAACAAAACACAATGTATGGACGTCATTGAGTCCTATTTCAAAACAAATTGTAAAAGAAAAATGAGTCAATCAGGACAATTAAGACACTAAATGGAAATTTTATAATAAGTAGCTGTTAATTATTTTATGAATAATAGTAACATTAAAGTTGTCTTTCTGTAAAGTCCTCACCATTTAGAGGGATTAGATATGATTGGCTCTAAGTTGATAATTGTTGAAGTTGGTTGGTGCAAATATGTAATCCATTACTACTCCAGCTTTATATATGTGTGTTTGAGAATATCCATAATAAAAAGAGACATATATCTAAAAATAAGATAAAGCTAAGCAGAGAGAATTTGTAGACACACACAGGAGAAAAGTAGAAGGTGACCTTCAGTTAGCAGGAGACTGACCCACGGTAGGTTAAAAATGCAGAGTAAAATACACCACGACAAAGATAGGTAACTTGGGAGGAAGTAGACTTAAAAGCATTTCCCCACTGTTCAGAAAATCAGTAGAAATACTAATGAGTTGTGTTAAGTCAATATTCATAGCAGCAATGGCCACAATTGCCAAACTGTGGAAGGAGCCAAGATGTCCTTCAACAGACAAATGGATAAAGAAGATATGGTCCATATATACAATGGAATATTATGCCTCCATCAGAAATGATGAATACCCAACTTTTTATCAACATGGACAGGACTGGAGGAGATTATGCTGAGTGAAATAAGTCAAGCAGAGAAAGTCAATTATCATATGGTTTCACTTACTTATGGAGCATAAGGAATAACATGGAGGACATTAGGAGAAGGAAAGGAAAAGTGGATTGGGGGAAATCAGGGGGCAGGGGAGACGAAGCATGAGAGACTGTAGACTCTGAGAAACAAACTGAGGGTTTTGGAGGGGTGGGGGGGAATGGGTGAGCCTGGTGGTGAGTATTATGGAGGACACATATTGCATGGAGCACTGGGTGTGGTGCATAAACAATGACTCTGGAACACTGAAAAAATTAAATTAAAACAAAACAAAACAAAATAAAAGAAGTTGTAATTTGTTCACAACCACTAAAAAAAAAAAAGAAAAAAAGAGTAAACAAATGTAAAATTTCCAAGCTAATATAAAGAAAAAGTGGCACATGTTGTGCCACCCTATGACCCAGCAATTGCACTACTAGGTATTTACCCCAAAGATACAGATGTAGTGAAAAGCAGGGTCATCTGTACTCCAATGTTCATAGCAACAATTGCCACAATTGCCAAACTGTGGAAAGAGCCAGAATGCCCTCCTTGGACATCTTGATGAATGGATAAAGAAGATATGGTCCATATATATAATGGAGTATTATGCCTCCATCAGAAAGGATAAATGCCAGTTTTTGTATCAATATGGATGGGACTGGAGGAGATTATGCTGAGAGAAATAAGTCAAGAAGAGAGTCAATTATCATATGGTTTCACTTACTTGTGAAATGTAAGAAATAACATGGAGGACATTAGGAGAAGGAAAGGAAACGTGAATTGGGGGAAATCAGAGGTGGAGACAAACCATGAGAGACTGTGGACTCTGAGAAACAAACAGGTTTTGGACAGGATGGGTAGGGGTAGGGGGTTAGGTGAGCCTGGTGGTGGGTATTAAGGAGGGCACATATTGCATGGAGCACTGGGTGTGGTGCATAAACAATGACCCTTGGAACACTGGAAAAATTAAATTAAAAAAAGCAGGGCCATATGCACCCCAATGTTTATAGCAGCAATGTCCACAATAGCCAAACTGTGGAAAGAGCTAGGATACCCTTCAACAGACAAATGGATAAAGAAGATGTGGTCCATATAGCCATCAGAAAGGATGAATACCCACCATTTGTATCAACATGGATGGAGCCAGAAGGGATTATGCTAAGTGAAATAAGTCAAGCAGAGAAAGTCAATTATCATATGGTTTCACTCATTGTGGAACATAAGGAATTGCATGGGGGACATTAGGAGAAGTAAGGGGAAAATGAAGGGGGAGTAATTGGAGTGGGAGATGAACCATGAGAGACTATAGACTCCAGGAAACAAACTGAGGATTTTAGAGGGGAGGGCGGTAGGGAATGGGTGAGCCTGGTGATGGGTATTAAGGAGTGTACAGATCGCATGGAGCACTGGGTGTATGCAAACAATGAATCATGGAACACCGCATCAAAAACTAATGTACTGTATGGTGACTCACATTAAAAAAAAAAGGAAGAAAGAATAAAAAACTGTCATTGATAACAGATGGTATGATTGTGTACATAGAAGATCCATGTTAATGGATTTCTGTTATCAATAAATTATGAACATCAATATGTGAATTTAGAAGACTTGCTAAGTATAGCATCATATATAGGATTAATATTTTCATGGGCCAACAGAAAACAGCTAGAAAATGACCATTCAAAAGGGATATCATGTCAGTAACCTGCAACTATCCATTACCAAATATGTGTAAAATTTTTTTGCAAAAAACTTGAGAGAAACCAAAGTAGACTTAAGTAACATGGCAGGCTGTGCGAGATTCCCAAACTGGCACACTCAATATTGCATAAGTGCCAATTCTCCCCACACTGAACTGAGTCAGTGCGATCCCAGTGATTTTTATTTGTGGAATCTTAAAAGCTGATCCTAAAACGTGTATTGAAATGTGCAAAATCAAGTGTGTCCAAGACATTCTTGAGAAGAGAAACAGCGTGGGGGGATTTGTGCTACCAGATAGCGACTCATAAGTAGCAGTAATGAAACAGTGTTGGTGGCAGAGGATAGAATGTGTGCTGTTGGAACAGAACAGAGAGCCTGGAAATCAATCCTGTGCTCATCTCGACATCCAATTCACCAAACAGTAGAAAAGTGGGAAAATCTGGGACTGTTGATAGTCATCTGGTAAATAGTGAGGTTTAACTCTTACTTCATACTATCCACAAAAAGCAATCACAGGCTGAATGCAGAAAGGGTGATTGTCGTTAAGGAGGGCATGTGATGTGGTGAGCACTGGGTGTTAGACACAACTGATGAATTATTGAACACTACATCTGAAACTAATGAGGTACTATATGTTGGGTAATTGAATTTGAATAAAAAATAAATTTGAAAGCAAAATAGCGAAGACAATACAGAAGACCCTCATGGCCCTAGTGCAGGAAAGTGTCTCCCCAGTTGCCTAAGCAAGGAGCAAAAAGTACTAAGCATAAAGGAAATACCCTGTGGATGGAACTACATGAAAATCGAGACAGTATTCAGAGTGTGTAAAGGCAAACCACAGCTTGGGAAGACAAACTTGTGGTATATGAAGGGAAAAATGACTTGTCTGCACAATACAGAAATAATCCTTAGACAAACAAGAAAAAGAACTCAGTAAATACAGGCAAGAGACTGATAGAAGTGACACACAAAGGAGAGGAGCCAAATGTGCACAACCCTGCCGTTCATCAGGAAAAAGCAAGTTCACACGTTAGTGAGGTACTCGTGCACGCCCACTATGTCTACAGTGAAGCTGACTGGCAGTAACCAGCGTGTTGAGGACAGGAGCAACTCGAAGGGAGTGTAAATTAGGACAAGAAGTTTGGCATTTTCTGCTGACGTTGAAAACACATGGCCTTACCTGTGATTTCACTTTCCCTCTGGAAGGTATTCACCCAACAGAAGTGCACACACGTGCACAAGGAGACCAGGATGAGACTGTTTTCCACAGTGTCACCATAGCTGCAAAGGGGAAACCACACGAGTGGACTGTAGTGTATCTGTCTGGTGGAGCAGTAGACAGAGCTAGATAGGGACAGAATACCAGCTCATGGAGCAACACTGAACATGATGATGCTGGTCTGTGGACCACACTTTGAGAACAGCTGCTAATTCCACAACCAACTCAGTCTCTTCCTCTCAGAGTTTGGAAACCTCTCAGGGTTTCCAAATGGCAGTGGGTGATCCCATCAGAACCCAAGTCATCCTGTTCAAAACTGCTCGCTCATATCCAGGTGGAGGATGTCAGCAGCACAACCCACCTCAGATCCTGCCCATCCCCTCCCCTGCCCATGCTGAGCTCTATCCTGCCTATCTCCATTCACTGTTCCTGCCTTGGCCCCTCCTGTCAACTCCTGGCCCCTTTCACCTCTTGACTGAATGGCTGCCATGGTTTGCTAATGAACTCCAGCCTGTCCGTTCCCTGCTTGGTTTCCCACACAGAGCTCCCTGTGTGGAGGCACCAGAGCCTCCGTTCAAGTCATTTTGCTCCATACTGCAAATAAGTGATGGCTTCCCCATCAGCTGAGTGGGCCTGGAGTGGACCCCCAGAAGGGTCTTTCTTCAGGCCTGCCAGGTGAACTTGGCTCCAGCCGGGAGCATTGTGCTTGGTGATTTTCTGGTTCTCTCATTCTTCCCAGAATGGCTGTGTACCCCCATCCCCCACGTGGGTGTGATCAGCTCTCTTGTCTCCCCATGGGCTCTCCATCACCTCTCTGATGTGACTGTTTCCTGCTTTGTGCCATCAGCAACCTGGTTATGCCCCCTCTCACTATCTGTGTCCCATTACATAGCAGGTGTTTGTTTTCATGTCTGCATTCATGGAGAGCCAAGAGATCCCTAGAGCTGGACTTGGCCTACTCTATTTCTGCATCCCCCACACAGTAGGCATGTCCCTTAGAAGCATGTGCTCAGTAGTCTGGTGGTACTGATCTGAGCCTGAGAAATGCATTTAAGGTCATGAAGGAGCCTGGTGCTGCGATCCTCTGAGTCTAATGAAAACCTGTCCCTTTAGTTGAAATAACCCTGAAGCTCAAGACAGGGCTGGCCAGGGCAGAATTGTGGTCACCAGCTGCTGAGGCAAGCCCTGAGTGCATAAGGCATGCCATAGCCCCATGTCTCCCTTACACACATGGTGTCCTTCAACCCCTCCCAGCCTGGAGCAGTGGCCATCTTGACCTCACCTCTTCTAGGTGAGGGTCATGACTCATTCAAGATCACAGAGCCAGCACCTGCTCTCCCATGGTCTCCTGAGCTCCTGACCCATGTCTGTGCTGAGGTTAATGAGGTGGGCACCGAGGACTCTCACCTCCCCTCATTCTGCTCTGGCTTCCCATGCAATGAAGAGAAAGTGGGGAGGGGACAAGGAAGAGAGTATGCCTGGGTGCCCCATGTTCAGGCTACAGGTAGCTCCTGGGTCTTGGTGGAAGCAGGGAACAGAATTGTCTCAGCTCACCTCGGCTTCCATGTCTTAATGCATTAGCTGGGCAGAAAGAGTCACCTGCATGGTGGGGTCACTCTGTTTGGGAAGAGCTCTCCACCAACACAGCTGGGGCTTGGTATCTTGAATGGCCAATTAGGTGAGCTTGTTTATGTTCTGGCCTCTGCAGTGCACTGGGACTCTTGGTTCTCCTGGGTGCCCTGTCACCAACCTTTGTCTGATCCTCCCCCACCCACCTACAGGGCCAGGAACCAAAGCCCAGAAGTCCCTTGGGGCCCCAGAGGGGTGAGCAGAAGAGGAGCATAGAATCTAAGAGCAGACCCTGTGACCCTCCGTGGACTGTCCTCCCAGGGGCAGCAGGTGTGAGCTCCTGGGCCCAGAGCTGTTCCATCAACCCCTTCCCACCACCACCTTAGCTGTGAGTTGAAATGATCTATCAGGAAAAACAATCCTCTCTGGGTCCCTCTGTGCTTACTGTTGTTCCTTCCTGGAGCAGAGCCCGACCCATGAATGGGAGAAGACCACCTGAATACACTTCTGTTCTTGGAGGAGGATCAGGTGGAGATGGCTTTTCAAAATTATGAAACAAAATGTGTTTGAAAATTTCAGCAATTAGAAAGTGTTTGGCGCGCAGTGAGGATGCCCCTCTGCTTACCCCAATAGCTGTCCCAACTCTGTTGGAGGTCTGGTGTTTCTACATCCACACCTGTCGGGGGAGGAGGTGGCTCAGGGGTGCCTGTGTATTTTATTTAATTTGTTCTTTTTCTTTTACAAAAATATAATTGTACCCCACACCATGTCTGCATTTTTTATCTTTTCACCAAATACTGTGTAATTGTCACCTTTCTAAGCCAGTGACATTCTATCTCAGTATCTCCAGTGTTCTGTTGTATGGGGGACCAGGACTTACTCATTTAACTATGTGAATGGCTATTTAGCATTGGACATTTTTTTAAATTTTATTTTGAAGAGAACACTCAACATAAGATTTTCTGATTAACCAATTTTTAAGGGCACGATATCTTATTGTTATTTGTAAGTGCAGAGTACAGCACATCTCCAAACTTATTCCTCTTGTTGGACTGAGACACATGCCTGCTAGTTAACAACTCCACCACCCCGCCCCTGGCAACCGCCATGCCACAGTTTGATTCTGTGGCCTTGACTATTTCAGATAACTCATCCACATGGAATGGTACAATTTTTGTCTTTCTGTGATTGGCTTATTTCGCTTAGCATAATGTTCTCAAGGTCCGTCCATGTCTTCATGTGTTACAAAATTTCCTTCTTTTTAAAATTTTATTTTTATTTATTTTATTTTTATTTTATTTATTTTTAAATTTTTTTTACTTACTCAAAATTTACTTCTTCTTAAAGGCTGAACATAAGTATTCCACTGTGTGTATAAATCACAGTGTGTTTATCCTCTCATGAGTCCATGGCCAACAGGTGTCTCTTCCTCATCTTGGCTATTGTAAGCAATGCTACATGGAGCCTGGGAGAGCAGACACCTCTTCCAGATCCTGATTCGAGTTCTTTCCATACTTACCCAGAAATGGGATTCCTGGTTCCTACAGCAGTTCCATTTTTAATTTGTTGAAAAACTCCTATACTTTTTTCTGCAACAGCTGCAGTCCCACCAACTGCATGTGTTCCAATTTCCCCACATCCTTGCCCGTGTTTGCTTTCTTTTTCTTTTTCCCATGTGTGTTTTCTTTTTTTTTTTTTTAAGATTTTATTTATTTATTTGTCAGAGACAGAGACAGCACATGAGCAAGGGGAGGGGCAGGCAGGAGGAGAGGGACAAGCAGACTCCTTGCTGAATGGGGAGCCTGACATGGGGTCAATCCCAGGATTGATCATGACCTGAAGTGAAGTCAGATGTGTAACCGACTGAACCACCCAGGCATCCCTGTTTTCTTTTTATAGCAGCCACCCTGAAGTGGTCCCCCTTTGTGTTTTTGATTCGCATCTGCCTGACGCTGAGTGATGCTGAGCATTTCTGTTATATGCCTGTTGGCCATTTGTATATCTTCTTCAAAGAAATGACTGTTCAAGTACTTACCCCACTTTAAAAAAAAATTATTTTATTTTTTCAGTGTTCCAAGATTCATTTTTATGCACCACACCAAGTGCTCTATGCAATATGTGCCCTCCTTAATACCCACCACCAGGCTCACCCAACCCCTCACCCCCTCCCCTCCAAAACCCCCAGTTTGTTTCTCAGAGTCCACAGTCTCTCATGGCTCATATTGCCCTCCAATTTCCCCCAAATCACTTTTCCTTTCCTTCTCCTAATGTCCTCCATGTTATTTCTTACATTCCACAATTAAGTGAAACCATATGATAATTGACTCTCTCTTCTTGACTTATTTCACTCAGCATAATCTCTTTTAATTTGGTCCTTAGGTTTTATTCTTTAAATTTGGAGTTGTAGGAATTGCTTACATGTGGAGATTAATCCCTCTTCAGATATATGGTTTGCAAATATTTTCTCCTTTTCCGTAGGTTGCCTTTTCATGCTCTTGAATGTTTCCTTTGCTGGGCAGAAGATTGTTAGTTTGCTAGAATCCCACTTGTTTGTTTTTTGTTCTGTTCATGTGCCAAGACAAATGCCATGTGTTTTCTCCCTGTGTTTTCTTTTAGGAATTTTACAAACTGAGGTCCTATGTTAAGACTTTAATCCATTTTGTGTTTATTTTTGTGTATGGTATAAAATAAGGGCCTAATTTCATTCTTTTGCATGTGAATATCTAATTTTCCCAGCTTCATTTGTTGGAGAAACTGTTCATTCCTTAGTATGTATTCTTGTACAAAATGTCAAGGATCAATTAAACATACATAAATAGATTTACATCTTGGCTCTCTATCCTGTTCCTTGATTTATGTATCTGCCTGTATGCTGATATTATACAGTTTTGATTATTTGTTTATTTGATTATTTTATTAATTATGATATATTTTGAAATAAGAAAGTGTGATACTTACAGCTTTGTTTTTCTTTCTTTGCTTTTCTTTTAAGATTGATTTGGCTATTCATGGTCATTTGTAGTTCCACATGAATTTTAAGATTTTTTTTCTATTTTTGTAAAAAATGCCATTGAGGGTTTTTTTTAATGCTAATTATTATTATTATTTTTTTAAATCTATAAACATATATTTTTATCCCCAGGGGTACAGGTCTGTGAATCGCCAGGTTTACACACTTCACAGCACTCACCATAGCACATACACTCCCCAATATCCATAACCCCACCCCCCCAACCCCCTCCCCCCATGAACCCTCAGTTTGTTTTGTGAGATTAAGAGTCACTTATGGTTTGTCTCCCTCCCAATCCCATCTTGTTTCATTTACTCTTCTCCTACCCCCTTAACCCCCCATGTTGCATCTCCTCTCCCTCATATCAGGGAGATCATATGATAGTTGTCTTTCTCCAATTGACTTATTTTGCTAAGCATGATACCCTCTAGTTCCATCCACGTCGTCGCAAATGGCAAGATTTCATTTCTTTTGGTGTCTGCATAGTATTCCATTGTGTATATATACCACATCTTCTTTATCCATTCGTCTGTTGATGGACATCTAGGTTTTTTCCATAGTTTGGCTATTGTAGACATTGCTGCTATAAACATTCGGGTGCACGTGCCCCTTCGGATCACTACGTTTGTATATTTAGGGTAAATACCCAGCAGTGCAATTGCTGGGTCATAGGGTAGTTCTATTTTCAACATTTTGAGGAACCTCCATGCTGTTTTCCAGAGTGGTTGCACCAGCTTGCATTCCCACCAACAGTGTAGGAGGGTTCCCCTTTCTCCGCATCCTCGCCAGCATCTGTCATTTCCTGACTTGTTAATTTTAGCCATTCTGACTGGTGTGAGGTGATATCTCATTGTGGTTTTGATTTGTATTTCCCTGATGCCGAGTGATGTGGAGCACTTTTTCATGTGTCTGTTGGCCATCTGGATGTCTTCTTTGCAGAAATGTCTGTTCATGTCCTCTGCCCATTTCTTGATTGGATTCTTTGTACTTTGGGTGTTGAGTTTGCTAAGTTCTTTATAGATTTTGGACACTAGCCCTTTATCTGATATGTCATTTGCAAATATCTTCTCCCATTCTGTCAGTTGTCTTTTGGTTTTGTTAACTGTTACCTTTGCTGTGCAAAAGCTTTTGATCTTGATAAAATCCCAATAGTTCATTTTTGCCCTTGTTTCCCTTGCCTTTGGTGATGTTCCTAGGAAGATGTTGCTGCGGCTGACGTCGAAGAGGTTGCTGCCTGTGTTCTCCTCAAGGATTTTGATGGATTCCTTTCTCATATTGAGGTCCTTCATCCATTTTGAGTCTATTTTCATGTGTAGTGTAAGGAAATGGTCCAATTTCAGTTTTCTGCATGTGGCTGTCCAATTTTCCCAACACCATTTATTGAAGAGGCCATCTTTTTTCCAGTGGACATTCTTTCCTGCTTTGTCGAAGATGAGTTGACCATAGAGTTGAGGGTCTATTTCTGGGCTCTCTATTCTGTTCCATTGATCTATGTGTCTGTTTTTGTGCCAGTACCATGCAGTCTTGATGATGACAGCTTTGTAATAGAGCTTGAAGTCCGGAATTGTGATGCCACCAACTTTGGCTTTCTTTTTCAATATCCCTTTGGCTATTCGAGGTCTTTTCTGGTTCCATATAAATTTTAGGATTCTTTGTTCCATTTCTTTGAAAAAAATGGATGGTACTTTGATAGGAATTGCATTAAATGTGTAGATTGCTTTAGGTAGCATAGACATTTTCACAATATTTATTCTTCCAATCCAGGAGCATGGAACATTTTTCCATTTCTTTGTGTCTTCCTCAATTTCTTTCATGAGTACTTTATAGTTTTCTGTGTATAGATTCTTAGTCTCTTTGGTTAGATTTATTCCTAGGTATCTTATAGTTTTGGGTGCAATTGTAAATGGGATGGACTCCTTAATTTCTCTTTCTTCTGTCTTGTTGTTGGTGTAGAGAAATGCAACTGATTTCTGTGCATTGATTTTATATCCTGACACTTTACTGAATTCCTGTACAAGTTCTAGCAGTTTTGGAGTGGAGTCTTTTGGGTTTTCCACATATAGTATCATATCATCTGCGAAGAGTGATAGTTTGACTTCTTCTTTGCCAATTTGGATGCCTTTAATTTCCTTTTGTTGTCTGATTGCTGAGGCTAGGACTTCTAGTACTATGTTGAATAGCAGTGGTGATAACGGACATCCCTGCCGTGTTCCTGACCTTAGCGGAAAAGCTTTCAGTTTTTCTCCATTGAGAATGATATTTGCGGTGGGTTTTTCATAGATGGCTTTGATAATATTGAGGTATGTGCCGTCTATCCCTACACTTTGAAGAGTTTTGATCAGGAAGGGATGCTGTACTTTGTCAAATGCTTTTTCAGCATCTATGGAGAGTATCATATGGTTCTTGTTCTTTCTTTTATTAATGTGTTGTATCACATTGATTGATTTGCGGATGTTGAACCAACCTTGCAGCCCTGGAATAAATCCCACTTGGTCGTGGTGAATAATCCTTTTAATGTACTGTTGAATCCTATTGGCTAGTATTTTGGTGAGAATTTTTGCATCTGTGTTTATCAAGGATATTGGTCTGTAGTTCTCTTTTTTGATGGGATCCTTGTCTGGTTTTGGGATCAAGGTGATGCTGGCCTCATAAAATGAGTTTGGAAGTTTTCCTTCCATTTCTATTTTTTGGAACAGTTTCAGGAGAATAGGAATTAGTTCTTCTTTAAATGTTTGGTAGAATTCCCCCGGGAAGCCGTCTGGCCCTGGGCTTTTGTTTGTTTGGAGATTTTTGATGACTGTTTCAATCTCCTTACTGGTTATGGGTCTGTTCAGGCTTTCTATTTCTTCCTGGTTCAGTTGTGGTAGTTTATATCTCTCTAGGAATGCATCCATTTCTTTCAGATTGTCAAATTTGTTGGCGTAGAGTTGCTCATAGTATGTTCTTATAATTCTCTGTATTTCTATGGTGTTCGTTGTGATCTCTCCTCTTTCATTCATGATTTTATTTATTTGGGTCCTTTCTCTTTTCTTTTTGATAAGTCTGGCCAGGGGTTTATCAATCTTATTAATTCTTTAAAAGAACCAGCTCCTAGTTTCGTTTATTTGTTCTATTGTTTTTTTTGTTTCTATTTCATTGATTTCTACTCTGATCTTTATGATTTCTCTTCTCCTGCTGGGTTTAGGGTTTCTTTCTTGTTCTTTCTCCAGCTCTTTTAGGTGTAGGGTTAGGTTGTGTACCTGAGACCTTTCTTGTTTCTTGAGAAAGGCTTGTACCACTATATATTTTCCTCTCAGGACTGCCTTTGTTGTGTCCCACAGATTCTGAACCATTGTGTTTTCATTATCATTTGTTTCCATGAATTTTTTCAATTCTTTAATTTCCTGGTTGACCCATTCATTCTTTAGAAGGATGCTGTTTAGTCTCCATGTATTTGGGTTCTTTCCAAATTTCCTCTTGTTATTAAGTTCTAGCTGCAGAGCATTGTGGTCTGAAAATATGCAGAGAATGATCCCAATCTTTTGATACCGGTTGAGACTTGATTTAGGACCAAGAATGTGATCTATTCTGGAGAATGTTCCATGTGCACTAGAGAAGAATGTGTATTCTGTTGCTTTGGGATGAAATGTTCTGAATATATCTGTGATGTCCATCTGGTCCAGTGTGTCATTTAAGGCCTTGATTTCCTTGTTGATCTTTTGCTTGGATGATCTGTCCATTTCAGTGAGGGGAGTGTTAAAATCCCCTACTATTATTGTATTATTGTCGATGTGTTTCTTTGATTTTGTTATTAATTGGTTTATATAGTTGGCTGCTCCCACGTTAGGGGCATAGATATTTAAAATTGTTAGATCTTCTTGTTGGACAGCTCCTTTGAGTATGATATAGTGTCCTTCCTCATCTCTTATTATAGTCTTTGGCTTAAAATCTAATTGATCTGCTATAAGGATTGCCACTCCTGCTTTCTTCTGATGTCCATTAGCATGGTAAATTCTTTTCCACCCCCTCACTTTAAACCTGGAGGTGTCTTCGGGTTTAAGATGAGTTTCTTGTAGGCAACATATAGATGGGTTTTGTTTTTTTATCCATTCTGATACCCTGTGTCTTTTGATTGGGGCATTTAGCCCATTAACATTCAGGGTAAGTATTGAGAGATATGAATTTAGTGCCATTGTATTGCCTGTAAGGTGACTATTATTGTATATTGTTTCTGTTTCTTTCTGATCTACTACTTTTAGGGTCTCTCTTTGCTTAGAGGACCCCTTTCAATATTTCCTGTAGAGCTGGTTTGGTATTTGCAAATTCTTTCAGTTTTTGTTTGTCCTCGAAGCTTTTAATCTCTCCGTCTATTTTCAATGATAGGCTAGCTGGATATAGTATTCTTGGCTGCATGTTTTTCTCATTTAGTACTCTGAATAGATCATGCCAGCTCTTTCTGGCCTGCCAGGTCTCTGTGGATAAGTCTGCTGCCAATCGAATATTTTTACCATTGTACGTTACAGACTTCTTTTCCCGGGCTGCTTTCAGGATCTTTTCTTTGTCACTAAGACTTGTCAATTTTACTATTAGATGACGGGGTGTGGACCTATTCTTATTGATTTTGAGGGGGGTTCTCTGAACCTCCTGGATTTTGATGCTTGTTCCCTTTGCCATATTGGGGAAATTCTCTCTAATAATTCTCTCCAATATACCTTCTGCTCCCCTCTCTGTTTCCTCTTCTTCTGGAATCCCAATTATTCTAATGTTGTTTCGTCTTATGGTGTCACTTATCTCTCGAATTCTCCCCTCGTGGTCCATTAGCTGTTTGTCCCTCTTTTGCTCAGCTTCTTTATTCTCTGTCATTTGGTCTTCTATATCGCTAATTCTTTCTTCTGCCTCATTTATCCTAGCAGTGAGAGCCTTCATTTTTGATTGCACCTCATTAATAGCTTTTTTTATTTCAACTTGGTTAGATTTTAGTTCTTTTATTTCTCCAGAAAGGGCTTTTATATCTCCTGAGAGGGTTGCTTTAATATCTTCCATGCCTTTTTCAAGCCCGGCTAGAACCTTGAGAATCATCATTCTGAACTCTATATCTGACATATTACCAATGTCTGTATTGATTAGGTCCCTAGCCTTTGGTACTGCTTCTTGTTCTTTTTTTTGTTGTGAATTTTTCCGCCTTGTCATTTTGTCCAGATAAGAGTATATGAAGGAGCAAGTAAAATACTAAAAGGGTGGCAACAACCCCAGGAAAATATGCTTTAGCCAAATCAGAAGAGATCCCAAATTGTGAGGGGGGAGAAAGGGGATAAAAAGGGGTTCAGAAAGAAAAAAAAAAAAGAAACCATTAAAAAAAGAAAGCCAATAAAGAAAAAATATAAAAAGAGGAAAAATATATATATATTAGATAAACTATTTTAAAAACGTTAAAAAAGAAAACGGTAAAAGTTAAAAAAATTTAGCAGAAGAAGAGAAAAAGAAAAAAAAATTTAAAAAATTTAAATTAATTGCAAGGCTAAAAAATCATGGGGAGAAAGCCATGAGTTTCGTGCTTTGCTTTCTTCTCCTCTGGAATTCCGCCGCTCTCCTTGGTATTGAAACTGCACTCCTTGGTAGGTGAACTTGGTCCTGGCTGGGTTTCTTGTTGATCTTCTGGGGGAGGGGCCTGTTGTAGTGATTCTCAAGCGTCTTTGCCCCAGGCGGAGTTGCACAGCCCTTACCGGGGCCAGGCTGAGTAATCCGCTCGGGTTTGTTGGGTTTGCTTTCGGGAGCTTTTGTTCCCTGAGCGCTTTCCATAGAGTTCTGGAAGACGGGAATTAAGATGGCGGCTTCCCGGTCTCTGGCCCAGAGGAGCCTAGAGCCCGGGGCCCCCTCCTCAGTGCGCCCTCAGAGAACAGCGCCCAATGACTCCCATCACCCTGGTCTCCGGCTGCGCTCTGAGCTGACCGAGCCTGCGACCGGTTCAAGGCAACCCCGAGCTGAGAGTCACTCCTCGGCTCTGTCTCTGTAGCCGGCTTCCCTGTTCTAATACCGGTAAGCTCTGCGACACTCAGACACCCCTGATCCTTCTGCGACCCTGCAGGACCTGAGGCCGCGCTGACCCCACCTGGGCTTCACCCCAGTTAAGCCTCTGGAGCGATGTCCCTCAGCGGAACAGACTTTTAAAAGTCCCGATTTTGTGCTCCGTTGCTCCGCCGCTCGCCGGGAGCCGGCCCCTCCCCCTGAGATCTATCTTCCCGTCGCTTTGGATTCACTTCTCCGCCAGTCCTACCTTTCAGATAGTGGTTGATTTTCTGTTTCTAGAATTGCTGTTCTTCTTCTCTTCAATCTCCCGTTGGATTTTTAGGTGTTTGCAATCTTTAGATAAGCTATTTAGCTGATCTCCCACTACCCGAAGTAGTCTCAGCCTGCTACTTCTCCACCATCTTGACTCAGGACTCTCGAGGGTTTTTTTTTTTTTTTTTTTGAAGTATAATGAACATACAGTGTTATGTTATTTTCAGGTGTATGAGATAATGACTCAACAATTGTATACATCACTCAGGGCTCCTCACAATAAGTGTGCTCTTAATCCCCATCACCTATTTCACCCATCACCCAACCTCCTTCCCTCTGTAACCATCAGTTTCTTCTCTATATTTAAGAGTCTGGGGTTTTTTCTTTTTCTATTTTTTTCTTTGCTTTGTTTCTACATATGAGTGAAATCATCTAGTATTTTTCTTTCTCTGACTTATTTTGCTTGGCATTATACCCTCTAGATCTGTCCATGTTGTTACAAATGTCAAGATTTCAATCTTTTTTTATGACTGAGCAGTATTCACCCATATATATCTATACCCATTTTCTTCTTCTTCTTTTTAAAAAAGATTTTATTTATTTATTTGGCAGAAAGAGACACAGTGAGAGAGGGAACACAAGCAGGGGGAGTGGGAGAGGGAGAAGCAGGCTTCCCACTGAGCAGGGAGCCCAATGCAGGGCTTGTTCCCCATGACCTGAGCTGAAGGCAGATGCTTAACCAACTGAGCCACCTAGGTGCCCCTATACCACATCTTCTTTAACCACTCATCTATAGATGGACACTTACATATTTTGACTATTGTAAATAATGCTGCAATAAACATAGGGCTGCACATATCTCTTTGAATATGTATTTTCATTTTTTGGGGGTAAATAACTGGTAGTGGAATTACTGGATCATTCGGCAATTCTATTTTTAACTTTTTGAGGAACCTCCATAGTGTTTTCCAAAGTGGCTCACAAATTCAACAACCATGGATGGACCTACAAAGTATAATGCTAAGTGAAATAAGTCAGACAGAGAAAGACAGATACCGTGGGATTCACTTATGTGTGGAATTTAAGAACCAAAGCAAATGAACAGCTTTGCAATGTATTTTGAAATCTGAGATTGTGATACCTCCAGTTGTGCTCTTCTTTTTCAGGTTTGTTTTGCCTATTTAACACCTTTTGTGGTTCCATATATATTAGGATTATTTGTCTTAGTTCTGCAAAAAATACTGTTGAATTTTGGTAGGGATTGCATTAAATCTGTAGATTGCTTGGGGGAAGTTAGGACATTTTAACAATATTGGTTCTTCCACTCCATCTTTTCATTTCTTTGTGTCATCTTTAATCTTTTTCATCTAGATATGTCTCCTTTCGCAAGGGAAACAAAAGGGAAACTATTGGGACTACGCAAAAGCTTTTCACAGCAAAGGAAACCATGAACAAAGCAGAAAGACAACCCACTGAATGGTAGAAGGTATTTGCAAATGATGTATCCAATAAGGGGTTAATAACCAAAATATATAAAGAATTTACACAACTCAATATCAAAAAAAAAAAAGAAAGAAAGAAAAGAAAAGAAAAAGAGAAAGAAAGAATCCAGTTTAAAAATGGGCAGAGGACATGAACAGACATTTCTCCAGTGAAGAAAGACAGATCGCCAGCAGACACTTGGAAAGACGTTCAGCATCACTCATCAGAGAAATAAAAATTAAAACTACAATAAGATACCACCTCACACCTGTCAGAATGGCTAAAATCAACAACATAAGAAACAGCAAGTGTTGGTGAGGATGTGGAGTAAAAGGAACCCTCATGCACTGTTGGTGGGAATGCAAACTGGTGCATCCACTGTGGAAAACAGTATTGAGGTTCCTCAAAAAGTTAAATATAGAACTACTATATGATCCAGTAATTCCAGTACTGAGTGTTTAACCCCCCAAAATAAAACACTAATTTGAAAAGCTATATAAACCCCTATACTTATTGCAGCATTATTTACAATAGATAAGATCTGGAAACAACCCAATTGTCTATCCATAGATAAATGGATAAAGATGTGGGTAAAGATGGATAAAGATAAAGGTATACAATGGTATATTACTCAGCCTTAAAAGAGAATGAGGTCTTGCCACTGAGATTTTGATAGGTATTGGATTGAATCTGTAGATTGCTTTAGGTAGTATGGACATTTTAACAGTACTAAATCTTTAGCAAAAACCATGTTAATATCTTATTATTAATTTTTCATTATAGGATGTGAGTAGATGTATTTTACCAAGTGAGAAGTTGCTAGAAAGTTTCATGTAAATACTGGTTTAACTGTATCATCGAAGTTTTGGTATTCAGAGTTTTCAGTATCACTTAGTTTTACCTGCTTAAGTTTTCAGTATTATTTCTTCTTTGACCTGTGAATTATGAGGATGTGTCTTAAATTTCCAGATACTTAAGTTTTTGTCAGTTTTATTATTTATTAACATCTATTTAATTACTTTTTTATATTTAATTTTATTTTTTCAGTGTTCCAAGATTCATTGTTTATGCGCCACACCCAGTGTTCCATGCAATACATGCCCTTCTTAGTACCCACCACCAGCCTCACCTACCCCTCCACCCCCATCCCTCCAAAACCCTCAGTTTGTTTTTCAGAGTCCACAGTCTCTCATGGTTCATCTTCCCCTCCATTTCCCCACAATTCACTTTTCCTTTCCTTCTCCTAATGTCTTCTGTGTTATTCCTTATGCTCCACAAATAAGTGAAACCATATGATAATTGACTCTCTTCTTGACTTATTTCACTCAGCACAATCTCCAGTCCCATCCATGTTGATACAAAAGTTGGGTATTCATCCTTTCTGTTGGAGACATAATATTCCAATGTATATATAGACCATATCTTCTTTATCCATTCATCAAGATGTCCAAGAAGGGCATTTTGGCTCTTTCCACAATTTGGCAATTGTGGCAATTGCTGCTATGAACATTGGGGTACAGATGGCCCTTCTTTTCACTACATCTGTATCTTTGGGGTAAATACCCAGTAGTGCAATTGTAGGGTCATAGGGTGGCTTTATTTTTAATTTCTTAAGGAATCTCTACACTGTTTTCCTGAGTACCTGCACCAACTTACATTCCCACTAATAGTGTAAGAGTGTTCCCCTTTCTCCACATCCTCTCCAACACTTGTTGTTTACTGTCTTGTTAATTTTGGCCATTTTAACTGGTGTAAGGTGATATCTCCATGTGGTTTTGATTTGATTCCCCCTGATGGCTAATTATGATGAACATTTTTTTCATGTGTCTGTTAGCCATTTGTATGTCTTCTTTGGAGAAGTGTCTGTTCATGTTTTCTGCCCATTTTTTGACATGATTATATGTTTAATTACATTTATATCTCAGTTCCTTAGCAACAAATTAATTGACCAGATATGTATGGATTTATTTCTGGGGTCTCTATTCTGTTCCATTGATCTATGTGTCTCTTTTTAGGCCAATATCATACTGTCTCAATTTTTAGCATGTTGTAATATAGTTTGAAATTAAGAAATGTGATGCCTCCAGCCTTCTTTTTAAGATTGCTATGACTATTCAGAGTCTTTTGTTGGCTCCATATTCATTTAATAATTATTTTTCTAATTCTGTAAAAAATGCCAGTGAAATTTTATTAGGGATTGCATTGAATCTGTAGATGGCTTTGGGACGTATGGACATTTAAACAATCTTAATTCTTCCAATCTATAAATACAGACTATTTTTTCATTTATTTGTCTTCTTCAGTTTATATTATCAATGTATTATAGTTTTCAATGTATGAATCTTTCACCTCCTTGCTTAAATTTATTTCTAGGTATTTTATTCTTTTGATAGAATTGTAAATGAGGTTGTTTTCTTAATTTCTTTTCTGATAGTCTGTTATTGGTGTGTACACAACTGGGTTTTGTTTATTGATTTTATGTCCTGCAACTTCACTTATTCATTAGTTTTAACAGTTTTTGGTGGAGTCTTTAGGTTTTCCAAGTACAAAATCATGTCATCTGCAAATAGTGACAGTTTTACTTCTTTTTCTCCCCAATCTGGATACTTTTAATTTATTTTATCTAATTGCTCTTGCTAGGATTTCCAATACTATGTTGAATAAAAGTGGTGAGAGTGGATCCTTGTTTTTCCTGATCTTAAAGGAAAAGCTTTCAGCTTTTCACCATTGAGAATTTAGCTGTGGGTTTGTCATATATGAGCTTTATTATTTGAGGTGCATGATGCCTGTAGCCAGTGTTCTGAGAGTTTTTATCAGGAATCAATGTTGAACTTTGTCAAATACTTTTTCTGCATCTATTGAAATGGTCATATAATTTTTACCTTTTGTTTTACTAAATTTGTGTCTCACATTGATTGATTTGCAGGTGCTGAATCATCCTTGCATCCTTGGAATAAATCCTATTTGACTGTGGTGCATGATTCTTTGAATGTATTTTTGAATTTGGTTTGCTAATATTTTCTTGAGGATTTTTGCATATACGTTCACCAGGGATAATGGCCTATAATTTTGTTTTCTTGTAGAGTTCTTGTCTGGTTTTGGTATCAAGGTAATGCTGAACTTTTAAAATGATTTTGGAAGTGTTTCCTTTTCTATTTTTGGAAGAGTTTGAGAAGGTTTGGTATTAATTCTTTAAATTTTAGATAGAATTCACTAAAAATAATATTTTTTCTTTCTTTTTTTTTTCAGGAGACACATCTTTGCATTTTTATTGTGTTATTTGCAAGTTTATGTACATTAGTGAAATGTCATCCAAAAAAGAATAAAAGTAGGCTAATTGCAACTTTACATTGCCACTTTCAGTCCTTGAATTTTTATAGTTCCATAATATTTCTGTAGTTGTCTGCTTTCCTCATGCTTCCATGATCATGGCTAATGCATGTCACATAGCTGTTGGGAATGGAGAGTCCTGAAAACTGCCCACGTCATTGAATTAAGAGTATCTTTGCAAAGACAATTAAACATCAGAAAATTTTTCTCAGGCAGGGTCAAGTTAAGGTCTTCCACAGTATTTTTGTAGATTTAACTGCTCTTGGCATTCCAGCATCACCTAACTTTAAATATGGCAAGGCATACAAGCTATTTCCTGTGCATATTTTATTCAGTTCTTTTTCAAAACCTTCTTTATAAATATGTTTATATTTTGGAGTGTTAGTTTTAGGGTGCTAGCTTTGGTTCCATTGGTGAATTATTTACATAATGGTTTTTTTATCTTTAAAATGAGTAGGTTGCACAAGATCACCATGATGTTCCAACCTCCTGCAGAGCTCTGGCTGCTAAAATGTGACTACCTTCATGCTATTCCCTTGCTCAAGAAGCTGTGCTGGCTCCCAAGTACCTGCAGCCATGAGATCAGATTCCTCTGTTAATATTTCTATGCTCTCCACCTTCTAGGGTTGCTCTGCCTCATATGAACTCTGGCCTCTCTGATGAACACACACACTGCACCTCACAGAGGTTGTCTAGGATTCAAGATCACCACTTCAGGAGCCATGACTGCATGCATGGCAGGAATACTCAAAACGCTACCAGTCCATGAACCGTTTCTTACAGACTATGACAATGTAAATGCAGGGGGAAAAGTATTCAAAAGATTTTTCTTTGTAAGTCTGACTAAAGCTTGGTCTAGAGAGGAGTTCTGGTCCAAGACGGTATCTTAAGAGGTCCTGAATGCACCTCCTCCCATGGATGCATTGAATCTACAGCTATACATGGAACAAATCTCTTTGAAATAAATAAACTAGCTGAGTGACTTCTATACATCAGACAAATGAGGAAATACACACAGTGAAATGGTCAAGAAAGGCTGAGATACACTGTCACCATAAGTCCCACCCCTGCAAAAACAACATAGACTTGCAAAGTAGCTCACAATTCTATTCTCCCTGAGAAGCAAATGGTTTGTACTCAACATCTAGCACTCCAAATTTCAAGAATTCCACATAAGGCATGGCTGGAAGTCTACATCTCTGCACAGGCTTTACAAGAAATGTTAAAGGGATTTCTTCAAGCTAAAATGAAAGGATGCTAATTAGTACCAGGAAAACATATGAAAGTATAAATCTTACTGGTCATGTAAATACATTAGTTAATTTCAGAATACTCTGATGGTTTAATGGTGATAGGTAAATCACCTATAAAATTAGTCTAAAGGTTAAAAGACAAAAGTATTAAAATAACTATAACTACAATAATTTCTTAGTAGATACACAAGGAAAAAATGTAGATTATGGCATCAAATTTATATGCAACTAATGAATTGTTGAATACTACATCAAAAACTAATGATGTACTATATGTTGGCTAATTGAACATAAAAAAAAAATGTGGGTGGAGGAAAGTCAAAATGAAAAGTTTTAGTATGCATGCAATATTAACTTATCAGCTTAAAATATACTGTTATAAATATAAGATGTTTAATGTAAACTTCATTGTAACCACAAAGCAAAAACCTGTAGTAGATACACAGAAGATAAAGGGAAGGAAATCTAACTATATCACAACAGAAAAATACCACATCACAAAACAATACCACATCACAAAGGAAGAGATGAAGAAAGTAACAAAGGAATTACAGAGCAGCCAGAAAATAACAAAATCACAAAAGTAAGTCTATACCTATAAATAATTACTTTAAATGTATGGTTTCACTCATACATGGAACATAAGGAATATCATGGAAGACCAGAGGGGAAGGGAGGGAAATCTGAAGGGGGAGAAATCAGAGAAGGAGACAAACCATGAGAGAGTATGGACTCTAGGAAACAAACTGAGGGTTGCAGAAAGGAGGGGTTGGGGGATAGGGTAACTGGGTGATGAGTATTAAGGAGACCACATGTAGTGATGAGAACTGGGTGTTATACACAACTGATGATTCATTGAACACTACATCATAAACTAATGATGTGCAATATGTTGGCTAACTGAACATATTAAGATAAATAATTGTAAATGTACTAAATTTTCAAATCAAAAGACAGTGGATGAATGGATAAAAAATATACAAAATCACTGTATGCTGCCCTCAAAGTCTCGCTTCAGTTAAACTATATACACACTGACACACACTGACTGAGAGCAAAGGTATGGACAAATTAGTCCATACGAATGGAAACTGAAAGAAAACAGTTGTAATTCTGCTTATTTCCACCAAAATGGATTTTAATCCAAAGACTGTAATAAGAGAAAGAAGGTCATTATGGAATAATAAGAAAGTTAATCCATTGTGTATATGGACCACATCTTCTTTATCCATTCACCTGTTGAAGGGCATCTTGGCTCTTTCTACAGTTTGGCAATTGTGGACATTACTGCTATAAACATTGGGGTACAGATGGCCCTTCTTTTCACTATACTTATATCTTTGGGGTAAATACCCAGTAGTGGAATTGCAGGGTCATAGGATAGCTCTATTTTTAATTTTTTGAGGAATCTCCACACTGTCTTCCAAAGTGGCTGCACCAACTTGCATTTCCCACCAACAATGTAAGAGAGTTCCCGTTTCTCCACATCCTCTCCAATATTTGTTGTTTCTTGCCTTGTTAACTATTCTAACTGGTGTAAGGTGGTATCTCCATGTGATTTGAATTTCCCTGACTAATAATGTATTGTATGGTGACTAACATAACACAATAAAAAAGGTTAATCCAATAAAAGGATATGATATTTCAGAATATTTTTGCACACAACATAGGAGTACCTAAATTCATAAAGCAAATATTAACAGATCTGAAGGAAAAATATCCAGTAATACAATTAATAGTGGGGAATTTTGCTTTCAACAGATCATCCAGATGGAAAGCCAATAAGAAAACACTGGACTTAAACTACATGTCAGGCCTGACAGACTTAGGCATTCATATAATATTCTATCCAAAAGCAGCAGAATAAATTCTGTTGAACATGGAACACTCTCCAGGACAGATCACATGTTAGGACATAAAACACATCTTAATAAACTTAAGAAGATTGAAATCATGACAAGCATCTATTCTGACCATAGTGGTTTGAAACTAGAAAATATGGGCACAAAAACAGACACATAGACCAATGGAACAGAATAAAGAGCCCAGATATGGACCCTCAATTCTACAGTCAAATAATCTTTGACAATGCAGGAATAAAGTATTCCATGGAAAAAAAGATAGTCTCTTCAATAAATTTGCTGGGAAAATTGGACAGCTATATAAAGAAGAATAAAACTCGACCATTCTCTTACACCATACACAAAGATAAACTCAAAATGGATGAAAGACCTCAGTGTGAGACAGGAATCCATCAAAATCCTAGAGGAGAACATAGACAGTAACCTCTTCAACATCAGCCATGGCAACTTCTTTCAAGACACGTCTCTAAAGGCAAGGGTAACAAAAACAAAAGTGAACTTTTAGGACTTCATCAAGATAAAAAGCTTCTGCACAACAAACAGTCAGCAAAACAAAGAGGCAACCCATGGAATGGGAGAAGATATTTGCAAATGACACTACACACAAGGACTGATATCCAATATCTATAAAGAACTCCTCAAATCCAAAACCCAAAAAACAAATATTCCAAAAAATGGGCAGAAGACATGAACAGACATTTCTCCAAAGAAGACACAAATGGCTAACAGACATGAAAAAAATGTTCATCAATATTTAGCCATCAGGGAAATTCAAATCAAAACCACATTGAGATACCTCCTCACACCAGTCAGAGTGGCTAAAATTAATAAGGCAGGAAATAACAAATGTTGGAGAAGTTGTGGAGAAAGGGGAACCCCCTTACACTGTTGGTGGGAATAAACTGGTACAACCACATTCAAAAACAGTGTGGAGATTCCTGAAAAAATAGAGTTACCCTATGGCCCTGCAATTGTACTACTCAGTATTTACCCCAAAGATACAGATGTATCTTTGCATATGCACCCCAGGTTCATAGCAGCAATGTCCACAATATCCCAACTGTGGAAGGAGCTCAATATCCCAACTGTGGAAGGAGCTGAGATGCCCTTCAGCAGATGAATGGATAAAGAAGATGTGTTTCATATATACAATGGAATATTAATCAGCCATCAGAAAGGATGAATACCCAACATTTGTATCAACATGGATGGAATGGGAGGAGATTATGTTAAGTGAAATAAGTCAAGCAGAGAAAGTCAATTGTCATATGGTTTCACTTATTTATGGAACATGAGGAATAGCATGGAGGACATTAGGAGAAGAAAGGGAAAAATGAAGGGGGAGGATCAGAGTGGAAGATTAACCATGAGAGACTATAGACTCTGAGAAACAAACTGAGGGTTTTAGAGGGGAGGGTGGGTGAGCCTGGTGATGGGTATTAAGGAGGGCAGGTATTGCATGGAGCACTGGGTATTATATGCAAACAGTGAATCATGGAACTCTACATCAAAAACTAATGATTTACTGTATGGTGACTAACATGGCTTAATAAAAAAAAAGAAAGAAAGAAAGAAAGAAAGAAAGAGAAAGAAAGAAAGAAAGAAAGAAAGAAAGAAAGAAAGAAAAAAGGAAAGAAAGAGAGAAAGAAAGAAAGAAGAAAGAAAATATGGGTGTGTCAGTGGCTCAGTCAGTTAAGCATCTGCCTTTGGCTCAGGTCATAATCTCAAGGTCCTGGGATCAAGTCCCATATTGGGTTCCCTGCTCAGAGGGAAGTCTGCTTTTCCCTCTCCCTTGGCCTCTCTCCTGCTCATGCTCTCTCTCTCTCTCTCTCTCTCAAATAAATGAATACAATCTTTAAAAAGAAAACTAGAAAAAAATTATAAGGAGAAATTAATTGCATGAAAGGATAATTCACAAATATGAACATAAAACAACATGCCATTGAACAACATATAAATCAAAAAAGAAATCAAAAGATAAATAAAAAATATACTTTAGGTATTGAGGAGGGGACGTGCTTTGATGAGCACTGGGTGTTATACTTAAATAATGAACCATTGAACACTACATCAAAAACAAATCACGTGGTTTTGATTTCAGTTTCCCTGATGGCTAGTGATGATGAACATTTTCTCTTGTGTTAGTTAGCCATTTGTGTGTCTTCTTTGGAGAAGTGTCTGTTCATGTATTCTGCCCAATTTTTGACGTGAATATCTGTTTTTTGGATGTTGACTTTGAGGAGTTCTTTATAGATTTGGATATCAGCCCTTTGTCTATAGTGTCATTTGCGAATATCTTCTCCCATTCTCTGGGTTGTTTCTGTTTTGTTGACTGTTTCCTTTGCTGTGCAGAAGCTTTTTATCTTGATGAAGTCCCAAAAGTTCATTTCCTACATTAAGATACCACCTTACGCCAGTTACAGTGGCCAAAATCAACAGGACAGGAAACAAAAAGTGTTGGAGAGGATGTGGAGAAAGGGGAACCCTCTTACACTGTTGGCGGGAATGCAAGTTGGTGCAGCCACTTCGGAAGACAGTGTGGAGCTTCCTCAAAAAATTAAAAATAGAGCTATCCTATGACCCTGCAATTCCATTACTGGGTATTTATACCCCAAACACACAGATGTAGTGAAAAGAAGGTCCATCTGTACCCCAATGTTCATAGCAGCAATGTCCACAATCACCAAGCTGTGGAAAGAACCCAGATGCCCTTCAGCAGATGAATGAATAAAGAAGATGCGGTCCATATATTCAATGAAATATTATGCCTCCTTCAGAAAGGATGAATATCCAACTTTTGTATCAACATGGAGAGGACTGAAGGAGATTATGCTGAGTGAAATAACTAAAGCAGAGTAAGCCAATTATCATTTGGTTTCACTTACTTGTGGAGCATAACATGGAGGATAGTAAGAGAAGGAAAGGAAAAGTGAATTAGGGGAAATAGAGAGGGAGATGAAAGATGAGAGACTATGGATTCTGAGAAACAAACCGAGGGTTATGGAGGGGAGGAGGTGGGGGAATGGGTGACCCTGGTGGTGGGTATTAAGGAGGGCACATATTGCATGTAGCACTGAATGTGGTGCTTAAACAATGAATCTTGGAACATGAAAAAAATAAAATTAAATTAAGATGTTAAATGAATTAGGTACTATATAGTGACTAACAGAAATAATAAAAAATAAAAAAACTCAGAAATTGCAGAGCAGTGGGTATGAGGGGCTGGGGGAATAAAAGAAATGGGAAGATATTTGTCAAAGTGTACAAACTTTCAATTAGAAGATTAACAAGCTCTATAGATCAAATGCAGAGTATGTCGGTATACTTAATACTGTTTGATACATTTGAATGTTTCTAAGAGTAAATCTTAAATGTTCTTACAAAAAAAGGAATTTAAGTATATGACAGGATGGAGGTTTTGGCTAATGCTATGATGGTAATCTATTTGCTTATAAATGTGTCTTACCAACATCTTGTACACCTTAAATTTACACAATGCTGTATGTAAGCTATATATAAATAAAGCTGGAAAATTAAAAATAAATAAATAATTTACTTTGAGACCAATGAAAATGGAAACACAACATATTAAAACATACAGGATGCAACAAATGTAGTTCCAAGAGGGAATTTTATAGCAATAAACACCTACATTAAGAAACAAAGAAGATTTCAAATAAGAAATCTAACTGTACTTCTCAAAGAACAAGAAGTACAAAGTAAGTCCAAAATTAGTAGAAGATTGTCTTATGTTACTGCTTTCCAGATAACTTATGATGTTCTGTTTGATTTTCCCCTTTAACCAAAGGCATACATTCTTTAATCTCCAAAATTTAGGATTTTTGGTTCCTTTTAATAAATATTTTTATTTTATTGTATATGACCAAAGAATATGGCTAAAAAACCATTCTTTTAAAAATTTTAGTTTATAGCCAAACCATGATCTGTTTTTGAAACATTTTATAAACTTAACAAATTTTTATTCAAGGGGTCTAAGGTTTTTGTAAAAATACCAGAGATGTTTGTTAACTGATCTCTTATTATACTTGTCTTTGCTTATATTTTGCTTATATTCTACATTTGTCAAATTCTATAAGAATTCTCTCCTAACATTTCTAGAAGCTTTTACTTTGTGTATTTAACTACATTTTAAATGTGTACACCTTCATGACTGTTATATCATAATGCATAATGTTACTTATTTGCATTGCCTAATTAACTCTACCCTGTTTAGAACTTTTATCTTTAAATATGACCTTGTCAGCTATTAATAGTCCTGCTTTTTAAAATTTTTATTTTAATTTTTCAGTATTCCAAGATTCATTGCTTATGCACCACACCCAGTGCTCCATGCAATATGTGCCCTCCATAATACCCAACAACAGGGTCACCTAACCCCCCACACCCCCTTCCTAAACCCTCCATTTGTTTCTCAGAGTCCACAGTCTCTCATGGTTCATCTCCCCCTCCAGTTTCCCCCAATTCATTTTTCCTTTCCTTCTAATGTCCTCCGTGTTATTCCTTATGCTCTACAAGTAAGTGAAACCATATGATAATTGACTCTTTCTGCTTGACTTATTTCACTCAGCATAATCTTCTCCACTCCCATCCATGTTGATACAAAAGTTGGGCATTCATCCTTTCTGATGAGGTGTAATATTCCACTGTATATATGGACCATATCTTCTTTATCCATTCGTCTGTTGAAGGGCATCTTGGCTCTTTCCACAGTTGGCTATTGTGGACATTGCTGTTATGACCATTGGGGTACAGATGGCCCTTCTTTTCACTACATCTGTAACTTTGGGGTAAATAATGAGTAATGCAGTCCTTCTACTTTTTGTGTGCATTTAGTTGCTATCGCTTTGCTCATAACATTATTTTTAACAGTTGTTTATCATTTTAATTATGTTTCTTGTGCCTTAGCATATAGCTGGATTTGTTTTATTCAAACCTTACAGTTTTTCTCTTTTGACAGAGAATTCATTGCATTTACATTTTGTCTGATGACTTTACACCCTTCTCAATATTATTAACACACTAGGATAATCTATGGCAGTGAAAAGTGAATGATTTATTGCTATAAGCAACAGCATACATGAATATCACAAATATATTAATGAATAAAGGAAGGAAGATATAAAATAATACCTAGTATGTAATTCCATTTACATAATTCAGAACAGACAAAAGTAATCTTTAGCATTAAAAGTTAAGACAGTGATTACCTTTGGAGATTAAAAAAAAGTATTAGAGGGTTTCTGTATTGAATATTTTTGTTTCTTTTGGCTAGGTAGTGGTTTATACAGGTGTGTTCCTGCTTTCAAAATTCAATGAGTTGTATACTTAGATTTTTTTGAGCTTTCTCTTAAAATGATATAGTTAAAAATGTTTATTAAATGGATATCGGGGAGGGTATGTGCTATGGTGAGTGTTGTGAAGTGTGTAAACCTGGCGATTCGCAGACCTGTACCCCTGGGGATAAAAATATATGTTTATAAAGCTGTTAAAAAAAAAAAAAAAAAAAAAAAAAGAAAGAAAGGATGAATCCCCAAGTTTTGTAGCAACATGGACGGGACTGGAAGAGATTATGCTGAGTGAAATAAGTCAAGCAGAGAGAGTCAATTATCATATGGTTTCACTTATTTGTGGAGCATAACAAATAGCATGGAGGACAAGGGGAGATGGAGAGGAGAAGGGAGTTGAGGGAAATTGGAAGGGGAGGTGAACCATGAGAGACTATGGACTCTGAAAAACGATCTGAGAATTTTGAAGGGGTGGGGGGTGGGAGGTTGGGGGCACCAGGTGGTGGGTATTGTAGAGGGCACGGATTGCATGGAGCACTGGGTGTGGTGCAAAAATAATGAATACTGTTATGCTGAAAAAAATAAAAAAATTAAAAAAAAATGTTTATTAAATTTTTCTGATCTATAAACACAATCATCTTGTCTGCAAATTGAACTTTTAATTCTTTTCTAAGTTCTAGTTCCCTGGACCTTTACATTTTTATTGAGTTTTTGTGTCCATGTGCTTGTATTTCCTACATAATGTTAATGAGCGAGACAAAGGCTATTGCATCATTGACCTGTTTGCAGTTTTAGAGGAAAAACTTTTAACATTATATTATTTAAGGGTGGTATTTCCTGTAAGTTTTTAGAAGATGTCCTTTATGATGTTAAGGAAATTTCTTTGTTCCTATATTGCTAAGAGTGTATAAAAACAGCATTTCACCAAATGCTTGTGTTATATGTATATTCTTCCTCATTCTCTTCATGAGTTAAGTTACCTCAACTGATTTTTTAAGTGTGTAACAAATTTGTATTTCTGAAGTATATGAGTTGGTTGTAATGTATTCTATCTATCTATTATCTATCTATCTATCTATCTATCTGTCTGTCTATCATCTATCTGTCTGTCTTTATCTGGCTACAGTTATACTTTTCTTTTAAAAGGTTTTTTGTTTGGGAAAAATTTTCCATATATATTTATTAGGGAATTGGGCCTGTAATCTTATAATGTCCTCATCAGATTCAGGAAGCAAGGTTATGCTGGTTATTACAAAATGAGTTCATCAGTGTTCCTTCATTTCTATTTTCTGAAAAGGCATGACTATGCTTCTATCTTATATTGAAAAATCACTGAGAGAAATTCCTGTGTCTATAATTTTTCCAAGTGGAAAGTTTGTAATTTCAGAGTCAATGTCTTTATATGAAATTATCATTCAGCTTTTAAATTCATTCTTTGGTTGGCTTTGGCAAGGTTGTATTGCTATAGGAATATTCATCCTTTGCATCTACAGTTTCATTTTGGCTTAAGTTTGTTCATAATATCCCTCGTCATTTTTTAAATATTTATGAGCTCTACATGATTTCCCTTCTCATTCCCAATATTGGTTATTGATGACTTTCTCTTTTATCTTCATCTGTCTTGCTGTGTGTGTATCACTTTCATTAGCCTTTATAAAGAAAAATTTTTAATTTGGTTGACCTTGATATTGAGTTTTTATTTCTTAATTAATTATTTTTTGCTCTTATAATTATCCTTTCAAAAAATATTTTTCTTTCAACTTTGTTTTTTTAAATTAAAATTTATTTTATTTTATTTTATTTTTTCAGTGTTCCAAGATTCATTGTTTATGCACCACACCCAGTGTTCCACATGATACATGCCCTCCTTAATACCCACCATCAGGCTCACCTAACTCCCCACACTGCTCCCCTCCATAACCTTCAGTTTGTTTCTCAGAGTCCACAGTTTATGGTTCATCTCTCCCTCCGATTCCCCCCAACTCACTTCTCCTTTCCTTCTCCCAATGTCTTCCATGTTATTCCTTTTGCTCCACAAGTAAGTGAAACCATATGATAATCGACTCTCTCTGCTTGACTTATTTCACTCAGCATAATCTCTTCTAGTCCTGTCCATGTTGGTCCCTGTTGATACAAAAGTTGGGTATTCGTCCTTTCTAATGGAGGCATAATACTCCATAGTATATATGGACCACATCTTCTTTATCCATTCATCTGTTGAAGGGCATCTTGGCTCTTTCCACAGTTTGGCAATTGTGGCCATTGTTGCTATGACCATTGGGGTACAGATGGCCCATCTTTTCTCCACATCTGTATCTTTGGGTTAAACAGCCAGTAGTACAATTGCAGGGTCATAGGGTAGCTCTGTTTTTAATTTCTTAAGGAATCTCCACACTGTTCTCCAAAGTGGCTGCACCAACTTACATTCCCACCAACAGTGTAAGAGGGTTCCCCTTTCTCCACATCCTCTCCAACACTTGTTTACTGTTTTGTTAATTTTGGCCATTCTAACTGGTGTAAGGTGGTATCTCCATGTGGTTTTGATTTGATTCCCCCTGATGGCTAATGATGATGAACATTTTTTCAAGTTTCTGTTAGCCATTTGTATGTCTTCTTTGGAGAAGTGTATGTGATGTCTTCTGCCTATTTTATTGATGTGATTATCTGTTTTTTGGGTTTTGAGTTTGAGGAGTCCTTTATAGATCTTGGATATCAGCCCTTTGTCTGTAGTGTCATTTATGAATATCTCCTCCCATTCCAATGGGTTGCCTCTGCTTTCCTTAGGTTAAATTTAATCTGCCAATTTCTTGAAGTGGCTCCCATTGTTCTGTTGAAAATACAGTTACCTGTCTTATGAAGATATGACTTTTTCTGTATCTGCCTTTAGATTTTCCATCTGAATATGGTTTTCATCTCAGTTGTTACATGCCTAACTACAGTGTGGTTTTTTTTTTTTTAAATATCCTATTTGATGTTTCATCAATTTTGGACTACTCGTCTATTATATATATTCAAATATGGTCCCAGGTCATGCCTTCACTTCTTAATTTGATAAATATCAATTATATATATGTTAAGATTTATTAACTTATCCCCTATGTCTCTTATTACTTTTCCAGTATTTTTTATCCTTTCGACTCTTCATGCTTTTGAGTATGAATATTTTCTTTTGATCTGTATTTCAGTTTACTGATTCTTTCACCAGCTATATCTAGTCTTTGTCAATCCTATCCATTGTATTCTCAATTGCAGTAATTTTATTTTTTAATTTATACTTCTAATTCCTTGAACATATTTATTTCAAATCCCTGTCTGAGATGTCTTATAGATGTTTCTAATGTCTACTTTTTTTTTAAGATTTTATTTATTTGTCAGAGAGAGAGAGAAAGAGAGAGAGAGATCACAAGTAGGCCGAGAGGCAGGCAGAGGCAGAGGGAGAAGCAGGTTCCCTGCTGAGCAAGGAGCCCGATGTGGGACTCGATCCCAGGATGCTGGGATCATGACTTGAGCCGAAGGCAGCCGCTTAACCAACTGAGCCACCCAGGCGTCCCGTAATGTCTACTTTTTATTTTTGTTTTTATCACATTTTTTCTGAATGCCTGGTTACTTTTGATTACATGCCAGATAATAAATATTTTTCAGTGCAGGGGTAATTTGAGATGCTGGATGATGTTAACTCTTCTCTGAGAGAGTTTCCTTTTGCTGCTACTCAGAAGTCAGAAAAACAAACCGTGACCACATTAATTCAATCAGAATCTAAGATCTGGATCTGGGAAATATTGTGAGACCTTGTGAAAGCTGGTCAACTTGAAGTTTGCTGCTACTTCTAAGATGTTGCCCTTTCCACTCCCTCCTATTCATTGCCAATTTTTGCTGTCATAGCCACATGAATGTGCCAGTCACTTCTTAGCATCTCAGTATCAACCTTAGAAATTGACAACTTCCTTAAAGGAGAAACCCTGAGTCTCATATGGTTTGTCTCCCTCTCTGATTTCTTCCCTTCTACCAGTCAGAATGGCAAAAAGTAACAAGACAGGACACAACAATTGTTGGCAAGGATGTGGAGAAAGGGTGTGGAACACTTTTACACTGTTGATAGGAATGCAAGTTGGTACAGCCACTCTGGAAAACAGTATGGAGGTTCCTCCAGAAGTTAAGAATAGAGCTACCTTATGACCCAGCAATTGCCTACTGGGTATTTACCTCAAAGATACAGGTGTAGTGAAAAGAAGGAGCACATGCACACCAATGTTCATAGCAGCAATGTCCACAATAGACAAACTACAGAAGGAGCTGAGATGCCCTTCATCAGATGAAGGGATAAAGAAGATGTGATCCATATATACAATGGAATATTACTCAGCCATCAGAAAGGATGACTATCTACCATTTATATCAACATGGATGGAACTAGCGGGGATTATGCTGAGTGAAATAAGATGAGACATCCAAACTGATAAGGAAGAAGACAAACTCAGTATTTGCAGACAGTATCATACTCCTTGTTGAAAACCTGAAAGACTCTGCCAAAAGTTTGCTAGGACTAATACAGGAATTCAGCAAAGTTGCAAAACCTGAAATCAACATACAGAAATTTGTTGCATTTCTATACACCAATAATGAAGCAGCAGATAAAGAAATCAAGGAATCAATCCCATTTACAATTGCACGAAACCCCATAAGATAGTCAGGAATAAACCTAACCAACAAGGCTTCTCAAGAGTCAGGGTTGCAGAAAAGGTGGTGGGAGGGGAATATGGTAACTGGGTGATGGACATTAAAGAGGGCATGTGATATGATGAGCACTGGGTGATATACTCAACTAATGAATCATTGAACATTATATCAAAAAATAATGATATACTGTGCCTTGGCTAATTGAATTTAAATTTTAAACACATAGCATGTGACCATTCTGAGAGTCATTTCTCTAAAAAGGGTAATCTATTACATTTATCTTTGTTTTGATTTTTAATATGTTTAAACTTATACCTCATGTTTCTTCTTATATTATATATTAGCCATTTTTCTTACCTTTTTTCTAACTAGTTTCTGTATAAATTATTGATATTTTTTCTTTCACTTTTATTCTCAGTATTTCAAAATTACACACTTATTAATCTAGTAGCTACTCTTAGATTTTTTTAATTTTTTTAATTTTTTATTTCTTTTCAGCGTAACAGTATTCATTGTTTTTGCACTGCACCCAGTGCTCCATGCAATCCATGCCCTCTCTAATACCCACCACCTGGTTCCCCCAACCTCCCACCCCCCACCCCTTCAAAACCCTCAGATTGTTTTTCAGAGTCCATAGTCTCTCATGGTTCACCTCCCCTTCCAATTTCCCTCAACTCCCTTCTCCACTCCATCTCCCCTTGTCCTCCGTGCTATTTGTTATGCTCCACAAATAAGTGAAACTATATGATAATTGACTCTCTCTGCTTGACTTATTTCACTCAGCATAATCTCTTCCAGTCCCGTCCATGTTGCTACAAAAGTTGGGTATTCATCCTTTTTGATGGAGGCATAATACTCCATAGTGTATATGGACCACATTTTCCTTATCCATTCGTCCGTTGAAGGGCATCTTGGTTCTTTCCACAGTTTGGCGACCGTGACCATTGCTGCTATAAACATTGGGGGTACAGATGGCCCTTCTTTTCACTACATCTGTACCTTTGGGGTAAATACCCAGTAGTGCAATTGCAGGGTCATAGGGAAGATCTATTTTTAATTTCTTGAGGAATCTTCACACTGTTTTCCAAAGTGGCTGCACCAGTGGCTTTCTTATACACTAACAATGAAAATATAGAAAGGGAAATTAGAGAATTGATTCCATTTACTATAGCACCAAGAACCATTAGATAACTGGGAATAAACCTAACCAAAGAGGTAAAGGAACTGTACTCGAGAAACTACAGAACACTCATGAAAGAAATTGAAGAAAACACAAAAAGATGAAAAACCACTCCATGCTCTTAGATCGGAAGAATAAACATTGTTAAAATGTCTATACTGCCTAGAGCAATCTATACTTTTAATGCCATTCCGATCAAAATACCCACTGGTATTTTTCAAAGAGCTGGAGCAAATAATCCAAAATTTTGTATGGAATCAGAAGAGACCCCGAATTGCTAAGGAAATGTTGAAAAACAAAAATAAAACTGGGGGGCTCTCTGCTCTTCCCCATTCGACAGACAGCCGCATCTTCAGGTGCATTGCCAGCCTCGTGCCCGAGACACGATGGTGTAGGTCGGAGTGAACGGATTTGGCCGTATTGGGCGCCTAGTCACCAGGGCTGCTTTTAACTCTGGTAAAGTGGATATTGTCGCCATCAATGACCCTTTCATTGATCTCAACTACATGGTCTACATGTTCCAGTATGATTCTACCCATGGTAAATTCCTCGGCACAGTCAAGGCTGAGAACGGGAAGCTTGTCATCAATGGGAAGTCCATCTCCATCTTCCAGGAGTGAGATCCCGCCAACATCAAATGGGGCGATGCTGGTGCTGAGTATGTTGTGGAGTCCACTGGGGTCTTCACCACCATGGAGAAGGCTGGGGCTCACTTGAAGGGCGGGGCCAAGAGGGTCTTCATCTCTGCTCCTTCTGCTGATGCCCCCATGTTCGTGATGGGTGTGAACCATGAGAAGTATGACAACTCCCTCAAGATTGTCAGCAATGCCTCCTGTACCACCAACTGCTTGGCTCCTCTCACCAAGGTCATCCATGACAACTTTGGCATTGTGGAGGGACTCATGACCACCGTCCATGCCATCACTGCCACCCAGAAGACTGTGGACAGCCCCTCTGGGAAGCTGTGGCATGACAGCCGAGGGGCTGCCCAGAACATCATCCCAGCTTCCACTAGTGCGGCCAAGGCTGTAGGCAAGGTCATCCCTGAGCTGAATGGGAAGCTCACTGGCATGGTCTTCCATGTCCCCACCCCCAACGTGTCTGTTGTGGATCTGACCTGCCGCCTGGAGAAAGCTGCCAAATATGATGACATCAAGAAGGTGGTGAAGCAGGCATCAGAGGGCCCCCTTAAGGGCATCCTGGGGTACACTGAGGACCAGGTTGTCTCCTGCGACTTCAACAGTGACACCCACTCCTCTACTTTTGATGCTGGGGCTGGCATTGCTCTCAATGACCACTTTGTCAAGCTCATTTCCTGGTATGACAATGAATTTGGCTACAGCAACCGGGTGGTGGACCTTATGGTCCACATGGCCTCCAAGGAGTAAGAGCCCCCTGAACCACCAGCCCCAGCCAGAGCAAGAGGAAGAGAGAGGCCCTCAGTGCTGGGGAATCCCTGCCCTAACTTACCCCCCAAAACTTTGATAATCTCCCAACCTCCACTATTTCCATCCCAGACTCCCTAAAGAAGGGGAGGGGCTTGGGGAGCCCTACCTTGTCATGTACCATCAATAAAGTATACTGTATCCAGCCAAAAATAAAATAAAATAAAATAAAAAATAAAATAAAACTGGGGACATTACGTTACCTGATTTCAAGCTTTACTACAAAGCTGTGATCACCAAGACAGCATGGTACTGGCATAAAAACAGACACATAGACCAGTGGAATAGAGTAGAGAGCCCAGATATGGACCCTCAACTCTACGGTCAAATAATCTTTGACAAAACAGGAAAAAATAAACTGTGGAAAAAAGACAGTCTCTTCAATAAATGGTGCTGGGAAAACTGGACAGCTGTATGTAGAAAAATGAAACTCGACCATTCTCTTACACTGTACACAAAGATAAACTCAAAATAGATAAAAGACCTCAACGTGAGACAGGAATCCATCAGAATCCTAGAGGAGAGCCTAGGCAGTAACCTCTTCGATATCAGCCACAGCAACTTCTTTCAAGATATGTCTCCAAACAATCTGAGGGGTTTGAAGAGGCAGGGGGTGGGAGGTTGGGGGAACCAGGTGGTGGGTATTAGAGAGGGCACGGATTGCATGGAGCACTGGGTGTGGTGCAAAAACAAGGAATCCTGTTATGCTGGAAAAAAAAACAACCATAAAGTCAGTGTTAACATCTAAAAAAACCAAAAAACAAAAACAACAACAACAAAAAAAAAAAACAGGGTAGAAGTCCTGGGCATCTGAGAATGGAAATTGAGGGAATAGAAGAAAACTTCCCAGAGGATGCATTTTTTTTTCTAATAATGCTCATGTAAACAAAGAATATAGCATATATTTGATAAATTTGTATTGAATTAATATAATATGTTTAGAAATTTCAGTGAGCCATAACAGATTTTAAAAGTCATGTATAATCCTAAACCCTAAGAGATTAACATTTGAATGTATTTCCTTAAATTTTTCCCAAACACTTCTGTGGGATTGCTTATATACTTTTATTTTATTTTTCCTTTGCTTATATATTTTTAAAAATACATACATAAGTATGATAATTGAAAAAAAAAAGATATGTCTCCAAAGACAAAGGAAACAAAAGCGAAGATGAATTTTTGGGACTTCATCAAGATCAAAAGCTTCTGCACAGCAAAGGAAACAGTCAACAAAACAAAGAGGCAACCCACGGAATGGGAGAAGATATTTGCAAATGACAGTACAGACAAAAGGTTGATATCCAGGATCTATAAAGAACTCCTCAAACTCAACACACACAAAACAGATAATCATGTCAAAAAATGGGCAGAAGATATGAACAGACACTTCTCCAATGAAGACATACAAATGGCTATCAGACACATGAAAAAATGTTCATCAATCACTAGCCATCAGGGAGATTCAAATTAAAACCACATTGAGATACCACCTTACACCAGTTAGAATGGCCAAAATTAGCAAGACAGGAAACTACATGTGTTGGAGAGGATGTGGAGAAAGGGGAACCCTCTTACTCTTAGATTTTTAATACATGTTAACGTTATATTTTGTATTAATGCCTAGAGTGCAATAGAATCTCGTTCCTCAAGAAAGCAAAACCATTAACATATTCTTTCCCATAACCCACCCCTCTAAATTAACATCATTTAGCATTTTAGAACTGTATTTTACTTATTTTTTCAATTTAAATTCAATTAGACAATATATAGTACATCATCAATTTTTGGTGTAGTGTTCAAAGATTCATCAGTTTCATATAACACCCAGTGCTCATCACATCATATGTCCTCCTTAATACCCATCACCCAGTTACTCCATCCCTTTACCCACCTCCCTTTGTTTGTATGTTTCTAGAAATTTATCCATTTCTTCCAGATTGCCTGGTTTGTTGGCATATAATTTATCATAACATTCTCTTATGATTATTTGTATTTCTGTGGTGTCGGTGGTGATATCTACTCTTTCATTCATGATTTGTTTATTTGGGTTTTTCTCTTTTCTTTTTGAAAAGTCTGGCTAGGGGTTTATCAATTTTATTAATTCTGTCAAAGAACCAACTCCTAGTTTTGTTGATCTGTTCTGTTTGTTTCTATATCATTTATTTCTGCTCTAATCTTTATCATTTCCTTTCTGTTGCTGGCTTTAGGTTTTATTTGCTATTTCTTTTCTAGCTCTTTTAAGTATAAGATTAGGCTGTGTGTTTGAGACTTTTTTTTGCTTCTTGAGCTAGACCTGTATACTTCCCTCTGAGAACTGTCTATTGCATCCCAAAGCTTTTGGATTGTTGTGTTTTATTTTCATTTGCTTCCATGTGTTTTTTTATTTCTCCTTTAATTTCCTGATCACCCATTCATTCTTTAGTAGGATGTTCTTTAATCACCATGTTTTTGTGGTCTTTCCAAATATTTTTTTGTGGTTGACTTCAAGTTTCATAGCATTTTGGTCTGAAAAAATGCATGGTATTTTTGCACTTGTTGAGGGCTGATTTGTGAACCAGTATGTTATCTATTCTGGAGAATGTTCCATTTGTACTAAAAAATAGTGTATTCTGCTGCTTTAGGATGAAATGTTCTGAATATATCTGTTAAGTTCATCTGGTCCAGTATGTCATATAAAGACATTCCTTATTGATTTTCTGCTTAGGTGATCTGTCCATTGCTGTAAGTAGGATGTTAAAGACCCCTACTATTATTGTATTATTATCAAGGAGTTTCCTTAGGCTTATTATTAATTGATTTATATATTTGGGCCCTCCCAAGTTGGGGGCATAAATATTTATAGTTGTTAGATCTTCTTGATGGATAGACCCCTTAATTATGATATAATACCCTTCTTCATCTCCTGTTACAGTCTTTGTTTTAAAATCTAGTTTTTCTGGTATAAGTATGGCTGCATTAGCTTTCTTTTGACATCCATTAATATGATAGATGGCTCTCAATCCCCTAACTTTAAATATGCAGGTGTCTTTAGGTTTAAAATGAATCTTTTGTAGGCAGCATATAGATGGGTCTTATTTTTTATCCATTCTGATGCTGTATGAATTTGATTGGAACATTTAATCTATTTACATTCAGAATGATTATTAAAAGATAGTTTATTGCCATTGTATTACCCATAAAGTTGGTGTTTCTGGTGATGTTCTCTGTTCCTTTCTAGTCTTTGTTGTTTTGGTATTTTTTCCCCCACCTAAAGAGTTCCCCTTAATATTTCTTGCAGGGTTGTTTAAGGGGTCATGAACTCCTTTGGTTTTTTTTTTTTGTTTTGTTTTGTTTTTTTTTTTTTTTTTTTTTTTTTTTTGTCTGGAAAACTTTACCCCTCCTACTCCAAATGACAGCCTTGCTGGATAAAATATTCTTATCTGCATATTTTCCCCATTCAGTACATTGAATATATCCTGCCATTCACTTCTGGCCTGCCAAGTTTCTGTGGATGGACCTGTTTCAAACTTGATCCATCTTACCTTGTATGCTAAGGACTTTTTCTTCCCTTGCTGCTTTCAGGATTCTTTTCTTGTTTGTGTATTTTGTGAATTTGATTGTAATATATCTTGGCAATGACTGGTTTTTATTGAATTTAATGGGAGTTCTCTCTGCTTCTTGGATTTTTATGTTTATGTCCTTCCCCGGATTAGAGAGCTTTTCAGCTATAATTTGCACAAATAAAACTTCTGCTCTTTTTTCACTCTTCATCTTCTGGGACTCCTATCATTCAAATGTTATTACACTTTAAGGAGTCACTGAGTTCCCTAAGTATACATTTATGATCCAATTCCTTTCTTTCCCTCTTTTCAGCTTCATTAGTTTCCATATTATCTTCTACATTACCAATTTGTTTCTCTATTGTCCATCCCCATTGTCATGGCATCTATTCAGGTTTGCATCTGGTAGTAGCATTTTTAATTCTGGCCTCACTAGATTTTAATTCTTTTATCTCTGTGGTAAGGAATTCTCTAGTGTCTTTTACACTTTTTTTTTAAAACCCAGCTAATATCCTTATGACTGTTTTAAATTGTATTTGAGAAATCTCATTTGTATTGAGTAAATCCCTGGCGTTTACTTCTATTTCCTGTTCTCTTTTGCAGTAAATTGTCCCATCTTGTCATTTTGTCCAGAGGCGGGGGAAGAGGGGGTGAGGAAACTAGATCCTAGTTGTATTTGGTCTGCTTGTTTTTTTTTTTTTTTTACATGTAACAGTTTTATTTTTTTTTTAAATTTTTATTTTTTATAAACGTATAATATATTTTTATCCCCGGGGGTACAGGTCTGTGAATCGCCAGGTTTATACACTTCACAGCACTCACCATAGCACATACCCTCCCCAATGTCCATAACCCCACCCCCCTCTCCCAACCCCCTCCCCCCAGCAACACTCAGTTTGTTTTGTGAGATTACAAGTCACTTATGGTTTGTCTCCCTCCCAATCCCATCTTGTTTCATTTATTCTTCTCCTACCCCCTTAACCCCCCATGTTGCATCTCCACTTCCTCATATCAGGGAGATCATATGATAGTTGTCTTTCTAGATGTCTTTCTAAGCATGATACCCTCTAGTTCCATCCATATCGTCACAAATGGCAAGATTTCATTTTTTGATGGCTGCATAGTATTCCATTGTGTATATATACCACATCTTCTTTATCCATTCGTCTGTTGATGGACATCTAGGTTCTTTCCATAGTTTGGCTATTGTAGACATTGCTGCTATAAACATTCGGGTGCACGTGCCCCTTCGGATCACTACGTTTGTATATTTAGGGTAAATACCCAGCAGTGCAATTGCTGGGTCATAGGGTAGTTCTATTTTCAACATTTTGAGGAACCTCCATGCTGTTTTCCAGAGTGGTTGCACCAGCTTGCATTCCCACCAACAGTGTAGGAGGGTTCCCCTTTCTCCGCATCCTCGCCAGCATCTGTCATTTCCTGACTTGTTAATTTTAGCCATTCTGACTGGTGTGAGGTGATATCTCATTGTGGTTTTGATTTGTATTTCCCTGATGCCGAGTGATGTGGAGCACTTTTTCATGTGTCTGTTGGCCATCTGGATGTCTTCTTTGCAGAAATGTCTGTTCATGTCCTCTGCCCATTTCTTGATTGGATTCTTTGTTCTTTGGGTGTTGAGTTTGCTAAGTTCTTTATAGATTTTGGACACTAGCCCTTTATCTGATACATCATTTGCAAATATCTTCTCCCATTCTGTCAGTTGTCTTTTGGTTTTGTTAACTGTTTCCTTTGCTGTGCAAAAGCTTTTGATCTTGATGAAATCCCAACAGTTCATTTTTGCCCTTGCTTCCATTGCCATTGGTGATGTTCCTAGGAAGATGTTGCTGCGGCTGAGGTTGAAGAGGTTGCTGCCAGTGTTCTCCTCAAGGATTTTGATGGATTCCTTTCTCACATTGAGGTCCTTCATCCATTTTGAGTCTATTTTCATGTGTAGTGTAAGGAAATGGTCCAATTTCAGTTTTCTGCATGTGGCTGTCCAATTTTCCCAACACCATTTATTGAAGAGGCCATCTTTTTTCCAGTGGACATTCTTTCCTGCTTTGTCGAAGATTAGTTGACCATAGAGTTGAGGGTCTATTTCTGGGCTCTCTATTCTGTTCCATTGATCTATATGTCTGTTTTTGTGCCAGTATCATGCTGTCTTGATGATGACAGCTTTGTAATAGAGCTTGAAGTACGGAATTGTGATGCCACCAACTTTGGCTTTCTTTTTCAATATCCCTTTGGCTATTCGAGGTCTTTTCTGGTTTCATATAAATTTTAGGATTATTTGTTCCATTTCTTTGAAAAAAAATGGATGGTACTTTGATAGGAATTGCATTAAATGTGTAGATTGCTTTAGGTAGCATAAACATTTTCACAATATTTATTCTTCCAATCCAGGAGCATGGAACATTTTTCCATTTCTTTGTGTCTTCCTCAATTTCTTTCATGAGTACTTTATAGTTTTCTGAGTATAGCTTCTTAGCCTCTTTGGTTAGGTTTATTCCTAGGTATCTTATAATTTGGATGGAATTGTAAATGGGATTGACTACTCAATTTCTCTTTCTTCTGTCTTGTTGTTGGTGTAGAGAAATGCAACTGATTTCTGTGCATTGACTTTATATCCCAACACTTTACTGAATTCCTGTACAAGTTCTAGCAATTTTGGAGTGGAGTCTTTTGGGTTTTCCACATATAGTATCATATCATCTGCGAAGAGTGATAGTTTGACTTCTTCTTTGCCAATTTGGATGCCTTTAATTTCCTTTTGTTGTCTGATTGCTGAGGCTAGGACTTCTAGTACTATGTTGAATAGAAATGGTGATAACGGACATCCCTGCCGTGTTCCTGACCTTAGCGGCAAAGCTTTCAGTTTTTCTCCATTGAGAATGATAGTTGCAGTGGGTTTTTCATAGATGGCTTTGATAATATTGAGGTATGTGCCCTCTATCCCTACACTTTGAAGAGTTTTGATCAGGAAGGGATGCTGTACTTTGTCAAATGCTTTTTCAGCATCTATTGAGAGTATCATATGGTTCTTGTTCTTTCTTTTATTAATGTGTTGTATCACATTGATTGATTTGCGGATGTTGAACCAACCTTGCAGCCCTGGAATAAATCCCACTTGGTCGTGGTGAATAATCCTTTTAATGTACTGTTGAATCCTATTGGCTAGTATTTTGGTGAGAATTTTTGCATCTGTGTTCATCAAGGATATTGGTCTGTAGTTCTCTCTCTTTTTTTTTTAAAGAATTTATTTATTCATTTGACAGAGAGAGATCACAAGCAGGCAGAGAGGCAGGTGGAGAGAGAGGAGGAAGCAGGCTCCCCGCTGAGCAGAGAGCCCGATGCGGGGCTCGATCCCAGGACCCTGAGATCATGACCTGAGCCGAAGGCAGTGGCTTAACCCACTGAGCCACCCAGGCGCCCCTGTAGTTCTCTTTTTTGATGGGATCCTTGTCTGGTTTTGGGATCAAGGTGATGCTGGCCTCATAAAATGAGTTTGGAAGTTTTCCTTCCATTTCTCTTTTTTGGAACAGTTTCAGGAGAATAGGAATTAGTTCTTCTTTAAATGTTTGGTAGAATTCTCCCGGGAAGCCACCTGGCCCTGGGCTTTTGTTTGTTTGGAGATTCTTGATGACTGTTTCAATCTCCTTACTGGTTATGGGTCTGTTCAGGCTTTCTATTTCTTCCTGGTTCAGTTGTGGTAGTTTATATCTCTCTAGGAATGCATCCATTTCTTTCAGATTGTCAAATTTGTTGGCGTAGAGTTGCTCATAGTATGTTCTTATAATTGTCTGTATTTCTTTGGTGTTCATTGTGATCTCTCCTCTTTCATTCATGACTTTATTTATTTGGGTCCTTTCTCTTTTCTTTTTAATAAGTCTGGCCAGGGGTTTATCAATCTTATTAATTCTTTCAAAGAACTAGCTCCTAGTTTTATTGATTTGTTCTATTGTTTTTTGGTTTCTATTTCATTGATTTCTGCTCTGATCTTTATGATTTCTCTTCTCCTGCTGGGTTTAGGGTTTCTTTCTTGTTCTTTCCCCAGCTCCTTTAGGTGTAGGGTTAGGTTGTGTACTTGAGACCTTTCTTGTTTCTTGAGAAAGGCTTGTACCGCTATATATTTTCCTCTCATGACTGCCTTTGTTGTATCCCACAGATTTTGGACCATTGTGTTTTCATTATCATTTGTTTCCATGAATTTTTTCAATTCTTTAATTTCCTAGCTTACCCATTCATTCTTTAGAAGGATGCTGTTTAGTCTCCATGTATTTGGGTTCTTTCCAAATTTCCTGTTGTGATTAAGTTCGGGCTTCAGAGCATTGTGGTCTGAAAATATGCAGGGAATGATCCCAATCTTTTGATACCGGTTGAGACCTGATTTAGGACCGAGGATGTGATCTATTCTGGAGAATGTTCCATGTGCACTAGAGAAGAATGTATATTCTGTTGCTTTGGGATGAAATGTTCTGAATATATCTGTGATGTCCATCTGGTCCAGTGTGTCATTTAAGGCCTTGATTTCCTTGTTGATCTTTTGCTTGGATGTTCTGTCCCTTTCAGTGAGGGGAGTGTTAAAGTCCCCTACTATTATTGTATTCTTGTTGATGTGTTTCTTTGATTTTGTTATTAATTGGTTTATATAGTTGGTTGCTCAAACGTTAGGGGCATAGATATTTAAAATTGTTAGATCTTCTTGTTGGACAGATCCTTTGAGTATGATATAGTGTCCTTCCTCATCTCTTATTATAGTCTTTGGCTTAAAATCTAATTGATCTGATATAAGGATTGCCACCCCTGCTTTCTTCTGATGTCCATTAGCATGGTAAATTGTTTTCTATCCCCTCAATTTAAATCTGGAGATGTCTTCGGGTCTAAAATGAGTTTCTCGTAGGCAACATATAGATCAGCTTTGTTTTTTTATCCATTCTGTTACCCTGTGTCTTTTGATTGGGGCATTTAGCCCATTAACATTCAGGATAACTATTGAGAGATATGAATTTAGTGCCATTGTATTGTCTGTAATGTGACTGTTACTGTATATTATCTCTGTTCCTTTCTGATCTACTACTTTTAGGCTCCCTCTTTGCTTAGAGGACCCCTTTCAATATTTCCTTAGAGCTGGTTTGGTGTTTGCAAATTCATTCCGTTTTTGTTTGTCCTGGAAGCTTTTAATCTCTCCTTCTATTTTCAATGATAGCCTAGCTGGATATAGTATTCTTGGCTGCATGTTTTTCTCGTTTAGTACTCTGAATATATCATGCCAGCTCTTTCTGGCCTGCCAGGTCTCTGTGGATAAGTCTGCTGCCAATCTAATATTTTTACCATTGTACTTTACAGACTTCTTTTCCTGGGCTACTTTCAGGATTTTCTCTTTGTCACTAAGACTTGTAAATTTTACTATTAGGTGACGGGGTGTGGACCTATTCTTGTTGATTTTGAGGGGGGTTCTCTGCACCTCCTGGATTTTGATGCTTGTTCCCTTTGCCATATTAGGGAAATTCTCTCCAATAATTCTCTCCAATATACCTTCTGCTCCCCTCCCTCTTTCTTCTTCTGGAATCCCAATTATTCTAATGTTGTTTCATTTTATGGTGTCACTTATCTCTCGAATTCTCCCCTCGTGGTCCATTAGCTGTTTGTCCCTCTTTTGCTCAGCTTCTTTATTCTCTGTCATATGGTCTTCTATATCGCTAATTCTTTCTTCTGCCTCATTTATCCTAGCAGTGAGAGCCTCCATTTTTTATTGCACCTCATTAATAGCTTTTTTGATTTCAACTTGGTTAGATTTTAGTTCTTTTATTTCTCCAGAAAGGGCTTTTATATCTCCCGAGAGGTTTTCTCTAATATCTTCCATGCCTTTTTCGAGCCCGGCTAGAACCTTGAGAATCGTCATTCTGAGCTCTAGATCTGACATATTACCAATGTCTGTATTGATTAGGTCCCTAGCCTTCGGTGCTGCCTCTGTTCTTTTTTTTTTGTGGTGAATTTTTCCACCTTGTCATTTTGTCCAGATAAGAGTATATGAAGGAGCAAGTAAAATACTAAAAGGGTGGCAAAGACCCGAGAAAATATGCTTTAACCAAATCAGAAGAGATCCTAAATCGTTGGGGGTGGGGAGAAAGGGGATAAACAGAGGTTCAGGGATAAAAAGAAACAACTTAAAAAAGAAAACAAATAAAGAAAAAATATAAAAAAGAAAAAATATATATATTAGATAAACTAGTTTTAAAAAGTTAAAAAGGAAAAGGGTAAAAGTTAAAAAAAAATTCAGCAGAAGAAGAAAAAAAAATTGAAAAAGAAAAAAAAAGAAAAAATTAAATTAACTGCAAGACCAAAGAATCATGGGGAGAAAGCCATGAGTTCCGTGCTTTGCTTTCTCCTCCTCTGGAATTCCGCCGCTCTCCTTGGTATTAAACCTGCACTCCTTGGTAGGTGAACTTGGTCCTGGCTGGATTTCTTGTTGATCTTCTGGGGGAGGGGCCTGTTGTAGTGATTCTCAAGTGTCTTTGCCCCAGGCGGAATTGCACCACCCTTAGCAGGGGCTGGGCTGAGTAATCAGCTCAGGTTTGCTTTTAGGAGCTTTTGTTCCCTGAATGCTTTCTGTAGAGTTCCAGAGGATGGGAATGAAAATGGCGGCCCCCAGTCTCTGGCCCAGAGAAGCCAAGAGCTCGGGGCCCCACTCCTCAGTGCGCCTTCAGAGAAAAGAGCCCAATTACTCCTGTCTCCCTGGCCTCTGGACGCACTCTGAGCTCACCAGGCCTGCGACCAGTTCAAGGTAACCCCTAGCTGAGAGCTCACTCCTCGGCTCTTCTCTGTAGCCAGCTTCCCCGTTCTAATACCTGCAAGCTCTGCGACACTTAGACACCCCCAATCCTTCTGTGACCCTGCAGGACCTGAGGCCACGCTGACCCCGCATGGGCTTCACCCCGGTTTAGCCTCTGGAGCAATGTACCCCAGCAGTACAGACTTTTAAAAGTCCTGATTTTGTGCTCCGTAGCTCCGCCACTTGCCGGGAGCCAGTCCTTCCCCCCATGGTCATTCTTCCCATCACTTTGGATTCACTTCTCAGCCAGTCCTACCTTTCAGAAAGTGGTTGATTTTCTGTTTCTAGAATTGCTGTTCTTCTTGTCTTCGATCTCCCGTTGGATTTGTGGGTGTTTGCAATCTTTAGATAAGCTATCTAGCTGATCTGCTACCTGAAGTAGTCTCAGCCTACTACTTCTCCGCCATCTTGAGTCCTCCCTGGTCTGCTTGTTAAAAGAAGCTTCCAGAAGGTAATTGTTTTTTTCTACTTGTAGACTTACAGTTTCATTCTCTCGGTCCTCAGATTTATTTCTTGGTGTTCAGAATGACTTGATATTTATCTAGCTGTGTTTGAGAGATGAGGCAAGCTTAGGATGTCCCTCCTCCTCTGTCATCTTAATTCCTCATCCTTTTCAATCCAATACAGGTTTAATTTATATAACAGTGTAATAAAGGACATGCTATGTCCACCAAGTATTTGTATTTTTATTATGAATTTTCATTAACTTTCAAGTTAATTAATCATATTCAGTAAAGAAAGGATTCAAAAACATTCAAAGGACAGAAAAGGGATTTTTAAATTTCTGAACACATAAGTGCTGGCATATCATTTGAATATATATATATATAACATATATATATTTATACAAATATTTATTTGTATGTTTATTACAAATACAGTCAAATGATATGCCAACATTCAAGTAAGATACTATATGCAAATACATATTACAAAATAATGTTAATCAACCTATTCTTGTACTAGACTATTCAGCTAAAATGCACTTGTGTGCTTATTTAAATATATTCTAACAATACTGTGAGTCAAATATTAATAGTGCTTAGCAATATTTATTGTAGTTCTAGGGAGCCCACTGCTAGTGACTGAATTAGGACTCCAGCCCAGTTTTCTGAACATACATCCAGCACCAGTTCTATACAAAAGCTTGCCATTTCCATTTGTCCTCTATCCTAACCCTATCAGAAGTGACTTAGCCATCACCTTGGACTGTTTACTAATAATATCAGAATTTATTTTTCTCTTAACACTGAAGTTATATACTCCCCTGGGCTCTTCCTTCAAAAAAAAAAAAAAAACTATGCTGCTAACAGTCTTACAACTCTTGCCTCATTAAAGAGTTTCTAATGAGCTAATTAAACAGGAATGGAGTTTGGCCAAGGAAACAGCCCCCAGAGAATATGGATTCTGAGACAGGGAGAATTGGGATTTAACACCCTGGAGAGCTCAGCCTGATGACTCAGGATCCTAATGAGCCTGGTGTGGCCCCCAACCAGCTCCCAGAGAGCACATCTAATCAAACTGTGTATCATAATGAGTGTGGGCTTTTGACCCCAGCCTCTATTTGAACCAGCCTGACAAGCCACATTTTCTAAGGTATTCGCTTTGCCAAATCACAATCACCTACAAAGTTAAGTCTCACAATCAATGTGTCCTGCTGAGCAACCCATCCTTAATAAAAAGCTCCTCACTGTTGACACTGTCAAAACACTGGATTCTAAATAGTTCAATATCTCATGGGACCAGACTGTAAGAATGTGGAACTACCTAAAAGTTCATTCGGTCAAATCCCACCCTTTCATGGAGGAAGGAGACAAAGCCTAGATAAACTGAGATTTGACTTGCTGTATGAATTCAGAGAGCCAGCCAAAGAAGGTGTATAAATAACAAAGAATACTTGAAAAAGAACAATGAATAGGCATTTTTTCCCAGCCAGATGTTAATGTTTACTATAAAAGTAATGGTCTTTTTTGCTTTTTGCTGAGATTAATGACCATTTTTTCTGTTATCTGCCTATTTGCATAGCTATTTCCCCATAACAGACTGAAAACACCAGACACTAGCTTTCTTAGCACCTTTGCAGATGGTCCAATAGTGACCAACAACACATAAAGGGGAAACAGCTGGAAAATACTTTACTCATGAACAAAAGAGGGAGGCCAAGTTATACTCTGTGAAAAAGACTGATAATACTTTTCAACATCCAATTCCTTTTATTATTGTAATAGGATCCTTATTATTAACTCTTCTCATGGTCATTCAAAATAAAGATGGTATTTTTCATCTTGCAATGTATGTGGACATATAATCAAGTACTGATAAATGTAATATAGCAACATTTTTTTTAAATAAAAATGAATGAAACTTGGCAAAAACCTCAAAGGCTATGTCATTTTTGATCTGGGCTTCTCCCATTTCCCCCTTACTACCTCCATGGATTGTTAGCCTTGAAAAACAGCCTTGCAGATACTGGAAGGATAACATTGATTTTACAGTCCCTCAATCCCTAGAGTACTGACACTGTTTCACCTGATTTGCAGTCTCCTGGAAAACGACATTCATGTGACAGTTGTTTGGTCTGACCCAGAGCCCAGTTTTATCCCTAAAGAATTATTGAAAAGTCACATTGTTTAACATTGAAGCTGCTACATGCTGCAATACCAGTATTTTTGGGATAAAGAAGAGCTCAGTCAAAATTTAAAAGGAAGATCTGGGGAGTAATAGGTCCAGAAGGGGGTTTGAAAAGCTCATACACACCACTGGGGACTTATAAGGCTGCATTCATCATCTGGCTGTGTGCATGCCCAGGAAAGATAAGAGAGTTTCAGTCACTTACTTGTCAATGATATGGAGGCTCTGCACAAACAGGAAATCAAGGCTAAGACAGATGTGTAAATTGCCTGAGCTTTGAAAGAGTGCCTCAACACACACAGATCTCAGCAAAGTGTGGAAGATTTATCACTGAAGGCATTTAAGAAAATCTGAGCAATCATTTGCCTGGCTATTAAGTTGGTCTGAGTAAGCAACTCTTAGGATGCCAGGCTTAAAAGTAAAAACAGAATTAAAGAAAATACCCAAAGACTCTGTGCCTGGGTGGCTCAGTGGGTTAAAGCCTCTGCCTCCAGCTCAGGTCATGATCCCAGGGTCCTGGGATCGAGCCCCACATCGGGCTCTCTGCTCAGCAGGGAGCCTGCTTCCTCCTCTCTCTCTGCCTGTCTCTCTGCCTGCTTGTGATCTCTTGTCTGTCAAATAAATAAATAAATAAATAAACCTTAAGAAAAAAATTTAAAAAAAAAAGAAAATACCGAAAGACTTTGGTATCCACAAAATGTGAGGAATACAGACTTTACAGAATTAAACCAGAGAAGGCATTAAAGAAGAAAAATAAAACAAAACAAAACAAAAAAGCAACTATAACAAATCCTGGATGTTATCTTTTTCCAGAGTTGCATTGTTATGTTATCCAAAATATCAGTTTGTCAATTAAAAATTATGAAATACCAATACCAAAAGATTAGGATTATTCCCTACATATTTTCAGAATATGATTCTTTGAAACTTGAACTCAAGCACAAAAGGAAATTTGGAGGGAACTCAAACACTCAGAGGTCAAAGAGCATCCTACTAAAAAAATGAATGGGTCAAATAGGAAATTAAAAAAGAATTTAGAAAGTTCATGGAAACAATGAAAATGAAAATACAACTGTTCCAAACCTTTGGGATACAACAAAGGTGGTCCTAAGATGGAAATACACAGCAATACAAGACTCTCTCAAAATATTAGGAAAATACACAAGTTAACATTACACCTAAAGGAGCCAGAGACAGAACAGCAAATAAAGCCTAAACCAAGGAGGAGAAGAGAAATAATAAAGATTAGAGCAGAACTCAATGAAATAGAACCAGAAGAACAGTAGAACAGATAAATGAAACTAGAAGTTGATTCTTTGAAAGAATTAATAAGATCAATAACCCCCTAGCCAGACTTTAAAAAGGAAAAGAGAAAAGACCCAAATTCATAAAATCATAAATGAAAGAGGAGTGATCACTACCAACACCAAGGAAATAAAGGGAATTGTTAGAACATATTATGAGCAACTATATGCCAGTAAATCAGGAAATCTGGAAGAAATGGATGCACACCTGGAAACTTATAAACTACCAAAACTGAACCAGGAAGAAATGGAAAACATGGACAGACCCATAACCAACAAGGAAATTGAAACAGTAATCAAAAATCTCCCAACAAACAAGAAAACTTCTCTGGAGAATTCTACCAAATATTTAAAGAAGAACTAATACTTACTCTTTTGAAGCTGTTTCAAAAAATAGAAAGGGAAGGAAAACTTCCAAACTCGTTCTCTGAGGCCAGCATTACCTTGACCCCAAAAACCAAACAAAGACCCCATCAAGAAGGAGAATTATAGACCAATATCCCTGATGAACACAAATGGCAAAATTTTCACCAAGATACTAGCCAAAAGGATCCAACAGTACATTAAAAGGATTATTCACCACAACCAAGTAGGATTTATTCCTGGGCTACAAGGGTGGCTCAGCATTCATGAATTCAACAATGTAATACATCACATTAATAAAAGAAAAGACAAGAACCATGTGATCCTCTCCATTGATGCAGAGAAAGCATTTTACAAAATACAGCATCCTTTCCTGATTAAAACTCTTCAAAGTGCAGGGATAGAGGGAACATAACCTCAACATCATAAAACCCATCTATGAAAATCCCACAGCCAATATTATTCTTAATGGGGAAAAACTGAGAGCTTTTCTCCAAGTTCAGGAACACAACATGGATGCCCAACTCACCACTTTTGTTCAACATAGTACTGGATGTCTTAGCTTCAACAATCAGACAATGAAAAGAAATAAAAGGCATTCAAATTGGCAAAGAAGAAGTCAAACTCTAATTCTTCACAGATAACATGATACTCTATGTGGAAAAGCCAAAAGAGTCCATCCCCAAATTGCTAGAACTCATACAGGAATTCACCAACATGGCAGGATATAAAATTGATACAAAGAAATCAGTTGCATTTCTATACACTAACAATGAGACTGAAGAAAGGGAAATTAAGGAATCAATCCCATTTATAATAACACCAAAAACCACAAGATATCCAGGAAGAAACCTAACCAAAGAGGTAAAGAATCTGTACTCTAAAAACTACAGAACACTTACTAAAGACACTGAGGAAGACACAATGAGATGGAAAAATATTCCATGCTCATTGGTTGGAAGAATGAATATCATTAAAAATGTCTATGCAACCCAGAGCAATCCATATATTTAATGCCATCATGCAATCCCTATCAAAATACCATCAACATTTTTCACAGAGCTGGAAAAAACAATCCTAAAATGTTTATGGAACCAGAAAAGACCCTAAATCAACACGGGATATTGAAAAAGAAAACCAAAACTGTGGGCATCCAATGACTAACTTTAAGCTACATTATAAAACTGTTATCATCAGGAAACATGGTACTGGCACAAAAACAGACACATAGACAAAAGGAACAGAATAGAGGCCCCACAAATGGACTCCAAATTCCATGGTCAACTAATTTTTTGATAAAGCAGGAAAGAATATCTAATGGAAAAAGGACAGTCTCTTTAATAAATGGTGCTGGGAAAATTGGACAGCCATATGCAGAAGAATGAAATTGGACCATTCTCTTACACCATACATGATAAACTCAAAATGGATGAAAAACCTAAATGTGAGACAGAAATCCATCAAAATCCTAGAGAAGAACACAGGTGGCATTTTCTTTGACCTTGGCCACAGCAAGTTCTTGCAAGACACATCTCTAAAGGCAAGGGAAACAAAAGTGAAAATGAACTATTGGGATTTCATCAAGATAAAAAGCTTCTGCACTGCAAAGGAAACAGTCAACAAAACAAAGAGACAACCCATGGAATGGGAGAAGATATTTGCAAATGACACTAAAGATAAAGGGCTGATATTCAAGATCCATAAAGAACTTATCAAACTCAACACCCAAAAAACAATCCAGTCAAGAAATGGGCAAAGGACATGAACAGACATTTCTCCAAAGAAGACATACAAATGGCCAAGAGACACATGAGAAAATTCTCCACAACACTTTGCATCAGGGAAATACAGATCAAAACCACAATGAGATACCTTACACCAGTCAGAATGGCTAAAATTAATGAGACAGGAAACAGCAAATATTGGTAAGGATGTCGGGAAAGGGGAACACTCTTACACTGTTGGGAATGCAAGCTCATATAGCCACTCTGGAAAAGAGTATGGAGGTTCCTCCAGAAGTTAAAAATAGAGCTACCTATGATCAGTAATTGCACGACTGGGTATTTACCCCAAAGACATAAATGTAGTGAAAAGAATAGGCACATGCACCCCAATGTTCATAGCAGTAATGTCCACAATAGCCAAACTGTGGAAGGAGCTGAGATGTCCATCAACAGATGAATGGATAAAGAAGATGTGGCATATATATGTATGTATAGATATGTATATATATGTGTGTATGTTTATATAGATATATATCTATACAAACATATATATGTGTATATATATACATATATGTATGTATCTATAATGGAATATAGATTTCTGAGCCATCAGAAAGGATGAATACCTACCATTTGCATTGACTTGGATGGAACTGGAGGGTATTATGCTGAGGGAAATAAGTCAATTGGAGAAAGACAATCATATGGTTTCACTCATATGGGGACTGTAAGAAACAGCACAGAGGATCATAGGGGAAGGGAAGGAAAACTGAATTGGAAGTCATCAGAGAGGGAGAAAAACCATGAGAGACTCTCAACTGTAGGAAACAAACTGAGAACTGCTGGAGGGGAGGTGCCTGGGGGGATGGGGTAATTGGGTGATGGGCATTAAGGAGGGCATGTGAAGTGATGAGCACTGGGTGCTATATGCAACTGATAAATTGTTGAACACTACATCTGAGACTAATGATGTACTATAAGGTGGCTAATTGAATTTAAATTTTTTTAAAAAGAAAGAAAATCTGGAAAGACTATGACAAGTAAATAAATTAAATTAGTAACTTTAAAATTTGCCACAAAGAAAAGCCTAGGCTAAATACTTTTACTGGCCAATTGCATTGAACATTTAAAGAAAAAATAATTCCAATACTCCCAAACCCCAGAACAGGTAGTGGGTATTAAGGAGGGCATGTATTGCATGGGGCACTGGGTGTTGTACATAAACAGTGAATCTTGGAACACTGCATCAAAAACTAATGATGTATTTTATGGTGACGAACATAACACATTAAAAAAAAAAGAACAATACTCATGCTAGCATGACCATCTCGTTATTGACAAAGATAAGAAAACAATTCAGCGGAGTGAAGATAGCCTTTCAATATCTGCTGGATTCATTGGATATTCAGAGCCACATACAAACAAATCAGCAAAACAACTCAACCTAGATTTCACACCATATGTAAAAATTAGCACAAATGGATCCTGAGCCTAAATGGAAAACTTAGAATTATAAAACCCTCTGCATTATTTCTTATTTCTTACAGCAACATGCAAACCTACAGTTATCTCAAGATAAAAATGTAATTGAAAACACTCCTCAGCTGAGCTTGAGGACAAAACAAAACCTAAGTGAACAAAGCCTTAGTGCCAAACATTTCATAGAATAAAAAAATTCCACAGCAGTTTCCATCTTTGACATAACTCTGTAAGGAAAAGGAATCCATTGTAGAGGGGGAAGGAAGACACAGACAAACTTTCCCTGAATTTTAGTCATCTCATCTTGCTGGCGTGGGAAATGGAACCTAAAAGAGTTCCAGCCACGAGTGGAATTGCAGCCATCTGGAAACTTACAGTCATGAGTCTTCACCTAATACAAGGGGTAGAATGCCAAGGGGCGAGGGGTGGACAGAGAATGAGTTGAGAGACATCCGTCGTGCAAAGGGATACACATGTGTGGGGTGGTGCAGTGTTGTTAGAGAAACCCATCAGAGGCACTCATGGCTTTAGGCTACAGAAGCTCAGAGCATACAGCTTAATTGAGAACTCTGCAGATTCCTTTGTGTTCCAGCTAGGAGAGGTTGAGGGTGGAGTAGGGAGACTGAGAGAAGCTCCTCGAAGTCATTGCTGGCATTCCCAGAATTGACCCACTGGGGTCCACAGCACTCTGCTCACACACAGAGCACCTTGGCTCATTAAATATCCTAAACTGAGGGGTGCCTGGGTGGCTCAGTTGGTTAAGTGTCTCTCTTTGGCTCAAGTCAGGATCCCAGCATCCTGGGATAGAGCCCAAGTGTTGGGCAACCTGCTCAGCAGGGAGTCTGCATCTCCCTTTCCCTCTGCCCCTCCCCTGCGCTCTCTCTCTCTCTTTCTCTCAAATAAATAAATAAAATCTTTTTAAAAAATAGCCTGAGCTGAAGGAATTTATTTATTTATTTAGATTATGTTACGTTAGTCACCATACAGTACATCATTAGTTTTTGATGTAGTGTTCCATGATTCATTGTTTGCATATAACACCCAGTGCTCTATGCAATCTATGCCCATCACTGGGCTAACCCATCCCCCGCCCCACTCCCTTCTGAAACCCTCAGTTTGTTTCCTGAGTCCACAGTCTGTCATGGTTCATCTCTCCCTCTGATTCCCCCCTTCATTTTCCTCTTCCTTCTCCTAATGTTCTCCATGCTATTCCTTATATTTCACATGTGAGTGAAAACATGTCATAATTGATGTTTTCTGCTTGACTTATTTCACTAAATATAATCCCCTCCATCTCCATCCATGTTGATGCAAATGGTGTGTATTGATCATTTCTGATGGCTGAGTTCTGTTGTATATATGGACCACATCTTCTTTATCCATTCATCTGTTGAAGGGCATCTCAGCTCCTTCCACATTTTGGCTATTGTGGACATTGCTGCTATGAACATTGAGGTTCATGTGCCCCTTCTTTTCACTACATCTGTATCTTTGGGGTAAATACCCAGTACTGCAATTGCAGAGTCAGGGGTAGCTCTATTTTTAATTTCTTAAGGAATCTCCACACTGTTTTCCAAAGTGGCTGTACAAACTTGCATTCCCACCAACAGTGTAAGAGGGTTCCCCTTTCTCTACATCCTTTCCAACATTTGTTGTTTCCTGCCTTGTTAATTTTAGCCATTCTGATTGGTGTAATGTGGTATCTCAATGTGTTTTTTTTTTCTTTATTATGTTATGTTTGAATTTCCCTGATGGCTAATGGTGTTAAACATTTTTTCATGTGTCTGCTAGCCATTCATATGTCTTCTTTGGAGAAGTGTCTGTTCATGTCTTCTGGCCATTTTTGAATTGATTACTTGTTTTTTTGGTATTGATTTTTGAGAGTGGAACAGAATAGAGAGGCCAGATATGGACCCTCAATTCTATGGCCAACTAATCTTTGACAAAGCAGGAAAGAATATCCAATGGAAAAAAGACAGTCTCTTCAATAAATGGTGCTGGGAAAACTGGGCAACCACATGCAGAAGAATGAAACTAGACCATTCTCTTACACCACACATAAAGATAAACTCAAAATGGATGAAAGACCTAAATGTGAGACAGGAAGCCATCAAAATCCTAGAGGCAGTAATTTCTTTGACACTGGCCACAGCTACTTCTTTAAAGACAAGACTCAAAAGGCAAGGAAAACAAAAGTGAAAATGAATTTTTGGGACTTCGTCGAGATAAAAAAGCTTCTGCACAGCAAAGGAAACAGTCAACAAAACAAAGAGACAACCCACAGAATGGGAGAAGATATTTGCAAATGACACTACAGATAAAAGGCTGGTATACAAGATCTACAATGGAATTTTTTTTAATGGCAGAAGCAGGAAGGTCACTCTGACAACCCCTTCTCACATCTCTTCCCTGAAACGGGTCATCAAATATCCATGTGAGAGTTGCCCTTGTTGTACCAGGAGGTGGGAAGAGGTTCTTTTCACCAGAGATAGGGAGTTGGGGACCAAGAAATATATACAAACAAACCTTGTTAAAAACACCCTGATCATCCTACTTACTTTTCCACCATTCACCACCCCTAACCCAAACCCTTTTGTCAAATTTTCACAAATTTCCTGTGTCCTTTACCGTGTAAATCTATAAAAGCTGCCTGATCTGGGCACTACTTTGCATCTTCATTCTGTCATGAAGTTTCCCATGTACATGTAAAAATTCTATAGAATCTGTGTGCTTTTCTCCTGTTAATCTTTGTCAGTTCACTTTTCAGGTCCAGCCAATGACCCTAACAGGGTTGAGGAACACTCAGACCGGTGGAAGGCAATGCTACTAAAACAATCTCTTCTGGCACAGAAAACAGGTATGTGACTGGAGAACAAAGAGAAATGTCCTCTGTGACCTGGAATCCTGGGTACTGTGGTATAAAGTGTGAGGATGTTTCTCACAATTTCTTAAGGAGGTGCTCCAACTGCAGGTCCCTGGAAATCTCACTAATCACAGACCCTTGATGCCACTACCACCCTCAAAACATTTGAAGCTCATGGTAAAGTGAACCAAACTACAGGGGCCACACCTCACCCAATTATAGCCAGACTGGCTCATGTCCCACTTTCATACACCCCAGTCAGGGTGCTGAACAACTAAAACAAAGAGCAGATCTTCATAGCAGCCTGAGAGAAAAGACACATTACATATACTGGAATAACAATAAAAATATTTCTGACTTATAAATGAGTCTGAGGATAGTGGAGTCTCACTTATAAATGAGTCTGAGGGCAGTGGAACAGCATCTTCAAATTGTTGAAAGGAAAACATTGTCAAGGTAGAATTCTATATCCAGCAAAGATATTCTTCAAAATGAATGCAGAAATGAAGACATTCTCAGGCAGAGAGAAGCTGAGATAACTTGGGGTCCACAGACCTGTACTATGAGACATTCTAAAAGAATACAGCTACAATGTTCACAAAACCCAAAGTATGGAAAGAGTTCAGATGTTCATTGACAGAAAAATAGATAAAGAAGATGTGGAATATATGAAATATATCAGCCATGAAAAAGAATGAAATCTTGCCATTTGCAACGACATGGATGGAACTAGAGGGTATTGTGCTAACCAAAATAAGTCAGTCAGAGAAAGACAAATACCATATGATTTTACTTACATGTGGAATTTAAAAAACAAAACAGATGATGGGCACCTGGGTGGCTCAGTTGGTTAAGCATCTACCTTTAGCTCAGGTCATGATCCTGGAGTCCCAGAATTGAGTCCCGCATTGGGCTGCCCACTCAGCAGGGAGTCTGCTTCTCCCTCTGACCCTCCCCCTTCTCATGCTTTTGCTCTCACTCTCTCTCTCTCAAATAAATAAGTAAAATCTAAAAAAAAAAAAAAAACAGATGAACATAGGAGAAGGGAGGGAAAAATAAAATAATATGAAAACAGAAAGGGAGGAAAGCCATAAGAGACCCTTAACTGAGGGTTGCTGGAGGGGAGGGGGAATGGAGTATCTGGGCATTAAGGAGGGCACTTGTTGGGATGAGCACTGGATGTTATATATAACAGATGAATGGTTAGGTTCTACCTGTGAAATGAATAATATCTCCTGGTAGAAAGAAAATGATATGAGATGGGATCCTGAATCTTCAGGGAAGGAATAAAGAAGGCAAAGAGAATAAGGCTGAGCATATGGGAAATACAAAACCAAGTTTTGGAAAATATAAGATAATAAGAGCAAGCAGAATCAAGAGCAAGAAGTTCAGAAGGGAAATGAATGGAATCAGACGATGGAACACTCACACTGCTTTTGTAATGGTGTAATATTAACTGGAGGTAGATATACTATATTAAATATACATGTTTCTATTTCTAGAATAATCCCTGAAACTAACCATATTAGTTTCCTGTTACTGCTATAACAAATTAACACACCTTTTGTGGCTTGAACCAACATGAAACTATTATCTTGCAATTCTGGAAATCAGACATCCAAAAATAGGTCTGATGGAGATAAAATCAGGGTATACAAAGGTTGTGATCCCTCTGGAGGGTCCAGGAAAGAATCAATGCCTTGCCTTTTCCTGCTTCTGGAGGCCACTGGCATTCATGGCTCATGGTTTGTGGCTTCTGGTGGTGGCACTCTGATCTAAGCATCCATCAGCACTCTTCCTGCCCTTCCATCTTTTAAGGATCCTTGTGGTTGCATTGGACCCACCCAGATAATCCAGGATAATCTCCCTATCTAAAGAGATCCTTATCTTATTCAGATCTGCAAAGTCCCTTTGCAATGTAAAGTAACATTCACACATCCCAGGAGTTAGGATGTGGGCATAATGGGGGAACATCATGTGAATGTCATCACTGTTATTCTGTCTACCACTGTTATTATGCCTACTAAACAAAGAAATAGAGCCAAAATATCCATATGGACTATAAAGTGAAACTCTAAAAAATTCACAACCTACCCAAAAGAAGAGAAGAAGAGAGAAACAGAAAAAAAGAACAAAGGGAGTAAATAGAAAACATAGTAATAATGTGGGACACTTAGAACAGAACATGACCTTAATTACATTAAGTTTAAATGGAGTAAATGCTCAAAATAAAGGATAGAAAGTTGCCTTTGTTTTTAAAACACATGTTCTAATTTCTAAATCAATAACCTTACTTTAAAAAGGCAGATTGTTTTGAAATCACTGTTCACTCAGCTTTTCTGTGCTTGTCCAAGAATTGCAAGATGCCTGTCTCTTTTGCTTAGTGGTTTCTTGAGCTCTGGCATGTGCAGCCAGTATCTTTCTCCTCAAATAAATATCCACTGCAAAGGCTGAATAGCATTTAATTAGCATTTTCCCCTTTGCAGAAAGAAAGGGGAATGTAGGCCAAGTAAAGTAGAAGCTTTCTCCATACATCCTTGACTGTGAAATTCTCAGCCCAACACAGGTTGAACTGCCAAAACAATTTTCATCCTCCCATTAGTTCCCAAATTCAAAGACTTTGTAGACAAACCTAATGAAATATACATGGTTAGTATTAGTATCACGTTGCTTAGAAAGGGAGCTCTTCCAGTAGGATTCTCTCTTCTTCTAAGTCCCAGAAACCTAACATGTAAGGTTGGCCAAAAACCTTTCCCAAGGAAACTATCCTGGTCCTCTGTGGCACTCACCCATACTCCTCAGCTCAGCATGCCTTACCTTGCTGAACTTCCATGAGTGTGTGCTTTGAATGAATACTGTTACCTTCTTACATATTCAGAATCTTGGTGACTCTTGTTTTGTTGGGAGAAGGCACCAAACAGAAGGTGGGATGATGAGAGGTCTTCCCACCAGGAATTTTAAAACAGATTTAGAGGACCAAAAGTGTAACTCACAATGCCCTAAAGAGGTGAAATAGGAGATGTGGAGTATAGAAACTGTTGGCAGCAGGTCTCTGCTATGTAGACAAAGACTCTTTGGCCAAAAAAGTTCATGGGCAGAGGAAAGCAGAGTCTGGAAAGAGAGAAAACATCCCTGAGCCTGGGAAGCCCTGAGACCAGCTGATCATGTGCTCTGCCTCTTCTTCCTTAAATCCATTCTTCAATGTCTTAGCTACCATTGAACTCTCAATCTTTTCAAGGTATGATCTCTCCTTCCACTTCTCTTTTTTCTTCATGGGACAGTCTTCTCCAAGCCATCACCAAGTTCTCTCCAGCTAGGATATTTTCCTCCAAGGAGCTCAGTTATTCCAGTTAGAGCTGAAGGCCTCAAGCTTTAATTTGCCTTTCTTTTTTTTTTTTAAAGATTTTTTTTTAATTTATTTATTTGACAGAGAGAGATCACAAGTAGACAGAGAGGCAGGCAGAGAGAGAGAGAGGGAAGCAGGCTCCCTGCTGAGCAGAGAGCCCCATGCGGGCCTCGATCCCAGGACCCTGAGATCATGACCTGAGCCGAAGGCAGCGGCTTAACCCACTGAGCCACCCAGGTGCCCTAATTTGCCTTTCTGATGTAATACGAACTTTCTACCTTCTGAGTTTATAATCAGTGACATTGTTTTTATTTGCAGCAGAATTTCCAGATGTGGCAAAAATTGCTATTTTTTTAAGTTAAGGCAATTTTAGAAAGTAGAAGAAATATATATTTTTCTCTATATCTAAATATATATATTTTTTATCTAGCCATCTATTTTGCTGTATCAGTAACAGCTATTCTTGAAGATGTTTGGAATTGTAAGGATACTAAGCCAACAAATTTCACAATGTTGATGAGAAGTCCACAACTTTAATGATTCACCTTGTCAAATCTGATACAAGGCACAAAAGAATATCTCAATAGCCATATTTCAATTAAATAAATAGAATTTGTAAATAAAATCTTCCATACAAAGAAAACCCTAGGTTCATATGATTTGACAGAAATTGCTATCAAAACATAAAGACATCAAAAGAAAAGAAGATTATAGAACAATCCCTCATCAACATACTCACAAAAATTTCTAAAAATATTAGCCAAAAGGTCTAGAAATGCATAAAGATAATCAAATAATGATCAAGTAGGGTTTATTCCATGAATTCGAGATTGCAGAAAACTAAAAAAATTCATTGTAACTCACTATACTAACAGAATAAAAGAGAAAAAATATGATCTTCTAAAACAGTGCAGAAAATAAATCTTTTGAAAAAAATCAATACCTGTTCAAAGTTAACAACTCAGAAATAGGAATATTCCCTTGAGCTGAGAAGGGCATCTTCTCACTTATAGCTAATATACATGATAGTAAAAAATGAAATGTTTTTCCCTAAGATCAGACATGAGGCAAGGATATCTGCTGTCACTATTCTCATTTAACACTGTGCTAAAGGTTTTAACAAGGTAAAGAAGATAAGAAAAAGAAATAAAAGATACAGAATGAACAAAAAATATTAATAATGTTTTAATAATATTAAAATGTTCATTCACAAATAACATGAGTTTCTATGTATAAAATACTCTGGAATTTACAAACCAAAATTATTCAATCTAATGAGTAAACTTGATTAGGCCATAGGATGCAACTTACACAAAATTAACTGTTTTTCTATGAACTAGCAACAAATAACAGGAAAATGAAAAAAATGTAAGTCATTTGTAATGCTATCACCAAAAATAAGGGTAATCATTTAGTAAAAGCAGAAAATGTCAGCTAAAAAACAAGCAATAGATGTCAACAAAATTTTATCATCATTTACATTAAATGTTAGTGGACTAAATATTCTATTGAAAGGACTAAGATTATTAGATTGGCTAAATAAAAACCCTATATGCTTCTTACAAGAGACCTACCATAAATATAAAGACCAAGAAAAAAATGTGAGAGTGAGAGGAAAATGTACATCATGTAAATTTAAACAAAAGGAATTGTGTGTAGTTATACTAGTATCAGATGAATGTACTTTAAAGCAAGAAGCAATTCAATAAATAGAGAAATTTTATAATGAAAAAGGCAGGTTTGTATTGTTCAGCCTGGGCAAGTTTATCCCCAGCTCCTTATGAAAGATTGGGGTCTTAGGAGTTTCTTGGTTGCAGTGCAAACTCACTCTGTATGCAATATCTACCCGGGCCACTCAACATCATTCCTGTGGTACTGGAGAGTGGGCAAGGGGAAATAGATGGAATTAGGAAAATCATTCTGCCTACTGTGCGAAGAGTAAAGAAATCCTTTTTCTCTGATCTAGGAGCCTTATGTGTTCTACCAGCCTCCATGAAGCCATGGCAGACCTAACTGTTAGCTTCTAAGTGGGTAAAATCTCAGCTCCTCCAGTTCTTGACACATATGGGTTGCCAATGAGTGCATAAAACATGTTCAACATTATCAGTAATTAGAGAAATAAGTATGCAGAGCAACAAAACCCTCAAACATTGCTCTCTGCCCTCACTTAGAGTAATGACATTCTTTTAAATATTACCCTTCTAGTGACTGTGTGGGGCATTTTTTGTGGTTTTAATTTACATTTCTCTAATTATTCATAATATTGAACACCTTTTCATGTGCTTATTGGCAGTCCATATGTTTTTACAATCCATCATGTTATTACATTGAGAATGTAAAATAGTACAGCCACTATGAAAATTATTTGCCAGTTTCTTATACAGCTGAAAATACATTTTCTATATAACCCAGGATTTGCACTCCTTAAGTGTTTATGCAAAAGAAATAAAAACCTCTGTAACAAAAAGATACATACACAAATTCATAACTGTGTTGTTCATAATAGTCAAAACAGAAACAACTCGAATGCCAATTAACAGGTAAATAGATAAAAATGTATGGTATATCCATAAGATGAGATACACTTCAGCAATAAAAAAGAATGAATTACTTATGTACCCAACTATATGGATGATTCTCAAAATGTTATGCTAGTCAATTGGAGCCATACTGCATGATTCCATTTACATCACATTCTAGAAAAGGCAAATCTAATCTATAGTGACCAAAAACAGATCAATAGTTTCCTGTGACAATGTGTGGGGTCATTTTCTGCAAATGAACTTAAAAGAATTCTATATAATGATGGGATTGGTAATATTACACAACTATATACATTTCATAGAGCTTTACATTTAAAATGGGTGTATTTTAATAAATAAATTAAAGCTCAATTAGGTTATATTAAAAGGAATATTCTAATAAGAAAAATCCACAGCAGACATTATATTTCATAAAATATTAAGTTTCCCCCCAAATAAATGTATATTCACCTTAAGAATTTCTTTTTATTTCCACTGTTTTGGGATCATTTGCTGAAGTCTGTACTTTTCCTACCTTGGCACTTTTCTCAAAGACCAATTTATCATTTTATCTGTAGTTAATTTATGGGTTATACTAGATTCTGTGCCAGTGGACTATACATCTATCTTTACACCAATCTCACATTGATTAGATTGCTGTAACTTTATAGTAGATCTTAAAATCAGCTAGTAGACATCTTACAATGTTTTTTCTTTTTCAAAAATGGTTGTGACCCTTTTTTAAATTTTTATGTTTAGTTAGTCAACATACAGTACCTCCTTAGTTTTTGATGTAATGTTCAACGATTTATTAGTTGCATATAAAACCCAGGGCTCATCACAACACATGTTCTCCTTAATACCCATCACCCAGTTACCCCATCCTCCCACCCACCCCTCCTCTGTAACCTTCGGTTTATTTCCTGGAATCTTGAGTCTCTCCTGGTTTGTCTGCCTTTCTGCTTTCTTCTCTTTCAGTTTTCCCTCCCCTCCCCTGTGCTATTCCTTATGTTCCACATATGAATGAAACCGTGTGATAATTGTCTTTCTCTGCTTGACTTATTTTGACTCTTGTATGACTTTTCCTTTTCTGTAAAAATTATAGAGTAAAAGAACTCCTCAAACTCAACTTAGACAAAACAGATAATCACTTCAAAAATGGGCAGAAGACATGAACAGACACTTCTCCAAAGAAGACATATACAAATGGCTAACAGACACATGAAAAAATGTTCATCATCATTAGCCATCAGGGAGATTCAAATCAAAACCACATGGAGATACCACCTTACACCAGTTAGAATGGCCAAAATCAACAAGACAGTAAACTAGTGTTGGAGAGGATGTGGAGAAAGGGGAACCCTCTTACACTGTTGGTGGGAATGCAAGTTGGTGCAGCCACTTTGGAGAACAGTGTGGAGATTCCTTAAGAAATTAAAAATAGAGCTTCCCTATGACCCTGCAATTGCACTACTGGGTATTTACCCCAAAGTTACAGATGTAGTGAAAAGAAAGGCCATCTGTACCCCAATGATCATAGCAGCAGGTTCCACAATTGCCAAACTGTGGAAAGAGACAAGATGCCCTTTAACAAATGAATGGATAAAGAAGATATGGTCCATATATACAATGGAATATTATGCCTCCATCAGAAAGGATGAATACCCAACTTTTGTATCAACATGGATGGGACTGGAAGAGATTATGTTGAGTGAAATAAGGCAAACAGAGAGGGTCAATTATCATATGGTTTCACTTACTTATGGAGCAAAAGGAATAACACGGAGGACATTGGGAGATGAAGTGAGTTGGGGAAAACCGGAGAGGGAGACAAACCATGAGAGACTGTGGACCCTGAGAAACAAACTGAGGGTTTTGGGGAGGTGGGGTGGGGTAAGCCTGGTGGTGGGTATCGTGGAGGGCATGAATTGCATGGAGCACTGGGTGTGGTGCATAAACAATGAATTTTGGAACACTGAAAAAAAAATAAAATAACATAAAATTTTTTAAAAAAGTATAGAGTAAGATTTTCAAGTTCTAAAGCCTGATGACATTTTGATTTTGAATGTGTTATTGAATAAATAAATCAAGTTGGGTGGGGAGAATTAATATCTTCACAATATTGAAAATTTTAATCCATGAATATGGTATATCTCTCCATTTAATTTTAGGTCTTTGTTATTTCCTTTCAGAAATGTGTTGTGGTATTTGACTTTATCAATATTTTTCATTCTTCAGTATGAGGGCTAACAAATGGTCAGGGTCTTCTGGCTCAACCATTAGTTGGGGCCCCAAAGCCATATGTATTTTTGGGCAAAATGGCCAGAGGGTAGAGAAAAAAATTGAGGGGTATCTGGGACATGAAGCTTAATGCACTATACTTCCAAAACTGTTGGTAAATAGCTGTGTCTCCCTTATATGAAAATATTATTGGCATAGATATTATGTCCAACTAGGGAGCACTCCCCCTACCTAGTTTTATAAAACAGAAAGCAGCGGTGCTGGGGTAGCTCAGTGGGTTAAGTGTATGACTCTTGATTTTGACTCAGGTCATGATTTCAGGGTCATGAGATTGAGCCCTGCATTGGGCTCCATGCTCAGCAGGGAATCTGCTTCTCTCTCTCTCTCTCTGTCCCTCCTCTCTCTCTCTCTTTCTCTCTCAAATAAATAAATCTTTAAAAATAAAATAAAATAAAAGAGAAGGCATATAAATTCACCCTTCAGACAGTACTCATTGGAAGTACTACATGAGAATCCATAGAGTTGTCTGAGCCCATTCAGGTTGCTAATTTCAAGCAGTGTAGAATACCTAGTGCACAGAAAGAGAGTGCCACTTTCATTAACAACATGTTAGAAGCTGGAACTTCTGTAAATAAATTCTGTGTACTATTCCTATATGCTGTGTGAGAAAGGCAGATGGCTCATGGAGGCTGACAGTAGACCAACCAGGCCTGATAAAGGAGTACCACCAATAGCACCAGCAGCTCTTATTGTGGTTTCAATAGTGCGAAAAATACTGCAAGCTGAAAGAGACATGTACTCTGGGATGTGTCTTTTTATATGTCTATTTTTTTAATTTAAATTCAATTAACAAACATATAGTATATAATTAGCTTCAGATATAGAGTTCAATAGTTCATCAGTTGTATATAAAACCCAGTGCTAATCACATCACTTATCCTCCTTAATGCCCATCACCCAATTAACCCACTCCCCGCCCACCTCCCATCCAATAACCCTCAATTTGTTTCCTAGAGTTAAGAGTCTCTCACGGTTTCTCTCCCTTTCTGATTGCTTCTCATTCAGTTTTTCCTCCCTTCCCCTATGATCCTCCGTGCTATTTCTTATATCATCTATGTCGATGTTCATTGTATGTATTAGTCCTTTCTGATGGCTGAATAATATTCCATTATATATATAAACCACATCTTCTCTAGCCATTCATCTGTCAATGGACATTTGTCAATATCCATCTGTCAATGGACATCTTTCCACAGTTTGGCTTTGTGAGCATTGCTGCTATGAACATTGGGGTGCAGGTGTCCCTTCAGATGACTACATTTGTATCTTTGGGGTAAACACCCAGTAGTGCAATTACTGGGTCATAAGGTAGCTCTATTTTCAACTTTCTGAGGAACCTCCATGCTGTTTTCCAGAGTGGCTGCACCAGCTTGCATTCCCACCAACTATGTAGGAGGGTTCCCCTTTCTCTGTATCCTCACTGACATTTATTTCTCCTGACTTGTTAATTTTAGCCATTCTGACTTCTGTGAGGTCATTGTGGTTTTGATTTGGATTTCCCTGATGCCCAGTGATGTGGATCTTTTTTCATGTGTTTGTTGGCCATTTGTATGTCTTCTTTGGAGAAATGTCTGTTCATGTCTTCTCCCATTTCTTAACTGATGTGTCTTGCAAATGCTCTTTTCTCAGTCTCAGTCTTGATTTCAGAAAAGAGTCAGCTGCAGTCTGCCTTTGTGTGAAAGGATCCCAATACAAACAGCCATAGGTTCTCTGAATTCACCAGCTCACTGTCATAATTTGGTTAGAAAGAACATGGACTTGGTGCACTCTGAATGTAAGAAAACACTCAGTTGATACTGTGATGATATCAGAAACTAAGGAGCCAGCTGGTACTGCCTAAGTGTGGTGCTGATATGCGCCACTCACTGAGGCTGGAAGACAGATCCTGCACAGACGGCAGGGCACACGCAAATGGTGAGACTTTTAGGAATAACCCAGTCAGAAGCCCCCCGTGACGTCCCATGGGTGACTGAAAATAAGCTGCAGCCACTGCCTGTCCCTGGAACTAAGGAGGAAGCCAGTGCATGATGGCACTGTTTGGATTTGCGGGGCTGCACTTTCCACATCTGGGTGTATTGCTAACTTCTAACTGCACCCCAAAGGAGATCATATTTAGGGGGGTCTGGGCAACAGCAGGCTGTGTCTGAACTGCAGAAAGCAATCGCCCTATGGCTGCTCTTGGCCCTGATGATTCATTCACACATGATTGTGGAAGGATTTACAGCTCACACTTCACAAACTGGAGCTCAGGGCTGAAGCCCGTGAGTGCCGCCTAGTGGCCAACACTGGGATTTTGGACGAGAATGCTGCTTGCCGCAGCCATAGGGTGTATGCCCTCCAACAGAAAATTGCTAGGTTCTCGACTCCCCTTTTCCCTATGATTGGTGCTCCTGGGTGCAGGGCTGTAGCCAGAGGTGCGGACAATCGCTCAGCAAAGCACTAACTACACTTCAAGCCTTTACGTCAACACTTTCTGAGGGTTGATGGGGTGGAGCGTGCCTACTTCCTATCTGGAAAACTTGGAGCTGACAGGCAGGGCAGCTGTTCTGCCTGGTGGTTGAGAAGGTGCCCTGGCTCCGCTCCTATGTGGCCTCACCCTGCATGAGGGGGAGGCACTTGTCAGACTGGTCGTGCTACCAACAGTCAGAGGAGCTCAGAGGCCCAACGTACTGTCCCTTCCCAGGGTAGAAAACTTTATGCTAAAATCAGTGACAGATGGAAAGAAACAGCAATAAGCCTGAAGTTAAAGGAGTGAGTGGTTTGCCACAAAGGAGATCCAAACAGCCTTCAAAACAAGACGCGGCAGGTATCCTTATGACTCCAGAGAAAGCAGACATTTCTAAATAGGTTGTTAAGAATTAGTGCCAACCTAAAGGAACAAATGAACTGATGAAACTGTTAACAGAATAAGAAATAGCATCTTCCCATCAGGGCCAGCATAGATCCCATGTCTACCCAAAACTGTGAACTGTTTCCAAGGCAATTCCATGAGCTGATTTTCTAAATCTGGGTTCCTATAGATCTGTCAGGGCGAAAGGATGTGATAACCACACGTGGTTTAGAGGCTTGAGTTAGTTCATTCTTCTCCCAGGAAGGGGGGAGTCACTAGCCTTGGCCCACGTTCCATGGGCTGGGTCGGGGAGACTGGTCACCCAGACCGGCTGTGGCCCAGTGTTGCTTCTGGGCATCACGAGAAATTAGAAAGGGGATCAAGAGGCAAGACACAGAGTGGGAGAACATGTAATTCATGTAAAATTCCAAAAATATATCTAAAGATACGAATGAGGCAAAGAATTCCTACAGATTGATGAGAGAAATACAGAGCACCCAACGGAAACAAGAAATGAAGGAAGCACTTGCTTCCGAAAGTGGGCAGCCAGCTGGCCGATAAGCATATGTACATACAGATGGGGCCTAATTTTATCAGCAATTAGGGAAATGCACGTTGAAAACCTCCGATGTGCAGATGGACAGCAGACAAGTGCGAATGTGGATTCCATCCACACTGCTGGAGGGCTGTTTGTGTCTGTTGTACTGTGCATTGCACTTGGGTGTGGACGGGCCACCCCCGCTTGTCCATTCACCTGCTGACAGGTGTCCTGGTCCTTTCCAGCTTTTGGCAATTATGAACAGAGCTGCTGTGGACGTTTGTGCCCAGGTCTCTGTGTGAGCAAACATTCAATTTTATATGAAACTGTTAAGCTACTTTCCAGACTGGCAGGACCTCTGGCACCTGTACAGACACTGCCCACTGCCCACGCGACCCTGGCACTTTGTGCCGTCTCTGCTTTATTTTCACAACACTGACCGGTGTCCACATGGCTTTGATTTGCGTTCCACTGACAGCTGTGTTGTGCATTTTCCAAGTGCTTCTTTGCAGCCTCTTCTCTTTCTTGATCTTGAAGTGTCTGCTCGCCCTCCTGCCCTGTAACCGGGCCATCCTCTTCTGTTTCCATTGGCTGCTCTCCAGAGAGGAGGAAAGAAGCTGGCGAGCTGGAGTATCCATTTATAAGAATGACAAGCATCCCCACTGCGTCCTTCCCTGTGCCTGAGCTCCATGGCTGTCAAAGTGTGTCCCCCAGACCCCTTGGCCAGAAGGCTCTAGGCTGCTTTTGTCTTCTGCCAACTTAGGAAACATTTACAAGATGGACTTCTTTTGGCTTAGACACATCAGTTGTTTTTAGGTTGATTATAATTGTGGGAAAAGTTCTTACCTTATGCCAGAAACTCACATTTCCCTATCCCTTTGTGAATAATAATATTCATGAACTCTGGGGTAAAGAAGCATTGCCCTGAGTCCATCTCCCCAGACCAGGCCATGGTCACCGCCCACAGAAAGGTCCTCTGTTCCTGAGCCCGAGTCATCCCCCTCCCCAGCCCTGAAGGGAAGCGTTCTAGAGGTCCTGGTGCGGACAGTGCTGTGTGCCCAGAGATCAAGTGGACAGGGGAGGCTGTTTGGTTAGGGGATCTGGACCCTGGACGGGGCACAGGAGGTGGCCAGCAGAGAAGCCAGAGAGGGCTCGGCCCCCAGCCAGCTGCTGTCACCAGGGCCCAGACGCCCGCGGACACGAGATTCTGGGCTAATTGGCAGTGTGGGGCAGTTACTTCTCAATAGCGGGGTAATTGGACCCTGGGGTCTGCACCTCTGTGCATGACGGGGAAGGGAGCCAACAGTCCCTTCTCTCTGATGCCTCCTTTAAACCAGCAGTTGCTCTGGGGGCAACTTCAGGGGCTGCCCACTCAGGGTGCCAGAGAGAAGGGCGGCCAGTGACACCTGCAGTTGTTCCAGGTAGGTCCCCATGGCGTCCTTCCTCTCAGCAAGGTGGTGGTCTGGGTGGCCTCTGGACCTGGTCTTTCAGGGAAATGGCAGGAGTGAGGCCAGGACTGAGCCACCCCTCACCAGCGCTGGCCTCTGGTCCCGAGTGGGCGGTGTGGGAACTTCCTCCCAACCCTGCACCCCTGCACGTCAACGCTTCACTCCCGCGCTCACCGGTATCTCCAGCGTCCTCCTCTCCCTCTGAGCTCTGAAATCCTCCCCCGAGGGGCACAGCCCCTCCTCCCACTGCCCACTTCCTCCACCATCTGCTTGCTTTGTCCACACCCTGCAGTGGTGCCCGCTTCCCCTTCCAGGACCTGGAGAAACCACCCAGGTCTGCCCGGCCCACATTCTCAGTCCCAAGCGGTGACGCCTGCTCTCTGCCCCCCATCCCTTGGCCCGACCTGCCTGTCCCCTCTTGTCCCCTTTGTCCTCGCAAGGGACGGCAGTCTGCTGAAAGTGGGCATGGAGGAACGTTTCAGTAGGGGCCACTCTTTCAGTCTAGTGTCAATGAGACCAGCCCCCAACTTGCAGCAAAGCCAGAGTAGGGGCCTGGCCGGTGGGAGAAGCGGGGGCGGCAGCAGGGCCTGCTTCCAGAGTACCACCCCACTCCTGCCTTTGCCTCTGAGGGGCGCCGATGGGTCCCAGCTTCAGGGGAGGACTGCCCTGCCCACCTCCCCCACTGCCCTTCACCCCGCCCTGCTCGCTCTTCCCTTCACTGCCCACACTCCCAGCTCTCACTCCTTTAAGCCTCCATTTCCCCGTCTTTGACAAGGCCAGAAATAACCGCACATTTGCCTTAAAATTGGAAAGTGCAGAAAGATCCAAAGAAACACCAAGCTTGCGTCACTTAAATGCTCTGCATGGTCCAGGTGGACAAAGGGTCAGGGAAGTGTCGACCCTTCAGTGGGACTGGTTCCCTGGCCCTGACCCAGTCATGGTGGGACCGGTGCCCCTGAGCAGACACATTGCGCAGCTCCGGCCCTAGCCTCTAATGAAGGCCGAACTCCAGTGCTGAGCTCAAATCCTGGACAAAACCCAAGCTTCCCCCTAAACTAGCAGCTGGACAGAGCCCTCACCCCTGCACATCAGGTCAGGGTGGGACTCTGCTGGTCTGAGGATTCGGGGAGGGGCATGGAAAGGGATGGAAGCACACTCTTGGTCTTGAAGCCCCCAGACCTCCTGTCTGGTCTCTCTGCCATGTGGGCTCCTCCCTCTGCTGCTGCTCATACCTGGGAACCTGAGCAGGGTACCTCCAAACTGTCCCTGACCTGCCCCAAGTTACCTTCTGGAAGACTCTTTTTTAAATGCTGATTCTTGCTCTGTGCATGTCCCACACTGCCCTCCATGCGCCCCCGACATGGCTCCCATGTCCCCACAACAGCCCCGAGGTTAACACGCAACTCCTTCGAGACTCTGCCTCTGAGTCGCCTTCTTGTGACCCTGGCTTGGGCCCCCAGCACCCCAGCTGTGCCACCTGGACCACTCTCCGCCCCGCACTTTCATCCATGCTAAGCAGTTACTTCTCTACGGTGAGTGTTACTTATGGTCTGTCCTCTCTGCCCCTACTAGAACGTACTCTTCCACAAAGGCTGAAGCCTTAGACAGATTTCTTTCCTGATTTATCCCCATTGCCTTGATGCCATGACTGCCGCATAGTAGGCGCTTAGGAAATCCTGGGCACGTGAATAAGTGGGAAGCCCCAGGTGACATACTGCCCTGTCTCTCCGTGGGCTCAGACACCCTGGGCTGGTGTGGGAGGCCCCCACGCCTGGCCCCCGCAAACCTCTGCTCCCAGCACACCTGAAACCATGCTCCTCACCATCCTGTCTTTCCTAATGCGTGCTTTTCCCCTCTGTACCCAAATGCTAATGGAGGCAGATGCCTGGGAGACACTGTAGCATTCTCCATTTCTGGGGGGCATTGAGTGGCAGTGCTAGGGGCTCATGGGAGCCCTTCAGGAAGAAGCTGTGTCTGGACTGAGTTCAGCCCAGGGTGGGGCCATAGGGCACTGAGCGAGCTGCTCTCAGGACCAGCGGGGACCTCCCAGGCAGGACACTGTGGCTCACGAGGGACAGGAGCACAGGGCATGGCATTTATGCTAAGGACCCTTGACGGATGTGGTGGGGACAGTGTCTCACATGCCATTCTCTGCCATACAGACCCCAGAGCAGGGGGAGGAATGAAAGACTGGAGAAGTGCCATCTGAGGCAGTGGCAGTCATCCAGGGAGGGGACGATGGAAGCTGGATGGGGGGGGGGGGGCATGGCGTGGAGGCAAGAGAACTGATTCTGGAGACATTTAGGAAGTGCTGTGGGCAGGACTCCATGCCTGCAGAGCTGTGCGGGCGGAGAAGAGGGGAGAGGGGAGCAGAAGCTGGGTTTCTGGCCTGGACAGGTGGTGCCATTTCCTGAGACGAAGAGCCCAAGAAGGGTGTGAACTCTGCGGCCAGGGGAGGTCTCCTGTCGTTGGCTGGATGCCCGAGTGGAGTCCGCAGGGAAATCAGGGAGGACCCGGGGTAGTCATCCAGCCACAACCATGAAAGACACCAGGCAGGTGTTTGCACTCCGTGTGGACAGTGTGAGCAGAAGCCTGGGGCCACACTGCCAAGGGCAGAAGCGGTGGGGAGTGACACACATGCCCGGAAACTAGCAACAGGTTGGTCCCGGGCATCTGCAGGATGGCCAGGCTGGGGTGTGTGGGGACAGAGGCCAGCTGGTGGTGGAGGAAGGCGGGGACCAGACCATGGCTGTAGGTGAGCATTTATGTGAGAGAGGAGACTTCTTTTCTCCTCTAAGAGGTGCAAAGCTCCAGCAGAGCCAGCGCAAAGGAGAGAAGAGTGCCTGGAGAGTGGGGCGAGCAGCAGCAGCTCCGCAGCTGGGCCAGCAGCCAAGGGGCTGGCAGGTGCTGCCCACAGTGCTACTCACAGTGCAGAGGGTCTTGTACATGGTGGGTGTGCAGCAAGGTGGGGCCACATTGCCCCCGACCTCCCAGTTGTTCAAGAGAAGCCAGAAATCTGTGCTTCAACAAGAATGTTCTGGTTTTCCAAAATGATCGTTACAGTGAAAGTGTCCAGATTTCTGAAAGAAAGTGAAGGACAGAGTGAAAACATGGTAGCACAGTGGTGTCTGGGACCCAATGGTACAGATGTCACTCAGATTCTCACTGCGCCCACAGTAGACTCTCCCCCAACTCCCGATGTACGTCTGAAATGTCAGGAATCGTCTTGGGTTGAGTTCTAACTAGCGGGCCCCCCCATGAGTGGACACTGCCTGCAGGGTCCGGTCTGTGCTCGCATCCCCTATGTCCATGGGAAGGGAGCCCGGGGCTGCAGGACTGGCAGTCACACCCCCGATGCAGCAGCCATCAGAAACTCAGCTCCTGATGTAACAGGGAGAAGAGGTCCCGCTGTGTTTCTGGGCAGATACGGAGCCCAGCACCTCAGCCTCACTTACTAAGCCATCCACCCTTACCTTGATGATTATATGCCCGGATACCCTCAGCTGCGTTTTTAGTGCTTTCTTATTGTTCCTGTATTGTGTTTCTGTATGGGTCACTGTTCTTAATATTTCTTTCATTAAAGCAGTATCTTCGTTTTTATGCTCGATCCAGCATAGGAAGTCCCCTTCATTAGTCTCCTTTTTTTTCTGAATGTTCATGGCTTTTCCTATGTCTTCATATTTTCAGATGGTTTTAAGAATTATTTCTTCATGTTTTTAAGAAAAATAAGGTTTGATGAGATTTCAACAGTAATTGAGTGAATTTTGGAAGTCAGTTTGGCGATATTGATCTTGCAATATTATGTTTTTTCATCATGGAGCATTCTTATTCATAATTGCTGGTATACAAGATGACTGCATTTTTAATACTCACTTTGAGATCCCTTAATCAATTGTAACAATGTTCTGGGCTTTCTAGATTAAAAGCCAGGTTATGTGGAAACAAAGATAATTTTGTATATTTCTTTTTATTTTTATGATTATGTTATGTTTGTCACCATACAGTACATCATTAGTTTTTGATGCAGTGATCTATGATTCATTGTTTACATATAACACCCACTGGTCCATGCAATCCGTACCCTCCTTAATACCCATCACCAGGCTCACCTAACCCTCCACCCCTCTGCTCCAAAACCCTTAGTTTGTTTCCTGGAGTCCACAGTCTCTCATGGTTTGTCTCCCCCTCTGATTTCCCCCAACTCCCTTCTCTCCTTCTCCCAATGTCCTCCGTGTTATTCCTTATGCTCCACAAGTAAGTGAAACCATATGATAATTGACTTTCTCTGCTTGACTTATTTCACTCAGCATAATCTCCTCCAGTTCCATCCATGTTGATACAAAAGTTGGGTATTCATCCTTTCTGATGGCTGAGTCATATTCTATTGTATATATGGACCATATCTTTTTTATCCATTCATCTGTTGAAGGACATCTTGGTTCCTTCCAGTTTGGGGATTGTGGCTGTTGCTGCTATGAACATGGGGGTGCATGTGCCCCTTCTTGTCACTACATCTGTATCTTCAGGGTAAATACCCAGTAGTGCAATTGCAGGGTCATACAGTAGCTCTATTTTTAACTTTTTGAGGAACCTCCATACTTTTTTCCAAAGTGGCTGCACTAGCTTGCATTCCCACCAACAGTACAAGAGGGTTCCACATTATACCAGTTAGAATGGCAAAAATTAACAAGGCAAGAAACAACGAATTTTGGAGAGAATTTTGTCTATTTCTTTACCCCCTTATGTAGTGGGTCCCAGCATGTTTTCACAAGGACCTGTCTCCGTACTGATCTCAGCAGGATGGGAGGGACATTTGTATTCAGCTCTGGGGATGCTGTAGGCTGTGGGCTGAGTCAGTGTTTATTTATCCTATTAATCTAAGCGATTTCTCCCAGGTGACAAATGTATAAAACACTCGCATAGTTTTCAGTCAAAGCTTTTCAGCATCAGCTAGGCTGTCACTGTGATCATTCGAATGGATTTGCTAACCATGAGCTCTCTGTGCAGCCCTGAAATAGATGAAGATGGTGGGTGACAGGTGCCTTTTTAATATATTGCCCTATTTGCTAGTGAAACAAACTGGGCATGTAGTCGGCATGTAGCTTTCCTTTTGCGCAGTGCCTGAGGGTTTCTGTGCTGTTAGGAATCTGCACTCAGATGCACTTCACCTTCTCTGTAATAGTTTAGAGAGCATGGGGAAGCCAGCCCCAGGGGAATGGGAGCTATGGGCGGGGGAAGAAGCATCTGGGTTCCTTTGCAAAGACTCCAGCAACCCCCAGATTTCTATCGTGATGACGCTGGGCTTTCTGTTTCTACTTGTCAGTCTCTCAGAAAGTCATCTCTCTGCCCCAGACCCTGAGCTTTGCATTCCACAGCTGCTTTCAGGACACAGGGACGCTCATGGATAGTGACACTGCAGGACGGCCACTCAAGGACACACAGTAGGTGTTTTATAGATGCTGCTGAGCCTTCTCCTATCCCTTGATGAATCTCTGTCTGTAGCTGGTACCTTCTTTCATCATTAAAATGATGCCTGCATGCTCACTATTTTCATGTTTGTTGGATGAGCTGGGCTTTGTCTGTGTTACTGCTCCCCACTCTGAGGCTGCCTCTAAGCCCATTGTTGCCTCTACTGATCCATAGAGGCAAATTGATCAAAGAGAGACAAATCCTATTCTTTCTCCTAATTAAAATAGATTTTTTCCCTTTTCTTTCCTCTGTTTGCCCTCAGATTGGCTTAATACATTTTCTGACTTTAAAAAATAAATTATTTATTTATTTGACAGAAAGAGAGATCACAAGTAGGCAGAGCAGCAGGCAGAGAGAGAGGGGGAAGCAACCTCCCCGCTGAGCAGAGCGCTCTATGTGGGACTCAATCTCAGGACTCTGGGATCATGACATGAGCTGAAGGCAGAGGTTTAACCCACTGAGCCACCCAGGCGCCCCCATTTTCTGACTTTTTGAATGGAATACTTACTTCTTTTTCCCTCCTTTCTGGCTAAACAGTAAAAGCCTTTAGAAGCACAGACCCACACATGGACATCTATCTGGTCAAGTCACACATAAGTGTTGCTGTGTCACATCCTACCCAGTCTGTGACTGTGGTTCTGATTTCCTTGCAGACATGGGAACTCATTAGCAGAAGCTGTCTTCTTTTCCACATGCTTAGCTGTTGTGTTTAGTCTGATGTTAACTGGTTTAGATTTTTTTGTTCCATCGCTTTTAAGAAATTGGGGGATCTGTGATGTCTACTTTGGAAATCTGGTAGACTTTTTATGCTGTGGCAGAGAATTTTTTCCAGATTTTCTGTGGGCACTTCCCTTTTTTCAAGGTACTGAGTTAATAGCCCTCCAATCAGCCTGTAAGTCCTGTTACTCTGACACTCCACATCCTCACCCATTCTTGCCATGGGGGTTTGTCACGGCCTGAACGACACATGCCTATCTGTGGCCTCCTTCCTTCTGGCTGCTTCTCTTCACAGCAAAGCCACTGTGGACTGGGTGGAGGTCGTGCCAGGGACCAGAAGTTTCAGAAAGTAGACTGACCATTTGAGGCCTTGAGTGTTACCTGATCCAATATTAATTCTGAAATCAGGCTTTCTTATTGTGTGTCTGACACACCCAGCTAAGCCTGTAATGTCACCCTCCCCGAGTGTTTCATTCTGCAGACCACACATATTCTGTAATGACACATATTGTTGTAGATCTCTCTCACACGCTGAGAGTCTTCTCCTTTTGCCAAATTTTATTCTGTTTACATTTATTGTTGTGGCCAATGCATTTCTTTTCCTGTGACTGTCCCACCTTATTTACACACTCTCTTGATGTTTCCCTTACTTCTACATTCTAGTGTTGTCCTTCCAGGCTTTATAGGGTCCACATCCTTTTGGGTACTATTGTTTACTTGAAAAATGTTAAGAATTGATGTCACTCTCGTTATAAACTCCAAGAACAAGACATAACCATTTGATGTCCTCCTCTGAGAAATGAGGCAACAGACACAGATTTTCCTCATTATAATCATTGCATGTCCCGGGTTTTCCCTGATGTCTATAAACCCAGTTTCTGTCTCCTTTTTTTCCCGTTGAATTCTCATTATTATTATTTTGCATTATCTATCTTCTCGAGCCACAAGAACTGACATTCCCATTTTCTTCTGTAAGTATAGTGACAACACTTGGAGAATTGCTGTGTTGGTTGTGTTCACTCTCCCTCCTCATCCCTCTCCATGTGCCGATAGCCTGGGCTGGGACTTGCCCTTCTGAAGCTGACGGCTGTGATGTTTGAGTTTCCCATGGAGGAAGCATTGATCAGCCCCATGTTCAGAACAGGTTGTGTGGAGAGCATCTCATGTAATGGGTCTGGACACTGTATTCTTGCCCACAGCCTTCATCCCTCTGCTGGATTGGCCAGCTGTCCATCCCAGAAGTGTGTAAAGTTTTCTCTGTTGTTTTCTGGGCTCTAAAGATTTGGTGAAAAGTAAAGCTAATTCTACTGATATTCCATTTTATAAAATGTATTTTATTCTGTCTAGATGCCTTTAGCATTTTTTCCTTGAAGTTCCAATATTGGTCTCCCCTGGGACCCTTGGGTTGCTGGTGACCTACCCCTTTACAACCTCCTGAGCCTGGGGCCAGCCACTAGCACCCCTGTAAGTCCCGCTTATTTGCAGTGACAAACAGTTCTCCATGAGTCATACAGCTTCCTCCACCGGGCTCTCCTAGTTGGAGAACTTGGGTCAAATTCCCACCTCGTGTCCCCTGAGCCACAGCACTCCTGCACAATTGCGGGGAGGTTGGCTGCATTAATGTTTCTTCTCTTCCACGTCCAGAAGTCTGGTGACATCCTACGGGTGCTGGGCGCATAGCCCACTGTCCTCCCTAGTTTCCTGCATCATGAGGGTTTCCCTCTATTTTTGTATTTTCTAGGAAAGTTCTCTGGGACTTGAGGTCTAGGAGAAGAGGTAAGAGAGAGCAGCTGTGTGCTGGTACCATATCTCCTTTGGCATCTTTGGCTCAGTCACATTATTGTCTGCAACTCTTTTTTCCCATGCTTCACATCCCGTTGACTCCCCTTTGGGTTCGTGGAGCTCATCTTGTATATTGGCAATCATGCTTGGTGCCCGGCCCAGTGGGGACTGAGGAGACATAGCTCCTGCCTTAGGAAGTGCAGTGGGAAGACACCAAGAACACAAGCAGATGCAAACAGGGGAAGTAGAGCTACTATGCAGGTGGGTGTGGGGTGAGGGGCCTGAGAGCAGAACCAGCCGGAGTATGGGTGGGCCGGGAGCACCCCAGGCACAAGGGAGGTGAGCCCGAGGCTGGGGGCCTTCACTTTGTGCAGTTCTATCCTGCACCCCATTATGGTGTGCTTTATGGCTTAACCACTATATGGACAAGAAAACTGTCTTATTGTAGTTCATTAATTCAACTCCTGTGCCCATTACTACCACCATTATGAAAGGCTGTCCGCCCGCCAGGTGCTGAACAGGTATTTCCTACACATTTTTCTCTAAGAATCTGTTAGACTCATATTCAGTTATCTAGATTCTTAATAATTTGTACTAATTCATGCCCTGATCATTCCGTTAATACACAGTTGACCTTTGAGCAACACAGGATGGGACTGAGCAGTCCACTTATATGTGGATTTTTTCGATAAAGACACTACAGTTCTGTATGTATGTATGATTTTCTTGATCACATTTTCTTTCCTCTGTCTGACTTTATTGTGAGAATACTGTGTATAATACATATGACATACAAAATGCATGTTCATTGACTGTTGATGGTGGCGGGAAGGCTCCCGGTCACCAGTGGGCTATCCGTGGTCAAGTTTTTAAGGAGGCAGAAGCTATAATGTGGATTTTTGATTGCACAGGGGTCAGTGCCCATCACCCTACCTTGCTCAAGGGTCAGCTGTATTTCTATTATACCCCCTTCAGGTTTTCTTTTCTGTGTTTTCAATTCTCTACTCTTTTGGGAAGACAGATGCTTTTGCTACGATTCTCATCACACATTCTTGCTGCGTCATTATTCCCGATACCACACTTAAGGGCTTTGCCACGTGAGAGGCACATGCCCAGTGACCCAGTCTGTCCATGGGTTTTCCGTGCAGATGTGGAACTGTGGTTTAGGGAAATGTTTGCCTGCTGAATGTTTAATCCAGCACATAACATCTTATTTTTAAAGGAGAATTTGAGAATTTAAAAATAAGGAAGGGATCACTGTTTTGATAAATAATACACTTACATGAAACAAAATGGAAAATATAGCAAAAATAGACCATAGAAAGCTCTTGGTCCACCACTGTGTTCTAGCACCTGCCTCCCGCCAGGGTGATGGGCGTGCCAAGTTCCCTGTGGGATGGTCACACACAGTTGTCCCACATATGTGCCCTTATGTACACCAGTAGAGATCTGCTGTATGTACTGCTAAGAATATCTAGAAAATCTAACTCTGTGTCTTGGAAAGCATTCCATTCCTGTAGAGAGATGGGTTTCTTCTCAGGGATGGCGCAGTATTCTGAGACAGATGTGACAAACGTACGTAGCCAGCATTTCTTTCTTACATGTCTGCATGTTCTGCTGAAAAATACTTTCTTCATTTGTGACCTTTGTTAGTATAGACTATTAGAGTTGTGTCAGAAGGCAGCCCGCAAGGCCATCTACCCATCTTAACAACTCCAGATTTCTGGCCATAGCCAGATGGGTTTGTTTCCTCTCTTGTGGATTATCTGGTAGGAGGAGCTGCAGCCATGGAGTTGGAGGGCCTGGGTTTGTGTCCTGGTGCTACCATGATGTTGGGCAAGCCTGCAAACATTTTGCTCTGAGTCTAACTTCATTTGAACATGAAGATGTTGGTCTTGTTTTCCAGGGCCTCAGTGACGATGACAGGACATGTTTCATGTTAAAATACTTGGTCAGTGATGACGGTGATGGGGGTGATGAGGGTGATGAGGGTGACATGGCCCTTTGTCCCATCAATGCCAGCTCTGGGGACCCACACACAGGATGAGGAGCGTGGTACTAGATGTTCTGGAAGCAGACTGCATGTAGGAGCCCTGTTTTCACCCCCTTCCCCATCACACCTGTCACATGCTGGGGAAAATACAAGCCCTTGAGAACATTCTAGACTTCTCCACTCTTTTTAAAAAATTTTTAAATTTTTAAAACTATTTTATTTTATTTGTTATCTTTTTATTATGTTCAGTTAGCCAGCATATAGTACATCATAAGTTTTTGTTGCAACAGCCAACAATTCATCAGTTGCATATAACACCCAGTGTTCATCCCAACATGGGCTCTCCTTAATGTCTATCATCCTATTACCCCATCCTCCCACCCCCCCCCTCTGTTACCCTCAGTTTGGTTCCCGGAGTCTAGAGTCTCTCATGGTTTGTCTCCCTCTCTGATTTCTTCCCATTCAGTTTTCCCTGCCTTCCCTTGTGGTCCTCTGTGCTATTCCTTATGTTCCACATATGAATTAAACCATATGATAGTTGTCTCTGCTTGACTTATTTCACTCAGCATAATATCCTCCAGTCCTGTCCATGTTGGTACAGAAGTTGGATATTCATCCTTTCTGATGGAGGTGTAATCCTCCATTGTATATATGGACCATATCTTCTTTATCCATTTGTCTATGGAAGGGCATCTTGGTTCTTTCCACAGTTTGGTGACTGTGGCCATTGCTGCTATGAACATTGGGGTACAGGTGGCCCTTCTTTTCATTACATCTGTATCTTTGGGGTAAATACCCAATAGTGCAATTGCAGGGTCATAGGGAAGCTCTATTTTTAATTTCTCAAGGAATCTCCACACTGTTTTCCAAAGTGGCTGCACCAACTTGTAAGAGGGTTACACTGCACCAACAGTGTAAGAGGGTTCACCTTTCTCCACATCCTCTCCAACACATGTTGTTTCCTATCTTATTAATTTTGGCCATTCTAACTGGTGTAAGGTGGTATCTCCATGTGGTTTTGATTTTAATCTCCCTGATGGCTAGTGATGATGAACATTTTTTCATGTGTCTGTTAGCCATTTGTATGTCTTCTTTGAAGAGGTGTCTGTTCATGTCTTTTGCCCATTTCTTGACTGGATTATTTGTTATTTGGGTGTTGTTTTTGAGAAGTTCTTTATAGATCTTGGATACCAGCCCTTTATCTGCTATATCATTTGCAAATATCTTCTACCATTCTATAGGATACCTTTTAGCTTTGTTGACTGCTTCCTTTGTCATACAAAGCTTTTTATCTTGATGAAGTCCCAAAATTTCATTTTGACTTTTGTTTCCCTTGCCTTTAGAGATGTGTCTTAAAAGAAGTTGCAGTGGCTGAGGTCAAAGAGGTTATTTGTGTTCTCCTCTAGGATTTTGGTGGATTTTTTAGGTCTTTCGTCCATTTGGAGTTTATCTTTGTGTGTGGTATAAGAGAATGGTCTAGTTTCATTCTTCTACCTGTGGCTGTCCAATTTTCCCAGCACCATTTATTGAAGAGACTATCTTTTTTCCTTGGGGGGTTCTTTCCTGCTTTGTCAAAGTTGGTTGGCCATAGAGTTGAGGGCCCATTACTGGGGTTTCTATTCTGTTCCATTGGTCTATGTGTCTCTTTTTGTGCCAATACCATACTGTCTTGATGATGATGGCTTTGTAATAGAGCTTGAAGTCAAGCGTTATGAAGCCTCTAGCTTTGGTTTTCTTTTTCAATATTCCCCTGGTGATTTGGGGTCTTTTTTGGTTCCATAAATGTTTTAGGATTGTTTGTTCCTGCTCTGCAAAAAATGCCAATGATATTTTGATAGGGATTGCATTGAATGTGTAGATTGCTCTGGGCAGCATAGACATGTTAACAATATTTGTTCTTCCAATCAATGAGCATGGAATGTTTTTCCATCTCTTTGTGTCTTCCTCAATGTCTTTAGTAAGTGTTCTGTTGTTTCTAGAGTATAGATCCTCTCTCTCTCTCTCTCTTTGGTTAGGTTTATTTCTAGGTATCTTATGATTTTTGGTGCTATTATAAATGGGATTGATTCCTTAATTTCTCTTTCTTCAATCACATTGTTAGTGTATAGAAATGCAACTGATTTCTGTGCATTGATTTTGTATCCTGCCATGTTCCTGAATTGCTGTATGAGTTCTAATAACTTAGGATGGAGCCTTTTGGGTTTTCCACATAAGATACCATATCATCTGCTAAAAGAGAGTTTGACTTCTTCTTTGCCAATTTGAATGCTTTTTATTTCTTTTTGTTGTCTGATTGCTGAGGCTAGGACTTCTAGTACTATGTTGAACAGAAATGGTGAGAGTGGGCATCCTTGTCGTGTTCCTAACCTTAAGGGAAAAGCTCCCAGTTTTTCCCCATTGAGAATAAGATTTTCTGTGGACTTTTTAGAGATGGGTTTTATGATATTAAGGTATGTTCCCACTATCCCTGTACTTTGAATAGCTTCAATCAGGAAAGGATGCTGTATTTTGTCAAATGCTTTCTCTGCATCAATTGAGAGGATCATATGGTTATTGTCTTTTCTTTTATTAATGTGACCTATCATGTTGATTGATTTGCAAATGTTGAACCACTCTTGCACCCCAGGAATAAATTCCACCTGGTCTTGGTGGATAATCCTTTTAATGTATTGTTGGATCCTCTTGGCTAGGATCTTGTTGAATATTTTGGCATCTGTGTTCATCCGGGGTATTTGTCTGTAAGTCCCCTTTTTGATAGTAGACTTCTCTGATCTTGCTGCCCCAGCCACCTTTCTGCCATCTGCTTTCTTTCCCCCAGAATTGGTTCAAAGTCCTTCCCTTGCTGATATCCCCCCTCTTGGTCTCTTTTGATATTTTGATGTTATGTTTTTTTTATCTTTTTTTAAAGATTTTTTTTAAATTTATTTGAGAGAGAGGGAGAGGTCAAGCATGCACAAGCAGAGGAGGGGCAGAGGAAGAAGCAGGCTCTGTGGGGAACCCCATACATACCAGACTCCAGACTCTGTCCCAGGACCCCAGGATCACGACCTGAGCTGAAGGCAGACACTTAACCAGCTGAGCCACCCAGGCGCCCCTGGGTTTTTATCATTTTACTCCTTTGTCATATTTTCAGGGGTTTTGAGATGGCACAAAGATATGTATGTGACCGCTCTTCCTCCTTGGCCTGGGAGATTGCTGCTGCTCCCCAAAACCCCAGCCCTGTGAGTGTGTCTGGGTCCAGGGTCTGGCTAAACTGGGACACCATATCCCACCCCCATGAGCCCCGCTGCTATCCCTTCCTCTTACAAAATCAACTCTGAAACCAGGCAGAAGAGTCAGTATCCACTGATTTAGAAAGAGCTTGCCAGATGACTACCGAAAGGCCCAAGCAAGGCTGGCTGCAGAGAGCTTATTGTCTTTAGAATCTTAGGAGACCTCCAGCTTGTAGGAAAATAGGACCATCATGGGATATGTCGGGGAGGATTTGGCAGGCATTCCCAGAGCCCCTATTCTTAGTGTGACCTGCCCCACAGGCACTGGGAAACTCCTGATGGGAAAAGCTTCACTTGGGGACAATTTCTGCTCCCTCTGCTGCTCATGGAATCATGCGTCCAATCTCTGGGTCAAAACTCTCCTGCAGGGTGAGCTTGGCCTTCTCCCCCAAGGCCCCACAGCCCCTAACTCTGGAATGACGGTGTTTTGCAGGCTCCCAGCACACAAGGATGAGGGGAGAGAATGTCACCAAGGTCAGCGTGTTCATCCTACTGGGCTTCCCCACGGCCCCTTGGCTGCAGTACGTGCTCTTCCTCCTCTTCCTGCTCACCTACCTCTTCGTGCTGGTGGAGAACTTGGCCATCATCCTCACTGTCCAGACCAGCTCCTCCCTCCACAGGCCCATGTACTACTTTCTGGGCATTATGTCTTCCCTGGAAATCTGGTACATCTCTGACATCATCCCCAAGATGCTGGGTGGTTTCCTCCTACAGCAGAAACATATCTCTTTTATTGGCTGCATGACCCAGCTGTACTTCTTCAGCTCCTTGGTGTGCACTGAGTGTGTGCTCCTGGCCTCCATGGCCTACGATCGCTACGTGGCCATCTGCCATCCCCTGCGCTACCAGGTCATCATGACCTGGGAGCTCTGCGTGCAGCTGGTGGTCTTCTCCTTTGTGAGTGGCTTCTCCATCTCCGCCATCAAGGTGTACTTCATCTCCAGTGCCACATTCTGTGGCTCTAATGTCCTGAACCACTTCTTCTGTGACATTTCCCCCATCCTCAAACTGGCCTGCACAGACTTCTCGACGGCAGAGCTGGTGGACTTCATCTTGGCCTTCATCATCCTGGTGTTTCCCCTTGTGGCCACTGTGCTCTCCTATGGGCACATCTCCATGGCTGTCCTGCGCATCCCTTCTGCCACTGGCCGCTGGAAGGCCTTCTCCACTTGTGCCTCCCACCTCACCGTGGTCACCATCTTCTATACGGCCTTGCTTTTCATGTATGTCCGGCCCCGGGCCATCGATTCCCGGAGCTCCAACAAGCTCATTTCTGTTCTGTACACTGTTCTCACCCCAATCATCAACCCACTGATCTACTGTCTTCGGAACAAAGAATTTAAGGCCGCCTTGAAAAAGGCTCTGGGCTTTGGTCAAATTCCAGTGTAGGAGGGCACGCCTTGGCATTTTACTCTTCTAGAACATAATCTGAAAATACATATCCTCTCTGATGGGGCCATTTAATTTGTAATAATGGAAATTCCTTCCATCATTGTAAAGATTATTCCCACCTCTATGTTTCTCCCTTAGCTCATGGAGGATGTCAGTATCATAGGTGGTGGTCTACTTAGGCCCCTAGTGTCTTCATTTTGTATCTGAGCAAAGTGGAACTCGTGATTTTTTCTCATCCTTAAAATTGCTCTGCACATTTCAGGAAAAAACAAAATACACTAGGTCATCTGAAGTATTAAACTCCTAAATAATTGCAATATTTTAAAGAGTTAACTCTTAAACTACCTGGTGAAATGAGCCCCAAATGTCTCCAAGTGTCCCCAACATGGCCTCAAGCAAGCCACATCCTGGGCTGGCCACCAGTGCATAAGAACTTACCCCTCACCCATCAGCTGCTCAAAGAATAAGACATGATCTTGGGTGACCTGTAATAATCGCAGATGCCCAGGCAGGCAGGACTGCGGCGTCTAGGAACCCTCGCAGCTCAGCCCAGTGCCTGTTGGGCAGTCCACAAACATTTGTCAAGTTAATGTCCCGAGGTACAAAAAGGACCTTCTTGTCTGCAGGGAACATTCTGGAGCTCTCTCAAGACCCCAGCCTCCTCCTTCTGGGAGCCCTGCCCAAAGGCCATGACTAGGACCTAGCACCCTTCGAATGAGTGTTCTATGGGGGCGGGCATGCCAGGGCCCAACCTGGGGACCCCTGGATCAGAACCTCAGGGATTCAGCTCAGCATGTGCTCAGACCCTTAAAACATTAGACAGTTCTCCAGATGACTCTGATTGTTTCCCGAGTTCAAAAGCCAATCTGTTGGACAACTGGGAGCAATTAAGAAAACATGAGGGCAGACACCCCCACAACAGGGCAGGGTTTGGGGACATGTGGAGAATGGAGGGGGCCGTGGAGACCAGCGGACAACCCCAGGGCTTGGGGGCTGCTCGGGCACAGAATACTTCTCTCTGACGGGGTGGGGAGTGCTTGGGCTCTGGACCCCCTTGCCATTTCCCCCAAGGGTCTATAGCTGCCACCACTCCTGATGCCCCACAATGGTAATGATGTACATAGGTCCTTTGTCATCTGCTGGTCGTTATTAGGAATTCTGTAAGTCATCGTGTTCATACCAATGGGGGGCAGAGGCTGCGTCCTGGAGTCTGTCTCACAGGTGGCCATGCCGCTCTCCATCTTGCTTGCTTCTTTGTTGGTTCAGCGGCCTGGTCTGTTCCCAGCTGCCCACCTGCCTGCATCAGGCCTGAGATCCATGTTGGAGGGACAGAGGATGGAGACTCGCCACCTGTGGGAGTCCTCGGTGCCCAGAGAGGCAAGGCAGGTGCGGCCACACTGGGGGTGACTGGAGCTCCACAGCCAGAGGGAAGAGGGTGATCAGCCCATGGTGGGGGCACAGGGAGGGGCTATAGGGGGCCCCGCGGGGCTGGAAACAGGAGCAGGGCTGTTAAAGGTGGAGGATGGACAAGGCCCAGGCATGCTGGGCAGCCCTGGGTTACCAAGGCCAGAGGCAGGGGCTGCACAGTGCACGGAGAGCTCAGAGAGGCTGGGGTGGCTGGTGCCCTGGGCTCATGGGGGGACACTCACAGGGCAGGTGGGGGCAATGCTATGAGCTCACAGGCTGTGGCAAGTGGCAGATAGACCAAGGGCAAGGGTGGGGATGGTGGGGCCGGTGAGGCAGAGGGCTGTGTTGGAGGTCGCTGGAGATCCCCGGGAGGGGTGATAATACTTGGATGGCTGGGTGCCGTGGTGTGGTCTGCAGACTCTTCGAGAACCTTCTGGGGGGCTCCAAGAGGGCTTCCAGATTCCAGGTGACCAAATGAAAAAAAGAGCTTCTGAAGGAGGGCAGAGGACGGGGAGCTCGTCTGGAGGGAAGCGGATGTTTGCTTGGGGCCACACTGATGTGGGGACCATCTGGAAGCCTCACATTACAGGGAAATCCTACAACATGAGCAGGACTGGGGTCCAAGGCCCAAGCAGTCACACTCAGGCCAAGGGAGCAAGGGGCCTGCCCAGGGCTCAGGACAGTGATAGCATTTGGGATTTGGGGTGTTTGGGTTAAGGGATCAGGAATTTTGGGTTCACATCTGAAAGAACACTGCAAACAGAAGCAGTGTGCAGGTAACTGGGCAGCTGGGGGTGGGGGGTAGCGGGCAGGCCTGTCCTGGGCAGCTGGGGGTGGGGGGCAGGGGTCAGGATGGTCAGAGGAGTGGGGACTGGGTGGGATTAGAGCGGAAAGGATAGGCGGGTCAGAAGTGAGGCACAGGGCGTCCCCATCTAACAAGTCCTTCCCTGGCGTGTGTGGGTGGGCAGAGGTTCTGAGCTGGGGGCTGAGACCCGCCTTGTGTTCTACCGGCTTCTGTGACAGTGGTGGGGCCCATCCAGGGACGGGGACAGCACGGCCAGCCATTGGCTCTGGCCCCCACCCCTCCCACTACAGTGGCAGCCCACTCTCCCCCTCCCACCACCCTCTCGCAGAGAATAGGCTCCTCTCCATGCAGACACATGAGCCGGAGCCTCTCTGAGTGTGAGATCCAGGGCTGACCCAGGGACAGTGGCTCTGCAGGTAGGGAAGCAGGACATCACCACCAAGGTATTTGCAGATGCAGCCGACCAGGGGCCATGGGGCATGGGTCCACACACTTACCCAGGGGCCCTCAGCCTGGGGTGTTGGGGGGCAGACAGCCCCAGAGGCACGGGGACCCAGCTAATTGGTGGTGTAGATAACATTGTCAGTGTGGCGGGGGTAATTGGACCCTGGAGTCCTCATGCTCCAGCAGAAAAGGCCACAACCATTCCCCCCGGCTGCTCAGGCAGCTTGATTCTCCAGAGTGTGTTCGAGCCATGGCCGGTCACCGTGGCCAGCCTGCGAGTCACTGGGTGAGGGGAGAAGCCACCCCTTCCCCAGCAGGCAGGTGCAGGCATTCACAGTGAGGCTTCTGGAACCTGCAGGTAGGACCCAACGCTGTCCATGCTGAAGCCCGGTTCATTTTGCTGTGATTTTTAGAGCATGATGGCCGTGTGTGTGTGTGTGTGTGTACATGTGTGTGCAGGTGTGTGTGCATGCACAAGTGTGTGCACACGCCACCCCCTGCCACAGATATCCACATACCTGATCCAGGGCAGGGGCTGAGCAGGACCCCTCTGCATGGTGGCTCGCGGGTGCTCCACAAACGGTCCCCAAACCTAGGGCAACCGCGGCAAGCGCCCAGCTGCAGGTCCTGTGGGGCCTCGTTCTAACGTCACACGCAGCGGCCCACAGCCGCGTCACACAGACTGTGCAGAGCTGAGGACCCCTACCCCCAGGCCAGCTCAGGTCCCCTGCCGGCCATCTGCTGGTAGGAGAGCCCTTTGGGGCAGGCAAATCGGCCCCGTGCTCTCTGCCATCTTCCCGAGAGGCCTCCGGGTGAAAGCCTTCTGTCACCAGAGCCGCGGAGAGGAGGCCCACAAGGAGAGAACCCAGGATCCCCTCGCCTGCCCCACCTGGCCTTGCCGACCCTGTGCAGCCGTTGTCCAAGCATCGCGGGCCTGGAACAGGAGGAGGACGCAGAGGAAAACTAGATGAAACCCAAGTGGGGGCTGGGGTCTAGTGGGCAGGGATGCTCCAAGTCAGTCTCAGAGGTCCGATAAGCGTGTGCTCCCCGTGTGAGACGCGGCCTTGCAGCCACTGGGGGAAGGTCTGTGGGACCTCCACGCTCTCTTCACAACTTGTCTTGACATCTAAAATTATTCCAAGATGAAAGTTTATTTAACAAGAAAATGCAGCCATTGTCCAAAGTACAGAAGAAGAGCATGCTTTAAAGGGTCCTGAATTTGTAAATAAACACAGTATTTTATATAACTGATCGATCTGGTGTGAATTGGCCAACTCACTAGTGATCAGTTACGACTCCGAGTGATCAGCACAAACTCTCGGGCGCCTCGCTGTGCGGGGATGAGGGTCAGAGGCTTGGAGCTCTGCCGGGCTGCCCTGGGGGTTGGGGGGACTGCTGGCTTCAAGGATCCCAGGAGCCCTCCTTCTGGGCTGCAGGCCCTGGGGCTGCCTGGCTGGGCGACAGGTGTGGGGTGCCCAGCCAGCGTGCAGAGAGGTGGCCTTCAGGACAGGATGCTGGGGGCCCTCTCCTGGCAGCTGTCATCCCTGCTCTTTCTATAAAGGACATGATAGGTTTGGTGTGGATCCTAGAGCAGACAGTAAGTCTTCTGAAGTTGGTCCTCCGTTCAAAACCTCTCACTGGGACTTTAAGGCTGAGTCTGCTGTGCTGGCCGTGGGGGCAGACCTGGCCCCGTGCTGACATGGGAGGACAGACATGTCTCCCTCAGGGCATAGCTGCGCCCTGGAACAATTCCTTTCCAGAAATTTCTTTGTCAGCCCAGCCCTCATCGCTCAACCTCAGATTTGTGTAGCCACAAGGATATCCAGCCAGCACCCCATATACCCCCAGGAAATCCCCGACGACGTGCCCCTACGTGGCCCTCTCCTGCTCTTCCTACCTGACCAACAGCGGGTGTCCTGGGCCAGAAACCCGAGCCTCAGGCGCAGCACCTGCCGCCAGCCCAGCGGCCTTCCTCCTGTCTGTGAACTGGCCACGCTCACCGTCTGGTTTTTGCACCTGCTGTTCCCTCTGACAGAAACACCGTTCCCTGGTTTCCCAGGGGCCTCCTCATCACCATGCTGAGAGCTCAGGGTGAGCAGCACCTGCTCTGAGAGGCCTGGCTCCCCCTGGCCCCCCACCTAAAGATGCAGAGAGGCCAGTCCTCCTCCACCCTCCCAGCCCTGGCTGGGCCTGAAGAATAAAGCCTCAGGCCAGTTAATAGGAGGGAGCTTGCCGCCGTGCCGACTATAGACCTCGGGGCCCTTTCCCAGGAACGGAAGGTGTGCCGAGGCCGCTGAGCGAGCGTTTTCCTGTGAGATTTGGTGAAGGGCGGACGGGGGAGCTGCACGGTGAGTAAGTGCAGGTGTGGGACCTGGGCTGCTGAGCAAGGCCTGGTGTCCAGATCCTTTGTCTTCAGAGGCTAGGGCTCCGGGGGGAGGGAGGGGCCCTCGCGTCAAGGGGGTGACCTGCTGCAGGGGATGTGGGGTCAGGGCGACCTTCCTGCTTCTGCCAGTTTCTCCAACTCCCTCTCAGGCCAAGGTGCCATATTTCAGGGTGCAGGTCCTGAACCCTGTCTGCAGCTATACTGCCTTGTCACTCCATATCCGCATCCACTCGCCTCCCCAGCAGAGACGTGAGTGTCACCACAACAGCTTCATCTCCCACGCAAACCCCAGTGCATGATCAAACATGGGCCTCAAAGAAAAGAGGAAGAAGCCAGTGAGAAGGGGACGGGAGCTTATGAGGAGTCACTCTCATTGGAGCCTGGCAAGACAGGGTGGCTGGAGACAGAGGCCAGGTGATACCCATGGGTTTGGGGGTGTTGGCGTTACTGTGTCCCCCAGAGACTCTGCAGCTTCTCAGCAGGCTCATACCGCTGGCCTCTGCTGGGCATGCAGGTTCCCTGTCAACGCTGTCATCCTGTGCAAACCAGAATGTCCCCACAGGGCTCTCCCACCTTCTCCCGTCCTGTGGCCTCCTCGGGCCTTCATTGCGCTGGCTGTTCTGTAGGCTGTGGGCTGCTTAGCCCTCCTGTGGTCTCCTGGTGGGTCTGGCCCGATGTCCTCCTTCCATCCCACCACCTTAGCACAGGTGCCCCCGCCCCCAGCTCTGAGCAGACGGCCCAGGACACGCCCTGCACCCGCCAGGTAACCTAGATGACCCATCAGAGACTGTCCCCCAAGTTAACAGGGGCCCAGGACCACAGCCCCTCCTGTGGGTCTGGTCTCCTTCCCTTGAGCTTTCTCCTTACACCTCCCCTCTCCTATCCACATTTGGACTCTGCCCTGGTTGGCTGGTGGCCCCAGCTTCTCGCTGAATTCCTTCTGTCCTGCTCAGTGTCCATTGCACTGACTTGGAGGAAACTTCCAGGTCTGTCACAGCTCGGGGAATCGCCAGGGGCCCTGCTCTGCAGGTGTCCACCCAGAGGGTCCCTATGTGAGACTCACCCAGGGCTCAGGGCTCTGAATCCTGGTCCTGCACCTGCCCTGGGGCTCCTGGCCCTCTGTCTGCTGCCTGAATGCGATCCCCGTGCTCCCAGTGGGTGTCCTCCCACAGGCTGGCCACAGCAGGAGCACGAGCGATGTCCATGAGTGCATTGTGGTGTGTGTGCACACGCTGTGTATAGTGGTTTGTGTATACTGGTGTTTGTGCATAGTTGTGCATTGTGTGTGCACATGTGTTTAGTAGTGTGTGCACACACATGTGTAAATATGGCCTGTGTGCACGCATGGGTGTGAATAGAGGTGTGTGTGCACCCATGTGGCTAGTGTTTCGTGTAGTGTTGCGTGAGTGTGCACATGAGTGTGTGGCATGGGGTGAGGGAGGTCAGGGCACATCCAGAGACCCCGGGGCCCCTCCCTCACTTGCAGCAGCTCACTCCTCTGGGGGAGAAGTGGGCGTGACCACACTTGGTTCCCTCCATGGAGATTGTTCCAAGCCGTGGAGCGAGGTCCAGAGATCGAACAGTAGCCTTGGCTGTCTCTGAGACGTAGGAAGAAAACAAAATAAAATAAGGCTCCATCATGATCTGTCATGATGGAGGTGCTGGTGGGAGTGGATGCCGGCAATGGCCAGGGAAGGCATGCGTTTGCCTATAAGACAAGACCCCACACCAGAGAGAATAAATGAACCCACCCTTACTCCCGGCTCTCCCTCCCAAAGAGCCAGGCAGGCAGGTCCTTGTCTTAGCTGTGCGCAGCTGCCCCTGGGCACTTCCCTCTCCCTGGCTCTGGCTGGGTTACAGCTTCGGGTTTTCCTACTGGAAGACATAACCACAGAGGTGACACTGTCCGTGGGGCCAAGGTGAGCTCGGTCTTCTCCCCCAAGGCCCCACAGCCCCTAACTCTGGAATGACGGTGTTTTGCAGGCTCCCAGCACACAAGGATGAGGGGAGAGAATGTCACCAAGGTCAGCGTGTTCATCCTACTGGGCTTCCCCACGGCCCCTTGGCTGCAGTACGTGCTCTTCCTCCTCTTCCTGCTCACCTACCTCTTCGTGCTGGTGGAGAACTTGGCCATCATCCTCACTGTCCAGACCAGCTCCTCCCTCCACAGGCCCATGTACTACTTTCTGGGCTCCATGTCTTTCCTGGAGATCTGGTACGTCTCTGACATCATCCCCAAGATGCTGGGTGGTTTCCTCCTACAGCAGAAACACATCTCCTTTATTGGCTGCATGACCCAGCTGTACTTCTTCAGCTCCTTGGTATGCACTGAGTGTGTGCTCCTGGCCTCCATGGCCTACGATCGCTACGTGGCCATCTGCCACCCCCTGCGCTACCAGGTCATCATGACCTGGGAGCTCTGCGTGCAGCTGGTGGTCTTCTCCTTTGTGAGTGGCTTCTCCATCTCCGCCATCAAGGTGTACTTCATCTCCAGTGCCACATTCTGTGGCTCCAACGTCCTGAACCACTTCTTCTGTGACATTTCCCCCATCCTCAAACTGGCCTGCACAGACTTCTCGACGGCAGAGCTGGTGGACTTCATCTTGGCCTTCATCATCCTGGTGTTTCCCCTCGTGGCCACTGTGCTCTCCTATGGGCACATCTCCGTGGCTGTCCTGCGCATCCCTTCTGCCACTGGCCGCTGGAAGGCCTTCTCCACTTGTGCCTCCCACCTCACCGTGGTCACCATCTTCTACACGGCCATGATCTTCATGTATGTCCGGCCCCAGGCCATCGATTCCCGGAGCTCCAACAAGCTCATTTCTGCTGTCTACACTGTCCTCACCCCAATCATCAACCCACTGATCTACTGTCTTCGGAACAAAGAATTTAAGGCCGCCTTGAAAAAGGCTCTTGGGCTAGGTCAGTCTTCATAATAGGACAAACAAAACTTCTGGAAATCTGACTGGTAGGATAATAAAATGCTATCTTTTATTGCACTTTCCGCTTTTTTAAAGTAATTCTACAAATGAAACTTGGCAAACTATAAAACCATGCAGAAATCATAAGCCTTTATTTGCATTTGTTTTCCCAAAGGGCAGTGGTCACTTTGGGTATATTTTGAGGTTTTTATGGATGCAGTTGTGAATATGCTTTTATGTTTCTTTCATCCGGTGTGATGCTTGAGTGACTCCTTCATGGTTCTGCATGTAGCAACGATTCACGCATATGGTGCATAATATTGCACTGTGTCGATGTATCACAGTGTCCTATGCGTTGACTGTGCAGACCGTGTTAGAGATGGAGCCTATCATCACTACGGTTAGTGTCGTGGTAAACACTCAGACTCATTTGTTTTCACTAACGCATATTCACTACTGCTAGCTGTGTGCCTGGGTGGACTGAGGTTCACGGAAGTGACACTGGTAATTGCTGCTGAAGGAGGTATGTGTTTGGGCAGTTTTAGCAGGAAATGCCAAACTGTTTTCCAGGGCAGGTACACCGTTTTTTTCCCCGCACAAGCAGTGTGCGAGGGTCCCAGCAGCCCAGAGCCGCCCCGACATTTGGTGTTCTTGTAGTCCCCCCAGGGACAAATGCTGAGTGCCCCAGTGACGTTAGGGTCTGCTGTCCTGGGTGTTTGCCTTCTCAAGCGCCCATCATCACCACGTCCCCTGGTCTCAGATCTAGTCACTGTTTCTTTTTAACATTTTTTAATGGGCATTTTTTAAAAAGGTTTTATTTATTTATTTGACAGGCAGAGATCACAAGTAGGCAGAGAGGCAGGCAGAGGGAGAGGGGGAAGCAGGCTCCCAGCTGAGCAGAGAGCCTGATGCGCCGCTCGATCCCAGGACCCTGAGAACATGACCTGAGCGGAAGGCAGAGGCTTTAACCCACTGAGCCACCCAGGCGCCCCCAGGTGGGCATTTTTGCATGCCTCTGTGTTGCATTTACTGCAAAAATATCCTAGTTCCTGGGCTTGCCTTTTCTCTCCCGTAAGGGTGTCTTCCAATGAGGAGCACTGCTTGATGCTGACATCTAGTCTGTCCACTTTCTCCCGTTATATTTGGTTTATTTTCCATTTAAGAAGGGCTCATCTAGGGGATACTGGGTGGTTCAGGGATTAAGCCTCTGCCTTCAGCTTGGGTCATGATCTCAGGGTCCTGGGATTGAGCCCCACATCAGGCTCTCTGCTCAGCTGGGAGCCTGCATCCCCCTCTCTTTCTGCCTACTTGGGATCTCTCTGTCAAATAAATAAAATCTTAAAGAAAAAAGAAGGGCTTGTCTATTCCAAACCATAAAGACATTCTATTTAATTCTAGAAGCTTTATTGTTTTATCTTTCATGTTTAGATTTACAACCCATCTGAAACTGACTTTTTTTTTTTTTAGGGTATGTGGTACGGGTTAAAGTTTATCCTTTTCTATGTGGATATCAAATTGACCTGCACCCATCGTATATTGATATGACCATGTCTTCCCCGCTGCAACGTCGCCCTTTCTGTAAAACAAATTTCTATCTATCCACCCATCCTCCTCTTTTCAGACTCTTCATTCCATTCCATTTGTCTGTGTGTCAGCTCCCACCCCAGTGCTGTGCTGTTGTAGTTACTATGGCCTTTTTTATATACTGACATCTGGTATTAAATCCTCCATCCTTGTTCTTGTTTTTCAAGATTGCCTTGGTTATTCTTAGCCCTTCCCAAATGGGTGTTGGGGGATATAAATGTGAGAATCAGCTTGTTAATTTCACCACAAGAAAAAATTGCTGGGTTTCTTAAAATTGGGATTGTAACGAACCTATAGATCATTCTGGAAAGAACTGTCACCTTTATAATTTTGAGACTCTTAATCTAAGAGCAAGACACATGGCTACATTCATTCACAGCTCCCTCAACTTCTCAATTCTGTTTCATGATTTCCAGCTTATTGATCTTTCACATTTTTCGGCATACACTTGAGTTTGGTTTTTTTTTTTTAAACTAACACAAATGGTAACTTTTCTGTTTAAATTTTTATTTCTTAAATTAAAAAAAAATTACCTCTGTTCCTTTGTTGCTGGTCTATAGAACAAAAGCTTTAAACTTTCTTTTTTGGAATAATTAGATTTACAGGACATTGTAGAAAAATATGGAGGGAGGCTCTCTGTGTGCTTTGCCCAGCCTTCCCCATGACACCATCCTACATGATGAGCTTGGCATCAGAACCAGACAACTGACTTCAAGGCAATCCACACAACAGATTCCCATCCCACCCATTATACATGCAGTCACCTGTGTATGTGCACGTGTGTGGACACACGTGTGACTCTGTAGTTTACCACTTGCGTAGCTTTGGGAATTAGCACCTTCAGGGCATGTGGAATGTTCCATCCCCTCAGGATTCACACTTGACCTCAATCTTTTGATATTGGTTCTTTCCATTCAAAGGCATCCTCTCAAGTCCATCCAGGCTGTGGTGTGTCAACAATCTGTTTTTTTGTTGCCACCACAAGTTCTGCCCCAGGGCTGAGCCGTTCACCTGCTGAAGGACAGGCGGGGTGGGAGTGCTCCCAGCTGCCAGCTGTGAGGCATGACCGTGCAGGCAACACTCAGTCCAGGTTTCTCCGTGAAGCCAAGTTTTCGGGTCTCTGGGTAAGCGCCCAGGAGACCAGGTGCTCACCGGCATCACTGTTGTGTTACAGCTCACTTGCAATGCTAAAGGGAACCACCAGGCCTTGGGCAGAGAGGCTGTGCTGTTCTCTGCTCCCGCCAGCAGCGAGTGAGTGAGTGGTTCCTGCACCTTGCCCCATCGGTGTCATCCCCACATCTCCCTCAGCCTTTCTGGAAAGTGTGCAGTGGCACCTCGTTGTAGTTTAATCTGCATCCCTCTAACAATGATGTTGAGCCTCCTTCCTGTGCTCACTGGCCACCTGCCCGTCCCTGCCAGCGAAGTCCATTCACATCTCTATCCTGATTTCTTTAAGATTTATTTATTTGAGAGACAGAAAGAAAGAGAGAGCGAGTGCAAGAGGGAGGGGAGGGGCAGAGGGAGAGAGAGAATCTCAAGCAGACTCCAAGCCAGTGGGAAGCTGATGTAGGGCTTGATCACAGGACCCTGAAATCACGACCTGAGCCAAAATCAAGAGTTGGGCACAGAGCTGCCTGAGCCATTCAGCTGTGCCTCCTGTTTTCTAAGTGGATTTTTAAGTTTTCTAAGTGGATTTTTAATGAATGTTTAGTTTTGAGAGTTCTTTCCATATTCTAGATGCGAGCCCTTTGTCAAATTGCACACCTTTTCTCCCCATCTGATGTCTGCCTTTCCATTTGCGTAAGATCCCTCCCTGATGGAACGAACATTTAAATTTTGCTGAGTTCCCCCTTCTGTGTATCATGCTCTTGATGTCAAGTCCAAGAATTCTTTCCTTCATCCCAGGTGCTGGAAGCTGTTTTCTGAAAGCTGTAGAGTTTTACATTTAGGTCCATGATCTATTTTGAGTTAGTTTTTGCATGTGGTGTGAAGGTCACATCAAGGTTAATGTGTGTGTGTGTGCCCTTGGTGTCCAGTTTCTGCGATACGAGTGTGCAAGAAGTTGTCCTTCCTTTACTGAATCACATTTGTACCTGTAAAACATCAGTGGAGGATGTTTGTGTTAGTTTGTTTCTGGTCCTCTATTCTGTTCCATGGATCTGTGTGTCTGTCCATCCCACCAGGACTGTGCAGGCTTGAGAAAGGTAGCTACCTGATAAATTCTTAACATTGCAAGGATGAGTGGTTCCCCTACTTTCTTTTTCTTTTTCAAAATAATTGTGGCCATTCTAGGGCCTGTATGTTTCCTTATAAATTTTATAATAAGCCTGTTCATGTGTATAAAGAATCTTGATGGAGTTTTGACAGGAACTGCATTAAACCTACAGATCATTTTGAGAACTGGCATTATTGTTCTGCCAAGTCCTCCAACCCAGGGACACAGCAAGTCTCTCCACTGATTAATGATTTCCTCTGACTTCTTTCCCCAGTGGTCTGTGGTCTCCAGCATACAGACCCCATACATGCTTTGCTGGATTATACCTAACTATTACATTTTTTTTTCTGGAGCAATCATAAGTAGTATTTCATTTTTAAATTTCAGCCTCCTCTTCTTGTTGGCACTATACAGAAATGCAGATTTTTGTGTGTTGACCTTGTAACCTGCAAGCCCACAGACCTCATTTATTAGTTCTAGGGGCTTTTCTGGGTATATTGCTTTGGATTTTCTACATAGTCAGTTGTGTATTCTATGAATAAAGGCAGTCTAATTTCTTCCTTTCATATGCTTTTTATTCCTGCCTTACTGTACTGTTCAGGATTCCAAGGCTCTGTTGAACGAGAGCAGGGACAGTGGTTATCTTTGCTGTCTCCTCTCGTATAAGGGTTAGAAGGGAAGCATCACACTTTCACTGTGCAGTGTGACATCAGCCGTGGGCTCTTTGCAGACGTCCTTTACCAAGTTGAAGCAGCTACCCTTCTATTCCCTGTTTGTCAGGGTTTTTGTTTTGTTTTTAAGTGAATGAGCATTGTGGTTTGTCAAATGTTTTTTCTACTGCAGGTGTTCTGACCACTGATTCTTCTTCTTTACCTGTTAAGGTGGATTACAGTGACTGACTTTTGAATATCAAGTCAGACTTGCAACCTTTAAACAAATTCCATTTGGCAGTAGTGTGGTCTTCATTTTCTATTCATTGCTGGTTTCAATCTGTTAATGTTTCGTGGAGAATTTTTGTGCCTAAGTTCATGAGATAAATTGGTCTATAATGTTCCTTCCTTTTTTTTTTTTTTTTTTTTTTTTTTTTTTTGGTGCTATCTTTGTCTGTCTGGGAACCATAAAATGGGCTTGGGGACATTCCCTCTTCTTCTATTTTTCAGAGGAGACTGTATAGAGTTAAATCTTTAAGTGTTTGGCAAAATTCCCCAGTGAAATCATCTGGGCTGGAAATTTCTTTTTTGAGGGGGGCGGGCAGATTTTAAAATAACAAATTCAATTTGGGTAATTCAGGTTATCAAATAATTGTTAGGGCTTACATCTGTTTTCCTTTGTATTTCTTTCCTCTGCTTCTTTCCTCTTACCTTCTGGTTGGAAACCTTTACATTTTTTAGAGATCCATCTTGATTTAGTTATAGAGTCATAATACTAATTCAACTTGCATAGGAGGTGGTGTTTGGGCAGTGCCATTTTGTATGGCGTGGTCTCCTTCACGGTTGCTCAGTCACAATCTGTCTTCGCTGCTTTACCACTTCGGGCTAATAGTCAACCTTCGTTGACATCCTTGGACCCTCCCTACTTTCTCAATGTGATTGCTCCACCTCCTCCACATACATTAGACATACTTCGGCCATCCGATGTGATCTGAGCAGCTCACGAAGGAAGATCTATTCTGTTCATGCCCCCGCCACAGTTCTCCCTTTGTTCAGAATTCCCCAGGGTCCTCTCGCTACATCTTCTCTGCTTTGGAAACTCCTGTAACCATACATAAGGGGTGGTTTCTGCTGGAAACGTCCCTCAGTGTTCCTTCTCCTCAGAATGTCTTTGTTTCCTCCTTTACAAGGGGAAAAGGACAGCTGTGCTGGGTGCAGGAGTCCCAGCCCAGGGACTCTTTCTTCCTCTGTGTGGATGGACAGTCCCCCCAGTGCCACAGGCTGAGCCCAGCATCACTGGCAAAGGGGTCAGTCAGGAGTCCACTGACAGGAAGTGGTTGGAGAAAGTTAAAGAGGAACACTTCCCAGGTAATGTTATGAATTCAGTATTATTCTGATAGCGTGACCTTAAAGATGGTCCAAAGTGAAAACTACAGCCCATCTCTCTCATGAATATACATGAAAAATTCTTTAATATTTACAAATAGGACTCAGCAATATACAAAAATCATGACACAGTATGACCCTGGGGGGGTTAGTCCAGGGATACAAGGCTGGTTCAGTGTTAAAACCAGTCACTGAGATCCACCATATTAACAGGAAAGTCACATGCTTCTATCAACAGATATGGGGAAACTGCTTAACAGAGTCTAATGTCATTCATGCTAACAATTCTCAGGAAGCAAAGAACTAAGGAGCTTCTCCAACTTCCTAAAGCACATTTACAAATTTCCTGGAGTTAGAATCACATTTCGCTGACACCTGAGTGTTTGTCCCTAAGAAGGCAAGGAGGTCAGCTCTTGCCACCACCGTCCATCATGGAACCGGAAGTTCTAGACGGGAAAAGAAGTGAAGGGCATCTGGGCTGGAAAGAAGGAAATAAAGCTGCTCTTTTCTACAGATGACATGACCATTTGAAAGGACTAAACGGTTTTTAAGTACTTAGGTGTAGATCTAACAAAACTGAGAACCTCCATGCTGGAAAGTGTGTGGTGCTGGTGGCAGGAGTTAGGGAGCAAAGAAAAGGGGGGGGACTGTCTGCTGCGCATGGGTGGGAGGAGTCAGCACAGTAAAGGGGCTCATGCTCCCCAAACTGATACGCAGGTTTAACACAATTACTGCCAAAATCACAGCAAGAGTTTCCGTACATGCAGAGAAGATGATCCTAAAATTTACACGAAGAGGCAAAAGAAGTAGAACAGCTAAACCAACTTTGAAGGAGAATAAAGTTGGGGGAATTAGCCTATTGACGCTGAGACTACTCTATAGCGAGTCATCAATCTGGGGTATTGTTGAGAGACACACAGATGATGATGGGACAGAAAAGAGAAGCCCCATGTAAATACCACCGTCTTTAATCAAAGACTTTCCTGAGATAATTGCATATTCACACGCAGTTGTAAGAAATAAGAGAGATCCTTTGTGAAGTTTGCCCCATTTCTCCCAATGATCACACTTACGTAATTAAGGTTACGCAAGGATGTGGATGCTGATTCTGTCCACACACTTTGTTCAGGCTTCTCGCATTTCCCGTACTTGTGTCGGCCTCAGTGTGTGTGCTGTTTTAGAGAACACTTTCATCTGTGCAGGTTTTGGGTCCACCACCACACTGAAGACACCGCCCCACCCACCACTACGTGGATTCCTTGAGCTGGTCTTTTATACACACCACCTTCCTCCCACTGACTGCAAACCTACCCCCATTGCTAACCCCTGCATCAATTAACATGTCCTCTGTCTCCAAAATGGCATTTCAAGATGTTGTGTAAATGGAGTCACACCATCTCAGAAGTCATTCTCCATGTAGTGCGGGTCCTGTTTGTTCTTCTTTCCCCCTTCAGTGTTGCCCACGCTCCATGGTGTGCACCTGTCAGTCTGCTCGCCACCTCCCCTCTGAAGGACATCCCGCCTGACTCCAGTGTCTCCCTATTATAATACAGCTGCCACAAACATCCATGCACGGGGTTTTGTGGGGGACCCAAGTTCTCAGGGAAGCAGAAGTCAGAGATGACATGGGGAGAATACGGCTCAAGACCTAGATCAGGCTGTACCTGCAGCCGATACTTGCACAGAACTGCCTGGGTCCAGTGAGGTTTCCATCACATGCCTTACATGTGGGTCGGTGCTGACTGCCAGGTGTTACACGGTATCTCAGATGGAGACTTGACAGGTTAGGATTTGGGGGCTAGTGCTCTACAGGTGTACACAACATAAACATGAATTTTATTAGTAAAGTCTCACAAGTCATGTGATCTCAGGATTGAGCAAGTATCTCGTATCAATCCAGAAACATCAACTTTTTCTTATGAACTGATACTGAATTTTCTCTCATTTGGTTTCACCATTATAGTGATTATACAATCATTCAAACTGCAGCTGGACAGAAGTGTAACCTGCAGGATATTTATAAATGAAGTTCATTTGGACGTGAATTTTCCAAGCTCACAACTTCCTTCTCCAGTGTTTCTGGACAGGAAGGACAGTATTGGTTGGAGCTGGCTATGGAGGTCCCCTAACAGAGTGTTTATGAATGGTCTCACAAGGAGGAACAGTTGAAACATATTATCTATTTCTGTGTACCAAGAGCTTAACTTACTCTAGTTATAAGATTCATGTCCTTAAATAAATGTTGATTTACAAAAAGTTGTTGGGAAGCATTATACAGAACATCCCTTACTTCAATATTCATCATGAATGTTAGTGTTCAGAGCTGGGCCCCATGGACTCTGTCCCCTGTTGTTCTGTCTCAGGATCCATCCCTGGAGGAGGTACCAGGGAGGAGAGGAGCCCAGGTCTAGAACAGGGAGGCAGCTCCCAAAACAGATGGTGGAGAGGGCCTGAGAGGCCTGACCATGCCTCACCTGGCAGGGATTGTGACTGTGGCCTCTATCCCTGTCTCACTCTGCCTTCAGGACCTGTTGCTCACACAAGGACTTAGCCTTGGGTAAGAACATAAAGGATGGGTCTTCATCCGGGGTACAGCTGGGAAAGAAAACAGGAGCACCAGAGGCAGTATGTGAATGGGACAGATAACAAAGCAAGGTAAGAGGACAGGGAGCCCTTCCCTGAATTCTGACCCCAGAGACATGGGATGTGGAGGGAGGCCTTGGGTGGGTGGTGACCCCACGGGGGCTAGAGGACTTAGGGCTCCCTGTTCACACCTGCTTGCTTTGCTTGGGGACACGGTGGGGCAGGACGTGAACGGGGCCCCTGCTCTCCAGGAACGAAGGGTTTAGAACAGTGTTTCTTTCAGTGAGGACCATTTCCATCGCAGTTCAGGACCCATCCCAGATCTTCTACGTCGCTCTGGCTCCGCGGACTAGGACTCTGCATTTCGGACCGGCAGGAATTTTCTAATGAGAGAAATATCCGCTCAAAGACCTACTTTCCAGAACCGCATTCCCACCCTACCGTACAATTCCACGGTCATTCCGAAAAGCTGAGAACCAAACGAAGTTAAACGACAGAAAACCTCGGGAGTTAAGAACCGTGAGCCCGACTCGGTGAGATGCTAAAACCCTTCCCAACGGCAGACTAGTAGGAAAAAAAAAAAATCCCGCTTTAAAGTCATGGAGGACTGCGGTGACGGAGAACTCACGGCGCGTGTGCGTCCGGACGCCTCCGAGGTGTTAACGCCCTACTAGGCTTGGGGTCCGTCGTCACGCGGCCGGGAGGGCGGGGACCCCTGCCTAGCGCCCTGGGGCGGAGAGGCCGTGTCCACCGTCGCGGCGGCTCCTTTCCCTGCCCCGCCCAGTCCGGAGCTGCCCTCCGGGCTCGGACTGGCATCGGGCTACGGAGACGTCTCGCTGATCTTCAGGTCAGCACCTGCCCACCAGGGGCATGTGGGAGGGCGGGGGGCGTCCCCGGTGCAGTAGCTGCCCGCCCGCGGGCGGTGTCGGCTCCGCGACGGACCCTAAGAGGCCCGGGCCGAGCGAGAGACAGACCAAGAAACCAGCGGCCCTGAACCCAGACCAGAGGCTCTCAGCGCCTGCGCGCACTGCCCGGAAGCTCCCGACAGGCGCCGCTCGGGCACCCCGGTCGTGACGTCACAGCGGCGCGCCGGGCGCGGAAGAGGACCCAGTCGCGACCGCGTCCCCCTCAGGTCCTTGAGCCGGTCCCGACAGAGGAGCGATGGCCTTGAGGTTGCTGAGAGTGGTCCCCGCGTCTGCGTCGGCTCGGGGCCTGGCGGCGGCCGCCCACCGCGTGGTGAGGCGGCGAGCGGGGAGGAGGCGGGAGGGCGGCGGGTGGGGCTGGTCTGCCCTCCCGGCGCCGACCCTTCCTCTACCCCGGCCTCTGGGCAGCGGCTCCCGGGGTCACTCCGGGGAGCTCTCCTTGCCCCCAGCGTTTTTGGTCCTGAGTCGCGGCAGAGCTCATAGGGGCCGGGAGCTTCTCCAGGCAGGACGCTGGGGACGGTGGTGAATCGGCCGCCCGGCTGCCTTGGTGTGGGAGGTCAGCTTGCAGGTGCCTCGGTGCAGTTACGCGCCGGACGCACGAGCAGGTGTGGGTGAGCCGGGGGAGCCTGGGTGGTGTTTATCCACGGACGATCCTAGTGGCGCTGTCAAGCCCACTTAGGGTTCAGCCCTTGCTAGGCCCCGCGGGAATGTGACGTGGAGCAAAACCCGAAGAGAAGGCGTTTCGGTTAGATCAGAAAGACTTAGGGGACTTCCGGGGTAGACCACCGGCAGGGTGACATCAACGCAGAGGGAACACAAGAAGCAAAAGAACTGAGGCCGGAAACCTTAGGAAACTTTTTTTTATAACCGCGGTTGTAGAATCGCTTCTTTCCTTGCTAATGCCTCCCACTGCATCCGTGTCAGATTGATCATAAAGGGACTTGCTTGATCTCCCTGCTAAAGATTCTCATCGAAGGATTGTGAATAGAACAGTGTAATAGTCTTGCTAAAAAGCTATATATGTGTTTTCAGGAGATGACTCAGGCCACCAAAGAGAAGAAATAGACAAGTGGTCACCTTTTTAATATTCAGTGTCGTGGGAATTGTGTCAGTGGAAGTGAGGGACCCACAATTAAGGGGGTGCTACTCTGCTGCAATGTGAGTACTGGACAGACCCCCTTGTAACAGTTTGTTCACTTCCTGGTACCCTCTACAGGGGATGTAGATGAATTTCAGTAAGTGCAAAGAAAAAGGAGGAAGATGGAAAGGGAATACGCCTTGTTACTTAAATAATAAAAGGAATTGGAGATGTGTCGTGAAAGATCTACTATTCTGTGTGATTCTAGAGAGCAGTAAATGGGACCAAGGATGGGAAATTGTAGAGAATTGTACCATAACTCTATAAAAAAGCACTTTCTAAAGATTTCAGTCAGTAAATGGCTGATGGCTTGATCACACATTACTGTGCACCTGCTTTGTGCCTCATCTGTGCTATGATCAAGCCGTGGCCACACAGGGAAGCTGTTTGCACATGGCTTGTAGGTAGCCTGGAGGAGAGAGTGGTTAATTTCTAGGATGCAGGGTATGATAAGATTAACACCCCCATATGCCCTTCATGTGCTGTTCCCTAGTCCACTTGGCTTAAGTTTCACTGGACTTGCTGATATTGCAGTGCTCTTGCCCTTGGACTTTTGTGCTTACTGTTTTCTCTGCCTGAAAGACCTTCTTCCAGATGTCCACTTGACCAGTTCCCTTGGCACTTTCCAATCTTGGTTCAAATGTCACTCTTCCTTCAAAGGCTCCTTGGCCTCCCAGTATAACCTACAGCCCGTCCCATACACTGTGCTGCCCTCCACAGTGATTATTTAATATGCTGTGTATGGTGGATGCCTGAGCAACACAAATTTGAACACATGGGTCCACTTCTTTGCTGATTTTTTTTTGGATAGGTACAGTATTGTAAATGTATTTTCTCTTTATGATTTTCTGAATGTTTTCTCTAGCTTACATTAAGAAAACAGTGTATAACACATATAACATACAAAATATGTGTTAATTGACTGTGTTATCAGTAAGGCTTCCTGTCAACAGTAGGGTATTAGTAAAGGTTTGGGGGACTCAAAAGTTGTACATGAATTTTCAAGTGCATGGGGGCGGGGAGGTCAGCACCCCAGCTCCTGCATTGTTCAGAGCTCAACTGTTACTACTTTTTTGTTTTGTTGTCCCGTTGAATCCTTTGGCTCATTTCCATATCTACGATGTCTAGAAAACATGCTTTGCATTGTGTAGGCTCTTAATAAGTACTTGTTGAATGATTAAATAGGTGAGTGAGCATTTTGTCAAATGGTTTTTGGCTATTTTTAATACTTTCAAAATAAGCTGTACATTCCTGTTTTTCCTTATTTCAATAGTCCTCGCTGGTCCATACAACCTTTATATATTATATTATATATACATATATATATATAGATAGATATATAGTGTTGCTTGCCTTTTGATTGTGTTTCTTCCTTGATGTATGTGTTTTGTGTGTGTGTTGCTGGGGATAGACCATTTGGCCTTTGAGTGGAGAATAGACTGGATTTATTGGAGATAGGACATGAGGCAGGTATTGCACCATAGACGAGAGGCGTGAAGATGTCTGCAAAATCATTGTGGTGGGGATAAGGAGGAGACAGTTGACTCCAGAGAGGTTTCAGAATTATCAGTAGGATTTTGTGAGTGATGATAGGGTTGGAGGAAGGTTGAGGATATCCAAGGTGATTCCCATGTGTGCTTGGATTTGCTTGGTACATTGCAGATAGGGAGCTGGGGAGGGAGAGCAGATTGAGGGGTTAGGGTATGTATGTTAAATTTCAGTTTTAAGCCTGTTAACTTTCAGGTATTTTCAGGACCACTAGATGGAGCTGTTTAAAGACAGGTAACCTGGTCCAGAGCTCAGGACAGAAGTCTGCCCTAGAAAAAGGCTCCATTCCCTTCCTCTCTATCTTCCCTTTCCTTCCTCGCTGCCTTTCTTCCTTCCATCCATCCATGCATGCATCCATCCATCCATCCAACTTCTATCGAACATGGTATGCATATTCTGTTCCAGGTACTGTTCTAGGCCCTGAGGATTTAGCAGTGAACAAAACAGACAGTCCCCCCATCCTTATGAAATTACACTGGGGTGGAGTAGGGAGACCGGTAATTAAACAAGTAAATAGATAATTAAAATGTAGATGTTGGCATTTTTATCACCAAGGGTCTTCTTGGCGTTTTTACCTAATAGCTGCTGTTTCCCGCAGTAACCAGATGCTGTTGTGTTTTTCAGGGAGGAATTCATACAAGTGTACAGTGCAAACTACGGTATGGCCCTTTGGCCTACATTCTTGGTGAAAGAACAACCAAAAGATTCACAGAACACAGCAAAGTGATAACTGTAGACGGCAATATATGTTCTGGAAAAGGCAAGCTCGCAAAAGAAATAGCAGAGAAATTAGGTATGGACTTCTGTCTCTGGAGTGCCTTCCTCCCAGCTGCACGGCTGCTTGTCTGAGTTTGATTTTACTTTAACATTGACTAGACAGAATTGGGCCCTGGGCAGGTGTTTCACATTTTTAAAGTGTATTAAAAGCTGTTTTAATGTATTAAGTTTAATGAAAAATTAAAAAACCATACTGGTTGTCAATTTGACTTGGAACTCTTTCTTGATAATTTGCTCTTACTTGAGCTTTGGAGCAGTCCTCTGAGTAGGGCAGTGATTACTGCTGTCACTCCCAGAGGGGTAAGAAGCTGCTGTCATGAGGCTGGTTGGTGCAGAGCCAGCTCTGAACCCTGTTCCTGTCGAGTACGACTGGCTGGTGCTCACTCATAGGTGTGGGGCTCCCACAGTGCTGGGCCACCCTCCTTTTCAGGAGGATCTCCCACGGGGGTGGGGAGGGTCTCCGGGGGACCTCGTCCTGCAGCTGTTCTGGACACATCATCCTCAGCATCATGTGCAAACACAGGTATGAGGGTAACTTTGCCCAGGTTCTAAGCGACCAGCCTCTGCTATGTGTCTGGGGCTTGGTTTCTGTGAGACCCAGCTGCCCATGGAGGGCAGGTGAGGCACTCACGTCTCGTTTCTTCTTCTCAGGCTTAAAGCACTTCCCAGAAGCAGGGGTGCATTACGCAGATAGCACCACAGGAGATGGGAGGGCCTTGGACATAGAGCTCAGTGGCAGCTGCAGCATAGAGAAGTTCTACGACGACCCGAAGAGTAACGACGGCAACAGCTACCGCCTGCAGTCCTGGCTGTACGCCAGCCGCCTGCTGCAGTACGCCGATGCTCTGGAGCACCTGCTGAGCACAGGTGGGCTCCCCGAGGCCGGCGGCCATGTGTGTGCCCTAGCCCCCTCTGGAGTCCCGCCATGTTCCATTGCCACTAAGTAGAGCTTTTCTTTGAGGGTGTTGGGTGAGGCAAGTTCTGTCTTTTTAATAAGATTATAAATTCCCCCACGATTCATGTCATTCCTGCTTCAGAGTAAAGTTTGCTTTCTGTTACTTCATTCCTGGGGACGGGGGTAGGATTGGTGGGTTTTGTAGGAAGTTTCCGTGCCGCTGCTCTAGGCTCCCCGGAGAGGTATCCACAGACGCAGGGAAGGAAGCACCTCTAAGTGGCTGTGATGACGTGTAGTCCCAGGCATGCGATGGCGCTATTGTCACACACAGATGGGACACACAAAACAGGCTTGTTTCTGAGGGCCAGGTGTGGGCTGGGTTCACCATGCACCCACTGGGTAGTGCTTACCCTGGAGAAAGTGCAGAGGTGGGGCAGGCAGAGCACACAGGGCCCTGTGGGCCCATGGAGTGTTTTAAGGGGGTGTGTTTCTGGAACCCAGCAAGAAACAGACAAGGGCCATTTGGGGCAGGTGCTGCCTAGAGTCTGGGAGACAGGCAGTAGGAGTCAGTGCGTAAAGTTAGCACCGAACAGGGTCTGGTCCGGGGTGGTGTGGGGGTGGCAGCATCCTGGGGACCAGCAGTATGGGTTAAACTCGGCCCCTCCCCCAGAGCATGCTGGGGGCAACAGACACTACTGTGCTGTGCCAGAGAGCCCCGGCCTCGGAGGTGCTGAACATGCAGCCGGCAGCAGACAGCGTGTATGCGTGCCTGAGAGGAGGTGCAGATTGTCCAAGTGTTGTGTCTGCCTCCTGTGGCGGCGGTGGCCACACCGGGGCGGCTGTCTGTTAATGCAGTGAGCTCACTTAAAGGCAGCTCAGCTGCCACCTGGGGGGTGTGCTTCATGGGTGGGAGAACAAGAAGGTCTTGCAACAAGGGCCCCCAGTAATGGATGGGACTGATTCACAGACCTGAGTTTAGGACCTACTGGCTCACACTCCAGCGGGCTCTGCGTGCACGGTGCATGCCCCAAGCTGCAGGACTCACTCTTCACCTAAATGTTTACACAGGAGTCTGGTTATTGTCTTGCTTTTCCGGAATTTTCTTAGTGATACTTTTCCTCAGGCAAACATAAGCCCTGATTTTGGTTAGTGTCGCTCCTGAGAAAAAAATGCGGTCTCCCTTTTGATGTTCTGTACCAGGACCTGGCTTGCAGGAGCTGCTTTGTCCTTGGAATTAATCCTGAGACTTGCCTTACCCCAGCTTCTTTTGGAAGCATACTTCAACCCTATCTTAGGGCTCCCTATTTCTTAGGGTGAAAAAAGAGCACTTTAAGTGAAAACTTGCTTCTTTTTGTGTTCCATGAACTGTTGCACATTGTGTAAGTGCCTACCGTGGGCCAGGTGCATTCTAGGAGCCTGGGAGGAGGAAGCAAAGGCTGCTACTTCCTAGAACTGACACTGTGGTAGGGAGAGAAAGCGTAAACATGGGCATGTTCAGTGTCCTATCCAGTAGTGAGAGGCTCGAGGGGGTTTGCTGTGGGCCTGGGGCCATTCTTCCTGGTGAGGAGGTGGGGGAGGCCTCCATGCTGACACAGCAGGCCTGAGTGCAGGGACGCCAGCCGGAGCTGGTGGGGATAGTGCACAGAGCCGCTGAGGTTACAGGAGGCTGCTGTGATGTGAGTGGGCTAGGAGTGGATGAGACAGGGTCAGAGAAGTGACCTGGGCAAAGATGGCTTTCCCTCTGGAGGGGAGAGGGAGCCATCAGGAGCTGTGAGCAGAGGTGTAACGGGATTGGGGTTCAGCTCTGAGAGTGCCCATCTGTTGGTGGGAGAGCAGCCGGGGTCAAGGGCAGAGGCTGGGCCTAGCTGGGGTCTGGGGCTGGGACTGGGACCTGGCCAACAGTCAGGAGGCCTTCAGCAGTTGGGTTCAAGATGTGGTTGGGAGGAAGCTGGTGGTTCGCTGATGAGTGGGGCACGGGGCATGGGGGGAGAGTCTGGATACTGCTGGGGTCTGGCTGAGAGGTCGGGCCAGGGCGGGATTGCGGTGGGTAGACAAGACGGAAAAGGTATGGTTTCAGACAGAAATACCTTCCTCCTAACGCGATAGGTTATAGCCGACAGGATGAGACAGAATGTGACAGCACCAAAACGAGAAGTGTTCTCATTTTCTAAAACGATTTCCCACTTAGAAGAACACGTCTGTGCTTTTGAAATATTTGATATGCAAAGTGTACCGTAAATAACTTTTGCCTTTCTGAAATGGAGTTACTCGTTTCCAGTGCTTTGGTTTGTATCTCTCTGACTTTTGATTTTGCTCCCCTGTTTCTGACAGGACAAGGCGTTGTGTTGGAGCGCTCCATCTTCAGTGACTTCGTGTTCTTGGAGGCGATGTACAACCAAGGCTTCATCCGAACGCAGTGTGAGTCGGGGCTGTGGTCAGGCCTTCCTGGGTGTGTTGTGCCGCTGGCTGAGGCTCTGGCAGACTCCTTTTATAGTTGGTGTGCACTTGGCACATGTGGTGACTACATGAATAAGTGCCTTTACTTGTTACATTAACAGGAAAAAAGAGCGTTCTTTCCACCCTCTCTTCCTCCTAAATTCCTATCTCTGGGAAAGCAGACAGGTTCCGCCAAACACCTAAGCTACTTTCTCTGATCTAGTTTAATTTCGCTGAATTAACCAGTTTCTAGTGTGTGATTTTGTGTGTCATCAGGATGTCTGTGTTTTTTGTGCCCGCACCTGCAGCTGGCGTCATCGTCTTCTTTCTCTTCTGTCTGATACGGCGGTATTCTGATTCCTCCCAGGACAGCGGCACCCTGTGGGGCTCATTGGAGGTCTGACAGGTGGACACGGACGAGGATGAGGTCTGGTCAAAGGTGGCCTGACTGAGGAGTTAGGGACACGTGTCTAAGGGGTGTCTAAGGAGGCATGTGCCAGGGCAGGGCTGTGGGGCCCTGTGCTCAGTCTGCTTGTTCATCTGAGTGCTCAGCTGGCCGGAGCCAGCGGCCGGGTCTCCCCGGAGGGCCGAGCACTACGGGCTGGTTAGTGAGTGGGGAGAGCCAAGCCAGCCAGGAGACGATTCAGGGCTGAGGCGCTCCGCTCTTGTCTGCTTCCATGTTCTGCTGTGAGAGCTGCTGGCTGCGTGCCGGGCTCAGTCCTAGGTGCCAGGGATATGACGATAGAAGACAAGGAAGGCTCTTGCGGTTCTGGCCAGGGTGAGGCAGGCATGGAAGCTGCATCGATGCTGGTTCCTCCTGGGGCTGCAGGAGCACACAGGAGAGCGCTAACTGGCAGGGGGAGACCGGGTGCTGTCAGCCACAGCGGCCTTGAGGAGGGAGCTTGGCGGCAGGGCGGCCGGTGAGCGGGGTGAAGCGTGGAGGAGGTTCCTGCGGTGTTGATGGCGAGGGCGGCCCAGGAGAGGCAGGTGGGGAAAGCCCAGAGTGAGCAGCGAGCACTGAGGCCGGGATCCTTGGGCTTCTGGGTTTCTGCCTACTGGGTCATCCTGCTGCAGACCTGAAGCTGAGTGGGCTCAGCGAGGGTGGCAGGAGGACAGTCAGCACCCAGAGAGTGCAGGGTCTTGTGGGACAGGAGCTGAGAAGGGCCCTCTGGGAGGCCAGCGGCTAGTGAGTGGCGTTTCCAGGTTGGGTTAGGGGAAACAGAGGACTTGAGAGTAGAGGGCACTGTGAGGTGGAAGGTGGTCTCCGAAGGGGAACTCCGCTCATAGGAGTCCGAGCAGCAGGAGGCGGAAGGACAGATGCCTTTCCTGAGGGCAGGGGAGGCTGGCCTGGCTCTGTGTTGCCCAGGTGGGAAGCTGAGATGAGACCAGGGGTTTCTTGCACGGACAGGAGAACAGTGCCCAAGGGAAACCTCGGTCACTCGCTGCGATGGCGTCATCTATGTACCCTGATAGTCCTCCAGGTCAGACCTTTGCTGACTTGGGTCCAAGGTATGCCCTGAATGGCCACTAAAACCAGACTCACTGCAGTGGTCACCTGAACATTTCCTTTAGAGCAAAGTCGTTGCCTTTCTGTGGCTCTAGTGTGAGCCCCAAAGTTGATCTCTTCTGGAAGTTTCCACCACGTGAACCTCTGCAGAGATGGCAGTTTCTTGATGTTGTTCCTGTGGTAAGTGAAGGTGGTGGTTTCATTCCAGCGCCCCACAGTGTGCTCTGCCTGACTTTCTAGTAACGTCCTTGTATGCCAGAGGACATCCAGGTGCAGAGTGTCCTCAAAACAGCACCCGTGTCCTTTAGGGCCACAGGTTGTATGTGGCTGTTCTGCATAGGATGACCCAGGGAGAGTGAGCCCTCAGCCTTAACTTGCTTTCTGTTTTATTTTGTATTACTAAGTCTGCTACAGTACGTAGTTCTGTGTAGCTGGTTAAATTTACTGAAACCAGGTAAATGTAGCTTCCTATTTTTCAGTTACTTGAAAAAGAAAGTGAATAACAATGGTCTGTCCTCGCTAGAGGAGACAGGACTGTGTCTGTTACTGCCAAGCACAGTGGGTGTGTAGGATGCGTCCCAGCCACAGGCCACCAAAGAGGACACTTGTGTGCCCTCTCCTGGCCTTCTTTGTGGCTAAGATGCCCTTAGAATCTGGCCTTTTGGATGACATGGAGGCCAGTGCATAAGTCCCAGCGTCCCGCCCTGTGGAGGTAATGTGCAGTCCTTGGGCCCAGGGCTTGCTGTCTGCGGGCAGGAGAAGCGCTGCAGGGCGGGGGCTGCCTCTGGCACCTGCCACGGGGTCCCGTGTTGCGTGTGTGCTGCTGGTGCGGACACCTGTACCTTCTGTGAGTCATGGATTGACACGTGGCTCTGGGCCCTGCAGTCTACCTTTGCCCTTTTACTTGGAAGGGTGCATGTTGGGGGATCCTGTGGCGGCCTGTCCATGACTGATGTGCCTCTCTCGTGTGTGTAGGTGTGGACCACTACAACGAGGTGAAGAAGGTCACTATCAGCGAGTACCTGCCCCCTCATGTGGTCATCTACATCGACGTGCCGGTTCCAGAGATCCAGAGTCGGATTCAGAAGAAAGGAAATGTAACTCAGCTTTTCAGTTGCAGACCACGCTCTTTCTACTTGTCCTTGTTATCTTGATATGTCCTCGTAGATCAGCACTTCCTGGTGGCAGTCACAGCAGTTTGCTGTCAGGTGCCACCGGCCTTCACAAAGATGGGCGGCCCACATGGTGGGGGCACCTGAGTGTGGGCCCTTGTGCGGTGGCTGGAAGGGGCTGTGGTCAGTCACTGCTCTCCGGCAGTGCTCTGCAGCCTGGAGCACCATCCCGCCGTCACACCTTTTCCCCTAAGCCACCCTGTGGGGATGGGTTAGTAGCTGGTTGCAGGCCCCTTGCTGTGTTCTGTTCTTTCGTGGGGCTTCTGCACCCAATATTCTGTTGGCCAAGTGAATGTGATTTCTAGCATCCTTTCAGTTTTCCCTTCCTGTTTAACTCAGGTTGAGCCCCTCTCCCTCCTTTCCTCTTGTGGAGACTAGAGCATAGGGGCTGCGTTCCCCGCTCAGGCAGCGCTGGCTGAGCCTGCATTAGGGGGCCGGAAGCTGCGGTTTGGTGCTGCTCGCTGGCTCGGGGCACAAAGCAGGACCCAGGACACGAAGGTGTCACTGCCGCTCAGACTAGTTCTTGTCTGCAGATACCACTCTCACGTGGAGTAGTTTTTCCTGGGACAGAACAGGTCTTCTTTCCAGTGCTGTGATGCAAGTGTAGGGTTGTTGTGGGCAGGGTCAGCAGCAAACAGAGAAGCAAAGGAAGGTACCAGGTGGAGGTCAGTCAGTGCCACAAAGAAACATGAAGTGGAAGATAACATGACTTACCTGTAGCATTGCTGAACTGTAAGAGGTTTTAGGTACTGAGACTGGCTGCTCAGATGTGGAGGTTTTGGTCTCTGAGTTTGGTGGAGCACAGTTCAGGCGATAAGGGAGGTGAGTGGTACAGGAAGTGGGAGAGGTGGTTGCCGTGTGCGAGTAGTGAAGGGAGAAGGCAGGAGGGAGTCTGTGGTGGAGAGGAGGGTGTGGGCTGGGGGAGAGATGGGCCAGTCCCCTTGTTGTCATGGTCTTAGCTGCCAGGCTCTGGTATTTGCGCACATGAGTGCTTGTGTGTGTGCTCTGTGTGTGTGTGTGTGTGCATTACAGTCCATGCCAGGTGGAATGTGTATACTATAACAGATTCTTCCTGCTCCCATTCTAAGCGTGTGTCTTAACCTTAACGTGTGAAAGGTTAGGCCATGGGATCCCCTGGGCAAACATGTGTGCCCTGCTGTGGCACAACGAGGTTGGCCCTGACCAATACTGAGGCCCCTTTCCTGTCATCTCTGCAACGCCCAGGAGGTGTTCCAAGAAAACCGTGTTTGTTGCTTGTTTTCAGCTTTTACAGGTGTGCAAGTAAAAGAAAAAGTCTAAAACATTCTGCTTGTTTTTCTCTGCTTTTGTTTAGCCACATGAAATGAAGATTACCTCCGCCTATCTGCAGGACATCGAGAACTCCTACAAGAAGACCTTCCTGCCAGAGATGAGGTGAGCTAAGCGTGCGATTGAGTCCTGTGGCGCGGCATCCCCACACGTGGTTCCCTGTGTCCAGCAGCCCGGGAGTTCACTCCTATTTATTACAGCGGATGTTGTCTGCAGTGTTATAATCTCATGTTTATAAGCAGCAGTGACAGCACACATTTCAGCTTAATTGGTGGGGATTTTTAGTTTCTTGGTTTGCTTAGTTTGCCCATACTTCTTTGTTTTATTTGTACAATCATTGGAGGCTAGAAGGAAAGCCATGCTGTATCCCACTCCAGGCAGTTAGCATCAGAGAACTCCTGTGTTTTAACCTGAGGTGGCAGCTGAGTATTCTTGGTTACCTAAAAGGCTTACTGAAAGTGCTCCTTGAATCCGTGCCGAGAATTCATGGAGGACAAGCAATTTGTGTAGATCCTTTTAAAAGTTATTCTTAATGGTCGTTTGGATTACATGAAATCCCACCAGGTCCTCCTGTTTCTTTCCTTCCTCCTGCTCACATTGTTTCTTTCCTGAAAACACAAAAGGAAATGTTCTCCCCTTGGTCTGCTCTTCGTCCCTAGTCCTTGGCTGCCAGTGTCTGAGAGGGAAGTCTGGGCCACTGTCCCTTGAGTCCCACTGGAAGGAGGTGTTTGATCTCCTCCTGAAGGTATCTAGCAGCTTGTCTTAAACGGTGTTAAACTTGAGCCCCTTGATGCCTAAAAATCTCATGCCTTTGCTTAAGATTTCAGTGTATGAAGGCGTGAGTAAAATCAAAGTAAGTTATGGTAACTTTGAAAGAAAAGTTTGATTTGTAAATTGAAAACTATTTTTTTTTAACCATAAGCATTGATGCATATGTTCCCGTGTCTGTTTTGTGCTAAGCTGTTTCCTAGCAGCAGGACAGAGCAGGGTGAGCTGTAGGTCCCTGTCTTCCTGTTGGACTGCTCTGTTTTCAGGACTAGAAGTGAAGGAAAAAAGCAGGTTTAGTAATCTGTGCTCAGGGGAATGTATAGACATATGTGAAGAAGCAGAAGAAATGGAGATAGTTGACCCTTGTGTTGCAGTTCCAAAACTCTTGGAGATCTGACTCTAGAAACCTCAGCTGAGAGACGGCGTCCTGACAAATTCTCAAACGAAATTTTTAGCTAATAATGCCTGAGTCAGGCTCTCTGTGAGGTTTTCTTTTACTTTGTGGTGATTTTCAAGAACTTCTTCTAGAGGGCTTCCTGATAATGAAGTATGTTCAGTGGCCATCGTAAGCTCCCCTTGCGTCATCTCTGTTCTGGCCTGGATACCTGCCCTGGTTACATCCCTGCGCGCCCAGGGGGTCCTCTTGCTCTGGTGGTCCTGTCTCGGGGGGCATCAGGTGAACAAGGTGAAGGGAAGGAGGGGCGCTTAGGGTAGGTGTGTGTTTCTCATGGAACACGTGTAGCACGTGGCCACTAACGGGACAGGCACGGGGTTGTGTGCTTGTCGCCATGAAGGAGAGGGTGCCTCTCCACGACTGATGGTCTCGGTGCTGACTGTAGCGTGCTAACCTGAAGACACCACACGTGTTGGGGACTGTCCCCTCCCCTGCTTTCAGGAGAGTCCAGTGGAGCCCTGCTCTCAGCAGTTTGTATAATGAGAACAATAGACAGACAGGTGAATGTGTGGGATTTAATTTGATTTTTCCAAATGAATAGCATAGTAAAGATTTTTAAAAGTTGTAGGTCACCTGCTCTCCTGCCACGGAGACTCATTATACCACAGGCACTGGTCTCTCCCCTTGTGGTCCTGCTCTGTTCTCAGCTCTGTCTTCCAAACACACATGGTCTGTCCACTGTCATAGCTCAAGCTGTTCTGGGAGCCACTTACGTTGGCGGTCATTTGTCACATTTAAAAGAGCACCTGTGTGAAAGTTTCTGTGTAGCCCAATTTATATAAGTGTTCAATCATAGACCAGGGTCCTGCCACGGCTTGGTGACCTACTTGTGTCTCGAAGTTTTCTCTTGGGAATTCACTGTGAGATTTGACTAGAACTGCCAAATTGTTCATGAAATTTTTTTTTTTAAAGATTTTATTTATTTATTTGACAGACACAGATTACAAGTAGGCAGAGAGGCAGGCGGAGAGAGAGGGAGAAGCAGGCTCCCTGCTGAGCAGAGAGCCCGATGCGAGGCTCGATCCCAGGACCCTGGGATCATGACCTGAGCCGAAGGCAGAGGCTTTAACCCACTGAGCCACCCAGGCGCCCCTGTACATGAAATTTTAAGAAACTATCATGACTAGGTTATCTGAAGTTTGTAAGTATTTGTGATTTGTGTTTTAGAATTCAGGAGGTATTTCCCACAGAAACAATTTAGGTTTCCTAGGTTTGGTTATTTAAAATCATTTAGTTAAATATTACATATTTATAGTACTAACCTTAGAAGGTAAAATTGTTAGAGTATTAATAGTTAATCAGTAAAATCAAAATTGAATAAGAGAAGTGTCTTTTGGCTTGAATGTCAGTATTTGAAGCAAAGTAGATTTACTGGGCTCGATTAGTCTTGCTGGCACCTGAGCCAGTCTCTCCTATGTTAGCTCTTCTTTTGTGACCCAGACACTGTCATCTTACGTGTCCTGTCTGAACGCATGAAGAACGGTGCAGCTTTGGTCAAAGTCGTATTGTGAGATTTTACGAGGCACAGTGAACTACCATAGGAATATGTGTTTTCTGGCTTTGTCAACATTTATGCTGAAGATTGTTGGAGAACATGTTTTTTATCCTCATTACCTTATGTTGTGGAGCTGTAGCTGGGTTTAGCAAACATCTGTGTAAACAATTGTGAAGAGACATTTACTCTACTCCATTTATAAATGTCACTGTTAGCCCTGCTATTCCCAGGAGACCCAGGGGTTCCTGGGAGAGGTGTGCCTGGGGGAATCAGGCAGCTCGCTCCTTAGGCCTTGATGGTGTCCCTGAATCTCTGAGACCCTTGTGGGCCACCCTCTTTGTTTCGGTCTCCCTTCACAAACAAGCTGGTGGGAATGGGGGGTGGGCGGGGACCCAGCAGGAGGCTTTGATGTGTCCTCTGTCATTTTGTCACTGAGGCACTTGCTGTGGGATGCTGCTCGTTACAGGCACCTGGGAAGCAAATGTTCGTTGAACTGAGTCACACGAAGATGGAAATGTTAGGCTGTGAAATTGGCTCTGTGAGTTGTTCTCAGTAGGTGGTCTGGAGTCTCACATTCTGTGAGGGCGGGGGCCCTGTCTTCGTCCTCTGGCCCATGCTGCGCCGTGCCTGCCACCTCCAGGGGCTTTGAAAGTGTGCTGTTTTGTGTGCCAGAGGTACCCGTCACTGCTTTCCTGACGCCTCTGACAGCCACGCCAGGGATGCCACATCCACGGTGAGCATTTACACGCCTATGAGATAGACAATAATGCTTCCGTGCTAGCCGCCCTTCCTTGATCATCACGGAGTGTCCACGACTCTGTCTCCTACACACATGGTTTAATTCTGACTCGTGTGGCTTGTGGAGGGAGATCACTACCCTTTGTGCCTTTCTCTTTCTAGTGACAGTGGGAGGCTGTGGGTGCTTAAGGAGGAAAGATGCTGAGTTCTCGAATGAGGAGTGGCTCTTGCTCTGGCCAGGAGGGCGGGTGCAGTGAGCTTCCGTTTCTGGCTTTATGGGGCCGTCATCATTGTGCCTGTGGTTTCTGATCATTTTCTTCTATCTCTAGACAAAAAATGGAGTGATTGGGCTGCACCGAGAAACTGTCATCTAGTCGAATGACTTCCTTTGACTATAGAATGCAGGCTTCTCTGTAAGCACAGCACCTAAGAAATTGGGGATTCGTAGGAGTCCATAATAATTAGCTACTAACTGAGCTCCTTAAACCAGTGGCCCGCTGAAGGTGGTTCCTGGTTGGTGAAGTTGGATACCATTGTGTAGGGTCAGATGTGGATTTCAGGTTGAGCATAGCTTGTAAGGTCTCGGACTGTCTGTGGATTTACCCTCCACCAGTAGGGGGGTGCTGTGTTAACGACTCCTAAATGAGAGGGTGTCCCTTGTGTAATCTCCTTGGGTGTGTCATGCACCTGATCTGGGGGAAGTAGTAGTCTGTCCTTGACATTCTGCTGTCCCCTTTGCGGGAAGGAGGTCAGACATTTCTGCAGTGATGGGCTTTCCAGCAGGCCTCCAGTCTGAGCGGCCTCACCATCTCTCTGGCTGGGGCTGTGGCTTCAAGTCTTCCATGGTTTGGTCTGGAGGTGGTGGCAGAGGCAGCCTCTTTCATCTGTCAGGTACAGACTTTCCCATCTGTTGGCTGGCAGTCATGTCCTGGGCGGGCAGCCAGCCGTCTGCATGGTGGGGGCATGCACAGAAGTGCTGGAAAGGGCATCCTGCCATCTCCTTCTTTTCAGGACCTAGCTGTGACTTTTCAGTGTTTAGACGAAGGGCCAAGGACTAATGGAACTAGGCTGTTGCCTTCCTGCTGCAGACTTGGGTTGTCTCCTAGATTTGAGCAGCTCAAGTACCCTGTCCTTCCTCCTCCACCACTTGGCTGTTCTCCAGGCCCACGTCCAGTGATGAACCTGTGGCAGTGGTGACCATGCACCCTGTCCCCCTCAGCCCTCAGTGTCTGGTGCCGGTGCGGTGGGGTGGGGTAGCCAGAAAGGAAGTCAGGAGATATACCTGCTGTTGTCACTGTCCCGCCAGAAGCTAGCAGGTCCTCCTCAGCCTCTCAGGCCCCATGAGCCAGCACGTGTCCAGCACACTGTTCTCTTCAGAATGGGTAGCTTTAATGTTTGTAGGAGTAGACTTTAATGTTATATACTCATTTGTTTATAAGCTTAGAAGATTTACCGTGAATTTCTTCTTGCCTTTCCTTACAGTGAGAAATGTGAGGTGTTACAGTACAGTGCAAGGGAAGCTCAAGATGCAGAGAAGGTAAGAAATCGGCTGAGAAGTTTATAATTATTCTTAAATTTGATTCATATGTAAAGTTCTTATAAATCAGATAATCAGTTCAGCTCCCACTGGTCTTAGAAATGTCTGCATTTCATAAGCTCAAGGAGGCACTAAGGCAGCCCATCACTCCCCTGGGCATGAGATTTTGATTTTCATTTAAATAATTCAGTTTCTAGGATCTTAAAATTGTAGAAGGTACATTAGTAAGTGCACTTTGTAAAATTCAAGTCAATCTCTGTGCTATTTTCAAGAGAGCTTAATGAGTAATAGCCAAAAGAAATTGAAAAAGAATAATGCAGGAACATTTGCCTTCCCAAATACAAAAACATATTGCAAAATTATGGTGATGAAAGCACTGCAGTATTACTACAGGAATTAATACGTGGTGTAATGGAACAGGAGCAGAGAGTGGAGAAACGGTTGTGTGTGTGTGTGTGTGTGTGTGTGTGTGTGTGTGTGAGTGAGTGACTTGACTTTGGTAAAGGTAGAGCTTTAAAGAGGAAGAAAAAATGAAGTAGAAGGAAATGGACTGTTTCTTAAATGGTGTTGAGGCAGTGGATCATTACACACACAAAAAGTCCCGTATCTTATATATTAATTGTAAATTGTAAAAAGCAAAACAGAAGATATGAAAATTCTAGAAGAAAATGCCAGTGTTACGATGTGGGGTTGAGGTCTAGATGGTGATGAGGTCTAGAGCGCTGTGGAGTCAACGGCCTGGCCGGCTCCGGGTGCGGGAGCAGGAGAAAGCTCTGGCAGAAGGTCTTCTCCGTGGAGAGGAGCGCAGTCCCTGAGCACCCGAGACAGTGTCCCTTTGTGGTGCTGGGACAGCGCTGAGGACGCCAGCGGCCCATTCTGCTCCGACGGATTACATCCCACGTGTTTTTGTTTCTGGGGACGTAGTTGTGTTTAGGAGATTTTCACACCTTGAGAGATGTTCAGGTGCTGTGTGTCTGAGTAGGAGAATGCATTTGCTCTATAACACTGTGTTGTGTTTTGTGTTCAGGCTCAAATTCGTGAAAGTTAGGAGAGGACCCTGAGTTTGGCATGTTTGGAGACAGCATTTGGAAAGACTGCCCCTCTGGGAGGTCGGACTGCAGGCTGCGGGTGTGGGGCTGGAAACAGTGTATTGGATCTCTCTAGGAAGTGGATTCATTTTCTTGTTCTCTAGGGAGGAAATAAGTAGTCTGTCCCTGACACTTGGTTCCCCGAGTCTTCATGATTTTTTTGTCCTGTGCTGCTTCTCCCAGCCTCACACATAAGCTTTCTGCCATCTGTGTGTTAGCTGGGCCAGGCATCCACGCCGAGGGTCAGCTCCACTCCCCTGCCCCTGACCCCAGCGTCCTCCAGGCTGGGCACCCACACTGAGGGTCAGTGCTCAATCCCATTTCCTCCCTGAAGGCCATCTGTCCGAATTCCTTTCTTTTTGATTTCTGTGCTGATTGTTCCTGTTAGATATTCATGGCTTATAGTATATTAAAATGTTATCTCCCTTAAATTTTCAAAATGGGACTCTACATGAAATTGAAACTGTTTTTGTCTCAGGTGGTAGAGGACATCGAGTACCTCAAGTACGACAAAGGGCCATGGCTTGAGCAGGACGACCGCACTCTTCACCATCTGCGGATGCTGTGAGTTCCATGCCGTGGGGAATCAGCCCAAGAGGACGAGGGGCTGGGTGTTGGAATGTGGGCCCTTGCCTGCTGTAGGGACGTGGAGAAGTTTGAAGGAATTCTGTTTCAAGTGAGGTGTTAACAGTCCCAGCAATAATGGGGTGTACTTCCGGTTCCCTTCAAAGAGGCTGTTGCACGATTGGTTAATTGATCGCCAGTATTAATTCAACAGATATTTTGCTTCTACCATGAGCCAAGCACTGTACCAGATTTAGAGGATTTGGCATCAAATAAAACTCCTGCTTTCATCTCCTCTGGGCACTTTGTCCTCCCGTCCCCAGACCCAGGATGCTGGGGAGATGGGCATAAATCCTGTTGCTGGTTCGCTGGCCGAACAGCGCCCTGATTTGCAAACACAACAGAGTGCTTTCCCCAGCTAGTGCCTCGACATCCCTCTGGGTACCATTCACTGTTCTGTGAGGCCAGTTGTGTCAGACAGTGAGTGTCTCATGCATGGAGCCACTGTCACACCTCCTGGGCCCTAACGTGAGTTCCTTGGACAGGCTGCATCATGAGTGGGTTACCGCATGTGTGAGTGACCTGGGGCTGCTGTGGCGAGTGGCCACACACAGCGCTAGTCTCCTAGTTCTGGAGTCCAAAAGCCCAAAGTCAGGGTGTTGGTAGGGCCGCCCGGCTCTTCAGGATCGAAGAAGAACCTTTCCTGCCTCTTTCGGCTGCTGGTGGCTGCTGGTGGTCCTCTGGTGGCCCCATCGCTCCCACTCTGCCTCTGTCCTCTTGAGGTCTTCTTCCTGGAGTGTCTGCATTTGTGTCTACATTTCTCTCTTGCTATAAATTCACATGTCATGGGATTAGAACTGCTGATGCCCTGTGATCACATTTTAACTTCTCTCTACAAAGACTCTGTTTCTAAATGAGATCCTATTCACAGGTTCCGAGCAGACATGAATTTTGCAGGGACATTATTCAACCCAGAACACCATGTGTTTTGAGGGGCCCTGAGCCCAACCCCACACTTGAGAACTCACTGGAAGGACTCGGGAATCACAGCAGATGGTTGTGCTCATGGCTAAGGTCTTCCCAGGGAATCAGCGAGGATTCCCAGCTGGTCAGTGAGGAGAAAGGCACACAAATGTGGAGCAGTCCAGGCACAGGCGCTCTAGGCTCCCTCCCACGAGGGATGAGCCAAATGAGCTGCTTTGGGCCCAAGAAAAGCAGTAACATGTGCTTAGGCAGTCTTTCTGCCACAGAGCCCATCAGACACTCGGTGCCCAGGGTTTTGATTGGGTGCTGGTCATGTTGGTCTTAGCAGCTGCTCAAGTTCTGACCTTGAGTAAGAAGTCAGGTGTTCCCCGTAAATCATGTTATACCCCGGTGCCCAGTGTGTGGTGCCCCCGCCTCAGGGCAGCATTTTATTAGACACTGAGGCCTCAGACACCAGCCGAGGGAGACCGCAGTCTCGGGCCTGCTCTGTTTCTGAGAGCTAGGCTTCTGGAAGACAGGTCTTGGGCAGGAGGGCAGATCTGAACCCAGGAAATGGAAGTTTCCTGTGAGGGTAGTGGCTGCCCCCTCCAAGAAGGGTGGGGCCCCATGTCACTAACTTACCTATTTGTCTCCAGCAACGGCCTGTGCTGGAGGCTCAGCATCAGCCTCTGTTCCACCATGCTGGACACACATTGGCTGCGCTGTGTCAGTTTTGGGGAGCATCGTTGTGAGTGTTGAGCCCACAGAGAGTGTCCATCCTGCCTGGTGACCACTCTGCCTGTCAGCCCATTGGCTAAGCTCTGCCCGAGCAGGTGCCCAGGGCCAGAGCTTCCCTGTTTGCTGGGGAGTTGGCGGGCTCATGGTGTTTCTTTTGATAATGGACACGCTCATTTCTCTGCGCTTGGATGCACCCTAATGTCAGCATATCAGAGTCCATAGATTTTAGGAATTTCTCATGTTGAACCTGTTGATTTTGTTATTAAAAGTGGGACCTAAAATTTTAGTCATTTTAGCAGTTTTTTTTGTTTTAGGGTTAAGATGGAAGAAATAGCACATGGGAAAGATCATACAGTTGTGGGGTTGGGGGAAGGCTTGGAGTGGCCTCCGAAGACGTGACCTAGTGTTCCGTGGCAGTCCGTGCTTCTGACAGGTGGAGGGGTGTGGGCAGGGGTTGGGTGAGTGGGGCTGTGCCTTGGGCATGTGGACATTCCCTGATGGTTGCATTGTCTTCGTAGTGATGGGAAGTGGGTCATCAGCCACAGGTGGCAATGGAGGGGATGGGTGGGCTGAAGGTCTGAGGAGGGAGGAAAGGTAGAAAGTGTTGTCTGGGTGTTGGAGTGGGGAGAATGGGCCGGGAGTGTGCTATGGACAGCAGGGTAGGGCGGTGGCACTAACATCCGGTGGAAGGGGGACGGCCTCCCGCTGCTGCAGCTGCCCGAGGGTCTGCAGGGAGGGGGCAGAGCTCTGGAGCCCAGCAGGATCAGCGAGAAGAGTGTACAAAAGCGAGTGAGTGTGATGGTGAGAGACGTGACGTGGGTGAGGCGGCAGGGAGCATAGAAGTGGCGGTGGAAGCCAGCGGACTAGCGATCAGAGTCCCACTGGCTCACCCTGGGGTCGGATCTGGCCCCCTGTGGTTCTGGCACGTCGCACCTGAGTTTGCTCCACATTGGGAGTGAAGCCGAGCACACTGGGTGCGGGCATGCAAACACACCGTACAGCTCTCCTTGCGTGAGCACTGTTCTTGGGAAAATACATGCTGGTCTGCCAGCTGGACCGTCTTCCCGAAGTCCTATGCAGACCATGAAGTTCGAACAAAAAGCAGACAGACAGTTGTGATTTTGATGCCAAAGAAAAGTGTTTGCTTTACTTTACATTTTATAAACACTGAGCTTCAAATAGTTTGTTTTTATTGCCCGTTTATTTGTCCTTCGTGAATTTTTCTTCACACTTATTGATCTTTTTTAAAAAACAGCTCTTTGTTTTCTTGAATTTCTATATTTTTCTTTTTCAGTCTGCTTCCTGTTCTAGTTTTTATCATTACTATTTTTCAGAGGCCTAGGTGCTCGATTTCAGGTCTTCTCCATACGTGCCGTCTATAGGTGCTGTTGGTGTCCCTCTGGCTTAAGGGCGCTAATGATCTGAGAAGCAGCTGTGCTTGCCATCTCCGTGTTTGCCTGGGCTCGGGGGCTTGACGTGCTCAGGCTTGCTTTCATCTAGAGTCATGCCCTGGTCGGGCGGGAGAAGAACTCGCCTCCTGCCATTGAGTGGAAATTCTGGCAGTGTCAGGAGACCAGGCTCTGTCGCAGGCGGGGGTGTTCTTCTCGTGCACGCCCCCCTCCCCCCCAACTTCTTGGCCCATGGGGTCCACGAGCAGGGGTGTGGCGAGATCTTAGCTGTAGGAACACATGGCCCTGTCTCCACTGACTTGTGTTGTTGCCTCATGTACTTTGATGCTGTGCTGTCGTGTGTCTTCATGGAGAACTGACCCCTTCCTCGCCACGGAGCGCCCTGCTGCCTCCCTGTTAATGTTCCTGTTCTGCAGTCTGTCATGTCCGAATGGGTGCTGTCTGTTCCGGCTTGATTCGTGTGGGTGTCTTCCTCCATCCTTTCCCTTTGGACCCGAGTCTGCTTACCGTGGGTGTCGGAGCCACATAGATTCAAGGCCCGTGTTTTCTTCTTTTCTGACTGTCTCTGTGTCTTAATTGCCATGTGTGGACAGTTTACATTTAAAAGGAACGTTGATGTATGTGTATTAACATTCACTGTGTCTCTCAGGGAAGGTTTTTCGTTTGCTGCATTTGCTGTTTGTTTTCTTTCTCCCACCTTGTCTGGTTGGACCTGAGCCTCCTTTCAATTCCATCTTCCCCTCCCCTGGCAGAGCGGTTGCACTTCTCGCCGTGTGCTCGTCACAGTCCACGTCCCCCAGCTCTGTCACCTCTCAGGTGGGGCCGGGACCTCCAAGCAGAGTGCCCGTTTCCTCCCTCCATCTCCTTTTCTTCCGGGATCAGAAGTTGATTTGCAAGGATGTGTTCTTGTTGGAGGGACAGGAGTGATGACTTTCAGGCTCTTTCCTTACTGCACCTGAAACTGGAAGCCTCTGTTTTTGAAAGCTCTGGTTCACTTTTTTTGTCTAGATGCTGCTCTGTGCAAATGTTTTCGTAAACTGACCTAAATGAGATATATATGGTGCATTCTGAACCTTGCTGGAGCCCCTTTCAGCAGCCGTGTAGTGTCTGCCTCTAGGTCTGAAGGCTCAGGATATTAGCCTGAAATGAATCATGGTTACAGTGTCAGCACTGTGTCCAGAAGGCATTCCAGAAATGTTTCCCGATACTCTCAATACCACAGTGCCCCTGCCCAGTGAGGGCTCCCCTCACCTTACAGCTGGGGAAGCCGCAGCTCAGGAGTGCCGACCTGCTCGGTGAGGAGGGGCCACCGTGAGCTGCCTGCGGCCCAGCGTGCAAACCTTGCTGTCTCCCCTCCTCCCAGCAGCTCAGGCTTGGATCTTCGTGGGCTTATCACCTCCTCCTTCTGTCATGCTGCTAGGACCCTCCTTTCCCGGCCGGCCCTCTTACCCGCACATCCTGAGTAACACTCTGAGGCCTGTGTGTGTTTGTCCCTGCTGCTTTCTCTCCCTCTCGTCATCTTTCCTAACTTTTGTTGTCTTTGAGGTTTGGTCCTCTCATTCTTGATCTTTATCCTGCCATTATTTCTTCCTATTGCTCATCCTATGTGCAAGGCAGTGCACACCAGGCTAATTTTCATAAAAATGTCACAGTGGCGCTGTTTTCCTTTCACTTTGGGTCCTTCAGTGGCTCACCCTTGTTTGGTTATCAATCCAGATTTCATTTCTGCAAAGTAATTCAGAGTCCTGATCATCTGGTTCTCCCTCTTCCTGAATCTGTTCCCTCCCCTACCTGCCCAGTAATTGTCTAAAAATCCTAGCTTAAGTCTGGCTATATTCAGTCTTTTCCCCCCGAATACCCTCTCTTCATTTCACCAGGCTTTATATGTGATTCTTGTTCATGTCAGTGACTACTGGACGCAGGCATGAGGGAGCATGTGAGAAGGTGGCTGTCCTCGTGCTGGGCTGTCCCACCAAGGCCAGGGGCCTGCTGACTTGTTCCACTGAAACAGACTCGAGTTCTAAACACAGTCTGGAATGTGTGTTCATTTGATTCCAGACTGTGTCCAAAATGATAATCTTAAGATCCTGATTTTAGTGGTTACTTAGTTGTATTATTGTCAGATCACAGAGAAGGGTTCAGTACTTCCCTTAAAGATTATGGATTACAGCCCTCAATTCACTGTTTTATTTTGCTGTAGATGGTCTGTCCGCTCCTTCTCGTGGTCCATCACTCCTGTGCCCCGGGTATTTCATAACCGTGTGCAGCAGTAATTGTGTTTATTTTCATGTGAGTGCCATTTCTTAATTTGGGGGACTCAAATGAAAATTATGCCCAATTTTCTAAGATAATTACTATAAACATGCCATTTACCAGTTACACTCATTTCGTCTAGAACCTGACCAAATTATTGGGTTCGAGCATTTTTGTTCCATCTCAGTTACGTATGCTGGTGTGTAATTACGTGTGCGCCTATGCTGAGAGACGGTAACTGTACATGTCAGCCTGGATAGCATTTTGTGTTCCCGTGCATATTCCCTAACTTACTGTCTGGCGCCCGCCTTGGTACATTTCATTCCTGGGTTGGTGACTCTGGTCACCAGGCAGGGCTTCATGTGTACGGGGCTCTGGGCCCCTGCCTCCCACTTCCCCAGAGCCTGGGCTGCCCTCCGCTCACCCTGTTTGCTTCATCCTGGAGGCTTCTGTTTCTTGTGACTCTGGGACGAGGTCCTTATAGTACGAAATCCTGGGGCCGCAGTTGGTGGGGTACGAGTTTGGTATCAGAGTGTGGTGTTCAAACAGAACTTTGTGGCTCGGGACAAGCTGACAGGTGGACTGCGGACATGTTTTAGGAGCGAGGATAGACATTCTGTCAGTTGGGAACCAGTGTGAGCCATAAGACATAATTTACTAGGTGTTTTTTCTGTCTTTTCCTGCCTCACTCTTTTAGAATATGGGGCCTACTGCCATGTGTTGTGAACCAAGCCCCGCTACAGTTCATCTTCTTCTTCGGGCACTTTGGCTTCCGATGTTAAGAGGATATGTTATTTTCAGCCAGTTTTTGAAATCTCCTCAATTAGATTTAAGTGCTTTGTGAACAGAATGTTTTCTTTCTCTCTGTTTTGCTCCCTGGGTCATAAAATGCTTCCCTTTCGTCTCTGTTCCTTACTTATCTTCAATCTAGAGTAATTGGGTTGATGGAAGGTCACCACTCTTGGCATTTACAAGAGACAAGACACCATAGGCTCTTCCCAGCAGTCACCGCTTGAGCTCATGGTGACATGTTGCGACAGTGGTTTAGCCGAGTTTAAACAAGTTGTAGACAGTTGCAGCAGATTATTATTATTATTATTTTTTATTTCTTAGACAGAGACAGATCACAAGTAGGCAGAGAGGCAGGCAGAGAGAGGAGGAAGCAGGCTCCCCGCTGAGCAGAGAGCCCAACGTGGGACTCGATCCCAGGACCCTGAGATCATGACCCGAGCCGAAGGCAGAGGCTTTAACCCACTGAGCCACCCAGGCGCCCCAGCAGATTATTTTTTTAATGTTTGGAGACAATTGGAAGCGTATTTGTTGGAAGAGACGGTCTATTGTGGGGGGGGCATATAAACTGTACTTCAGCCAGACGAGGCATAGAGGGCGCTATTGCTCTGTATGTTGCCCACTGGCTCCGGGGCCAACAAGTTCTTAAGGGATTTTCCAGAATTTTGTAGGGTTTTCAAACTACTGAGAAAACCAAATCATACTCCACTGTGACATCTGTTAACATTTAAAAACACTAATTTTCGTTTTTAGTGGAAATGGTTTACTGTGAGATCACTTTAAAAATTATCTCTATAAAAAGAATAATTCTCTGTGTTAACAATAAAGGGATGTGTACTTATGTGTTCTCTGCACCTGCGTGCAAAAGTCTGTTGTGTGAACAGCTTACTGGGGGGCTGACAGGGAGCCCTGCTCTTGGTGTGCCCTAGTAAGCCCAGCTTACTAGGGGGGCTGACAGGTGAGCCCTGCTCTTGGTAGCTGGCTGTGTGCCTGTGGACGTCCACAGAGATATCCCTGGGCCGCATTTCCTGGGGGGGGTGATATTTGATGCCAGATTATGAGTCTGTGTATGAGAGAAGTCTCATTTGTCCCAGTGACCCTCAGGATGTGCCTCTTCCTGCTCTCCTCTCATCCCACCTGCCGCATGTTCTTAAGGCACCGCGGTCCTCGGCAGGAGGGGCCTGGGGAGCACCGGCCCAGGATCAGATCAGGGAGTTCTGACTGTGGCTGTCTGCCCCGGCTGCCAGGGGTCTGGCCTTGGCCACCATGGGTCTGGACTCTTTATCACAAAGTAGCTGAAAGCCAGATGCATTCAAAGAACTTCCATTTGGGCCATTATAAACAGAAACCTTTTTTGCCTTTGTAACTCATTAATGGGAAAAGTGGTCATTTAAAGTAATTATTTGATTTGTTTTGAGCCCTTAAGAGAGGAGACTTTATTTAAATGTTTCTTTCTAAAAGCCCCAAAAATGCTTTTCATCTTCAAGTATAGCGGTCATATTCAGACTAAATTTGATTTAAAATAAGCAGTTATAACACAGTGTAAATATTTCAGATTTCAGCCAAAATAAAATGGTGAAACAAGGAGCGTATCCTATGCTTTGTATTTGTTGGTGCGAAGCAAGGCGAGGGTGTGCCTGGCTGGCCTGTGTGGGCCTGCCACCCCTCCCCCCGCCCCAGGCTCCTGACTTCCCAGTGGCCCTTCTGCTCCTGGAACCTTTTGGGCCGGGCAGCAGGACACCGTGGGGTAAATCTGGAGGAACTGCATTACTTGCTGCCTTTCCCTCACGATTCACTAGTGAGGTTTTTTTTATTTTTTGTTTTTAATTAATTAATTATTTATTTATTTTTAAATTTTTACTTTTTAAATTTCTTTTCAATGTTCCAGAATTCATTGTTAATGCACCACACCCAGTGCTCCATGTAATGCGTGCCCACCACCAGGCTCACCCAGCCTCCCACCACCTGCCCCTCCAGAACCCTCAGATTGTTTTTCAGAGTCCATAGTCTCGCATGGTTTGTCTCCCCCTCCAATTTCCCCCAACTCCCTTCTCCTCTCCATCTCCCCATGTCCTCCGTGTTATTCCTTATGCTCCACCAATAAGCGAAACCATATGATAATTGGCTCTCTGCTTGACTTATTTCACTCAGCATAATCTTTTCCAGTCCTGTCCATGTTGTGTTGATACAAAAGTTGGGTGTTTATCCTTTCTGATGGAGGCATAATACTCCATAGTATATATGGACCACATCTTCCTTATCCATTTGTCTGCTGAAGGGCATCTTGGTTCTTCCACAGTTTGGCGACCGTGGCCATTGCTGCTATGAACATTAGGGTACAGATGGCCCTTCTTTTCACTACATCTGTATCTTTGGGGTAAATACCCAATAGTGCAATTGCAGGGTCATAGGGAAGCTCTATTTTTAATTTATTAAGGAATCTCCACACTGTTTTCCAAAGTGGCTGCACCAACTTGCATTCCCACCAACAGCGTAAGAGGGTTCCCCTTTCTCCACATCCTCTCCAACACTTGTTATCTCCTATCTTGTTAATTTTGGCCATTCTAACTGGTGTAAGGTGGTATCTCAATGTGGTTTTGAACTTTTTTTTTTTTTAAGATTTTATTTATTTATTTGACAGAGAGAGATCACAAGCAGGCAGAGAGGCAGGCGGGGGGGGTGGGGGGTGGGGGGTGGGAAGCAGGCTCCCTGATGAGCAGAGAGCCCTTTTGGGGCTCGATCCCAGGACCCTGAGATCATGACCTGAGCTGAGGGCAGAGGCTTAACCCACTGAACCACCTAGGTGCCCCTTCAATGTGGTTTTGATTTGAATCTCCCTGATGGCTAGTGATGATGAACATTTTTTCCATGTGTCTGTTAGTCATTTGTATGTCTTCATTGAAGAAGTGTCTATTCATGTCTTCTGCCCATTTTTGGGGGAAAAAAAAAGATTCATTAGTTTTGCATGTTTTAGTGAGGGCTCACTATGTGCTGGGCAGTGGGCGGCGTGGGGGTGGTGTTTTATCCATGCTATTCCTGTGTTTATGTGTCCCAAACCTCATCCATTCTGGAAAGGTGGTCCTCTGTGGCTGCTCAGGCTTTCTGGAGACTCTCCCTCCGGTTCTGAAGGTCACCTCAGAAAAAGAGCTGCACACAGACCTCATGGTCTGGGGTAAAGTTTTGCGTCCAGAGAACCGTCTGGGAATGAATGGCATTTATTTGGATGTATGTACTTTTTTAAAAATCAGTCTTACAGCTTATTTTGTTGTGTTTGAATGGTTTAGTGTGGTCTCTATTTATCTTATTTTGCAGGGTTCAGAATAAGCTGGAGGTGCTGAATTATACAACCATTCCCATCTACCTCCCAGAAGTCACAATTGGAGCTCACCAGAGTGACCGTCTCTTCCAGAAATTCACAAAGGTGAGATTTGGAAACCAGGTGAGCTGTCTGCTATGAACCCTGCGACTGGCCCCAAGGTCACATCTCTGAAAAGGTTTTTATTGTTTTTTGCCTGTTTGTTTTAGTGAAAGAGCTTCCTTTTCATTTAAGTAATTCTCCCTTAATTCTCCCTTCTTCACCTCCCCATCCTGTCACTGGTGCAGCTCCTCTCTCTGCAGGGCCGCATGCCACAGCGTATTATCTTGATAGGGACACGCTGTCTGTTGTCTAGCTCTTGTCTGCAGAGCGCACTTGGGGTATTGCTTGACTCCTTATGGTACCTGTGTCCACAAGGAATGAAGCTGTGCATCTGCAGCTGGAGAGAGCACAGGGTTGGGGTGCAGAGCCGGGTCAGGGGAGGTGGAGCTCAGGAGGCTCTGTGTTACTGGTCTTCTCTGATTTCCATACATTTTTATGAATTGCTTGTTTTCTGAATTGTTTGTGGATAGTCATTTCAGGCAGAATTCTGTGAACTTCGAGGGCACATATAAGTGGTGTAGTAGAAGCCCGCAGATGAGGGAGAGACTTTTCTGGGAGTCCTGCTGTCAGTGGAGGGCTAAAGGCATGATCCATTTCTACACCAGCCGTGGGTGGGGCTTGTTACTGGCAATAGTGTGGAAGGATCGCGCTTAGATTAGATCACCAAGCTGAGCAGCCAGCATTTAGATTAGTTTCAGCCTTAAATATTATTGCGTTACCGTAATTCTCTGATGCTTACAAGTTGCCTCAAGCACTGACTGGGTGTCCACAAGTATATCCCACTACATGCTATCTTTCTGGAGATACTTGGCATTTTCTTTAACAGGAGTTCTTCTGGTTGTTTTGGAAGTGATTGGATTCATTGTAGGAACCTGGGGAAGTACACGGAACTGTGAGGCCGTCCCTCAGCAGTACCCACAGATAGTGTGTGTGCATGTCTCCTTTCTGACCGCTGTCAGCGTGCACATGTGCGACGCTCGGCGGGATGGTGCTGTCTAGAGGCTGGGCTGGATCCTCCCTGCCGCCAGTGCCTTGTTTGCACCAGTGTCCTGCTGAGCTCGGTGCACAAGTGACCTCATTTTGTTCTGTGTTATCAGGACTCCCACCTCTGTCCAGGCAGCTGCCACGGTGCTTGGACTGGTGCTGTGGCTTCTTCTGTCTCCCCTGCATCCCATGTGCAAGCATACAAAACCCGTGGCCCGCCCTTCCGGCCTTGCCGCTGCTGTCCCTGCTGAGCCCTGGCCGGGCCCTGGGACATGGGCGCTCTGGCTTGCACGGAGCCTCTTCTCCACCATAGCCATGAGGGCGTCCGCAGCCGTCTCCCCGATGCAGTTCGCTGGGCTGGAGCGCAGGTGCTGCGGGGGGCTTGAAAACATAAATACTCTATTACCTAGTGAGAAATTTTTGCCCTTTCAAATTTTTTAAAAAATTCATCTGATTATGTCAGTGTGTTGACTTACTCATGATAGGTCTTTAACGTCTCTTACTTTTGACGACCTCACTTTTAAACAAGGAAACAGTAGGCAGCAATCTCAGAGACTTTGGAGTCACTGACGTGTGGGGCTGATGAGTAACTTTTCTAAGGCTCTCTCTCGTTTATGATGAGCGGCTCTGGCTTTCTGCTTGTCCCTCATGCGAGGTTTCCTCTAAACGTATTCGGTTTTTCCAAATGTAAGCAGGGGGTTTACGCAGCTGTCACCCCAAGTGGGGAGGGGGCCTCACATGAGTTGAGTGGCTGAGCTCTGCTCACTGTGGGTTCAGTGGGCCTCAGGCCCTTTCATCTAGTCCTCCCACCCGCTCACTGCCTTTGTTCCATCAGTTCAGTCACTCTTTCCACTGAATGCTTTCCAAGTGTGTGCCAGGGATCGTGCTTGTCCTAGACACTGGGGACGTGGCTGCCCTCATGGCATGTACGTCAGAGTGCAAGGAAGCAGTAAAACAGAATGTGTCAGATGATGGCGACAGGTGCTGTGGAGAAAATTCAGTCCCCAGAAGAGAGCAGGGCAAAGCCTGGCAAGGCAGTGGCTGGATTTGAAAAGCTGGAGTCGTGCTTCTAGGGCCACCTGGAGAGCTGTGGGAGGTGAGGGGAGCAGGTGGAGTATGGGGCAGAAAGGCCCAGGCAGGGAGATGGGCAGCGACAGAGATGAGGCACGGCATTATCAGCACAGACACAGGGAGGACGCCTCCTGGGCCGTTGAGGGCTCTACAGGAGTGGAGGGAGAATGTGTGTGATGTGCTTTGTAGTGGGAACATTCTGGTTTCTAACCCGACACTGGGTAGAATAGGGACATGAACAGAGGCAAGGAGGCCAGTTAGGAGGCCTAATAGGAATGTCGGCCAAAGGGCAGTATGAGCTTGGACGAAGGTTCAAGAGGTGGTCAGATGATGGGTACAAACAACAGAGTCTGTTTAAACTTCGTACTGGAAGAGAGAAGCAGGTAAGCTGTTTGCTGGGTTTTGGCCTCGGCAACCAGAACTGGAGTTGGAACTGGCAGGTGTTGCAAGACATAGAGACACACGTTTCGGAGAGGGGTGCGGAATTTGTTAGTCATGTTTGATATGTTTGTGATAGCCACGAAGAGGTTTTGATCAGGTGGTTACATGTGCTGAGTTTGGGGTCTGCGTTCTCCTCCGCTCTGGAGGGAGCTTGTCGTTCAAGGACCTGACTGGTGTCATGTGGTACGCATTCTTCCACGTTCTGGCTCACTGGTGACTGCTCTTTATTTTTTCTCTTTATTTGCTATTTTTCCATCTTCTTAAGATGAATAGGGACATCATTGATTTTTTATCTTGCTCTTGAGTAGACGCATTTAAGGCTAGACACATTGCCCTTCAGGTCTGTCTTGATCTCCTAAGTCTTGATGTTGGGTTTTCCTTAGTGAACTCAGAATATTTTCTAGTTTTAATCTGATTTCTGTTTTGACCAGTATGCTAATTTGAATTATACTGGATAATTTAAAAGCAGTTGGTCTTTCTAATTATCTTTTTGTTACTGATTTCTGGCTTAATTCTGCTGTAATCAAAAACATAATTTGTATAATTTCAATCCTTGCATGTGATTGAGACTCAGCATTTGGTCAATTTGGTGACATTTTGTGGTCTTGGAGGAGAGTGCCCCTTCCACTTATGCTGTGTGTGGCGTCCTGCTGGAGTCTTGAGGTGACATCTGTGGGGGCGTGACTCACGTCACCTTCCCCCAGGCTGGTCTGGGTCCCCGTGGGTCTGCTGGGTGGAGCATGTGCAAGTCCGCCACTGTTGGTGGATTGGTTCCTTCCCATGGTTCTCTGCCATTGTGCTTTGCACATGCCAAGGCCGTGTCATTGGGTGTGTGTGCTGTTTGTGTGTGCCCTGAAGCCTCCCTTGTGGGTAGCGCTTGTCCCCAAAGTTTGCTTTCTTCACTAGCTATGTGGTGTCTTATGCCATCTTCTGCCGGTGGCCTTTCCACATATCTGTGTTGCCGGCGGGCGCTGTGCTCCCTGAGATGGTTGTGCCTCGCCTTTCATCCATCTGCGTTTTGAGACTGTCTCCCTCTTCACACTCAGTGCAGCTGCTGTTGTGCTCCTGTCTCAGGAGCTCCTCCTACTCCGTGTTTTTTGTGTTTCTTACCTGCTCTTTTTCCTTTCTGGCCCTCTTTTGTATTAAGGCGTTTTTTGTTTGTTTTCATTCTGCTTCCTTCCTCTGTTCACTTCTAGCTCTCATTCTCTTAGTAGTGTTTAGTAGCCAGTCAGGTAGTTAAATATCCATCCTCGATGTACTGCTGTCCACAGTGCACTAGGTCTCTAGTTCCAGAACAGGGGTCTTGGGGCTTTCTCCTCATTTGCCCAGCTCCTGTCTTTTGTGCTGTTTTGTCATCTGTCTCACTTCTCCAAGCACTGTGGGCCCTGGAGACAACAGTGTTCATCGTTGTTGTGGTCCGTGCCCCTGCAGCTTTGCCCCAGGCTCCCCTGCACCCTGTCCCCCCTGCTTTCCATGCTCTCACTCTACAGCCTGAAGAATCCTGGCTGACAAAAAATAAGAATTCTTAAGTTTAAAAATGGTCTCTAGGATCCTTGTTTTATCTGTTTTTTTATTTTGGAATGCTTCAAATTTACAGAATGAACGAGAGTAGAACATACCATCTGCTGAGCCATGGTGAGCGCTCCAGATGCCCTCTTAGCCGCAGGCAGTGCAGAGGTGGTTCTCAGTGGGCCCCTGCAGCAGGCCCGCCTGGCCCTGTGGGGACGTAGGCCCTCGGGCCCCATGCCAATTCTCTGGCACAGACCTCCTAGGGATGGGGCCCAGAATCTGGTTTAAGGAGAGAACTGTGGCTTTAAGGCATTCTCTTCCCCCCCACAGCACAGCTGTCAAGGCCAGGAAGTTCACATTCCTATGTTCCTACCTCTAATCTATAGACCCTTTGAGGTCCCCCACCGTCCCAGAGCTGTTCTGGAGAGCAGGAAGACCAGATGCAGGAGAGCGGCCTGTGTGTGGCTGGTCTCTGAGCCTGACCTGTCCCTCCAGCTGTCCATGGCACTTTGGAGGAGGACAGGACAGGCCGTGTTCAAATGGCCCTCTGTTTGGTGGTGTTTGCTGTTTGCCGGGACCAGGCTTCAGACGCCTGCCTTTCTGTAGGAATCTCCTGGAATCCATCGTGTCATCTCAGCCCAGGGCACCCCTGGGCCTGCGCTCAGACTGTGCTGACTCTGATCACTTGGCAGAGGGGCTGTCTTCACTGGCAGTTGCTCTTTTAGTCCTTGTAATGTAGCAATATTTCAGCGGGGAGGACCTCAGTGGGCTTGCACTCAGTGGCTCGGATATTAATGTAATGGTCGCCAGACTTTGCCTTCATAGCTCTGTCACTGCTCCTCCAGTGCTGTTTCTTACCCCACAGGAAGCCAGCGCTTTCTCTTCTCCCTGCACGTTCACTTACTTGGCTGTGTGGCCACAGACCCCCAGGCTCCTGTCCTTCACCCACACACTTGTATTTACCTCTGTCTCCCGTGGGCCAGCAACTCCGAGCTCATGGCAGTCCTACAGTCCCAGGGTGGTGCAACGGGGTCCGGCCTCCTTGTCCCCGACTCGTAGGCTTCTCATGTGGCGAGGGGCCTGGCGTCCATGGCCTTGGGGTACGTGCTTCCTGGGGTAGCCGATGTGTGACCCATTTCACACCACGCTCATGTGTCTCAGTGAACATGTATGTCCCAGCTCCTGCCGGCGCCCCCACACACGCGTCTGTACTTTTGTCTCTGCTTGGGTTCCTAATGTTCTTTGGCTAACATTTGTCCCAGTTTCGGAAGACTTGCTAGGACCTCTTGCTAGGTGTGGCCTGCACCCCTCTCCAAGTACTCCCATTCTTGGGCCCCAGTCAGCTATGGAGACCTTCGAGCACATTCTGTGCCCTGATGCTCTTTGGTTGTTTCCATGTGTTTCTCCATGACCCTCAGCCGGGCACGTTCTTCTTGTGGAGCTTCCAAGGTGCTCATCTTCCCAGCTCTTTCTCATCGGCTCCTAGACCTGCCAGTCCTTGTTTCTGTGTTTAATTGTAATCCTAGTCCTGTTTGGTTCTAGAATTTCCATTTTTTATTATGTAGAGTGACCTGCTGAAATTATTTTGTCCCCTCATTACTTGAACACACTCATCACAAGGTTATCTGGTAACTGCACCATCTGGACCTCTTTTCGATCCATTTAAATTGCCCGGCTCTCTTCCAGTCCTTCCATGGTTGATCATTCAGTCCTGTTTTCCTGTGTGCTTTCTTTTTCTTCCCTTTAAGCACCAGTTATCGTAAAGATAGCTGGACACTCTGGACAGCACCTTGAGAGGAGGCAGGTGCTGTCTCTGTCAGGCATGAACTTCCAGCGGTTCACTGGAGGCCATCGACAGACCCAGCACCGGATGCCCAGTGTAGGATTGTGAGGTCTGCTTTGCTTGCCCTTTGCCCTTCCCGAGGAGGGCACGGTTAGTGGGGCTTGCTGTGCAGTGGGTCCTGACCTGCCCTTCTGTCTCCACCGACCCCTCCCCTGCGGCTTCTTGGGCTCGCAGCTACCCCTGCGGGGGCAGGCGGGCCCTGGGGAGGCATTCTTGCAGGCACACTGGCAGCTTGCCTCTTCTGCTTTCCTCCTGGGGACCTGGAACCTCCCTGCCTTTGTGCCTTTGCACAGGTGTTTTCCACACGGTGCCCGTCTCTCCTGGTGGCTCAGGAGTGACATGTCGTCTGCTCAGGTCCCTTAGGAGCTAAGTATGTTAGCCGTTTGAATCACAAACATGCTGGGGGAATTTGGCAGTTTTCCATCATTATTATGTTCTGTGTGTTAATGTCTTACTTTTAAATTTGTGAGTATTTAGAGAATCTACTCTATTGAACTATTAAAATTTTAATGAAATATTTAGAAATGCTGGAATTTTTAATTAATTTTTAAAATTTCTAAGCGTTAAAAAAAGAATTTTTAAAATGTCTAAGTATTCTAAAGAAGCACTTTTAGAACAGTGTTAGATTTGCAGGAAAGTTATGTAGCTGCCAGAGTGTTCTCGTGTGCCCCACACCCTACTTCCCTTGCTGACGTCTTACGTGGGTGTGGTGTACTGTGGCAGGGGACAGACCGGCATCTGTGCAGTACTGTTCACTGAGTCCATACCATGTTTGATGTCCTGAGTCTCCCCAGTGCCCTGTTTCCATTCCAGGACCCCATCCAGGGGCTATCCGTGGACCATCCAGGGACCACATGACACTGAGTTGTCCCATCTCCAGAAACTCCATTTGGCTGTGACTATCTCATTTCCTTGTGTTCGGTCCTTAGGATAGTTGTAAGGAAGACGGTCAGGATTTTATAGACCATTCCTCAGGTGGGGTTTTTCTGATGTTTTTCTCAGCATTGGCCCAGGTTTGTGTTTGCCAAGAGGTGAAGCTCTGTTCCCACCACATTACAGGCCACACACACACACTGCGCGTCCCTGCTGGTGTCGGCCTTGACGCCCTGGCTGCGCCCATGTGGGTGCCGCTCCCTTTGCAGAAAGTGACCATGCACTCCGTAGGCTTTGCAGGTGCCCGCTGAGTGGGAATTGTGTGAACATCTGGAGGAGTGCCGATGTTTTTAAAGGAAACTCAGTTACTTGATATTTAAAAAAAAAAAACGGTAAATTGGAATTAGATAGATTGTAAATCGTAGTGACCAATTGTCCTCATTCGCAGAGTATTCTGTTTGGACATCTGTTGTTACCAAGTGTCCCCCAGAGAGCCTGTGGTGGGAGGTGTTGGGATAAGCGACGAAGGCCTTGTGTCGATCTCACATGCAGCTGCTGGGGAAATCTGGGGAGATCTGCTCCCAGAAAGGGGTCCCTAGCCAGGCTGCAGAGCTCTCGTCTAGAGATGCTCAAGGGAGCAGCGGGCACAGCTGACCTGCCTCAGAGACACCTGATGCGCTCGTGGGTTTGCTGCTGGGAGACAAGTGAGCAGCGCGGGGACGTTTCAAAGAATTGTTTCTGCAAGAGGAGGAATTGTTTGATGCTGAAGCAGAGCACATTCTGTGGCTACTTGTTTCCTGGAACGCGTCGGGTGGTGGGTGCCTTTATGGCAGAGACCCTTGGAAGATGACTTCCCTGCTAGGCTGTTTCTCATTTTCTAGGGGAAAAAAATGTTTTTAATGTTGAAAATGTGTTTTAGCCAAGCTCCACCAACAGCATGAGAAGTTTCTGTAAACCTGGCTCATGTAATAAAGGTAATGAAATTACTACAGTTGCACCTCATGATTTCACGAGGAACTTAAAATGTATCTGCAGCGTGCTTGTGGAGACACTGGGAAGCAGGAGGGTGGGCTCTGCACTGGGTGATACATCTATTACATGTGTTGCGTATTTTATGGTGGATCCTGAACTTGCTGGTACTCGCGGTTAGGAGTCACTGGATGGCACTTCTGACTCTTGCAAGCGGGAGCAGTGCGCGGACCTTTTGTTTTTAATTAAACGTCACAGTCTCCCTTTCTCTTCTAGGATCTTTCTGATCCTTCTGTCTTTGCTATTTTGGGTCGGGGTATAAATTTGTTTTTTACTTACACCAGCACTTTTTGACTCTTGTGGATGGGATATTATTTCTTGCTTATGTTTTCAATAGCTTCTCTTTCTTTAAGCATCTCAAATACAGTTTTTTCTCTTCTTTGTCTGGTAATACCAGGTTTGGAGGATCATCCAGACTTTATCATTTATCGTTTCCTCTGATTCTTACCTATAGGGGTGGCTTTTTCCCTTCTGTGTTTTGGAAACTATGACACTAAGTTCATGCTTTGTGGGTCTCTATCCGTGGACATGTAAGGAGAGTCCCTCCTAAATACAGGATCCCCAGTTAAATTTGAATTTGAAGAAATGACGATGCTCTTTTGGGGTGAGTATGCCCCCAGACATTTCAGGAACTGGGGCATCTGACGCTGTTCACCAGCTCTGGCTGTCCGGATCCTGTAAGGACTGATTGCTGCTGCCAGCCCCCAGACTCACGACCAGCAGGGGCTCCGGGCCCCTGAGGTAGTGCAGCTGGAACCCTCAGACCCGTGTGAGGACAGATCGTGGCTGTAAATTCCCCAGATGGCAGCGGAGGTCTCCGCAGGGCCCAGGCTCTCTTCCGTTCTGCCTTCCACCCGGGCTGCTACCCTCCAGAGCTGTGCTTCGGTAAGGACGCCCCTCCCTGGGCCCCACCTCGCCCTGACGGCAACTCTGCCTTCCGGCTCCAGGCAGGTCTTCTCACGTCCCCAGGGCTGCTGAGGCTTCAGCGTGCCACTCTGGTTTTCACCCTGCTCTTCATTTCTAACCTTTGTGATTTCTTGCAGAGCTCAGCAATGCATTTAAAAGCATTTCTAGATGTTTTATATCAAGAGCTCTTTCAGGGCTCTGGGGCTGTTGTTTGGCTGGAAACAGAAAGCCGCTGTGGTGTTCTCCATGCTCTGCAAGCTGGTTTGGGTGCTGGGTCTTCCTGTAGCTGCACTAGGGCGGGTTTGAGTTGGAAGCTCTGTCTCTTTAGGCTCAACAGGTGTTTGCTTGGTGAGCCCCGGGGACAGAGAATTCATTAAATCCCCAACCCTCAAGGCAAGAAAGGAGAGCTGGCTGATGAAAGACTTTCTGTCTCCTGTTAGCATCAGAGAGTCCTGTCCAGAAGCCATATTCAGATGTTGTGTGGGCACTAAGTTATTTCCAGGAGTGACAGTCTACCCTGAACACTTGCTGGTAAGCTTAATACTGCTGCCACCGCACAGAACTGTCACCTCCCCATTTTGCATTTACTTCCCTGTCCCTTGGTAAGTCTGTTGTTCCAGGCACTATTGTCAGCATCGGGGCCATATCAGGGGCTAAAACAGTGTTGCTCTCAAGGAGCTTGCATCCCGGTTGGGGAAGGAGGTCCAGGCTGTAAGCTTACATGTAACAGGGCATCGAAGTGGGATGGGGCAGGAATAAGTTGATCTTGGGCAGGAGTGTGCTGCAGAGAGGGGTGACCGAGCCACACCTGTGGGCAGGGCTTTGGAGGTGGAGGCAGGCTGGGCCCGCCGTGGTGAAATGGGGGTGTGGGGGTGTAGGCAGGGCTGGAGGTGAACATGGAAGCTAGCGGGGCATGATTGGGGGTGGGGGCTGTAGGCAGTGCTGTGAAGCCTGGGGTGACGTTTTCGTGAGACTGGAAGCCAGTGCGCTGTTTTGAGAGTGATCGGGTCTGAATTATGTGCAGAGATTATGTGCTTGCTGTGTTGGGTTCTAGGGTGGGGGCAGAGAAGCGGGGTTGTTTGGGGAGTCTTGGTGAGAGATGGGGGGTCATGGCTGTGACTCCCAGGGTGAGCTACGTTCTCTTACCCGAGAGGCCTTGTTTGCAATGATGGGCTTGTCCTTTCCCAGGAGTCGGATCTGTTCATATGTGTCAGGTTTACAGCTAAATAAGCTATTGTGGAAGGGTTCCAACAGGGGGTGCTTGAGGGAGGGACGCAGCACGGGGGTGGGTGTGCTGTTTGTCTCCTTACTTTCCTTCTAACCCTGGGGTGGGTGCGGTGCTGGGAGCAAGTGCAGGCATGCCAGGACCTGTCCCCTTCAGTGGCTGGATCATGAGGGACGAGCTGAGCTGATGAGTCACAGGGTTTGTGAGAACAGAAGCTGTTTGTCAGAATGGTGGCTTTGTTCATGGGCCACAGGCACACTTAGTTGTGGACACCTGTTAGCCTGATGCTCACTGAATTCGCTGATGAACTGGATGAACCCAGAAAGGGTGGCTCACTGGAGTCCTTTCCAGGGGACAGCCTGTCACCCCAGATGCTTGTCTGCCCTGTCTGCACACTGGAGTGGTGCTGTGGTCCAACCCGCGTGTCGGCCATGTGCTTCTTGTCAGGGGCACTCGTGGCAGCAGCTGTCCCAAGCCTGAAGAGCATGAGGACTGCTGGGAACACAGGGTGCCCCCCCAGCCTTTTACAGTTGCTCCCTCACTGGGAGGATTGCAGCCCGGGCCTCCTTGTCAGACTCAGACTTTGCTGTTTTCATGACACTTGAGTAGATTCTGCAGTGACAGTGACAGGTGCCATTGGCAGAGCTGTGAACCGACCCTGACCTATTCCATGCAGGGGGCTTGCCGGGGAGCAGAAGTGCCCTGGTCGCAGAGGACCTGCCTCTTCCTCCCCAGATAGTGTGCTGGCCTGGGGCCTGGGAAGGTGGGATGGTAGGCTGGCAGCTGCCACCCTGCCACCCCCGCCACTGCTCCCCACCGCCACTGCTCCTCCCTCCACCGCTGCTCTCCCCTCCTCCCTGCCCCCACTCCCTGCCCCCGCTACCCCCCAACCAACCCCTCCACCCCACCCTCACACACACACACACACACACACACACACACCGTCACTGCTATGGGCAGGGCAGGCTGCTGGACCTCAGGAGGAGAGTTTGGATAGAATGATAGAAGTAGGCTTTCCCATATTTTGTTGGCATGTTGTTTTATTTCTAAAGGCTGAGACAGGCTCAGTCTGTTGCTGGGCTAAGGAGCGAGAGCACGTAGGGAGGGAGGGAGAGGGCGCAGGGCAGCCAGAGGTTGCAGAGGCGCAGAAAGGATCCCGGCTTGCAGGTGAGTATGGCTGCTCCCAGAGGACTTGGACAGTCTTTTCACAGAGCCCGCCCCGCTTGTGCGGGAGGAGCCACCCTTAGGGAGAGCGGAGCACTGCTCCATAGGACCCAGGCAGACCAGCTCTTGTTGCGCAAGAGACATGGCCGACAGAGGGCTGGCTGGCCAGCGAGAGAAGCTACCTGTGGGGAGGTGTGGGGCTTAGCATACTCAGGTCAGTGCGGGGCGTGCACGCCAGCCTGTACGCGGGCTGCTGCCTCAGAAGCCTCGTGTTCCTGAGTTAATCTCGCTGGAGCCCCTTCCAGCCCCAGACTCAAAGGGTAGATTGTAGCTCTTAGCCTTCCTGCATTTACATTTGCATAAGAGAAAGGTTTTTGTGTGTAGCATGGTGTCCACAGGCGCTTTGATGGCTAACGAGTCTGGGGGCAGGGGTAGAGGTTCCCGAAAGAGGTCTTGACAGGTCACACTCTGCAGCTACGGAATGTTCCTGGTGTCACATTTGCATGGTGGTGGTGTGTCTCTGTGGATCCTGTTGCCTTTGTGGCTTCTCTTGGAAGCCAGTCAGTGGGGATGATGGGAGGGCAGTGCTCACCCACACACACAGTGGCAATGTGGGCTGTGGAGGTGAGCACTCATGGACTCTGGACCCCTGCCCCTTAGCTGGCCTCCCTCAGTGTGTCCGGAGGGTCAGCTTGAAGGGAAGCCGGCTTTGGTGGCCCAAAGCCAGGGACCCCGCTGCTGTGTCCGGCTGCCTGGCTTGGGTCCCCCAGCCGGAGCCTCGCTGCCCGCCTGAGCTGAGGGACACCCTTGGGGTGAAGATCCCACGTCCTCCCATGGCTGGGCAGTCTTCATGGCACCGGGGCCCAAGTCTGGGTGGCGTGCGTCCAGGTCACGGGGTTCAACTGGCTCATTTTGCTTCCTTCAACGTTGTGATTTTTACTTCTGCTTGTCCTTGTAGGATCTGAGCTACCATTTGTCCTGGGGCATAGCAGTCCTGTACCCCAGAAGTGGCCCATGTCTCGGGAGCCGATGGGCTAAGGGTTCGGCTCTGTGTTTCCTTTTTGCTCTGATGGCCTGGAGTCAGGCCCAGTTTCAGGCTCTGCACCAAGGATGGAGTTTGTCACTGCAGAACTGCCTTTTCCTGGGAGCTGTCCTGTGCCAGTGTCAGCTGGTGCCCTTTCACTGCACAGCTCACACAGACACCATGCAGAGGATGCGGGGACAGACCCAGTCCCTGTGCCCTGCAGGCTCGCTGACCACTGGGCACCACACGCATGAGCATAGCACATGGTATAGTTCCGGGGCTCATGGTGGGGGTTCAAGTGTCAGGTGTCAAGAATCTCAAGATTATAAGGACGACGGTTTGCCAAGTAGACGAGGGCCCTCCCCAGTTTTGGGGGAGAAGGAACAGCTTTGTGAAGGCTAAAGGCAGGGTGGTGGGTCATGTATTATGTGAAAGAAAGAGGTAGAAAGGACTTTTGTCAGTTCAAAATTTAAGGTGGTCTGTGGGCTTTATTTGGGATTACTCATTGATACAAGAAGCTCTCTGCTGTGAATTTCAGAGCTAGGGAGACAGTGGGGCTCAGAGGTTGGTTAGCTCAGGGCACCTCCCTAATGTGGGAAGATGTGGAGGACAGAAGTTCAGGGTGATGGTTCGGAAGATGCTATCCTGGCTGGCGAATGCATTCTGGTAGCGAGTGGCAGGTGTACAGCACGGGCCAGATTCTTGTAGGGCCTTGATGCCCTCGTGCTTGTTGGCAGTAAGAAGGAGAGGCCTTCTGGAAGGCTGGCTAGGATGAAGGTGGGGTGTACGGGACAAGGGGCCCTGGGGCAGGGGTGAGAGTAGAGAGGCCGGCCTGACCAGGAAGCCATGCACAAGGACAGCTAATTCTGAGTAGCTGCGTTCGGCCCCTAGCTGCTGTCTGGGAGGGCGGGTTGTTACTCTTCCCAAGTGTGAATGGGCTGCAGAGAGGCTGTCTGAGCCGGAGGCTGGAAGGTTCCCTGCAGGGCACAGACCAGGCTCCATCCCATCACATTGAGTCCCTGTGCACAGCAGGCTGGGGTAGTGCAGGGGAGGATGCCATGCACAGCTGGGCTCGGGGTCCCTGGGTTGGGGGGGGTGTTGTGAGCATTTCCTGGTTGGCTGTGTTGGTGACCTAGGGGTGCAGACTAGTGAAGACAGACCTTTTGAGAACAGAAAGTCGCTAAGATTCCATATGAATAGGAGTTTTAGATTTTGGTTTTGTGTTGTTGATCCTGTGGCCCTGGTGTTAGTTCAGCTCTCTCATTGCTCTGGCTGGAGTCAGGGTGGTTTTCGGGCACCCATCCCATCATACTCCAGGTGACTGCCTGGGCAGTCTCAGGCTTCTCCTGAAGTGATGTTTGCAGAGGGACACGAGTGTCTGGAGTCTGAGTTTATTTATCCATATATTTCCCATTCACTCGGCCCCTATTCTATCGTTGGCACAACCTGTGAACACTCACGTGAGTGCCGATGTATGCATAGCAGTCTACTAATTTTTTAAAGTCATTTTTCAAACCCTGTACTGGGTTACTACTTATTTCCGTGCAGTCCTTCCTTGGGGCAGACAAGCTGTGAATTGGTTTCCGCTTTACTGGTTCGGTGTCTTTTCAATTTAGGGAGGCCAGATGCTATTAAGATATGGAGCTCCCTCCACAAATCTGATCGTGTCCGAGACAGTTGCCAGGACGACAGAGTCTTCTGCTTTTTCTCCTGCTATTTTTATTTCTTTACTATCTCAAGTTGTTTTTGTCTCAGTCCCAAGTTAGCATTATCTAGAAGAGTGGTGCTTTGTCGCTGGACTATGTCAACACTGTGTGGTCTTGCCTCCGCGGGGCTTTCTTGGGTAAGGCCACACTCGCAGTAATGGGAGAGCCTTGGAGTCGTTGGCCTCAGCGAGCTGACGGAGAAAGCTTACTAGACTCCGCTCGACACTCGGGCCTCAGAACTTAGCTTGGTACCTGTTTTTTTGTGTTAAACTGCAGAGTCTCTGTTTAGAAATTGTTCCGCTGAATGAGAGTAAGTGCATGGTGTCTGCGGTTGCCCCTTGCTCATGGGCTGGAAGACACGCTAATGTGGCTGTTTGCTGAGCACGGGGCTGACACTCCTCATCCGTCCACATGCCCCTTTGCTTAGGTTCCCACGTGTGGAAGATGACCTGCGTCCCTGGGGCAGGGCAGTTCATGTCAGACATGGACTTCTCACCCGGTGCTTCAGGTTGAGTGTGATTGCAGATGACCACATGCTATCTGGGTTCTGCTGACGCCAGGTCACAGGGTGCCGTCCTCGCATACAGCCTGGCAGACCACAGGTGCCCGGATGTCGCCGTGTGTGCACTCTGTTCTGCTGTTGGAGAATTTCTAGCAAGAATATTGTTTTCAGGTCTTTAAACAGGGGTTTGAGTCAGAGCTTTCCCACTCACAGCTAACAGTCATGCAAAGTGCATGGTGCTGTGATACTTAGGGCAGTGGGTTTGGCAGCTAAATACGGATGTGTTTAACAGGCTGTGGTGTTTGTGCTAAAAATAGAAGACACTTATTCTTAAAAAGATGGCTTCTGAAAATTGTCTTTGGTAAAATAAGATTTTAGGGGGTTGATTTCAGTGTTTTTAGACTGAATTTATGCTTAGCAATAATGAAAAATTGGGGACATTGTACATCAAAGAAGTCACTTTACTAAATAATTTCTATAACATTCTTCTTTAAAATTAATAAAACATTTTTATTCTTGGAGCTTATTAGCATTTATATGTAATAATTGATAATAGAGTTGGACATTGGAATCCCTAAGTCACTGCAGACTTCCTTAGCCGTTTGAGCTCCTCAGAGCGTCTGGAAAAAGCAGAGTCCATCATAGCTGTTACAGTCCACTTCCCACCCCAGGCAGGGCTTCTTCATCTGATCCTTTTTTAGAAATTCCCCTTTTTACAGTCCCACAACGAAGGACCTGGTGCCAGTATTAACACATCTAGTTTAGCTCTCCAGGAGGACTCAGCTGAGGAGCTGTGAGCATCTGTGAGCGCACCTGACACACCTGCCTGGAGCCAGAAGTTCCCCAACAGGACTTTGCAGTAAACCTGAAAGGGGGTGGAGAAACCCTGAGAGCCCACCCCTAGGCCAGCGTAGATGGGGGCTGGGCGCTGGTGCATGCCCAGGCCCAGCACAGCTAGAAACCGGAGCGCAGAGCTCCACCCATACCGGCTGGAGGGCAAACAGAACACTGGAGGGAAGGAATGGAATTCAGTAAAAATGAAGGCAGCACACGGGTGAGACAGACAAAGCTGTTGCATCATTTCCCAAAGTTAGCATATGCTAGGAGTTGCAGTTTAACCCAACAGATTCTTACACGGGGTCGTGGAAGATATTCCTGGACTTGAGACTTGAGGGTCCAGCCTGCTGCCTATAGTCAGGTGGCTCGGGCAGGTCACTTGACGCCTTTCCGAGGAGAGATAGCACCCACCTGCCCCTCATGGCATCAGAGTGCATGAGACAGTGCTGCTTTTGGATTCCAGTGGCTGCCTGCTTGTGTCAAGCAGGGGAGTGACTGCCCTGGACACCAAGAGGAGAGAGCGGGAAGAGAGGACACCGTCACCCTGTCTGTGTCAGGGCGCTCCTGGAGGAGGGGGCAGGAGCTGGGCAAGAAGAGCTAGTCGTGGGAAAGGACGAAGACGAGGCAGAGGCTGGGATAGCCGGTCACCTGCTTGCTCACAGAGGGCCACTTGGGAATGCCTGAGAACCCAACACTCACCGGATCGGGAGGTGCGTGTGCCAGAGCTAGGGCTGGCTTCCTCCTTGGGGCCTCCTGCCACCCTGTCCTGGAGCCTCTGGAACGCTCCTCCCAGAGGTGTGGTTCCTCACAAGGCAGCGGTTTTTGCCGCACGTCTCCAGGAGAGGTGGTGCTTGAGGAGGACAGCACTGGCTGGTGAGCAGGGCTGAGAGAGCCGGCGGCCTTCTTGGCCAGAACCGGAGCACTGGCCCCCAGGGGCCCTGCGGGAGCAAGTGACTCACCACCGCCCTCTGGCCTTGGGAGACGAGCTGGGTAGAGGCGAGGTCTCCTCAAGCGGGGAACACTTCAGTCCCGTAGCAAGTGAGGTTCAGAGTTTGTATCTTCCCTTTCTGTTTTCCTGGCTTCTTTTGGCTTGGTCAGCCATCTTCCTCTTCTGTTTTATTTATTTTGCTGACTCATCAACTACACTATCTGGTTTCATGTTCATGAACACTCCGGGCTGTTCTAGTACATGTCTGTCCCTCACCAGCATCTGCTCACATGCGGCTGGTCAAATCCTGCCAGCCCACGCACAGCAAGCTGACTTCTGTCCAGGTCCCCTGGCCTCTGCCATGGTCAGTTATCTTTAGAGGAAGCTGTTCTTATGACCTTTCACCCTGGCTACTAGCTGTGCTGTCCAGTGCGCTCCGTGCAGGCCCAGGCCTCTGTATGACACCTCTCCGTAGCCCCAGTCCCCTCCTGCCTTCACTGTTCCCACCACCCAGGTCTGTTGGCAATGAGTCGTTAGCTCTTGTTCAAAAAAGTCACCTGCACTTGCGTTTCATTTTTATAGATGGCGGCACAGCACGGACTTCTGCGCTAGCCGCTTGTTTCCTCTGACACCCTGAGACCGCCCCCTGGACCCCTGGCCACACGGCTTCTGTGGATAAGTCTGAAGTCCTGCTGTGTGCCATCCCGTGCCTGAGGGACCTGTTCTCTCTGGCTGCTTCTGAGACCCTCTTTTCATCTCTTTATCACTACTTCCCGCCACCTGGTGACCACGTGCTTCCGGGTGATTTTCTTTGTGCTTATCCTGCCTGGGGTTCATGGAGCATCTCGGGTGTGAGCAGTCCATTGTTTCCATATCATTTGTAACACATTTAGTCATGATTTCTCTGGATGTTTCTTATTCTCTTCTGGGGACTCTTGAAGGTCGCTGAGGCTCTGTCCAGTTGTTTTTGGCCTTTTTCTCAGTGCCTCATCTTGGATAGTTTCTCTTGTCCTGTCTTCAAGTTCACAGGGGTTTTCTCATGTTTATATAATATGCTATTAATTCCATTGTGCTAGTTTGGGTTCTCCAGGAGCAGCAGCCAAGATAGGATCAGGTAGATATTGATGAGACTTTTGGGGGAACACCTGTGAAGGGTCAAGGGGAGAGAAGATGTAAGGTGCAGGGAAGCCCTTAGTCCTGGGTGCCATGTGACGTCTGGGACAGAAGAGGGAGGGAGGCATATCAACAGTGCAGGTGGATCTGGCCGGGCTGATAGGGTGGCCTGGGGCCAGCGGTACCTGTCAGCAGAGTCCCATGTCCTGAAGAAATAGGAGGGCCTAGAGCCTCTGCCACTCCCGGGCCAGGCTGAATGGGCACCTTCTGTGGGAACATGGCCCAATGTGACCGGGGTGGCAGACACGGGCAGCAGCTGATACTGTGGGCACGTTGGAGCAGCACACCCAGCCAGTGGAATTTTATTTCAGATATCCTTTTTTTTTTTAACCTTAGAAGTTTGTTTCTTTTTATGTTTTCTGGTTTTCTCATTACTTTCACTTCTCACTTAATTCCTTGAGCGTACTGAATATTTTTATAATAGGTTTCAGTGGGCGTCTTTTCTAATTTCCCATCTTTGTTACATCTGAGTTGGCTTGATCTGTTCTCCCCTGGATACGGGTTACATCTTCCCTGTCCAGGGCTAGAGACTTTTCCACGGTCACCATCCATTGTGAGGTCTCTGCTTATGAGTCCTTGATCTTGTTTCATCCCTTGAGGAGCATTTGAATGTGTACCCAGCTGGCAGTTGACACACTTGCAAATCAGCTTCAGCTTCTGGGGTTTGATGTCTTAGCTTTGTGGTCAGTCTTGAGCAGCCTGGCTCATAGGGGAGGGTTAGCCTGGTAGCCAGGTGTGTGGTGAGCCCCGGGTGCTGGGAGCTCAGTCCCTCAGCCCCAGGGGAGCACCGGCAGCCCCCAGGAGTGCCCTTCTGCCGGCCTCTGGGAGCGTCACCCCACACGTGCAGGGACATGCGCAGCAGCAAACCAGGTCCGTCCCCGTCAGTATGTCAGGCCTCCTTTTCTGCCCACGGCCCTCCCCTCTAGCTCTCTGCCCGCAGATGCTAGCCAGCCCAATCTGTGTGTCCGGTGTCCAGATGGTGGGGGAAGCTGTGGCCATCAGGAGGCGTGGGTTGGTCTGGTGTCCTCACATGGTCTGTCCCGAACAGCAGAGCTACGGCCAGGGCTGCAGGGGTTCAGGTGGGCTGTGGTCCACTGTGGCTGCTCCCATGGGCCGTGCCTTGCACTGTCTGGTTGCTGCCTGGCCTGCTGCCAAAGCTGTTTCCTCCTCTCCGCCGACCAGGTCCCGTCTGTTCCTGAAGCCTCAGATCCCGTGGGTCAGACCCGGTTCCTCCATCCTCAGGCATCTCCATTCTCTGACGAGCTGTACGTGTTCTGTGTATTTCATGAGGTTAGAGAAAATGGGATTTATTCATGCCACTCAGGACGCTAGGACACAATGTGCTTTATATGCAGAAGGAATTGAGTTTTTTCCCAGGAGAATGAGTGAATAAAGGTAACTGCTCTCAGCTGGGTTCTGAGGGAAGTGGCTGGGAGAGGTCTCCCTGTGTGACCTCTGACCTCATCAGCCACCTCTCGGCACAAATCCCAGCCTGGCTTATGGCGTTTCATGACGGGCAGCTTTCCCTGGAGTCAGACTCACCCGCAGTCCCACTCTGTGGCATCACCTTGCAAACAAAACATACCTGTCTTGGCTGCCTCTGAAGCCTCTCCTCGAGCTACCCGGCTCCCTTGTCCCCCGATCCCGTCATCACCTTGTTCACTTTCTCTTAGGGCAGCGGGTAGCAGTTTTTTTGAGACAAGCCGGAGAGTAAACAGTTGAGCTCTGTAGGGCCTGCCCCCGCTGTCCCCAGGACTCGTTTCTGCCATGGGACTGAGCACCCACGAACCTTGTTTCTACAGGACAGTCATCAGCCAGGTTTGGCCTGCATTCCATAGTTTGCCGATCCTGCACAAGGCCATAAATTCACATGGGGACATGAGAGCCCTGACTCCCCCACACGGCGTGAGCAGAGCGTCGTCATCTGGACCAGAGTCTTGTGCACATTAAGCGAGAACCCGTTCTGGTTGCTTGTGTCGGCATCTGTTTATTTTTTCCTGCAGTAAGCGGTTCCACGTGGAGAATTTCACATCAAGCACAGAAGTCTGGAAGGGCACATCGAAGGGTCATTTCTCACCAGGAGCACTCCACAGAGCAGGGGCTGGCTGCCCAGGGGGTGATAGGCCCAGGGGCCGGAGGGGCTGGCGGCCTTGTAGCGGGAACAGACTCCGAGCCGGAGGACGTGGGCTTGGAGTCTAGCTCCGTGGACAAGCTCCTGAGCCTTTATTTTAGGGAAAAAGACAAAACAAAATAGGAGTGTATGTGCCAGAAAATACAGAATGTATGAAGAGTGTGCAGTTAGCACTGACTAACCTTCCTTGCCCCCCACTCCTGGGCCCCTGAGAGGCAGCCCTGCGAGAAGTTTGTTCTGCACGTACCATCCCGGGGTAATGTGCCAGCAGTGTGAGTGTGTGTGGCTGGGGGTTGTGCAGGAGGCTGTCCTGTGCTCCTTACCAGGAGGGTCAGGCCCATTATGTTTCCCACTGTTGTAAATGTTAGTTGCAATTAGGCTTGACCTTTGACACACAGATTTTATGCAGTTTAAGTGATCTGGGGAAACTGGGAATGATTTCGAGAAGGCTGTGGTGCCCTGACTACATCTGTCCCATGCCCATCAGGATGTTTCCAGTGGGAGGAGACCTAGGCCTGGGGAGGAAGCTGTGGGGCTGCATGCCTCCCCCACAGCCCTGAGGGGAGCCGCAAGGGCGAACCTTTGGGGGGAAGAGCCACGGCCTCTTTGGGCGGCCCCCCAGCCCAGATAGCTAGGCTTACAGGGGCATGGGGCCCACAACATGGAGACCCCCAGGTAGGCCAGCTCTCCAGCATTTAGGGCACAGGGCAGCTGGGGTGCTCCCCTGGAAGAGGAGGGCTTTAAGTCTGTGTCTTTGTGGTTTGCAGGGTTTTTCTTTTTAGTAAACTCACTCTTTGACTTTAATGGAAATGGGGAAGGTGGGAAGATAGGCTCCTGCAAGTATTAGACCTGGCACCATGCCGCCAATCCGGATGTCTGGCGCGTGCGACATTGTCCTTGGGTGCTGTGTGCTGTGGGAGTTCAGATAGGGAGCACTGATGGGCTAGACAGCCTTGGTCATCTTGCTTCCTCCCTTGCCCTGTGTCCCTGCAGCCACACCAGGCCACTTCAGTGTATGCATCCCTCCTCCTCCTCTCCCTCATCCCCCTCTCCCTCCTCCCCTGTCCTCCCTCCTGCCCCTTCCCCACTTCCCTCTGTCTCTAAACATTTCATGAGTAACAGTTCATGTCTTATCTTCACAGAGTTTTTGAGTGAAATAGTGCAGGTCGTGGAGAGGGGGCTGTCCACTAGTCACAATTTTTTCAGAAATATTTTCTTGTATAAGGAACACATTAAGATTAGGAGTAAGTTCGGCTGGGGGAACCACAGAAGATCTAGAACACCTGTGTCTTGGTTAAGCTCAGTGGCTATGTCTCCTGTACAAGTCCAGAGATTTATGTGCTGGAGGCGCTCAGCAGCTCTGTCCCACGGAGTTCTCCCTGCTGATGTCCTGCTCCCCGAGGGTTGGCCCGTTTCTCCGTGGATGTGCTGGCACCCATGTTCCAGGAAGTGGGTGGAGGGAAGGGAGAAGAGGAGGAGGCGCAGGCTGGGCTGATGGCCCTTTCCCCAGGTGCACTCCTGCAGGCGGGTGTGCGGTAAGGGATGGCTGGGCCCAGGCTTGCATGTCATTGTCGGTCCCCGAGCTGTGCTCCCTGCACGATACACGCTCTTCTCAGAACACTGCAGGTGTTTTCTCACGGGACAGGTGTGAACTGGGTTTTGGTAGTTTGCAGGGTTTTTTAAATGAGCAGATGCAGATAGGAAGAAACGGAAAAGGAAAAGCTTATTTTGCATCCCCTCAGTGTGGAATGTTCCAATTGGAAACCCTCCCCAGGGTCCCCATTGGCTTAAATGTGCTGGAAAGGGACCCTGAGGCTCAAGAGATCAGAGGGCAGGGGACTGCCGCCCCGAGCAGTCCAGGGGCAGGCTTTTGAGCCGTGCGCCGCTGCCGATGGTCTGCCGGCTGTTATTTGCTCTGGGCTTTAAAATCCGGTGTGCGAGGACGTAGCAGAGCTGCGTTGCTGCCACACACCAGCCCTTCCTTACAGGGCTACCAGTGCTCAGGGACACCGTGCCTTCAGAGCCCCAGGGACACTGCTGACAGAGCAGCTTGCCGCAGGCATGGGGGACCTTTGAGCGCCTTCCCGAGCTCTTTCCCTGACCGGTCAGCTCTCTGTTCCCTGGACACAGTGCTGGGGGTGGTCCTCCAGGAAGAGAAGTCCCGTTCTGGTGGGCCCACTGTTGGGACACTGCAAAGTCACACTTCTCTTTCCTGCTGGGACTGTTGTGCCTTCGTGGCCCTTTACTGGGTGTTCCCAGATGCGGGCCCCGGCGGGGGGCCAGCCCAGGGCCTCTGGCCTGCCCTCCTCATCCTGTTCTCAGCCGGTCAGCTGGTGTCTCCTCTAAGGCCAGGGCCCCCATCAGCATGCCCCCTGGTGTGCACAGACACACCCCAGCATCTTCCTCACCGTGGGCAGAGCATTCCCGTGTGTGTCCTGGGGAGCCACTCACCTGTGTGGTCTTGTGGCTCCGGAGGTCAGGAGGAGGAGGTGAGGATGTGGGTCGGCTGTGTTCCTTGTGGATGCTCCAGAGGAGGCTCTGTTTCTGCCTGCTTCCAGCTTCTGGAGACGCTTGCGCCCTGTGGCTCACGGCCCCTTTACCTGTCCTCTACTTCCGTGGTCTCCCCTCTCCTCTAGTCTGACCTTCTCGTCCCCTGTGCCAACCCCGGGTGTGCGTGGACAATCCGGCTGAGCTGCAGAACCCCCTCTGCTGTGTGAGGTCTCGCAGGCACAGGGTCTGGGGGTTGGGGCATTGTTTTGCCTGACACCGTCCCCCACCTTGGCGCGGGGACTCTGCCACACCCCTCTGCGCGGGAGGACACGCACTATTAGTCGTCATCATCGTCAGTCCCAGCTTCCCTGAGCTGCCCCGTCCCTGCCCGGACCACCTTTGCACACAGGTCTGTGTTTCCTGACGTCTTCTCTGCGCTCTTCCCCAGGCACCCTCATCAGTTCAGGTGGTGTCTCCTCCGCCCCAGCTGCTGGGCGGTGGCCGCATACCCGCAGGTCCCCAGCACAGCTTGTCTCTGCAGCCTCAGACCCAACTTTCCCACTGCCTCTCACCTCCACGCATGTCCACAGCTGGGCTAGTCGCTTACCTTCCCTGTAGCCACCACCTGCCCTCCCCCGTTCCTCTGTCATGCTGAGCTTCCCAAGCCCTGAGGAAGCCAGACAGGGGTGTTAATCCCTGCACCCACCTTATGTCGAAGTGTTCGTGGGAATCAGCTGAATACGTGATGTGTTCTCTCACAGTAATGCTCACTGTGTCCGTAGCCTGTGTGGCTGCCTGGGTGCCGGCCTTCCCCAGAGTGTCCCGCTCTCCACTGGCAGCTGCACAATCACACCCCCCACCCCAGGCTCCCCCGTGCTGCTCCTGTGGCCTGTGGGAGTGTGATACCCTCTCCCTTGCCAGTTTTTTCCCTAGACTCTAGACTCCCGGGAAGCTGGGTCTTGCCTTTTGCTTTCCTTTCGGATTCCCCGAATGCTCTTGGCACATGAGTGGCTCTGTTAATGGGGTATCCCAGGCCTGAAAAGCAGAGCCAGCCTGTGCTGGTCTCCTGCTCTGAAATGCATGGGCTCAGCGCTCCCGCCCGTCCTCACAGCAGTCCCCGGCAACACAAGCACCTCTGCAGACTGCAGAACCCCTGCAAACCCGCGTGACCCGCACGGGTGACAGCGTGGGAGCAGGGCCTCAGAGCACACCTGCTGTCCGTCAGCTCTGTTTGGCTCGGCAGTGGCCTTTGGAGCCCCCATTAGTGGCTCCCATTGCTATGGCTGAGGTTGGATGCCTGGTGCTGATGAGGAGAGGGAAACTGATTTATTTTTTCAAATGCTTTAATACTTAAGGGCAAAATGAAGGATTTTTTTATGTAGTATGTACGAATCTGTTTATCCACATTGACTTGTAAATACGAGAAAATAAATTCAGCGTTTTGTTCCCACATATGTAACTTGGCGAACCTAGTGTGCTCCAGAGTTTCCCCAGCCAGGCGTGGCTCCATTGCAGGCCCACCCTGCGCTGTGGGGCACTGCCTTCCACAGCCACCTGGAACCCACGGCCCCTGGCTCTTGCTGCAGACTCCTTTGCCCAAGGGAGTGGGCTTGTGGCCACATGGCGTGGTCTCTCTGGACGCCATGAGGGCTGGCAGGAGACCTCTGCCCTCTCAGTCTCATTGCTGCCCGGACAGACAGCCCTCCTGCGTCTAGTCCAGTCTGCTTCCTCCCCCTGCTCCCGGGAGCTCCCACTGAGGTGGGGCCTGATATTCGACACCCGCCTTTGTCCTCTTCCCTAACCTGCCCTGTAGATGGCAAAGGGCGGAGGGCCCTTAGTAAGCTCACCTGAGTGCTCCCGAGAGCCTGTGCTGTTCCAGCCAGAGTGCTGGCCAAAGCAGTGCCCTCTGGAGGTGCGAGTGGGTTGTTTGAATGACCACCCTCAGAGCCTGAAAACAGACATGCTGTTTCCCAGGCCAGAGGCCACCCCTGGTGCCTGCAAGCTATGGGCACACGGGGGCTGGCCGGGCTCTGTTCTCGTGGAGCAGCTGCAGCGAGCTGGGGCTCGTGGGCCTGTGAACCCTTGTGACTGTGGTCTTCCCTCCCACAGCTGCCGGGCCGCAGGTACTGCCCTGGGTACAATGCGGACGTGGGTGACAAGTGGATCTGGCTGAAGTGACGGGTCATCCTCCACGCTCTACACTGCGACAGCGAAGAGGTTTCCAGTCTGACCTGCTCGTATGGACTCCCATGTGGCTTTAGAGTGGGGTGGGGGGTGGATAGTAGTAAATGACCTGAAAGTGTCACCGTGGGAGAAACGGCCCGGCCAGGAGCAGGCTTCCCTGAGGAGTGTCTGGGCGCAGGATGGGCCTCTTGCTTTGGGAGGGTTCGCAGCCTGCTGGCTCTGTTGGGCAATGATCCATAGTTACCACGGGGAAGAAAAATCTGCTATTAAAGACCAGACGTGAGTAGAATTTCATTTCGTTATGGTTGTTTTCTGTGTCATGCTGAGTTGGTACTTGGTTTCTTCAGACTTCCAGAAATAAAGCCGATTCCACGGCGTTTCCCTCCATCATCCATCCACACCCGCACCCGCCACGTGTGTTTGCTCATGCGTCACTGACCATGTGCTGTGGTGGGTCTGGTTTACTGAGACAGAGTCCAGGACTCAGAGGGTTTCTGTACCGAGAGGGAGAATCACATTTCCTTACATAGAAAGCAAAAAGAAAACTTGCCAGCTCGTTGAGCGCTTCAGTGGCCTGCCCTGTTGAATGGGAGAGCTCTCCCCCTGAGCTGTGCCCCCGGCCACGTGCAGACCCCTGGACGCCTGTCCCTGTTGAGATTTGGGTGCTTGAAGTTCAGTGTCGCATAGAGGTCAGTTCCTCGGCCACACAGGTGCACTGGCTGCCGCTCAGGCTCCTGCTCCCGCACCTGCTCCCGCACCTGCTCCCAGGCTCTGGGCTCACTGAGATGCTTCATGGGCGTCCCAGTAGTGCCCAGTGCAAAGGAGGCCCAGACCGCTCTCCAGTCCCTCCCCTTCCCCAGCTTCCCTACTCTCCTCCCCATCCCTTCCTCTCCCCTCCCTGCCATCCCCTCCCCTGCACCCCTCCTTTTTTTCTTATTTTCTTCCCTTCTTCCCCTCCACTCCCCTCCTTCCCCCTCCCTCCCCTCCCCTGTTCCTCTCTTCTCTCTGCTGACTTCCCCTCCCTTCCTTTGCTCTCCTCCCCTGCATTGTCCTCCCCCTGTGCTCCTCTTCCAGTCCTGTTTGCCCCACTCCTCTCCCCTCCCCTCCCACCCTTCTCGTCTTGCCTTCCTTTCCTCTTCCCTCCTTCCTTTTTGGGGAGGGGTGTTTAACAGTTGAAAGTTTCCTAGCAGCGTCTAAGTTGGACACCCTGCTTTCATCAGGACCTGGGAGTGCGCTTGGCACCCGGCCAGCTGTGGAGTGTCTTTTGGACTAAGTGCCTCACAAACCATTAAGGAGAGGAGGAAGGAAAAGAAAAACATCTTTAATTATCCTGGCTGTCCCTGATGTCCCGGCCATAATGAGCTCTTTCTCCGCGGCAGCATCCCCCACGGGTGGCAGGTCTGCCGTGTGGTCAGGACACGTGGGTGGGAGCCTGCTCACTCTGCAGGCAGACTCATCTCTCCCAGCCTGTGTGCACCGCACCCAGGGGACACGGTGGAGCCCGAGTCTCAGCACTGGGGTGCACACTCCCTGCTGGCTGCGCACGTGGTGGCTCGTAGGTGCCGAGAAAGGCTGGGTCACTTCTCGGTGCTTCTCCTGTGAGTGCCAGGCAGAGAAGAGTGAATGAACAGTGACCCAGCCTTCTCTGCAGCTGGGGACCCGGAGGGTTGGGTGGATGCCCGCGTCGGATCTCCTGACTTGAGAGCAGCCATGATTCAGTTTCACGAAAATGCTACAACCCCTCAAAGCCCCGGAGCTAAAATAACCCTGCATGTATTTAAATACTCCATTTTGGAACGTTTAGCACTTCGAGGACCTCGAGCGGTGTTGGCGTGGCCATGTGTTTTCAGAGGGAGTCAGTGGCTCACGTCCCCCTCTCAAGCGGGCCTCACCGGGTGCTCCGGCCGCCGGGCACCCTCTCTGTGGTCACCTCACTCTGCCAACCCCTCTGCTGCACACAAGGTGCATGGCCAGAGCCGCGGGTGAGGAGGCCGCCCCCTCACGGGGCAGGTGTGGCCACAGACTCTGGTGATGCTGGTGCTGGGCTGCAGCAGAGATGAAGCAAGCTCCTGGCCTGCTTGCCCGAACCCATCTCGTCTGTCGGCAGCCAGTCTTTTCAATAGCCTGCCGGCCGCTCATCGGGCTTGGGATCTTCCTGCGACCTGTTCAGCAGCTCCTGTTTCTGGATGGGCTGTTCGTAGCCGTGCCCATGTCTGAGCAAAGAGGTGGGCAGGCAGCTGCTTTCTCGTAGGAAGCGCGGTCCACGCCCACCCTGGATGCCAACCTACAAGATCTGGGGGGCTGGCAGAGTCGGGGTGGGGAGAAGGCTGCAGTTACTGTCACACATTTGGGCTTTCAAGGGGAAAGATGGGCAGGCAGCAGCCCCTGGCTCAGGACACGGAGAATGGAAGTACTGCCCCAGTGATTCTAGGTTTTACATCTGGACAGAAATAAAAGCTGCGAACCAGAGGCTTTGCTTTAGGAAAATCAGAGCCTGAAAAAGAGGCAGAGACTCTCAGTCGTTATCCTATCAAGAGGGATCATCTAATATCTCGGATTTCATAAAGGAAAGGGCACGGTGATGTGACACGTCCACCCTTGAACGGGGAGGTGGCCTCAGGGAAAGGCCTCCCCTCTGTCCTCCCCAATGCCCACCTGGGTTTGTTCTGATGCCCCGTGTCGGCACCCCCTGACTGTGGAGCCCCGTTAGAAACCCATCCCTGGGGGCACCAGGACAGCTCAGTTGCTGAAGCTTCCGGTCCCCAGTTTGGCTCAGGTGTGACCTCAGGGTCCTGGGATCAAGCTCCACTGCGGGCTCCAAGCTCCTTACCCCATCCATCTGCTTGTGAGTCTCCCTCTCCCTCTGCCCCTCCCATTCTGCTCACAGGCTCGCCCTCTCTCTCTCTCTCTCTCTGAAAAAAGTAAATCTTTAAAAAGAAGCAACCTCCTCCCCCAAAGAGCCTGAACTTCCCCACCGGTGTATGTGGTCAATTGTGTGGTCGCTGCCACCCGGCCCGCGGTCTCTGAAGGCAGCTTACATGAAGGTTCTTCCAATGGGAAGCTGGGTGAAACAGTAAAATTTTGTCATTAAATGTATGAGTCCATTTCATTTGTCCATCCTACTGAAATTTTTAAATCGTTGTGATCAGAACAGTACCTGTTTTCATCGGTGAGGCTTCCTAAGTGCCAGGAAACCCCCTGGTTAGACCTGGCCATTGGCTGCACTCGAAGCGCTCCGTTCAGTGCTGTCATTTCACAGACTTCGCCTTTGTGCACCTTCGGCGCAGTCATGAGCCACCTGGATGGTTGCTCACGGAGCCTCCCGTGTCCCGGGGCCTCACAGGTGGCAGTGCACACAGCACGGGCACAGACCTGCTGGGGCTGCCTCCACTGGCCCCGATCGCCCATGTGCTGAAGCCGTGATCTCTGTGAGGCCGCGAACCCAGCAGCAGGGGGAGCAGGTCAGGCCTGAGCCAGGACCAACACAGAAGAGCAGAGTGGCTGTTCCTGGAGGGTCCAGACAGGGGACCCACGATGACGCGGCTGCAGCTCTACCTGCAGCAGGAGGTGGGTGGAGACAGGGCCATGGGGGCTCAGGCAGGGACAGTAGCATGAATGAACGGACGGAGAGCAGGGTCCTTTCCAGCCAGGAGTCCAGCATCACCCCGAGTCGGAAGCATGTCCCCCGTTCGGGTTGAGCCCTGTCCTGTCGGAGTGCAGGGGGGATGCTGGCTGTGCTGCCCACCTCTGGGGGGCGCGGTCACGGCTGCAGACACCTGCACCCCCAGACTCCGCAAAGCCTCGGCCAAAGGCACCACGTTTCTCCAAACATTACAGTGTCGAGTGCGGGACTTGGACCCTTCTGCAGAAAGTAGGGGCCTCCAGGATTGTTTCAGTCCTCACATCATAGATACGAGGCGAAGCCGGGGCCCCACCCCTGCACCGGGAGGGCAGGGGTGTAAGGACGGGCACCTGGGGGATGCGGTGGGGCCTGAGGCTCACTCCTGGGGTGTGCATTCCCTACCGGCCTGCACCTTTCCTGGTTTGTAGGTGCTGAGAAAGGCTCTGTGTCCCTTCCGAGTGCTTCACCCGGCCTTCTCTCCAGAGGGAGACCCGGAGGGTTTGGTAGACGCCCATGTCGGATCTCCTGGCTTCAGGGTAGCTGTGACTGATGTTCACATCAGTGCTGTGCGTGGCCAGGCCTCCAGCTCACGGACTCTCACTGTAGAGAGGCTGCCGCCACACATGATGGACACACCAGTGTCTCTGAGTGTTGTACCCCTCACACACAATGCTGTGGGTGAGGCATCCAGCCTCTGAGCGTGGTCAGGGGTCCCCTGGGGCTCAGGGGGCCGTGCGTCCACAGCTGGGCCCCAGGACCAGTCCGGGTGTGGGGGGGCCACTGACCAGGGTGTGCCCCTCCACGGGGGTGCTGCAGACCCTGACTGGAGATCCAGTCTCTCCTGTCCCCATACCTGGACAGCTGGCCAGCCACCCAGAGTCCCTGCAGAGTCAGCCCCTGGATTCTGCCTCCCACCCACCTCCACTCTTCAGTGGGGTCAGGGACTCACACTGTCCACAGGGCGGAGTGATAGTGGTGTCCGAAGCCAGAGTCTGTTTATCTGGCCCTTGATTCAGAGCTGCGGCTGACCCCTCCCTAAGAACCCCATTCCCTGGTCCCGCGGCCAGCTCCCCCCAGCCTCAGATGTCCCCTGAAGCCCCAGCAGGGTGAGGCCCGGGTCCTGAATAGACTCATAGGGCCCTCCCCTCCCCTCCATGTCACAGGCGCTGTTCCCCCTGAGCCCCTTGGGAAGAGGACCTGGGGCTGGACCATGGGGAGCATCACAGAGCCCCGCGTTCAGGACAGTGCTCCGTCCTCGTGCTGGCCATGGGACAGTGAACTTCTGGCCGTGTCAACATGAACCTCTCTGCCACCCCGAGGCCTCAGACACCTGCACTGGCACTTGGTTCCACTGAGCCGGACACTCGGGGCCCTGCTGTCCTTGTCTGCCCTTCACGCTGTGCAGAAGTAACCTGGGGTCCCGCCCGTCCAGCTGCCCGGGTGTGCAGCTTGCTTAGACCCTCGGTTCTCAGGATGGCTTTCCGCGTGTATACTGTCTCTAGTATTTGTGGACTTAACGTGAAGCTTGGCTTCTCGGTGGATCCGCGGAATAACCTCCTTGCTGCTGACGTGAAAAGCAAGAGGAGCTCGCTCTACACCGGCCAAAGCCAAAATCAAAATGAGCCCCTCCTGCAAAGGGGGAACCAGCCTTGCTGAGAGGATGTAATTTAGCTGCAGAAAGAACTCTAGCTGCTGGAAATCCCACCGCAAGGAGCTGGCAGAGCGAACCATTTGTCTGTGGCTGCATTGCTGTCCCTGGCGGGAGGAGCAGAGGGGTGGCGCAGTCCACGGGGCGCTCGGGGCCGCCCCCTGCAGGGCTCTTGGTGGCCTGGAGGTCGGTAATTCCGCCTCCCAGCACCAGTGCAGCCTGAGGGCAGGTCTGCGCTTGCTGTGAGCACAAAAAAGGAACCCAAGGAGAATGTTTACCTTCAGAGATCCCAGACCTTTTTTTCTTTTTTAAAGTTAGCCCCTTTCTCTCCTTCAGCAAACGTGTCTGCTCATGTGGTGGGCACCTGTGAGGTCCGTGGGGCCCTCCTGCAAATCGGCTTCGGGCCCCCAGTGCCCTCTGGCCTGAGAGCTGCTTGTCCATGAGCCCCGTGGGGGACAGTGCAGGTGTGCGTGGGGAGACCCAGAGAAGATGGCTCTCCAGGCAGCGGCTCGGGCAGGGCCGTGGCCGCCTCCTGCGTGTCCATCGCCACAGCCCAGCGTGCTCAGACTTTGAAGTTCCTCAGAGTGGGCGTTGGCAGCTGGCCGTGTGGCGGTGGATATGGCTCAGCACCCCCCCCCCCCAGCCCCACTCAAAAGGCAGTTTGCTCCGCTCGTGGCTGTCTGGAAGCAGAGAGCGTGGCGGGGGGACGTGCGGGGCCGTGGGTGCTCCGGGAGGGTATGTCCGAGACTGGCCAGGCTGTCTTGTTGGCTCAGAAATGTGGCTGTGATGGCCCGAGCCCCACGAGTGCTTCAGCCTCTGACCCTCCCCAAGCTGACCCCGGGGCCATCTGCACACACCTCCCCGTGGGACGTGGTGAGCCCCGCGAGCTCCCTGATGGCCTGTGCTGCCACGGACGTTGGGAGCCTGACACAGCGGTGCCGCCAGATGGATCCTTTCTAGCCTCGGCCCCTGGGCTCTCAGACCCCCAGACCCCAGTTGAGCGTGGCTTCTGTCCTCACGTGTCATCCTCCGGCTGTCTCCTAAGGATGCTGGGTGACATCAGCCCCGCACAGCGGCAGGACTGTTCCCACCCCAAGAGCCTTCCTCACACCTGCGAGGTCCCTTGTGCCACCTCAGGTCACGAAAGCACCAGTCCTGCCGTCAGTGCCTCGTCGGGGGCTGTCCATGTGCTGCAGGCCCACAAGACACCGTAGGGAGCTACGGGGGTGGCCCTGCCCTCTCCTGCCTTGGCTCTGAGGGGCTCTCCATGGAGAACATGCTCTGTGTTCCCAAGGGCACGTCTCAGGCTGCTGTCCCAGCCCCTGTGGGGGTGACTCAGGCCCACCCGGCCCCCTGGTGCAGAGCCCGTGCTGTGTGTCCCCACCGGGGAGGGAGTGACATCAGGCTGCCCTGTCTCAGAAGGGACATGAAGGAAAAGCCAGCGCCCTGCCTGCACCTGGCGCAGCCAGCAATCGGAGCACCCCTCATGCTGCAGAGGAGAGCCCCTGACACTAGCTCCCCACCAAATCCTCCCAAAAGCCCCAGCACTAGCCAGAGCCGGCTGCCTGGACTGGGCAGGAAGGGTCGGAGGCTGCAGGGGGAGAGGGTGCCCAGGGACATCGGGGTCCTGCACACGTGGCAGATTCTTCCCTTTGAGCCTCCTGCCTGCTTCATGTGGTCAGGCTGTGCGGACCCATCCCTGCATATGAGCACGGAGGCCCCACACAGCGCCCCTGCTCTCGGCCAGGATGGCGGGAGGCTGCGGTGAGCATCTGTAGCCCGTTCCCACCCTAAACCCTCTGGGCGGTGTTTGTCGGGGCAAAGAGGCCACCTGAGCTGTGGCCTCCTGCTTGGGCTCCTCTACCCTGCACAGTACCTGGCCCTTCGTCCAGGCTCCTTTGCACTCCTGTGAACCCTGAGGTTCAGAGTTGTACAGCTTGTCCAGGGACACACGGTGAGGAGGCATGAGGTCTGGGATGCTACAATGGGGCCGTGTGACCCATCTGTTCGCTCTGAGCCCATAGCAGCAGCCAAACCAAGCTTAGGGACACGTCCCTCGGTCATTGTGGCCTCGGGCATGGGGAGCGGCCTGCGGGTGTGAGGAGCGCAGCCCCAGACAGATGGACAGATGGACAGACGGACAGACGGCCGGAGCTCAGCCCTGGACCGACCTGACCCTGGGCTGCTAGGGGACCTCAGGCTTTGTTAGATTGTAAATCATTGATCTTGATCCCAGCAGCCAGTTCTGGCAAAGAAACTCCTGAAACAGCCCAAATGAGTGTGGTGGAGGTGGCACCTGCCAGCTGGTCCAGGCCCCAACAGAAACAACACAGAGGGGCAGCCCGCCTCCTGGGGCCCCTGACCACACAGGCCTGCGTGCCCCATGCGGGCAGGCCGGATCTTCGAGAATGACAGGCAAGGGCCGCCAGGCCTGCGGTGTCTGGGGAGCCTCTGTCCTCGGGAGCCTCCATCCTTGGGGGCCTCCGTCCTCAGGGAACTTCTGTCCTTGGGGACTGTGCTGCAGGGGCCCTGGGGAGCTGTCAGGCAGGGGCCTTGTTCCAGGCGTGCATGGGCCTTTCTGTCTGGGATCAGGACTCCTTGCAGGGGGGCCGCTGTGCCTGGCGGTGCTGTCCTACCTTCTTGCAGGAGCCAGGGTCTGGCTGTCAGGAGGGCGGCTCCTGTGTCCACCCCGTGCTAGGCTGGGTCCCCGGGAGCTTCGCTGTAGGATCACCAACCCTGAGGCAGCCTGTTCAGAGAGGTCGGGGGCAGTAGGGTGACAGCTGAGCTCACCTCTTGTCTCCCACAGCTGTTCCCTCCACGGCAGAAGCTTCCAGAACCTGTCTGAGCAGCCAGAGCACCCAATGAAGAAAATCACTCCAGGCTGGGCTGGGGTTAGGGTGTATGGACTGCATGGAGGCCCAGCCCGAAGTCTGGCCCCAGGACCAACACTCTGCGCCCGAGGACCTCAGCGATCTCAGGTATCTCCACGAGCACATATGGAGGGAATGGGCTGGGGAAGGTGTGCCAGGGTCTGGGTGAGGGGCCTGCAGGTGGTAACAGGAGGGGACATGAGCGCAGGGACGTCCCAAGGCTTTTACCTGGAGCTATCGAGTCCCTGGACAGCTGCCCAGAGGCCCTGGTGTCCGGGAGCCCCAATGGGAGCCCAGCCCAGGCGTGGGGTTTTGACTGCTTGCTTGGGAACACGGTGAAGCCTGTCAGAAAATCCCTGCACTACTGGCGGCTCGGGGAGGTCACTACCCCCAGGTGACCTCAGCAGAAAGGGGCTGGGTGTCGTCGAGGTACTGCTTCCGGGTGGGGTGTGATGTGCCTGTGCGGAAGCGTGTGCGCGTACATGTGGTCTGTGTACATGTGTGTATGTGACGGGATTGTCAAGTGTTGGTCTCTTGTTTCATGTCGGGATTTTCAGATGAGAGGTACAGACCGTTGTGCCAAGATCATTCAAGCTGGGAAAACCCCCAGCTTCCCCGGCGCGTCCTGATGTTAGGTGACATTAAACACAGCGTGAAGGAGCATCCGTGTAAGGCCTAGCCCTGACCCCACTTGAACACGCACAGAAGTGTCCTGTCATCCCTTACATGGACGGTGGAGCCTGAGGTGATGTTCTCTTGTGTTGTGGTTTTTCTGAAGAGAGGAACTCACTCCTGGAAACCTCCCCCACCCCCGTTGTTGCTGCTCTGACGAGCGGGTTTCTCTGCGCGTAGGGGCAAGATCACAGGAGGGAGCGAGGTCACAGCGGTGGGGGGGGGCAAGGTCATGGGGCCCTGAGGTCCTGGTGCGCGGTCAGAGCCAGGCTGTGCTTTCCCCTTGCTCGTGTGTCGGCCGAGGTGTTCCGCGTGCCATCCGTGCTCACGCCCACGGCAGGCAGCCACCCTGCAGGTCGGCTGACTTCTCACCGGAACTCCGTGGGCACCACATTGCCCTCTGCTCCCTGTGTTTTTCTTCTCGACACCATCCATGAGGCCGCAGCAGCTGGTGGGTTGTGTCCAGCTGCTCCGTGGGGTCCCCGACAGTGTCTTATGTGACTCATGCCCTCTGCCATGTGGACACGTAGACCGCCTCCACGGTAGGGCCGGCCCCCCAGTGTGGACTTTACCGTGTTTCCACGTTAACTCCTGCTATGTCTGCACAACACGCTCCGATTCACTGGATTCCAGCCTGTCACTGCTTTGGAACTATTGCAGAGCCCTGTGAGGCTTGGGGACCCCAAGAGGACTCCTGCAGACATGCAGGTCCTGCCCTAGCTAGTGGACACCCACGGACTCCGTCCCCCAGGGGACACCCACGAACACCATCCCCTGAGGGACACCCACTGACTCTGTCCACTGGGGACACCCACTGACTCCATCCCCCTGGGGACACCCATGGACACCATCCACTGGGGGGATACTCACTGACTCTATCCTCGGGGAGCGGGGGAGACCCATGTCTCCTTGCGGGGCTGTGGGAGCATTTCTTAGGGAAACACATCAAGGAACGACCTTGCTGGTGGCCAGTTTCCTCCTTCTGGGCCCTTGGAGGCCGACTCCCCTCCCCTCTGTCCTGGCAGGACCCCGCGCCCCACTCAGGCCCCCGGACCATGCGCACGGGGGACTCTGCATGTCCATGCCACTGCAGGGGAGCCCCGGGTGAGATCCCGATCCCTCGCAGTCTTGCACCTCTGGCTGTGGACACCACAGCCCAACCACGGCCCCTGGGCCCCCTCACCACCTGCTTTTCTAAGTGAGGCTTTCGGGGAACGTAGCCTCTTGGGCTGGTTTAGGCACCATCTATGGCCTTTCTGCTCCTTAAGGGCCGACCTGAAGACCAGCGCGAGGGGCCATACGGCCCCAGTACTTAGTGCCTGGCCCTGATGGGAGAAGCTTGCAGACCGCTGCTCTAGGTGGTGTGGCCTCCATCAGCTGCCCCCTTTGGGCACTGTAAGGAGCAGAGCCCACTCCCAGTCCCTGTGGGATACCCAAGCCCAAGACAGCCTGTAGCTGGACGAGCTGCTATGATCGGGGATCTGCTCATCAGCGGCCCCCCACCGGCTCTGAGTGCCAACAGCGCACCCACCAGCCCCATGGGGCTCCCGCTGCCCACGCCCCTAGCCGCCTGCGCCCACCAGCTCCCTGACTGCTGCCGGGGGAGGGGCAAGGGACAGTCCAGTTTTGATTCATGATTTCCTCTTCAGCGATCATTTGAGCCTCGTGTCATGAACTTGGGTCTAGGATTTCTTCCATGAGTTGCCGGCTGCATCTTTTGCCTCTTTCTGGGGCAGAGACCTGTCCCTTTCTTGTTGACCTGAAGAAATCCCTTTTCTCTTCTGGAAATTGTCGACATTACAAATATCTTTGACCATTTCTTGAATTTTTCTGCATAGCTCTCATCCTTTATAATGGACTCGTGCAACTTTTACCCCTAAAAAAATGTGATTTTTCTTAGAAATACCAAGAGTGTGACAAGAACAGCAGTGCTGTAAGCCGCGGCGGAGACATGGGAACGAGCGAGCGGACAGCCCGGGGAAGTCATTTGAATGAAACAGCATCACTTCCTCTGAGAGAAGCATCACTAGTCTGTACACATACGTTTCCATTCCATAGAGTTCTGCTGGGCTTGTCCCCCTGAACCCGCACATGGGAGCAGTGGACTAGATCAGGGGCCAGAGAGTGGCCTGGGGGGCCTGGGGCCCACTGAGGCTGAGAGGCTAGGCACTCCAATCAGCTGCCCTGTCCCCGCTCTGCTGGGAGCCAGTGAGACCCTGAGGCTCCCCCAGGGAGAACATAGGGCTGTCAGCCGGGGTCCTCGCTGCTCACCAGTCCCCGGGCCCCCGTCTGATACTATGTGTGCAAATGGCAATTACCCATGCTCTGAAAACACAAGCCATCTGCCTGGCAAAGCCTTTCCAGCAAGCGGATTTCTCCCGGCTTTATAGCGAAACAAGGAGACACAGACCCCCACATTACGCCGTTTGTGAGTGTGAGCAGTTTGCACACTTTCAGTCTGGTGCTCGGAAGTGTGCCTACCCTTCTGTCTCCTCGGCGCTGCTCAGACAATCCTCATCTCTCCCGGCCACCCTGTGGGCAGAACTGATGTAGGTGGAGTGGCACCCTGTGTGGACCGGGGCTGGGCCAGCACCCCGTGCTAGGGTGGCCCTGCCAAGCGGCTCCCGAGCAGGAGGTGTCCAGCCATTGCTGGTGGGGACATGTCCTCCAGCTGCACACAGTGGGGCACTCTCACCACGGCCCTAGTCCCTCTGCTCTGCGCAGCCGCAGAGGACGGGAAGCAGGAGCTCTGTGACAAGTTCCTGAGACATGCACGGTTCCCCGCATGTTCCAGAACGTCTGGCCTGTGGCGGGTATGTGTATCCGTGGGATGAGCAGGCGGGGCCAGGGTAAGGTGCTGCTGTGCTGCTCGCAGTGTCACGGCCGCGGTGGCCTCGCCGGCTGGGGGTTCCAGGCCCACCCTCTGCGCACTTCACACCAGCCGTGGGGGAGTGAGCCATTCCTGCCTCCCCTCTCCAAGTGAGGAAGGTGAGGCCCAAGTGCAGCAGGGTGGTGGCTGCTGGCCATGGGGCACTGTTCCCATCCCTGCAGTAACCGTGGCCCCCCGGGGATGGCACATAGGACAAGAGCAAGTCATTGAGGCACCTCTGGGGACCTGGCTTGGAAGGCTGGTAATGAAGGGGAAAGCAGGCAAGCCCCCCAAGGCTGCACTCCCAGATGCTGACCACAACTCCAAGGACCACCCCGGGGACCTTGGGGTGAGTTGGGTGCTGGAGCAGCTTCCAGCCATGTCACAAATCGGTTCTTACAGTCACAGTGAAGGGGCTTGTCCCAGAAGGTGAACAGTGTCAGGGGCACATGGGGGCACGTGGGGACACCAGCGTCCCCCTGTACCGTCTGCGGGAATGCAGACGGTGCGGCTGCTCTGGAAACAGAATGGAGTGTCCTCTAGAGGCTGGCCTGGAACTGCCACGTGACAACGTGCCATGCCCACGTGTCTGCCCAAGAGCATCGAGAACACGTGTCCACACGAAACTCATCCACACATGTCCACAGCGGTGCCATTCAGGGTGGGCAAAAGCAGGGACAACCCAGATGTCTGTCCTCAGATGAGTGGACAGATGAAACGTGACAGACAGGGATTGTTGTGAAGCCACAGCAAGGACAGGAGCGCCGGAAGCTGCCACAGCATGGACAGCCCTGGAAGGTGGCGCTCAGGGAACGCAGCCAGTCCAAACAGACCACGCATCACGTGGTCCCATCGGTCTGAAATGTATGGAAGCTCACCACCACGGGTGGGAATGAGGGGCCCTGCGGGATGACGGAAATGGGACGACCCCTGCCCTGCCCATCCATCAAAGACTGTTATGGGGTACCCGTAGAATGGAGACTTAGGATGTGTGAGTTGTGCGTCTATGAAGTTGTTAAGGACAGAGTTGCAGAAAGATAAAGTGGAGGGTTCCATGTGTGTCACTGCTGCTTTCGTCAGTCACGGTGACAGTGGGAGGTGGACACGCCTGCATTCGGTCCCTGCTGTCCCCTTGCTGCGGGTGGCCAAACCGGGGGGCCATCCCCTCTGTTCCAGAGTTGTCCAGAGGGTCATGAGGCCATGACTGGCTCTTCTTCCCAGAAGGAGGCCCTGGACAAGACACGCCTGTCTGGCTCTGGACGCCCTTGCGTCTCCACGCAGCCGTCTTGCGACCATGAGGAAAGCTGGCAGAGACACGGGTGGACCCTGGGCTCTGGAAACGTCCCCCTTTGGTGGGTGTGTGCAGGAGAGTTCTGCTCCTCCAGCTAAAATCATCCTGCCGTGTTGATTTGCTCCCTCCCTTCCTCTCGTTCCCGCATCCTCACGAAAGCACAAGCTTGAGCAGAAGAAGGAGGGCTAGAGCCCCAGTCAGCATTTTCACGAACGCGCAGACCTGCTGCCTCGTCAGCTCCTCAGAGCCCGGCGTCAGCAGGTGTTCACATTTCCCTTCCTCGCGGGGCCATTTCCAGTTACTGCCGTCCGGGCCATTTCTGAGAACTGCAGGGGCGCCCTCTGGGTCAGGATCGCAGGGGGAGGGGAACATTTGTGCGACGTCATCTGGGACTCTAGCTGGTGCAGACGGGAATTGGGAGTGAGTCAGGTAAGACACAGCAACACATGGAGGGCAGAGCAGCCACCAGTGGGACCCTGTGGGCATTGGGGTCCAGGGACGCCGGAAACTCTGTCACTGCCCCCAGCTCACCCTCTCCCTCCCAATGCCACAGACCAACTCCGTGCGAGCACCGCATTCTTTCACTGCGATCCACGGAGTGCCTGCACGGCTTTGGGCCCCTGCTGGGGGGCATCTGGCCCCCGGGGAGAGCGCCCAAGGGCAGGGTCGGAGGACAGACGTGAGGAGAAGGAGGGCGCTCTGAGGAAGGGGGTTGGTGTGCAAGAGCCATGCAGAGGATGTTCAGAGCCCAGGTTCACAGGTGGGAACCCAGTGGCTTCAGGGGGATGGTCCAAGAAGGCAAGGTCCAGGGGATGCCATGGGGACAAGAGTCTGGAGCCAGGAGACAGTGCCAAAGGAGACTCTGGCTCCCAGGCTGTCAGTTCTGTCTTCCCTGTGTTGCTGACATTCTGGACGCATCCAACGTCGCGTTCCATAAAGCATGAAACACCTGCTCCCAGGAGAGCATCTTCACGAGGGCCTGTGGGAAATCCCGCCAGCATTGGGAGCCCCCGTGGGGACCGGGGGATGAGGGCTCAGTGGCTGGAGCGCCCCTAGGTCCCCAAGCACCTGCAGCCTCTTTCCCTGGTGAAGACCATCTACATGGCCCCGAGCCCCCCCACACCGGGAAGTGGTGGACAGTGGGATAGCTAGAGCTTGGAAGGGACGTGGATGGCATGGGAAACTACTTCCTGATGTGTCGTTGGCCCCAGAGAGTGTGGGCATGAGGCAGGGAGCTGCCAGTTCTCACCCTCCCAGCCCCGCATCACAGGTGCCGTGGACCCTCCCACCCCTGAGTGACCCTGTCAGACCCCCAGACCTCATGAGCAGCCGTGGCCCCCAGGCCTGTCCTCCTCACTGAGGGAAGCTTCTGGAGCGTAGTGGGGGGTCACTCACGGTGTAGACTCTTGGATCAACGGATCAACGAAATCCATCGCAGGCTCTGAGCAGTCTCCCTTTTGGAAACAGACCCCAAGGAAAGACCTTACCAAAGGGAGTGGTCCTCACAGCGATTTGGGTTTGGACTCGTGTCCCAGCCTGTGAGCACGTGCGTGCAGTCTCAGGCCGGCTCGTGGGGCTGCGTGGGGATGCAGGAGACCCCCGTGCTGCAGAGAGAGTGTGCCCCTGTGCCGCTGGTGGCGAGCTTGGGAAGAAGTCACATGGGGTTTGGCGGCAGGTGATGGGGGCCCTCCAGTGGGGGTAGGGGCCAGAGCTCCTGGGCGAGGCCATCGGATGAGGAACATCAGGCCTGGAGGCCTGGGCTGGAACAGGGGTGCACGCTCACCGAGTGCAGAGGTCATGGCGGCAGCCGGGCCTCGAGTGCCACGTGTTCAGGCTGCAGGTGTTGCAGGAGCCAGTAGGGCCCACAGGGGCCGACCCCAAGAGGAGGTCAGAGGGCTGGGGCCACATCCCAGGTCACAGTGAGAGATGGGAGAGAAGTGATAGCCAGAGTGAGACAGAAGTCACCTGCTAGACCATGAGCCCATGCTGCCCGACATCCGCAGCCCCGGGAGACCGACAGCGGCTGCCCCTCGAGGAGGGCGGGGTCCCGAGGCCTTGGCACATCGGGTTTGGGTCTTCCCCACACACTGCAGAGAGGCGGCACTCTGCCCCTAACGTGGGAGGCTCATGTGGCTGGGGTCCCCAGGCTGGTCACACGTGCTTTGTGGCAACAGGACCTTGGGTCCCTGAGTAAGCATGAGGGATGTGTTTACCTGGCTTGAAAGAACACGGCATTCTCAGGTTCACAGAGGCGGCCACCCACCAGTGCCCACTTACTCAAACTGCTCCTTCGAGATCCGCCCAGACTGACTAATCCCTTTGAAGCTGGAATTGCCTGTCTCCAGCAGGTCAGGGCACCAGATCTCGGCTTTTGCGGCAAATGAGGACTTCTCCTTTGTTGGCCTCCTGCAGCTGCCGCGGGCCTACGTTGTCCCCCAAGCCTGGTCTCAGAGGGTCTGTCCTGTGGGTGGGTGTGACACTCGGGGACCGCCATCAAAACCCTGGTGTCTGGAAAGGAAGGGATCGCCCCCAGGCCCAGGTGAGGCGGGTGGAAGGCCAGAGAGATCGAGGTTTTAAGGAACTGGCTCATAGGGTTGTGGAGCTGTCCAGGCTCAAATCCGGGAGGTGGGCTGGGCTGGAAATTCAGGTGGGACTTGATGCCACTGTTTTGAGGCAGGCTTCCCTTTTCTCTGGGGAACCTCTGCATTGTTCTTAAGGCCTTCCACTGACTGGATGCGGCCCACCCACATTGAGGAGGATGATCCTGGCTCAAAGGCTGTGGACGGTGGGCGCAAACCACACCCTCCAGATGCCTTCGCGGATGCACCGGGATCAGTGTTTGCTTGGACTGTGGGCACCATAGCCTGGCTGGCGTGGCACGTGAGCAGACTGTCTGGGGATTTACATAAGGTCCCTGGCACGGGAGTTGGAGCCCCTGGCCTGTCCTGGGAAGCAAGGAAGCTTCCACGAGGCACAAACTTGGAAGCAGAGGCTCTGATGCTTAGGCCCACACACACACCTCCAGCCCCCTCCCCACACTGGCTAGACCCCAACACCTGGTGGATGGAGGCCGTGCTATGTGTGATCAGATGGGGCCGGGCCCCTGGGACCTCTCTTCCTCCTGCAGGAAAGAACCCAGGCTGGTTTTACCAGGGGACGGACAGTGGGGGCCTTCCCTCCGGCACTGACTGGGGACACAGGCTAGACTGTGGCCATGGCAAATGGCTGGTGAGAGAGGACAGAGGTCCCAGTGGGGAGCCAGGAGAGAAAGGGCCTTGAAGGAGCCATGCCCACCGGGCCCTTGATGCTCTGGGGGAGCGGGAGTAGGGAGGAGTTGGCCAGGATGCCTGGGGTCTTCCGCATGGGTGTGGCTGGGGTCAACACAGAGGGAAAGTTGGAGCCTCCAGCACATCCTGACATCCTGGAGGGGTGTTCATGAGTCCCTGGGGGTGGGAGGCTGGACTAGCGGTGGAGGGGGGTGGGAATCCAAGGGCATGGGCATGGCCTGGAGGGCAAGGGGCACAGAGCAGCAGGGCAGAGCACAGTCACCCTCCAGTCCCTGACCTCGAGGCTAGGGATCCAGGCAGCGGCTTGAGGGTCGGGCCAGACAGGTCCCTCGTGTGGTCAGCAGGAAGGGGACGTACTTGAGCGTGGAAGTGGCAGGTTAACAGGAGTGTTGGAGGGTTCCGTGTGGAGGTGTGTCTCCCCAGGATGGGTCTGGATGGAGAGCCACTGCTGGGCCTGCTCAAAGGGAAGAGGAGAGACACCAGGCCAGTGACAGAGTGCGCTGAGAACCTATGGTGTGCCAGGTTCTGGGTGGGCAGCAGGGACAGCACAGCCCTGCAGACCACTGTGGAGTGGGTGTAAACTTGTGGGTTCTCTCTGCAAGGTGGGGGCCAGTGAAGGGCTGGGAGAGCCTTCCAGAAGGTGGGGAGGGGCCTGGCACTGAGCTCTGGAGACAGGTGGGGGCAGCGACCCTGCCATAGCCCCCGGGCAGATGCACCGAGCGAGGAGTGCCTCCCAACATGAAGGAAAATCATGATCAGTTAATTGAGGTTTCCAGACATGAACTGGGGTGCTCACACTTTGCTTTTCTGCAGGCCCTGGGGAGAGGGATGCCTGAGAGCAGGTCCAGGGGACCATGCGTCCTGACAGGTGCTCTCTTCATGCTCAGAGTCTCCTGAGTAACCTCTGAGCATGGTGTCCAGGGGCGGGCAGGGGTGGGGGTACGAAGTGTCTGGAGGCATGGCTGGCAGAGCTCACCTGGGTGAGGACCTGGGCTGGGGCTCAGAACCCAGGGTGCGGCTGCTGGTTGGGGCCCAGAAGCTGCCGAACACAAAGGGTCCAGTGCTCTGAGCGGCAGATGGATGAGAAGAGAGGCTCCTGGACGGATGGGCACACCTGCTGCTGCAGCGACTCACAGTTAATCTTGTAGAAGAAACAGCATCTCAGCCAGATCCCTGGATGCGGCCCCCTGGGGAGCATGTTGGAAGCCAGCCGCCCACTTTCACAGCTGCCTGGGGTTGGTAGGGGGAAGCAGAGGTGCCGCTAGCAGGAGCCCCATGCCCTGCTGCACCTGCGCTGCCTCTCCAGAGGGTAGTCGGGGAGCATCCCTGAAAGCCAAGCACTGTCCCCTCGATGGGCACTGCCAGCCTGGGCCTGCCGCCCTTGGGGAGAGGACGTCCTGGGGCCATGGGGTGGGGTGCGCACAGAGGAGTAGTCCTCGAATGGAATTACTGGGCCCTGTGCGGAGCTGAATCAGCTTTCATTTTCTGTCTTTATTTTCTTGTCTTTTCCAGCCCTATCTCCTCGTCTCACCTTTGTCTTCTCTTGGCTCTCATGATGCATGCGGTTCACTTGCTCTTTGATTTCTTTGCAACATGGAAGCACCTTGGGTATAATTCTTCTTCTGTTTCTGGAATAACTATGTCTTCAAAATGGCATTCTTACCTGCCTTTTCCCCTGTTACACTTGTTTGCTTTTTTTGCTATTTGGTGTAGACGCCCTTCTGCCCGTCCTGGGGACTGGCGCCGGCGGCTGAGCAGGGACGCGGCTTCCCCAGGCCACAGGGGTGGGCCTTCTTGGCTTCTGGCCCCACTAACCTGGGTACATTTTGTAATGACTGTAGCTGCACAGGAAATGGCACAATCAGCACATCTGCCCTCCCCCAGTTGCTGTGAACATTTGTGCACAAATTTTTGGGTGGGCGTGGTGTTCTTTCCTCTGGGTGCGTGCCCAGGAGTGAGACTGCTGGATGGTGGCCTATGACTGTAGAAACTCCAAAGCGTTGCACAGATGGCCGTCCTCCCCACATTCCCGCCATCCTGCAAGGGGGGACTTTATCAGCCCCTTACCAGCCCCGACTGGGTCCCTGTCTTCCCTGCACCCCCCGCCCCGCCCCAGCTCTCGGCGCCTGTAGACATGAGTCCTTGGTCACCCGGCCCACACCGTGGACTCCTGAAGGGGCCCCCACAGAGCGGAAGTTTGCAGGTTTCACCAAGTCCGATATTCCCATTTTTCCTCTTACGGGTGTGCTTTGGGGTCAAGTCTAAGTCTCGCCTCCGTCCCCAGGGGTTTCTTCTGTGCTGGGTTTTTGCTTTGTTTTTTGTTTTTTTGATAGTCCAGGTTTCTTTTTACTCATTTTTTATCTGTCGATGAACCTCTGGTCTGTTTTCTAAGAGTTTCTTAGATTTACATTTTACGTCTGAGTCTGTGGCTGGTTTTGGGTTCATGTTTGTGAGCCGTGGATGATTCTCATCGTGTGTCCCCTCTTCTGCCCACGGATGTCCACTTGCTCTGTGTGGTGACGCGTTCTCTTACTTCCCCTTTATCATAGAATCCCTTCATTTCTGCTTTCCTTCTGCAGGATACCCTGACTGGACAGAGGGGCTGGGATTGGTAATTCTTTGGGAAATAGGATGCCAGTTCTTCCTGGCCTCCGTGCTTTCCGAGGACAAGCTGGCAGTGATTAAAGTCATTCCCCTCCAGGGAATGTCTCATCCCACCAATTCAGGCTTGAGTAATATTCGAGTATTAAAAATGAGATTTTTACCAGGTTGGTAAAGGCGCACAATGACGAAAGAACCATTAAGCTTCTCTGTGACTTACATAGGTCATCTTTGCTTGCTAATGGTAAAGGACAAATGTCGTGATGCAATGTTGTTTATTTTCAGCATATTGTAGACATAACATAAGGCATTTGATCTCAAACTTGTGATTGTTAATGAATGTCCCTAAATAAAGTCTCATCTAAACAGCCACCGACGCGTGGGCATGCCCCAAAACTCCTGCGTGCAGTCTGTCCTGGCTGCTGTCCTGCCCCGTCCCCCACGCCCAGCTCAGGCCCCAGGGGTGCATCCTGTCGGCTGCGTGGAGTCCTTCGGAAGCTGTGTCCTGGCTTCAGGGACCCCTGCGGCCCCCCCAGGATGGATGCTCAGGGATCGCACACACCAGGAGGCAAGGCAGGGGGTATAGACTGTGGGATGAGAGCCTTCCCAGCCCCAGGTCCCCAAGCCCCAGAGCAGCTCACGTGACTAAAGGGGCCACGGCAATCCCCACCTTCTGATTCCCAAGGCCCTGTGTCCTCTGCGGATCCCGTGCCCTCCAAGAGGACCATGGACTCTGGCTAAGAAAGTGTCCAGTGTGGGGTAAAGGTCTCCATGCCGCTGTCCTGGGGGTGGAAATAGAGAGGTCCGAGCGTTCCCCTCCGTCCTGTGTGTCCAGCTGCCTGCCATCTGGGCTCAGCTAGCAACCAGACTCCGGGGCCTGGGCTGGCCCTCTGGGCCCTGGGCTGCCTCTCAGCATGGCTTGGAGCTGTTCAAAGACGCAGGCCCCTCCGGAGCACAGATGGGGTCGGAGAAGGTGGGGAACTGGCATGCTCAGCAGTAAGTCACAACTGCTTCTGTGAGGAGCCACCATTTACAATTGTAAAGGAGGAGGAGAGAAAGAGAGGGAGGAAAGCAGAAGGAGGAGGGAGGGAAAGCAGAGGGAGGGGTAGAGAGGAAAGGGGAGGGAAAGAGGGAGGAGGAGGGAAAGCAGAGGAAGAGGGCGGGAGGAAGGGGGAGGGAAAGCAGACAGAGGGGAGAGAGGAGGGAGACCGGAGCAAAGAGCAGAGTTGCTGCTAGGTCTCTCCTGCCCTGTATGTAGTCAGGTGGGTCCTGGCTTCCTGAGCCCCACCTGTAAAGCAAGGCCCCCACCTGCTGGGTGTACCTGGGACCCCAGGAGTGTCCCACGCAGCCTCTTGCAGACGGCATCTGCAGGATCCCGACCCTGAGCCCGGCTGCCAGTCACCCATCCCAGGGCGGGAGTTCCATCCCGGACACTCCTGGGGACTCTGGTGTCCGTGTGTCAACGGAGAAACCCCTTGACTCTGAGGCAGCCTCACGTGCATGGCCGCAGGAGAGCAGTCTCATGGGGGTGGAGGGGAGCTCGCTCTGGGGTGACAGGGGCCACTCACAGTCCCGCCGGTTCCATGTTCCCGCACGAAGGACGCCTCTGCTTTAGAGCCCGTGGTCCGGGGCTGCAAGGAGGCTGTCTGGGCCCCGGCAGAGGGTGCTCGTGGGTGGACCCCCCACAGAGCAGGCCTTGGTAGTGCAGCGGAAGGCTTGTGGTCTGAGTGGCTCCCCCATAATGTGCATTTTGAGGAGGCAAGGACCCCCAGTGCCCAGAGCAGGCCCGGAGGGTGGCTTCCCGTGATTCAGGCCCAGGTAGCCAGGCACAGACACCATTCCCCTAAGGCCATGAGGAGCAGACACACTTGGAACATTCCACATCTCCCCACGTGGCAGCCCAGGTGCCCCTGCCCTGCAGACCCTGAGCGGACAGCCAGCCTGCTGCAGTCTCCTGAGGCTGCCCATCCCGTCCTGTCTCCCTGGGGAGGCTCTGCGCTGTCCCCCACCCCTGGCTGCCCTCCCTGCCCACAGCTGGCTCACCCTCCAGGGGCTGGGCATGTGCTGCGTGGCCTCCTCACACCCACAACCCTACAATGCTGTCTATGGTGCTTAGTGGAGAGCCCGGGTCCTCCACTGGTGGTGGCTGTGGCAGGAGCCAGCCAGCGGGCCTGTTCGAGGCTGATCCTTATCGTATGGCCGTATTTCCACTCCTGTCAAGACTGTAACCGGACTCACACTGGCATGTGTGGGGCCTGCCTAACACAGATGGCGTGTGAGGCGGGCAAGGGGTGAGGGGCCCAGGCCCCTCAGGGATCAGTGATAACAGGTGGGGGTCCCTGCTCCACCCCCCAACAAAGCACAGCTGGGAATTAGTGGTCTGCTGTGACCCCCAGATTCATTCCGACGAGAGCCACAGATACCTGTCTTAGGAACAGGATGACTTCCCCTCAAACTGTAAGGATTGGCAGGTGGCAGGATGCCAGGAGGGCTGGAGACTTATAGTTCACAGCCAGCTTTTGGGATCCCACTGTGTTTCCAGTCGGGAAGGCAGCGGAGGCTCCCAGGCCCACTGGAGATGCTGGCCTGAGGTGTCTTCCAGAGAGAAGAGCTGGTGTTCCCCAAGGCAGCTGCACATGCTGGTGACAGCTGCTGCTTTCTTGATAGTGGAGGGGGGACTGGGTCCTGGATGGAGGCCCTGCCCTCCAGAGCAGACCGCGTCAGCCTCTCCGGTCCTTGGGAGGCCCGTTCTACCCCTGACCTGCACGGGAGCCATGTGTGAGCTCAGGGCCCATTTGGGTGGCCCAGTCTGGCCCCATCTTGCTGGCAGTCACGTGGAGAAGCATTTTGGGAGGGACCAGCTGTTCCGTGAGCCCTGTCCCTCTCCTGGTCCTGCCTGCCTCTGACTGCACAGCATGGAGAGAAGCAGGCCCAGCAAGGAGACCTCACTGCTGAGAAGAGGGGCGTGGCACCGGTGTCAGCACGTGGGGCTGGGAGAGGGCAGCTGGCAGGAGGTGGGGCAGACAGAGAACGGGGTGCATGGAGGCTCCCTCTGCCCCAGTGTGGGCCCGTCTTCCCGTCTGTCGTTACTACTTTGTACGCTCAGCTCTGGGCCCTGCTGGACTTGTTCAGTCGTGCTCCTGGACATGCTCCTTGGGCAGCCCCAACTCTCTGGACAGCCTGGCTCTTGGCGACGAGCAGATACCCTGTTACAAATGGGCGGCACTGTGCTGCCTGCCCGCCACAGGCTCTCTGTGGTCCCACACACACCTCTCTTGTGTGCCAGAAAGGCGACACTGGTTTGCCCAGGATTGAAATGCCACAAAGTCCCTCCCCTCCGTCCACCCCAGCTCCCCCTGCACCTAGAAGAGCTCCCAGGCTTCCCCACCTCCTCCTTACTCCAGTGATCCTGTTTCCACCGGGCCTTGTCTGCACCAACAGCAGCCAGCAAGCACAGAGCCGTCTGTGAGCCAAGGAGAGATGGCGGGGAAGGAGACTGCAAAAAATGGCAGGCCCTGCCCACAACTTCCAAAATGCAGAAATTTTCTGACCTACCTGTAACACGTATACGTTCCATGCTTTTCCTTATCGAGTTCTTCCAGATCAGCTCTCCCTGTAAACACGGCCATGTCTGGCTCTCTTGGGAAGAGGAGCTTCTTATCTGTAGCCTTAAAGAGAAGCACACCTTCAATCTGGGAGTCTCGATCCAGAAGGATCTAGAGCTGCCCAGTCCTGTCACAGTCACAGGGCATGCTGGACTACAGTGGCCAACGCCCTTCCCGGTCATCTCCAGACAAGTTTCACAGGTGTCTCCCTGCTTTGGACTGAGTGCAGAAGAAGTCGCATGGTGTCCCTAGTGACCATGGCCGTATTCCTGGAAAATGCCTTGTGGGGTTCAAGTCATCCTCGAGAAGCCTGCTTTTCTCAAGAAATTCATCAGAGCCTCAGTGAGATCCTAGAGTGGGCTGGCTCAGCCAGGAAAATGCTCTTGAATTCCTCTGCTGTCGCTCACCACTCCTCTCAGCTCTGGGCTTCCATCTCCCCGTCTATAAAACAGACCCGTGACCAACCCTAAAGGGTGTTGTTTAGATGAACGAAAAGAATAAATGCAACCCAAATGTTGGGTGGGCTGTGCTGTCTCTTACTGTGGGTTAAAGTCAAGTCAGACCTGCATTAGGGGACCCTAGAGCCCTCCCCCAGGAATCCTGCCCTTTCCTGGGGACTTGGCCCCCAGGGCCACTCCAGGTCTGACTCCGAGGTGTTGATCCACACCAGGGAACCCCCGTCACCCGCAGCTGTCTCAGTCACATCCCCTACGGACCCTGCGAGAGCCAGGGGGTTCACACAGAGAACATATTTTGTAGCATGGTCCCAGCCCATGCACACGTGTGCATGTCAATGTGCGTAACAGAAAAGAGCCTTCACAGAACAGCCCCCGTTGGGGCTCGTGTCATTCTGTTCTATTCTACTTGTTAGGGAGAAAACAGTAGTTGTGAGCCTCCAGATTGGCCTCCTGATCCATCTCAGAAGTCACCCCCCACCCCAGGCTTGAAGGACACCGTGAGAAGGTTGCCATAAGGGCTTTGGGTGAATGAAGTATTTATTTTTCAGAAACGCAAGCATAGTCACATTCAGCATTAGATCCAAGTCCCTGCTGGGTCTGTGCCTTGAGCTCAGGCTGCCTCCAGAGCTCCCCAAGTCTGTGTTACCCCTTCAGACTATGGCCTGTCACCCTGCTGTTACCAGCCTGGGGCATTACACTGTCCCTTGTGGCTCCTTACCCCCTCACTGCCCACACCGTAGTAACTCATCTCTTCATAATCCTGGAATTACCCTAATGGACCAGCCATCTGATGTCGGCCACCATCCTGGTACCCTGCTGGAACTGAGCACCAGAGCAGAGAAGTTGGAATTTGTGTGGGTGGCCAAACGGAGGACATCCTTGCCCGTGAAGCTGATGAGGGAGGACACATGTCTCCTCTCTGGTTCCCCAACTGCCAGTCCTGTCCATGCAGGATGTCCCAAGAGGCCCCAGCCTAAATTTGCTTTCCTGCTTGAAGCATCCTGGTCCTACTGTTACGTGCTCTCATATATCACCGTGCAGCATAAAATCCTGCAATTGCTTCAGACTACTTTTAAAACAAAAACAGAAGCATTCCTGCCCTCTATCTATTAACCCTCCCTCAAATCCAACACGATAAAGTGTTGATGACAGGTGCTATTAGAGGAAGGTGGTTTTTAGTGGAACCAAGCCGGGGTGACTCAGGCCACTGGAGAAGGCCGTCCTGTGACAGAATGCGGGCACGGCAATGGTGGCAAACTGGGAGGAGAGCTGAATATGCTGGGGTTGGGACGGGATGCTTCTCAGCTGAATTTCTGGGGCCCCCTTCCTCCTCTCTCCTGCGCCTTCCAACCACTTGACTATCTGCACACATCCTGGACCCTGCTGACCTCTGAATTGGCCCCCCCTTCTTTTGTCTAGTGCTGGAACCAGAGGGGAAGACATGGGGGCATGAGCTCTTCCTGCAGGGTGGCTTGGATCTGAAAGGTCCGTGTCATAATGTGTGACATCCTACCTGGACAGTGAACAATTTAATACAAAGTGTGATGCATTTGGCTTTTGGTTTCCTCTTGGCCCAGCTTAGTTTTTTTCAGATATACAAAGGACCGTCGGGAACGCTGAGTAGCTGGAGTTACGACGATTCATGTGAAGAGGCAACAAAGCAATGTTGACACAGACATTTTGCCCGGTCCCAGGAATTCAGGACCATCCCTGAGAGCCCTGTTTGGATCAGAATGTCTGCACGTGAGGGCTGAGCGAGGAGGGACGTCTTTCCTCAGCCACATGCTATGTCAGACAGAGGAGATCTCTTAAAATATTGAGTATGTATTTATAAGCAACAATCAGGCTTAGGAGCACTACTGCTTTTTTCAAACGTGAAATGGAAACTTAAAATCCGTCCACGAGGATGTGTTCCAGACCAGCTTAGGAATCTGTAAAAGCTCTGCCCTAAAGAGACACCTGCAGCCGGCGGGGACCGGTGTGGCCGCGTGCCAGCAAGCGAGGCCATTTGGGAGATCCAGGGACTGCCGCGGGATAGCCCCTTGGTTTCCCTACCCCTTTGCTCTCCTTCATATAAGTGCGGCGGTGTGTGGTGGTAGGTGGCACTGGAAACTGACTGATGTGACCTTGTCGCCACCAGCTTTCTTTCCGGCTCTCCCTTGCATAAGCCCCTGTGTGATTCTCGGCCAGCTCCAGCATCTTTGTGCTGTGGGTTCGCTGACGTTATAGGACCTGTCTAGTGTCCAGGTCAACATACTGTCCTACCAAGAGGTGCCTTCATTCCGCTGTACAAATGGAATGGCATCTTGGCTACTTTCCCAACAGTGACAGCAATTAATTCTCTCCTGAATTAGCTCTTGGCAGCGATGGGAAGTTACCTGCTTTGCTTCCTGTCCTAACGCTGTGCTTGTGGTCTCGGACCATTGGTGGGCAGCAACACAGGCCTTCCTGACTCATCCTGGGTGGAAGTCTTCCCTCTGCCTGCCATCTCCAGGCTGCCCTCCGGCTCTGCCCAGGGCTGGCGGGTGCCTCAGAACCCAGGGCCGGCCCACAGCAGGGTTTCCTGTCCGCCTTAGCAGGGCCTACACTGGCCAGGACAGGGGACCCTCTGACCTTGGAGTGTCATTCACGAGGTCTCCGTGGTACGGGCCCACCACTGCTGTTAGGGACACACTCTGCTCCTGCTTCAGTGAGAGTCCGTTGGAGAGTCACACTTAAGAGTATTTGAGGAATGGAACTGGGACCCTGGGGTTGGGGTCCTGTCCTGAGTTGCTCAGGGCCAAGTCTGCAAGGCCAGTGTGAGCCTGAGTCACACATTACTGGGGTCCCGTGAAGCAAGACCTCAGGGCATGATGGGACCACTTGCAGTCCCGCAATTACTGTTCACGGTCTCTGTCACGTTGGAGGACTCCCAGCATGGTTTTCTCGTTTTTAAAGGCATGACCGATTTTCCTACTTGTCTTTTACTATGTCCATTTGGCTAACGTCTTTGTATGTTTTAAGTGTATAATTCAGTGGTTTTTTAATGCGTTCACAGATACGTGTAACAGTCACCATGGTTGATTTTAAAACCTCTCATGACCTCGGGAAGAAACTGCAGGCCTGTGGCGCTCACCATCAACATTACTGTCCTCCAACATGCCCTCCCAGCCCCCCGCCCCCTGCCCACACCCCCACTGAGTGGCCACTGGTCTACTTGGTGTCCATGTGCTTCTGCCTGTTCAGGACCTTTCTTCCGTGTCTTGTTCTTCCACTGAGCGTGTTTTTCAGGTTCAGCCATGATGTGACGGGGTCAGTCTTTCTTCCCCTTTTAGGGCCAAATCACACCCCGCTGTGTGGGTATGGCTTGCTTTGCTCACACATTCATAGGTGATGGGCATCTGAGGTGGTCTCTGCCTGGTCTTGTGGATGCTCATGTGCACGTTTTGGCGTGGACGTGTGTTTTCATTCTCCTGAGTGTCCCCTGGGAGCAGAGCTGCTGTGTCGTATAGTAACTCTGAGTTCCTAAGGCACTGCCCAGCCAGTCTCCGTGCCCCCCACACCCGTCCTGCCCACACATCTTGCCTTTACGATCCATTCTACTTCTGGAAGCTCCACAGTCATGTCTCCTCTTTTCCTCTCCGGTTTCAGTAGCTTGGAGTCGTCTCTCTTTTCTTCTTGTTCAGTCTGGCTAACGCTTTATCATTTTATTCAACTTTTCAAGGAACTGAGGCTTTAGTTTCATGGATTTTTCTGTCTTTTTATTCTCTGTTTCATTAACTTCCATTCTAGTTTCCGTGCTCTCCTTCCTCTGCTTCCTTCATGTTGTCTAAGTCTTCTTTCTCCAGCATCGTCAGATGGGACGCAGACAGATTGGACATGGTCTTTTCGAACGCCGTCCCTCGGAGTGTGCGTGTCCCTCCGGTGCCGCCAAGCCCAGTACATGTGCGTGGTCTCTTCATTTTTGTGTATCTTTAGCCGTTTAGAGACTCACTTTTCGGTTTATCCTTTGAACTGTTAGCTGCTGAGGGAGTGTTGTCTGACACGTGGTTGCAGTATCCCGATTTCCCCATTTCTTCAGTCACAAGATGCAGCATGGTCTCTGGCCTGGCTCGTTGGCAAGTTTATCTGTGGCCGGGCACGTGGTCTATGCTGGAGAATGTTCCATGTGTCTCCCGTGGTTGGGGCAGCACTCGGTAGAAGGCTGGTTGGTCTGGTGGTTTTCCGTGTGTTCGGGTCATTGCCTTGTCCTCTTGTCACACCTGCCGTGGGCCACAGGATGTCCACTGTCTCCGGAAATTCTTCATTCCTGCCACGTCTGTGGATGGATACAAGGTGTCCTTGCTGACCCCAGCAGTATTTTTGTTTCAAGCCTATTTTGTTTGCTCTGAGTAAGGCCACTGCAGCCTTCTGGAGGCTGCTGTTGGCTGTTAATGTGATACATCTGTTCCCAGCCTTTTACTTTCAACTCATTTGTGTCTTTGATCTAAAGTGTCTGTCCTGGGACACCTGGGGGGCTCAGTGGGTGAAGAAGCCTCTACTACTTTGGCTCAGGTCATGATCCCAGGGTCCTGGGATTGAGCTCCGCATCAGGCTCCCTGCTCAGCGGGGAGTGTGCTTCCTCCCTCTGACCCTCCCCTTAACTCGTGCTCTCTCTCTCAATAAATAAATAAAATATTAAAAAAAAAAATAAGTGTGTCTCGTGAAGGCAGCTGTGTTCTGAGGTGGGAATCTGATCATCCCCATTCAGGGAGGGGATCACTGGTGCTTGGGGGGACAGCCAGGTCGTCCTGCCTCCTGGGTGGTTTTCCCTGACTCTGAATCCGCACTTGGAAAACCCCTAAACTCACCTGCGAGCCTGCTGATGTTGTGGGGGGGGGTGTCTGGCTCCTTTGCAGACCTTTTCTCTGTTGGTTTTCCTGCTGCTCAGTGGACGGGGCTCCGCTGCCTCCCTTAGCAGAAGCAGCGGCTGAGGCTCATGGAGACAAGACACTTGGTCAGTGGGAGGAGGGACCTGCATGGGGGCTAGGTGGTCTGACTCCAGCCCCTCGCCCGCCCCGGTGCTGCCCCCCTGGGCCCGGCTCGGCTCACGTGGCTAAGCACAGGTCCACCGTTCACTGCTGGTGGCGCCCACACTCCGGGGACCCTGTCCCTGCACAGAAGCCCCACAAGGCTGTGGCCTGGCAGCCTCAGTCTCGGGCAGCTCCTCCCCTTGCCGCGGGTACACAGTGCTGGAGGTGGGGCACCAGCTCCCCTGTGCGGCCACCTGCAAGTCCTGGCACCTCTTCTGTCCAGGGCCCAGGGGCCAGAGTCACGGATGCGGCAGCATCACCCACAACGTGTGCCCCAAGGAAGGGGCACCAGGTCCTCGAGTGCTGGCCATGCCCCGTGTGTGGCAGGGCACCTGTGTCTGGAGGCAGTGGTTTTAAATGGACTTTCTTCCAATCTGATGAGGAAACATGGCGATGTCTTCTATTCCCCATGCCAGGGACAGGCATGCTCGGTGGGATGGAGAGCAGCAGCCGCGGGTTTTTGGCAAACGCCTCTGCTGACCGTGGCAGTGGGGTTCACAGCCTGGCCAGGCAGGGGACGCACCACCATCTCAGAAACCACCTTGTGAGAACTCCTGCAGGTTAGCACCCCTCCCCTCCTGACGCTAATGTCTGGAACCTCCTGTCCTCTGATGTTGACCTGTGGGGGCTGGTGGCACTGAGAGGGCCCCCCACACACACTCAGCTCAGAGGAGGGCAGGAAGGGAAGGACCCTCCAGGCAGATAAGGTCTCCTGAAAACAGCAGGGAACATAGGGGTGGGGAGGCCCCTTGCCTCTCAGACACTCTGGCCCTGAGGCTGGTGGCCAGACATGATTGCCCTACCGGGAGCTGCCTTAGGCAAGTGGCTGTCATGCCCCGCTGGCCCTGCACCCTGTGGAGGGTGGGGGCCTTGGTCCCCAGAGCTCTGGGCCTGTGGGCCGCTGGTCACCCAAGCAGGGATGTCCAGGAGGAGATTTGCCCGCCACACTGAGGGTATTGCCGTCCCCACGCCTGGTATACATGAGTCACACCTGTGTCCTATGTGACATATATATGTATTACTTATGTCATACATGAAGTCACAGCCTGGGAGGGGAGGGTCCTAGACACCTTCTCATCTCTCCACTCTTTTGCAGAGAAGGAAACTGAGGATTGGCACACAGACTCACAGAGAAGGTGCTCGAGAGAAGGGAGCTGGGGTCTGGTTCCTGGGCACATTGTGTTCAGGTGTAGGACCCGTAGCTGAGCACAGTCATTGCCCCCGCTGGTGGACGTCAGTGTTGGCCCTTGTCTTGTCCAGCCCCTCTCCGTCCCTCAGCGCTGCTCAGAGGAGCGTGGCCTGGACCTCAGGCTCCCAGGACAGCAGAGCCATTGCCCTGTGGTCCGGAAGACACTGCCCTGTCTTCTGGTTTACCCTGAGCTTTGCTTAAATCCCGCAGGTGCCAGAGACTTCTCGGGCTCTCAAGTCACCATGCATCTGCTGGAAAACGCCAGGACCTTGGTCCCCCATGGAGCTGTTCTCCAATGCTGGATCCTGGTCTTGGCTTTCCCAATGGAGAAACTGGACGATCAGTGCTGGGGGGCGGGGCTTTGTCCCTGTGCCCTGCCCCCCAGCGCTGGAATGAACAGCCTGCCCTGCCCTCGGGGAGCACTGAATGAATGAATGAACTCAGGGAGGAAGCGCAAGTTTATACTAAGCCATTATCATGCCTGCCCTCAAGCATCTGCTGGGAGGGCTCCCTTCCGGGCTGGACAGGCTGTTGTTTATCTGTATCCCTCCTGCAGAGGCTGTGCGAGTGTACCCCTGCCACCAGAACCTGGGGATATCCCTGAGTCTGGGGCTAGAAGTGAGCACCTGCTGAGGCCTTAGGCATCCCCCACCGTCCCGTCCCCATGCTTTTGGTCAGCAGTGACCTCAGCACAGACATGATTATGAAGAAGGGGACCCATTACATGGACTGTTCGGCTCCAAAGATCACAGACATCATTTCCTTTCCAGTTCCAAAGTATTTCACACACAGCTGGGAACAGTACCATGACATGACCTTCCCTGCGTGCCCTGTACCCAAATCAGCCAGACTCGCTGTGGAGGGAACAGCTCAGCCACCCCGTGCCAGGAGGCGTTGCGGCCTTCTCGGCGGTGCTGGGCTGACTGGGTGCAGAGTGACTGCAGGAACGTCCCCTCTCAGCATGTGTGGGCTCCTGGGCTCCCCATCTCTGGGCAGAGTCCCCCTCATGGATCACAGGGACTTCGAGCCTGTGTGCTCCCTGCCTCTCGGTCTGATGCTTCAGAGAGCTCTGAACTCCTGCACCCCTGAGCATGGCCTCTCCTTTGGTTTTCGCTGGGTTGCTGCGGTGTGCTTGGCTGTTGAGAGTGAGAATGTTGGCATTCGCTCCAGGAAGCTCACTCTGGGATTGAAGCACTTCTTCACCCAGGGGGCTGGGTTTAGGGAAGTCAGTCCTGTCTGGTCATGACTGATGGAAATAAATCTGCCCAAGAGAAGCTAAATTTAGCAGAAACTTCAGCCCTCTGCCTCTGCACTCCACCCTTGGCCACGGCAGACGGCGTGTTTCTGTTGGCCAGTGCCCAGACACCATCGAGACCTGGAAAACAATCCCCAGAAATCTGAAACACGTTGAACAAGGAAAGAAAATGTTCGATCAACCAAAAGAAACAGAGGTCCAGTTTCCCCCGCACCCCTGAGTTTTGCACCGCTGGGTCTGGGAAGGAAAAAAATGAGAAGCTGTAGGAGAGAAATGTGCTTTGAAAACCCACAGCCAGTAAAGACAAGAACGGAGAGCATTCGTCCCGGAATCGCAGCCCGACAGACCCTGGGAGCCCCGGGGCGCCCCCCACCCCATGAGGAGGGACCTGCCAGAGTGGGGCAGGGTTCTCCCCGGGCTCCCGGCTGATGGGAGAGCCACAGCATCCTCTCTGTCTGGACTGTGGACACCACAGCGTGCAGGTGCGATGCGAGCACTTTTCTGCATGTCCTGACACTCACTGACAAAGGTGTGCGGCCAGGGCCACAGGCAGGCTGGGACACAGGGTGCCCTGGGAGATACCCACGCGGAGGTGGGGGGTGGGGAAGCCTGGGGGGGGGCAGTGACACCGCTCCCAGGGTCTCCTGGGGCTCCTGGCCACAGAACATGAAGAGCAGGTGCTGGAAGCCCACACGAAGTAACAGAACAACAGAGCTGCTGGCTTGCTGCCCTGGGAGGCCATGTTTCTGGCGGGCTCCATGTGTGGTTGGAATGGGGTGTCGTGGGGAGAGTACCAGGGCCCACACTTCTGGCCTTTCTGGTTTTTCTGGGAGGAAGGAGTGCCAAACCAGGTTCCAAATGTGCTCGCTTTTCCTGGTGTGGGTGCCGGGGACTGGCCATGGGCAGCAGGGGGACAGTGTGGTCACTGACAATGACTTGCCCTTGTAGGTTCCCCCTCCCCACCGGCACTGGGGTGCCGCCGTGCAGCTGTGCCCAGGACCATGGTGTGCACCCTGGGTGGGCTGGGGGGAGGCTTCCATGGACGTCCCTGGGCCACCGTGGGGAGACCGCCCCCGGACACTATCCTAACATATGGGCATGTGGCAAAATTGTGGCATCAGGGGCTGCCAGGGGCCCAATTTTGGACAGACTGGGTTTTGAGGGGCCGGGACAAGGTCTGAGAGAGCTGTGCTGCTGCTCCAAGACTTGTGGGGGGAGGGGCCAGGGCCCCAGGGGTGACCCAGGCCCAGAGGGATGTGCTCTGCACTCCCAGGGTGCCAGGGTAACTCAGAGCCACTCAGCTAGCTGACAGCACAGTGTCAGGCCATGCGCACGTTCTCTGTGCCCAACACCCAGAGCCACATGTCTCCGTGAGCGCTTCTCATGGCAAAGAGGACTTTGTGTCATTCCAGTGGCTGGCCAGTGTGCTCGTGGAGTTGACCCAAGGGGAGATCCCTTGGGCAGGCCCAGCCCAGCTACCTGAGCCAGATTCAGAGGGCAGGGTGCTCTGCTGGCCTGCAGAAGCCCGCATGACCCCGCTGGCCTGAGGGCTACCAAGCAGGGTGGTGCAGGTGGCCTCCCCAGGCCAAGAGCCTCCCTAGGCAGGACCTTGGAAGGGGACAGAGCCTGGTCATGCCATGCCAGCTGCTGCCCCCCGGGACCGGGGCCGGTGAAGCCAGTCCAGCCATGCTGTGATTACTTGTCATGCAGCAACAGCTAACTGCTATGGAAAGCAGTGCAGACACACGGTTGCAAAATTAGCAAAACCACATCACAAAAAGAAGGGACCGAAAACCGCTGATGACGAGTCCATTGAGACGGGACTCTGTATCATCTCTTAAATATTTCCTCTGCTTCTTTTGTGTGTTTAGCAGCTTAACTGAGCTACACTTGATGTATAATGCGCTATGTGCTTTCAGACGGTATGGTTTGGTCAGTTGGACGTGTCCTTACTTCCATGAAGCCTGAGCCACAATCTCAATATTGAACCTGACCGACTCCCCAAAAGTCCCTTGTGCTCCTATGAAGACTCTTCCGCCCGCCCCTGACCACCCACACCGCCCCCAGGTGCATGGTGACAACTTTCGGCCCCCATCTAATGCAGGAACTCCCTCCATCTGTGGTTCTACTTTCCGTGGTCTTGGTGACCTACGCTCAGCCGTGGTCCTGAAGCAGGTGACCCTGGAGCACCTACGTTACTCCCCTCCCCTCCCCTCACCACGTGGGCATTCTGTCCTCTTGTATCATCACAGGAAGAGGACTGAGCACAGGGCAAGAGGAGATTTTGAGAAGAGAGACAGACCACATTCACACACTTGAATTACAGTGTGTGCTTCCCGTTGTTCTGTGTTATTATGAGTCACTGCTAACTTCTCACAGTGGCTGATTTATGAATTACACTTTACCGCAGGTGTGTGCATGGAGGACGGTCTCTGCAGGATTTGGTACTGTCCCCGGTCTTGGGCCTTGGCTGTGGGCTGGGAGCAGCCCATGAAGATCAGGGGGGACTTTGTGTTCTCATGTCCATGGATTTTGTGTCCATGGAATCATGCCGTCTGTTCTTCTTTGTTTAGTGTTTTATTCTCCATGCCTCCTCTCCGGCTGGTCATCATGCGGCCTTCTAGTTCAGCAAGTTCAAGTTCATCTGCAAGGCCAAACCTTCCGTTAATCCCATCCAACGACTTCCCATAGTGAACATGCAGTTTTCGTCTGTGCCTCTGATTTGGGTCCTTCCAGCCCCTCCAGTGCCCCGTGTAAGGGCTCCTTGAACACACAGGGACAAGTTAGTATGATGACCTCCATGTCCTGTCTGTTAACACTGTCACCTGTGTCACATCACCCTGTTTCAGTTGATTTTTCCGGCCGTAATGGGCCACACTTCCCTGCTTCTTGGCCTGCTTCGTGGATCCAGACATCTTCTTGCACGTGACCTCCTTCAGGGCTTGGTGGTTTTGCATTCAGGTAACGATTGGTTTCCTCAGATTGTGTCCTGCTCCATGCTCCCCTGTTCCGCATCTGTCTTATCAGCCCCGCCAGACTCCAGGCTGGGTCTGCCCATGTCCAAGGCTGGACCTCATCTCCGGGCAGTGAGGGCGCCCTGGGGGAGAAGGGGAAGGGCTCAGCTTTGTCTCCATTGCAGGCGCAATGTCCTTGGTTTCCTCATGGCCGGTGTCTCCAAGCAAGCCCTTTCCCATTTTCTCCAGCATTGCCTCAGTTCAGACCAGAGGGTAATTCTAGTTCCTGTTGCCTCATTGCAGCCAGAAGCAGAAAGAGCGATGTGTATTTGGAAAAAGATCAAATCAAACCAGACTTGGTCTTTGGAAACCTGATCACTGTGCTTGGGAATTGAACATTCGGTCCTAAAGGGTTGTAAGGTCAAGTTCAGGAGCCCATGGTCCCCGCAGAGCTCTGCCATCACCAGTGGCACAGGGGTAAGGCAGAAACACACCCACAGGCCCCGGGTACACTCAGAGTTGCAGCTGCAGAGGGAGCATGCCTGAGCTCTCCGTGTTTACTGCAGAGCCCGGACTGGTTTTCATTCCCAGCTGGAGTGTCTATGACGGTGAAACTCCTGTGTCCTCCCTGTGCAGTGAGACTGCGATGCCCCCACTATGCCTCCGGCCCTCCCCCTGAGCTGCTCTCATCCTGCGACACTCCACAGTGCCACCCTCCTTACCACACACCGCTTTAGGGTGACCCGATGCCCTCACGGGGCCCCTGCCCACGCTTGTTCATGCAGGCCAGGGACTCCCTAAGTGAATGACTCCATTTCCCTCCATGGAAGGTCCTCATACCCTCAACACTTTGAAGCCAAGGGAAATCAAATGTGGGAGAACACAGGGGAGCCCTGCAGGTGTCTGACTGAAGGACTGCTGGACACCCAGCACTGGGTCCCCGGCCCACGCCACACCTCCTTGGCCTGATGGCTGTGCTGGTGGGGAGCTGAGCTGAGCAGGGGCCATGGTGGCCAAGGTCAAGTGTGCAAGCAGGGCCTCCACGCGGTCTTCGTCCCCAGGCCCTGCACTGCTCGGCCAACAGTCATCAGGTCCACCTGTCGCTGGGACTGGCCAGGCTGTGGCTGAGGTCAGAGGGGGCTGGGGAGGGGGTGAGGATGCCATTGACCTCCGAGGTCCTTTCCCAACCAAGCACCAGGCCTGAGAGCAGGGAAGGGGGCCGGGGGTCTGGGGAAATCTTGGCGGCCTTTAAAATTTGCCTGAGTCATGCCTGGCTGAAGAGGGGGCAGGTTTGACCCGTGACCTCTGTTCAGGGCAGCCTGGGGCACTTCTCTGGTGAGGCTAGGACTGTGTCCCCATAGGAGGCTCAAGAAGGTGGGCTGGAGGAGAGCAAGCCCACTCATTCCCTTGGGGTTGTGGCAGACCTCAGGTCCCCATTGGACACCCCCAGGGCTCCCTCACCCCTGCAGGAACCCCCGAAGTGTGCTCTGGAGCACCGTGTCTGGTCAGAGTGGGGCAGAGGGAGAGGGGCCCCCTGGAAACAAGGGTGGAGATGGGCTGCCCATGGAGGACAAGACTCACCAGGAGCTGGATCCTGGGGCTAAGGGGGGAGGTGGCTGGGCCACGGGGCAGGCCTCCCACAGCTGTGTACATGCTCGCGCTAGGAGGGCTGAGGGCGACAACGACCTACTCTGATAGCGTTTCCCCAGCTTTTTCACTGAAATTTAGTTAGTGGAACCTGTCAGTCTCTTGACTGGAGCAAACGCACCCATCAGTCCAAATCCAAGTTCCTGTCCGCGGCCTTGAGGGCCGGGCGCCCCCAGATACTGTCTGTGGGCCCAGGACTGCAGGAAGGGACAGGGCGCCCCGCGTGCACACCGTTGTCCCCAGAATTCCAGTTCTGTCCAGCCTCCGCTCGAGCCATCGCAGAGTCCGTTCACCACAGCAGTGAGTCCAAATGAGAGACGACCAGACATGCTTTACCTGGGGACCGTGTATCACAGATTCTGGATCAGTGGGAGAGACCACGCAGCAACAGTGAGAGCAGGTTGTAGGGTTGTCTGGAAACCATCCAAGGTGGAGACTATTCACTAAGATTCACGAGTGTAGAACAGATATTTATAAAACACCACCCTGGAATTATCATCTTATCAGGTCTCTGGGACATCGTACAAACACTTAATAACAGCAATAAAATGGAAAAAGAAAAAAAAATTGGATTTAGTTTAGAAGATAAAAATCTGGCTGTGTTTCTGGGTTACATTAGTGAATTTATTAGCAATAATAAAGATGGTATAATTACACTACTTATAAATAGGATAAAATGTAAGAAACTGATGGGCGAGTTACTTAAATACTCCACATTTGTAGAACATTATCTAAGAATTATAATCTAAGAGGTCTGAGACGCTGATTAATCGCTTCACGGCGGTGAAACGAAGAGACAAACCGGAATTGCTCGAGCAGAGAGGAGAGTGTCGGGCTGTGGCTCTGATCTTGAGAAGCAGCTTCCTTGGAAGACGGGGATGACTTGGAGGCAACCTTCCTGTGGTCTGAGGCTGTGTGGACAGTGCTTGGTGTAGACAGCTCTCTGGGTGCCTCAGCTGGGCCCTGGGTGGGGAGATCCCGAGGCAGTTTCCTCCTCTCGTTCGTTCTGGAACCCCAGGAAGGACCATCCCTGCCAGGGAGCAGGGGTGAGGGAAGGAGAGCGCTGGGTCTGCGGCACCCCGTTCCCTGGGCAGCGACTTCCCTTGTGATCTTTTTTTTTTTTTTTTTAAAGATTTTATTTATTTATTTGACAGAGAGAAATCACAAGTAGGCAGAGAGGCAGGCAGAGAGAGAGGAGGAAGCAGGCTCCCCGCTGAGCAGAAAGCCCGATGTGGGGCTCGAACCCAGGACCTGGGATCATGACCTGAGCCGAAGGCAGCGGCTTAACCCACTGAGCCACCCAGGCGCCCCATGATCTTTAAGGGCACAGACTGTTCTGCCACTCGTGCTAATCCAGTGACATGTGGATTCGTTCTCTGTGTTCAATTCAGCCACCTCCGTGTGTCCCCGGGACCCTGATGGCTCACCGTCCAGGGACTCCCCCAGGGGCCCCCACTCTCTCCAGGTCCCTGAGCCTCCTGCTGCCGCAGAACAAGATGACTAGGCTCCCCAGAGAAAGCAGAGACGGCAACATCCTGTTGGAGCATCTCTGAGAGCCCCCGATGCTATACCACCACCCCCCCCCCTTCCTGCTCCCCCGTCCCCACCCCCGGGGCTCCTGAGGGATCAAGGACACTGGGAGGGCAGCACCTCGCTCCAGGGGCTGTTGATGTGCCTTTTGGGACAGGATCCACCCGGGAATGTAGAGAGTTGTCCTCTTTTGTTCTTTCCAGCGAGTGTACCTTTACAGGCAGAAGAGAGTTGTCTTTCTAGTTCCTGGCTGGTGGCTCATTTCCCACTTTCTGATCCGGGCTCTCTCTCTCTCTCACACTTCCAGAAGGTCCCACACGTTGGCTGCCAATTTGGCTGAGCTTTTCCAGAATGCCCGGTCCTCCCTCCAGGCAGCCAGACACTCCAGTGGTCGGTTTGTGGGAACCAGGTCAGAGCTCAGTAACGAACAGGCTGGCGAGAGCCATGGGTGCCACCATCCCCACCAGCAATCCAAGTGTCCTGCCTGGCACCCCAGCTCCAGGAGCCGCATGACTCACAGCAGTGGGGACATCGCTGGAGCTCCCAGAGTCCCCCCGCCCCACCCCAACTCCAGGACCCACCAGCCACAGCAGAGAGCTGGAACAGAAGCATTCCCCCAGGACCGAGAAGGCACCCTGCAGCCAGGAGACCCGGTGAGGTCGGGGAGTTGGTGACATAACCTTAGAAATGCAATTTTTAGAAAAGCTGTATTGTAGAGTTCATCTTTTCCAAGCGAGCGATCTAATGGTTTCTCCTCGTTGGATTGTGTGGTGCGACTGTGGCCATAACCATGTGGAACTGAAGGGTCTTTTCAACATCCCACTAAGACCGCTCATGGCTGGAGTCTTGGATAAGTTGACAGTATGTTCTTGGTTTTCTTCCTGACTCTGGTGACACCATCTCCAGCCGCTGGGAACTCTGAGACCCTCTCTGGGGACTCAGGCAGCCATGGTAAGTTTGGGAAAGTCCAGAGGAGGCTGTCCTGTGCCCGCAAAGCTGCTGCTGGGATGGGAGCCGCTAGCAAACTGACCCCGAGGACTGTGTCTCAGGACTTGGTAGTGTTCTCTGGAACCAAGTTCGAGAAGGGCCGAGGGAGAGCCTCAGGTCCTGTCTAGGGCTGAACACGCCCCCTCGCAGCCTGCCTCCCCCGCCCTGCCATCCTGCACACACTTGAGCTCCCGCATGCTGGCCCCTTGTCCTTGAGGCAGACGTGTGCTCAGCATTTGCTTCAAGTCACTTCCAGACTCTATGGCGCTGAGCAACACATCACAGGACCCCCTTCCTCCCTCGGATGCGGCAGAATTTAGTGGCTGGAATTTTGCTTTGGCTTCTAAACAACTGCCCCATCTTGGAAAAGGGTGGGGGCAGTTTTCAGGGCCACGGTGTGTAAGAGGGCTCTGCTAAGACTTGGCGCGTTCACGCTGTTTGGTGATGTGATTGATGTGAACCCCACCATTGCCACAGAGTTGAGGCAGTGTTGGTGGCTTCAGGTACCGTGTGATCAGGGCCTCCGGTGCTGACAACTGGCCCTGCCTCTTCTGGGCCGCCTGTCACTCTGCTTCCCTGGACGCGTCTTCATTCTTCCCAAGGGTCTCCAGTAGAGGAAATATGGCGGCCGGCAACGTCCAGCCCACACTGTGGAGGCTCTGGATCCACAAATGTCCGTCTCTGTCTCCCTTTCACCATGACCCCATCTCAGAGCAAGCTGAATAAAGTTCAGTCAAGGAGAGTCTTTGCCAGTGTGTGTGTGTGTGTGTGTGTGTATGAGATGGGAGCAAGGGCTCCCCGTATCCCTGGTCCCACAGGAGTAGGAACAAGGAACTTCAAACAGTATTTAATTTTATTTAAAACAAGAAAGAACCGTGACATTTTTTGCAACTCAAGGGTCATGAAACTACCATATTTATTACATAAGGAACAAGGCAACAAGGCCCCATGGTGGCCATTTGACAGCATCACTGGAGAGCTGTTGGGCCCAGAATCCAGGTCATTCAGGCACTGGTGGCAATACCACACCAGTGTCCTGGGTCATGGTGTTGAGGAGGCAAACACTCCTCCTTTTACCTGGACGTTGGGCCGCCATCAAGCTGGCTGCAGTGGACCATCCCCACGCCGGGTGGCCACTGTCTCAGGCTTGGTCCGGCTCCGGCCTCTCCTGGCTTGCTGGGACCCCCAGGGCCCAGGAACCCCCGTCCACCCTCCAGTCCAGACAGACAGCACCATGCCCCCTCCATGTCAGACATCCCATTCCCTCACTCACCAGCTACACGTCTGGACCAAAGATGTACCCAGCCAGCTACGTGGCAGTTGGCGTCTTGTTCCACGCACAATTGTCCTTATTCGTCCTCGTTCTGTGCTACTAGTTTTTAAATAGAAACCAGGTGGGAAAGCCACACTTACTCACAGATGGACAGGCCTCCCCGAGCCGGAAGGTACAGTCCTCGGGGGTTGCATGTTGTCCTGTGTCGGAGCCTCCAGCCGTGTCTGGCACACAGTGAGTACAGGAAACAGACTTGCTAAATGAATGAATGACTCAGTGATTTCTTAAAAGGATAGCAAATCCTTATTGAGTGTCCTGGTGTGTTCCGAGTCTCACCTGTTGCCGTCGACCCTTTAACAACATGGTTTTGAACTGCACAGGTCCACTTCTGTGTGGGTTTTTTACAGTACAGACTGTAAATGTATTTTCTGCCTTCTGTGATTTCCTTAATAATTCCTTAATAATGTTTTCTTTTCTGTAGTTTACTGTGTTGTGAGAATACAGTTCGTAACACATACAACACACAAAATATGGATTAATTAACTGTTATCCGTAAGCCTTCTGGTCAACAGTAGACTCTTAGTAGTTAAGTTTCTGGCAGAGTCAGAAGTTTTATGTGGATTCTTGGCTGTGCAGGGTGTTGTTTGGGTCAATTATACTTTGTCACTGTCCTGAGAGAAGGCTCTCTGTGCTTCTCTGAAATTCATATTTAAGGATTGCCCTGCTCTGCTGCTGGCTGGTCTTCAGTCATGGATGTGACTGGTGTGACAAGGGAAGGATGAGGCCCCCCCCCCACTCAGAAGGTGTCAGCAACCCAGAAAGGATGAAATCCGTGGCCCCAAAGTTGCAGTGTAGCAGCAGGAGCAGTGTGGGAAGGGGCTGGGACCCATGATGCCCAGAGAGGGGCTGGGGCCAGAGTGGATGTCCTGTGCTCTTGCTGGGAACACGCTGACCACTCCCTCAGCACCTACAATACTTTCCAGGGTGTTTTTCATTTGATGTTGAGTGAACACTTGTTCATTCTTTTTTTTTTTTTTAAGATTTTATTTATTTATCAGATAGAGATCAAAGTAGGCAGAGAGGCAGGCAGAGAGAGAGTGGAAAGCAGGCTCCCTGCTGAGCAGAAAGCCGGATGTGGGGCTCGATCCCAGGACCCTGGGATCATGACCTGAGCTGAAGGCAGAGGCTTTAACCCACTGAGCCACCCAAGCGCCCCAACACTTGTTCATTCTTACTTGGAAGTTAGCAGGATATCTTTTTTCTCTTTTCTTGCCTTCATTGATAACATTTTTTCAAATGAAATTCATTTCCCAAAGTGCATTTCTTTCCATTTCCTCTCCTTCCCTTCCTCTTATTTGTTTTGCATCCAAGAAATATTCATCAAGCCTTTTCTCTTTGGCTGGTTGATAGAAATTATTAAGGCAATGTCATGGTTTCCAGAAATACATGTGTTACCGGGGGTGGGGGGAACAGATTAAACCTCTCTGAATTAACTCATGGTAAGTAAATCCCATGTAGATTACTTTCTCCTTTCTGCCCAGTGTAGCTACCTGAGGTCCACATAACCCTCGGGTATGAGATACATTTGGTGAAGGAATGAATATTATGTGCCAAGTGTTGTGCCTTGTGGCATTTTTACTTTATATTATTAGATTCTTGCAACCATCCCAAGGCAGTAATACCATGCAACAAGGGGCCATGGGATGATTAACAAGTGACCACGTGGAGGTACAGTTAAAGAAGAGGAGCAGAGAGAAGACATTTGAACAAGAACTTGAAGGGTGTGAAAGCAGAATCTGGGCAAGGGATAAGAGTCACCCAGAATTACTTGCAGAGTTAGATGCCCTGCAGAATGATAGACACATTTGCCATCCTATCACTTCTGCCCTCACCCCAGGAGGACTTTCGGGTCACTGATGGGCTGGACCACCCAGAGAAAGGATCTGAGCTCCTGAGAGTATAGGCGAGGACTGAAGCATATGACTAATTACAGTCAAATTAAGAATGAGACATGGATGTGCTATGGTGAGTGCTGTGAAGTGTGTAAACCTGGCGATTCACAGACCTGTACCCCTGGGGATAAAAATATATTATATGTTTATAAAAAATAAAATAAAATAAAATAAAAAAGAATGTCAAAAAAAAAAAAAAAAAAGAATGAGACATGGGCACTCTTTGGTACCATTTCAGAGAGGAGGCCAGTATCAGTCTTGAGAGTTGTGTGAATTTCTAGAACCTATGGGTTTGTCCAAACGTGATTATTTAAACACCTCTGTTTTCCTCAAGGTTAGGAGAATATTCCCAAAACATGAGGGACTCCTGACCCTGCATCTTGAACAGCAGGGCAAGAGGAGGGGGTGGACAGGAGCTGGGTGCTAAGAGGTTAAAATTTCTGGGGACGCCTGGGTGGCTCAGTTGGTTAAGCAGCTGCCTTCAGGTCGGGTCATGATCCCAGCGTCCTGGGATCGAGTCCCACATCGGGCTCCTTGCTTGGCAGGGAGCCTGCTTCTCCCTCTGCCTCTGCCTCCCACTCTGTCTGCCTGAGCTCGCTCGCTCTCTCTCTCTCTAACAAATAAATAAAATCTTAAAAAAAAAATTTTTTCTGGACAAGCGGCTTAAGCAGAGGGGAGCACCAGTGAAAAACGGCACCACAGCTCCAGAGGGGAGGGCACCATACCTGGCCTCCCTGAAGCCTGCATGATTAAGACATGGAAGGAAGGAAGGAAGTTCTCATCAAATTGAGATATAGGACTATTGGTATTATATATTTCTTCTTGAGAAGCTTTGGTAGTTTGTGTCTTTCAAGGATTTTTCCCATTTCCTCCAAGTTATCAAATATATTGGCATAAAGTTGTTCATAGTATTCATTTCAGTGTCTGTAACGTCTATAGTGATGTCTCCCCATTCATTCCCCATATAAACAACTTGTGACTTCCCTTTTTTCCCAGATGATCTGAATAGATTTTTACCATGTTTACCACGCTTATTCATGTTTCATAGAATCAACTTTTTGATTTATTTATTGTTTTCATTTTTTGTTATATTTTGTTGATTGCACGGATTACTGATTTTATATTTATTTTCCTCTTTATGCTTCCTTTGGGATTAGTTTTGCTCCTTTAGAAGTTCTTCAGAATGGAAGCTTTGATCATTAATTGAGGGCCATTTATCTTTACTAATATGTACATTTAATGGTACAAATTTCCTTCTAAGTGCTGCTTCAGCTATGCTCTATAAATGTTGATATTTTATGTTTTCATTTTTATCCAGTTCACAATATTTTCTAATTTTCCTTGTGATCTTTTTCTTTGACCCAGTGGTTACTGAAAAGTTTGTGTTTTATTCCAAATATTTGGGGGATTTTCCATATTTTGTGGGGGAGGGTGTAGCATTCTGGTTTAAGTCTGTTGTAGTCAGAAATCACATTTGACTGATTTGACTATTTTTTACTCAATAAACAAGTTTTGACTAGAAAGGAATATGAGCTTTGTTCAGGAGTCCAGTTACCTGGGGAGAAGGCAGGCTCTTGTCCAAAGGCCAACTCCCAGGTTTCAGCCTGGCCCAGAGATTTTTAAAGGGTCTTAATTAAGAATGTGGTCGTCTGTGACATATCTTGATTACATGCAGCGTTGATGATGTGTACAAAGTTCTAGTTCCTTGGTGTCCAGAGAAGATTGTGTAAGATGGTCTGGTTCCTTGGTGTGCAAGGGTGGTTGTGCAAGAGTACTCTGTTCTTTCTGCAGAGGGAAAGGTCTATAGATGTGCAAAGTGAGGTCAGTAAATTCATTTGTGTGAACTTAAAAAAGAAAAAAAAAACTGCTGAAGGATTGCTGAGCTAATCAGAAAGCTAAGGGGTCTTCAACAGACCTGCTGGCCTCTGTGGCCTGGGGATGCTCTGGTCCTTTATTCCCCAAGGCCAGTGGTCTGCAAATCTCAAAGTAACTTACTTCTGTTATAGACCAAGGACCTTAGGTAAGCAAGCTAGGAGTGTGTTAACTTAAAGCAAGTTCACCCTTAAGACCATCTGGAGTGCTGTCATGATTGCTCTATACATTATTGGGAGAGGAGTGTTGAAGTCTTGGACTGAAATGGTGGATTTGTCTGTTTTCCTTTTAGTTTGAACAGGTTTTGTTTTATGAATTTAGAAGCTCTGTTATTAGATATATTTAAGATTTTGGGGGGTACCTGGGTGGCTCAGTGGGTTAAGCCTCTGCCTTCAGCTGAGGTCATGATCTCAGGATCCTGGGATTGAGGACTGCATCCGGCTCTCTGCTCAGTGGGGAACCTGCTTCCCACCCCTCCCACCTGTCTTTCTGCCTGCTTGTGATCTCTCGCTCTCTGTCAAATAAATAAAATCTTGTTTGAAAAAAGTTTAAATTTATAAAAAAAAATTTCTCTCCTTTTGATGATTTAATTGGGGGAAATTATGATTATGAAATGTTTCTCTTTTTCACTGATAATTTCCTGTGCTCTAAAAATCTTTGTGTTATATTAATATAGTCAGTCTAATTTTCTTTGGAATGTTATATACTTGAATATTTCCTATCCCTTTTAAGGTTATCTGTTAGCAACCTTAGTTCCATCAGCAAACTTAATTCCTCTTTGTCATGTAAGCTAGTGTATTCATAAGCTCTGAGGATTAGAAAGTGGAAATCTTTGGGAGATGACCCTTATTCTATGTACCACAGTCAGTCTTCCCAAAGATGTGTCACATTTTTATCTTTCAAAAAATTTTATTTTTTTCTATTGTTTTCTGGTTTTAATTTTATTGATTTCTGCATTTCATTATTTCCTTCCTTTTGCTTGCTGTGAGGTTCATTTTGCTCTCTATTTTATAGGTTCTTGAGATGGGAAATCAGGTTACTGACTTGAGACTTTTCTTCTTTTCTAATGTATACAGTTATAGCTATAAAATTTCCCTCTCAGTAATGCTTTAGCTCTGTCTCACATATTTTGATATGTTGTATTTAATTTTCATTCAGGCCAATGTAACTATTTTAAAATTTCCCTTGAGATTCCATTTTAGACCCATGGGTTATCTTGGAGTGTGTTGTTTAGCTTCCAATATAGCCCTGCTCTGGGTGCATACACATTGAATATACCTATGTCTTTGTGATGGATTGGCCTTTTATTATTTGATGTCCCTTTCTGTTTCTGGTATTTTTCTTTGCTCTGAAATAACTTTATCTAATATTGACATAGCAACTCCTGCTTACCTTTGATTAATGTTTGGATGATGCAATTTTTTCATTATTTTACTTTCAACTTTTTTAAAAAATATTTTATTTATTTGACAGACAGAGTTCACTAGTAGGCGGAGAGGCAGGCAGAGATAGAGGAGGAAGCAGGCTCTCCACTGAGCAGAGAGCCCGATGCGGGGATCGATCCCAGGACCCTGGGATCATGACCTGAGCCGAAGGCAGAGCCCCAGGCGCCCCAGTTTCAACCTTTCTATATCATTATATTGAAGTGAATTTCTTAGAGTCAGCTTGTAGTTGGGTCATGATTTTTTTATCTACTCTTCCAATCTCTTGTCTTTTAATTGGTGCATTGAGACCATTTGCGTTTAATGTAATTATTGATATGTGAAGGCTATTGTTTCCATTTAGTTTTTGTTTTTTGTCTGTTTCAGCTTTTATTTTAGTTTCTCCTGTGTTTCTGTGGGTTACGTGACATTTTTAGCATCCCATTTTGATTTATCTATAGGGTTTTCAGTGTATATGTTTGTATAGCTTTTTTAGTGGTTGTTTTATGCACACATAACTTACCACAGACTGGTGGTGTTAGTTTGCCAGTCTGAGTTAAATGCAGAAAACTTATCTCCCTTTACATCCCTTTGTCCTCCCCATTTATAATATAGTTATCATAAATATTTCCTCTGTATAAATTTAGAACCATATCAGACCGATATAACTTTTGCTTAAATTGTCAGTCTTAATTTAGAAAACTCAAAGGGAATTATATTTGCTCTTTTTTTACTCATCTGTTCTCCCTTCCTTCCTGATTTCCTTTTTTTATCTTTTACTTTCTGTTTAGAGGATTTTGTTTAGCCACTTTCAGGGTACGTCTGCTGTGGATAAACTCCCATAGTTTTTCTTCATCTAAGAATATCTTGATTTCCCTTTCATCTCTGAAGGTTATTTTTTCTGGTTATAGGACTCTGGGTTGACAATTGTTTTCTTTCAGTGCATGAAAAATGTTTTGCCACATTTTTTTTCCTGGTCTCCAGTGTTTTTGTTTTTTTTTTTTTTAATTTTATTTATTTGACAGACAGAGATCACAAGCAGGCAGAGAGGCAGGCACAGAGAGAGGGAAGCAGGCTCCCCGCTGAGCAGAGAGCCTGATGTGGGGCTCGATCCCAAGACCCTGAGACCATGACCTGAGCTGAAAGCAGAGGTTTTAACCCACTGAGGCACCCAGGTGCCCCTCTCCAGTGGTTTCTAATGAGAAATTCACCATCATTTGGAGGCTTTCTTCTATAGGTAATGCCTCTTTTCTGTCTGGCAGCTTTCACATTTATTTTGTAATGTGTCTTTAGTTTTTTTAAGTTTGATTATGTTGTGTCCTTTTATGGATTATTTGTGGTTTATTCTCTTTGGGACTTGTTCAGCCTCTTGAATCTGGTTTGTATCCTTTGCTGAATTTGGGAAGTTTTTGGAATTATTTCCTCAAGTGTTTTTTTATTGTTGTTATTTTGTTTTTGTTTTTGTTTTGTGGCATTGTTGTTGCTGTTGTTATTTTTTGTCCCACCATCTTTCTCTTCTATTTCTGGGACTCTGATGGCAAAGTATTAGATCTTTTGTTATGGTCTCACAGGTCCCTGAGGCTCTGTTATTATTATTATTTTTTTCATTCCATTTTCTCCCTATTGTTCAGATAAGGTTATTCTTATTGTTTTCCAGCTCACTTATTTTTCCTCTGTCTCCCTTATTCTTCTGTTGAGCCCATTACTGGTTTCTAAATTTAGTTATTATATTTTTAATTTCTAAAATTTACATTTGGTCCTTCTTTAGATCTTATATTTTATTGTTGGTACTTCCTGTTTTGCTTGCTGAAACTTTCTACTTCATTATTTCAAGCACATTTAATTGCTTATTGAAGTATTTTCATGATGGCTGCTTTGAAATCCTTATCAAATTATTTTGATTACTCTCTCATTGTTGGCATATTTTCATTTTCCTGTTTCATTCAGTTTTAGATGTTCCTGGGTCTTAGTATGACAAATGATTTTCTATTGAAATCTGGGCAGTTTGTACACTATGTTATGAAACTCTGGATCTTTTTTAAATCTTTCATTTTAGCTGACTTCCTGTAACACTGCTCCTGAGGGGACGTGGGGTCACTGCCTCAAACTGCTAGGTGGGGGTAGAAGTTCAGGTTCCCTACATGTCCCCTGTTGACACTTGCAAGGGAAGGTCCTGTGACTGAAGGGCGGGGATAGGAGTTCTGGCTCCCCAGTGGGTCTCTACTGATTCCGCCCTATATCAATAGTGGTACCTGTACAGAAATTTCTCTTATAAACAAGACATCAGCTAGGATATTTACAGCTACAAGTAATAGAAAATCCAACATTATGATGTGAATCATCAGGATATTTATCACGATGTTAACAAGAGTTCCAAGGTTAGGTAGTTTCAAGATTAGTCTGGCAACTCAGTGATGTCATCAAGGATCCAGAATTTTTCTATCTTCTGGATATGCAAGCTTCTCAACCTCATGCCTATGTCACATATTTGCAAGGTGGCTTCCACTGGTCCAGGAATCACATATACATTTCAAGGCAGAACAAAGGGAAAAGAGTAGGACCAGGGAACTTCTTGCATCTGTACTTCCTATTAAGAGGGAGAAGCTTTCCCAAAAGTCTCCCTACAGTCTTCTGCTTACATCTTGTTTGGCAAAGGGATGTCACATGCCCATCCCTTGCTGCAAAAGAGGCTAGGAGAATGAGTATCTGGAAAAGGGGATTAGGATTTTTTTTTTTTTAAGATTTTATTTATTTGACAGACAGAGATCACAGTAGGCAGAGAGGCAGGCAGAGAGGAAGGGAAGCAGACTCCCCACTAAGCAGAGAGCCCGATGCAGGATGCAGGGCTGGATCACAGGACCCTGAGATCATGACCCGAGCCGAGCCGAAAGCAGAGGCTTTAACCCACTGAGCCACCCAGGCACCCTGAGGGGATTAGGATTTTTGAGATTAGCTAGGAAGTAGGATCAGAGTATACTCCTTCTAAAAATATGGGATCTCACTGGCCTCCTGACCCAGTGAGGATCTCTTTGTGGAAGAACACATGGGGTTGGGGACCATGCTGAGCCTCTGCAGCAACGTATTCATTCTCCTTTTGGAGTAATTTCTCTATTATCTCTTCTCCAAAATTAAAAAGTAACTGTGTCTCCCTAACCCTTTCCACATTGTGATGCTGGAGCATGGCGTATGCACAAAAGAGCATATCTGTTTTGGTCATGGCTGACTGCCAGCTCAGGTGGGCTCAGGTGGTCTGCTGTGTGGATGTGGGTGCAGGGACAGGGGCAGAGACCCCTCCTTCCCGCAGACTCATACTGACTTTCTGCTCTTGGGCTTGTCGGAAACGTACTACCCCACACAGGTGTGCATGAACCCACGTTTGATCAGAAAGATGGAGGAGTGCATTCCTCACTTCCCTCCTTGTTCACTTCCCTATCAAATCTGACAAGGGCAACTGTCGTTTACCTTCTCCGGCTGTGTCCAGATGTCTCCAGAGTCAGGACTCAGTGAGAGGGGCAGACTAAGGCACCCTCATCAGTCTTGTTGCTGATGCTGGAAGCAGAGCTGTCTTCATGGGCTTGTCAGCAAAATCAGGGGCGGTAAGGACATGGGGGGGAGAGGAAACAAGGCAGAAGAGATGCAGGGCACACCTGGAGAGGAGAGGTGGGGGACAGCAAGATACAGGTGCACCTGGGGAGGAGAGGTGGGGGATGGCAGGATGCCTAGCCCAGCTGCAGAGGAGGGACTGGAGGGTGGGGGACAGTCCAAGACAACCCATCGAGGAACCAGCGAGTCCGTGCATCAGCTCCCTGCTCACCTGGTGCTGAATACATTCGATCACCTTCAGAGAGGGGAGGACTTTGCCAAGGCCTGTTGAGGACAATAGTACAATTTTATTACAAGTCAAGGTGCACTTTTGCAAAAGTGTGGGGGCCAAAGAAAGTTATTGATGTTTGAAGGCAAAGGACCATTTTGTCCAAATGCTACAGATGCAGTTTGTGGTCTGTCGGGTGGGACCACCCCAGGGAGCTCCTGAAGGTGCTGTCCCCCCAGGGGTGGTGTCCATGTGGAGGCACTGTCCCCCTGGGGTGAAGTCCCCTGGAGGCGATGTCCCCCCAGGGGTGGTGTCCCCTGGAGGTGATGTCCCTCTGGGGGTGGTGTCTCCTGAAGATAATTTCCTTGGAGGTGAGGCCTTCGACCAGCTCCTGAGGAATCCCAGGGGTATGCCCTCCGTGGACCCCCAGGTTTCCTGTAAGAGCTGCTTCTGGCTGGGCCTCCATAGGACCAGCCGTCCGACCCAGCAGTCAGTTCTTCTCCCAGGCTCCTGTCCCGGGTGGGACAGTGTAGGCCTGTCCCGGGTGGCACCCTTGTCTTGCCCTCCCTGAGGCCAAGAGCTCATTGTCAGGTCATGGAACCCCTGGCTGGGCTCCCTCCCTGCCTGCAGCTGGTCCGGTCCTGGGGACCCCCGGTCTTTCAGGTGACCAGATCTTTGGAGGCCATAGGATCAGTGGTCTGGAGCTGTGTGGATGACAGGGACACCTCCCAGCCCCCAGGCCATCACTGGACTATAGGACACCAGGCCTTACACTCACCATGACACCCGGACTCGTTTTCTCTTAAACCACAGGGACATGAACATGGAAACCAGGATGGTCAAAGAGACCCAAGGCCCACACTGTGACTTTGCAGAAGCAGAAGCAGGAAATGCAGCCTCAGCCCCAGGGCTGGGGGCAGCCCCGGGGCCCCCGTGTCCTGCAGCCATGGAGTGGGTGCTCTGAGATCCCAGGCCAGTATCTAGCTTTGTGCTGCTGCCTGGCGGGTGGGCCCCCAAGTTCCCAGGGCTAGTTATGGGAAAAGCCAGCCCTGCGAGGCTGCCCACATTCCCTGCCCTCACCGTGGGGAGGGATGGCTCCGAGATCCCCACAGGGGCCCTCGGTGCCCCTGTAATTATCCCCACAGGGGCCCTCGGTGCCCCTGTAATTATCCCCACAGGGTAGACTCTCGTGGGCTCAATTATGTCCCCCAAAATGCTGAAGTCCTAACTCTAGGACCTGGGAATGTGACCTTATTGGGAAATAGGTTCTTGCAGATGATCAAGTTAAGAGGCGGTCATTACGATGGGCCTTAATCCCTCATAAAAAGGGAAAATTTGGACAGAGACACACCCACACAAGGAAAGCCCTGTGGGGAAGAAGGAGCAGTGATGGTGTGAGGCACCCAGGAGCCAAGGAACACCAAGAGTTGCCAGGACCACCAGAGCTGGGGGGCCTGAGACAATCTTCCTCACACCCCCAGGGATCCCAGTCCTACCCACCCTTTGATCTCGGGTTTCTGGCCCCCCGACAGTAAGACCACAGGTTTCTGGTGTTGCAGCCATCTGGTGCGGGGTGCTGTTAGGGCAGCCCCAGGACCCCAACAGGCAGACGGAGCCCCGGGCAGCATGGCCATGGTTTGAACCTGCGCTCCAAGGAGACCTGGGCTCACGGCAGGTGGAGAAGTAGCCTCGTGTGATAATGTGTGATAATGACAAGACTCTGGGTGAGGGTAATGTCGGCGGGCGACAAGTTCCCAGGAAGGCAGGGGAGGAAACGTCCTGCCATTCCTTTGCCTGAATTCTCTTTCCTGGGGCAAGAGAGCAGCCGAAGGAGATACTACTCAGGGCTCTGAGTCCACTTCCATGAAACCCAGGGGCTCAGTCCTGGCTTAGCTTGTGGAGACCTCGACCGTCCCCTTGGCCACCAAGAGCCCTGTGAGGAACAGGGGGCAGGTGTTCCTAGACAACAATGCCTAAGATCAGAAAGGAAATGTATGCAATCTGCCAACCAGATCCAGCCAGGTGTCAGACCCCACAGCCCAGGCAGACGCCAGAGGAGCCCTGCCGACCGTGAGAACCAAAACAGAAAAAGAAGACTTTCTCAGACAGAATGTTCTTTGTTGGTCGGTTGTGCCTGTCACTGAGACCACCTGTAAGGGGAGACATGCCTGGAGAGCTGAGTGCCTGGGGACAGTCCTACCGCTCCTGCCACAGGGACCCCCACCCCCTGGGGCTCCACCTTGTGCTGGCCGGAGGGTGGGGAGGGCCCATGTCTGCAGGTGGACTCCAGCTGGACAGGGGGCTTCAGGATTTTGACCCTCTGGGGGCTGGAAGCAGCCCCGCGGGCCTCAAATGGCCTGCCAAACCAACTGGTAGGAGAGACTCGCTTAAAATTAACACTTTTATTGTTAGTGGTACCACCTGTCCTCAAAACCACTCTGTGCTAAGAAGGAAGCAAGTTGTGGCACAGTCCTTACAACCTGGCATCTTCCCAAGAGACAGACACAAAGAATAACACCTCCCACCTCCTAAGATGGGACGTTATCTATGAAGGTCTGGAATGAAAAATGATAGCCAATAAACTTGCAAGGATGGGTGCCCCGGGGTGAGGGATGGAGTGGGGTTGAGGCCACTGCGGGGGAGGGATGCTGGGGGGATGGGCGCCGCAAGTGGCGAGGGATGGGGGCGGGTTGGGGGCCGCAGGTGGGCTGGGGTAGAGTGGGTGCGGCTGTGTCCAGGGCGCTGGCTCACTCCAATATTTCTACGTCTGTCAAGGCAGTTGAGGAGTAGGGATCCCTGGTGATGGTGGAAACCAGGAGCAGCAGGTGGATTTAAAAAGCGCTAGTCGGGAGTCACATGAGTGTCACATGACAGGAAAACACTTCTCACTAACCTAGGACATGATGGCAGTGGCCAGTGCATCTGTCCCATGGCTGTGATCCTCTTCAGCGGGTTCACGGCCGGGGCTCAGGATCCTTCTAGCGCTCTTACTCCACGGGGCTGTCCACGCTGTCCATGTGCTTGACACATGTGCAGTGAGAGCTGAGAGACGCTGCCACACAAGTCCTGTGTCGAGTCCTTCTGGCGACAATTTCTCGGTGAACAAGCCTTCTATAGGGGTCTCACCTGAGCACACTGTTCAGCTGGGTTGTTTGTTCTGTTTCCTTTTTAAGTGTTTCGCCTCGTTTAAGACTCTCCACAGTCCAGAAGGTAGTTTTCGAAGAAGTGCTCCATGATTGTGCTCATCTTCGGTCAATGTGTGTGTAAATACGTGACACAGTCGGGATGCCACACGGAGAGGTCTCAGCCCTCTGCCTCAGTTTCCTGCCACCCCACTGCCCCATGCCAGGGTCTTGGAAGAAGGCTCCAGGGATCCCGTGCAGATTCCCCGGGCATGGAGGGCTCTGGAAAAAGGGGCATCAGGGCACCCGATGGAGGGCTCCACAACCCTGACGACTGCCATCAGGGATTGTGGTGAGCTCATCCCCAGGGCTGATGCTGTATGTGGTCCTTTTGTCCTCTGCCCTGCTGCCAGCTTCCTGAGCTGCCAGATGTTTAACCCTCCTCTTGGAGGTTCCTCTGGAAGACCTCTAGCCTCGTGCTGCTCGCTCTTGGTGAATTCGGTTGTTATGGTCTGTCCTCTCACATTTTCATTTTCGTGGGGAAGAAACACTCCGAACAAAACCCCATGCACGGCCGTCTGAGTTTTGATGCCCAGAGCTCCCATGGGATGGATAGCAGCTCAGGAGTCTTGCCTTGGGCTTGTTTGGGGCCCACGGCCCGGCCAGCTGGCCTGAGGTCTGTGGCTGGTGTCGGCAATGCCAGCTTGGCAAGGATGGGCACATTTGTCAGGTGCAAGCCATGGGCCAGTATCCAGTGGTCCCTCTGCAGCAGGGAGGTCAGGCGGGGGTGCTGGTCCCTGCTTGGGGTTGGCAGTCCTGGTGATGCTAAAGAGGGAGGTTTCTTAGCTGGTGTCCAGGAGGGTTTTCCCCACTGTTTGGTGGTCCGGCCTCCTCTCCCAGCTCCTCCTGGGGCAGAGTGATTCTGTTAACACACATCCAGGCACCGCTCCCTGCCACACTCTCCTGTAGGCTCCCCATCTGCTCAGAGCCAGACCCGGGTCTCTGGCAATGACCCACAAGGCCTTGTTGGGTCTGGCTGGCTTCCACCCTCCCCCAGCCACTATCCCCTATCCCTGCCCTCCAGCCAAGCTGCCGCCCTGGAGTACTTCACACCCTCAGGCCTGACCCCACCTCAGGGCCTTTACACCTATGGCTCCCTTGGCCCCAGAGCTTTTCCCAGATGCTCAGAGGTGCCACTCACATCTTCCAAGAGGCACCTTCTCAGAGAACCTTTCCCTCAAACTTTCGACACCCCCCCCCACCCCCGGCCATATCTTAGCCCCTTTTCCTGCCCAAATTTTCTCCATTAGCACCGAAGGCTCTTACCTCTGATGAAGTTCTAGAACCTAGGTGAGGTTCGGTGGGCTGAGGTCCGGAGCCGATGACCAAGAAAGAATTCTTGAGACATCTTTGGTGCAAAATGGTGCTTTATTAAAGCACGGGGACAGGACCGTGGGCAGGAGGAGCTGCTGCCACGGGTTGTGAGGGATGGCGGGTTGTGTACCTTGTTGTTGGGGGAAGGTGAGGGGAAGGAAGGTTTCAACAGAGTTTTCATATGCTAAAGAGGGCCTTTATATGTTAAAGAGGGCCTACAAGGTTGGGGAGACCACTGTTGTCTTTTAGCAAGCCATTAACATCAAGATAGTTGGGACATTCCTGTCTTGCAGGATTGTGATCTCTGCAAGTTAACTATTTGTCTCTTATGGTGGTCAGGGGTGCCTGAGGAATGGGGAGCGGGAGGAGAGGGGGTGCAAGGTGCCAGCTTCTGCTTTGTCCCCAGCCAGCCTCCTGCTCCCTCATCATTCCCCCCCTGAACAATTTTGACCCTTAAATCTTTAAGGTTGTTGAAGGTGAAAGGTCTCATCTTCTGTAACTTCTTCCTGCTGAATAGGGGCGTAGAGTTGTCCCTACCTACTCGGGTCAACATTGATCATTTGAGGAACATATAGGGGAGTTACAAAAGGCGGAGGCAGCTGAATCCAGCGCTGACAGTGAAAAAGTGTCTCTGTGCGTGGTCAGGATCATCTGTCGCTGTGAAGTCATTGTAGCAATGGAGTCTCGGCACCAAGTAGAGAAACACTAAACAAAAGCAACATATTAAAATTAATAAGGCTATAAGAATGAGAAGCCCAAAAAAGAGATTTTTAATTGTTGGCCATAGTCCTCCTTTAAACCAGGAACTTAACGAATCACTGAAAGAGAGATCTTGTAGAGCCTTAATCTGGGCATTCATATTTTTATTAGTCCTGTGACATTTTTGTGATAGTCCGGGATGTACCTGCAACATTCTGCTTTGATAATTGCGCATGTGCCACCCTGCGCTGCTGTCAGGACATCTAAGGCCATCCTATTCTGTAGGACTGCCTTGCGTATCTGTGAGACTTCAGTATTAAGTAGGGAGATGCTATTTAGTGATTCACTGAGTGCCTTTGTAGTATATTTATTAAGGGCTTCTATATGCCACATGACATCCTCTAGTCCCACAGACTAGAGTGATTATACCATTTAAAAATGATATTTTTAAATGGTATAATTTAAAGTGATTATACCATTTAAAAACAGATCCTGTCCATCTTTGTTTTAAATTGGGGAGATTAGCTGGAGTGGTGATCGTTTTAGTAATGTGCCCATGAATCCAGGCAAATCCTAAAGTACAGCGACCTATCCACCCTGGAGGAAGGCAGGGCCACAGGTTAGTTCCACATATCCAGTGGGTTCCGTTTGGAGCTGACCATCTAATGCCAGGTCGCCTTATCCAATCAGTAGCAAACCAGTCAGTAGTCTGGAGTACTATTACTTGGGAACACATTTCTAGTGATAGCCATCCTGGATGCCATGTGTTATTTGCCCAAGTATCATATGTATGATTTCTTTTTTCCCCAGCATAAAACTGCCTTCTGACTGAGCTGTCCAATAGTGGGTGTGAGCCACAAATATGTATCCCAGATTTGATAAACACCATCCTTAGTATAGTGATAAGGAGGGTTTTGTAACTTAGGCCTATATTTGATTGGGGAGTTATGGCTTGACAGCAATCCCCTTTCCTTCCAAATAGCTCCATGGGCATGTAGTACCAGGAAAGCATATTTGGAGTCAGTGTTAATGTTTACTTTTACGGCTTTGGCAATTGCAAAGTGCTAGAGAGCACTATGGCATATCTAGCTTTTCTTATTCTTTCTATGAAAACTATGGTTGTCAGTAAACCAACTGTCATTTGTATTTTTAACAGGGGCATCTTAAATCTGGCCAACTAGAGTAAGCAAGATCAATAACCTCTGAAGAGTTTTGCTCTATAGAGAAAGAAGTACAGTGGTCAGGCTCAGGCATACGGGTAACTAGGTTTAAAGTTTGACAAGTACTATTTCTAGCATATCTGTAAGTATAGCCCAGTATTTAATAAGCCGGCCTCCATCATCCATTGGTGGCCTTTGGCTTCTAAGACAAATCTGGACCTGATGTGAAGTCATTACAGTCAGGGACTGTTCCATAGTGAGCTTTGAGGCTCTTTTATGAGGACTTGTACCTCAACAGAGATGGCTTCTAGGATAAATATGACTAAGGGATGAAACCATTAAGAAGAAGCCCTTTGAGTGGTCCAGTCTTAACAATATCCTGAATACAGAGGATCACTGGCAAGTGGGAGAAAATTTGTCAAGAGATAAGGGGAGTCCCCCATGCATCATCCAATCCACTCATAAAAGAAAGTGGGGTCATCCATTATCTCCACAAGTCCATAGTTAATCCTATGGAGTGCGGTATGCTGGCTTTTAGGTAATTTCATTATTCCAGCCACACACAAGGTGATAGTTAAGTTATACAATCATTGGGGAATCAACCCCATTTTGCAGTTGTTTAATCATGTGCCATGGGGTTCTGCTAATATCCCCACAAAATAATAAGATCGACTAAAGAAGCTATTGTGCAACTTCTCTGAAGTTTACCTCAAATTGTTTAGCTTCGGTAAACAAACATTTAAAGACAATCAAATCTAGAATTTAACATCCATAAAGGTGTGTTACTAAAACATAATTTTTCTCTCTAAAATAACCCTCATTTCCAGAGATAGCCAAATCAGGACTAATTCACTTGAGAAACAAGTCCAGTTTTAACAAACTTGGCCTATTATTTACATAAGCTCAGCAAGAACAGTTGAGTGTGATCATATAGATCTTTTAGAATCTGCTTTGCTGGAACTTTTTATAAGGAATCTCTAGGTTGAACTTTTAATAGCCTCTCTGGGCCAGAAGCCAAGCCACATGCTTGCCATCAGACATGCCTGCAATACCCGTCCATCTGGGCGAATTCTTCTTCCTGAGACTCTGCACCTACCAAGGAGTGACATTCTTTACTCACCTGGTGAGCCTGCTGGGAACTCTGTAAGCAAGGAATCAGGACAACAGTTCCAAGGGGCTTTATGGCTCCAGGTTTCATAAAGTCAACCTTAGTTCCTTTAAGCTGTCTGGTCATATCTGAGTCTAAACAGGACATTCCAGTCAAAGCCTTGGTAAAATAACCCATGTTTCCAATGCTGTCCTGTTACAAGGAGAACAGATTCTTATTAAACTTATGCAAATGACTGATTGCCATGGAAGAAAGAATACTTACTGAGACCTTTTGATTTTCAGAGGGTTCAGATAGAAAGAAAAGTTGAATGCCTTGATTTGTTTACAAATCAATACTTTTACATCTCTGTAAGTTACAGGTAACTTAAGAAAAAGTATCCCTAGTCTGGAAGAGCAAACATTAGAGAACCAGCAATGTTTAAAATAAGACAAAACTATAGTGTTTTAGTTCATTTAGTCCCATGTTACTAAATCTGGTGAATGCAACCTTTAGTTAGTTTTGGAAATTTTTACCCATTTCAGTTTTAGGATTTTCAATTGTATTAAATATCTGTATTTGTCCTGAAAGTCCTTTATATGAATCTCCTTGAAGATAAAACTCATTTTACAAGAGAAAACAATTATAAATGACAAAAACTCAGAATGCATATGGTTAGAGCTGACGAGATGAGAGTTTACAATTTAGCTGGCAAGGAAATCAGGTTATTTCTTTGACACATAACATTTCCATAATTACAATATCAAGTGATGATCTCTCAAAACATTAAAACTTTACGAAGTGCATAGTCTCTAGAATAGTTATAGCATTTTCCCAAATGTAACCCAAGGTTTATCATTGGTTTAGTAGTACTTCATGAGTAACTTCGCATACCAGAGAAAAGCCTGAAAGTTAAAGAGATTTACAACTTAAATCTTGTCAACATTTGCTAAAATCTTATAAAGTTTTAAAGCACATGCCTACATATAATTAGGGATGTTAGACACCTGATAAAACAAAACATAGAAACTGGGTTTTCTGGGCAGGCAAAGAAAACCATTTACATTTTCTTAACAGCAGATCAATTAATCTAAGAAAACTTTGTCCTTTTGAACAGAGAGAATTTCAGTCTTATATCAAAGTACCTTTAAAACCCATTCATTTCAATCTTAGTCCATCCTGACCATAGCTAAAATTCCTTTTCTGAAGACTTCCCTTCACACCTTCTACAACTTTCCTTTGCATTCAGGTTTTGTCCCAAGCCATTTCCTTCCTTCCTTCCTTCCAACAACCATCTCATTTAGGACAAAATTACCTTCTCTTACCCTCAACAAAATGTATTCCCATTCCTTAAATCTTTTTTACATATCTCCTACTTTCCTACATACAGAGTTGTTTCCCTTATTTCCATCAGTCTTAGTTACACTAAGCAGAATTTCATATTTTTAGAAACACCTTTAGTTATTAACCAATTGTGAACTGTTACAACAAAATTCTTTAGATGCCAACTTATGAATCAGTTAAGTGTAAAACATGTTTACCAACAGATTTAAATATTCTTAGTTTCTTTGCAGTAAGAAGTCAAAAGCACAAACCTACATCCAATAATTAATGACTTAGCATTTTATCCTGTTTGGTTAAGACCTAGATGTCCATAATTTAATTCCATTTGTCATCCAAGCAAAACTTTAAACTTTCAGGTTACCAAAGACTTTGAAAGCTACTTCAGCAATTACCCATTAAAACTTTGAGACAGACAATGAACCATCAGTTTAGTCATCTCTTTGCTAACAAATTTTAACAAATAACACGAGCTTATTTGACCTTCAGTAAACTTTGATAGAATAAAAGCTTCACATTTACTGCTGTAACTTCAAAGACGAGTCTATCTTAATTAAACCAACAAACTTAACTTAGTTCCAATACTGATTTACGTTCCACCTGGGCCCATTCCACTTCGAATGTTTACCTGAGACACAGGTGGGAGGATCTGGAGTGGGGGGGTGCTAGGTCCAGGGGCTGCTCTTCTTACTCCTTGACAGTGAGGAGAGAAGGAGCTGTGGTGCATGGTCTAGAGGCCAGTCATGCAGGCCGTACCCAAGTTGGTGCAGAAACAGGAAAAGGGGAGACAGAAGAACAAAGTGCGGCCAGCAGCCAGAGAAAGGATTCCTGGTTCTAGAGCTCATCAGCCCCAACAGGAGCAGATGCCATGCTTTCCCACCAGCGAGTGGGGAGGGGTTAAGCAGTCCAAGTCGGGCCAGAGAAGACAGGGAAACTTCCCCGAAACAAGAGTTTCAGCAGCTGCCTGGGAATATTCCTTACGGTCTCTGTCTTGAGTTAGACCAACCCCAGTTGGCTCCAGTTATAGCCATTAACACAGGAAGTGAGTGAGGGAGAAGCCCCCACATCTAGGAGGAGAAACAGAGGGAAATAAGGTCAGAGTCCTCTTTGCTAGGGATGGCCCAGCAACCTGGGTTTACTAGAAGGTGGCTTATTATCATCCAGTAGGTCAAGTTTACTAGCTGACTCATTTGGGCAAACACATTCTGCAAAAGCCCCTTAGTCTGGGGTCCTGGTGTAGAGCAATGAAGGCCTAGGTATGAGCAGTGAAGGTATCCTAGGTTCATTTGCCCTGTTTCCTGCAGAGGAGATCTAACTGATAGATCCCATTGAGGCCATGCAGTATTACAGGAGCTCAGCCCTTTTCTAAGTTTTGCAATCCAAATTTTATTTCCAGTGGGTTAAAAGGGACCCCAAGGTAGAGTCCTTGGGAACTGAAGAAGCCTACTGAGGCCATGCTCCCAGAAACATAAAGAAGGTCCATCACCAAATTCTCCCCGACTCCTGGGTGGCATCCCACGCAGGATATGTCAGAGGTTCCCGTGTGTCAAAAGCGACCAGAGGCGTCTCTCAAAATATCGCTATTGTTCACCATCCTGCCTTCCCCGGGAAGGCATTCCTGCCATAAAAGGCCCTGGAGGGGTGCCGGCGTCCCTCCTCTTCCCCATCGCATCCTAGGCTGTCGATGGGTGCCTGGTGAATGGACCAAAATACCGTGCCATGCCATGTCATCGTCTGTCCTGAAGACTGCATACTGTTTTGCCATTTTAACCCATGGAAATACTAGAAAAGTTTGGCAAGGGGAAATTACCCAATTTCATAGCTTTAAGTAGTCTGTAGAAGACACTGACAAGAAACAGTAAAGACTGAAATCCATCATGGTCTATGCGACATTCCAACACATGTGGTCCTTACAGCCAACTTCCCTAGGAACCGGTCCCTGGCTGCGTTTTAATTCAATCGGGTACTGGTTTCGGCCGGCTCCCAGTGGAGGTCCCGCGGCCAGAAGTGGCTAGACCAGGGATGTGGAGGGGATCACATTAGATCAATCAGGAGGAAACCTCACACAGGAGTCTTAAGATTGGGAGCCGTCCTGGTGTCTTAGGTGGCTGTCCCGTGCCCAAGAGAGACAACTTTATATAAGAACAGGAATAAAGAGAGGGTATCAAGTTTCTGGGTCTTATTGCCATTCCGGCCAGGGTACTAACTTACAGCCAAAGGGCAGACCCTCTCCTCCCCGTAGAGCAGCCCCGGGCTAGAGGATTACAGCCTGAGCAATTGACATGCAAGTGTTCCAGTAAGACCATACTCCTTGAAAAGCCCTGAAATGAGAGTAAAGGAAAAGGAGAGAAAGTACTCACCAATTTTGCACCCAAGCTCAGAGTCCAAATGTAAAGACTCATAGCCCCACGTTCGGGCACCATATGATGAAGTTCTAGAACCTAGGTGAGGTTCGGTGGGCTGAGGTCCGGAGCCGATGACCAAGAAAGAATTCTTGAGACATCTTTGGTGCAAAATGGTGGCTTATTAAAGCATGGGGACAGGACCCGTGGACAAGAGGAGCTGCTGCCCGGGTTTGTGAGGGATGGCGGGTTATTTACCTTGTGGTTGGGGGAAGGTGAGGGGAAGGGAGGTTTTAACGGAGCTTTCATATGCTAATGTATTTTGGCACGCCATTCACATTTCTGCTATCAAGTGTCTTTGTTAGTGAGATTTGGGTTTAGAAGAAATTTAACTTTATTTAGGGCTTGAGGAACTGAGTTACTTGCCTCTGGAAATTGTGCTATTGATAAGGTAACTTCTTTGCTTGTAGATCTCTAGGACCTTTGTAAACCAAGGGAGACTCCTGTCTTGCAGGATTGTGATCTCTGCAAGTTAACTATTTGTCTTTTATGGCGGTCAGGGGTGCCTGAGGAATGTCACACACATTACCGAGGGGAGCGGGTGGAGAGGGGTGCAAGGAGTCAGCTTTTGCTTTGTCTTCAGCCAGCCTCCTGCTCCCTCATCACCTCTGTGCCTCTCCTCCTCCTCCGCGGTTCCTTCCACAGCGTGTGAGGGCCTTGCCGGTTCACCCGTCCTGTCCAGCCGCTGGCTGTTGGACCCCTCGCCTGGAATGGGTGAGCGCAGGCTGTTGGACCCCTTGCCTGGAATGGGTGAGCGCAGGCTCGCACTCAGCAGCGCCCTGCGGAGACTGGCCGAGGGACTCGGAGTGGGGAGGGCTGGATGCAGGCCCTGCTTCTTAGCAGGAGATGGAAGGTCCTGGCAGTGTCACCCCCCTGCCCCGGGCCCCTGGTACTGCCCGCTCCGCCACACCTCCCCCACCGTCGGGCTTCCTGGACCTGCGCATACCTGGCAAGTGACCCTCCATCCAGGGCCCCACGTGTGCCCTCCCGCTGGGCCCGACAGGTTAACCGGGCTCACTACTCGCAGGGCGACATTCAGGCTACGCTATGACATCTCCGCAAACCAAGACCCACAGATAGGCCCAGGTGCCCTGGGTTCAACCAGACCCATCGGGGCCTCTTCCGGAGCAGGGCAGCTGCCCTGATGGGGTTACTCACAGGTTGAACCGCCCCCCAGTTCACACGCTGGCATCCTAACCCCAGAACAGTAGGTGCTCGAGATATTTGTTGAATGAATCCAGGACCTGAGCGTACCATTCAGCAGGTGACTTCTGTATTTACTCTCAGTTGTAAGGAGGTATTTCTGCCTCCCTCAGGGGATAAAGGTGAATTTGTTTGTAAAAGCGGTTCACACCTAGAGTGGTTCCTGTTTTGTCCAATGATTGGAGGACTTCAGCAGTCTTAGTGAGGGTGGGGGGTGGGGGGGTGGAGCCCTGGGATGTGACTGAGCCACCCCCTCACAGAGAAGAGAGCCTGCAGAGCTGGGACCCCTTCCAGTGGCACTGCCATGTCAGCACCTGCCATCTGCATCTAATGAGGTCACCAGGGGACCTATGTGCTCAGCCCCCAGTGAGGAGGGCTCCTCTTTAAGAACTGGCCCCAAGGGGTGTGGCTGGGGATGGGCTTGGCAGGGTGTGACCCTCCCCTTCCTGTGTCTCCCAGTCTGGGGTCCAGGAGGAAGATGTCGCTAGAGACTGGACAGAGGGAGGGGTCCCATTACCAGCCAGAACTGCAGATCCAGGGCATCTAATCCGTCTAATCGCCTTCTTCCTGTGGGCCATTGATCCCCTAACGGCCTTCCAGTTTGAGGCCAGCTGTCTGCCCTTCCAGGCACTCGCTCTCTCCCTATCCCCACCCCCCCCACCTCCAAACCCCGCGGGGAGATTTCGCATTTTCCTGGTATCAGCGGGAAACTAGGAAATGCTTCGGAAAGCAGGGCTGCAGAAAACAATGGTTTAAGGAGCCGAGGTCTGGATAAACAGCCCCGTTGCCCTTTGGAATCTGGGGATTAAAGCGCACTCAGGAATGTGTGTTCTGGGCGGGGAGAGATAAAACCAACTACGCCAGCAATTCTGCTCTGGGGCCGAGGCAGCCTGACACAGGAGGGAGGCGGGAGGGGGGCGAGCGGGGTCCCCCAGCTGCTCTGGAACGCCAAGACCCGGCCTGCGGCCTCAGCAGTGCAGCCTGGCTCCCCGTCACGGGGCGCTGCTTAGCGCGAACCCCGCAGTGTGGCTGCCAAGGTCCCTGCCAGGTGGACCCAGGTCTGGTGTCCGGAGGGCGGGGCCTCACGGCTGAGGGCGGGGCCTCACTGCTGGAGGCGGGTCCGCATCGTGGCCAGCCAGTTGCTATGACCCCTCTGTGGGCAGCCAGTCTCTGGGATTTGCTTGGGGGTGGGGGGAAGGTCCGGGGAGGGGGCTGCTGTGATTTTCTATAGAAGTGGGGGATTTTAGAGTTGATTGTACCCAAGTAGTGATATGCCCTGGAATTAGCACGATGGCTCTTGCCGGGACCATTAGCCAGGGCTGGCTCAGCCTGAGAGAACAGTGACCTGCACACTCCTCCAGTTCCTGAGAAGTCGGTCCTCATCCTGCATGGATGGGACCCTTAGGTCAGCCCCTCGTTGTGGGGAGAGGCAGTGCAGCTCCTCCCCTCCTGAGATGAAGGGGAAGTTGGCCTAGGGAGTGAGGGGGCTGCTCTGGGCGGCTTGGATCCTTGCGGTGGAGCTCGGCTAAGAATGGGGTGTCTGGCTCTCCCTGGGGCTGCTTAGTCATCTGCCCACCTCTGCCCCTTGGTGGCTACAGGCTGACGAGCTCCAGGGGTGTCTTGTCCAGCCGGAAAGCTGCTATCTGAGCTCTGCCACTTAGCCTCAAACTGCAAAGCCTGTCAGGAGACAGCACCAAGCCTCATCTCTGCAGAGAGGGCCGGTCTCCTTCCCCTGGAATGTGCTAGGGCAAATCCTGGCCCTCAGCCTGTCCTCGACCACATGTGCCCACCTGGTGGCTCAAGGGCTGGTCTGTCTTCCCAGTTCTCATCCAGGAACATTGTGGGGAGAAATGTGCCTGTAATAATACACGCAGGGCTTTTCTTAAGTTCGCAGTGGCTTGCAAACACAGCTTTGTTTGTTCTAAAGATGGCGGGTGGCCCTGAGGACCTGACCCCTCGAGCCCGTCTGAGCTGAGACCCATTCGGCTTCTACCCAGGCCTGGGCCAGCCGTCCTCAGGCCTGCAGCCTCTTCTGTTCAGAGAGCAAGGAGCAGGGATTCTCGGATCATGGAGAAACACAAACCAGGACGGATTAAGAAAAGGAAAGAGGGATGTGTTGACAATGGCTTTTTAAAAGAAGTAGGGATGGGGAAGCTGTTGTTTTGCACTTGTGGGCCTGGGTGCTTGGTGGCCCGTGGGTCCCTTCCACAGCATGAGAGCCTGGCTTCACTCTGGGAGAATCTGTGTGTTGGTGGTGATTTCTTATGGAGACTCAGACTAGCTCTCTGTCACGGTTTCCCTCACTTCCCTTTGGATTTGCATGCACACAGTCAAGCTGCTTCAGATTTTCAAATACTTGAAGATGCACATGCTTTCGAGTTTCCTTTCTCAGAATGAGTGTCCTGCGTCCTCTCATGAAGTCCCTATACAGCAGAGCTTCTGGGCCTTCTCCCCTTTCCATTGCCAGGTGGTCCATTCTGGGAGACTGATGATGGCAGCTCTGCAGCCCCAACTCACAGCTGGACTACACTTCCCTGCATCCCATGCTGTTAGGGACTACACTTCCCAGCAGTCTGTGCTGCAAGAGACTACACTTCCCAGCAGCCCAGGATGCTAGGGACTACACTTCCCAAAAGTCTATGTTGCTAGGGACTACATATCCCAGTAGCCTGTGCTGTTAGGGACTACATCTACCAGCAGCCTGTGCTGCTAGGGACTACACTTCCCAGCAGCCTGTTCTGTTAGGGACTACACTTCCCAGTAGCCTGTGCTCTTTGGGACTGCTCTGTCACCAAGTTCTGGCCAATGGAATGTGTAGGAGCGGTTTGGGTTTCCTCCAGACCTGGCCCGGGGAGACCCCACTACTGAACCCTTTCTCCCTCCCTTCCTGCTGACGGGAACAGCAAACCAGGGTGCCCTTGGAAGCAGGTGCTCCTGATGGAGCCCCTCGGCCGGATACCCCAGTGACCCGGTGCAGCAGAGGGCCAGCTCCTGGCCCTGACCTGGAGCGCCCCCCTCGCTGTGACCTCGCTAGAACGGGACTGGTTCAGGCCTGGGTCCTCCTGGAGGTGCAGCCTGGTCTCCTCCAGCAAACAGTCACGTGGCCTGGAGTTGGCAGAGGGAGGCTCTGTCACCTTGGCCCGGACCTCAAGGCACTCCCAGGATTACACCCTGGGGGCCAGCAGTACCCTGGGGCCCCCTCAGCGCTCCCAGCCTGGAGCCTCCCGGGCTCACCTGTGCGCGGACTGGCGGCCGGAGCAGCTCCCACGCGTTGGGCGGCCGGGGCCCCGCTGCGGGCGCCGGTGGGGAGATGGAGATTGTCAAAAACAGCCGGAGGTCGGGACCTCGGGCAGGGGCGAGCTGACGGGCTCGGGTCTCAGGTGCTCGGTAGAAACAGCTCCGCACACTTTCCCTAAAGGAACATGTCACCTCTCTGGGTTTTCTCTGGCGTGAAAAGGGAGGAGAAGTTTGCCAGCAGCGCCAATCACAGGGAAGCAGTATAGCACAGACCCTCCTGTCCCCTCACCCGGCGCGACATTAGTCCAAGCGCACAGCCGGTGACTTGGGGACACCTGTTATCTCTGGCTAAATGAAAACGCGAGTTGTCGCGAGGGATGAGCTGCCCGGGCAATCCTGCCAGCAGCGAAGTTCGCTCAGGTTCCAAAATTAAATACAGCGCGCGTGTCCCCGGGCGTGGGCGGCCCGCGACGGCTCTCCATCCTGGCCTGGTTCCCGGGGCCACGGGCATGGCGACAAGGACAAGGGACCCAGGCCTCCCCGACAGTGCAGACCAAGGAGGGCGGGGGGTGGGGAGCTGGAGAGCCGGGGTGGGGGTGCTCGCCTTGGGGGGCAAGAGAGATCTGAACCCCTTTCAGCTTCCCGGGCCCGCCCTTGTCTGTGCCGGGAGCCTGCAGCTTGGCCGCGCCCCGCAGGAAACCGCTACGGCCCGGACCAGAGCCGGTGCGGGACAGGGGCACGCAGGGCGGGGCGGGCGGTGGGGCTCCGGGGCGCAGAAAACTGATCTCAGCTCTCTGTTCCACTAAGGAAGCTGCCACCTCAGAGCCCCTGAGTGGTTTGTCTAGAGCTTTGCAGGGACCCACAGGGGCAACTCTGGCAGGGGAAGCGCCGGGCGGGGCGGGGCCGAGTGGGCGGTAACCAAGGGGCGGGGCCGAGTGGGCGGCAACCGAGGGGTTGCCGCAGGGGGAGGCTTGGCTCTATTCTGAGCTGGAGACGTGGAAGGGTTCTGGGGGCATGGGCCGCGCGTGGCGTGCCCCCAGGAAGGGTGGGGACGGGAGACCCCCAGAGGTGCACAGGAGAGGGTTCATGGTCACTGAGTCCTGTGCTGCGAGTCCCTGGCTCCCTTCTCTCCCTCTTCCCCCTCTGCCTCTGCTTCTTCCTTGCCCCGCCTCACCGCGATCCCAACAGGTTGTGAATCTCCCCTTTCCACATAGCCTCATCCCCACAGGTGTCAGGGGGTGGGAACCCAGGATGCCCAATGGAGGGGGGATGAGGGGCTGAGAACCAGGGTCAGGAAGGCGGGAGCCGGGAGCTGGATGGTGCCCCAGTGAGGCTCCTGCACCCCATCAGACTTCACAGCAAAACGTGAAGCCCAACATGAAGTTGTTAAGAACTTTGAGAGGATAACCACAGAGCATTAACTTGGAGCTCAGACAAGCAACCACACTGCTCCCTTGTCCAGCAGTGTTCGGCCACCATCCTCTCCCACTGGGCACAGCAATGGCTTCATGGATTCCCTTCCTCACGGGCTACTGCCTCAGCTCTGGCCAGAGTGCCTCGAAGACTGTGAGTGCCACTGAGCCCCTACTCATCCTCAGTTCTCCTGTTTAGACAGTTGCTGCAAGGCCCCTGTCCCCTCCACTGGCTTTCCCTCTGCCCCCTGCCCTCACAGCACTCGCCTCCACTCCTGGGACATCGCCACCCGCCCCCCACCCCGTGACGCTAGCGGCCCCTCCCTGCCCCCTTCCCCTGGCCATGGGACTTTCCTTCCTGACCTGAACACAGCTTTGGCATATTGGTCACGTGTTTCTCTCCAGTTGTCTGTCTGGAGTGTAAGATGCAAGTTCCTTCACGGCATACAGGTGTTTTTGAGCCAAGGAAACCGGCTGGCAGTGGGTTGGTGTTCCCCGTCCTGGCCTCTGACTCTGAGAGCTGGGATGCTTCACGGCCTGTGTCTCAGTGACTTGCTCTTTTTCACAGGAGGGTGGCAGGCCACTGTGTGAACCTACCATTGGCTGGTCTGTGCGTTTGTTTCAGGATGTTTGGTCTGTTCCCAGTGTGGTGGATATGAACATTTGCACAAGCATCTTTGCATGGACACATGCTCATCTCTCCTGGAAGAATCCCTTGGTGGGCCACTGTACATGGCTCCCGGGGCCACTGTAGCCAAAGGCCACAAAACAATAGAAATGTATTCTCGGGGGCCAGATGTCCAAGATCCAGGTGCCAGTGGGGCTGGACTCTTCTGAGGGTGACGAGGGAGAGAGAGTTCCATGCTTCTCCCTAGCCTGTTATCTGCCAGCTGTCTCTGACAACCGTCTCTGTCTTCTCACACACGTTCTCCCGGGGGACCTCTTCGAGTCCAGGTTTCCTCCTTTTGCAAGATTGCCAGTCCTGTTGGATTAAGGTGACTTCATCTTAACTAGTTCCATCTGCAATGGCCTTATTTCCAAATAAAGTCACATTCCAAGGTCCTGGGAGCTAAGACTTCTAAGCATGAATTGGGGGGGTGGGGATATAATTCATCAGTCATAAGTAGGTGAACCTGAATTTCATGAAGTTCTGACAATCAGCCCCACTCAGGGGATGTCCCTGGCTTTGAGGCACATGACATCCAAGAGTGCTACCCTTTACCCCGCCTTATGATCATCTGCAGACCTTCCAACCCACCCTGCCCCCATTCCTGAGGAACATGGGAAGTCAGCTCATCACCTTCCCACCCAAACACAGATACCATTCTGCATGATTCTGAAGTCCAAGCAGATCATGTGTCCCCCCTCCTAGCTTCAGATGGCTTAACTTTCTCAAAATCACTGACCCTCACCCATTATTTAACCAGACATACCCATGACAGTGAGCAATATCTTGGTATCACCCAGAATGGCTCTATCTCTGAAATTTTGATTTCCGCAGTCTTGTACCACAACCTCAAGCCTTCTGGCCCACTCATTCCTTTACTCTCTGATGCCTGCTTTGTGACCTGATTGAGAGGTCAGTTCTTGTACTCTGTAGGCTCTTTGGGTCGCAGCTAATGGGGAGACCCCTTTAGAGTATTGGCTCACCCAGCTGGCAAATGCAGAAACTGATGGCTTCAGGTCTGGCTGGAGTTTGGGGTCAGGACAGGCAGTCAGTTGTTTCTCTGTTTCCCCTCCTCTCCTGACTTCTTCCCTTCTGTCTTTCTCAACTTGGATTGATGTCATTCTTCAAACAAGTGTCTCCACCTGGCTACCAAGGCCTACCCGAAGCTGTAAGTCTGGATTCTCATGTCTTGTGATCTAGAAGAAAGAGGACTTTCTTTCTTGCAGAGTCCAAATATTTCCGTCTCTGCAAGGCTGTGAGAGGCTGCATGGAACTAGTCGCTGGCCATGGGGGATGGGTCTGCATGGCCAGCCACACCCATGAAGGGCCCCCTGGAGGTAGGTTGTCTGGGTGTCCCCATTTCTACCCAGCATTTTCACACTGAGAGCTTTTACTCCAAGTTTCATGGACCATCACATTAATCAGAATTATACCAATAGCTGTTGACATTTATCAAGGAAGGGTTTTCTGCAGCTAATTCCGTCAAACCAGTCTAGGTCTTAGATCAATTTTTTACGTAGTGCTGTTAACCAAATTGTTTCCATTTTTATTTCTCAGTAATGATCTGACTCCTCCCTTTTTGTGTTTTTTGTTTGTTTGTTTGTTTTTGTTTGTGTCTTTTTACCCATGTCTGATTTCCACGACTGTATCTTCTACACTGATGAGTTTTCTTTCATGGCCATTACTTCTACAAAGCCCAATTTCTTGGATAATTGGCACAGATCTAAATTTTGTTCAGAATTTTTTATCCCTCTGTCAATCTAAATCCTTAACAAACTTAACATGTATTTTCAGGTTCTGTTGCTTTATTTTCTGTTGATTACTTTCACCAACTCTCTTCTTTCCTGGTTTAATTTCATAGTTTTTAACATTAACGATGTGTTTTCATTCCATTTTTTTATCCTCAACAACAATTTTTACTGTGTGTAGTTCCAGTCTTTGCTGGCCTTATTTTGTGTTATTTCTACCAGTAATACTAATTTTGAACTGGAAAAAATGCAGTAGTGTGCATGCTGTAGCGAGTCCTGAGAAAATGGTGAGGAATTATTCTTGGGTAATTACTTTTTTTTTTTTTTAAAGATTTTATTTATTTATTTGACAGAGAGAAATCACAAGCAGGCAGAGAGGCAGGCAGAGAGAGAGGAGGAAGCAGGCTCCCTGCCGAGCAGAAAGCCCGATGTGGGGCTCAAACCCAGGACCTGGGATCATGACCTGAGCCGAAGGCAGCAGCTTAACCCACTGAGCCACCCAGGCGCCCCGGGTAATTACTTTTGACCACAACTGGTCTACTTTATGGCTAATTCCATTCTTTTATATGTTTAAAATTTCTCTATAATCTAAGAATAACCATTTACTCTTTGACAGAACAAAGCCATCTAGGGTGGGTAGGGGAGAGGCCACCTGCCAGCGGAAGGTAGGTATCGCTCATCTAAGAAAGGGGACTTTAAATAATGCTCTTCAATAAAATAACTTAGATGGTCTCATGCATTCATGTCTCAAGGTCTCTCAGGCCCTCCAGCCTTCACTCTTGGCTCTATCCAGGTTCTCAATGCCCCTCTTCACCACCAGTAACCCCAGTGTTTTCCTTTCCCAGGGTTCCTATGCAGGTGCTTGACAGATTACCAAGGAAGGATGGATCCAGTGCTCCCTGCTCCTCCTTTCCCCATCCCCAATCCTCCCCTCCCCATCCCCAACATTCCCCACTACTCATCCCCAGTGCAGTGCTCCCACCCTCTCCCTGTCCCCAATGCTTCCCTGCACATCCCCAACCCTTCCCTCCCCTGCACATCCCCAATGTTCCCTGCCCTCTCCCCATCCCCTATGCTCCCCTACCCATCCCAAGTGCTCCCCTCCCCTACTCATCCCATTGCTCTTCTCATCTACCCATAGGCAATACTTCCCTTCCCCACTCATACCTTCAGGCTGCTGGGGAAAATGCAGATGCAATCCTTTGGGGCCCCTAATGAGGGGGCAACCCCAGAAGGCAAGCTCTGTTTCAGAGTCCTCTGTTTGTCCTGCTTTCCCAGGCCCCATCCAGAAAGTCAACCCAGCCTCCAGGGCACCAGTGTCCCATCTGCTTCTACCCGGGGCTGCTTCCTCTCAGACAATGGTGTGGGTGGGTGCATGGGACCTTTGTTTCCCCTCCTCACCCAGACCAGCTGAGTCCTAAGCTGAATGCCACTCCTACCTGGCCCAGCAGTGCCCTTGGGTGGCGTGCTGTCCAGCTCAGAGGAGGAGGAGGAAGAGGAGGGAGGGATGATGGGGATCAGAACCAGCTGGTCTTGCATCTGGGGACCACGTCAGCCCCTCCTGCTATGTCAGGAAAGATCTTTGGGACAGTCAGCCCTACCCTGTAGTCTCCTGGCCCCATTAGGCCACAGATCCAGAGGTGCTGGTTAGAATGGGCAGCGTGGGTGTTTCTGGACCTTGGGCTCGCTGGGGGGCCGCAGAGAGGGACCGGCCCATCTGTTCCCACTGGCTAAGAATCCGCTGCTCGGGCATCACTGGGATTGTCCCAGGCCCTGCTGGGTCAATGGCCTCTGGAGCGCCTGGTCTACCTGAGGCTGTTCCAGTGAGGGCCGGAGCGCTGGGCAGATGTGCTGGTCTGTCTTTTGGCCCCCATGTCTACTGCTCCAGGTCAGAGCTCGGGCTTGGCATTGAAGGCAAAGACTCCACCGACAGCCCACACTCAGCCGCCCTGTGACCGGGAATCCTGTTCCCACATCTCTTGTCCTCTCGCTGGTGATAATGACAGCCCTCACCCTGCGATCGCTGGCAGGCCGCGTGAGTTAATGCTTGTGAAATACTTCATGTGGAAGCTGGCAATTCTTCCTCTTACGTTCCATTGTAATCATTCATGTTCCATAAGCCCTCTGTTCGTCTCAGGCTTGTAAAAATATTGACACGTGTGTTTTCTTCCTCATGAGCACAATACACTATTGTGCGTGTTCTTCACAGTCAGAGTCTGGCGTCAGGGAGGGGTGGGGCGCAGACACATTCTCAACCCCCTTGTCACGGCACTCCTGATTTCCATTGCCCTGGTCCCAGTGCGCCTGTCCTTGGCTGGGGCAAAACCATTCTGGTGCCCCCAAACCCACGCGAGTGTCGGCGTCCCTACACGGGGCCTCTCCTAGGTGACATGGTCAGACCCCCACCCTCTCCATCTTTTCATCCCTTTTAGGGCCCAGGAACAGCCGCATGTGCATCCCCAGAAATGCCCCTCACAACTTGGGGCTGTTTTCTGGGACATCAGAACCTTAAGTTAACTCACTTTGTCGGCATCTCTCCTGGCTCCTCACCTGACCGCTGTACCACCCCTCCTGGCACCTGGGAGGCGTCTCGGACTCTCCCCTCCCCATGGTTTGGTCACTGACCCAGCGCCCATGAGGTCTGAGCCCCAGTGCTCTTCGATGGAGACGGAGAGCTCGGGCTGCAGGCTCGTGGTGCCATCAGGAGACAGCGCTGGAAACGCCTGATGGTGACACCCAAACTGAGTGCTGGAGGACGAGTGTGGAAGGTGTTTCCAGTTGGGAGGAGCCTGGTGGGGGCGGGCAGAGGGCTGTGGAGGTGGTGGCAGTATGGGGAAAAGACGGCGCCCAGCACACCTGCTCTGGTTGGGGTCCCTCTTCCAGAGGAAACACCAGATGCCCCTTGGAGGCAGCAGAAGTGCCCGGAAAGCAGTGCGGGCCGCCTCCCCCATGCCGGCTGTGCTGTTCCAGGAGACTGGCCATGGGCCATGTCCCTCCCTGGTTCCTGGACTCAGGGCAGATGCCTCGCATCCACATGCTTCCAGGAAGGGGGTTCCAAAGAGGTCTGGCATGGGGCTGGAGTCCCTGGACCAGGACCGGACCCAAAGCGGGGACTCTTGTGTGTAACCAGTCCCTTGGAGCCACTTTGTCGGAGGACGGTTGGGGCAGCGGACACACCTGCCCAGCCTTGGCCATGGGGCCCGGATGCCTGCTCTGCTGGCCACGTGTGTCCGTGGGGGACGGTGCTGTTCCGGTCGCTGGGTGGGCTCGCGGATCTGTGGGCCTGCATGCCCTTGGGCCTTTTCTTCTGGATGCTGAAGTTTGTGCCAGACCGTGCTCTCATGCTGGATTTTAAATTAGTTTTTTTTTTTTTTATTATAACTGAAAGTGGAAAATAATGCACCTCTGGAATGGTATTAGCTGAACCTTCCACAGTCATAAATCCATGTGCTAATGGTTTGTTTCTGTGCTGTTGGGTTGTCATGGTGACAGGCCGCATTAACTAATAAGTTTGTTTTGAGAATTTTAATGCCTGTTTGCTAAACGTTCTCCTCCTGCTACAAAGGCTTGAGGGTTTGCAGCCCTCATGGCTGGGGATGGACTTGGGCCTCAGTATCCCTCAAGCTCTTAGAATGGCCTGAGGCCCCTTTAACCATCTCGGCTTGAAAAGCCTGAGAAGATGTGCCATCTATAAACATATTTAAGATAATGGCCCTCGAGAGACGCCATGGAGAAAAATCACCACTGAGACCGTAATCTTGGCATTTCAGAATACGTGCCGATGCAGGAACGTTTCTGTGGGTGGCAGGAGGCGTGTTTCTTGTCTGGGTGCGGGACGGGGTTCGGGAGGGGTGGCACGGGTCCTGGTGGCCAGCAGGCCAGCCAGACGGCCCCTCAGGGACCACTGCTGCCCTCACAGGGCCTGGAGGATGGTGGCATTGCTGTGATGCTGGGGCAGGGCGAGGCGCCTGGGCCACCTCCTGCTGTCTCACAGCAGGGAGATGGGGCGAGGTCTGAGGGAGAGGCCTGCCCTTGAGGTTCTGTATGCTTCTCCAAGAGGGATGCTGCCTTCACAGCAGGAGGGGACCAAGACTAAATTCAAAGTTAAAGTGATCTGGGATTCAGGACACCCACCTGGAAGGAGGGATGTCCTCTGTCCGTGGGAGACACTTGACAGGGCCCACGGGCAACAGGGAGCCAGCTGCCCACAGGCTGCCCTGGCTTCCTCTGCTGTCCTCTGCCTTCTGTTTGAAGGAGCCCCTTCTTTTTACCTAGCCTGGTGGGTGCCACATCTGCCTGCTGAGACCTGGATGGGCTGGGGGGGCTTCCTACAAACAAGGTCCTCCTGTTGTCCTGGCACTGGTTGCTGCTGGGTTCTGTGAGATCCTCCGTGGGGCTTGGGGCTCGGTGTCCGCGAACAGCCCACACATAGGGGGGTCGGGCCTGTCCATGAACACCAAGCCTGCGCCCCCCCATCTTCACCTTCTTGGTGGGGGCCTTCTGGGGGACAGTCAGACCTCCAACCACATGCCACGCGTCTACCTTGGAGCCCTGGTCAGACCCCGGGACTGAGATCCCATGGAGGGAAGCACGTGGTCTCCGACGACAGACAGTCCTGGAGGTTGAGCGCTCCAAATGCTGCGGGACCTGTCTGTGGCTCAGAAAGTGGGGAATACATTAACTAATTTAAAATGTGTGTTGTGTACCTAATACGTGCTCGGCACCATTCTGGGAGCTGGTGAGGCTCAGGGGACAAAGCAGGACCACATGCTGCTCTAACAGAGCCTGGATTCTGGTGATCACAGCATAAGCAAGGGACTCCCGAAGGGCAGGGCAAAGAGGGAGGTTAGTGTGTGTGTGGGAGGGTGTGTGACAGAGGGGAGGAGGCCAGAGAAAGCCCATGGCAGAGGCATGGGAATGATGCGGCAGAAGCAGAGCCTGGAGCTGGATGGGAAGTAAACCATCGGCACTGGGGGTATAGCTGCATAGCAGGTGGGGGGGGGGGGTGCGAGAGGGGAGTCATGGACGACCCAAGTGAGTCCTTCCTGGTGGTGCCACTGGTGAGGGAGGGAAGGAGGAGGAGCAGGAAACAGCCAGTTTGCAGGGAAAGAGGTAACCTCAGGCTTGGACAAGCAGGGGTGAGGTCAGGTGAAGAACAGAGGTGGCAGTGGGTGTCTCTGGACGACTGGCAAAAAGCTGTAGGATAGACTTTCAATCAGTGGGAGTTTCCACAGTTGCCTGCTATCATGGGGGTGGTGCATTTTGGGGGTGAAGAAGGTAAGTTAACCATTGCAACGTGAACTTTGGTACGTAATTAATTTTGCAGTCTTTAGAGCGGGGCGTGTTCATGTATGTGTATATGTAAGTACATGTACGTGTGTGTGCAAGTGTGTGTGTTTGCATGTGTGCATCTGTGTATTTGCAATGGAATGTGTCCTCACTTCAAGTTGAATTTCCCAAAGTAACCCGTGTGAGTATTTGTAATTACCCCAGATGAGGGCACTAAGAATACTACAGACACGCTCTCATCCTACACTGTCTTTCTCCATTAACACCACTGTTAGGGACTGAACGTTTGTGTCTCCCTGAAAATTGAAATGTTCATGTCCTAACCCCTAAATGGACAGTTTTAGGGGGTGAGGCCTTTGGGAGGTGACTAGGGTTGGGGGCTGGGGGGCATGATGGAATTAGCACCCCAGTTAGAAGAGGAAGAGAGGGGGCTCTCCCTCTGTCTCTGTCTCCCTGCCCCCGGGAAAGGCCATGAACGTGCATGGCATCTGTAGGCTCAGAAGAGAGTCCCACCAGGACCCCCCTTTTGCACTCCAGCCCCGGAACTGTTGGGGGGTGACAGCCTGCTGTCTGAGCCCCTGTCTGCGGGTTGGGTCATGGTGGCCGGAGCCCACCAGCCGCTTGCTGAGAAGCGAGAAGTGAAAGCAAAGGGTCTGAATGCTCAGACTCAGGTTCTGTGTTCAGGGTGGTCCTTCGGCCCCTTGGCCGGAGCCTGGAGCCCACACCCTCCTTTTCTGCACACAGTGGAGACATGGCGATCATCTGGTTTCCTGACTCTCAGCAAAGATGACACAACGATCCCGAAGAGGAGCGAGGCTCTTCGAGGTGGTAACGTGGGCAAGCTGCTCTGATTAGTTCTAGTTGTCAAGAGAGCAGAGAGCTCGACACCACAAATACAAGGGCCCAGCGCCTGCTAGTGCAGGACAGCTCAGGGCTGGAGCTAACCACTGCCCCTTCCCGGGTACGTCATGTCACACGGACGGTGAGGCGTCCAAACTTGACATTGAAGTCAGCAAACCCCTTACGAGGAATTCAAAAAGCATCAGAAAGAAATCTGAGCCCAAGGTTGAAGGTGTTTGTGCTCACCAAGCTTCTACAGTCGTCTGCTCTGACTGCTCCGTTTTACGGAAAGACCCCGCCACTCACCAGTTGGTCCCTAGAGCCACACCCAGGACTTTCCAGCTCAGTCGCTTCCCTGTGGGAGGAGGGCACATGGAGCACTTGGAATAACCAGCGGGAGGACTGAGTCGCTTCCCTGGGGGCAGTGCTGGGGGTACCCTGTGGGAGCCAGGGCACCTTTCGGCTGAGGGAGATGCTGGGGGCAGAAGCCAAGTCTAGAATGTTCTAACAGCAGAGATTGGAACCCGCCGCAGCGTGGCGTGGGGAGCACAGAACACTGTGAAATGGAAACCCCCTTCTGTCTAAAAGAGAAAATCCATTTATAGCTCCTTTCTGACCGGATTATGATATCACTGCCAACAGATCTGAGAAAAGTCTTTCCTCTTCCAAATTCTACAGCACTCTGCTTTTTCCTAACATCAGAAATTCCTTGATTCCGCTTCAAAGCACCTACCGATGCCAGTTTCCCTTAGCACTGAGCCTCTGCCCAGATTTACGTGACTTATCTCTGCGTCATCTCTCCCATACGGCCTCGGGGTCTGCTCCCCAGGGTTGGGGGGTTGCCGTGTCTCTGTGCGGAACCCACAGAAGAGTGCACAGGGCCCACGGAGCCTAGGTGCCCTCTGCAGATGGGTCTGGGCCCGGGAGCCACGGGCATGGACAGAGGAAGGTGTGGGGGAGCCGTGGCCTGGCTGCCTGCTGGGGCTCTGACAGGGTATGTGTTCCTCCTGAATCCAGCTCAGCTTCCAGGGCTGCAGAGGAGGAAGGAAGTGAAGGTCTTTTCTCTTCTGGGAACCTCCTGTCCTTACTGACAAGAGGGAAGGGTCACTGGGGCCAACAGGTCCTGCATAACACTGAGCTGGGGGTGTCGGACAGGGGCACACAGTAGGTCTGCTGCAATTGCCCCTTTAACCCGAAGGGGGTGAAGCCCGCTCACTGTTGACTTCAAAATGATCAATAACCTCGTGTGCTTACATAGAGTTTCCTTTTTTTTTGCGTGCATGAATTCGGTTGCCTGGGGTGGTAACAAAGTTCAACTAAGCTTCTGTCAGGCTCCTAAACCTTCCGGAACCCTCTGTGCCCTTGCTCATAAATTCAGTTTTAGCGAGAAGCCTGCTAATTCAGGGTCACCAGAACCCCCATTCTTCATAATCTAGATTGGGTCCTCATTTCCCACCACCCCCGGGTGACGTCTGATCTCCCTGACTTGCCTTTGGCAAGAATCCTGTTAGGTCACTATAGCACAAATTCGTAGTTTTCCATCCACGGATCCTGCCCTGCTCCTTGGCTATAAATTCCCACTTGCCCTTGCTGTACCTGGAGTTGAGCCCAGCTCTAGCCTAAGGTCTTTCTTCTCCAGTTGCAATAGTCCTGAACAAAATGTGTTTTTACAGCTTCCACTACTGTCCAGCGCTGGGTTTTCTTTGAACATAGCTGCAGCTACTCCAAGAGCAAGGTCAGAGCCTCCCATCACAGACATACATGCACGAGCTCCAAGACCACAAAGCAAAGTCCTAGCAGTGGTCTGCACCCACACAGGGTCAGGGCTGGACCACAGCAGGTGTCCTTCTGACTTGCTGCTCTGTGGGCTTCAACCATAGGCTTGGCCTTGGGGCTCTCCTCCAGTCCATGGCAGGGGGGGCTGGACAACTTTGGTGACATGACATCTCAGTGGAGCCAGGAGTTCCTGTGGGGCCCTGTCCCAGGACAAGAGAAAGGAAAAAGGGAGCAGACTCAGGAGGAGAGGGCCAGGAAAGGAGGGAGAGAAGAGAGCAAGAGCCAACTCAATCAGGACCAGCAAGTTTCTGCCAAAAATTGCCCATGGGTCCCTCCCACAACCCCACCAACCTTGTGGGTGATGAAGGTGCTGGGCAGGGCGCCTCCAGATCCTTTCCGTGTGGCCCACAAATACCAGCATCAGTCTCACCTGGGAGCTTGTTAGAAAGGCACAGGCGCTCAGGCCCCACTCCAACATCCTGAGTCAGAATTCCCATTTAAACAAGGCCCCAGGGACTCGAGAGCAGTCGGATGTCTGACAAGCTCTGCTCCAGATCACACCAAAGAGTTAAGGAGGCCCTATAGGTTTCCATGGCTTGATACCTTCTCAAACAGCCTTGGCTAACACCTAATGAGCTCGACTCCTGTTAAAACTTAAAGTTCATTTGATCTCTATTTGTGTTTAAAGCTTGTTTGCTCTATTCACTTGTTTTGCATAATCACGGGGAACACTGAAGCAAGGCAACTTGATACTCAGTGAGGGAAAAGGTCTCCTGAAACCATTTGTTTTTGTTGATCTCCCACAGGCAACTAGCAGGGTACTGTGCCTCGCATGCCTGACTCTGCCCGAGTGAGATCACTTAACTTTCCAGGGCCAAGGCATTCAGACAAATATCCAGTCTCCAGAACTGGCTGCTGGAAAGAAAATAACTGAATTTGCGTTTGACTGATCCACAGTTCATTGGACTTCACTGGACTTGCACAGCCCCACAGACCTGAGGGTAAAGAAAGAAGACCCTGCCCCAGGAAATGGAAGAAACAGAACTAGCCTGCAAATGCCAGTCTGCAGAGCCCAAGAAGTTACTGGATTGATCTGAGAGCACATATTGTGGAAAGGGAGGCCGTTAGTTCTGTATGAAAAACAGAGTCATGGAAGGACAAAGCAAGAGAGTGAATATTTATTGAAACTATTTTGTTCCAAGCATCACTTCATGCACATTTTCACTTTGACTTTGCCACAAGACAGTGAACAGAACACATTCTCATTTTTAAGATCAGAAAACTCATACTCAAAGTGATGGCCATTTTTCCACCCACCCACCCATTCATCTATTCATCCTTCCATCCGTCTGTCCATCCAACCATCCATCCATCCATTCATCCACCCATCCATCCATTCACCTATCCATCCATCTGTCCATCCACTCACCTATCCATCCATCCATCCATCCATCCATCCCTCTGCCCATCTATCCATCCATCTTTCCATCTATCCATCCATTATTTTTTTTAAAGATTTTATTTATTTATTTGACAGACAGAGATCACAAGTAGGCAGAGAGGCAGGCAGAGAGAGAGGAAGGGAAGCAGGCTCCCTGCCAATAAGAGAGTCTGATGCGGGGCTCGATCCCAGGACCCTGGGATCGTGACCTGAGCTGAAGGCAGAGGCTTTAACCCACTGAGCCACCCAGGTGCCCCTATCCATCCATTTTTAATGATGTTTAAATTTAATGTTGTATTTAATGTTTAAATTTAATGTTAAATTTAATGATGTGGCTTATGGGAACTTAAAATGGTCACAGGTATCCATTGCTTCTGACATTCATGTACAAGAAAAGTAATTTCTAATTGTATTGCTCCCCTACTCCCCCAGTCCAATACTACACAGTTTTCCACAGTGCCTTCCCCATTCTTCCCCAAGTTGTATCAGAACTCCAAGGCCAGAGAAAGGCCTGCCAGAGAAAGTCAGAGGTCGTCCCTCTCCCTCAGTGCCAGGCTTCATATTACAACTTTGGTGAGGGCCCCCAAGGCCATGACACTTGGTTCCCAGGCACTATGGGAACTGCCTGAATCCTGTGGCTTCCCGGCACTCTGCAGGCATGAGATGGAGCCCAGGAGCTCCCCGTTGTTCCCACTCCAGCATCCTGCTGAGGGGACAGCCATGTGGCGAAGCAGTCATCTTGGACCTCAGGCCCAGTAGGACCTGCAGATGGCTCCCCAGCCACCCTTGCCCCCAAGAGACCCCAGCAAGGTCGTCCCAGCTGAGCCCAGTGACCCACAGCACCATGAGAGATCACAATACATTGTTGTTTGAGCCACAAAGTGCAGGGGGGCGGTGGCTAGTTGCACAACAACAGGTAACTGGACCGATTGCCAAATGTGAGACACTGACACACAGAGGGCCACCTCCACGAAGTCAGTCTTCCACCTGATGGCAGGTCAGGGGGTACCAGGAGTGGGGAGAGATGGCAGGTGCCATTCTCTCAGAAGGAGGAAGGGACAGAGCCACAGTCATGGCTCAGTGTTGCCTTCCCCTCCAGAGGCAAGTAAGCTGCGACGAAGGACACCCTTGAGGGAGGACAGCTCAAGCCTATGGGAGGGAAGAAGTGGGTGGGCCACCTCTGGAGACTCTGCCCAGATGTGAAACCCAGGAATACAGACCTCAAGCTGGGATCAGGACAGGGTGGGGCTTGGGTAGGGAGAAGCCTTGTAGAAAAAAGAGTCACTGATAAATGTTTGGTGTTGAGTGTTTCCATGTATGGATGCAGAACAAAGGGTCCGCAGAGACGGACACCTGGGGTTCACGGCATCACTGCAGGCCCGGTGCGTGGGTGGAGGGAGGACTAGAAGGCAAGTGGCCCTGGTCAACTATTTCCACATTTATTATTCCAATGACCAAGTAAAAGCATGCTCATTACAAATTCAAGGATTCTTTCCCAAAAATGGAAAAAGAAGAAGAAAAATCATAGGCCTCCAATTCCCAAGAACAGTTCTAGAGAACAGCCACATCAGAGTAGGTAAGTAAGGAAATAAATGGTCTTTAAGGCACTGGTCATCAAAACTAGGGGTGGGGGGCACAGGGCCAGGTGGACAGACAGACCTGCTCAGAGCCAAGCGGTGGCTTTTCCAATCAAGTGAGAAAGAATAGGTTTACATGTTTGGGGACAGATCGCTTGATGCATGAAAACGGAAGCCCGCTTGTGTTCTATGTCTTCAGAAGTAAATACATATGCATCCATCAACAAATTAAACCATAAAACCCAAAATGTCAATGTTCTAGAACCCAACAATGCTGAACAGTTCTGGTTTCATATGTCGCCACCTCATGAGAAATCATAATGGGAAGTTCTAATAAGTTTGCCTACAGAAAATATAAAACAGGAGGCATATTTCCCACAAGGTCACAGGCAGAGGAGGAATCTGGGGAGCTGCTGTCTGCACACCTGACAGACCCAGTAGGTGGGAGTATTGGTAATTAGTAAATCAGGCAACAAGTTCTCCCAGGAAACGAAGTGGCAAAGGAGCACGTGTTCAGCACAGATATACGAAAAGGAAGTGAAAACAGCCAGTAATTGTAGGAGATGAATGTAAATAATAAGATAAATTCCTATTGGATGCAGAAATACTACAAAGATTGACAAATCTCTGTCTTCGGAGTACGCTTGTGTAGTTAGCAGAAGTCTTAAATTAGAATGATCTAGAAGACAGTTTGGGAGCAGGTGTCCTAATTCAGAACATCTCTGACTCTTGAGGCATTGCTGGAAGGAGACGATCACACCAGGTCAAAGGGAGAAAGCAGGAAGGCACTGGGAGGATCTTATTTCTAAAACAAAGTGAACACGGAAAGAAACAAACCCCCAGAAAACTCTCAGAGGCCATTCACGGGGACTGGCTGTGCAGGGGGTGACGGGCACACTGGAAGAACACACAGTGATTCAGGGCGACGATGTGCATACCCTGAACCGCACTATTTCCGGAACCATTGTTGGTGGAAAATTGCTGATCTGAGAACAACTTGCACACTACGACCCCTTTATGTGCAACTGTGAGCTTGCATTTCGCAGACCAGCAGCCCTTTCCTGCTTGTCCTGGTGTGGCACCTGCCCGGAGCGGGCTCGGGGGAGACCGGGGTCTGGTGTCCTTTATCACATTGACCACCCGGTGCCTCGCCCTGCTCACAGTGTACCCCACATGGGTGGTGCCAGCAGTCGGGCCCAGCCAAGCGCCCATGGTGTCCAGGCGGTGGAACCTGGAGGCATGGACACCGGGCTCAAGACCTCGCTGTGCGTTTTCTGGGCAGACCCAGCAGGGCAGAGACCAAACTGGGTCCTGGGCCCTTGCAGGCAAGGCCAGCGGCAGAGGTGGCTTCTTCTCTGGGGGCCAGAAAGTCTAGCCCTCTCGTTTTGCAGGGAGGGAAACTGAGGCTCAGAGAGGGGAGCAGGCGTGCCCTGATGTAGACACTGGTCTGCAGCAGTGCTGTGGTCCCAGCTGCGTCCTCGGATAGCGTTCTCACTTCTGTAGCCTCTGGGCCCCGTGTGGATCCCGGCAGGCTCACCAGCCGAGCCCCCCAAGTTCCTGGTCACGGTGCTGCCTGCACGGGGAGGAGGGTACCTCAAAGGCCCCTGTGGGTGTTCGGGGCAGGCACAACGGTAAGTGCAGGGCTCCTGGATGGTGGCATGTTCCATCAAGACACGGCGGTCACCTGCACGAATCACCCTCACCTCCCAAACCTCCAGGTGTTTATTTCGCCCAGAATCTCTGTGAAATGAGCCCAGAGCAATTCAGCAGCATTCCCTCAGCCCCCAGCCACCGGCTGACTACTCGTTCCGCTGGCGTTGACACGTGTCCCTCTCCGGTGACGGGGGAGGGGGACCACCATCAGTGTTTTCTGCCCTCAGCTGTCTTTGACTTATCCTTCCCTGTGGGTGACAAGGCTATCTGTCCCCTTTCCCCACAGCGTGTGGCATGCCGTACGTTTCATCCGTCACTTTCAATGCTGGCTGCCACCTTCTGCACTGTGGCTGTGCCAGGGGCGTCCCAGCAAAGTGTTATTGGAGAGGACTGATATCCAAGGGAAAGACTCTGGAAACGGCACCAGCTCACCAGCTGGAGTCTGTGGGGGCAGGTCAGTGCAGCACTTGTCCTTCCCGACTGGGTTAAGAATGGTGATGACAGGTGCTGTGGCTGAGACCCTGCATGACTCCTCTCTGAGGCCACAGTGGCAGTGAGCAGAGGGGTGATGGGCTTGCTGGGTGCTGTGTGTGTGTGTGTGTGTGTGTGTGTGACCATGGAGGGCCATGCACTGGGGGAGGGCCTGGTGGCATCAGGGAGGGCTTCATGGAGGAGGTGTCCTTGGAGGGGGCTGTAGGGGATGCGAAGGAGCTTCCCGGGCAGCAGAGTGGGGAAGCAGGGCATCCAGGGGAAAGGCACAGCGGGCCCCCATGTGGGGTGTGGGACATTTGGGGGGGTGGTGCTGAAAGTTTGGGGGCATGTCCAGGGGTCTTCTCTTAGGTTTACAGCAGCTGGAGCCCAGTTGTAAAACTGTAGAATTAATTCTCTGTTTCTAATGATAAGAGCAAAACTTGGCAGTGAGGGGCTAGGGATGGAGCTGCGAAGGTATTACCTTGTCGTGGACGCATCTTTCAGACATAGACTGGAGGCTCAGTTCCCCAGGAAGGCACTAGCGGCTCACTAGCTTGGGGGGTCAATTTCTAATTTTAAACTCCTGGAAATTAGGGTGCAGGATATTTGTGGATGTTCCTGTCACCTCACATTTGTCCCTAGGACTGGGCAGGACCCTTCCTGATGGTTGAGCCAGACCTGTTCCCACTCAGAGCTGGCAGGTGACTGTCCTGTGTCCTCATGGCCAACACTCCACTGCAGTGCATCTTGGGTCCACCTGGGTTTGAGCTGCCCCTGCACTGGTGTCTGCACGGTGGCTCTAAGACGCCCGTCTGCTGCTCCCACTGTTCCCCAGACGGTTCCGTGTGTCCTCGTCTGTCACTTCACCATCTCTCCTCATCTCTCACCACAGCTCCTTGAATTGAACTGAGAATGGGGAGCAGATGCCTTCTAAAAATTGCCCTCATTCTGTTGTGAACAGTGACTTCATGCTATACATACACGCACACACACACACACACACACACACACACACACGCACTACTGCTACGTGAGCCCTTCCTCGGCATCTGGAGGTGACACACTCATGCATTCTGTAGAACCGTGTGTGCCCAGCCAGGTCCTTGCAGAAAGCCCTCTCCCAGTTACCCTGTCGCTATTTCCAGACAACACGGCTCCCCCTACCCCTCAGCCATCTCACAGGAAGAACGGGTCTCACTCCTGGATGTCTTGAAAATGTGTAATTATCCTTTTTTCAGAAAGAGCAAATAAAGTCCTAGAAGCCCTCGGGTGCTTCCATATGCAACCCGTCCTTCCAGCTTCCCAGTTTGTGGGGGCAGAGTGGTGCCTCCATCCCCCCACCACCCACATCCCTCTACGAGGCAGGACAGAAAATGGCCCTACTGTGGGTGTAGACAAGAGGTGGTTGGCATGTCTGGGAAGTGGCTCATGGACAGTAGAGTGTGGCCGTGGCTGGGGGATTCATGCCCACAGACCCCCCCCACACCAAAGCTATCTCTCTGAGGCAGGGATGTGTGGGTAGGGAGAAGGACTGCTGCTCCTTGTTCCTTTTCTCACTTTGTGCCTCTGATGTCTGACCTCAGCAGTCACATCTGCAAACAACAGAAAACCCTCTGGTAGACCCTGGTCCAGTTCCCAAAGTTCCCAAAGCTTTGACCTGACTATTTCCTTGGGGAGATGTTGATTGGCAATGGGCACATTTAAGGTTGAGTCAAACGGTGGATGGATGGGTGTATTTCTATCCAGTCTGCTCTTAGCTGAGTCTGGCTACAGCTGGGTCCGTGTGTCAGACCACGTGTCAGACCACGTGGTCCATGTATCAGACCACTGGGATGGAGAGTCCTCACCAGACTAGAGAACAACACAGGGGAGGGGTCACAAAATGAGCCTGCCTGTGATGGTGCTGTTTCCGAGGGTAGTGGAGATTGAAGTGGGGGTTCCCCGAGCCTGGATTTCCTCTGCTGGGTAAAGGGTGTGCTCTTCCCAAGTCCCACGTCTGACACCAAAAACTTCTTAGGTCACAGTTGATGCCTTCTACCTAAACAAGCCCATGTTTCTCATGCAAAGCTTGTACCTACTGAGGGCTTCTAGGACCCATGTAATTCTCCCTCCCCACCATATAATGCTTTGCTTTGAAGTTTTCTATATTCCTTCCTAGGATTTATCTCCTCTGACCTTAGCTTGCTTTAGGGAAGAAGGCAGGGGAAGAATGCTAGCTTCATTTTCCCAAGGAGGAAATAGATGGTTAGTTGGATTAAACATTTTCTTTCTTTTTTTTTTTAATATTTTATTTATTTATTTGACAGAGAGAGATCACAAATAGACAGAGAGGCAGGCAGAGAGAGAGGAGGAAGCAGGCTTCCCGTGGAGCAGAGAGCCCGATGCGGGACTCGATCCCAGGACCCTGAGATCATGACCTGAGCCGAAGGCAGTGGCTTAACCCACTGAGCCACCCAGGCGCCCCTAAAGATTTTATTTATTTATTTGACAGAGAGAGATCACAAGCAGGCAGAGAGGCAGGCAGAGAGAGAAGAGGAAGCAGGCTCCCTGCTGAGCAGAGAGCCCGATGCGGGGCTCGATCCTAGGACCCTGAGATCACGACCTGAGCCGAAGGCAGAGGCTTAACCCACTGAGTCACCCAGGCGCCCCGGATTAAACATTTTCATGGGTTTCATGGCTAGGGAGCAGCCAGTGAGGGAGGGCAGGTTAGGGGTAGGTATTTTGCTTTCATAACACCTTTTCAGCAGGAATTTTGACTCCACACAGAGAATTTTTGTCCCTCACTCTTCACAAAAGCCAGGGCTGCTCTGCCAACTTCAGGATTGGCTTCATATCCCTAACAGTCGGGGTTTACTGATCATCTGGGGACCCCATGAAATCCTGCCTCTTTGGGAAATAAATCATCACCGTGTCTTCCTTGACTTCAGAGGTGTGTGTGTGTGTGGGGTGTCTTTTGGGAGGAAAGATTCGCTCTCTTAATGGAAAAAGAGATAAATGAAATGAAGACTTTGATTATCTAAGACAACATCAGCAGACTTCCTGCTCTCCACAGGGAGTTAGTGCAGAAGGTAATTGTTTACTCAGGAAATTCAAAGAATGAAAAGAGAAGAGATAAGGCAAAGTGGTAGTTGATCCAAAGACATATATCGTAGACTTACTTATTTATTCTTGGTATACTTTTAGCTTTTTATGGTGTAAAATTTAAAACATATACAAAAACCACATAGATACTATAATGTACCCTCATGTATCCAACCCCCAACTTTAAGTATTGGTCCCTGGCCAGTCATTTTTTTTTTTTTAAATTCTAAACCTCCTCCTGCTTCCTCCTTCCTCCTTATTATTTAGGAGCAAATCTAAGACATTATAAAATATCTTTTGTAAATGTCTCTGCATGTATTTCTAAAAGAGAAGAAGTCATATTTTCAGGCTCAATAATGGTTTTGTGGTTATGTAAAAAATTTCTTAATATCAAATATCAAGTCAGTGTTCAAATTTTCAATTGACTCACAAATGTCAATATGTTCTTTTTACATATTGTTTGAATCAAAATCCAGACAAGGTTAACATAGTATGATCATTTGATGCTTTTTAAGTCTTTTTCAGTCTGTAGATTTCCCTTCCATATATTTTTTCCCACAATTTATCTGTGAAAGAATGTTCCTGACATATTTCACTTTTTGCATTCATTGTTGAATTTCAAGTTGAGGGGAAAAGCAAAGAAAGAAAGTGTGGGTCCAGTGTAGCTCTTCTGGGTTTTTGATAAATGTGGTTTCTCATGACTTTTCAAAATAGAGAATGAAGAGAAGTTTGAGATGTGTATATTCTGGTCCTTTATGTTCTTGGCTACAGCTCATATTTCAATTCTCTGTGACTGTCTGGAGAATGGGTTGAGACTTAAGTAATTCCCAACTTTTCAGAAGAGTTTCTGAAGATGGAAGACAGAAATGCCAAGCTTGGGGGAGAGCCAGGAAGGTGATTCAAGAAGTCAACAAAAATAAGTAACACTGACTGGGCACCAGCACTTGACCAGGAACCGGGCTTAGTCTTTTAAATGGATTATCACATGGATTTATCATTCCCCTTTTAACAGAACAAATCATGTAATCTAAAAATGTCTTTAAATCATCACGAAGCATTCACCCCTCTTCTTACTATTCTGAAAGCTCCACAGGAAAAGGCTAGAAAGGAGTCATTTGCTTTGCCTCTAGTACCTTGAAAATAGGCTCAACAAATACTTGCCATTCATGGTTTAACAATTCACTAGCTTGGGAAAAAAGGAAGAAGAAAATGAGATTCATTTTTATCTCTATCTCTGCCAAAATAGGTCTGAAAAGGTCAAAGAAAGATATCCATTTTCTATAGTGGTGAACTATATTCATCACTGTCACTGAGAACCATTCATAGAGACCTGGATAAAAAAAAAAATTCTAAAAATCAGTTTAGGGATACCAGAGATCTGCCAAGGCACAGTGTAATCGAGGAGTCAAGATTCTGAACGTAAGAAAACACCATAGAAATAAACCCAATACTTGGCTCTTCATTCTCTTTTTAGGCACTTATTAGCATTGGTCCTAAAGACTGACAACTGAGCAGAATGCCCCACTGAGTGGCTGAGGCATCAGAAACCCTGCGGGCAGGGGTAATATAAGGAGTATTACAAGGTAATACAAGGTGTCTCCCAGAGAGGAAGGGTGTGCTGAAACCTTAGCACTCAGCCAAAACTGACAGGTCCACCTTCCCAGATTTCCACTCGACTCACCCCAACTGGGGTTAGGTGAAATTCCCTCCCCATTAACGAACTACCAGAAGCCAATAACTGTCTCTTTGGAGGAGATAATGTAATCCAGAACCTCAGACTATGCCTCAAATATTTCAACATAATGTCAAATGCTTAATCAAAAGTTATCAGACATGCTAAAGGTAATGTTAAATTACTACAATCCCAGCAAGAAAAATAACCAATAGAAACAGATCTAGAGAAGATGCAGGTATAGGAATTACTGCAGACTTTTTTTTTTTAATGGAAAAAGACTAAAACAGAAGTGCTGGAACTGGAAAATAAAATCACTAAATTGAGAAATCATTCAATGAATTTAATAACAAATCATACAATGAAAGACACTAGTGAACTGGAAGGTGGACCCACAGAAAATAGAACAAGGCACTGAGAGGCAAAAGGATGACAAATGCAGAAAAAAGACATATGGGAGATGGTGGAGAAGTCAGATGCACATGTAGCCAGAATCCCAGAGAAGAGAGAAGATAGAGCAAAGCAGCTTTCTAGACACACTGGCTGAGAATTTCCCAAACACTAAAAGCATCAAGCCATAGAACCAAGCGATGTTACACACCCCAAATGGAATAAATGAAAAGAAAGTCACAACTAAGCATACATAGCAAAACTACGGAAAACCAAGGACAACAAGAGAATATTAAAAGAAGCTTAGGTCACTTCACACCCATGAGGATGGCTACTATTTCCTAAAAAATGCCCCCCCACACACTGAAAATAACAATTTTGGGTGAGGATGTGGAGAAATTAGAATCCTTGTGCATGGTCGGTTGGAAAGTGAAATTGTGCAGTAGATATGGAAAACAGCCTGGCCCTTCCCCTCAAAATTACATATGTATTTATTATATGGCCCAGCAATGTCCCTCCTGGTTATATTCCCCAGTGTACTGAAAGCAGGATCACAAAGACATACATGAACATCCATGCTTATAGCAGTATTATTCACAATAGCTGAAATATGGAACCCAGTATCCATTGACAGATGAATAGATAAGGAAAACACAGTATACAAATACAATGGAATATTATTCAGCTTTGAAAAGGAAGAACATTCTGACACACACACAACATGTTTGAACTATGAAGACATTAAGCTGAGTGTAATAAGCCAGACATAAAAGGAAAAATTCTGTATGATTCCATATATAGGAGGCACCTAGGGGAGTTAAATTCATAGAGACAGAAAGGAGAATGATGGGTACCAGAGCTAGGGTAGGACAGTAAGGAGCTGGTGTTCCATGAGGTTTCACTTTTGTAGTGAACGTGTTCTGGGGACAGATGAAGGTGATGGTAGCACAACAGGAATGTATTTCATACCACTGCACTCCACACTTCAAAATGGTTAAGATGCTGAGTTTTATGTTATGTGTATTTTACCACAACTTAAAAAAAAAAAACAAGAAAAACAAGAAACTGTTGGTGGTGGTGGGTAAGACACATTATTTTCAAAGAAATAAACCTGACAGTTGCTTACATTTTCAACAGGGAAAAAATAGAAGTCAGAAGACAATTGTATGACATCTTTCACATTCTAAAAGAAAATAATTGCCAACTTAGAATTCTGTGCTCTGTGAACACAGAACCTCTAAAAATAAAGGTAAAACAGAGACATCTTCAAATAAAGTCTAAGAGAACTTGTGATCAAAACATATGAACTAAGAGTAACGTAAAACGGAATTCTTCCAGTAGAAGGAAAATGATCCCAGATGGAAGCATGGAAACAAAGGATGGAATAAAAGTGTAAATGTGTAGGTCAGTCTAAATGAGTACTGTGTGTTTATAGTAACAATAATCATTTCCTATGAGATTAAATTGGATGTAGAATTAAACTATGGAAGTAAAAGGGATCTGAGAATGGTCAGGTCTTTGCATTGTGTTGAAAAGTCTAATTTATTTTAGAATTTTATAAGTGAAGGCTACATTTGTTAAACTCTAAGCCCGAGATAAAAGAAGAGTAAAGTGATGTATGGCTAAGGAGCTGATAGAAGGAAGAATGCAATTATAAAGAAAATTAACCCTAAGGCGTGAGAGAAGAGAAAAAGGTACAAAAGTTGAAGAAAATAGAAACAAAACAATAGAAGAGTAGTTTTAAAGATCAGAGATTGGGGAACCATATTTGCAGTACCCATTACCCATGACTCAAATCCAGAGCCTATAAAGTACTCTACCTCAATGAGAAAAAGTCAGAAAACCCAACAGAAAAATGAGCGAGATGCTTGAACAGGCTAGTCACAAAAAGGACACCCAAATAACCACAAACAAGGAACGTGCTCAGCCTTAGACACAGGGACACACAAAGCAAGACCCCTGTGTGATGGAGAGGCAAATAAGAAATGGCACAGACCAAAGTTGGCAGGGATGTGGAGCCCAAGTTGGCACACATACTTTACAAAGAATCAGGGGTCCCTGCTGTGGGGGGATGGGCTCATACCCTGTATCCCAGAAACTACTTTCCTGGGTAGACAAATAGTAGAAAAATTCCATATGTGTGCACACAGACACAAGAAAGAAATACCCACCAACAGTAGAATGGGTGCCCTGTGGCAGCTAATTAAGTTTCAGAGCAATAAAGATGAATTGAGGGCTGGTACACAAGCTACCAGGACTGAATCTTACAGACCCAATGGTGAGCTAAAGATGTCAGACCCAAAAGAATATACTCTGTACCTTTGCATCCACATGACTTACAAATCAGGTGGACATTACAGATGATGTAGAAGTCACAAGAATGTTTTCTCTGGGGAGGGAGGGACAGGTGGTGACCCTGGATTGCCAGTCATGCTCTCTGTCTTTATCTGGACGTGGTTAACAAAGGGATGTTCACTTTGTGAAAAATCCAACCCACCCCACACTTCTGGTTTGGTACTTTTCCATATGCAAGTTAAACTTCAATATAAGAGCGTGTTTAAAATAATAAAAGAGGCCAAGGGCCATTTGGGGGTTATGGTTATGTAACTGCAGACATTCCAGGAAGCTCTTGATTAAGAGCAGGGTCTAGAGACAAGATGATGTCATTCCATTAGCACAATGCTCCGAGAAAATGCAGTGGTAGGAAGAGCTGGCTAATGTAGCAAGCCTAGGGCAGGGTTGCGGGGGCACTGCTGTTGCACTTCACTGGGGGGCCAGGGTGAGAGGGAGCAGCAGCCACAACCAATGGAGAAGCATTCCCAGCAGGGGCGGTGGGGGGAGAACACTAGGGAGAACATGGCCCCTTCTTGTCCCTGAGTTGGCCAGTTACAGTGGTGTAGCCTCCTTGAACCCCAATGAGGCCATATTAGGATCATGGACATGTCTTCTCCCTCATGTATTTGTTCCGACTAACTGATTAGACTAAGCTAACCAATTGAACTCACCCAGTTCCGTAACCCAGTGGCCTGTATAAACCCACATCTCAGGCTCCAGGGACAGAAACTCCCCTCTGAAGGAGCCCAAGCCAGGACCGATGTGGGAAGGGGTGAGGACCAGTAGCAGAAGGGTGTGGGCCCTTGCCAGAGAAGGTGAGATACAGAGCTGGGCTGAGCAAGGCAGAGCCCCCCCAGGCTTGTGCATCTAGATTTACCTTTGAGACAAATCACTCTTGCTATAGAAAGGAGCAAGGAGGGACTGAGATAGGCGGGGGCTGTCTGCCACCTGCTCCTGGGGCTCCCATCCTGGGAAGGCAGCATTGGGGTGGGAGAGAAGTATGCCCCAACACATGAGGCCCCAGCTCTCTCATCTGTGTTACTTGTGGCAGCCCTGGTTGAGAAACTACTGGGAGGGGCGACTCTGCCTTTCACCCAGTTCAACCCAGGGGCTCCTGGGCCCCGCTGAAAGGTGGGGTCTACCTGTCACGGTGAGCTGTGCCTCTGCTCAAGAAGTCCTGTGGGCGCCCTCTGCAGGGCACGGCCTCCCACACCTGCACCTACAGGGATTGGAGGCCAGGCCTCTGGGGTCTTGTGGATCCAAAGCCGGTCCCTCACCGGCAGTCCCTGTCCCTTTCTGCTCATATATTCAATCCCTGTCAACACAACAGAAATAACCAATTTTTTTGGTGGGGGGGAAGCACATCCTGCATAGCTATATTTTTCACAGTGCTTTGAAAATTGGCTGAAGCTGGGAGCACAGGTCCTTGCTGGGTTTATGAACTCTGGATCATGTTCCAGAGAACCTTCTTAGGGCTGATAATAGCGTTCTATAATGGAAACACTCCGAGATCAGTAGCCATAGCAGTTTTAATGGTGCAGTTTATAAAAGAGTTTTTAATTAGGCAGTGTTCACTGACTGTGCGGAATTATGCTCGGGTCCTAATCCTTGGAATTAAGTGGCTAATAGTGAGTAATACCTCTTGCTGTTCTCGGTAATAGTTGTGTTCTTACAGATCTTTCTTTCTTTCTTCTCTCCTTCCTTCCTTCCTCTCATTCTCTCTCTCTCTTCTTCCCTCCCTCCCTTTCTTAATTCCAGAGATACTATATAATATTTATGTGGCAGAGTTCTGGTAGAATTCAGATAAACCACAGGATAACGAAGGCATGCTTCTTGAACAGACTACTTCTCAGTTCTACCTTCCAATTTCAGCAAAACAACACCCTCGTGTTATTTTCAATCTCTACCCATAGATTGCTGTCTATTAGTTATGGGAATGCACAACGGGGGCTGTGGCTCAGCTTCTTTGTTTTATAGGCTGGGAAACTGAGGCATGAGGGTCAGGTTACTGGCTCAAGGTACATAACTTCTTAGTGTGGATGCCGGGGTAGATTCTAGTGTGGGCTCCTGGCCCTTGGAAGTGTCCTTTGTAAGTGCTCAGCTTTGTCTTCATTTAGGATGGCTGCTGACAACACGCCTGAACCAACTTCCCAGCTGCTTCCTGGTGCTCCTGCCTTGTTCTAGAAATCGATACTGTATCCGCTCCCCACTACGCACTGGGAGGAATGTTGGCTAGGCTCAGACAACAAACAGTTCTTATTCAAGAGGAACCACGACATGAGCCATAAACACGAGTCTGACCCCAGTCTGTTAGAATCCCACTGCATGATTTGCACGTGTGCACAGCTGGAGCCTCTCTGTGCTTGGACAGCAGGCATGTGGACAGAGTTGTGGGCTCAGTGATTCTCAAGGTGAACGTGTGTCCAACCGTCGGCCATGGGCAGCAGCCTCGAGCTCCTGCTACAGGGCGGGTGGTCAGAGCAAGGGAACTCTCGCCCTGGGGAGGGAAGGTGGTCCCCCGAGGGTCCCCGTCCTCCTTCAGTATCCAATAGCTTCCGAGCCTGCGACTGCCTTGACCCACTGCCACAGACATATCTAGAGTCTCTCTTTACAATGGGAGAGAATAGTCCTAAAATAAGACACAAAGGGGTACACAGATGTAAAGGGTACAGTCAGGACCTCGGAGGACGCTGAGTCTGCTCCTTCGTGCCCATGGACACACATTTCCATGGCTCGCTCTGCATTCACATGCCCCTCCCCCCACCTTCTCCAGAACGTGTCTCGTGTGTCCATCATCATCTCTTCCTGCCACAAACCCGCCTGAGGTTGGGTCGGTCTGGCTGAGTCCTTGGTCCTGCCCCCCAAAGCCAGAGAGTGGCTGCCCCCAGAGCAAAGGCAGGCGGAGGAGCAGTGGCCCCACCGTGACCCCGTTCCCTCCCAGGCCGTGGCCTCCCGGCAGTTTGATGGGGGACCTTCGAAGGTCCCCTCACTTTCCAGACAGGAAGGAGTCCTAATGAGCTTGCAAACTTCCTGCTGTCTGCAAAGACAGGTGAGGGCTCGGCCAGGTACTGGGGTAGTGGGGCACGGGCCGCCTGGGGGTCCGGCTGGGATGAGGGGACATGGCCTCTCAGTGTCAGACCTGCAGTGTCAGTGTCCCGGGCAGGACTCGGGCAGCAGTGAGCCGGCAAAATCTACTGTTCCTAAAGTCTGCAGCCCTAGAAATTTCCAAAATAGGGCTGTGGTTTTCTCCTTTGGGAAAGACTCAGGTCGAGGAAGCAGGTGTTCGGCTGGGCTCTGACCCCCGTGGTTGGCGGCAGAGCCCCAGCCAGCAGGGCCTGGAGCTGGTCCTGGCTGTCCCCGTGTTTCCTTTCTCAGGCACGTCTGTGAGGGACACTTGGCCCCTCTGAGTAGCCTGTCCACTTCCTCGGGGTGGGCCTTATACCACCCCCAGGAGCCATGGAATGCACTCCGTGAACATCTTCCTGGGGCAAAAGGGAGTGGGAGCTAGGCCCCCACGAGGGGCCAGGGACCATCCTCACGCTCCATGAAAAGCATCCCTTTCCTGCTGCTGTGACTGCTTAAGGAAATAGAGACCCAGAGAACCTGCTCATCACCCTGGGCCACAGCCTCAGAGGGGGTTTCAGGACTCACCCAGGAGCCCTGACCACTTCTACCCTGGCACCCACAGGTGGGGCCACGCTGGCCACAGCTGATGTCTGCAGATGGAAGGGTGTCCAGCTGCCGTGTTTGGTAACTTCAGGATGCTACCGATAAGGGCAATTCTTTTACTCCAGCAGCAACCCAGAAGCTCAGTAACTAGAATTCAGTAGCAGGATCACACAGACCTCGACTTCTGCTAATGTGTTCGTTCTTATTAAACCTTATCAGCTTATTTCCTTAGCCTGTATTTTACCACAATCGCTCTGTTAATCTAGAATAAATAAAAGCTAGCATGGCCAGCGACTCCTCATGAGAAAAGGAAGTAATACTGTTTTCCTTTTCCCTAGTGCTCACGAGGCTTGTCAGAAGGGGAGAGAGAGAGAGTGGAATGCTAGGCTCAGATGCTCCGTCCGCCACTTTAAAAGTGGGAGCTTAACTGCAAATAATTTGAATGCTTTCCTGTTTGCTGGATCTGGACACCGGCGCCACTGAGCGTTCTGGCGCTGACATTTGCGCCTGGGCTGCAGAGAGTGAAAGGGAGAAAGGCTGTAACCGGATCAATTACGTGACACTCCAGGTGGGTGAGTAACCTTTTCAAGGAAGTCACAGAGGGACTGGCCGGCACTAAGACGCGTTTTGATCTTTGGCATCTCAGAGTCTTGAAAATGCATCTCTTTCTCTTCAATTCACCTTCTTTATGAATTCCTTGAGGCGCTGGATCTTAATGAGGGAATGTCTTGTACGGCTTACAAGCGAGACCCCGGGCGTCACTGCAGTGCTTTGCTGGTTACAAGCCCAGCTTTCTTCCTTTGTGACACCTTGTCACCCTGCCTGACCACTCAGATGGGTCTGAACAAGCAAACGCCCTCAGGGATGGGCTTGGTGGAATCTGTGTCCTGACTCGAGTCTTCGTCTGGTGACTTCTCAACGGGCCCGGGACAGGCCACAGACGTCATCCACATTTCATTTGTAATTTGCTTCTGTGATGATACGCCGCTGTCCCTGAGACAGATACCTCATCCCAGAGATACAGGCTGGCTCATCCAAAACCACCACCATCACCCCAATTTTCAGTGGCGTTTTGGCTGTGAGCTTCCAGGTGCCATCCAGCAAAGACAGCGCTGAGAGTGAAGGAGATGCCAGAAATGATATAAATGTGGAAATTTTGAAATATTTATCTATTGGCCAACCGAATAATTACACTGCACTGCTGGGTCTCTAAAGTAGTTCTGTTAATTAATAAGTTTCAAAAGTAAAATTACTGCCCAAGTGCCCGGATGGCTCAGTTGGTGAAGCATCTGCCTTCGGCTTAGGTCATGATCTCAGTGTCCTGGGATCGAGCCCCACATTGGGCTCCCTGCTCAGCCGGGAGCCTGCTTCTCCCTCTGCCTCTCCTCCTGCCTCTGCTCATACTCGCTCTCTCTCTTTCAAATAAATAAATAAAATCTTTTTTAAAAAGTAAAATACTCGTCAAAAATAACATGGGTGTGCTCATTAAGGCAAAATAAATCTTCTGCCTATGGGTTATCTCAACACTAAACCAACGTCATGAGCACGTTGCCCTTGACATGCTGAGAACATTGCTAGCCCCTTCTCTTGGCATGAGTGTATCTTTTCTCCTTTATTTCTTCATCTCATCATGCAACTGGCAATCTTCTCTTATTTGTGGTTAATAAATTTGAAATGGTAGACTCTTCTGTATGGATCAGAGTATGTTTGAGGAAATGTTCTCTCTGTCAACGCCAAGGTGCAAGTAAGATCAGAATAGTTACGCTAAAGGAAGGCTGATCTTAATTCTAATTTTCATATATAAATGTGTAAATATTTCAGGTCAAATGTTTTCATAGGTACTATCTTTATGCCTCCCTTCAGAGTGCATTTCTTTGGCAAATATATTTATAAGATAAAACTTGTCAAAGAAGTTGTATTCATGATTCATTTGAATGTTTTTCACCATATATAGATCCTGTAAAATTGTGTGACTTAGTCAACTAAATTCCGTTCTGGTATGGGGTAGAAATTTATTCAATTAAAAACAACTGTTCCCTCAAAAGATTTTTCCCACAAACTGAAATATAGCAAAACACAACACGTGGACTTTCAAAACCAAATCTTATACATGTTGTCGCTCTTATCAGTTCAATGGTTCAGGACTTTTTTCAACTTTGGCCCATTTATATTTAATGAAATTACTGACAAAATTGATTTTAATCTTGCTGCTTATTCTGTCCCACCTTTTTTGACCCTTTTTTCCTTTTCACTGTATTTTAAAGATATTATTAGTTAAGTGCTCTTTATTATTTTATTTTGTGTCTATTTAGACCACATTTTTGTGTTCTCCTTTTAGAGGTTGCCTAGAGATTACACGATGTAGCCTTGGTTTATCGTGGGCCACCGTGGCCTGGAACATTTCCCACGCCTGAAGCAAATAAACATGGCAGCTGTGAGGTGTCCTGGGGTTTCCAGACACCCTGCTATAGGAAGGCAGTTGGGGGTAATGTCCAGCATCCAGCTGAGACCACGGTCTTGTGTCCAGGCTGCTCTCAGCCAAGGATGGTACTTGGAGGAGGGCAATGTCATCACTTTCCTGGGCATAAGATTCCTTTGATGGCACTTCTAGCCTGGGGCCCCCAGAGGCCTGGCTGGGCCACCACTGAGGTTCCTCCGACCTGGTCCTGCCCTTACTGTCTCTGTCATGAGGGTCAAGCCAGCATCATGATTTGAGGCCTCTGCTCACCTGCTCTTCATTCCCTCACAGGTGTCCGCAGTCAATCTTCTGCAAATCTTCATTCTGGTGTCTGCTTTTTGGTGCTGGAATGGACAACAGGACACTCTGGCAGGAATGTAATTCCATTTACACCTTTCCCCTCCTCCAGCCCCATCATCTGCTGCATAAGCCTGAGAAACATAGAAGTTACTGTTGCTTTAGACAACTAATATTCTCTGATATTTACACACAGTATTTGTCCTTTCTCTGGCTTTTTTTTTTCTTTTCTTTTCTTTCTTTTTGCAGTTCTTATTTCCAGCTCGGAAATTTTCCTTCAGTCTGAAGAACTTCTTTTAGTATTTCCTGAAGCGTGGGTCTGCTGATAACGAATTCTCTTTGCTCTTGTTTTTCTAAAAATGTCATACATTTTACCCTACTTTGGAAAGATTAGTGTATACAGATTTTTAGGTTGGTAGGATATCCTCCCCCAACCCACCCTTTCATTTAAAAATCTAATTTCCTTGCCACTTGACTTCCGTTAGACTATTTACTATTATTCTGTGGCCCTCATATTCTGTTGCTTACTCTTTCCTTTTATTTCTTTGCTCCATCTTGGGTATTTTCTATCAACTTATCTGTCCTCTGCAGCGTCCAGCATATTTTTAAATCCATTAAATAAATTTCTCATTTTAGGTATTGTGCTTTTTATTTCTAGAATGTCTGTCTAACTTTTTAAAAATACACTTCAGGTCTCTGTTGAAATATTCCAACCTCCACTTTGAGTATCTTCCCCCATTTAACATGTTAATTGTGTATATACAGTTAATCATAACATATAATCTATTAGCTTAAAAACCTTGTCTGATATCAGAATCACTGGTGAGTCTGATTTTCTGGTCTGTGGATAAAAAAAAAAAATTAGAGGAAGATGTTATTTTCCTCAAAAAAGTTGAAATTTTTTGGTATACTTTCTCATATTTCAAGCATTGTATACCTTCTAGTTTCTTCCTGATTTGGCTTCTCTACAGTACCTTGAAAAAGTTCATTATAAACTGATTTTTTTTTAGCTTTTATAATGACTACTGGCAGGAGAATCAGAGCTATAAAATCTACTATTTTATTTATTTTAATTTCATTATTGAAACTGAACTCCCCTTTCCTTTTTCTTAGTTGAGTTTCAATGCCTTCCTGTTTATGGTTTTTTTTTTTAAGATTTTATTTATTTATTTGACAGAGAGAGATCACAAGTAGACAGAGAGGCAAGCAGAGAGAGAGAGGGAAGCAGGCTTCTTGCTGAGCAGAGAGCCCGATGCGGGACTCGATCCCAAGACCCTGAGATCATGACCTGAGCCGAAGGCAGTGGCTTAACCCACTGAGCCACCCTGGCGCCCCCTGTTTATGGTTTTGTTTTGAATAACTATACTTGGTAAAATCCTCAAAAGCCAAAGTTTTTGGATATTGTTTTCAGTTAATACTTTAACTAAAGATTTCAAAATGTCATTTTTAAAAATAAAGTGCAATTTATAGCATTGTAGGGTGTCCTGGTCCTGCAGACTCGTACATTTCTAAACTCAAATTCACAGTAGGTATCAAAGAGAGAAAAAATGCTCGACCCTGATATAGTTATTTTTATTTAATATCTGCTTAATTGTAAAAGTTCTGTAAGCTGGCTTACTCTAACTCTGTGTCTGCATACATCTATCTCATACATACTAATAGGGTAAAATGTGATGCCTATAGCTTCCATTACCATTGGTAGATGGTCAGAGCTCGTCCGACAAGATTATGAATTATATTTGCACCGTGATTGATGCCAGGCTCCTCCCCGTAGTCTCCCTCATTTAGCAAGAATGCTACTTCACCCCCCAATTTTGTCCTCATTGCAAACAGCTAGCTTTATTCCAACGCTGAACTTGGTGACTGAATTGCATTCACAAGAATACACGTTTACTTCGCAAAAGGATGAATTTCTCAAGGTTTTTCTCTGATTCGATGAATTAAATTGTAAAAACTGGAATCCTGTGTTGGAATGAACACACCCAGTTTGCTTTAGTGGCATGGATGGCACTAAGGAGGCGGTCCGTGGAGCGTCTGGGGGCCCCTCTCACCCCGCTCACCTGGGTGCATGCGGAAGGCGGAAGCCTAAGGTTCAGGGTGAGCAAAATGAATTTAAAAGAAAAACCAACTAATCTAAATGAAAAGTTAGGCTTCCAGGTGCAGGCAAACCCAGCTTTTGTATCTGCACGTGTAACATTACGATTTTTGGTCATGGTTTGATATGAATTACAACTTAGTTTTCAAAGTAGATGCTGACATTTCTCCCTCGTTTTTGGGAATTTAGGATGACTATCAAGGTCCCACGGTGATACAATGCTGATACACATTTTCTGCAGTTTACGTGCTTATCATCTACTTAATTGAGAAACAAATGAGGTAGAATTTTTCATTAATTGTGTACTTTTTTTTTAAAAGATTTTATTTATTTATTTGACAGACAGAGATTACAAGCAGGCAGAGAGACAGTCAGAGAGAGGAGGAAGCAGGCTCCCTGCTGAGCAGAGAGCCCGATGTGGGGCTCGATCCCAGGACCCTGGGATCATGACCTGAGCTGAAGGCAGAGGCTTCAACCCACTGAGCCACCCAGGCGCCCCTAATTGTGTACTTTTTAAAGCTTATTGTACTAACAGGATTTCTGGCCAATTCGAAAGACATTGCCAAATACTAAATTAAATACATTGTTGATATTCACTCCGCGCAGAGCAAAGCTGCAGAAGCAAGGGCCTTAAACCATTGCAGAGTGCTCAGCTGTTACTTCCCTGTAAGCGTGTATCAATGTCCTGGGGCTACCTGACAAATTACCACAGACCAGGGACTTCCCACAACAGAGATTTGTTCTTTCAGCATTCAGGAGGCCAGAAGCCTGCAGTCAAGGTGTCTGTTGGGCTGCTTCCTTCTGGAGGCCCCGAGGGAGAATTTGTTGCTCGCCCTCCCAGCCTCTGGGGCCTTCTGGCAACCCTGGCATTCCTGGCTTGTGGGGACATTGCTGCCATCTCTGCCTCATCTTCACGGGTTCTTCTGTATGTCTCTGTCTTTAGACCTGCCCTCTGTTCCCTTGTAAGGGCTTCCATGTTGGTCTCAGGACCCCCGGCTCCAGCATGGCCACATCTTAGCTTCACGACGTCTGCAAAGATGCCTTTTCTGGATAAGGTACACCCCCAGCTATGGGGGCTAGGATTTGAACCTATATTTGGGGGACACCATTCACCCCCACTTCGAGATGTTTCCCAGCCTGGCGGCCTCTGGCACTGGGCTTCTCACAGTCCACAGCAAGGACCACAGGTCAGGGCACAAGTGTCTGGGTTACCCAGGGGCCATTGGGGCAGCAGCTGACTCCGGGCCAGCCCTGCTCTGCAGGCTTGAGAGCCCAGGTGTCGCCCCGCAAAGGGGCTTTTAGGAAAACCCAGAGCTGGACAGTGGAACAGGGTTCATTTAGGAAGTTGTGCAATAGGGGGACAGAACAGGCAGAGGTGAGTGGGGATTTCTAGCCAAGGAGCAGGTCTGGTGGGGGTGAATTATGAAAACAAACACTGGGAGGGGGTGGTCCTGGCTCCCGGACCTGGCAGAATCCCCGCTGAAGGCCAGGTGATCGGATGTCACCGGGGGGTGGGGGGAGAGGTGTGTGCTAGCTGTGAGGGAGGGGGAATGCACCTGGAGCGAATGGAGCTGGATTCCCACTGACACTGGGTGATGCCGGGACAACACATGTACTAGACAAGGGGGATCCGAGGACCCTAAGTCTGGTCAGGGAGGGGGGTCTGTCAGGGTGCTTGTCACCATTGCCTGGAAAGGCTTGAGGACAGAGAGGTGGGTGAAGGCAGGTCATCTGAGATCTGGTTGCTGCCATGGGAGGACTGAGTCCCTGCCTATGGACCTCTGCCTACCGTCGTCTCTGCTTTCCCTCCCGGCAGGCTGGCCCCAGCTGCTGTCCTTCTGAGGAGGTGGTCCAAGCGGTCCACCACCTTCTGGAGGTGGTCTAAGCGGGCACCTCATCCTGCCGTGTTCTGAGGAGGAGTCCTGGGGCCAGACCCTCAAAGCCGAGAGGCCACCAAGGCTGTGCTCATCCCCCCACTGCCCTGAGCTGCGGAGCCCCGCAGATGGTCGCCTCGTAGACACTGCCCCTGATGTGGCCCCTGTGCTTAGGGCTGCTCTGGACAGAATGTTTGTCAGTAGCTCTGTGGGATGTCTAGGGATGCCTCACTAAAGCTGGCCCCTCACTGCTGCTGTGCCTGGTGAGGGATGCCCCACCCAAGCTGGCACCACACTGCTGCTGCTCCTGTTGAGGGATGCCCCACCCAAGCTGGCCCCTCACTGCTGCTGTGCCTGGTGAGGGATGCCCCACCCAAACTGGCACCACACTGCTGCTGCTCCTGTTGAGGGATGAGAAAGAGAGGGTTGCATTTGCTGCTCAGGACAATACCGTCATTCAAGGCTGCAGGGCTCCCATAAGTCGCCTTTCTGGGCTCTTCTGAAGGGATGGCAGGCATGGCCTCCTTCCTGCCTTAAGACCAGAGAGAAGACAGGGATAGAGCAAGTCCAGGGGGAGAGAGGGCTGCTGGGGCAGGGCAGAGGGAGACCTGAGTCACTCTCCCTCATCTCGTATAGACTTGGCCAAGAGGCTGTTAGGATGAGGACACTGAGAAAGAGATGCTGCGGGCAAGGTTGAGGTGAAGCCCAGAGAAGCTGGCACCTCCAAGGTCACCCACCAGGAGCCAGCCTGCCCGTTCCTGGACTACAGCTTTACCCTCAGTCACAGCGGACCTGGAGTTTGCCAGGGTCCCTCAGGAGGAAGGGCTGGGCTCCATCAGACCTGCCTCTATGGGATTGGCCCGCCACTTCCATCGCCACCCCCATCGCCACCCCCAGGGCCACATGGATGGCTTGCCTGGTGTCCCGGGCCACTGTGAGGAGCCACACACCAGCCCCAGGGACCACGTGGCCTAGAGCCTGCCCAGAGAGCTGGCTTGGTCATCCACTCTGAGACCCCAGGGTCCGGCACTGTGCAGAGGGCTATTGCCGGGGCTGACAGCAGCCATGGGGGGTGCCCAGTGGAAGCCGTGGCTCATCACACTGTGCACATCCCAGCTTAGCTCTCATGCCCCCAAAGAAGCAATTTCCCTTGTCCTTTTATCATCAGAAGGAAGGCCAGTTGTCCCCTCGGCACAGGAAAGGCATTCTGTCCAGCCTCTGGAAGTGACTTGAACCATGGCACAGACAGACCCCGCAGGCTCAACCCCACAGTCCTGGCCATCCTCAGGCTGCAGCACCAAAACCTCTGGTGGCTGGTGCCTCAGCTCGCAGAGCTGGTTCACTCACCTGGGAGGCAGGACTCGGGGTTTCAGGGGATGTGGGCTCGGGGAGATCCGTGAGCTCGGAGGCCCTGATCCCCGGTCTCCCAGACCTCAGCATGCTGTGTGGCTGCCCAGCCCTATGGCTTGGGGTGGCTGGCTCAGCATCTCTGGCCTGGGGTTCCCATCAGCAGGATATGTGAGGGGTGGTTTCTGGTGTCCTTAACATGTACATGATTTAAGCTGTCTGGCAACCCAGAAACCTTTAAAGGAGATTTAAGATAAAGAGGGACAAAGCGTTAGGCTGCTTCACCAAAGGGCACACAGTGTGGTTTTCAGCTTTTTTGCAAAGAACACAGAGTGTCTGCCAGATGCCCGGGCTAGAGTGAGTCCCACGACTGCTCCTCCTGTCAAGGGGGTGGGAAGTGCGGTGGCAGCATGTCTGGTGACCCTCTGGGGTCTGGCATAGGCTTTGGGCTCCATGCATCCAAGATCAGTGGCACCAATGTCCCTCCACCTCTTTCCCTGATTATCAGCCTGGGCCACAAACCTGTGCAGAGGGCATTTTGCGGGTTGGGGGGAGACCTACCTCCTGGATCTGTGTGATGGGGCTGTGGGCTCCCTGCTTGCCTCAGTGCAGGGATGGGACCCGGGCCACCCTCCAGTGCTTTCCTTGGGGTGCTCAGGGACTGTTCTTGTCCATGGACCCCCTGCCCTCAGGTCCATCCAGCGAGATGGAGTAAGATGTCAAGACCAAGGTTTGGGGGTCATGTGGGGGGCTCAGTCGGTGAAGCATCTGCCTTTAGCTCAGGTCATGATCTCTGGGTCCTGGGATCGAGCCCCACTTTGGGCTCCCTGCTCAGTGGGGAGACTGCTTCTCCCTCTCCCTCAACCCCTCCCCCATCTCGTGCTCTCTCTGTTTCTTTCTCTCAAAAAAAAAAATAAATAAAATCTTAAGAAAAAAAAAAGACTGTAGTTTGGGGTGTAGTGCGAGGCCAGGCTATGAGGGGAGCACTGGCTGTGGCTCATTTCACCAACATGTCCTGTCATCAGAGAGCTGGGGCCAGAACCCAGCCCATGGCGTGTTCCTCTGCTATTGTCCCTGCATGTGTACCTCTCTGGGGCCTTGACCAGAAATAGCAAGAATCACGCCAATAGCCACGCTCTGGCAGGACATTCTAAAATTCTAAAATTTCTAAAATTCTAAAAACCTACATGCACTGCTTTCCTTAACCCTCCCAACAGTCGTAGGATAAATGTTAGTATAATGTCCACTTTACAGACAGGTAAACTGTATGTGAACCGGTGGCTTGGGGCCATAGAGGCACAGGTCATCCTTGTAACTGGTAAGCCACACAGAGTGAAGTTCAGCCTCTGATGGTGTGGTTGCGGGGTTCACACTCATCCCATGGATCCCCTGAGGCCCTGCAAGTGATGTCACCGAACAGGAAAGCAATTGCTCCTTCACGCCTACCAAGCACCCTAACAAAAGAGTATTTCTGTGGTTCAGCTCACACCTGTGGAATGACGTTCTCTTGACTATATCTGGAAATGCCTGGTGACCCTATTCCTTGTTTCTGCAGCTGGCCTGTGACTGAGTCCCTAGAGGTCATGGATGGTTTGATCTCTGTGTGTCTCCAGTTGTGGACATGTGGTCTCCCAGCCCAGGAACCAGGTTCTTCTCACTCCTGGTGCTGGATTGTGCTTCCCGGGGCAGAGCAAGGGTCTAAGGACGGGCTGTGTGATCTGCAGAAGTTTCCTGTGGTTCTGGAACATGCGCAGGGGAGCACGTCTCAGAGTAAGAGATGGTCAGGATGACCTGTGTGATTGGGGGGCAGGCCAAGGGCCCAGGGTGGGGGGTGCTGTGCTGTTTCTGTAGAGCAGCTCACAAGTGGGTGGCTTTGTCTGCCAGCTCCGAACTTCAGACACATTTCCATAGGCTGACCATTATTTCTACGGTTTATGCTGGTGCAAAACATTTAATAAATTTGGGAATTCTGGGCTGACAGATCAGAAGGTCCAGCCACCCTGGGTTCACCGCTCCTTTGGACAAAGTAGCTGGAGCTGAACGGCCCTCTGTGCGGGCCTGTGTGTCAGGATCCCCGAGACCCTGGCCACGTCCCTTCCGTGCAGACACCACAGCCCACCTTCCTCCATGTAGAGGGAATCAGGGACTCTGTGTTGGGCGGGTCTCACACTTCTGATCCAGATCTGCACAGTTGAAGTTTCATGGTCGACCTCTTGTAGATTTAATTAATAACTGAAGTCATAATCATGCAGGTCCGATTTCACAGGTAGGGAAGATCAACTGTTTTCGGAAATCATGAAAACATGTATTTTAAGGATATATTTTCACAGGAAAAGAAAACAACTCAAGGAGTCTGTGTCCTGTTTTAAATGTGTAGCTGCCTAAGGCTCAGAAACTCAGCAGCTGCTTCCTGGGTGCCTCTGCTCCCAAAGGCTCTGCGTCACCCATGTGGTTCAGGATGGCACTGGTCTTCCCGGATCATCTGCAGGGGACATGAGGCCCAGGGGAGCTTTCTGGAAAGCTGAAGCCTTCAGTGAGTTCTAGCGGCACCGAGAGGTCTGGTGCATGGAGCTGGGCACTGGAGAAGGCACCCTCCCACCTCGGAGGACGCCAACCTCCCCAGGCCGTAAGTACCAGGAGAACACTGGTCTGGGGGTTCCAGGCGCCGGAGGTGCAGAGACCTGAGCTGTAGGGTGAGGCCTCACATGACATGTCAGGCAATGACCCGGGGATGAGCCTCCAAGGAACCAAGTCTCTCTCAGCATCCCTCGGGGGGGTGCAATGACACACGTGGCTTCCCGGGAAGGTCGCCTGTTCTCCAGCCTGTCTTCTGGTGGCCCCGAACCGGGAAAGAGGCTGACGTGTCTCCAGCAGGATTGGCACACCTGGCTTACCATGATGTGCAGTCGGAGCTCAGGAAGACGCTGATTCTGGTGGGCAGGACTGGGGAAAGCCTGTGTGTGCACCTGCCCACCCTGGCCCTGATCAGAGACGACGAAGGCCAGTACCCATGCTCTCCCTTCGCTATGGGTGCCACCCCGGGCGGCATGAGGACCATGAGTTTCTGCGTGTACAGGGTGTGGAGGCAGCAGGCGATCAGAGCACCTAGACCCCTGGACTGCCTCTGTGCTCCAGGGGCCCTGCCAGGGGCACCTGCAGTAGTAAGGGCATCCAGCCCCCAGCTGGCACAGATGTGGGGCACCCTGAGTCCCACCTCTGATCTAGACAACCACATTTCCCAGCGCAAAGACTGCTGCACCGACATGGAAATTTTCCTTTGTCTCCCTGTTGGTGGTGGTGTTTTGTGATTTATTTGCTGCTTGGCAGACTTTGGCAGCCCTGCGGGCCAAGGGTGCCTGCTGCCATGCTCAGGGGAGGGACCAGTGCGTAACTGCGTTAATTACAGCCTTGCTCAGTGCGCAGTCCTCTGCCTGTGGGCCATGTGCTCTGAGACCGCTGCCTGTACCTCTGCACAGTCCCCTCCCTTTGCACCTTTGAAGGGGCGGATGCCCTCTGACGGCCAGCAGAGGCCATGGCCACGTCACCTCTCACCCGTAGCATGTTGAGGAAGGCCAGGAGTGGTTGGGTGCCTGCGGCTGAGGGTGGGTGGGCTTGGGGCTGTCCTCGGGCAGGCTGTGGCAGGATTTGGGGTTGATGGAAGTGTCATACAACCTGAGTGTGACAATGCTATGGTAAATCTGTGAATTACTCAAAATCATGGTATTGTAGATTATGATGACGAGTTTTGCCATGTGTGAGTTATCTTTCAATGAATTTTCATTGCTGCTGGGTGTCTGGGGCAGCGAGTCAGCCAGCAGACTCTGCCTCTGCTCTCACCATGCTCTGCCTCAGTTTCTCCATCTGTAAATCGAGGGAGGGCTCTCCAGAGAACCAGGCACCCTGCAGTTTTGGGCCCACAGCCAACCATTCTCCAGAGCAGGGCCTGTGCGGTGCCTGTGGGAGTCGGGGAGGGGGTCTCCTGGGTGCCCCTCCCAAGCTGTGGCTGGCATCCTGGGGTTTGAGGGTGCCCTGTGCTGGGTGGTGCCCGGTTCAGCCCATGCATGGCATTTTGTCTGCTCAGGAGCATCTTCTCCATTATCTAAAACCCCAGAACTGGTGTCCACCATGCTGATGGGCTCGTGCCGATCCAGCTGTGGTTTCCCCGAATGCATCTGGCATGATAAACCACCAGTGTTCAAATAATGTCTCAGGAATGTGGCTGTGTGTTGGGACTTGTGAGGTCAGTGTGACTGCTGAGTGTTGGGTGTAATCAGTGTGGCTGAGTGGGTGGGGGTCCTGGGCACACAGACCTGTCTACTGAGCTCCATCACGGGCTGCACAGACCCAGAGAGCAAGACCCTGGGGTCCCAGAGGGTAAAACCAGGAAATGTAAAACAGCAGCCAGCAGGTAAGAATGCAGGCCACCCAGGCCACGGCTCCTTCAGAGAGGCCACCTGGGCTGCAATTCCTGTGGAGACACCACCCCAGCCCAGGGACCCAGAGGCCTGGGAAACTTGATTTCGTGGAGCACAGGGACCATGGGGACAGGGGTGAAATCTGAGAGGTTGCACTTTGACCCAATGGGCTAATTTAAATGCTGACATCATATGGAGGCCTCAGGAGCAAGGCCCAAGCAGAGACAGAGAAATAAAGGCGCCACATTTCCCTGGCCTGTGAGCGTGGTGGGACTACATTTGCATCTCCCCCAACACACATGTGTAATATGAATATTCAGTGACAAAGATGTTGGGTAAAATTAATGGATTCAGAGTCATCTGAAACCCCCTCCCCCCAGAGCCAGTATCTGCCGTGGTTTTCTCTTGGCAGTACCCTTTGGTTTGTCTTTGCCAATGGCCAAGGTGAAACCAAACCGACATGTTAATGCGGGCATGCACTTGGTGGGGGCCCGGGAGGCGGCTGGTGCCAGCCCCCAAGCTGAGACCTGGGCTCGCACCCTGTCTCAGGCTGGGCCCCGGTCAGCTCCAAACGCTGACCCCTGGGGGGTGGGCCCCGTCTTCTTCTCTGGCACATGGCAGGGCTTGTAAGCCCCAATTCCCTATTTTGTCTCGGGATTGCCAAGAAAATGCCACCTGCAGCATCTGCCCGCCATTCCTTTCGATGGAACTGGCTGCCCCAGGAGATGAGGCAGTGGGAAGGGATGGGAAGTTGAAGGCAAGTGTTTACAAGAGTGAGGGAGGAGGGGAGGGGCAGGCAGGGCCCTTCTCCCCGGGGTCCTGCAGCAGTGAGGGCCTCTGAGAACCCCCACCCGGAGTCACAATAGACTGTTTGGCAAAGCCAGCTACCATCCACGTTGACGCTGCTGCTCAAGTGTGGCCCAGAGTTAGACCCTCCAGGTGCCTAATTGAACAAAGTGTTTGTGAGCTTAGCAAGTGCCTGGTGTGTTCTGCAGGGATGAGCCTGACACAGTCCTGCCCTCATGTGGCCCCGGGACCCACTGGAGAGAAGGACAGCCTGAGGCTCCACAGTGGGTCATGGTGGACAAAGAGGGACCAGACCACGCCAACCTCTGTTGCTCCCGTGGGTGGGGGTGAAGGTCCCCACCTCCATGGTTGTGGTGCCCCTGCCTTTCCATCTGAGGGACAGCAAGCAGGCCAGATGGAGCCACCAGGAAAACCTGCCTCTTCCCCCAAACCAAGGGCACCTGGAATAGAGCAGCGTTTGCTACCACCAGATAGCCCCTCAGTCCTTCATCTGCAACCCGGTCAGCACCTGCCCGCTCACGATGACGCTGCCACAAGACCCTTGGGAGCCGCTGACCCAGCGTCGTGAGTGTGGTCTGCCCACACGTGCTCAGTCTAGCATGGGGCAGCCGCCCGGAGCTCTTGGGCAAGAGAGCATGGGAAGACACTGAGCTGGCATAGGGAAGGTGCTCAATAAATGTTAGGTGAACCCGATCCTGTGAAATGGCCTGACAAGGTGTTCTAGGTCACATCACCCCTACAGGTGACCAGTCGTCAGTCTGGACAGAAACAGAGAGATGGGGACAGAGACAGAGAAGGGAGAAGCAGCAGGGAGGGAAGGGGCAAGCCGGGGACAGGGGACAGTAGACATGCTGCCTGGCTGTCTCAGGGAGGAGGGGAGAATCCTTTCTTGGCCAAGCTGGGAGCGGCGGTGAGGTGTTCACGGAGCCCATGAAGTCGCTTGTCCCCAAGGTCCCACTCTTAGGAGGCATGGAGGGGCCACAGGAGGAGGCCAGGAAGAGAATTTACCCTGGGGTAGAGGACGCTCAGACCACAGAGGCCCTGGGTGGGATGCTGGCTCCCAGGCCCTTAGGACAAACCCCTGAGCCACTTCACATACCTGAACTCTGGTTTCCTCCTGTGGAAGATGGCGTGGGGGTGGCCTCCTCACACGCTGGGGCTGGCAGGCTCCTGGGGGATGCTGGGGCCTCCTGCCCCGCAGGCCAGCTGGTTTACTCCAAGCCCAGGCTTTGTCCCTGACGGGGGTGCATGACCAAACGTTCTGCTCATAACCACACACCTTCAAAAGCCGGCTAATTCTATCCCCCCCGCCATCCCCACAGCCACACGGGTGAACTGCAGGGGGAGGCGGGGCCTCCTCGTGTCCACTAGGCGGCCAGTGCACATTGCCACCCCTGGATGCTCCCCGGTCCTGAGTGACATGGGATCTCTTCCAGCCTGTGGAGGCCTGCACACAGGAGAAAGAAAGTATTCATTACAAAGGGCTCTCTGGACGGAGGCGAGGGCCCCATGTCTCTCCACGGACTTGTATGGACAAGGAGGTCCCCGCCTGAGCATCTCCAGTTTCCTTGGAGTCAGAGCGGGGGCTGCATGTGCTCAGTCCCCTGCTGGGTCCCCGCCGTCTGCGCTGGGCCCCAGGGAAGCGGGTCAGGTTTGTTCAGAGTTCCCACCTGCCCTCTGCCCTCACTGCCTGGTCCGAGGAGCTCCTGCCATGGAGGGGGACCAAATGTCAGCATCCTGAAGTGGACGCCGTGGGAGAAGGCCGGGGGGCCTCGGCCAGTCTCTCCTTCCACACACACCTGTCATTCGGCCCAAGAGAAACTCGAGTTCATCGAAGGGCATGCAGAGCTGTCTGGGGTTCGTAGGTGCTTGCCCCACAGCGATGCCCTCTGTCCGTCCGCCGTGCAGCCCTCTGTCATCCACCGCACCCATCCTGCCTCTGCCATCTGACAGACCCTCGGTGGTGGGGTCTGTACTCAAGGCTCCACCTCGGGTCTCTCCTAGGAGCTTCTTTTTCTGATAAAAATAGAGTGATTTCACCCAGACTCTCCTCCTACTTCTGGAAATAATTCAGGTTTTTAAACTTTTCTTATATATTCTGCTTCTTTTCCCCTTATGTCCAGGCCTCCTTTTCTGCATGGATCATGCAATGTCTTCCTTCTTTAGTCAGTCCTAGGAACCAAGTCCAACCGGGTCTCCTGGTATGTGAGACTCTCACATGAATGTCACGTTTAAGATCAGACTTGGAAGGACCGCAAGTTCCCCCATGGCCTGGTTTTATCCTGGAGGAGGTAGAGCCCAGAAGAGAAAGGAAAAGTGGCCAGGGTCACAAACACGGTGAAGGTCTGAGCCCTGACGGACGTCGGGGGTCCAGGCTGGGCCCCCCTCCCGCATGCCCCTTGGATGAGGGGTGAGATGTCAGCAGCAAAGTGACCAAGCTGTGTCTGCAGGAACATCAGCAGGGAAGGCCCTCCTCTCTCCCGGGGAGACAGCTGGGAGCTGCCAAGTGACATAGCCCTGACCAGTGAAGCACAGGGGACTCTTGCCAGGCACATCTAAGAAAGTCTTTCCTTTCCCCATGAAAACAGTCCAATATTGGGCACCGGATTTTGCAGGTGGATACAAACACTCGGGCCGCCACATGTCCTTGCTCCCTGTGGCCCACCAGGCTGTGGGTGACTACCAGCAGGGGTCTTGATCTCCCATGGGGATGCAGGACACCCCCCCTCCATGCTTATTCACATGGCTGTGGGTAGAATTCAGATCCTCGGAGGCAATGGGACTCAGAGCCTGTTTTCCTAATTAGCTGCGGTCGGAGCCTGCTCGGTCCTGGCCATGGGGGCCCCCACAGCCTGGCAGGTGGTGCCATGAAGGGGAGCTAATGGTGAGGGCCTGCCACAGGGGAGGCTCTCAGACCTGGGACCTAAGATTTTGGAAGCAAAATCCAGAAAGTCTGGAGAGGATGAGATTTCTGCTTCTGCCAAGCCTGTCCCTCCTCTGAGGCCACAAGCACTGCCCTGATCAAGGCCTGCTGGGACCTGGAGAGGAATGAGGACAGGGAGTCAGAGGGACAAGCACAGGAACACATGTCCCACAGAGGTGAGTCCCTAGACCCGGGATGGTGAGGTTCTGGGGCAGCAGCGACATGGGGATTATGCCCCTGCCAACGCCCAGCAGTCAGCCAAGAGTGGGTGGGCTTCACGTGCTCTTGTGGAGACAAGGACACACAGAGTGAACTCTGGCCCAGGAGCCGCCCTTGCAAGGACAGACATGTCCACGCTGTCTGAGAACGTCACATTGGAGGTTCCAGCCAACACTGCAGACTGTGTCTCATGTGTGCGGCCAGCTGGGAAAGCACCTAGCACGTGTGCCTCACAGCGGATCATGGGATTCCATTCCCACGCATGCTTCCAGAATTTTCCAGGCCCCATCAAGAGGTGGAGTCTCCTCTGTTCTTGAAACATGCAACCTGGTGGCTGCCTCACGGAAGAGCCACGTGGGGGATCCCACATCGCTCCCAGGGCCAGGAAGTCTCCCTTGGCTCATAGATCTCTTGAGACCCTTGTCACCCAGCCGCCATGTTGGAGTAAGCCAAACTAATGGAGAGGCCGAGCGCTGCGGTGTTCTGGCTGGGAGCCCAGCTCAGGTCCCTGTGCCTAGGACCCTCACCACCGATGTGGGAGGAAGGGAGCCTTTGAGGGAACCCCATGCTCCCCACTTCCAGGGCCCGGGGAGGTGCTGCCCCACACCCACGCCCCCCGTGTCACAGATTCAGCAGCAGAATAAGTGTGGTCAGTGTCCCAGGCACTAGGAAACTGCTGGTTTCTCTGCAACATCCAGGAGCTGTGATAAGACCCTCCTTCTGTGTTGTCCACAGTGAACACTTGTAAAATGTGTGGCAAGAACCAAGGGAGGCCACCTGCTCTGTGGGACTGGTGACAGGAAATCAGGTAAATGCCAGAGAATAATTGTCCTGTGGCCTCATGGTCTGGCTCTGTGGGCCAGCCTCGTCTCTGGGCTTTGCGCCAGTCGTAAATAAGACGTGCGACTCTGAAGAGGACGGGCACATGGACATGCGTCTGGGGACACGCAGCAATCCCACAAAACCCTCTTCCGACCACTCGCTGCCCCGGCATGCCGGCTCGCTATACTGCAGGACACTTGTCTTGCTGCTTTCTGCAAGGATGCTTATACACAGTTCAACCCCACGGGCATTGGAGCCTTCAGGAGGCACAGGATGAAGTTGTGGGATTCCCAAGAGCAGACCCTGCACACCCACCCTCCGCTCCCTCTTGGAGGCACTGTCCCTGGCAGGTCCGCAGGGAGCCATTTTCTGCTACCCTGAACCCGTGCCTGGATAGGCCCAGTAGGATTTGTCCCCAAGCACAAGACCTGGGCTTTGCTGGGCCCTCCCACCTTTGCCCGCCTTCTGGCCTTGCATTCTCAGGAGCCACAGGAGCAGGGGAGAAAGGACTCAAGCTCTCGCTCTCACCCCTCCCTGTGCAGGGGTGGCTCGGGAGGGCAGGCATGAAGAGTTTACAACCCAGGCAGGGAGTCCAAGAAGAGAAAGAGAGAAAAATTGCAGATACAAATTTGGACATAAAAGTGAGTATTTATTAAGAAGGAGAAAAAATTTGCAACCAATCATCATACCTTAAAAAGAGCTGGCAAATAGCACAAACATCACAAAATCCAGAAGAATAACATCATTAATCACGAATAACTACCTGTCTGTTACACTTTCTCCTCTATGTATTTTCGGCTTTATGCTTTCTGATGGCTTTTCCCTACGATGACGTCCTATCATTTGGCTGCTCGGCGGGAGAGCGAGGCCGCGCCCACACCCACTGTGAGGGGAGAGAGGACTCCACACAGAAATGCAGGTACTGGACCACGCAGACATGCTTGGGAAACATGAGCTTTCTTGTCACCGGCATTGTTGCTGTTAGTGACCGTGGCGGTTTTCTCCGGGCCTATAAATGGCACGACGGTCACGTGTGGAGCAGCCTGGACGGGTGCCCTATAGAGCACAGGCCTTAGCATCCTCAGCTCGCTAACGTCACACAAAAGAGACAGAATTGCCATCCGTTAAGGGATGGGGTATTAGTTAAAGGAAAGGGTCTGTCATTCCCAAGGAAAAGAGCTTTGTCCTTAGAAACTGGAGACCGTCCAGTCAGCATGGCCAAACACACCTGCTGGAACAGTGGCGGGGGGCATGACGGCACCGAGTGAGGGCATGGGGGCGCGGAGCTCAGAGCCCGCAGGAGGGACGAAAAATGGGGCAGTCACTGTGGACAATGCCTTAGAAAACTCACCATATACTTACCAGATGATTCAACAACCCCGGCTAGGGTATTTGCCCGATATAACTGACAGTGATGTCCGCACAGACCGCATTATGCACACGGAGTCTCTTTATTACCATAAACACTGAAAATCCTGAGCATTCTTTCATGTTGGATGGCTCAGCAAGCCGGGAACATCACACCATGGGGCGCCGCTGAGCGGTAGGACGGACAGACTGCTGATACACGACAACCCAACTGGCCCCCAGAGGCATTACGCTCGCTAAGTGAGGAGGCCCGTTTCAAGAGGCCCCCACTGCTGGGGTCCGGCTCTGTGCCATTCTCGAGGGGCCACCGATGTGATAATGGCCGAGCGATTGGGGGCCCCTGGGGGTCAATGGTGGGCGAGGCTGGGGCTGGAAAGTAGCTGCCCCAGGGGCTTTGATGGGTGATGACTGTCCTAATTGTCATGGTGATCACACAAAGCCGTACGTGTGGAAATCGCAAGAATGGTGCACGCAAGAATGGGAACACGACGTTACTGTATGACGAAACCTGGATGAGCAGTGACTGGCAGTTGAGCCATTCAGAGCCTCACCAAGTAGGTGATGTGGGGGACAAAGGTCACGTGCAGAGCCGGGCTCGGCCTCCTCCTGCTTCTCCTCCACCCAGCAGTGGGGCTGTGCCTGAGCCTGGAGGGCGGCCCTCTGGGATGAACTTCAAGAGAGCGAGGCTCAAGAGGAGGAATCTGGGAGGCCTGGGGACGGGGGAGGGAGCCACGTGTGCCTGAGAAGGGCAGACGTCACCCAAGGCTGACCTGTTGTGGTGGGCACAGCTGCGAGGCTGGAGGCCCTGACCGGTGTCCCTTGTGTGTCCGGAGACTGGACCTGGTGGGCAGTCCACCCTGAAGGTGGGAAACATCTGGGGAAACGCCAGCAGGGTGAGGCGGGGGCACTGGGGGAGGCCATGGGGGGGTCACCGGGGGCCTCGGCGGCAGCACGGTGCCACAACCACCTCTGGGGCAGGGAGTCCCCCGAGCCGCCCCGCAGGATGGGGGCCACCAGGGAAAGGCGGGCCTGTTGGCTGTCTGCGCCTGTGCTGGCAACGTGGGGCCAGGCCAGGGAACGGATGAAGGCAACTGGAGCAGCTCGGCTTCAACCCCGTGGTGTGCGGGGTTTCTAATTTTAGGACCGGTTGTCATGACAACGGGAAGTGGTTTTGTGTTAAAAATAGCAGCTGTTCCAGTTTCGCGGTGCCCTGTGGACAGGAGTGCGTTCTGCTTTGAGGTGGCTGAGGACGCTGTGTCGGCTGGGATGGGATGCCGGGTGTCCCTAGGGACGTGGGGACTTGGCATGACAAGCGGGGTTTTCAGTGGCCCTGCAAATCTGGGGCTGGTCCCGAGGGCAGGAGCCCTACTACCAGGCCGGGGGTGGGGTCCAGGCCTGCAACCCCTGCTGTGGCATGACTAGCGACCTTGTCTGCAGGATGGACATGGCCCAGGCTTCCTCTCCCCGGAGCCTGGGTGATCCCTATCCCGGGAGCTCGGGTGATCCCCTGTCCCATGGTCATGCTGGGGCCTCTGCATGATGACAGCATCGTGTCCCCGGTGTGATGATGATGCCGGAGGCCTGTGAGTGCACCAAGGCCCTTCCCGGGCTTAGTGCTTCCCTGGGAAGGAAGGTCTCCCCAGGGGACACCCCCACCCTCTGAGAGGTGGGGAAGGTGCTGAGCAGACTGGGCCCAGGACCAGCCTAGTGGTTCTTCTGGGATTTTCACGCCTGTAGGAAGCACATCAGCTCTGCTCTTGTGGGCACGATCACAGGGATGGGGCATCGCAGGCTGGCCCAGCCTTGCAGGTGCCCAGGAGTGGGAACCCAGGCCTGCCGAGCCGTAGACCCAGGCCAGGCACCGCGGCAGCGGGTAAGCAGGAGGGTTGGGATCCCTGGCTCTGAATTTGCCTCTAAATTGTCAGCAGCATCTGGGAAAATGACCCTGGGGCCCAGCAGGGGCTACATAGAGGGACCTGAGCATTTTCCTTGCAGACACCCCTGAGGGGCGCCAATGGCTGCGCATCGTGTTTGTGGCTTCTCCCCCAACATCCACTGCCCAGCACTGACCCTGTGGAGAATCCCTTCCGGGCCTTTGCAGAGGCTCTAGAATCTTCCCTCGTGTCCACAAACAAATTCAATTTCATTCTTTTCCCCACTTGCTCCTTTGCAAGAAACAGCTATAATTCAACTTTATTTTTTTAAATTAAAGTATGATTAACATACAGTATAGTATTAGTTTCAGGTGTACAATATAGTGACTCGACAACTCCGAACATTTCTCAGTGCTTGTCATGGTAAATGTGCTCCTTCATCCTCTTTTTCTCTCCCACCCATCCCCTACAGATATCATCACACAATTATGAGGGGCTGGCAGCCACCTGTGTGTTCTCCATATTTAAGAGTCTGGATCTTTTTGTCTCTTTTTTCCTTTGTTGTTTGTTTCCTAAATTCTGCATGTGAGTGACATCAAATGGTACTTGTCTTTCTCTGACCGACTTATTTCACTGAGCATAATACCCTCCAGTTCCATCCATATTGTTGCAAATGACAAGAGTTCATCCTTTCTGAAGGAGGAGTAATATCCCACTGTATTTCTACACCACATCTTCTTTATTCATTCATCTGTCGATGGACACTTGGGCTCTTTCCATAATTTGGCTGTTGTAAATAATGCTGCAGTGACACAGGGTGAATACATCTTTTTGAATTAATGTTTTTGTATCCTTTGGGCAAATACCCAGTAGTAGAATATTGAATCACAGGCAAAAGAATGAATCTGGGCCACTTCCTTACACTGTCCACAACAATAAACCCAAAGTGGATTAAAGACCTAAATGTGAAGCGATCAAAATCCTAGAAGAGAGCACGGGCAATGATTTCTCTGACATTGCCCACAGAAACAGTTTTCTAGGTGTGTCTCCTGAAGCAAGGGAAACAAAAGCAAAAACGAACACCTGGAATTTCATCAAAGTAAAAAGCTTCTGCACAATGAAAGAAACAATCGATAAAACAAAAAGACAACCTACTGAACAGGAGGAGATATTTGCAAATGACTTATCCAATAAAGGGTTAGTATCTAAAATAAATGAAAAACTGATACAACTCAACTCCAAAAAATCAGATAATCCAATTTAAAAATGGGCAGAAGACACGAACAGACATTTCTCCAAAGAAGTCCAGATGGCCAACAGACACGTGAAAAGACACTCAACATCACTTACCATCAGGGAAATGCAAATGGAAACCACAATGAGATACCACCTCACACTTGTCAGAATGGCTAGAATCAAAAAGACACGAAACAACAAGAAAAAGGCACCCTGGTGCACTGTCAGTGGGAATGCAAACTGGTGCAGCCACTGTGGAGAACAGTATGGAGGGTGCTCGAAGAAATAAAAATAGAATTACCATAAATCAACTTTAAAAAGATGGAAAGTTCAATAGAAAAATGGGCAAAGCCGGTTGACAGGAAGTCACTGGAGGGACACTGGGCAGGTCACCATGTGTATTCACTCAAGCTCACTGGTGGTCGGGGCACACTGTGAATTTGGCTTCAACTGGAAAATTAAGCCCTTTTAAGGATATGGCATAATGGACAAGTTCCCACCCCACTGGCTGGGGTTCCTGAAAACCACAGACACTGGTTAATGTCACAACACATGTTCAATTGACCATCCATGCTTGAATTGACCAGGGTAGAGGCGGCCTAAAAAATCCACACAACCTCTGGTTGGTGACATGACCTGAGTGAATCTCAGCTGCATGGGGCCCCATCTCCCAGGCCATGGAGGGACTCAGTGACCCTGCTCTTGGGCCACACAGCCCTGTAAATAGGCCATGTGGCTGCCCCTTACAAGAAGGTGATGAGGCTCGAAGTGTGATGACAGGTGTGGGAGGAGCTATGGCCCAGAGAACAGTGCCTCACTCCCTGATAGGTGTTTGTGATCCCAAGTCTAAAATTATCCTTTGGAGGGAAGGACCTGCTCCCCATGGGCTCAAGGAACAGACATCCCCAGAATGCTTTGCTACTTCTCTAATAGCAAACCCCTGTATTAGTTTCTTATTTCTGTGGTAACAAATGACCACACACTTAGTGGCTGGAACAATACAACACACATTTACTACTTCATAGTTTTGTTGGCCAAAAGTCCCACATGGATCTCACTGGACTAAAATCAAGGTGTCTGGAGGGCTATGTTCTTTGTGGAGACTCCAGGGGCAAATCCACTGTCCTCACAAACTTCTAGAAGGGGCCCATACCTCTTGGCTTGCTGCCCCTTTCTCCATCTTGAAGGCTAGCAACACTGCATCTCCTCAGTCCTCCTTTTGCTGTCACATCTCTATCTGACTGCAGCTGGGAATGGTTCTCCATTTACTGATGATGGCTGTTGGCTATGTTCATAGATACTCAGATTCTCAAGTATCTCTTGGAAAGAACCCTTAAGAAGAGAGCATAGTCATAAACACATGAGCATGCCTGACTTCCATCCTTTCATCCACCCACCCTTCTACCCACCCATCCATCCATCTGCCCAACCTTCCACCTACCCATATATCCATCCATCCATCCAACCATCCATCCATCTATCCATCCATCCATCCACTCCTCCATCCATGCTCCCACCCATCCACCTATCCTTCTATCCATCCAACCACCTTTCTACCCACCTTTCCATCATCCATCCATCCTTCCAGCCATCCCCCGATTCTTCCATCCATTCCCCCATCCCCCTACCCTTCCTTCTATCCATCTGCCCATCCACCCACACTTCTACCCACCCATCCACACACCCTCCCACCCATCCACCCAACCATCCAGGCATCCAACCATCCACCTACTCATCCATCCATCCATCCATCCATCCATCCATCCATCCATTTTTCCATCTACTAATCATCTGTCCATCCATCCATATATCTGTCTACTCACCCACCCATTACTCATCTACTCATCCAACTATTCATCCATCCATCTATCCATCCACCCATCATCCATACATCCAACATTTACTGAGCCCTCACTATAGGCCATGCCTATGCTGGATTCAGAAGAAACTGGTGAATAAGTCATAACTTCTGACCACCAGGAGCTCACATTCCAGCAGGGAGACAGATGTGCTAGCAAGTAACTCCTACAATAATGTGACACATGCAGTTATCTCAGTGTGGAATCGGGGGGACTCCTTCTGCCTGGATACTGTGAGTACAACTCAGATGTGGCCTCTGTCCCCAAGAGCTGAGATTGTGGGGGAAACCTAGAAGATAGTCACAAATCATGAGAATGCAGATCAATGAGAAGCTGTGTGGGGACATCAAAGAACAGCACAGACCAGGTGTCCTGGGACTTAACAAGAGGGAGTAGTCACTTCTGACCCAAAGATCAGGTCCTGACCTGGCCACTGGACATTTGCTCCTTCAGCTGACCTAGGTGGACTTTTGAGCAACACCCTATTGGTGCTACATCAAAAATACTCTAGACAGACCAGCATTTGGATTTGGAATTCCAGCTTTAGGTTATTCATTTCTCTGAATCTAATTTTTTATCTATAAACCAGTGACAATTATACTTATTTTGAAAAATGTTGAGGTACATAAAAGAGTATATGTCAAGCATGTGGCCCACTGCTTGGTAACTTCATTGACCAGTTTAATTCAACAGATATCATCACACAATTATGAGGGGCTGGTATGCATTGGTGGGGAAGGACAAGAGGGGCTCCCCAAATCAGATGCATCCCTGCATGGTGGCATTGAGAAGAGGCCGACACAAGACAGCAGTGGGTCCTGACTGTACACCTACTTAAGTGGATGGCTCAGGAAGGTCCCTGAGAGGCTAAACCAGAGGCTAAGAGGGTCCGCAGGTCAATGGCCTGGGCAAGGAGCCTGGGCTGGGGGCTGTTGGTCTGCCCCACTTTCACCTCCTACTCGGCCTGGAATAAGCAGCTGCAATCTGAGGGTCCCTGGAGATGTCAAAGAAGGGAAAGAGCAATAATGCATATTTTATCAGGTGGGGGATGAGGTCACCGTTGATGGACGTCTTGGTTGCTCCCAGCCCCGATGGGCAGGGGGATCTGCAAGAGGGTGCCGGTGGCGCCAGGATAGGGAGGATGTTCCCCCAACCCCACGAGGCCCTGGAGGACCAGGACCACCAGTGAGGGTGGGGCTCTGCCATCCACTGGGGCTAAGGATGGCAGGAGCTGGAGGGGAAGTGCAGAGGTGTGGAACCCCAGCCGAGCGAGAGTACAGTGCACCCACAGAAGAACTGAAGGCTTGATCCGAAATGTTACTAACAGTCGGGGCTGCCTTTTCACACGGCTTTCTGTTCGGAGCAACAGCCTCTATCTGGGGGCAGGAGGGGACAGAGAGGTGGCTCAGAGGTTCTGGGAGCAGAGTGTCTTCCTGCACCCATCTGACCCGTGGCCCATGGGCTGGGGTTCCCACGGTGGCATCAGGAGATTGAAGAGAAGAGAGTCGGGGGATGCTGGGGCGGGGAGGCCCTGCGGAGCACCGGGCCCGCTCGCCGTCCTCCGATGCTATCCTGATGCTCCGCGGAAGCTGGGAGTCACTCAGCAGCCGGCAGGTGCTTGTTATGGTGGAGAAGGATCCCCGTGAGGCTGAGGCACTGGAAACGCTGGGAGGGAGCGATGATCCTTCCCTACGTGGTCACCATGGAGCAAGGGTGGGCCCACTCAGGAGGGGCGAGCCCGCTCTGCCCCACAGGATCAACTTGAAACCTCAGTGAGAGTCTTGCCCTGGCCGAGATTACATGTAGGGGAGAGGCCGTGTCCAGGGGGAGAGGCCGCGTGCAGGGGAGAGGCTGCATCCAGGGGAAAGGCTGTGTGCAGGGAAGAGGTTACGTCCAGGGGAGAGACTGCGTGCAGAGGGAGAGGTCGCATGCAGGAGAGAGGCTACATCCAGGGGAGAGGCAGCTGGGCCCAGGGATATGCTGGTACTTCTGCAAGTTGTCAACAGGGACTTGGTGGTCACACAGGGACCAGCCCTCCAGCGCCGCCCTCTGAGACCCCTCCCCACAGAAAATGCACCTGACATCCCACTGTCCCCCTCCTGTCTGGCCCGGGTCCCCTGAGGTGATGTCTGCCACAGGTCTGGGAGGCTCAGAGGGACTACGGGGCCACAGATTTGCTGCTGGGGGGGGCTCCCTCTCTGGCTGGGGACACTCAGTCTCCCCAGGGCCCCAGCGCCCTCCACCCCAGGAACCCAGAGCTGCAGCCCGGAGCACATGTCAGCCGTGCTGGGAGCATGGCGTGCCATCATGACCCGCTCCTGCCTCCCTGAGCCTCAGGTCCCTCATAGGAACTGACCCTTGTCTCTGGGTGTAGCAGGATTACCCAGAGTCACATGCATAATGCTTTCAACAGGGCTGGCAGGAGAGAGTGTCCTGAAAAGGCCAGGGTGCCCTCAAGGACAGAGAAGGAGGACCACATCCCCGGGCCTGGCAGCTGTGCATGGATGTCCTCTGGCTTCACTCACTGGACCATCTGAACACCCAGCTTCCGTCCTGGCGCTGAGACAGACTACGCCCTGTGGAGGGATTGAGTAGCAGACCCCCATCTCCTGCCCAGGTTCTGGCAAAATCCCCTGGGGGAGGGACTTGAGGAGGATGACAATGTCTGCACGGAGACTTAGAGCTTCATGGAGAGCACCCCAGGGTCTGCGGGGGTGCGGGGCCAGACCTGAATGCCAGGCACCTCAGAATCCCCCGGGCAGACACGGCCACATGGGAGCTGACCCCCAAGCCTGCCCATACCCATACGTCAGACACGACCACGTGGGAGCCGGGGTTGTGCCCCAGCACTCTCCTGGGGGAAATGGCCTTGGGCAGCTCGCTCCATCTCCCTCCCTCAGGTCTTGTCTGTAAAATGCAGAGGCCGGAGACCAGGATGGAAGCAGCCAGTGTCCTCAGGCTGGCTCCGTGTGTGTGTGCCGGGGCTGGTCTCTGTGCAGGGGCTGGTCTCTGTGCAGGAGAGCTGAGGCTGGCGTGAGGGAAAACATCCTCGTTCAAGGGCACCATGCACACAGCCCAGGGAGGCGATCCAGGAGGGGCCTGGCCAGGACCCGGGGGTTCCATCCAGGGTAGAGGTGTCCAGGTGAGCCTCCCGGGACTTCTCATTCGGGAATGAGCTACGTTCTAGCTCACCGTGCTTCCCGACACACTAAAGAGACTTGGTTGCCATTGCTGTTTATTTCTAAGTTCAAATGCAGCCCAAAACTGGAGAAACCGATGTGTGTGCTTTCTTGGGGGGAGAAGCCCACCTGTGCCCCAAATCCCTCCTGGGCGGTGGCATCCCTGAACCCCAGCCCCAGGCAGCATCTGCTCTGAGGTTTCTGGGATGCGGGGCTGCCCCCAGGACGCCTTATCGCCTGTACTGGGCCATCTCCTTTCTGCATGGACTCCCCAGGGCTCTGGCTCCCCAGGGCTGAGCTCATTCTCAGTGGAGCGGGGAAGGCTCTCCTGGGATCCCAGCCTCCCTCCAGGGCCCAGAGTCCCATCCAGCCTAGCAGGACGATGGGAGATAATGCCATGACCCTCAGGTGAAGGAGTGCATGTGGTCTGGAGGCCAGAGCACCCCACTGGCCAGGAGGAAGGGCCCTGCAGGGCACGTGGACCGCATCTGCTCGGGGACCTAGACACGGGAGCCGAGCTTTGCCAGACTGGAGACTCAGACCTGAGGGGCCAACTTCGCATCCCCAACCCCAGTGGTGGGGTGACTGGCTGTCATCCTGAAGCCCATGGAGGAATCAGGCTCAGGTTCTGCCCTTGAGCTCTCATGAGCCCCCAGGTCAGCCTCCGTGGGCCTGTGCTCCCAACCACAATCACGATGACATGAAATGTCAATGGATTGACTGAACTGACCTTGCATAAGCTGTGAGACCTCAAAGGCACAAAGGAGGTCACATGGGGGCTGGTCATTCCCCCATCAGCCCAAAGTAGGGCCATTTAGACCAGATGTCCAGAGGGTAGGGGGAAGCCAAGCCCGCCAGCTGCCAGCTGCCTCTGTCATGACCTGCGGAGTTGAGCCTTGCCCACTTTCCAGTCCAGTGCATCTGTGTTCTGTTTCTTGGCACTTGGTGGACTTCTACCATCCGTGGATCATTCACAGAGTGGAAGCTACGATGCTGCTGTAGGGTTTCATCAGTGTTCTCAAAAATTCCCACATCTGTGGCCAAGTTAGGGTGATCAACGGAGACGGGGATAATAAAACATAACAAATGTAAACGAAACCATGAAGCTTCCTTAAGTTCTTGGCAGAGGCCACGATTACACTTCATCTGGCAGGACCGACATGCGGAGCGAGCCGAGTGACGGTGACCCCCATTTCTGCGAAGCGGCCTGGCAGGGCTTCGGGAGCTGGCCGCTGAGGGAGTCCCAGTGGGGGGTTAAGACAAGCAGACACAGCAGGTTGCCCATTCCCCACAAAGGTGGGGACAGGAGGGACTGTGAAGGTCCCATGGGCTCTGTCCTCCATTTTTGCCCTTGAGCTTAGAACGGGGCTTGGCACATAGTAGGGGCTTCGCAAACACTGCTGCAGGAACAGCAGTAGCACTGAACCAAGGGTTTAGGCCCAGGGCTGTCTGGCTGGTGCTTGCTGCTCCCTGATCTTTGTAGGCAAGAATGAATCGTTGTCCACACACACACACACCCCATGTGGCGTGAACAGGAAGCAAGGCTATCTCTGTCAGGTTTACGAGACTTGGGGGTGACTGAGGGATAGGTTTGAGAATGTTCCTTGAATGGGCCAGGTCCAAGGGGACAGGGAGTGCCTTGGGTCGTATGAAGATTGGGAGCTTGATGAACATATGATACCATCTGCGTCCTTTCACAGGAAGTGGTGATCCCCAGAGATGTGGGATAATCATGATCATGACCCCCACTGTGGGCGTGGACCTGACCTGGGCAGCATGGGGTGCTCTCTGGGCTCAGTGTCCATGTAAGCAGCTCTTTGGGGCCCAACCCCAGGGGACCCTGGGCGTGGAGCCTCAACAGGGCTGGTTCCAGGTTTTGTCAGTTCTAGCTCTCCAACCTTGAGCTGCCCTAACTTCTGTAAACCTGTTTTCTTGTGCATAAAATTTGGGGGAGAATGAAATAAGAAAATGACTTTCCTCTTACTACTTTGTCCTGGGCTCCATGCCGGAATCCCAGAACCAGAGTCAGACCCTCAGTCCCATTTAGAGAGGGCAGTGGGGGGTGGTCGAAAACACTTTCCCAGCTTGGGGAGAAGAGCATGTCTCGGGCTCCATCCTGCTTCTGACTCTGTAAGGTCCCTATAAGGACTGAATGAAGTAAGGTGAGTAAAGCATGGAGCCGGAGACTGGTGCATACACGGTGTCATGAACGGCAGCTTCGTATAAATGGGAAGAGTTTGCCGTCCAGCAGCCATGTTTGCAGACAAAAGCCCACATATCCCTCCCCTAAGCAAAACGAGCAAGGACTCAGAGCTAGAGGGATGGTTGAGGCATTCTGCTGAGAAGCATCTAGCCGTTGTGACCATTCCTATGTTGGAGGTGACCTTGTCAGGTGGAACAGGTGCCCCTGTCCACCAGACCACACCTTAACCTCCAGCAAGGTCACCTCCAGTGACTTTCTCTGTTGACCATGCCCAGGTGTTAACAGCACTGTGGTCACCGATGTATAAAGTGCCCTGCCTGGGGGCTGTCAGTCCCTCTTAAATGATCTCCTAGCCCATTTCCAGAGCAGTCTTACTCTCTGCAACCCATCCTGCTTCCCTTCCAGGACCTAGGATCTAGAGGGGTTTGAGACCCTAAAAAGTTGATCAAACAACAAGATGGAGCCCCAGTGCTGGCCATGTCCACCAGGCACACATGTTCCAATTTCTCCCCAAAAGGGTTCAAGAGGAAAGGCTGGTTGAGTAGATGTAGTGCTGTTTTGAAAACCACATCCACTCTTGGTATCTTAAATTTGCTTTGTTTGTTTGTTTGTTTATGGAGCCCTGAACCTCAGTTGCTATAAAAGGAAAAGTAGCTCAAGGTCAGGAAAGGAGAGTGTCTGTGGTTGAAATTACATGCTCAGTGTACTTACGATCTCTGTGGTGCTAGTGGACACAGTGGGCCCAAGCGGGGCTCCTAGGCTGAGGAGGGTGAATGAAGAAGGGTCCTCGCATGGCTGGTGCACTGAGGAACACGGCACCCACACCCAGCCCTTCCTGCCTCCTCTATTTGACTGTGAGAACTGCCATGATGGCGGGCCAGTGCCTCTTGAAGATCTGGGACCAGACAGACCCTCGCTGGCTTACCTACCGGGGCCCTGGCCCTGGGACCCCGGGGTTTTGGGAGCCTGAGTCCAGCTGGTGTGAAAGCCAGTCAGACCAGGGGCCAAACACATTCCAGGGTCTTTGTCCAGAGGCTGGCCGCTGTTCCTGGTAAGATGATGACCCAAGAAGCAGGAAGTGACTCTGCCCATCCATCAAAAAGACAGTGTTTTTATTACAGAAATTTTCAGACACAGACAGAACTGGAGAGAATTATATAATGAACACCTGAATGCTGCCACGGAGTTTCAACCATTATCAACTTTTGGACAGTCTGTTTCCTTCTGTACTCCACCCATGTTCTCACGTGTCCACACCTGCCATTTTCATACTTGTAGAAAATTACTTGAATTCCTCAATCTCATTGTTCATGCTTTCTGGATTGTCTATCATTTATTTTATAGTTTTTAAAAATTTGAGGGGAACACAATTAAGGGCCATGCATTATAATTGGTTGAGAAACCTGTTTTAGTCTATAAACCCCCTCTGTCTCTTTTTTAGATATTGACTTTTCTTTTTCTTTTCTTTTCTCCCCCGACTTTTTTTTTTTTTTTTTCTGGTGGTGATTGTTGTTATAGAAAAAGGGCCAGGGGCACCTGGTTGGGTCAGTTGGGTGTGTGACTCTTGATTTTGGCTCAGGTGGTGATCTCGGGGGTTGTGAGATTGAGCCCCGTGTCAGGCTCCACACTCGGTGGGAAATCTGTAGGAGATTCTCACTCTCCCTTTGCCCCTCCCCCTGCTTGCATTTTTTCTCTATCTCTAAAATAAGTAAATAAATATTTAAAATAAAAAAAGGAAAATGGGCCATATTTCACTGTGTTTGCCGATTCAATTCTCAGGGTGTAATTTAGCCTGTTCCTCTGTCCCCTGTAGTCCCTGAACGCTGGTCCTTAGATCTGGAGGCTCCAGCAGGGGCTTATGGGGCACTGATTCCAGGCAATGTGGCTCCCATCCATCTAGAGGCACCTTCTGTCTAGCTCTCTCTGTTTCTGATGGAAGCTGCCACCGACGGTCGGTCGCCCTGACTCAGGGCTGTAAGACAACACCACTCCAACTTTCTCTTTCCTTCTTTCTTTATCAGCTGGAGACATTCCACAAATTGTCCCTTAATAACAATTTGGTTGCATTGCATTTACAGAGAAAAGGTAGGGTAAATGCTTCATTTTTATTGTTCACTTATCATTTCTCAGAATAATAAGATGGTACTCCAGCACAGCCAAAATTGACCACTTAAGTTTGGGTTATTATTATTATTATGAACTCACAGATTAAAATGTATTTGAAGTGTTATAATCCATTGCAGATATTTTCATATTAATGCTCAACCAGTGTCTGATGCTTCTGAAAAGTGAGGAAATCCTGCCTGGGGTCCTCAGACTGGCCCCTCTGCACTCCCACTGCCTCACAACCATAACTGAGTCAGAGGTCCAAGCCTGATCCCTCAGGCCCACCTCCCGGAGACCTGAAACATGTGGAGGGTGGATGGAGCACTTCTGATCGAAACAGACTTCTTTGCCAGGTGGGAAGAGGATGAAGGTCAGTTCAACCCACCTGGGCTGGCTTCCTGGGGCCGCAGGTAGACAGGATGCCCCTGCACGTGGAAGGCAGCGGGGACGGGATGTGGTACAGTGTGAGACTGAATGAGTATTAGATGTCCTTGTTGCTGTCCCAGTCAAGAGCCCCATCATGCTCAGGTCAGCCCTCCAGGTACTGACTCTGGGGAGCCCTGGGACAGAAGAAAATGACTGCACACGCACCACCAGTTCTCAGAGCAAGGCCAACGTACAGCTGGGGCAGGGGCTGGAGCAGGGGAGCCGGCGTCCGATCGTGCTCCCCTGACTGCCCCATCACAGGAACGAAGGAGTCAGACAAACACTTGCAGTAACCTTTGGTCCTCTGAGTTGGCATTCAGGTATCTCTTCAGGGGTCCCTTGGGGAACCGAAGGCCAGGGGAGGGGAGGTTCCAGATGCTGGAAGCGCTGGTTGCAAGGATGCCCTAGTGGGCCCACTTGGAAAAGTCTTCTGGGTGTGATGTGTGCTGAAATGACGAAATCTTTGGATGTTCTTGTTCTACGATGAGTCCTAAGGTGCGTAACTCTAAACCCCTGTGAGCCACCCAGCTTGGGCCCTGCAGTCCCAAGGAAGACAGCCTTCCAGGGCCCCCAAGTCACGGCATTCCTGCCTGAATGCTCTCTTAAAATGCATGCCAGTTGCGAGGGCTTACGTTTATAGAGAGTCAGAGAGGTATATAAATACATACATTACGTTTATATTACATATGATCACTACTTCCCAGAGAATCATGATTATACTCTACCAATCTGTTTTCTGGGCCTATAGTTAAACTTACATTGTGTGTACACACATACACACATAGAAAACACACAGATTTTCATACAGCTACATTCACACATAAAGTACGTGTGTATATGTGCTTATATATTTATCTTTGTTAATACATATCAATATATCAGTGGTCGTATAAAATATTTGTTATTGGCACAGTTATAAACAAATGTGTCAGTGGGCCAAAGCCTCTGTAGTATAGAATTCGATTCAGGACAAACAGTAATAGATCAAAGAGGTGGTAAATGACCAGTGAGCTGATAGCCTCATAGAAATGGATACCCACATGGAAAAATGTCATGACATCCTAATACTCTAGACACAGAAGGTAATCCTCGGTGATTGAAGAACTCATCAGAAGAATGGAGGAGGGGGCACCTGGGTGGCTCAGTCCCCCCCTCACAACTGGCATGCATTTTTTTTTTTAAAGATTTTATTTATTTATTTGACAGAGAGAGATCACAAGCAGACGGAGAGGCAGGCAGAGAGAGAGAGAGAGAGAGAGAGGGAAGCAGGCTCCCCGCTGAGCAGAGAGCCCGACATGGGACTCGATCCCAGGACCCCGAGATCACGACCCGAGCCGAAGGCAGCGGCCTAACCCACTGAGCCACCCAGGCGCCCCAACAACTGGCATGCATTTTAAGGGAGCAGACCACCTTTGAGGTCCCACGCCCAGGGCGGCCAGCCTGTTCAGTCTGCAGTGGCACTGCCTTGGGACCCGGGGATGGGTGCACAGCTCCCTCCCCAAGGTCATCCACAGAGATTTCTCAGTGGCTCTGCCTTCCTCCTAGTCTGGGGAGCCCTCCCTGTTCCTGCTCCTTGCCCCTAAGAGAGGCACTTTCTGCTCTCCTCCAGCCCTGGGTCTTAGACTTTGGGTTACAAAGTCTTTAAACACATGGACGTTGAGGGAAGCCACCCTGAAGCCATGAAAATGTGTGTCCACATGAAGACAAATACTGACAGCAGCCCCATTCACCCTAGCCCTGGCTGGTGACCATGCACAGACCCTCGGACTGCCGAGCAGGGGCACACATGGCCCTCCTAGCAGGCAGGCAGCTGCTGACCCCTCTGATGGCTCCATCAAATTCATTTATTTTGAAAAGCAATACTTTCTGAATGACCTTTGTTACTATGGGAGAGCTATTAAACCAGACTCTATTAATACCGAGTGGCACCAGAAGACCTTAATTAAGCCAGCACCCAAGGGTTCCCCAGAAGCTCTAGGCTGGGCCTCGAAACGGGCTTTCCTTCCAGGTCATCACCCTGGGACTCGTTCTGGTTGACGTGAGTGTTGGGGGAGGGGCGCATCGGGCCTGCTCCTGCTGAGTGCCCCATGGTGGCTGGACTGGGTCAGACCCCTGTCCTGTGAGTGGCCTACACTGGAGCTGTGATCACTTGGGAACCCGGGACAGCTGTCACACCGCTGTCCTCAGAAGCATCCCTGTGTACCCTGGTGCAGCTGAAGGACCGTTCCCTCTGACCCCACATCCACCACGGGGCAGGGCGGGGCTCTTCTGGAGAATACCTGTGGGCACAGCCTCCCTGCTGCTCTGAGATCGAGGTACACAGGCTCTCGTCAACCACCCCCTCAACCTGCACGCGCCTTGATTCGTCCCATGGATCTCTCTCCTCTCTGTACTGCAACCTCTCCAAGCACAGAGACCTGATTTTACTGGGTTTACTGGTATAACTCCAGCCCCTCGGCCAGCGGCGAGCCCATGGCCGTGGACACTCAAGGTGGGCAGCGAATGAGCAAAGACACACGATTCAGTTCTTTTCACGGTAGAAGCGCATTCTGGAGCCGGAGGGCACCGTAGGCAGAGTAACGCCTTGACGGTTGTTCCTTCCAATGTTTCTGTGAAGTTTTTCAAGCAAAGAGTTGAAAGCATTTTATAATGAACATCCAGATACCCAACAGATGCCGGATTTGCATCACCACGTGCCCACCCGTCCTTCCGTCCGTCTGTCCCTTCTGCAACCCATCTTTTATTTTATGCATTTCAAGGTAAGTGATGGATGTCAGTGCCTGTCTCCCAGGGAGTTTTGCACGATTATCATTAGTCAGAGCCCAACGGCTGGTTTTGGGTTTTCGTGCAAGTTTCGTAGACAGTGAAATGAATAGATCTTTCTGCTCAGGCAGCCCGGCTGAAGGCTTGTCTGTCCATCCAACTGCTGCTATCATCCCGCCAGGGCTGGGCTCACTCCCTCTGCCAGAGTTTCGTCATCCCCTCCCTCCTCCTGGCTTGCTTCTAGCTCCGGAAGATGAGAGGTGTGGTCCCTGATGGGAGGTCTGCCTTCTTTTCTCAGCTCACAGTGGCAGGTGCTCCTCTGAGCACCGTCTCTGTGGCGTCCCACAAGCATACCATTGATGAGTCTGGACAGACTGTGGACTTGTGTGATCCAAACCCCGACAGATGCAGAGCATGGCCCCCGAAAGTCCCCCAGGTCTCTTCCCTCCCATTCCAAGCTCATGGATCCACAGAGGCAGCCCTGCTCCAAGTCAGACACTGCTGGTTAGGCTTCCTGGTTCTGGGGCTTCACATACACGTAGGGTTGTGCAGAACACACTCTTGCACTCAAGGCAAGCCCCACTCGGGAACGTTTCCGAGATGCACTCGCTGCTTCACGTGTAAGGATGACTGTTCCTCTGCTGAGTCGTTCTGCATGGAACGGGTGTCCCACAGCACATGGACTCAACCCCTGTCGGTTGTTGGATCACAGGGCTGGGACCGGTGCTTGGTTCTTACGGTACAGCTGTAGGACTTCTTGTCCAGGCAGGGTGGAATTCCTGGATCATAAGACAGCTAGGGGAGCATTTAGTCTTATGATAACCCTTTTTGATCATGGACCCTCTCTTGATGATCTCTCCTGTGTTATGTGGAAGTCATTTCCTCTCTTCGTGTTTTCGGCTTCTCTCACCCATAGACCCACGGTTTCAGCTGGAAATAGTCATGAGAAATGATCATAAAATCCACTTGCTCTACAAATATCAGCGGCCTTCCCCATGGCAGGCCCTAGCTGAGCTGTGGGCGCCCAGAATGAGACCCTCTCTTTGGTCTTACTGAGTAGGGGGGCCAAATCCCCACTCACGGCTGCCGGCTGAGGTCAGACCATAAACATCCTCAAAATTTGGTGGCTAAAGATGGTGACCTCCCCCAAGCAGTTTTTTCTGACTTTCTAGAGAGACAGTGGCTTGTTTCGCCTTCCAAGGGCATAAAGTTCTTTTGTCTTAGGAAAATAACCATAATGGGCCTTTTGCTTACGCGAAGGGAAAGCAAATCCCGTCTGCGGCAGAAAAGCTCTAGTCAGCAAGGAGCTAAATTGCTCTGGTAACGAGGTAAACGGCTGTCTTCCTGGGGGTAGAACTGCATCTTTGTGGATGATGTTTGCTTTAGGAAATTTCTTTTAAATATGGATTTAGTCTGCAAGCAGCAGGGAAGGAGGGAGGCCGGGCTCCCACTTTTTGCCACACTGGTGCAAATCAGACCCTTGGGAAAGGGATGGATGTGCTGACCTTGCTGCTCAGCGTTGGCCCGGTTGAGCCTCGGCCCTGGAGGCATGGGGGCCCTTGCCTAGCATGGGGCCAGGAGGGTTTGCTGGTGCAGATGTGTGGGTCACAGCAGCCACCAGAGCCCCTGGAGGGGCAGGAGTGTCCACGCAGCTCTCATAGGCTTGGCCATGTGCCAGGGTTTAAATAAGCAAGTGCCTGGTGTTGCGTCTAATGAGGCCCAAGCACCTGGGACCCAATGCCCCCACGACCCAGCAGGTGCACACTCATGCCCGGATGAAGGCCTCAGCCCCGCAAGGACCAACCTTCCTGTCCCCCTCCTTCCTGGCTTCCCCTAGCCGATCCTCCTGGCCTCCACTGCAAGAAAGGCTCCTGACTTGGGAGAATCGTACATGATCTCGTGGGACTCACATCCCGGGCATAGGGACCATGATGCAAATCTGGTGACATACATTGTGGGAAGGACAGACAACTGTGGACATCCAGAGATGGGAGGGGCCCCCAGCCAGTGGAGACCCCATGGAGGTGGTGGCAGGGACTGTAGCCTGGAAGGACAGGGGGACTCAGATTCAGGGCCTAGGGGCAGAGACACCAGCAGGAGCAACGTAGGAGGGGTGGGCCCAGCCAGGAGCAGAGCCGGGGATCCCGGCCTCAGCAGGGAAAGAGGAGGGTGAGGACTGCCTGCCAGGCGGGACCAGACAAGAAGTGGGCAGATGACAGAGAAGGGATGCAGAGAGCTAGTTAGAGTGACACTACCTCAGTTTCTCGGCACTGATGAGGCCCCAGGCAGCACACTGCTACATGACGGGTTGTATCTCGTGGAAAGTACCGTGATGCCTGTTTCACAGAAGAACCCACTGCTTGGAGAGCTCAGGGTAGCTGTCCACTGGGAACGCCCACAGCCAAGCCAGGGCCCAAACGAGCTGTGGTTAAGATGTGATGCTGTGTTCCAGGCGTCACCTCATTTGGACCCCCTGACACCTGTGGGAGGCAGGCTGGGTAAACACAGCCACCCCCATGGGGGGAATAGGGAGGCAGTATCTCCCATGCCACACCCCGGTCAAGGTGGGGGATGGAGGCTGGCCAGACTGGCTTTGTGTGGAGGGACAAGTGAGGACGAGCTCCCCACCTTCCCCCATCACGATGGGGTACCTGGTCCCTAAAGAAGCCCAAGGCCTAACCAGGGCTCCTGCAGGTGGCTGACGTGGCAGTGGGATCCTGGCTGAGAAAGGGTCCACTCTGCCCTTGCCACAACGGGAGATGAGCAGCAGGGGTCATGGAATGTTGAGGATTGGAGACCGAAAACCTGAGGTCAGGTGTGCGACCTTGAACTTTGCCGGGAGCGTGAACATAGTGAGAGCCGGGGAGCCGGCTTCTGGTTCTCAGACAGGTCAGGAAGCTCACCGCCTTGGCCCAGCATGACCCTTGGAGCCCACACCACGCACAGCGGGAACCACGGCCAATTACCTGCTCCAGGCTGGGGCCCGGACTGCCAGAGGGGTGAGAGCCCTCCAGGGACGTACCGCCATCCAGGTGGGTTACGTGGGCCTGGGGGAGGAGAAGGCATGACCTGGGCAAAGATGCGTCCGCGGACAGGAGGCCGTTTGTCCAAACGGGCCACAGAGAGGTTCTGCTCGTGTCTGGAGGATGGGATGAAGCCATGCAGGGTGGCCACTGCAGAGACCCATTCTCCCCAGGCAGTGACCCTCCAGCCACTTTCTCCCTGCACAAACCCCCCACACAGGGCCTTCTGTTCAGGCTCATGGCTTGGCTACCGCGATGCGGGAGTCCTAAAATTTGCTCGTATCTCTCTGGATGCCTCCACTCACGAGTTCTCTGCACACATGCACACGCACACATGCACACACACAAACACGCACACACACATGCACACCCCACCCCACACCCGCATTTTCCCTGTGTGCTGAGCGACAAGAGCAGGGCCTGCCAGGGACCCAGCCCCCCTCAAACTCACCTTCCCCGGCAAGCATGGAGCGGGGCTTCATCCCCTTGGCTTGGCCTAGCGAGGTTAGGACCACCTCTGCCTGTCCCCCCTGCTCCCAGCCTGGAAGGTGATCCCCGTGGTCTGAGACTGTCCCCACCATGGGCTGAACCCCTCATCCTGGAGAATCACCATGTCAACACTGTGGGGCGGGGGACCATAGCAGCTGTTACCACCCACAGAGACCTGGGCCCCCTGAGGTGACTTTTTCTGTGCCAAGCAATTTCAGACATGAGCTCATTGACTCGTTTCCAGAGGGGAGGGGCTGGTGGCTCAGGGGATCCATGTTGGGCTCAGGGCTGGGGGGACTCGGGGCTCAGCAGGGCTGTGGCCTCAGGCGTATTCCTGGCCCCCAGTCTGCAATCCAGCAGGAGACCCAAACACAGACGTAATCAGAGGAACCTGTGCCCATCGCCACCCCTGCTCAGCAGGTCCAGTCAACTGAGAAGCCCCAACAGTCCCCACCACCACAGGGCACCCACTGTCAGCCTGGGCCAGGTCCTCTCCCCAATCCACAAACCCTTCCTCGGGGACTTTTCCTGCTCTGGGCTGGACCCCCGGCCAGACTCTGCCGCTCATGAGCTCACGCCCACGCTGTGCGGACACTGTGGGCACAAGGGTCAGACCCACACTGGCTCTGTGGATGGAGATCAATGGGCCCTTTTGTGACTCAGGATGACAGGGTGCCTGACACTAGAAAGGATTATCTATGCCCAAGAGGGGCTGACCAGGGAGCGGACCTGTCCATAAGACTAGACCTAACAGCTGGACCCATTGCTAATGTTTTAATGCTAAACCTAGGCCGTTTAGCAACAAACCTCCAGGCATTGCCACCAAGTCTCCTAGGACGACCACGTGCTGCTGAGGTCACAGCCCTCTGCAAGGTAGGCAGGACAGTCGGACTTCACAGAGCAGAGACTGAGGCTCACACTGGCCCCAGAAGAATGCACCGGTGGAAAGCAATGACCTCGGTCCCCTCACTTCTTGGTGGTCCTTCCAGCAGCGTCTAAGGATCTCAGGGTACCACACAATAAGGAGGAAGGTGTGGCCTCATCTTGGAGCTCATGGCCTGGGAGGCACCAGGCATGAGATAAGAGTCCCTGTCCATCCCTTCTGGGGACAGCAGGGGCGACCGAAGCTGGCTGGACAACTGCCCTCTGTGTCTGCAGCTTTTAGAGTGTGCATTGAAGCTGGGGCTCCACCCTGCCCCCCTTCTAAAAGCCACTGTGTTCTCAGGGACCAGTGCCCACATGGGGGCCCCTTCTGGGCCCAGACACAGCGATTCCATCTGCAGACAACTGATGCAACTGTGGTGGCTGTGGGGCGTCCTGGAGCGGTGGTCGGGGCCCCGGGAGGGATGTGGCAGCCCAGAGTCAGTCGCGTGGCCTTGGTGTCACCAAATAAGCAGAAAGGACAGGTGAGAAGGACTCAGGTGTGTGGGTCTTGAGCTTACTGAAGGCTGATGGCTTGTCGGCAAGCACTCAGGGGTCTGGCAGACCTCTGCCGCCACTGACCCCAGCAGCCAGATGTGACCACCCTGACCTGGCAGTGACTCTCCCACCTGGCACAAGGCAGGACTTTCCTCCCTAGGTGGGAACTTGGGGTTTTGTTGGCGGGTGGCAGTTGGTGGGGCACCAGCACAACAGAAAGGCAGAAGCCAAGTTAGAACCCTCCAGCCGGCCCCTGGCTTCGTGGTCCAGGTTTGTCTTTCGTATCTGTGGGGTGAGGGCAGGATCCCACTGAAAGGGGCTCTGGGCTCCCAGGCATTGCTGGGGGTGCCCAGAGCTGCTGGGGATCCAGCCATGTCCCGGCTCCAGTCCTAACGCACGGGGCAGGTGGAGGGGATGGCGTCCTCCACCCTAACCCCCTCACCAGGGACCACCCAGTCTTCCCCTACTTACTGCAGGTGGGGAGGCTGGACCAGCTGGCTGAGGGCTGATAAGGGACAGCCAGGCGAGAGAGAAGGGGTGGCAGAGACGTGTGCTGTGCTGAGGGGCCATCTCCGGAGACCCTGCAGGACTTCCTCAGTCGCAGCAGGGGTCCTGAGAGTTGGCTCCGCCCCCAGAGCCCCACCCTGGCCCCCAGCAGGTTAATCACCCCAGAGGCTCAATCCTGCAAAGGCAGAGATCGGACTCTTCCTGCCCAGAGAGAGTCAAGCGCTTTCAGGGGCGTTCGCCAAGCTCGGGAGACTGGTGCACGAGGTCAGAAGGCCATGGGGTCCTGTAGGGACAGAATCATAAGAGTTTCATTGGCAAGTCCCATGTGGGAGTCACCTCCTCCTGGGAGCCCTCATCCTTTTAATGGGGCCGGGTGCCCATCCCAGGCCTCCCTCCACTCCTGGACACCACACAGTTGACGAAGCTGACTATGCCGGTTTGCACCTCTGTCTCCTGTCCTGGAGCCCACCCCATGGTCTGCTGCCTGAGTAGGGGCCGCATTGATGCCATCGTGCATCCCCCCACCCAGCACGGCCTGGCCCACAGCTGGGATCCCTGAGCCTGTCCACATGAGCAGAAGGGGGCCCCGCTCCCACCGAGCAAGCCCTCAGATGAGCTCCTTTCTTGGCAAGTTCCCAGCCTGGGCACCTACGCCCACCGCTCCAATGGCCCAAATCCTTCTGTAGACGCAGCAGTTCACCTGAGTCAGTTCTCGGACGGGGGTGCAGGACTGGCTCTGTGTCACCTGCCTGCTATGTCACCTAAAGGGTCAGGCTTGTCTGGCCCCGAGTCCTGGGCCAGCCCTGCCCTCTGGATGAGAGGCTGACCCCGGGCCCAGGAGAGCTGGAGGGGCAGGCCACTGTACAGAGACTCATGACATGTCACTGTGTGACCCGAGCACAGAGCTGGGTGGTTACCTGGGGCTGAGAGGCCCCATGGGTTGTCTGTGGACTCAAATCAAACACTTCTGAGAGCTTAGGATAGGCAGCGCTCACCAGAGTGAGCTGGGGGGGGGGGGGGCTTGTCATTGCATAGCCAATAGAGGCAAAGTGTGTAGGGATGCAGGCAGGGGACCCAGATCCAGGATCCGGGCAAGAGCCTCAGTATCCTGGTCCCGGGCAGAGGGCCCCAGATCCAGGTCCTGCACAGGGGACTCCATATCCAAGCCCCGGGGAAAAATCTGGGGACTCCCCTGTGCCCTGTGTCAGGAGAGGAGCCAGATCTCTAAAGGGGTCCCCACTGGTGGAGACAGCCCTAAGTCTAATATCCAACCACTCATTCTACACTGGCAGCTGGCTCCCTGGCTCCCACTGGGGATTACTCTGAGGGGGGAGAACAGAGGTCCCCTCTCATCGCCTCATTGGCGCCCTCTGCTCAGTCATCCCTGGGACTCCAGACACTTCTGAGTAAAGGGCTCCTCCTCCTTGGGAGGCACCTGCGGTCCCGCCTGTGCTCAGGAGGGCAGTAGGGAAGTCTTTTTGCGCACCTGCCAGCCAGCTGCCCCCACTGTCACTGCCTCGGGCTGGGGACGCGCCCTGAGCTCAGGGGGCCTGCTGGCATCTCCCCTGGTCTCCGCCTGCCTTGGGCTCTCCTGGCAGTGGGGAGACGGGCATTAGGGAGCCCACGCAGTTGGTGGGAAGGGCAGGAATGCAGGATTGAGCCATTCCCAGAGACAGCGGAGAAACAATGGGCCCAGTTCCGCACTCCGCCAGTGGGCCGGCCAACCACACATGCCAAATGGGATGAGCAATGCCACGACCTCTTACCAGGCACCCAGCATCAGAGGCACCCCAGGGGCGGGAGATGCCAATTAGCTTCGCCTCTCAACAGCTTCTTTTAGCCAAGTCCCTCCGGGCAAACACCTGCGACGCCCACCTGGCTCCTGGGAGGGAATTCCCTGCTGAGCTGGGTCCTGGGCTTGGGATCTCCAAGGCTGCAGGCCTCTCGCTGCCCATGTCTCCCGCAGGAAAGCCAGAATGAGGGGCGGTCAGCCCGCTCAGGTTTAAACTTGGCTGAGAGGAGGCGGTGGGTGCTGCTAGGCAGAGGAACTCTGGGATAGGTGAGTTCCCCTGGGTGCCAGTGGTCACCTGAGCACCTGGCTTGGACGCACCCACGATCACCAATTACCATGTGACCGGCCCAGGACAGTCACGGGGTGCCTGGAGACCAAGAGCGGTGCGTGCTCACACTCACCCAGTGGGGTCCAGGCAGCTGGGGCTGGAGCCGGCAGGGGGCGGGGCAGAGTGGGATCCTGTGCTGCAGGGCTCTGGGCAGGGGCCTAGAGACACCCGGGGGTGTGGGGACCAGGCAGCCCCACTCTTTCCTTGTCTTCATGTGAAAGAGGAAGCCCGAAAAATGACAGTCCCTCCCCGCGGGTAGGGGACACATTTTCAATCCGCAGATGTGGGGCAGCTCCCTGCTTAGTGTGTCTTCCCTCAGGCATGGGCGCTCCCTGGGCCAGCCTCCTGCCTCTGCTGCTCTGCTTCTCTCTCCCTCCCACGTCTGGCCCCCTGGAGCCCCTGTGCCCACCCTGGGATGCTCCGAGCCTTCCCAGTCCTGGAGCCTGAGGCAGCCCACGAACAGCTCCTGGGGGGTGGGGTCGCTGATGGCCCATCTGCCTGCACCCCGGGGAACCTTGCAGAATCCCCAAGTTCCTCCAGGGTCAGAATCTCTCTTAGGACCCCACCTTTCCGCCATCCAGCCCCAGCCCTCGAACCCATGCTTCCTCCCCTGTCTCCTGTGAGCACCCCAGACACGCCAGCCTCACCCCTTCCGGACTGGCCAGCAGGGCCCTCTGCTGCTGCTTGGTACTAACTGGACCCCAGAGGGCAGCACCCACCCAGCCCAGGCCTCCCCAGCCCCGTCCCCCACCCGGTCCCTGGACCTGTCCCTGTGACCTGGGGATCTCGGCCCAGCCAGGAGAAAGGAAAGGCAAGCATGAAGGAGGGCCACGGCCTGGTGGGGCCTGGGAGACTCCCCTGAGCCCCCTCAGACCTTGGACTCCCCCATTCACCGTCCTCCCCCGCCCCAGGGCTGGCTCCTCTCCCGAGGGCGCCAAGGCAGCCCCAGCAGGAGGGATGGTGCTGGTCAATGCCAGGCAGGTCCACCCATTTCCCCGGCAGGCAGACCTCCGGGCCCGTGCCAGCTGCTCCAGGCCCAGGGCTGTTTCCGGGCCAGGCTGGGGTTGCTGTGGGCTGCATGTGTCCTTGTGTCTGTGACAAGTTCTCCAATAAAGGGCCCACCTTGCTTCTCCGTGGAAATTAGGAAATTAGGACGGGGTCCAATTGGAACGGAAAAGCTAGGCATGCCGGGGTCCCGTCCTGTCCAGGGTGCAACTGCTATATCCCGGCCTGGTGTTGGCTTAGCTGGTTCTGCAGCTGGACGGGGCAGGAGGAGGAGATGAGTGGCCAAAGCTGCTGCAGGGTGGCAGGTAGAGGGGTTGGGGTGGGGCTGTGGGGGGTGTGGGGGCGGCGGGGGCCAGAAGGGGGCTCCTTGTTAATCTCCCCATCCAGACCTGCCTCCATCAAGCCTTCCTCAGTGCCAGTCTGGGTGCTGGGAAGGAGGGTGTTTCCCGGCTCTGTTTGCTTTTTCTTGCTTTAGGGAGTATGTCTCAGGTTGCCCCCTGCCTGTCAGTGCACCCTGCTCTTGCTTCCCTGGGTCCTGGGGATGCCCCCAGGAAGTGTGCTCTTTGGAAGGAAAGATGTCCCAAACTGGCTTTTGAGAGGAGGCTCCCGTGTGTAGGATGGTGGCTCTTCTTCCACCCCTCCCAACTGCACCCCCATTGTGGAGACAGGGCTCTGGGGTCCCTGCTTCCGGTGGGGTCTGGGCCATGTTCATAATCCTACGCTGCAATCATACGTTGCCCCAGGGGAAGACACATGTTCTTTTCCTCCCGCTGTCAAATCTCTGCACGTGTCTTAAAGTTAGTGTGCATAACTCACCTTCCTAATGTTTCTGCTTGGGAATCCTTTAAATTCAGAGCCACTTAAAGTCTCTGGGATGTGCTTTAGGATCAGAAAGAGCCCTGTGATCCCGCTGGTTGCTCGTAGGGCCTCCCAGGTCGGGGATCCTCTGTGGACCACTCCCTGCCCCCCTCAGGTCCACCGTTTATTCAGCAAATGGAGCAGGATACCAAGAAAAGCCTTTGGTCCTGAGGAGACAGACCCGTCCCCGGAGCCTCACCACCAGCCCCCACCCCCTTGTTCAGCTCAGACAGGACTTGGCCCGTGTGCCCTCCTTCCTGTGGTGGAGAAGAGTCCCAGCGAGCAGACTCTGGGCCCAGCACAAGGCCATGGGGGACCCTACACGCTTCGCTGTGTCTGTGGAGGGCCGGGTCCCTCTTGTTGGGAGAGCGTAGAGCTGCTTCGTGGCCTCCAGGAAAGTGAGAGAATTAGTGGTGAGCCCACTCCCTGGCCAGCCAGGCAGGCTGCTTTGACACGCAGCTCTCCTGTGGCTTAGAGATGGTTACGCAAGGGCAGTTGCGGACGGCTGGGGGCGGCCGGGGCTGAGCCCCTTCGTGGTCTCAAGCAATGATTAAATTCATCTGAAAGTCAAATAAGAACCACAAATCAGAAACAGAATTAGCAAGTAAACAGGGTCTGTGGGATTTGATCTGGATGTGTTTGCGGGAAATGGCCAGGGTCCCCTCCCATCTGCTGAGGCTTGGCCTCCCTGGAGGCCCCGGGCCCAGGTCACACTTTCCATGAGCCAGGTCACGGAATTGGACGTGACATTTCTGGGCAAGAGCAAGAGTGAACACCCAGCAGCCAACTGTCAGCAGCCAAATGTCCGCTGGCTGGTGAGACCAGTGCTCTACAGAAAACCAGTCCCCAGGCCTGTGGAGCAACACACGGGTTTGCCAGACCTCCTCCCAACCCATGTTTAAGGCCCTTGAGGCCCGGTGCTCCTATCTGAGGGTGGGTGTTTGAACCTACCCATCGGTCCCAGGGCTTCAGGGCCAGGCCATAACCAGGAATGAGCACAGATGGCCCCAGACGCCCGAGTTCAAACTCCGTGTCAGCATGACCAGTGTAGACATGCATGGAACTCTCGCTCCCGCCCACCGGCCCAGTGGAGCTGCATGCTTTCCCTCTCCACTCTGACTCTGGGGCTGGTCTTGCTTTTAGAAGAAATGTTTCCACTCCCCCACTTTCCAAACATTTTCTCAATTTCCCATGCATGCACAAACACACACACACACACACACACACACACACATTCCTTCCCGGGAACAGCCTCGGGCTCAACCCGCCTGGTTCCAGGGCCGATGACGTGTGTTAGTTGCTGGCAGAGAGCGGGAGCAGCCGGCAGATGCCCAGCCTGGCAGGACAAGGTTGCTCTTGGGATGTGAGCAAGTGAGTCCTCTGCACCCCAGTTTCTCACCGCTCTCAGTACTAAGCACCCCACAAAGCCAGCATGTGGGGGCATGGTCAGGGTCCTTGAGGACCATTCCCAGGTGCGTCCACTCTGGGCTGGCTTCTGGGACCTGTCTCCTTACACGTGAAGCCAGGTGGGAAACATTGGTGGGGGGTTAGTTGCTGTGGCCCAGTGGGCATGTGCCTGGTCCCGACATTCCAGAACAGCCTTGACCATGGCCCCTGGCCCTTCCAGGGAGCTACCCACAGGATGGCTGACACCCACTCCTGTGCCTGGTGAGCTGTGACGCCAGCAGAGCCACTCACTGTGAGGAACACATGGGGCCCCTCATGCGCTCAGCAAACATGCTCGGAGCGTGTCCCGTGCCTGTCACCCCCAGAGGGTCAGAGAAACAGCTGTGAGCCAGACAGTCCATGCATGCCTCCCCCGATGGTTCAATTTCTCGGGGAAGAAGCAGACAGAAAACCCATAAATGACAAAAGTGATTGTGTTGCTTCATGAGGAGTGTTCTGAAGAGACTGAAGCCAGGAAGGGGCATGGGAATGCCAGGGGGGTGGGAATAGACCTTCTGACAGTGGTCAGGGATAGCCTCACTGGGGCATAAGCCTGGGAGGACCCAGGGCAGGTGGGACTGGGGATATGCAGGGGTGGGGTAGGAGAGCACATCTGAATGACTGCCTGGAGTCCCTGGCCTGGAGGGGGGCCCGTCCCCTCACAGCAGCCCTTCTGAGTCCCCTGTGGCATGTTTAGCCACATCTTGGGAGAACTGAAGGAAGGTTCGCCTGAGCACATGCGCCCCTGTGTCTGCATTGTGCTGTGGTGTGTGAATGTCTCCGTTTAGGTGGTGAAACAAAGCCATCACTTTTTTATTCTTCCGGGGTTTTGTGTGTAGAAAGACCTTGCCCATGATATCAGACACCTGCTTGGGGTCACTCCTATTAGTCTGTGACTCTGTCTTCACCACGGCCTCTGTAATCTGCCTGGAAGGTGCTCTGTGCGGGGGACATAAAGGCCAATGGGAAAGCCAGGTTGAGCGGTCGCCCCAACAGCATCAAGCGTGAGAGCTCGCCATGCCCTCCCCTCAGGGGTTTATTAATGCATGGGTCCTCAGCAGAGCACAGGCATGGCTGGCCCTTCTCCACGAGGCCTTGAGGGGCCTGGTCTCCGTCCCCGTGGGGCTCTCTGCACACTGAGCTCACCCGTACCCGCTTTGCCCCTTCTCGACTCCTAGCTCCCAGAAGAACCCCTCTCCCTGGAGTCCGCCCTCTCTTCAGCAGCACCCCTGCCCTGAGCCAGACCTCTGCGACTCTTTCCCTCAGGGGCCACGCTCCCGTCCTGCCCTGTTAAGGCCACCACAGCCCCTCACTCATAGTGTCCCCTTCCTGCTCCAGATCCCTCTCTTTCTCCGCAACTGACACTGGAAGTCCCAGTTATTTTGTTTTATTTTCAAGTTTTTATTTAAATTTCAGTTAGTTAGCATACAATGTGATATTAGTGCCAGAATCATTGTTTCTACAAAACACCCTGTACTCGTCACAAGTGCACTCCCTAATCCCCACACCTAATTCCTTGTTCTCTGGTGCAATGAAGTCTTCTATTCTCAACTTTTCAAGAGCAAGTGAGATAAACCTGTCACAGGGCCCCTCCCAGGAGCACAGAGGGAGTAGGGACAGTGACAGCTGCCCTTGACCCTTGTGTGGGCAGGCGTTCTGAAGACAAGTTTGAATCACTCCTTGTCTTCCTGTCACCCTCGCAGTGGACATCGAGAATGGGGACACTTTGGAATGTGGGAATTGGGGGAGGCTCTCACAACTCATTTTGGGATCCAATACACCAGAAGGTATATTTTGACTTGTCCAGCTGCCCCGTGGGTCTGGGAGGGGTGCCCTGAAGCTGAGGCGATGGGGCCGGCAGGGCCTCTGGGGGAGATGTCCTATGGAACCTGCGGGATCTCCCTGGGAGGGTCCCAGCATCGCAAGCGGGTGAGGTGGCGGCCCCTGAGCCTGGCCAGAGGAAGAGCAAAAGATCTGACAGTTGCCCCAGCCTGGCATGGCACAGGACAGCTCCAGGCTTTGGGATCCCCACACTGCCCCTGACTCTGAGGCTGCTTCCAGGACCCCACCTGCACAAACACCTGCCATCCCCCCTCAGCACAGCCGAGTGAGTGCCGGGGTCAGACCCACAGATGCGCAGGAACTTCTCTTTCTTCCGTGTGTCCTTGTCTCCTCAACAGAGACGGCCCCTGCCACCCACAGCCTGACCCCCCCCCCCCACCCTGTTCTCCCACCTGCTGGGAATTCAAATCCCATTTGAATGGGATAGAGAGATCCACTAACCAAGGTAGTCTGGCTCTGGGGTGCCAGTCTCACCAGTGCTCTGTGGCTTCCCCACTCTACCTGGGAGACCAAAGCCTGATGCGGCTGGCTGACCCCCTCGGCCCGGGAGAGCAGACAGGAGGCTGCCTTCCTCCCCCACTGGCCCAGTGAGGCAGTCCAGGCCCAAAGCTTCCCTGGGCTTTCTCCAGAAGATGCACTGCCCGGGTCACAGGGCGCATCACAGAAAGACTAGCCCTTGGGTCTAAGTCTGCCCCGTGTTTGGTAATCTGGGGGTCCACGCACAGGGGTTCCCAGAGACCTAAATAACCAAGGAGCCTCCCAGTGCAGAGGGAAAGAACAGTGTCCAGGGGGAGAGGTGGGGGCAGGGAGGGGACATGGAGACTTCTGTGCTGGGTCCCTGGAAGGAGCAGAGGGCAGCCTCAGCTCAGAGCCGGCAGGCATGTCCAGTCCCAATACAGTGGCCTAGTGAGCCCACCTCCTCTGTACCCACACCTCCTCCCACCTCCCTTCCACCCTGCAGAGCTCTCTACCCTAGCTCAAGTGCACCATGGGCGATCAGTACGTACCCCGCTCTCTTCCCGCCCCACTGTCCCTTGACCCCGGGGAAGAGGGGGCTCGTCCTGGTTGTCTTGGCCAGCCATCTGCCCAGACGGTACCATCTGACTCTTTCCTCCATGGGCTCTTCCTTCAAGCCCCTGCCACAATCCCAGCCTCCCATCCTATGGGGATCTCTCCCTACTGGGAGGTATGTACTTTCCACTTTCCTCCTTTCAGACCATTTGAGTGTCGCTGCCTATGGCTCCAGCTCCCAAGGCAAGCACTGATCACTTGGCAAACAGACCTGGGCTCCAGTCCTGAATCTGCTTTCTAGAGACTGGGGAATGCCTACAGCGGTCACCTCTGTAACACGAGGGCAGTGCCCGTGCACAAATGTCATCACAAAGGCACAATGGCACAAGCCGGTGGGCGAATCTGTCGGAGGCTAGAAGTCAGCATAAATACTTGGGTCCCCACGGGAATGACAAGCCTCAGAAATGGCAACTTTGTAGATAAATATGAGATGCTTGCGTTTTAAATGCTTTTAGAAGAATTAGCCATTCAACTAAAACAATGTGTTATGAGAGTTCCACCACAGGCAGGATTAAATTTAATAATTAGGATGACTATAAATCATTTAAGCACTTGAAATAAAAGGCAAAACTCTCAGATTGGATCGAAGAACAAGATTCACTGTAAGTTGTCTACAAGAAATGCGCTTCTCATATGAAGACATAAACAGAACAAAAGCAAAAAGGTCTGAAAAGATATGCTGTGTGAAGGCTAATTGTATGAAAGCCCCTGAGTCTATTAACATCAGACAAAGCAGACTTCGGGACAAAGAACGTCAACAGGAATACGGAGGAACATCCTATCAGGATAAAAGGGTTAATTCATCCAGAGGATACGACGCGTCAAAATACACAAAGCAAAACTGGAACAATTAAAAGGCCAAGTAAGCAAATCCACAAATGTCATTGGAGATGGCAGTGCACCTCTCGGAACAGGTGGACAGTAGACAGAATATCGGGGGGAGGGGCAGGGAGCTCAGCAACCCTGTCCAGCAACCTGCCCCACAAAACTCCCTCAGCGCTCCACCCAGGAGTGAAGGAATGCACGTTCTTTTCAGAAAGATTCTCCAACCTTGTGAAACCCGACACAGGGTCGGCAGCACCCCTGTCATCAGTGGGGAAAGGATTCGGTAAACGGTGCTGGGAATTTGCTGTCCATGCGGAGAAAAATCAAATAAAACCAGATCCTGACTCACATTGTGCCCAAAGATAAAATCCAGGTGGATCCTGGATCCCACCTAATTGTGGAGAACAAATCTTTAGAAGTTTTATAAGAAAATGTACGGAGGTGTTTTGTGTAGGGAAGGACTTATTAAGGAAGTCCTAAAAAACACAAACCATAAAGGACAAATATCAGTTTGATTGTATTAAAAGTACAAACTACATTGAAGGGTTTCATCACAACACTAAGAAAACACTTGTACATGGCTATACCACAGAAACAACTAAAGGGTTAAAATCAATGGACGTCAAGAATTTCTGGGGTGCCTAGATGGCTCAGTCAGTTGAGCATCTGACTCTTGATTTCAGCTCAGGTCGTTATCTCAGGGTTGTGAGATCAAGCCCACATCGAACCTCTCTCTCCCACTCAAAAAAAAAAAAAACCCAAAAAACACAAAAACCCCTACAAAACAATATTAAATAATAAACAATACAAAAATATTAAAGGAATTGAGGAGATACCCCTGTCACTTAGATACGGATAGATTTGAAAACACAACCGACCTCACTAATATTCAAAGAAAACAAATTATAGTACAATAGAATTCCATTCTACCCCACAAGATCCACAACATTTTATAAGTCTCCTTATTTCAGATGCTGCAGAGGATGTCCAAAAACAGAGAATCCCTGGGGAACTTCTGTTTGCACCCGTGAACTGATGTGACTCCCCACCCCAGACAGCCAAGGGCCAAGACCTAGTGAATCTGAGCCTGCAGGTCCCTGATAATGGGATCACGCCACAGAGACAGACAGCCAGAAGATAGGATATATTAATATAATTATCATCATAATAATTTACTCTAACATATGTAGTTTATATTACATTTTATATTGCAATGATATTGATGATTATAATAAAGTATTATAATATTATTACATGTAATCCTATCGTATTATCAATACGTTGTTGTATGAGTGACTGGAGAAGCTTCCAGGCATGGAACAGTTTGCTCCCCCCAAAACTACATTTCCCTTAGGGACGCAGACATAGGTTGTAAGAGTGTGTTCAGGTTCGTGGTGAAGACACGTCCAGGGGCCATCCTCTCCTGGAGGATGCTGAGGGAGAGTAGGGTTGGGGAGGGATAGGCTGGCTCTTTAACTCTATATTTAACGTTTCATTTCATGAGCTGATTGCCGGGGTCACGAGCAAATATATTATTCTTCACATCCTAAGTCTGACAATTGGCATAAGCTTCAGTTACTTCAAATACTTTGCACACTTTTTTTTTTAAGAGAGAGCAAGTGTGCACGAGTGGTGGTTGGAGTGGGGGTGGAGGAGACACTCTCCAGCAGACTCAGCACTGAGCAGGGATCCCGATGTGGGGCTCGATCTCACAACCTTGAGATCAGGACCTGACCCAAAATGAAGGGTCAGATGCTCAACTGAATGTACCCCCCAGGTGCCCCAAGTGACTCTAAATACTTTTGAAACTCTGCACAGATAGCGGTGTTCACTAGAACAGTGATGTTAATATGAAGAATCATGAGTTTTAGGGTTTGATGGGAAGGATCTGGCTCGAAGCCTACTAAGCTTCCCTCCAATGTGTGCTGTAGGCACATCCCTTGCAGTCAGCAGGTGGGGAGGGTGAGAGATGGGGCCTCCTGCTCTGGCCTTATGGCTAAAGAGGTATTTCTGAGAGTGTCCTGGGGCCCTGGTCCCCAAGAACACCTCAGGGCGCTGTGAGGGCAGAGCTGGGAGTTTACTCCTTTGTCACGGGTGTGAGTTTGACCTGACGGTGCAAGGCCACAGGTGGGTGAGGCCACGAGCAAGTGAGACCACGGCGGGTGAGGACATGGAACGGGGAGGCCACAGGGATATAGACCATGGTGGGGAAGGTGAGGCCACGGAAGGGTGAGGCCACAGGCGGGTGAGACCACAAGCAAGTAAGACCACGGCAGGTAAGGCCACGGAAGGGTGAGGTCATGGGCAAGTGAGGCCATAGGCAGGTGAGACCATGGGGAAGTAGACCACAGTGGGGACAGTGAGGCCACGGGCAGATGAGGCCACAGGCAAGTGAGACCACAGGCGGGTGAGGACGAGGACATACCCTGGTCAAGGCCACAATGCCGATGAAGCTGCCCCTGCCCACCTCACCACCAGGCACTCAGACAACATGGAAAAATGATCGATTTTATTAAATCTCCATTCCTGGAGCACGTTGTTCCCCAGAAGAATGATTTACCGATAAGCTATTCAGGTTTTGGGTTTTTTAAAATTTATTTATTTGTCAGAGAGAGAGAGAGCGAGCGAGAGAGCGCATAGGCAGGCAGAGAGGCAGGCAGAGGCAGAGGGAGAAGCAGGCTCCTTGCCGAGCAAGGAGCCCAATGTGGGGCTCAATCCCGGGACCCTGGGATCATGACCTGAGCCAAAGGCAGAGGCTTAACCCACTGAACCACCCAGGCGCCCCAGCTATTCAGGTTTTATTTTTGCAGGTAATGTCTAGAAAATGAACGAAGTGACCTGGTGTTTCAAAGAAAACCACTCATTCTATTGCTAATAAAATGTGACCTTTCAAGTGAAAATTAGAATTGTGGAAGCTGTGTGTCCACCACGGAAAGCTTCAGAGCCTCACATTACGTAAAGACCCAAAGACAGGGTGACGATGGAGACAGGGATTTTCCGAAGTCGGATCATGAAACGTGTTTTCCTTTGAAACTCCACGTGACCCGGTGAACCAGTATTTCCCAAATGACCAAGACATCGTGTTACAAAGTCATGTCTTACCTAGTGCATGTGGACGTAACAGAGACGGGAAGGTCGCTGGAAGGTTTTCAGATCCCCACTGCAGCAAGCCCTCCAGAAACCACCCGTCTGGTCCGCTGCAGTGTGGAAGAAGGGTCTCCATGATTAGCGGAAAAAAAACCACAAGAAACGCTTTATTTTCACACAGCCCTCTGCCAGGATCTCAATGTGCACTTCAACGAAAACAGCATATTCGCCTGGTGATTACAGAAACCGACGTGAGGACCTGTGCTGTCTAGTGACGCAGAGGTTTGCAAAATTATAGACTAGTACCACGGTTCCCACGAATATTTTTAATGGAAATATATTTGTTTTTCATGTTAGTTATGTTAACATATGATAGTTTTTTTAATGGTTATTTTCGGTGAATAAGTAAATACCCTAACTCTTAGTTTTAACTGTTAATACAGTAGATAGTGACAGATACAAGCCACGTGAACAAAAGCTTCTTGAGGTCCTTGGTGATTTCTGAGACCACACAGTTGCTGACGTCTGGACGCGAGCACATTTATATGTCGGAGGCCTTGCAATTGCCAACACAAGGCCTCGCGGACAAATGTCCCCACACAATGAAGGGGACCTGCTTTCTAGAAACAGGTCCTGAGCCTGAGGGTGTGAAAATGGGCCCTCGGCTGTGGCTTTGGAGGGCCGTGTTAGACGGCAAGTTTTACTTCTAGTAAAGAAAAAAAAAACAACTGATACTGCTTTTTATTTAGGACATTGTGGTTGGAAATGCTGCCGTATCTAACAACGGCATCACGAGTAGACACTGAGGGGGAAAGAAAAAGGCAGGGTCCTGGCCCCCAGGGAAGTCTTCCCAGGAGCTGGGTGGGTCCGGAGATGCCCCCGAGATGCCCTCAAGATGTCCAGCCTCGACCCCGCGCAGCAGCATATCTCCCTCCTCACGGAATTCACTCCACCGGGAAAAAATCAGATACTAAGCAGAGAATAAAGCAGTGTAAGGATGGGAGTCAGGAGGGAGGTTGGGAATGGCCGCTGCCTGGTGGGCGTGGGTGGGAAAGGCCTCTGGCAGGGAGGGTCTCCAGGTGCTGGAAGCCAGGGCGTGTTTCAGGCCCAGGAACAAAGTGGGTGTGTGGAGCAGAAGCACAAGCCAGAAGCGGTTTCGTGGGGTTTCTACGTGTCAGGCTGTGCCGTCCTCGCCAAACACCAGCAAACAGACTTTGTCCCAGGCCCTCCTTTGGGATGTAAGACCTGGCATCAAGCAAAGGGCCTGTGGCTTACGGAGGAGCAGAGCCTGGGGCCCGCGTACCTGCCAGAAGCCTTCCTCATGAAAGGTCCCTGGCATGTGCGGGGTGTTTCCAGGGACTCTGCTATCTCTTCCCCGCAAAGAAGGTAGATGACTGCTCACCTGACAGAATGATGGTGATGACAGCAGATGCCGGCAGGAGGCAGGGACCCTGGACCCCTCCTGGCACGTGCTGATGGCCGATGTTGGTCGGTACAGCTATTCTGGGAAGGATATGGTGGTTTCCTACCGAACCCAATGTGTCCCTAGCCCATGAACCCACAGTGACACTTTGGGGCCTTTATCCCACAGAAAAGAGTACTTACACCCACACAGAAGCCTGTACATGAAGGATTTATTCGAAACAGCCCTAAACTGGAAATCCCGAGGATACGCCCAGGCAGGTGAGAGGTCGCAGTGAGGATTCGGAGAACCACCGCGCGGCAGAAAGGAGACCTGCTCACATCACACCAGGGGTGATCACCGGAGGCACGTGAGACCGAAGCCAGCGCTGACCAGCAGTGTCCTGGGGCCGGAGCAGGAGGGCTGCTGCGGCTGGGAAGGGGGCCTGAGAGGGCACAAGGACCTCGACGTATGGCCAACAAGGGTCCTTCCGGCGGCGCTGCGTTCGGGTGCCCGTGCGTCACTAACTCGTGGGGCACTAAGTACACACCCATGCAAGGGCCCTACGTGGCTGGGATGCTGTTTGGGGGGAGACTAGGTGAAGAGCCCAGGCTGTTGCTTCTCACAACGGCATGTGACTCAAAATAAATTGTTTATTTAAAAGACGACAGAGAAAATCAGGAGATCTCACCCCGTTGCCACGGAGAGTCCTCAGGGCCCTAAGGGGGAGCAGGGGGAGAGAGGCTGAAAGGGTCTGGACCCATCAGCAGGTCCCAGGGCTTCCCTGGGTGGTTCATGGCTGGTGTTGGGCCCCCAGCCCGTGGCTGTGCCTGTCAGAGTGCACGGCACTGTCACCAAACACCGAACACTTAAGGTTTTGCCCCAGACGAGCCCAGGTAAGCAGGGGCAGTGGACGGCCATCCCCACCACCCTGACCAGGGTGGAAGGCCTGGCTCCAATCTGGGTACCATGCCAGAGCCATATGGACCAGCGCGTGTCCAGAAACTTCCCTCAGCTGTCGAGGAGACACCCCAGGACTGAGAGCCAGAGTCTGCACTCACCGTGCTTTCTGGTTTTCGAAGACTGAAAGCCACACGCCCTTCTCCACCAGTGTTTGACCTTGGCCTTGGTCGAGACCCAGCATTTCATGGGCCTTCATTCCTATTAAAATCAAATAAAGTCATTCCACATGGAAAATGGCCTTTCTGACCCATTTCCTAGGTCCATTCAGCTGTACAGGGTGTGCGCTGACAGGCCAGCGCCGGGACGGAGGGGCACCAGGCCTACCACCGTGACAGGACACAGCTCTGCAGCCTGGGGCCTTGGGCCCCGCTCTGTGATGCCAGGTCGCCTCTGGCCATGGGCTCTCACAGGCCGGGGATGGATCCCTGCACAGCCTTGCTCACCTCGTGCTCAGCCCCAATTTCCAGAAAACTCCAGGTCTCCCCCCTCAGCCCCTGCAGGATTTTTAGACTTTTCACTGAAGAGTTGCTCGCTGGCCCAGGGGAAACAGCTCTTGGGCGCAGACTTGGCCTCTTTCGTGACCTTCATGACGCCGTATTCCACAAAAGCCACAGGAGTCTGTCCTGCCCAGGATTGCTAGGGGACATCAGTGACTGGGACATGCCTCTGGCTGGGCTGTCTGAGGCCTGGCACCTTGTCAGAATGGAGACCTCTTCTGGTCACGGGCCCCTTGAGTGGCCCACGGCAGGTGAGGACCAAGGATAAACAAGCATGACCTAGGCTGGCACGGAGCTCCTCCAGCCCAAGGAGGCTCATCTGTGGGTTCACCTCGCCCCTCCTATCCCTGAGAGGAAGTGGCAGGGGTCTGCCTTCTTTCTTGGGTCACAAATTCTGGAAACCCATGCAGAGTCACACAGGCCTGGAACAGTCCCCCATTGTGCGCTGGGAGATCCTGAAGTGCCCATGAGGTCCGGGCGCTGGTCTCCCGCTGCGCTTTGTGGCTGCTTCTCTCTGCAGGGAGGCTGTTTGTTCCAAACCAGCTACAGAGCTGCCCAGAGCACTGATGGCCATCTCGATGCTTCCAGCATCCCCGCTCACTTGGGCCAGCCTTCTGGATCATCACCCCCTTGGCCAGTGGCCACAACTGCCCAGGCAGATGGGGCAGAAGAGGGGAACGCTCCGGTGCCACAGAGCAGGAGAAGGGGAGGGACTGGGAAGCTGTTCCCTAAGGGGAGGGGGGCGCAGAGAAGAAAGTACTACCAGCTCCAAAATAAACCCATCAACACACGGCACACACCAGACAGGAAGTGTGCAAGCGCTTGTCAAGGCAAGAGGCTATATCCGTCCCCAGAGAAGCTCCGCAGATGGCCGGTAAGCACAGGAAGGGAGGCTCAGCATCATTAGCCATCAGGGAAATGCAAATCAAAGCCACAATGAGACTCCACTTCACAGGCGTGAGGACGGCTCTAATCAGAGACAGATAATGGGCCGGCGAGGCTGTGCGGAAACTGCAGCTCTCCCGCACGGCAGGCGGGGGAGAGCGGCACAGCTGCTCTAGGGAACAGTGTGGCGGCCCCGTGGAAAGTTAACCGTGGCGTTCCCACATGACCCAGCGATTCCCCTACCGGCGGCGCACCCCAGACAGATGGAGATGTAGGTCCCTGCAAACACTGGCACACGGAGATGCATGACCATGTGGCTCCCCGCAGCTGGAAAGTGGAAACGCCGATGGAGGACAGACGGAACGTGGTCCATCCACACGGTGGGATGCTACTGGCAAAGCCTCAACTCGGGCCACCGTGCAGACGAGCCTTGGAAATGGTTGGCTGGGAGAAGCCAGCCACGAAAGACCACGGGTACATGATTCCACGTACGTGAGCTTGTAGAGGAATCACACGCGGCGGGACCAAACGTGGGCTGGTGTCTGCCCAGGACTCGGGGGAGAGGATGCGACACTGGCCATGACGCCGGAGGGAGGCAGCGTTTCCTCTGGAAGCAGTGAAAATGTTCCAGCTTTGGCAGTGGCCGTGGCCCCCCAATTATGAATACACGGAAGGTCGTTGAAGCGCATACTTTAAACGGGTGAATATCTGTGAGTTCATTACATCTCGGTAAAGCTGATAACAAAATGAGAAGGTTCTGCACGCCTGGGAACCAAGCTAACTAGCATCCTGAGTGTGGTGGGGTGTCTGGCTTGGGAGGCTAGGATCTCTGTCCTTGGATTCCGCGGCTCTCAGGCACGCAGCATCTCTGCTCTGCTCGGTGTGCCTCGTGAGAACAGCTGGCCCTGCCTGGTGGGGACAGGAGGGTGTCCCAGCACATCAGGCCGATGTTAGGCTAGGGCTTTGCTGACATTGACCAGATCCAGGGACATTCCCTAAGGACACACCGCATGCCCATTGAAGCCATGGGGCGTAGGTGCTGGCCCTTACCTCCTCCTTGTAGACTGCTCGGGTGGGCAGGAGCTGTGTCCCCTTCCTCTCCAAGACTTGACCCCTTAGTGCTGGGCCTTGTGTATTCATGGGGGGTGAGATTTGGATGCCCAGGGTTTGAATTAGTGGGAAGTAAATAGCAGGACAGCAGAAGGCAGCTGTCCATGACAATGGGACACAGCCCCACTAGGGCCTCTCCCAACACGGGAGCTGTGCTGTGTGCTGGCCTGCAGACGAGGCCATTGAAAGCATCTTGTGACACCTGGCTCTCTCACCATGTTCCAGAAGGGGTCAGACTCAGAGGCTGGACGTTCTCTCCTGCAAGGACATGGATGGAACAGGGTGTCCCTCCTCTGTCCAGGAGGAGCAGGCTTTCCCCCAGAAGCCGCCCTGCACGCAGCTGGCTCTGGGCCTCCCACAGGTGCATGGGAGCAGTCCACAGGCCTGGCCCATGGTGGGTGACAGGTGTAGGGTCCCTGGTCCCTTGTAGGCCACTTCACTGGGAGCCCAGTCATCATCAGGGAGACTGTGCAGTCAGGGGAGGCCTTGGGTAACAGTGGAAGAGCTTGTCCAGCCCTGGGGCACTGTCCTGTGAGGCTTCACCCTGTCTCCCCTGACCCTCCCGCCTGTCTGGTCTGTCCCTCTACAGCCCTGACTATGGTGTCCAGAAGCAGGTCTGACCGGCCGCAGCCTCGCTCCCATGCTACACATTCCTGCTGCTCCTGGCCCCTTCATCTTCCCAGTCGTCCCAGGACCCTCCCTCCCCTCCGGGCGGTTCACAGCTCGGCCAGTATGAAGGTCACCACAGGTCACTTCCGCTGGGGAGGAGGCTCCATGCATTTGAGCCATTGCTGATGGCCCGCTCAGATAACTTCCCTGGCCGCCGCTCAGGGTGGGGAGTCTCCGACAGCTCACGGAAACCTCCCTCCCCCATCCTGGCCCTCAGTGCCATGGGTGCCAGGCCCAGCATCTGGGGGCAAAGCCCGTCCATCATGTACCCCGGTAAGAAGGGACACTTGTCTTCACCCCTGAAGGCCAGAGGGGCTGACTGGGCACGGACCCGGACACTCGGAACAAGCAAGGATCTCATTTTATTCTGAGAACATTGGGTTCTCAGGATCCACATGACCCCAGAGACTGCAGAGGAGGCAGCCCATTAACAATGCAGCAGTGGGAAGACTGACCTCCGCGGGCCCTTCTCTAGGATACCGGGGCCCCCAGGGTTGTCACCGGCTTGTCCCCTTCCCCAGGGGGAAAGCTAAGGGCATCGCTGTCCACCATGGTGTGGACACGCGGGCCCAGGACCCCGGCCATCCCAGCTCCATCCTGCCAACACATCCTCGGGATCGACTTGCGTGTACCCCTTATAGGAATGCGAGGCCCCATAAGGTGGAAAGACGAGTCTTGGCATCTGCACATTTAAAAAAAAATTTTTTTTCTGCTGAAGAAAAATAATCCAAAAAAACGACGCTAAAAACGTTGACCAGTAAAAGCAGATACAGTAGCTATTTATTGGAGAGTCACACCCAGGCACCATGGAAGGCCACAAGCTCTGTTCCACTGACACAGCATTGTGTGGTTTTTATCTGTTTTCTTATCATTTCACAAATTCTTAAAATAGCCCCAATACTTTTCTGTTATTCACATATGTAAATAACATGACATACATTTACGTATGTGTTCATTTTGCAGGAGCAGCCTCGGTGGGGGCTGTCCTTCCTAGTGGCCTCTTTCCTCTGGAGACCCCAGGAGTGGCGGGTAGGTGCCGAGGCCAGCTGCTCCCTTATTTTCCAACCTGGGACACCCAAGGGAGACTGTTTTCCCTCTAGAGGCCAAGCAGACACAGGGACAACGCATGCGTCCCTCCCCACAACCCCCCGCCCAGACACCAGGACGCGTGTGTCTCCCCACTGTCCAGACACTGGCACACACGGTCACCCCCACAATCCCAGCAGACACGAGGGCCGTGCACGCTCACCATCCCCTCACGCTACCCCCCCCCCGCCCCACCCTGCCCAGACGCCGGGGGACACGCTGATGTAGTTTTTGGAATGTTAGTGAGAACGGGATCCAGAGCCAAAGGCCAAGAAAGAATTCTTGAGACGTCTTTGGTGCAAAAAGATGATTTTACTAAAGCGCGGGGACAGGACCCATGGGCAGAAAAAGCTCCTTCCCTGGGGTTGTGAGGAGTGACTGATTATATACTTTAAAGTTTGTGGAGGGAATGGGGCTAGAGATAAAGTCTCTAAGGAATTTGAAAGCAAGGCTTTCAGGACCTTGAGGAGCTAGCTGCTGTTAAGATAAGGTTACGTTTGGTTTTTATTAAAACATAAACATTAAGGGACTAAGGCAGCCACGAGTGCCTTGAGGAAGGTCATGCCCCACATATTTTAGGGATCTATCAGGGGGCTTGTAAATAGTAAGGGAATTTAATTTTCACCCAGACACTGGGATGCCCGCATCACACCCCCAGACACCAGGATGAGCTTGGAGGCCAGGTACGTCGGGCCTGGACAGGGGTCTGAGGGAGCACACTCTGACTTCTCTGTGCCTCCCATGCTTGCCCGGTTTAGAGGGACCATGTTTATCTGTCGGATGCTCACACTTGCACAACCGTCAGGGCGGCATTAGATGAAGACCCCCAGCCTGAGCCCCTCCTCCCCAGGTGCACACAGAACTCAGACAGACACCCCCCAGCTCCACCTGGGAGGAACCCTCAAGTCAGCTATTCGGGAAAAGGACATCTTTTTACCTGCATTATTGTGGATCATATCGTGGACGTTATTATCTGTAATCCTAAGCAATGGACACACAAGGGTTTGAACTCTGCATTTTCCTTTTCAATAATACATCACACATTTGTCTTGTTACTTAATAGTCTTGAGAATTATATTAGAGGCAATATAATCTTCAATCCATTCAGCATGCTATAAATTACCTCCCCGTTCCCGGACCGACAGGCATCCAATTTACTTTGTGAGTTGTATAATTCTGTCATAAACCTCTTCATGCATAGGCTTTTGTCCATTTTTGGAATTTTCTTTTAGAACGATTTCCCAGAAATGTCACCGCGAGGTCAAATGGAGCAAACAATTTTATGATTCGTGTTATGTGTTGCCAAGTGCTTTCCCAAACAGCCTGTCTCTGTTTGCAGCGCCCAGGAACGCAGGAGCAGGCAGGTGCAAGGTGACTCCATCCAGAGCGGCGGACGGCTCAGAGAACGAGGGTCCCTCCTGGCCAAGGGGTCCTGGAGGTGCTGCAGGTCTGGGGGGACGAGTCTTGCCGGCACCCAGCAGCCAGGCTTGGGGGTGGGGGCGCATGCATCCCGTCTATCCGGCTCGGCCTCCAGGCTGGTGGGAAGGAACCAGGGATCATCTGACCTAGGCAGCTGAGGGCACCATCACTGCCTGGCCCACCCGTTTGTCCCGTGATCTCTGAGATGTAAGTGGCCCAAGCAGGTGTCCCCTGGGCTGTTTCTGTTACGGCCCCTCCACCGTCAAATGTGGGGCCGTTTGAGCATTGACATAAATAGTAATTGGTTGTAACCCATAGAATAGGGCAGGAGCCCTGAGTTCCTGCTGCTACAAAAACAAAGGAATAAGTGGCGGGGGGGAAAGGAAGGCTTTCCTTGCAGAGAAACACGAACCAACAAACGTCGACCGAATCGCGGAGTCTCAGAAGCACCAGTGGGTCACCACCCAGGCTGTAAGGACTCAGACCAGAGGCTCCGACAGCTGCAGCTGCCCTGTGAGTGCTGATGGGAGCTCCGACCCAGGCCTCACTAGCACTCATCCTGCCCAACGTAAGATGTCATAGGATGTCGCTTAATGGAAAAGCCGGGGGGCCACAGCTGGCCAGGGGAGCGAGCAGCAGGCCTTGGGCCTCCAGCCTGCATGCAGAGCTGTCCATGGCCTCACCTCTGTGGGGACCTGTGCCCAGCCCTGGGGCATGACCTCACCTTTGCGGGGATCTGCACCCAACCCTGGGGCCACGACCTCACCTCTGCAGGGTCCTGCACCTAGCCCAGCCCACGACCTCACCTCTGCGGGGTCCTGCACCTAGCCCTGGGGCATGACCTCACCTCTGTGGGGATCTGCACCGACCCTTGGACCACAACCTCCCCTCTGCAGGGATTTGCACCCAGTCCTGGGGCATGACCTCACCTCTGCAGGGAAGCTGTGCACACCCCGGGGTACCATCCCAGCTCTGCGTGGACCTGCACCCAACCCTGCCCAAGCCTCACCTGCGCCCACCCTGGGGTCATCCTGTGAATGGCCACCTGCACTGTCCTGAGCAGTCATGTTCAGGGAAGACAGGATGGCTGAGCAAATATTCCTGAGAACAGGGCAGGACAACGCAGGAAATCCAGTCCCGGGTGGGAGCCTGGCCTGGGCAGAACGGCCACAGAGAGAAATCCTGGGGCAGCTGGTGAAACAGAAGATCGCTCCCGGGGTCTTAGGAGGATTTTATTATCGCTTACTCTCCCGCTAGGAATATCTCTCTTCTTACAAGGAGGAGAGGGTTTCCTGGGAGGATGCCGATGAGAGGGGGCAAGTCCGGTCTCAGCTGTGACTCTGGGTGGTGATGCTATGGGCCACCAGCATAGCTTAGTCCCACTTCTGCACCCACGTGCAGGCCCCCAGACGCACTGAAACATGGAGGGACGTGGGTGGACCCATCAGGAAGGAACACAACAAAGCAGGAGAGCCTCAGTACCTGGGCCCCGGGGTGGGGGCGTGGAGGAAGGGATTGCCGCCCAGAGAGGAAAAGGAGCAGGTCCCAGAGGGGGGATGCAGGATGCTGGGAGAGGAGTCTCTGGGCCACAGCTCTCCATCTGCAGCCACAAGGGGCCTCAGCCTCCACGTGGTACTTTAAAGTGGGAATCAGCGGCCCATCGGGGAATGAAAGTTGCAGCGGCAAAAACACTGGACAGCCACGGAAAGAAGGACCGGGCACCTTCAATCCCAGAGCAGGCACAGCCCCTCCCGGGTGAGCATCCCAGATGGACCCTTTCCTTTCCTGGGTGCATTTCTGAGCCTGGGCAGAGGGACTTGGCTGAGGGACCATCGTGGGGATGTTGTGAACATCAGATGGTGGGCACGAGAGATTAATGTGGGGGAGACCCAACTGTGTAGTGGGTTCTGTGTCGGCTCCTTGCCCTGTGGCACGTGCAGGAGGGGGCGCGTCTGGCCTGGGCCAGAGAGGGAGGCACAGAGGTCGGCAGTCGGCGTGATCACGGCCAGGTCTCTGTGCGAGCCGCACCGGGTCCCAGGGGGCCCAGCTATCTGATGACACTTTGTGTCTGGGGGTGTTTCTGGGTGAGGTTGGCATCTGACCTGGCAGATTCGGTACAGCAGATGGCCTCCTCGGGGTGGGGGATGCCCTCTCCAACACTTGGAGGGCTGGCACAGAACAAAAAGGCAGAGACAGGAGGAATCCACCCCTTCTCTTTTTGGCTCATTGCTGAAGAATTCCTCAAAATAAAATCTCCTTTTATGTCCTGTTGGTTCTGTTTCTCTGGAGAACACACATGAATACAGGCATCATCCTTCCAACCTGCATCCCAGGTCTGAGCCAGGCCAGGTCCTAACGGGGCAAAGGCGGAGGGATACAAGCCCCTATCTGAATACAAGGGTCCACGGGGCCAGTGGCAGGGGGAAGGGAGTGCGGGCATCCTCAGGGAAGAAATGTGTCAACTTTCGACTATCAGTTTTCTGCACACACTGTCTGCCCTACAATAAAAACTTACAAGCATGCGAGACCCAGAACCTTCCACGGACAGACCCAGAGCAGGGCCCCTCCTGAGAGGCCATGCCCATGGGGGACAACACAGATGGGGACCAGAGGCAGGTGTCCAAGGGAAACAGGGTGTTACTTGCTGGGGTCTGGGGCAGAGTGGGTGGGTGTTAGGCACAGAGAAGCCTGACCTGGTGTTTGGAAAGGGGATTCTGGTGGCAGACGTGGGGACGGAACTGGAGACCAATCTGGGTGAGTGGCCAATGCAGGGAGGGACACCCAGAGGCCTTGTTCAGTGGCCAGCCACACGTGTGAGACAAATGGAGTGGAGTGACACAGAGGGTCAGCGCCACCAGAAAGGTGCCCCTGCCCTATCCCCTCCACCTGCATGCACCCTGGGTCCGTGGAGGCCACAGGCACCACAAGCCAGACCTGTCCTCCCACCAGAGGCCACAGAAAATGGCAAGGAGCTTTGAGCCCAGAAAGTTAATGCCTCTGAGTACTTAGCATATTATTATGAAAGTGCACTGAGAGCCATTTGCATAGTTTTGACTTCTCATTGCACATTTCAAAAATAGGCAAGGAGAACTACCAACGTTGCTATAGATATGCTCTTACCAGTACTAGACTTTATTTTTAAAAATAATTGGCTTTATTGTGCTAGAAATAGTCACCGTACATATTACACATATTTAAAGTTGGCCTGCTTCGACGTTCATGCACCCGATAAATAAAATTAATTCTGTTTTTCATGACGAGCTAAGCTCGTTTGTTAGACAAATAATTGGATGGATAGTTCTTGTTAATCGCCTGGTGCTCTTGCCATGGGGAGCCCCTGTCCTGCACAGAGTTCCCTGCGCTGCGGGAGGGGGCCAGGTCCCGGGAGGGTGAATGGGCCTGCAGGGGGCAGAGGGAGACCCTGCTCAGAGAGCCGTGCAGAGAGCACGGCATTGGACCTGCTCCTCTCCCTAGGAGGACTCGAAGAGCCTCCAGATCTTTCCATCAGAAGTCCTTGTGAAAGGCCTGTGTGGTCAGGCAGAAATGTGGCTGTGTGGACCTGTCTGACGGAGGTCCTGGAAGACCAGAGATGTGCTGGGCCGACAGGTGCCTGGGCAGGCTGAGGACATAACAGGCCATGGGGAGACCAGGCAGTGGTGATGGGAAACAGGAGATGGGCTCTGCCATCCTGAGGACTATCCCCCTCTGGGAGATCCCCCAGCAGTGATGGGGGAGACTCCACACCTGGGTGTGGTTCTGAAAAGAGCAGACCAGGTCCCAGCTCCAGAGCGGGAGGCAGCAATGAAGCTGGGGGTGCATGGGGAGCAAAGACTCTCTGGAGGAGGTGTGGGGACCCCATGACCATCCCAGCTCCCCGTTGTGTGCAGGATCAGAGCTCACGCCTGCCTCCCAGAGGGAGTATAGGGACCGACCAGCGACCATCCCAGCTCCCTAGGCACTGGCTCTGAGCGAGGGGCTGGAGGAGAGGTTGCCTGCTCTGAACGGAACGACCAAAGTCCAGGCTGGGGGAGACACCCGGGGAACAGTCGAGGGCCCAGCCCTGGTTGCCAAGGAAGAGGAGGCGTAGGAAGGAGGGGGGTGTCATGGATCACCTCCTCTCTGGGAGGTCGGGCCTGTGGAACCAGACAGGAGAAGAGAGTGCAATCTAGTGAGGCTGAGCCTCTCCTTGATGACGATTGACCCTGTGAGGCCAAGCCCTCGCCCTCCATGAGAGCCCTCAGCCTGCCGCAGCGACCACGGCTCCTTTCTTCCTGCACAAAAGGGACATGTTAGAAGCAGTCGCCTTCAGACCACGGTTTCTTATGTCCCAGAGCAGATGGACAGGCAGGGGTGGGGACCACGTGCCCAACCCCATCCTGCTGCCCATCTCTCCACTGACATCACGGAGAGGCCAAGAGCATCTGAAAGTTTAGTTTTGTTTAAAACGACTGGTGTTATTCCCTGAGGTTGGGGGGTGAGTCCACACCTGTGGGAAGAGACGACTACACGTGTGGGTGGGGTTATGTGCGTGCGGCCCAGACCCCTAGTATCCCACATGACCGAGACGAGCCCAGCAGGCCCTTGTTGATGTCTACACCTCCTGCAGTGGGTTCCAACCCGGACGTGGAAACAACAGACCAGGCCTCCCCTCCCTGAGGTCAGCTTTGCCACACAGAGGGCCGAGAGATGAATGAGCCCAAGGGTCACCCCCACGTGGGTCCTGAAGCCACGGCAGACCCGCGCCCATGGCATCCAGAGAGGGACCACAGGACCCGGCAATTCTACTGGACTCTCTTTCATTCCCACCCAGATCACTGCTTTTGGGAAGGACGATTTACACCACTGTGGGCCGAGGCTCTGGGGGAGCTCAGGCCTTCACCCTACCCTGGCTCCGACCAGAGCCTCCTCAGTAGAGGGCAGCGGAACAAACAAATGAGTGGGCAAGAGACATTGAGGAGCTGGTCCTCGGCCGCACATATCTTCTGGGCTAAGGGACCCCCTCGCTCTGTCGTGTGGCTGGGCAGCAGCCCTCCTGTCTGTGGGCTCTGGGACTCCCTACTGTCCTGAAAGGTACTGAGGACCCCAGAGAGTTGGTGTTCATGGGGGTTACAGCCATTGGCATTTACCTTCTGAAAAAGGAAAACAGAGTTTTCAGATTATTCGTGAATCCATGTAGAAATGATGACAGCCCCATCCCATGTTAACATAAAGACTGCATTTTTCAGACTACAATCGCGTATTTTATGCAATTCAGCGGGAAGGAAGGACAGCACTGGTTTTTACTGTTCTTTGTCGCACCAGCACTTGTAAGACGGGCAGTGTTTCTCAGACGGGGTTCCGCGCTCGATCTGCTGCGATTTGTTGTCCGGTCGGGGCTGAGCATGGTATGCGGTGGGCGGGGGAGCATTTTAATAGCTTTTCCAGATACTCGTGGACGATCCGCTTTGATACCACACCCGAACTTGGCAGCGGTGGCTTCTCAAGCCCCTGGAACGTGGAATCTGCAAACACGTCCGTGGGCTTTCCGTCTGCAGTTCCAGGAAAACGCGTGGGTCTGTCTTGCACCTTGGATCTGTCTTTCGCCCGGGGTAAGCATGCAGGTCGTGATGGGTCGTTTGGAAACCATATCTTCAACGAGTTACACAGACTCCCTGAGTGTTGCTACATTTCCTTCCACAACATCTCAGGCATCTCATTCGCGAACATCGCCATCCACCCCTCAGAAAAGGACTGGGTGGCCATCAGGACACATGCTTTCCAAGACCCCGGTTTTCATCTGAGTGATGGACAATAAAACACTGCCTGGGGTTTTGCGTCAGTAAAGGGCTCCCTCCATTCACTTTTGAGACAACCTCTGCCAACACCCAAGTTGATCGAACCCCCTGGGGGTGTCAGCTGTTCTGTGTGAAAACCGGCCTGTGAATACCGCGCACACTCAAGGCGGTGAGGGCCTCGCTCCAGGCCAGTGGCGCCCTCCGTGTGCGGCCCCGGGCTGTGTGTGTCCCCCCCATTTTGTCCCACAGATCACTAAAAGATGATCAAGATTTATGCAAGTTAGGTTTCTTTTCTTTTTTTTTTTTTTTTTTTTTTTAGAGCAAGAGAGAGGGAGGGGAGGGGCAGAGGGAAGATGGGAAGGGAGAATCCCGAGCTGACTCCATGCCGTGGAGCCCGACACGAGGCTCGATCCCATGACCCTGAGCTCACGCCCTGAGCTGAAACCAAGAGTCAGATGCTCAACTGACAGAGCCTCCCAGGCACCCTCCAAGGAAGGATTTTTGTTGCTTATCAAGGATACCCTTAAGGAAGACTGATTTTTTTTAAGACCACTGTGGTCCTTGAGTCCGGGGGCAGGTCTGAGGCTGACTGCCACCCACGGGGGTCTGAGTCACCGGCCCCGGTCACCTGTATCCCCCAGAGTCTAGGTGACAGTGCTGCTTTCTCAGGGAAGTGAAGGGGGCAGGGTGTGTTTCCCATAGAAGTTACTGTTTGGTTTTGTTTTTAGTAAATACCTGACAGTTTAATTTTGATGGATGCACAAATGAAATGTTCCCAAACATAATGTCTTCTCCTGAGAAATGCCTGGAAATACAGAGATATTTTCACAGCCTCTTGCCCACAGCTGCTGGGTGTGCACGGAGCTGGAGCCTATTGTGGGTGGGGGTCTCCCGTGGGTGGGGGGTCATGCACGGAGCTGGAGCCCACTGTGGGTGGGGGCCTCCCATGGGGGGGGTGGCGGTGCCCAGCAGGAGGTCCACTGGGAACAGGGATCTTGTCCACAGGAGGCCCGGGCTCACAGACCCTCTGCATACAGAGACCACAGGCACATGCACACCACATCGGGCCTCCCGATGAGGGGATCAGGAAGCCCACCACAAGCCAGGCGCTCACACAGAGCAGGAAGCACACTGAGTGTGGGTGAGGACTAGGGGGCTGCGGGCGACACTGCAGAGGTGAGGCAGGGCTGGCCCCTGGCCCCCGAAGCAGGGAGGCTCTGACACACCTCCAGGGGCTGGAGTCAGCCCAGCCTCAGCAGATGTGCCCCCCTGAGCTGCAGGGCGCTGGAACTGGGTCTGCTTCTTTTGTTGCAGAATGCCAGGGCGTAAGCAGGAGAGAACCCCAGGGCTTCCATTAGAGACTGCAGGTAAATACTGGAAGGATGGATGAAGGAATGAGCGCATGGTCTCTCCACCAAGTGCTGTCCAGCGAGCAGCTGAGACGGCCCTGGTGCCCCCCATCCATGGGGTCCTCCCCTGCTGAGAGAGGAGGGGCTCTTCTTAGCAGTGGCTTCTGTGGGAGACGTCCAGCCATGACCAGCAAGGCCCAGTAGACCCATCCCCTGCCGGACTGCACCAATCAAGGCCTGAGCAGGAAAGGAGAACTCTTGAGGTGTTTCACAGAGAAGGGACCCCGTACAGGGGATTGTTTCCAGTTAGAGGAGCTGGGGCGCCGTCCAGCGCTCACATCAGGGGGACTCTGCTCCCTGCCTCGGGCTAGAGGGATGGAGGAGAGCAGCTCTTCTGAGCCTGGGTGCTGGGCCCTGGCAGGGGAGCCAAGACCACTGAGAAGGGGGCTGTCAGGTAAGAGATGGCGCCCCAGCATCTCCGTCCTCCTGCCGTGTGGTCTTCAAATACACCTCCCATAACCAAATGCCCAGGAATCCCGGGAGCTGCAGGCCAGGAGGTCAGCACGGAGGACGGGTCCCAAGCTCTCAGCTCTTGTCTGCTCTGGTTCCAGCCACCCTTCTCCCGTTGCTTGGCCCAGCAGCTTCTCACTCTCTGTGTCCACAGCTCACAGTGCTGATGATCAGCTCTCCAGCAGCTGCCCAGCCTGTCCACTTCAGAGAGGCCCCCGACCGCCCACCCTCACCCTCTGCACACACCCCACCACTTGCCCCTCTCCACCCACTCTCCATCTGCCTCCTCCTTGCCTGCAGTTGACTCTTCTGGGCTCTGTTCATGGACTTGAGGGTTGGTGGTGGCACCGTGGCCTCAGTCCCAGCACGCACCCCTCTCCCATGGCTACAGCTCTGCTTCTGAGATCTGGTGATGCTCCCTGGTCGCTGACCTAGGTTTCCCCCAGACTTGCCCCACCCCAGATCAGGGCCCTTCTGAGCGTGCCCCCTCGTGTTCCATGAGGCCTGGTCCACACTGACTACCACCTGTTTGCTTCATCCACAGAACTGGCCACAGCGATGCTAACAGAACCTCCAGGGAGTGGAAGGAAGGGAAGGTCACAGGCTGCCAGCTTCTGGCCCCCATGGCCTCCTTCACCCAAGACGTTCTTCTCTTCCCCTTGTGGTGAGTCAGTTTGTCTGCTGGGTTGTAAATGGCAGGTGAAACGTGAACTCCACCCCTCACTGGTCTCTGGGGTCCTGTGTCCCACCAGACATGGAGCCCGCTCATGCCACACTCAGGCCAGACTGGTTCCAGCTGAGGCCTGCTGTGAGTGGCTGGAGAGGTGACTGGGGGACCGAGGGGTCTTCCAGGAGGAACTCTTGCAGGCTGAGATCCTTCAGAAAGTAGCAGCCATGCCAGGAAAAGCACGTCAGTGGGCGTTGCCTCTCCCCAGAGTCTGGGAACTGGCATTCCAGAGTGGGCGACAGGCTGGGACTGGTGCAGCCATCTCCAGGGAAGCTGAGGGCATGCACAGAGGGCCCTGAGGACACGGCAGGGAGAGGAAGGCACTGGGTGACTTCACGTGGCTTTGCCGTCTCTGGTCTGTGCCACTGAAGACCTGAGGACCTCTCCTCCCTACAAAGCCCTATCTTTCCCCCAGGCAAATGGCCAAAGTGCCAGTCACCTTCAGAGAAACCTTTGTCCAAGGACCAGGAAACCAGAGCCAGCTCTCAGGAGGAGAGTGCGAGCTTCTGCTCAGCCCGGGCCATGCTGCAGAGCTGCCTCATTGGGCGAGATCCTCCATCTGAGTGCTTGTGTGTGTGTGCATGCCCGTTTACACGTGTGCATGCTAGCACATGGGGGAGAGGGCAGGGGCCTTTGTGTGTGAATGTGTCTAGGGATGCACGTGTGCCAGTGTGCATGCACACGCATGTGAAGGAACACCGTGAGTGTGCGTGTGTGTGTGTGTGAGCATGTGTGCATGTGTGGAAGGCTAGACTACAGTAGCATCGCCCTACTTCATCTTCTCCACCGACAGGCTGGAAGGAATTGCCTAAGCCTGTGGCCTGTGTCAACTCATCCCCAGGTTCCGACGTGGGCAGGCTGTAGGTGCTGGCACTTCCATGACTGGATTTTTCCGGGGCTCGGCAATCACCTCGATCCCACGACTTCTTCTGGGGCGTCATCCTGGATGAGTTTGGTGAGACATGACTTAACCCCAATAGACACCCAGTGCTGGAAACTCTCCAAGCCCGTGGGCTCCTTGGTGTCCCGATGGCTGTAGTTATGAACAATGAAATAACACGGCCGTGCAGGGGCCCAGCCAAGGCTCCTCACCCACATTGGGTGCTGCCTCAGAGCCCACAAAGCCTCCCTCCTGTTCTCCAGTGGCCATGGCCATGGTGGGGGAAGATGGAAGGGGGAGGGAAGGGGGGAGGGGTGGAAAAGGGGAGGGAAGAGGAAGGGGAGGGAAGGAAAGGAAAGAAGGAGGGGAGGGAAGTGGGGAAGGGAAAGAGAAAGGAGGAGAGAAAGGAGGGAGGGAGGGAACGGGGCAGAGGTGTAAGTGGGGAAGGAAGGGAGGGCCCCAGGTCTGAAGGAGAAGAAGGCTCAACATCAGAGAGCAACTCTCTTGCCAGCCCCCCAGGGCCTGTTCCCAGAGCTGCCCCAGGGTTGGGAAAGGTCCCATTGTCTTCACCAGAAATACAGGAGCACACACAGCCCCCAGCCTGCCTTGGCTGTCGTGTCCCTGGGCAGTGAGCCCGTTTTATACAGAGAGGCTAACACTGACCCTGGTGGGTGGCGGGTGCTGGGTCTCTACAACCTGGCAACAATAAGGTTTCTTCTTCTTCTTCTTTTTTTTTTTTGTTAAGACAAAGAGCCCTGAGCAGTAATTGACAACGCTGTTTTTGGAACATACAAGCTAATTTTACCATACCCAAAAGAAAATAGAAATTCTCTCTCCTGAACAAATACCAGTGTTCTGTTTCTGTGGACCCTGTGGATACATGCCTGCCTTTAAATAATTCTCTAGCACCCTGAAAACCCCACACACCGACCCCTGACCTACACAGTTGGGTCAGGGACTGGAGGGGACCCGGGGGAGGACCCTCAGCCACCCAGACATTGGGATCCAGCAGGAGGGCTGGGCCGACACCCCCGTGACACCCCCACTTGCCAGCCACCCAGAGAACCCTGTGACACCCCCCTAGCCAGCACCCCAGGGTAGGTTTCCTCATCCACACAAAAGGGACACTGACAAGCATCTGTGAGACTGTCACTGCAAGGATTCCCAGGACAGATGACGTTTCCTCCATGGTGCTGGCACATGGCCCCTCCCGTCCACCCCACTCCCACCCCGGAGCCAGTGTGAGTGTCCCCTTGGCTAATAACTAACTGGTGATCACCTCTGCAAAAACTGATTTCAGAAGTTAACATATTTCAAAAGGTTAATAAATGAAATTCTCTTGCTGTCCATTTTTTCTCCCACTCGGGAATCGACGGTCCTGCTGCCACTCACCATCCCACCCCCTGAGACAGCACCGCAAATGAGCATGGAAGACCCCAGAAGGCCCCGAGGGGTCTTCGTGTGTGCAGGGCCCCTGTTGGGAGCGACGGAGGTAAGTCTGCAGACCACAGGCCGCCCGGGGCTGCTCACTTCCCCCTTCCCTGCTTTTCTAAACAGGGCGGAAACTCAGCAGGGGAAGCCTCGAAACCAGCGGTGGAGTCTCAGTCCCTCCATGCTGCAGCTGTAGGGGTGCAGGCGGGGTCCCCCACCGCCCACCAGGCTGGGGACAAGCTGGCGTGTGGGCCAGCCTGCGTGTGCGTGGTGCCCAGCGGCTCGGGCGGGAGGGAGCAGAGCACGGCTTCTAGCCCGCACCGGGCATCCCTGCCTGGGCACGTCTGAGTAGAGGGCTGGAGAGCGGCACAGATGGAGCTGAGATAGGACGGCTCCTTGCCTGCTGTGCCGGGTGGGAGGGCATGTTCCCGAGCGACCCAGAGCACAGCTCTCCAGCTCTCCGGGCGGCCAGAGCTTCTCTGGAAGGCCGGCCCCATTGGCCCTCCTTCAAAACTTCTTTCCCCTCCGAGGCAGCCAAGAGTGGAGGGAGGGCGTCAGGAGGGAGGAGGTGAGTGGAAGGGCAGGAACCCACCATGGGAGAGGCTCCTGGGTCTTGGTAGTGGTGACAGCGTGTCCCCAGTCGGGCAGTCCCTGCCTTCCCAAACATGGGTCATGTCCAAAGAAACCCCCGAAAGCCTGGGCCTCTGAGCATTGCAGGCAACTCCTGGGGCTTCAGGAACCCCCAGCGAACCCCAGCACACTCAGGCAGAGCTGGTCCTGAAGCACAGCCACTGGCCTGGTTCCCTGGCTGGGAGGATGGGGCCGGCCTTTGAAGGGATGACAAGGGCACACCTGGGACTTACAGGACACCCTCGGGCGTCTCCTCATTTGACATCATGCTGCTGGAGGCAGCCTCACGGTCCCCACTTTACGAATGGGGGGTGCTGGGGCTTGGACAGGGGCCGAGACAAGCCATGAAGAGAGACCTCAAACCCAGGGCTGGGGGCCCTGCTGCCCTGAATGGAGGCCTCTGCCTGGGAGCTGGACAGCCCAGCCCCCGAGGCCAGGTTGCGTGGAGAGCTGCCGTGCTGGGATGGGTGCAGCCGCCCTGGCTGGAGGTGTCACTCTTGTGGGCAGGCATCTGTCCCCATGCTACCCTTGGGTCTTGATTCTACCAGAAGTGATCCACAGTGGTCCCAGGTTCGAAAGGTGGGGGGCAGGGCCAGGACAGCACACAGAGAGCTCTGGGTCGGCCAGGCCTTAGGTGGCCCCAGCCTGAGGTGCCGTCTGTGGGGAGGGCCAACCCCCACACACTCCCGGACTCAGACATCACAATTCAGAGGTATTTCTGGCCCAAGACCAAGTACCCTGAGTGCTGAGAGGTGCCCAACCTGGGGAGGGTACCAGCACTCATGGGTGGGCTCTCAGCATCTTCCAGGCTTCCCAGGTGAGGCCCGAGGAGGGAGGAGCTGGCCCCGGGCTCAAGGAGGGCCCTTGAGTCACCGGAGCAGGGACACGGGTGGCCAGAACCCGCCATAGGCCTGTAGGGGGAGAGGAAGAGCAAGGCTTGACAGAAGTTCTTGGCATTCTAACAGGCTCCATTTTCCAGGGAGCCTGCCTGGGAAAAACATGGACCAGCAGCGCTCTGGGGACAGACCAGGGGTCCTCCCAGGGCCAGGCTGGAACACTCAGTATGACCAGCTAGCTATGAACCCACTAGCGGCCCAGACAGAGCCCAGTGGAGCCCAGGGCCCCAAATGGCAAAACCTATAATGAAAAGGGAACAAATCCATCTGTGACCGTTGTCCGTATCCTTGTTGTGTTCTGGTGGCTGGTTGGGTAGCACCGAGGTGGGTGGTGTGAGTGAAGTGGGGTGGGACCCCAGCCCTACCACTGTGGGCTGTGCACGTCTGGGCCTCATTTGTAAAGTGAGAGTAATAACCACGCCCACCAGGACTAAGCAAGTCCTTGTGGTAAACCCTAGCCCAGGTCCTGACACTGGCTGTCTTAAAGATACCAGCTCAAAGGAGACACGAGCATCTGCTAATGAATGGCTCAGAGCAAAGGAGGGATTTCTGTTCTCCTTGGCCTTCCCTCAGGTTCTGCTGGATTTGCAGGGACTGACTCTAAGGTGGTCAGGGAGGGGAACAAGGTGACCGTCTTAGATGCTACTGCAATGAGAGCCCCTTAGTATGGTTGGGATATGTTCAAGTCGTGGCCTGAATATTTGTGTCGTCCCATCCTAACCCCAAGGTGAGGGAAGTAGGAGGAGGAGCTTTTGAAAGCGTGGAGGTCATGAGGATAGAACCCCCACGATGGGACTGATGCCCTTAGAAAAGGGATCCCACAGAGCTCCCTCACCCTTCTGTTTTAGGACGACTCAGTGAGGAGCTGGCACCCTGCAACCCACCCAGAAAGGGGATTTCAGCAGAGCCCAACTGGGCTGGCACCTTGACCTTGACCTTCTCAGACTCAGAACAGTGAGGAAGAAATTTCTGTTGTCTATAAGCCACCCAGTGTGTGATGTTTTTGTGATAGCCCCCTGAACTAACAGAGAGAGCTGAGAACCCCAGGGAAGGAGCCAAAAAGGAGAGCAGCAGAGAGAGAGAGAGAGATTTTTAGCAGCTGCCATAATGGGGTAGTCCTTGGAAAAGAAGAAAAGAAGAGATTTTAGGAATCTTTCTGTAGGATAAACTATGTAAACCTCTTCTTGTGCCCCTTAAATAATTGTTTAAAGATACATTGTGTCTTAAGGTGTTCAGAAAAGATCACAGTATCTTTGCCACGCTGCACCAAGATGGTGCCACAGGGAGCCCTAGACTTACGTGGGTTGCACTGACAATTATGATTCTTTGATCACAAGAAAACTGGAGATTTCCACTATGAGTGTGACAGTGGGCTTGGAGCTCCTGAGTCAGTTCCTCTTGATGAGAGAATTTAACTGATGCCTACCCTCCAGCTAATAGTAAGTGAAAGGCTTGGCTCAAGACCAGAACAGCACCCATCCCCAGTTGGGTGAGCAAGAGTCTAGACACATAAACCCATCTGTGACCTGCCCTAGAAGTTCCTCAGCTCATGGCTGAGGCCCATGGCTCATGGCTCGGTATAGACGGGGCAAATACCACAGACCAGCTCCGGTGTGTTGGGCATCCAGAGGAGGCAGGCCGGGGGGATATGGAAGAAGGACTCACGGGTGGTACCTTGGAAGTCAGGTGAAACAGAGGAGGGACATGAAGGAGGGACTCAAGTCAGTCAGGAGAGGGGTGAAAGCCATCACAACCCTAAAGGAGTCCAGCTCTAACTCACTCATCTTGGTAGACCCAACTGAGAAGTTTGCTGCCTTCAGTCCCGACAGTAAACCGTGAGCCTTACATCAATGTTAATGAATTTAAATGCTTGACTTCTCTTCCTCTTGTGATGCTGTTTTGGTGCAAAGCTCAAAACCACAGACCTAAACCATGGTGATTCCTAGGAGCTCCAGGTCTCCTCCCTGACACTGCCAGCTGGCTGCCTCGAGGCTCATCATGTCAGCCTAGGTGAGGGGCTCCCTCTGCCATCCTTACCCAGCACCTCATGTCTTACAGACCACCGACTCACATACACCTGCTTTGATCTGAGCCCAAATAGCACGTGTTAAGGAGTTTGGGACAGAGAGCATGGGAGTGGCTAGCCCACAGCATCCCAGGGAAGGGCCCCTGGAGAACTCCACCCAAGCCCCTGCTTCTGGGCCCAGGCTGAGGCACCAGCCACACCCAGCTTCTCTTTCCTGCGAGGGCCTTCCGTGGATAGAGAAGCAGCAAAGGGCAGGTCCCTACCCATGAAACGTCAGTGGTCTATGCGAGAGATGAGACGCTAACATGTGAACATTTAAATAGCCATGAAGGACGTCGTAAGGGTCCAGCCTCCCATGGGAGGGCACGTGTTGGAACTTGCATCTTGCCCATGAGTTACGGAGGCAGTCAGCTCTGCAGACTTGGGACTGGCACTTGCCTCTGTCAGGGAAGAAGAGAGGCGATGTTGTGGCTAGGGGACCCAGCAGGGTGGTGGGGGGCTGTGGATCCAGCAATGAGGATAAGAAGTGAGAATGGAAGTGTTGGAAGTGAGGGCAGGGACAACTGGAGGCAGAGCCAGGGTCACAGAAGTCAGCCCAGTTGTGACTTTACCCAGTCTCAGGGTGGGGCAGAGGAGACCACTGGGCATTTACTGAGGTGCTGCTAACCAGGGCTTTAGGGAATCCATCTGGACCCGTGGTGTTGGAGCCTCTAATGGGAGAGGAAGGGAAAATCAGACAGCAAGTGCTGAGTCATGGTGGGACCTGGGCCGGACCAGAGTGGGTGGCTGTGGGAAAGGAAAGGGGTGTCAGCAGAATGGATGGGGTAACAAAACTCCCAGCATGACTGAGTGCTGTGACTCACTAGGAGCAAGGTGAGGACAGCGCCGGGGCGGGCAGGGGCCAGACTCATCTCAAGGCCCCGGGAAGGGACTTGGAAGAAATGAAACAGAAAAGAGAAGCCAGATTGGTCAGTTTGGGTTGGATGGCAAGATGGCCGGATTTAGGGAGGCAGAGGGGTCAGTAGTGCGGCTCACCAGTGCGGGGAGGATGGAGCGCAGGCAAAGGGAGGCTTGCAGGCAAGTTATACACGACCAATGGGAAGGGTTCCAAGCCCCCCCAGTGCCCAGACTATCTGGATGGAGACCCAGGAGAGTCCTAGAGAATGAGAAGAAATAGCCAGGTGGGACGACGACACAAGGCCATTGGTAAGCCCCCCCGAAAAACAGTTTTGGTGAAAAATAATAACAACAACAACAATAATAAAAGGATAGGAAGAAGCAGATCCAAGAGATCAAGAAGAGAAGGAGCCAGTGAAGTGGAGTCACATGGCCAAGGGCTGGCTCCCCAGCAGTGAAGGAAAAGTGAGAGAGACAGTGGAGCAGGAGATCCAGTGGAGAAACACATCTGAGGTACATGGGAATGGGGGTTGGCTAAGTCTGTGGGCAAAAGGGAGAGGGTGAGCAGAGCTAGCATGGCCCATCAGCTTTGTCCTGTTCTGGTCGCAAGGTCTGGGCCTTCATTTACCTGTCTTGAGAGAATATTGGATGTGGCTGCTCAGGAAATGCATGACCTTGAGCAATCTGGAAGGTCTTAGAGTTTGATCATGCCAGTAGCTGGGGCAACAGGTCCTCCCTTGTGGGAGACCCAGGTGGACCACCCCTTCCATCATCAGACCTGAAAATAAAGCTAGCCATCAAAGAAACCAGGAACAAGCCAACATGCAACTCTGAGTAGGTGCTCCCAAGAGATGTCTGAGACCAATCACAGAGGTCGTTCTCCAAAATAGGTGGGTTGGTTCTGAAGTGTTTAAATTATGGTCCCTCACATCCAGTCAATAGGGTGGCAGGAGAAATGAGGCTGTATAAAGAGACTGGAAGATGGGTAGTTGATGTCACAAATACAGCCCCTGGAGTCACCATCTGAAGTCCCACAGCTGAGCCTGTATCTGTGACCCACAGAGCTGTGACAATGGGCAGCTTCTCCACCCTCTGCCTCAGTTTCCTTAGATGTCAAGAACATAAAATCACAGAAGAGTGCATGTGATAATCTTGAAAAGCACTTAGAACAGTGCCTTTCATAGCAAGCTTGCGATAAATATTCTTTAATTAGTGTTATTTTTAGAAGAAACTGGCTGTTGGTGCAGCTGGGTGGAGAGAGATGGTGACCGATCACAGTCAGCAAAAGAGATAAATTCTAAGTTACCAAGTCTGAGATACAGAAGATGCCCTGGAGTTGATTGGACCCTGTGGTCCACTCTGAACGGGAGAATGTGGTGCTTGGAGCAGAAGCAGAAATAAGCATCTGGGTAGAGTGAACAGGAGAGCTGATTTTTAAAGATTGCTCTCAGAGGACATTTAAACATCTAATCTCTGGATTAAAAATCCTGCCCATGTCTCACAGTATTCTTCAGCAAGATGTTCAACAAAGGAAAGCACCCCGTTCCTATCTAAATACCAACCCAAATATGCACACATGTCCTTTATAGACCTTCTCAGAAAAATGCAGGAAACAAAGAACATTGTCATCAAAGGGAAAGGGGAACACATTTCCAAAGAAGTGTTTTAGGAAAATAAAAATAATTTCAAGTAAAAAAATCTCCCTGATATCAAAGAGAATTTAAAACACAGTCTCTTGGAAACAAAAACAGAAGGACGAGATACAAAGACTGATAGGTCACAAGAGATAAAAATAAGCTGCTGGAGTTCAGACCAAGAAACGAAAAATAAACTTTTAAATATAGAGAAATAAAAGCCACAAGAAAAGTAGAAAAAATAAGGGTACATATTGATAAAAAAAAAAATGAAGAACTACAAAAGCAGAATACAATGGAAAAAACAATGTTAAGATGATTAGAGAGAAAATAACAGATCTAGAAGACAGACAGAAAAGGACAGAACACACTGAAGTTGATATTTCTGAAGAAGAGAATAGAAAAAATGGAGTAAAAAAGATAACCATTCTAAGATATAGCAGAGGAAAGGAGAAATTAAAGACTTGAATCTGGTAACTGAAGGGGCATACCATGCCCCAAGAAAAATTTAAACAGAACAAACAGATTCCAGCAAGATGAGTGTGTTTCAAGGATAAAGAATCCTGTGAGCCTCTAGGAAGAAGAAAAATAAAGGTGAATTAGCCACCAGATGATTCGCTTCAAATTTCTTCCATGTCTACGAAGAATCTCCCCAGAGAAATTGTTGCTCACATATAAGAAAATGTATAGACATCTTCAAACATGAAGGGCTTGGGGAATGGCACCCTGATCTCAGTGTGAGAAAACAATTTTGTGTAACCCAGCAAGTGATGAGGGAAAATGTCAATGAATCAGCAATAATCCCCCAGATCGAAGAGCAGGCTATTGCTGAACTCTGTGAATTTTTCCTAGAGAGCAGAACTAATTTATAAATGTGCCAATGAAGAAATGAGCATCTAACAACAAAATCAGGAAATGGGGGGGGGGGGGAGGTAAAGCTGATAGATCAAGCACAAGAAATCCCACATAACAATGTAATCACAGGAGATTAAAAACAGGGTTTAAGCCAAGTTGGAAGTGGACAAGAGGGGAGGAAGCTAGGAGAAGGGATAACAGGAGTTGGGTCTCTGGGGTTGGAAGAGAGGGGATGCTAACACTTTTCATTGAGAAATAGGTGTTTTACTCTATCACTAAACATTGTCAGTAACCATGGACCATAAGGAGGCAATAAGTAACCAAACTATTGGAAATAACACACACACGAGCACACAGGCATGAATCATAGAGCTCACAGTAAACCAGATCTCTTCTAAAAGATAAATAAGATGAGAGAACTAGAAAAAATATTTGTCATATCATCAAAATTCAGAGATAAAACTAACCCAATAATAGGGAAGAAAAGGATCCTGGCCTTAAAATCCCAGCCTGAACTGAGATGCCATGATGAGAGCTGAATCTAAACCCAAGGACCCAGAAGGAGGAGAGGGCAAGATGGTGGGGATAACAACAATGACAAGAAAAAGAAAACAAAATGGAACAATCTGCAGTGAAGATCGGTCAAGTATTCTCTGTGCCAGGTAATGTAAGATGAAACGTTTAAAGCAAAAATGGCAAGAAATGCAGGGATGAATATAGCTAGCCTTCAAGAAACATGTCACCCTAAGGTTCTCTAAAAGGGTACAGAGAAGGGGTAGGAAAGATACATCTCCAGATCCTTTGTGTCAACTCAGCGTAACAGTAGCTCCTAGTGCTAACAGAACACACAGAAGGAAAAACGTGAGCACAACCTCCTTCATAAATATTAATGTAAAAAACATGAACAGGTGGAATGGAACAGAGCGTTAAGAACATACTGCATGACAGTTTATCTAAGGAATAAAGATTGATCAGTACAAGGAAAGCTATTACATAATCCTCCAACAAGCAGGTCATTGGGGAAAAAAAGCCGTGTGGTTAACTGTTTGGATTTTTTTAATTAGATTTTTTAATTTTTAAATAATTGTAGACTCACATGCAATTGTGAGAAATAATATCAAGGCTCCTTATACACTTTACTCAGTTTCCCCCAATGGGGATGTCCTGGGAAAGTACGGCATGATATCATAATCAGGATATTGACAGGTACAGGACACCTGTGTCAGCACAGAGTCCTCTTATGTGGCCTTCTCTCATGACACCTGTCCCTGCCTCCCACTCGTACACCTGCCCCTGCGCCCTGGAAATTGCCAACCCATAGTCCATTCTTGTAAACTTGTCATTTCAAGAACGCTACATGAATGGAATCATATACCTTATAACTTTCAGGATGAGATTTTTTTCACCTAGCATAATTCTCTGGGGAGCCATCAAGTTGTGTGTGTCTGTTACTGGTTCCCTTTTACTTCTGAGTATTTATTCCACTCCTTTAAGCATCTGAATTTTCCCCAGTTTTTGACTATCAGGAATTCAACTGCTATGAGTATCTATATAGTAAGCCTTAGTTTTCACTTCTCTGAGAGAAATTTGCAAGTGTGCCATTGCTGGACTGTAGAGTAGGTGCACGTTTGGTTTTATAAGATAAATGCAGACCTCTTTTCCCAGAACGGTTGCACTATTTTACAACCTGCTGGTGGTGCATGAGTGATGCGTGCTCCATCTCTACTGGCATCGGGTGATGGAGGTGTAAGGAGATGGAGCCTCTTTTCAGGTATGCATTTGCCATCTTTACTGCTGGTTTTTGCTCATTTTCTAATTACATTGTTTAGTTTTACTATTAAGTTTTAAGAGTCCTTTGTATGTGTTCAATGCATGTCTTTCATCAGATAACGTGGTTTGCAGATATTCTCTCCCATTCAATGGCTTGTCTTTTTACTCTCTTCAGAGACCAAATGTTTTTCATTTTGTTCAATTTTTCTTTTTTGCTTTTGGTGTCAAATCTAAGAACTCCTCATTTCACCCTGGGTCCCAAGATTTTATCTTATGTTTTTCTGAAAGATTTGTAATTTTATATTAAAGTCTGTGATTCAATTTTAGTTGTTATTTTTTAAAGTAATGTCTGAGGTTTAGGTTGAGAGGTGGGTTAGTTGGTTTGGTTCAGTTTGTTGGATTGGTCAGTTTGGTTAACTGGTTTGGTTCAGTTTGTTGGGTTGGTTGGTTGGGTTGGGGTGATTAGTTGGGTTGGTTTGGTGGGGTTTGTTGTTTGAGTTGGTTTGGTTGGGTTGGGTTTTTGGGTTGGTTGGGTGGGGGTGGGGTTGGTTGGTTGGTTGGTTGGTTGGGTTTGTTTGGCTAGTGTTTTGCCCATGAATGTTCAATTGCTCCAACACCATGTGTTGACAAGTCTACCTTCTTCCATTCAGCTGCTTTTGTACTTTGCCAATAATCATGTTGAGCTTTAAATTACAAATTCAACTCCTTCAATGGCTTTATGATCAATCAGATTGTCTATTTCATCTTGCTTGAGTTTTGGCAGTTTTTAGTTTTTTGAAAAGTTGGTCCATTTCCTCTAAGTTGTCAAATTTATGATCACAAAGTTGTTTGTGGTATCCCTCATCATCCCTGTAGTATCTGCAGGATCTCTAGTGAAAGCTTCTGATATCACCCCTGATGTATCATTCGTGATCCTGGTAATGTGTACCTTTTCTTTTAATCTTAGTCAATCTTGTTATATATCAATTTTACTGATTTTTTTCAAAGGACCAGCTTTTTGTTTCATTGATTTTTCTCAACTGCTTTCCTGTTTTCAGTTTCATTGATTTCTGCCCCTACTAGTTCTTTCTTCTGTTTTTTTTTTGTTTGTTTGTTTTTACTTATTTTACTTTCTTTTCTAGTTTCTTGAGGTAGAAACTTAGAATCCTGATTTGAGATTTTCCCTCTCTTCTAAGATAAACATTTATAAACTTTCTAAAATTCTTTCAGCTGTATCCCACACGTTCTGATTTGTCACATGCTCATTTTCATTCAGTTCTATGTTTTTGTTTTATTTCCTTTGAAACTTGATCTTTGACCCACGGATTATTTTGAAACGTCTAGTCTCATTTCTAAGTGTTTAGAGATTTTCCTCTTAATCTTTCTGTATTGACTTCTATTTGATTTCCTTATGGTCAGAGAAAACACTGTGCATGATTTAAATCTTAAAACACTCGTTGAGGCAGCTGATACGATCAATCTTGGCGAATGTACCACAGTTGCTTAACAAAGTCATGCGTATTCAGGTGCTACTTGCAGAGTTTTCTCTGTGTACCAACTAGATACCAGTGGTTGATTGTGTCGCTCAGTATTTCTACTGCCTTGCTGGTTTTCTGCCAGTTCTTTGTGCTGAAAGCAGGTACTGAATAGCCCGGCTGGAACGGTGGGTGTCTCCACTTCTTGGTTAAGCTCTATTAGTTCTGGCTTCGTGTATTTCAAGGCTCTGTGTTTGGTGCATACGCTTTGGGGACAGCTATGTCTCTCTGGTGGACCTATCCTTTTCTCATATGATATCTCTCTTTGTCTCTAGTAATCTCTGATCTGCAGTCTGCTTTATCTGACATTAGTAGAGCTGCTCCTGCTTTTTTCCTCATTAATGTTTGCATGGAGTAAGTTTTCCCGTGCTCTCACTGTCAACCAACCTACACAGTTATATCTGAAGTGAGTTCCTTATAGACACACTGTTGTTGGATCATGGTGTGTGTGTGTGTGTTTAAAGATTTTATTTACTTATTTGACAGAGATCACAAGTAGGCAGAGAGGCAAGCAGAGAGAGGAGGGAAGCAGGCTGCCTGCTGAGCAGAGAGCCCAATGCGGTGCTTGATCCCAGGACCCTGAGATCATGACCTGAGCTGAAGGCAGAGGCTTAACCCACTGAGCCACCCAGGCACCCCTGTGTGTGTTTTTTAATCCACCCTCACTCTTTGTCTTTTTTTGGCTGGGAGGGGATGTACGTGGATCATTTACGTTTAGGGTCATGGCTGATAAGTTAGGGCTTCAGTCTGCCTTTTCCCTCTCTGTATACTTCTGTTTTCCTTTTCTTACCCTTCTGTGGATTATTGAACTGTTTTTAGAATCCCATCTTGGTTTGTTTGTCATGTTTTTTTAGTCTGTCTCTTCTGTTCTTGAGGTTCCTCTAGGTGTTATGGTACGCATTCATAATTTGTACTCTCCTGGTACCAGGGTTTGGCTCCTTTGAGTAAAGTACAGAAGTCTTGTTTCCACTGAGATAACTTCTCCTCCTCACTGACTGAAATGTTTCCTCAAAATACAGTGGGCACCACATCTAGCAATGCTACAATTTTTGCTTCTACCATCAAGTACATTTAAGAAATTTGTGAGAAAAAAGGTTGACTAATAGATTCACCCCAATTTTATTAAGTCCATTTCAACCCTCCCAATGTCAACCCTTCTTCTGTCATCATTTCCTTTCTGTTTAAAGACCTTCTTCTTTTAACCATTCTTTAGGGGTAGATTTCTTTTTTTTTTTTTTTAAGATTTTATTTATTTATTTGACAGACAGAAATCACAAGTAGGCAGAGAGAGAGGAGGAAGCAGGCTCCCCGCTGAGCAGAGAGCCCAATGCGGGGCTCGATCCCAGGACCCTGGGATTATGACCTGAGCCAAAGGCAGAGGCTTTAACACACTGAGCCACCCAGGCACCCCTAGGGGGTAGATTTCTTAGCAACAAATTTTCTTAGATGGTGAGAATGGGTTTTTCTTCCCGCTTCATCCCAGAAGGGTGTTTTCAGCAGACGTAGAAACAGAGGCAAGTCTTTTCCTCCAGGACTCGAAAAGTGAGTGCCGCTTGCCACTGGCTCCCATGATTTCAGATGAGAAGTCTACCATCACTCAAGCCAGTTTTCCCCAAGGGTAGTGTATCACCCTCCTGACCCTGGGCAGGGGGGACCTGAGCAGGCGGCCTGCTTCTGAGGGGCAGGGTTGGGAGGGAAGGGCTGGGATGGAAGAGTCGAGTCCCCTGGTCGTGCATACTTTCACTTGGTGCTGGGCTGGTATAGGACAAATGTTCCCAAACAGTTCTCTGCTGTTTAGCTACACTTTGGCCCCAGGAAGGCACTGCTCTCCAAGCCCTTTCTTATCTGTGTCTGCTGTTAGTTTAGGGCTGGAGGCAACAAGAGAGCTCAGGGACTCCCTGAGAGTCCGTTCTCCTGAGTCTTGAGTTCCCTTGACCACCTACCTCCTTCCTTCCACCTTTCCTTCTTCCCATGCCTGTTTGTCGTATGCATAGGAGATTTTTTTCCTGTAAGAAAGGGGACCTGGGAGGAATGGGGCTACTTGATCACAGGAGAACAGGAGGTCTCCACTCCTTAGATTTTGAAAGCCACACTAGAAAATTCAATATCCATCCTGATTTCAGAGCTTAATAAACATAACGAAGAGATGCTTGCCTAACTCCTTAGGAGCATCAGAAATTTAACACACACACACACACACACACACAAAAGCCAGAATCACTCTTAATAGTAAGAGAAAAATAAATGCTCTCTTTAATGTTGAGAGCAAGCAAGGATATCCCAAAGAACCACATCAATCTAGAAGTGTTGTTCAACACAATAAGAAAATGCAGCTAAACAAGAAAGAAAGCAGCGTCTAATTATTGGCTTTCCACTTGCAGGCAGAGCTGGAAATGTAATTGAAAATAGTGAGAAACTTTAAACACTTAACACAAAGCTCGTCCCAAAATTAATATACCAAGCTTTTACACAAATAATAACCTGTTAAAAATATGAAGGAAGAAAAGACAAAAAAAAGAAAATACCTTGGAACAAATTTGACAAGAAAGCTGCAAAACTGTATTAAGAAAAGTCCAACTCCTACGGAGATACAGAAAAAAGGACTTGAACACATGGAGAGGTAGATCTTAATTTTGGGCAAGAACTCAATTTTCAGAAAAATTGGTACATTAGTGACTTTTAGAAACCTTAATGTGATCCTAATAAAATAACAGCAGGAACTTGACAAGCTAATTCTAGAGTTTATATAGAAAAATAAACAGGATTACAGCAATGCAGGGCCATAAGATGGAGAGCCATGAAGGGTTAATTGTTTTGAGCTGGAAACTGCCCTTCCCACCCCCAGGGCTTAAGGGGGGGCGGGTTTATCCACTAACCTGGACATCACTAACCACCTGGACAAAGTGTGTGCAACAGTAGCGTTCAAGATGCTGGACAGTAGGTCAGGCAGGTGAGGGGTCCCTGAGGGGCGGAGACAAGGGGGTGAGCCCTGGACCTGCCCAGCAGAGCGCAGAGAGGAGAAGGCTGCACACAGAGAATGTTCTGGAGAACATGCAAATATGCAGAGGTCACCCTGTTGAGCTGTGAGTTAAGTACCCACTAGGGCATGTGCATGGGAAACCATCCCTGTAAGAACCAAACAAAGGATCTGGGGAGAAATAGTGCTGGTTGCACGGAGGGGAGGGTGAGGGCCTCCCCTTCCCGCCAGCCTGGTGGAGGTCCTCCCCATTCCTGGGCACCCAGAATGGCAACCATTACTGGCACCCATTCGCCCCAGATTCAATGCTGCCCGCACCCCACCCTGCACCCCGGACCAAGACCCAAAGGGCCAAACATACCTTATAGCTCACCTGCACCCCTGAAAAGAACTAAGGAGATGTCACAGTGGTCACATGAATCCAATCACCTATTAGTTCTCACGGACTAACACCAGAAGGGAAGTCTCTTTTGGTGTCACCATATCTAAAACTAAAAACATGCTCTGCTGGGTCTCCATTCATGGACACTTCTAGAAAACAAAGTGGTCTTGTTACATGTGAGAGCAAGTTGGTCATTGCTGCAGGAGGAGGGGCAGTGTAGACAGGGCAGAAGGCTAGGCAAGGGGCTCCAGGAAAGCCCAGGCTTGATGCCACTGGTGGTTGTGAGTGTGGGTACACACATGGGCGCACCTGCCTGCATCAATGCATCAAACTGTTTCACTTCAAATCTGGGCTCTGTTCTCTACTGGAGCTGCTACAATTGTCACAGATAAGCAGACCTTCCAACATGATACAAAGTCGCAAGATCTGTAAATCGATGAAAATTAGAAATCCGTGAGGACAGGGGCTGACTCTTCTCTGAGCGCCCCTCAGCTGAGAGCAGACACTGGCACATAAAAGCTAAGAACAGGATCTGTTTGTCCAGACATGCACACCCGCACATCCACACATGTCACACCTCCGCCATACTCATGACACACACACAGACACACAGACACACACACACCACACACAGGTCCCACCCAGTCAGCATCCTTATTGCTGTCCTGTGACTGTCAGCGGACCTCACTCTTTCCTCAAACGCAAAGGATTCCTGCTTCATTCCAAACAAGGTCCACTAAGATCCCACAACTAAGAAACCTGCACACATGGATGGGAGTCAAGGGCATGCGGCCGACCACAGGCTCACAATCCCGATGGTCCCTGGAGGAGCAGGGGGGTCGTCAGCTCCCAGACCCGGACCCACCTGGAGAATGTGCAGAATCCCCAGCAAAGTTAAGGAGTTGTCAGAGAGGTTAAGGAGGGAAAAGCATGAGAACAACATGGGGAGGGTGAAGGGATCGTGGCGCTGGGGGCTTGGAGGGAAAAAGCCACAGACAAGGAGCAGAAGGCAGGCAAAGGGACACTAGGGTGAGGCTCGTACGGGACCAGGGTCCCGCCAGCATCCCTGTACTTCACAAAGACCCCAGATCGTTCTACGACCCGGCTCCCCATGGCATGTCCATATCCTGATGATTTTTTTTTTAAACAAAAAATGAAAGAGGCTATTATTTTACTTTGCAAACCCAGTTCCGGCAGGGTCTGAAATGTTCGTTTTAATCTGCTTATGTTGAGCAGGGAGATGAGAGAAACTCTCCTCTAATTGACTCTTCACTGGAGAGTCATTAACCTCAGAACTGTTTATGCTAGAGATCTGCAGCATCTCTTAGATATCATAATTTGAAGGATGGGTATATGTTAGATTAAAAATCTTCCCGAGTTTGCTATTACCCTCTCTAAACATGGGAAGGCCCTATATTGAGGTTCTCAGATTTGGTATAATTAACTTTTAAGGGCTTGAACCTGTCTGGATGTGTAATTTCTTCCCGGAACATTTGGGAACTATTATGTAGCCCATGATATCATTAACATAATTATTGTCAGCATTTCATGTTGCAGTTTCTCCTTATAGCTGAAGTTGCATGCATAATCATTTCTCTCCTCTATCGGTCATGTTGCTTTACTCTGTTCTTCAAAAACTGCATGGCCTCCACTTTCCTGTAGCCCAGAGCCCCACAGCTTAGCACAGGGCTTGCCTTCCCCTATGCTCCATCCACACAGAAAACCAGAACCTATGTTTCCACCTCCATGGCCTAGCATGTGGCCCCAGAATTCACTTCCTTCCATTCTCCAGCTAACACTGCACCTCGTGGCAGAGTTCAAATGCCCCTTCCTGCAGAAAGTCCTCCAGGATTCCCACACCATGATTCACAAAAGAAAGAAGGGATAGAACGGGACTACCCTGAACACAGAATCCTGGATATTCCCAGGGGAGCACCAGGATGATGAAACTGTCAGGCCTGAAAAGATCTGGGTTAAACGTTCAAGGTCAACGTTCTGCTGGTCTGGTTGTCCCTCTCCAGGAAAGGAAGGGGACCTGTCATTTGGGAAGGGTTGGACCCAGCTCCTGCTTCCTCTGGTTCGTGGTGGGTTCTCAGACAGTGTTCCTGGAACCCCCACACCAACGAGTTCCTGAAACACGCAGGACTCTCTACAGTCATGTTGGATATCACTCGGAAGAATGCTTTTGCAAAACGAATTCTTTTGCTTTGGCAAAGAAGACAGAGCTGGAATACGATTTGCCAGGCACTGTGCTAGGAACCAAGCTCATGTGGAGTCATACTTGTGGATGGAAAATAAAAATCATGTTATTACTTGTCTTCTGGAACATTTTGTACAGCTAACTAGTCTTTCTCCCATTTTCAGTTTTGGGGTTCCTCACCAGCTAGAAGGAAAAGCTGCTCTTAATTACCATGAGGGTCCCTAGGAGTGTTGGGTAGTGAGTGTTTATAAGGTAATGAGGGGCCATGGGAGGAAGATGGACCATGTGGACAGAACACTCTCCAGTCCAGGGTGAAATCCAGGGGAGCAGAAGCTAAGGGTTTGCCACCGAGATGCCCTACTCCCATTTGCTGTCATGGGGCACCCCCCTGGGCTCCTATGCACCTTGCCTCAGGTGGGGGCTGCCCCCAGGCTCCAGGCAGTGCCTGTCTGGGAGCTGACACAGCAGTCAGCTAAGGACTGCCTGGGGCAGGGTTCCAGATTCCTGACCCTGGGGGCTCACTTGTGGAAGTCACACTCCAGAGCTCCCTGCAGGATTGACGCAGGCTGGGCCTCTGGCTGAATGCTCCCCGTGCTTCCCTTCCTGCCCTGCCTCTCAGGGTGCTGGCTTCTCAAGAGAGCATTTTCTTCAAGAACCCTGTGCACGCACGTGCATCTCAGGGTCTGCTTCTACGGAGTGCCACCTGGGTCTCCCGAGCCCCTCAGGGAAGTTCCAAGATGGGGCATGAAGCCCAGAGCAGAATGGTGAGAGCAGATGGGCCTGAGCAGCAGACGGCACAGGTGCCCACGACTCTCCACTTCCTGGAATGGGTCTGAACCCATTTACCCTCTGAAGTGGGGGCTGTGAGTGGGGGCGCTGTCGCCAGATCGCAGGCAGCCTGGCACCTGAGTCTGGGGCCCAGACTTCCTCTCAGGCTCTGCCCCCAGGACCAGGTCACCCACTGTCACTAGCCTCATGCCGCTCGCCTGCACTTTTACTTTCTGAACCTATGGCTGCCAGAAGGATGGAAGACCATGGTGAAAGTCAATGGACCTCATGCATAAGGCATTTAAAAATAACAAATGACAACATTTCAGGTGACTGCCCCGAGGTGTCATGATACCTAATTAAATCTGCAATTGGAGGGGAGGGAGATGTGTTTTCTGAAGGAGTGGCTGTGACCAGGCGACACCCTCAGGTGCCAGGCTCTGAGAGGGAATCAAGTTGATGTGCCAACCCCCTGTCTGCAGACATGGCCTAGAGGGGCAGCAACGAGGCCATGTCCCACAGGGCAGTGGTTAGTGCCGGAGCTGCAGCCAGTGGGGGGCTTCCTCCTTCTTCGCACCCATGCCAGGGGGAGGGTCTTTCCTTGGGTGGGTTTGGGGCCGGGGAACTGGGCTTGGCACCATGGTTCCAATGTGGGCTGGGGCCCCCTCTGTATCGATGAGACAGTCAGCAAGGATGCCAACACGTCCCCACCCCTGTGCCACATGCCGTGTGTCCCGCCGGGCACAGAGGGAGAGTGACCTGCCAACACTTCCTGCTTATATTTCGGGTCCTTCGGAGTGGCTTGGCCAGCAATCCAGGCAGACAAACAAATCCTCATTTAACTTTCCCACCCTCTCTCTGTGGGGAGAACATTTCTGTTTCCTTTGGGTTAAGCACATTCTAGCAACAGCCTTTCCCACCAGGCATCCAGCAGTTTTTTCCCAAGGCTGACACTGTTGACACACAAACTCTGAACCATAGCATTTGCAGCCTTGGGTTAGCTGTTGGCTTCTTGGTTTAATGTCCTTAATTTCTGGCTCTCCTTCCTTTGTCTCCTTGTTATACCTTGTAATCATTTTGATTATAGCTTTTGCACCAACTTTTTATATAAGCTCGTCTCTAACATTTATAGGCAACCCAGTTACTTCCATTGCTTAAAACATGTCATTGCTTCATCTGGCTGCCAGTGGCTCCTCCGGCTAGTGTTCTGGAAGGAGGGCGTGGGACCCCCTGGGATCCCAGAGAGGACAGAGCTGTATTCTCCTGCCAGCCCGCTGTCCTCATGCATTTGGACTTCCTGGCACCAGCTGCAAAGAAGGAGGGCATCCATCTGCTTCAGAGTTAGCTGTGGAAGCAGAGCCAGGAGGGCAAGTGTCACGAACCTTGATTGCTCTTGACCCTTGCTATGACTTTGCACCTGTCTGCGTCTCCCTGAGCATGTAGGTGACCCCAAAGGCTCTCAGGCTTCATTCCCAGCCCTTAAAAATGGTGTCTGTTGGTGCTGTCTCCCTCCCTGCAGATGGCAGGAGGCCGGTCCTGGGCAGGTCCCTAGTGGGCCACGCCTGTTTCCCAGGCAATGTTCTAAGCCCCAACTCAGATCATTCTTTCCCAAGCCCATAGAGAGGGCAGCACTATTGTGCACACTGTGCAGAGAGGAAAACAAGGCTGAGGGGAGGCAGTGGGGGCGGGCAACACTGCCAGAGGAGACAGGCCGCGTGACGTGCGCTGTGGACCTCGGCCCACTAACAGACTGACTGACTCGGTGAGCTGTGGCTGCTTTCCATTATTGCTGGGGCCTCGTATCCATTACCAGCTGCGGCCTAACACTGTGCTTAAAAACCAAGCAGCTTTGGGCAGCAAAAATTTATTATCTCACAGAGTTTCTGAGGCTTGGAAACCTTGGAGCAGCCCAGCTGGGTGGTCCTGGGTCAGGGTCTGTCATGGGTTTCAATCAGGCAGACAGCTGGAGCCAAGGTCTCATCTGAAGGCTCAGCTGGGCCTGAAGCTTCCAGGTAGGTCCAAGGTCACAGGGTTGTCCACAGGGGGGCGCACTGCCTCGTCCTATGTCCTGTCGGCTTGCCCAGAGAAACAGTTCACAGAGGTGAGAGAGAACACAGGAGCCTCGGTGCCCTAACATCTGATCTTGGAAGTGACATGTTCTGGTACGTGGGGAGGAGATGGGAGGAGACCAAGAGGGGTTGCAGGTACCCAGGGGGCCTTCTTGGAGGCAGACAACCACAGTTCCCCCATCACTGAATTTTGAGAGAATTCGAAGGGCAGCCAAAGGTAATCAGGTGCTGTGCATTGTATCGCTTCCATGGGGCACAAGTGTGGGTCGTGCTGGTAGCTCATCCCCACAGCAAAGTGAGGTGGGCCTTGCATCACATCTGTTAGAAAGGCCAGTGTGGTCCAGTGACTTGCCTCGGGGGACCCCTGCATTGCTCAGAACTCCCAGTGGCAGGCAGGCCGTTAACTGGAAGAGGGGGTGAGGCCCCTTCACGCACACAGAGGTGCCAGCCCGAGTGGGAAGCTAAGCCAGGTGGGGCCTGCATGGTGACTGCACATCAGACTTCTCCATCCCCTGGCTCTGGATGTGGGCTGAGATCTCGGTGCGGTCACGGGAGTTTCTGTACCTGACAAGGAGAAGGACCAGAGAAGTATATAAGCTCGTCTCTAACATTTACAGGCAACCCGGTTACTTCCATTGCTTAAAACATGTCATTGCTTCATCTGGCTGCCAGTGGCAGGGTCCCATGCCAGAGCAACAAGATGAAGTCTGTCTGGCCTGGTGGGATCCCCAAAGAGAAGCTCCCAGCCCAGACCCCAAGAGCACGGGGCTTCAGGGACTGACTGGATCCCAGGAAGGCCCCTGGGTGAGGAGAAGCAGGCTGCCGTCAGCAGACATAGAATTATAGAACGGCAAGTGTCCGGGGGTGGGGAATCTCCCCATCAGGCTGCCCAGCCCTCCACCAACACAGGTAAAGAGACTGTAGTCCCATAGTCCAGGGGATGCCCGGGGCCCCAGGAACAGTGAGGGCAGATCTTCGGGAAGACCTGCTGAAGGTAAGGGGATGGGGACCAACTTGTTGCCAGGGACATGTGCTCACCCTGAACATCCATCCCCTCACCCCAGAGCCTCTGGGATGGGCATCGGCATCACCTGCATCCAAGGATGGGGGGCTCTGTCTCATCACCAAGAGGCTGCCACCCTATGCCCCACAGGGGGTTTTCCCACATCCCAGCTCCGTCTCCCAGTCTCGGACTCTCAGAGGAGAAATCTGCTCTGCCAGCGTGACCAGTAGATGTCCTTTCCGTGGGTTTATTTTCCCTTGAACCACATCTTCAGTAAAGCGCATTTTTAAAATTGCCAACCTCTTTCCACTGAACTCACAGGAAAGGCAGGCCCTGGGAGAGAGGTTAGGGAACCGGGGAGCGCCCCCCCCCCCCCACCGCCGGTGCTGCAGACCCTCCTGAGCAGCTCAGGTGGGGAAGGTGTGCGGGGAGGTGAGGCCCACCTTTGCCACAGCTGGGAGGGTCTCCACTGCCCTCTGGGACTGAAGCAAAGGAGAGGACAGGCCTCTGAGTCCGCATGGACAGGTTGAAGGATGTGGGAGCACCAGAAGTGGGGAGCCTCAGGGCCTTTGAAGCAGCAGAGGGCTCCCCAGACTGCTCAGAGGAGGACCCACAAGGAGGGCAAAGGAAACATTAGGAACTCCTTTTGATTTGAACTCCTGGTTCTCGTTCTCTTTCTGTGTCCGGTAATCACCACCGCAGTGCCCACTCTATAGGGTCATTGATTAAAACTAAGACAAGAAGTATTCCAGAACTATTTTTGATAGGAAGGCAACCGTTTGGAGACAGATCCCAGTCCAGAAGGAGGCTGTCCTGTCTAACTCTTTACATCCATTTTAGAGGTGCTCTGAGATTACATTCAGGACAAAGGAAAGAAGCTGGGACATTCCAAGTAGGGGTAGGAATGCTGGAGCTCCGGCCGCGGGCCAGACACCCCACCAGGTGCATCCATCTGTTTGCTTACGGACAAAGTAGGTGCCCTCTATTCCACCCACGAGAAAACAGTACTTCCTTCAGGAGACATGGGCTCAGAGCTGCTGGGGGCTCCTTAGTGCTACTAAGTGTGCTGGGCACTTGTGTGGTGTATGAGTGCTGCTGTGGGGTACTGGGTGCTGTTGGAAGAAGTTTAGGTGTAGCTGGGGGGTTCCAAGTGCTCCTGGGGGTATGGGGCTCTTGAGGGGGGATTCTGACTGATGCTAGAGGGTTCTGGGTGCTGCCTGGCTCCAAGTGTCAGATTTTCTTAGCTATCAGCACTCCAGGCCTTTGGCCATTCCCGGAGGGAGTCATGGAAAGAAAGAAGGGAGGGAGGAAGAGCAGGTTGGAGGGAGGGAGTCTACTAAGATCAGGATTATGAGGGGACCGGCTTGTCAGATCAAGTAAAATAACAATACAGGAACCTCAGTTAGGCTAATTCCGGATCAAGAAAAGGTGCTTAGGACATATTTACTAAACAGATTTCCTATTTAACTGAGGATAACACTTAACCCAACACCCTGTATTTTATCTGGTGGCTCTATGGCGCCCACAGGTGGGGGGCAAAGGGCCCCAACATCAGCAGGTGGTGTCCCCCATATTCTACTGGATCCCCTTTCCATGTCCTGCAAACCTGACTTCTGGCAATGAGCTCCTGCTTCTTGGCCTGGCCAGTGCCACCCAGTTCAGGGCTTGTTGGACGTGACTTCACATGGCCCAGACGACAGGGGTGGGGTGTGGACGCCCAGCACCTCAGCTCCTGGCCGCTGTGCTTCTGCTTCCCAGGACTCCCCACAGGACAAAGTCCTATCGCATTCTGGGTTTTCTAATCTCCCCTAGAGGGTTGCTGTCCCTTCTCTGATCCCTGCCCGTGTCCCCGCACATCCTCAACAAGTCACATGAACCATTCCTCGCCTGGGCTCTCCTTCTGGGGTACCCCAGCTAGGAAATACCGCTGCCCCCAGCACAGGCAGGGCTCCCACCGAGTGGAGTCACAACCAGATCAACCGTGACAGCAAGGAGGGAGCTGAGCAGCCGAGGTTGGAGACCTCACAGGTGGGAGAGGGACATGCTCCTGGTAACGTGTGTGAGGTGCCAGACAAGAGCCCCTTGACCAGGGGCAGGGTGGGGGGACACTAGGGCACTGCCACCATCTTCGCTGTTTCCCTAGTGCACTGGGTCCCCAACAGCCTCCTGTTTCATATTGAAATGCTTCCCCAGAGCACCAGCTTCTCCCCTGCTCTCCACAGCTTTGAAGTCTGGATGGGGATGCTGGGGACGCGGCATGTTCCTGGAGGGATGGCCACGTGGGTTCAGTTTTTAACGAGTCATTCACAAACCTCGTACTTAGATATTCTGGGCCATAAACTATTTACAGAATCCACCTCCATGTTGGTTTTGACCCGCAAGTATCCTGACCCTGTGGCAGGGCGTGACCCATGGAAGGTGGGACGCCACGTGCACTGGAGACATGGCCTTTGGGCCGAGAACCTCCCCCATGACCCAGCAGTGGAAAGCCTCCAAAGTCGTGGCTCAGGCGGGATGGCAAACCGTTCAAAGTTTCATAAAGAAGCTTTAAGATGAAAGGCTCTTCTCCAGGGGTCACACCAAGGGAACCAAGGGGGAATGGTGTGGAGAGGTGAGCCCCAGCTCCCCCCGCGGCATCAGGAGCAGCTCTGTGACATGACAGACGCTTCCCATCGCAGTGCGTGGCATTGTTGAGCTAATAGGAGAATTACGAGTCTCTAACTCTCCATTACAGGTCTCATTAAATCTAAGCAAACATTTGGTACTTAGGAGCTCTGCATTACAAACCTAATTAAGACTCCATAAAATAAAATAATTCAAGTCTGCATTCAACCATTCCATTATCTCACATGGTATATGATTGCTGCTTTATTAAACAACAACAGAGAAAAGCAAGTTCCGAATGGATTTGCCGTGTGTTTGGGAGCTGGCAAAACAATAGGAAACTCAATCACTCCTAACAATGGGCCCCATCTTCCCCATGTTCTCAGCTGCGGCATTCACACTGCTCTCACCAAGCACGTTCTGCATGGGGCTTCGTGGGACCCCGGGGACACAGAAGCCCAGGCTGACGTGCTCCAGGGTCGGCCCCTCTGCTCCGCTCTTTCCATCTGGGATTCCAGAGGTGGGCGTGCGGCTGGGTGGGCTGCCCAGCAAGAGCATCCCAGGGCGGAGAGGGTTCACGGGTGGCCGGAGTACGGACCTGTCTCCTCCAGGGAGTGGAGGGCAGAGGGCACCCTGGAAGGCAGCCCAAGGACCGCGGAGCTGGGCGGCTTCCTGGGGGTGTCCCGCCCTCCCAGGTGTCCAGGGACGGTCCCCCCTCACCTCTGCTTCCCCAGTCCCAGGCACTGTCAAAGGATATTCACTACGTCGACAAAACATGCGTTTGAAACCTAGAATTAACTTCACAATGTCTTTCCCAGATCCCAGCTGCCCACCCACTGGTTCCTGCCAAAATCCAGGTAGAGAAGGACCTCCATGCTTTTTGCACAACTTCGCTTGAGTCCCAGGGTGGAATGCTGCCTTCCAGAGGCACTGTTGCCACGGGGAGTGAGGCCTCCTGGGAGCCAGAGCCTGCCAGCCCCACATGCCCGCCGCCGCCGCTGGCATCCACCCTTCACGGTTCTGAGCCCCGAACGACCTGCAGGAGGGGGTCTCTCCTCGGTGGGCGCTGCAGTGGGACGCCAGCTCCCTAAGGGTGGTGGTCACTACATGAGTCGGCTTCTTGGAGAAATTTGGTGGCTTTCTTACCATGAATATGCACACCACAAAGGCCAGTTCCTTTTTCTAGGCTTACCTCATGGCAGGGGCGAAACAGAACAGGTCACGGTGCCCACAGCCACGTGTCCCAAGGACCCAGCGTTTATATGCATATGGACCTGCATCCGTCCCCGCCTTGGGGAAGAGGGAGGAACTGTCAGTGAGAAAGGCTTTTTCCAAATGAAGGTTTATATATCTGGTGGGAAGTGCTTTTCTGTTAAAACGCAGAATGGAGTCTTTCACGGTTAAGCTGTCAACCAGGAGAGGGATGACAGACGTTCTAACACTGCCCACTGGGGTTCTCCAAGAGTGCTCTGAGGAAGCCCCGAAGTATTTCCAATTCCCGTGTAGGACGCTTCAACTTCATGTTTGCCTGGCAAACCCAGGCCTGGTAAGAGCTCAGAGACACCCCTGCCGCCAGGGGGTCCCTGGGCATGTCTCCAGATCAGGTGCTGGCAGTGGTACAGCTCCGCAGGGTCCCTCGATAAGCCTACGATACCAGCCTTCGGCGGCACAGAGCCCTTACTTAAAGCACCACCATGAGCACAAGCTCTGGTGTCAAACCTGCTGCCTGCGTCAGCCCACTGGGTCCCTTGTCTGAAAACAGAAGGCAAGTCACTGTCTTGAGGGGCTGTGCCTGAGATTAGTCAAGTGACCGGATTTTCCATGGTTCTCAGCGGCAGCCTACAGTGTCCCCTTGGGCTGCTTTAAATAAGAAATGACACTCGGGGAAGCCTGAGATCCAAGGTCCCGGAGGAGGGAAGCGGGGGGCCCCATAGGAGGAGGGCCCGGAGAGTGGGTTCAGCAGGAGCTGGGGACCCTGGAGAACCCAAGGATGTGGGCAGCCAGTGCCTTCTCAGGGTCAGGCTGGAGTACCCAGGAAGCGGCTTGAGGTCTCACTGGTGCACGGGAATGTCGCTAGGTCACGGTCAGGATGGGGCGGGTTGGGGCAAGAAGGTGGGGCAGCCCTACCCACTGGCACGCCAGACCACAGGAGCGGGGAGCCCGCTGCATGTGTGTGGGGATGTTGGGGCAGCAGAAAAATACAACATCTTAAAAATACACCATGCAAAAGGAAAATCAAATCAGTGCTGTATAAAGTGGCTTAGCTTCTGCTCACCTGAACTATTGGAGACCTGCTTTGTTTGTGGACACCTTTTCTCAGCAAAGGTCCAGGAGCCAGCGTCCTTGGTGACCCACTCCTGGAGGTTGGGTGTCTTGAAACCACAGGGTATGACTTCTCCCTGGTCCTGCGGGAAGCAAGTGCTCCCCCCACTGCCTTATCCAGAACACCCACATCCTGAGCTGCCCGAGGAACTCTCTTGTCTTGTCCCTGGCCTCTGTGGGGACGGCAGGGGACTCCACTTCCTCGGCCATCTTAAGCCACCCCTCCCCTCGGGGCCAAGGAAAGGATGAAGCATGATTCAACGTGGAAGGGCTCTCTGAGAAACCGTTTTTTAAAAAGTGTTCTGTTATCTTCTTTAAGATTTTATTTTTAAGCAATCTCTACACCCAACGTGGGGCTCAAACCCACAACCCCAAGATCAAGAGCCACGTGCCCCACCAACTGAATCAGCCAGAGGCCCTCAAAATGGTTCTCTTATTTTTTTTTAACAGGCTAACATGTTCATTAATGAGAGAAAAGGGTAAAGCCCTTTCCTAAGAAGCCAACTTTGAGGAGAAAAATGAGAGAAACTGCCAAGTTGTGTTGATGAACCTGGGTCAGGATAGCCCACGGTGGAGTGTCCACTTGAGGGCCGCCATCAGGGGAGGAAGGTGGTGCTATGTCTGCTCTAACCCGTGGCGGGAGACAGCTCAGTGGCCGGGAGAGCTGGGCACCGTCGAGGCAGAAAGCTGGCGTCTGGACAGCTCACAACAGCCACGGGGCCACACTGGCCTCGGCCAGGATACTCACACTCTACGAGGCTCCCAGCGTTTCAGACAGAATGTTCTGGGCTAGTGGGGGAGTTTTCTCACAATCAGGGAGGTAAACTAGGAATTTAAACAAGAGGAACAACTCAATAATTTGAACACTCGCTCTTCTTATGTACCAAGAGATATGTGTAGGTTTCATGTATGTTACTATTTGGTGCCCAAAATGATATTGCAAAGTCAAACATGTACCCATTTCATGGATGAGAAAATGGAGCCTGGTTAGCTGAGTGGCCAGTGCCATGTGGCCAGTATAAGGTAGAGCAGGAATTTGGGGCCATGCAGCCACTCCCAAGGCACTGGCTATGAGAAAGAGACTTACTTCCTGCTGTGGGATCGTTCTCTTTAAATCTTGCTCTAAGTTACTTTTTTTCTTACTCATACTTAGTAAAATAATTGGCTGTTAAACCACAAAACTATCTACCTCTAGTTTGTCAGCCACTGTACTTCCCATCCCCATCATGTGTTTTGGTTATAGAAGAAGTAACTCACTAAGGCTTGGGTGGTTTAATTAATTAATTAACCAATGAATCAGTCAATCAATCCAACGTGTCACTGGGAGGCAGGCTGCAGGACCTAGGATGCCAGGGCAGTCTCCGAAACTCTTCCCTCTCCAGTCCCCCTCTGTTGAACACAGGACATAAATATCTGAGCTGTCCCAACCAGAGGACACGTGCGATAATGGTCTACAGACATTACGTGAAGTCCAATGACTCCCACATGAGATGAGGCCTTTATCCTTCCCCCTCCAGTGCCCCTCACCACACAAACATCTGCCTATGACCCCTCAGAGCAGGACAGAGCCACCACCTGTCAATGAAGAGAGGTCCCGCTCAGCAATTCCTGGAGCCATCCCTGTGCCGAGGGGGCTGGAAACAGGACACATCAGAAGGTCTTTGCGATTAAGAGCTGAGCTAAATGGATCTGCGGAGCAGCAGCTGACCAACACCCTGACCTAGAATCTGAACTCTGAGCAAGCAGAAGAGGAAAGACGGACTTAGCTGGCATTCATTGATCTATCCGCCAGACGTGCTTACAGCGCCCATGCTGTTCCAGGGGGACATGATAGGGATAATGTGAGCATGATCTTGGAAAGGATGGTAGATTAGGTGATAGAAAGCTAGGTAGGTAGGTAGGCAGATAGATAAATAGATGATAAATGGATGAATATATACATAGATGCAGAGCAGATGGACGGTGGATGGAGATAGAAGATGGAAGGATTATGGATAGATAGATATGCAAATAGGTGATCAATGGATACATACCTATGTACATAGATAGTTGGTAGATAGATGATAGACAGATGGCAGATGACAGATGGATACATAGGTAGATTAGACAGACATCTGCAAGAAAGATGGAGAAGCAGGAGAGAGATCTATGAATAAGCAGCAAAATCAGGTAATGAAAATATTGTAGTGCTGCCCAGCTGCTGTAGGAAGGAGCCAGATAAAACCTATGGAGAAACAACGTGTGCAGCCAGATCTAAAGGACAATGGGAAGCGGGCATGCAAAGAGGAAATAAGAGTATCCCAGATGGTGGGGGCTGAGTTAATGCAAAGACCCTGAGGTGGAAATAAGCAATTTGTGTTTCTAATTCAATACATAATGCAGCCATTCTGACCCAGACTGACTAGGCAGGACAGCCACTGGACACAGAGGGGTTGGCGAACAGGCAAGACCTGAGGAGACTCCAGACCCAGTGGGAGATATTCCCAGGAAGACTTCACAGTTCCTGGTGGAGATTGAACATCAGTCCAGAACCAAACCGAGTCATGTCTGTCTTCTATTGCCTGGGTCAGTTTGCTCAGCAGAACACTGTGGCCCAGACGTGCTTCTCTTTCCATAACGTGGTTTCAAGACTTGCCCATGCAACGTGGAGAAGAGACAAGAAGGCCTGAGCTGCCTGACCAGGTGGTTCCCCACCAGCTCTCACAGCCACCCAGCGGACAACGTGGCCACCTACCAGTTCACATGCATGATCAAAAGATGTTCAGACATTTCAGTAAATGTCACCATTCTGAGAGTTCATTTTCTGTGCCACAAATGCTCACGGCCAACACGGGCCATTCCCAACAGCACAGCCATCTCGGATTCTCGGGGTGCACCATCTTCTTGTAAAAGTGAGCGCAAATGCCACCATCACCCACCAGGCAGGAAAGGTTGCCGCCAAGACAGGTGCTAGTGGATTTCTGAAGGCCACGTGACGTGTCTCTGGAGGGAGAAGGCCAGAGTGGGATCTTGGGTTTTCATTCATTGATGGCCACTGGGTCCTCAGACAACCAGGCTCAGGGGGCCAGCCTGCCTCTTGGGGAAGGCAACATGTATGGGTAAGGACTGGAGACGGTGGAGGTCCATGAGGAGGACAAGCGTCCAAGCAAAGTGCTGCAGTGATACCAGCCTCCATGAACTCCAGCTTCGGGGCATGGAGCTGCCCCACATCAGTAGGAGGTAGCCAAGAATTGAGTGAAGCTTCCCAAACCCACAAAAAAGGCACAACCACCTGACTCCCTCCCAGACCATGTCCAACCACCTAACACCACTTGTCCTCACCCCAAACTGTGTGTGCCACCTACCTCCATGTAGAATGCCCATCCCAACTCTCTCCACCTGGGACTCTCCAGGGACATCCTGGAGTCTTCCCTCACACTCCGCTCTCCTGGGGGTTGCCTGCTGTTGTGCTGTCTTAATCAATTTAAGAGCTTCTGAGGCAGCAAAACCACAGAACCTCCCTGTCACGGTGGGTATGTGTGACGCAGACAATATCACACCAGAAGCCAGGAAATGCCTGCTCAGACAGGAGCCCAGACCTCACCCTGCTCACGGCCACTGGGCCTTTAGAGCAGGGCTTGGGATGCTGGCATTCTGTCCACCTCCCTATAAATATCAACAGTGACCCTCATTGTCCACCACAATAGTGCCTCCCAGAGCACCTACTTCGTGGTCCGGTCAATAAGAAGACTCTGCATGGACACCATGGCCTGCTGGGGTCATTTCCTTGACCTTGGACCCTGAATTTGGACAGGCTGGACAACAGGCCCTTCCTTTTTTCAACTGTGTGCTGGAAATTCAAAGGCGAGGTTGGGTTGAGACTCTCTCTACTTCTACTCTGTTAGGGTCTCAAAGGTTTCCAGCTGGCAGAGTGCGGCCTGAGACTCATTTGGTGTGTCCCAGCTGCTGACAGAATGCCACTGGCTGGGGGGCTAAACAGACATTTAGCTCTCCACTGAAGGAAGTCCAAGATCAAGGCACCAGCATGGTTGGGTTCTGGAGAGTGCCTCTTCCTCGTTCATAGCTGGTGACTTCTTGCTTTGTCCTCACGTGGTTCAAGGGGCCCAGGATCTCCCTGGAGCCCCCTTTCTAAGAAACTAATCCCACTCGGGGGGGGGGGGTCCACTTTCATGATCTGAGCACCTTCCAGAGGTCCCAGCCCCCAACACTACAACCATCACCAACACTCTGGGGACTAGGAGCCAACATAGGAATTTGGAAGGACACACTGTACAGACACATTACAGCAGGGACCGTGTTGAGAATGTCATCTGGGGAATGAAGCCAAGGCGAGACTCCAGACCCAGCATCCTCTCTGTGTGGGTGTGTCTGGTCCCTGGTTTATGGGAACATGAAACCCACCATCACACTAACACCCCTTCCTGTCAGAGACTGTCGGAGCATGCTGGCTCCCTGCACGTAACCCAGATGACTTCAGTCTTATTTAAGGTTCTGTGCTAGAAAAACAGGGAAGGAGGGAAGGAAAGCTCTGGGCTGTATAACAGGTTCCCAGGAAATGTTTCCAATGTCCAAAAGTGGTTCATTTGGAGAATGGATTAGCTTGCACCCCAGACATCATGGTATCCTGAGGAACTGTCCCTCTGCGGTATGAGGGGGCACACGCTGATATCTGGACTGTGTCACTCTTGGCATATGGTAAGACTGTGACTTTGGAGCAGAGCCAAGCATCAGGGAGCAAAATGGTGGCAGGCTGGTCCACTGGGCACCTCTGTCTGGGCTGCAGATGCAGGGAGGGAGATAAGGAGGACTGAGGTCACCTGCTGTGCCCCCCACCCCAGGCCAAGATGCCTGTGTTAGTGTTCACACACGAATACACACGTGCATACACACCCACCTTTGGGGTGCAGGGGGAGACCCAGGCATCAGTGAAGCCCAGATCATTGGCCAACCCCACCAAGGACTGTGGCCAATAACATGGGGAGACCTGTACCCTTCTGGGTGGGAACAGATGAGTTTTTCTATAAGCACAGTTTGGGGGGGTCAACAGCTGCTGACACTTGCCTAACACTTTGCTCCTTGGTGTCCTGGAATAGAAGTAAGGAATTCCCTTCTGCCAGCTGGACAAAGCCATGCGAGATCCTGCACAGGGATGGGCATGGTCTGCCAGCCATCCTTAGGAAATGAGCCAACTTCCCACATGTCCATATGCCCTCCTCCTCATGCAAAGAATCTAGCACAGGGCAGACTGTGGTCCTAGAGTGATGTTCTTTGGGACCCAGTGTCCCCATCATCAAAGTGAACCAAAAAAGCAGTCGTGGTTCATCCAGGAAATTCAACCAGTGCTGAGAGGTCACTTTAGAGTTTCCCCAGTGCCAAGTTCTGGTGAGAGCCAGAGACACCAGCAGAAGGGTTTCTTCCCTTCAGCAAGGTCTGCATACCCAGGGAGGGTCTGCACACACCAGGAAGATCTCCACACACCAGGAAGTTTTGCACACACCAGGCGCTGGAATGGAAGACCCTTCAAGGGTCTGCTGTGTTCTCTTCAGACACTTTATTCATTTGTTCAATAGAGATTGTTAAGTGCATCCACCTATGCTGGGCAAACAAAGATGCTGAGCGAGGACCCCCCCCCTTCTAAGGGAGTATTTCTATTTTCTGCACCTACCACAACAAGTACCATGTACTGGGTGGTTAGAACGACAGAAGTTTACAGTTCCGTCGGTTCTGGAGCCCAGAGGTCAGGTGCTGACAGAGTTGGTTCTGTCTGAAGGTATCAGGGAGAATCTGCTCTAGGTCCCTCTCCTTGGCTTGTAGACCACTACCTTCTCCCAGAGTCCTCATTTCCTCTTCTTTTAAGGACACCGGTCATGCTGGGTTGAAACCCAGCCCTGTGTCCTAACTTTTACTTGATTACCTCTGCAAATAATTATCTCTGAATAAGGTCACATTCTGAAGTGTTAAGGGTTAGGAGGCCAACATATGGATTTGGGGAGACATAATTCATCCATGACAGTAATGCAAAGCCAAGTGTGGGAGACAGAACCAGGCAAAGGGAAGACAGGAATTGTGGGGGCTCAGAGCAGCTGAGGACAGGCTGGCATCCCCAGAGAAGACAGTGTTTGAGCCGACAGCAAAGGGAAGGTGGGTGTGGTTAGTGGGAAGGAGTGCCAGGCAGGGAGGATGTGTGTGTGAGTCCCAGAGGCACAAAACGGCTGAAATATGGAGATACCAGCCATGTGGACAGCAGTGGTGGGGCCCAGCCTTCTCTCATCCACACTCTCCTGCCTGCTCCAGACAAACCCTGACAACTCCTGGGGTTCACTGTACAAAGGAGACACCGAATTGGCCAATACCACACTGTAGTGGCAGGAAGGAGGTGGGAACATAAGCCAAGTATTCAAGGGATGATCTGCAAGGTCTGGTTCAGAAATGTTTGGGGAAGGTGGTAGGAAAGAGGACCAAGAATGACTCCCATGTTGGAGAGACACAGTGTGAGGTTCATGAGGTGGTAAAAATGGGGACCAGAGTTGAGCTAGGTTGAGGGTTGGGCACATGGAGATGTCACATCAGGCTGACACAGAGCAAGGTCAGGCAAACGATGTAGAAAGTGTGTCACCAGCATTTAAGAGTCATTGAAAGCCTGGACTTGATGAGACCACCAGATTTGTTCTGCCACCCACTCATCCTTTGTTCTCTCTGTTAGTATTTAAAGAGCATCTGTTGCATAGAGGAGATGGTGGGGAGACCTGGCCTGCCCCCATGTGCCATGGGGTTGGCCAAAAAGCCCAGGATTGAGGACAGCCCTTCAAAAGTGCTTTGGCATCAGAGATGGCCACTCTAGCTGTGAGGGGAACAAGGATCCCACGAGCTGTCCTCAAAGACCAACATATTTGGAACAATGTAAATGTCCATCCAGTATAGAAGAGGTAAGTTACTTGTGATCAGCTCACATGTCACAACGTTATCTTGCAGCATTAATTCCAAACAAATGCCCCAAGGTGGATGGATTTCCAGGATATTATGTGTAGTCAGCAAGCACATATTCAGTGTGGTTCTATTTATATGAAGTTTAGAATGCACAAAACTAAACACACACTGTCTAGAGGCATATAAATAATGTAGCAAAACAAAATGAAACACAAAGGGGGTTATACAGAACTCAGGGTGACAGTCACCTCTGGGATGGGGTAGGGAAGACCCCTGCAGCACCTGCACACAGAGGGGCTCCAAGACTTAATCTGGGGGTGGTTCACAGACATGTAACATAATTATTCCTTGCCCATGGATGTTAAATATTCTTTTGTATCAATGTAATATTTAAACTGAAAAACAAGTTGATAAATATTCCCACAAATGCTTACCTAATGTCACATTATGATAGGAGCTACAAAGGAAAATAATGGGACGTGAGAGAGAATGACAAGTTGCCCTCCTTTCCTCAGGGACAAGAAAGACCTCTAACGAGTCACATGGAGCCCAAGATCCAAAGGAGGAAAGGACGGTACATTCCAAGGAGGGAGACTGTACAGGCCAACTCCCTGAAGTGGAGAAACTTGAAGAGGCCTGGGGATCTAGGGCCTCATGAAGAGATTGTGCAGATGAGGCTGAGCAAGGGGGCTATGCCAAGGCTCTGAGATTTTATTCTAGGATATGGGAAGCCATTGGCAGACTTTAAATAGGAGGAGACATGACCCCAACTCATAATTCTACAAACTATAAGCAGTCAGCTGTAGAACAAAACAAACTGGTTCCACTATTAAAAAAAAAAAATAGTGACTGGCTTCAGAAATGTATATGTTAGCATTCCACATCCAAAAGTTGGTAGACAACAATGGAGTGGGGAAATCCTCTTTACCATATACTCAACAAAAATGGAACAAGCTTTTGCTTAAGCAAACATTAAATTGTAATCACATTGCCAAAATTAGTCAAGGTGGGTGCCAAACCATGGTGGACACATGCTCTGGCCTTTAGCCAAAAACAGTAAGACTCAAAAGATCACTCACTCATGTCCAAGGTCTGCATCAAATCAACAAGCCATTTGAATATATCCCACTATGATGGTCAAGATAAAAGAACACTAGAAGACAGTGTGTTAAGAAACCCTAATCCTCCTCCTCACCTTATAAAAGGGGAAATTGGGGCCCAGAGAGGAGGTGAGATCTTCCCAGTGTTGCCTGGGGAGGAGTTGGCAAGGTGGTAAATAGCAGATTTTAATAGTGAGGAACAAGTCCCATGGATGGGAAACCTTAGGTGCTAAGTATAGACATACAAATAGGGTCTTCATTAAACTAAACTTATCAATGGTGTGAATCCCAGGGGCATGGTGTTCTTGGAGATTTCCAAGGTAAAGCCTCCTTTGATGCCATTTCACTCCCGGACAGCCAAGTATTATATGCTCTGGGGTTGACAAAAAGATAAATAGGCCTCAGGGACAACTGATACTGATTTTAGCAATTTCTTGATGCAATAAAACACAGGCCAGCACAGGAAATGTGAATTCAAAAGCCAACTTCCGGCTGTGACAGAGCTGTTTTCAGTCTCACCATCCTGATTTATGGAGGCCAACACATGCATGCAAGGAGCTGTTGGAAGTTCTTGGAGACCAACCAAGGTAGCCAGGATATCAGGGGTCAAAGTCCTGGAAGGAAGGGAAATGCATAGACGTGAGCCCATGGTGAAGCCCCTTCCCTCTTGGGTACGATTGCTGGTTGGCAGCACAAGACACACAGAGGGAAGCATGGCCTGGAGCTTGCAGCAATTTAGAAACTAAATTGGAGTTTGGGGCTACCAAAGCAGCCACGGTGTAAGCACAAGATCCAAAGGAAACAAGAATCACACCAAAGTGAGCCTAGAATGCTGCATTTTCCTTGAGATATTTTCCAAAGCCCAAGATGCATGTATGACTCAGGGTGAGACCCGAAGAAACCAGTCAGAGAAAAGGAAGGGAGGTAGGAAGGAAGGAATGGAGAGATGGAAGGAATTAGAGAGAAACTTCTATGAGGTTAAAGGATTGAGCTGGTATTACAATAGTCTCATGGAACTGGGTTGACAAAAATTATTCAGTTCCACCAAGGTTCAGCTGGGACCCTGGAAGTATCTGCAAATAGAAGACCTTACATAACAGTTATCCTCCCAAATTCATCTGTCAGAAGAAGAAGGAGGAGGAGGAGGAGGAGGATAGGTGGAGGAGGAGGAGGAGGAGAGGTGGAGAAAGAGGAGGAGGAGAAGGGGAGGAGGAAGAAGAAGAAGAAAAAGGAGGAGGAGAAGGGGGAAGGGAAGGAGAAGGGGAAAGAGTGGAAGAAGGAGAATAATTTGTCTCTGGAAAACAATAACATCATTCAGGAGCTTACAATTCTTTACATATAATATTTCACATTCAGTCAAAAATTACAAGCATGCCAGGAAATAGGCCCAAATGACAGAAAACAAAGAGCAAAATATATACCATAGAAGCAACACTGCAGATGATCTAGGCATTTGAGTTCTCTAACACAGAATTTAAGTAAGTATGATTAAAATGTTCAAGAAAACAGATGAAAAATTAATTTCATCAGAGAAGTGGAATCTATAAAAAACACTCAATTGGGAATCTTAGAACAAAAAAATATAATAACTGAAATTGTAATCTCATAGATTAATTTAAAAACAAATTAGATATAGCAGAAGAGAAGATTAGTAAATTGGAAGAAAGATCACTGGAGAATATTTCAGATGAAGCACAGAAAAAAATTCGTTGAAGATGCAAAGGGAGAAAATAAGTGATATAGGACATAATGAAAAAGTCTACCATACATGTATTTGGATTTCCAGAAGGAGCTATGACAGGGATATTGGGGCAAGAGCAATATTTGAAGCAATATTTGAAGACTCACCTACTGAGAATTTTACAAAAGTGATAAATTACCTTAAACAGAAACACACACACACACACACACACACACACACACACACACACACACCCCAGAGGAAAAATACACTTACATTCATCAGAGTAAAACTGCAGGGACACAAAAACAAAAGGGGAAAGAAAAGACCACCCAGAGTAAAAAAGATACATTACTGTCATAGAAGCAACAAGACTGAGAGTACTTTTCCATAGATGTCATTGAAACGAGAACGTGGGGACACCTGGGTGGCTCAGATCATGATCCCAGGGTCCTGGGATCAAGCCCTGCATTGGGCTCCCTGCTCAGTGGGGAGCCTGCTTCTCCCTCTCCTTTTGCCTGCTGCCCTGCCTACTTGTGCTCTCTCTCTGTCTCTCTGTCAAATAAATAAATGAAATCTTTTTTAAAAAAAAGAGAGAAGAAAAGAAACCAGAATGTGATGGAATAACATCTTGAAAATGCTAAAAGAAAATTACTACCAACAAAAATTCTATATCTATGGCAAACATCCTTCAAAAAAGAAAGTATATTAAAAAGTTTTCAGACAAATAAAGACAGAGAATTGATTACCAGCAGACCCTCAAATAAACATTGTAGGAAGTTGTTCAGGCAGAAGGAAAATAATGCCAGGTGGAAATATGGCAATGCCAGAAGAAACTGGGAAGTGCTAATATTTAGATTAAACCTAAAGGATTATTAGGTATTCAAAACAATAATAGAAATGGCTTCTAGGGTTTAAGAATATGTGTTGAGTTAAAGTTCCTTATAGCAATAGTACCAAAGTAGAGAGGGGTAAGTAGGATTAAAGTGTTGCAAGTCCTCGCATTGTCCACAAAATGATAAATCTTCCAATTTAAAGTCGAACCTAATATGATATGTCAAGGATGTATACTTCAATCTCTAGGGATACCACTGAAGGAAAATAAAAAGTATAAATTACTTTTTATTAATTATTATCGGTCATCCATTGATACTGATATTTTATCAATACCATCAATAAAATTAACTAACTATTAATTAATTAAGTTAATTGATATAAAAAATAAAACAATAAAAATGAGGCATCAATTTAAAAGAAGGCAATAAGGGAAAAATGATAAATAACAAATTATATTAATAAAATTCTAATAGCAAGATGGTAGATTAAAACCTAAAATAGCAGTAATGACATAAAATGTAAATGGACTATATTCTCTACTTAAAATGCAAAGACAGGGCGCCTGGGTGGCTCAGTCAGTTAAGCATCTGCCTTCAGTTCAGGTCATGATCTTAGGGTCCTGGGATGGAGTCCCCCATTGGGCTCCCTGCTCAGTGGGCAGTCTGCTTATCCCTTGCTCTTCCCCTCCCCCCAACTCTTGCTTTCTCTCTCAAATAAATAAAATCTTTTTAAAAATAAATAAGATTCAAAGACTGTAAGATCAAATTTTAAAAATAACTATGGACTGAATACAAGAGACACAACTTAACTGTAAAAACACAGACTCACAAAGGAAAAGACTAATCAAAAGAAAGCTGCAAAGATTAATTAAAAGAAAACTTGTGAGTTATATTAACATCAGACAAAGGAAACTTTAGGGTAAGTAGCATTAAAGGAGAAAATTTCACAATGAAAAACTGGTCAATCTATAAGGTCAAACACTAAATTTTCATATAACTAAAAAAAAACCCCTCAAAATAAAAAGGTGCAAAGTAAAAGACTAGTGAAAAAGACTAATCTGCAATCATAGTTGAGGTTTTTAACTTCTTCTTTCTGCTGATAAAACAAGCCGATTAAAAAATCAGCAATGACATAGAATTGAACAAAAGTAAGAACATTTACTGAGTTAACACATTGGAACACTACACCAACCACAGCAGAAGACGTGTTCTTTCAAGTGCACCTAGGACATTGTCAACCTAGACCATACACTGGGCAATAAAATAATTCTCATTAAGTGGCAACAGATTGAAACCATACATGGCATGTTCTCCAATTACAAAAAATATACACTATATACAACCCATAAAGAATTAGAAAGTGAAAATTTAAAACTATGCTATATACAATTGCAATAGCATCACTAAACATTTCGTATCTGAAAATAATGATAATTTTATATTTTATAATATTATTCCCATGTTATGTTGTTATATATTCTGTATACAGAAAACTATAAACATTTCTGGGAGAAAATAAATGTAATGACAGATCATGTTCATTGAAAGCCTCAATAATGTTAAGATGTCAATCCTTTTTTTTTTTTTTTTTTTTTAGTTTTTATTTCAATTCCAGTTAGTTACCACATAGTGTTATAAGAGTTTCAGGTGTACAATATAGTGATTCATAATATTCCATAATATACCTGGTCCTTACCCACAACAGGTGTACCTCATAACCCCCATCACCCATTTAACCCATGGCCCCAGCACCTCCCTTCTGGTTTGTTCTCATCATGTTTGTTCTGTATAGTTAAGAGTATGAAGCTGTCAATTCTTTTCAACAAATCTACAGAGTCCAGGCACTTCTCATCAAAATCCCAGCAACCTTTTTGGTAAAAATTGACAAGCCAGTTCTAAAATTTATAATAGAACCTGAACTGCCAAGAATAGGCAGGATCATCTTGAAGAAGATTACAATTGGATGACCCAGTTGTCTACAAAAAACTGCTGCAAAGCTCAGGAGCTCAACAAAACAACCATTATTTATTTAGGGGCAAGACTTGGTGGCAATCACATACCTTTGCTCCCAGTGCCTGGAACCCCATCTGGGATGACTTGAACAGTGGAAGGACAGAGCAGATGGGGACTCATCGTTAGTCTCAGGACCTCTGAGGACCTGCCTGGAAATCAGCCCAGAATCACTGCACCACTTTATTTGGCCCAGAAGTCCAGAAAGAGAGCCGCATCGTTTATGACAAAGATCACTACAATGTAGTGGAGAAAAGCAGTGATTTAACCAAGTGGTGGTGTTCCTGATTGATATTCAATGTAATAAAAATAAGCTTTGATTCCTACCTCACACTATACACAAAATTGAACTCTAGAAATATTGAACTCTAGAAACATACATACAAACATACACTATTTTCATGACTTTGATCTCAGTAAGGATTTCTTTAAAAAGACACAGAAACAAATAGCTAAGAGGAAAAGATTTACAATTTTTACTTTAAGGTGAACAACGCCAATTAATCAAAATCCACAAATACAAGAATGAAGTCATACTGTACTTGGGAGAGGATGTTTACAATATAAGCAACACAGAACTTATATCCAGAATGTAAAAAGAACTTTCTCAAGTCAATAAGATGACCCCACAAAAAAACTGGAAAAAATATTAGACGTATTTTTCATAGTAAAGGATATACAAATGGAAACAAGCATGTGAAAGGTACACAATATAATTAGTCATCAGGGAAATTAAAACCACGGTGAAATTCCACTACACATTCACGAAAATGTCTAAAAGTTTAAATATTATATACACATGCTAAGTGTTAGAGAGAAGGTAGGACAAACAGAAGCATGACATTCTGCTACATGCACGTAAATGGACACAACCACTTCGGAAAACCGTTTGGCAGTATTTATAAAAAAATACACATACACATACTCTATAATCCAATGATTCCTTCATAAGTGTAAACCCAGGGATGCCTGGGAGGCTCCATCAGGGAAGCGTCTGCCTTTGGCTCAGATCATGATCCCAGGATCCTGGAATCGAGCTCCACACTGGGCTCCCGGCTCGGCGGGGAATCTGCTTCGGCCTCTGCCCGCTGCTCCCCCTGCTCATGCTCGCTCTCTGTTAAATTAAAAAAAAAAAAAAAAAAAAAACTTAAAAAAAAGAATAAGGCACTGCTACATGTGGCAAATGGACAAATCTCAAAGACACAAATACGATTGAGCAAAAGAATCAAGACATAAAGGATACACGTTGTATTCTTCTATTTTTCTCTTTTAATAAAATTCAAAAATGGGCAAACAAATGTATGGTGACAGAAGTCACAGTAGTGATTGTCTGTTGAGGGGCAATGACTGGAATGGGCTCAATGGTTCTAGAAAGTTCTATATGTTGATGGGATGGATCTCATGTGCATGTGTTTACTGTATGGAAATGTATCAAGCTGTACGTTGAAGACGTGTTCTTGTTGATGCGTACATTATATTTCAACTCGAAATAATTACAAAATCCAATTTTTAAAAAAAGCATGAGCCCACTTGTGACAAGGCGCCAACAGAGGAATGTGTTGCCTAGTCCTCCAAGAAGCAGACGCCAAGATGGGGTTTGCGGGTGGAGGTTGAGGGGTGATACATGTGAGGCCAGCGCAGCTGTCCAACCACAGGCAAGGCCAGTCCCAGCGAAGGGGAGAAGGAGTGCTGGAAGCTGAGTGCCTGCACCTCAGACTCGGCTCTAGCAAATTCTAAGTCAGTCCTAAGGAAGCTCAGACCCACAGACTGAGCCCAGGTCACCCATCAGAGGAGCCAATACCCCAGAGCCAGCCTCCTTGTTCCCTCTGGGCTCGGGCATCCCTGAGGAGCAGCCCCAGGAAGCATGGCCTTGGGGCTTCGAGCAAGGTGGCTGAAAGGTCAAGGTTGCCCCTGAAGTCAGAGTTCCGAGGGGCACGTTGCTCAGCCACAGTGCACCTGCTGCCCCACAGGGATGCTCTGTCTGGCTCACTGGGCCTCCCTCGCTGGGTGTAGTGGAGGGGAGCTAGGCCAGGGAAAGGACTGCATCCTCTGTCTCCATGGTTAATGTGGGGACCACCCACCCACTCAGGCCAGCTGGGCTGCCCTGGGGGATGGTGAGGAGTGCCCCTCAGTGCCTTCCCACCCCCTGCAGCACCCCGAGCTGCCATGTGTGAAGGCATTCACCCCTCCAGGAATGGCCTCTCCTCTTTGGCCTCCTGGTCCCGGGGCACAAGGAGTCCAAGAGCTTTGGCAGCAACCCTAACTTGTAGCCTGGTAGGATCCTTGACATGTCCCCCAGAGGACTGCACCCCCCTTCGGCAACTAGGACTTCCAACCCCATGGATTCTAAGGCTAGAGCGCAGGAAGCACAAAGTCTCCCAGCAAGTCATCAGGGAGCACAGGGCTGCTGCTCCTCCTGTCCCTTGGCTCCCCGGCTCTGCTCAGGGCCCTGGCTTTCCCCACATGGCTGTGAATGTCACATGACAGGGAGGCCCTGGGGGAGTAAGCAAAGCCTGCATCGTCTCCCGGGCTCGGCCGTCCCGGCAGTGAGGTCTGCGGCCTGCTGCCAAGTTGAGTCTGCCCTACCATGGTTGGAGTCTAGGGCCGGCCTCTCTGGAAGCCGCCACAGGGCCACTGGCCCCCAGGCATGGCCACCAACGCTTACCAATGGTCTGCAGTCCCTCATTGCCCTTCTGCGGGGCCCAACACCCTTACGTACACCTGTTTCTGTTCAGATGCTCACACGGCTGCACCTGCCAGGGCGCCTAAGGAACCCAGAGCCCCATGGATCATGCTGGGGATGGCCCAAGACCCACAGAGCACCTTGGTGCCTGCTGAGCGACACGGGAGCTGGGCCCGAACCTCCTTCTGACCACGTTTTCTCTGTATCACTTGTGTCCATCTGTGCCCTCAGAAAAACCGGCACCAAGAGGGGGAGAGCCGCAGGAGAGACGCCGTGGGGCCAGGCCTGTGAGGGAGAAGGCGGTAGGCCCCAGACCAGGATGCAGAGCTGACTCTCGAGGAGACAGGCAAGGAGGAGACAGCGATGACGGAAACATCTCAGACCACGGTGCATCTCCGAGGCCAGTAAGGCCAGCGGAAGTCCCCTAGCCTCCCGGGAACGGGCCTGCCATGTCCTGTCAGCAGGAGTGGCCTGTGGTATGGTGACCACAGTGACGGGGGCCTGGTGAGGTCCGGGAAGCGCCTCACCCTCGAGGCCAGTGTGGCCCGCAGTCTGTCGTCTCTGTTGGGAGGTCATTTCCGTGGACACAGTCCTGGCCCTTCCCTGTCTCCCTGTGAAGATCTCCGTATCCTGTGACCACTCAGCAACCATCTCACATGCTTACTGCCCCCTGGATATCCTTTTCCATGGAAACTGTGTCTCATATTCATCCCACTTAGCCAGGGGGGCCTGGGTACAGTGTCGTCCCCTGTGTGTTGGGCCCCTGCCCCATCGCTGCAAGGAAGTCTTGGCCACACGGGCTGCCTGCCGTCTACCCACCTCCCCGGGGCACAGAGGGTGCTGGTTTGGGCTGTGCTCCTGCCCGTAGCTCTTCTCAGAGAGAACCGACCCGTCCTGCCAGCATGAGCCCAGCCCATTCATTAAACACTTGCATTACCCATCAGACATCTCAACCCAGGTCCCACTGATTTACATTGTGTCTAGAAACCAGGCAGGGCTAACACAGAGAATGTGATCTGTGCCAACAGCTCTCTCTGAGAGCTTCCCGTCCACACCCACTGGCTCCTGGGTTCACACGTGAATGGGTGACAGGACCCCAAGCTGAGCTACCAAAACACCAAGCACAGGGCTGTCACTGAGACTCCCTCCCAAGAGAATCACTTCTTGGGCACACTCCTGCACTGTGTGTGGCTCTGCCATGGCCAGCACAAGGAGGACACTGTCCTGCATCAGGGTTCAGCTTCAAGGGAGATGGAGATGCCTTTGCTGGAGCAGAGGCTGAGGGGAGGGTCCTTGCTGTGATGATCTAGGATGCAGGCTGTCATTCTAGGAGCAGATCAGCCCCACAACTCCTGCTGGAAGGCCCCCTGGAGGGAGGCCAGCAGAGTTGGGCTCCATCCCTCCCTCCAGCCTTTCTATAGCTCTCCTTCCTCTTGGCTCCCTTCCCTACGGTTTGACTGTTAGGAGTTGACTGCTGGCCTGCCCACCTGCCTTCCTTCACTCACCGGGCTTCCCACCCCACGCCTACCATGCAGCAGCACCGTGCTGGATGCCGGGGGGATGCCAGGACAGACCAGACCTTGGGGACCCAGCCATCTCTAAAGATGGTGAGCTTATTGCTTGCTCTCGTGCCCCCCATTTGACCCATCACTTGCCATAACTAGCGGACACCAGCATCGACTGGTAAGAACCCGCTCAGCACTCCATGAGCCGGCATGGTCTCAGGGGTTCTTAATAAACCAGCGGCAGGTTGGATTTTGGTGGCGGAGGTGAGAAGAGGCATAGACAATTCCCCGGCAGGGAGAGCGGGCGCCCACAGATGCACCCCTGCTGCTGGTTCATCCGCGCTCTCACGTCCGCCGGCCCCGTGTGGACCGTGGTCCCGTAAGATGCCGCTGGCCCAGCAGGTGTGAGGCGGAGGCCCCGAGGCCCTGCCCTGGTGAGCCCTGGTGAGCCCTGGTGAGCCCCACGCCGCAGTCCCGCCCTGCTTGCAGTTTGCTGAGTCCCCGCAGCCGCCCCGAGACTTTCTCAGCTTCCCCACCTTCAGGCACCCTTTTCTCCCAGGCTGGCCTCCTCTTCGGGGCGGTGGAGCCCATCTCAGCTTCATGGCCCACTTATCACCTCCCCTGATGTATAATTAATTCTCCTCCCTTGATCTCTCAGAGCTCTCAGACAGGGCCCGACACTTCCAACACTTTTAAATTTTTGATTAAATATAAATGAGAAAACAAATACTCAAATGGCAGTTTATACAGTGTGTATTTTCTTGTATTCCAAATACATACAGGTGGAGATCTCATATATCAGAATTCTAAGGCCAGTTTCAAAGAGGTGAGGTAAGTAAATTCTCAAATATGCATATTTTCATAAGTAATCACTATTTCTCTGTTACCTTCACTGTTAGCATTTACAAATTAGCTTGTGTTGTTACTCAATAGCAGAATACTTACTAATAGTGACTCATTCACTGCCAGGAACCATGATGTGGAAATACCATATGCTGAACTTTGGGGAAAGACATAAAGAGGGGAGGGAAGTGATGAGGTGAGGGAGGGAGGGGAAAGACAAAGGGAGGAGAAGGAGGGAGAATGGGAAGGGGAGGGAGAGAAGGGAGGAAGGGGGAGGGGAAAAGAGGGAAGTGGAGGGGGAGGTGAGGAAGGGGAGGAGGAGGGGAGGGGAGGAAGGGGAAGAAGGGAAAGGACAGGGAAGGAATGGAAGGGGAGAGGAGGGAGGGGAGGAGGGAGGTGCATGCGTACACACATGTACACACACACACACACACACACACACGAACAGCATCACTACTCCAGGATTTTTGTGGTTTAGCATCTTTCTTCTCAGCCCCGGTAGCACTCCCGCAATGTGGGGGACTGTCACCTCTACGACCCTAGAAGTCGTCCTGGCCAGCGCAGGCCATGCTCCATAACGGAGTTCCAGTGCCTCATTTTCCTGGGTCCACCTCCTGACCCACCCCTCCCCTCCTCGTCCTGACCGACACATCCTTGTCCCGCTGGGGCCAGAGTCCAGGGAGCCAGCCAATGTCTCTGTGCCCTCAGCCCTCCATCCTTCTTTTCTGCCCAAATTCACGTCATGATTCACCATTCCAGTTCTGACCACGCTTACACACTCACGAAACTTGCCCTCACTCCCTCAGCCCTGCTGAATGGACCGCTCCTCTTCCCAACACCCCTGCACCACCCTTCCCTATGCTCCTCGACCATCCCCTCCCTGACACTCCTGAACCATCCCCTCCCCCATACTCCTCCACCAGTTCTGTCCAAAAACCCCAACCACGTGCAAGCCTGCACTGGCTGGACCCCCCACTGACCGGGTACAAGCCATCAGGGTGACCTTGTACACTGGGTCCCATGCAGGGCGCTCTGTGTCCATCACACACACAATGACCTCAACACAGCATGCAGTATTTCAAGGTTAGTTCACCAACAGTACTCAAAAGTCTATAAAAATCCAAGAAGATGCGAATATGTAACTATTTGTATAATCTGCTGCTTTTACAATTGCTTTAAGTTTTAATTACGCTTTTTAAAAAAATTTATACCTTATCATTATTCATAAGCTACATTAGGGAAGTAAAATTTGTGTTGTTTTTAGCCCTGCCGTGGTGATTACGGAAAGGGACATCTTTTGCAAAGCGGCATTAGTGGTGGACCGAATGACCATGAGCCCCGTGCTGGCACAGGAGGGACACAAGGGTGTGGCATGGTCTCCCTGGGGCTCTGACCCTCCCCGGAGCCCCATGCAGCCGCCACAACCTGCGGGGAAGGGCTAACTCCATGGGCATCTCTTGTGAGGATGTAGCAGAGCAAAAGGAGCCGTGAAACTCTCGAAAGAAATGGGATTTTCATACAAAACATGAAGAAACTGGACACCGAAATGCATTCTCTGAAAGTAGTACAGTAAAAAGCCAAGAGAAGCAGATGCACAGGATTCCACACGGAACCGAGGGCTTCGTGAGTGTCCCGCAGACCTCGTGTCGGGCTGCTCCCCACGGTGCCAGGCGAAGACCGCATCGCAGGTGCCAGGAGGGGTGGCATAGTCCCCTGGGAAGAAGGTAGCGGGGCCCCCTTCCCAGGGACCTCAGAGCTCGAGATACTTGGGAACTGGCTTGTGATGTGGAAGCCCAATCCACAGCGTGAACAAAGCCAACAACGTCGTTTCCCCCTAACAGTTTACCAAAACACAAATACTGCAAACGGAGCGATGCTTTGAGCACGTATGTGATTTGAACAAGGCACAAAGGAATAAATTCATTCAGCTCCTTTCCAACAAGCACAACCAGCTAAAACTGTCTAAAACCAGAAGGATTGAGCTGTGGACAAATGGAGGGCAGGCACTTAATTTAAGGCACTGAGGCCAGGGTAGAGATGAACACTGCTTCCTTCATCGACAAAGTCTTGCTTCAGGAAAAGTGAAAAGCAGGAAAGCAACCATCTGAGCTAGACAGTGCTCAGTGGAAAAGGGAAAAGGATGAGTCTTTCAGTGATCAGGCCCGGTACACCTGTATTACAGCCTGAGTTGTTTTAAAGCCAACACGCTAACTCTGAGAGTCATCTCTCTGTGATCATAGGGAGCAGATCCCCAATGTCTGTGAGGACCCCTGAGGTCAGGTAGCCCCCGAAGGGAAAGTTCTGTCCAGGGTATTTGATATCTGGATGATCTCCTAGTGCCCTGAAAGATAAGAAGCCGGTTTGGGCCCAATACTTTAAAGACCAGATTTGCGCAGACAAACGTGTTTATTTCAATGAGGCCTCTGGTATGTTTAACGTAAGAAGGATGCGCAGAGAGGATGGAGGGGGTCCTGGCTGCAGCCATCTGTCTAGCACATGGTAGCCAAAGAGGTCTCTGTGAAACATGAGTCAGATCAACTGTGCTCTCTTCATAGCCTGTCCTTGCACTTGGAGTAGTAGCCCTACAGTTCTCTAAGGGTTCCCGGGTCCTGTAGCCTGGCCCTGGTTCCAAAGCCTCAGTTCCCTCTCCCCACAGTCCCTCTTCTACAGCCATGCTGTCTTTCATCCAGTTCTGAGGATCTTGCCAGGCAAGTATGTCCCTGCTGCAGGGCCTTGGCACCTGCTGTGTCCTAGGCATGGACTGATGTGCCCAGACCCCTGGGTGGTTTATGCTATTATGTCCCCTCTGGGCAAGGACTGCCATGAGCTGCTGCCTGAGCTGGAGCTCAGTGCTCATCGTCTTCCAAAGCCATGTCTTGCTTTTCTCCCTTCAGGATGCTTCTTGTGACCTGAGTTGTACCTGTTTGCTATTTGTTTACTGCCTGGCATGAATTTTAGCTGCATTGTCTGCTGCTATCCCCAGGGCCTGTAGGAGGACTGGGACATGGTAGGTGTTCCAGGAATACTTCAGGACGAAGGAATGGTGAGTGAGTCCATGTAACAGCTTCTTCTAAGGCCACCTAAGGAGGCTGGGTTACGCAGACATAAAAGCGCCTTGTTGAGACTACAGCTATCCGCTGGCCGTGGAGCACGCTGGGCTCCCACTCAAGGGCGTGTGTGTGTGCAAGGAAGGGTCTCAGGACCTGGGACGGTTCTGAGACTGACCAGGCCGAGAAGGGAGGCAGAAGGGAGGCAGAAGCTTCACCAACCTTGTCTTTCAACACCCTGAGATATGTACCCTCATCACTGTGACACGGGGCAGGACGCCCAGGACGTCCAGCGTCTCTGTCAAGGTCACGGACACAAAGAGCCAGGACATAGCCTGGGTGGAAGGAACAGAGAGGTGTCAGGGGAGAGGAGAGCAGAGAGCCTGTGGCGGGGGTATGGGGCTCTCCCTCCTAGTCGTCCACCTGTGGGTGTCCTGCTGGCTGGGGCTGGTCCCAAAGGTTTGGAGTGACTGGAGGAATCCCAATATGTGAATAGAAGCTGGCATCCATCCAGCAACAGCCTGCAAGGGGCGAGGCCAGCCTCCCATCCTCCTATGGAGAGAGCCCCGGGATGGTGCAGGGCCTGCCGTGACATTTCCGAGCACGGAGATGGGACAGCAGCAAAGCCACTGAGCCGCAGTCCTGTCTGCTCCTTGCAGGAACAACGGGCTCTGAGGGCTTCCTTCCACGGGCTCCTCTGTGTTGGGGCCCAGCAGAACCCCCCGCCATGCACACAGGGGCCTGACGGTGTGAAAATCTCGCTGAACAAGGAGCCCAGTCAGGCTGGTTCCCAGGAGAGGATGGCACTTTGTCCTTTTTTTTTTTTTTAAAAGATTGATTGATTTTAGAGAGAGGGAGAGAGAGAGAGCACGCAGGGACGGGAGGGTCAGAGGGAGAGGGAGGCAGGATCTCAAGCAGGCTCCCCGCTCAGTGAGGAGTCTGACCTGGGTCTTGATCTCACGACCCTGAGATCACAACCTGAGCTAAAACCAAGAGTCAGTGCTTCACTGACTGAGCCCTCAGGCGTCCTGGCACTTTGCAGCCTGTGTGCGTGGAGAGCCAGCTGACTCATCAGATGCTGGGCAGAATGAGGGGGGACATACAGCCTGACCCGGAGGGGCTCAGGGGCCCCTGGGAGACAGGCCAGAAACCGAGACCAGGATCCCGGCCCACAGAACCTGCCTCTAGTGCCCAATGGCAGAAACAGGGTTCTCCTGTTGGTTTGGTCCTGGGATGGGGAGGGAGTGCTGGGGGACAGGCAGGCAGCAATCGGGTCTCACCAGGAGTCAGCCTGCATCTGGCACATTTGCAAGGTCCCTTGACCTAATTGCACAGAATCTTCATGTTCCTGCCTCCAGCAACCCGACATCACAGCTGAGGAAACAGAGTCTGGGAGGTGAGGAAGCTCGCCTATCTCCAGCCTCAGCCCATGCTCCCCCGATGCCAGAGCCTGTGTTGATGTGGTGACCAGGGACCCTGGGAGTAGTGATCCCAGGCCAGGGAGGTCGTTTGCTTAAGAATTGAAATTTTGAAAAAAATCTACTTTATACAAAAACACGCAAGAGCTTACAGTGAATACAAAAATCTACGTGCATTTTTTAAAAAGAGCTTATTTATTTGACAGAGAGATATCAGAAGTAGGCAGAGCAGCAGGCAGAGAGAGAGGGAGAAGCAGGTTCCCCGCTGAGCAGAGAGTCCAATTCAGGGCTTGATCCCAGGACCCTGAGATCATGACCTGAGCCAAAGGCGGAGGCTTAACCCACTGAGCCACCCAGGTGCCCCTCTAAGTGCATTTTTAAAAGAAATCCAATGTGAAGTTGAGCGAGAGGCTTTGCAGGCAGCAGGCCAAAGGGACCAGCCCTGCCTGGGGTCCTCACCCCTGCTACTCTGGCAGCAAAGTGGCCAGGGGCTGAACCAGGGGTAGCAGCTGGCCCTTGCCCATGCAGGGCAGTCGGGGGCGCAGGGGATTGTCTGTCAGTAAAGGGGAGAGAGGGACGAGGCTCCCCACCACAGGCTCCCAGGGTCTGCCCCTCCCTGGAAGAGGGTGTGCCATCAGCCAACCCAGGACAGGCCAGCTTGGTGACTGCTACTTCTTCTCAACCCTCGGCCGTCTCTGTGGCAGGAGATCCACAGCCCCACTGTGAGGTCGCCTTTCCCAGCCTCACCTGGGAGTCTTACCTCATTGCCCGTCCTCAATCACCTGGAGAGGGAGAAAAAAACCACCATCCCAGAAAAAGCTCCATCTCCCTTTTCTCTCTTTGTCCCCCATGGTTTGTCTTGGCCAGCCCTCCCTGAGTCCCCAGACCCCTCCTCTCCAGAAGTAGTGACAGTTCCTGGGAGCCACTTCCTGGCTTGCTAAGCTGGGGAAGCCGGCAAGAGGGACACGCCAAGGTGCTCTTATCCCTCCTCTGGAAGTCCTGCACCATCTGGAGATACACCCTCCTTTGTGACTTGACCACTTGGGGCAGCAGGACAATGAGCCGTGGAGGCCTAGGAAGCAGAAGTGGATGCCCAGGTCCTTCTCGCTCTCCCTGCAGACCTGCCCAGAGGAGCTTTGGGATTGTGCTGCTGGCAGCGGGAGGGGCCACTGGACACAACAGCCCACCTGCCGGAACTACCCAGTGGGTACCACCTGCCGTGAATGTTCCTTGAAACGACAGAGCCAGTGTTTTAAATCGTCAACAGGGTGGTGATGCTGCTGGCAGTTTCCAGCAAAACTTAGCAGCAGAAACCCTCAGCAAGGGAAACGGGGACTTCTCGGGAGAGGTGTTGCTCAATGACTTAATCTTCCAGCCATGGAAAGCTTCATGCTGCTGTACGTGGGGCGCCCCCACTGGGCTCTGGAGGCCTGCAGAGCCGCATGGGAGGCGAGCAGGTGCCCAGGACGGAGGTGGCCTTCGTCACCCCACACAAGATCTGCTGGACAAACACGGATCCAAGACAGACTCGTCTGCCTCTTGAAAAAGATAGGTTTTTCCAAAATGCAGGGCTCTGTCATGCGGAGACGGGCCAGTTCAGGTGATGACGGGGGACCCTGGGAGCTGGGAGGTGCATGAGAAAGAGCTGTCAGGACTCTCAGCCCCCGCCCCTCGTTCCCTGCCCCTCACTCATTCATCTGTCAGGTGGATGCAGGGCTCAGTGAGCGAGGGGATGCGCATCAGCCCCGATCGCAGCCCTGCGTCCTCCTGGGAAGGAGGTGGCCCATCGGGAAGACAAAGCGTCACAGTGACTGTGTGGCAGAGGCCACAGGACACACTATGGGTGGACCAGGCCCTGGACCCCACTGCGGGGACACGGCCTCTGAGCTGGTTGGAGGAGCAAGCAGGGAAGGGAGAGAGTGTTTGAAACAGAGAGAACGGCCAAAGTCAAGTCCCGGAAGCACAGTGAAGCGGGATTTCTTGGCTTGACGAGGGAGGATGGGGCAGGTGTCTGGCAGGGCTGTCTTGGGCCTCGGGTCAGAGATGACAAATCGGGGAGAATGTAGGCCAGTCTTGGCAAATCCCCTTGCCCCGTTAGGTCAAAGCCCTTGAGAAGACCTGCATGGACTGACTCGTGCCTTTTCTCAGCAGCTTCTCGGCAAGAGCGACTCAGAGGCGCCGGGATCGTTCCCAGGACGATCCCCAGGGCTCCCGGGGTCCCTTGGGTTCCAGGATAATGCAAGGAGGCCAGGGAGCCGGCGGGCGCTGGGAGCTCCTATGGGAGATGCAGGCTCACCTGGCCCGTGCGAGGCCTCGCTTCCCCGATTCCTCCGCCCCACCCAGCCCTGCCCTCCTCGTCCGCTTCACCGCCCATCACCGGCGTCCTCTGGCTCAGCAGCCAGGGTGCTGGACCCAGCCTCTCCCCAGGCAAGCACTGCCTGCTGCAATCCTGAGCTCACCCCACGCCCGGCTTTCCAGCACAGAAACACTATTGCGTACACTATTGCGTACTGGAGCACAGGGCGGGAGGCAGGGAACCATGCCCCAAACCCCTCTATTTGTTCACAGGCACCGGGCCTCGCCTCACGGCCCGGAAAGCAGGGCTGTGTCCACTGCGGGATGAGTGTCCCGAGGCAGGTGGCCAGGTGTGTCCCGACCCGAGCTCTGCTCCTGCGTCTGCTGCATGTTCGCTCCGTGAGCTTTCTTGAGAGCAGCTGGTGGAAGTTAGGAAACATGTTCATCCGAGCAATGGGCACGAGCCCTACCCATTCGCCGTGTGGGTCTGAACAATATGCCCCAGCATGTGTGGCCCACCGGTCCGTCCAGGCGCCAGGACCTGTGAAGCCTGTCAGTACCCATTTCATCACTTTGTCCTCCCCCCCGTTGGCGAGGGAGATCCTGACCTGGGGTTTGGGGGATAGCCAAGCTCGCAACACCCAGCCTGGGCAAGTGGTCAGCCACATGTCCTCACAGCCCTGGGGAGGGGGACCCCGCACACCATGGGCCCCACAGGCTGTCCTCGGGAGCAGAGTGAATACCCAGGAGCAGCGGGAGGCAGGCTTCATGGGCACAAAAGGGTGGGGTGTCCCTGGTTCCCACAGGAGGAGGGGCTTGGCTTAGGGTCATTCCAGGGCCAGCAGGGAACAGAAGGCACTCCGTGGGGGAAGCAGACCCTGCAGCTGGTGCCTGGACGAGGAGGGCTGCCCACTCAGGAACTTATCCACAGTCGGACAAGGAGGGGACTGTGTGGTTAGGCCATCTGTGGGGGTCTGGCCCATCTCATCTATCAGGCAGGGGCTCCCTGGGGAGGGGGATCCCACCTGAGCCTCTGCATTGGCCGGGAAGCCCAGCCAGAGAAGCTGCGTGCATGCTGGCTTGTTGGCCAGGGAGGGTGGCTCTGGCTCCCAGCGGCAAACCTGCCCATCCTTCCTGCGGAGACACAGAGCAGGGAACACAGGGCAGGCTTCCTCCCTCACGGGGACAAGGCTAAGATGGCAGGACACTCAGTGTGCTCAGGGTACAAAACAGAGGACCAGGCACATCAGGGCTCCTCGTCTCTATACTGGCTTGTATGTAAGTAGTCACTAAAACTGCAAAACGTACCTCAAAGGCACTAGCCCATGAGCCCTGGTCCAAGCACCTACGGTCCATGCAGACACATACCCTTGAGCTTGCCCCACGCCTGGTCCGATGTCTTTACTCTGTGTCGGACAAGACCCCGCCTCCCTTTCAGGCAGGCGGTCAGATTCGGGGGCAGAAAGGGCACAGTCGCTCCTACAAAGTGGCCTAAGGCAGGCAGCCCCCGCCAGCCATCCAGCCACTGTGCCCTGCTGCTGCGAAGACCACGAGCATGCGGACTGCCAGTGAAGAACGCTTCATTCTTGCCACAGTGCACCTGTTGTTGGCTGACACGCTTCAACCTTGAGGCAGGACGGCAGCCGAGTTGCCGGTGCCTACTGTCTGTGTTGGCGGGTTTGCTGGCCATGTGAACCCACCAGTCCACTGATTCAGAGCTCAGCCCGCCCAGCCCAACCTCAGACATGGCCACTCGTGCCAACGTCCCCTCATGGGCCCCATGCCTTCTCCCCCAGCCTGAGCAGCCCCTGTCCTCCTGAGCTTCTGAAGTGACCACCTGACTCCCCTTGCTGTCCACTCTCGGCCTCCTGCCATGGGTCCAGGGAGACATCGGGTGGTCCTGACCTTTCTCCAGCCACACAAACCCTGTTGACGTGCCCCTCAAATGCACAACAGCACACACCCCTCGGGGGTTTCCCACACCCATCAGCACTGGACACCCTCTGCGCCAACAGACTCTCCTCCCCTCACCCTCCCTTGTCCTTTGCAGCTGCCACTGAGCCCTTGGCCCTCCTGGAACCCTCTGGCTACTCATCCACCTGCTTCCATCTTTGCCTACAAGTCCACTCTCTCCCCAGACAGACAGACCCTTTGAAACATCAGATGGACCATGAAACCCTCCATTCAGCGATTTCCCTCCTCAGAGCTAAATCCCACAAAACCACATGTGATCTATGGCCCCACGACCTCCTTGCCAGGCACACCGACCCCCTTGCTGTTCCCAGTCTCCTGCCTCAGGGCCCTCGGCAAGTAGCATCTTCCCAGAGTACCCAACTCACCACACGGCTGGGTCCCTTCCTCCCCCCAGATCGCGGGACAGGCAGCCCCTTCCCAGGGAGGTCTGCCCCGACAGCCACTCACTGTCCTCCCCTTGTTCCCTCTCTTAAGGCAGTGACTATCACCTGCTTCGCTCCCACCTCCAGGACAAAAGACTCCTGAAAACTGAGTTTCAAGTGGCTCACTGTTGTGCCCAGCACTCAGTGCTCAGTAAGTACTTGTTTATGAATAAACAAATTTCCATTTTTCAAACAACGAAGCAGAAGGAAGATGAGCAGTCATCCAAGGTCACATAGCGAGTGTCTTAGTCTGTTCGGTAGCACTGCGTGGGGGTCTAAATAACAGATACTGATTTCTCAAGGTCCTGGAGATTGAATTCCAAGGTTAAGGCCTGGCAGAGGCGGTGTCTGCTGACAACAGGCTTCCCCATGTCCTGGGAGGGGCTAGGAGAGCCATGCACTAATTAGAGCACTAATCCCATCCTGGGGGGGGGTCCACCCGCATGATCTGCAAGCCCCCCAAAGACTCCCTAATGCCATCAGAGTGGTGTTTAGGACCCCAGCACATGAGCTGGGGGGTGGGACAGCACATTGCCTATAGTGTAGCGAGTGGCGGACAGGGCAGTCCCTCCCCACGCCCGAAGGCAGCATCCTCCACGGGACCAGCCCTCCGGACCACACGGCCTTAACCCTCAGCACCTGCCCCATGGATGGTATCTCTTCATAGGCAGCTCTGTGCTCCCTGCCTCCTGGAGCATGAGCAGGAAGAAACAAACAAATCCGTGCTAGAAACAAGCCACGCAGAAACAGCCGTAATCGGGACGTCCGCCTGTGGTCAAGGGGTGCTGGGGGAGGAAAAGGCAGGTCTCAACAGGTCCCAAAAACCTGTGCGAAGATATGAGGTCAAAAGGAGCGCGGTTCAAGTGAGGGGTCTGTGTGCACATGCGCAGATGTGTACGTGTATGTGCATACGTGTGTGCGTGTATCGTGCGCATGAATGTGCTCACGTGTGTCTACCAGTGCATGGCGGGGTGTATGTGTACACACACGTGCACACTCCCAGCCTGCACCATACCTCAGAGTGGGGCTGGCGTGTGGCCAAGCTTCGGCTGGGGACACGGAAGCAGAATTCTGCGGGAGACCCAGTTGGCTCTCACCCTCTCACCCTGTCGATGCCTCCCTCCCTGCCTCCTCCTTCTTTCTCTCTGAGGTGCCAAACCACACTAGAGGGACCCCCCAGGACTTGGTGCTGGGTAGAAAGAAGCCCCTACCTGTTCACACCTCTGACACCAAGTTCTCCATTGCCAGAGGACACGCACACTTCCCGCTGGTGCAGGGGTGACCCCGCGGGTTTCTGCTGATGTCCCCAGCCCGTGCCTCTCCCAGGGAGCAGAAGGACAAGGCTGTTCCTCTGCTGTCATGGCATGGAGGACCCCACAGTCAAAAACTCTCAGCATGGCCTTCCTCAAGTTCAGGGCCAAACCCCCCAAAACTAAGACACGTCCAGGCCCCCTAAAGGCAATAGTCCCCGTTTGGCCGTGGCCTGGGGCTACCCGCCTCCGACCAGAGACAGCTCTGCAAGGCTGAAAAGCTCCACGGGAGTCCCCAGCTGGCTGGAGACAGCGAGACCTGGGCCCAGTCCTGGCCCAGGCCCGGGAGCTGTCTGCCCCAGGCTCCAGAGGCTGAGCCTTGCGGGACAAGAAGAACTTCCCCAGTCCTGAGGCACTGGGGGGAGATCTGAAGACCCGGCCTGCCTCGAGGCCAGTGGGAATCATCCCCCTGCTGCCAAACGGAGGCTAGAGCAGGTGGGCTGTGGGGGCCCAGCCCCTCTGATGGTGGCTTGCAGGCCCCTCTCCGCACCGAGCCTGGGGCTGCACATGGCCATGAAGAACGAGCGGTCTGCATCAACCTGGAGTGTGAGGGGTCTGCTCCTGCCTGGCTGGAAGCCAGCTATGCCCGGGAGACGGGGCAACAGAACCACCAGAACCACCAGGATGGGGGGGGTCCCACTTCAATGGCTTCATGCTCCCCGTCCGGGGGAGATGCAGAGATGGGGTGACACAGGAGGATGAAAACAGAACCGGCCCAACCCTACTGCGGGGGCATCCCCCCTGCTTGCCGGGAACATCGCAGGAGCCCTGCCGCTGTGAGCACACCCACGCTCCACGTCTGAGCCTGTGCACCCCTGGGCCCCAGCAGGCTGGGGTGCCCCCGTCACAGCACAGGCAGGGCAGGGGATGTGGGAAGGCCCCCCAGTACCGACTCTCATGTCGGGGGTGGGCACTTTTACTTCCTGAAGAAACACGGTCACATTTTCCCAGGAAATTTTGTAAGGTGTTTGCAGAAAAGTGGTGGTTTCTTCTCTAAAACTGCCCAAGACCTAATTATAGGACGGGGAGCACAGTTGCATCAGCTCCCAAAATGTTATGAAGAAGCTAAAGGAATGTCAGGGTTCTTCTTACAAAAGGAAACAAAATTTTACCAGAAGGCAGTGGGTATGGGTCAAAAGGGAGGATAAAAGCAGAGGGAATGAGGCAGAGGTGGTGGCAGCGGCTCGTGGCTGAGCAGCAGAGAAGACACTGGAGAAGGCAGCCAGCACAGGAGAGTCTCCCTCTGTGGTCCTGGGGGTTGAGAAGGTTCTAGAACATCAGCCCCACCCCCTCAGCACCAGCATCGGGGTCCTGCGTGTCCCAGCACCCCACACACTCCTTCTGCGGGAGCTGACGTGAAGACCCCTGGTGGGGCGGCGGAGGCTCGCTCTCCAGCCCCACCCCCCAAGCCCAGACTGGCCCTTCTAGACCTTTCTTCACTGGCTCCTTCCTGCCCAGTCCACGGCCTGCAAACACCCCCAACCTCCTCTGAACCCCCTTCACACCCACGCTGGGCTGACAGTTCTCCCACCCAGGAGCCCAGGTGATGCGCTCACACAGCAAGCAGGAACTTATGCCTGCTGCTCAGGTCCGGCAGAAGACAAACCAAGGTCCCTCCTGGGGCTTGTCTCTCTGCCACACCCTCCCATATACCATCCGATTTCTTCCCTCCCTGCACCACCACCCATGCGCTGGCCCTGCGCCTGCTGTGGCTGTGCTGTCGCTAGGGGGTCCCACAGCTCCTCAACCGCGTGCCCTGTCCCCAGACAGGAGTCCTGGAAGCCGTGTCCTTGGGGACGGGGGTGGAGGGACAGGCAGGGGAAGGCATCAGGAGACCTGAGGACCCCCTCAGATGTCTGTGAATTACTTCTCAGAGCTGCTGTCCCTCAAGACTGGCAGATGGCAAAGAACGCCATGAAGGGACATCAGACACCCACTCGGCAGGTCGGACAGTACCACCCAAATCATCCCGAGCCACCTTGAACCCACCATTTCCTCCCCTGGGTGGACCCTGAGTCCCCATTTGCCAGGGTAACCATATAAAGGACCCACGTATTCTTCTGCAGTCTGATTCCCAGGTCCTGGCAAGACTGAGCAAGGGCTCCTGGCATCACCAGCCCTGACGGCAGGTCAGGTGGAGCAGGGCCTAGGCCAAGCCCAAGCCCACCGACCTCCAGCAGTGGCTGCCCCCGCGGGGGGATGCCCTGCGCACATCTGCCTTCCATGGGAGCAACTCGGCTCAGAGAAATTGGGATCTGGTGTTTGTGAAAAGACAGACCATTATTTAATTCTTTCCATTTGCAAGAACTTGGGGAGGCTTTTCCTTCTTGGTTTCTGTCCTTGCCCTGTTGCATGTTTGAAGTTCAAATGTATTTAGGTTAGAAATGCAGTTTTAAATGTTTACGTGAGCTAAGTTTGTAAATAGAACTGAGGATTTTATTTGCCCAGCCTGCATTAATCTAACAACAGTTAGCTTTTTTTTTTTCCTTTTTTCTTAAGATTTTATTTATTTGATACAGGAGAGAGCACATAAGCAGTGGGAGCAGCAGGCAGAGGGAGAAGGAGAAGCAGGCTCCCTGAGAGCAGAAAGCCAGATGCGGGACTTGATCCCAGGACCCCAGGATCATGACCTGAGCCGCCCAGGAGCCTCGTCAGTTAGCTTCTTCATCGTGATCATGCCTCCCGTGACGCCCACTGGACCAATATGCAGGATAAGGCAGGCTTCTAGTTATGTAGCCTCGTTCTATCAAGGGTTCATGTTCTATCAATAGTGAACAGATTCTTCTGGCATCAGGTTCTCCCCCAGCAAGAGGCGAGGGCTGAAGTCTCATCCAGCTGGATGCAGCTGTCACACTTGCGATTGTACCAAACGCCAAACCCCCATGAAGATACAACAAGGTCCCCCAGGTACCCTGCCCCGGACTACAGAATAAAAACCGGAAGTTACTGCAGGTGCCATGGGCTCTCAAAGAACTCCCATCACACCCTCCACCTTGGTCACACACCAGTCACATGGCCGGCCAGACATGAAGACCCTGGCCCAGGTACCTGACCCACCTCACCACAGTCTGGAAAAGGCATGGAGTGGGGCACGGAATCCGCTGCCCTAGGACACCTTCGCAGTGATGCCGGTTACTCAGAAAGGTCAACTGTCCACTCAGTGTAACCTGCTAAGCTACCAGTGCCCAAGGGGGGAGGAGGACCCCACATGTGCAGTTGGCCCGTTATTTCCAGAAGGTTATGTGGGAGCCGAGAGCCTCGAACATATCCACTCTGCACAACCTCAGGGAAGAATCCGAAATGCAAATCTGGATATATTCCCGGGGACACTTAGCACCATGGGATTTATAATAGTGGAACAACAGAAGTCACCTGCCAGTCCTTTCACTTGGGGAGCCCTGGATAAGCACAGGAACACACAGACCCCTGTTACATGGTATTTCTTCTTAAATTTTTTTTTTTTTTTGAGAGAAAGAGAGAGAGAGAGAGAGAAAGGGGAGGGGGAGGGACAGAAGGAGAGAGAGAATCTCAAGCAGGCTCCACACCCAGTGCAAAGCCTGACACAGGCTGGATCTCACGACCCTGCGATCATGACCTGGGCCAAAATCGAATTGGACGCTTCACCGACAGAGCCACCCAGGTGCCCCAGTTTCCAGTATTAAAAGGAAACTTTGGGGAGCCTGGGTGGCTCAGTGGGTTAAGCCTCTGCATTTGGCTTGGTTCATGGTCTCAGAGTCCTGGGATCAAGCCCCGCATCAGGCTCTCTGCTTAGCGGGGAGCCTGCTTCCTCCTCTCTCTCTGCCTGCTGCTCTGCCTACTTATGATCTCTCCCTCTCTGTCAAATAAGTAAATAAAATCTTTTTTAAAAATGGAAACTTTTAGTGATGTGGGAAAACATGCCTACAGGATTAAAAAGAAGCTGAAGATCATGAAACAAATTGCATTTGTATCATAAACTCAACCATGGAAAGAAAAGAGCTCGGTTAGGTTGAGAAAAGGCACAGAAAGAAAAATGTATGTGCTAACAGTGCTTCCTGTTGAAGATGGGTGGGAATGATGTTTTCCCATTTTTAAAAAAAATTTTCTATACTTAACAAACTTAATACAAAAATGTACATTAATTTTATAACCTGCAGAAATAAAACCAGAGAGCATGGTAAATAATGTGAAATCAATTGTGAAAGTCAACAGCCATCATTAAAATTCCTTTAATGTTTCTGTCATAAGAATTACCCTGCTCCCAGGGCCTGGGAAAAACAAGAAATACACATACATTTCCTCTTTCTAACTCTGGTAACCTTATAGGAGAAAGGATGAAAACCTCCATCCAGTCTCCATCCAGTGTCCTCTATGCAGATTGGTGATAAACCTATCCCGGGGGGAATTCTGAATAGTTTCTCGAGGGTCATCAAACTAACAGGGAGAATTTCTGCTGCTTGATAAACACCTAGCATTGCTTTCCCTCCCTTTCTCTAGCACAAGACTATCCTAAACATCCACTCAGTGCACCACATGGGCAACTGTCCATGTCCTATAGCCACCCCAGGAGGGATCAGTCCCATGATGAAGGGTGGGACCCTGGCCTCTGCTCCATGCTCCCCATCTTATTCCATGCTCTTCTCAGAACCCACCCAAACTTCCCCAGCAGCCAGCATGGAAGCCCTGGGGTGCTCCTTCTTCTCAGGATGACAGCAAAGGGGGAAGAATCTGCAGGATTTTCCATGGGAGCAGCTAGCTGCTATCCTCAGGGATGAGATCAGGAAGGTCCTTGGGGAGAAGAGTCTGACGCCAAGGACAAGGAGTAGAGGTGAGTAAGATGGCTTAGGAAGGGCAGAACAGAGCAGGGCCCCTCCCATGGGCCTACATACCTCCACTTAATCAAGATGGCAATGGGCCCAGAGGCGTCATGGGATCTCTAACCCATGGTACCCTGAAGGCAGTCTGCCTGCTGAGCTGGTACCAGTGGGAGGTCATGGCTGGGAAGAAGGCACCAGAAAGAAGAATGAGGAGCAGTCAGCACCCTTCCACCCGGGAGCTGGAGGTGGTGCCCAACGGGAGCAGGACCCCAACCCTGACCCGGACAATGGCGAGGTGGCAGTGCAGGGGGCGGGCCCAGCTCCTGGGGCACGGAGAAGACAGAACCCTGGGTCGCAGAGGCAGAATCAGAGCTGGACCGGGTCCCAGGACCCATGGCCACGGGCTGTGTTCCATCGGCTTCATCCTCAAACCTACCGATTGCCTCTGATCACCTCTGTTGCTTTCTCTTTCTTGAGCTGTGTTTTATTTCTGAGGCATTCGATACATAGTTATTTCATATTTTCTCTCTGATCAGGCCGATCTCTCTAGCCCTGTGGCAGTACAAATTATTGGGTTTTCTGTTGGCTCTCTCTTCTTCTCTGCAGATTCCAGCTCACTTTAAGTCAATCTTTGCTCATGTCTTGGCTTGTAACGATGTGCACGGACTGTGGGGACCCATGGGTCTCCTGCCAGCAGCCTCGGGGGCTCCATGCGGGTCTCCTGCTCGTGCTGCTAACAAGTCCAGAGTGAAAGGCGAACTTCTATGGGGCGGTTCTCCACAGTGCAGGGACAAACCCCAGGACTAGAAGGCCGCCCTCCCCGCAGCTCCCTGCAGGCCTGTGGGCACAAGGTTCATCCCGGACAGCCAGCCCCACACAGCTTCAGCGGCCCTGGCACCAGTTCCCTGTGCCCTGACTCTCCTGGTTCTCTGAGGACCTCTGAGCCTTGTGGATCAAAACCTCTAGAGAAACGTTGAGGAAAAGACGTGAGTCGTCCTTCCTCCACATAAGGCAGGGCTCAGAGGCCCGGGAAGCCTCCTTTCCCTGCAGCGGATGTGGCTGTAGACACATCTCCCTGGAAGGGAGGCCCCTGCGGGTCAGGGAGGCTGCAGGGGTATGGAGGTACCTTTCTGGCCTCTCTCCGAGTCCAACATAGCCGGCCACACCCCTGCAGAGGCACCTGGTGCCTGCACCCGTCCTTTCTGGGCTGTCCATCCCCTCAGGGTGAAGATGGGGTCTTCAAGGTCTTCGAGGTCATCAAAGTCAAAGCACGGCACAGCTACAGCTCAGGGTCCCTTGCCTCGGCCACAGCCAGCCAAGCCTTACCCACAGAAACCTTGCAAACCATCAAAATATGTTCATCCTCACCCAGTCAAGCTCTCCCCCCATGCCTTCTGCCCTCAGGTTGCAGAGATGATGAGGGACACTGACACCCATTCTCCTGGGTGGGGAGTGGCATCCTAGGGACAGGGACGTGGCTCTGGACCAGTTTCCCCTCGCTGAGCACGTGATCGAGACATAGGCTCAATTCTCCAGCCCTCCATCTGCTATCACAGGGCCCTTGGAGACACGGGGGATGGGAACAGGACCGCTGCGGGAGGTGTGGGGGGTGGGGAAGGGGGACGTATGCCCATGCCCATACCCACTCTGTACCTGCACCTTCCCAAAGAATGGAGAGCCCTGCCCTGGACTGCTACTCGGACCCAGGAGGGTGATGGGAGCCACACGGTGGAAACTCCCAGGAAGGCGGGAGGGTCTATGGAGACATGCAGGGGACTGGACCTCGTACTCACAGGCGGCATAAACCATAGATGTCCATGGGGCTCTGCTTCTCTGGTAGTGGAGCTGGAGGATGCCAGGCGCCGGCAGGACTCCTGCTTCAGTGACCTTTCAGCATGGACCACGTTATCAGCCAGCATACCATCCTCTTAGGGGTCTCTGCATTGATGGCAGGACGCCCCCCTGCACTGGGGTCACACATGGGGACAGCAGCAATGTGTGCACGCTGTCGGCTGACAACACAGCCCCCGCCCAAGGGCATCAAAGGGTCCGCCATCTCCCAGCTGTCACTCTCCCAAGCACTCCCAGCCTCGCTGTCTACACCACGTCTCCCAGGGCCTCATCCCGCCCAGAAATTTCCTCCCCTTCATTGTGGCCTCTCTGAAGGGGGCTGAGGAGAGTCCCCGCTGAGCACCACTGTGCTCTTCTTGGGCTCCCCTCATGCGGAACTTGGGAAGGACTGGCCAGAGACCTCCAAGAGGCAAGGTGCCCAGCAGATATCCATCCTGTGCCCCCCAGCCTGGTGCTCAGGGTTAGGCCCTGGCACCCTCCCTCTGGTGCTCCACCATTCGTCTGAGCGGCTCAGTCCAGGGACCCTCAACCACCACCCCCCACACCACACTAAAGTCTGGATCTGGCACTGAGAACCATGTGGGAGGGCCACAGGGCCCCTCCCCCAACCCAGCCCAGCAGCCTGAAGAGCGTTTCTGCTCCAGAGCCTGGCTCAGGCATGCACAGAGCCTCCGGGCCATTCCCAGCCAAGCCCCCAGTCCGCTTGGAGACTTCTAGCTGACGGCTCCCCAGCCAGATGTTGACCAGAGACCGAGGGACACTTTGATGTTTCTTTAGCAATCTCTGGGGAATCCTCAGCCCCCACGTCCACAGGAGATAAAAGCCACACATGGGTTCCCCTGGGTCTGCAGAGGAAAGGGTAGGGAGCAGCAGTTGGGGTCACTGTCCCCTGGCCAGGACAAGCAGGACCAGAGGGCAGGACAAGCAGGAACAGGAGACAGGGACAGTGTGGGATGAGCAGACTGAAGGTCTACACCCAGTAGAGGGACCTGAAACTCTGTTCCAGCAGGTGTCCCATGCAGTGAGCCCCACCAGCTCCTGGGACTGCCCTGCAGGGATAAGGGAGGGAGCGGGGGACCCAGAGGACTCTGGGGTACAGACCCTGGAGCCTCCTGGGTGTCCATTCCTCCCCCTGTCTGGGCTTGTTCAGGAGTGTACCCCGAGGAGGGTGTCGAGGAGAGTGTCGTCAGGAGGTTCTCTGGGGTCCCGGTTGCCACCCAGACAGGTCTGGGCGGTCCCCCTCCCCTGTTCTCAGCCAACACAGGTGCACTGGCTTCCTCTGTCTCCACGGGAAGATCCCCTTTCTCACTATTGTGGGGGCCTAGAGAAGGGAGGTTGCGATCTGATGCTGTCAAGCCTCCGCGGTGATGGGATAGTCATTGGGAGACATCACAGCGCATCCCCAGCTCTGCTACACAACCTGGTCATCCAGCTGCCCCATTTCACAGCTGAGAAAGTGGAGGCCGGGGTAGGTACGGAAGGCTCCTGAGACGGAAGAGCTAACACGTTCCAGAATCTGGGCCTGTATTCTCCGAGGCGGCTTTCAGCAGAGGGTGCGGCCTGGGGGCACCTGGGGTCACAGATGGCAGGACCCTTCTCCTCCCTGCACCCATTCCCACCCCAGAGCCACGTAGCTGGCATCAGGGGTCCGAGTCCATCCCACAGGGAGAGCTAGATCCTAAGGACACGCAGGTCCCCAGATATCTTGGAAACCAAACGAGCTGCCTTGATTGAAATTTCAGATTTTTCAAACATAAACCTAGAGAAAGAAACCTCGTTTGCGTAAAGAAAATACCTCACGTTGGGGCAATGACCATGTCCCATTTTCTATATGAATAATGTTTTCCCAGTGTGTTAAGTCTATAAAGGTTCGGGAGCTATACACTTATAATGTGTGTGCTTTTCTGTATTAAATTAGATTCCAATAAAACGCTCTTTTAAAAAACGACATTTCAAGGCAATTTTCCTGAGAAAGGTCTTCCTAGCAACTGCTTTTGAGCCATTCAACTCCTTCCCAGAGGCTCCAGGCAGCTAGAACCTTGGTCCTCATTTACATCAGAAACACAATATTTAAGGAATAATTTCTCTTTAAAATGATTTATAAATAATGGGGTGCTATTACAAAGAACGTGACAGCCCTTTATGAACTGATAGAAACAAATCTCCAAAACACGCCATTAGGGTATGGCGTCAGGTACATAACCGGGGGCTGTCTGTGTGATTTGAGGAAATAGGAAGGAAGAAAGGAAGGAAGGCAGGCGGGAGGTGGGCGATGCACATTGGTGACCATGTGTACATCCACGTGCCCAGCTCACGGAGGCCAACCTCTCTGACTCCCCTGGGCGCAGGGGAGGGGTGCAGGGAGGGACTCCTGGGCAGCTGAGGGCAGGGCTGGGAGAAAGAAGCTTCTTTCCATCTATCCCTTTTTATACTTCGGCATTTTGTTCCAAGTGAATTATTACTTATTAAAAATTAATTTGATTTTAAAAAGGTTAAGTCTTCTAAAGGGAAGATGTGTTTCCTATCATCCCCCACTCGTGAACCAACCTCCTTTCCATGGGCTTCTCTTCCCTAAAAGGAAGAACTCAGAGACAATTCCCGCCAACTCCATCTGTAATATCAGACGGCAATCACCGTGACCTCGAGGGGTCAGGGTTTGCGCTTCAAGAGCTGAAAAATACAGATGATTCTCTCTGCATTAAGAATATGCAGGAATGCCCACACTTACTGCTGATCAAAATTCCCCAGGGAATCCTCAACCAGAGCTCCTGCTTTCAATGTTAAAGAAGCATATTTAAGCTGTGGAAAACGGTATGAAAACTTCTCAAAAAAAAAAAATAAATAAACACAGATTTGCACACCTGTGTTCAAAACAGCACTATTCACAATGGGTAAGACATGGAAGCAATCCAGCATCCGTGATGGATGAACGGATGAGAAACTGTGGTCTATCCATAGAAAAGAGTTGATGGAGCCTTAAAATGGGAGGAAATTCTGACATATTAGAACATGGATGAGCGCTGAAGACGGGCACACTGAAGGAGCCGATAGGAAAGAATAAATACTATAGGATCCCCTTTGAGAGGCCCCTGGACTCCTCAGAGTCACGGAGACCAGACAGCAGAAGGGTGCTCCCCAGGGGCTGGGGAGGGACGGAGATGTGCTGTTTCAAAGGAACAGAGTTCCAGTTGGGAAAGATGGAAAGTTCTAGAACTGGATGGCAGTGATGGGTGCACCACAGCGTGAACTGTGCACAGAAGTGACGGACGTGAGGGAGAGCCCAGTGACATCCAGTGTGGGTGGTGGAAGCAACAGCTGCCATAAAGCCACGAGGTAGGTGCAGGGTGACCCACACAACAGCGGAGGAAACTGAGGGGCAGAGAAGTGAAGGGACGGGAGGAAAAGACTCAGAAACAGAGGACAGTCCTGGGTGTTTTCATACTCGGTGTCCCTCCTGCCCCAGCCACCAGTGGCAGGGAAGGAGAGGTTCACCTAGAAATGAGAGGAGGGCCCGGCACAGCCATTGCTGTAGAGCTCTGGGCAGGGACCTCGACCTCGGATATGGATATCGCAGCAAACCCAGACAACCCTACAAGCATTGAGCACTGGCTGTATGCGCAGTGCCGTCGCTGGGTCCTAAAGCCCAGGCAGGGGGCTTCTCCAGGGCCCCATGGGAAGAATGGACCTGGAGGCTGGGTCTCGGACCGCGACCAAACCCAGCAGCTTCGCTCCAACAGTCCCATATGCTCCTTGATGCCTTTGAAAAGATAAGTAGCAGCAACGAGGAGGGCATTTGCGGAGAAATTGAGACACCAAAATCCTGGTCTTCACATACATTGATTCAATTCAAGACTTTGGACATAAACAGGACAAGAAAAAAAAATTAAAAAGAAGGAAACTCCCAGATAGAAACTTTTGTAATAAAGAGCTCACAGCTTGAGACACAGACACTTTCGCAGGGGCTCTGCCGACTTCTCCCAGGCCACTGGTGTGTGTAAACAGTGTAATATAGTGATTCAATTTTCTAAGAATCCATTAGCAATTAAACCCAGAATGTTTGGGAAGAGATATCAAATTCTAAAGAGAATTGCCATTTAAACTTTCACTTTTCTGAGCAACAAAGGGATAATGGGGAACAGCTAGGAAGTTTCTCTTGAATTTCAGTGAGGAAATTATAAAAATTGAGGTCAAACCCCCTTTGGGATTCTTTAAATGAATCTGTGACCTTGATATGCTAGTAGAAAGCGTCAAGGGCATTAGGACGGTCTTACGGGGCGCTCATCCACGTTTGTCCTGAATATCCGAGCGGGGGACATCCAAGGAATTCTTGGCACGTTGGTTAGGGGTCATAGGGAGCCCCGTTCATTCTAAGCAGATGGTTTTAAAATACCGTCCATCTACTGTAGGGAAATGTGCACGAGAATATTCATCCAGCGATGCTCCATGAGCAGTTAGGGTGTGTCTCCTGGGCGGCGCGTCCAAGGCCCCAGAAGGAGGCAGTGAGCCTTGTGTCAGGGACACTGCTTTCTGAAGTCACCTGCCAGGTTCAGAAGCCTCCGGAAAGCGCCTTGGAGAGTGATGGGGATAGGGTCCTCAGGGCTCAGGGTTGTTGGAGAAGCCCGGGGGCCACTTCTGGCCCATGTGGACGTTACCCTGGAGTGCAGCTCTGGCTCTAGACTGTCTCCAGTCTCACCAGCTGCTCTGATGGCCAGCACGGGCTAGCTCCAAAACTCCTAGCCCCAGCTTTTAGAAATCCCTCCATGCCCTCTCCTTCTGTCCGTCGGGCCTGCCCCGCATGCCCTACTTTCCCCGGGTTCGGTTTTTGCCTCACACAAACTCACGGTGTGAATTTTATCATGGAGGTGCTCTAGAAATGTAATTCACCGTGGAAATTTGCTCTTGGAGACTACCAAGGACTTCTGCGTGAGCACGCCAAAGCTCAACCATTTATTCAGAGCCAGGAAGACTGGGGTCCGTTAATCAAACCTCGTGTGTGCTGGCCCCACATGGAGAGCACCGTCATGCCCAGAAATTCTGCTTGAAGGAGGAACGAGTTTCAACGAGGGGGGGAGAAAAAAAAGATCTGAAAATTTAAAATGCTAAGAACAAATTTTAAAGAAAGAAAAGAGACCAACGAAACAGTGCAGAGAAGGGTTGAAAGGACCTTGTGCCCACATCCCAGAGGCAAACGAGGTGCGTCCGTGGGACCGAGGCAGAGGCTGCCCCATGGTGAAGTTACAGAATGGCGAGGTTTGCTTCCACCTGAGCTGTCTGGCGAGAGCTCGGGCACCTGCAGAAGCAGTGACCCCACACTTCCGCTGGCCAGTGATGACTCTCACCTTGGAAATGCACAATGGCCTGCAGCTTCTGAGCGAAAGCCACCTTTCCCCTCGTACTCCCCAACAGGCTCCGAGAGCTCCCCCTGTTCCCCTCAGAAACTTCTAGAAAGAATTCTAGAAAGAATGCTCCCCCTGGGCTTCCTCCGTCTCCCTTCCCCAAGTTGGCTGCTCTGATCTCCCCAGGTATCTCTGTCCAAAGACACCTTCCGTCCTCATCCCAGTCCTCACCTCGAGCCCTGGGACCCACACCTTCCCTCTGGGAACACTCACCTCCCTTCTCTGCCACGGCCACTCACGAACCAAGTCCCCTTCCCCTCTGGCCACTCCTGCGTCTCCCTGACAAAGCTCCTCCCCCTTCACGTGGGGGCCAATAGAGCAGCTCCTTAAGTGTCCGTCCTGGGCTTTCTGTCGCCACCTGCATGAGGGGGACACACAGATTTGTACATTCAGTCTCGGCTTTTCCTTGGCGCTCCAGACCCAACTACTGCCCAACCAGCCGGATACCTGTGTGTGACTGTTGCACAGACGCCTCACACAAGACGCATCCACACGAACTCCCAAGACCCCGACCTGGACACCTCCTGGGTGTGATCCTCTGCTAGGGTCCCTGTTGGGGTGGAAGGCTCCGCCATCTGCCCTGGGCTACAGACCAGGGTCTCAGGCGCCATCCCCCCCACACCCACCAACCTCGCATATCTCATCCAACACAAGACCATGTTCCCAGCCGTTCCTGATTTTCCCTCATATTTCTCTATTTCTCTTCATCTCCACTGCCAGCCCCTTAACACAAGCTCCCATCCTCTCTCCCCTTGACATCAGCAATGGCCTCGAGCTCCCCTACCCATTGCATCTGTTCTCCACCCTGCAGCCCCCGTGATCTTAAAACCCAAGTTCATGATGTCAATTTCTCCCACCTCCCATGGGGGACAGGAGCCCACCTGACCTGTCCACAGCCTCTGAGGGGTCTCCAGCTCCCTTCTGCACCACGATCGCACCCTCCATTCCAACCCTGTGGCCCTTCCCTTATCCCCCTTGACAAGCTTCTACACATCTCGGCCTTTGCTAACCCCGCAGCCACCTGACCTCCCACATTTGCCTAATTAACTGTGTGTCCATGTGTCCTCTGCAAAGCTTTTTCCAGTCCTGTTGACCAGGCCAGGACCACAGCTCACTACAAGGTTTTGTGGTAGCATGTGTACCCATCTCTGTCAACCCATTCCCTGCCCACAGCCGCTGAGGAACAAAAACTGGACCTATCCCTCTCCTGTTGGAACACTGTCCAGTGGATTCTCACTTATACGCAGAGAGATGCACACTCAAAGCTGCCCACAATGCCACCCGGATCCCTCCCTGACGTTCCAGTGCTGCGGAGCCTCGCACACCCTTAAGCACCAGCTCGGGCAGCCTCAACCTTCCTTCCTTCCAAGCAACCTTCCTTCCCCTGGAGGAAGACGCTGGTCCCTGCTCGTCCTCCAGGCTGTCCTCCCGTGTGTACTGTGAGAACATGCAGCGTGAGCACCACCGTCCCAACAGATGGTCCAGTGCACAATCCAGGGCTGCTAACCTCAGGCTCCGTGCCAGGCAGCAGTCCCTAGAACTCACTCACCTTCACACCTGTAACTGAGGGGCGCCCCCGTCCCTCCTGCTGCCAACCCCCGGCATCCGCTGTCTGCTCCCCACTTCCCCCAGTCCACAGTTCTGGGCAGGGCCATACAGTTTCTATCTCTTGATGACCGGCTTATTTCACTCTGCATCGTGTCCTCAAGGGTCATCTTGCTGTCACCCCTCACCGGTCCTCACCCTCCTGGGGGGTGAGTCACATTCCATAGATTCCAGAGTGTACGTGCCACACCGTCTTCTGCACCCATCTGCCAGGGCATACTTGGGCTGGCTTCACGTGGTGGCCACTTGAGTAATGTGACAACACATGCCAGCATGACAAACCTTCTAGAGATCATGATTTTAGTTCTTTTTGGTAACTCCCCTGGAGCAGGATTGCTGGGTCTTCTGGTAATTCTAGTTCTAATTTCCTAAGAAGCCTCCATCATTTTTCCTTAGGGGCTGCTCCATATGCATTCCCACCAACAGGGCGCGAGGGTCCCCAGCATCCCACACCCCCAACAACACTCATCATCAGTTGTTGTTTGAGAGAACCCCCCCCCCAAGGTGTGCAGTGTTACCTCATCGTGGTTTTGAATTGTGTTTTCCTGGTGCTCAGTAATGTGGAGCATCTTTTACTGAACCTGTTGCCTATTTCAATGTCTTCTTTGGCAATATGTCTATTCAAGTCCTTTGTCCATTTTCAAATTTAATTTTTCTTTTTTTTTGCTATAGAGTTATATGAATTCCTTGTATATTTTGGATACTAACCCCTTATCAGATACATGGTTGACAAATATTTTCTCCCACTCTGCAGGTTGCCCTCTCACACTATTGATGGGTCTCTTTGCTGTGCTGAAGCTCTTTGGTTCAATGGAGTCCCATTTATCTATTTTTGCTTTTGTCGCCTGTGTTTTCTGTACCATATCTAGGAAATCACAGCCAAAACCAATGACAAAAGGTTTCTTCTAGGATTTTTATTTTTAAGTCTTATGTTTAAGTCTTTAATTCATTGTGAGTTGGGTGTTCTGTATGGTGTGAGGTAGGGGTCCAACCTCATTCTTCTCCATGTGGCTGTCCAGCTTGCTTTCCCAACACCACTTGTAGAAGAGACTGTCCTTTCCTGGCTGTGTATTCCTGGTGCCCTTGTCAAAGACCAGATGACCACGTGTGCATGGAGGCCTTTCTGGATTCTGCCCCATGCCCTCCATCTCTATGTCTGTGTTTATGCTAGTTTCACGCTATTTTAATTTCTATAGGGCTGTGATATATTTTGAAATCAGAAAGTGTGATGCCTCCAACCTTGTTCTTCTTTCTCAAGGTGTTTGTGCTACTCATGGTCTTTTGTGTTTCCGTATGAATTTTCGGATGGGTTTGTATTTCCATATAAAATGCTATTGGGATTTTGAAAGAGATTGCATTGAATCTGGATGACCGCGTTATAATAATACCACATTTTCCAGTCCACAAATGCAAGATGTATTTCCATTTATTTGTATCTTTTTAAATTTCCTTCACCAATATTTTGTAATTCTCAGTGTATAAGTTTCACCTCCCCAGTTAGGTTTATTCCCAAGTATTTTATTGCTTTTGTTGCTCTCCTTACTGCCTTTTCAGAGGGTCCATTGTTGGTGTACAGAAACAGCAGATTGTATTTTTGTTCTGTATTCTGCAACTTTGCTGTATTCATTCATAAGCCCTAAGCAGGTGCTCTGATGAGTCTGAAGGTCTCCTACAGGTGAGATCGTGTCATCTGCAAACAGAGGGAATCTTATTTCCTCCTTTCCATTTTGGATGCCTTTTCTTCCTTTTTCTTGCCTAACTGCCTCTTCTCCATTCTGACTGAAATGTCATGGTGTCCCTTCTCCAACCATCCCGTCTGTGGCTTTCCATCATGCAGCATTTCATCATTTCATAGCACCTGTCCCAATTAGGGATGTGACATTCTGTCTGCTTGCATAACAGCCCTTCAGAGATGTCCACATCTGCATCCCCAGAGGCTGTAACTGCATTTGGTTACCAAGCAAAGGAGGTGTCAGTTTGTCCATCGGTTGACCCTAAAACAGGGAGTGTCCTGGACCACATGGGGCTGCCCCGTGCCATCACAGCATCCTTAGAGAGGCAAAGGGAGGCAGGAAGGGAGAGTCCAGGGAAATGTGGCCGTGGAAGTCGGGCTGGAGGGATGCTGCACTGCTGGCTTTGCAGACGGAAGAGGGCTAAGGAGCACGGGCACCTCTGAAAGCTTGAAAAGGTGGGAAACAGCCCTGGAGCCTCCAGAGAGAAGCAGCCCCACCAGCACCGGGGTGTCAGTCCCGGGACACCCATGTCAGACATTTGACCTCTGACCTCCAGAACCGTGCCATAATTAAGTTCATGCTGTGTAAGCCAGCCTGATTGTGGCAAATTATTGCAGTTGGGGTGGAAGACACATAACTGTGTGTGTCCCTCTCCTTTCGTAGGCAAACTGTAGGGCCAGGAGGCCCCCATTTGCCATGGTCCACTCCACAGAGAGCCCGGCGGAGTGCTTGGAATTCAATATGTGCTCAGTGACTATTTGTTGAAAGAATGAATGAATGAAGAATTCCAAAACAACAATCGCTGAGGTTAAATACATATATGTATCTCCAAGTCCATGTAGGGATAGCAAAAAAGCATAACAACTCCGAATTTAAAAAAAAAAAAAAATCGAACTGTTCTTTAAAATACGTTGTGTTGGCTAGGTCCTTCCCCTCAGCTCCCTAGCCCCCACAGCATCCTACAGTAATGGGAAGCTCTGAAACACCCTAACCGTAGCCTGCCTCACACGAGGAATTTCACCTTCCTACAGAATTGGAACCTGGCTTACAGGTGCTTTTGTCAATGTGCAAATGGAGCTCGGGCTGTAAGCAGTGCCTCCCACAGGTGTGAGTCCCCCGGGAGCCCACACCCCGGGAACTGGACGGTGGAGGATATGAGCTTCCTATTCTCTGCTTTGTCTCTGGCTTCTTCACATAGGCAGAAAATCCCAGGGAGCATAAGGTGCTGGTTAAGGAACCCAGAGAGCCAGCAGGACTGGAGCCCCACAGGGAGGAGGACCCCCCAGGGACATGGAAAGCTCTCACCCAATCCTTCTCCTTCTTGCATCCCTGCTCTCTCCCTCTGTCCCCTCCTTCTCTTCCTGCAGAAGAAACAGCCCAGGTCCTCGGGGACGACTGGCAAACACCAGTAGATGTTTGGTGAACCGTGTAATCAAAAGGCAAATGCCTAGAAGGGCAGGAGCTGATGTGAAGCCGAGGACGTGTGAAACGGAGAAAATTTTAAACCTAAATCATGGGAAACTCAAGTTAGATATGTGACTAGACAGACATGACAGACGTAATTCGACGCTGATCTGCTGTGAGAAGCAGGAGAGGAGACGTAGACGGTGTTTCCAAGGAAATTGGGCGGAGGGCTCCAGGAAGAGCTTGGGTAGTGGGCCCAAGCTGGACACCAGTTCAGCCCCGCACCCGGAGAAGTGACAGCACCGTGGAGGCCGGGCGATCACTGTCCCACATCTTCAGGGTGACAAGGGGCGGCCAAGGGGAGACGGTCCTCGGGTGCTTGGGGGCCAAAAAGAGGGGGAAATGGGCTACTGCATCGGGAATATAGCTACAATAGGGACGTGACAGAGTCATCTGTCAGGAGCCAGGCCCCGAGGCTTGTTCTAGAAGAAGAAGGGCTATCCTGTAATCGTCGTCCTGGGCTGGCCCTTCCCACTTGGCCCTGGAGCATCAGCACCTTGGGGAAGGCAGCTGGGAAGGGAGTGCCTAGGGCAGGTGTCACTGTGTGGCTTCACCTCCTCTCCACTGATGACAGCCTCTCCCAGCCCCCCAAAAACCTCGGACAAGGCACTCAGGGAACTCAAGCCCAGGTGCCTGCCACTGCATCCCCAGCATCCTCTGGGAACCCTGCCACCTCCCTGCAGATTATATTTCTCTGCAGGGACAGAGAAAGTCCTGCCTGTGTGCTGGAGACAAGGTAGAGGGAGGGCAGCCCCTGAAAGTACCGTCTGTCCGTTTTACCGCGGAGTCCACAAGAGCAAAGAAGGCAAAGCACAACAAACAAATGGCGTCTAGATCCTCGCCCTGCAGCGGGCAACTCTCAGAGGTCAGCCATGCACACAGCACTGCAGGCCAGAGCTCAGAGCTCAGAGCTCAGCCGGGGTGTGCCCATCAGTCAGCACCTGCTTTCACCTTTGCTGCTTTTCACCTCTGTTTTTAGGTCATGGCCAACACAACAGGACAGAGTGGACAGGGCACGGACTGATGGGGACAACAGTCATTCGGGGAGAAGAGGGGAGGAAGGGGAAGAATAATCGACGAACTTTGGCACTGGGGAGGGACAGAAAGGTGCATCCTGGGTGTTCACAGCCCCTCACGATGGCCATGTGCCCATTGCAGGAGAACTGACTTCTTCCATCCTAAGGTCTGGATCTGCCCTGGGGCCGAGTGGTGCGGAGGACACACTTGGTCCCTGATGACCAGGAGGCCGTCTGTTCCCTGTCCTCTTAGCACCCACTTGTCGCCACCCTCTGGATCTCCCAGCTTCTCTTCAATGTTCTGGAGTCTCCTTAAAATTTGTATTTCCACATGCAGGGCACAGCACTTTCTCTGCCCTGGATCTAACACCATCAGCTGCAGATGCTCACCTTTCACCAGCCAGCATGGGTCAAGGACATGTGCCACCAAATCCCCAGGATGGAAGGAGGAGGGCCCAGCGCCACCCAGCAGCTCTGCCATGTTGCAGAATTCCCTCAGCTCAGCAGAAGGCAGCAGGGCATCGTACGTATCCCATCACCGCATAGGGATGGATATGGGCTCACTGGGCCAAAGCGTGCTGCTGACATTGGAGGAAAGTATGGAAGGGCACTCACAGCATGGGAGTGCGTGTAATGAGCAGACCATAATGGATCCTGTAATGCTGGAAGGGAATTACTCCAGACACAATAGGGCTATAATTTCAAACACAGCCCGCTGCTCCTTGGGTCAGCCTTAAACACAGTACACACGTATCATCGGTCCGAGTGTGATTTAAAGACTCTCCTAAAAATAAACACGCCAAAGATTTCTTTAACTCACCAATGAGGGATCCACCAAGATGGCAAAGCCGAGACAGAGAGCGTGTGGGGAAATGGATGGTCACAAGCAAAGCGAAAAGAATGTTGACAAGAGGTTGCCAGGTCGGCAGTAAAACCCATTCGGTCCGGCAAGGCGACAGTGCCATAAGGTTGCCAGTTCTTGTTCCTAAGAGTCACGAGTCATTTGCATCCCCGCCAACAAAAATCTACCATTTACGTGAAATTTCGCCCAGTCTAGGTCCTGCTCAGTAAATAATGTGTCAGACATAGATGCATTCCCCTCTGAAACCAAATGATCTTCAGGGAGCCCCATTAGCTACTGCTCAAGATGACATTAAAGGACAGTAACCCACCCTTCTGCTTTATTTACAAGGTTTAACAATGGCTTTTCTTAGCCGAGTATTAGAAAAGGGAAATGAGGTTACTGTTATTTGAAGGTGTATTTGCATCACAGAGAAACATATAGAGCTTGTTAGGCGTTGAATCCCCCCTGCATTCATTGGCTGAAGATGTAAGCCCCAGTACCTCAGAGAAAGCCAGACGAGGACTGAGTCAAACGAGGTCATCTGTGGGTGGTCCCTGAGCCAATATGACCGGTGTCCCTGTAGGAGGAGATCAGGATACAGAGAGCAGGACGACAGTGTGAGCACACAGGGAGAAGGAGGCCATCTACACGCCAAGGAAAGGGCCATCAGGAGGACCCAGCCCTGCTCATACTTTGTGCCCCCAGAGCAAGGGACCCTTCACGGCCACGTCCTGGGCTAGTGGCTGCATTCCCCCTGGGGCCAGCGCCTTCTGCTTCCCCCCACAAAGGGCTGTGCAGGCCAGCTGCAATGGGAACAAGGGACTCAGAATGCACAAATGCAGAATGTTACAGAAGAGAAACTGTGCTCACATTTGGAAGAAATGCCCTAAAATATTTGGCAACACATTTAACAAGAAACAGGCATAGTCCATAGTCGTGTAATGAAACATACACAACATTCCTGAAGGACACCTCGGCTTGTTGAAACAAAGACACATCTTGTTTCCGGATGTAAAATGTGCAGGTAAAGATGTGAAACCTCCCAAATTAAGTATTAAATTTAACCCAACTCAGACTGACCTAGTAAAGGGATTTTTTTTACTTGAGAAGTTGATTCTAAAATTCTACTGGAAGGGTACACAAATAAATAAAAACTGCCAAGAAATTTATGAAAATTAAGACTATCATGGGAGACTTTGCCTATTTAATAAATCAAATTATGGAACAATATTAATCAGAACAATTAGATGCTGGCACAGAAATGCACAAACAGATCAATGGGATGGACAGACAGCTCAATACATACACTCCAAAGTGGCCATATATTGTAATATAATAGTATTTATAATATAGGTGCATTTCAATTCAGTATGGAGACTTCTCATTACATAGAGTTGGAAATATGTCTCCCATCTGAAAACCAAATTCTTATTTCTTTTCACGTTATACTCAAACACAGACTCCTGACAAATAAAATGTCCAAATATTTTTAACTATAAAAAAAAGCAGAAGAAAATATAGGGAAATACATTTTTACTCTCCCGGGGTAAAGAAGGTCTTCATCATCAGGATATGAAATCCAGAATCCATAAAGGAGCACATGGATGGATTTGGCCCCATGCACGGTTTTAACTCCCAGAAAGTAAACATAGGTTGAAACTGAGGATGGGGGCAGATGTCACCAACAGTCGTGATGGGAGAAGGCTCAATGTCTCCAAAAGCCAGCTCATATCCTAGAAGGCTTGTGTAACTTAAAAACTTTGATTCTGAATTTCTACTAAAAGTATAAATATCTAAAATTTGCCCAAAAGCTTTTACATCTCAATAAAAAGATTTTAGAATTTGTTGGGAAAAGTGCCAAATGGGAGCTCCTTCAGAGGCCCTGGGAATATTCTAAACCTGGACTTGGTGGGGGTCCTGCGGGGGCAAAGGGAGTGAGAACATGTCAGGCTGAACACACGGGTGAACGTACTTTCACCCCCAATGAAAACGGTGTGAAAGTGTGGGCAGATCCAGAGCTTGGAGAAGAGAGAGTTTAAACTCTGACACACACTTTCTCAACCTGCTCCCATCCCATGTCCTCTAAAGGCCCCATTTCGTCATATCTCACCCCTGCCCAGGGACCATCCCCACCTTCCCCGGGACCATCCCCACCTTCCCCATCCCCACCTTCCCCGCTTCTGCAGAAAGTTGTGTGGGAAGTGGGTGTGGGCAGGGTTGTCTCCTATGGCCCCCGTGCTCTTCTGACAGTGGCCACCGGGCACCAGAGATCACCACATTAGAGACGCATCCCTGCCTGACGGGGCTACTCTGTGGACTCCCAGCCCTGGCTGCCCTCCCTCCAGGCCTCTCCCTGCACCTTCCTGTCCACCTGGCCTTTGGCACCTCCCCAGTGACCCAGCACCACTGCGGCCACCTCCTTGGGGCAGCTCTGGCCAGAAGTAAGGCCCATTCTGCCCAAAGAGGGACCACTCCCTGAGGTGAGGGCCCCTTCCTGAAGACTCTGTGTGCCCCCATCATGGCAAGCAGGCTGGGAGTGGGGTGTGGGAGCCAGGTGCAAGAGACCGCTGCCAAGCTGGAGAAGCAGGTGATTAAAAAGAACACAGGCTGCAAGGGAAGGGCCTGGAATACTGCACAGGGGAGGGCAGAACATGAACACCAGGCCAGCCACCTGGGCCCCTTACCCAGGCCACAGAGGACTTGATTATGGGCAGGGCCTCCTCCCTGCAGGAAGACCAGCAGCCAGGGCTGGAGCCATAGGCAGGGCGGGAAGCCCAGGAGATCTACCCTCAGCCTGCTCACCATGACCTGATCTACCTGCCAGCCCAGCTGGACAGCACGGCTCCTGGTAGCACCTTGGAAACAACAGGGACGACAACCCAGAGCAGCTCTGGGAACTCCGAAAGGGTTGGGAGCCACAGGGCTTTCCGTGGTGGTGATGTCATTGACTTCTCCATTTGTTTCAAACTTTTCTCTCTCTGTGGTTTGGGGCAAGATGATGTAGCCTGGACAGTCTCATCTGTAAAATAAAATGATGTCATTTTCCAGTGCCACCAAAGCCATGGGCATCTGAGGAATAAGAGACAAACAGAGACGGACAGCCTTCAAGGAGTTTGGCTAACGTGGGAAGTGTTCATACCAGACATGTGTGAATTTCATCCTATTTTGTGTCCAAACCTCCAGTTAGGGAAGACCAGGGGTAGGTGACGTGAGAGGGCTCATCCTTCTTGGGTCAGAGCAGAGTCCAGAGGAGACTCCAGCACAGGGAAACCCACCAAGGGTGGGAGAGGGACCCAAGAGGCAGGTCCCAAAGAATGAGCACCAGGGAAGTGAGCCCTGTGCACTCGCACGTGCACTGGGCCGTGATGTTGGCTGTGGTGCTCTGTCTGGGCCACACTCTCCCAGAGGGGCCTCTCCTGAGGTCCAAGGGCAGGCCTAGAATGGGGGAGGGCTAGCTTCCTAGAGGGTCTGGGGTCTGGGCATCTAGAGGCGCTCAGGTGACAGGGCTGGTGGTGGTGATCTGCTCCCTAGAGTGCTTGCCCAGAGTTGGGATGGGAAGAGACCCCAGCATGATCTTTGGTCCCAGGAGACAGACTGCAGGGCCACACAATCCCAGCTTACATATTGTGTGTGTGCACATGCGTTCCAACTGAGAGGACAGGACCAACATTCCAATCTTGTCCCATACCCTGAGTCAGGGAGCGATGGAGAATCAAGAAACAGCCATGACTGAACCACAGGTCAGAATTCAGGGAGATCAGTATTTACCCAAGGGCCACTGTGATGGGGAAAGTGACCGTTGGCTCTGGACCCAAGATGAGGGTCCCACCTAGAGGAGTAGACTTAGGGCCATGTGGTATGGGCAAACTTCCAACTCTGAAAACATTCCCAAACTCAGAGCATTTGGGTGTTATTTTTATTAAGGAAAGTGATTTTTTATTAAGAAATCTATCTTTTCTGGGGTGCCTGGGTGGCTCAGTGGATTAAGGCCTCTGCCTTCGGCTCAGGTCATGATCTCGGGGTCTTGGGATCGAGCCCCACTTTGAGCTCTCTGCTCAACAGGGAGCCTACTTTCTCCTCTCTCTCTCTCTCTCTCTCTCTCTCTGCCTGCCTCTCTGCCTACTTATGATCTCTGCCTGTCAAATAAATAAATTAAATCTTTAAAAAAAAAAAGAAATCTATCTTTTCTTTTGACCTCACATTTAATTGACAGAGCAGAAGAGATACAGAGATGCCCATCTCCTTTCTCTGTGGTCAGAGCGGGCAGGTGCTCAGTCCCTCTGGTCGCCGCTCTTCTGAACTGCTCCCGGCAGAGGGTGTCTCCATAATGCTGAGGAGCAAAACCAGAGGAAGAGAAAACGCTCCTCCGTGCACGTTATGTGCAAATTCCGCACAAGCCTCTGGGGAACGTATCCTCTCACAACCGCTCTGAAGGCAGATATTAGAATAGAAATCTTATATACAAAAAACCAGGACTCTGAAATGTAAGATTCTTGCCAAAGGCCACACAGCAAGTAGAAGATCCAGTAAGGGCTGCTCCATGGTTCTGGGGCCCGTGGAAGGGATGACATCAGAGGTCTCCAGAGAAATGCTTTTTATGGGGAAGTCCAGCAGCCCTTGAACCCACTGGCCTTCGCAGCTGGGTCTGCCCAAGGGTCAGAGCCATCAGCACCTTTACTGGATGCCCCTCAGCCATCTCCGAGTGGGGCTCCCGTGCAGCTTCTGGTCCTTGATCTCTCCGGGTCTAGCAAGGTTGCAGCATGAACCAGCCCCAGAGCCCCTGGGAAGGCACATGGAGGGGAAGCGACCATGTCTCCCCACTTTGTGCCTCAGACCCAGGACGCCAGAGCCACACCTTGACACACCAGGGGACTTAGTGCAGCATTCTTCTCGAGGCACATTGAAATGAATTTCCATGTTTATAAAACCATGAATTATTGAAAAGCACTCAGGAATTTGGTGTTCCATTTATACGAATCAATGAACAGAAAGCTATATTCAACCTTTCGTTTTCTGCTTAGGGTTTATAAAGAACCTCCAACAATATCAAATGTATATGGAGAGCAATCGCGGTCACAGTTGGAATAAATAAACAGAAAAGACTTTGAAAGAAAGGTGAAGAACCTGTAGGAAGCAAATGACTAGGTGAGTGAGTAGGTAGATTTGTTTTTAATTTTCACAGATAGTTTCAAAGATACACAAGAACGGAAAGGACAGGATGATGAGTGCCCAGGAACCCATCCCCCAGCATCGATACGGATCCTTCTGCACTTCCTCTTGAACGTAACTGTTCCGCGCTTCTTAAAGCCACAACATATTAAGATGAATGAACTGAAGACATGAATAGAGGCACACACATTCTGAAAATGTACTTGGATAGAAATGTCCGAGTACATAAAAATGACCATAATTCTTAAATAAGATCTATTGCAATCTCAACTAAAAATTCCAAAGGAAATTTTTTTTTGCATTGCCAAAATAATTCCAGAGTTCAGGCACAAAAAAAGAAATACATTAAAGTTGCCAAAAAAAATTTGAAAAGAAGGCAATTTGATTTACTATGTATTAAACAATACAGCCATAAAAAGCACCCTTAGAAAAAGTCAACCAATTTAGAGATAAACTATTATAATCCATAAATGAATTTGGTACAGTTGCTGATATAAAATCAGCATGCAAAGATTACTGTATTTCCTGTGAGTAATACAAACACAAAAAGAAATTCTGGGATCTAGCCCTCACATTGTGCTCCCTGCTCAGTGTCGAGTCTGCTGCTTCTTCTCCCTCGGTGATCTCTCTCGCTCTCACACTGTCTCAAATAAATAAATAAAAATCTTTAAAAAAGGAAAAAGAAAACTTTTCACAGAAATCCACAAAACATTATTGAGAGAAATTGAAGCAGTTCTATGTAAAGAGAGAGCCCACAAAGGATGTACAGAACCTCTCCTAGAATTTTGCAAAATGTCACTGAAAGAAATTTTAAGTTCTAAGTAAATGGAAAGCTTTGCTTTGGTGAGGACAATTCTCCCCCAAATTAATCTATAAATTGAAGGGAGCCCCAGTTAAAATCCCAGCCAATATTTGTAGAAGTTTGTAAGCTGATTCAAATACTCATAAGTGCCCAAGGTAATCTTGAAAAACAAGCACAAGACTTTATAAATAAGATTTACTATAAAGCTGTAGTTAGTAACTGCACAAATGAGATGTTGGCCCAGGGATGGACAAACTGACTGATGGTACATACAAAGTGGGGTCTGGAACTAGACACACACATACACAATCAACATGGTAGAGAAAGGACTTTTCTTTTCATAATTGGAGTTGAGTCCAATTATGAATTATTGGACTCCAATTGAGTCCAATAAACCAATATTTAAAGAAAGTGTGTGCATAAAGAAACTACCTTTGAGAAAAACTGTACAAATATGTAAACCTCCAGTAGGTGTGAGAGTCTATTAAGTTCCTAATCATCAGCATGTAGGGTCAGTTTTAAGTCTTTCCTAATTTGACTGCAAATAACTTTACAATGGTTTGTGAGGCCGAACAGTGCTTCATCTCCTTATGGTATGTTCCTATCGCTTCTTTAATGAATTACCTGTTCATGTCTGTTGCCCATTTTTCTACTGAGATGTTCACAGTTTCTCTTTGTAATTTGTCATATACTTTGCAATCTTGTATTAAAGGTTTATTTCTCTATCTGCTGCGTTTGAAAATGTTGTGTCAGCTATTACTGATTGCTGGGTCAGATGGAGGGTGCTCTGATGCTGCCTGGACCCCTCCTGGCTGAGGCACGGCTGGCAGAGAGCCCCTACCATCAGCCCTCGGCAGGCATTGCCTCAGCGGCCAGAAGCCATAGCTTCCACAAGGCTCTCCCTTCTTCCTGGCTCACTTGATAGTAAGTGTGGGAGGGTTACAGAACCCAGCCCTAGCCCCAGCCCCCACAGAGGGCACTTCTGCAGGACCACGTGCTTCTGACCTCTCTGGGGGTCTGCTGTGGGCTCCACTGAGCTGCATCAGCCCCACCTTCTCCCTCCACCCAGCAGTGTTTCTCTCCCCTCCCTTCCCTGATGCAGAACTTCCCGCATGCCTCCTGCCCACTCATCTCCCACCAGAATGGCTCCTGGGTGCCCACCCTCCAAGTGCTTCAGCTGTAATGAAGACCTTTACATAGTTAAATCTGTCGGTCTTCTGTTTTCTGTCTGTTGAACACTTAGAAAGTTTTCCCACACTCCCAAGATTATGTGAATATTAAATATTTAGACTGAGAGAATGAACACAGCTGGAACATAAGTGATGGAAAATGTAAGAGGAAAGAATTGAATTTCATTTTTCTCCCCAAAGGCTTAGGTGGGAGGCACAGAAGCATTTAGTGAGCAATCAATCCTTGTGCCACTGGTTTGAAATATCACCTTAATAATAGAGTAAATTATTAAGGGTACTTGGATTTGTTGCTGGGCTTCCTAATCTATGAATCGTGCCTGTCGGTCAATTTCTGGGCCAGCCCACTGGATTTTAATTCTGTAGCTGTCTGTGCGGCCCTGACAGGGCTGGCCCCCACAGCTCTCCCCTCCTACCAGCACAGAGAGACACCGAGGAACTGGACATATGGAGGGGAGACCCCTGTAGTGCAGCCCCCCTACACTCCCACATGGGCACCCCGAGCCACAGTCACTCCTGAGGCCTCCTGAGGACCATTGCCCCAATCTGGACCCCCTTGGCCACAGAGACCTCCTCCCTGCTCTGCTCCCTCACTGTCACTCCCCGTGGGGCTGCTGCCCTCTAAAGTGGCTGCATGTCCATGTCCCTCAGGCTGTTTTCCAGGAAGGCACTCAAGTGTGAAGTTGGTAAAGTTAAGCTTTGGCAATTGGCTGAAAGTCCTGGTGGACCCGAGGGGCCGCATTCTCCTACAAGGAGGGGAAGCTGGGGAAACGGCAAATCCCTCCAGCTGGTCCGAGGGCCTGGGGTAGGGGGATGCCCTCTCCTCCAGGCTTGTGGGACCCTGCTTCCCTCCTGTGCACCCCCGGGAGTGAGCAATGGACCCTGCCTCCCATGGCCATGTTATGTGGATCAAGAGGCATCAAAGATGGGGGATTTATGGATGCAGGAACCATCACTCCACTGAGAGCTGCTTGAAGGCAGGGCCTCCGAGTGTCCCCAGGGGATGTCTGCTGCATGAGGACACCCCCAAGGCGATGGCTGCCTTCCTTTCCTCCGTGACCGTGACCGGCAGCTCTCACCTTCAAGGCCAAATCCAAAATAACCACGGATGAGAACAATATCCAGAGAGAGTAATTTCCCACCTGCTCTGGGCCTTCAGAGACCTAGGCTGGCAGGTGTGGAGCCCAGTGGGCCTTGGCATGGCATGGTGCCCTGCTCAGGTCTTCTGGGAGAGTCCCCCAAGGCAATGGAGGGGTGGGGGCTCCTGTGGGGCTGTTCTCCGTGCACAATATCAGAGGGAGTTTTTAAACCCTGTGTTGCATGAGGCATGGGCCAGGCAGAGAATACAGAAACAATAATAAATCAGTAATTATAAATAACAGTTGAAAGAGGGCTGGGAGCCCAAGAGCCTCACCCCTGGGGGCTCGGGTGGCCGCTCTGACCCCAGGTCCCACTGCAGAGTGAGCCCCCGGCTCCTCCCAGGGCAGACGGAGTTGGCGGGTGGCCTGCTTCTGCCTCATCAGACCCACGCTCTGGCCACTAACCCACCTGGTCCCTGGAGACTCGTTCCTGCAGGCTGGGTGACCGTCAGATTGAGAACGTTCCTTTGTGTCCCGAGTATCAATACCATGATTTCTTTTTTAGTATTTCTACCTTGAAATAATTTTAGACTTCTAGAAAAGCTGCAGAAAGAGCCCCGAGTTCCTGGACACCCTTCGTCCAGGTGCCTGGGGCCAACGCCCCATGCAGCTATAGCGTGGCGTTCATCCTCCGGACAACAGCACCAGGACACCAGGGAAGCAGGGCCGTGGCTGGAGGGTGGTGTATCCGCTCCGGGGGGAAAGTCCTATGAGTTGGGAGCCGCAGAGGCTGGGGGAGGGGCCGTGCGAACAGATCTCGTGAGAAGCAAGAGTTCATGGCTCCAACGACAGAGGGAGGTCGTGTTGTCAGGGGCAGGACTCTGCTCCCCAAGACGGGAGGGTCTGGAAGACAAGGCATGGAGGAGCTTCTGGAAGCTTCCAGGTCCTCAGGAAAAGAGGCAGTGAATGCCTCTGAACCCAAGGGAGGGGAAGGTGTGGGGAGAAGGAGAAAGTCTGAAATAGGCAGCCCACAGATCAACAGGAGCAGAGAGCTCCTGGAGGGCATCCAGGTCTGAGCTACAGTGAAGGGGAGCAGTCAGTCAGACTCCCTCGGGCTGGGGTCTCCACAGGAGGGAGAAACAGGCAGGACTGCGTGCGCGGAGGGCCAGGGACAGGGCCATACCACCACAGCGGGGGCCACGGCTGGCCCAGAGCTGGCGGAAGCCATGAGCCGCACGGGCCTCCTGACCCAGGTCGGCCGGTGGGAGGACCTTGCCCATGGAGGTCCACATGCGAGTCTGTGGTGCCCTCATAGGGAGCAGCAGGGAGACCCCTAAGGATGCAGATCAGTCCTGCTAGGCCCAGAAGCTGCATGTCAGCGGTCATCCCGGGGGCTGTCCCGGCTGCTTGGCCCAGGCACCCCCATCCCCACTCCACCCTCACCCCCTGCTGCACGGTCCTCTGAGCCCGTCCACGGCAAGACTGACCGCTGAGCATCACGCCCAGGGCAGCACACCCCCAGACTGCAGCTCAGGACCCTCCTGACATTGCCGGGAAGAGATGGGGCAGGACCGCGTGTGAGCCCTGCCGGAGGGGCCGGTGTCGAGGCCCAGAGCCGAACTGCACGCCCGGCTGTGAGAAGCCGCCAACTACCACCAGCTCTGTGCTGATTAGTAATGATGTGTTTAATAGAAATTTCAAGGTTCATTACGGGATGTGGATTAATTAAATGGAGAGGGAAGATAATGAAAGATATTCCCACTGGACACATAACGGAGCAGGCCTGCTGTGGCAGGAGGAGGGATGAAACCGCGGACATTCTGGAACCCTTGAAGTTTGCCCACACAACAAGAAGCGAAGCCTCTGCCTTGTCCTCCAAAGTGAAGGTGGTGGCAGAGGCCCCGGGGTCACAGGCAGCCCCCAGATGGGCTGGGCCTCCTTCCCATTCTCCTTGGGCCTGGGGAGGTGTGGCCACCCCCACCATGGGCTCAGCCTCACACCCACCTCCCCTGCTACTGTCCTCCCATGATGGGCGCTGGCTGCATGCGCCTTGATTGCTCTCAGGCTCGGGGAGGCAGGAGGGCCCCAACAGCTTGGGAATCCATCAGGACGCACCGACCCCCGTGGCTGAGCAGCACAGGCGAAGGAGCGGCTGTGGCTCATGGCTCTGAAGGCTCCACAGGCCGAGGAGTCTTGTGGGTATCCCTAGAATCTCCCAGAGACTCTGGCCAAGCAGGCTTCCAGCTTGCGGAGTGGCCCGTCAGAGCACAAGGAGCTGGAGACGTGAATCCCGGTATCAGTGTGACTCAGGATTGAGCGTCCACACATGCTCTTGGCCATGAGAACAACAGTGCTGCCCCCTGTGTTTGCACACCTCCCCGGGGTGCCAGGCACACCCCCTCCCCAATCCGATGCTCACACGAACCCACCCAGAAGCTCCATTGAACCCATTTTACAGAAATTGCCGCAGGCAAACTACCACTACACACAGCATTTTTTTCACGTGTGCGGGGCTATGAAGGGGTGTTCGCTGAGCGCTTGGGGTCCGAGCCCGCTCCCATTACCCATCAGCTGCAAGGATCTGCTGTGACCCTTACCCCTGTCACCATGGATCCTTCCCGGTTTCCCCAAAACAGGCAGGTTTACTGATCACAGAATAACTGCATTCCTACCATGGACGGGGGGAGGAGGGCTCAACGGTGGATTTAGGTCAAGTAAGTGGCTCTGCCGTGGTCCTCGAGCAGGGCCGGCATGGGCCTCTGCTGCACATCTGGGCCCTTTGCACCAGAATGAAGGTCTGCATGACCCGGGTTGGTCCAGAGGCCCAGGTCGCTGGGGCCGGGCTCCCACTCCCCCATAACCGGTCTGAGATCGGTACTTCTTGTGCTCACGAGAGCCTCTGAGTGGCCACAGACATCACAGACTCTCGGCACCAGAGTCCAGGTGAGGCCCAGCAGCACCCCGGTGCTTGACTTCCCACCTATTGCTGCCCTAGTGACTGTCCACGCACCCAGTTACCTCCAAATTCCCCTTCATCCTCTAAATCAGTGGATCTGCCGAGAGGTAGAGAGGAGGTCACAATCCTTCTCCCACGCAGCAACAATTCACAGCAGCACAGCCGCATTTATCGGCGATAAACCTCCCATCCAGTTTGCACTCCATAACACAACCCTCCAGAAGTAAGAGAAAGTGGCAGTCCGCAGTCCGCTTCAGGAGAAGGCCGTGACGCTATACGGATTCAAACAACCCAAGTTGCTCTGTCATTTTCCTATCTGCGTCATATTTTCTGGACTCTCCAGGAAGGACAGAGCTGATGGAAACCAGGGTTCAGGTCCAGCTATGGGCTTTCCCACCTGCAAGGAGATGTGGCTGGAGCTCCGGGAGAGGAAACAGCCGTGCAGGCCCATGGAGGGTGGGAGGTCCAGCCTGCTGAGCCCCTGACGCCGGCAGCCAGCGTCCCCCCAGGATGAAGTCTGGGCCCATCTGCTGCTTCCTGCTGGAGAAGCCGGTAAGCTCAGCAGGGGAACAGAAATGGAAGGGAGCCCAGAAACCACCAGCGAGCTTCTTCCCTCAGACCACTGAGACAGAAAGCCTACAAGACGTACTCTCAGTCACCGTCACCAGGAGTGGGAAGGGCAGGGCTGAACTCGAACCCAGGCCCCAGGAACGCACATAGGGTGAGCACCCAGAGCTTGTCCCCAAGACCCAGTGGGGGAAGAGACCAACACAAGGGGACAGACAGTAAGACACACCAAGCAAATGTATAAGAGAGAGAATATTTAAGCCGAGCAACCAGGGGAGTGGGGGGTGGGGGGTCCACCCTGCATGGGATAGCCAGACCACAGCCTCCATGGCAGCCCCAGGCCCGTCCACTTATGGAGGCAGAGACCCGTTGACTTCTCTGCTGCCGGTCAAGCCCACGTGGAGAATTGGCGAAGGAAGACCCATTCTTCCACACGTACATGGTGCATTTGACACTGGGGCCATCTGTGTGGGCACAGTATTTGGAAAGGACATCTCTAGTCTCTGCACCTTGCCCCCTGGCTCATTGCACTAAGTCACATGTCCCGAGCACGAGGATTGTAGAACAAAGAGGAGCCGTTGGAGTCCTCCACCTGAGGAACCATCCGTATAGAAGATGCAGAAGAAGCTTTCCAGGGAAAACAGTTCCAGGGCAAGGGTCTGGGGGGAGGGCAAAGATAAGGGGTGAACAAAGACTAAAAATGTAGATAAATCAAGACAAACACCATAATAAATCCCAATGGAGTGAAACACAGAAATAGAACACTAACAGCAATACTACTATTGGCAATGGCACTAAATTTACCACTGATTGTAAATCTACAATTATCTCAAAAATAAATGATTTTTAAGAAGAAACCAAGGATCGTGTCGATTCAATGACAGGTGCCTAGAGCAACGTTCACACGGTGTCCAATTGTATGGATTGTATTCGTTTCTGGAGCTGCGGTAACAAATGACCACAAATTTGGAGGCTTCAAACCACAGAAATTTATCATCTCGTAGTTTCGGAGGCCAGAAGTCTAGAATGGAAGACGGCCAGGCACTCCCCACGGGCACCGCAGGGAAGGATCTGCAGCCACGCCCTCCCGTCCCTGCCTCCGGGCCATGGCTTCCTCCTCTTCTGCCTGAAATCCACCCGGGCTTACCTCTATAAGGATGCCTGGCCTTGGATTGAGGGCTCAGCTGGATGATCCAGGATGATCTCATATCAAGATCCTCAAAGTAAATGCATCTGGAAAGATCCTTTTCCTAAATAAGTGACACTCATAGGCTCGGGAACTCAGATGTGGACAGAGCTTTGGGGGACCCACCACTCGCCCCACTGCATGGGTGAAGCTATCTGTGCCTTTGGTTATGAGGATCCCAGATACAGCGGGACCCCTGTTGTACCAAGAATTCTGTGGGACCTCAGGATGAAGTCCAGACCCCCGCCCACCCCATGTTTTCAACGTCGAGTCCTCAAGGACAGACTAGTGGACAGTGGGCTGTGGGGGCCTGGACTGGCCTCTCGCTGAATGAGAAGTTGCCCCTCTAGATCTTTCAGGACGACCTCCCAAAGTGCCCCCCGGGGATCCTGTCACCAAGGCCGAAGGAGCAGGAAGGTGAACATTGCCCGGTCTTGGGACAGGGATTGCTCTGCTCACCTCCAGCAGGAGACAACCCGGATTCCGCCTGGCTGGACGCACCCACCTGCTCCCAGCAGGCATTCGCTGGTAACGCCTCCGCGGACCCGCTCTCTATGCTGAGCGTAAACCCCAAATGAGGAAATTGCAACCATTTGGGATAGTTCAAGTTTTTAATTACTCCAGGAAAAGTTAATTACAACTCAGTGGCTGCTTACTCAGCAGTTTTCTGAGAGCAAACAGACGCGCTGCCGCCAGATGGGGAGCCGGATCATCCTGGTTGGGGCCATGTGGAGCCCAGGACACCTAGGGGCCAGGGGGCACAGCCACCACGGCTGGGGGGACTCAGTGCAAGCCCCTTTTCCCCCTCTGGTCAATTTTCTGTATCCGCTGACAGAAATGAGGGAGAGGACCTCAAGGCTTCCCCTGCGCTCAGGTGCTCTGTTCCCGTCGTGTGCACCCAGCTCCCCGGTGCTTCTGGAACGCACCACTCCCGGGTGCATGGTGGGCAATAGCAGGCTTGTCGGTCTCGGGCCGGGGTTCAAATGCTGACTCCACCTGTTATCTGTGCAGCCCGGGGCCGCTGCTTAACCTAGCTGAGTCGAGGCGTCCTCATCTGCGCAAGGGGAAGGACAACAATCCACCTCGTTGGGTCGTCATGGGAATAAATGAGATGGGGTGTGGCCACTGGGGAAAACATCCGGGCCAGAGAGCACACCCAGTGGTTGTTAGGGACAGTGATGATGATGGTGGTGGTGACAATGGTGATGTGTGTCCTCATTTGAGGCTGTGGCCCAAATACCCCTCTCCCAGCCCTTCTACTGCCTGCCCCTTGTTTGTCTTCACACGCTGTCTGACCAGCCACTCTTAATAAGAGAAGACAGCCCCACATCGGGCTCCCTGCTCAGTGGCAAGCCTGCTTCTCCCTCTCCCTCTGTCTGCCGCTCTGCCTGCTTGTGATTTCTCTGTCTCACTGTTAAATAAATAAAATCTTAAAAAAAGAGAGAGAGAGAGAAGACAGGAATACATCATTCGAAACAAAAAGGAGTTCTATCAGCTCGGCTCTCTCAGAAAGATGGAAAGCCACAGCCATTCACCCTCTGCCTCTGCGGGCCTGGTGGGACACCAGCCGGCCCCGGCCCAGCCTGCAGGCTGCCCGGCTCAGGGCTGCAATCAGGCCCACAGGGAGAGGTGTGAGTGCCCACACCACTCTCCACGCACGAGCTGAACCCACCTGCCCCCATGCGGCTTCCTCCCAGAAACCTCTCTGTGGGGCTCGGCTTCCTCTCTGCCAGGGTGGGCCTGGGGCTGGGCCTGGGCTCCCCTCCTGCCAGGGCTCTCCCCTGGCAGCTCAGCCTGGCAGGGTCTGAGCCAGCGTCCCAAGAGATGGGAAATGGGGTTGCTGTTTCCCACACCCAGGCCCAGAACTGCCTGGGCATCACCTTCCTGCTCAAGCAGATGCAAGACCCACATCCAGGGGGAAAGAGTTTCGAGCCCAGCTCTCTGCAGCAGGAGTGCCCAAGAATCTTGGGACCAAGTTTCAAACCATCACAAGAGTAAAAAGTGTCTCCGACTGCAATTCTGGGTAAATCAGTTAACACGTATATACCACACTTTGCCATCACTGTTCAAAACAACTCCTCCATGTCTATTCCGTGCTGGGTCAGGTTCTAAACCTGCACATACACACTCTTGATCCCCAAGGCACACCATGGGCACTCCCATTTGGCACTCCAGGAAACTGAGGCTGGGACGTGGAGTCACCGGCCCTTAGCTGTGTGGCTGCTGTGGGGGTTGAGGCCAAACAGTGGGGCCCCAGGGCCGAGTGCCCCACACTCCTCAGCTTCTCTGTCCTGTGCACAGAGCTCGGGCATCCCCACCCTTGTAACTGAGTGGCCACGCGGTGGAGGAGGTGGGTGAACACCGGACCAGCCGGGGCCCAAAGACGAGCAAGAAGGCCTGGAGGAGCTCCGCTTGACGAGCGTTGTTACCTGGAAGGTGGTGAAGGCGCACACCCAGGAAACACGAGTCATGCTTGGGCAAAAAGGTCAGCAGTCGCGTGACCCTCCCGGACAGGAACAGAAGGGCACACTGGTTTCTCCTGCAGCAAGTACGAACAAGAGCACATCTGCTACCAGGGAGGACACTGTCGTGTGGACTCTGGGTGTCCACAGTCACTGTGGTTCGGGTTTCCAGGTATCATAGGAGGGGTGGGGCTGGGCGCACCCAGAGGGGGAAGGTCTGCTGGAAGGAGGGACCGCAGGGAGAGCCAACAGCAGTGGAATTTGGCGGCTGGAGGGGGGAGGGGAAGTGTGTGTCCCTGACAGATGGAACCACATGCCGAGCAGAGTATGGACACATGACTCACCGGAGACAGAAAACAGCTCCCCTGGGCCAGAGGGCAGAGTGCATGGAGCAAGCAGTGGAAGGAGCAAAGAGTGTTCTAGTGCCCACCCCTCCCAAGGCCCCTCCGAGCTCACCCATGAGCTGTGGCAAGCCCACGTCCACACTCTTTCAGTCTCTGGGCTGGAGGCATGAACCCACTGGTGCCGTGAAGTGGCTGGAATTGGGTACCTGCCCTCCACGCCTCCCAGGACCCACCCAGCTCACCAAGAAAACCATTTTCAGGACATATTTTCCCAGAACTTGAAAACATTATCTGTGGTATACAGAAGCAAGAGTGAATCCTGTGCCTCAGATTCTTCAAGCAACTCTATACAGTGGCAAATCTGAACACCATGAAGGGGTGGTGCTGGGGAGACAGAGGCACACAATGAGACCTGGGGTGAGAACGGAGATATGGGGGACACGGCCACACCATGGTGGAGGGAAGAACTGGGTCAGGTCTCAGAGAACATGAGCGAGTTTCCAGGGGGGATGGAGAAAATGTGCTCCAGGCAGGGGGCAAACACGTGCAAAGGCCCTGGGGTACATTGCTGGCACAGAATGCCAAGTTTCCAAGTGACGCTATAGTCAGACCTGAATTCTTTTTGACCCCAAGAATGGAGAAACAGAGTGAAGGAAACTTCTTACTCCTCCATAGATAGGACATTGCTTAGTCAGCTTGATCTTACTGTCTTGGTCTCCACCTCATACCAGACAACTTCCCTGGGTCTCCCCCACCTGCCAGGAGTAAGGGAAAGGAGCCTTGCTCTCCAGACACACTTGTGTATGACTCCTTTCCTGGAAAGTTTGGGAAGAGCTCCTCATGTCAGGGTGGGCTCTTGCTCCACAGAAAGAACCCTGTGCTCCCCCATCTCCCCTAACCAGCCCTCCAAGACCCCGCAGACACCTGGGCCCCCATCAGCTCTGTCCCAATGACTGTGAAGACATTGTGCTTCAATGTTTGGGGCCAGCTTCCCTGTCTATGAAATGAGATGATGAGACCAGATCAAGGAATCCCAAAATGTCTCCTAGAGATCCCTCAGAGGCCCAGGAGAGAGGAGGAAAGCAGGAGGCCCAGGGCTCCATGGGACCCCCCAGCCTCGGGCAGCCCCACTGACCTGCCTCATTCATCAGGGCTCTGCACACCTACACACACAGGATCCGTATGCACACATTTGCACAAGAACACAAGAGGGTGTCGTGGCTGAGCCAGTTGCTCCCCAGCTCCCCTCCGACCCTGCTCCTTCCTCCTGCGAGCCCATCTTCCAGTCAGCGAGTCACCGCACTGCACGAAATATGAAGAAAGGCAAAAGTGGTTTGGAAAGGTCAATAAGAAATGCATAATTCAGGCAGCACGTCTCCCGGAGGGACCGCTGATGGAAGAGATGCGGTGAGAACAGGAAGTGGGTTTTCACCGCAGAAGGAGACGCCAAGCCAGCCTGCAGCTCTGCACACTCGCAGAGGTCCAGGGGCACAGCCGCACTCGGTCACCCTGGTCAGCACCCCAGGCCGGATGAGAAGGACGCATGGAAAGCTGGCATCTGGAGGGGAAGCCAGGCTGGCCCCTGCCTTCTGGCTGTGCACGCAGCTGTTGCCAGGCAACCAGAGATGGAGAGATGCGATCGGACCGGGCATTTGCTTTATTCTGGGTTATCAACCAACTTAAAAGTCATCGGTGTTGCGTGGCTATAGGTCAGTCCTGGCTCCCGGGTGTCCCCACCTGCCCTGTGCTGGACCCCAGGGAACTCTGTATCTCCCGGCCGAGTTGGCACAGTGTGGACGGGGGTGACAGAGAAGGGACCAAGGCCAGCTTTCTGCCAGTACTGAGAGCTTGCGGAGCTTATTTAACCTACTCTGTAAATGAGCAGACTGGTCGTGCTTGCCTCCCTTCTGTGCCCACCCCTTGTCCCCCCAGTGGCTGGCTAGGGTCACATGAGGCGACTGGGAGCCACAGAACGTCATGGGAAGGAAGGGATGCTGGCCACTCCTGCCCTGTGCCCTCCAAAGCATCACCTCTCGGGAGCCTCACGGTACCCGTCCTCTAGGAGACACGAAGATCAGGATGTTTACAAACAGGTCACACTCCACATTTTCTCGGCAACTTATACTCTCCCATCAACTACACAGCCTGTAGGTCACTGCCAGTCGATAGATGCACAGAGTTTCATTTTACAGCTCTGAGGTATTTCATGGTGGAGACTTGGCCAGATTTGCTCCTATTCTTTGCATTTTAAATACACCCTTAGGTGTGTTCCTCTTCCACCAATGGCTCCTCCCCTAAGCCACGTAGGCAGCCATGGGCAAACTGAGACTGGAACCCAGGCTCCCCACACACATACTCTCCTGGCACACTCACGCTCATGTCCGCGGCGTGATGGGCTTCCAGGGAGGGTCAGTCATAGAGGAGCAGCCTCTCCCCAGGGGAGGCCGCCCTGCTCCCTGGGGCCTGAGCCTGCCCTGACTGTTGGGCTCAGCCCCCAGCTGCACACACTTGGGCTGCTGCGTGCACTAACGCCCCCTCCCCCGCAGTGTACCCTCAGCCTGGCCATTGGGGGAGAACCACCCATGGCTGTGCTCCAGCAGCAGGGGCGTAGCCCAGGTGGCCCCCACCCACGTCCTCGGGACACAAGGACCTCCGGAGGAAGGCGGGTGGGGTGGCCATTGCCCTCCGCCACGTACCAGCCTGCCCCGGAGATCAGGACTTGGAGCTGAAAATGGAAGGAGAGGCTTCTACTTACTTGAGTGGAAAATGCCCCAAGCGAAGTTGGAAATGAGTCTGAAGGCCTGCGTGTAGGGAACAGCCCCCTGTGTCCCGAGCTGTGACACGTGTGGCCTCCGTGTTAATGGGGTGTTGCTTCCAGCTCAAGGAGGCTAGCCAGGCATTGGGCCCCAGCTCCCTGCCACCATCCTTCACGCGTTCGGAGGGGGCTCGGCTCCAGTCCCCCTGGTGAAGCCGAGGAGGACGTACCATCTCCAGGTGCTAGGGCAGGAAGGGGCCCCAGATGAGCTGGGCTGACCCCTAATTTCACAAGGTGCCGAAATGGAAGCCAGGGAAATCCCTGCGTGTGACCACATACCTGCACACAGTGTGACCACGCTCAGAGGACCTGAGCCGCCAACACCACAGAGTCCTAGACCAGGGTCTGCTCATTATGCCTTTATCGCAAGCATCTTGGGAAAATACATTTGTCAGCTCCTCTAGGAGTTTGCAAGCATATTGCCAGCAAGCATCTTTTCATAGAAACCACTCTCGGGGACAATCATGAAGGTCACAGGCTCATGTGCCCGGGCCCCCCGACCCACTGGTACCTGCCTCAGATCCTCACCAGCATCCTGTGCAGCGGGCAGGGCAGCCACCTCGATTTCTGAGAAGGACCCTGGTGAGTGAGTAAGTGGCACTTCCAGGAGAGGCGGCCAGGACTGGGGAGCAGCTCCACCAGCCGGCATCCACCAGGGACCGCTTACTCTGTTCCAGGCTCTGTGCCATGCGCTCCTTATGCATTTTCTTCTGAAAGCCTCAAACAAACCTGTCAAGCAGACAGGTGTGAATTTTGATGCTCATTTTACAGATGAAGACACGGGGGGCTTGGAGAGTTTCAATATTGCACAGCAAAAGAGGTAGGATGCCAGCCCTGGTCTGCTGAACAGGGAGTCTGGGTCTTGGTCCTGCCGCCCACATCCTTGAGCCCTCTGGCGTAAGGGAGAGGTGCGGGGCAGGACCCTGGTGTTCCCCTGGGCGAGAGGCCCACAGAGATACCCATGTACTGCATTGCTCTGCCAAGTTGGGCAGGGCACCCTCGACCTGGAGGCCAGTGTTTCCCATAACATTGAAAATGTGCCGGGGGCTGATGGGCCCCTGCCCTGGCTGCAGGCTCAGAGAGTGGTGCCCACGGAGGCCGTGCGAACCCCACGCCGGGTGCGTGGTCCCCTTCGTGTCCACGCTATGGTGATGGGCCAAGAGATCCAGCAGTAGAGCTCTGTGGAGACAGAGTAGAGTACGGAGGCTTCTTGCTGAGGACCATCAAAGCAGCAGAGCTCTGAGCCCAGCTGTGCTGTCCTCAGCTTGGCCTCTGGGGCAGCCGGACCCGCCCTGGGGGGACACAGCCCTGCGCCTGCTGCAGTGACCAGCTGGGGATCAGCCTTCCTCTTCTCTCTCCTGCCGGAGACAGGTGTGCTTTCCAGCACTCTGGGTGCCCAGACTATAACAAGCTCTCAGAAAGCTTGTGTCTCCATCTGGAACATTCCAGAAGGTATTCATGAAAATCCAGAAGTGAAATTCCTGAAGTCCCCAGTGAGATGTCTGTTTGACAGTCTTTCCAAAAAAAAAACCCCGGCTACTATAACTTGGGGCAGCTGGGGGTAGCTTTTCCTGTTCACCCCATCCCCAGACTTCAAATTTGTATTTGCGTCTGTGTAATGCATGTTCCTGCATCTAAAGGCAAGCAGAACATGAGACCATCTCCCTTCTGGGAGGCAGACCCCTTTCTAGGGGCACGTGGGGCTCTATCCTCAGGAGACAGCGACCAGGGCCCCTGGCCCTCCCCTGCATCTGGGAGTCCTGTCCCCATGAGAAAGGACCAGCCCCCCACCCCGAGAGGTCCCGACCCCTAGAGCTGCAAGGAGTTAGGACTTGGATCACGTGCTTGCTGTTGGCAGCCGGGTAGCAGATGAGGGGTCTGTACTGTGTGGGGGGCGCTGCTTAGTCCCCAGTCCCAGTCTGGGGGGCCCAGCTTGTCCTGGCTCTGAACTCCTGTATGGAACCAATGTCCTGGGAGGTTCCCCTTCTTCCGGGCCCTGAAACTGCACACTGACGGGTCTCTGGGGCTCCTCCCCAGCACTGGGCCTTGTGCTGTCTCCTCTTCTGCCTTCACCACTGTTGGAAATTACATCCCATGCACACAGTTCCCGGCTCCCCCCACCCCCTCCACACTGTTCCCACCTCTTTGCCTCTTCCTCTCTTCCTCTAGAGGGGGAGCCACTGTCTTATCCGTGCCCCAGGTTGACACAGACTGTGTATTAATTTATATAATGTATAAATTAAAACGTGTGCCTCATTAACTATATATAAACTAAATTAATATATATAGATTAAATGTATATTTTTAATTTCCCAGGACCCTTCCTTATCCCCTGCTTGTTCCTCTTTGGGGTTTTCTGTCATGTCCTAGGTACAATATATTCTCATTTCTAGGAAGATAGAGTCTCTGTGTCTGCTTTCTGGAGCCACCAGGACAAGCAAGCCCAAGCTCAGTGACTTAAGGCCCCAGTGACAGCAGAACTACCCCTGGCAAGACAGTGGGCAGAGCAGAGGGAGGCCTGTCTCCCAAGCGGGTCCCCACAATGGCCGGCCACCTCATCTTGGCGCTGGCCTCACGGGTCAGGCCCTGTGGACTTCTTCATCAGGCACAGAGGGAAACTGAGGCTGGGCTTGGACCACTCACCTCAGAACAACAGGAGCGACGCCAAGCCCCAGCCAGACTCTGCAGAGGCCTGGGGTTCCTGGCCGGGGCTGTCGGGGGTCCGGCAGCATCCGCCCCAGTGGGGCATCCCAAGTCGCTTTGCCACATCCCCACAAAAGTGTCCCCTCAGAGGGCTGGCTCTTGCAGGGACCTGTCTAGACCGGTGTCCCATGTAGGCGCCATCCTCTGTGGACCTTCTCCTGCACTACCTGCCCCCAGGAGACAGTGGCTCTGCTCAGTGCCTCTGCCAGGAGCAAGGCCTCCAACGACCTCTGGAGGATGAACGTCAGACACCTCATCTGGCGGGCTCCCCTCTAGGAAGCCCTCGAGCCCCAGGCCCAGGCTCGTGCGTGCGCTGCACACGGGTACCCCAACACAGGAGGGTGGGTGCTGGACAGCATCCCAGGAGCACCTCCCCCAGAGCCTCCACGCACCCACTCAGAACTGCCTGCCCACGGGCCCCATCACGTGGGACGCTGACAGCCTTGGGACAGACAGACAGACAGCATAAGCCTGCGGGAAGCTGACTTCCACCTGATAAGCGCCTGAGGGAGGTACGTTCCCCAGGGAGGTGACAGCAGGACATGCACCTGCGGGAGCGCCTGGTTAGCCTCCTCGAGTGAGAGCCCCCCGGGCTCCCTGAGGGAGGACAGGTAGGCCACCCTCCCCTCCTTGGACACCAGGCCTGGCAGGAGTGACACAAAACCAGCTCACAGGGTGCCGTGGAGCTGGTGGGTGTGGGAAATGGGCGTGCACGGCCACAGGCACCCGGGACAGGCTTGTGCTCTGAGTCCAGCCCTCCTCTCCTCGGAACCGCGTCCATGCCACTCCCATGGCCCAGGAAGAAGGCAGCCCTGTGCTGTGGACACAGCACAGATGGGGGACTCAGGTTGTGGTCCCCAGGGCAGGGGACATCAATAGGGCACAGGCCCTGGAGCCCATCCAAGCAGGACAGAGGCCACATGGGCCTTTTCCGGACAACAGCTGCCAGCCAGCTCTGTCCCCAGCACCACAGGGTGGGTAGAATCTAGCTTCATTCTGACTGTTAATCACTGGACCCTCATCATAGCTCCGTGAAGGCGGCACCATCGCTGTGACCATTTCACAGATGAGGAAACTGAGGGCCATAGGGCTGACCTTGCACAAATTTGTGCAGGAGCGGTGGAACCAGTGGACAGGCTGGTCTCAGGCCACCTCACAGTGGATGGAAGCCCGGGGCCTCCCAGACCTCGGAAATAGCTCCTTCAACCACCTGTAGCTCCCGTCTAACAGGTTGGCAACCCAGGACCCTCCCACCTCCAGGGTCGCCCTCTGAGGGGAGGCAGAGGCCAGGGAGGAGCCTGGAGGGACAGAGACACTGCAGAGAGCAGGCAAAGCGTCAAAGAATTTGCAATGAGTATCATCAGAAAAATAAAAGATGTCACATCTCTGAATCAGAAAGGATGACTACAAAAAAGATAAATGTGCAGAGAGCAAAATAGATTTAGGGAACAAAAAAAGTATAGCTGGATCAGGAAAGGCTCCACAGAAGGACTGAAGGAGGAAATTGAGCTAATATTGCAGAAGGGGGTGATGGGAAGTAGGAGAGAAGAGGTAAGAAAATGAGAGAATTTGTTAAAGCCTGAATCACAGAATCCAGAGGAAGAGGAGAGAGAACACTGAGGGGACAGATTGCCAAAGAGTATTTTTTCCAGGCAGATTTCTCAAAATCAAAGTCCTCAGTGTGTGAATGGAAAGGGCCTCCAAGCCCCGCTACAAAGGGCACCGAGGACCCAGCACCAGGTGCTCGTCAGAACAGAAGACCCTCGGGAACCAAGAGAAAACTGCCAGGTCCCCACAGAGACAAATGGCTCACACAGAGGGTGGGGGCTCGGAGCGGGCACAGATGTCTTGGGAACCCAGGGCTAGGAAAAGCCCACGAGGGTGCTGGGTCAGCTCACTTAGAAAACCCTGGACGTGAAATTCCAGACTCGGCTTCTGTACAAATCAAATGAAAGAGGAAAATAGTCCAGAAATGAAAGGTCTCAAAAAGCTAGAATGTCCCCGAGACACAAACCTAGAGAAGGAGATGGGATCCGGGAATGAGAGGGATGGCTTGGGCAGGAGTCCACGCTGTGCACCAGGTGACCCGGAGGGCAAAGGGCTCCCACAGGAGAAGGACCATCCCCCAAGTAGAGTCTGGAAGAAATTAAATAGGAACGGGGAGAACCAAGTACATAGGGTGGGTGGAGGGAGGCACTTCTTAATTCCAGATGCAGTGAAACGTGCAGGGGAGCAAACGTCACCTCGGTGGTCAGTCACTGCTAGGCACTCTGTAAGCACGTAACCTCCTGTTCAGGATTGTCACATGTCTACATGTGGAGGATGGAAGGTGACTCGTTCTCCACAGCAGGAGTCACAAGTAGCATTCTGTGGCAGAGGCTGGCCACGTGCTCACCCCCGTCCCACGGTCCTGCTGCAGAGGGACTGCGGTTCCCACCCTCCCAGCACCTTGGTTGGGCATGTGACTGGCTCCAGCCAATGGGATGTGTTTCCTGTGTTCTGTCTGTCCATCTGCCAGGTGCTCTCTGGGCCAGGTAATCCTGGTGCAGCCATGGGTCTGAGCCTGGCTGTCAGAGCCCATGGTGGCTCTGTCACCAGGCACCTGCCCCTGCGGCTCCAGGTGCACCTGCTCTCACTCTACCCCTGCCCAGGGAAGAGGGAGGTACAGGGCTCCCCAGGCCTGCCACACCTTGGACTCCAGGCCCCCAGATTCTCTGGCCAAGGGTGGAGTCAGACGGCCTCCCCTCTGTGGCATCCCAGCCCCGGGGGGCTGCCTTGTCTCATTCTTCCTGGCCTCAGATGTTTCTGGTAGCTAGCAGGGCTGGGGTGCTCTTCCCGTCCACCTGGGATAGTGACCTCCAACTGGGCAGACTCTGAGCCCCTCGTTTCTGTTCCAACCACTTCAGTTTCGATGAAACCAAGTAAATGGGGGGTGGGGGGGGAGCTGTCTCTCCCAGCCCAGCAGACACGGAAAGTGTCTCCCTGGCTCTGCCAAGTGAACTAGTTCGTGACTCACACTATTTACAGAATAACTTTGAAATCCAAGACCCATGCCAGAAAATACTAAACCCCCTCACCTGTATGAGGATTTGGGGCCATTCCACAGGTCTTAGCGTATGGTCTCATTAATTTAAGTGTTCACAGACAGCCTGTGACTGGCGGGGGCCATGGGCTCATTCTTTATAGGCCTGAAAGCCAGGGCCATGAGTCAGAGGAAAGACACTGTCCATGCTGGGGCAGCTGGCTTCGTGGGTTGTGGCCCCCATGCTTTCCCGTTCCCCTAGCCTTCCCCTCTTGCTACCGTGCGTCCCGCTCCCTCTGGCTCTGGAAAAGGAGATGGTTCTGGAGTCAGGCAGACAGACTGGGGTGGGGGGGAAGACCCGTCGCCCACCCCAGAATAAAGCACCAGGGGGCCCAGCCTCTCTGAACGGCAGGGTCCCAAATCAATCAATTGCTGGGGGAGACGGATCGGGGTGAGTCGTGTTTAATGTGCTCCGATGAGCTCACAGACTCATACCGTTCCTTGATTGATGCTTGATAGATGGATGGATTGATTCCCCTTGCGCAATTCACAGAATGATTTAAAGTAGCTTACAAGTTGAGGATTTTGAAAAAATAGACCAACATCTTCCCAGTTCCCTCCCCTCCGGGCTCTGGTTGTATGAGCGGGACTTTTCTAGATTCCACAATAAGTGCGATCATGCAAGGATTTACTTCTTTTAGTGGTTAAATAATGTCCCATCGCACGTGCAGACCACGGCTTCTTCATCCATCTGTCCGTCAATGGACGTTCAGGCGCTCCCACATCTTGTCTGCTGCGGGTAACACTGCATGAACCCCGGGGTGCCTTCCACCCTTCGAGGTACTGACTTTCCTTCTTGGGGGTGAGTACCCAGAAGTGGGATTGCTGGATCCTAGGGTTGTCCTCTGAGGGCGCTTCACGCCGTTTTCCACAGCAATAGCCCCATTTCGAGCTCCCATCAACAGAGTACAGGTCAGAGGCTACAAATCTCCCCCATGCAGGATGCAAGAGTTCTGGAGACTCGCGCGTGCGGCGTGCTCGCCGTTGTTAATGCCACCGTCCTATACAAGGGGAATTTGCTAGAAAGGAGATGCCAGGTGTTTTTTTCACACACAGAGACTGGTAATGGTGTGAGGAGATGGAGACGTTCCTAGCTTGATTGTGGTGCTCATTTGATGGGGCGTACCTGCATCGAAACACCATGTTGTAGATCTTAAATATACACAATTTTATTTTGTTAGGAAACAGACCACATCTGGTTGAACGGGAAACAAGAGTAGCCCCAGACCCTGGCCAGAGGTGGTGGGTGGCTCAGTTCTGAATTTCATGGCCACCAAAGCAAACCTGGCACAGGTGCGGGGCAGGGGAACCAGGGGACCACAGAGGAGTGATAGGTACGCTCAGCTTCCACACTTGTCCACAGGGATTGAACCTTGAGCACCTGGACACTGGGATTTTGGGTTTCTGATCCACCTGTGACCCAGGCCTCACAGATTTCCGAACACATCTCTACAGTTGCAAAGGGCGCCGTGACCACCATGAGGCAGGAGGTGATGGAGTATGTGGGGATAATGATGGTCGAAGGTCTGACCCTGGTAGCCTGGAAGGTGGACAGGGGTTCCAGCCACAGTTGCAAATGCCCAACCTGCCAGTGCGGGGCCCACAGGGCAGAGGGTGGGACTCTCCAGCAGCAGCGCTGGAGCCCGGGTCCCCGAATTCCAGACCCTGTTCTCGTGCCAGAAGCCAAGGAAATCTGGCTGGCTGGCCCCAGGGCTTCCTTCCAGACGGGTTACATAAAGGACCTCAGTGCTAAGGCTGCCTGGCCCCCTGTACCCTCGCAGCCCTGCCCAGAAGCTACCGTAGATCCAGGTGCATCATCGGGAGCTGGTAAGGAAGCAGTCTGGACGTCAGGGAACATCTCTTCATCCACAAGTTCCCGATCCTTCCAGGATCACCGTGGGACCACCGGAAACTTCCCACAGCCCAGGAGGCTCCAGGGCCGATTCCAGGGGCCCCTTCCACCTCCCTGCAATGGGTCTGGGGCCCAGGGCCCAGAGCACAGACCTCGCTTCCTGTCCCAAATGTGGAGGCCAAGCGAGTCATTCACCGGCCGCTGCCCCAGGCCCTTGCCTCCTCTCCCGGGAGGGAGCCCGGTCCCTGCCGCCCTGCCTGATGAGAATCCTCCTGGTGTCCTTTCTGGTTGGGAGCTATGAGAGGTGGAGCAGAGCACAGACGAGCGGCCATCTCAGGAGGAAGCAACCTCTTAACTAAAACCCTCATAGATCTTTCCTCATGACAAGGAGACAGCAGCCTGGGATGGAACAGAATCGATCCCTCGTCCCGCTCAGTCTGACGATTCCCTTCACAGATGTCAGATCTGAGCAACAGGACGCATCCCCTGCTGCATCCTCAGCACGTCTTTCAAGGTGGCTGCAAATGGAGGGAAGGCAGGGAGACAGGAGAGCCCGCGGCTGGCAGGGCTGCACCGGCCTTCGGGAGCGGCTGCCTTTCTGGTTTCCACCTTCTGTGTGGGGGCCATCCAGGAGCCAGGAGCCCAGCCCCATGCTGTGGAGTTCCGGGGGCCCCACCTGCCCTTGCTGGGCCCAGTACCCCCTGCCTGCACCCGGGGTGGCTCAGCTGAACTGTGGCCACGGGACACCTGAGAGTGGATTGAGGACATGTCCGGCATTCATCAGACAGGGGACACGGGCACCTGGGTAGACAGCTGAAGTGAGGTCCTGGGGTGCACAATCCCCTCCCAGGTGCCCTCGTGTGGCCTGTGGCAGCCCTCCACACTCACCCCTGCATGTCTGCACTGGCCTGTCGGGCTCTCCCAGTGGCCACAGGGGAGCAGCTATCGGCGACAGTCAACTCCCCAAGCTGGGGCAGTTGCAGGGGGCATCCTGCAGAAGCATTCCTGGCAGACTCTGGCCCCACGCCTGGGGAGGTATCTCCCTCTGCCTCTTGCTGAAGAGGACCCCTGCCAGGCCAGAGTGCTTCCTGGAGCCAGGTCCCTGTCTGGAACAGCCTGCCCACCAGGAGGCCGATCACCCCAATTCTCCACAGTGTCCTCCTGTCCAGCTCAGGGGGGTCTGTGTCGAACTCTGAAGCTCGGCGTGAGTCGGGCATTGGCAGTGCCACTGGGGAGGCCCCAGCCCCTCCAGCCGAGGCTCCAGGGACCCCTGCTGGGCTCAAGCATGTCACGGGGCTGATGGCCTTCCCAATTCATGCAGAGTTCCGGTCCACACCTTCCCTACACACTGCAGACCACTTTAACTTCCCAAACCTCTGCGATGAGGACCAAGCTCAGGACTGACAGCCGGGGACAGAGGGCTGTCTCTGGCCTCATCCCAGACAAGGGCTGTTCCATGCTGGACCTACAGGAGCCTCCCCACCAGAATGTGCCCGTTGCCACCAAGCCAGGCTAAGCAGTCCAGCCCGAAAAGTCTCCTTCCAAAGGTGGAGGCACGGAGGGAAATTTTTGTTAATGCACAGCAATTTTAAGAGCTGAAGCAACAGGTTCTCATGTTCCAAGGCGTTCACCCACTGACCTAAATATGAGATAGGGATCCTGAACTTTATAAGGTTTTAAGGGTTAGAATGACAGACCTGGCTCCCTGTTGATCCCACCCCCAGGCCCCGAGCATCCCGCAGAGCTGTTGGGCTGAAAGGGTGGTCTCCCAGGGCACTGAGCTACAAAGAAGAGTCTGCAGAAGTTTCTGGAACTGGCTGCTTCCTCCTCTGCCCGTCTCAGTGATCACCCGTGCTGCTGTCCTAGTCAGCAACAGGGTCCTGAGCACCCACCAAGCTGACCCCACTGAGCACCCCACGGTCCTGCCTATGCTGTTAGGGCCTCATGTCCCTGGGATGCAATAAAAGTGGGGCACAGGCCGCCCAGCAGAGAGGTCTCCCTATTCCAGCTAGTCGGGAAGCAGGACATTTGGTCCCTAGCACCCCAGTGGCACAGCTATGGGGCAGAGGGTGAGCTCGCATTTCCTGGAGAGCCCCAGGACCCCAGCACACAGCCATCCCCTTGGCTGTGATTCCCCCCCGCCCAGCTTCTTGGAAAAATCTGCTCCACTGATGGGGACGGTCACCATCCAAACCCTTCAGTCCCGGTGGTGGTTACATGTCAGCTTGGCTGGGTCATGGTGCCCAGCTATTTGGTTAAACATCTCTCAAGATGCTGCTGAAGTTTACTTTGTAGATGAGATTAATGTTTACAATCAGTTGACCGTGAGGAAAGCAGATGACCCTCCACAACGTGTCTGAGGAGGATCATCCAGTCAGGGGAAGCCTTCAGATGAAAGGCCGTTCCCCAGAGAAGAAGGAGTCTGGCTCCCACCCCGCCACACCTCTTCCCCAATCCCCCCTGCCGGTCTGCCCCACAGATTCAGGACTCTCCAGACCCCACAAGCTCAGGGTATCCATGAGGGTCCTATGGGTCCTGCTTCTCCAGAGGATGCTGGCTGGTGCAGCCCGTCAGGTCCCGCTGTGGGGAGAAGACAGAAATGAAGATGTAGATACACGGACACTAGCTCAAGAAGCCTTAGGATTTTCTGTTTTTACTGCAGAGCTTGGGGTGGCCAGGTGAGAAGGCCTCGGACACCCGTCAGATCTCCCTGGGAAGATGCTCTGAGGCCCGGTGACACCAGCCGTGGAGGTAGGGGATGGGCTGTTTTGGAGTCGTGGGCCCTACGTACGGTGTTTTCTCCCTTGAGAAGCTTGCAGTCTCTTGTGCACACGTTGGTGAGCAACCCCCAGGCAGCCCCTCCAGCCTCCGGGCTCCCACAGAGGATGACACCTGTTCTAGACCAAATGTTTGGGTCCCCCCCCAAATTCAGCATCCCCATGGGATGCTGCTTGGAGGGGGGTCTTCGGGAATTGATCAGGGCTGGATGCGGTCAGGAGAGCAGGGCCCAGGATTAGCGCGCTCATCAGAAAGGACGGTGGAGAGCTCCCTGTGTCTCTCTGCCACGGGAGAACTCGCAGGAGGGCAGCTGGCACAAGCCAAAAGGGAGCCTTCGCGGGAACCCCACCTGCTGTCCCCTTGATCGTGGGCTTCCAGCCTCTGGACTATGAGGAATAAAGGCCTGTTGTGTAGACCAGCGGATCCGGGCCACATTTCCCAGAGCAACCGCCACACGGCCAAAGGAGGGTTGCTCTTAGAATCCAAGGAAAGGGGTGAGGACCAGACTCAAGGATCCCAGCTAGTGACCGCAGGCAGAGAGCATGTTCTCTGGCCCTGTGTCTGCCACTGAACACAGTGAGGCCAGGGGCCACCTGTCCCATGGTCGTGCGGAGATCAAGTGAGGGAACACGGTCTATAAACCGTGCTGCACTGATGTTCCTCCCCATCCCCCCGGGGCCCAGAATGGACATCTCAAGGGCATAGAGTTTTGTCTAAGAGGAAGCCACAAGAAGGCATAACCTAGGACCACTCATAACCTAGGACCACCCGGGGATGAAGGGAGTCCCCCAGCCACGGAAAGCTGCCAGGGAAACCGTGCCCAAAAGGGGCCCGTCCACTCCGAGGCCCATCACCTCCCCAACTGCCATTCGTCTGCCCCAAGTGCCAGGACACAGGGAGAGCGAGCGTGGAATAGGAGAGGAAGGCGGGTGAGTGCCGTCTGGTCCCCTGGCCGCTGGCATGGGTGTAACTTACCAGAGGAAGTTGCCCCAGAGGCAGCTGGGCATGGACGTCACAGAATCATGGGCCCCAGCTCAGAGCGCATGGCCCATCCTTGTTCGTTCGCCTGTCAGGGCAAAGGATAACAGACGCCCTCAGGGTCCAGCCAGAATCATTCTGTCCCCAGCACATGCACCCGCAAACCTCTGACTGCCACCAGCAGGAGGGGAATGCAAATTCAGACCATCAGTGTAAGCCTCACTGATCCCGTCTCCATCAAAAACCAGTCTTTGAAAACCAACCACAAAACAAAACTAACTTCGGGCAACACTGTTTCATTCAACAAACATTTCCGAACACCAGGCATGTGGCAGGCTTACTTCTAATAAGCAAATGATCAAGAAAATCAGAGCTGTGACTCAGCCCTGGGAGGGCAAGGAAGCTTGGATTTGAATGGGAGAGGCAGAGCCCCCACCATCTCGGAGGAAGGGGAAGGCGGGCACGAGGGTTTTCCAACACGTGGTTGGCAACCATTGTTACCAGTGAGCGAGTAGGGATGGCAGCTTCTCAAGGCCTCTCCTGGGCTGAGATGCAGCAAACAGAGTCGCCCTCCATCCACCGGCAGGCCCCGTAGCTAATTCCATAATAAGCCCCCTTCACCACATCGAGGGCAGTCAAAAAGCTGCCACCGGCCTCCTGGGATTCTTGGTCCTATGCCCCATCCCACGATCCGCAGTTGAATGGCCATCCCTGTCCCCCGCCATGAAGGCTCACTCCAGGCCCCCAGCTGTGTCATTGCCTCCAGGGCCCTGCTGAGCCCCAGGAAGTGCACGCACATGAAGAAACCACCCAGACTGGAGAAGGAACCCCCGAAAGAGCTGGGGGCCAGCACCCAGCACGCACACAGCAAAAGCATCTCCCTCGCCCGCTGTCCTGGAGCGCCGGGTGCTCAGAGGCTCTGAGTCCACCGAGGCTCTGAGTCCACCCTGCAGCCCGGTGCAAGCAGATCCGCAGGGATAGAAGTGCCAGTTCCCAACAAGTTGAAGTAGACTGTCTGCATCCAACCGGAAAGCATGAGACTGGTAGAGAAGCAGGAAAATAGGACCCGGATGAGGAGAGAAACCATTTGAGACCAACCCAAAAGTAGCACAGCTGATACAGTTGTTAGAGGGAGACGGCGACAGGGCCTCGAAGCATTGAGGAAGCTACAGGGAGAGCGGAGGGGGAAGTAAGCCGGGAGAGGCACAGAGACCAAGGAAGTGAACCACCGGTGGACTGAGCAGCTCGGTCCCTGGGACGGGGGCGACGGCAGCTGCGATGCTGCCAACGAGACTAGTGAACTCGAAATGCAGTGACGGGCACTTTCCAAAATGAACCCCAGAGAGCAAAACACTGGAGGAGAAGGAAGCATATCAGAGGCGGGGAGACGGCCCCCGGCGCTCATCCAGAACTGCCCGGGCTCTCGTCCATACCACCCACCATCCACACCACCTCCCGGGACACTCCTAGAGCAGCCAGTCCCCAGCCCCAGGGCATCAAAACAGGGAGGAAAGAGGGGTTTGCAGACCCAGAGGCAGGTCGGCCGAAGCTAGGAGAGCCCAGTAGTCAGTGGCCACCACAGCCCTGCCCCACACATGTGCACACGTGCGTGTCACGTGCGCACACGCTTCATGCACACACACCACACCCACATGTGCAACACACATGCCTGTGCACACACACACATGCCACACCCACCCCTCTTGCGTGGGGAATGGAAGACCCCCAGGGAAGGTCAGGGAGACCCTTCCACTGGGCCAGTGCCCAGAGCCACTAACCAGCTCACAGCATGGGTGACAGAGACCATGGGAGGATGGGTCAGGATGCACGGTCAGGATGGCACATCTCAGCTGCTTGCCAAGAATGAAGGAGGCAAACCAGTGATGGTCAGTTGGCCCAGGCAATGAACTCCCCGCAGGTCCAGGCACCTGCTCCATGGGAGAGGGGGCGTCCTCAGCCTGAGAGAAGCCCCTACCCACTTTCAGCCTAGGAGAGGGAGGAAGGGGGCCGAGGCTGTACATCGAACATCCCTGGGGATACCGGCAAATGTCCCTGAGGGGCAAATGGGGGACAGGCCATGGGTAGAGCTGGGAGCCTAAAGGAGCGACACTGGCAAGTCCCGAGCTCGGAGAGCTCTTCCATTTCTGAAAGAAAGGCACAGTCTCACAGACACGCGCCTCCCTCCCGAGAGAGGTGACGCATGGCACAGTTTCCTGTCGGCACTGCTCTCAATCATACTTAACACTGTGCCCTGGGACAAAAATAGAATTCATTTCAGATCTCATTTCAGGAGAAACACACAATGTAAATAAAGAGAAAGAAATGAATTGCTAATTAAATCCTCTTTAAATTTAGTATAAGATTAAACAGAAACTTATAGAATCTGCAAGTTGGCACGCGGTAAGTTTTTCCCCCTGAAAACTGCTAATTTAGAAGTGATGCACTTATTTAGCCACGACTTAATATTGCTACTCTGAATAACGTGCCCGGGGAGATTCCGAGAGAGGCCCCGAGGGCGAGTTTTATTCCTGGAGCACTTCTGCCTCTCTCGAAGGAACAGGATGCAAGGAGGGGAACCGGGACCACCTGAAGATCAGAGCAGAAACCCTTTTGCCCTGGAACTCTGTGACCAGAAAGAAATCCAAGGAAATAAACCAGAAGAGGGATGGATGGGCTTTGTCTCTGTGGGGGCAGGGACAGCGGTGGGGGTAGTGGGGGGTGTGCGGGCACCTGCTCTCAGGAACACCGAGGCAGCTCTGCACCAAGTCCCATGGAAAGGGACCACCCCCTCTCTTAAGCATTCTAGACAGAGAGGTGTAGTCACTCCCTGGCCCCTCCCCTCGCCTCCCAGCCATCCACACCCCCAGCTGCTCAGACCCAGCTCTGCACACGGGCTGGACGTCCACATCCTCCCCTTCACTCCTTCCTCCAACCTGTCTCTTGCCCTCTCATTCTGTACCATGAACAACCAGCTCAAGGCCAGCAAAGACACGTTTGTGGGCACATGCATGGGCATTTGTGACCATGCACACAAGATGGTATACTCCTTATACTTCAATAAAAAAAGGGAAAAAGAAAAAAAATTTCAAGATTTAGTGTAGGTTGTATTTGCCGTCAATTTTATTTATTTTATTGCCATTAATAAATAATTTTAAATTTTGGATTGAAAGTGCCTTTGAACAATACATATGCCTTGATCTTTGTCTTTATTTCTTTTAATGGAATTTAAAAATGGAGTAATTAGTTCAGGTTAGTTTTCAGACATACAGTATAGTCATTTCACAATTGTATGCATCGCGGTGCTTACCACCACCCGTGTCCTCTTCATCCCCAACTTGGCTCTGGCGACCACCAGTGTTTCAGTGTCTGTTCTTATATTTGTCTCTTTTTCTCTTTGTCTGTTTTGTTTCTTGAATTCCACATGTGAGTGGAATCATATGGTATCTGTCTTTCTTTGACTTATTTCAATCAGCCTAATCCCGTCTGGATCCATCCACATCCTTGCAAATGGCAAGATTTCATTCTTTTTGATGGCTGAGTAATATTCCATTGTGTGTGCAGGCCACATCTTCTTTATCCACTCATCAATCAGTGAACACGTGGGCTGCTTCCAGATCTTGGTTCTTATAAATAACACTGCAGTAAACATAGGGGTGCATGTATCCCTTTAAAATAGTATTTTAAATATTGAAATTTTAAAACTGTGTAAATTTTTGAGAATTAAATCCCTCTTTGGAATTTTTTTGAGAATTAAATCACTCATGGAAATGACACTTTGTTTTGCAGACCTCACTTCCACTCACACTCTCTGACAAGGAGGATTGGACCAGCTAAGCCATCTGTCTCTTACCTTAGCACTTGGGCCTCAGACTGTCCTGTCCCCATGGTCAGCACCTCTCAGACCCCGTAGCTCTGACATGATGGTCTCTTGTTTCCGGACACAGGGCAGGAAATGTGGGGGGGGTGTTCCTCTGGGGCCTAGATGACCAGGTGTGCTTGAATGCCTGGTGTACATGCACTGGGATGTGCATTCATGCATGTGTCTGTGTTTTACAGCATCCCCACGATTGTGCAGGGCCCAGGGCAGCGGCCCCAGTGACTGGGTCTAAGGGCTACAACCTGGGTATGCACCCACGCACACATGTGTGAGGACACGGGTGCCCACGAGTGTGTGTGCATGGGAGTGGGTGAGTGCGCACACACATGAGGGTCGTTTATGTACATGTGCAGTGCATTGTGCATGGAGTGTGTGTGCAGGTGTGTGGGCACACTCGTGTGTGCTCACAGCATGGACAGGAAGGGTGACAGACATGGCAGCAGGCAGAGCCACTCCCACTGCTCAGCTCCATCTCCAGTGCTGAGGACTCGTGCCCCTGGGGCCTTCCCTGTGTTCTGTCCTGTTCCCTCCAGTCCTGTGGGTATCCTGGGCAGCATGACCTGGGAGATGTCGCCCGAGTCCCGCGGTGGTGGGAGCACCCCCCAGCAGGCGGGGTGAGCCCCCCCCGCCCCCGGCCCCAGGGGGCTGGAGGCCTCTCTGAAGCCCGGACCATCCTTCTCCCATATTGGTAATTTCAGCCTTAGGGGATGCTGTGTTTTCTGTTTGGCTTTGTTTTTTAGCTTTTGGTAGTAGTTATTAATGGTTTTCATTTCCTCAAAAATTACAGCTGTTGTGATGTTAATGGAGTTAATTGTTACTATTCAGCAGCTGGAGTGGCAATTTAGCACCTGCTAATAAAGACGCTCCTTGGAAGTTTGGAGAAAATGACCAGATTCTCCAGTGTTATCATGTCACTCTGTGACAAGTGGAAATTACAAAGGCAGAGCTCAGGGCGGGTGTTGGTGTCTGAGAACCCGCGGGGTGCGGGCACATCCGCGTTGTGTGCCCAGCATCGGCGCTGTGCGGACACTCCCTTTCCCTGGGACATCTTCTACGAGTTTCAGTCACACTCACTGAGGAACATCTCTGTGTGTCAAGGGACAGAAATGAAGCCAGATCCCTGAGAGACCCGCGAGAGGGCCTGCTGGGCTGACCTCAGTCCTGGATGGGCAGGGACCCCAGATCCAGGGGCCAGACTGTCCCAACGTCCCAGCCTGGCACGGACCTGTCCTCGTTGTTGGGACAGGGCTGAGTGGGGTGGAGGGCAGGGGCAGCAGCACCTGCAGACCCAGGACAGCCGGTCTCCCTCTCCCAGCTTCCCACGGGCCCAGTAGCCACCGGCTCACCTCCCTCCAGGCAGAGGTTTCCCTTCCCCTCCTGGACTCCAACCTGGGTTCTCAGGAAAAGTGGAATCGAAAGGTGGGCAGAGAAGTAACAAGCGTGGGAACTGGGCCAGGGCCTCCCTGGACTCCTTCACTGAGGTCCTCCCACATGGTCCTCTCTCTCTCTGTGTGGGTGTTCCCCACCCCCACAGCCCATCTTCTGACCCCTGCTCGGCTCCACCAGGACCCACGGGCTCTGCACGAAGAGTGCGCCCCAGCATGCCACACGTGTCCTCCCTCCCTGTGCAGGGGCAGAAACGGACGCCAGGGGCCACAGGGTCCCAGGGGCAGAGCTGGTATTGGAGGGTGGATTCGGATCCTCGGGCTGTCCTAACGAACCACTGCAAACAGGATGGCTTAGATCAATGCACTGTCTTCACCACCCCGCTCCTCTCTGTGTCCCTCCCTTTCTCTTCTGAAGACACTTGTCTTGGACTTGGTGGCCACTGGGTAATCCAGGTGATCGCATCAAGAAATCCTTAACCACACCTGCAAGCACACATCCCAAGTCCCAGGCAGACCTTCTTTTCTAGACCTGCACCCCTCAGCTCCCAGTGGAACTCCAAAGACAGAAGGCTCTGTGGCGTGGGTCAGGCTGGGGACCCTCCCAGGCCCTGGGACAGAGCAGGAGCTGAATGAAGAGCCAGGATGAGCCCAAGAGCAGGGCCACGCAGAGTGGCCCCCACCCCTTCATTGGTCACTCACCAGTGCTGAGACCCTGGAGCCCGAAAGGCCCTGCACAGTGTTATCCAGGAAGCTCCAGTCCAGGCGGGCACCTATGTGTCGGAGCAAAGCTCAGGGATCCAGAGACAGGGGAGGTCGTTCGGGGATAGGACTCCAGGGGGCCCAGAAGCAGGCCAGGGAGGAAGGACAGGTGTTTAGGATGAATGGCCATGAAGAACTCACTAACATCAACCTGGACTGTGTCTAAGCCACTCTTGGGCCAAGATCACATTTTTTTTTAGAACAAAATTTTGCCTAAGAAAATCTGAACGCAAAGCACTCTGTGGTCTGGTGTCAAGGGTCACCGTGACTTAGAACAGCCATCCCGCAGCAGCTGCTGGCCCCAGTTGGCCTGGGCTGACCCACCGTCTGACTGCTGCTCATATACCCAGCCCCACAGGACAGGCCTGCCCGGATCAAAGCCACTCTCTGGGGTTGTCTGCTGGCTCTGTCCTCCGGTTTCATCGCAGGGGGCGCTCCCTGTGCAGCCAGCGCTTCTAGCACATGAACACCTGCCAACAGCCTGGGCTGGGCCCCGGGAATGAAGAGGGCCCTGCTCCCAAGCCAGTGGGCTGCCGTTGGACAAGGCACAATGTCTCTGAGCCTCAGTGCTGTCATCTGTGAGATGGGCACACAAAGTCCCCAGTTCCCAGGCTGCCGTGAGGATCATTAGTGACTGCAGGGCCCAGCTCTGGCCCCCTCCCCAACACTCTCCCAGCGGCTTCTCACCCACAACAGCTTCCTGAGATCGATGCTGACCTGGGCACATTCTTCAACCTTATGAACTGTGCTCACTCTGGTCAAGTCTCAGAGGCCTCACGGAGCTGGGGAAATGAGCATGGGCTACGGCATGCGGCCCGCAGGTCCCGGGCAGCCTGTGATAGGTGAGGTCTGGCACCGTTTCCCTATGCCTGACGCCTTGGGCCGAGTCCCCAGATGGGAGTGAGCTCTCCATGGGCTCATGTTTCTACCTCCAGTTCAGCATCGGAATGGCAGGTAAAGCCCCTTCCTCTTCTCAAGCCTCTTGTTCACCATCTCAGTCCTCCCTCCTCCCCTCCCCTCTACCTCTTCTCCAGTCCCCTTCTCCTCCTCCCCTCACCCTCCTCTCCTGGCCTGGAGACACTAGCCCCCCCCCCCCCCCCCCCACTGAAGACCGTCCCCCCACACTGCCTCCTGGACAGAGAAGTGGGATTCATCAGGAAGGCCAAATTATAAGCACCCCTGCGCAGTTATCCCAAGAAATAGGAGAGGCAAGGAAAAGAAACAGCAGCACACTAACGCAGCTGTTTTGTTCTCATCCAGAACTGGGGGCCCTGCCCCGGGGGGCTCCAAAGGACACTGTAAGGCCCAGTGGGGCTGGTGCCGCCTAGGATTCCCGCAAAGGAGGAGTTGTGGGTTGTCCCCAAGCTTGGGGAGGATGGGGCTAACCTGATGGGTTTCCTGCTCCAACAGGTCCCGTGACTAAAGATACAGAGCCCAGTCCCACCACCCTCTACCAAAGCGTTTTCCAGCACGTACAGGGCAGGGAGGGGAGAGTCCTCCTGACTCTCGAATCAGCAGGGCTGGAAACCAGTGAGCTTGTTGCCGAGGGGAGTGGGAAGGGACATAGGGGAGACGGGGTGGTCAGTTGTCTCCCATGGCCTACTCCCACCGAAGGGTCTAACATCCAGTCTCAGCTGGTCCTGCAATGTCAGCCCGAGAGCAGCTATGCTGGAGGGTTTAGGCCACAGAACTCGGCACGAGCCTGGCTTTTCCTTCGTGCAGAGCTGGGATGCTACACAGGTACAGGCATCCCTGGCCCGGAGCTCCCTAGAACCATCCGTCCCTTCTGTGCAGGCACCTTCCACATCAGCACATGCTCTGCCCTCATGCTGATTCCAGACACAGGAGCCGAACACGAGGTTTCCAGGAAATCAAAACCAAATGGGAAAATCAACTTGTCAGGGCCGAAAATTCTGTTTTTCTTACAGGGTTGTCCTCCGCGTGACCATTTTTCTGGCCCCCAGTGCTGAGCGCTTGAGCCTCCCGGCCGCTCTCCGGCTGACCTGGGCCTTCACCCCATTGACCCCCAGCTGTGGCACCATCCCTGCGGTCTGCCGCACAGCGGCCATCCGGAGTGGAGTTGGATCCCACAGCAGTGTTTCTGACAATAAAATCTGTGCTTTAAAAAGTTAGAAGACAGGTCTATTATTCAGGGCTTATCTCCTGTATCTCCTGTTCAATTCATTCTATAATTTGCACAATAAGGGGGTAAATATTTAAAATACAGCTTAGACAGCCACTGCTCGAGGATGCCCGGCCGTGTCTGCCCACAGCACACATGTGTGTGTCTATGGTGTATCCTTCAATCTGCTTCCCGGGAACTGGCGTCCAGCGCACGAGTGGAGGGCAGACCCATGTCCATGGACAAGCTGTGTGCAAGGCCGCTTCTAGGTCTTTCCGCCATGGCCCATCTTGCTTCTGCACGGTATGCCTTCCGAGTGCCATGCTAGCGCCTGCACAGGCCACCGAGAAAGGGAGGCACGAAATGCTGGGGAGGAGACAGAACCCAGCCCGGCCGAAGCCCAGGCTGGTCTTGGATTTTCTGGGTGAATCAGATTTGCTGAGCTCTCTGAGGACTCAAGAGTGTTGTCTAGTAAGAAATCCAAGCTTTGAGACACGGAAAATCCCCACATTTCAAGGCTCTTCCATCTTAGGGGAATTATTATTATTTTTTTTAGTTAAGGAAATCCAAGGTATGAAACTGCGCAGACGAGGGTAGGGGATGAAATTATAAACCTCACATGCTTGGCGGGTTCCGGGTCACTGGCTGTGGGGCCTTGGACAGACCATGGGCCTCCCTGGGACACCGTCTGTGGTCACGAGGCCATTCTAGCACAACACACCAGGAGTCTGACACCTGTCCCCACCCACTGCTAAGCTGGGGTGCAGCCAGGGAACCAGAGGGTGGGGGGCACTGACAGAGATGGAAGAGTGAATCCTTGTGTCAGCTCAACAGAGGGCTTAGATATTTGGTCAAACATTATTCTGAGAGTTTCTGGAGGGTTTTAGATTAGATGAACATTTAGACTGGTAGACTGAGAAAAACAGACGGCTCTTCCTGATGTGGGTGGGCCTCTTCCAATCAGTTGAAGGGCTCAAAAGAACAAAAAGTCTAAGGAAGAGAGAATTCCTCCTGCCTGACTGCTTTTGGAACTGGAACATTAGCTTTTCTTCTGCCGTTGAACATGGACTGAAACATCAGGGCTTCCTAAGAGCTGAGCCTCCAGCCTTGGGACTAGAACTCACACCATCGGACTTCCTGGGTCTCCAGCTTGCTGGCTGCCGATCTGGGGACTTGTTGGCTTCTGTATTCATGTGAGACCATTCTTTATTTAAAAAAAACAAAAAAAAAATTCATATATCTTATTAGACGCAAGGGAAACAAAAGCAAAAAATAAACCATTGGGACTTCATCAAGATAAAAAGCTTCTTCAGAGAAGGAAACAATCAACAAAACTAACAGGCAGCCTGGAGAATGGGGGAAGATATTTGCAAATGACTAATCAGATAAAGGGCTACTATCCAGAATCTATAAAGAACTTACCAACTCAACACCCAAAACACAAATAATCCCATTAAGAAATGGGCAGAAGACATGAATAGACATTTTTCCTAAGAAGACATCCAGATGGCCAACAGACATATGAAAAAATGCTCCACATCACTGGGCATCAGGGAACTACAAATCAAAACCACAATGAGACAGCACCTCACACCGGTCAGGATGGCTAAAATTAACAACTTAGAAAACAACCGATGTCAAGGAAGATGTGGAAAAAGGGGAACACTCTTACACCGCTGGAGGGAATGCAAGCTGGTGCAGCCACTCTGGAAAACAGTATGGAGGTTCCTCAAGAAGTTAAAATTAGAGCTACCCTATGACCCAGCAATCGCACTACTGAGTATTTACCCAAAGGGTACAAAATGCTGATTTGAAGGGGCACGTGCACCCCAATGTTCATAGCAGCAATGTCCACAACAGCCAAACTGTGGAACAAGCCCAGACATCCATCAGCAGGTGAATGGATAAAGAAGATGTGGTCCGTATATACAACGGAATATTACGCAGCCACCAGAAAGGATGAACTCTTGCATTTGCACCAGTGTGGACGGAACTAGAGGGTGTTATGCTAAACAAAATGAATTTGAGAAAGAGAAATACCACATTATCTCACTCACATGTGGAATTTACAAAAAAACACAGATGAATATATGGGAAAGGAGAAAAGAAAGAAAGGAGAGCAGGAAACAATCCCTAAGAAACTCTTAACAGAGCACAAACTGAGGGCTGCTGGCGGGAGGTGGGCAGGGGATGGCGGATAGGCTGGGGGGGATAGGTATTAAGTGGGCCCCTGTTGTGATGAGCACTGGGTGTTGTAGGTAAGTGATAAATCACTGAATTCTACTCCAGAAACCATTTGCACTGTATGTTAACTATCAAAACAATAATAATAATTTCCTAGAAATGTATAATAAAAATTATATGTACACACACTATATATATAGTAAATCTTGGACATACAGTCCTGTTCCTCTGGAGAATCCTCACTGACACAGGGACCCCGTACCCCAGGCCACAGCTGGCTGATCAACTGTCCCTGGCTGTGGTCTCAGCCCTGGCTCCCTACATGGGAGCCACCAGACCCTGCTCAGTCCCTACCTGCTCAGTCCCCTAGCCCTGTTCCTGCTACTCTCTGGCTGGTGGACACCTGCCCCTTCCCCCAGCTCTCCAGCTAGCGCCTCTCCCACAGCTCCAGACGACAGCAGCTGTTGCACCAACTCCCAGCCTGGCCATTCCCCACACAGACCCCCCTGGCGTCCCGTGGCCAGGCCCTTGAGCCCCTGTCCTCAGGGCTGGCCTCCACCCTGGGCTACATCCAACTGCCACACCCTGCCTGGGACAGGGTGGGGGTGACTTCAGAGACCCCTCCCTAGGGATGTACTCATCCCTGCCCCGACACCCTGCCCAACAGAGGGCTGCAGCCGTGCACAGAGCAGAACACGATCCTGGTCCCAGGAGCTCGTTTTCTGGAAGACAACCCTCCCAAGCAGAGGAGGACTAGCCACCAGGGCCCGGGCTCTGCCTCCTCCTTCCGAAGCTCTCCCCCGGGATATGCACCCTAAGGCGCTGCAGAAAATCCGGGTGATGTCAGTAGATGCTGATAAGGACGAATCTCATCGTCACTTTGAACTCACCAGGGACGTGAGTCAGACACAGAAACAGGGCACAGTGGGCCAAATCTGAGTGTACCCTAGCAGAAGCCAGCCCCTCAGACTTCCTGGCCTCTCTGGGGAAAGTGACAAGCACAGGTCACTCAGTCACTCGAGCTGCTTCTGCAGTGACAGAGAAGAGGCAAAGCCCATGGCTTCTGTCATGGGTTAACCTGATCTCCCACATCCCTGGGATATGTTGCTCAGCTGCTGGCAAGGCCTGCAGAGTGTCCTGTGGGCAACTCTGGGTGCTGGTGCCCAGGAGGGAGAAGCACCCACTGCCTGATCCAGGGCGGGGGACTCTGGGGAGGGCCACCTCTACCCCTGGCTGGAGGGCAAAAGGAGGCATGCAGGAGAGGCCGTGAACTCCCTGCAAGGGTGGTGTGGGCTGGGGCACAGACCAAGCCAGGACAATCCACAAAGTATCACTGAGAGACCAAGTTTCATGACATCTCTTGGCAGGAAGTGAGTGGAGACCATGCCCTACACGTCCAAGCCTTGTGGCTCCAACCCACGTATGGCTTCAGAAACTCCACTTCAAGCCTCTCCATTCACTCTCACCTCGGACCTTCGCCTCCCTTGCCTGAAGCCAATTCCACTCCCAACTGACAAGTTGTCGGTCAGGATTTGCATGGACTCCTTCATCCCATGGCTCTACAACACAGTTGCTGCTGAAGTGAGTGAGCTGCCTGTCTATGGGAGTATTCAAGCAGCAACAAGGTGGGCGGGATTTCATCTGGACCACTCTGCCTGGGTCAGAACGACAGGCCCAGCAGCTTGAAAGGGTTCTTGAGAAGGAAGATGCAGCTAGGCTGCCTGTGGGCAAGACCAAGACGGGGTGGGGGGGATGCTGCTGGGTGTGGGGGTGGGAGGGTAGACAGAGCTAGTCCCCGGGGTAGTGACACCCAAGCACTGCTCCCTCCACCTGGGTGGGACATCACCAGGACCTGCAACTCTCTCCCTGCTGAGCACATCCTGCTCTCCCCCACCACTTAGGAGCAGCCCTTGTCCAGGAGAACAATGTCCCCGCTGTCCCTGGTCCCAGCTTAGCTAGAAGAGCATCTCCAAATGAAAGGGAAGTAAGTCTAGCTAGGAATCCCCTCCTTTCACTGCCTTCTCTCCCACCCACCCCCCAACAAGAGGTAGCTCCACTGTGGAGGAGAAGGGGACGCTACAGTGTGTTGAGAGCCAAGTACACCCCACTTGGTCCCACCCCAACCCTGCAAAGTAGCATTACTAGGAACCCTTACTGAAGAAGTTGAGGAGTTTGCCCAAAGTCACACAACCAGCTGCAAAGTAGAGGCGGGGCGCCCATGGCCGTGCAGGATCCCCGCTGCCTGCTTGCTCCTGCTGAGCCACCTGGGGCTCCAGCCCCGATGTTCTGGTCCTACCTGCACCCAGGCGCTCGGGGACATTTCCTCATTCTTGCACAGGAAGGCTCTAGAGGGACGTTGAAATTGCTTCCAGCCGGCTTCACGGGTGTGGGTCTTCCTGCAGGGAGATGAAGACGTTTGTGGACCCGACAGAGGTGGTGGTTGTGAATTTCGTGAGTGTGCTAAATGCTGTCTGAAATACACACATTTAGGTTGTGTGAATTTCACCTCAATGTTTTAAAAAGAGGGGAAAAGTGGTTTCAATGGAACGCCAGTGGGCCTCTGAGACAGGTCAGCAGCCCTGTAAGCAGACACAGATGGGGTCCGGCCCTTTGTGCGGCATCGCAGAATCCCCTGAGGGCCAGCTGGGAAAATGGGGTCCAGGGATTCTGAGGCCAAGTGTCACCCCACCACCACCCAGCAGTGCCCCCAGGTGAGTGACACAGCCCCAGACTCCCAGGAGATAAAGCAACAGAGGGGAATGGGGATCTCATGAGTCATCCTTCAGGGCCAAGGACATGGCCCCCAAGTGCTATGTCACTCGTGGGGGGGGGCCCTGCACCCCAGGACAGCAGGGAGGCAAGAGAACCAACCATCGCACCACCAGCACTTGCATAAAATCCACCCTCTTCCTCTTCCTCTCCCATCTCGCCGGCAGTCCCACCACAGGACTGGCATGGTCCCAGCCGGGGTCCATCCTCAGAGCTGAGGTCCTGGCCCCAGGAAGGGACAGAAAAGTTCTCAGCATCCGGACAACAGAAGAGCAAAGGCTGAAGTACAAAAATCCCTGTTGGTCCAGAATTCTGTGCTGAAGAAATGACTCATTACAAACAGCAGAGGCTTCAAGTCAGACAGATGGGGAAAAACTCTGAAATGTGCTTGTCTGCCTAATTTAGAATAATTGCAATCCATTACATTAGGGCATCGGGTTTTCAGCATCTAGTGAGATGCTCGGGGTGAGAAGGGGCACGCTTCTTGGCAAATTAAGATGAAGCTGAAAAGGCCAGTGTGCTGGCTGGTACCCAGCGCCTGTCAGTCTCCCTTCATCTCCGTGTGGCTGTCTCTGGCTCCTCGTCCCATGTAGCTCGCCGGTCAGAAACAAGATGCCAGCAAATCCAAGTCTGGAACCCTCGAAGCAGGAGGAAGAGAGAAGCAGGCAGTCACAGCCCTGCAGACCTGGGGAGTCAGCACTACCCTCTCCACCCCTGCACCCGCATGTCTGGAGCGCTGGTGACCCACCTAGCCCTGTGCCTTCCTAGCAGCGGGCTCTGCAGCCACTCCTGGGTCTCCCTCGGGTCCTGGCTCCCAGCCGGCTCCTGCTACACCAGGCTCTTGTTTGGCCCGAGATTCCTGGAAGAAGAGTTTTACATCAAGGACAGAACTTGCAAGTCTCCAAGGCCAACAATCTCATGCTACAGAGGGGGCAAGTGGGTCCCCCCACTCCATGCCCAAGGGAAGGAAGCTGGGTCAAGGCCACAGGAATCAGTCGAACCCAGGCTTTCTCCTTGAGGCTCTGCTGTTGAATTCTGCTCTGGGAGTATCTGGTGGAATCAGGGGCTCCAGCCCGAACCTCTCCTTGTTCCCATTTTAATTATGCAGGTTCCCATCAAATTCCTAGCAGCTAAACCAGGGCTGTAAAAAAAACCCAAGATGGCACATCCAGGAGTCATCAGTCTGGTAAGCGCCAAGTCCTTCAAGACCTAGAGACTCAGGGTCCCTGCATTAAAACTCAAAATGAGGAAGTCCCAGATGTGGCTCGTAGGGCTGATAAGGGGCTGTGGCCAATGGTCTGAACACTGGCATGAGCAGCTCCAGCCAACATGAGATGCACATGTGACAGAATAACAGTCACCTGTGTCCCTTCCATGAGGCCCAGGCTCAGGCTGCATTCTCCCATGTTCCCACTGAGTCAGAGCCGAGTGGGAGTCTGCCTACCCATGCTCCTGTGGCTGCCAAGGGCTACAGCCCCTGAGCCCTGCTCTCAGAGCCCCTAGGGCCAGCCCCCCAGTGTTCAGCATTCCTGTGTGATGGGCATAGAAGTTCTGGCAATATGAAAGTGAGCAAGGCATTCGTCACACCCGAACGCCTACATTTCTTCAAACCTTGCTCTAAATTCCTTGGCCATCTTGTCCACACTGTTCTCAGAGCCCTGCGTGGAGCCTCACACATCACACGTGTCCCATACACGCACACTGAATTGAACATCGTCTGAAATGCATTATAATTACAATCTAGGGTCCCCTCTAGATTGTCATTCTGATGGTTTCACCATCAATAAGGGGACTGACATGCCACACTGACATGAGTGTGGTGGGGGACCCATGCCGGGCTGGGCAGATGGGCTCTGCCGAGAGCCAGTTCCTGAGAAGCCCTGAGTGATGACTCCTGTGCAGGGGAGGGCCCCGCTGGGCTTTGCCTCCCACCTCTGTCACACGGAACACAAGCGTGCGCTCACAGTTCCCCGCGGACACGTGGTGCCTCAGCCACAACCCTGGGCTTTCATATGGCCAATCGCTGGCTCCCAAAGGTGCTGCACACTGTGCCCGGTGGCCCCTCACCTTGAGCATGGGATACAGGTGGGTTACCCCTGGGATGCGTGATGGCCCCGCTGCAAAGGAGGTGCTGGGAGCCGGAGCAGGAGGAGAGTGGGGAGGCCGCAGATCAGGGGCTCAGGGAGTATGGAATGTGACGGACGGGGATAGGCCAGGCCGGCAGCCACCAAGGCCCTTCGGGTGAAGCAGGTTCACAGGAGCTCTGCTGGGAGGCCAGAGGGCTGCCCCTTCCTGACTTCCACCCCAATGAGACTGCAGCCAGTCACCGTGGCTTCCAGATAGGCAACACCAGTTAGGAAGGTCACAGACCCTTGACATCCCTCACGCCATTCTCCTGGCTGCTTACTGGGCTGAGTGGTCTGGGGCCGCCAGACACTTGGGGCTGCCGGGCAAACAGCTGCGTGGGGACGAAGGGCAAGCGCAGACACTTTACAAACGGGAACACCGGGAATATTTACGCACCAAGGGTAGATGGGTTTGCTTTGTGTTTGGGCTTTTAGAGCGTTCTTTATCACCTGTACTTTATCCTCCAGCCTTATTTGATAAAATTAAAATATCTGCCGGGGCAGATCTCCTTGTAAAGCCGGAGCTCCAGCAGATGCTGCCACCACTGCTCTGGGAGCCGTGGGAGCTGGGGAGCAGGAGCTGTCCCTGCTGTCCCTGCACCCTTGGGTCTGGCCATGGCCTTGGGGTTTCACCTGAGAGCTAGCCCAGTAGAGTACTACTCCCACCCGAGGACCAGCCCCACCTGAGGACCAGCCCCCCCTGGGTGCTGGGCCCCACGACAAAGCCTGACTTGATACCTGCCAGGAGCCTCGAGTGGTGGGGCCTCAGCACCGCACAGACCCCATGGGAGAGGCCCTTTGGGGTCAGAACAAACATCTGAGCGAAGCAAAGGAGAGCCACCACCCCCCGCCCCTCAAAGCAGAGCCTGGATAACAATGGCTGGGACCTTTAGACGACCTTTAGCTGTGGCATCTCAGCTTCCTACGTGAGGCTGTTTGCATGGGTTAGGACCCTCAGAGTTGGGCTCTCACTGATTGGCCAGCAAACGGAAGAGCTGGGCTGTTGCTGATGGGCTGGCTTTCAGAAGCATGTGTACAGGCGGGAAGTTGTTAATCGGTTTAAATATAGCCCCGGTTCGGTTTAAATACAGCCCTGATAGTTTTTCACTATGGCCAAAATACCACAAGACTTTTCCTGGGAGGACAGTCTCTGATTTACATATAGCCTTCCAATAGGAACGTCCCAAGCTGGGTCCCCGGACCACAGACACAACTGTGAGCGGTCTTGACCCGAAACTGTAAGGGTTACTTTGGCCTAGTGCACACCTGAACCAGGTGCTCACCCCGCCCGGGACTAGCATTTTCTTTACTGTGGCTGCAGCCGAGGGCAACTGAGCCCACATGGACTCTGGGAGCAAAACCTCAGTTCAGCTCTTGCCCTCTCCACTCCACCTCCGGGAGCTTGGGTCCATTCGTCTGCAGGCAGTGATGGTGACCTGGCTCTCAGCCAAGGCTGTCGTGAGAGTTCCATGAGATCACAGTGCGAGGGCTTAGTCGAGAAAGCCTGAGGGAGGCCAGGCTGCCAAGGCCTACATCTTTGGGAAAATACCATTACCCAAGATGCAAGGCTACGTTTAGGGAAACCTACAAAACCCCAACTGGCTTGTCCTGAGCCATTCTTCCTACAGGACGTGCCTAGGAGAGGTTTCACTTCCCTCTCTTTCTGTTGGTGAGCTGGGCAGGCACTGGGAATTCTCGCCCCAAAGGGTGATGTGCGTGGAAGTCTCTCCTCCCAACAAAGATGTCCCCTTGCTTCCCACAATGCCACATCTGAATTCTGCATTTGTGTCGGACCATAAGTAAGGCTGATCACGTTTTGTACCTAACATGGAGTGACATCTTTTGAATCTCTGCATATTGCTGTTTTCACTAAGCCACATGTAACACTTCAGAGTGCCAAATGCTTTTTAAAAAATAGATCTGGCTCTGAGTGAGTGCTACAGAATAACACTGATGGAATATGGCTTTTATGAAAACACAAAATGTTACCCCCAAAAAAAAGAAGAATTGAAACAATTCTTTGGAAAGAGATGTTTTGCAGAGACGTGTGTTCTCTGTGCATGTTTCAGGGGAGAATGCCCCTGAAAAGGAGTGGTCATTCGCTTTAGTTCTGGTTCTTTAAAACCCTCATAGCTCAGTTCCCCAGACTGAGAGAAATGCAAACCAAATCTCACTTTCTACAAGGCAGAAGTGCCCCTGATTCTTCCATGTTGCCCAGATGTGGTCTGCCTTAGTGAAAGGAGACACAACTTTCAGAGACCTCCCAAGTGGCCCATCTTGCTCTCAGGAAGACCTCGACAGACCTCATCTTCCCACTACCACTGGCAGCCCTGACCCTCTCGCCCTATCCTTCTGCCACACCAGCCCTGGGTTTCAGGGGATTTTGTCGCTCATAAAGCATGATCTCCAGCCTTACGTGCTCCTTGTTAGACCCAGCCAGCGTCCACAAGTTCCCCACCTGCTCCCTCTCTCTTTCCTCCCCACGAAGACACGGCTGGTCCCATACTGTCATGCAGAAGGCCCCACCTGCCTTCCCAGAGCCCCTCGCTAGGACAAAATGTTCCCTCCTCGGTCGCAGGCTATTCGTTGTCCAGCTCCCCCATCTCTCCAGGCTTCCCCGGGCACACCCTCTGACATGTTTCCCGGAGACCCCATTCTTCTCTTTTGCTCCCCCCATATACACACAATGCATCCTTCCACCCTAGAAAGCAAACCAGTCCAGACTACAGAGATCATGAAAAGACCAGTGGCTGCCAGATTCAGGGCAGGACAGAGAAGGGTGAGTAGGGGGCACACAGGGCATTTCTAAGGAGGTAGCCATGTAAGGGCAATTGTCGAAACCCACAGAACTTTGGGCACAGAGAGGACCCTAAAGTAGGCCCTGGACTTCAGTTAATAACAATGTTTTAGTCTTGGTTCATCAGTTGCAACAATGTTCCACACTAGCGTATGGTGTCCATGACCACCACTGGGGGGTGCGGGGACATACAGAACCACCCTACTTTCTGTGCAGTTTTTCTGGAAAACTACAAATGCTCTAAGAACTAAAATCTATCTAAAAAAAAAAAAAAGAAAAGAAAAGAAAAAGAAAAAAGAAACCCTTCCCTTGCTGACTTTCAAGTAAATGGCACGGTAAGAACACATGTTTAGCTCACAAAGTCCAGAGGCCACGTTCAAGCCAGGGAAGCCTGCGTGCACAGGAAAGTAATGCTACACACGCGGTGGGATTTCTGCTTTGGTCCGTTTGGGGACCAGAACCAACTGTCCCCTGACAGAGCAGCATGGTTCAGAATGGAGAGTTGGCATGGCCCTGCCGACACCCCCGTCTCCGAAGCTTGGGACAGGGAATAAGGGACAGCACGGGGCAAGAGGCACAAGAGACAAACACGAGCCCTCTCAGGCCAAGAAAGACACCCCGGAGGTGAGAACGGGGTGTTTGCGTCTCAGAGCCTCTGCTGCTGAGCTGGGGGAAAGGAAGGTTCTTACGCACCGGAAGGACACCCTCAGATAGGCAAGGTTTCCCCAAGTACACCACCCAGGATCCTTTCCCAGAAGACTCTTCCAGACACAAGCACAATCCTACTTTGAGCACGAAGCAGGGAGTGAGACATCAGTGTGTCCAAGGTGTGCTGAGAAGCCCTAAAACCAGACACTGTAACCACGTGACACCAGTGATCACAGGATTCCTTCGAGAGCATTAAACTTCCCAATTATGATGCAGGATGGCTAGAAGAAAACCCAAGTCTGTAATTACCAGGTGAGATCCCTAGCCACCTAAAAAACCCAAAGAATAAATTGAAAAATCCTCAAAACAAATAAATATGCCAGCTAAAAAAACCGAAAACATGAAAATCATGAGCATTCCTGTATGTGAGCAATAGTAGAAAAGCTGAAACACACATTCTATTACTGAAAACAGCACACGTTTCAGAATGAAGCGAACAGAAATTATGGAGAGCCTATTAATACTTGCACACGTGACTGAGGTATGTGAACAACACTCGGCTAAAGGGAAACTCAATCTTTGTTCCTGTGAGGGGGCGCTCAGGGCTCAGTAGCCATCCAGCCCCTCGCCCCTCCCCGCCCCTGTCCCCGCCATTGATGGGTATGTTTGGTGCCGTTCCAGTAAGAATTCCGGGCAAATTTAGGGACAAACTTGACAAAATAATTCTAAATTTTATCTGAAAAAAAAAAAAAATTAGTAAGATTGGCCAAGAAACAGAATCTCAGAGTAGGAGGGATGAAAAGAATTGTCATGAAGGACAAACAGTAGTAGCGGGTATTAAATATTAAAGGGTCTCATTAAGTCCCCGATAATTATGTCAGTGGTACTGAAGCCTCACGGCCCTAAGAAGCCTGTGCTGGGGCTTCTCCCCCCTCTTCTCCCCCATCTTCTTCCTCCTCCTCCCCGTCCTTCTCCCCTCCTCCTCCTCCCTCCCTCCCTGAATGTGTGACCTTCAGTTCTAATCCTCTGGGTAGGAGAGGGAAGAAGGAGAGGAAAGTCTCTGAATGACATCCTCACAAGTTGATGCTGTCGGTTGAGTTGTAGTACCCAAAATGATGTGGTCAAGCCCTTATGCCTGTAACCTATGAACTTTATATGCAGAGGGAATTAAGGATCTCACGATGAAAGCACCCAGGATTACCTAGGTGATAACAGATGTCTTTATAAGAGACAGAAGAGGAGAGAAGCTGCATGAAGACAGAAAGGAAGACCAGAGCTGCCACAGCCAAGGAATGCCAGGGGCTCCCAGAAGCAGGAAGAGGCAGGAAGGATCCTCCCCTAGAGCCTCCACAGGGAGTATGGCCCTGCCCATACCTCGAGGCTTCAGCCTCCAGAACTGTGAGAGACTGTGTATCTCCCAGCTGGTCATTCGAATGGGCAGCCGGGAAAACTGACACCACAGTTCTCTGGAACAGGTGAGCGTTCCAGGCTTGCTTGTTGGTGTTCCCATTCTGGCAGGTCCCTCAAGACTCTCAGATTTCCGCAGAACCCACAGCTTCCTTCTGTCACAGCTGTTTGCCGCCAAGGAAGGCTCTTTGGAAGGGTCCAGGGAAGAGCCTATGACTGCTCTCCCACACGCAGGGTCCACACAGGGTCTGCGGACCACGTGGTCAGTGGTCTTGGGAGCACCACAAAGGCTTGATGCACCCTACAAATGCTGCCCATGCAAGCTGCTCCCAAACTCAACACCAGCCCCTCCTCTGAGGGCGTCTTGTTCGTCACCATTCAGGTGCCTTGGGAGGGACACCCTTGATGCCTCTGACATGCCCCCCTAAGCCCCTCTCCCCTGTTGGAGAGGGGTCCCAGCCCACATGGGCAGCTCCAGGATGCTCGGAGGTGATCCTCTCGGATCCTTCCTTCGTGGCCGATCTCACCCTGTTCTGAGAGAGGGGCACCCACTCCCTGCTGGTCCTTCGAATGACACATCAAGCCTCAGTAGTTAATACTGGCCATGGGGACCACCTGCAACAGACATAGAGTATCACTCTTTAGGAAACTGACATGGGCGGGGAAAGGACAGATGCATCAGAGCTGATGCTGGGGAAAGTAGCTCCCTTCTTTGGTGAAAAAGTGAGGTAGATCCAGAGACAACAAAATAAACCCAGACAGGTGCAGAGTTTGACACCAAACATGAAACAGCACGTGAAACGTATAGCACATAGGTGGGCATGGATCTGTGGAACTGAGCTGGGTGAGAAAAGACTTTCCATTTCCAAAGCCCCAAAAAGAAAACCGTTCAGGAAAACACTGAAATCCTGGCTACATAATAACAAAAAGCCACTGTTACTTCAAAAGTAAATTGAATAAAAAAGCAAAGAAAATTATCTTCCACAAACATAACAAATACAGGTTTAATATCATTAACACTGAAAGAAGTCTCACACCTGAATTACATGGTCAGCTGTGTCTAAGATGGCCCGCAGGACCCCCCCTCCTGGGGGCTACATCTCCCCGTGATCTCCTCCCCCTGAGCGTGGGCAGGTCCCATGACTTGCTTCCAACCGTGACAATACAAGAGGATGGATATCACTTCTGCGATTATGGTTGCAAAGCCTCCAATGACTCCCTTGTCCAATAAAAGGCAATTAATATTTCAGGGAGCCCTGGGTAGCACAGTGAGTTAGAGCGTCCGACTCTTGGGTTCTGCTCAGGTCATGATCTCAGGGTCGTGAGATCGAGCCCCATGTCGGGCTACACGCTCAGCAGGGGCTCTGCTTGAGATTCTCTCTCCCTCTGCCCCTACCCCCGCTGCCCCTCTCTCCCTAAAAATAAATAAATTGATCTTTTTTTTTAAATGCAATTAATGTTCCACATAGTTGTCCTTAATTTAAAAAAAACTACTTTGTGTTTGAAGATGTGAAGAGAACTAACGGTTGACCATCCTGCCAGCTTTTTAAGGATGTAAACCCACTGTTTGCTGAAGAAAGTTTGCATGAGTAGAGGATGGACAGATAGTTGGATAGACAGACTGGTCAACTGACAGTGTTGTGCCCTTTTGCACGTTTTGCCAGGACCCCAGCAAGCAGAGATCCTGAAGGCAGATGGGCTGGGGTGCTGGTGGGCTGGTCTGCTGGAGGTGGCCCTTGGCGGGAACAGAGGAGCCTTGTGAAGGGCAGGTTGGAGGGGCACACAAGGAGAGACACAGCAAACAGCCTCCCCGGGCTCTTGGGGACTCATGTCCATGATCTCTGCAGAGGGGGCCATAAGGCAGCCAATAAACCCAAAGGGGGTAATTTCCCTCACTCTCTCCAGCAAGCTGGTCTGCAGGAGCACTCCCTACCCCCAGCACAGCAGCCCCTCGCTGCTCTCCAGCCCCATCCTGTCAGTTGGGGACCACCCAGAGCCACCAGGCTGTTCCAAAACCGAGGACTTCAGGGACCTCCCCACTTGTCAGCAGTGGCCAGGGCCGGTTCCCTGGGGGGATGGCAGAGACAGACACCGTAATGCACCCAGAACGAACACAGTCTGAGCACGTGGGAGAAGGTCTGGGACCGCCAAGGAGCCAGAGGAGGGAGGGCTAGTGGGGCAAGGTCCCCGCCTCTGCCCCACCAGGGGTCCCCAGCTGCTCCCCATTCTCCTCAGTGTCCCACTCCCACCTTCCACCCTCTGGGGGCAATGTGTGTACCTGCCGGCCGGGGCTGCAACAGGGGGGACTCTCTGGGCCGGGGTGGGGGGGCTTGGGGGCTGGTGCTGGACTGCAGACACCAGGCTGGAGGACATCCACAGAGCACAGAGCACAGAGCACATGGGATTAGGGACTGTGTGTGTGTGCGTTGGGGGAGGGGGCAGGGGCACGAAATCTGAGCTCATCTTTACAAGATCTTCGGGTGGAAACACAGAATCTTTCAATTAAAATTTTACTGAATTTTAACTTGAATTTCCCCATCTGCTCCCTTAATTATGCCTAACCCTAAACCCAACTCTGAGCCATCTGTGTTCTTACCTCATTAGGTGGAGTGGCTGATGCGTGTGTCCGACTCCTGCAGGCACAGCGAGCCCCTCGCGGAGAGGACCTGAGCCTGGGACATCCTGGGTCTGCAGAGGCCCATGCAGGCCTGTCTCACCGGGGGGCTCGGAAAGGCTGTGCAACAAAGTCTTTCTCAGTGGGGATCGGATGGGTGGGCAGACGCCTGGACCAGAATCAGAGGCATCAAGGGCTCGGGCTCCCAGTGGACGTCCTGCTTCGAGACCGTGAGGATGAACCAGGCGGTGGGCTCCGCAGTGGCCTGGGATGTTGACAGGCAGCGGGTTCAGCTGAGTGGAGGGTCCTCGTATACTTAGAAACATGACAGCCACACGTGCCACCGCCACCAGCTCCTTGGTGCTCAAAGCCGCCTTCCCGCCACAAGGAGGACACCACCGAAGCTGCCACCACCCTCTACCCCATGCCTGCCTGCCTCAAGTGCTCCCTCGATGCTCCCAGGGCAAGTGTCACCGTGTAATGCTGCAGTCAGGCTCCTCTATGACAGGGGGCTTGAAATCCCATCTCAGGACCCCTGGTCCTGCTACACCCACTCTTTCCATCAGGGCTTGAGGAGGACAGGCACCTGTTCCCACTGCATGCGCCCTACCCCAGACGCCCTGCTCGCTGTCCCAGCCTGGGGGGTGCGGTGGGGTCCGTGGAGACAGACTCTCTGGGGAAAGCAGGCAAACCTCCCAAGCTTGCGGGCTGGGGTGGGAGAAAATGCCGTGTGCTTGCCCATCACCCGGCGGCATGGCTGGAAGTCAACATGAGACAAACGCACGCACTCATGTGTTGTGACAAGTCGCTCCAGGAAAATAAAAATGCCAACTAAGAACAGGAAGGCATTTCTGGAAATTCTGGAAAAACTGCGAGGGGGCATGGCTTCCTTCCAGACGGCGTCAGAGCTCCAACCTGACATGTTTATCTGGAGCTGCTAAAATGTGGGAGGAGGGGGAGGGGGAAGGGGCCGCCACCCTGGAGCCTCCTCCAAGCTTGGGGGGAACGTGGAGGGTCCCTGCTCAGATCTCTCCAGACGCGACAGAATTCAGCACCGGGTAAGATCACAGCAACCCTTGTGAAGCACGCCCCTGCTCCCGGGGTCATGCGCAAGCATACACGTGAACACGTGCAAACATGTGTGTGTCTGGGCACATGGCCCTCACCTCCCGCCAGACACATACAGACACAAACGCATGTCCTCCTTACAAGGACACTGCCTGGCCACACACGGTCCCCATAGCCGGGTCTCCATGGCTGGGACCGGGCGCTGGCTCCCTGATGGGCGTCCCAAGTCCACGTCCAAATCCGGTTGACTACAGCCCAACCACCCCCACAAGCCATCCTCCTGTGGCTTCCCTCTCCCCGCCGCTTCCCCACACACACTCACAGATACACATGCACACTGTTAATTCAGAAAACTAACACAGAACTTGGGGAAGGGAGAAAGAAATGACGGTTTTTAAATCACAAATACCCATGAATCCATTAAAAAAGAACTTACCAGCCCCCCAAGGTAGGAAGACATCATGTAAGAATAAAGATCAGAGCTTTAAAATCAACCTACGTTTTTCACTGAGCTCACGTCAGTGTCCTTGTCTGCCTGCCTCTCACCCCTGCTGGCTTTGAGGGATTCTCTCGGCAGACAGCAGAGGAGGCTGAGCTCCAAACGGGGTGGTGACAGGTCACTGTGCATAGGAGGTGGTCCTGGACAGGGTGGGGCAGAGCTAGTGAGGACTGGCCAGCTGGAAAGGGGCAGCCAGGGACAGACAGGAACCAGACAACTGTCCTTGAACGTGGAACCCTGGTGACAAGGGGACCCAGGGACTTGGGCTGCGGGCTATGGAGAGGATCCTGTGCCCTAAGGCAGGTCTGTGCCTAACCGCACCACCCCCACTGCCATGGCCCTCATCAGTCCCAGAGGACACTCAGAGAGATCCGAGGCTGCAAGGTCCTAGCCCGTGGGCTGGACCCCAGCCCTGTGTCTCTCTATCCCATGTTGCCCCTGAGAAGCCGAAAGTAATTTCAGGCTGCGGCTGAGGGAAAGTTCACTAATTATGGAAGAGGAAAGACTGTTTCTGCTCTCAGTAGGAGGCATATTTACTTCTTTGCATGAAGGTATTTCTAAACACAGGTAATTATAAAAATCATTACCCCCTCAAACCAGTGTGGGAAACCATATGGTTGGTAATACATTCATAAATAATTATCCTGTGCAAGTTCTCTGAGATAATATGTCCTATTTGTATTACACCTCCTGCAAAAAATCAATCTTCCAGCATTCTCTCACTTGGAAAACAGGTTGGCAGCAACTCTCTCTTTATCAATAGAGAAGGAAATGAATAAAGTCTTGGGTCCACCCATCGGCCCAGGAGGAGGAGCTCTAAGGCCTCAGGACCCAGCCTGGGAGCCAGAGCCACAGGCCACCCCAGGGCCCTGGCTGGCCCCAGCAGGAGATAAGCCCCATTGGATCCTCATCGGGACCAGCCACTGGACTTGCTGGGGTCCCTCAGCCCCCCTGAACCTTAACCCTCAGCTGTTCTCCCACCATCTTCTCAAGGACCCTCTGTGGGTTGTTCTGTGGACAGGGATGGTTGTAGACCATGGAGAATTCAGGCCCATGCCAGCAGAGAGCTTCATGAGCCCCCGAAGCCAGGCTGCTCCATGAGTGACACGGACTAGACCAAGCTGTGAGGGAGAAGGCTGTGCAGGTTGGCCGGGTCCGACACAATGATGAGTGAGGGAGACAAGGCTTTGGCAACTTCCCGCCCCACCTCCCACCCTGCCACCTCCCTGCTTCTACAGGGTCCTGTCCCACAGAGCAGTGACCCACTTCGGCTTTTCAGCTCATTGCTGGGCTCTGTCCTGCTTCGGCCTTCCCTTTATTCTTCCAGGGTCTAGGTATCTCATATATTGGCTCAAATGTAGATAGCAAATCTATTTGTAATATCTGTTGAGGATGCCAAAGCATTCTGCAAACCGTTTTTTTATGACTTTAATGAATTTTTAAAAAAACTTGCTGAGACTTGTTTTGTGGCCTAATATGTGATCTACTCTGAGGAATGTTCCATGTTCTGAATATGACTGTTACGTCCATCTGGCTGGGAGCAGCATTCAAAGCCACAGTTTCCTTGTGGATTTTCTGGCAGACAATCTGCCTATTGGTGTAAATGGGGTGTTAAAGTCCCCTACAATTATTGTATTATTATCGATTGTTTTCTTTATATTTGTTACTTATTGTTTATATATTTGGGTGCTCCCTTGATGGGCACAGGAATATTTACAATTGTTATAGCCTCTTGTTGGATTGTCCCCTTTATGATGCTAAATAGCATCCTTCTTTGTCTCTTCTGACCCTCTTTGCTTTAAGGTCTATTTGGTCTAAAGGAGTATTGCTGTCCTGCTTTCTTCTGGCCTCCATGTGTATGACAAACACATCCCCAGCCCCTCACATCCAATCTGCAGGGGTCTTTCCATCTGAAATGAGGCTCTTGGAGGCAGCGTGTAGATGGTTCTTGTTTTGTTATCCATTCTGTCACCCTACGTTTTTTGATTAGGGAGTTTAGTCCATTTATATTTAAAGGAATTGTTGATTGATATGTATTCAGTGCCATTTTGTTACTCGTTTTGTGGTTGTTCCTATAGAAATTCTCTTCTGGTCCTTCTCTTGCTCTTTCACGGTTTGTTGACTTTTTCTAGTGGCATATCTGCAAAAGTCCTTAATTCTCTCTGTAGACAGAGCTTTCAAAGTTTATAAAATCCCTTGCACCTACTGTTCATGGAAAACACGTCTGCCCCTTTGAGGTTGTCTGACCCCCTCTTGACACCAGTGCCTGGCTTCCCTGCTTTTGCAGGTCTCTTGGAAGCAGGCTCTATTCAGGATCCCTATTCAGTATGGGGTGCTGTTGTTTTCCCAATGGACCAACATCGGCCCATCACCTCAATCAGTGGCAGTGTCCACTCAGGGATTTGGAGCATGACTTCAGAAGAAAGGGGACATGGTGGGTGACCACATGACTAAGTGGCTTGCCTGCTTTTGCATTTGGACAACACCCTCCAGGAAGAGACCCTCTTTCTCCACATCCTTCTGCCAACTTCTGCTCTAGCCTGTAGACTCTTCTGATGGGTTCAGTCTTCACTCCACAAACATGTGTTGGGTGGTGGGTTTGGCCAGGGGACCAAGCAGGGTCCAGCTCATCACATTTGGCTTCTGGAAGATTCTCTGTGAAGTTAATATTTTACAAGGATGCATCTCGTTCCATCAGTTGCACCTGCTACCATGCAACAGGGATTCCACAAGCCTCTTTTTCCAACCTTAATTTTTCCAAATCCAAAAAGTGCCTTGACAACGTCACAATTCCTGAGCTATCTGTTGCATTTCTTTTGAAGGTGTTGCTCTTATTGGCATGTTGGCTCTCTGGGTGCTGGTCTCAGATCACTTCTGAACCCTCCTTTATTTCAATGTCTTCTCATTCTGTATTGTCCTGGACCCACCTCGTCTCCATCGCTGAAATGTAGTGCTACTGAATCCGATGATGGGTGTGGGGGTTGAAGTTACTCCGATGATCCCCCTTTCCCACCCAGACCCTCTGCTGCTGAGCAGGTGTAAGACACACCTTCGTTTCCTTGAAGATGAATTATGCCCATCCTCTACGAGTCTCTTGTTGGAGAGACATTTGAGATTAGGGTGACCGGTTACAGGTTCCAAGTGACTATTTTTCTTCTTCCCATTTTAGGGTAACAATTCCTTGAGGCTTCTTTGTTGATTTGCTTTATGATTCAGTTATTTCAGATACAAGTAGAACACTCAGCGCATGTCTGACACATTGAGGGCACAGCTGGTGTGAGTCCTGACACTAAAGTCATCCCAGAGCATGTATTAGACTTTCTAAGGTAACTGAAGGTCAAGCTCTTGGCACTATTACTCATCCTGCCATCCCAAGGACCTCCAGGTTGACCAGCTAAACTCCAACTTGGAGAAGGCTCTTATGAGCATCCCTGAACTGTGGTCTTCTCTGGACTTGGTGACTCAGCTGAAAGTGCTAGAGAGAAGGGAGCTGGGGTGGCTTGGTCCTTGGCCACCTGCCCCAGAGCCCCAGGGGCAGACCCCACCAAAGGCTACTATTAGGCCAGAATGCCACCGAGATCTCTGACTGTCCAGAAGAGCACACAGCACCAGGACATTAGGAAATGGTCCTTGGATGTGTCTGGTTTCAGCAACAAACTCCAGGGTTCATGGCCACAACCCACCACAGCGGGGTGATGTGGTGGTGTGCTTTCTGATGCATGTACAGTGGGTCCAACAGAGTGTTGAAGGGGTCTTGATGCCTGCATGTTCTATGTTTCATTGCCTCCTTTCTGCCCTGATTGTTTTCTTGCAGGCTCGTCTCAGTGTCGAAAGTTACAACCAACAAGGATGTCCATGGCCTTCTCCAGAAGCGGAGGGCAGCATCAGTCTATCTGAGGGCCACCTGGAGGGGCCGTCACCAAGGTGCTTTCTCTGTGTTTGCCCTGCACCTGCTGTGGCTGGCCCTTTGTTACGTGGTGCTTCTCGTGGTGAGATGAAGCTACATTATTTTCGCTAAGAATATGACTCATGCCCATGAAAAGGAGGGGTCTAAATAGTGTTCATAAGCTATTTTTAATGTCATACAAATGCTGTGTCTGCTGACACAGAGATTGTCAGGGAAACAGATTTACTTAAAGTGTTGCATAAACTTGCGATAGCTACTACTTGGCACAAATATGAAGTATTTTCTATCAATGGGACAAAGTTCAAATAATCACTGTAAATGTGCATTTTATGGAGACAAATCCATTGAGAATTACCAGAATGATAAAGCAGGTCAGGAGAAGTCATTTTTCCCAAGAGTACAGGGATCTAATTGATTTAAAATTTTCCTTATAATTGTTTTAGCGTATGCGTACTATTTCTCAGCTTTATAGAGGTGAAACTGACGAATGAAGATAGCGCACACTGATGGTGTACAGCATGAGGTTTTGATACATGAGATGGGCATGCTGAGATCTGGTCAGTCGCCACAATCAAGCTATTTCACATTTCCATCCTGTTATGCCCTTAACATGTTCTTTCTGTTGTCCTTTTTCTGTGGTGAGAACACTTAGAGTCTACTCTCTCAGCAAATGCCAAGTGCATGATACAGGGTCATGAACATCCGTCAACACACTAGACACTGGATTTCCTTCTTTCGCTAAAGCTGAATGATATCTCATCATGTGTACATTATAACATCGTTACCCACTCACCCCCAAATGACCCTCGGGTGGTTTCCACGCCTTGGCTGTTGTGGATAACAGTGCAGTGAATGTGGGGGTGCAGGTAGCTCTTGGAGACCCTCCTTTCATTTTCGCTGGAGATGGATCCAGAAGCGGGACTGCTGGTCACATGACACACGTGCGTGCCTTGTGTCCAGTGGTTGGACCAGTCTGCGTCCCGGTGTGCCTAGGGGTTCTCTTCGTCTGCGTCCTCACCAGCCCTTGTGAACTTTTTGACTTCTTGACTATAGCGAGTCCAGTGGGTGTGAGGTGATGATAGCTCACTGTGGTTCTGAGCTGCATTTCCCTGACGATGGATGATGTTGAGTATCTTTTCACAGGTCTATTGGGCCTTGTAGGTCTTCTTTTGAGACATGCCTATTCAGGTCCTTTGTTCATTTTTTACGCAGGTTATTTATGGGGCTTGTTTTGCTATTTTGTTATTGTGTTGTATGAGTTCTTATAGGTTTTTGATATTGACCCCTTATCACAGACACCATTTGCAAATAGGCTTCCTCGCTCTGGTGTGGCATTGCTAGCAAGCTCCATGGCACTGATGCTGTGGGTCAGGGACCCCACTCAGAGAACGATAGTGCCAGCTCTTACATGGGGTGCTGGGTCCGGGTCTCCTGGTTGCTGTTAGGCTTCACCATCTATATGTTATGCTCTGTGATTCATATCCCCTATTTCAGTTATTTCTTTTTAAATTTCAAGTAGAGTGGTGTGGAAGCAGGTCCCCCAAGGGTCCCAAGAGAGGCTGGTGGTGAGACGCTCCTTCTCATGTGCAATCTTGTTCCTCTGTTACCAGCAGAGGGGACAACAGATGCCCCCCAAACAGCTCTGCATCTTTCCTTGTGTGCTGAGAGTGGGACCTGAGAACAGAGCCCCAGGGACACAGACCACCCCCCCACCCCAGCATCACATGTACCCGGATCGGACCCTGTGCTGAAGACAAGATGATTTTATCTGTCCCCAGGGGGGACTCTGCCACAGAGGCAGCGAATCAGTGGGGGGTGAGGAGAACAGGGGAGGGGACACAGACTGTGGGGACCCTGTGGTGGCTCAGAACCACCCAACAGTCATTAGAACTCCTGCCCACAGCCTCTCCAGCGGTGACCCACACAGTGCCCAGGCCCCAGTAAGACCGCCATTTGCTCCAAGCCTGTCCCCAGGTAATCCCACCTCTTCAGTTCCCAAAACCCTTCAGGAAGCCAGGGTTGTAAGCCGGTTTGGGGTGTTTGGGTTGTTTTTGTTTTTGTTTTTTTGGTAATTGAAGTGCAATTCACACAACATAAAATTCACCATGTTTATTTATTTATTTATCTATTTTATTTAAATTCAAGTTAGTTAATATACAGAGCAGCAGTGGTTTCAGGAGTAGAATCCGGCTATCCATCACCCATATACAATACCCACTGCTCACCCCAATGAGAGCCCCCTGAATGCCCGTCACCCAGTTACCCCAATCCCCACCCACCTCCCTCCAGCGACCCTCAGTCTCTTCTGTTACCATTAAGAATCCTTATGGGTGTCTCCCTTTGTTTTTACCTTATTTTATTTTTCCTTCCCCTCCCCTCATCATTTTTTTAAAGCTTTATTCATGACAGAGAGAGAAAGAGAGCATGAGCAGAAGGAGTGGCAGAGGGAGAAGTAGACTCCCAGCTGCGCAGAGAGCCCAATGTAGGGCTCCATCCCAGAACCTGAGATCAAGACCTGAGCTGAGGGCAGATGCTTAATAACTGAGCCCTCCAGGTGCCCCGTTCATCTGTTTTGTTTCTTAAACTCCACACAGGAGTGAAATCATAGGGTGTCTGTCTTTGTCGGACTGCCTGACTTGTGATGCAGTGACATTGAATGCACACACAGGGGGTCATACCCCCGGCACTCCATCTGGTTCCAAGGCACCCCATCCCCCAAGAGGAAGGCCATGCAGTTCTCTCCCCTCCAGCGCCCTGAGCAGCTGCCATGTTACTGTCTGTCTCCGTGAGCCTACCTGTCCCGGCCACGTCAGAGTCTTGAACACCTGGTGCCTCTCTCACCGAGCACCATGTTCCAGGGCTCCTTGGGCCGGTGCCCTGAGGCCACACCTCATTGCCCCTGTGGCTGAAAGACAGTCCCCAGGATGGGCCACACTTGTCACGTCACACCATCTCACCAGCCACGTGCCAGAAATCCAACACCTCTACTCCTTCCAGCTGCTCTGAGGCCAAGGTCATCTTGATCCTTTCAGATTTGGAAATAATGACGCGCTAATGACTGATCCACGCTGGTCCCATGTCTCACGTGTCCCAGTGAAGTGCCGCTCACTTTTGAGGGCGGCCCACTTTCTGCTGGTCTGTTCAGACTGCCAAGTTGTGCCACTCGCGGCCACGGCACTGACATGGAGGAGCTGAGTGTGAGGACCACGCTCCACGTCCACACTCCAGGCCACAGCCACGTGCCACAGCAAATCACTCAGGGCAAATCCAGCCTGGTGCCACCCAGCTCTGACCCTTTTGGGTTCCCTGATATCTCCAAACCAAACCCAGCCAAGGCCTGGAGCACGCTTCCCAGGCTAGTCCAGCTCACTGCCCCCCACCAGCCTCTCACTGTCCCCTGTTCCTCTCTATCCCCTGGCCCAGGGTCTCCCCCACCTCCCCACAGCTTCTGCGAGTCCTTACTTCAACCTCTCCAAACCACCAGCCCTCACCCCACTTTTTCAGCACCTCTCTGGGGGATCCCTCCTGCCATCCACCCACCCAGAGCCTGGCAGTGTGGGCCCACCACAGACACCTGTGCTCTGTTTTCGGAAGGCACAGGCCCCACCACATCCCATGGCACTGTTCTCCCTGCCCTCCCAGACCATTACCCTGCCCACCCAGGGGCATCTCCCTGCCGACCCAGAACCATCAGTCTCATTTTCTCCAGATCAAGCCCAAGCTCCCTTGACCCTGTATTTCAGTGTCATCCTCTGTTCCCCTAAACCCCACAACCTCAGGGAGAAGAGTGTGTTGGGGGACATCTCAGCTCACCTCAGCCCTGAGCATTGTGAAGGGATTCTGTGTGACTCGGTGACCCTCATGTCCTCAGTTGTATCCACACAGCACCCTCCAGTCTCCATGTCCACAGGGAGGTCAATGCCCTGGCGGTGCCAGTCACAGCAAAGGTGACACTGTGGTGCCCTGAGCGCTCTCTCTGCCACTCCCATTCCCCTGCCCAGTGCTCTCTTGTGCCCCATCTCCAAAATAATCCCAAGTCCATCAGGCAGGAGGACTGACTGGCCCAGGTCCCATCCAGAACCTGGTGACCCAGAGCCTATTCTGTCCAGAGCCTCCCAGGACGCTCCTGCGGGAGCACATGCCATGGGGACTGCCACGGATCAGCAGGCTCAGGGTGGTGCAGTCCCCCAGCGGGTGTTTACTGAATGAGTAAGTGTTTGTCGATCTCCCCTTAGCTCACCCCAAGTCCTGACAGCCCTACTGCCCACTCTGTCTGCCAGGTGCTCAGCGCCAGGGTTGTCCCATGGACTCCACAGGGAATAAGTGTGGTGGTCCACAGCCCATGCTGAGTAGTAACCCAACATGTGTTGCAGATCTGTGAGCAAGGGAGGGATCCCAGGTCTAAGAGGAATCTGACCCAAAAAGGAAGCTTTATGAGGGTCCTCCAAGAAACAAGGCCTGAAAAGATCTGGAAGAAGAAGAAGAGTGAAACGGAAGAAATTGAGATGAAGGAGGAGCAGTCCCAGGAGAGTGGCCTGTGCAAAGGCCCTGGGGTCCTGGGGAACACAGCATGCTCCAAGAAATGAAGAGCCCAAAGTGCTGGGGTGCCCAGAAGAAGGGGAGCGGTGGTGGGAGTTAGGGATGGGCAGTCAGGCAGAGAGCGAGGTCAATAAACACGGTAAATATGACTGAAAGGAGGAAACTTTTGCAGAGAAATTGAAGAGCCTTCAAGGAACCCATGTGGAGACATTGCACAGGCAGGCAGGGAAGGGAGTGGAGGCCCAGGGAAGATATCTGGGCAGGAGGGTAAATCTGGACCCATAAGTGTGCACGCACAGGCGGGCTAGGAGCATGGACAAGCTGACCCAGAGAGACACTGTCCGGGTCAAGGAAAGGATGTAGCCTGAGCCAGGCTGGATGACAGCATCTGGCTGCAGGCGAGAAGGAGACAAGCCCACAGGAATGCAGAGACAAGAGGGAGGGAGAAAAGCATAGGGGAGGACCTTGCTCTCCCCACTCACTGCCACCCGCACTCCACCACCTGGATCCCCATGGCAGGGGGCGCCTTCTGTGACCCACAGACCAGCCAGAGTCATCCTTGAAAAATGTGTCCAAGCGTTCCAAACATTCCCGCTGCAGGTGGAATCGTGTTCCGTTCTGTCTCGGCAGCCCCCGAGCCCAGCGTAAGAGGCCTGGGCAGGGTCGGTGACCCCGTGCCGTGCACTCTGCTCTCTGGGCCACTGGCCCGAGGACATATGGGAACCTCCCAAGCGCAGCGGCAGTGGTGTCCCCTCCAGGCCCAGTGGGACAGCTTCGGCTGCCTTCCCAGCGGGGCTTTGAGCTGACTCACCCTCCCCATGGCAGCCCCCCGTGTTTGCCTACTTGATGCACGTCACCTGCATCCTTGGTAATTATAGGCCGCTGCGGCTCCGTCTCCCCGCATTCGGAAGGTCCAAGAGCAATTACGGGGCACCCTCCCTGCGCTTCGGGAGACGGGCACAGTCAGTGCTAATAACACAGTTCTCGCTGTGTGATCGCCCGCCGCTCCACTGTAATTACCACGGAATTAAGTGGTCACCATGTAAACACGGCTCACACTGGATGTGTCTGTGGCTTAAACAGCCCTACACACTCATTTTAATTGCAAGTTGAACGGAAAACGCTGGCTTGGCATACATGGAAAACCCAGGTTTGGGGCAACATAAGGGCCTTGGGATGGAGGAGGAAGCCGGTGTGACTGTCAGCTTCTCAGGTGTGGGGCAGAGGGAGCAGCAGATCAAGAGACCCCAAGGAAGAGGACACTGTGGGTCCCCCACCAAAGCAGCCCAGGCTCCCCGTGCAGAACCCTTTGCAAACGGTCAAGTGCCCACCAAGGGCGGGGACTGGGTTCTAGTTTGGGGGTCCCTTTGGGACTTCAGCTTTAAAGAGAATGCATTCCAGACCATCCCACAAAATGTCCTAGGAGGACCCTCTCCAGCGTAAAAAATCCCCAAGTCGGGCCGTTCACAGGCTCTGTTCTTCCTCTGCAGAGTGCCATGTCCTCAGCACCGCAGAGAAGTTCTCCCTCGGATCACGACACTGCGTGGGAGCCAGGACATCCCATACGCTGAGGACAACATGCCAGCAAGCAGACACTCCTCGCTCTACCGCTTGGACATAAGGAGGCAAATCCCTGGAATCGTCCATTCTCACCGCATTCACCAGTAAGGCCCCCAGGGGCCCTCTGGGCAGAGGAACAGAGCCTCGTTCTCCTCCTGAGACTTCACACGACCGGTATGCATCAGAAACTGGGGCCTCTTCCTGGGACTCTCCAGAATGACAGAGGTGAGAACAGACTCGGGGATGGGGGCCAGGTCTCGGGTCCTTCAAACCCAGAAGGACATCCGGGGGCCATGGCAGAAAGGTGCACAGCTGGGTGGTCAGGGAGGCAAAACCGCTCTCGGCTGATGGCCCTTCACACCGGAAAGGCAAAGCCTGCACTCATCCAGTCCTTGCTTCTCTCCATCCCCTGGGATGATCGCTGACATACATGATCACGTGTCCCGTGCTAGATGGAGGCTTCGGTCACACACAAGTTCTCCAGAGGGTGAGAGGACAAGAGCCAGTGACCTCAGTTAAGCTTGTCAGATCCAGGGACCCGGGCCATCCTGGGACATTCCCCCAAAGTACAAATCACAGATCTCATATGTCCCACCACGGAGAAGGCCTTCCTGGTGGGCCTTTTGGGGTTCTAGTCTGTCACTGGCACAGCAAGGGCCATTACTTGGGAAATGTGTGCTTCCCATCCTGGCAGGCTTCAGCCGTGTGCACCCAGAGCCTGGTCCCAGAGGAGCACGCCTCCAGCCTCCAGGACAGCAGGCTAGGGAAGGAGCCGCCCTCCCAAAGGTAATCAGCCGGATCCTCAGACAGAGGGGGAGCTCAGGTGATGCCTTGGGGTGGCTCTGGCTCTTCCCACCTAATGGTTGGTGTCAAAGGTAGCCCTCAGGCAGCACTGCCGATCATCCCGCTGAACTTCCGGTTCACTCTCCAGGAGGCCCTACAAATGCCGTTCTTCAGTATGCTTTGTAGCATACTCCAAAACGTGCGAGCTCACCCACGGTAGCCAGGGCACTTGTGTAGCAGGTGGGGGGGTGGCCACAAGCACAGGGGAGCGCCCCTGCATCCACCTTTAGAACACAGGCACCTCCCCAGAGGCTGCCTCTTCCCTGCAAACTGCCCCCCTCCAACCAGCACCCACTGAACAAAGACCAGCCTCTGCCACAGGCAGGGACCCCAGAGGCTGTCCCAGCCTCCCAGCCTCCCGCGGCTGCCTAAGACCCCATCACACCACACCTCCCTCCGCAGTGAGCTTGTTCTCACTCCCCTGCACCCATGCTCGTGTGCACAGACCTCCCAGCCTCAGCAGCCTCCCTGGGACCCTTACGGAGGACCCAGGGGAATGGTCACCCTCCATCCCCAGCCTGTTCTCCCCCACAGCTTCTCACACTCAGGAGGCAGAACCCCTGTTTGTCCACTCGCTCAGACACAAAACCTGGGTGCCGGTGTCCACAGCCCCTCCCCTACACCCGTACCTGACGCTCAAGGTCTCACGTCAAACCAGTTCAGACTGTGACCTGCCTCAGTTTACCTCGGCCTCCTGCATGGAACCGCATCCCTTACCAGGACCCTCACACAGCCGCCCAGCTGAACCCGTGGCACACTCCCAGCCTGCGGCTCACACGCACTCACACGTGGTCACACGCACGGACACACACACTACACGTACTCATGCACAACCACATGCACTCACACACACTCACACATTCATGCACACACATATACACACGTGCACTCACACATACACCACACACACTTGTCCACATCACACGCACTTACATATATACTCTCACACACACACAATGCATTCACACACCCACATGCACACACACTCATATACTCACACGCACACACACTCACACATACACTCTCACACGCACATGAGTGGACGTGTTAGCACAGAGATCTGATCTTGTGACCTCCCCCCGAAACCCCCAGAAGCCCATCTCACCTGTGGAAACCCCAGCCCCCTGCCCCTCAGAGACCCTGCACCGTGGGCTCTGGTTCACGGCTAAAGCTCTGCTCTCGCGCCGTCTTTCTCACCCAGACTCTGCCTTCCAGGATGGGAGCCATGTCCCCCCACCCAGGCCGGTCTGGCTCAGTCCCAGTCCCCTCTTCAGAGAGACCTACCCTCCCCGCCCCAGCTAACGACACCCCTCTCCACCATCATCGCCCCCAACTCCTGGAGCACTCGTTCTGTGAAACCGTGGAGGGAGTGCCCCAGAACAAAAGGGCAGGGAGACACCTGCCCCGTCAGTCTGAATGCACACGTTTTATACTTCCTACCCACCCCCCAGGCGGGCCCAGAGCCATCAACCGAGCTAACTGTGGGCTGTCTCCAGGGGCTACCTTCCCTCTCGGGCTCATTCCTTCTGTACCCAGCTGATTCCTGCTACAAACAATTAGCACCTTGACGTCTACAGGAGATGGAGAGGCGATCGGTGATGTGGGTACACCCTGCAGCTGCCCCAAGATCAGAGATGATGGTGGTGGGAGGGGCAGGGACCACACTGGAAAGCACCACGTGTGCCAGTCCACATTGTAAAATGAAAGCCACCACCACCGGTGGCTCAGGGTCCTGCCCCCCCGCCAGCACCCTTCTAACTAGTTGCATCCTCAATTACAGATCTGTGACTGAGGGGGACCGAGGAGCCAGGCAGGGAAGAGAGACCCTAGAGCATATGGGACCAAGAAGAAATTGGCCATAAAAGTTGAATTAAAGGGGCACAGGCATTCCAACCCCTCACCCGGTGTGGGCTCTCACAGACCTCTGTGAGAAGGCCCAAACCAAGAGAACCAGGGTCTTAATGTAGCCCATGTGGCTTGTTTAGCACAAAGAGATGAAAAACGCCTGCCGTCCAGCTCCCCAGCCATGAGCCCTCACGCCCCACAGACATACCAGAGTGGTCTGGGTGGGGCTTGAGGGAGCAGGGGCTCTGCAAACAGGCCACCAAGGAGCCCCCCCAGGGGCCCCCAGCTCCACGCCAGATCCCTGCTAGGTGCTTACCAGGTACCAGCAGCTCGGTGCCCTCCAGCCACCCACCGGGGTTCTGGGCACTGCTTGCCCGGCCACTTCCTTTCCCGGAGCCTGCGGCCTTCCCCGCCCCAGCGCACAGAACTGCAGGCCAGCATCTTCCTCTCCAAACATGGTTCTCCATGACCAGTGGCACAGCTGCTACCTAGGAGCACGTTAGAAATGCTACCTCTCAGGGCGTCTGGGGGACTCTGTCAGTTAAGCCTCCAACTCTCGATTTTAGCTCAGGTCATGATCTCAGCATCGTGAGATCGAGCCCCACATCCAGCTCAGAGCTGGGTGTAGAGCCTACCAGAGATTCTCTGTCTCCCTCTCCCTCTGCCCCTTCTTATTCCTCCCCACTTGTGAGCTCTCTCGCTCCCTCTCAAAAAAAAAAAAAAAAAAAGAAAGAAAGAAAGAAAAGGAATGCCACTTCTCTCTACCCCCATCACTGTCCTGCCCCCCATCCTCCTCCCAGCTCCGGGCAATGGACGCAAGGGCTTCTTGCAATGACCCAAGATTGTGTCCAGCTGAGCTGGGCCTCAGCCTTCAGCTGGGACCTCCCAGCATGGACATCTGCAGCCAGGCTCTCCTTGGAGGTCCCTGGGCAGCCCTGCAGGAGGGCCCACAGCACCCACGGAGGTATCCACCTTCCCCAAACCTGCTTCTCCAGGCTCCTTCCTTGCTAAGGAGCAACCTTTGAGACTAACCCCAATCTCCAGCGAAGGCAGTCCTTTGTCACCCCCTCCACTCGTGGCTCCCCCTGTTATGGTCACAGCCCCTTGCTCCCTGCATTGCAGGCCATGACTCTGCCTCCTCAGGGATAATAGGAGCAAGGACCACCCCGCCAGACCTTCCGTCTCTACTGACAGGGCAAATGGGTTTCAACTTGTCGGCCAATTCTGATTCAGTGGGAGGGGCCTCTTACACCACTATGTTGAGAATGATTCTGAGGAGGCATCTGCTGGCATAGCCATACTTGTCCTGGGATGGAGAGAGAGGGCTGGGGCTGCCCAGCACCCAAGCCATCCAGCTCTAGAGGCCACAGGGCATCAACCTCATGGGCCCTCTCCTGCCTCTCTGCCCAGCGGAGCCTCCAGGTGTGTAGCCGAGCAGGCAGGAGGGACCAAGGAGCCACTCCTGCAAGGTTACCTGGCTGGAGTGGTGTCACCAGCCTGAGACCCCAACTAAGAGTCCATACTTCCTCTGACCCAGGAAGCTAGAGGCAGGGGCCTCCCCCATACCCTGGGAGACAGTCTCTCCTCCTGGATGGGCTTAGCGACCCGGTCAACAAGCCACACCCTCTCCAAGGAATGGGCGGGCATCCCCACTGGCCAGGCAGGTGGGTTCAGGCCTGGAACGAAGGGTCCCAGGCTGTCCCTTGCACCTGGGTCATGCCTGGACCAGCCCTGCTTCTTTCTGGGAGGTCACTGCCTCTCAGCCTCCCCATCCCTCTCCTGGGGCCTCCTTGCTTTCCTGGGACCACAAGCATCTGTTTAAAGGGCACTTCTGAGATACTCGGGACAAACCCTTCATTTTACAAACAGCAAGGGGGGACCATGGCGGGCGTAGGGCCCCGGGAGCAGAGGCCCCAGGCAACTCCTGTGTCCAGTTCTCTTCTGGGCCAGACCTCCATCTCCTCGAGGAGAGCATGCACCTTGGGCAGGTAGGTCAGGCCTCCTGTCCTCCTCAAACCCACTTGTCACTGAGCACGGCCTCCCAGAGCTCGGTGCTGATAGCCAGGAGCGCCCGCCCAATGTCAAAGATCCTGTTTAGCAAGACGACCTATTTTTAGCTGAATCTTCTGCTGGTTGCTAACTATCTGTTTAAATACATGAATTAACACATCTGTCAACAGTACTTAGAGTGGGACTAAAACATGCTCTCACGGAGGAAGGTAATTTCACACAAACACGCAGCAGAATGAGCAGCTCGGTGCTGAGGCCCCAGGTGAGGCTCCCACATGTGGCCCTCATTCCACGCTCCATGGCAAACCCGGGCGGGCCACCCCCCCTCCCACGGCCAGCCCCCACCTGCCATTCGGGAGCAGCTCTCTCACCAAGGGCCAAGGGCTACGCTGGGTGAGCTGTCCGGAACCGTGCTCGTGGGGCTGGTACCTCCGTCCTGCCCTGGCGAGCCCTGGGCTCAGCCTGGAAGCAGGTACTGGGACCCAGCAGGAGCCTGCAGAGGGATAGGCCAGATTGCTTATAGGGGACCCAACACCTGGTGTCCTTTCTCCCCTTGCCTACAGCCCACCTGCCACCCCGTGAAGGCAGCACAGCTGACCAGCCCATGGCCAGGATTCCCAAAGGATGGACCCTGGCTAGTAGGGTCTTGTCCTGTTCTGGGTGCGGGTCCCTCCCAGCACTGATACATCGAGCATCAGAGAACCTGACTTCCCCCAGATGCATCACTTCCCTGTCACATGACCTCCAGAAATGTGCTCACTCACCCACTGCCTCAGTTTCCCCCCATGAGCTGTTGCATTAATGGGAAGGGCATGGAATAGTTCAAAGGTCTTGGAGTGGGCACGTTGGGACAATGTCAGTGTTCCCCTAACCAGGTGCTGTGAAGCCATGTACCCCTCCCCTTCTTTGCTTTAATTTCCCTCAATGGTCTTTAGAGCTGGGGGATTCAAAAGAGAAGGACAGACAATGTCCTTGCATGGTGGGTGGGTTTGAGAGAAATGCCTGAGCCCTGGTGAGAGAAAGAAAAACCCAGAAAATCAATAAATGTGTTCCTTGTCTTCATGGAGGACAATAGACCCTGGCCCAGCAGCTGCTCCCTGGGCTGTGTCAGGGACCCAGGCTGGCTGCAGATCCCTGGAGATGGGGCAGTCCCTTCTTCCAGGCTGGGCTTAGAGCCCGGTCTGCTCCCATAACCCCTACACCATCTATCCTCTCCCTTCACCTCCCACCAGGAAGACAGAGATGTCCCCCAGTCCTCTGCTGTAGGAGCCGCTAACACAGGAGGTAAGTGAGCATAGGCTCTGTGGATTCCCCAGCATAGTAACCAGTCACCTTCATGGGGCTGCCACCATGGCCTGTGCGACACCAGCAGAGTGGGCCTCTCCCAGAACTCCATCTGCGGTGCTGTCCAAGCGTCATGGTGACCATTCACTCATTGGGAAGCCCATAAACACCTTGGAAAACATAATCCTGTAACACCAACAGTGATCTGGAGAAGGAGTCCTGGGGAGGACCACCAGGATGATTCAGATTTGTGGGGAAATGGGAGAATGCTCCTGTTGTCCGTGAGTCACCCGCCTCCACGACAGCCATGACCACTTGATCGGAATGATTGAGCCATGCTTCTGCTCAACCGGTGAAATGTCGGAGCACAGACACAAGGCTCTTCACTGTCTTCTGTCTGCTAGAATCAAAATCAGCCTATAAATTCCAGGAACAGAAACATATCAATACTCCCCAGTTCCTCCCTAAGTTTCGGGGATAATAATCTTGTGATATTATCTTCAGTTAATGGGACAGGAGTGATCCATGAGGCAACCAGGGGATGGGGCTACACATGTTCTCTCTTCTTACAATTACCTATTGTTATTTCTGAAGATGAAGAGGAAGTTCCAAAATTACAAAGATGTTTAGTTATTATGCCAATATCAGTGACACTGATGGGAAAAGATCTTAGCTACGTAGACCTTGGAAAATCCAGGGGTAATAAAAGCCATGTACAATTTTATCATCCAGGAAACAAGAATGATACAATGCCACCAGACTGTTTTCGAACAAATATGCTCAATCTGGACTATCTTTGTGATCTCGAGAAGAGGGGGGCCACGCTTAGGAATTGCTGGTCTTTGTGGAGCTCTACAAAGCTACGAAGGGGATCCTTTGGAAACTTGTGCCAACAGCATCAGCGTCCCCTGGGAGCTTGTTAGAAAGACAGATGTTCGAGCCACACCCCGGACTCACTGAATCAGAATCCACATTTTGTAAGATCCCCCAAGATATTTGTGAGCTTGAGAAACACCAATCTAGAGGTTTCCCCTCAGTCTTAACCACAGTTAGTGCCTAACCAGATGGCCTGAAGCTGGCCAGGTCTGGGGTTTTGTGTAATCTTCTCCCTCTTTCCCACACCTTCCATTCCCCGGGTTAATAGAGTTGTGTGTGGACAGAATTTCTGCCCCTGAGGTCTAGTCTTCTACATCCATTCTTCCTTGCTGTTGCACCCAGAATTCAAGTGGCCTTCCAGGGCCACTCTTTGGAGCTTCGAAGGGAAGGCTACCTGGGCTTTAGACAGAGACAGCTATGGTCTGAGCTGACTTCCCTACTTTCTTTATGTAAAATTCCATCTCTAATTGTCCCCATTTCCCATTAAATACCCCACTGGCTGCAGCAGCTAGCTATGAAACCAGCCTATCTGGGTGTTGCCTTTAAACTAGGATTTTCTCTTTCCATCTATCTCTACAGGTAGAGAGACCAGTAAACTGATGGTCCAAGGAGGGATGCAGAAAGGAGCTGGGCACAGGCATGACTCCGTCTGTCTCTCCACCACTCAGAGTCAAGGGCTATGATGATGCGTCATCTCTTAGCTCTTGTTAAGTAATTGGGGGTTTGTCTGTGTGTTGTTTGTTTTTCTGATCAAAAAAAAAAAAAAGAAAGAAAGAAAAGAAAAGAAAGGCATCCTAGATCTCAAACATCTTGTGTCCATGTGTTTCCAGTTTCTGAAAACCCACTGAAATGATCAAATGAAGGTGAAGCAGAACATAATCGACAGTAATACCTGGAAACGGAGGATTGCCAATGGAACAGCTTCTAGAAATCCTGGAATGCGTGACCTCAGAGGGCTTGGTTGAGCACAAAGTGGGTCAGGGTAATCTGATCCCTAAAGCAGGACAAGCCCAGAGGGGTGCACTGGGAAATGACTGTCGGAAGAGCCCTCAACCTAGAGCAGGCAGTTCCAGGAGCCGGGTTGTGTTGGGGACAGGCTGAGAGATGCATGTGGACAGACTCTGTGAGCCATGCCAGGCAGCAGGCACCTCTGCCTGCTGAGTAAGGACATGGAAGGAGTGTGGCCACCCTCAGTGGAAGAGCACCACCAGAGCAAACACAGGGCAAACCAAAGGGCCTCCCTCATGCCCTTGGCCTCCAGTCCATTCCTGCCTCCCACACTTCCACAAATACACCTCACTGCAGACACAGAAGCCTCTGAGATTGCACCAGCTAAGGAAGAGGCATGGAGGAGGAAGCTGGGAGCAGTTACTAGGGAGCAAAGTAGGATGTGGGATTCCCACCAGTGGCCCATACCTGAGCAGCCAGACAACACACTCACACCAGGATGCACAGGGAGTGAAGCAGGGTCTTGGCTACAAGAGCCCCCACAACCTTCCAGCCTCTTGATGAACTCTTCCTGGCCATGCAGGGAGGGGGAGCCCTCCAGCTAGCCCACCTGCCCACTCTCTACACCCATGTAGCCCACGGTGCTGGGGGGAGAAGGGCGAGAGCCAGCCTGATGGGGAAATGCAATAGAGCCCACATGGACTGCCGGCATGGGCAGTCAATACAGACTCAACCCAAGAACACGTGCAGGCAGCAGTAGGGCTATCAGGGGCAGCTGGACAATGAGAGAACAGTAACTCCAGTGACACAAATCCAGTGAGTGAAATAGGACAGAGCAGGAAGAAGCCAAATTCATGGCCACTGAGATATTTGAGAGGATAGACTAATTCTGAAAGCACGGCAGACAGGGAACATTTAGGGACCTAATACAACAGTCTACCCAACTTTTGCTTTATATATTTTGAGAACTATAAGAAAGTTTTAACAAAATTAATACTCAGTCTTCAATATATCTTTTTTGATTACTAATAGGCTAATAAGATTAAAGTTAATAAGTGTATAGAATATTTGAATGCAATCATAAAATGCCTGATTTATAAGGCACAGGTAGAAATCCATCCTTATGAATTAGAGAAGGGGCACCTGGGGGGCTCAGTCATTAAGCATCTCCCTTCAGCTCAGGTCATGATCCCGGAGTCCCCGGATCAAGTCCCACATCAGGCTTCCTGCTAAGTGGGGAGTCTGCTTCTCCCTCTCCTGCTGCCCCGTTTGTATTCTCTCTCTCCCTCTTTCAAATAAATAAATAAAATATTTTTTTTAAAAAAGAGTCTTACAAAGAATTAGAGAAGTCAGGGGTGCCTGGGTGGCCCAGTCAGTTAAATGTCCAAATTGATGGCAGCTTAGGTCTTGATCTCAGAGTCATGAACTCAAACCCTGTCTTGGACTCCATGCTGGGTGTGGAGCCTATTTAAAAAAAAAAAAATTAGAGAAAACACATTTTTCCCAAATACAGATAAAGCACTTAGATAAAAACTGACCATGAACTAGTTCATAGAGCAAGTCTTACCAACATTCAAAAATTCATACAGATCATGTTTCTTAGCACAAAACTATTAAATTAGAAGTCATTAACCAAAAGATATATATGTGTTTAATGATACAATAGCTTACCATGCCAAAAATGGCAAACTAATTGACTCTGGAAAATTCTCCACTCTGAGGACAAATGGAGAAGCTGAATAACATTTAAGAAAACCACCTGTTTAGAGATGTTAGCAAGATAATGAACACAAGATAGTAAACCTAAGAATAGAAGGTAATGAAGAATTACCAGGGTAAACTGAGAGTTTTCTGGGCGATCCAGATGATTCAGAAACACCTGTAGTTTTTCAAGGACACTTTCACTTCTCATTCATCCTTACTTTCAGAGACAGCATTTTTTTATTTCTGTCCTAAGTGTTGGGGGGCTCAACAGTAACTCCACTCCTATTGTGTCTGGTCTCTAATTTCTGTATCCCCAACCCCCAAGGGTGTCAAAAGCGTGAAAGCAGACCCAAATGCTAGGCTCACTCCTGTGGAATTCTTTCTTTTTCCAAGGTAAAAACAATATGGAAAAATTTGGCAGAAAACTGGAAAAAGTATTGAAAAATCAAATAACTGATTTTTTTTCAAAAAAACTAAATGGATGAATCTGACAACAGCTTAGAAGGCACAGCTGAAGAGAGAATTAATGAGCTAGAAAACAGACAGGAAGGAAGTATTCAAAATAAAGTATGAATTCCAAGGAAGAAAGATAAAGCAGGTAGGATATATGGAGAATTGAGTGAGAAAATGTAACATACACTAAGTTTATGTACAAAAAAAAATGGAAGAGAAAAAGAGTGAGCAGAAGCAACACTTGAAGAGATAATGGTAAGGAATTTTCCCTGATGAAAGGCATCGATTTAAAGATGATTCACATGGGTTTGTGAACTCCAACGTGGGTAAACAAAAAGTAAATCATACCTCAACAGTTCATAATGAAAATGCAGAAAAATAAAAGAAAATTTATCTTTAAAGCAACAAGGGAGAGGAAAACGTTGTCTGCAAAAAAACAACTATTAGATAGAAAACTGATTTCTTGGCAGAAACAGTGAAAGGGAAGAGAGAAAGGTTCTGTATCTTACAGAAACTAACAGAAAATAACTACCCACCTGACATCACATTCTCCTTGAAAAACTCCTTTAAGAATAAAGATAAAATAATGATCAAAAATTCTCTGACAAAAACTGAGGGAATTCATCACCAGCGAAATATTATTAAAGAAAACTCTAAAGTTTTCCTCAAGAAGAAAGAAAATGATTTCATAGAGGAAGCTGAAAACACATGCAGGAAGGAAGACAGTGATTAGTAAGCATATAGATAACTCTGAACTAACACTGACTTTAAAATTAACAGGAGTGAATGGGGTTTTATATGGAGGAAGAGTTTAAACATAAGAGACAAGAATGTACAAGAGGAGAGGAGAGACAGCAGGGTGCGGTGGTGAAAGTGTGGTCCCCCTAGAGGAATATGACTGGAGACTCCCATCCTTCACATCCTCAAAGTCTGGACTACAAAGGACTAGATCCTCCTAGGTATGGAAAACCCAGAAGGGACTGGCAAGAGAACCGCCCTGGTCCTTGTTGAAAAGGGGGAAATACTGTCCCTGAGAAGCTGTACCCATACTAGCTCCCGGTGGAATTTGCCGCCAAGTTTACATCACCTGTGTGGTTCAAAAAGCCTCAAAGTTTGAATTTAAAGTGTTCCTATACTAAAACCTTCCCCAAAACTGGACAGAAATGTATGCACATTCTCTCTCCGCAGAAGAACGTCTCCACCTTAGACCTCAAAGAATACTCACCTACATTTTTAAAGAAAAGAATCCATCCCATAAAATACTAACCAAAGTCACAACAAAGCAAGTCATCATCAGTTAAATATATACAAAAAACAAATTACAAAATCAGACCTGAGAATCTTCAGACCTTGTCATTTAAAAACAAGTCTTTGGACTGTGTTTAAAGAGAAAAAAAAAAAAATGTTTGAGAATCTCTGTAGTACGCAGAAAGCTTTATTATGTGGCTTTCCAAACTTGAAAAAGATTCAGAGAGAACTTATAGAAATTGAAAATACAATAGCCAATATGACAAAAACAAGGGACAAAATGAACAGGTTATTGGATACAGCTGAGGAGAGGATTAGTAAACTGGACGCAAACTCAGAAGAAATTATGCAGAATGTACCACAGAGAAACAGAGAGAAAATACAATAAAGAGACTGGTACACGAATATTAAGCCCTCTGCAAAGAAACTACCTTTCGCTCAAGACAAAGGAAAAACTGTAAAAGGATAAACAAGCCAGTTTATTCAAAGGAACACAGGTTAGCTAACTTAGTAATAAGAGAAATCGAAGACAGTTAATGGAATGAAATCTTCAATGTTTTGAGGGGGAAATGGCAATCTAGAATTCTAGAATGCTACAGCCAGAAAATATGTCCTTCAAGAAGGTGGCAGGGAGAAGTTTCAAGTAAACAAACAGACAAGACAAAATTTCCCACCAGTAGACACAGGAAAGTGGAAAGGGAAAAGAAAAATAATCTCAGATGAAAGACTGAAACCTCAAGGAGTAAAGATTATAAATGTGAGTGGGGTAAACAAATGGACCGAATTATTATAACAATATACTATGGATCTTAAAAGATAGAAATAGGGTGCCTGGATGGCTCAGTGGGTTAAGCCTCTGCCTTCGGCTCAGGTCATGATCTCAGGGTCCTGGGATCAAGCCCCACATTGGGCTCTCTGCTTGGCGGGGAGCCTGCTTCTCCCTCTCTCTCCGCCTGCCTCTCTGTCTACTTTGATCTCTCTCTCGCTGTCAAATAAATAAATAAAATCTTTTAAAAAAAAGATAGAAATAATACACATGACAACAGAATATTACCTGTGTATATACCTTGTAACATAGTATCAAAACATACAAAGAAATTTTTTTAAGATTTTTATTTATTTATTTGACAGAGAGAGAGAGCACAAGTAGGCAGAGATGTAGGCAGAGAGAGAGGGGGAAGCAGGCTCCCCGCTGAGCAGAGAGCCCAATGTGGGGCTCCATTCCAGGACTGTAAGATCATGACCTGAGCCAAAGGCAGAGGCTTAGCCCACGGAGCCACCCAGGTGCCCCCAAAGAAAATTTTAATAGAGCCTCAGTGAAACAAATACACACTCACAGTGGGAGATTCTCAGACAATTCTCTCAGCAACAGGTAAAGAGAGCAGATCACATCAGGAAAGATATAGGCATGTAAAACAAAATTAACAAACTTAATGAACCTATATAGAGCCTATTTCCCATCAACAACAGAATACACATTTTTCTCAACTACACATGGAACAATTTCCCCCCAAAAAATGACCATATCCTGGACCATGAAGCAAGGGCTGAATCACAGAGAGCAAACTGTCTCGCTATAATTAAGCTACCAAAAAATAACCACAGGTGACTGGAAATCCCCATATGTTTGGAAATTAATACATTTTGAATAACCCATGGGTTTGAAACATCACAAGGGAAAGCAATAACAAATACTACATAATAAAACTTGTGAGATGCAGATAATGCGATATTTAGAGGGGGGAAAAATCACCCTATATTCTATATTAGAAAAAAAAAGCTAAAAACATGTGTGCTAACTGTTTGTCTTGGGACATTGAGAAAAGAACAGAAAAATAAATTCAACAAAAATATCAGGAAAAAATTATATGAATAGACCACAAATTAATAAAAGAAAAAAACAACCATTTATTAGAGGAGATAAACACATTGGTTATTTGAAAAAATTGATATTACTGTCAACATGCTGGTGAGACTCATTAAAATAAAGATAGAGGCATATATAGACAATATCAAAACTGAGACTGGGAACATCACTACAGATCCTACAGATATGGAAAAGGTAATAAGAGGATATAATTTTTAAAATTTCAATAATTTTTACAAATAAATTTGAAAATCCTAAAAACTTACCAAAACATAAGAAGAAATAGTAAACCTGTAATCATTAAAGAAATTGAATCATTAATAAGATTTTTTTTTTCCCCTCAAGAAAACTCCAGGTCTAGATAACATCACTGGAAAACTTCATTTAACTGGGAATGAGCAAATAGTTTGCAGAGACACCACACACTGAAATGCCATCCAGCAATAAAAAGGACCCAACAAAATACAAATCAAAACCACAATGAGATACCACCTCACACCGGTCAGAATGGCTAAAATTAACAAGCCCAAAACAACAAGTGTTGGCAAGGACATGGCACAAGAGGAACCCTCTTACACTGCTGGTGGGAATGCAACCTGGGGCAGCCACTCTAGAAAACAGTGTGGAGATTCCTCAAAAGTTAAAAATAGAGCTACCATACGACCCAGCATTTGCACTGCTAGTTATTTACCCCAAAGACATAAATGCAGTGATCTGAAGGGGCACCTGAACCCCAATGTTTATAGCAGCAACATCCACAATAACCAAACTATGGAAAGAGCCCAGATGTCCATTGACAGATGAATGGATAAAGAAGATGTGACACACACACACACACAATGGGATACTACGCAGCCATCAAAAATGAAATCTCTCCATTAGCAACAATGTGGATGGAACCAGAGGGTATTATGCTAAATGACATAAGTCAGTCAGAGAAAGACAATTATCATACGATCTTGCTCATATGTGGAGCTTAAGAATCAAAACAGAGGAGCATAGGGAAAGGGAGGGGAAAATAAAATAAGACAAAATCGGAGAGGGAGACAAACCATAAGACGCTGAACTCTAGGAAACAAACTGAAGGTTGCCGGAGGGAGGGGGTGGGGGGAGGAGGTAACCGGGGGATAGACCCTGGGGAGGACACAGGATGGAACGAGCACTGGGTGTTATGTGCAACTGATGAGTCCCTGACTTCTACCTCCAAAACTAGTAACACACTACATGTGAATTAATAGAATTTAAATAAAATTTTAAAAGTACCCAACGACAGCAGCACTTGAATACAACTCACATATACAATTTTGAGCAAAAGAAGAACAAATGTGCAATAAGATTGCACTGATTTAAAATTCACTAGTCTACCGTAATGAGCTGGGAGGCACCTGCTTTCCAAGCAGGAAGGCAGACCGCTCCCCCGTGGCCAGGACTACAGTAAGAAGCTCGTCCTCCCTCAGGACCCAACCTCACTGTTAACTCCGGGAGCCAACACCTCCCAGGGCGCTGCTTGGGCCTCAGACCCTTCCTCCTTCATTCCTCACCATATCATCAATGCCTGGTATATAGTAGGCACTAGGTAAAGTTTCCGAACCACCAGGGCCTGCTCACACTTCTCAGAACTCACTTCTCAGCCCCTGGGGAAGCCTCAGCTTTGGGGCTCTGGGAGCCACTGAGAACAATCAAGACAAAAGCTTCCTGGGAATTTTGCCACATCCACGTCTACAAAAACCTCCCGTTTGACATTCCTGACAAGTAAAGTCCTTCTTTCTAACTTACGTTCAATGAAAGAAAAGAACAGCTCTACCATCAATATCTGGGAAGCATCATGGCCTCGCGGGGCGCCCTGTCACCCACACGAGTGCGTGTGAAAGACACCAAATGCTACGGAGGTACTTGTGAGCAGACTTTCTGATTATAAATCGGGCTTTTCTCTGCCTGGTTATCTAATGGGGAAGTCCCACATTCTTAGCAGATTTTTTAGAAAAAAAGCACTCTGTTGCCAAGAAGTTTTCCAAAGTTGCTATTTTTGTAGGACCTATAAAAATGCAGCGATATTCACTCTCTCTCTCTGCTGACTCTGCAGAAGCATTGAACTCCCCGGTCCCTATTTCCAGAGCCTGGTTGCCATCTGGGCCTTGCACAGATGTTTTGGCAGGACACGAACCCTCCAAACACAAGTTTTTGTTCATTGTATTAAACAAAAGCAGCCCTGTTAATCTCGGTTTCATTCAGGACCGACTTTGGAGGGGGGGTGGGGAGAATCAATATTTGCTAAGAGGGGAAGAACAAAATCAGTAGGGGGAAAACAATTATTTGCTGGCTTTTCAGAGAATATTACAAATAATGATGGTTCAAAACCATAAAAAACTGTTCAAAGAATTGCCTGACATGAGCCCTTTAATCTGTGGTTCAGTTTACCCTCTGGTTCATTCTTTCTATGAAGAACTTGAATCCATGAAAATTTTTGTAGGAATACAAACTAATTGCTATGCAAATACCAACCTCTGGTGCAGAATGCTTTCAGCTGGAAAGGCTCCCACAGCTCATTGCAACATGCTCGGATTGGCAAGAGGGCAGAAGATGTTTGCCACATACAATAGGCAGAGTTTAGGGACCTCCCGGCCAGGGAGGCAGAGCAGGTCTCACAATTCCAAACATCAGGCATTCCGGAAAAAGAACCAATCCCGGCAGACTCGTTCAAGGTCAGCAGAGAAAAATGTATCCTTTTCCTTTCACACCCCTACGACTCTGTTCTTCCTTAAAACATTGTCAAAGCGTAGCCAGGGTGGAAGATAGTCACAGGTAAGCAGATGCAATCATTTATAAATAGATTTTCATTCGGCAGGAATCATTTCCTCCCTGGAACGAAGGGATCATCAAGCCCAAATGTGAGTCACTTTATTAACCTGGGGATTCGGGTCAGATTTCACAAAGCCAGGCGACTGCATGTTTCCAAGCACCAGCCTTTGGAGAGTAGAGATCAAGGGCTCCCGGAACAAGGAGGATATCAAGGGCTCCCGAAAGAAGGAGGAGCAGGTTCCTGACGGGGAGGGTCCATCTAAACGCCTCTCCTGAGACTTCAGCCAAAGGCCCCCCAGAAACAGAGCCCATCCCGCCACCCACATGACGGATTTCTCCTGCGTGAAGTGATTTGCGCAACACAGCCGAGGATGGAGAGGCAGTGAGAGCCCCTGACTCCATTTGACAGATGGGGAAATGAAGGCAGCTCTCACCAGACGGTGGGAAAGAGCTTTCCTGATACAGCACATAGAGGAAAGGTCTCAAACTCCTCCCCTTCCCTGTTCTCATCCTTTAAAGAGTCATCTCCTGTGGCTTCTGGGGCTGAGTTTTGCTCCATTTCTCCACCTGGGTGGTTCGCTCCAGGGAATTCAGGAATCCACACGCTGACATCTTGGGCACCTTTTCCTAGTTGTGTTCTTTTCCACAATGAACTGAGTTTAAACACACAGCTTGTAGGTGGAGGATCCCAAGCCAGGACCCCGCCCATGCAACCCCCAAGCTGGCGTCTGGTCTTCCATGAATGGGAACTGACTAGCCCGGGCTCCCCGGAGGACCAGCCGTCAGCGGGCAAACCTGTATTTCCTGTCTGCTGAATCACAACTCCTCCTGACCTCCCGGCAAACACAGGTGGCCGCCACCCAGCCTGGGGGATGACAGGGTTATTTCAGCTCTGGGAGCATCTAGGCTCCTCTTGTCAGAGACATGGGACCCCGACCCCCTGTCCATTCCAGGTCCAGGGAGGCCAGCTCCGTATGCAGTGGGGGAGGAGGGCTATGACCCAGAGGTCACAGGTGGTGCAGATGGTACCCGGAGCTGCGGAGGTTGGAGCTGGAAGAGCTGGCCGTGGGTACTGGCCTTACAGCAGGAAAGAGGCCTCCAGACCAAGAGAGCAGTGGAAAGGGCACCACAGCAGCCCAAGGAGGAGAGCACCGGGGCAGGAGACCTCAGTTAGGGAAACATGAGTGACACAGCGAGAGAACTAGCAGAACCAGCAAAGTCAGGCCAAGGACACCAGTGATGGGGACCTGGGACCCACCAGCAAGCCACTAGAGAACAGGCCACGGGGTGAGGGGTGAACAGGAGTGGGGAATGGTGTGGGGCTGTTGCCATGGACAATTCTGGAAACTTAGGGCAGTTGAAAGCTACAGCCAGCCACTGGACTTTTTTCCTGGCAAAGGAAGAGAAGTGTTGCAGACCACAAAACAGTGGCAGAAGGGAAGCTGGTGAAGAGACATGGCCTCGGGCTCAATGAGAAATTTCTCCAAAGAATCCGAGGGCCCAGCAGCTCCAGCTCCCCTGCAAAGCCCTGAGCTGGAGGAACGACTCCCAAGAGCCCTCACCAAAAAGAGGTCTGCTTTGACCAAGAGACCAAACTCAAGGACCGGTGTGCCCCTTCTGTCCTGCAGAAGCTTCCTGGGGCTGCTGTACACGGAGTCGGGTCGGGGAAGCTGGTCCCATCTCTGCTCACATCCAGCCTCTAGAGCAGGAGGAGCCTGAGCAGCAGGTGCTGGAGCCCACCTGTGCCTGCTCCAGAGATATGCAGTGTCCTTGGTGTCGGGTGCCTGTCCCCGGGCCAGCTCGGACTCTTAAGCACGGACTCTGCGTCTTCCCAGCTCTGCTTTTAGCCATGTCACCTTAGCACTCAACGGCGGCCAATGTGGGAGTGTTTCCTCCAGAGGAATGACCCCGGCAGATCATCCATCAGGGCTGGTCCCGTCCCTTTGCAGAGAGCAGGGGGTGAAGCCCCTCCCAGCACACCAGCGGACCTGGAGCAGACTCCCTGGGTAGCCAAAGCATCAGTCCAGCTCCTCCGTGACGTCCTGTCCCAAGCCTGCACCACTGCGCCTGGCACGGGCTCATGCTCAGCCTCATTCAGGCAGCCGTGCTCGACTCCTGTGCCCTTGCCCTGCCTCCTTGGCCACCATCCCCCAGCCATTCACACTGTCTTCCAGTAGACACGTGGCACTAAGCATCCCCCGAGAGCTCACGGTGGGCAGGAGCTGAGAGGGAAGGTGTGCGCATGTGTGAGCTCACTGTCCCCAGCCACCCTCAGGGGAGGCACCCTTCCAGTCCCGGCCCCACCCCACGGAGTGGGAGCCAGAGGCTCTCGGAAGAGACAGGCACTGGCCCAGCATCAAGGGCACCAAATCCAGATTATCCAAAATAACGGTTAATCTGAGCTGGCTTGTCCTTCGAGCAGCGGTGGGACCCACTGCATGGTATCCCCTAGCAGACTTAGTGTCCTACCCACCGGCAGCTCAGCTGCCCCATTGATGAGGTTGTACCCTTGGGCCAGCGGGGCCGGAGAACCCAGCATCATAGCTTGCTGAAGACAAGCAACTCAAGGATCCTTTGGATATGGGTCCAAGACACACAGGGTGCAGCAGAACCAACTCTGTGTCCTGCCCGGAAAGAAGAGCGAAGGTCCCTTCAGAGGCTTTCCATCTTACACGGAGATGCCTCTTTGCCTCTGAGACCTAATTTGACAGGTAGAAGGCAAGGGCTCCCCAATCACAGGGCTCCGTTTCTTTCTGCGCAAGGCAGGCCGATGCCCCCATCCTCCGGGACCAAGGGAGAACCGAGGAGAAAGTCAGCTCAGGTGTTCACCCTCTCCAAACATTCCTAGGAATTCCAGGAAGGGCCAGGAGGGGAACTGGAATGACAGCTCACGGCAGCCCATGGAAACTTCCCGGTGTTCCAAACAGAAACATGGTGATCAAGGGCACTCTGGATTTCAGGTCACTGGGGATGCTTACCCTGTGGCCCAGACCAGCTTTGTCGGACTTCCGACGGCAGCTCTCCCTCAAGGGGAGTCAGCAACAGGACTCCGCAGCCACACAGCTGCCTTCACCGTGTAGACATGTGCAGAAGGGAGGTGCCAGCAGGTGCGCCCCGGGGTCACCGTGTAAGCCCAGGGGAGGGCAGGCCCTGCTAGCTCAGTGTGTGTACTCCGACGATGACGCCTGCCCGTGAGCGCTGCTTTCCACTCCCCGGGAAGATGGACCCCGCTAGTATTTTCATAGCTGCAGGAAGACTTTTCCACGAAAGTCTTTGGAGTAATCCAAGTAATGTCCACACCTCGTTCCAACCAGGAGAAGCTCGTGGGCACCTTCTGCTTGTTGGGGCCTTGTTCGCCAACTGGAGCGAGCGAAGTCCCTGTCTGCTCCCAAGGACCTCACGTAGCTCCTGTCTGTCGGGGTGTCTCAGGGTCCAAGGTGGCGGGCGGCCAGTGCTTGTGCTGGGGTGGGGCGTGGTGGGGGGAGGGCAAGGCCCCTTCCAGCCTGGCTTTCAACAGCTCAGCCTCAGGGGTTCTGCCCACCTCCCCCCGCC